>NC_092713.1:116961922-119361922 GCF_047496885.1 Scyliorhinus torazame | reverse complement strand
CAGGCGGGGAAGGCCCCGGGACCGGACGGATTCCCGGTGGAATTTTATAGGAAGTATATGGACTTACTGGCCCCGCTTTTGACGAGAACCTTTAATGAGGCTAGGGAAAGGGGGCAGCTGCCCCCGACTATGTCGGAGGCAACGATATCACTCCTTTTGAAGAAGGAAAAAGACCCGCTGCAGTGTGGGTCCTACAGGCCCATTTCCCTTTTAAATGTAGATGCTAAGCTCCTGGCCAAGGTGGTGGCGACGAGGATAGAGGACTGTGTCCCGGGGTGGTCCACGAGGATCAAACTGGGTTCGTTAAGGGGAGACAGCTGAACACGAACATACGGAGGTTGCTAGGGGTAATGATGATGCCCCCACCAGAGGGGGAGGCGGAGATAGTGGTGGCGATGGACGCCGAGAAAGCATTCGACAGAGTGGAGTGGGATTATCTGTGGGAGGTGCTGAGGAGATTTGGTTTTGGAGAAGGGTATATCGGATGGGTACAGCTGCTGTATAGGGCCCCGGTGGCGAGCGTGGTCACGAACAGACAGAGGTCTGATTACTTCCGTCTTCGTAGAGGGACGAGGCAGGGGTGTCCCCTGTCTCCGTTACTGTTTGCATTGGCGATTGAGCCCCTGGCCATAGCACTGAGGGGCTCCAGGAAGTGGAGGGGAGTGCTTAGGGGAGGAGAAGAACACCGGGTATCCTTGTAGGCAGATGATTTATTGCTGTATGTTGCGGATCCAGTGGAGGGGATGCCTGAGGTAATGCAGACACTCAGGGAGTTTGGGGAATTTTCGGGGTACAAATTGAATATGGGTAAGAGTGAGTTGTTTGTGGTGCATCCGGGGGAGCAGAGCAGGGGAATAGATGACGTACCGCTGAGGAAGGTAACAAGAGATTTCCGGTACTTAGGGATTCAGATAGCCAGGAGTTGGGGAACCTTACACCGGCTTAATTTAACAAGATTGGTGTAACAGATGCAGGAGGATTTTAAGAGATGGGACATGGTGCCCCTGTCACTGGTGGGTAGGGTGCAGGCGGTCAAAATGGTAGTCCTCCCGAGATTCCTCTTTGTGTTTCAGTGCCTTCCGGTGATGGTCACAAAGGCTTTTTTCAAGAGAATTGAGAAAAGTGTCATGAGTTTTGTGTGGGCCGGGAAGACCCCGAGAGTGAGGAGGGGGTTCTTGCAGCGTAGCAGGGATAGGGGGGGGGGCTGGCACTAACGAGCCTAAGTGAATACTACTGGGCCGCCAATATCTCAATGGTGTGTAAGTGGATGGGAGAAGGGGAGGGAGCGGCGTGGAAGAGATTGGAGATGGCGTCCTGCAAGGGAACCAGCCTACAAGCAATGGTGACGGCGCCGTTGCCGTTCTCCCCGAAGAAATACACCACAAGTCCAGTGGTGGTGGCCACACTAAAAATTTGGGGGCAGTGGAGACGACATAGGGGAAGGACGGGAGCCTCGGTGCGGTCCCCGATAAGAAATAACCATAGGTTTGTCCCGGGGAGAATGGATGGGGGATTTAGAGCATGGCAAAGAGCTGAGGTTGTGCAACTGAGAGATCTGTTCGTAGACGGGACGTTTGCGAGTCTGGGAGCGCTGACGGAAAAATATGGGTTGCCCCAAGGGAATGCATTTCGGTACATGCAACTGAGGGCTTTTGCGAGGCAACAGGTGAGGGAATTCCCGCAGCTCCCGACGCAGGAGGTTCAGGATAGAGTGATCTCAGGGACATGGGTGGGGGATGGTAGGGTGTCGGATATATACAGGGAAATGAGGGACGAGGGGGAGATCATGGTGGATGAGCTGAAGGGGAAATGGGAAGAAGAGCTGGGGGAAGAGATTGAAGAGGGGCTGTGGGCTGATGCCCTACGTAGGGTAAACTCGTCGTCCTTGTGTGCCAGGCTAAGCCTGATACAATTCAAGGTTTTACACAGGGCGCATATGACCGGAACACGGCTCAGTAAATTTTTTGGGGTAGAGGATAGGTGTGGGAGATGCTCGAGAAGCTCAGCGAACCATACCCACATGTTTTGGTCATGCCCGGCACTGCAGGGGTTCTGGGTGGGGGTGGCAAAGGTGCTTTCGAAGGTGGTGGGGGTCCGGGTCGAGCCAGGCTGGGGGTTGGCTATATTCGGGGTTGCAGAAGAACCGGGAGTGCAGGAGGCGAAAGAGGCTGATGTCTTGGCCTTTGCGTCCCTAGTAGCCCGGCGAAGGATATTGCTTATGTGGAAGGAAGCCAAACCCCCGGGGGTGGAGACCTGGATAAATGACATGGCAGGGTTTATAAAACTAGAACGGATAAAGTTCGCACTAAGGGGTTCGGCTCAAGGGTTCACCAGGCGGTGGCAACCGTTCATTGACTAACTCGCAGAACGATAAAGGAAATGGGAAGGTAACAGCAGCAATCCAGGGGGGGGGGGGGGGGGGGGGGAGGGCCCGGGCGGGTCCTCAGGGGTGTTTTTGTATAGATATTTGTATTAGGCTATGCATATTGGATTGTTGGATTTTATTTTTGGAGAGTTATTATTTTTGATATGGCAGTTGCCATTTAGTTTATATATTATTTATTTATTTGTTAAAAACGGTCACTGTTATTTATACTGTTTTACTGTTGTAAAAAGGAAAACCTTTGTATTGTTTTGTTTGGCCAAAATATTTGAATATAATATATATTTTTTTAAAATACCATTTACACCCAGGTCTAAGTTATTAATATAAATCAAGGAAAACATTGGATCATCTACATACCATCCAGTGAGAAGTAAGTACTTCATGTTTTAATAGACTTGAATAGATTTGAATTGCATAGAATCATAGAATCCCTACAGTGCAGAAGAAGGCCATTTGGCCCATCGAATCTGCGCCAACCCTCTGAAAGAGCACCCTGCTGGCACCCAATCACCCACCCTATCCCCGTAACCCCACCTACGGGCAATTTAGCATCGCCAATCCACCTAACCTGCACATCTTCGGATTGTGGGAGGAAACCGGAGTACCCAGAGGAAACCCACACAGCCAATCGGGAAGAATGTGCTTTCTCCACACAAATGATCACCTGAGGTCTGAATTGAACCTTATTCCCTGGCCCTGTGAGGCAGCAGTGCTAACCACTATGTAACATGCCAACCTGGATAATTAAATTGGATAATTAAATTCTAGCTATGCTAAAGACGAATGATTCGAAATAACACCTGGTTTGAAATAAAATGCCTTGAGCACTAATATTTTTCACTTGAAAAGCATAGTTCCACTAATGTTTGAGGCCTCAAATTAGGAACATAGGAAAACAATATAACAGTAGGTTTAGAAACGTAAAGGCCAACACATTTTCTTAGAGGTCCTGCACCTCAAAATTTCACACTAATGATGCATCTTGTAGATAATACACACTGATGCCTCTGTAGGTTGGTGGCGGAGGGAGTGAATGTTTAATGTGGTGCTGTGTCCTGGATGGCGTCAACATTCTTGCGTTTTGTTGGAATTGCAGTCATCCAGGTAAGTTGAGAGTATGCCATCAAATTTGTAGCTTTTTGAATGGTGGACAGACTTTGGGTAATGAAGAGGTGAGTTACTCACCTCAGGATTTCAAGCCTCTGAAGTGCTCTTGCAGCCACAGTATTTATATGGCTAGTCCAGTTGAGATTCTGGTCAATACTAACCTCTAGGATGTTGATAGTGGGGATTCAGCGATGGTAATGTCATTGAATGTTAGGGTTAGATTTTATCTTGTTGGGGATGGACATTGCCTGGCACTTGTGTGGTATGAATGTTACCTGCCACTTGTCAGTTCAAGCCTGGATATTGTTCAGTACTTGCTGTGTTTGGACATGGACTGCCCATGAGGACTGACCATGTATTTGAGGAGTCGCAAGTGATGCTGAACATTGTGCAATCATCAGCCAACAACCCTTATGATGGAAAGAAGATCATTGATGAAGCAGATGGTTGGGCATAGGACATTTCCCTGAGGAACACCCACAGCGATGTCCTGGAACTGAGGTGATTATCCTCCAGCAACCACAGCCATCTTCCTTTGTGCCAGGTATGACTCTAACCAACAGAGCGTTTTCCTCCTGATTCCCATTAACTCCGTTTTGCTGGGGCTCCTCGATTGCACACTGCATCAAATGCTGCCTTGATGTCGGGGGCAGTCACTCACACCTCATCTCTTTGGTGCTTTCTCTAAAATGTTGTTCCCGCTTAGATTAAAATATGTATTGAATGATTTTAGAACTTCATCAAATTTATCTGAGGATTTGTTTATTCCTTGCTTTGCAATAATATTGACTATCAGACCTACTAACTAATCTAATGTATTGACTTGTTTAGCATCTGTCTTTTAATCTAATTCAGAAGCTTTTCCACCAAAGTCCCCAATGTTGTGTTTGGTCTGGCCCTTGGATCAGTCCATATAGATCTGGTAATATTGATTTGTTGTACACGGTTGTTTTAAAGTTCAGGTGAGTACAGCTTTAAATGCTGTGCAGGGTTGAAAGATGGCGCCACAGTAACAGTTTTTCCAAAGAGCCTTCTCGCACTTGCTATGTTCTGGTAGGTTCCACAGTGAAAGCAGCCCTGACCCTTTGTCTTAGTTTTGTGCAGTGATTTACTTAATCAACTATTCCGCAACACCGAAGAATTTCTGGATCTTTAACAGTGGATTCCCGGCTTTAGCAGAAGTCTTGAAATGTTCTGACTCATTTTTGTGTTTTTTTTTACAATGAGCTCAGCTGCCATGTGCTAATTCTAATTATAATAAAAATAGTAATAATCTTCATTAGTGTCACAAGTAGGCTTACATTAACACTGCAGTGAAGTGCCTGTGAAATTCCCCTAGTCGCCACACTCCGGCGCCTGTCCGGGTACACAGAGGGAGAATTCAGAATGTCCAATTCACGTAACAAGCACGTCTTTCGGGACCTGTGGGAGGAAACCGGAGCACCCGGAGGAAACCCACACAGACACAGGGAGAACGTGCAGACTCCACACACCTTCTCAACCTGCGGTGGCGATAGTGCTTTTGGAAAAGGCCTAATCTGACTTTTTTGTAGCACTGAAGCTTTTTTTAAAAAATGTACTTTATTACAAACATGTGTAAAACAGCAACAAATAAAATACACACTTCACAGTTTATACAAGTCTTCCCTTTTTATCCCCCCCACGCGATGAACAGTTCCTCAAACATCATCATGAACAACCCCCACCGTGTCTCAAAGCCCTCTGCTGACCCCTTCAACTCAAACTTAATCTTCTCCAACCAGAGAAAGTCGTACAGATCCCTCAGCCAAGCCGCCACCCCCGCCGGCAACTCCGACCTTCAATTTAACAGATCCTTCGCCGGGCAATTAGAGGGACAAATGCCACAACATCGGCCCCCTTTCTTTCCAGGAGCCCCAGCACTTAAGATACTCAAACATCGCCACTTTTGGGTCCGTCCTGACCTCCATACCCACAATTTTGGACAACGTCCCAAACACCGCCTCCCAGTATCTCTCCAGCTTCTCACAACCCCAGAACATGTGCGCATGATTCGACAGCCCCCGCAGACGTTTTTTGCACCCCTGGGCCACTCCCTGGAAGAACCCACTCATCCTCGCCTGGGTCTTATGTACCCTATGCACCACCTTAACTGAATAAAGCTCATTCTCGCGCAAGAGGAGGTTGAATTCACCCTCCACATCGTTTCGCACCACAGTCCCTAGCCTAATCCCACCCCCCACCCAACTCCTTCTCCCATTTGTTCTTGATCTTCCAACCACCCATATATATCTCCAATCCTACCCTCCCCCAACTCAAGCACTGAAGTCTTCTAACCATTCGTAGCTTAGAACTGAATTTTTTGCTCAAATCTGCTCGGTCTTTTGACTCTGCGCTCTGCGTGCAGTCACAGTGGACCTCCAAAGGATCTTGTGGGCCTCAGCTACACACTGGAGTTTCTTTTCTTCTGCCTTTCTGCTTCCAATTCTGCAATTGAACTTTTTTTTAGGTGATCTCCCTCTTGTCTTCACTTCAGGTGCTTTCAGTAGGGTCAGGATTCTGCTCCTTTAATTTTACAGCATTTGAATTTCTGATCTAAATAATAATCGCTTATTGTCACAAGTAGGCTTCAATTAAGTTACTGTGAAAAGCCCCTAGCCACCACATTCCGGCACGTGTTCGGGGAGACTGGTACGGGAACTGAACCCGCCCTGCTGTCATTGTTCTGCATTACAAGCCAGCTGTTTAGCTCTCTGTGCTAAACCAGCTCTGTTGTTTGTAGTGTACATAAACAATTTGGAGGAAAATGTAGCCGGTCTGATTAGTAAGTTCGTGGATGACATCAAGGTTGGTGGAGTGGCAGATAGTGTTGAGGATTGTCAGAAGATACAGCAGGACATAGATAGGTTGGAGACTTGGGCAGAGAAATGGCAAATGGAGTTTAATCCGGACAAAATGTGAGGTAACGCATTTTGGTAGAGGGGAAATATACCGTAAATGGTAAAACGCTTAGGAATATAGAAAGTCAGAGAGATCTGGGCGTGCACGTCCAAAGATCTTTGAAGGTGGCAACACAAGTGACAAGGTAGTCAAGAAAGCGTACGGAATGCTTGCCTTCATTGGACAGGATGTGGAGATGCCGGCGTTGGACTGGGGTGAGCACAGTAAGAGGTTTTACAACACCAGGTTAAAGTGTTGGACAGGACAGGGCATCGAGTATAAAAACTTGCAAATCATTCTACAGTTGTATAGAACCTTGGTCCGGCCGCATTTGGAATATTGCGCACAATTCTGGTCGCCACACTACCAGAAGGATGTGGAGGCTTTGGAGAGGGTGCAGAGGAGGTTTACCAGGATGTTGCCTGGTCTGGAGGGTGTTAGCTATGTGGAGAGGCTGAATAGACTCGGACAGTTGTCATCAGAAAGATGGAGGTTGAGGGGTGACTTGAAAGAGGTCCAAAAGATTATGAGGGGCATGAATAGAGTGGATGGGCAGGCACTCTTTCCCAGGATAGAGTGATCAGTCACCAGTGGGCATAGGTTTAAGGTCCGTGGAGCAAAGTTTAGAGAAGATGTTGTATTTCTAAGCTCAACCTTCGTTAAGAATAAAGATATTAATCATTTCTGAATTACTATATCTTCTGCCTTCTTAACTAGTTGGCTACTCTAAGATCTTCTATCCCTGAGACTCTCGTGCTGATACCAGATGGGAACTAATCTATTTCAAACTATATTTCAAATTATTATAGGATCCCAAATCTACAAGGAGGAATTTTAACTCACTTACCACTCAATGTCGTTTAAGGGTCTGGATGTGTTGAGGATGTATAGGTGAGTCTTTTGGGTAAACCACTATTTCAGGTTTAGATTTTGAATAAACCACTGTTTCAGGTTTAAATTTGGAATAAACCACTATTTCAGGTTTAGATTTAAAATAAAACTTATTTTTATTTGCTTTTACAAAATCTTAACAAATTACTTTGTTTTTAAAGATCTCTTTTAGTTGATCAGACTTCAAGAGCTTTCTTTAACAATTTTTCTTCCATCTTGATAGCTTGTGGTTGTTCTTATTCTTCGGTCTTCCAGCGTCTTCTGTTTCCCATGGACCGATGAGGTGACTTGAATCAAATTTAAGAATAAATTCGAACCGAATGGGGGTATTTGCCACTGGCCATTCGAGACTTCATACTTTAAATTTGCCTTTCAAGCGCATGTCAATCGCAAAAGCATTGCCTCATTTTTTTACGTTTATAGATACGTCACATTTTTTTTTTAAACGTTAACTTGCACCTGGCTTAAGACTGCCATACATTTAAAACCACTTATACCATTTTTCCCAAAACAGACACGTTCTGTTCTCAAGATTATCACATTTACAAAACCTCATTTGTTCCCTTTTTCTCAATGGATTTTAAATTGTTTTAACGACTGTTACGCTTCTTAAACTTATTGACAGCTATCTCCTGTCTATTTCAGACACTCGCAGTCTTCTTAAACATCCTTTTCCATGCCTGCTGTTTTTCTCAAATTTTCAACCTCTTCTGTGCTTGCTAGCTTCAAGCTGACATTCCCTTGAGTATGTTCCTTTACCTATATTCTTATATGTTTCTTTTACTCTGTTTATTTTGTTCCAAACTACATCCTCCTTTCCCATTTTCATTTACAATGTGCGAGGCAGGTTTTTTATGCAGAGGGTGTGAGTGCCTGGAGCGCGTTGCCAGGGGAGATTGTGGAAGCAGATACATTAACGGTGTTCAAAAGGCATCTTGACAAACACATGGATAGGATGAGTATAGGGGGATACGGCACAATGAAGTGCTGAGGGTTTTGGCAAAGGTTGGTATCATGACCGGTACAGGCTTGGAGGGCCGAAGGGCCTGTTCCTGTGCTGTATTGTTCTTTGTTCTATGAGCTAACTCCATGCTTGCTTCCACCCAGATCTCTTGCCAGTCCCACATTAACCCTTGCTATGCCATATACCCTGGTACTACATACATGTCCTGTAAAAGTCATATATAGTTCTCAGCAAATCCATGACTTCGAGCATATCTCGTAATTTCTTCCTTAGGCATCTGGGGCGGGATTCTCCACTCCCGCGCCGAAGTGGCCGCGCCGTCGTGAACGCCGTCGAGGTTCACGACGGCGCGAAACGGCCCCGATCCCGACCGATTCAGGCCCTGACAATGGGCCAGGATCGGAGCCGTGTCATCTACACGCGCCAGGCCTTGTCGCCCGCGTAAAGGCGGCGCCGCATAGATGACGCGGCCGGCGCCGCATAATGGGCGTTATCCGCGCATGCGCGTAGTTGCCGTCCTCTCTAAGTCCGCCCCGCAAGAAGATGGCGGACGGATATTGCGGGGCCGCGGAAGGAAGGAGGTCCTCCTTCAGAGAGGACGGTCCGACGATCGGTGGGCACCGATCGCGGGCCACCCCACATTTCAGGTACCCCCCGGTGCAGGATACCCCCTCGCCCCCCGCAGGCCACCCCCCCAGCGTTCACGCACCGCTCACGACGGCAGCGACCAGGTGTGGACGGCGCCGGCGGGAAGCCGCCGTTTTGGCCTGGCCGCTCGGCCCATCCGGGCCTGAGAATAGCGGGGGTGCCGGAGAATCCCCATTTTGGGTGTCTCCGGCGATTCTCCGGCCTGCGGCCCGCAAAACCCGACCGGGCCGTTCCCGCCGCTTGGGAGAATCGCGGGAGGGCGTCGGACCGGCGTCCCGGGAAATTTTGGCGGCCCAGGCGATTCTCCCAACCGGCGCGGGAGTGGAGAATCGCGCCCCTGGTCTCTAAGTTGATGAGTCAGCATCTTGTATTGCCTTCTCGATATTTCACCGTCACTTGCCTAATATGCACAAGGTATATTCTATTGAAATTAGTACATATGGCTGAAATGATGTCATCATAACTATGCCTATTGCTCCTCTATGACTTATGTTAGATAATATATACATGAAGCAACCTCTGCCAGTATAATAAAGACTTCAGCATCGCAGGGTCTGCATATGTGATGGACACAGATAATGTAACAACAGCTTGCAATTATATAGAGCTTTGTGGTGTTGATCCCCTTTAAGGGTGATCTGCTGAGAGGGTTACGTGTAAACAAATCAGGGACCAGTGTGGGGGATTACCCTAGCAAGCATGGGTTATTGTATCAGATCGATCCTGGAAGCTGACTTGCAGCAAGAGACTGCTAGCCTCTGCATTGTAGTTATATGTAAATAAACATTGCACAGCGTTAGGGACCTGGGTTCAAATCCAGCCTTGGATGACTGTGTGGAGTTTGCACGTTCTCCCCGTGGCTGCATGGGTTTCCTCCGGACGCTCCCACAGTCCAAAGATGTGCAGGTTAGGTAGATTGGCAATGATCAGAGTGCAGGTTACAGGGATAGGGAAGGGGAGTGGCGTAGGTAGAGAGCTCTTTTAGAGGGTCGCTGCTGACTCGATGGGTCGAATAGCCTACTTCTGCACTGTAGGGATTCTATGGATTATTTATCTAGCCAATGAACGGGAAGTATTACATTGGTGATGAGGATTTTTTAAAAAGTGGTCCCAAGATCATGAGTATTAAGTCACGTTGAAGTTCAATTCAAGTTGAGAAACAGAAGAGTGTTTGTAGATATGCCCTTATTTAAAACGGATAGAGGTCTCTGCGGAGTATTGGCCACGATACATTGAGCATTTGGCCTATTTACTTCAAGCCAGCGAAGTAGAGGAGGAAGGGGAGTGAAAAGCAATCCTTCTAAGCGCGTGTGGAACCCAGGCCTACAATTTAATACACAGCCACACATCCCCAAACATGCCCAATTTCAAGTCATTCACTGAGATAGTTGAATTAGTGAAAACACACTACCAACAGAAGACATCGGTAATATTGCAGTGATTTAAGTTTAACTCAACTAGGAGAGTGTTTGGGGAAATTATTGCAGCTTATATTATCAAGTTAGGACAGATCGCAGAGCACTGCAAATTTGGAGTCACTCTCAACAATATGCTGCGGGATGGTTAATCTGCGGGGTAAATAATGAGGCCATCCAAAGGAAGCTATTAGCAGAGGCAGATATAGATTTTAAGAAGGCCCTGGTGTAGCGTTGGCAAAGGAGTGTGCTGAGAAGTGTGCACAGGAGTTTCAGAGCTTGCAAAATGGTGCGGTCCACCAGTTAGGGCGGGAACCTGCCGTGACATTAGAAACGAAGAGGTAATTTTAAAACGGAAGCAAATGAGGCCATGAATAGAGCGAGAATATTTAAAAGAGCCAGTCAATCACCTAGGATTGAAGTAGAGTGTTAACGGTGTGGGAGTAATCACTCCCCTGAAGGCTGATGGTATAAAGAGGCTGAATATTTTTTCTGCCGCAGGAAAGGTCACTTAAGACACATTTGTAAAAGTAAGCCAAGTCTATCCAGTAACAGAGTTAGTAATATACTGCAAGTGCATAATATGGGAGAGTCCAGTACTACGGATTTAAATGTTCACTCATTGTTCAACATGAAATTGGGCAAAGTAGCTCCCACCACTGTGATGCTTTTGATAAATAATAGGACCTAACGATAGAAGTTGACAGAGGAGCCTCTGCCACGATGATAGGAGAACACACATATCGATATTTACGAGAAGGAGTACTGCAGCAAAACTAACAACTTACACTGGAGAAGTCATCAAGATAAAGGGTACTACCACAGTATCTGTAAGCCATCAGCAGAAGTCCATTCAGCTCCCAATAATAATACCATGAAGCCAAGGGCCAAATCTTTTGGGTCGTGATTGACTCAAGATAATCAAGTTAAACTGGATGGAAATCTTCCAAATACGGGAAGAGGGACTGTCTGAGTTAGATGATAAGAGCATACGACATAGGCCGAGTCTGCTCTAGCATTCAATCATGGCTGATCTGCTTCTTATCCCCCATTCTCCTGCCTTCTTCCCCTAATCCCTGATCCCTTTATTGATCAGGGACCTATCTATCTCTGTCTTAAAGACACTCAATCATTTGGCCTCCACAGTCTTCTGGATTCCACAGATTGTTGCTAACTTTTGGTTGGTTCAATTGGCTCTGTTTTATAACCTTTGCTCTCAAGTCGCCAGGTATCTTTATACCACGAGGTTCAAGTCAAAGTAATGATCAATAACTCAATACACCGATTAGTAAGATTCAAATCAAAGCACATTTATTATACACAGTAATCGCTACTCATGCACAAATTCTACGTCTAAGCTACTTCTACGACTAACAGGCCTATACTTAGCTTCGGACTGGCCCACCAGGTCAGGGGAACAAATGGCCTTTTCGTTCGGGTTCTGAGTCTGCGGGATTCGAAGTTGGTACGGATTGGTAGCTAGGAGCGCCTATCTCGTAGCGAGCGTTGACTTAGGACTTACTGGATGTCGGCGGCCGTTGAACCGGTCACGGTCAAGGTTGGTTCGCGTTGCTGGGTGACCCAGTCAAGAAGAACGATTTGAACTTGGGGGCTTAACTTTATAGTCCCCAGGGGCTTCCCGCCTTTCGGGGTGGGCCCTGTACCTGGTTCCAAGTGATTGGACTTCGTTCCAATCACTTGGTTCAATTTCTCCAATACTGGAGCGGTTCCCTGATCGATGGGCGGTCTTGAGGTGTCCGTTAACTTCTTTTGTGTTGGCTCCTGCTGGCGCCGGGGAGTCTGGCTTAGCTTTGTTTGTCCCAAATGTTGCGATTGTTCCCGGGGATTGCTTATTAGTATGTAGATGGCTGCTACATTATTATGCAGATGGCTGCTTGTATCGATGCTGTCTGGGCTTCTGCAGAGTTTAATACACAGTAACTTGCACCTGCTGGTTTCTGCCTGTGTTGGCTGAATTTCCCTGCAGCCTTTGCTGTTCTCCATTTTACATCGGGAGTTGGCCAACCCAGGTGGCTACAAGATTCACCACCCTCCTGCTGAAGAAATTCCTCCTAATCTCAGTTTTAAAGGATTGTCCCTTTAGTCTGAGGCTGTGCCCTCAGGTTCTAGTTTTTCTTACTATTGGAAACATCCTCTCCATGTCCACTCTATCCAGGCCTCTCAGTATCCTATAAATTTCAATAAGATCCCCCCTCATCCTTCGAAACTCCAAGGAGCACAGACCCAGAGTCCTGAATAGCTCCTCATATGACAAGCTGTTCATTCCAGGGATCATTCTTGTGAACCTCCTCTGGACCCTTTCCAAGGCCAGCAAATCTTTCCTGAGCTACGGGTCCAAAACTGCTCACAATATTCCAAATGGAGTCTGACCAGAGCCTTATACAGCCTCAGAACTACATCCCTGCTCTTGTATGAGTTAGAATATTTTTTGCTATGATTTAGGTAAAATAAAGGGCCTCTAGGCAAAGATCTATGTAGATCTAGAGACAACTCCTCAATGTTTTAGAGCAAGACCTGTACCATACGCCTTGTGAGAAAGGTTGGACACTGAATTGAAGAGATTGGAAGAACTGGGTATTATCCAGCCAGTTCAATTTGCAGGAGGGCAGTACCCATACTCCCCATGATAAAGCGTGACAAGACCCTCCGCATCTGTGGAGTATCCAATCTCCAAGATTGAAGACTTGTACGCAAAGTTGGTTGGAGATCAGATTTATACAAAGCTAGATATGAGCTATACTTATCAGAAACTTGAGTTATACAAGGCTGGTGGAGCAAATGGAGGAGGAGTTCTAGAGGTGGGACGCGTTGCTGCTGTCCCTGGCGGGTAAGGTGCAGTCAATCAAAATGACGGTGCTCCCAAGGTTTTTGTTCCTGTTCCAGTGCCTCCCCGTGTTTATCCTGAAGGCTTTTTTCAGGCGGGTTAACAGGAGTATAATGGGGTTTGTGTGGGCGCGAGGGTGAGAAGGGTGTTCCTGGAGCGGAGTAGAGATAGGGGGGGCTGGCGCTGCCCAACCTCTGTGGGTACTACTGGGCCGCCAATGCGACAATGGTGCTCAAGTGGGTGATGGAGGGGGAGGGGGCTGCATGGAAGAGGCTGGAGATGGCGTCCTGTGTGGGTACGAGTCTGGGGGCGCTGGCAACGGCGCCGCTGCCACTCCCTCCAAGGAGGTATACCACGAGCCCGGTGGTGGTGGCGGCCCTCAAAATCTGGGGGCAGTGGAGGCGGCATAGGTGGGAAGTTAGGGCCTCGGCGTGGACCCCATTACGGGGGAACCACCGGTTCGCCTCAGGAAGAACAGGTGGAGGGTTTTCGGGGTGGCACAGGGCAGGGATACGAAAGTTGGGGGACCTGTTTGTGGACGGGAAGTTCGCGAGCCTGGGTGAGCTGGAGGAGAAGTATGGGCTCCCCCCCTGGGGAACACCTTCAGGTACTTACAGGTAAGGGCGTTTACCAGACGGCAGGTGGTGGAATTCCCACGGCTAGTGCCACACACAGTACAGGACAGGGTGCTCTCGGGGGTTGGGTGGGAGTGGGGAAGATCTTGGAAACTTACCAGGTGATGCAGGAGGAGGAGGAGGCCTCGGTGGTGGAGTTGAAAGGTAAGTGGGAGGAGGAGTTGGGAGAGGAGATCGAAGAGGGGACGTGGGCAGATGCCCTAGGGAGGGTGAACTCTTCCTCTTCGTGCGCGAGGCTCAGCCTCATACAGTTTAAGGTGCTGCACAGGGCACACATGATCGGGACAAGGATGAGCAGGTTCTTTGGGGGTGAGGACAGGTGTGTTAGGTGCTCAGGGAGCCCAGCAAATCACACCCATATGTTCTGGGCATGCCCAGCGCTGGAGGAATTTTGGAAGGGCGTAGCGAGGACGGTGTTGAGGGTGGTAGGATCCAGGGTCAAACCGGGCTGGGGGCTTGCAATATTTGGGGTGGCAGAGGAGCCGGGAGTGCAGGAGGCGAAAGAGGCTGGAATTCTGGCCTTTGCGTCCCTGGTAGCCCGGCGAAGGATTCTCCTTCAGTGGAAAGATACGAGGCCCCCCAAGCATGGAATCCTGGGTCAGCGATATGGCAGGGTTCATTAAATTGGAGAGGGTGAAATTTGCCTTGAGAGGGTCGGTACAAGGGTTCTTTAGGCAGTGGTAACCGTTCTTAGACTTCCTGGCAGAACGATAGACATTGGTCAATGGCAGCAGCAGCTCGGGGGGGGGGGTTTACTTTATTTTTGTTTATGTTATTTACGCTGGAAGGGTCTGAGGGGGTGTATACACCTGCTGTCTTAAGTCGGGGTGTTAATGTTAATTTATTATTTAGGCATGGGGGGGAGGGGTTTGGGGGGTTGCTTTTTTAGATTGTGTTTTGTACTTAACCCTGTTGGGTTCTTTTTTCTTTCTCATTTTGTTATTGATATTTTATGAAAACCTTTAATAAAAATTATTTAAAAAAAAAAGAAACTTGAGTTATACGAGGCTTCCTGCGGTTATATTACAATAAACACACACAAAGGTTTGTTTCAGTGTACGTGCCTAGCCTTTGGTGTGTCAGTGGCATGTGCTATTTTCCAGAGAACAATGGAAAGTCTACTTCAAGGTCTGCCATGAGTCATAGTATACCTGGATGATGTTTTAATAACTGGATCATCAGAAGATGCACTTAGCTAAATTAGAGGAGGGGCTAAGAATTTTAATTGGCTGAAGTACGCCTCAAGAAGAAAAAATGTATTTTTCAAGCCATCGAAGTAACCTATCTGGGGTTTTGTGTAGATGCATAAGGATTACTCCTCATGGAAGACAAGGTCAGAACAATAAAGGAGGCACTGGCCCCTAGAAACACATCTGAACTCAAATCATTCTCAGGAAAAGTGAATTACTATTTCTACCAAATCTGTCGACATTATTGGCTCCTTTGCATATGTTACTAAGATGCACTAGCACTGGGGTTGGAAGAAACCCCAGAAAGAAGCTTTTGACAGAGTAAAATAATTACTACGTTCATCGAGTTTATTGGTGCATTTCGATCCAGCTATGGAATTGGATTTAATTTGTGATGCCTCGCTATATGGCATCACTGCAGTATTGTCCCATAAGATGAACGACGGATCTGAAAGACGTACAGGATATGTCTCGAGAACCCTCTCAAGAGACCGATAAAGGCTTGTCAATTATTTTTTTTAAAAAATATATATTTTATTCACGTTTTTTGGCCAAACATAACAATACGTAGTGTTTCTTTTACACAACAATAAAGCAATATAAATAACCGTGGCCAGTTTTAAACAAATAAATAAATAATATATAAACAAAACCAAAAAACACAACTACATGGCACCTGCCTTGTCCAAAATAAATACTCTCCAAAAATACAATCCAACAATCCAATATACAATTACATATACCAAACACCTATACATATACAATAACATCCCTGAGAGTCCGTCCGATTCCTCCCTCCCGCCCTTCCTCCCGCCCCCCCCTCCCCCCTGGGTTGCTGCTGTTGTCTACTACTTTTCCATTCCCTCTATCTTTCTGTGAGGTAGTCGACGAACGGTTGCCACCGCCTGGTGAACCCCTGAGCCGAACCCCTTAACACGAACTTAATCCGTTCTAACTTTATGAACCCTGCCATATCGTTTATCCAGGTCTCCACCCCCGGGGGTTTGGCTTCCTTCCATATTAACAATATCCTGCGCCGGGCTACAAGGGACGCAAAGACCAACACGTCAGCCTCTCTCGCCTCCTGCACTCCCGGCTCTTCTGCAACCCCAAATATAGCCAACCCCCAGCTTGGTTCGACCCGGACCCCCACCACCTTCGAAAGCACCTTTGCCACCCCCACCCAGAACCCCTGTAGTGCCGGGCATGACCAGAACATGTGGGTGTGATTCGCTGGGCCTCTCGAGCATCTCGCACACCTATCGTCTACCCCAAAAAATTTACTAAGCCGTGCTCCAGTCATGTGCGCCCTGTGTAACACCTTAAATTGTATCAGGCTTAGCCTGGCACACGAGGACGATGAGTTTACCCTACGTAGGGCATCAGCCCACAGCCCCTCCTCAATCTCCTCCCCCAGTTCTTCTTCCCATTTCCCTTTCAGCTCATCTACCATGATCTCCCCCTCGTCCCTCATCTCCCTGTATATGTCCGCCACCTTACCGTCCCCCATCATGTCTCTGAGATCACTCTATCCTGCACTTCCTGCGTCGGGAGCTGCGGGAATTCCCTCACCTGTTGCCTCGCAAAAGCCCTCAATTGCATATACCGAAATGCATTCCCTTGGGGCAGCCCATATTTCTCCGTCAGCGCTCCCAGACTCGCAAACGTCCCATCTACAAATAGATCTCTTAATTGTACTACCCCAGCTCTTTGCCATGCTCCAAATCCCCCATCCATTCTCCCCGGAACAAACCTATGATTGTTTCTTATCGGGGACCACACCGAAGCTCTCATCCCTCCCCTATGCCGTCTCCACTGCCCCCAAATTTTCAATGTAGCCACCACCACCGGGCTTGTGGTGTATTTCTTTGGTGAGAACAGCAACGGCGCCGTCACCATTGCTTGCAGGCTAGTCCCCCTGCAGGACGCCCTCTCCAATCTCTTCCACGCCGCTCCCTCCCCTTCTCCCATCCACTTACACACCATTGAAACATTGGCGGCCCAGTAGTACTCACTGAGGCTCGGTAGTGCCAGCCCCCCCCGTCCCTACTACGCTGCAAGAATCCCCGCCTCACTCTCGGGGTCTTCCCAGCCCACACAAAACTCATAATGCTCTTCTCAATTCTTTTGAAAAAAGCCTTCGTGATCACCACCGGGAGGCACTGGAACACAAAAAGGAATCTCGGGAGAACCACCATTTTAACCGCCTGCACCCTACCTGCCAATGACAGGGACACCATGTCCCATCTCTTGAAATCCTCCTCCATCTGTTCCACCAACCGTGTTAAATTAAGCCTATGTAATGTACCCCAATTCTTGGCTATCTGGATCCCCAGGTACCGGAACTCCCTTGTTACCTTCCTCAACGGTAAATCCTCTATCTCTCTGCTCTGCTCCCCCGGATGCACCACAAATAGCTCACTTTTCCCCATGTTCAGTTTATATCCTGAGAATTCTCCAAACTCCCCAAGTATCCGCATTATCTCTGGCATCCCCTCCGCCGGGTCCGCCACATATAGCAACAAATCATCCGCATACAGAGATACCCGGTGTTCTTCTCCCCCCTAAGTATTCCCCTCCACTTCCTGGAACCCCTCAGTGCCATGGCCAGGGGTTCAATCGCCAGTGCAAACAATAACGGGGACAGAGGACATCCCTGCCTCGTCCCTCTATGGAGCCGAAAATAGTCAGACCCCCGTCCATTCGTGACCACGCTCGCCATCGGGGCCCTATACAGCAACTGTACCCACCTGATATACCCGTCCCCAAAGCCAAATCTCCTCAACACCTCCCACAAATAATCCCACTCCACTCTATCAAATGCTTTCTCGGCATCCATCGCCACCACTATCTCCGCTTCCCCCTCTGGTGGGGGCATCATCATTACCCCTAGCAGCCTCCGTATATTTGTATTTAGCTGTCTCCCCTTCACAAACCCAGTTTGGTCCTCATGGACCACCCCCGGGACACAATCCTCTGTCCTCATTGCCATTACCTTGGCCAGAATCTTAGCATCCACATTCAGGAGGGAAATGGGCCTGTATGACCCGCATTGCAGCGGGTCTTTTTCCTTCTTTAGGAGGAGCGATATCGTTGCCTCTGACATAGTCGGGGGCAGCTGCCCCCTTTCCCTAGCCTCATTATAGGTTCTCATCAGTAGCGGGGCCAGCAAGTCCAAATATTTCTTATAGAATTCAACTGGGAATCCGTCTGGTCCCGGGGCCTCCCCCGCCTGCATGCTTCCAATCCCTTTCACTACTTACTCCGTCTCAATCTGTGCTCCCAGCCCCACTCTCTCCTGTTCCTCCACCTTAGGAAATTCCATCTGATCCAGAAAGCACATCATTCTCTCCTTCCCATCCGGGGGCTGCGCTTCATATAATCTTTCATAAAATGCCTTGAACACTCCATTCACTCTCTCCGCTCCCCGCTCCATCTCCCCCTCCTCATCTCTCATCCCCCCTATCTCCCTCGCTGCTCCCCTTTTCCTCAGTTGGTGGGCCAACAACCTACTCGCCTTCTCCCCATATTCGTACTGTACACCCTGTGCCTTCCTCCATTGTGCCTCTACCTTACCCATAGTCAACAAGTCAAATTCTATATGTAGCCTTTGCCTTTCCTTGTATAGTCCCTCCTCCGGTGCCTCCGCGTATTGTCTGTCCACCCTCAGCAGTTCTTTCAACAACCGCTCCCTTTCCCTACCCTCCTGCTTTCCTTTATGTGCCCTAATAGATATCAGCTCCCCTCTAACCACTGCCTTCAGTGCCTCCCAGACCACTCCCACCTGTACCTCCCCATTATCATTAATTTCCAAGTACCTTTCAATACACCCCCTCACTCTTAAACACCCCCCCGTCATCTGCCAATAATCCCATGTCCATTCTCCAGGGTGGAAGCTGTTGTTTTTCTTCCCCTATCTCCAGGTCCACCCAGTGTGGAGCATGATCCGAGATGGCTATAGCCGTGTACTCCGTCCCCGTCACCTTTGGGATCAGTGCCCTTCCCAAAACAAAAAAATCTATTCGTGAAAATACTTTATGTACATAGGAGAAAAACGAAAACTCCTTACTCCTAGGTCTACTAAATCTCCAGGGATCTACTCCTCCCATCTGCACCATAAAATCCTTAAGCACCCTAGCTGCAGCCGGCCTCCTCCGGTCCTGGACCTCGATCTGTCCAGCCCTGGGTTCAGCACCGCATTAAAGTCTCCACCCATTACCAACTTCCCCACTTCTAGCTCTGGGATTCGTCCTAACATACACCTCATAAAATTGGCATCATCCCAGTTCGGGGCATACACGTTCACCAATACCACCGCCTCCCCTTGCAGTTTGCCACTCACCATCACATATCTGCCCCCACTATCTGCCACTATAGTCTTTGCCTCAAACATTACCCGCTTCCCCACTAGTATGGCCACCCCCCTGTTTTTTGCATCTAGCCCCGAATGAAACACCTGCCCCACCCATCCTTTGCGAAGTCTAACCTGGTCTGTCAGCTTCAGATGCGTCTCCTGAAGCATAACCACATCTGCCTTAAGTTTCTTTAGGTGTGCGAGTACCCGAGTACCCGTGCCCTCTTAATCGGCCCGTTCAGCCCTCTCACATTCCACGTGATCAACCGGGTTGGGGGGCTCTTTACCACCCCCCCTTGACGACTAGCCATTTCCTTTTTCAATCCAGCTCCTCACCCGGTTCCCACGTAGCTGTATCCCCCCCAGGCGGCGCCCCCCCGCCCCGACTCCCCCCCTCCCATACCAGCTCCCCCTTCTCCCCAGCAGCAGCAACCCAGTTAACCCCCCCCCCCCCCCGCTAGATCCCAAACTAGCGTAATTGCACCCCCCATGTTACTCCCAGAAGTCAGCAAACTCTGGCCGACCTCGGCTTCCCCCCGTGACCTCGGCTCACACTGTGCGAGGCCCCCTCCTTCCTGTTTCCCTGTTCCCGCCATGATTACCATAGCGCGGGAACAAAGCCCGCGCTTCCCCTTTTGGCCCCGCCCCCAATGGCCGGCGCCCACAGCTCCTCATCCTCCCTCACCCACGACATGAGGAAGAGAGAGAAGTTACAGGGTCGCAGGTTTAACAATCTGGGAAGTCTTCTCTTCCCCCTTTTCCCCCCTTCATCCCACAAATTCACTCCCCCACTTTTGTCCCCAACGTTCTTTTTCTGGCCCGCTCACTCCAGCTTCTCCTCGACAATAAATGTCCACGCTTTGTCTGCCGTTTCGAAATAGTGGTGTTTCCCTAGATGTGTGACCCACAGTCTTGCCGGTTGCAACATTCCGAATTTGACCTTCCTTTTATGCAACACAGCCTTGGCCCGATTAAAGCTTGCCCTCCTTCTCGCCACCTCCGCACTCCAATCTTGATACACGCGGATCACCGCATTCTCCCACCTACTGTTCCGAGTTTTCTTGGCCCATCTGAGGACCATCTCTCTGTCCTTGTATCGGAGAAATCTCACAACTATTGCTCGAGGAATTTCTCCAGCCCTCGGTCTTCGCGCCATAACTCGATAGGCTCCCTCCACCTCCAGCGGACCCGTCGGGGCCTCCGATCCCATTAACGAATGCAGCATCGTGCTCACATATGCCCCTACGTCCGCCCCTTCTGCACCTTCGGGAAGACCAAGAATCCTTAAGTTCTTCCTCCTCGCATTGTTCTCCAGCACCTCCAGCCTTTCCACACATCTTTTGTGTTGTGCCTCGTGGATCTCCGTTTTCACCACCAGGCCCTGTATGTCGTCCTCATTCTCAGCAACCGTTGTCTTCACGACCAGAAGCTCCTGTTCCTGGGTCTTTTGCTCCTCCTTTAGCCCCTCAATCGCTTGTAATATCGGGGCCAACAGCTCCTTCTTCATCTCCTTTTTGAGTTCATCTACGCAACGCCGCAGGAACTCTTGTTGGTCAGGGCCCCATATTAAACTGCCTCCTTCCGACACCATCTTGCTTTGTGCCTGCCTTCCTGGCCGCTGCTCTTGAGCATCCACCGCAATCCGGCTACTTTCCTCTCTTTTTTCCATCCGTGTCCAGGGGGGATTCCCTTCTGGATTACCGCACAGTGTTATTTGCCGTTAAAATTGCCGATGGGGCTCCTATTAAGAGCCCAAAAGTCCGTTCCACCGGGAGCTGCCGAAACGTGCGACTTAGCTGGTCATCGCCGCACCCGGAAGTCGGCTTGTCAATTGTTTAGACAGTAAAGACGTTCCCCCAGTATGTATATGGGATGTACTTTACCTTGTTATGGAACCCAAACCACTCTTGGGGTCTTTTTAAAGGTCCAAGGTTGGCATTGCCAGGGTGCCAAGTTGGCACTGCCAGGTGCCAGGGCTCTGCCCTGTTCCTGACCCCCTGCGGGAGCTCCAATGGTCTCCAAGCCCCCAGCTTGTCTACACCTGGTCTCCGTATGTGGAGACCAGTATTAGTCCGTGCTGGAGTGAGGCCTTGCTGGTATGGTTGGTAAATACTGGGACCTAGAAGAACATGGCCTCAAATGGGCTGCACATATTTGAATGAGCCAATGTGATTAGAACATAGAACATAGAACAGTACAGCACAGAACCGGCCCTTCGGCCCTCGATGTTGTGCCGAGCATTGTCTGAAACGAAGATCAAGCTATCCCACTCCCTGTCATTCTGGTGTGCTCCATGTGCCTATTCAATAACCGCTTGAAAGTTCCTAAAGTGTCCGACTCCACTATCACAGCAGGCAGTCCATTCCACACCCGAACCACTCTCTGAGTAAAGAACCTACTTTGGACATCCCTCCTATATCTCCCACCCTGAACCTTATAGTTATGCCCCCTTGTAACAGCTACATCCACCCGAGGAAATAGTCTCTGAACGTCCACTCTATCTATCCCCCTCATCATCTTATAAACCTCTATTAAGTCACCTCTCACCCTCCTCCGCTCCAAAGAGAAAAGCCCAAGCATGATTATTTGAATCATACCCAGCAGGGCATGATCCAGATCGCGCTAGGTGTAGCGGGATGGGTGAATCGCGAACAGCTTGGCTTCTCCCACTATGCACCCAGCACAACGGGATTGGGGCCGGGGTGGGAAAATTGTGTTCCAGGTTTTGGACCAACAGGGATCCGCTGTTGTCCAAAGCAAGGCACAAGATATTAAGAACCTTAGTTAGGCCACACTTGGACCGTATAGAACCTTAGTTAAGCCACACCTGGAGTATAGTGTTCAATTCTGGTCACCACACTACCAGAAGGATGTGGAGGCTTTAGAGAGGGTGCAGAAGAGATTTACCAGGATGTTGCCTGGTATGGAGGGCATTAGCTATGAGGAGCGGTTGAATAAACTTGGTTTGTTCTCACTGGAACGACGGAGGTTGAGGGGCGACCTGATAGAGGTCTACAAAATTATGAGGGGCATAGACAGAGTGGATAGTCAGAGGCTTTTCCCCAGGGTAGAGGGGTCAATTACTAAGGGGCATAGGTTTAAGGTGCGAGGGGCAAGGTTTAGAGTAGATGTACGAGGCAAGTTTTTTACACAGAGGGTAGTGAGTGCCTGGAACTCACTGCCGGATGAGGTGGTGGAAGCAGGGACGATAGTGACATTTAAGGGGCATCTTGACAAATACATGAATAGGATGGGAATAGAGGGATACGGGCCCAGGAAGTGTAGAAGATTTTAGCTCAGACTGGCAGTATGGTCGGCATGGGCTTGGAGGGCCGAAGGGCCTGTTCCTGTGCTGCACATTTCTTTGTTCTAAGAAGTTGGGCCAAGAGTGCACCAGTTTCTGAAGAGATGAAACCATACTGCACTGCATTGTAGTTATATGTAAATAAACGTTGCAGTTGTTAATTACCTAACTGGTGAACGGGAAATATTACACTCTTTTAACATAATGAAACGTCCCAAGGCACCGAATGTTATTCAATGTTGTTGGAGGGCGCTCGCTGGCGGAGCTCCTGCCAGACAGTTGAATGAACCTGGGTAAACCCCAATGACGTCACGGGACGACCTGGCCGGAGCCTGCCGGATCACGTGGCCGCACGGGGCCCAATGGCGGGATCGTGCGATATGACGTCAGCGCGGTTGCGGGGTGATGCTGTCACCATGGCGGCGGCGCGCGGCCCCGGGATGGAGGAGGCATGATGCCCGGCAAGAAGAAGAAGCGGCTTCACCGCAGTATCATGCTGGCCAAGAAGATCATCATTAAGGACGGAGGAACGGTGAGTGAGAGAGAGAGAGAATAACCCCGGGCTCCAGGGGAAAGAAAACACTTCAGATCGGCTTGAGGGAGTAACGGGGCCCGGGCTTTCATGCAGCGGGTGGGGAGGAGCTGTCGGCGGCTTTCAATCCGGCCTCTCCATTCCTGGTTATCCCGTTAAAACTAATGGGCCAGCTGCTAACTGGTGCCGGTCGGAAATCGCTCTCATTGCAGCAAACTCCTGCCGGAGCCAGAACCCTCCGGACACCATTTCGCCGGGTTTGTTATCCAGCTCTTGCGTGTGGAGAATTGCATCCGGTGGATGTAACGTCCGCCTGCAACCACAAATTTGGATGTGATTGTTAAATAGAAATGTGTCCGAGTGAAAACTTACTGAAAACAACCCTTGCTTTGGCAACACGTTAATATGTCAGAGTGAGGCAGAATGCACTCCTGTCATAGACATCCAATTTTACTGCGGTTCCTTCTGACCTGCAGCTAGGAATTAAAAAGCACATTCCAGTCTGCAGATTTTCCTCGGCAAAACAAAAATCTAACCTCACGTCTATGTTTACAAGACTTTGGAAAAACAGGCATGTTCGCACACGACTACAGTTTAACAACAGAATAGTCATCCTGCTGCTGTTCGTATAAAAATCATAATTTAATTTCATCATCGTTGCCAAATTCCCAGATTTCTGACCACATTCCAGGTTCATGGTTCAGAGACTAAGTAGGGGCCAAAAGAGATCTGGGGCAGTTGAGAGGAGGTTTACTAGATTGATACTTGGGAATGAGTGGGTTGTTTTATGAGGAAAGATTAGACAGAATGGGCTTGTTTCCACTGGAGTTTAGAAGAGTGAGGAGGGGTGACTTGATTGAAGTACACAAGAGCCCGAATAGTCTTGAGAAGGTGGGCATGGAAATGATGCTTCATCTTGTGGGGAAGTCCTGAACTAGAAGGCACTGTTTTAAAGTTAGGGGTTTTCCTTTTAGGACAGAAATTAGGAGAATTTTTTTCCCTGACGCCTGTGTGACTTTGTAACTGCCTCAGAAGGTCGTGGAGGCGGGGTCATTGACTTTTTAAAGCCGAGATAGATAGACTGTTGCTAGGCAAAGGAATCAAAGGTTAGCGAGATAGATGGGATTGTTAAACTTGAAATACAAACATCAGCCATTATCTTATCAAAAGGCAGAGCAGGTTCGTGGGTGTGAATGGTCTACTTCTGCTCCTATTTCGTATGCTCATATGAACTATGGCATCAAAGATAAAGCTGTAAATTAGCTAATATGAAACAATTAAAATGTTCCAAAAGTCCTTCCTGTACTATTGAGTTTAATTTTGGCATTGCTTCTGAGTCAGAAGGATATGGTTACAGTCGCACTTAATCTAGGCTAACATCAGTGCAGTGTTAAAGTTACTGCAGCATCATTAGTGTTGTCTTCTTTATGATGAGACATTATTAAGCTGTGATCCAGTCTCTCTTCAGGTGGACGTTAAAAAGAAATCCCTTGAACATTGAATAATCAAAAGTAATTTCTGACAATAGAGCACTTTGCAGAATTTTAAGAATGAAAGATGCCATATAAATAGAAGTTTGTCGTCCTACCTTATTTGACCATATCTGCTACATACGCAAGTTAGAAAGTTTATTGATTACACAGCAACTGTTCTGACTAACTGTCGTTGTAACTTGTATTGCAAAAATACCCCAAGTGTATACCGACATGAAAGTTGCTTATGGTTTTTGGCATTTTCTCTCCGTTACAATTTAATTTGCTTGGGTGGGGTAGTTTGTAGTGGAGGATTTAGGAAGGTAAATGTTATCATGGGTGCCAGAAAGATTGCAAGGGGACTGCATTAAATTCACACGCTTGCCTCTGGTCTGTATTGGATTAGCTGTTTTAGTTTTTGATTTTTTTTTCCCCTTGAAGGTAGGAATACATTTATAAAATATCAAATAATAGACTATGACCAATTGCCTGAAACAGAAGGCAAAAATTGAAGCACTTGAAGTTGTAGAGGGAAAATTGTGATGGTTACATTGCGTCCTCAGTTCAATAGACCATCTGGCCATCACTACGTGTAGCCAAAGTCAGTGCATTCAGAAAGTCTTCTGCAGTTTTGTCCTATTCAGGCCTTATTGTCTTGTCCTACAATTCCCTCTTAATAACAGATGTTTGTGTGGGATCTATTGCTTGAATGCATAAGGTAAAGTTTGTTGACACAAGACTGGTTACAATATATTTCCAACAACAGAATTAATAGTTGTTAAATTGCAATTGATTGACAGGAAATGTTTTAAGGTGGATAATTCAGAGCTGATTATTTTGATATGGTTGTTTGTTTTATCCTTGTTCAGAAATGTGGTAAAACGTGCTTCTTTATTCTTGCACAGTATGCCATTTTACATTACTAACATTTTCTGAGAAGCGCTTTATGTAATGGTATTTTCCTGGAATTTTGCAATTTGCTTGCTGCATTTTCTTGATCCAGTGAACAAAGCTCAGTTGGTAGCACTCTTGCCTTTGACTCTGAAGGTTATAGTTTCAAGTCCCCACCCCAGGACATGAGCATAAAATCTGGTCTGAAGCTCCAGTATAATATCGAGACACTGTTGGAGGTGCCATTTTTCAGGTGAGATAGAAAACTGAGGCACCATCTTCTTCCTCCATGGACATAAAAAATCCCATGGCACTCCATATTAAAGAAGAACAGGGGCATTATCCCTGGTATCCTGGCCAACATCACAAAATGATTTTTTTGGTCATTTTCATAGGGCTAGATTCGCCATGGGCGAGAAGCTGAAAATGGAAAAATCCATTGACCTCGGGCGGGATTCTCCGGTCACTGGGTGAATGTGGCCGGAGAATCCCACCCATAGTGTTCTTTGTGGGAGTTGCCTGTGTGCGAGTTAGCTGCCGCATTTCCAACTTTGCACCAGTGACTCCACTTTTAAAAGTTCTTCGTTAGCTATAAAAAAACTTTGGGACAGCTGTATGAATGCAAGCCTTTGAGGTAAAGTTGCTAGCATACCCCAGGGTTACATTAGAAAAGAAACAAAATGTTTAATCAATACATTTTACTGCTTTTGTTTTCTTCAACTAAAAATTTGAACGTCAGTGATTTTCAGATTGTCTATCTTTGTGGGAGAAAGTATTTGCAGTTGTTTGCAGGTATAGTGTGGAGATCACATCAGGCCATTGCTTGTGAATGTTTGAATATTTTTGTAGTTTTGAAAACCAAGCATGTGCATCGTGCTGGCAGTTGAAACCTCTCAGATTCCAGGAAGCCCAGTGGCTTCCTTGTTTAAAAGCGATGTTTCTTTTGTTATCTCTGTCCTGAATGACTGGAGCTTGGTTGCATTTAGTACATGACAAACTTGGTAGAATAGTCATAAGAAATAAAATATGATAATGCTGTTACTTGATCTGTTTTAGTTATCATGGAAGAAAAATAATTGAAAGGTGTGCATTAAAGGAGCTCATCATTTTTTTGCTGATGTTTTACATATTTAAATCCATTTTGACTTAATTTGCTTATTTTAAACTACTTTTTTGAAATAAATTTTGAGTACCCAATTCATTTTGTCCAATTAAGGGGCAATTTAGTGTGGCCAATCCACCTAGCCTGCACATTTTGGGTTATGGGGGCAAAACCCACGCAAACACGGGGAGAAGGTGCAAATTCCACACGGATAGTGACCCAGAACCGGCATCGAACCTGGTACCTTGGTGCCGTAAGGCAGCAGCGCTAACCCACTGAGCCACCTTGTTGCCTGCAAACTACTTGCTTTTAAAGAAATGTTTTGAAGGAACTGTATGGTCTTTTTTAGCCACCTATGGGGGTGACATTGCTACTAATAGAATGCCCCCACAAGCTGCTGCTAATATTATGTCCCCACAAGCATCCTGTACGATGGAAAAAAATTGAAAACTGCTCATTCACTACTTTGTCAGGGCTGCCAATTTGCATAAGGAAGGACTGGCACTCCATGTTCCCATTACCTGCACTGTACATTTTGCTGTTCCATAAAGTCGTGTGTGGTGCAGACTGACTTTGTTTTGAGGTAAAATGGAACCAGCAGCTTTACAAGATTGATTACACAGTAATTTTAAACTTGATATTCATGTGAATTGTTTTCTGAATAAGTTAGAATAATTTGTGGACTCAGCACAATTTGTTTTACCCAGTCCCCACTTTGCTGGCCCTCTGACTCAGTGGAAGGTCCTCTAATTAGGCAAGAAATGTTATCCAACTTGGTGGTTGTTTAAATCTGTTCTGAAGATCACGATGTAAGTTCTCCTTTGCTGTGTTGTTCAACATTGCAGTAAGAGCTTGACATGGCAATTAATGCCTCACGTCATCTGCTGAATATCTCTGTGTTATATTGATCAAGTGCATAATTTTGCAATTCCATAAATGAACAAATTTTAGTTCTGTATATTCCATTCTTCTAAATTCTTATGCCTCCCGTAAGTTTTTGAGTCATGGGTTATCCAAAAAGGTGGTTGAGAATGCAGGTGATTTTAAAGTAGTTGATTGAAAGAAATGGGTTAAAATGATGCATAAGACCATGACAGGTGAGAGCAGTTTACCGATCCCAGAAAAATGAATGAACAACTATAGTCACTCCCTGCAGCTGGAAGTGGCAATCCTCGCCTGTTTGCTAGCAGCAGTGTTCTCATTTGGTGCTTTGTCTTCTCAAGCTGGCTGAGGTGTTAGATCGCTCTGTGTCTTCTGCTAGGCGAGGGCCGTGCCCTCAATCCTGAGCACCCATTAATGTACTTTATTTCTCGGGGCCAGTGGTCACTGAGTTAATTTGTTAACTCTGCCAGACACTTATGGTTAATAGTGTACAAGATGCTGCCATGTTCACTACGGATGTCACCATGGAAGTCTGTACCAGGAGGTGGATATTAGATTAACAGCATTCAATTTGTGGATCCCTGGTTCAGTACTAGCACATAAGCTGACACATCAGTGCCTATGTGCTAGTACTGAACCACACTTAGGGGGTGTCAAGTTGGCAGTGGCCTGTCTTTGTTAGGAAAACAAAGGTAGTTTAAAGGGATTTATATTTGTATTGGTAAACATTAGAAATAAGGTACAGTTTGAAGTGTGTTTAACATCAACTGGGAACGTAACACCTTCCTGACAAGATGCTGATCGAGACCCCCTCTCAGAAATTGGCAAGTAGCAGGAGGGATCGAATTCAAAAGAGATTTAAGAGGGGGCCTACTTCAAGATTCTCTTGAGGTTAATGTGCAGGTTCAGTTGGCAATTAAGAAGGCAAATGCAATGCTAGCGTTCATGTTGAGAGGGCTAGAGTACAAGAGCAGAGATGTACTGCTGAGGCTGTATACGGTCCTGGTCAGACGCCATTTGGATTATTGTGAGCAGTTTTGGGCCCTTTATCTAAGGAAAGATGTGCTGGCCTTGGACAGGGTCCAGAGGAGGTTCACAAGAATGATCCCTGGAATGAAGAGCTTGTCGTACGAGGAGCAGTTGAGGACTTTGGGTCTGTACTTGTTGCAGTTTAGAAGGATGAGGGGGGGATCTTATTGAGACTTACAGGATACTGCGAGGCCTGGAGAGAGTGGACTTGGAGAGGATAGCAGTAGGAAAAACTAGAACCTGAGGGCACAGCCTCAGACTGAAGGGACAATCCTTTAAAACTGAGATGAGCAGGAATTTCTTCAGCCAGAGGGTGGAGAATGTGGGACTCTGCCGCAGAAGGCTGTGGAGGCCAAATCATTGAGTGTCTTTAAAACAGAGATAGATTGGTTCTTGATTAATAAGGGGATCAGGGTTTATGGGGAGAAGGCAGGAGAATGGGGATGAGAAACATATCAGCTATGATTGAATGACGGAGCAGACTCGGTGGGCCGAATAATCTAATTCTACTCCTAAGTCTTATGCTCTTATTATCTCTAACTAGGTAGAGAAGCCTTGAGGATGTGGTTGCAAATGAAACTTCCACCATCCACATGCAATTCATGTGGCTGTGAATGGTGTGAACAGGCTCTCCTATTTTCCTCAATCAGTGGTAGGTGTTTAAGATCCATAACACATCCAGATCAGGAGCTCCTACCCTGTACGTACAGCAAAGGGGAGTTTTCCAAATGTAATAACCAAAATTAGCTTCTCAGGTTATTGACAAAGTACTGAAACATATTGTCAGCTCTGAAGGAATTATGTTTCTCAAAATATTTTTTTAAGATTGGAAATGAGGACTCATTGATTGATTGCACATCATTTGGAAACTTTGCAGAGGACCCAGTGAGAATGTGTACAATAAATATTTCCAGACTGCAACTTGCCATTGCACGAATGATTGCTGTCTGAATGTTGAGTGGGGAAGTTTTTTCCAAGACTCCCAAGTAGATACAGTGATTTAACTCGAACACTTATTTTTAAATGTGCCATGTTTTTCTTTTACAGCCTCAAGGAATAGGTGCACCAAGTATATATCATGCTGTGATAGTAATATTTCTGGAGTTCTTTGCTTGGGGTCTACTGACTGCACCAACACTAGTGGTAAGTTATATCCCGTCATGTTGTCCTGTTCAATTGAGGCTACCATATGTCTACAAAATACAATTACATTTTTTAAAGTTACTTCACAAATATAATTCGGTATGTCCTTGAAAGCCCCCTCATTAAAAGTATCTGGTGGATCACTTTATTGTTTAATAATAATAATCTTTATTATTGTCACAAGAAGGCTTACATTAACACTGTAATGAAGTTACTGTGAAAATCCCTTAGTCGCCACACTGTTTCGGGAGTGAATGGGAATGAAACAGGGTGGAGTTAAGATCCTCACTGACCTCATTTGACTATGTAGTTGGTCTGCTTCCACATCATTCTAATGTGAATTATTCAATATTATTGATTAAGTACATGTGGCCTGCCACAAGCCAAGATCATTCCTGATGTAAAAACAGATGATGAGCATTCATATCCATGCTGGACAGTAATTAATTGGTCTTGATTCCCTTGACCAAAGTCACTATGTATGTACTTCCCTTTTTTTGATGTTCCAGATTTTGCAGAGGAAGTTTTGTATGTTTATGAATGAATAAAAAGCTGACCTTGAACCCAAGTAAGGTAAAAGTAGTTACAAAATGTTATATGGAGTTAATGAATCTTCTATAATTTTTATTCAGAATCGTCCAAAAGGCTATGTCATGACATTTGTCCTAATCCCAAAGGAAGCAGAACTATTGAGAAAGGTATAATATTAAAAGAGATTTGTATGTGGAGAATTACGATACAGAAGACCAATCCTGGGATCCCCTGACACTGTTGAAGTTTGAAGGAATACTGCCTTGTAATCAGTGCACCATCTTTGAGCTGTATGGAGAGAAATCATTTTTCTTTTAATTTGAGCTCAAGGTGAGCACATAGATATAGGAGCAGAATTAGGCCATTGGTGCTAGATAATGATACATCTTCCATTTCAGGCATTCTTCATCAGTGTCAAATACTCATAGACCAGGTAATGAACTGTCAAGTGCAGGGCAAAGTTCTCTCTACTCCGCCACATACTCCAAAGAGCACTAATGTGGCATTTGTTACATTTTCTCCACAAACCATCCTTGGTTTGATCTAAGTAACATTACCAATGAATTCCAAATTAGGGGCGCAATTAGACTGTCCAATTTCAACTTGCATATTATTGCTGATATGGAGACTTTAATCCTGTCCTGTATCTGAACCAAGGACCCAGAGCTGAAATGTTAGTGTATAGAAATAGAAAATGCTGGAAAATCTCAGCAGGTTTGTCAAAGCCATTGGACTCAAAATGTCAGCTCTTTTCTCTCCCTACAAATGCTGCCAGACCTGCTGAGATTTTCCAGCATTTTCTCTTTCTTTTCAGATTCCAGCATTCGCAGTAATTTGCTTTTATCCAATGTTAGTGTATAACCCACTGTGTCACCCAGTTCTTATAAACAAGTATTTTTGAAATAGCTGCAAAACAGGATTTCCCTCCTATTACAGTTTTAAAAGTTCTTTTATGGGATGTGGGCATCACAGGCAGACCAACATTTGTTACCCGTCCCTGATTACCCTTGAGAAGGTGAGTCACTTTCTTGGATTTGATTTGCTGAATCTCACAAACAGGACTATACTTTGGATTAGGTTAGCCTGCAACTGTTGCACATTAGTTAATTATAAATTTCAATTTGTGGCATCAGACTCATCTTTGGTAGGCTGTTGGACAGAATAAGTTGTCATATTGCTGCCATGTAGAATATTATGTATTAGTGAAGTTTGGCTCGAACGTCTCTGGATGTTTTTATTTACACTGACTCATGCACTGAGGTCAGTTGTAATGTACCTAAGTTGCTACCGTGACTGGGCTTCCTAACTCAGCACATGCAAGAGTTTGTTTGCATCTGGCATTGGCTGCTCTGTGTTGATGCACAAAGCCAATTAGAAAAAATGAGGAAGGTGCACCCAATGTAGTTTGAAGGCTTATAATCTGTAGGGCTAAAGTAAACCTATTGCAAATTTTGGACTTAATTGTAAAGGCAACTTATTTTATTTCCTAGGTCTTGCACGAGACATTTCCCAAGCATACATTTTTGATGAATGGTTTGATTCAGGGAGTAAAGGTAAGTCTGGAATTCCAGCACATTTTTCTGACTATAATTCAACTATAATATTCCTCCCCAACTGACCAGACGACACTTAGATTTCCAGTCCAAGAACTTTATTCCAGCTATAACTGGGGACTAAGCATCCACTAGGTGGCTTGCCAGCTCTCCGATCATAGAAAATAAAGAGCAATTATACTTTTGTGTATCTCCCAAGTAATTAACGTACACCAATTAAAAGAGTAGATTTATTTGAAAGTTATCTATGTCCATTCACAACTAACCATTAGGATCACCTGATGTACAGGGCAACATTGTGGTGCAGTGGTTAGCACTGCTGCCTCACTGCGCCGAGATTCCAGGTTCGATCCCGGCCCTGGGTCACTGTCCGTGTGGAGTTTGCACATTCTCCCCGCATTTGCGTGGGTTTTGCCCCCACTACCCAAAGATGTGCAGGGTAGGTAGATCGGTCACGCTAAGTAGTCCCTTAATTGGAAAAAAAGGAATTGGGTACCCTAAAAGCTTTTTTTAAAAAAAAGGATCACCTAATGTATTACATATGAATATAATTGCCAATCATAATCAAGGCACGTATGTATTATTATAATATCTGTTATAATATTATTATAATATCTGTTAACTGCCTCGGGGAGGCGGTGGCGTAGTGGTATTGTCGCTGGACTAGTACTCCAGAGACCCAGGATAATGATCTGGGGACCTGGGTTTGAATCCCACCACGGCAGGTAGTGGAATTTAAAGTTAATAAAATATCTTGAATTAACAGTCTAATGATGACCAAGTAATTAATTAATGATTAATTATCTTAATATATAATTAATTATTGACAACCAACTATTGTTGATTGTCGTAAAATCCATTCTATTTCACTAATGTCCTTTAAGGAAGGAAGTCTGGCCTACATGTGACTCCAGACCCGCAGCTATGTGGTTGACTCTTAAATGCCCTAACAAGCCACTCAGTTGTATTCAACTGCTACGAAAACACAAATAAGAAATGAAACCGGACAAACCACCTGGCATCGATCCAGGCATCGGAAACGACAACGGCAAACCCATCCCCGTCGACCCTGCAAAGTCCTCCTTACATTTTGGGGCTTGTGCCAAAGTTGGGAGAACTGTCTCACAGACTAGTCAAGCAACAGCTTGACATAGTCATATTCACAGAAACATATCTTACAGACAATGTCCCAGACACGACTGTCACCATTCCTGGGTTTGTCTTGTCTCACCGGCAGGACAGATCCAGCAGAGATGGCGGCACAGTGGTATACAGTCGGGAGGGAGTTCTCAACATCAACTCTGGACCATGGCTTCAGGTTGATCATGGGCAAGGAAACCTCCTGCTGATTATCACATACTGGCCACCATCAATAGGGCAGCACGGTAGCATAGTGGTTAGCACAATTGCTTCACAGCTCCAGGGTCCCAGGTTCGATTCCGGCTTGGGTCACTGTCTGTGCGGAGTCTGCACATCCTCCCCGTGTGTGCGTGGGTTTCCTCTGGGTGCTCCGGTTTCCTCCCACAGTCCAAAGATGTGCAGGTTAGGTGGATTGGCCATGATAAATTGCCCTTAGTGTCCAAAATTGCCCTTAGTGTTGGGTGAGATTACTGGGTTATGGGGATGTGGTGGAGATGTTGACCTTGGGTGGGGTGCTCTTTCCAAGAGCCGGTGCAGACTCGATGGGCCGAATGGCCTCCTGCACTGTAAATTCTATGATAATCAACTGATGAATCTGTCTTCCATGTTAAACACCACTTAGAGGAAGCACTGAGGGTGGGAAGGGCTCAGAAAACACTGGGTGGGGGACCTCAATGTCCATCACCAAGAAAGGCTCAGTAATACCACCACAGACATAGCTGGCCGGGTCCTAAAGGACATAGTTGCTAGACTGGGATTGCGGCAGGTGGTGAGGGAACCAACAAGAAGGAAAAACATACTTGACCTTATCCTCACCAATCTGCCTGCTGCAGATGCATCAGTCCATGAAAGTATCGGTAGAAGTGACCACCGCATAGTCCTTGTGGAGACAAAGTCCTGTCTTCACATTGAAGATACCTTCCATTGTGTTGTATGCCACTCCCACCATGCTGAATGGGATAGTCTTCGAACAGATCTAGCAATTCGAGACTGGGCATCCATGAGGCGCTGTGCGCCATCAACAGCAGAATTGTATTCAACTACAATCTCCAACCTCGTGGCTCGGCATATCCTCCACTCTACATTACCAACAAGAAGGGGATATACCCTGGTTCAATGAAGAGTGCAGGAGAGCATGCCAGGAGCAACATCAGGCAACCAAAAAATGAGGTGTCAACTTGGTGAAGCTACAAGGACTACTTGTGTCACAAACAGCATATGCAGCAATTAATAGGCAGAGCTAAGCGATTCCTCAACGAATGTATAAGATCTAAGCTCTGCAGTCCTGCCACACCCAGCCGTGAATGGTGGTGGACAATTAAACAACTCACTGAAAGAGGTGGCTCCACAAATAGCCCCATCGGCAATGATGGAAGAGCCCAGTAGAAATGCGCAAAAGACAAGGCTGAGGCATTCATAATAATCTTCAGGCCGAGTGGATGATCCATCTCTGTCTCAAAGAACAAAACAAATAAAGAACATTACAGCACAGGAACGGGTCCTTCGGCCCACCTAGCCTGCGCCGATCCAGATTCCTTAGTTAGATCTACTACTTATTGCCCAAATGATCTGTATCCCTCCATTCCCCACCCATTCATGTGTCTATCAAGATACATCTTAAACGTTGCTAATGTGCCTGCCTCCACTGGCGACGTGTCCCAGGCACCCACCATCCTCTGCGTGAAAACATTTTCCCCCCTCACCTTGAATCTGTGCCCCCCTGGTAATTGAGTCTTCTACCATGGAAAAAAGCTTCTGACTATTCACCCTTTCCATACATCTTGTAATTTTGTACTCAATCAGGTCTCCCCTCAGCCTCCGTCTTTCCAACAAAAACAATACGAGTTTATTCAACCTCTGCTCATAGCTAACATCCTCCAGACCAGGCAACATTCTAGTAAACCTTCTTTGCATTCTCTCATCAGCATCCACGTTCTTCTGGTAGTGTGGTGACCAGAACTGCACGCAATATTCAATATGTGGCCTAACTAAAGTTTTATACATCTGTAATATGACCTGCCAACTCTTGTACTTAATGTCCTGACCAATGAAGGCCAGCATGCCTTCTTGACCACCTTATCCACCTGCATTGCCACTTACATAGAACTATGGACCAGAATGCCCAGACCCCTCTGTCTGTCAATGCTCCTAAGGATTCTGCCATTTACTGTATAACTCACACCTGAATTTGATCTTCTAAAATGCATCACTTTGCATTTGTCGGGATTGAACTCCATCTGCCATTTGTCTGCCCAACTCTTCAATATATCTATATTCTGCTGTATTCTCTGACAGTCCCCTTCACTATCTGCAACTCCACCTATCTTAATGTCATCTGCAAACTTGCTAATCAGATCATCTACATGTTCCTCCAGATCATTTATATCTATATATATTACAAACAACAGTGGTCCCAGCACTAATCCCCTGTGGAACGCCACTGGTTACAGATCTCCATTCTGAAAAACTCCCTTCCACTGTTACTCTGTCTCCTGTTGCCAAGTCAGTTCTTTATCCATCTAGCTAGCACACCCCAAATCCCATGCAACTTTACCTTTTGTACTAGTCTGCCATGAGGGACCTTGTCAACTGCCTTACTGAAGTCCATGCAGAAGACATCCACAGCTTCCCTTCATCAATTAATTTTGACACCTCCTCAAAAAAACTCTGTCAAGTTGGTAAGGCATGACCTTCCCCGCACAAAACCATGTTGCCTATCACTAACAAATCCATTTGTTTCCAAATGTGAATACATCCTGTCCCTCAGTATCCTCTCCAACAGCTTCCCCATCACTGTCGCCTGGCTCACCAGCCTAGAATTACCTGGATTATCCCTGCTTCCGTACTTAAACAAAGGGACAGCATTGGCTATTCTCCAGTCCTCTGGAACCTCACCTGTGGTCAAAGATGATGCAAATATATCTCTTAAGGCCCCTAGCTATTTCCTCTTTTGTCTCCCACAGTAACCTGGGATATATCCCATCCAGCCCAGTGGGCTTGTCTACCTTAATGTGTTTTAAGATATCCAACACTTCCTCCTTCATTATGCTGACATGTCCTAGAGTATTCACACACCCATCCCTAACCTGAACATCCGTCATGTCCCTCTCCTTGGTGAACTCCGATGCAAAGTACTCATTTAAGGATCTCACCCACTTCCTCTGACTCCACACATAACTTCCTCCTTTAACCTTGAGTGGGCCTACTCTTTCCCTAGCTACCCTCTTGCTCCTTATAAATGTATAAAAGGCCTTGGGATTTTCCTTGACCTGTTTGCCAATGACATTTCCTGGCCTCTTTTAGCCCTTCTAACTCCTGGTTGGAGATTGTTCCTACTTTCCTTCTACTCTTCAAAAGCTTTGTCTGTTTTTAGTTGCCTAGACCTTATGAATGCTTTTTTCTTTTTGACTAGTCTCACAATTTCCCCTATCATCCATGGTTCCCTAATCCTGCCATTCCTGTCTTTGTTTTCGCAGGGACATGCCAGTCCTGCACTTGAATCAACTGGTCTTTAAAGAACTCCCACATATCAAATGTGGATTTACCCTTGAACAGCTGCTCCAAATCCACATTCTCCATCACTTGCCGAATTCTGTTGTAGTTAGCTTCCCCCCCCCAATTTAGCACCCTCACTCGACGACCACTCTTGTCCTTATCCATGAGTATTCGAAAACTTACGGAATTATGATCACTGTTCCCAAAATGTTTCCCTACTGAAACTTTGGACACTTGGTGGGCTCATTACCCAATACTAGGTCGAGTAAGGCCATCCCCCTGGTTGGACTATCAATATACTGTTTCAAAAAACCCTCTTGGACACACCTCACAAATTGCTCTCCATCCGAACCTCTGGCACTCAGGAAGTCCCAGTCAATATGGGGTAAATCACCCACCACAACAACCCTGCTACATATCTGTTCCTCTGTATCCTGCTGGCTGCTGGGAGGCCTATAGTACAAGCCCAACATTGTGAGTGCACCCTTCCTATTCGTAAGCTCTACCCATAATGCTTCACTGCAGGATCCCTCCAAGACATCCTCCTTCATCACAACTGTGATATGTTCCTTAACCTGTAATGCAACTCCCCACACTTTCTGCTACCCCCTCTGTCTTGTCTAAAACATCGATATCCCAGAATGTTAAGCTGCCAGTCCTGTCCCTCCTTTAACCATGGGCGCGATTCTTCGACCCCCTACCGGGTCGGAGAATCGCCGGGGGCTGGCGTGAATCCCGCCCCTGCCGTGTCCCGAATTCTCCGCCACTAGAGATTCGGCGGGGGCGGGAATCGCGGCCCGCCGATCGGTGGAAGTCGCGCCGGTCGGCGGGCCCACCCCCGGCGATTCTCCGGTCCGCGATGGGCTGAAGTCCCGCTGCTGTCAACCCACGCCAGCCGGCGTGGATTGAACCACCTTTCGAACGGTGGGACAAGGAGGCGCGGTCGGGCTCCGGGGTCCTGGGGGGGGCGCGGGGCGATCTGGCCCCGTGGGGTGCCCCCACGGTGGTCTGGCCTGTGATCGGGGCCCACCGATCCGTGGGCGGGCCTGTGCCGTGGGGGCACTCTTTTCCTTCCGCCTTCGCCATGGTCTTCACTATGGCGGAGGCGGAAGAGACCCCCTCCACTGCGCATGCGCGGGGATGCCGTGAGCGGGCGCCAAAGGCCTTTCCCGCCAGCTGGCGGAGCGGAAATCACTCCGGCGCGAACCTAGCCCCTCAAGGTGAGGGCTCGGCCCCTCAAGATGCGGAGAATTCCGCACCTTTGGGGCGGCGCGATGCTGGACTGATTTGCACCGTTTTTGGCGCCGGTCGGTGGACATCGCGCCGATTGCGGTGAATCCCGCCCCAGGTCGCCATAATAGCAACAATATCCTAATTCCCCACATATCCAAGCTCTAAGTTTATCCGTCTTACCTGTTATACATCTTGCATTGAAGCAAACTTCAGACTTTCAGATCCATTGAGATCAGTGGCTTCCCTCTGCCTGCTCTCCCTCTTTGCTATATTTGTCTTAGTCTCAAGCTCTTCCCCAGTCCCTACACTTGCTGAGCAGCTGCTCCAGTTCCCATCCCCCTGCCATACTAGTTTAAACCCTCCCGAAGCACATTAACAAACCTCCCGTCCAGGATATTGGTGCCCCTCCAGTTTAGGTGCAACTCCACCTGCTTGTATAGGTCCCACCTTCCCTGGAAGACATTCCAATGATCCACATATCTGAAGCCCCCCTCCTACACCAGCTCTTTAGCCACGTGTTCAACTGTAGTACGTCAGTTCCTAGCCTCACTAGCACGTGGCATAGTGTGTAAGCCTGCAATGACTACCCTTGAGGTCCTGCTTTTTAACTTACTACCTAACTCCCTGTATTTGGCTTTGCAGGACCTTGCTGCTCTTCGTGCCTATGTCATTTGTACCAATGTGGACAATGACATCTGCCTGTTTGCCTTCTCGTTTCAGAATGTCCCATACCCGCTCAGAGACATCCATGACCCTGGCACCAGGAAGGTAACACACCATCCCCCAGAGGTCCTAAGCATCACAGATGTCATTCTTCAGCCAATATGATTCACTTCACGTGATACCAAGAAACAGCTGGAGGCACTGGACACTGTAAAGGCTATGGGTCCTGACAATATTCTGGCAATAGTACTGAAGACCTGTACTCCAGAACGTGCCGCACCCCTAGCTAAGCTGTTCTAGTATAACACTGGCTTCTACCAGGCAATGTGGAAAATTGCCCAGGCATGTCCAGTACACCAGAAACAGGACAAATCCAACCCAGCCAATTACCGCCCTATCGATCTGCTCTCCATCATCAGCAAAGTGGTGGAAGGAGTCATCAACACTGCTATCAAGCAGCACTTATTCAGTAATGAACAGCAACTGTTCACGGATATTCAGTTTGGGTTCTGCAAGGATCACTCGGCTCCTGACCTCATTGTAGCCTTGCTTCAAATATGGGCAAAATGCCAGAGGCGAGGTTAGAGTGATTGCACTTGACACCAAGGCAGCATTTGATGTCAAGGGAATTAAGGAGCCCGAGCAAAACTGGAGTCAATGGGAATCGGAAGGAAAACTCTGCTGGTTGGAGTCATACCTGGCACAAAGGAAGATGGTTGTGGTGGTTGAGGGTCAATCATCTACCTTGTGTTGCCCTATTATGTATTTTCTTTTATTCCCTTTACTTCCCATGTATTTAATGATCTGTTGAGCTGCTCGCAGAAAAATACTTTTCACTGTACCTCGGTACACGTGACAATAAACAAATCCAATCAGCTACAGGACATCACTGCAGGAGTTCCTCGGCCCAACCACCTACAATTGCTTTATCAATGACCTTTCCTCCATCACAAGGTCAGAAGTGGGGATGTTTGCGGATGACAGCACAATGTTCAGCACCATTCGTAACTCCTCAGATATTGAAGCAGTCCATGTCCAAATGCAGCAAGACCTGGACAATATCCAGGCATGAGCTGACAAGTGGCAAGTTACATTTGCGCCACACAAGTGCCAGTCAATGACCATCTCCTACAATAGAGGTTACAACCGTCATCCCATGACATTCAATGGCATTACCATCGCTGAATCCCCACAATCAACAACCTGGGGTTACCATTGATCAGAAACTGAACTGGACTAGCCATATTAATACTGTGGCTAGCAGAACAGGTCAAAGGCTAGGAATCCTATGGCAGATAACTTGCCGCCTGACACCCCACCCCACCCCCCACCATCTACAAGGCACAAGTCTGGAGTGTAATACTCTACTTGCCTGGATGAGTGCAGCTCCACAACACAAGAATCCTGACACCATCTGGGACTAAACCCGCTTGATTGCTCCTCCTTCCACAAACATTCAAACCCTCCACCACTGACGAACAGTGGCAGCAGTGTGGTACCATCTACAAGACGCACTGCAGTAGTTCGCCAACGTTCCTTACACAATGCCTTCCAAACCCACGACCACTATCATCTAGAAGGACAAGAGCAGCAGATAGGACCATAAGACATAGGAGCAGAATTAGGCCATTCGGCTCATCGAGTCTGCTTTGCCATTCAATCACGGCTGATATTTTTCTCATCCCCATTCTCCTGTCTTCTCCCCATAACCCCTGGTCCCCTCATTAATCAAGAACCTATCTATCTCTGTCTTAAAGGCACTCCGAGGGCAGCACGGTGGCGCATTGGTTAGCATTGCTGCCTCACGGCGCCGAAGTCCCAGGTTCGATCCTGGCTCTGGGTCACTGTCCGTGCGGAGTTTGCACATTCTCCCCGTGTATGCGCGGGTTTCGCCCCCACAACCCAAAGATGTGCACGTTAGGTGGATTGGCCACGCTAAATTGCCCCTTGATTGGAAAAAATGAATTGGGTACTCAAAATGTAAAAAAAATTTTTAAAGGCACTCCGTGATTTGGCCTCCACAACCTTCTGGGGCAAATAGTTCCCAGATTCACCACCCTCTGGCTGAAGAAATTCCTGCTCATCTCAGTTTTAAAGGATCGTCCCTTTAGTCTGAGATTGTGTCCTCTGGTTCTAGTTTTTCCTACAAATGAAAACATCCTCTCCATGTCCACTCTATCCAGGCCTCGCAGTAGCCTGTAAGTTTCAATAAGATCTCCCCTTGTCCTTCTAAACTCCAACGAGTACAGACCCAGAGTTCTCAACCGTTCCTCATATGGCAAGCTCTTCATTCCAGGGATCATTCTTGTGAACCTCCTCTGGACCCTTTCCAGGGCCAGCACATCCTTCCGAAGATACGGGACCCAAAACTGCTCACAATACTCCAAATGGGGTCTGACCAAAGCCTCATACGGCCTCAGAAGTACATCCCTACTCTTGTATTCTAGCCCTCTCGACATGAATGCTAACATTGCATTGCCTTCCTAACTGCCGACTGAACCTGCATGTTAACCTTAAGAGAATCTTAAACAAGGACTCCTAAGCCCCTTTGTGCTCCTGATTTCCTAAGCATTTCCCCATTTTGTAAATAGTCTATGCCTCCATTCCTCCTTCCAAAATGCATAACCTCACACTTTTCCACATTGTATTCCATCTGCCACTTCTTTGCCCAATGTCCTAGCCTGTTGAAGTCCTTCTGCAGCCCCCTGCTTCTCAATACTACCTGTCCCTCGACAGATCTTTGTATCATCTACAAACTTAGCAACAGTGCCTTCAGTTCCTTCTTCCACGTCTTTAATGTATATTGTGAAAAGTTGTGATCCCAGCACCGACCCCTGAGGCACACCAGCTGCCATCCTGAGAAAGACCCCTTTATCCCCAATCTTTGCCTTCCGCCAGTCAGCCAATCCTCTACCCATGCCAGGATCTTGCCCTTAACACCATGGGCTCTTAACTTATTTAACAGTCTCCATGTGGCACCATGTCAAAGGCCTTCTGTAAATCTAAATAAATCACGCCCACTGGTTCTCTTGTCTAACTTCTTTGTTACCTCCTCGGACAACTCTAACAGATTTGTCAGACATGACCTCCCTTTGACAAAGCCATGCTGACTCAGTCCTATTTTATCATGCACGTCCAAGTATTCTGCGATCTAAAACCTTACCAATGACCGAAGCCAAGCTAACCAGCCAAAATTTCCCGTCTTTTGCCTCCCTCCCTTCTTAAACAGCGGTGTTACATCAGCTACTTTCCAGATACCTGTTAACCCCGCCACCTGGAGGTTCCCCTCCAAGTCACTCACTACCCTGATTTGGAAATATATCGCTGTTCCTTCGCTGTTGGTGGGCAAATTCCTGGAACTCCCTCCTTAACAATGCAGTGAGTGTACCTACATCGAGGGACTGCAGCAGTTCAAGAAGGCAACTCACTACCACCTTCTCAAGGGCAACTGGGGATGGGCAACAAATACTGGCCTAACCAGCGACACCCACATCCTATCAATGAATTTTAAAAAACATGTCCAGTGTTTTGTAAGGCATACATGGGCGGCAGCTGCATAATGCTCAATTGAACTTTTGTGTGCAATCTATGTGACTACATCCTTGCTATAAAATATAACAAGGGTCTTTGAATACTATTTGTAAACAGTCTGCACTGTAGCAACTGGTTTCTCATTACTTTTTTCTGTCTGTGGGAATTCACCAACTAGCAAGCAGCAGCCTCTGTGAGCCTGTTAGGTTTTATTTAAACCTGTATGATTTTCAACCCTTTCACAGTCGATGGTTAAAATGTTCCAAGAAATGTTTTTAAAACTATAGTTGTAGCCTTATTTCATTTTTCATCCATCTTCTTGTTTCATATGGAGCTGAGACCCAAATACCAATAACATACAAAACTGACAGGCAGGAAGAAATCGGCTGGTATATTAAACCTGTCCCACACGACAATGGCTGTTGCATCATGACTGGACACTTCATTATCACCTCCAGTCTAAAATCCAATATTTTAATCTCTCGACCCTGTTGACCCTGTTCTCCCCAATCTGTTAAACTGGAATAATCTATCAGGATGGACAATATCAGTTCTTTTATTGTTTTATAGACCTCTATGAGATCATCTCAACGTCTGCACTGCTGTAATGTAAATGGACTAAGGTCCTTAAGCCTATAGTGAGTAGGTACGGTATTTTTAAACTAGGAACATTCTTGAAGCTCCAAGGCCACTTTATCATCCACCAGAAGCCAAAAATGCATGCAGTACATGTGGTCTGACCAGCAATCTATACAAGAGACAAACTGGTACCTTTGATTTACACTGAAGGATTACATTAATATAACCTAATACCCTGTTAGCTTTTGCTATAGGCTTCTCTACATTGGTCATGAACGTTCATTGATCTGTGCAGAATAACACAATTTTTCTTCCCCCTTTCAGTATTGTTCCAGCAATTTTTCTAAAAATGACTTGTTAATTCAGTTGTATTGCGAATCAGGGTCAAGGGGGACTGGAATTGACCATGCCATAGCCCAGGGTGTTGTAACAACCACATTCGTTAACTAGAACTTTTTGGTTGTATAACTACAGCCAATTAAAAAAAGTTGTTCTTGGGATGAGAGTGTCGCTGCCTGGGCCAGCATTTGTTGCCCGTCTCTAATTGCCTTTGAACTGAGTGGCTTGCTAGGCCATTTCAGTGGGGAGCAGTTAAAAGTCAACCACATCGCTGTGTGGGTCTGGAGTCGCATGTAGGCCAGACTGGCTAAGGTCTGCAGATTTCCGTTCCTGAAGGACATTAGTGAACCTGTTGGGTTTTTACAACAGTCGACAATGGTTTTGTGGACACCATTAGACTTCTAATTCCAGATATTTATTGGATTCAGTTTCCACCATCAGCCATGGTGGGATTCAAACCCAGGACCTCTAGGCATTACCCTGGGTCTCTGAATTATTAGTCCAGTTACACTACCACTCCACCACCGCCTCCCCCTAATCCAGTGTATTAAATTCCTAACAACACAATTTTATCCATTATGAGGTTACATTTACAAGCTTTCTGAAAGTCCAGGAAGGTGATGTCAACTGAATAACCCTCCTCCTGGACCCCTGTGACGTGGCCTATTATTCCTGAAGCCATGTTCATTTTTAATGTTGTTCCAGTGATCCTAAAAGTATTTAATATGGCCACTTCCAGCATACCTCCAATAATGGAGGTTAAACAGATAGATCTGTAATTCCCTGGCACTGATTTGTTTCTTTGTTTTGTAATTGAGAACTATATGAACTAGCTTCCAGGGGGTTAAGAACTACTCCCCGACTCAATGAACTATTTATGTTCATGCATACATACTGAAGATCGAGGCAAGATTCTCTTCTCTCCCTCCCCCTTTCCGCTTTGATGCACAATTCAATTAGGAATATTATCACCTAAATTTAAATTAAGATTAACTCCAGAAAGTTCCCTGACACTTGGTCCATGCCAAATGAGCCTTAAGCTTTTATATTTTGGTTGTTCTTTGAAGTGGATCAGTCCCCTCCAGTGAGGAATTCTGTCAGAAACTTTAAAAAAGAGGCATGGAGTTGCAAAGTGCCTTTCATGTCTCTTAGAAATGTTTCAAAGCACATCGTGTACAATAAATTATATTGATATGTAGTGACTGCTTTTCTGTGTGACTGCTGTGGCAGCACACTCAATTTTGTATCACAAGATCCCAAGTTCAAGTCCCACGCAAGGACTTGAGCACAATCAAGACTGACGCTGCAGAGGGAGCTTTTAGAGTCATAGATGCTTACAGCATGGAAACAGGCCATCTGCCCTGCTTGTCCATGCTGCCCACTTTCTATCACTAAGCTAGTCCCACTTGTCTGCATTTGGCCCATATCCCTCTATACCCACCCTGCCCATGTAACTGTCTAACTGCTTCTTAAAGGACAAAATTGTACCCGCCTCTGCCACTGCCTCTGGCAGCCCGTTCCAGATGCTCACCACCCTCTGTGTGAAAAAATTTCCCCTCTGGTCTCTTTAGTACCTCTCTATTCTCACCTTAAACCTATGCCCTCTAGTTCTAGACTCCTCTACCTTTTGGAAAAGATTGTTTGCTTCCTTACACTCAGCCCCCAACTCCCACAACATCCCAACCAGAGTAATTTACTTGCAGGTGGAGGTTGAATTGTATTTCAAGAATTAAATTATGCCATAAATTATGTCCTGGATTATACCACATCAGCAATTGTAAATGCAAATTTGTTCTAATTTTTTGGTTACCATCTTTGAAGCAATTTCAAATTGACCAGAGAATCATTGCAGTGCAGTGGCAAAAGTTGGATGCAATTTAATTTGCAAAATGCATCTCCTTGAATGGAATAAAGTTGGAACAAATAATTTCTACCTTTTTCTACTACAGGGTTTGCTGTCATTCCTGAGTGCACCGTTGATAGGTGCCCTTTCAGATGTGTGGGGACGGAAGTCTTTTCTGTTGCTTACTGTCTTTTTCACCTGCGCTCCCATTCCTTTGATGAAGATTAGTCCATGGTAGGTATTATATATAATATACATATATATTTGTTTATGTGCAGTGAGAAAAATAATAGCTGTCCAGTTGAAAGATAGCTGTGTAGCTATCTAGTTCAGAGGTCTTAGTCACTTCTAACTCTAGATCCTTCTTCATTTTCACGTTCAAGAAATGCTGTAGGATATTCTGAATTGAAGGAAGTTCATTTTGATTTGTATATGGAGTAACACAAGCAAATATTTACAATGCAAGCTATTTATCTTATTGTGAATACCACTTTGTGCTTTTTCTTCCCTAACAGATTAGCTCAATTAAAATATGAATAAAAATACACTTCTGTTATCTATTTCTGTATGGTTTTCTACTTCACAAGCATTTAACCTTAAAAAACATTTTTAAATGTTCAAGACTTTGCTTTTCGGACTGGTCTTTTGTAAAGGCTTTGCAAGATTTGGGAAAATACCATGCATTTTTAGCTTACTGAATGCTTAGGATGCCTTGGAAGACATCCCTAAATGCTTATAGGAAATTGTAAGTAATGGGAGTTAATCTGGAGAAAGAATTAACACAGGAATTCATACTGGTTCTAAAGCAATTTCTAAATAAAGTAGTCAGGAATAATTAACTATGGTCATCCACCTCTCTCAGATTAAACTGGACTCCTTTATGGTTGTTGGAAGACATGTTTGATGGGTGAATGAATCCATGGCATAATTTCATGGAATCAAAAAGATTATCAACCCACTGAGCCCAGTACTAGCTCTTCACCTGAATCTAACTACTGAGCCCAGTGCTAGCTCTTCACCTGAATCTAGCTACTCTAATTATTCTCTCCTTCCATTTCCTTGTATCATTTCTTTTAAAATATTTATTCTATTTCCTCTTCAATAATATTTTAGTCTCTGCCTGAATAGCCACTTGTGGTAAAGCATTCTATACTCTAATAATACTCCTGTGACTTCAAAACTTATCAAAAAATACAAATCATATTTTTCCTCAGGTGGTATTTTGCAGTTATCTCTGTGTCCGGGGTGTTTGCTGTGACCTTCTCTGTCGTATTTGCTTATGTGGCTGACATAACCCAGGAGCATGAAAGAAGTATGGCCTACGGACTGGTAAGTGGAACCATGATGTTTCATACTTTCTGTCTTTTGACTTTTTCCCAAGTTACATGAGGTCGCCACAGTGCTGTCTCTTCTCCATATCCTTTCAGATTAACCATCATTTTTGGATTTGGCAGGTGGTTTTACAGCAGGGTGCCTTTCCTGCCACTAACCCTCCCTGTTTACCTGGGCTATGACCAGTACCAATATACACTGGCTTACCTGCACCAATGGCTGGATTTTGCCATGTCCAACAGGTCCTGGAGTGCAGCTCAAACTTCCAGCATTCTGTCTCAGAGACAGGTGTGCACGGCCCGAGTTACAGACAAGTCTTCACCATGCTGTTTTATACTGTTCCAAACTAATTTAAGTCAGGACACTTTAATGAAAACTGGAAATGTAATCTGAATGTACCTTTTGTGGAAAAACTTGGTTCAGATTATTAATTAATGCGATGTACATGGAAACTCTAATGTCTTTCATTGGTGTGGCAACATTTCCACTTGGAATGTATTGCACGTACTATACCTATGAAACTGTCAGTCATGTGATATATAGCTTTTTAAAAATGAATTTATAGTACCCAATTATTTTTTTTTACAATTAAGAGGCAATTTAGCATGACCAATCTACCTACCCACATCTTTGGGTTGTGGGGGTGAAACCCATGCAGATATGGGGAGAATGTGCAAACTCCACATGGACAGTGATCCAGGGCCAGATTGAACCTGGGTCTTCTGCGCGTAGGCAGCAGTGATAATCACTGCTCCACCGTGGCTCCCTATATTGCTTCAATATTTAATTACATTACTTCTAACTACCACTCTTCCTCCTGTTTTCAAAATCCTCAAGAGTATTGTTTCCTTCTAAATAGTTGCCCACCTTTCCTACAAGTCACTGTCTCAATACTTTTCTGGCCTGTCCCACAGAACACAATGGCCTGAACATACCCCCCCCGAAGAAGTCAATAAATGACTGCCACCTTCGGGCGAACCCTAATAGCAAATCTCTCAAGGCGAACTTGACTTTCTCTAGGCCAAGAAAGCTCGCCATGTCCGATAGCTATACCTCAGCCCTCGGGGGCTTTGAGTCCCTCCATGCTAACAGTATTCGTCGCCGGGCTACCAGGGAAGCAAAGGCCAGAACGTTGGACTCTCTCTCTTCCTGGACTCCCGGGTCCTCCGAAACCCTAAAGATTGTCCCCTATGGGCTCATTACCACCCCAGTTTTCAATACCCGGAACATGACATCTGCGAATCCCTGCCAATACCCCCTGAGTTTAGGGCACGACCTGAACATGTGTACATGGTTAGCCGGCCCTCCGGCGCATCTAGCACACGTCCTCCAGCCCGAAGAATCTGTTCATCTGGGCCACCGTCATGTGGGCCTGGCGCATGTTGCGGTCGTGTTTACTCCGCTCGGGGCTTCTGCCCAGATACTGTCCTCCACCCCCCCCCCCCCCCCCCCCCCACCCGCCACCCCCCCCCCCCCCCCCCCACACACACCCTCCACACACACCCCCCCCCCCCCCCCACCACCCCCCCCCCCCCCCCCCCCCCCAAGCTCCTCTTCCCACTTAAGCTTCAGGTCCTCGGTCTGTGTATCCTCAGCTCCCATTAGTTCCTTGCAGACGTCTGAGACTCTACCCTCTCCCACCTCTCCCCTAGAAACTACCCTGTCCTGCCTCCCCTTCGGCGGGAGATGTGGGAAGGACGGCACCAGTCTGCGTACAAAATCCCGCACCTGCAAGTATCTAAGGTCGTTCCCTCTCGCCAGCCCGAACTTCTCCTCCAGCGCCCTCCTGCTCGGAAAGCTCCCTTCCAGGAACAGATCCCCCATCCTCACAGTCCCTGCCCTCTTCCACAGTCGATACCCCCCCGTCCATGTTACCCGGGGCAAATCGGTGGTTGTCGCAGATTGGGGTCCACACCGATGCTCTTACCTCCCCTACATGCCTCCTCCACTGGCCCCAGATCCGAAGAGCCACCACCACTATCGGGCTGGTGGAGTACCGTGCCGGCGGAAGCGGCAGAGGTGCCGTGACCAGGGCTAGTGCCCCTGCACGAAGCAGCCTCCATCCGCTGATCCCTCTGTATGTTAATGATCCTCCATGTTCTGCCATTTACTGTATAATTCATACCTAGATTTGATCCTCCAAAATGCATCACCTCACATTTGTCCAGATTAAACTCCATCTGCCATTTCTGTGCCCAAGTCTCCAATCTGTCTATATCTTGTTGTATCCTCTGACAAACCTTGGCACTATCAGCAACTCTGCCAATCTTTGTGTCATCTGCAAACTTACTAATCAGACCACCTACATTTTCCTCTAGTTCCTCTGAACGCCAGACTTACCTCTCAGAGGGAAGTAAGAGACTGCTGTGTGCTCTGTTTCACAGAGACATGGCTCACCCCTGCCTCACCGGACTGTGCCATACAACCTGAAGGCTTCTCAATTCACCGGGCGGACCGCACGGCATCATCAGGCAAAGCGAAGGGTGGAGGGGTTTGCCTCCTCATCAACTCCTCCTGGTGCTTGGATGTGGCGACTCTGGCGACCTACTGCTCCCCAGACCTGGAATACCTGACTGTGAAGTGCCGCCAATATTATCTTCCACGTGAGTTCACTTCCGGCATTATCCCAGTGGTCTACATCCCACCCCAGGCAGTAGTGAGGAAGGCGCTGGACGAACTATACACAGTAATAAACAACTACGAAACAGAACACCCGGAGGCCTTGTTCATCGTGGCCGGAGACTTCAACAAGGCCAACCTCAAGAGTGTACTGCCAAAATTCCACCAGCACATCTCCTATCCCACCAGGGGCGACAACACTCTTGACCACTGCTACTCAAATATCAAGGGCGCCTACCGTTCCATCCCCCAACCGCACTTTGGGAAATCAGACCATAAGACGGTGCTCCTTCTCCCGGCATACAAGCAGAAACTCAAGCGGGAGAATCCAGCTAAGAAGATTGTACAGTACTGGTCCGAGGAGACAGAAGAGCTCTTGCGTGACTGCCGAGAGACAGTGGACTGGTCCATATTTAAGAACTCAGCGACCAACTTTATTGAGTATGCCACCACCGTCACAGACTTCATCAGCAAATGTGTGGACGACTGCGTGCCAAAGAAAGCAGTACGTGCGTTCCCCAACCGGAAACCATGGCTCAATCGCGAGATTGACTCCCTACTGAAGGACAGATCTGAGGCGTTCAAGGCAGACGACCCTGACCTATACAAGAAATCCAGGTACGACCTCCGCAAAGCCATCCGGAACGCCAAGAGAGAATATCAAACCAAACTAGAGTCACAGACAGACTCTCGGCGGTTGTGGCAAGGACTAAACAACATAACGGGCTACAAAGCGAAGCCGAACAGTATCTTTGGCAGCAGCGCACCCCTCCCCGATGAACTCAATGCATTCTATGCTCGGTTCGAGCAGGTAACCAACAATCCGCTGGCAAGTGCCCCAGCAGCCCATAATTCACCCATACCCACCATCACAGCTTCCAAAGTCAGATTGGTCTTCCTGAAAGTGAACCCTCGGAAGGCAACGGGCCCAGACGGGATCCCTGGTCGTGCACTCAGAGCCTGCGCGGACCAGCTGGCAGAGGTATTCACGGACATCTTTAACCTGTCCCCACCTGCTTCAAGAAGACCATCATCATACCGGTACCAAAGAAGAACCAGGCAACGTGCCTCAATGACTACCGACCAGTGGCCCTGACTTCAGTCGTAATGAAGTGCTTCGAGAGGTTGATCATGAAGCGCATCACCTCCATACTCCCAGAACGCCTTGATCCACTGCAATTCGCATACCGCTGCAACCGGTCCACATCAGACACCATTTCCCTGGCCCTACACTCATCCCTAGAGCATCTCGAAAACAAGGACTCCTACATTAAACTCCTATTTATTGACTACAGCTCCGCCTTCAACACCATAATCCCAGCCAAGCTCATATCAAAGCTCCAAAACCTAGGACTTGGCTCCCCACTCTGCAACTGGATCCTCGATTTTCTGACCAACAGACCACAATCAGTAAGAATGAACAACAACACCTCCTCCACAATAGTCCTCAACACCGGCGCCCCGCAAGGCTGCGTACTTAGCCCCCTACACTACTCCCTGTACACACACGACTGCGTGGCAAAACTTGGTTCCAACTCCATCTACAAGTTTGCTGACGATACGACCATAGTGGGCCGGATCTCGAATAACGATGAGTCCGAATACAGGAGGGAGATAGAGAACCTAGTGGAGTGGTGTAGCGACAACAATCTCTCCCTCAATGCCAGCAAAACTAAAGAGCTGGTAATTGACTTCAGGAAGCAAAGTACTGTACACACCCCTGTCAGCATCAACGGGGCCGAGGTGGAGATGGTTAGCAGTTTCAAATTCCTAGGGGTGCACATCTCCAAAAATCTGTCCTGGTCCACCCACGTCGACGCTACCACCAAGAAAGCACAACAGCGCCTATACTTCCTCAGGAAACTAAGGAAATTCGGCATGTCCACATTGACTCTTACCAACTTTTACAGATGCACCATAGAAAGCATCCTATCAGGCTGCATCACAGCCTGGTATGGCAACTGCTCGGCCCAGGACCGCAAGAAACTTCAGAGAGTCGTGAACACCGCCCAGTCCATCACACAAACCTGCCTCCCATCCATTGACTCCATCTACACCTCCCGCTGCCTGGGGAAAGCGGGCAGTATAATCAAAGATCCCTCCCACCCGGCTTACTCACTCTTCCAACTTCTTCCATCGGGCAGGAGATAGAAGCCTGAGAACACGCACGAACAGACTCAAAAACAGCTTCTTCCCCACTGTCACCAGACTCCTAAATGACCCTCTTATGGACTGATTTCATTAACACTACACACTGTATGCTTCATCCGATGCCAGTGCTTATGTAGTTACATTGTATATGTTGTGTTGCCCTATTATGTATTTTCTTTTATTCCCTTTTCTTCTCATGTACTTAATGATCTGTTGAGCTACTCGCAGAAAAATACTTTTCACTGTACCTCGGTACACGTGACAATAAACAAATCCAATCCAATCCAATCCAATAGTTCATTTATATATACTACAAACAACAGAAGTCCAGCACCGATCCTTGCAGAACACCACTAGCTACTGATATCCATTTTGAAAAACACACTTCCACCGTTACTCTGTCTTATATAACTAAGCCAGTTCTGTATCCATCTAGCCAACCCACCCCAAATCCCATGTGATTTTAGTTTTTGTACCATCTGCCATGTGGGACCGTGTGAAACACCTTACTAAAGTCCATATAAACTACAGCCACAGCCCTTCCCTCATCAATTGTCTTTGTCACCTCTTTAAAAAAAAAACAAGTTGGTGAGACGTGACCTTCCCCGTACAAAACCATGCTGCCTGTCACTAACTAGTCATTTTCCTCCAAATGTGCATATATCCTGTCCCTCAGTAGCTTTTCCAAAAGCTTCCCCTTCACTGATGCCAGGCTCACCAGCCTATAATTTGCTGGATTGTCCCTGCTTCGTTTCTTAAACAAGGGAACAACATTGGCAATTCTCCAGTCCTCTGGAACCTCACCTGGGGTCAAAGAGGATGTGAAGATATCTGTTAAGGCCCGAGCTATTTCCCAGACAGGCATGTCCCCGCAAAAATCATCACTTCCTCCTTTGATATATTGACATTCTCAAGAGCGTTCACACACCTATCCCTGACCTCAACATGCATAATGTCCTGCTCCCTGGTTTATATCGATACAAAGTACTCATTAAAGATTTCACCCACTTCCTGTGGTTCCACGCATAACTTCCCTCCATTGTCCTTGAGTGGACCTACTCTTTCTCTCTTAATGGGGTTCTCCTTAACCATGTTTGCTAAAGACATTTCACGACCCCTTTTAGCCCTCCTAATTCCACGTTTAATTTCCTTCCTACTTTCACTGTAAGGGCGTTGTCAATTTTTAGGTGCCTAGACCTATCGTATGCTTCCTTTTTCCTTTTGACTAAGCTTACAATTTCCCGTGACATCTATGGCTCCCGAATCCTGCCACTTCTATCCTTCATTTTTGCGGGGACATGCCTGTCCTGCACTTCAATCAACTGGCTTTTAAAAGCCTTCCATATGTCAGACGTGGATATGCCCTCAAATAGCTGCTCCCAACCCACATTCCCCAGTTCCTGTCTAATTCGGATGTAGTTGGCCATCGCCCAAGTAAGCATTCTCATCCATGGGCCACTCTTGTCCTTATCCATGACTACTCAAAATCTTATGGAATTATGGTCACTACGTCCAAAACGCACCCCCACTGAAACATCAATCACCTGTACCATTGGTCCTCATCTGGCCAGAGGCAGAGAACCTCCAGCAACAACTTCTCTTCCCTCTCCTGCACCGTTTCCCATTGCTCCTTCCTTGGCACCTTTCTTTTCCTCATCTACGTATTGCTGCTTCTTGGAATCATCCATAGACACCAAAGGTCAGTTTCTAAACACACGCACTGATGATGCCCAGCTCTATTGCTCAACCATTTCCCTTGACACATCCACTGTTTATTTGACATCCAGTCTTAAATGCAAGTTAATTTCCTGTAACTAAACATTGGGAAGACTGAAATTACCCTTTTCAGCCCTGCCACAAACTCTTGTGCTCTGGCCACTGACTCCATCTCCCAACCAAGAGCACCCACTCAGACTGAATCAGATTGTTCACAAGTCTGATAATGGGTGGCGTGGTAGCACAATGGTTAGCACTGTTGCTTCACAGCAGCAGTTTGATTCCCGGCTTGGTCACTGTCTGTGCGAAGTCTGCACGTTCTCCCCGTGGATTTCCTCTGGGCGCTCCGGTTTCCTCCCACAAGTCTCGAAAGACATGTTTGTTAGGTGAATTGGACATTCTGAATTCTCCCTCAGTGTACCCGAAAAGGCACCGGGTGAGACCACACCTGGAATATTGTGCACAGCTTTGGTCCCCTTATTTGAGGAAAAATGTAGTGGCATAGGAGGCAGTTCAGAAGAGGTTCACTAGATTGATTCCAGAGATGAGGTGTTTGTTGTATGAAGAGAGATTGAACAGTTTAGGCCTATGCTCTCCAGAGTTTAGAAGAATGAGGGGAGATCAAATCGAGGTATATAAGATGCTAAAAGGTCTGGATAAAGTCAACGTGGAGCTGATGCTTCCTCTTGTGGAGCATTCTAAAACGTCAGAATCTTAGAATAAGAGGTAGAAAATTTAAAACAGATTTGAGGAGAAACTAATTCTCCCAAAGGGTTGTGAATCTGTGGAATTCGCTACCCCAGATTGCGGTGGATGCAGGGACAGTGAGTAAATTTAAGGAGGAGTTAGACAGATTTTTAATTGGGAATGGGTTGAAGGGTTATGAAGAACGGGCAGGACGGTGGAGTTGAGGCCAGGATGGGATCAGCCGTGATCATATTGAGGGTGTTTAGGCTCAGGAGGCTAAATTACCTACTCCTGCTCCTTGGTCATGTGTTCTAGGGAGGAGATGCTCTGGCTGATTTTGCAATCCAACTCTTGGTCTGTAACATTGTAGGTAGCAGATGAGGAACATATCAGCCATGATAGAATGGTGGAGCTGACTCGATGGGCCGAATGGCCTAATTCTGTCCCTATATCTTCTGAATTTATGGACGAGGCGATTTTCACAGTAACTTCATTGCAGTGTAGTAAGCCAACTTGCGACACTAATAAAAGATTATTATTATATCCTATTTGTCCTGTGCTATGCATCTTGTCCTGTATTTTTTTCTTCACAGTGATGTTTTCAGATTTGAGTTTTATTTTGGAACAATGTCCTATTTTCCAACAATCAGTATCTCAACAAGTTAGAACACTCTATGCAGAGAAAAAGAATTGAAGTTTCAAGTTAGTGATGTGTTTTGTCAAAACTGGAAATAGTGAGAGATCATAGAATCATAGAATTTACAGTGCAGGAGGCGGCCATTCAGCCCATCGAGTCTGCACCGGCCCTTGGAAAGAGCACCCTACCCAAGCCCACACCTCCACCTTATCTCCATAACCCACCTAATCTTTTTGGACACTAAGGGCAATTTAGCATGGCCAATCCACCTAACCTGCACATCTTTGGACTGTGGGAGGAAACCGGAGCACCCGGAGGAAACTCACGCACACATGGGGAGAACGTGCAGACTCCGCACAGACAGTGACCCAAACCGGGAATCGAACCTGGGGCCATGGAGCTGTGAAGCAACAGTGCTAACCGCTGTGCTACCCACAGATCAAATTGTAAGAGATGTAGCAGGTTTTAAGCAAGGAAAGTGGAAGAAGAAGAACAAAAAGGGAAGGCCTGAGGTAGAATGGAAGGCAGGAGCGATTAAATAAGCAAAGGGATGATGGTAACAGAATGTGTAAAGAAACAAAATATGAGTCGAAAGGTGTGAATGGTTATGCAAATCATCACAGTTGCTGTCGCAAAAAGAGGGGGTGGGTGGAATTCTCCATCTCACTCCCACTCTGACCTCTCTGTATTCAGCCTGCGACACTATTCCAGTGAAGCTGAATGTAAGCTCGAGGAATAGCATTTCATCTTTCGATTAGACATTTTACATCCTCCCTGTTGGCTGTTGTGGATAATTCTGACCTGCTGAGTATTTCGAGCATTGACTGCTTTCATTTTAAAATTTCCAGCATCCATATTATTTTGTATTTGTTTCCCTGAGTTTGATTCCTCTGAATAGTAGATTACATACCAAGGAAAACAATCTTCCAGTTCTAGTTTTATGCTAGGACTAAAATAGGTTTTATAAATTCCAAGGTTTGCAGTTCTCTGTTCTTACAAGACATTAACCTTTTTACTATAGTAATTATTCTTTTTTTCATGCTTACTAGGTTTCAGCCACGTTTGCTGCAAGCTTGGTTACCAGCCCAGCCATTGGTGCATATCTTGGTCGAATTTATGGGGACAGTCTTGTGGTTATTCTTGCTACAGCAATTGCTCTTCTGGATATTTGCTTTATATTGGTGGCTTTACCAGAATCTCTTCCTGAAAAAATGCGACCTGCCTCTTGGGGAGCTCCCATCTCTTGGGAGCAAGCTGACCCATTTGCAGTAAGTGTGGCGTGGACTTTGCATTTGAAGTTCAAGGTTTTTGAATGTGTGTGGAAATTTCAAACATATCCCAATATAGAATCTTTAACTTCTCGCACAATAAACGTTTCATAGAATCATAGAATTTACAGTGCAGAAGGAGGCCCTTCGAGTCTGCACCGCCCCTTGGAAAGAGCACCCTACCCAAGCCCACACCGCCACCCTATCGACATAACCCAGTAACCCCACCTAATCTTTTTTGGACACTAAGGGCAATTTAACATGGCCAATCAACCTAACCTGCACATCTTTGGACTGTGGGAGGAAACGGGAGTACCCGGAGGAAACCCACACACACACGGAGAACGTGTAGACTCTGCACAGACAGTGACCCAAGCCGGAAATCGAACCTGGGACCCTGGAGCTGTGAAGCAACTGTGCTAACCACTGTGCTACCGTGCTGCCCATTTTATTGGGTTTCTTGATTGTATTCACACACAACTTTAACTGTAGTTGGCCCACTGAAGGATAGGCAAGGGAATCTATGTGTGGAGCCAGAGGAAATGGGCGAGGTACTAAATGAATACTTTGCATCAGTATTCACCAAAGAGAAGGAATTGGTAGATGTTGAGTCTGGAGAAGGGGGTGTAGATAGCCTGGGTCACATTGTGATCCAAAAAGACGAGGTGTTGGGTGTCTTAAAAAATATTAAGGTAGATAAGTCCCCAGGGCCGGATGGGATCTACCCCAGAATACTGAAGGAGGCTGGAGAGGAAATTGCTGAGGCCTTGACAGAAATCTTTGGATCCTCGCTGTCTTCAGGGGATGTCCCGGAGGACTGGAGAATAGCCAATGTTGTTCCTCTGTTTAAGAAGGGTGGCAGGGATAATCCCGGGAACTACAGGCCGGTGAGCCTTACTTCAGTGGTAGGGAAATTACTGGAGAGAATTCTTCGAGACAGGATCTACTCCCATTTGGAAGCAAATGGACGTATTAGTGAGAGGCAGCGCGGTTTTGTGAAGGGGAGGTCGTGTCTCACTAACTTGATAGAGTTTTTCGAGGAGGTCACTAAGATGATTGATGCAGGTAGGGCAGTAGATGTTGTCTATATGGACTTCAGTAAGGCCTTTGACAAGGTCCCTCATGGTAGACTAGTACAAAAGGTGAAGTCACACGGGATCAGGGGTGAACTGGCAAGGTGGATACAGAACTGGCTAGGCCATAGAAGGCAGAGGGTAGCAATGGAGGGATGCTTTTCTAATTGGAGGGCTGTGACCAGTGGTGTTCCACAGGGATCAGTGCTGGGACCTTTGCTCTTTGTAGTATATATAAATGATTTGGAGGAAAATGTAACTGGTCTGATTAGTAAGTTTGCAGACGACACAAAGGTTGGTGGAATTGCGGATAGCGATGAGGACTGTCTGAGGATACAGCAGGATTTAGATTGTCTGGAGACTTGGGCGGAGAGATGGCAGATGGAGTTTAACCTGGACAAATGTGAGGTAATGCATTTTGGAAGGGCTAATGCAGGTAGGGAATATACAGTGAATGGTAGAACCCTCAAGAGTATTGAAAGTCAAAGAGATCTAGGAGTACAGGTCCACAGATCACTGAAAGGGGCTACACAGGTGGAGAAGGTAGTCAAGAAGGCATACGGCATGCTTGCCTTCATTGGCCGGGGCATTGAGTATAAGAATTGGCAAGTCATGTTGCAGCTGTATAGAACCTTAGTTAGGCCACACTTGGAGTATAGTGTTCAATTCTGGTCGCCACACTACCAGAAGGATGTGGAGGCTTTAGAGAGGGTGCAGAAGAGATTTACCAGAATGTTGCCTGGTATGGAGGGCATAAGCTATGAGGAGCGATTGAATAAACTCGGTTTGTTCTCACTGGAACGAAGGAGGTTGAGGGGCGACCTGATAGAGGTATACAAAATTATGAGGGGCATAGACAGAGTGGATAGTCAGAGGCTTTTCCCCAGGGTAGAGGGGTCAATTACTAGGGGGCATAGGTTTAAGGTGAGAGGGGCAAAGTTTAGAGTAGATGTACGAGGCAAGTTTTTTACGCAGAGGGTAGTGGGTGCCTGGAACTCACTACCGGAGGAGGTAGTGGAAGCAGGGACGATAGGGACATTTAAGGGGCATCTTGACAAATATATGAATAGGATGGGAATAGAAGGATACGGACCCAGGAAGTGTAGAAGATTGTAGTTTAGTCGGGCAGTATGGTCGGCACGGGCTTGGAGGGCCGAAGGGCCTGTTCCTGTGCTGTACATTTCTTTGTTCTTTGTTCTTTGTAACCTCAACCACATACTTTTCTCTATGTGAAACCATTTGTTTGATTATCTTTGTTGCTTGGTGTCAAACACCTGCTGAATATTAACTATGTTAATTTGACCATCTTCAGGTCTGTTAATCGAACGGTTGAGAGTTCTGCATAGTCAATAGAATCTCTTTGAGCTTTATTTATAACTTGATCTGTAAACCAAAAATATAAAATAGTATTGCTGAAAGGCCTTTTTCTGGAATATTGAACAGGTTTGTTTCGATGTCACTAGCTTTCGGAGCGCTGCTCCTTCCTCAGGTGAATGAAGAGGTCTGTTCCAGAAACACATATATAGACAAATTCAAAGATGCCAAACAATGCTAGGAATGCGAGCATTAGCAGGTGATTAAATCTTTACAGATCCAGAGATGGGGTAACCCCAGGTTAAAGAGGTGTGAATTGTCTCAAGCCAGGACAGTTGGTAGGATTTCGCAGGCCAGATGGTGGGGGATGAATGTAATGTGACATGAATCCCAGGTCCCGGTTGAGGCCGCACTCGTGTGCGGAACTTGGCTATAGGTTTCTGCTCGGCGATTCTGCGTTGTCGCGGGTCCTGAAGGCCGCCTTGGAGAACGCTTACCCGGAGATCAGAGGCTGAATGCCCTTGACTGCTGAAGTGTTCCCCGACAGGAAGGGAACATTCCTGCCTGGTGATTGTTGCGCGATGTCCGTTCATTCGTTGTCGCAGCGTCTGCATGGTCTCGCCAATGTACCACGCTTCGGGACATCCTTTCCTGCAGCGTATGAGGTAGACAACGTTGGCCGAGTCGCACGAGTATGTACCGCGTACCTGGTGGGTGGTGTTCTCACGTGTAATAGTGGTATCCATGTCGATGATCTGGCACGTCTTGCAGAGATTGCCATGACAGGGTTGTGTGGTGTCGTGGTCACTGTTCTGAAGACTGGGTAGATTGCTGCACACAATGGTTCGTTTGAGGTTGCGCGGTTGTTTGAAGGCAAGTAGTGGGGGTGTGGGGATGACCTGGGCAAGATGTTCATCGTCATCAATGACGTGTTGAAGGCTGTGAAGAAGATGACGTAGTTTCTCCGCTCCGGGGAAGTACTGGACGACGAAGGAAATTCTGTCTGTTGTGTCCCATGTTTGTCTTCTGAGGAGGTCGGTCCGGTTTTTCGCTGTGGCGCGTTGGAACTGTCGATCGATGAGTCGAGTGCCATATCCCGTTCATACGAGGGCATCTTTCAACGTCTGTAGATGTCTGTTACGCTCCTCCTCGTCTGAGCAGATCCTGTGTATACGGGACAACGCAGAATCGCCGAGCAGAAACTTATAGCCAAGTTCCGCACACATGAGGGCGGCCTCAACCGGGACCTGGGATTCATGTCACATTACATTCATCCCCCACCATCTGGCCTGCGAAATCCTACCAACTGTCCTGGCTTGAGACAATTCACACCTCTTTAACCTGGGGTTACCCCATCTCTGGATCTGTAAAGATTTAATCACCTGCTAATGCTCGCATTCCTAGCATTGTTTGGCATCTTTGAATTTGTCTATATATGTGTTTCTGGAACAGACCTCTTCATTCACCTGAGGAAGGAGCAGCGCTCCGAAAGCTAGTGACATCGAAACAAACCTGTTGGACTTTAACCTGGTGTTGTAAGACTTCGTACTGTGCTCACCCCAGTCCAACGCCGGCATCTCCACATCATGGAATATTGAAGTAATCGTTTTCTTCGCTTCATTTGGCATATATTATACATATTAAAAGATGATTGTTCCAGCTACATGTATAATCAAAATGAATAAGTTTTCAAATTCAGAAGCAAAATAAAAGTGGCTTCTTTCATAATGTATTGCTGATGCTCACACCAAAATATTTGTTTTTGCCCAGTCCCTCAAGAAGGTTGGCCAAGATTCAACAGTTCTACTTATCTGCATTACGGTTTTCCTTTCCTACCTGCCAGAGGCGGGCCAGTATTCCAGTTTTTTTCTTTATCTCAGACAGGTATGAATAGCATTTGGGAAACCTCATTGTTTTCTGAAATTTGTAGAAAATGTCAGACAAGTTTGATAGTAGCTTCATTAAAACTATTTTGTGCATCTTGTATTTAGAGCAGGCAGCTAACCCAGTTGAAGATTACTTTGGTAAAAATATTAAATTATTCCAATACGTGTCTGCTGAGTGTGTAGAGCTGGAATTTTGAAATATGTACTTGAAATTAAATACGTCACGAAGTATCCATCTGACGTTATTCGAGCAGTCTTCAGTGTGTTCATTTTCATTTCATTTCTAAATAAATTAAAATTTTGTACTAAAAACTTTGTGCATGCTTTCGATTATGTTTGACTTATTACTAGAACTTATTTTTGCTAATTACACAAAATTCTACAGCAAGTGAATAGTTTTATTTAATTAAGATTAGCAACTATGCCATTTTATAACTTTAACAAATTGTAGTGAAAATAGCATTTAGATTTATCTGATTGAAAACAACAGTATATTTAATTCTTTTGCTGCCTTGATAGGTCATGAAATTCTCTGCAGAAAGTGTAACAGCCTTTATAGCTGTCCTCGGAATCCTATCCATTATTGCACAAGTAAGTATTTGCTTACAGCCTCATATGGGTACTTGAAGAACCTTGATACCCTGCCAATCCCTTCCTTTGCTTCACATACTATGGGGAACCATGCTGCATTTATCTCAGATTGGCTCTTGTAAAATACTGATTCAATTTCCTTTCATGTTTACAGTGAAAGGAAGTTTACATGAGTCTTATGATCTGAAATATATGCCTTCATACATGCTATAAAATGGGAGTAATTAATACCATTTCCCAAAATCTTTTGTGTGGACATGGCACTGTCCCCTCCATACTTGCAGCTTGTTCTAGCTAAAACTTTATCATATTTCTTGTGAGTAAATTTGATTACTGAGGGATAAAGTAATATAGCAAGAGTCTACCAATACGACTATTTAGAAACAAAGATTCAGTTGGAGCACAATACTTTAAATATTTTTCTTCTGAGAGTATTTCTTACAGTGTGAAATCATCTGCAAGGCTACTGGAGTACACAGACTTGCACATACTTCCAGGTGTTGTGTTGATATGTAGACTGTTATGGACATCCATGTAAACAGAACTGACAACATAGCAAACAAATATCTCATACAATCACAATATAGCACACAAGATAAAAGGCGTTCTCAATTCGACAGGAAGGAATATTATTAATTTCACTATTTTGAGTGAATACAGCATCTATAAGCAGTTGGTTTCATTTTCTTTCAACACTTATTGGTTCTATGAATAGCTCCAGAATGTTGATCAGAATCTACCAATTTTGCAAATGTTTGAACTTTCACAGACTTAAATTACCACCTCAAGCAAACTTGTTTTGATTAGAAACTAATCAGACAGTGCAACTACGACAATCCTTGTAGCTAATAGCTATCTCTAGATTAATATTAGTGCAATGTCATTCCTTCTCAAAAAGACTTTTTAAAAAAGCATTTTAAAGTATCCAGCCAACAGATGTTTACTTTAAATTCACAATATGTTGGACTGTCTAAAACTTCATAAAAATATCATGAACAACGCTGAACTTTGCTTTGCTTCTGTCATCTCACCATCACTGGATATTTTCCCCATTTTGACAATAGGTTGCAATTCAGCAATTCCTAGCCAGGCAAGGAAGCTGGTGCCTTCCTTCACCACCCCTTGCAGTCTCTGTTAATGAGGTAGTCCCTAGGAAATGTAAAAGTGGAGGTTAAATTCCTTTTCTTATCCTCCTTGAAGGAACCTCTTTGGATTGGGAACCTTGGATACTAGATTTTATTCTCTTGCTACTGGCTTAGAGTGTATATAGATATATATAGTCTCATTGAACCATCTTTCACATTTAATATTTCCAGTACCATTCTGAACTCAACCTTCCTGCCCATAATTTATGCACATAGGTGCTTTCCAACCACTACTTTTTTTTTTTCATTCATTCACAGGATGTGGCTAATCCCTCACTGCTCGAAAGTTGTGGTGAACTGCATTTTTGAATACAACTAAGTGGCTTGCTAGGCCATTTCCGGGGGCAGTTCGGTGTCAGCCACATACATATAATCATACAATTAGGAGCAAGAGTAAGCCATTTTGCCCTCGAGCCTGCTCCGACTTTGAATAAGATCATGGCTGACCTGATTGTAACCTCCCACCTATCTCCTGCAGTGCTGTGGTTCTGAAGTCACATGCAGACCAGATCCGATAAGGACAGCAGTTTTCTTCCCTTAAGGACATAAGTAAACCAGTTGGGACTTTTACAAAAATCCAGTCGTTTTGTGGTAACTATTACTGATACTTGTTTTTTACTTCAGATTTATTTATTCAATTGAATTAAAATTCTTTAGCTGCTATAGTGGATTTCAATTTCTGCCTCAGGAACTTTAATCAAGGGCTCTAATAATCCTGGAATACTCGCTCAATTAACAATCACTATCCTTATGTACCCTCAAATACCGGTTCCCAAGCCATGGCAAATTGGCCTCAAGATTCCCGCCATTATTTTGAAATTACTCTATGCCTCACATAACCTCCTCCCATTCTACAATAGCAATCTGCTGCAGTCATATGTTCCTGTATGCATAGTTGTTCTGATATTGGGATACTCCTTGTTTCCCAGTCCTGCAATACTGGGACTCTGGCTTCAAGTCCTTTTGTCTTGCCACATCTTTACTTCCAGAATCTCTGAAAAACACTTCTCTCTTCAACAATGCCATTATTTTCTGCCCAGCCTTATTCAGGAGCAGAAAAGGGCAAATGGATAATCTCTAATGTTTTCCTGTGCTTGAGGAGTATTCAAGAAATGAAATGTGTTGAAACAGTTGACCCAACTAACATTCTGAAAGCTAACTGTACATCTTTTTCAGACAGCAGTCCTGAGTTTGCTGATGAGATCTATTGGGAACAAAAACACTATTCTACTTGGATTGGGATTCCAGATGTTACAGTTGGCGTGGTATGGCTTTGGTTCTGAGCCTTGGTATGTAATTTGAATCTTTCAGATTTATATATCCTTTAAATGGACCTGAATATTGTGTTGATATTAATCTTTTAGGGTTTTTTTGAACAATGTTAAAATGGAAATTCATTATGATTTAAGATCATCTAAAGCTGATCTTAAAGTTAGTGGGCAAAATTCTCCGGTATCGGCGCGATGTCCGCCGACCGACGCCAAAAACGGCGCAAATCAGTCTGGAATCGCGCCGTCCCAAAGGTGCGGAATCCTCCGCATCTTGGGGGGCCGAGCCCTAACCTTGAGGGGCTAGGCCCGCGCCGGACTGATTTCCGCCCCGCCAGCTGACGGAAAAGGCCTTTGGTGCCCCGCCAGCTGGCGCGGAAATGACATTGCCGGGCGGCGCATGCGCGGGAGCGTTAGCGGCTGCTCACGGCATCCCCGCGCATGCGCTGTGGAGGGAGTCTCTTCCGCCTCTGCCATGGTGGAGACCGTGGCGAAGGCGGAAGGAAAAGAGTGCCCCCACGGCACAGGCCTGCCCGCGGATCGGTGGGCCCCGATCGCGGGCCAGGCCACCACTGTGGGGGCACCCCCCGGGGCCAGATTGCCCCCCCCCCCAGGACTCCGGAGCCCGCCCGTGCCGTCTTGTCCCGCCGGTAAGAAAGGTGGTTTAATCCATGCTGGCGGGACAGGCATTCTAGCTGCGGGACTTCGGCCCGGGGTGCAGGAGAATCGGGGGGGGGGGGCGCCGCCAACCAGCGCGGCGTGATTCCCGCCCCCGCCGAATCTCCGGTGCCGGAGAATTCGGCAACCGGCGGGGGCGGAATTCACGCCAGCCCCCGGCGATTCTCCAACCCGGCGGGGGGGTCGGAGAATCTCGCCCATTATTCTATGAATGAATGAATGAATATCGCTTATTGTCACAAGTAGACTTCAATGAAGTTACTGTGAAAAGCCCCTAGTCACCACATTCCGGCACCTGTTCGGGGAGGCTGTTACGGGAATTGAACCGTGCTGCTGGCCTGCCTTGGTCTGCTTTCAAAGCCAGCGATTTAGAAAGCAGACCAAGGCAGGCCAGCAGCACGGTTCAATTATTTCAAGCAGTGTTAATTTATTTTTCTACGTTGTATTTGTTGTTATTTACATAGTGATAATACAATTTGTATTTTCTTTCTGGTGTGTCCTGTGCAATTGTCTTCAGGGTTCATGTGTAACTTTTTAGTTGATCCAGTCAACAGTACTAGGATGTGTAAAATGTTTAAAATGATAGAAATCAAGAGTGTTAGTTTTGTACAATAGAATTACATTTTTATCGTGGAAATTACAGTATTGAAATAGTCTGTTCAATCCAGTCAGTGTTTACCGTGGGAAATCAGGGTGAGCTACTCCTGGTGAAAGATTTATGGGGCACTTTGGCATGGGCATGAGCCTAGAGCAATCGGTGGAGGGCTGGGTGCATGCTGCTATAGCTTTAGGAGCAGGAGGGAGGTGTACCAGTCGCTGGCCCTCCCTGGGAACGGGACAGCAAACCACCGCCGAAAGGGGATCACTGTTAACAAAATTCTCTGGTGTGGAATACGGAACAAACCGGCGTCCTGGATGGAAGGTGACGCAGGACGACCCGGCCTAATATTGTATGGGATGGTTGGTCACCCTATGGGAAATAGTCCTAATCCCAAGTGCCCTATCCTTTTATCCTCTTTCCTTCAATATTGTTGAGCCTAACTATGTAACATTAATGTGCATTGACTAGGATGATGTGGGCAGCTGGAGCAGTGGCAGCCATGTCCAGCATTACTTTCCCAGCTGTGAGTGCATTGGTGTCGAGGAATGCTGATCCAGATCAACAAGGTAAAGTTTTTCCTGTCCTAGGCTCAAGGGGCCGACGGCCTACTCCTGTTCCTATCTCTTGTGGTCTTTGGAAACCCTGCTGCTGAATTAGAGAAAAAAAAAATTGATTGTTCTAATTTGTATTTGATATGTGCTTTTTTCCCCTTGATCACGCAACAAAATTTTGCATTTAGCTACAAATGCAAAACATTTTTGTTATTAAAAAGGAACCTATGCTTTGACTTTCAATTGATCTTGGGTCAGATTACAGGCAGCTTTATTATCTGGACTTCCATAGGGAATTGTTCAGCAATGGCACTAATATGTGTCTCATGTTAATCTGTAATATAGCTATTAAGGGATACAATCTTTTTGTTTATAATCGAGAGATAATGTTCCTTTTGAAATACAAAGTTTGAACATGAAACTAAAATGTACAATTGTTTTCAGGTGTTGTTCAAGGAATGGTCACAGGAATCCGAGGGCTGTGTAATGGCCTAGGGCCAGCACTCTATGGATTTATATTCTATATTTTTCACGTGGAACTAAATGAAATATCAGAGAATGATGCTGGGTCACCTAAAAGTAGGAAGGCAGATAGTCATTCTCAACAGGTACAGTGTGGGTATTTATACCAGGTATTTACTTGGCAACTTGCTTTACAGTGCAAATAGTAATGCTAAAACTGTGATCATCTGTGGTAAACGCTTACATTCTGACCCAGTGAGCAATGTTAAATTGCATGAAAGGATGGAAGAGGCACTCTTCCTTATTTATACTGCTGAGTGTTACATAGGTATAATACTTTATTTTCCTTTACTTATATGCACCGGAGGAGGATGAACAGTTCAAACAACTATGCTCTAAATAAGAGTGAGAGCATAAATTTACACATGGCACTTAGGTCAGTGCCTCTAAACGTGCTGACCTGCAGTGAACCTATTTGAGCAATCTGTAAGTTGGCAGTGGTAATTGGAGATGGTATTTCCTTATATTGGGTCTTCTCTGAACTCCACTAGGATTTCATTTGGAGTTTCTGAATGGCCATTGTAAGAATTCGGCAAACTTGTTATTGGAACAAAACATCTCAATTTTACGTTTACATGATCAGAATAGGGAGTTCCTGCAACATTTACTCATCAAGCCCTTTCATTCAGCAATGTGTCAAACATTTTACACTTTGGGATTGGTGCTGGTTTGCAGCAACCAAGCATTTTACTAATTGTTTTTCTAAGATAGAGAACATATTCAGAGAATATCAGTTCCAGGTGATGCCAGAGGCTATCCGGTTTCTGTATTTCCCTGGTTTATGTGTTACTTGTATTGTTGGGCATTCAAAATTTCTTTTGGCTGGCTGATGCTGTCAGAAGTTAGAGCAGAAGATCCCTGGGAACTAAGTATTTAGAGAGGGGGTTTTTCACACTGAGAATTTTAAAATTATTGAATTAAATATTTTTTTAAAAAGTAAATATGTAAAAGTAACTTGTTTTTTTAGTGTTTATATTGTGGTGTTAAATATTTTAACATTGTTTTCCTTTTTTTTTTTAATCAGGGTTCAATCATTCCTGGACCACCATTTTTATTTGGAGCATGCTCAGTATTGCTGGCTTTGCTTGTTGCCTTGTTTATCCCAGAATATAGAAACATGTCTGTAAGATCTAGCAACTGGAAGAAACACACTAGTAGCCATGGCCATCCACAGGTCCCTTCTGACGCCAAAGAACCTTTACTTCAGGACACAAGTGTATGACGACGAGATGTAGTTTGTTCCAGTACCCACAGTGACATCCGATGAACACTGAAAACTGTACTGGGTACAGTCTTTTTTTTAAAAAAAAGTCTCAGATTGTGGTGTTGACCTATAAAATAATCCAGGAATCTGGGCATTGCCACTCAGGATTGATTGTGTTGATCCCTTCAAGATGACAAACTTGTCGCAGAAATGCAATTATAGCAGGAGTTCTACAGAGTAGAATTGAACAAACTTTCAAGAAACAGATTTAAGTATTTACTAAAAAGCTTCCCAGGGATTGGTTTATTGTGGATTTCTGATGTGATGTTACTCAAGACCCTGTGACATGGCTAAAAGTGCATTTTGTGCCATATAAAGAAAAATTATTAAACACTTAGAGTAGTTCTACTTTATTTAAGGATGTAATCAATATTAGCAATTGATCTAGATCTGAAATTGTGGTCACTCAATACTCCTATGCTGGAGGTGTTTTGCTGTATATGGGTGTAGACCTATCCTATTCACAGTGGAACAGATGATAATTTGTACAGCATCCATTTTAAGCATTCCTTTGGAAGCCAGGGTGGTTAGATACTTAAGCCTTAAATGTTGTAGAAGTACTTGAACACAAATTGAAAGCTGGTTGCCAGTTTATTTGCAAGAAAAAGTATTCCCGGCAGCATGATAATTAAGATGTAAAATCAAAACATTGCATGTGGTATTTTCTTTCCAGTATTTACACAGTGTCACATCAAGTTAATTTTTAAGCTAGCTTTGAGAGTTCAGCTATTTCAATCCGCCACTTCATCTCAAGTATCATGTTAATGAGAATATTTCAGACTGGGATTGGTGCTGGAATGCCTTACTGTCATAGAGTGAAATGGTACTCCATTTCAACTTTCTCAACAAACTAGTCTAAAAGGCAGTTTGTCTTAAAAATGCAGTTTTGAATGTTTACCAGGAGCACTGTTACTGATGGGTTTTTCCATTTAAATACATTTTTAATACCACCCTTTCTATGCCTTTTGAAGTTTTGTTTTCTATACTTTTTATAGCTGTTGTAATGAGTGATATTTATTTAACTTCAAACCAAGTGGTATTGATCAAAACATTAACTTTAAACAGCTGTATGTTAAAATGTCCTCTTAATTTAGTGGCCTTTTTAGCAAATGATCCATTTTGTGGTAAATAAAAGTTAATCACAGTACCAAATTTGCAACATTGGCAGACATCAACTTTCTTAAATTGCCTGAGTGGTTATTTGAAATGTAACAAAAACATTGTATTGCTTTGTATAAAATGTCAATACATTTATAAAGTAACTCCTGAAAAATCCATTATTTCATTCTGTGGTGTTATTTTGCTCAACGCCTTGTTTATGGCCATAAGAAAAATAAGCTCAAACAATGTAAATATGTCATTGTCATTTAGTTTAATAAAGCTAAATATTTTAAATTACGCATTTGTCATTGTTTCTAACTTTACCTTGGGCAATTCATAAAACTTTAAAACATCAACAGGTACCCCAAAAAAGAGCTATTTTAAAACTTGTGAATCTTTTCTAAATTATATTGCATCTCATATTTCCTAAATGAAAGCTGCTCACCAGCTCACTGCTCTGTCATGCTCCACCATTGTTTAGATTTAATGCCGTACTCAGTGAAACAGTTTGTGGTTCTGTGTTATTTGCTCTAATACTTGAGATTTGTACTTGTAAACTCAACATCTTTTCAGTCATTCTGTATAAACTTTCCAAAAGTCACGGCAATTGCTATTTATTGAAGCTATCAATCATGGTAATCACATCTCTGTTGCACAACTGAATCTTTGCACTTGCACACTTTAGGCATCTCAAGTTGTATTTTTCTTACTGGCATTGCACCCCGTTCCAAATCTTTGTAAATGGCTTCTGGTATTTTGAAACTTGGGCAACAGCAATCACCTTTTATACTCCATTCCCCCACTCCCCATTTGGCACAGTGTTGAAAGTTTGGGTATAATAGCTAGGCTGCGAGCTAACAGCAGTGAAAATTGATCTTTCACCACTTCTGCAGAATATGACATGCAAATTCAGTGCTTTGGTTGTACAAGCACCACTAGTATGCACCTCTTCATTGGAAAATAGTTCAGGAGCTCTAGTGTTTCTTAGCTTTCAATGCCCCCATGGTAATCATTTTTAAGCCAGGAGTTGTGGGTTCAAATCCCATTTTACCATATGATGTAGGTTGACACTTGGACAGCACTGAAGTGTTACATTTCAGATGATGCGAGGTCTCATCACCTTCTCAAGTGGGTTTTTAAAAAATCCCAAGACACTTTTCAAAGAGCAGGGCAGTTCTGGCCAAAATTTATCCATAAACAAACATCAAGTAATTATTGGGACTTTGCTGCAGGCTATTTATTTATTTAAAAAAACATTTTTTTCTTTTAGAATACCCAATTCATTTTTTCCAATTAAGGGGCAATTTAGCGTGGCTAATTCACCTAACCTGCACATTTTTGGGTTGTGGGGTGAAACCCACGCAAACACGGGGAGAATGTGAAAACTCCACACGGACAGTGACCCAGAGCCGGGATCGAACCTGGGACCTCGGCGCTGTGAGGCCACAGTGCTAACCCACTGTGCCACCGAGCTGCCACCTACTTGCCGTTGTTTATCTACATTCAAAAGTAACTGATGGCTATACAGGACTTTTGGATATTCCGATACCATCAAAGATTTCATGTGTGAATGATTTAGGATTTCTGACAAACAAAGAAAATTACAGCACAGGAACAGGACGTTCAGCCCTCCAGGCCTGTGCCAATCATGATGCCCAAACTAAAAATAAAACCTTAAAGAACAAGGAAAGGTACAATAGACTGCTAATCAGCTTTCTATACATCTCAAGACACTACCCATATGCTTTAACTTTATATAAGAGCGGCACGGTTCCAAGGACCCGGGTTTGATCCTGGCCTTGGTTCACTGTCGGTTTCTGCGTGGGCCCCCCCCCCCCCACAGGAGAGGTAGATTGGCCACATTAATTTGCCCCTTAATTGGAAAAAAAAAAGAATTGGGCTCTTTAAATAAAAAAAAAAACTTTACATATTAATCTGCTATCTGAGACCTTGTTGAAAGCCTTCTGAAAGTCTAAAAAAACCACATCCGCTGGTTCTCCCTGGTGAACTCCACTAGTTACAGCTTCATAGAATTCTAGTAGATTTGTCCTGGCTTGTGTACCCATGGGAATCTACTGGGGAGCTGTGAGGTGCTCACATCACCAGAATTGCCAATTCCCCATTAGCGGTAGCCTTCAGCTGTGTGGCCAGCGGCTGCCACAGTTAGTGGGGCTTAAAGTGACCTTCACCAGATCATCACAGATGGGGTCCTACACAGGGGCGTTCGGTGGGGTGGACAGACAGCAGCTGCCCCTGTTATGTGTATAAACAATCTGGGGGGTGGCATTGTGGACTCAGGCAGAGCCCCTTCGCCCTCCCTTCAGCCCAGGGGCGACCTCCCCAACGATGGTGGCCCACCCTCCCCCGACCGAGCCATCCAGCCCTGAGGGCTCACCACAATCCCCCCCCCCCGGAACACTGGAGCAGCAGGACCGGTGCCCCCAGGCTGGCTGCTCGATTTTGAAGATGGCTACTCACCTCCTTGGTTTCCCACAGCAGCCATTGTGCTAGCGTCACGATTTTAAATAGGTGTGCTAAAGACCACTCACTGGGAAGCTGGTTGGATCGAGGATCCACACGAGGAGGAGGAATTAACCCTACCTAGGGCATCAGCCAACAGACCTTCCTCGATCTCCTCCCCCAGCTCCTCCCATTTACCCTTCAACTCATCTACCAGCACTTCCCCCTCTTCTTTCAACTCCTGGTGTATTTCCGACACCTTGCCCTCCCCGACATCACCCTATCTTGAACTTCTTGTGCCGGGAGCAACGGGAATTCCCTCACCTGTCGCCTCACAAAAGCCCTCACCTGCATATATCTAAAGGCATTTCCCGGGGGGTAACTCAACTTCTCCTCCAGTGCCCCTAGGCTCGCAAACGTCCCGTCGATGAACAGGTCCCCCATTCTTCCAATCCCCGCCCAATGCCAGCTCAGGAACCCCCCGTCCATCTTCCCCGGGACAAACCGGTGGTTACTCCTGATCGGGGACCACACCGATGCTCCCATTGCACCCCGGTGCCCCAGATCCTTAGCATTGCCGCCACCACCGGGCTCGTGGTATACTTTGTCGGCGAGAGCGGCAGCGGTGCCGTCACCAACGCCCCCAGGCTCGTTCCTTTACAGGACGCCATCTCAATCCTCTTCCATGCCCCCCCCTCTCCCTCCATAACCCACTTGCGGATCATCGCCACATTTGCTGCCCAGTAGTAGCTCCCCAGGTTTGGCAGCGCCAACCCTCCTCGGTCCCTACTGCGCTCCAGGAACCCTCTCCTTACTCTCGGGGTCTTATTCGCCCACACAAACCCCATAATACTCCTGCCTACTCTCTTAAAAAAGGCCTTGGTGATCACGATAGGAAGGCACTGAAACACAAAACAGAAACCTCGGAAGGACCATTTTGACCGACTGCACTCTACCCGCCAGCGAGAGCGGTAGCATGTCCCATCTTTTGAAATCCTCCTCCATTTGCTCCACCAACCTTGTCAGATTCAGTTTATGTAGGGTCCCCCAACTCCTGGCTATCTGGATCCCCAGATACCGATAGCTCCCCTCCGCCCTCCTCAGCGGTAGGTCCCCTATCCCTCTTTCTTGGTCCCCCGCCTGCAATACAAAGAGCTCACTCTTCCCTACATTGAGCTTATAGCCTGAAAACGCCCCAAACTCCCTTAGAGTCTGCATGACCTCCACCATCCCCTCCATTGGATCCGCCACGTACAGCAACAGGTCATCCGCATATAGCGATACCGATGCTCTTCTCCCCCTCAGACCACCCCCTTCCATTTAGTAGACTCCCTCAATGACATAGCCAATGGTTCGATCGCCAATGCGAACAACAGGGGGCACCCCTGCCTCGTCCCTCGGTACAGTCGAAAGTACTCCGACCTCCGCCGGTTCGTCACTACACTCGCCATCGGGGCTCTGTAAAGGAGCTTAACCCAACTGATAAACCCTCCCCCGAACCCAAACCTACGCAGCACCTCCCAGAGGTACTCCCATGCTACTCGGTCAAAGGCCTTCTCCGTGTCCATAGCTGCCACTATCTCCGCCTCTCCCTCCTCCGATGGCATCATTATCACGTTTAAGAGCCGCCGCACATTGGTGTTTAGTTGCCTGCCCTTTACAAATCCCGTCTGGTCCTCGTGGATTACCCCCGGGACACAGTCCTCGATCCTCGTGGCCAGCACTTTTGCCAGCAACTTTGCATCCACATTGAGGAGCGAGATCAGCCTGTACGATCCACATTGCAGTGGGTCCTTGTCCCGCTTTAGGATCAAAGAAATTGTCGCTTCCGACATTGTCGGGGGGCAGGGTCCCCTCCTCTCTTACCTCATTAAAGGCCCTCACCAGGATGGAGATTCTTAATTGGTGATTATTGGTTTCTCGCCATGCAGCGACAGGACCGGATCTCACCAACAGGAGTGGGTCGGTTAGATCGGAAACCGATCAGCGCCTGGCATGGTTTGCAATTTCGGTCTCTGCCACAATCTAACCTGCCCGCTCGTTTTTGCGCACGATGCTGGTAGATCGCGTCCTCAATCTCTGAACAGTTAAGCTATGAGTATCCTTATGCATTGCAAGGTAATTGAACAGGGCGGCACAGTGGCACAGTAGTCAACACTGCTGCCTCACAGTGCCAGGGACCCGGGTTCAATTCCAGCCTTGGGTGACAGGAGTTTGCACTTTCTCCCAGTGTCTGCGTGCGTTTCCTCCGGGTGCTCCAGTTTCCTGCCACAGTCCAAAGATGTACAGGTTAGGTTGCCCGGCCATACTAATTTGCCTCTTACTGTCCAAAAGATTAGATTGGGTTACAGGGATTAAGGTGGGAGGGGGGGCTTGGGTAGGATGCTCTTTCAGAGGGTTGGTGCAGACCCAATGGGCCAAATGACCTCCTTCTGTGCTGTAGGGATTCTATGACACCAAGAGAAGAGCTTTGCTCCATCTAGCCCATCTTCCCATTTTTAGTTGATACCTAATAACAGCCAACTCTTATTTGCAGACAAGAACCTGCCTAGTTTCTTCCTGAAGACATTAATGTTACTTGTTATAGTACCCATGTTGGAAAATATCCACATATTTACTGTTCCTCTAGGTACAAAATGTATAATCTATAATTTCCTGTGGTGCTGAATATATTTCAGATGGCAGTCAATTAGTTAGAGACTAAAACTGATACTCTAGATCTGGAGAGCATTGATTAAACCAAAGAGCTCTGCAGCATGTGAGCAAATTTGATTCAAGCTGAAATTTCTTTCCTTGCCAAATTTCTGTAATGTATTTTCTCCTTACCGAAGACAAGCAGGTTTTATGGGGGAGGGGGGGGGGGGGGGGGATTCTGAGACATCCTGCATTACAAAGATAACGTAATAGCACTGTGAAAACAGTGAGAAATGACTTCCTATTCTTGTTGATAGTATGACTGTCATCATCTTTCTCGGGCCTAGCACTGGGTGCCAGAGTGCCTGCCTAAGTCAACTGGGGGGGAGAGTCTTTAATAAGTGACTTATATTGATCCATGACCTGGATGATTAATCTTACTAATCTGTAACTGACTGAGCAAGCCACTGAAAGAGGGATAGCTATCTTCCTTGACAGAATAATTAGTGGCTTTCACTATGGGGAGTTCCCGGAGTAGTTAAAACACTATCAGTTATTTGCTAATGGAGATCATCCAGCTAAGTCGCTCATAATAAATTGTTACTTTTTCAGCGTAGGTTCTCGTCTCTAGAGCTTTCCTAGTGCTTCTAGGAATTTAAACTTACTCAATAATAATAATCTTTATTGGTGTCACAAGTAGGCTTACATTAACACTGCAATGAAGTTACTGTGAAAATCCCATAGTCACCACACTCCGGCACCTGTTCGGGTACACAGAGGGAGAATTCAGAATGTCCAATTCACCTAACAAGCATGTCTTTCAGGACTTGTGGGAGGAAATCGGAGCACCCGGAGGAAACCCAAGCAGACACAGGCAGAATGCGCAAACTCCGCACAGACAGCGACCCAAGCCGGAATCGAACATGGGACCCTGGCGCTGTGAAGCAACAGTGCTAGGTGCTGTGAAGCAACAGTGCTAACCACTGTTCTACCGTGCCGCCCGATAACTGTAACATATACAGTTATATTTTTAGTGGGGTTTTATTACAAACACTTAAAAATATAAAACAGATTTACAGAGTCTACAAAATGCAAGTCTGCTAACAGTTTGTCATTGCTAAAAGAGAAATATACTTAAACATGCATATCCAGAAGCTATCTCTACTTCAAAACTGTTAACCGAGTAAAAAAGCCATACTTACAAGTCCAGAATGACCTGTTTGAGGAAACAGGCAGGAACAGAACCTTGACTCTCAGTTACAGGACCAGGAATGTTGATCAAATCGGACTCTTTTAATACATTTTTCTTCCCTTTCTCTAGATAGCGTGCTGGTAAATATCCTGCATTAGGCTATCTTAGAGGCAGCTATTAACACATGTAGATTTATATATTTTTTCTTTTTAAGGACAGTGATAGTCTGGTATCTTTTAGCCTGAACGGAACTAGCCTAAGTGGAACATTTTAAAGATGGCTATTCACATTTGTAGGATTAGTATTATTTTAAGGATGGTCGACCTTCACAGGACGTGTTATCGGTGCTGGTGTCAGGATGTCATATGGCCAGATTAATAGTCATTTGAGGACCATGTTATTTCTGCTCTTCTTGCTAAGCTTTTACTAATGATATTTCTTAGTTGGGAAGAATTTATGTTTATCAATTCAAGATCCTGCAGTACAATTTATTCTCCTTCGTTGTTTGGGGTATTTTAAACTATTTAAGTCGTGTTCATAATTCTATTGTTACGTTTCTATCTCAACGGGTATTAGGGATTCTGAATGATAATTACATGATGCAGGTTTCATCTACTATTTTGCCATCTGGAAACTGGGACGTAACAGTAAGTGCTCAGCTACGTACGCGTGCCAGTTTCTACCTTTCGGCGATGGATTTGGTTCTAATAAAAGCTTTTACTTCAACTGGTTTTGTGGTTGGTGTGATGTTCATCGCAGTTCTTTGCAGAACTTCTAAGGAGCACGCTGCAACTACAGATAAACATAATTCCCAATTCAATGGGGTGTAATTTTCCATCTAGGACATGGTTATTACAACAATACAATAAACCCAACCCACCCCTGCACTCCACCCTGCCACCCCCCAATCACAACCAGCCGGTGGGGCAGCACGCGGCCCACTCAAGGGGGACCCCTACAGTAGCCCCTATAGGAGGGTGCCCGACGGGGGCCGCAGAGCGAACCACTGAGAGGAAGGGGGAGAGAGACTTGTGGGGCAGGGGCTGCAGTGCAGGCGGTGCCTGAATGTAGCCCGTCAGAACTGATTGGGCACGGGGGTATGCACTATGCTAACATATCTGTCTTTCACCCCCTGACAATTGACCTCTGAATCCAACCAGGAATAGTGACCATCTTCCAAGCCACCACAGCCTTGGGGAATGCACTAAGACTGTAAGAGCAAGAGCTGCTCAGGGAGGACCCTGCCCCAGAGGAACAGGAGGCAGCCGGTAAGGACGGAGAGTCGGCCTCCCAACAGGCCACGGAGGGGGTGGGAAGGAAGCGCTGCATCAAGCCTCGTATGTACCAGCCGTAGCGGTCATTCGAGGACCTGTTGGACCGGGTATGCCGTTAAAAGACTCCGGCTGAGGAAGGGGACAGTGCGACATATCTGCCAGATCACAGCGCACCCAGAATCGCAGGGATATGGGGAAGGTCACCCGCTCCAGGTGGCCATCATGGTGACTGTCGCCCTGCACTTTTACGCCAAGGAGTCCTTCCAGGCACCGAGTGGGGACTTGTATGGGATCTCACAGACCTCTGTGCACAGGTGCATCCGTGCCATTACGGAGGCCCTGTATGCACAGTCAGCACACTATGTCAACTTCAATGTGGGTCGAGCCCACCAGGATGCCCGGGCAGCGGAGTTCGCCACCATCGCCAGGATGTCCCAGGTTCAGGGGGAAATCGACAGGATGCATGTCCCCCTACGTTGAGACCTGGTTGAGGGAAGGGCAGGATTGGCAGCTAAACGTTCCAGGATTTAGATGTTTCAGGCGGGATAGAGGGGGATGTAAAAGGGGTGGCAGAGTTGCGCTACTGGTTAGGGAGGATATCACAGCTGTACTATGGGAGGACACCTCAGAGGGTAGTGAGGCTACATGGGTAGAGATCAGGAATAAGAAGGGTGCAGTCACAATGTTGGGGGTTTACTACAGGCCTCCCAACAGCCAGCAGGAGATAGAGGAGCAGATAGGTAGACAGATTTTGGAAAAGAGTAAAAGCAACAGGGTTGTTGTGATGGGAGACTTCAACTTCCCCAATATTGACTGGGACTCACTTAGTGCCAGGGGCTTAGACGGGGCAGAGTTTGTAAGGAGCATCCAGGAGGGCTTCTTAAAACAATATGTAGACAGTCCAACTAGGGAAGGGGCGGTACTGGACCTGGTATTGGGGAAATCAGCCCGGCCAGTGGTAGAGGTTTCAGTAGAGGAGCATTTCGGGAACAGTGACCACAATTCAGTAAGTTTTAAAGTGCTGGTGGACAAGGATAAGAGTGGTCCTAGGGTGAATGTGCTAAATTGGGGGAAGGCTAATTATAACAACATTAGGCGGGAACTGAAGAACCTAGATTGGGGGCGGATGTTTGAGGGCAAATCAACATCTGACATGTGGGAAGCTTTCAAGTGTCAGTTGAAAGGTATTCAGGACCGGCATGTTCCTGTGAGGAAGAAGGATAAATACGGCAATTTTCGGGAACCTTGGATAACGAGAGATATTGTAGGCCTCGTCAAAAAGAAAAAGGAGGCATTTGTCCGGGCTAAAAGGTTGGGAACAGACGAAGCCTGTGTGGAATATAAGGAAAGTAGGAAGGAACTTAAGCAAGGAGTCAGGAGGGCTAGAAGGGGTCATGAAAAGTCATTGGCAAATAGGGTTAAGGAAAATCCCAAGGCTTTTTACACGTACATAAAAAGCAAGAGGGGAGCCAGGGAAAGGGTTGGCCCACTGAAGGATAGGCAAGGGAATCTATGTGTGGAGCCAGAGGAAATGGACAAAATGAATACTTTGCATCAGTATTCGCCAAAGAGAAGGAATTGGTAGATGTTCAGTCTGGAGAAGTGTGTGTAGATAGCCTGGGTCACATTGAGATCCCAAAAGATGAGGTGTTGGGCGTCTTAAAAAAATATTACGGTAGACAAGTCCCCAGGGCCTGATGGGATCAACCCCAGAATACTGAAGGAGGCTGGAGAGGAAATTGCTGAGGCCTTGACAGAAATCTTTGGATCCTCACTGTCTTCAGGTGATGTCCCAGAGGACTGGAGAATAGCCAATGTTGTTCCTCTGTTTAAGAAGGGTAGCAAGGATAATCCAGGGAACTACAGGCCAGTGAGCCTTACTTCAGTGTTAGGGAAATTACTGGAGAGAATTCTTCGAGACAGGATCTACTCCCATTTGGAAGCAAATGGACGTATTAGTGAGAGGCAGCATGGTTTTGTGAAGGGGAGGCGTGTCTCACTAACTTGATAGAGTTTTTCGAGGAGGTCACAATGATGATTGGTGCAGGTAGGGCAGTGGATGTTGTCTATATGGACTTCAGTAAGGCCTTTGACAATGTCCCTCATGGTAGACTAGTACAAAAGGTGAAGTCACACGGGATCAGGGGTGAGCTGGCAAGGTGGATACAGAACTGGCTGGGTCATGGAAGGCAGAGAGTAGCAATGGAAGGATGCTTTTCTAATTGGAGGGCTGTGACCAGTGGTGTTCCGCAGGGATCAGTGCTGGGACCTTGGCTGTTTGTAGTATATATAAATGATTACAAAGAACAAAGAAATGTACAGCACAGGAACAGGCCCTTCGGCCCTCCAAGCCCGTGCCGACCATACTGCCCGACCAAACTACAATCTTCTACACTTCCTGGGTACGTATCCTTCTATTCCCATCCTATTCATATATTTGTCAAGATGCCCCTTAAATGTCCCTGTCGTCCCTGCTTCCACTACCTCCTCCGGCAGCGAGTTCCAGGCACCCACTACCCTCTGCGTAAAAAACTTGCCTCGTACATCTACTCTAAAGGTAGAAGGTCTAATGCAGGTAGGGAATATACAGTGAATGGTAGAACCCTCAAGAGTATTGAAAGTCAGAGAGATCTAGGTGTACAGGTCCACAGGTCACTGAAAGGGGCAACACAGGTGGAGAAGGTAGTCAAGAAGGCATACGGCATGCTTGCCTTCATTGGCCGGTGCATTGAGTATAAGAATTGGCAAGTCATGTTGCAGCTGTATAAAACCTGAGTTAGGCCACACTTGGGGTATAGTGTTCAATTCTGGTCGCCACACTACCAGAAGGATGTGGAGGCTTTAGAGAGGGTGCAGAAGACTTCCGGGTGCGGCGATGACCAGCTGAGTCGCACGTTTCGGCAGCTCCCGGTGGAACGGACTTTTGGGCTCTTAATAAGAGCCCCAACGGCAATTTTAACGGCTAAAAGTACTGTGCGGTGAACCAGAAGGGAATCCCCCCTGGATACGGATGGAAAAAGGAGAGGAAGGTGGCCGGATTGCAGTGGATCCTTTAGAGCAGCGGCAAGGAAGGCAAGCAAAAACCAAGATGGCGTCGGAAGGTGGCAGTTTAATATGGGGCCCTGAACAACACGAGTTTTTGAAACGCTGCGTGGAAGAACTCAAAAAGGAAATGAAGAAGGAGCTGTTGGCCCCGATATTACAGGCGATCAAAGGGCTAAAGGAGGAGCAAAAGACCCAGGAGCGGGAGCTTCGGGTCGTGAAGGCAAAGGCTGCCGAGAATGAGGACGACATACAGGGCCTGGTGGTGAAGACGGAGACGCACGAGGCACATCATAAACGATGTGTGGAAAGGCTGGAGGCGCTGGAGAACAACGCGAGGAGGAAAAACCTTAGGATTCTTGGTCTTCCTGAAGGTGCGGAGGGAGCGGACGTCGGGGCATATGTGAGCACGATGCTGCACTCGTTAATGGGAGCGGAGGCCCCGGCGGGTCCGCTGGAGGTGGAGGGAGCATACCGAGTGATGGCGCGAGGACCGAGAGCAGGAGAAATTCCTAGAGCCATAGTGGTGAGATTCCTCCGTTTTAAGGATAGAGAGATGGTCCTTAGATGGGCAAAGAAAACTCGGAGCAGTAAGTGGGAGAACGCGGTGATCCGCGTATACCAAGACTGGAGTGCGGAGGTGGCGAGAAGGAGGGCGAGCTTTAATCGGGCCAAGGCGGTGCTTCACAAAAAGAAGATAAAATTCGGAATGCTGCAACCGGCAAGACTGTGGGTCACATATCAAGGGAGGCACCACTACTTTGAGACGGCGGATGAGGCGTGGACTTTTATCGTGGAAGAAAAATTGGAATGAGCGGGTTATTAAAAAAAGAACGTTTGAAACAAAGTGGTGGGGCGAGTATGGGGGGCGAAGAGGGGGGTAAAAAGAGGGGAAAGAGGAGTTTTATGTTATTAATCCTGCGATGTGGTAACTTTTCTCCCTTCCACAGGTGGTGGTGGAGGGAGGAAGGGAGGTGGAGGAGATGGGGCGTTGGCCATTGGGGGCGGGGCCAAGGGGGAAGCGCGGGCTCGGTTCCCGCGCTATGATAATCATGGCGGGAATAGGGAAGCAGGAAGGAGGGGGCGTCGCACGGTGCGAGCCGAGGTCACGGGGGGAAGCAGAGGTCGGCCAGGGTTTGCTGACTTCTGGGAGCAACATGGGGGGTGTAACTACGCTGGTGGGGGATCTAGCGGGGGGGGGGGGGGGGGGGGGAATTATTGGGCTGCTGCTGCTGGGGAGAGGGGGGAGCTGGTATGGGGTGGGATGGGCGGGGGGGCACCGCCTGGGGGGGGGGGACACAGCTGCGTGGGAACCGGGTGAGGAGCTGGAAAAAGGGGATGGCTAATCGACAAGGGGGGGGGGGGGGGTAAAAAGCCCCCCAACCCGGCTGATCACGTCGAACGTGAGAGGGCTGAACGGGCCGATAAAGAGGGCACGGGTACTCGCACACCTTAAGAAACTTAAGGCAGACGTGGTTATGTTACAGGAAACGCACTTGAAACTGATAGACCAGGTGAGACTACGCAAAGGTTGGGTGGGGCAGGTGTTCCATTCGGGGCTAGATGCGAAAAACAGGGGGGTGGCTATACTAGTGGGGAAGCGGGTAATGTTTGAGGCAAAGACTATAGTGGCGGATAGCGGGGGCAGATACGTGATGGTGAGTGGCAAACTACAGGGGGAGACGGTGGTTTTGGTAAACGTATATGCCCCGAACTGGGATGATGCCCATTTTATGAGGCGTATGCTAGGACGCATCCCGGACCTAGAGGTGGGAAAGTTGGTAATGGGGGGAGATTTCAATACGGTGTTGGAACCAGGGCTGGACAGGTCGAGGTCCAGGACTGGAAGGAGGCCGGCAGCAGCCAAGGTGCTTAAAGATTTTATGGAGCAGATGGGAGGAGTAGACCCATGGAGATTTAGCAGACCTAGGAGTAAGGAGTTTTCGTTTTTCTCCTATGTCCACAAAGTCTATTCGCGAATAGACTTTTTTGTTTTGGGAAGGGCGTTGATCCCGAAGGTGAGGGGAACGGAGTATACGGCTATAGCCATTTCGGATCACGCTCCACATTGGGTGGACTTAGAGATAGGGGAGGAAACAGAAGGGCGCCCACCCTGGAGAATGGACATGGGACTAATGGCAGATGAGGGGGGGTGTCTAAGGGTGAGGGGGTGCATTGAAAAGTACTTGGAACTCAATGATAATGGGGAAGTCCAGGTGGGAGTGGTCTGGGAGGCGCTGAAGGCAGTGGTTAGAGGGGAGCTGATATCAATAAAGGGCACATAAAGGAAAGCAGGAGAGTAGGGAACGGGAGCGGTTGCTGCAAGAACTTCTGAGGGTGGACAGGCAATATGCGGAGGCACCGGAGGAGGGACTGTACAGGGAAAGGCAAAGGCTACACGTAGAATTTGACTTGCTGACAACGGGTACTGCAGAGGCACAGTGGAGGAAGACACAGGGTGTACAGTACGAATATGGGGAGAAGGCGAGCAGGTTGCTGGCCCACCAATTGAGGAAAAGGGGAGCAGCGAGGGAAATAGGGGGAGTGAGGGATGAGGAAGGAGAGATGGAGCGGGGAGTGTTCAAGGCATTTTATAAAAAATTATACGAAGCTCAACCCCCGGATGGGAGGGAGAGAATGATGGGCTTTCTGGACCGGTTGGAATTTCCCAAGGTGGAGGAGCAGGAAAGGGTGGGACTGGGAGCACAGATTGAAATAGAGGAAGTAGTGAAAGGAATTAGGAGCATGCAGGCGGGAAAGGCTCCGGGACCGGATGGATTCCCAGTTGAATTTTACAGGAAATATGTGGACTTGCTCGCCCCGCTACTGATGAGGACCTTTAATGAGGCAAAGGAAAGGGGACAGCTGCCCCCGACTATGTCTGAGGCAACGATATCGCTTCTCCTAAAGAAGGAAAAGGACCCGCTGCAATGCGGGTCCTATAGACCTATTTCCCTCCTAAATGTAGACGCTAAGATTCTGGCCAAGGTAATGGCAATGAGGATAGAGGATTGTGTCCCGAGGGTGGTCCATGAGGACCAAACTGGGTTTGTGAAGGGGAGACAGCTGAATACGAATATACGGAGGCTGCTAGGGGTAATGATGATGCCCCCACCAGAGGGGGAAGCGGAGATAGTGGTGGCGATGGATGCCGAGAAAGCATTTGATAGAGTGGAGTGGGATTATCTGTGGGAGGTGCTGAGGAGATTTGGTTTTGGAGATGAATATGTTGGATGGGTGCAGCTGTTGTATAGGGCCCCAGTGGCGAGTGTAGTCACGAATGGACGGGGATCTGCATACTTTCGGCTCCATAGAGGGACAAGGCAGGGATGCCCTCTGTCCCCATTATTGTTTGCACTGGCGATTGAGCCCCTGGCAATAGCAATGAGGGGTTCCATGTGGAGGGGAGTACTTAGAGGAGGAGAAGAACACCGGGTATCTCTGTACGCGGATGATTTGTTGTTATATGTAGCGGACCCGGCGGAGGGGATGCCAGAGATAATGCGGACACTTCGGGAGTTTGGAGAATTCTCAGGATATAAACTGAACATGGGGAAAAGTGAGTTGTTTGTGGTGCATCCAGGGGAGCAGAGCAGAGAAATAGAGGACTTTCCGCTGAGGAAGGTAACAAGGGACTTTCGTTACTTGGGGATCCAGATAGCCAAGAATTGGGGTACATTGCATAGGTTAAATTTAATGCGATTGGTGGAACAAATGGAGGAGGACTTCAAGAGATGGGACATGGTATCCCTGTCACTGGCAGGGAGGGTGCATGCGGTTAAAATGGTAGTCCTCCCGAGATTTCTCTTTGTGTTTCAGTGCCTCCCGGTGGTGATCACGAAGGCTTTTTTCAAAAGGATTTAAAAAAGGATTTTGTGTGGGCCGGGAAGACCCCGAGAGTGAGGAAGGGATTCTTACAGCGTAGTAGGGATAGGGGGGGGGCTGGCACTCCCGAACCTAAGTGAGTACTACTGGGCCGCCAACATCTCAACGGTGAGTAAGTGGATGGGATAAGAGGAGGGAGCGGCGTGGAAGAGATTGGAGAGGGCGTCCTGTAGGGGGACTAGCCTACAAGCTATGGTGACGGCCCCATTGCCGTTCTCACCGAAGAAATACACCACAAGCCCGGTGGTGGTGGCGACTTTGAAAATTTGGGGACAGTGGAGACGGCATAGGGGAAAGACGGGAGCCTTGGTGGGGTCCCTGATAAGAAATAACCATAGGTTTGCCCCGGGGAGAATGGATGGGGGATTTGGAATATGGCAAAGAGCAGGAGTAACGCAACTGAAAGATGTTTGTGGATGGGAAGTTCGCAAGTCTGGGAGCGCTGACCGAGAAATATGGGTTGCCCCAAGGGAATGCATTCCGGTATATGCAACTGAGGGCTTTTGCGAGGCAACAGGTGAGGGAATTCCCGCAGCTCCCGACGCATGAGGTGCAGGACAGAGTGATCTCAAAGACATGGGTGGGGGACGGTAAGGTGTCAGATATATATAGGGAAATGAGGGACGAGGGGGAGATTATGGTAGATGAGCTGAAAGGGAAATGGGAAGAAGAGCTGGGGGAGGAGATTGAGGAGGGGCTGTGGGCGGATGCCCTAAGTAGGGTAAACTCATCGTCCTCGTGTGCCAGGCTAAGCCTGATTCAATTTAAGGTGTTACACAGGGCGCATATGACTGGAGCACGGCTAAGTAAATTTTTTTGGGTAGAGGATAGGTGTGCGAGATGCTCGAGAAGCCCAGCGAATCACACCCACATGTTCTGGTCATGTCCGGCACTACAGGGGTTCTGGGTGGGGGTGACAAAGGTGCTTTCGAAAGTAGTGGGGGTGCAGGTCGAACCAAGCTGGGGGTTGGCTATATTTGGGGTTGCACAAGAGCCGGGAGTACAGGAGGCGAGAGAGGAACCAGAAAGACTCTCAGGGTTGTTAATATACATGTATAATATGTATAGGTCGTTGCTATAAATAATTGTATATTGGACTGTTAAATCATATTTTTGGAGAGTGTTTATCTGAGACAAGGCAGTTCCCATTTAGTTTTCGTTTTCGTTATATATTATTTATTCTTTGTTTATAAAACAGGTCAGTTATTTATACTGTTATATTATTGTGTAAAGGATACACAATGTACTGTGATGGTTGACCAAAAATCTTCAATAAAATATTTTAAAAAAAAAGAGAGGGTGCAGAAGAGATTTACCAGAATGTTGCCTGGTATGGAGGGCATTAGCTATGAGGAGCGGTTGAATAAACTCTGTTTGTTCTCACTGGAACGACAGAGGTTGAGGGGTGACCTGATAGAGGTCTACAAAGTTATGAGGGGCATAGACAGAGTGGATAGTCAGAGGCTTTTCCCCAGGGTAGAGGGGTCAATTACTAGGGGGCATAGGTTTAAGGTGAGAGGGGCAAGGTTTAGAGTAGATGTACGAGGCAAGTTTTTTTTTTTTTTTTTTTATACACAGAAGGTAGTGGGTGCCTGGAATTCGCTACCAGAGGAGGTGGTGGAAGCAGGGACGATAGTGACATTTAAGGGGCATCTTGACAAATACATGAATAGGATGGGAATAGAGGGATACGGACCCAAGAAGTGAGCAGTATGGGTACTGGCATGTTCTGCAGGATGGCATGCAAGCAGACTGTCCTCCAGGTTGGGGGGGGGGGGTTACAGATGTGTGGGACAGGCTTTGGTGCCAGGGGCACAGTGCTGCCTACTCACCCTGGCCGCCTTGAGGAGGTCATGCAACTTCTTACAGCACTGCTGTCCGGTCCTGGCGGTGGGGCCCAAGGCGCTCACAGCCTCTGCCACCTGTGCCCAGGCCCAGTGTACGGCAGCAGGTGGCAGCCTCCTTCCCACCCTGGGAGAACAGGGTGGTCCACCTCTCCTCCACGGCGTCCAGCAGGATCCCGAACTCTGTGTCCGCAAACCGGGGTACCGCTCTTCGTGTTGCCATCTTGTTGGCTAGTATGAGCGTGTGTGGAGTGGAGTGCTATTATGGGCTGCAGCTTGTCAGCCTCGAGTGGTAATCCTGATCCCGTCGAATCGGACACCATTTTCATTGGAACCTATCAAATTCCATGTGGTGCCAGTGCTAGCCTATTAATGGATCATGAATTGCTCCGGGACCGGTGGCAATATAATTGTCATAGCAGTCCACTGATTCAGTCAACACTTTGATCCGGAAACGGAGAATTCCGCCCATTGTGTTTAAAACTTAAGTAATCAAGTCATGGGATTTGAGTGGGATAAAGATGATGTAGTGGCCAGGCCTGTGGCAGAGAATTTTGGGATCAGTCCTGCCAGAAGCTATGAGCTGAATAGCAGCTTTTGTCAAATGTTGTGAGGTTAAGCAATAGTATGACACAGACAGAAGGATCTTTCTCTTCAAGCAGTTTTTCCAAATATCTCTTTGCTTGCAAACTTTATTTATAAGTAGCTTTTGATCCGTGATGGAATTTGCTTAATTAGAGGCAAAGAAGGTATTAGTTAGTAGTAAACAGGGTTTCCTTTTATTGTTAAGAATTGTTGTACTGTTAATTAACTTTTAAGTATAAGGTATTTCTTTTATGATAAGATGTTTTAATACTGTGGTAATAATAAAGTTTGTTTTAATACACCATATCCCTATTTATGTGTGAATTACTACAATTGTTGAGGCCTTGTCCGGTTCCGGATGTAAATTGGGGTCTGGTCCAGGATCGTAATAGTGGACAGTTAGAGGAGCTTTAACAGTTCCTGAATGATGATGACAATGATAATGAATGCCTGTAGTAGTAACAATAATTCAGATTAAAAAAAGGATGGTGGTCAGTTTAGAATGTTGGGCAGCTGTGTAAATGACATTGTTTTAATATTCCCTTTGACCTGCATGTTAATCTGTGGATTTCTAATTAATGTGACCATCGGCAATACAAATAGCCACTGTTGCCGTGTTTGAGGGAGCAGAGATGCTATCGTAGTTGTGGGAGAATCAGATGTGATGACAGCAATACTGTGTGGGGACAGTTTGGACAGGATAGATAGTGAAACATATGGCTGAGTGGGGTGGCTTTGGTGAAGGGAAGGGAAGGGAAGGAGATCCGGCCTGTAAACCTTGTAAGGGCTGGAATATTAATAAATTTATCCTTTCTGAGAAAACGGGCATCTTAGAGTGTGTTATGGAGTGGGGCGGTGGTAGGCGATTTGGTGGGTCAGAAAGGAATTAGTGGTATCAATTTAGCAAGGCGAATGCTCCTAACCTCTCTGCAGTAAAGTCAACAGCGAAGTTGACAGTCTCGGTTATTTTTAAAATACATTTTAGCCCGTGACTTTAACGCTTCAGCTGATATAAATCCATCCACCAGAGAAAGGAGGGGAACAACCACAATCCAGTACAAATCCACACACTTGTCCGTAAAACCGGCATTTCCGGTAAATAGGTATTACTTAAAAATGGGATTTATCTGTAACACTAAATGCAAATTGTTTCATTGTGCCAACGATACAGATTTTCAAAGCATTGTTAATAAAAGTAAAAAGAACCAAGAGTCAATACAAATATAAAAATATTTATTTAATTCTGCTTCAGCATCACTGGGCACGGATTCAATGCCATTTTGTAAGAAATAAAAAATCTTTGTTTCAAATATATACATTCTTTATACATTTTTATAGCGGCAAACATTTTAACTTTATAACAACATGTCATAAATGCCGAACTTAGTACTAGCTGTGCAAATTTTACACCAAATGTGAAAACAGTATATACAGGTCAGATAGGTAATGCTACATAAGTCGAACATTGCATTTTTGATGGGACTTTTGACCAATAGAGATTATTTTCAAGGTCTCTCCTTGCTTTTTTGACCCAAAATATATAGATTACAATCAAGGTCAGATTAATGAGAAAGTTAATTTACATTCAAAATCTAATCCCCAAGGTTATGTTTTTCATATGCAACTAAGGGCATCTACCTCATCCCTCGGTCTATCCTTTTCCACCATCAAACATACGTTTTGGAACCTGAACACTTACCCTGATTGGTTGAGAGTGGGAGGTTGTGGGGCAGAGGTGGGAGAAGGAAAGAAAGCCAACATCAGTATTATGCTTTTCCTCCCCACAGACATAGAGAAAAGACTATTACCAGACATTTTACCAGCCTCTACCTTAAGCATTCACTCCCTCCATCACCAATGCATAGTAGCAATAATATGTACCACCTACATTACAAGATGCTTTGCAGCAACCCATCAAAGCTCCTTTGACAACACCTTCCAAAGCTGCAACTTCTACTACCTGGAAGGACAAGGGCAACAGATGCATGGGAACACTACCACCTGCAAGCCCCCACCCTCATCCCCACCCAGTCACACACAATCCCTACTTAGAACTAGGTTGTTGTTCCTTCACTCTGCAGCAGTTCAAGAAGGTGGTTCACCACCAGCTTCTCAAGGGCAATAATGCAAAACCCACATCCCACAAACTAATAAAAAATGTGAGAAAAGGCGGAGAGAAACAAGTGCTAATGAGCACTTGCGGAATCTTGTTCAATAGCACCAACAGCACTGAATTCCCCACCATCAAAATTCTGGTGGGTACCATTGATCAGAAACTTAACTGGACTAGTCATATAGATACTGTAGCTACAAGAGTATGACAGAGGCATGTAACTCACCTCCTGACTCCCCAAAGTCTGTCTACCATCGACAAGATACCATCTGGAAAGCACAAGTCAGGAGTGTGAAGTCGCTCTCATCCAGGCAACTGGAGAATATTCCAAAAACACTCAAGAAACCCAAACACCATCCAGGAAAAGCAGCTGCTTAATTGGCACCTCGGCTACCACCTTAAACATTGACACCTTCCACCACCAACACACGGTGGCAGAAGTGTATACCATATACAAGATGAACATACAAACATATGTATTAGGAGTAGGAGCAAGTTGGCACGGTGGTGCAGTGGTTAGCACTGCTGCCTACGGCGCTGAGGACCCGGGTTCGATCCCAGCCCTTGGTCATAGTCTGTGTGGAGTTTGCACATTCTCCCCGTGTCTGCGTGGGTTTCACCCCACAACACAAAGATGTGCTGCATAGGTGGATTGGCCATGCTAAACTGCCCCTTAATTAGAAAAAAATAATTGGGTATTCTAAATTTATATTAAAAAAGGAGTAGGAGTGGGCCATTTGGCATCAAGCCTCTCCACCATTCAGTAGGATCATGGCTTATCTGATTGTAATTTCAACCCCACAGTCTTGCCCAACTCCAATAACCTTTCACCCCCTTGTTAATCAAGTCATTCTAGCTCTGCCTTAAAAATATTCAAAGACTTTTTTTCCACCGACCTCCTGTTGAGGAAGAGTTCCAAAGAATCATGGGTCTCAGGGAAATAAGTTCTCCTCACCTTTGTCTTAAATGAGCAACCCCTTATTTTTACACAGTGACTACTCGTTCTACATCCTCTCCATATCCATCCTGTCAATACCCCTTAGGGTCTTAAAGGTTTCAACTAAGCCACCTCCTATTCTTTTAACCGACAGTGGATCCAAGCCTAACCTGTCCACCCTATCATCACAAGAAAATCCACCCATCGCGGAGTCTAGTAAACCTTCTCCGAATTGCTTCTAATGCATTTACATCTTTAAAAAAAAGATCAATACTGTACACTACTCCAGATGTGGTCTCACCAGTACTCTGTACAACTGAAGCATAACTCCCTTATTTTTGTAATCAATTCCCCTTACAACAAACAACGTGGGCAGCACGGTAACTCAGTGGTTAGCACAGTTGTTTCACAGCTCCAGGGTCCAAGGTTAGATTCCTGGCTTGGGCCACTGTCTGTGCCGAGTCTGCACATTCTCCCCTGTCTGCGTGGATTTCCTCCGGCTGCTCCGGTTTCCTCCCACAGTGCAAAGACGTGCAGGTTAGGTGGATTGGCCATGCTAAATTGCCCTTAGTGTCCAAAAAGGTTAAGTGGGGTTACGGAGTTACAGGGATAGGGTGGAGACGTGGGCTTGAGTCGGGTTCTGTTTCCAAGGACTGGTGCAGACTTGATGGGCCGAATGGCCTCCTTCTGCACTGTAAATGCTATGATTCTATGAACATTTTATGAGCTTTCCTGATTACTTGCTGTACCTGTATACTAAGCTTTTGTGATTCATGCACTGAAACACCCAGATCCCTCTGAATCTCAGGGCTCTGCAATCTCTCACCATTTAAATAAGGTTTCTTTTTTATTCTTCCTTCCAAAATGGACCATTTCACATTTGCCCACATTATATCCATTTGCCATTTATTTGCCCACTCACTTAACCTATCTATGTCCCTTTGTAGCAACTCGCTACCTCCCTTGACAACATTTTACAGATTCATTACCTCCAATACCCAAAGTACAAGGGGCAGCAGTCACATGGGAACGCCAAACCCAGCTACAGATTCTCCTCCAAGCTTGGAAATATATCACTGTTCCTTCACTGACATTGGATCAAAACCTTGGAACTCCCCAAACACACTGGGGTGCCCCCACACAAAAGGTACTGCAGCAGCTCAAGAATGCAGCTCACCACCACCTTCTCATGGGTAACTAGAGATGAGTAACAGATGCTTGCCTTGCCAGCGACAACCACATTCCATGAATGCATAAAAAAAGGTCTTGTGCCCCAAGTCCCTCAATACCTACACAATCTTTAGAGCTGTGCCATTAAGGCTTTATTATCTCTCCCTCCCTCTTCCAACAAAATGCATGGTCTCACTTCCCTAAATTAAATTCCACCTGCCACTTGTCTGCCCATCCTGCCAGCTTACGTTCTATTACAGTTGGTGAGTATCATGGATAAATTTTGAAACGTTGCACTGTATACCAAGAGCCAAGTCAATTACATATGCTATATATATATTCTACATATACACATATAATATAAGACCTTTCCTTGTCATGAGCCAATGACAATTCATTCCTCATGGGTTTCTCCATAATTGTCAAGTACATTCTTCTTTGATCGCACGGGTAAAACAGTTACAGCTTGCAGTAATAGCTTAAATCACCATTAGCTTTGAAGAAATTGACCATTACAATTCCAATCAATCCAAATGTTAGATTGTCCAAATTTTGTCTCAATACTTTTTAGGACTGCTGAGCCTACCATCAAAAATTACTTCAGGATCAGGATGGTTTTAGTTCTTGTCCACGGAAATAGGCAGAAGCTGGAGGAAGTAGCCCAGATTTCATGGTTTGTGCTCCTCCTCTAGATGGGAATGATTTTTGATGTTCTAATAAAATAAAAATATATTTAAAAACTGAACTAAGAACATTTAATATTATCTGCAAACACTTTTATATCAAATGGATTCCACTATGTTAATAGAGCCTCATGGATAGATCCAAAATAATTTTGATATTCTGAATATGTGCTATAATTAGTCACTATCAAATGTTAAAATGTTCCTATATCTATATCGCAGGTATTACATTTTCTACTCAACCTTAAAGTGAAAAATTACATTGACCTCTCAAATTACACAATAGCAAGATCAATAAACACAGCATGAAAGTCAAACCATTATAGATGGCTGCATTAACTTAACCACGAAACGGGCACGGGGACGACCGATTCTGGCCCCCAGAGGGGGCCAGCATGGCGCTGGAGCGGTTCACACCACTCCAGCCTCCCTTCCCAGTGCCAAATGGGCGCCGCGCCAACCCACGCATGCGAAGTTGGGCCGTGCCAACCTGCACATGTGCAGGGGACTTCATCAGCGCGCCGGCCCCAACTCAACATGGCGTCAGTGTTCAGGGGCCGGCCGTGCAGGAAAATAGGCCCTGAGGGGAAGAGGCTGGCCCGCTGATTGGTGGGCCCCGATCGCGGGCCAGGCACCCCCCGGAGACGGAGCCACCCCCCCCGCCCCCCAAAGGTCGCCCCCCGACCGTTTGTGCAGAGTTCCCGCCGGCAGCGACCAGGGGTGAACGGCGCCGGCAGGACTCTGTCGTGTCCGTGCGGCCGCTTGGCCCATCCGAGCCGGTGAATCGGCGGCCCCACCGATTCCAGCGGCCCGTGCCGCGCCAACCGCGCCGATTCTCCGCACCTCGCAGAATCGCGTGCCGACGTTGGGGTGTCGTGGCACGGTTGCGGCGATTCTCCGGCCCGGCGCGGCGGGTCTCGGAGAATCGCCCCCTAAGTCTATAAAGAAACACCATTCCTACCTGAACTGAATGTAATTTGAGCAGAGAGTCCGCGCAGGGGGATGCTGCCTTGTCGCTGCTTAAAATACGTTGATTCTAAACCACCAACTTTGCTATAAAGAGAAGGCAAAGAGAAAAGTCAATCTGAAGGTTGGCCATCACAAACAAATAACAGGATTAAGGACTGACCAAAATGTAAATATGGTAATTTTATTAGTAAGATGCAATCATCAATGCCAATAAAAGACATTTCACACCAACGCACTTTTCTTTGCCTGATGAAGGAGCTGTGCATAATCCCATTGGAAGTTTTGGTTTTGATGCCATTGACGGTGTACTTGATTTTAAATATTGTGAGCTAATCTGAACCTGTCAAAAAATGAAAAACATGTTTGATTGTTTATACATATACAATTGTTGCAAATGAAAAGTAAAGCAGACCAGACTACAGCTTAATGCAGAATTTTAGATGAAAATAAAGTTAGTTATTTGTAGATTAGAAATAATTTGATTGTACAGAATGGACTTTTATTTCCACAGGAGTGATCCCACTCATTCAATGAAAGAGCCATGGAAACTCAAGTAAAATGGTGTATATTGGAGAAAATGTGAAAAAGGAGAATAAAAAATATTTTTTTTAATAGTGGTGTAAATTGTTGTACACATTGTTTTTCAAGGGTTCTATGGTTAGTCTGCTGAAGTTCAGCAGAATAAGCAAGAGATCATGCACAGAAATTTACCTTTATACAACGAGAAAACAAAATTCAAATGTGCCAGATATTTGATTTATTTATTCTTAACATAACACCTTAATACAGCAAGGTGTTTCATCCAATATCTCTATAATTTTCTATTTGAATCTAATACTAAGAAGAATTTCCTTCTACATTAGGATTAAAATGGCTCTGTGAACTGTTTACATTTCCTGCCACATAGTGTAAGTGGGTATCGACCAGGACAAAAGGTTCGCTAAGTCCTCAGTAAAGAGTTGCTCTGCACTGACGATTCCACACCAATATTCCATACTGAAGAACAGACAACTGCAGCAGCAAGCTTGTAGAGAGTTTGGTTTTACCATCAGCATCAGCAAGATAAATTTCATGGTCCAGGACATTGCCATCTATGAGCATTGACAATATGATGCTGGAGCTTGTTGTTAGCTTCACATATCTAGGCTCCACAATCACTAGCAATCTGTCATTTGATGCTGAAATCAACACAAATATCACAAAAGCTACGATGTTATGTCCTAGTTGAGTAAGAATGTTTGGAACAGTAATGGCAAACTGTGAGTCTATCAAGACTGGGCTTTCAATGCACCCCTCTACAGTGATGAGACCAGGACAACAAAAGTTAGACAGGAGAAAAGACTGAACAGTTTCTACTTTTGCTGTCTCAGACATATCCTCAGCATCTCTCAACAAGTCAAGGTCACCAACTCAGAGGTTCCGGAGTGTGCTAATTCCATGAGTGTACACTCATTGCTAAGCCTGCAAAGTCTACACTGGCTTGCCCTCATCCATCGGATGGACAATGGCCATATACCCAAAGACCTATATGGTCACTGTCTGTGTGGAGTTTTCACATTCTCCCCGTCTGCATGCGTCTCACCCCCACAACCCAAAGATGTGCAGGTAGGTTGATTGGTACGCTAAATTGCCCCTTAAATAATTTTTTAAATATATAAAGATAGTGGACATTGACACTGACAAGGGGAAGGCATTCGCTGACACCCATGACCTGTGGAAGCTGATAGGGTAGAAGGGCATTGGAAGATGTGAGCAGAAATGAAAAGCTCAGCTGACCAAGAAGAAGGTCCAGAGAAAACGGAGGTCAGCAAATCGTTCATCTTTTCAGCCCGCTGTCTTCCTCTGCAGCCAATGCAGCAGAGGCTGCCATGCCAGAGTGGGACTCCTGTGCCACACCAAGCAAGGCTGAACACAAAAGTTGACCACCACCGCACAATCCATCGTCCTATGAGACAGAAGGCTGCTACCACCAACTAAAAACTGAAAAGAGTAAGTGCAGATGCTTACCGTTGGCCCCAAGCTACGCTCACGTGACACAGCATGGCGTGGCTTCATACTATTGGCTGTAAACTGTTGTGGAAAAGATGATACCACAGAGGTAACTGGATAGTTGGTTCCAGAAACAATTAAAAAAGGATTTTTCTCTGACTGCAATAAACAAAAGAACAAAAGTGTCACACGTAGGCATTCCAAACATCCCTGACAAACTTACAAATGTTCAAACCATGCTGAATGAAGAAAGCTTGAACTTCAGGTACAGTACATGTTAAAGTGCAGCATGTTCAAAACCAATTGTATAATGACAATGCCAGATTTTCTATCTTCAGCACTGTAACACTGGCACTTACGTTAGAAATAAAAAGAATAGGTGATTCAAAAGAAAACTGAAATAAGAGTTCCTAAATTATTTTTGATAAAACACAAAGCCCTCTTATCAGAACGATGCAAGTTCTTTCTGATTTTAAGTTTTACAAAGAAAAGAAACCTTTCTTATTCTTCCAAAACAGAAGACAGCATTTAAATGTTACATAGACCTGAGCCTATATTTCCCTCCATAAAGAATGAAGGAAAATAGGATGTGCGGTGGCATTTAATGGCTGGGTTAAATTCCTGCCCATTAAAAATCGATCACCAGCATTTTCTTCCACCTCTTTTCCAACAACTCCAGTCACCTTTCACTCGTTATTCATACCACAGTTAAATGACATCAAGTGGTCAGGACTTGGGTCACCCATGGATTTCCCTCTATATCTGTCCATTGGTCAGAGTGAGGACCTGCATGAAAGAAGTCCTGGGGCAGTGGAAAGCCGTTGGAATAAACTCTTATCGGACTATTGGAAGTGTTCTAGCCTCTCTTATTTCTTCCCAACACTCCAGCTCAGCTTAATGTGTGGGTAGACATACACAGACAATAGTAAATTTATACTTATATCTTTTGGGGATTCTTCTCCCTTTAAATCTTGCCCAATCCATTTCACCAGTGCAAAATGTGACCTAGAAAACCATAGGATAACCCTCTTCCAAAAAGGCAGTCTTTCAATAATTTAGCTAGGAAAATGAAAACAAAAATAATGCTATACTTCCAGGATTAAAACTATATTATAAGACTTAATGCTTTTGTGATTACACCTATATAAAATTAAGAAATAAACTGCTGAAATAACAGTGGTTTGTAATCCTCATACTTTAAATAGATAAAGCTACTTTTAAATGATGAATAAACTTACAATATTGGGAGGTACTGTTTCCCTTTTGAAGATACCATTACTTCCAGAAGCAGAAACTATCCCAGACGATCCAATTATCTCTTGCTTCCTCACCATTTGATTTTCATTAAGTTGTTTGTTGAGCCATGTAATCACTTAAGTGAAAGAAAAATTAAGTTAGATGTGGATTAAAGCACACACACACACACACTCTCTCCTGGCTATGAAGCATTGCAGTGTCAAATCCCCTGCACAATGTTCAAGACAATCGAGTCATCTACCCACTCTTTTCAGGTCTTTAATTCTCCCCTCTCAACAAATTACTGTGCTACCTCGCTAACGGCTATACCGGACAATATTAATAATGGGCAACTAAATGCAGTAGAAATAAATAATAATACAAGGGCGGCACGATGGTGCAGTGGTTAGCACTGCTGTCTCACGGCGCCGAGGACCCGGGTTCGATCCCGGCTCCGGGTCACTGTCTGTGTGGAGTTTGCACATTCTCCCAGTGTTTGCGTGGGTCTCACCCCCACAACCCAAAGATGTACAAGGTAGGTGAATTGACCACGTTAAATTGCCCCTTAATTGGAAAAAAGAATCGGGTACTCTAAATTTAAAAAATACATATAAATAAATAAAAATAATACAATGCAACAATGAAATTTCAAATAGTCCTGCTTCCTTACTTTAGAATCCTAATCTTATGAAGATACAAAACAGCATAATATACATGGCTTTGCCTAAATTGCAGAATGTGCAAGAAAAGCTACTTATTTTCTCTCCCTTTCTATGCTCCTTATTCCAGTAAAGAAGAATCAGCCTAGTTTCCTCCTGTACAATCTCACTTCTTGCTAAATTAGGTCAGTTTCCTCCTGTACAATCTCACTTCTTGTAAATAAAACTTACTGGATTGAAACTAATACAGGATGACTAATGAAATACCATGACATATAGCAATAGAACAGTAACAATGAAAGTACGAGTTGGGCAATTTCCAGATTGATCATGTTATGTCCTTCATAACGCAGGTCCTACTATGAATAACAGACCATCATGTCCCAGACTGTCACTGATCTTGGGTCTTCTGAAGATCTCCATTGACCTGCTGCTCACATGACCCCTCCCCAACTGTCCCCAGTTTCGAATCATTGTTCCGTAATTTTGCAACACCACTTTCTACTTTATCCTGAATATTCACAAGTATCCAGGCATATCCATTGCTTAAGCCTGTTTGCTGCTCTCCAAGTTCACATTCCATTTTTCTTTCCTTGCCAGTTTCCATCTCCCTACATGTATTCTTTATTAAAAATTATTTTTTTGATTTCCAAAAGAGGAAAGAAGGAAACAAAGTATAATACAGCATCACAATGCAATAAACAAACAAATAAAAACTATACAGAAAAACAGCAAAATTAACAGTTGATAGTAATTAATGCTTTAAAGAAAGAGACAAATGGTTGCCATCTACAAAAGAATTCTCAGTGGATCCTCTTATGGCACACCTAATCTTCTCCAGGTATAGAAAATGCATTGGGCTAGATTCTCCATTCCTGAGGCTAAGTGCCGATGCCAACAGAGGATCTGTGGTGTTTCACAACAGAAAAATTGGCGTGAAACCCTCACCATTTCCACTACCATTAACGGGCTAGCACTGGAGACACGTGAAACACCCGCAGAATGTGCGGAAAACGGTTGGAGAATTGCTGGGTCCGTGCTACACATGCGCAGGGCCGACAGGCTGCAGCCGTGCGTACGCCATCCTTCCCACCCCCCAATCGTGCCGGAAAAGATGGTGCCGGCTGTGCTGGACCACGTACCCGCCCATCCCGACCCCACAGCCCACCTCCTGGCTACCCCCCACCACTCCCCCCAGCCCTGGCAGAAGCCCCCCGGCCAGTGGCATGGATCTTGGCCAAGTGTGGCATCCACATGCCCTCCTTCTCCCTCCGCAGGTACCACGCAGGCTCATGACCGCTGTGACCACACGTGGCCCGTGCTGTCGGGAACTCGGCCCATCGGTGGCAGAGCGTTACGGTTGGGCCTGCTAATGACATTCCAACGGGGTTGCGACTGCACGCAGCGCGCACCTCGATTTGAAGCGGAGCATCGCGGCCCTGCGTCAAACCGGCGCCTGCCGTGATTTCGGCGTCAGGAGCCATTCTCTGCCCGATCGCTGTTCCCAATTTCGGCAGTGGCCGACGGAGAATCCCGCCCATTAGCTTCCAACCAGGAAGAAGCATTGGTGGCTTGGGGGACTTCATAGGTTAATAAAATCTGCTTGTGGGTTATTAATGAAGCAATTGCAATGATCTGCCTCAAGCTTACTGAAACTCACCAGTGCAGATGAGACTCCAAATATGGCTATCAAAGGACAAGGCCATAGGTCAATATTTCGAACTTTGGGAAAGAGTGTCAAAGGAGGATGACCAAAAACCGGCCAACTTCAGGCGCAATCACAACACGTGGGAATAGTCTGCTGGGGCAAGTGAGCACATGTCGCATTTGTTGCTTGTGTTGGAGAAATACTTACTAATTCTGGCCTTGGTAAAGTGAATTGTGTGCGGAACTTTAAACTGAATTAAGCTTAACCAAGCACAGGAGGATGTAGAGTTGACCCCAAAAAGGGCCTCCACCCTAAGGTCAAGCCCAAGCTCCGCATCCTAATAATTTCTTACCTTATGGAGAGGGAAGGGTCTGGAGGATATCATGAGATCGTACAATCGTGACATAGAACCACTGCTGGTTTGAGGCAATGATAAAATCACTTCCAACAATGTGCTTAGAGGTAGTTGAGGAAAGGCAAGCGAGCAAAACCACAGGCTTGAAAATAGTGGTAAAGACTACATTCAGGTAAATTAAATTGGGCTGCAAGCTGGCAAAGTTCCCATCCACAAACAGGTCAGTAAAATGTTCTTCCTCCACAAGGCAAACACCAAGTCAAGCATGGACAGCAAGAATAAGTGGTTATCACAAATAGGTCCTAATAGCGAGGGAGTGGAAAGCTTAAAATGCTGACAAAATGGTTTCCATATTTTGCCATAAATCACAACTGGAGGGCTGCAGGGTGGTGCAATGGTTAGCACTGCTGCCTATGGTGCTGGGGACCTGGGTTCGATCCCAGCCCCAAGTCACTGTCTGTGTAGAGTTTGCACATTCTCCCAGTGTCTGCGTGGGTTTCACTCTCACAACACAAAAGATGTGCAGGATAGGTGGATTGGCCATGCTAAATTGCACCTTAATTGAAAAGAATAATTGGGTACTCTATAAAAATAAACAGATCTGGGAGATAAGCGGAGAAGCAGACTGGCGCCCGAGCTGGTGGCTAGTATGCAGCCAGCTTTGTCCTCCTATTCATAAAAAGCACCCCTTGAACATTGTAACATGTGCACAGCTTTATTTGTGGAAAGTAAATCAAATTGAGTCTGGAGCTTAGCCTATCTGCATATAACTCAAGTGTGGTTGTAATGGAATATTGATGGTTTATTTCTAAAATTGAATACATCAATTCTTGTTTTTTTAATTTTTTGTTTGATAATATATGCATTGTAAGAAATTGCATTTCCTCGCAGAACCGCTCGAGGGTCTCCCATAATACTGATGGAGGTTGGAATCAGAGTTGCTTGTCAAATCTCCATGGAGGCCGACAAATAGTACTCACATGAGTAAGCATGGTGGAAATGACAGAAGTAGGAAAAGTCCCTCGTCATCAGGTGGAGGAAAGACTAAGGGTCCACCCACCTATTTGAGTCATAAATGTGGAAAGAGCCTTGGAAATGCCAGAGAGACAAAGGTCTTTGGAATTGAGCAATCCAGCTTTGGATCTATAACTCAGTTTAGATCTCCTCCGAAAATAAGATGGTGGGTGTCTGGATTAAAAAGGAAAGATAGAAGCAATGCGATAGATTTTGTTTTATCCCAGTTAGGGGCATAGGCGTAGATCAAAACTACAGAGGTTTGAAAAAGGGTGCCACTAACTATTGTATAAAGTCCACCAGGATACCATAGGATTCCTACAGTGCAGAATGAGGACATTAGGCCCATTAAGCCTGCACCGACCCTCTGAAAGATCTACTTCCCTGCCCTATCCCCATAACCCCATCTAACCTGCACATCTTTGAACACTAAAGGGCAATTTAGTATTCCCAATCCACCCAACCTGCACATCTTTGGACCGTGGAAGAAGACCGGAGCACCCGGAGGAAACCCATGCAGACATGGGGAGAAAGTGCAGACTCCACACTGACAGTCATCCAAGGTCAGAATTGAACCCGGAACCCTGGGCGGGATTCTCCACTCCCACGCCGAAGTGGCCGCCGTCGAGGTTCACGATGGCGCGGAACGGCCCCGGTCCCGACCGATTCAGGCCCTGACAATGGGCCAGGATCGGGGCCGCGTCATCTACACGCGCCAGGTCTTGTCGCCCGCGTAAAAGCGGCGCCGCATAGATGACGCGGTCGGCGCCGCATAACGGGCGTCATCCGCGCATGCGCGGTTGCCGTCCTCTCTAAGTCCGCCCCGCAAGAAGATGGGGGACGGATCTTGCGGGGCCGCGGAAGGAAGGAGGTCCTCCTTCAGAGAGGACGGCCCGACGATCGGTGGGCACCGATCGCGGGCCACCCCACATTCCAGGTGAAGCCCGGTGCAGGATTCCCCCCCTCGCCCCCACACAGGCCGCCCCCCCCCAGCGTTCACGCACCGCCCACGACTGCAGCGACCAGGTGTGGACGGCGCCGGGGGGAACCCGCCGTTTTGGCCTGGCCGCTCGGCACATCCAGGCCTCAGCATAGCGGGGGTGCCGGAGAATCGCCATTTTGGGTGTCTCCGGCGATTCTCCGTCCTGCGAAACTCGACCGGGCCGTTCCCGCCGCTTGGGAGAATCGCGGGAGGGCGTTGGACCGGCGGCCCTGGAAATTTTGGCGGCCCAGGCGATTCTCCCAACCGGCGTGGGAGTGGAGAATTGCGCCCCCTGTTCCTGTGAGGCAGTAGTGCTAACACCACTGTGTCGTCCCTCAGATTACATTCAAGGGGGTGAACTCTATTCTTTTGTTACTCAAAACTGTCGTCCACTCTGCTATCTGTTAAAACTGGAGTGAAACACTTGGCCAACCCATGCGTTACGTAATTTGGTGTGATCTCTAACACGAAGATGCATTTTTTGAAGGAATGCAACATCAGTGTTAAGGCTCTTGAGATGTGAAAACACTTTGGAATGTTTTACTGGGCTACTTAAACCCCTAACATTTCATGTGACTAATCTGATCGAGAGCCTAGTACCGCCCTGACCGCCTGAGCTAGTTATACGAATAGGAAGACTTTATAAAAGGATCAATAAATTGAATGGAAAAGTACAGCCAAAACATAATGAAAATGGTCAAAAACAAAATGGTCTTTGATTACTGTCAACGGAGGAAACTCCTAACCCCACTCCATCCCCAGAAAAATCATCACACTCCCAAACCACTGGAACAAAAACCCAACAGTGTGATAATAAATGTGTAACCAAATCAAACCATGAATCAAATCCTAAGCTCGCCATTATAAATAAGATATGCAGCAGTATTGTCTTATATAACATCCGTTGACTAACAAACCTTGTTAATGGGGCATACCCCCGACATGCGAGCTACGTTATACATAATATATCATTGGAAAGTTACTTGTTCTAACCGTGTAGTAAAATCTCTAGTGTAAACCGACAAACATGCCCTTAATTTTGAGCATATTAAATGGCCGAGAGGTATTCAACCACATGGTACCCAAAAAACAAAACCACAAACTTAGTAAGTCATCAAAAATTAAGTATGCGCTGCTGAAGGAAAGAGTCTGCCTCGTCTGGTGCATCAAGGAAGTGATCTTCTCCATTAAATGCAATGCAGAAACGGGCAGGGTAAATCAGCCCAAAGCAAATTCCTTTCTTGTACAGCTTGGACTTGGTGTTTTTGAATGCTGTATGCCTCCTTGCCAGGTCTGCACTCTAAGTCTCAATAGATCTTTCTGAATAATTCCAACATAAACTGTGCTCAGCCTTCAGCCCCTTCTGGTATACCAACAACGTATAGGTTTTGTCAGACTGGTTTTCCAGGTCATCGACTTTGCCCCGCAACGACACGCTCTCCTTAATCACCGCAGTCACCCTGAACTCGAGTGTACTAATCCTGCCGCTATGGTCTGAAAGGGTTGCCTCAATATCAGTAAATGTACTAGCGTGAGAGTTGACAGTTAAACGAATGGTGTCAAGGGAGGACCGAATATGACCCAACGATTCATCCAATGAAATTTTCAGCTCCAGAGCTGAACCTCTCCAGGGTTTATCAAGCTCAGTGGACAGAATTTTGCTCAGAGTTTTGGCTGTTAGAAGCATGGGGTTGCCAGCTGCCATCTTAACTGTAGCAATCTTGGCAGGGGCAACTTTATAATTTAATTTAATATTTTCCAGCGTGCATGTTTTAAATTCTTGAGCAATTTTCAAAAACTTGTTCCTCTAGTGTTTAAATACATTTTTGCAGTGGCAAATAATAGTATACTGCCGCATTAAGAAAGAACTTGTAAAAAGAATTAGTGGGAGAAAAACCACATCCGCTTACCCTACATCTCACAACCAGATGTCCCTCTACCTACATGTATTCTTTAACACATTTTCCTGCTTTGATAATTATTGATTATCTGACTCCTGTAGTTTTTTGACAATGGTTGTCGCTGTAACTATCATAGCTTCTTAGCCAGGGGATTGTGCATGATGGCGCACACAAGAGGCTTGCGACAACAAATATATACATTTTGGGATGGCAATAGAAGACTCAATTCTCCTTGTATGAATTGTACCCATCTTTTTCTTTTCTTTTAATAAACAATTTTATTGAGGCATTTTTGGCATCTAAAACAGTAACATTATACCATAGTGTACAAAAAGCAAATAAGACATAATGCAAGCACCAGCTCCCCTCTCGCCAGAACCTGCCTAAGCAACCCCCTACTCTACGCTACCCTAACCCCCCCCCCCACCGCTGACGATTAATTCTCCACGAAGAAGTCAACGATTGGCTGCCACCTCTGGGCGAACCCCGACAGCGATCCTCTCAAGGCGAACTTAATTTTCTGCAGCCCGAGAAAGCTCGCCATATCCGAAAGCCATACTTCAGACTTCGGGGGCTTTGAGTCCCTCCATGCCAACAGTATTCGTCGCCGGCTACTGCTCTTGATGTAGCATAAGCTGCTTCCTTGATGTGCACTCTGACAAAGGAAGGTTCAGACTTGGAGATAGCTTTAACACGTTTATTAAACTATTAACAATTCTCCTACTTGGATTCGACTCTACTGTTAATTCTTCTATAGCTACTCAGGCTGATGAACCAGTCTGCTACAATCCATGTGGTGGGTGTGATGTTCAATCAACCCTGTGTCTGTACTCACTTGAGTGTCCCCACTGGAAGAGACTGAGCATGTGTGCTGTGTCCTTTTATATGGGTTGGTGTAATGCCCTCCTGTCATAGTGTCACCTCTGTGTGTATCGTGAATGCCCATTGGTCGTGTCCTATCTTACTGACCTATTGGTTGACTGTCTGTGTGTCATGTCTCTGGTGCTCCCTCTAGTCTACGTGTATTTACATTAACCCTTTGTGTACTTACAGTGATGTATATCACCACAGCTACCAGGGAAGCAAAGGTCAAGACGTCGGCCTCTTTCTCCTCCTGGACTCCCGGGTCCTCCGAAACCCCCAAAATTGCCACCTCCGGACTCATTGTTACCCTAGTTTTCAATACCCGGGACATGACGTCCGCAAATCCCTGCCAGTACCCCCTTAGTTTAGGACACGCCCAGAACATGTGTACATGGTTCATTGGTCCTCTGACACATCTAGCACATTTGTCCCCAAAGAATTTGCTCATCCGGGCCACCATCATGTGGGCCCGATGTACGACCATGAACTGGATCAGACTGAGCCTGGCGCATGTTGCGGTCGTGTTTACTCTACTCAAAGTGTCTGCCCATATGCCGTCCTCTATCTCCCCCCCCCCCCCCCCCCCCCCCCCCAACCCCCCAGCTCCTCCTTCCACTTAAGCTTCAGTTCTTCAGTGCGTGTTTCCTCTGCTCACATTAGTTCTTTATAAATGTCGGAGACTCTCCCCTCTCCCACCTCTCCTCTGTAAACTATCCTGTCCTGGATCCCCCTTGGTGGGATGTGTGGGAAGAATGGTACCAATCTGCGTACAAAATCCCGCACCTGCAAGTACCTGAAATCATTCTGTCTCGCCAGCCCGAACCTCTCCTCCAACACCCTCATGCTCGGGAAGCTCCCTTCCAGGAACAGATCGCCCATCCTCTCAATCCCCGCCCTCCGACATAATTGGAACCCACCGTCCATATTCTCCAGGGCAAATCGGTGGTTACCGCAGATTGGGGACCAAACCGATGCTCTCACTTCCCCTATATGCCTCCTCCACCTGCCCCGTCCTCCATCTGCTCTACCAGTCGCGTCAAGTTAAGTTTATGCAAGGTTCCCCAGTTCCTGGCCACCTGGATCCCTAGACTAATCAAATTCTATGATAAAGAGGGGCTGGTAACTGGGTTTGTTTAATATTTTTTTAAAAATGGGCAGCACGGTAGCCTTGTGAATAGCACAATTGCTTCACAGCTCCAAGGTCCCAGGTTCGATTCTGGCTTGGGTCACTGTCTGTGCGGAGTCTGCACATCCTCCCCGTGTGTGCGTGGGTTTTCTCCGGGTGCTCCGGTTTCCTCCCACAGTCCAAAGATGTGCGGGTTAGGTGGATTGGCCATGATAAATTGCCCTTAGTGTCCAAAATTGCCCTTAGTGTTGGGTGGGGTTACTGGGTTATGGGGATAGGGTGGCGGTGTTGACCTTGGGTAGGGTGCTCTTTCCAAGAGCCGGTGCAGACTCGATGGGCTGAATGGCCTCCTTCTGCACTGTAAATTCTATGATAATCTATGATATCAAAAATCCCTTGCTACTCTCCTCAGCGGCAGATCGTTTATCCCCCTGCCCTGTTCCCCGGGGTGCATCACAAAAAGTTCACTCTTTCCCATATTCAATTTATATCCCGAGAACTCTCCAAACTCCCTGAGTGTCTGCATTGTCTCTGGCATCCCCTCCACTGGGTCCGACACATATAGCAGCAAATCATCCGCGTATAATGACACCCGATTTTCCTCTCCTCCTCTGAGCACCCCCCTCCACTTCTTAGAGCCCCTCAGCGCTATGGCCAATGGCTCGATTGCCAACGCGAACAGTAACGGGGACAGGGGGCACCCCTGTCTTGTGCCCCTATGTAATCGGAAATAGTCGGTGCCCTTATGTAATCGGAAATAGTCGGATCGTTGCCTGTTTGTTACCACGCTTCCCACCGGGGCCCCGTACAGGAGCTGAACCCATCTGATGAACCCCTCTCCAAATCCAAATCTCTTCAGTACCTTCCACAGGTAGTCCCACTTCACTCTATCAAATGCCTTCTCTGCATCCATCGTCACCACTATCTCCGCCTCCCCCTCCGGTGGGGGCATCATCATCACCCTCAGCAACCTTCGTATATTGGCATTCAATTGCCTCCCTTTAACAAACCCTGTCTGGTCGTCATGTACCACCCCTGGGACACAGTCCTCTATCCTTGTCGCCATCACTTTGGCTAGTAACTTGGCATCTACATTTAGGAGGGAGATGGGCCTGTATGACCCGCACAGCAGCGGGTCTTTGTCTCGTTTCAGGAACGATATCGTCGCCTCCGACATTGTCGGAGGTAGTGTCCCCCTTTCCTTAGCCTCATTGAAGGTTCTCGTCAGGAGTGGGGCCAGTAGGTCCACATATTTCCTGTAAAATTCCACCGGGAACCCATCATGTCCCGGGGCCTTTCCTGCCTGCATGTTCCCAATTCCTTTAATCACCTCCTCCACCTCAATCTGCGCTCCCAAACCTGCCACCTCCTGCTCCTCAACCCTCGGGAACTCCAGCTGGTCCAGGAAGTGTATCATTCCCTCTTTCCCCTCCGGGGGTTGGGACTTATACAGCCCCTCATAAAATGACTTAAACACCCCGTTCACCCTCCCTGCTCTCTGCTCCATCCTTCCCTCCCCGTCCCTAACTCCTCCGATCTCTCTCGCCGCCCCCCTCTTCCTAAGTTGTTGGGCCAGCAATCGGCTCGCCTTTTCCCCATATTCGTATTGTGCCTTCCTCCACTGCGTCTCCGCCTTACCAGTGGTCAGCAGGTCAAACTCCGTCTGTAGTCTCCGTCTTTCCCTGTATAGCCCTTCATCCGGGTCCTCCGCATATTGCCTATCCATCCTCAGAATCTCCCCAATCAGTCTCTCCCTTTCTTTACCCTCTTGTTTCCCCCTGTGGGCTCTTATGGAAATCAGCTCCCCCCTAACCACCGCCTTCAGCACCTCCCATACTACTCCCACCTGGACCGCTCCATCATCATTGACCTCTAGGTATCTTTCAATACATCCCATCACCCTTCCACATACCCCGTCGTCCGCCAACAGTCCCATGTCTAATCTCCAAAGTGGGCGCTGCTCCTTCTCCTCTCCTAGATCCAGATCCACCCAATGTGGGGCGTGATCTGAAACGGCTATAGCCGAATATTCCGTTCCTACCACTTTCGGGATCAGCGCCCTTCCTAGGACAAAAAAGTCTATCCGGGAGTATACTTTATGGACGTGGGAGAAAAAGGAAAACTCTTTACTCCTCGGTCTAGCAAATCTCCAGGGATCTATTCCTCCCATCTGCTCCATAAACCCCTTAAGCACCTTGGCCGCTGCCGGCCTCCTCCCGGTCCTAGATCTGGACCGGTCCAGCCCTGGGTCCAGCACCGTGTTGAAGTCCCCCCCATTACCAAATTTCCCATCTCTAGGTCCGGGATGCGCCCCAACATACACTTCATAAAACCCGCGTCATCCCAGTTCGGGGCGTATACGTTCACCAGCACCACCGCCTCACCTTGCAATCTGCCACTCACCATCACGTACCTGCCCCCACTGTCCACCACTATGGTCTTGGCCTCAAACGATATCCGTTTCCCCACCAGTATTGCCACCCCTCTATTTTTCGTATCTAAGTCTGAGTGGAATACCTGTCCCACCCATCCTTTCCTTAATCTGACCTGATCCGCCAATTTCAGGTGCGTCTCCTGAAGCATAACCACATCCGCCTTCAGTCTCTTTAGGTGCGCAAATACCCTTGCCCTCTTAATCGGCCCGTTCAACCCTCTCACGTTCCACGTGATCAACCGGGTTGGGGGGCCCTTTACCCCCCCTCATCATCGACTAGCCATCCCCTTTTTTAAACCAGCTCCTCACCCGGGTCCCACGCACCCGTTTGTCCCCCAGACGGCACCCTCCCGTCCCGACCATCCCATCCCGTATCAGCTCCCCCTTACCCTCAGCAGCAGCAACCCAGTTAATCCCCCCCCGCTAAATTCCCTTCTAGCTTGATGCTCCCCCCATATTGCTTCCGGGAGTCAGCAAACTCTGGCTGACCTCAGCTTCCCCCGTTTACCCTTGGCCTCCCTGCGTGTGAGGCCCCCTTCCTTCCTGCGCCCACTTTTCCCGCCGCAATTTCCATAGCGCGGGAAAAAAAACCCGCGCTTCCCTCTTGGCCCCGCCCCTAGTGGCGCAGCTCCCTCTCCCCTTCCCTACCGGCACCCACATTTCTTTGTGTCCCCCCCCCCTCGGGGGGGGGGGGGGGGGGGGGGGGAAGAGAAGAAGAAAAAAAAACGTTCTCCCGTCTAACATTTTTACAGATAAACCCTCCCCCTCTCCCCCCTTTGCATTTCTTTGCCACCACCTCGCTACTTCTTTCCAAACATCAATTCCTCAAATCTAGTCCAACTTCGCTTCTTGAATAAATGTCCACGCCTCCTCTGCCATCTCAAAGTAGTGGTGTTTGCCCTGGTGTGTAACCCACAGTCTTGCTGGCTGCAGCATTCCAAATTTTACTTTCGTCCTGTGGAGCACCGCCTTGGCCCGATTGAAACTCGCCCTCCTTCTCGCCACCTCCGCACTCCAATCTTGATACACATGGATCACCGCGTTCTCCCACCTGCTACTTCGTGTCTTCTTAGCCCATCTCAGGACCATCTCCCTATCCTTGTAGCGGTGGAACCTCACCACTATTGCTCGCGGTATTTCCCCTGCCTTTGGTCTTCTCACGAGGACCCGGTATGCTCCCTCCACTTCCAGGGGGCCCGTCGGGGCCTCAGCTCCCATTAAAGTATGGAGCATCGTACTCACATACGCCCCAACATCAGCTCCCTCTGTCCCTTCGGGAAGACCCAAAATCCTTAGATTCTTCCTCCTCGAGCTATTTTCCAGGGCTTCCAGCCTTTCTATGCACCTCTTATGTAGTGCCTTGTGCGTCTCCGTCTTCACCACCAAGCCCTGTATCTCGTCTTCATTCTCGGCTGCCTTTGCCTTCACCCCACGGAGCTACATCGCCTGGGTCTTTTGCGTCTCCTTCAATCCCTCAATCGCCAGCAACATCGGCGCCAGCACCTCCTTCTTGAGCTCCTCCACACATCGTCGGAGGAACTCCTGCTGTTCCGGGCCCCATACCATCTGGGCTCCCTCAGCCGCCATCTTGCTTCTCCCTTCTCTTCTCTGCCGTTGCTCCAGAGGATCCTCCACAATCTGGCCACTACTATCGCTTCTTTCCATCCACACCCGGGGGGACTCCTTCCTTTGTTGCCTCACACTGGGTTTGGCCGTAAAAAATTTCTGTTGGGGCTCCCGATAAGAGCCCAAAAGTCCGTTGAAACGGGAGGTGCCGAAACGTGTGGCTTAGCTGGTCATCGCCGCAACCGGAAGTCCCAAGACCATTTTCTTGATGTCTTCCTCTTTTACAATGACAGTAGTTTATGCTGCCTCTGATCTATAGAAATTAATGTCTTATTTCCACTTCTCACCTTTACTGATTCATTTATGACTCTTCCTTCCCACTTTCCAGAACTTTTTCTATTAAAACAAAATATATTTTTGTTAATTTTGGTCATTTTTGGAAAATTAAAAGAAAGACAAGTCTGGTAGATGAGGTTTTGCATCCCCGTGTCCCCTCCTGTTGTTTGGGCTTACGATTGAGCCTTTGGTCATCACGTTGAGGAGTTTGGAGGTGTGGAGGGCGATAGTGCGGGGGGAGTGGAGCATAGGGTTTGTTTTAAATATGCGAACGACTTGCTATTGTCAGTATCGGAACCGAGCAGGTTGATGGGTGGTACATTGGAGCTGCTTCGGGTGTTTGGGTCTTTTCGGGGTACAAGCTAAACTTAAATAAAAATGAATTTTTTGTGGTGTCCCAACCGGGGGTGGGGGCAGGCTACATTCCGTAGGCGGCGACCCACTTTAGATATTTGGGGGTGCAAGGGATTGGGGGGGGGGGCTCCGTAGGTATTAATATAACTAGTCTGGTGGGGAGGGTGAGAGCGGATTTGGCAAAGTGGGATGGTCTTTCTCTGTCGCTGGCAGGTCGGGTACAGGCAATTAAGAGGAATGTGTTGCTGCGGTTTTTGTTTATTTTTCAGTGTCTGCCGATCTTCATGCGGGTGGGGGAAAGAGGCGAGGAGTAGGAAGGTGCTGTTGCAGAGAGGACAGCAGTTGGTGGGGGGGTTTGGTCTCCTGAACTTACTGTATTATTACTGGGCGGCGAATGTGGAGAAGATGAGGAATTGGGTTAGAGGGAGGGACTCCCAGTGGGTTAGAATGAAGGAGAGTTTGTGCAGGATGTCAGAGCTGAGAGTGTTGGCAACAACGCCGCTCCTGATGGCCATGGGGAAATATTCGGGGAGTCCGATGGTAGTGGCGACGTTGAAAATCTGGAGGCAGTTGAGTCAGCACTTTAGGTTGTGGGTGGGGGAAATGCCGATTCGGGGGAATCAGAGATTTGAGCCAGGGAAGTGGGATGAGAATTTTCGGAGGTGGGAGGAGGGGGGAATTAGGACACAAATGGATTTGTTTTCAGGGGGCAGGTTTGCAGGACTGGAGGCGAAATATGGGTTGGGGCAGGGGGAAATGTTTAGGTATATGCAGGTCTGGGATTTTACCAGGAAGGAGGTACAGAGCTTTCCGGTGGCTCCGGCCCCAACACTGTTGAAAGAGGTACGGACAACAGGGGGAATGGAGAAAGGGGTGGTGTCGGCGATTTATGGGGTGATTCTGGGAGAAGATATGGTATCGCTGGAGGGGATTAAGAGTTGAGGAGGGCATGGAGTAGAGACACTGTGGTGTGAGGTGCCCCGGAGGGTGAATGCTTCAACTTTGTGCACGGGGTTGGGTCGGATACAGCTGAAGGTGGTGTATAGGGCGCACCTCACAAAGACGAGGATGAGCCGACTCTTTGAGGGGGTAGAGGATCTTTGTGAACGTTGCCCCGGGGGCGGGGGGGCCATGTCCCCTTCAAGCCATATTCGGGGTGTGAGATCGGCCGGGGTCGGTGCGGAGGCCTTCACCTCACTGATCGCCCAAAGGTGGGTCCTGTTGTGGTGGAGGTCAGCTTCTCCACCCTGTGCTCTGTTGTGGCAAGGGGATCTGCTGGAGTTCTTAACAAAGGATGGAAGGGTTCTACAATTTATGGGTTTTGATAATTATGCATTTTCAAGGATTGGATGGCATCGAACATTAGGGGGGGGGGGGGGGGGGGGGCGTTGGAGTGTATATGTTGTTGGTGACTATGTATGGGGTGATGGCGGATTCCTGGGGCGGGGGGTCAGAGAATCGCCGGGGACTGGTGTGAATCCCGCCCCCACCGTGTCCCGAATTCTCCGCCACCAGAGATTCGGCCGGTTGGCGGGGGCGGGAATTGCGCCGCGCCATTTGGCGGGCCCACCCCCGGCGATTCTCCAGCCCGCGATGGGCCGAAGTCCGCCGCTGTCAACCCTCTCCCGCCGGTGTGGATTAAACCACCTTTTGAACGGCGGGACAAGGCGGCGCGGGCGGGCTCTGGGGTCCTGGGTGGGGGGGGCGATCTGGCCCCGGGGGGATGCCCCCACGGTGGCCTGGCCCATGATCGGGGCCCACCGATCCGCGGGCGGGCCTGTGCCGTGATGGCACTCTTTTTCGACCGCCTTCACCATGGTCTTCACTATGGCGGAGACGGAAGAGACCCCCTCCCCATGCGCATGCGCGGGGATGTTGTCAGCAGCAGCTGACGCTCCCATGCATGCGGCGCCCGGCGAAGACCTTTTGGCACCGGCTGGTGTGGCGCCAAAGGCCTTTCCCGCCAGCCGGCGGAGCAGAAACCACTCCGGCGCGGGCCTAGCCCCTCAAGGTGAGGGCTTGGCCCCTAAAGGTGCAGAGACGTCCACACCTTTGGGGCGGCCCGAGGCCGGAGTGGTTCCCGCCACTCCATTACGCCAGAACCCCCCACCCCGCCAGGTAGGGGAGAATCCCGCCCGAGATTCTTTTTCTTTGGTGTTTGTATTTAAAATGTTGAGGGTTGTTTGGGAGTGGGTGGGATGAAGGGATTGCTGGCCAGGGGATTGCCATTGTATTTGTTACTGTTGATTATTTGATGAGGTTTTGCAGATGAACCTGTTTTATGAGGATTTGAACACCTGTTCATTAGTTCCTGATTTAGTGCATCCAGTGGGCTTATGCAATTAGATTTCCTTTAGTGTTATCATTCATGTGGCTGAGAGTTCAGCATTTGAAAGTAACTGAAGAATCAAACATTTGTTGCTGTCTATTTGGAAAGGATAATTTATTAAAGAATGTTGGAGTACTGATTGAGTGAAAGCTTTTTCTAAACGCACTGAGAAAGGTTCAGAGTTAAGCTTAAGCTTGGGCCACTTGATCATCTTACAAACATGCACATATATTCTATCCAATCATCTTGATAAAAGCTCTGTTCAACATCCTACAGAATTCATTCACTCTGGTAAGCATTTTTCTAAACCAGTCTCCTTTTATTGAAACTTATTCTACAAATATCTATTACAAACTAACATACTCCTTCCTACAACCAATTTGATTCTGAAATGTCCTCTCTTGAACCCGACTAACCTTTGTAGAGACCAATCATCTTAGGCCATTTGCATGATGACATAATAAGCCAAGCACCAAACACACCTTAACTTTGGCCCCTAAGATCTGAAGGGGTTAAAATGTGTTGACATCATTTTCACTTTCCCATTAACCATACACCATACAATCAGCTGTTCGTCACAGGCATTTTCCTCAAGCAAACCCTGTCCTTTCACGTCTTCCAAGACGAATGTCTGGAAATCCAAATGTATGGGAGGGTCGGTTAGTTGGCTAGCATGGAATGCAGAATGATGCCAACGGCAGGAGTTCAATTCCTATACTGGCTATGGTAGTTTGTGAAAGCCTGCTCATCAACTTGCCCAATGCTTGCATAGTGGTGCCTCTCAAGCTTTGCATAACCATGTGCTGTTTCTTTTTAACAGAGAGAGTGACGCCTGTGGTCCTTTGTGGATTATCACTAATGAGTACTGATGACTTTCTTTCTATGTAAAAATAGTAATTTACATACACATCATTCAACCTGGTGTGCTCAATTTGCTGCTCACAGTGTGGTCTCTATATTTATCAAATATCCTCATTTTGTTTAGAAATATAATCCCCACAGGTTGCTAATCTGTTCTTGCGGACTCTAACCTTGCAGATTTCACTATTCCCAATTGCCCCTCAATTGGAAAAAAAAAAGAATTGGGTACTCTAAATTTAAAAAAAAAGCTTTGTTGGAGCTGTGTGAATAGCTCCCCCCAAATATGCAAATATTCTTCCCGAATGTGCAAACTCCATACGGACAGTGACCGGGAGCCAGGATCGAACCTGGGTCCTCAGCGCTTTGAGGCAGCAGTGCTACCCACTGCGCCACCGTGCCACCCGAGCTCCAACAAAGCTGCGGGAACACTTTCTTATTCCTACTGGTACCCAGGAATCCTCTCATCTGAAGGTTTGGCTTCAGCAATTTTAGACTTTGAGACTATTGCAGAGGCATATAATCACATTAGTGTGACCCTTTCCTTTCTACTTTTTTGCGTATCTTTTGTCTTTCTAATATATTTCCACAGCTGGAGATGAACTTTGTATTTCATCCAGTACTTTGCAAATATTTCAAAATTGTTTACAATCTTTCAATATCCTTTTATTTGCACATTCATAATTTGTAACATATTACTTTATTAATAGTTTAAATAAACTAGATTATCTAATTAATCTATACAACAAAAATAATTGAACAATATTTTTTATTAAGTGGACAATAAAAACAGTTTAGATTGATATAGCAGAGCAGGTGGTGTGCTGTAGCTGCAGCACGTGGGAATTTCTGGACCACATTCTGGTCCCTGACAACTGCATCTGCAGTCAGCTCAGAGTTGTTCGGCTGGAGTCTGAGCTGTAGACATTACAGCACATCACTGATGGTTTGAACTATGTGGACATTTTGCCTGGAGGCAGTCACGTCCCTTAGACAAGTAGTACTCTATACATAACTGGTGTTTGGGGGCAGGAGATATGACGAGTTGAGGCCTATGTGGATGAGATCAAGGAATCCAAGAAGGAGGGCAAACAGGTTATGGCACATGGTGCTGGGGCCCATTCAAGTAGGACGAGTAAAATGAAATGTGGTAGTGGATAGCATAGTCACGGGAACAGGTACTGTTCTCTGTAGCCACTAAAGTTTTTTTTTTTTTTTTTTTAAATTATTTTTATTCAAATTTTTATCAAAACATAATTTCTTGCATAACCAGTAACAACATTTAACATAACAAAATAAAGGCTAACCTTATATACAGGAAAAATAATATATTGTAACATTCCCCCCCCCACCTCTCCCCTCCCCCGAGTTGCTGCTGACCTTTATTGCTCTCCTAGAAAGTAGAGGAACGGCTGCCACCTCCGAGAGAACCCCGTCATGGACCCTCTCAAGTAAAACTTTATTTTCTCGAGACTGAGAAACCCAGCCATGTCACTGACCCAGGTCTCTACACTCGGGGGCTTTGAGTCCCTCCACATTAAAAGGATCCATCTCCGGGCTACCAGGGAGGCAAAGGCCAATACGTCGGCCTCTTTCGCTTCCTGCACTCCCGGATCGTCTGACACAACAAAGATCGCTATCTCTGGACTCGGCACCACCCGCATGTCCAAGATCTTGGACATTGCCTTAGCAAATCCCTGCCAGAATCCCTTAAGAGCTGGGCATGCCCAGAACATATGGACATGATCTGCTGGGCTTTCCGCACACCTCGCACATTTATCCTCAACCCCAAAGAGCTTGCTCATCCTGGTTGCCGTCATGTGTGCCTGGTGGATCACCTTAAACTGGATTAAACATGATGAAGAGCCTGTTTAGGGCGTCCGCCCACAGGCCTGCATACAGCTCCCCGCCTAGCTCCTCCTCCCACTTGCCCTTAAGCTCCTCCACTGGGGCTGCCTCCGTCTCTTGAAGTTCCTGGTAGATGTTTGACACCTTCCCTTCCCCTACCCAGGTGCCGGAGACCACCCTATCTTGTATCCTGCGTGGGGGTAGCAACGGAAATGTCACCACCTATTTTTTGAGGAAGGCGCGTACCTGAAGGTATCTGAAAGCATTTCCAGGGGGCAAACTGAATTTCTCCTCAAGTGCTTTCAGGCTGGGAAAGGTCCCGTCCATGAACAGGTCCCCCATCCTTTTAATGCCTGCCCTATGCCAGCTTTGAAACCCTCCGTCTATCTTGCCCGGGGCAAATCTGTGATTGTTGCATCTAGGGGTCCAGACTGAGGCTCCCTCCACCCCCCTGTGTCTTCTCCACTGACCCCAGATCTTTAATGCCGCCACCACCACCGGGCTTGAGGAGTAGCGGGCCGGCGAGAACGGAAGAGGTGCCGTGACAAGGGCCCCTAGGCTGGAACCTTTGCACGAGGCCGCCTCTAACCGCTCCCAAGTCGACCCCTCCCCCAATATCCATTTCCTAATCATGGCTATGTTAGCCGCCCAATAGTAATTGCAAAAGTTCGGCAGCGCCAGTCCCCCCCCCCCCCCCCTCCCCCGACTGCGCTCCAGGTACAGTCTCTTTACTCGCGGGGTCTTATTTGCCTATACGAATCCCATGATGATCTTGTTCACCCGCTTAAAGAATGACTTAGGGATGAAGATGGGAAGGCACTGGAAGATGTACAGAAATCTGGGGAGGACCATCATCTTAACGGTCTGCACCCTCCCATTAGAGATAGCGGGAGCAATTCCCACCTTTTGAAGTCCCCCTCCATCTGCTCTACCAGCCGGGAAAAATTAAGCTTGAGGAGGGCATCCCACTTTCGAGCCACCTGTATACCTAGGTACCGAAAAAGCCCTTCTCAACCATCTTAAGCGGAAGCTCTCCCAGTCTCTTTTCCTGCCCCTTAGCTTGGATAACGAACATCTCGCTTTTCTTCTCGTTTAATTTCTACCCCGAAAAATTGCCAAAGTCCCTCAAAATCTGCATGACCTCCCCATCCCCTCTAGTGGATCCGAGATGTACAGGAGCAGGTCATCCGCATAGAGCGAGACCCGATGCTTCTCCTCCCCCGGACCAGCCCCTGCCAGTTCTTTGAAGCCCGCAGCGCTATGGCCAACGGCTCTATCGCAAGGGTGAATAATAACGGAGAGAGGGGGCATCCATGCCTCGTCCCCCGGTGGAGCCTAAAGTATTCTGATCTCGCCCTGATCAACTCCCCTCTAATAACTGCCTTCAGGGCCTCCCACACCGTGGACGTCGCTACCTCCCCCGTATCATTAGTTTCCAGGTAATTCTTGATGTTCCTCCTTTTCCGCCCACAAACCTCGTCGTCTGCTAGCAGCCCCACATCTAGCCTCCATAGTGGGCGCTGACCTCTCTCTTCGCCAAGACGCAAATCCACCCAGTGTGGAGCATGGTCGGAGACTGCAAGGGCCGAGTATTCTGTCCCCCCCACCCTAGGGATTAACACCCTGCTCATCACAAAGAAATCTATACGGGAATAAACTTTGTGGACGTGGGAGAAGAAAGAGAACTCCTTCGCCCTCGGCCGGGGGAATCTCCATGGGTCTACGTCGTCCACCTGTTCCATGAATCCCCTCAGTTCTTTCGCCGCCACTGGTCACTTTCCCGACCTGGGGTTTGACCGGTCCAATACAGGGTCAATGACTGTGTTAAAGTCACCCCCCATGATCAGATTGTGTGAGTCTAAGTCCGGAATTTTACCAAGCATGCGTCTCATGAATTCTACGTCATCCCAGTTCGGGGCGTAAACGTTCATTAGCACCACCTGGGTCCCCTGCACCTTCCCACTAACCATTTTGTATCTGCCCCCTTTGTCAGCAACAATACTCCCTGCCTCAAAAGCCATCCATTTGCTGACCAGAATCGCTACTCCTCTGGTCTTTAAATCCATCCCCGAATGAAAGACCTGGCCCACCCACCCTTTTCTCAATCTTGTTTGGTCCGCAAGATTTAGGTGCATCTCCTGTAGCATGGCTACGTCTGCCTTTAAACCCTTTAGGTGCGAGAACACACGAGCCCTCTTGATCGGCCCATTCAGGCCCCGCACATTCCACGTGATCAGCCTGGATGGGGGGTTAACCCCCTCCCCTGCCGATTAGCCATCTCCCTTTTTTGGCCAGCCACAAGCCAGCGTACCCAGCTTACTCGAGCCCTCCCATTGGAGGCCACCCCCCTCAGAATTGCTACTCCTCTGGTCTTTAAATCCAGCCCCGAATGAAAGACCTGGCCCACCCACCCTTTTCTCAATCTTGTTTGGTCCGAAAGTTTTAGGTGCATCTCCTGTAGCATGGCTATGTCTGCCTTTAACCCCTTTAGGTGCGAGAACACACGAGCCCTCTTGATCGGCCCATTCAGGCCCCGCACATTCCACGTGATCAGCCTGGATGGGGGGTTAACCCCCTCCCCCTCCCCTGCCGACTAGCCATCTCCCTTTTTTGGCCAGCCACGAGCCAGCGTCCCCCGCTTACTCGAGCCCTCCCATTGGAGGCCACCCCCCCCCCCCCCCCCCCCCCGGACTCTCCCTCTGTTTCCCCACGTTGGCTCCTTTTCTGTCAGCAAAGCAGCATCCCATCCGCCCTCCCAGCAGCCCCACGATCCCAAACCCCCAAGTCAAGCACCCGCTTACCACTGACTCTTCCCCCCATTACGCTTCCGTGAGTCAGCTGACCCAAGTTGACCCCGGCCGCTCCTGCCTCTGTCTCCGATTATCCAGGTGCCTCTTTTTTGGGCCCCTCCCTCCCGATGAAAAGCCCAACTTAACTGCTTTAACAGCCCCCAAAGAACATTTTCCACCCCCCCCCCCCCACCCAACGAAACAAACAAGCCCCGGGCGCAAACCCGGTCCCACAAAAGAAACGGCTCCAGCTGCCAGAAGAGCAGCCCTACGTGTAGGGCCCCTCTCCTCCCTCTGCGGCCGAACTCCACGAAAGCCAAAAACATGGCCAGAGAAACAGGGAACAAACAAAAATAAGAGGGAACAGCATAATGTCACTCCCTCTGGCTATCCAACAATTAACATCCCCACCAGAGCGTATCGTCCCAGTGTGGCTGTCCTTTAGGTCGAGTCCAGCTTTTCTTGCTTGATAAAAGTCCACGCCTCGTCCGGTGTATCAAAGTAATGGTGGTGATCTTGATACGTGATCCAAAGCCTCGCCAGGTGCAACAGTCCGAACTTCACCCCTTTATTGTGGAGGGCCGCCTTAGCACAGTTGAATCCAGCGCGCCTCTTGGCCAGTTCTGCTCCCAGGTCCTGGTAAATGCGGATTACGCTGTTCTCCCACCTGCTGCTCCGCTCCTTTTTAGCCCATCGCAGGACATGTTCCTTATCTGAGAAGTGGTGGAACCGTACCACCATCGCCCTCGACGGTTCATTAGTTTTGGGTTTCCTTGCAAGGATTCTGTGCGCCCCATCCAGTTCCAAAGGCCAAAGAAACGCTCCTGTCCCCATCAGGGTCCCCAGCAACGTGGTCACAAATGCGCTCACGTCCGACCCCTCCGCACCCTCGGGTAGGTCCAGAATGTGCAGGTTTTGCCTCCTGGACCTGTATTTAAAGTCTTCCAGCCTCTCCTGCCACCTCTTATGCAGGGCGTCATGTGCCTCCACCCTGACGGCCAGACCCAGTATCTCATCTTCATTATCCGAGACCATTTTCTCAATCTCCTTGATCGCCTTCTCCTGCATTTTCTGGGTCTCAACCATTTTATCCATTGAGGCTTTCATTGGGGCCAGCATCTCCGTTTTCAGGTCAGCAAAGCAACTTCTGAGGAACTCCTGCTGTTTCCGCGACCACGGGGCCCACGCTGCCTGATCTGAGCCGGCTGCCATTTTCTGTTCCCGCGCCCGTTCCAGCCGCTTCTCAGCGCTCGTTTGTTTCGCCGTCCTGCTCCTGGTCCCCTCCATAAACTGATACGGGGAGCCTTATAGCGGCGTTTGCCTGCCGAGTTGCGTCGGAAAGGAGCCGCTAAAGCTCCTTAAAAGGGCCCGTTTGTCCGTTCGCGGCGGGAGCTGCCGATTACGCGACCTATCCGCGCATGGCCGCCACCGGATGTCCTGTAGCCACTAAATTAATTACTGGGATGGAGAGATTCTCCTATGAGGAAAGAGTGAGCTTTTATTCTCTGGAGTTTAGAAGAATGAGACATGATCTCACTCAACACAGAAACTTCTTACAGGGCTGGACACGGTAGATACAGGAAAGATGCATCTCCTGGCTCGGAGATCTAGAACCAGGGGAGACAGTCTTAGAATTCCGGCCATTTATTCCCGGCTTGGGTCACTGTCTGTGCGGAGTCTGCACGTTCTCCCTGCGCTTGCGTTGGTTTCCTCCAGTGCTCCGGTTTCCTCCCACAAGTCACGAAAGAAGGGCTGTTAGGTAATTTGGACATTCTGAATTCTCCCTCTGTGTATCCGAACAGGCACCGGAGTGTGGTGACTAGGGGCTTTTCACAGTAACTTCATTGCAGTGTTAATGTAAGCCTCCTTGTGACACTAATAAAGATTATTATTAGGACATTTGTGAGAAAATACCTTGACTGAGATGATCAGCAAGTAGAATCAGTATGCATGGGGATTAAAAATAACAAGGATCAGAAAACGCAGCTAGGGGTAGTTTACAGATCTCCCAACATTTGTACTAACAGCCAGAACATTAAGAAAGAAAACTTGACAAAAAAAACCTATGCAATAATTGTGTGTGTGCGTGTGTGTGTGTGTGGGGGGGGGGGGGGGGGGGTGGAGAGGATTTTATTCTTTTATGTATTGGACAAATCAAATTGACTAAAGTGGTCTGTCTGTAAGGCGAGTTTTAGAATGCTTTCATGACAGCTTCCTGGAATAACATATTGTGAAACTAACTAGGGCTAAAGCTTTTTAAAATCCCGTATTGCGGAATGAGGCAGGTTTAATTAGTATTCTCATTGTAAAAGATTATAAAAAGAGATTATAAAACAACCAAATTCCATACTACAATTGAGAACGACATACTCCAGTTCAAAAAAAGTCACACTTAAACAAAACCAAATACACAGATATGAGGGGAGAGCTGGGTACGGTTAATTGGGTAAATAGATTAAAAGATATGGCTATAAATAAAACAGTAGGGAACATTTTTTTAAAAATTTAAAGTTTCCAACAAAAAAGCATTTCATGAAAAAACAAAACTCAATGAGAAAGTCCCATTCCAGGAAAGCTAAAAATAATATTAGATAAGAAGATACATCTCGTGTTGCGAAAAATAATAATACACCTGTGAATTGGGAAAGTTTTAGAAACTAGCGTGGGGCGAAAAAGAAGTTGGTAAAAAAAGAAAAAAAAATAGAACTAGAGTAAACTAGCCAGGAATATAAAAATAGATTGAAAGAGCTGTCGAGGTTCTTCAGTGTCCTAGAACCAACCGTTTTCAGTGGCTTCAAGGGGGGAGTGGCGGTACCCGAGAAGGGACGTGTGGCGGTACCCGGGAAGGGGGAAGTGGTCATACCTGAGAAAGGGGGTGGGGGAGAGTGACGGACCCGAGAAGGGGGGAGTGGTCATACCTGAGAGGGGGGGGGGGGGAAAGAGAGAGAGAAAGAGAGTGACAGCACCTGATAAGGGAAGGGGGCAGTGACGGTACCCGAGAAGGGAAGGGGCAGTGATGGTACCCGAGAAGGGATGGGGCAGTGACGGTACCCGAGAAGGGAAGGGGCAGTGATGGTACCCGAGAAGGGATGGGGCAGTGACGGTACCCGAGAAGGGAAGGGGCAGTGACGGTACCCGAGAAGGGAAGGGGCAGTGGTGGTACCCGAGAAGGAGGGAGTGGTGGTACCCGAGAAGAGAAGGGGAGAATGACGGTACCCGAGAAGGGAAGGGTGGAGTGATGGAATCCGAGAAGGAGGGAGTGGTGGTATCAGAGAAGGAGGGAGTGGTGGTACCCGAGAAGGAGGGAGTGGTGGTACCCGAGAAGGAGGGAGTGGCAGTACCCGAGAAGGGAAGGGGCAGTGACGGTATCGGAGAAGGGAACGGCAGTGACGTTACCCGAGAAGGGAAGGGGGGGAGTGACGGTACCCGAGAAGGGAAGGGGCAGTGACGGTACCCGAGAAGGGAAGGGGCAGTGACGGTACCCAAGAAGGGAAGGGGGGAGTGACGGTACCCGAGAAGGGAAGGGGCAGTGACGGTACCGGAGAAGGGAAGGGGCAGTGACGGTACCCGAGAAGGGAAGTACAGTGACGGTACCTGAGAAGGGAAGGGGGGAGTGACGGTACCCGAGAAGGGAAGGGGCAGTGACGGTACCCGAGAAGGGAAGGGGGGAGTGACGGTACCCGAGAAGAGAAGGGGCAGTGACGGTACCCGTGAAGGGAAGGGGCAGTGACGGTACCCGAGAAGGGAAGGGGCAAGTGACGGTACCCGAGAAGGGAAGGGGCAGTGACGGTACCCGAGACGGGAAGGGGCAGTGACGGTACCCGAGACGGGAAGGGGGGAGTGACGGTACCCGAGAAGGTAAGGGGGGAGTGACGGTACCCGAGAAGGGGGGGAGTGGCGGTACCCGAGAAGAGGGGAGTGGCGGTACCCGAGAAGGGGGGGGGGGAGTGGCGGTACCTGAGAAGGGGGGAGTGGCGGTACCCGAGAAGGGGGGATTGACCAGACCCGAGAAAGGGGGGGGTGGGGGGAGTGACGATATCCGAGAAGGGGGGAGTGACGATATCCGTGGAAGGGTGGACTGATGATACCTGAGAATGGGGGGGGTAGTGACAATACCAAAGTACGGGGGGAGTGACGGTACCCGAGAAGGTAAGGGGGGAGTGACGGTACCCGAGAAGGGGGGAGTGGCGGTACCCGAGAAGGGGGGAGTGGCGGTACCCGAGAAGGGGGGAGTGGCGGTACCCGAGAAGGGGGGAGTGGCGGTACCCGAGAAGGGGGGAGTGGCGGTACCCGAGAAGGGGGGAGTGGCGGTACCCGAGAAGGGGGGATTGACCAGACCCGAGAAAGGGGGGGTGGGGGGAGTGACGATATCCGAGAAGGGGGGAGTGACGATATCCGTGGAAGGGTGGACTGATGATACCTGAGAATGGGGGGTAGTGACAATACCAAAGTACGGGGGGGAGACGATGCCCGAGAAGGGGAGGGGGGGGGGGTGGAGAGATGATGCCCAAGAACGGGGGGAGAGAGACTGTGCCAGAGAACGAGGGGGGGGGGGGGGGGGAAGACGAGAACAGGGAGAGGTAATGCCTGGGGAGTTTAAATTCAACGCTGATCAAAGCGCCCTTTAGACATGGCAGTCCAGTCTCTGAGGAGCCGGCCTTCCTCGCCAGACTGATGATGTAAGCCACACCCCCAGATTTTCTGTGCATGAAGTGCAAGAAAATCTGGTATGAAAACTCGGCCGTGTCTCAGGAGCGATACATGCTGGTTTTCAGTCAGATCGTGACACTGACAAATTTTGGTAAAATTCCGCCTTATATCACCGCCCCATCTCTGACACTAGTTCAAAATCCTGGAACTTCCATCCTAACAATACTGGGTGTACCTGCACCACATGAACTGCTGAAGTTCAAGAAGACAGCCTCAACACCACTATATAAAGCATTTAGGGATGGGCAATAATTGCCTTGCCAGCAACATTTACAACCCTGAGTTAATACAAAAATATTTAAAAATAGAGAACATTTTTGCAGTGTACTTACCATTTTCATTTGTTTTGAGGAGCTCCTTGCTTTCCTCTAATTTCACCATTGTTCCTTCTAATTGCTCTTGCAATTTTGATACCTACAAGAAGAAAAGCACCTCAAAATGCTGTAATCCTTCAGCTTTAGTCACATATCCATTCTATGACAATCACTTAACAAAAGCAACGTCAGGATTAAGATCCCATTTCAAAAATAATCATAGAATCCCTATAGTGCAGAAGGAGGCCATTCTGCCCATCAACTCTACACCGACCCTCTGAAAGAGCAGCCTACCTAGGTCCAAGCCCCCACCCTATCCCTGCAACGCCATAATCCCACCTAACCATTGGACACTAAGGGGACGATTAGAATGGCCAATCCACGTAACTTGCACATCTTTGGACTGTGGGAGGAAACCAAAGCACCCAGAGGGAACGCACGCCGACAAGGGGAGAATGTGCAAACTCAACACAGTCAGCCGCAGTTGGAATTGAACCCGGGTCCCTAGTGCTGTGATGCAGCAGTGCTAAGCACTGTGCCGCACCCAATCAACTCATTAGAATGACAATTTATAATTTTCTGGTTATTTACAAATGATTCTGCAAAAAGTATATTTTGAATGCCACACTCCTAATGGAATATGTCATATATTGCTTCAAAATCACAGTGCACAAGCTGAAAACTGGCAAACATTAATGACCTAAGAGTTGAGAATTTCTTTAGCCAGCATGGTAACTGAGGGTTGAAAAAGCGCTGACCTTGGAAGTCCAAAGGAATATGGGAGGCAGTATGCAAATCGCTAAAAGCTGGTGTTCAGACATGAAATGGGATCAAAAAGGCGAATGAAACTTCAATCTTTATCTCAAAGGGGAAGGAAGGTATGCTTTAGTCGTACAGAGTCTTGGTCAGATCCTATTTGGAGTACTCAGTTGGGTAGGATACCACACCTCAAAAAGACCTGGATAACGTACAGTATAGATTTAACAGTGTCATTCAGTGAACCAGTGAAGGTTTCAGCTATGGGGCCAGGTTGCATAAACTTGGCTTACAGTTCCTTGAATTTAGAAAATTGATTTAATTGAGGTGTTTAAAATTATAAAGCAATTTGGTAGGAAAGACACAGAGAAACTGTTCCCTCTAGTGGAATAATCAGACAAGGTTTAGGAATGGAGATACTGTACCTCCAGATAAGAAATTTTGTGCGTCTCGCCTTCCCAACATTTCCTGAGGCACCACGGGCATCTGTTGGAAAGGATACTTTTGTTGGCTGGGTCGGAAGAGGGTAGCATGTCTGGTATTTATGGGCGAATTGTGTCTGAGGATTTCAACTTGAGGATAGAGTGAAGGTGAAGTGGGAGAGGGTGCTGGGGCCTATAGTGAATGATGAGGTGTGGAGTGAGGCCCTGCGTAGGGTGAACTTCACATTTCCTGGTGTGCGGCATGGTCTAATCCAGATTGAGGTGTGCACAGGTTGCACCTGACCAAAACTAGGTTGAGTCGTTTTTTTCCCCCGGAGGTAGAGGACAGATGTGAGCAGTGTTCTGGTGGGCCAACCAATCACACACACATGTTCAGGTCTTGCCCCAAACTGGTAAGTTTTGGTCTCCTTCTTCAGCATCATGTCAGCGATTTGGAATATCGAACTGAAACCTTGCCGCCTGGTGGCCATTTTCAGGGTGTCGGGTTTAGCCGGGGTTGCAGATGGGAGAGAAGGCAGATGTCCTTGCCTTTGCCTCACTGATTGCCCGGAGGAGTGTTCTGCTGGGGTTGAGATCTTCGTCCCTGCCCAGCACCTCGGTATGGCTGGGCGACCTAATGGAATTCTTGTACCTGGAGAAAGTCAATACACCTTTAAGGGATCAGTTGTAGGGTTCTCTCAGAGGTGGCAGCCATTCATTACCTACTTTAAGGAATTAGTCATCGCCAGTTGCTGGGGATGGTGGGGGTCTGGGGTTGAGTTTATTTTGTTTGTTTTTTCGGTTGTCTTTTTTAAAATCTTGGTGGATGGGGCGAGCATGATTGGTCAGGTTTTGTGTTATGTTGATATTTGTATATCGTCTGCTGTGGTAGTATGGGTTTTGCTGTAAAATGTATTGTAAAAGTGAAAAATATATATTGTTAATGAATGGAGATACCGGCTCAACAGGTTGCATGATTTTCTCCTGTTCCCATGTACCTGGTTTTGGGAGCACTGGTTTAGGGTATTAGGGTTGTGTAAGATGCAGAGAAATGCATAATCCTAGGGTATGAGAACACCAGGGTGTGGTAGTCAGGGTGAGGCAGGGAGTCACTGGGAGGTCTGGGGCATGAGAGCTGAATTGGTGGTGGGATGCCAGAGTAGTAACTGGAAGCAGTTAGCACAGGGAATCTGTTTAGGAAATTCCATCTCCATTGTAAGAAAAGCAATGGTCCTTAGAAGTGACCAGAATCAGATTAAGTGCTTTTTAAAACCAGAACAAAAAAACCTTGTTCAAAGTATTTAAACAACTTAAGACAAGTATTGGCCATGATTGTGTTTGTAAAGTCGCCATTGGCTGCTTTCCCCTTTGAGGGGGAGAGCTGACTGGTGGTGGTTTAACCTGAGGATCACCTCAGGCGAGGGCCAAGGCTGAGAAGGTGGGCCTTCATGTGTTAGTGCAGGGAAGGGAACTGGGGTCCTGGTTAGCAGTTATGACGATGGTCCCCTGGTAACTAAATGCGAGTGGATGACGACGGATGGATGGACAGATGGAAGGAAGGCAGGTGGAAAGAGAACTAGTGCTAAGAAAGGCGCTATCCAAATGTAAGTCATTGGTGTTTATTTATGCAAAATATAGAAGGAAAATATTCTAAGTTTCAGGTAGATACAGAAGTGGTATCCTGCAAGAATGATGTTTGGCAGTAGTAGAAATTAAGGGGAGGTGGAGGTGGGACAACTGAGTGGGGTATTCAGGGTATGACATCAGTGGAAAATACTTGTTGTAAGCCTAGAATGGTTAATAAATACACGATGGGCATGATTTAACCACTGCATTGCAGCCGCCGCAGATCTGGGTGTACCGGATAAATAGTGGGAAAGGCCAAAACAGAGATTTGCGGCAGGTGAAAATTAGTTTGCAATTTAACCAGCCCACTCCCAATGGTGAGTGAGCATATCATTAACCCTCATTTGAATTCATTTTCACCCAATTAGAGAGACTGAAGTCGAATGCAGCTGCCTCCCAGCAGAAAGTCACGCAAGTGTCGTTTAGTACTTTTTAAAAACGTGAACCTGGTGCAAAGGCAACTAAGGGGAATGAGGAGGTGAGTAGTCCTTTTCATTTTCCAACATGCAGCTCAAGGGTACTGGAACTGCAGTCCCAGTGCATGGTGGGGGTGGGCGCTTTGCGTCTGTGAGGCGTTCAGCCATCTTTAATTATTGTGGAGGCCCAGAACAGGGGCAAACACTGCTGCTGCCGGTCTGTCCTACCAAACACTTTGAGGACAAAGCCCTGCTCTGGCTTCTATTCTGAAGGCCACTTTAACTTCTTTTAACTGAGCAGCCTCTAGCTGCAGAGCTGAATGCTATTGCAAATGAGGAAGTGGCCTTGTTAGTTGTGAGAGCACAGCTGTAGGTTGTGTTTGCTGCTTGCTCCAGCTGGTGGCTGCAGTTGCCTGGAGGCTGCATTTGCTATTTCTTTCCTTTTCTGTAGCCGGAAAGAAGGGCATGTTTTCTAAGGTACCTCGGTCCAGGAACACCTGGCTCAGGGGGACGTACAAGTCCAAAAGGCAATCCGGTTTGATGCAAGAACATGCTGCAGGCCCTGGTGTTTCAAATGAGCCACCTTCTAACGCCGTTGAAGAAACGCATTTGCAGATTGCTGATACTTGTTGCTGGTGTGGTGAGTGCTGCACGTAACTGGCATGTCACCACAGGTTAAATACACTGGAAGTCAAGATGGTTAACTGCACCTTGAGCGCCAGTGGAATATGCGGATGCCAGGATTTGGTTCCGATGAGATTGGGCCATGTGGGAGGGCTCCTGGAAGGGGATTGGCACTGTGGCACTGATATGTGGATTTCCAGAAAGCCTTTGACAAGGTGCCACACAAAAGGTTACTGCATAAGATAAAGATGCATGGCATTAAGGGGAAAGTAGTAGCATGGATAGAGGATTGGTTAATTAATAGAAAGCAAAGAGTGGGGATTAATGGGTGTTTCTCTGGTTGGCAATCAGTAGCTAGTGGTGTCCCTCAGGGATCAGTGTTGGGCCCACAATTGTTCACAATTTACATAGATGATTTGGAGTTGGGGGACCAAGGGCAATGTGTCCAAGTTTGCAGACGACACTAAGATAAGTGGTAAAGCAAAAAGTGCAGAGGATACTGGAAATCTGCGGAGGGATTTGGATAGGCTAAGTGAATGGGCTAGGGTCTGGCAGATGGAATACAATGTTGACAAATGTGAGATTATCCATTTTGGTAGGAATAACAGCAAAAGGGATTATTTAAATGATAAAATATTAAAACATGCTGCTGTGCAGAGAGTCCTGGGTGTGCTAGTGCATGAGTCGCATAAAGTTGGTTTAACAACAGATGATTAAGAAGGCAAATGGAATTTTGTCCTTCATTGCTAGAGGGATGGAGTTTAAGACTAGGGAGGTTATGCTGCAATTGTATAAGGTGTTAGTGAGGCCACACCTGAAGTATTGTGTTCAGTTTTGGTCTCCTTACTTGTGAAAGGACGTACTGGCACTGGAGGGTGTGCAGAGGAGATTCACTAGGTTAATCCCAGAGCTGAAGGGGTTGGATTACGAGGAGAGGTTGAGTAGACTGGGACTGTACTCGTTGGAATTTAGAAAGATGCGGGAGGATCTTATAGAATCATATAAAATTATGAAGGGAATAGATAGAATAGATGCGGGCAGGTTGTTTCCACTGGCGGGTGAAAGCAGAACTAGGGGGCATAGCCTCAAAATAAGGGGAAGTAGATTTAGGACTGAGTTTAGGAGGAACTTCTTCACCAAAGGGTTGTGAATCTATGGAATTCCTTGCCCAGTGAAACAGTAGTGGCTCCTTCATTAAATGTTTTTAAGATAAAGATAGATAGTTTTTTGAAGAATAAAGGGATTAAAGGTTATGGTGTTCGGGCCGGAAAGTGGAGCTGAGTCCACAAAAGATCAGCCATGATTGAATGGCGGAGCAGGCTCGAGGGGCCAGATGGCCTACTCCTGCTCCTCGTTCTTATGTAAGTCATACATTGATGGACAGATCATGTCTACAACAAAGTTCTGGACATGAAAACTCAGTCTCAGGCTTCTCCTCCGTTTCTGTGGGAACTTGCAAGGGGTGACACCGTGCGTTTGGGTTTTTTTTGTGTGAAAATGAGCTTATAGCTTTGTATTGGTACCAATATGGAACAGTGACGTTTTCTTGTTGTTTAATGGTTAGTGTGATATGTGGAAGGTTACATAATTGATTTTCAAATTTTTGTTACTGTTGACCGTTTATAAAACAAAATATTCTCAACTCTCAAGTGGCTTCTTGTGGCTACAAGTGTCATGTCTCAGAGGATGATTAATGTATTGCATTTCGATCAAATGTTGATGCCTGAACACTGGCTGAACATTAGGAGCTTCAGCACCATAGAGGCAGTAGCCAATAATCAAACACTAAAGAGCAGAGCCTCAGCACTGGCAATCTTCTCGCGACCAAAGGGTAAGTGTGTGGATCAGGGGTGGGCACCCGAGCACGGTCTCCCTAATGTTCCCGGCAGTGGTCTAGGGTCTCGGAGTTTGTGATGTGTCCGGGGCTGTGTGTGCAGAGCGAGGTTTTCCAGCACAACTGGCTCAGTGGATGGCACTCAGAGAAGGTGAGAAACGCAAGGGTAGGGGAGGCTTGGGAGATTATAGGGTCCAGGAATGGTCAGTCTCTCCGTCTCCAATTCCTTACAGATACCAACAAGTCTGGTGTTATCGATCCTGCAGAGGCTACTCTCGCGTTGCTGGTGGCAGCCCAGGTGGCCAGACCCGGAGAGGTCAGTAGTGTAGACACAGGCTGGCGACGTCATGTGCAGGGAGCCGCCACACACCTTGAAGATTTGGCCACCCATCAGGCCGAGGAGGAACCCAGAGGGGGATGCCAGCGACGGCCCAAGATGTACAGGCTTTCTTGATCTTTCAATGAGATGACGGACAGCATGTGCTGCAGGAGGCTCCTGCTCAACAAGGAGACAGTGTGGCACCTATGCCATGTCCTCACAGATTTGACATCCCGTGGAGGAGGAGGATACCCGCTCCCGGTGGCAGTGAAGGTCACCGCAGTCCTGAACTTTTATGCAAAAGGATCATTCCAGGGCTTGAGAAGAGATGTGTGAGGCATTTCACAAACAATAGCCCACAAGTGCATTGTGGAGTCACGGATACCCTGTATGCCCAGGCACCCAACTACATCATCGCCCGTGAGGACAGCACTGTGGCTTCACAGCGCCAAGGTCCCAGGTTCGATTCCCCGCTGGGTCACTGTCTGTGCGGAGTCTGCACATTCTCCCCGTGTCTGCGTGTGTTTCCTCCGGGTGCTCCGGTTTCCTCCCACAGTCCAAAGACGTGCAGGTTAGGTGGATTGGCCATGATAAATTGCCCTTAGTGACCAAAAAGGTTAGGAGGGGTTATTGGGTTATGGGGATAGGGTGGAAGTGAGGGCTTTAGTGGGTCGGTGCAGACTTGATGGGCCGAATGGCCTCTTTCTGCACTGTATGTTCTATCCACTTCAACCTGGACCACCAAGATGCCCAGGCTGCAGGATTCTCCACCATCACAGTGATGCCCCAGGTACAGGGGGTGATTGAAGGCACCCATGTTGTCTTTCGGCACTGGGGCATCAGGGAGTGCCCTTTATTAACAGGGGGGGGTCCCACTCCCTGAATGTTCAGACGTTGTGAGACCATCGCCTAAGGATCATGCATGTGTGTGCATGCTTCCCAGGGAGTATGCATAGCAGCTACATCCTGGGACACTCTGGAGATCCCCGGTGCCTTAGAGAACCACCCCAGGATGACTGATTGGCTCTTAGGGGACAAGGGGTACCCACTGGGGTCCTGGCTGACGACGCCATTGCAGAGGCCAGAGACCGAGGCAGAGTCCCAATATAATGAGGCCCATGTTGCCACCCTTGCTGTCATTGAGCAGTGCATCGGACTGTTCAAAATGCGATTCCGATGCCTGGACTGCTCTGAGGGTGCACTGCAGTCCACCCCCCCAGATGTCACATCAGCTGCATCGGTTCTGGGATAACCTTGCCCAGAGGATCAGCATCTGAGCATCTGACTGGGATCGAGCTGAGCACTGGGATCCAGCACACCTCTGACTGCTGTCTCTCTGGGGTGTTCCTGCCTCTACCTGATGTGCATCAGCAACTGTGTGGTGCTCACTAGATTGTGCCCCAGAAACATGTCCACCAATGTCATTCACTAAGATGCGTCTCTCTGCACCGGTGGAAGGTGGGATGATAGCTGTGACACCTCGATGGTGGTCTCCTTGGAGCTCTCATTCAAGGTGGTCTATTGTGTGGCAGAGAAAGGAACAACTCGGGATGGGCCAGCCCCATCAGATGGAGATCCTGCAAGACAATGGACATGTGATCAGTGGAAGGGAAGGATAATTTTGTCTGACATGAACAACACACTTGAGACAGGAAATCTGGGTGAAGAGGCAGTGGATCCTCACCTCTGTGGAGCAGGCCAACCTCGCTGTTGGTGACTGCTTTCTTCTCAGACAACCCTGCGATTTCTAGGGCACGTTCCTCCTAGGGGGAAAAAGGAGCACAGGAACAGGCCCTTCGCCTCTCCAAGCCTACACCAATCATGTGTCCTATCTAGACCAACTGCCTGTATCCTTCTATACCCCGTCTATTCATGTGCCTATCCAGATAAGTCTTAAAGGTCGCTAACGTATCTGCCTCAACCACCTCACTTGGCAGTGCATTCCAGGACACCACCACCCACCACACATCTCCACTGAACCTTTCCCCCCTCACCTTGAACTTGTGACCCCTTGTAATTGTCATTTCTGCCCTATCTATACCCCTAATAATTTTATAAACTTCTATCAGGTCGCCCCTCAGCTTCCCTCTCTCTACGGAGAACAATCCCAGTTTAGTCCATCTCTCCTCATAGCAAATACCCTTCAAATCAGGCAACATCCAGGTAAACCTTTTCTGTACTCTCTCCAAAGCCTCCATGTCCTTCTGGTACTGTGGTGACCAGAATTGGACACAGTATTCCAAATGTGGCCCAACCAATGTTCTATATAATTGTAACATAATTTTTGATTTTATGCTCGATACCCCATTCTATGAAGACAAGCATGCCATTTGCTTTCTTTACCACCATTTCCACCTGTGCTCCAACTTAAGGATCTGTGGCCCTGCACCCCCAGATCTCAGTGTGTCTCTAAGCTCCTGATAGTTCTGCCATTTATTTTATAGCTCCCACCTGAATTGGATTTACCAAAATGTATTACCTCGCATTTGTCCGGGTTAAATTCCATCTGTCATTTCTCTGCCCAATTTTGTAGCTTATGTTTTCTTCCAAGTCATTTATATACATTACAAAGAGCAGAGGTCCCAGAACTGATCCCTGCAGAACACCAGTAGTTACAGACCTTAATTTGGAGAAAAACACCTTTCCACTGCTACCCTCGGTCTTCTATGGCCAAGCCAGTTCTGGATCCATCCAGCTAGTTCACCTGACCCCATGTGATCTAATCTTTTGCACCAGCCTGCCATGACCTTATCAAATGCTTTACTAAAGTCCATGTAGACAACATCCACAGCCCTTCCCTCGTCAATCATTTTTGTCACCTCCTCAAAAAATTCAATCAAATTAGTGACACATGACCTCCCTCGTACAAAACCATGCTATCTGTCGCTAATAAGACCATTCACTTCCAAATGTGCATAGATCCTACGGAATCTTTTCCAACAATTTCACTATCACTGACGTCAAGCTCACTGGCCTATATATCCCAGATTATTCTTGGCAGCCCTTCTTAAATAACGGTACAACATTGGCTATCCTCCAATCCTCCGGGATCTCACCTGTGGCCAATGAGGACACAAAGATATCTGTCAGATGCCCAGCGATTTCATCTCTCGGCTCACTCATGATCTGGGAAAGATGCCACCTGGCCCATTTGTCTGCCTTAATGCTTTTTAACACAGCTAACATTTCCTCCCTCGCAATAACGACCTGTTCTGAAGTGTTTACACATCCCTCTGAGACACCACCAATCAACATGTCCCTCTCTTTTGTGAATAACAAAGCAAAATATTCATTAAGGACCTCACCTACTTCCTCTGGTTCTACACATAATTTCCCTCCTTTGTCCTTGAATGGGCCTACTATTTCTCTAGCTACCCTCTTGTTCCTAATATATGTATAAAATGCCTTGGGATTGTCCTTAATCGTGTCTGCCAAGGGCATTTCGTGACCCCTTTTTGCCTTCCTAACTCTCTGCTTGAGCTCTTTTCTACTTTCCTTGTATTCCTCAAGTGCTTTATCTGTTTTTAGTTGCCTGTACCTCACGTTTGCATTTTTTTCCTTTTTGACTATATTCTCAATTTCCATGGGCATCCATGGTTCCCGAATCCTGCCTTTCCTGTCCTTCCTTTACCGCTCAAATCTCTGGTACTCCGCCTCAGATCTTGGCCTTTTCCTGCTTATTATGGGCTATCCTCTCCTGTGGGGACAAAGAGAGGGCAGTGTGAGACCTATGTTTGATGAGTCGGGGGGTGGGGGAGTGTTTTGGGGGGGTATAGAGCATGTGTGAGCACCGCACCTGGACCCAAAAGGGGTTGTGCCGGTGGCTGCCCAGAAGTGCTGAGGAACAAGCCCGAAGATCAGTGTGGGGAAGGTGCGGGATGACAGCCAGTGATTTGTCCGTGGGGGGTTGCAGGTGGAGCTTATGCCAGGAGAAAGGTGGTAACTTACCCTTGCAGCTCAGCGGAAGTCGTTGGTCTTCTTCCAGCACTGTACAGTGATCGCCTAGTCATGCTGCCCAAACTGACAGCCACTGACACTGCCTCCCAGTCGGCATTGCTGACTCTGCTGCTGATCCTCCGACTACCTCCGCGGGGAACAGGATGTCCTGTCTATCATCCACCACATCGCGAAGCCTGGCCAGGTCGGCATCCCCAAAGCGAGGAGCAGGTCCGCACGCTGCCATGCTGGTGTATTACCTGGGAGTGAGTGGTCGAGGAGCATTTAAAATCAGCTCCCTCTTGTTAATGGCGAGATGCCGAGGTGCCAGTCTGGCACATCAGACAGGGAGACAGCCAGTAATGGCGAGAAGCTCGTGGGAGCTCATTTTCAGCACTACGTGCTGTTAGATATGGGCTGCGATTTTGCCAATGTGGCCGTAGAGAAACATTCTGCCAATTGCACCCAAATGATACTTAGAAACATTGCCGTTAAATCGCCCCCAATAATTGAGGTGTTCATTGCAGAAAGCAAGAAACAACTCAAGAGAGGGGAATGTTCATGCTCAGGGTAGATGGATACACTTGGATAGTGGGGATGTCTTACAGGAGCTTCAAGAGTTACCCAAAATATTTATTTTTTGGCTTTTGCAATAAATAAACAGTATGAACCCCGCCATATCGTTTATCCAGGCCTCCACGCCGGGGGGTTTCGCTTCCTTCCACATGAGTAAAATCCTACGCCGGGCTACTAGGGAGGCAAAGGCCACAATATCGGCCTCTTTCGCCTCCTGCACTCCCGGCTCATCCGCTACCCCAAATATAGCTAACCCCCAGCTTGGCTTGACCCGGACCTTCACCACCTTCGAGATCACTCCCGCCACTCCCCTCCAATACCCCTCCAGTGCCGGACATGACCAAAACATGTGTGTGGTTCGCCGGGCTTCCCCCGCACCTCCCGCATTTGTCCTCCACTCCGAAGAACCTGTTCAACCTCGCTCCCGTTATGTGTGCTCTATGTAGCACCTTAAATTGGACCAGGCTAAGCCTGGCACACGAGGAAGAGGAATTTACCCTACTTAGGGCATCAGCCCACAAACCCTCCTCAATCTCCTCCCCGAGCTCTTCTTCCCATTTTCCCTTCAGTTCTTCTACCAGCTCCTCCCCCTCTTCTCTCATCTCCCGGTATATTTCGGACACTTTGCCCTCCCCGACCCACACCCCCGAAAGCACCCTGTCCTGGATCCCTTGTGTCGGGAGCAGCGGAAATTCTCTCACCTGTTGTCTCGTGAACGCTCTCACCTGCATATACCTAAAGATATTCCCTAGGGGCAGCTCATACTTTTCCTCTAGCGCTCCCAAGCTCGCAAACGTCCCATCTATAAATAAGTCTCCCACTCTCCTAATTCCTGCCCGGTGCCAGCTCTGGAACCCTCCATCCAACCTCCCTGGGACAAACCTATGGTTGTTCCTGATCGGGGACCACACCGAGGCTCCCAACACACCCCTCTGTCGCCTCCATTGCCCCCCGATACGTAATGGTGCTGCCACCACTGGGTTCGTGGTAGACTTTTTCGGGGAGAGCGGTAGTGGCGCCGTCACCAGCGCTTTTAAGCTCGTTCCTTTGCAGGACGCCATCTCCAACCTTTTCCACGCCGCCCCCTCTCCCTCTATCATCCACTTACGAATCATCGCCACGTTGGCGGCCCAGTAGTAGTCGCCCAAATTCGGCACGCCAGTCCCCCTCTGTCTCTGCTACGTTGCAGGAACCCTTGGGGCCTTCCCTGCCCACACAAAGCTCATGATGCTCCTATCTATTTTTTTGAAAAAGGCCTTAGTGATCAATATAGGGAGACATTGGAACACAAATAGGAACCTCGGGAGGACCATCATCTTAATCGCCTGCACTCTGCCCGCCAGTGACAGCAGCTGCATATCCCACCTTTTGAAATCCTCCTCCATTTGTTCCACCAGCCGAGTCAGATTGAGTCTGTGTAAGGTTCCCCAGCTCCTGGCTATCTGAATCCCAAGATATCGGAAGTTTCTTTCCACTCTCCTTAGCGGCAGGCCATCTATCCCTCTACTCTGGTCCCCAGGGTGTATCACAAAAAGCTCACTCTTTCCCATGTTAAGCCTATATCCCGAAAAATCTCCAAACTCCCTCAATATCTGCATGACCTCTGTCATCCCCCCCAACTGGATCCGCCACATACAGCAGTAGACACTCTGTGTTCCTCTCCCCCTCTAACCACCCCTCTCCATTTCCTGGAGTCTCTCAGCGCTATGGCCAGTGGTTCAATTGCCAGCGCGAACAGTAATGGGGACAGCGGGCATCCCTGTCTTGTTCCCCTATGTAGTCGAAAATAGTCCGACCTTTGCCGATTTGTGACTACACTTGCCATTGGGGCCCCATAGAGGTGTTTAACCCAGTTGACAAACCCCTCCCCGAACCTCCTCAGCACCTCCCATAGATACTCCCATTCTACCCTATCAAATGCCTTCTCTGCATCCATTGCCACCAATATCTCTGCCTCCCCCTCTGCTGGGGGCATCATTATCACCCCCAATAGCCGTCGCACGTTGACATTCAATTGTCTCCCCTTCACAAACCCTGTCTGATCTTCGTGCACCACCCCCGGGACACAATCCTCTATCCTCATTGCCAGCACCTTTGCCAGCAACTTGGCATCCACATTTAGGAGTGAGATAGGCCTATAAGACCCGCATTGCAGCGGGTCTTTATCTCGCTTCAAGATTAGTGATACCGTCGCCTCCGACATTGTCGGGGGTAGGGTCCCCCCTTCTCTGGCCTCGTTAAAGGTTCTTACCAGCAGCGGGGCCAACAAGTCCACATATTTTCTATAAAATTCCACCGGGAACCCGTCAGGTCCCGGGGCCTTCCCTGCCTGCATGTTCCCCAGCCCTTTGGTCACCTCGTCCACCCCAATTGGCGCCCCCAGGCCTGCCACCTCCTGCTGCTCCACCCTCGGGAACCTTAGTTGGTCCAGAAACTGCTGCATCCCCTCTTTTCACTCCGGGGGTTGGGACCTATATAACCTCTCATAAAAGGTCTTAAACACTCATTTATCTTCCCTGCTCTCCGCACCGTGGTTCCCGTTTCATCCCTAACTCCCCCTATTTCCCTCGCCGCTGTCCTCTTTCGAAGCTGGTGGGCCAACAGGCGACTCGCCTTTTCCCCATATTCATATCTCATCCCCTGTGCCTTCCTCCACTGTGCCTCTGCCCTCCCTGTGGTCAGCAGGTCGAACTCCGTCTGGAGTCGTCGCCTCTCCCTGTATAGTCCTTCGTCCGGGGCCTCCGCATATTTTTTATCCACACTCAAAACCTCCCCCAGTAATCTTTCCCTTTCTTTGGCCTCTGTTTTCCCCTGGTGAGCCCTGATGGAGATCAACTCTCCCCTGACCACCGCCTTCAGCGCTTCCCATACTACCCCCACTCGGACCTCCCCATCATCGTTGGCCTCCAGGTACCTTTCGATACATCCCCGCACTCTTCCGCAGACTCCCTCATCCGCCAATAATCCCACATCCAGTCGCCAGAGTGGACGCTACTCCCTCTCCTCTCCTAGTTCCAGATCCACCCAATGTGGGGCATGGTCTGAAACAGCTATGGCCGAGTACTCAGTTACTTCCACCCTCGAAATCAGTGACCTTCCCAAAACAAAGAAATCTATCCGGGAGTATACCTTATGGACATGGGAGAAAAAGGGAGAACTCTTTGGCCAGCGGCCTGGCAAATCTCCACGGATCCACTCCCCCCATTTGGTCCATAAACCCCCTAAGCACCTTGGCCGCTGCCGGCCTTCTTCCGGTCCTGGATCTAGATCTACCTAACCCTGGGTCTAGCACGGTGTTAAAGTCCCCCTCCATTACCAGATTTCCTACCTCCAGGTCCGGGATGGGTCCCAGCATCCGCTTCATAAATCCCGCATCATCCCAGTTCGGGGCATATATGTTGACCAGCACGACCTCCATTCCCTGCAGTCTCCCACTCACCATCACATATCTGCCACCGTTGTCCGCTACAATGTTCCTAGCCTCGAACGACACCAGTTTCCCCACCAATATGGCCACCCCTCTATTCTTTGCGTCCAGCCCCGAGTGGAACACCTGTCCCACCCATCCTTTCCTTAACCTAACCTGGTCCGCCACCTTCAGATGCGTCTCTTGAAGCATGGCCACGTCTGCCTTCAGTCCCTTTAATTGCGCGAGCACTCGTGCCCTCTTAATCGGCCCATTTAGGCCTCTCACGTTCCACGTGATCAGCCGGACTGAGGGGCTGCCCACCCCCCTCCCCTGTCGACTAGCCATCACCCTCTCTGGGCCAGCCCCACATCCCGGTTCCGCGCACCCACCCGTCCCCCAGGCGGCGCATTCCCGCCCCGACCACCTGTTCTCTCACCAGCTCCCTTTCGATCTCCGCAGCAGCAACCTAGTTGTTCCCCCTCCCCCCAGATCCCCATCTAGCATGGTTACTCCCCCCATATTGCTTCCGAAAGTCAGCTGACTTCAACTGACCCCAGCTTCTCCCGCTCTCTCCTTGACCCCCCCGTGTGAGGAACTCCCATCCTCCTTGCGCCTATCTTCCCGCCATCATCTCTCTGACACGGGAAAAAGAAAAATAAACCCCGCGCTCTCTAGAACCATCCCGCCCCTCATGGCGCAGCTCCCCCTACCGCCCCATTCCCATTCCCCATCCCCCGCCTGTGTGTCTTCTTCCCCCCCACCGGCGTCCACATTTCTCAGTGTCCCCCCCTCCCCAATTTACATCTCTATATACATCAGCATTGTCGTTTCCCCTCCAACATCAGTCCCTCAGTTCTGGTCCAGTTTCTCGTTTTGAATGAAGGTCCATGCTTCTTTCGCCGTTTCGAAATAGTAATGTCTATCCTGGTGAGTGACCCACAATCGCGCCGGCTGCAACATCCCGAACTTCACTTTCTTCTTGTGCAGCACCTCCTTGGCTCGATTGAAACTCGCCCTCCTTCTCGCCACCTCTGCACTCCAATCCTGATACACACGTATCACCGCATTCTCCCATCTACTACTTCGTACCTTCTTGGCCCATCTCAGAACCACCTCGCTGTCATTGAAGCGGTGAAATCGCACGATCATCGCCCTAGGTGGTTCTCCAGCCTTTGGTCGCCTCACAGGGACCCGGTGGGCCCCTTCCACTTCCAAGGGGCCCGAGGGGGCCTCAGCTCCCATTTGCGAGCGTAGCATCGTGCTCGCGTAAGCCCCGCCGTCCGCTCCTTCCACTCCCTCGGGGAGACCCAGGATCCGGAGGTTCTTTCTCCGTGATCTGTTTTCCAGGACTTCAATCCTTTCGATGCACTTCTTATGGAGCGCCTCGTGCGCCTGCATTTTGACCGATAGGCCCAGGATCTCGTCCTCGTTGTCCGTTACCTTCTGCTTCACCACACGGAGCTCTATCTCCTGGGCCTTTTGTGTCTCTTTAAGCCTCTCGATTGCCTGTAGCATCGGGGCCAGCACCTTCTTTTTTAACAGCTCCACACACCGTCTTAGAAACTCATCCTGGTCCAGTCCCCATGTCGCCTGGGCTCCCTCCGCCGCCATCTTGCTCCTTTCTTCCTTCTGCTGCTGCCCTCGAGGATTCTCCGAGATCTGGCCGCCGTCGCCGATACTTTTCTTTTCCGCTGGGGGGGGGGGGGGGGGGGGGGGTGGTGGTGGTGGACAGACGGACGGACCTCCCTGTTGCCTCACCCCACACTGGGTTTCGTCCCGAAAAAAATTCCCGTTGGGGCTCTTAAAAGAGCCCAAAGGTCCGTTCGAGCTGGAGCCGCCGAAACGTGCAGCTTAGCTGGTCATCGCCGCAACCGGAAGTCCTACCGAGCTACTCTTGGTGATGGAGGTGAATATTGAAGTCCCCCATTCACAGTTAATTCTCTGCCTTTGCTACCCTCAATGCTTCCTCCTGGACCTGGTTCCATGAGACTTTATGGGGCCCAGAATCGATGTTGATGATGCCATGGGCATCCTGACTGTGTATCACTAAGCTAAAAATGATGGTGATGTCTGGGACATTATCTGTAAGGTATGGTTCTGTGTGTATGACAATGTCAGGTTGATGCTCGACCTACTTTCCCAATTTTGGTAGAAGCCCCTAAGGAGGACTAGAATCAACAGAGCCGAGTTTGCCCTTGTAATGTCTGGTGCCTTGGCTGATTCTGGCTGATATGTCCGGTTTCATTCCTTATACAATTTTATATAGTGGTTTGATGCAACCAAGTGGCTTGCATTTAAGAATCAACTGTGTGGTCTGATGTAGACCAGTAAGGATGCCGGTTACCACAATCAACCACGGTTCCATGGTCATCATTACACACATATTTCTTGAATTCAAATTCCACCATCTGCCATGGCATCGAAGACGATGATGACAGTTAAAAAGTCTTACAACACCAGGTTAAAGTCCAACAGGTTTGTTTCAAATCACTAACTTTCGGAGTACTGCTCCTTCCTCAGGTGAATGAAGAGGTATGTTTCAGAAACATATATAGACAAAGTCAAAGATGCAAGACAATGCTTCAAATGTGAGCATTTGCAGTCTTTACAGATCCAGAGAGAGGGGTAACCCCAGGTTAAAGAGGTGTGAATGGTCTCAAGCCAGGACAGTTGGTAGGATTTCTCAAGCCAAGGCCAGGTGGTAGGGGATGAATATAATGCAACATAAATCCAAGGTCCAGGTTGAGGCCGTACTCATGTGTGCGGAACTTGGCTATAAATTTCTGCTCGGTGATTTTGCGTTGTCGCGCGTCCTGAAGGCCGCCTTGGAGAACGCTTACCCGGAGATCAGAGGCTGAATGCCCTTGACTGCTGAAGAGTTCCCCGACTGGAAGGGAACATTCCTGCCTGGCGATTGTTGCGCGATGTCTGTTCATCCGTTGTCACAGCGTCTGCATGGTTTTGCCAATGTACCAGGCTTCAGGACATCCTTTCCTGCAGCGTATGTGGTAGACAACGTTGGCCGAGGCGAACGAGTATGTACTGCGTACCTAGTGGGTGGTGTTCTCATGTGTAAAGGTGGGGTGTCCTTCCAGATGCTGAAAACGTGTTCAGCTGAGCAAGATTAAGAAAGGCCATTAGTTGGAGCTTTGAGTTTTAAATGGCTGCACTGCTGACAAATGAAGTCACAAACCCTCACCAGAAAGGAGTCCAGGAGGGCGAGCATCAGAAGCGCTTGGGTGAGTCATGGGTGCAATTTTGGAGGCAAAACACCACACGAGAGGAATTAAGAAATAATGGCCTATAACTCTGAAGTTCGGAATGCAAATTTTGCTGAATTTAGCTTTGCAAATAAAAGTGCCTGCAGATTAATAATAGACTTCAAATTACATATGGAGCCTTACCTCTTCTCCTTTGAGTTGCAAGAACTGCTGAGCTTCCTGTAGTTCCCTCTGCTCTTTCTGCAATTGTTTTTCTTTCTCTGATAATAATTTTTCTTGTTGTACTGTGACAGTATTTTTAAGTTTCAGCTTCCCCATTAGCGTTTTCAGATCCATTTGTAACTCTTTAATAATTTTATTAGCCTGCAAAAAGATAGAATGTCACAATTAAGCACATAGCAAGAAACAACAATTCAAATACATTTTAGCTCAACATGAACAAATAGATAAATCAAGTCTAAACACACTTGGAATTTCACAGGAAGCATGTTCTGTATTTCCCGTTCCGCAAAAGAGAAACGAAGGAAGCATGCCTCAGGTTGGGATGAAAGCTTCAGGTATGTAGAGCCTGAAGTGAACAATGTTGTAGAGATGGAAATTAGCAATCTTGATGGTCAATAAATATTTGGTTTGGAGCTGAACATGACACCAAGTTTTTAATGTGGTCTCGTTCACGGAAGAAGATGAAGTAAAAGACAACAGGGCAGATTTATGCAACATCAGTTAATTTGTCTGAAAGCACAAGGTGCTTAAGCAATCACAAGAGTTGATGGAAAGCGATTTAAAAGTTGTGAGCATAAATATGGAAACTGGCTCCATGTCCACAAATGTCACTGAGTGGCAATGAACAGATAAGTATGAAGGGAGGGTGGGGTTTGAAGATAATCTTTGTGGTAGAGTGTGACTTTCAGGTAGATAGGAGTGTGACTATGGAACAGCTGGACAGTGGAGGAAAGGTGATGAAGAAGAATGCCACAGCTATTTAATCAAACACTCCAGAAAAGGTTAAAGAGGACTGCAGGTAGTAACAATGTACCATGACAGAAGCCATAGATGTTGTCAGTCTGATTTGGCTAGGGCAGTGTTGGAGGTACGAGTGGAACTGACAGACTAGAGTAATTAAAGCAGCAAGGACGATGGGACAGGTAATTGTAAACAGACAAGTTCAATAATCATTATGTCATAGAGTAGATTGGAAATGGGGCTGATGTAATTAAAGGAGGAGTCAAAGGTGGGCTAGAACAACTGTGGTACAGCACACATGTGGCCACAATTCTGCCCAATAGGTCATAGCTTGATAAGAAATAGAAAGACTCTGGTACGCGGAATGATTAGCTTATACATTTACCCATTACACTTTATGCAAGTCTTTGAATAGATCATCTGAAATTAACCGTGCATGCAGCTGTGAAAAAGTGTACTTTTCATAATGCAAATGCTTGGGCTGAAGGAACCAAAAATACTGTGCAAAGATATTTTTGGGCTGTGGTGGGAGGAGAAAGAAAGTATGTACATTACTCATGTGCATAGCACAAAGGATTATCCCAGTAAGCAAGCCCTGGCTGCTAATGAACTGAAGTGTGATTTTAAAAATTATGTGGCAAGGTCAGCACTTTTATTGTCCATCCCTAATTACCCTCAAGGTGGTAGGCCACCTTCATGAACCACTGAACTCCAGGTGGTGTAGGTGCTTCCACATTGCTATTTGGGAGGGAATTCTAGGATTTTGACCCAGCGACAGTGAAGGAACAGCCATATGGTCCTAAGTCAGGATGGTGAGTGACTTGGAGGGGAACTTGCAGGTAGTGGTGTTCCTATGCATCTGCTGCCTTTGTCCTTTGAGGAGATTGTGCGTTTGGAAGGTGCTGTTGAAGGAGCCTTGGTGAGGTCCTGCAGAGCGCATCTTGTAAATGGTACACACTGCTGCACCTGTGCATCAGTTGGGCTGGAAACGATGGGCGAGGTGCCAGTCAAGCAGGCTGCTTTGTCTTGGATGGTGTCGAGCTCATGGGTGTTGATGGAGCTGCACTCATCCAGACAGGTGGAGGATATTCTATCACACTGCTGGCTTGTGCATCACACATCGTGGACAGCGTCTGGGGAGTCAGGAAGTGAGTTACTCACCGCAGCTTTCCTACCTCGGACTTGCTCTTGTAGCCACAGTATTTATATGGCTGGTGTGAATGTTACTTGTCACTTATCAGTCCAAGCCTGAATATTGCCCAATGTTTGCTGACTGCACGGACTGCTTCAGTATCTGAAGAAGCGCGAATGGTGCTAAACATCAGCGAACATCCCGACGTTTGACCTTATGACGGAGGGAAGGTCATTGATGAAGCAGCTGAAGATGGTTGAGCTTCGGAAGATACTCTTGAGGAAGTCCTGCAGTGATGTCCTGGGATTGATTGACCTCCAGCAACCACAACCATCTTCGTTTGTGCTAAGTGAGTCAAGCCACTGGAGTGTTTCCCCCCTCACTCCCATTGACACTAGCTTTGTTATGGTTTCTTGATGCCACACTTGGTTAAATACAGCCTTGATGTCAAAGGCAGTCACTCTCACCGTACCTCTTGATTTCAGCTCTTCTGTCCATGTTTGGACTCAGGCTGTAAAGATGCATTGCGCTGGTCAAGGAGACACAGCCTGAGTGAGTGTGACACAGACAGAGTGAGAATTTGGTAATTTGGTGCAGTGAGGTAATTCGGTGAAGAGTGGGAGAAGATACTTTTTCCTGACTGTTTTCTTCTCTCTCTCTCTTCGGACCTAATTTTGGGAGCCGTTCAGAGGAGGAGGAGCAGTCTCTGTGTATAAAAACCTAACGGTAACTTCCTGTTTTCCAGTTTTTTCTCTCCAAAAGTGACGTCAGAGGGAAGCTGTTATCTGATTGGTTGATAGCAAATCTGTCCCAAATTTAAAAAAAACACAGCTAAACTCGTAAACTTAAATTAAACTAATTAATTAATTAGTGATGGCTGGTCAGGTGATGTGCTTGAGCTGCTTGATGTGGGAGCTGGCAGATCCCATTGCGAGCTGCAGCGACCACATCTGCAGTAAGTGTTGGCTGCTCGAAGAACTCCGGCTCAGAGTTGATGAGCTGGAGTCTGAGCTTCAAACACTGAGGCACATCCGGGAGGGGGAGACTTACCTGGACACTGTTTCAGGAGGCAGTCACACCCGTCAGAGTAAGTATTTTAATCCTGCCAGTGGCCTGGGACAGCAGGGTGTGACTGCAAGTCAGGCAGGTAAAGGGAACCAGCAGTCAGGAACTCAGGAGCCTCAGCCCTTGACCCTGTCCAACAGGTATGAGGCACTTGCTCCCTGTGTGGATGGCGAACAGGGCTGCAGGAAGGATGAGTCAGCTGACCAAGGCACCATGGTTCAGCAGGCCATTCAAGGGGAGGGAGTAAATAGGCAAGTTGTAGTTGTAGGGGATTCTATTATCAGGGGGATAGATAGTATCCTTTGTGAGCAGGATAAAGAATCCCGCATGGTATCTCTGACCAGCTTGAAAGGATACTGGAGAGGGAGGGGGAGGATCCAGTTGTTGTGGTCCATGTCGGTACCAACAACATAGGCAAGTCTAGAAAAGAGGACCTGTTTAGAGATTATAAAGAGCTAGGATTCAAATTAAAAAACAGGTCCTCAAGGGTCATAATCTCCGGATTACTGCCCGAGCCACGTGCAAATTGACATAGGGAGGCAAGAATAAGGGAAGTTAACACGTGGCTGAAAGAGTGGTGTGGGAAAGAGGGGTTCCTTTTCATGGGACACTGGCATCAGTTTTGGGACAGGGGGGACCTATACCGTTGGGATGGTCTCCACCTGAACCGAGCTGGGACCAGTGTTCTGGCAAAAAGACTAAATAGGGTGGTCAATAGGACTTTAAACTAGAGATTGGGGGGGCGAAGGGAAAGTCAGGGAACCAAGAGGTGAAGTAATCAGTGGGAAGCGTAGCTGCTTAGGAATACAAAAAAGCACAAAAAGACAGAACTCAGGAGAGGTTACGATAGTCCCCATCCCACAAAATATGACACAGTGGATGGAAAGGCTCAGTAAACCAAGGTCCACCACACTAAGAAAACAAAAAGGGACAGTCAATAGAGAATTAAAGGTGCTATATTTAAATGCCGCAGTGTACGGAACAAGGTAGATGAGCTTGTGGCCCAGATTGTGACTGGCAGGTATGATGTGGTAGGCATCACAGAGACGTGGTTGCAGGGGGTTCAGGACTGGCATTTAAACATCCAGGGATTCACAACCTATCGAAAAGACAGAGAGGTGGGCAGAGGGGGCGGGGTTGCCTTGTTAATTAGGAATGAAATTAAATCAATAGCACTAAACGACATAGGGTCAGATGATGTGGAGTCTGTGTGGGTAGAGTTGAGGAACCACAAAGGCAAAAAAACCATAATGGGAGTTATGTACAGGCCTCCTAACAGTGGTCAGGACCAGGGGCACAAAATGTACCACGAAATAGAAAGTGCATGTCAGAAAGGCAAGGACACAGTGATCATGGGGGACTTCAATATGCACGTGGACTGGGTAAATAATGCTGTCAGTGGACCCAAGGAAAGGGAATTCATTGAATGTTTACAGGAGGGCTTTTTGGAACAGCTTGTGATGGAGCCCACGAGGGAACAGGCCATTCTGGACTTAGTGTTATGTAATGAGCCAGACTTGATTAAAGATCTTAAAGTAAGGGAACACTTAGGAGGCAGTGATCATAATGTGGTAGAATTCAATCTCCAATTTGAAAGAAAGAAGGTAGAATCAGATCTAAAGGTGTTACAGTTAAATAAAGGTAACTACAGGGGCATGAGGGAGGAACTGACGAAAATCGACTGGGAGCAGAGCCTAGTGGGAAAGACTGTAGAACAGCAATGGCAGGAGTTTCTGGGAGTAATTGAGGACACAGTACAGAGGTTCATCCCAAAGAAAAGAAAGGTTATCAGAGGGGGGATTAGGCAGCCATGGCTGACAAAGGAAGTTAGGGAATGCATCAAAGCAAAAGAGAAAGCCTATAATGTGGCAAAGAGTAGTGGGAAATCAGAAGATTGGGAAGGCTGCAAAAACAAACAGAGGATAACAAAGAGAGAAATAAGGAAAGGGAGGATCAATTATGAAGGTAGGCTAGCCAGTAACATTAGGAATGATAGTAAAAGTTTCTTTAAATACACTAAAAACAAACGGGAGGCAAAAGTAGGCATTGGGCCGCTCCAAAATGACGCTGGTAATCTAGTGATGGGAGACAAGGAAATAGCTGAGGAACTAAATAAGTACTTTGCGTCAGTCTTCACAGTAGAAGACATGAGTAATATTCCAACAATTCAGGAGAGTCAGGGGCAGAGTTGAATATGGTAGCCATCACAAAGGAGAAAGTGCTAGAGAAACTAAGAGGTCTAAAAATTGATAAATCTCCGGGCCCAGATGGGCTACATCCTAGAGTTCTAAAGGAGATAGCTGAAGAAATAGTGGAGGCGTTAGTTATGATCTTTCAAAAGTCACTGGAGTCAGGGAAAGTCCCAGAGGATTGGAAAATCGCTGTTGTAACCCCCCTGTTCAAGAAGGGAACAAGGAAAAAGATGGAAAATTATAGGCCAATTAGCCTAACCTCGGTTGTTGGCAAGATTCTAGAATCCATTGTTAAGGATGAGATTTCTAAATTCTTGGAAGTGCAGGGTCGGATTAGGACAAGTCAGCATGGATTTAGTAAGGGGAGGTCGTGCCTGACAAACCTGGTATAGAGTTCTTTGAAGAGATAACAAATAGGTTAGACCAAGGAGAGCCAATGGATGTTATCTATCTTGACTTCCAAAAGGCTGTGATAAGGTGCCTCACGGGAGACTGCTGAGTAAAACAAGGGCCCATGGTATTGGAGGCAAGGTACTAACATGGATTGACGATTGGCTGTCAGGCAGAAGGCAGAGAGTTGGGATAAAAGGTTCTTTTTCGGAATGGCAACCGGTGACGAGTGGTGTCCTGCAGAGTTCAGTGTTGGGGCCACAGCTGTTCTCTTTATATATTAATGATCCAGATGACGGGACTGGGGGCATTCTGGCTAAGTTTGCCGATGATACAAAGATAGGTGGAGGGGCAAGTAGTATGGAGGAGGTGGGGAGGCTGCAGAAAGATTTAGACAGTTTAGGAGAGTGGTCCAAGAAATGGATGATGAAATTCAACGTGGGCAAGTGCGAGGTTTTGCACTTTGGAAAAAAGAATAGAGGCATGGACTATTTTCTAAACGGTGACAAAATTCATAATGCTGAAGTGCAAAGAGACTTGGGAGTCCTAGTCCAGGATTCTCTGAAGGTAAACTTGCAGGTTGAGTCCGTAATTAAGAAAGCAAATGCAATGTTGTCATTTATCTCAAGAGGCTTGGAATATAAAAGCAGGGATGTACTTCTGACGCTTTATAAAGCATTAGTTAGGCCCCATTTAGAATACTGTGCGCAATTTTGGGCCCCACACCTCAGGAAGGACATACTGGCACTGGAGCGGGTCCAGCGGAGATTCACACGGATTATCCCAGGAATGGTAGGCCTAACATACGATGAACGTCTGAGGATCCTGGGATTATATTCATTGGAGTTTAGGAGGTTGAGGGGAGATCTAATAGAAACTTACAAGATAATGAATGGCTTAGATAGGGTGGACGTAGGGAAGTTGTTTCCATTAGCAGGGGAGACTAGGACCCGGGGGCACAGCCTTAGAATAAAAGGGAGTCACTTTAGAACAGAGATGAGGAGAAATTTCTTCAGCCAGAGAGTGGTGGGTCTGTGGAATTCATTGCCACAGAGGGCGGTGGAGGCCGGGACGTTGAGTGTTTTTAAGACAGAAGTTGATAAATTCTTGATTTCTCGAGGAATTAAGGGCTATGGAGAGAGAGCGGGAAAATGGAGTTGAAATCAGCCATGATTGAATGGTGGAGTGGACTCGATGGGCCGAATGGCCTTACTTCCGCTCCTATGTCTTATGGTCTTATGATGTCAGGAGCTAAGTGGTCCTGACGGAAACCAAACTGAGTGTCAGTGCGCAGTTTGTTACTGAGCAAGTGCCACTTCATATCACTGTTAACAGCACTTTCCATCATTTTGTTGATCGAGAATAGACCGATGGGGTGGTAATTGGTCATGTTGGATTTGTGGTGCTTTTATGGATAGAACATAGCTGGGAGGTTTTCCGCATTGCTGGATAGATGCCAGTGCTGTGGTTGTAAAGCTTGGATACACAGTATCTGGTCCTGTGACAATGTCCAAGATCAAAAAGAAACAGAACACACTGTAATTTGCTTACTGGAAATTATGACACCTCTCATGCATTCGATTTTTATGAGCTACGTTTAGACCCATACAACTTCTGCAGGTTTTAATCGTATTGGTGCAGCCACAAGCTGAGTGCACCTAGCTGAATACAAGTTGCACATTAACAGAAATCCTTTTGCAAACTGGCTATTTAAAATTATGATAAATCTTGGTCCATGAATCAGACACACTGTCATTATATTAGTATCTGATATCCCAGGTCTTGACATTGAAGATTTTCCTTTCTTACATAAGATTTCCATAGCAGAGTATTGCTCTGCATGGTTGCCAGTCTCTATTGGTCACTGCCTTCAGGGAGTGCCACTACTTGGTTTCCAGGAATTCCCCCAACTCTTCAAGGGCTTTCAGATTCTTTAACTTTACAATATTAGTGAAATTGCTTTCACCTCAGTTTTGGAAAGATGGTCTGATGATCGCATCTTAGAGTTCTTAAGGGACTCTTAGCATCCAGATGATTGCAAAAGGAATTTAGATCACCAGCTTAGGCAGACTTCCATTCCTTGCAAACAGGATGCCATCTGTGGTGACAGTAGGGCGATGCAGTAACCACTTGACTGATATTTTAATTAGTTTCTCCAATTCCATGAGTGTATTCTGAGAGACTTTGGTGAGGATTTGGTGATAAGTTGACCCTTATGTATATAATTGAGCTTCTAATAACCTCAATTTAGGATGGTTTCAGCCCACTTTCCTTCAGATCCGTGGAGCCACGATAGCACAGTGGTTAGCACTGTGGCTTCACAGCGCCAGGGTCCCAGGTTCGATTCCCGGCTTGGGTCACTTGTGTGTGCGGAGTCTGCACGTCCTCCCAGTGTCTGCTTGGGTTTCCTCCGGGTGCTCCGGTTTCTTCCCACAAGTCCCGGAAGGTAATTTGGACATTCTGAATTCTCCTTGTGTGCCCAAACAGGCGCCGGAATGTGGCGACTAAGGGCTTTTCACAGTAACTTCATTGCAGTGTTAATGTAAGCCTACTTGTGACAATAAAGATTATTAAATTAAAAAATGATTATATTAACAACTGAACTTGGCTACATATTTATCCTCTGTGACTCCTGCCCAGGAGTCTGGGCAAGCATCAAGATTTCTTTCTGCCTCTCCTTGGAGAATATGATTCATGTGTAAGATTTTGATAATTCTACTAATTTTTGGAATCTGTAATATCAATGGATTTTATTCTATAACCAGTTTAAACTAAATGATTCTGTTCGAATTCCTGCTAGTTGGAACGCTTTGCAGAAAGCTACTGTTCATGAAGAAACAAAAGTGTTTTATGACTAAGTTTCTATGAGCATAGAGCTGTATGCTGTTTTAATTATCCACAATATAATTAGATGTTGGTGTTTCAAAAAATAATCAGTTTGAAGCATTACGATCCCAGCTGCTGTTATAACTGGTTGGGAATATTCCACAATGGAACCCTAGCTCAAAAAACCATGGGAGGGATTTTCCATCCTGCCAGCCCGTTTTCTGGAGCAGCGTGCCCTCGCTGACAGTGGCAACCTCCATTCCCGCAACCGGCTAATGGGATTTCCCATTGTTAGGAAATGCGCGGGCGTGGGTGCGCAGCCGGCGGGGCGGAGGATCCCACCGAAGAAGAATCCCGCAGCAAAACTTTTACTTTTTGTTTTAAAAATGTGGAGAAAGAGTCACAGGACTACTAATTAGTTTGAACAACAAGAAAAATACATTTATTAAACATGAAATATTACTCTTCCTTTATCTTAATAAATACACATAAAGATTTTAAGATTAACACGGATTACAAAGTATATCTTAAACTACAACAGTCTCAGCAACATAAAGTCCCTTTAAATACAGAGACTGACAGTGTCAAAACACGCACTCCACTCTGAACCCAAGTCGGCATCTGTGGATTTCACTTCAGAATCCTCCCCACCAGATGATTGCCACATGAGAATTTCGAAACTCCACTCCCAAAAACATGCTTTAAAATCTTCTTTCACAATATACTTTCCATCATTAGTTTGCATTCCAAAATCTAGTTCAAGTTTTCTAAGTGATTTTTTTAAAAACAAAACTTCTGCTCCACTTCGAACAAAAAAATCTAACACCCAGGATTTCAACTCCCCCTTCAAGATTTCTTTGTTAAGAGTGTTGCATAAATTCACAATTGGTTTAACTATTGATTCCAAGACTCTTATTAAAATGTCATCAAACTTTTGTTTTACCTCGGATGTCAGCTTTCTCACTTAGCTCGGATTACTGCAGCTGTTTCTTTCACTCACAACACTTTGCCTGGTTATCTAAACTGCACCTGATTCTTTGGGAAGTTTGCCTCTTGCAACTCCCTTGTTCTGTCCAGTCTTTCTTCTGGCAGGGATGAGATGCTCACTCCCCAGTTTACTATTTTCAGTTCTCATATATCGAGCTAAAACAAAATTCAAAAGCTTTTCTGCCTTAAAAGGCCCCCAGTTGTTAAGCAACCACTGCTACTTCTGCCAGCCTCTATTCACTCTTCACACCATAACCCTCTCTAAGCACAATCAACCCCAACATTCAAACACCTTTGTCCAGCATGAAAACAACAATAGGTTTTACCCTTCCTTACACAGAAACATTAAATTAAACTCACTTAAAATTATACTTTATTTCTAATGTTTATCAATGCGACTTCCGGTGACGGGGCTGTGCTGAGCGAAAACACAAAAGGTGGCTCTCCTCCTGGAAATATAGTAGCTGTCAGCCCAAAATAGTCCACTAAAATCAGGAGAAACATCCTTCACCCTCCTCCAACACCATCAAGGCAAGACATGCCAAGGGCAGCAAACTCCAGGGACTGAAAAGACTGCAAAGGTTTGAGCCTTGAGAGAAGGACCAAGGCGATGGCAAGCACGTGGAGCGATGAGGTCCTGACCACACCTGATCAGGAAGGGCCAGCAGGCCACATGCAGGGCTCCCCACCCCCGATGAACGAATGGAGGGAATTCCTAACGCAGGAACTCCAAGAGTTCAAGGATGTCATCAAAATAGAGATGACGGCAACGGTAAAAGTGGCAGTGGATGAGCCACTGGTCACACTGTATGCGGCACTGGAAAAGATAGAAAAGTGGCCGGAGACTCAGGAACCGATGGTCAGGGAGCTGGAGAAGGCCTCAACCACCAGAGTGATCGGATTGTCCTACTGAAGACGGAAGTGGCAAGATTGTTGGTGACGCAAGTAACACTAAAGGGAAAGGTTGAAGATCAAGAAAACCGGTCACTTTCCCATCCCACCAGAACCTCCGCACTGTGAGCATACCAGAAGAAACCAAGGGCAGGAACCCTACAGAATATATGGCCCAAATGCTAGGCAAACTGGCAGGATGGGAAAGCTTCCCCAAGCCTCCGAAGTAGACAGAGCCCACAGGTCACTCCAGCCAAAGCGCGAGATCGAGGAACAGCCGCGGGTCTCATTACAAAGCTGCACCGGTACCAAGACTAGGAAAGGAAATTAAATTGGGCGAGACATACAAGGTCCTGCAACTGGGAGGGTCACTCGATCCGGGTGTATCAGGACATTGCGGCAGACATGGCCAAGTGCCAGGCAGAATTTAACAAAACCAAGGCGGCCCTTTATAAAAACAACGTACGGTTTGGAATGCTGTACCTGCCGAAGCTCTGGGCGATGTTCAAGGGCAGGGAATATTATTTCACCACACCGGTGGACGCAGATGAGTTTGACCACAAACATGGGCTGGAAGACAACAATGCAACCGGCATTGAACCAGATACCCCAGCACATCGAGACACAGAGGCTATTTGCGCAGGACTGAACCGCCTAGTTTTAAAATCTGGAGTTAATTCTCAGAAAGTAGGGGGGTGAGAGCTGCAGGGGGCAGAAGGGGGATAAGGAGGAGAAAGGGGAAATGAATATGCAGTGGTCGGTGTGGCATTGATCAACTCTGGGGAGGATCACCACACTCGCGGGTAAGCTAGCAATAGGAAGTACGAGGGAGGTGAAGGAGCTACAGCACATCTCCCATAGGGGAGAGGGAGGTGCCTGCAGATTGGGAGGACGGGGGGTGCTTCCAGGGGTAGGAGGAGTGGAGTACTCCGCAATTATAATCTCCGACCATGCTCCTCAGTACATGATGTGAAGTTGGAGACGTGCCGGGCCCAACATCCCCCAGGGAGGCGGTATACGGCTCTCTTTGCCAATAAGGCATTCTGTGAAAGGATATAACAAGCCATAGATGGGTACTTATCAACAACCAGAATGGAGAGATCTAACCCTCCAAGTTCTGGGAAGCGCGGAAGACCGTGATAAGGGGGGAATTTATTGCATACAAGAGATAGGAAAGAAATCGCAGCCAGGCAGCAACTGGTCGACTCCATACTGGAAGTGGGCCGGCAGTACTACGCGGCTCCGACTGTAGAGCTACTGGCGGAGACTTGACTTTGACCTACTCTCCACGAGGAAAGCAGTGTACCAGCTCTGCCAGACACAGGGGACCTTTTACAAACATAGAGACAAAGCCAGTTGCCAGGAGGACGGAAGAGAGATCGTGCATAGGTACATTCCTCTTAGCCTTAGTAACAAGCGGACTCCCATCTCCTCCAACAAAGTAGTCAAGAAGCCCAGTGGTGGTAGCCACGCTCTGAACACGGTATCAGATGACACAGCATTTTGGCCTAACCAAAATGTCCACAATGTCTCCCATCTGTAACAACCACAGGTTTACGCCGCAACAATGGACACCACATTCAAAAGATGGAGATAGGGCAAGGGTACACTGGCGGTGAGAGGCATGTATACAGATGACAGAATAGCGACCCTGGAGGAACTCATGGACCGGTTCCAAACACATATAGTCAAAAACTTCCTCCGTAGGGAAACTACAATGCACCCCCAGATACCAGGACGTTTGCTAAATGAGGAACTGTCGGACGTGGGCAACCTAGGGAAGGGGAACTGTGGGGACCTGCATGAGTGACTGTTGGGAAGAGATGAGGGAAAAATAGGAGGAAATAGGGGTGGGGGGGGGGGGGTCTGCTCCAGACTGGTTGGGACTTAATGACCTTATTTGAGGCAATTTCCAAGGTTGTGGGGTTCAGGGTGGAGCCATGCCCCAAAGTGGCGATCTTCAGGGTCTCAGAACAGCCAGAGCTCTTTATTGAGGGGCGTGGGGCTGAGCCCTAGCCTTTGCCTCCCTAATGGCCCACCAAAGAGTCCTGCTCGGCTGGCGATCAACAGCACCACCACAGCTGCAGACTGGCAGTCCAACCTGTCGGAATTACTCCAACTGAAGAAGATAAAATTTGCCATCCGGGGGTTGGAAAAGGGCTTCCACAGGACAGGGAAGCTGTTCACCAACTTGTTCCAAGACATGTTCGTAGCCAGCAACCAGTAGAGCAAGGGGGGAGGGGGAGAAATGTATAAGCCACAGAACATAAAGGAAAAGGAAAAGAGGGAGCCCCCTAAGGTTCACCAAAAGATCACAAGGGACAAAGACGCAGGGGCCGGTCCGAGAGCACGCGGAAAACCAGAATGAACAATAAAAACACGCCGGCTATACACGCTTGGACCACACTGGGAAGTGCAGATGAGGCAGATTGGCCAAACGGGGACCACGGCCACAGAGGCAGGGGAGACACGTGAATATAATATAATATATATATATATATATATATAATGATCTTTGTTTGTTTCTGCTTTCTTTTTCTCTCTTTGGATTTTCGCTTTTGTAATTTTAATTTTTCCTTGGTTGTTTTTGATTTGTATTATGCGCACTTGTTCATCTTGTAATTTAACTTACAAACCAAAATGTTTAACACAAAATGTGAAAACCAATAAAAACATTTTTTTAAATAAAAAGTTTACCAATACAAATATAAATCCTTTACAACTACCTTTGTTTTCCTAACAGAAGGAATGGCTAAAAACATTATGGACCTAAGATGACATTATGTTAAACAAACCATCTATTGCTTTCATTGATCTGTACCAGAGGGGAACCTTTATTTTCTGGTATCAATGGGACTTGGGTTAAAATGTGGAGAGAGAATGTGACTTTATTTATGACTGCTTGGTCTCAAAAGAAAACATGTCATGGAATGTAAACTTCTGGGGTCTGAGGAAGTAAGTGATAGAGCCCCTCAAAGGTTATATTCTCTGAATTATTAGCTGAGCCATATGCAAATTGGCGTAGGGATAACAAAATTAGAGAAGGAAACAGGTGTCTAAAGGAGTGGTGTGGGAAATATGGGTTCCATTTCATGGGGCACCGGCATCAGTATTGAGACAGAAGAGAACTGTACCGTTGGGATAGTCTCCACATGAACCGATCTGGGACCAGTGTCCTAATGGAAAGAATAAATAGGGTGGTCACAAGGTCTTTAAACTAGCAAATGGGGAGGGGGGAGTGGGGATGCTTCAGGGGAAGTCAATGCAGTTCCAAAAACAAGTAGCAGGGCAGAGACTAAATCAATAGTCAGGAACTGCAGCTAGTGGCAAAACTACAAGAAGTATACTGGTTAAACCAGGAGAGAAAAATAATAAACAAGCGAATAAAGCATCAGTGCTGAGGGACAGTTTAGGGGGTATAGACCATTAAGAATTCTATATACTAATGTATGGAGAGTAAGGAATAAACTAGGTGAACTGCAGGCACAAATTCAAATTGAAGATTATAATGTAATAGCTATTACGGAGACATGGTTGCAGGATGGTTGAACTGGGAACTAAATATACCTAGTTATAAAGTAGCCTCACGGATAATAAATACACCTCAATGGGGAGGGAGGATATAATGGGGGAAAGCATCCAGTGGAGACCATATGGCCAGAACTGAGGAATAAAAAAGGATATAAAACTGTAATGGGTGTTGTGCATCAACCCACTGATGGTAGTTCTGAAGTGTTAGATTGTATAAATACTGAAATTAGGCAAGTGTACGAAGGCAGAGTATTATAAATGGGGGATTTTAACTTGCACATAGATTGGGAGAGGCAGACAAAAACCTGTCAGAAAGCTGTGAATTACTGGAATGTGTTCGGGATAGTTTCCTGCAGCAATATGTTCTGGATGCAACAAGGGGACAGGCAATATTAGATTTAGTTAGGAGTAATGAGCCAAATTTAATTAGTAGTCTAACTGTGTGTGAACATTTACCAAATAGTGATAGAACAAAGAACAAAGAAAAGTACAGCACAAGAACAGGCCCATCATTACAAATGATTTAACGAGATACAGAGCAAGTGTATACCCCCGAGAGGAAAAGGCTCCACTTCACAAAACAAAAACAGCAATGAACAACTAAAGAGGTTAGGGACATCATAAAACTAAAAGGGTTTACAAAATTGCAAAACATAGCACAGATCCGGACAAATGGGATAGATCAAGATAGATCAAAGAACAGCAAAGAGTCACAAAGCATCTCATAATAGCTACTAAAAGGGATTTTGAAAGGAAACTTGAAAGTGACATCAAAATCAATAAGAGGGCAGCACGGTGGAACAGTGGTTAGCATTGCTGCCTCACTGGGCCGAGGTCCCAGGTTCAATCCGGGCTCTGGGTCACAGTCGGTGTGGAGTTTGCACATTCTCCCTGTGTTTGCGTGGGTTTCGCCTCCACAACCCAAAGATGTGCAGGGTAGGTGGATTGGCCACGTTAATTACCCCTTAATTGGAAAAAATGAATTGGGTATTCTAAATTTATACTAAAAAAGCGGACAAAAAAAACCAGTAAGAAATTTTACAGTTATGTAAAGGGAAAGCGGGTGGTCAAGAGCAATGTAAGACTATTAAAAACTGAAAATTGAGATATTGTCATTGATAATGGGGAAAGGGCTGACATGCTGAACAATTACTTTGCCTCAGTACTTACTGTTGAAAAGGAGGATAACTTGCTGGAAGTCCTGAAAAAAATTAATAGTTGTAGAGGACAAGGACTTAATACAATTAACGAAGTACAGCATCAATAACTAGGAAATTAATGGAAATAAAGAGGGACAAATCCCCAGGACCTGATGGTTTCCATCAGAGGGTGTTAAAGGAAGTAGGGGACCATATTGTAGATGTCTTTAGAATCTTTCAGATTTCCCTAGATTCAGCGATAGTCCCTCTGGATTTTAAAATTGCACACGTTAGGTGGCATTGTAGACAGTCTAGATATAGCATAAAATTGCAAGGAGATATTGACAGATTAGATGAATGGGCAAAATTGTGGCAGATGGAATTCAATATAAGCAAGTGTGAAGTTATCCATTTTGGACCAAAAAAGGATAGAGCAGAGTAGTTTCTAAATGGAGAGAGGTTAAATATAGTGGATGTCCAAAGAGACATGGAGGTCAGGTGCACAGATCCTTAAAATGCCATGAACAAGTGCAGGAAATAATCAAAAGGGTAATGGAATGCTAGCCTTTATATCTAGAGGATTGGAGTATGAAGTTATGCTGCAGCTGTACAAAACCATGGTTAGACCCCATTTGGAATACTGCGAGCAGTTCTGGGCACATTGTAGGAAGGATACTTTGGCCTTGGAGGGAGTGCAACATAGGTTTGCAAAAATGGTATCTGAACTACAGAGGTTAAGCTACGAGGAGAGATTACACAAATTAGGCCTGATTTCACTAGAATTTAGAAGGTTAAGGGGTGATCTGATTGAAGTATTCAAGAAAGACAGGGGAAAGACAGGGACCAGGATTCTCATAAATGCGGCTAAGTGTTGACGCCGGCGTAAATACCGGAGTGTTTCACGCCGGCGTCAAGGGCTCTCTTGGCCCAACGATTATGTTGCCCACAGGGGGCCAGCATGACGCTGGAGTGCTCTGCGCTACCATACACGGCCCTGTACTGCTCGCCGCGGATCCGCGCTTGGCCACGGCGGTCGGCTGCGGGTCCGCGACGGCTGCATGCGGCCAGCACAGTGCAACATGGCGGAGCAATGGGTGGAATCCCCGGGTAGAATGGTGACCAGTGCCGTAAGTGCACTACCCGAGCGTAGCTGACCAGATGGGGGTCCTCAGGCAGGACGGGGACCAGTGCCGTTACACCACTGCCTGAGCGACCGGACAAGAACGGAAATAATTTGTGTTCATCGTGGATACTGCCTCTTATGATTACCTTCGAATCAGAAGAGTAGCTATGAGTGGGTGTCTGTCGACAAACTAGTTCCTTAAACTGCTAGTGGGCGTTAAAAGAGTGGTGGCGTGGGGCCATGAATAAACTTTAGGTGAACAAACAACATTTACAGTAACAGACATTTACAGACACAAACTAACACATCAAAGTCGTGCAGGCTCCATCAGAAGGACACCGTAAATCTCCATCGGTTCCTTTTTACCATCATCTGGACACCTCATTGTTCTATAGCGAACAGAGTTGCAAAGGGGCTCGTCTGGTGGGAGTCAGACTTGAAGTCATCATCTTCTCCCGGTTGCCATACTCGTGACTGGAGTAGTCGTGCCAAAACTGCCTGGGACGAATTGGGGTCCATCTCATCATTCCGGATGAGTCTATAAGAATTGTCGCAGTGCCAATGTTTCGTGTTGAGGTTGGAGGTGGTAGGGGGCAATCCATAGTCGTCAGGCGGTGGGTGCGGATCAGAGGCTTTTATGTATGTAGTCTCAAAGGGGTCACTGGAATCTTGTCGGAGTCGCTGGGGGTGGGGCCTCGTGCAGGAGTGTAATCGTGTCGCGGTGCTATGGGGCTGTCGCTATCGGTGCTGGTTGAATGAAGGGAGAGGCGGAGTCGTGACTCTAGGGGTGGAGTCGCAGTAGTGTCTGAGGATGGGCTGGACTGGTTGGGGGAGGGTAGGAATAGGTCGTCTGTGGGTGGGGCGTGTTCATCTGCTGCTGCAAGTGAGATGTGGTGTGAGTGGTTGTTCTGTGCGCCATAAGCCTTAAGCTGGTTCATGTGAAACCATCCAGACTTGCCATTGGGATAGGTGATCTTATACACGGAGGGGCTGACTTTATCGGAAATCGAGTAGGGCCCTGCAAATTTGGGGGAGGGGAATGAGCTGGGGTTGTATAGGGATAGCATGACCTGCTGCCAGACTATAAATTCTGTGGCGTTACTATCTTGTCAAAGCAAACTTTACTTTGCTTCTTTCGTGTCCCAAGCCTAATAGCTGCGGTGAGCTGGGCTGCTTTTACATTATCGAGAATCTGCTGAACTGCTTTCTCATGGGTGAGGGCGGTGACTGTGGGGCTGGCCAAATCAAGCCCTAACAAGTATTCTGTCCCCTTCATGGGTCGTCCGGTCGTGAGGGTGTGGGGGGTGTATCCTGTCGACGTGGATACCGTGTTCCTTATGAACATTAGTGCAAAGGGGAGAACTGTGTCCCAAGTGCTATTGTGCTGTTGCACTATTTTCCTTAGGGTTGCCTTGAGTCCTATTCATTCTCTCTACTATTCCGCTTGATTGGGGGTGATATGCAATGTGGAATTTTTGTCTGATCTCAAAAATTGTGAGGACATTTTTCATCACTTTTCCTGTAAAATGTGAGCCTTGGTCTGACCCTATGCTGCATGGAAGTCCCCATCTTGTAAAAATGTGCTGCATGAGGATCTTGGCTGTCGCTTTTGCCGTGTTAATTCTGGACGGAAAAGCTTCCGCCCATTTTGTGAAGGTGTCTATGACCACCAACACGTACTTAAAATCATTCTTGCAGGGGGGTAGGGGTCCTATATAATCAATCTGTAAATTCATCCAGGGGCCATTAACAGGGCAGGTGTGACTGAGCTGACCTTTCCTTGCATATCTGTCCGGATTGTTCTGGGCGCAGATTAAACAGTTTTCAATGTAGTGCGTTACATTGGATTTCAAATCGGGCCACCAGCAGAGAGGTCTGAGGTGGGCGAGGGTTGCTTCTATGCCTTGACAGATAATTTGGTTTCTGTCCCGAGTGGGGATCACCTAAATACCATCTTTAAAATTATACCGTCATGTGTCGTCAAAGTGTTTCTGTATTTATCGTAGGGGGCTGGGAAGTTGCCTTTTAAAACTTCCCTGAGCAGTTCATCTTCTTTCTGGGCCTGAGCTAGATCCTGAATGTTGGTCTGTGAGACCTGAACCATGCACTCGCGGGGGGATTCCAAAGGTGATCGTGTCTGGAACCTGCCTTAGCTAGGGTGTCTGCCTTAACATTATCCGGGGGGGGGGGGGGGAACAATGGTGGCTACGAACTTTAATAATACCATATTTCCGATCTTTAGCTGTCCTTAGACTATGCTGGAGTAATGGGGCTGAGGGTAGGGGTTTTCCATCTGCGGAAACGAAACCTCTAGATTCCCACAGGGGTAGGAATTCTGTTAAACTATTATAGACATATAGACTGTCGGAATATATGTCGGCTAGGGTCGGGAACGAGTCGGGGTGCTCTACAATATACACTACGGCTGCTAGTTCTGCTGCCTGTGAGCCTAGATGTCCAGGCAATTTCAAAGATATCTCCTCTAACGCGCGTCCTCTACATAACCGATAATTCTTTTACCGTTCAAAACTGTGGAGGAGCCATCCACATAAATCTTTAGGGGTGCGCCTATGTCTGTGGGCTGGGGTCTCTGGGATGTAGTGCCTGGTTTCAGGGGAGCTGATTTTGGTACAAAGGGTCCTGTATTGTGCCTGGTGGAGATTATTTCACATTCATGTGGGGTGCCTGCGTAATGTAAATTGTCTGCGAGGAAAGTGTGTGTTTTTGTCCTCTTTACTGTAATGTCCCGTCCTTGTAAGAGAAGGCTGCATCGGGCGGCGCGAATTTGGATGACTGTGCCGTCCTTCAGCCTACCATCTAGTAGAAGTTGGGTTGGGGTGTGCTCTGTTAAAATAGTGACTGGGTTGAGTCCTGTTATGTAGGTGAAGTATTGAACAGCCCAAAAAACTGCAAGCAGGTGCCTTTCGCAGGCAGAAAATCTTTCTCAATTGGATCAAGTACTCGTGAGGTGTATGCTACGGGGCCTAAACGATCGTGTCTTTCTTGGAGGAGCACAGCCGAAAGGGTTCGGTCGGTGGTTGCAACCTCAATTGCGCATGGGGAGAGTGCATCTGGGACCTGTGCTGAGGGCTCATTTTAATGCATCCACGACATCCGTGTGCTGTGGAAACCATTCCCATGGGGCTTGCTTCTTTAGGAGTTCGGAAAGAGGGGCTGCCTTTGTCGCAAAATCGTCTATGTGATTCCTACAGTAGCCAACCAGTCCTAGAAATGACCGGAGGACTGTGACATTATGGGGCAATGGTAATTTGACAATGGAGTCGATGCGTTTCTGCTCGATCTCGCGTTTGCCATGGGTGGTCACTGTGCCTCAGTAAATTACTTTTTCTTGTAAAATTTGGGCCTTTTTGTGTTTTACTTTACATCCAATTTCTTGAAGGAGTCCTAATAATTAGGTGAGAAGCGAAATGTGCTCTCTTTTAGTGTCCATCTGTAGAAGCAAGTCATCTATATACTGGACAAGGCAATCGGGTCGGGAAAATTTAGCTAATCCATTCGCCAGCTGTCGGTGGAAAATGGAGGGGGAGTTGTGGAAGCCTTGTGGAAGGCACGTCCACGTGTATTGCTGTCCCTGGAAGGTGAAAGCACATTTATATTGGCACGCTTTATCCAATGGAATGGACCAAAAGTCATTGCTGATGTCCAAAACCGAAAATAATTTTGACTGGAGTCCCTGTTTTAACATTGTCTCGGGACTCGTGGCTACGGTGGGGGCTGCTACTGGGGTTACTTTGTTTAGTTCCCTATAATCGATGGTCAGTCGCCATGATCCATCGGGTTTCCTGATGGGCCAAATTGGGGCATTGTTCGTTGAGGGTACTGAACGGAGTACGCCTTGGTCAAGCAAACTCTGAATGACCTTTGCAATTTCTCCCTCTGCTTGTTGGGGAAAACCGTACTGTTTTTGGTGTTTGGGGTCGGATCCTGTAATGTTCACTAAGCCTGCTATTTTGCCGCAGTCGTGCTTGTGCTGGGCAAAAGAAGCCTTGTGTCGCTGCAAAACGTCTCAAACTTCTCTGTCCTGACTAATGGCTCGTGGATCGAACCAGAAGTCTCCTACTGCGCTGATCCTGTGTGCGTAGTCTCCAACTGTGAGCGTGGCGGGGGCTTGTGCTGCCTTTGCCATTCTCCACACACTTTTGTTTACGGGGTCGAACGACAGATTGTGGGAGCTCATAAAGTCTATCCCCAAAATATGTTTGGCTGTCTGGGGTAGATCGACTAGAACTACGGGGTGTTTGGTTTTAATGTTCCATATCAGAATCGCCACAGGGGCTGTGATGTGTCCCTGCTGCAAACGTCCTGTAAAACCGCAGAGAGCAATGGTGTCTGTGGTGGGCCATGTGTCTCGTTGAAATATTGTGGAGGAATTAAGCGCGGTGCGGGACCCTCCTGTGTCCCAAAGAAATTCTACGCGGTATCCCTGGACTGTGCCTGCCACTACCGGTCTTCCGGACTTGTCCCAAAGGGTATCGCAGACCCAAGTTGGGGATCCGGACACCGTCAATCGGTGCCGTTCATGTCTGCTTTATCGGAACAGGAGCTAACACTATGAATTGGCTTGGCTCTATTCTTATTCAAGGTATTTGCCTGCTGGTTGCGCTGCTGTTTCTAGGGCGCATTGCACTCTCGTGCGTAATGTCCTAATTGTCCGCAATTGTAACATTCTTGGGATTTAGGCTGCTGTAGGCTGTTTCTTCCCTTATTCACCCATGCGGGGTTCTGATGTGTCCTAACTGGATGCATGGTAGCATCTGCCTGCTCTCCCTCTGCTTTACTGTAATCTGAAGCTCAGATATAGTTAATAAAATCCATGCTTGCTGTCATGCAGAATCAGGCTACTACCATAGTGATTGCAGTTGTCAGTGCTCAAAGGACAAATTCTTGCAGCAGTCCAGCAATCTGTACTCAAGCAGGTTACTAACAATGCTGAGACATCATTCCGGGTGAGTGGCAATAGCATCATGGCAGACAAACCTCTTTTCCTCTCAAACACTTTTTGCTCCCACCACTACCATTCTGTCAGTATCTACTATTCCCTCAGCCAGCAAGCCAAGACTGCTGCCAACCAAGCTATGATTGTGCAGTCCGAAGCCAAGCTCCTCAATGCCTAGAGCTGTTTTTGAATTAAAATTTTCAAACTATCCAATATATATTTAGGAATCCTCTTTCTCCCAGCAGTATGCTGGAGTTAGCACATAGTAATAAGCCAAGAAATCAGGGGTACAAATGGGTTAGAAAACAAGATTCTCACCTACTAAAGATCAATGCTTAGAGGTGAACCCAGACACACACATACTACATACCTTCAGCAGCTCTTCTGATAGAGACTTCACAGTGGCTTCCAGTTGCTCTACTTGAACTTGCTTCTTTTTAGAGTTTTCTTCAAATGACACCTGAAATTAATTTTAAGGAGCTGCAACTGAGTTTTATTTAATTCTAGCAAAACTACATTCAAACTTAAGTGTTAAATGGGTTAAAACGTTACTCCATATACATTTTATGACAAAAGCATAGCTTTATCATGCCTCCGACAGGAGTCTTTAAAAATAATTTTAGGTATAAAAAGTAATGTTTGACTCGGGTGAGTTACATCTTTGAAAAGTTATTTTGTCCTGGTGAACCGGACAAAACCAGTACAGAGGGCTATCTGCAAACATCCAGTTCATTTGACGTAGTTAGTTTCCCTCATTTGATGTCATCCATTTCCATACACTAACTGTGCTGGAAGATTACAAGCTGCCTGAGTCTATCATACTTAAGATTTTCATGAATGACGGTTCATAAACTAAAGAAGTTGATACATTCAATAGATACAAAATTTGGTTGTAAAGCATTGGTATTTTTTGGTGCCACTTCAGATCCAAAATAGTATTTGCACAATGTGCACACACATCTGGCCATGCTTGGTTCCATTTAGACTAAGTCGTTCGTGGGAGTGCTGCAAGTATACACTGGAACCATGTAGAGCAGTTCAATAGTGATGACAATCAAGTGTGTAATGATGATTTGACGGTAGCAGTCCTATTTTTCTGACCTCAATGCTGCAGCTAACACTCTCTTAATCATGCAAAGCTGAATATGCATTTAACAGCAGGAAAAATACTCCATTAATGTTATTTAAAGGAATCAATCTAGGCACTTAGTAGAGGCCTTGGTTCTTTTTCAAGGGTTCTGCTCATGAACTTCCTCCCAGCTGTGGGTGGTGTGGTATCTGCCCCCCTTGGCCTGCAGCATAAAGGGAGAATGAGTAGAGCCAACAAAGAGGGCGACAAGCTGCTCGATGAGGGAGGAGGAGGAGTGGGGGTGGGGGGGGGGGGGGGGGGGGGGGAACATCCAGCAGGAGCCCATATCCACAGTCCACAGAGCATCTTCAAGGAGCAGGTATCTTATTTCAATCTCAGTGAGAAATAGTGCATGTGACATCTTTGTTTCATTATAGGTGTATTTGACAGAAATTTGTCAGTTGTTGAAGGCTGCCTTATAGCCTCTGAACAGGACAAAGATAGCAATGTTAGTGGTTGTAAAGGTGACCATGGCCTTGAACACATTTGCATCGGGCTCCTTCAAGACTGGAGGACGCAACGCCTCCAACGTCCCTCTGTTCACTGTCCTCTATTGTATAAAGGTGGTCACTCACACTCAGCATGCAAAGATATTATAGAGGGAATAAACTTGGCTTCTCAAGTGCAGTAGGCTTCCCGTATTTCAGGGTGCCATTAACTGCATATATGTCGCTCTGCAAGTGTTGAGGGTAAATTCAAAGGCAAAACACAACCACAAAGGGCTCCAGGTGGTATACAACTGTCCTCAGAGCATCATGCAGCTCTATGCCCAGTGTCCCAGCAACAGTCATTCTGCATCAATCTACTATGCCATCGGCATTTCAGGCACCATGAGAAACCAGGGATGTGCTATTGCGCAATAGGGGCTGTCCGGTGATTACAATGCGCAACATATGCTTGCAAGGGTAACATGAGTAAAATGAGAGCCATTCTGCCCAAAAAGCCATCAAATAGACCACTGGGTGCTTAAGCTTCTGCTTGAATCACTCTGGAGGAACCCCTCGGTACTCTCCAGAATGTGCATCATAATTCATCATAATCGAGTGCAGACTGTACAAACTCACCCATCATGAGGATGCAACCCTTGCCATCAACATATGGTGAGCAGCTGAAGAGCAAGAGGGAGGAGAAGATGAGGTGGAAGAGGAGGCAACCAACATCACCCCTTTACGACTGGGCTGTCTGTAAGAGGCTCATCTGCCAGTACCAGTGAATGCAACCACAATTCCCCATTCAACAACAGTCACACATCTTACATTCCCTCTTATTTTAATCAATATAGCTTCATCTTAGCCACAATGCTGAAATAAATGGCACCACAAAACAAACATTCAAACCAATTTTATCAATTAAACCATCCAATAGTCCATATAAAAGTCAACTAATCATATAAAATGTAAAAAGCTCAATAAAAACATTTTTTGAAAAAGCCAACTAATTACCTTGTGCATTTCCTTTGTGTCTTTTCTTGTCCTAATCTCTACACCGTGCTATTTCCATTGGCTACAGCAAGGTTGGCAGATGGTTGCTGACTTTCAATACGAAGGTTGCAGCTAGCCTTGCATGGTGATCTTGCATAGCTCTGGCCCTGGAAGGCTTGATCTTAGAACCATGGTATCAAAGAATTTCTCCAGTACAAGAGGCCATTTGGCCCACCGAGCCTGCACCGACCCTCTGAATTGGCCCACTACCCCGCCCTAACCCCATCTAACCTACAGATCTTTGGACACTAAGGGGCAATTTAGCATGGCCTATCCACCTAACCTGCACATCTTTGGACTTTGGGAAGAAACAGAAGCACCCGGAAGAAACCCACGCAGACACGGGAAGAAAATGCTAATTCCACGCAGACAGTCACCCAAGGCCGGAATGAGCCCAGATCCCTGGCGCTGTAAAGCAACAGTGCTAACCATTGTGCCACTGTGCTGCCCATCTTGAAATGCTCAATCGCCATATGGGAGACTGTAGATTTGGCTGGTTAGCTCACTGACAGGCAGCAGCAAAGGTACTGGCCGAGTTGCAGTGGTGGGAGGAAAAATGCTGTTATCCTGAGAGAGGTTTGTGCTCCATGATTGAACTGGGCGTCAGCCCTTGCAAAGCCTCAGAAATTTTAGCATTGTTTTCCAACACAAATTGCTGAATTGCTGAGACCCCGCAAGCCCCTTTGAATGTATCGGCAACTATAACATCATCAGCAGATTGTATGACTTCAGGTTGAGCTTCCACTCCAGCACTCAGATTTGGGTGCTTTCTGCTTGTGTTGCAATGGAAGCCGAGATTGGTTGGGTCCACAAGTGTGGTAATGGAATTGGCTACTGGAAACAATGGGCTCCAAATTTTGCACAAAGCAAGGTTGGTGCCAATCTTTTCCTTGTTCTTTGACAATGGCCATAGGCTTTCTGGCGGGCCTGCCAATGCATCCAGAATTTGTTTTCTATTTTTAAAATGTATTTTATTACAAACATGTATCAAAGCAGGTTACAGCAAATAAACACCCCGGGAAACATACTTCCGAACAATCAACTATACAGTTTGTACAGATTTTTCTCCTTCTTTCCCCCCCCCCCCCCCCCCCCTCCGCGCTCCCCCCACCACCCAACCCCTGCGATGAATAGCTCCTCAAACACGTCACAAACATCCCCCACCTTTTCTCAAACTCCCCTGCTGAGCCCTTTAACTCATACTTTGTCTTCACTAACCGCAGGAAGTCATACAGGTCACCCAACCATGCTGCTACCCCCGGTGGCGATGCCGACCGCCACTCCAGCAAAATTCGCCGCCGTACAATCAGCAAGGCGAAGGCCACGGCATCGGCCTTCCTCCTCTCCTTGAGCTCCGGCTTCTCTGAAACCCCAAATATCGCCACCAAAGGGTCCGGGTCCACCTCCCCCTCCACTACCCTGGCTAAGACCGCGAACACTTGTGCCCAGAATCTTCCCAATTTTTCACAACCCCAAAACATGTGCGTGTGATTCGCTGGCCCCGCCCACATCTCTCACACTCATCTGCTACCTTCTGAAAGAACCCACTCATTCTCGCCCGAGTCATATGCACCCTGTGCACCACCTTGAACTGTATCAGGCTCATCCTTGCACAAGAGGAGGTCCCGTTTACCCTTCGCAGTCCCTCACTCCATACTCCCCAATTGATCTCCATTCCCAACTCCGCTTCCCATTTCTCCTTGATCCTCACCACCCGCTCACCTCTTTGCTCCCCAGCCACTTATATATATATCCCCAATTCTTCCCTCCTCTTCACATCTGGAAGCAGCAGTCACTCCAGCAGGGTGTATTCCGGCAACCTAGGGAACCTCTCCAGACCTTTCGCGCAAGTCCCTAACCTGCAGACACCTGAACTCACTACGCCTTGGCAGCTCTACCCTCTCCCTTAGCTACTCCAGACTGGCGAACCCTTCCTCCAAATACAAATCCCTCACCTTGACCAGCCTCACTTCCCTCCGCTCCCCCCAGCCCAAACCCATGATTCTCGCACAGCGCGTTAACACCGACATCCCTTCCACCCTAAAATGCCTTCTCAACCGATTCCATATCTTCACCGTGGACTGCACGACTGGGCTCCCTGAACACCTACTCGGAGCCATTGGCAACGCTACTGTCGCCATAATCCTCAAACCAGACCCCTTACAAGATTCCTCCTCCATCCTAACCCACTCTACACCTTCTCCTTCACACCACCGCCGTACCTTGTCCACGTTCGCCACCCAATAATAATGAAGCAAGTTTGGCAACGCCAACCCCCCCTGCTGCCTCTGCAGCAGGGTCCTTCCCACCCTCAGCATCTTTCCCGCCCGTACAAAGTCTGAGATGATTGTGTCCACTTTCAGTAAATAGGCCTTTGATATAAAAGATCGGGAGAGCCCGAAATAGAAACAAGAACCTCGGCAGAATATTCATTTTCAACATTTGGACCCTCCCCGCCAACGTTAAGTGCAGTGTATCCCACCTCGTAAGATCCTCCCTGGCCTCCTCCACCAGCTTTGTTAAGTTCCACTTATGGAGCCCTCGCTATCTGAATCCCCAAATACCCAAACCTATCCCTCGCTACGGTAAATGGCATCCCCCCTAAATTAGCCCACAGTGCCAGCTCATTCACAGGAATACCTCGCTTTTCCCTACATTCAGTTTGTACGGAGAACCGTCCAAACCTCCCTAACAGGCCCATAATCCTTCCCATACTCTCCAACGGATCCGAAACATACAGCAAGAGGCCATCAGCATAGAGCGACACTCGATGCTCCCTCTGTCCCCCATAGTCCCCCGCCCGCCACTCCACCAACCCCCTGAGAGCCATCGCCAACGACTCTATGGCCAGCGCAAACAGCAACCGCGACAGTGGGCACCCTTGCCTCGTACCCCTGTGTAAGTCAAAGCTTTGTGAGCTTATACATTCATCCTCACCCTCGCCCTTGGTGCCACACACAGCAACCGCAGACATGCCACAAATCTCAGCCCAAACCCATACCTTCCAACAAGTACCGCCCCTCCACCCGATCAAATGCTTTCTCCGCGTCCATGAACACCACTTCCTCCAGTACCAGAGCCCCCGACGAATTCATCACTACATTCAACAGCCGTCTTATATTACCCACGAGTAGCCTGCCCTTCACAAAGCCTATTTGATCTTCTGCAACCACCCCAGGGACACAATCCTCCATCTTCCACGCCAACAACTTAGCCAATACTTTCACATCCGCATTCAATAGTGATATGGGTCTATACGACCCACATTCTACCAGATCCTTCATGCGTCCAGAATTTGTGTGTGCATAGCATAATTTTCCAAATATAAAAGTCCCCCACAAGTGACGTCTTGTCTTTGTCATTTCTCATCTCCGCCCAAACTGCTTTCACATCCTGTTTTCCTGAATTTAGGTCATCCCTCTCTAATGTGCTAATACTATCACTAATTAACAGAGCCACCCTCCTGACTTCCTATCCTTCCTAAATGTCCCATACCAATATTCAGGTCCAATCTATGTCATCCTATAACCATGTCTCTGTAATAGCTATCAGATGGTGTTTCTGTTTGTGTTATCAGTTCATCTGTTTAGTTTTGAATGTTAGATGCATTCAGATACAGAGCCTCAAGTTTTGTCCTTTTATTATTTTTGTTGCATCTAATGGCAACAGTTCCTGGGATCTTCAGTTTCTCACTGTGCAGCCCATATGGACTCTGCTGTGTAATCTGACCAGGTTAATGGGGAGGCCTGTGCTGTTCCATCCTGTTCAATCACACATAAGGATGCACATTTAATTTACCTTTATACTTTTATGAGTTTTTGTGTGTTGTAAAATAAGCAGTTCTAATACATTCCAGCAGTATTTTTGCAACAAAATCGCATTTACCTTTTGTTCCTGAGTAGCTTCCAATACTTCCTTAGTTCTAGACACCAACTGGTCCTTGTCTTTGGTCTCTTGCTGTAAAACAGCAACACGAGTTTGCAGCTGGTTAATCAACTTGTCCTTTTCATGGCATTCTGCATCAAGCATTGAATTCTCCCGATGTAATGACTGTACTTCTTGTTTTGCTCTGTGACATTCCTATCAATAAAAATTACATGGAGAATTCATATCAATTATTGCATTTCTTAATTAAAAAAAATTTTTTTTAGAGTACCCAATTATTTATTTCCAATTAAGGGGCAATTTAGTGTGGCCAATCCACCAACCCTGCACATCTTTTGGGTTGTGGGGGTGAGACCCACGCAAACACGGGGAGAATGTGCAAACTCCACACGGACAATGACCCGGAACCGTGATCGAACCAGAGTCCTCGGCGGTGTTAGGCAGCAGGACAAACCACGGTGCCGCCCTAAATTTCTCAATTTTCTTAACATAGAATTTAAAAATCCTTACATCTTCCAAGCTTAAAAGTTTTGCTTTAATTTCTTGGATGGCACACTCTGTTTTGTATCGCCTTTCAGTAAGCTCTTTGTTTACAGTATCTAGCTTTGCTAGATTAGTCTGTAACTGCTGAAGGCTTCTCCTGTGACCAGTTTCCAACTCCTCCTTCTGCTGTTCAGATTGCTGCTGCCATTGCGTCTGAGCCTGAATCAAAACAGAAGCAGTGTTTAACCGCTATTTATTAACTTGGTTCCATAGTCAAAGGAGTACAAAATCTCTCTTGCTTTACACCAATCCTCTCATTGGATTGCTCTACAAAATGATTTTCATTTGAAAGGCAATCTTGACTATTGCCAGTCCTACTTTAATTGCTAATCAGGAAAGAAGCTTACAATAAGAATAAAAGAAATAGAATTATTAAATTATTAATCTTTTCTTCTGTAACTACCCTCCAAACAACTCTGAAATCTACAATCATCTGTCAGGTACAGCCTTAAGTCAGCTTAACAATTGAATACTTCACTTAAGTCACTATATCATTTTGGAAAACAGTTCCATTGTTAAGGCTTACCCCTTTTTACTAGCTGCTAAAAACACATTTAAACCATAAGAGAAAAGCTTTGCTTATGCAAATGTTGCTTTCAAAAAATGGTTGAATTTTGAAGCCAGCTTATTAATTCAGCAATCACTTGTTGATACTTAGAAGACCATCTTAGAGAAGCTGTAACTGAGGCAATGTGCGTGGTTCAAAACCTATTTATAGTTCAAATCTGGCCTACAAGGCTAACACAAATGAAAGAGAGGCACCGAGAGAAATCAGTGTTTTTACTCATAAGTAAGGAAGAAAGGGAAACAGTTTAAGGATAAGGAAACCTCTGATCATGTGCACTATAGGGGAATGTGCAAAGTAATGCAGGATAAACTGATCTTATTCTCCACAATGTTATTAAAATTTGAGGGGCAGAAAATCATATTCAGTTTCTTCATGTTGTAGTAATGGAAAATTTCTATCTACACTACCTCAATGTAAAACAGTCCTGTTCTCTTGATCAAATTAATGAGAATTCTTTTGAAGGCGAAAAGGCCTCCTACATAGGATCTTGGCTGGCTATGGTAAAGTATTCTTTCCCTCAGTTTTCCATGGCTATAAAATAGTTCTATTATTTTCATTGAATAATTTGGGAATTTGTTTTTTTTGAAGAGGGAAATAGAGACAGCTGATCTAAAATACCAGCTTGGTTGCTCAGGATCTCTTCATGCTGAAGTGATAGTTTAGATTCCATGATCATAACAGCACTGGGCTGTTTACAATGCAGAAATAGATCATTCAGCCCATGAACCTGTACTGGCTTTCAGTAGCAGCAAATTCGTTAGTCCCACTCCCCTTCTGGTTTCCCATAGCCCTCTGATTTTTCTTTCTTTAGATGCTTATCCAATCCTTTTTTAAAAGTCACTTTGAATTTGCCTCCACCACACTCATGTAGTGCATTCCAGGTCCTAACCATTCACTGCTTAGAAAGGTTTTCCTCACATCAGCCGACACTACTTTTGCCAGCATCAGCGTCCGCTGGTTTTTGACCCCTCTGCCAACATAAACAGTTTATCCCCCATCAACTCAGTCTAGATAAGTCCTGATGTCGCACACCTCTATCAAATCTCCTCAAATTTCTCTTGTCTAATTTATCCTTCTAGCTGAACTTTCTCATCCCTCGCACCATTCTTGCAAATCTTTTCTGCACCCTCTCTAAAGCCTTCACATCCATCCTAAAATGCCATGCCCAGGATTGGACACTGTACTCCAGTTGAAGCTAAACAGTGTTTTATAAAGATTCATCATAACTTCTTGCCTTATCTCTCTATTTACAAAACCCAGGGCGGCACGGTAGCACAGTGGTTAGCAATGCTGCCACAAGGCACTGAGGATCGGTGTTCGATCCCGGCCCCGGGTCACTGTCCGTGTGGAGTTTGCACATTCTCCCAGTGTCTGCCTGGGCCTCGCTCTACAACCCAAAAGGATGTGCAGGGTAGGTGAATTGGCCATGCTAAATTGCCCTTAATTAGAAAAAAAAAAGAATTGAATACTCTAAATTTATTTTTAAAAATTTACAAAACCCAGAATTCCGTATGCCTTTTTAACCACTTTCTCAACCTGCCCTACTACCTTCAAGGATTCCTCATATATACGCTCAGGTCCACCTGTTGCTGCATTCCTTTTAGATTATATTGCCTCTCCTCACAAAAATGTATCACTCCACACTTCTCTGTATTAAATTTGATCTGCCACATGTCCACCAGGTATGGCTTCGCCCTCTTTAAATCTATCACTATCCTCCTCAGTTCATAATACTTCCAAATTTTGCGCCATCCGCCTGTTTAGAAATTGTGCCCAAGTATAAATCTTAATATGCATGAAGAAAAGCAGTGCTCAGTGTACCAATATCTGGGGAACCCACTGTATATTTGCTCAATGGAAAAAAAATCAAACATTCAGCACTACTCTCCATTTCCTGCTACTCAGCCAATTTTGCATTGATGCTCTTCCATTTATTCTCTGGACTACAATCTTGCTGGCAAGCCTATTATGTGGCACTTTATTAAATGCCTTTTGGAAGTGCATGTCCACCACATCCATGATGAATATCCTCATCAACCCTCTCAGTTATCACATCACAAAACTCAAGCAAGTTAAACATAATGTCCTTAAACAACTCTATGCGGAATTCCTTAATTAATCGACACTTGCCAATTAGCGTCCACTTGCAAACCAATCAGCACCCTCTTCTCATACAGTATAATGTAGTGTTTCCCTGACATTGCTGTTCTTGTCATTATTCTGATGAGTGCAAGATAAAACGTCTTTTTTCAGCAACACTCAAGTTCTGTACTACCAAACAATAATTCTTGCAACTCTCTACAATTTCCTTTCAAATTTATGCCTTTACATTTTTCCCACTAGTTATGACCTGAAGTCTACACCAAGCAATGGAATTACATCTTTTTTGTTCTTTAATCAAATAGATTCTGTTCGCTGAAGCAAGGTGGCTCAGTGGTTAGCACTGCTGTCTCACTGCGCCGAAGTCCCAGATTTGATCCCGGCTCTGGTTCACTGCCCGTGTGGACTTTGCACATTCTCCCCGTGCTTGCGTGGGTTTCGCCCCTACAACCCAAAGATGTGCGGGGTAGGTGGATTGGCCACGCTAAGTTGCTCCTTAATTGGAAAAAATGAATAGCGTACTCTAAATTTAAAAAAGAAATAGATTCAGTCCTTGACCCCTCTGGGACATCCTCTCTCTCCAGCACTGCAATGTTCTCCTTAATCAATACTGTCACACCTTCCATTTCCTCCTGTTCTACCTTTCTTGAAAACCCAGTCCTGCCCTTCTATGGGCCGGTTATTGCCACAATATCATGTTTCCATATGGCTACTCGAGTCTGCAACTAGACTTTATTACTTACCCTCTTAAGCTGAACCCATCTAATGCACAATTAATGTACTGTCTAGTACTGTCCGTTCCTCCCAATATTCTGTGCATTTTGATATTCCTCTCTAGTATTACCTTGGAATATTACCTTGCCTTTTGTCATAAATTACCTAAACGTAGGGTACAATAACCATTGCTCCCAAAACATTTCTCTATGATCCACCTCATTTCCAAGGACCAGGCAATGCATCCTTTTTTGTTCAGCTGGTCACAAACTGTTATAGAAAATTTTCCCGAACACTCGCCAGGATTTCTTGCCCCTCTCTGTCCTTTACATTACTGCTATTCCAGTCTAACTCAGATAATTTTTAAAATATGTATTTTTATTCAAGGCTTTTTGCATATATACACAAAAAATGGAACAGCAGATCAACCAAAACAAGCAACCACAAATCCCCAACCTCCTCAGATACCGACACCCACTGTCCGAATTTTACCCTACCTCTTTAAACTGGATGAGGCTTAACCTCGCACATGACGAGGTTGTATTTATCATCCGCAAGGCCTCCGCCCCACCTCCCCTCCACTAATTCAGATAATTAAAGACTCTTGTTATAACTACTCTGTAATTGCTGAAAAACATCATTTATTTCAAAGCTTTTTCTCTTGCAGTCTTTAGGACAATTGCAAGAATACCAATGTCGGGGAAAACAACAAATGTATACTGGATGAGAGGTCAGAGTTGACTTGCCATTCCTCGACCAGTTTGAGAATAAAAAACTTACCACTTAAATGATTCTTTTTAAAAAAATATATTTTTATTAAGAATTTTTCAATAACAATATTTTCCACCTTCCAAACAAACCCCCCCACCCCCTGTAACAAAGAAAAGAAAAAGAACTCACGTGGAAAGACATGAACATGGCAAGTCAATAAAATACAGAACTTTGTACACTGGATTCTTCCCGTACATGTCAGTTTCCGGATCATTCATGTGCTTTCTTGCTCACATGCCCCCCACAGGAACCCCCCTTCCCCCCCCCCCCCCCCCCCCCACTCTCCTCGAACGATGCCCCCCCCCCCTCTCGAACGATGTCCCCCCCCCGGGTTGCTGTTGCTGCTGTCCGACCTTCATCTAATGCTCCGCAAGATGATCTAGGAACGGTTGCCACCACCTGTAGAACCCCTGCGCAGACCCTCTCAAGGCAAACTTTATCCTTTCCAACTTGATAAACCCAGCCATATCATTCATTCAGGCCTCCACGCTGGGGGGTTTCGCCTCCTTCCACATTAGCAAGATCCTTCACCGGGCTACTAGGGACGCAAAGGCCAGAATACCGGCCTCCTGCACTCCCGGCTCGTCCACTACTCCAAATAGTGCTAGCCCCCAGCTTGGCTTGACCCGGACTTTCACCACCTTAGATATTGTTCCCGCCACTCCCCTCCAGAGCCGGGCATGACCAAAACATATGGACATGGTTCGCCGGACTTCCTGAGCACCTCCCACATCTGTCCTCCACCCCAAAGAACCTACTCAGCCTCGCCCCCGTCATATGCGCTCTATGAACCACCTTAAATTGTATCAGGCTAAGCCTGGCACACGAGGAAGAGGAATTAACCCTACTTAGGGCATCAGCCCATAGCCCCTCCTCAATCTCCTCCCCCAACTCCTCTTCCCATTTACCCTTCAGCTCCTCTACCAAAGCCTCCCCCTCTTCTTTCATCTCCTGGTATATCGCCGACACCTTGCCCTCCCCGACCCATACGCCCAAGATCACCCTATCTTGAATCCCCTGTGCCGGGAGTAGCGGAAATTCCCTCACCTGCCGCCTCACAAACGCCCTCACATGCATGTACCTGAAAGCGTTTCCCGGGGGTAGCCCAAACTTCTCCTCCAGCGCCCCAAGCTCGCAAACGTCCCGTCAATTAACAGGTCCCCCATTCTTCTAATCCCTACCCGATGCCAGCTCTGAAATCCCCCGTCCATCCTTCCTGGGACAAACAGATGGTTCTCTTTGATCGGGGACCACACCGAGGCTCCCGTCGCAGCCCAGTGCCGTCTCCACTGCCCCCAGATCTTTAGCGTTGCCGCCACCACCAGGCTCGTGGTATACCTTGTCGGCGAGAGCGGCAGCGGTGCCGTCACCTGCGCCCCCTGGTTCGTTCCTTTGCAGGACGTCATCTCCAACCTCTTCCACGCCGCCCCCTCTCCCTCCATCACCCACTTATGGATCATTGCCACGTTGGCTGCCCAATAATAACCACCCAGATTCGGCAATGCCAACCCTCCTCTATCTCTGCTACGCTCCAAGAACCCCCTCCTTACCCGCGGGGTCTTGCTCGCCCACACAAATCCCGTAATGCTCCTGCTTACCCTCTTAAAAAAGGCCTTAGTAATCACAATTGGGAGGCATTGGAATACAAAAAGAAATCTCGGGAGGACCACCATTTTAACCGACTGTACCCTACCCGCCAGCGAGAGTGGCAACATGTCCCACCTTTTAAAATCCTCCTCCATCTGTTTCACCAATCGCGTCAAATTGAGTTTATGCAGTGCCCCCCAACTCCTAGCTACCCGAATCCCCAAATATCGAAAGCTCCTTTCCGCCCTCCTCAACGATAGGTCCTCTATCCCTCTTCGCTGGTCCCCCGGATGGATCACAAAGAGCTCACTCTTTCCTGAAAAGTCTCCAAACTCCCGTAGGATCTGCATTACCTCAACCATCCCCTCCACTGGATCCGTCACATACAGCAACAGGTCATCTGCATACAGCGACACTCGATGTTCCTCTCCCCCTCGAACCACCCCCTTCCATTTCCCCGACTTCTGTAACGCCATGGCCAAAGGTTCAATTGCTAATGCGAACAGCAGAGGGGACAGGGGGCACCCCTGCCTCGTCCCTCGATACAGCCGGAAATACTCCGACCTCCGCCAGTTCGTGACCACACTCGCCACCGGAGCTTTATACAGGAGCTTAACCCAACTAATAAACCCTCCCCCGAACCCAAACCTCCTCAACACTTCCCAGAGATACTCCCACTCTACCCGATCAAAGGCTTCCCCCGCGTCCATGGCTGTCACTATCTCCGCTTCTCCCTCCACCGATGGCATCATTATCACATTTAAGAGCCTTCGCACATTAGGGTTTAACTGCCTACCCTTTACGAATCCCGTCTGGTCCTCGTGACTCACCCCCAGAACACAGTCCTCAATCCTCATGGCCAACATTGTTGCCAGCGACTTAGCATCTACATTAAGGAGCGAGATCGGTCTATGTGACCCACATTGCAGTGGGTCCTTACCCCGCTTCAAGATCAAAGAGATCGTCGCCTCCGACATTGTCGGGGGCAGGGTCCCCCCCTCCCTTGATTCATTGAAGGTCCTTACCAGCAACGGGGCTAACAGGTCTACATACTTCCTGTAGAACTCCACCGGGAACCCATCCGGCCCCGGGGCCTTCCCTGCCTGCATGCTCCCCAGTCCTTTAACCAGCTCCTCCACCCCAATTGGCGCCCCCAGACCAGCCACCTCCTGCACCTCTACCCTTGGGAACCTCAACTGATCCAAGAATCGCCGCTTCCCCTCTTTACCCCTAGGGGCTGGGACCTATACAGTTCCTCGTAAAAGGCCTTAAAAGCCTCATTCACTTTCCCAGCACTCCGCACCGTAGTTCCCCTGCCATCTTTGACTCCACCTATTTCCCTCGCTGCCATCCTCTTACGGAGCTGGTGTGCCAGCATCCGGCTTGCCTTCTCCCCATATTCATATATCGCCCCCTGTGCCTTCCTCCACTGTGCCTCTGCCTTCCCTGTGGTCAACAGGTCAAACTCCGTCTGGAGACTTCATCTCTCCCAGAGTAGTCCCTCATCCGGAGCCTCTGCAAAGCTCCTGTCCACCCTTAAAATCTCCCCCACTAACCTCGCCCTTTCCCTGCCCTCGCTCTTCACCCTGTGAGCCCTGATGGAGATGAACTCTCCCCTGACCAACGCCTTCAGCGCCTCCCATACTACACCCACCTGCACCTCCCCGTTGTCGTTAGCCTCCAGATATCTTTCAATACACCCCCGCACCCTCCCGCACACTTCCTCGTCTGCCAGCAGTCCCACATCCAACCTCCACAACGGGCATTGGTCCCTCTCCTCCCCCAGCTCCACCCAGTGCGGGGCATGGTCTGAAATGGCTATGGCCGAATACTCCGTTCCCTCCACTTTCGGGATCAGTGCCCTGCCCAAAACAAAAAAATCTATCTGGGAGTAGGCCTCATGTACGTGGGAGAAAAAAGAAAATTCTCTGGCCAAAGGTCTGGCAAGTCTCCACGGATCTACTCCCCCCATCTGATCCATAAACCCCCTAAGCACCTTGGCCGCAGCCGGCCTCCTCCCCGTCCTAGATCTGGAACGATCTAATGCTGGGTCCAGCACCGTGTTAAAATCCCCACCCATTATCAAGCTCCCTACCTCCAGGTCCGGAATACGCCCCAACATCCGTTTCATGAATCCAGCATCGTCCCAGTTTGGGGCATATACATTCACCAGTACCACCTCCGTCCCCTGCAACCTACCATTCACCATCACGTATCGGCCTCCCTTGTCCGCTACTATGTTCTTGGGCTCAAATGACACCCGCTTTCCCACCAGTATTGCCACCCCTCTATTCTTCGCATCCAGCCCTGAATGGAACACCTGTCCCACCCATCCCTTCCTTAACCTGACCTGATCTGCCACCTTCAGATGTGTCTCCTCAAGAATGGCCACGTCTGCCTTCAGTCCCTTTCGGTGCGCGAACACTCGGGCCCTCTTAACTGGCCCATTTAGGCCTCTCACATTCCACGTGATCAGCCGGATTAGGGGGTTTACCCCCCCCCCCGCCACACACACACCCCACCCCCTCCCGCCAACTAGCCATCTCCAATCTTAGGCCAGTCCCATGCTCGCGCCTCCCACTCCCTCCAGTCCCCTAGGTGGGGAACCCCCGCCCCGACCACCTCTTCCATTTTCAGTTCCCCCTCGGACAGTGCAGCGGCAACCCTAGAATCCCCTCCCCCCCCCGCTAGATCCACATCTAGCACTTTTGCTCCCCCCATATTACTTCCGTGAGTCAGCTGATCCCGGCTTCCCCCACCTTCCCGTTGATCTCCCCCGTGTGGGAGTCTCTCCTCCTCCTTACCTTCCTCCTTCCCCCCCCCCCCTTTTGGCGCGGGAAAAAAGCCCGCGCTTTCCTGAACCAGCCCCGCCCCCTGTGGCGCAGCTCCTGTTGCGGCCATCATCCCAGTTCCCTTATCCCCGAGTCTCACCTCCCTCCAGGACCGATGCCCACATTCCCCATCATCATCATTTTGTCTACCGAAAGGAAAAAAGGAAATTTTAGGAATTTTAACCAGAACTCTACCCACATCCCCATCCATCAGCCCACCCCCAAAATATTCTTTACCCATATTTACAACCCCATATACAACCACATCCCCTCAGTTCGAGTCCAGTTTTTCCGTCTGTATAAAGGTCCAAGCCTCTTCTGGCGTTTCAAAATAATGGTGTCTGTCCTGATAAGTGACCCACAGTCGCGCAGGCTGCAGCATGCCGAACCTGACTCTTTTTCTATGCAGCACCGCCTTGGCCCGGTTGAAGCCAGCTCTCCTCTTTGCCACCTCCGCGTTCCAATCCTGGTATACTCGGATCATCGCGTTCTCCCATCTGCTGCTCTGCACCTTCTTGGCCCATCTCAGCACACTTTCTTTATCCACGAAGCGATGGAACCTTGCCACTATCGCCCTTGGCGGCTCATCTGCCTTGGGTCTCCTCGCCAGGACCCGTGAGCCCCTTCCAGCTCCAGGGGAGTCGGAGAGGCCTCTGCACCCATCAGCGAATGGAGCATCGTGCTCACGTACGCCCCAGCATCAGCTCCCTCCACTCCTTCGGGAAGACCCAGAATCCGGAGGTTCTTCCTCCTCGACCTGTTCCCCAGGACCTCAATTCTCTCGGCCCACCTCCTGTGCACCGCCTCGTGCGCCTCCATTTTTACCGCCAGGCCCTGGATATTGTCCTCGTTGGTGTTCACCTTATCGTTCACCTCACGAAGCTCCACCGCCTGGGTCGTCTGGGTCTCCTTCAGCCCCTCGATCGCCAACTGCATCGGCGCCAGCACCTCCTTTTTCAGCACCTCCATGCATCTCATGAAGAACTCCTGCTGGTCTGGCCCCCACGCTGCTTGCACTCTGCCCTCTTGCCTTCTTCTCCTCATTTTGTTCTCTGCTCCATGGCCTCTTGCCTCGTTGCTCCACCGCTGCTCCCTGCCATATATTGTGGGGGGGGGGGGGGGGGGAAGAATCTCACTGCTCCTTCCCACACGGGATCAGTCAAAAAAAAGCTCCGTTGGGGCTCCTCTGGAGAGCCCGAAAGTCTGTTTTCACGGGAGCTGCCGAAACGCGCGGCTTAGCTCCGCATCGCCGCAACCGGAAGTCCACTTAAAAGATTCATCAGCTACTCACTTCCCTTCTGCTTACGTCACTTAAATATAGGGAAATTAACAGGAATGTTTTTCAAATGCTTATAAGTTAACTGGAATGTTTTATTGAATGCTCGTTGTTGAAACAAAATAGGAACATTTTAAATTTCCTAGTTGCTTATAGTAACTCCCTGCCTTTGGAGAAAGGAAAACAAAGCTGCAATACTCACCAGCCAATCAACCCACAGCCTTCTTGTGAAATCGCAGTTCGATTTCTTTTTCACTCACTTCTTGAAACTCGAGTGCACCCCACTCTATTCCTGCTGTTATCTCCAATCAGGTCTACACTCTTGTCTTGCTCTCTTATATTCACCTTCATGTAATTTCTTTAAAGATGTTCTCAATCTTTCCCACTATTTGCTGGCTGATAAAATACATCCAATAATGTAATGCATCTCAAGTGTTTAACTCTAACCAAACAAAATCTGTCCTTGACCCCTAGTTCCAGAAGATCCTCTCTCTTCAGCACGACAATGCTCTCTTTAATCAATACCGCCACCCCTCATCTTTGGTCTCCTTCCCCATCTTTCCTGAACACCTTGTATCCTGGAATAATTAGCACTCAGTCCTCCCCCTTTTTGAGCCCTTTTCAAGCTTTTTTTGATTGGAGCAAGACTTCCTTATTCTTATACTCCAATTCACATCCAGCACAGATCAACATGCCATTTGCCTTCCTAATTGCTTGCTCTACTTGTATGCTAATCGGTGGTGTGCAAGGCATGCCCAAAATGTTCTACATCACGACTTTGAACACCTAAGCATATAAAAGTAGGTCATATGAAGAAAGGACCAAGCTTTTTTGTAGACTTGTGGCAAGGAAAAATTGCTGTTGGACTAGGCTGCTTTCCGATGAACTTCATATAACCAAGCAAGGCAGCACCCTGAAGGGTAGAATGGTTTTAGCTGGAGTCTACGAATTTCAGATTACACAAATAATCTTAGTAGCAGTATATTTTCATTGCAAGTGCCTGTAACTTAAATAGCACATCAGTAATTTTCCACCTGGACAGTAATCAGATTCACAAAATGTTACTGGCTGATTTGCATCTTTCCTACAATTACTGTGCCGGTGGTTGTATCTGTGATTGTCAGAATTAACATACATCCCTTTTCATTGCTAAAAACCCTTTTGCACCAAAAAGATGACTTGCCTGGTGTAACTTTTCTCTCTCAGTTGTTAGTTCTTGAGAATACCGCTCATTTATTGTTGTTGTTTGTGTTGTCCATTCAATTCGCAACCTGTCTAGTTCACTGCTCTTTTCCGACAATGCCTGGATAAAATTTCAAAAAGGATTAAATTCCACTCAGGTATACAACAAAAACACAACAGTAGTTTGGTATATTCCACTTCAGTACATAGTAATCAGATCAGAACATTTTAAGCAATTGGAAAAAATGGCAATAGCTTTGCTGCATTTTCATGTTGTTGCACCAGAACATCAATCAGTTTTTATTTAAATAAAATGCAAATTAATGCATAGTGGGATATATGTGAATAATGCGAGAGTATAATACTACCAAAATTATTGATGAACATTAGCAGATTGCAAAAATAACCTGCAGCTGAATATTTTTATTGGACTTGCATTTCATGGTCCCAACCACTGAAGCTACAAGCACTACCAACAGGTAGAATGCACTTTCAATGTCCTTGTTCTCTAAAGCTAAGCGGCTATATGGAGAACTAATAATAATAATAATCTTTATTATTGTCATAAGTAGGCTTACATTAACAATGCAATGAAGTTATCGTGACAAGCCCCTACTTGCTACACTCTGGCACCTTTTTGGGTACACTGTTTACGCTGGGCCTGTTTAGCACACTGGGCTAAATCGCTAGCTTTGAAAGCAGACCAAGGTAGGCCAGCAGCACGGTTCAATTCCCGTAACAGCCTCCCCGAACAGGTGCCGGAATGTGGCGACTAGGGGCTTTTCACAGTAACTTCATTGAAGCCTACTTGTGACAATAAGCGATTTTCATTTTCATTTCATTCACTGAGGGAGAATTCAGAATGTCCAATTCACCTAACAAGCACATCTTTCGGGACTTGTGGGGGGAAAACCGGAGCATCCTGAGGAAACCCACACAGACACGGGGAGAATGTGCAGACTCCGCACAGACAGTGACCCAAGCTGGGAATCAAACCTGGGATCCTGCCGCTGTGAAGCAACAGTGCTAACTACTCTGCTATCGTGCTGCCTTATCGAGGTACTTCCCCACCAGAGAGGAGGAAAAAGAATGGAAGGTCCACTATTATCAGGTCACTTTCATTTAACTTCTGGTGACCAGTTCAGGAATTGGAGAGAAAAATCAGTCAAAATTACATATGGCTTGGAGGGATTAAAAGTATAATTTCTGGAGGTCCTTTTGCATTCTAGCAAACAGTTACGGAGAAACATGTTCTCATTATAGCTATCTTTTTGCCATCTAAATGCCACTCGATTGCATTGTAGTGGAAAATGTCGTCAACAGTGCCATCAGTCAGCACTTACACAGAAATAATTTGCTCACTGATGCCAATTTTGGGTTCTGCCAGGGCCACTCAGTTACGAGCATCATTACAGCCTCAATCCAAACATGGAGAAAAGCACTGAACTAAGAGGGGAGGAGAGAGTGACTGCCTTTGACACTAAGGCAGCATTCCATCAAGGAATCCTGGCGAAACTGAAGTCAATGGGAATCAGAAGAAAAACTCACCACCAGCTGGAGTCATACCTAATACAAAGGAAGTAGTTTTTGGAGGCCAATCATCTCAGACCCAGCACATTGCTGGAGTTCCTCAGGTTCATGTTCTAGTCCCAAACATCTTTAGCTGCTTCACAAGTTGCCTCCCTTCCATCACAAGTGGGGATGTTAGTTGATGATTACACAATGATCAGCAACATTTGCAACTCTTTAGATATTGAAACATTCAGTGCCAGTACGTAGCAATAAGTGGCAAGTAACATATGAAATGAAAAATGAAAATCGCTTATTGTCACAAGTACGCTTCAAATGAAGTAACTGTGAAAAGCCACTAGTCGCCACATTCGGCGCCTGTTCAGGGAGGCTGTTACGGGAATTGAACCGTACTGCTGGCCTGCCTTGGTCTGCTTTCAAAGCCAGCGATTTAGCCCTGTGCTAAACAGCCCACAAAAGTGCTGTGCAATGACCATCTCCAGAAGAGAGAATCCAACCATCTTCCCCTGACTTTGATGGGCCATTTCCATCACTGAATCAGCCATTACCAATATCTCTGGGAATTCCATTGATCAGAAACTGAACAGGACCAGCCATTTAAATACTGTGGCTTCACAGCGCCAGGGTCCCAGGTTCGATTCCCCGCTGGGTCACTGTCTGTGCTGAGTCTGCACGTTCTCCCTGTGTCTGCGTGGGTTTCCTCCGGGTGCTCCAGTTTCCTCCCACAGTCCAAAGACATGCAGGTTAGGTGGAATGGCCATGATAAATTGCCCTTAGTGACCAAAGGGGGTAAGAGGGGTTATTGGGATAGGGTGGAAGTGGGGGCTTGGGTGGGTCGGTGCAGATGATGGGCCGAGTGGCCTCCTTCTGCACCGTATGGATGTACAAGAGCAGGTCAGAGGCTGGGAATTCTAGAGAGTAACTCACCGCCTTAGTCCCCAAAAGCCTGTCCACTACCGAAAAGGAACAAGTCAGGACTGTGATGGAATACTCTCCACTTGCCTGGGTCGGTATGACTCCAACTACAGCCGGCTTGATTGGCACCCCGCCCACCAACTTAAACATTGGGCGGGATTCTCTGGCTCCCCGTGGCATATTTCTTGGCAGCAGGAGGTGGCCCGCCGTTGGCCAGTGGGCAGGATCTACTGGTCCCACCACTGTAAAAGGGATTTCCCATTGATTCCACCTCACACTGCCAGGACACACGTGGCAGAGTGCACAATCAGCAGGACCAGAAGCTTTTGTTAATGTGAAGAGCTGGATGATCTCGCCCATTCACTCCATCCACCACCAATGCAAAGTAGCAGCAAATATGCACTGCAACAACTAGCCATAGATCATAGAATCTACAGTGCAGAATCTACAGTGCAGAAGGAGGCCATTCGGCCCATCGAGTCTGCACCGGCTCTTGGAAAGAGCACCCTACCCAAGGTCCACACCTCCACCCTATCCCCATAACCCAGTAACCCCACCCAACACTAAGGGCAATTTTGGACACTATGGGCAATTTAGTATGGCCAATCCACCTAACCTGCACATCTTTGGACTGTGGGAGGAAACCGGAGCACCCGGAGGAAACCCACGCACACACGGGGAGGATATGCAGACTCCACACAAACAGTGGCCCAAGCCGGAATCAAATCTGGGACCCTGGAGCTGTGAAGCAATTATGCTAGCCACAATGCTACCGTGCTGCCCAAGTCATGGTTCCTTTAAATGTCCAAACCCACAATCCTAAATGGCAAGGGCAGCATTCTCATGGGAATATCACCATCTGCAAATTCCCTTCCATGCAACATACCATCCTGACATGAAACAATATCACCATTCATTCACAGTCGATAAATCAACTCCCTCCCTAATAGCACTGTATGTACCTGCACTAGGTGGACTGTACAGGTTCGAGAAGGCACTCACTACCACCTTCCCAGACAATTTGGGATGAGCAACAAATGTTGGCCTTGCCAGCAATACCTACATCCCATGCAAGAAAATAAATAAACAGAAGAAGTCAGAAAAACAGGGAGCGGATTGTAGAGTACATGCCCTAAAAGGAACTCTTGCAGTTACCAATAAACATACATTTTTAAAATCATTCAATTCAGCAAAACTGAATCAAAGTTTTCTAACATTTGAGAAATTTTTTCAGTTGGGGAATTGGAGAAAATGATTAAAGTAAACAATTAAAGCAAATATTAAACACATCAGGTAAAATATTTCTTCAATATACATTAAAAATCATTATGTGAAAATTTAGGATGACTCTGAGAACTTGATCACTAACTTACTGCGACAAGTTTAACATACCTTTTGTGTGCAAGCTAATTGCCTGGTAAAGTCTTCCTTTATTTTTTTAAGCTGTTGTTCCAACAACAACTTTTCATCCTGCAGACAGAGGAGCAAGTGTAAGCAATTTGGGACTAATTAGCGAGATTCAATTTACTCTTTCTCACTTTTCCCTGGACTTAAATGTATTCTTCAAGGGACAGTGCCTTGATGGTAGAACTATTCACATACCATGAACGGGATTCTGTGAACAGATACCACAACACAATTCAGGATAGGCAAGCCGATTGCCATTCTCCATTTCTCTCCCCTGACGTCCATAATACTTTACCAGAAATTAAGGACAATGGCTGCACAACAAAAAGGCTATTAGGTTTCATTGAAAAAATTCTGTCAAACTGAACAGACTGAATAATTTGTTTTCTTTTAAATAAATTTAGAATACCCAACTATTGTTTTCCAATTAAGGGGCAATTTAGCATGGCTAATCCACCTACCCAGCACACCTTTGGGTTGTGGGGGTGAATGTGCAAATTCCACACGGACAGTGACCCGGGGCCGTGATCGAACCTGGGTCCTCGGCGCCGTAGGCAGCAGTGCTAACCATGTGCCGCCCCATAATTTTGTTTTAAATGCCTTTTATGACACTAAGCATTTCATATGTATTTTGAAAACAGAACACAACAAGCATTAAACCGTGCTGCGTTTTTAAAAATAGAAGTCTAAAGAAATGCATGAAGGCCAATGTATTGTTCGCTGTGTATTTTGCATACTCACGAATGGGCCTACGATTGCCACTTTCTCACCCGAAAGGCATGGAATCTACCTTAAATTACCCTGGAAGGGAAAAGTACTTCAAAAATATGAGAAAGTAGTAAAGCTAGCCATTTCATGCAGCCACTATGCAGTGGCAACACAGGTGATGTTTTCCACTAGCAGGATGCTGCAGTCAAGCCAAAAAGATGTTCTGTCTACCACACAAATTCATAATGTGTATATGAATGTCAGTGCCGGTGTGATGCCAGCTACGTAGTCCGTACATCCCAATGAATGGCAGATCGGATCAAACAACAAGTCTCTTTGGCTGTTCACAAGTGGCAGGCTACTGACCATACTCAACTAACATATGGTTTCAAAACTCAGAACATAGAGCCTAATGTTAGGTGTGATTTTGCAATTGGTCAGCATTTGCTGAACAATTCCAAGAATGCCAAGAATTACACTAACAACCAATTTAAGATTATTGGTCGGGCTTGCAATGTAGCTCAATTACGCTGGCTAGGAGTGACATATATTCACATGCAGGGACCTGGCCTCTGCAGGCAAAAGGAATTAGCCAGAACATTGCACCTTTTTTTGATAAACAAAAGCAAAGTGAACAATAGCTCTCTGATGCATTCACTATGGTGACGTCTTTGCATAGTTTATCCATTGCAATTTTTTTTTTTTTTTTAAATTTTGCAGGTCTGCAGCTCCCCGAGACAGCTCCGCAGTGGCTGTCCCTCAGAGTACACTGGAAGTGCCAACCCACATCCTCCCTTCTCTCAATGCTTATCCCCGCCTACTTCAACAGTGCTGCGCCTTTCCCAACATATGTCTTACGCTGGCTGCCTACTAATTATCCAGCCAGCGCGAGATTGCGTTCTGGCGCCGACCATGACTGGAAACATGTTTTGCGCCTGCTTCCAGGCCCACCAAGTGCGCACATCCATTGCATAAAAAGTTCAGGCCATGGAATAGTTTTCCAGTAATGGAGGCAAAAATTCTACAATTAACTGACAAAGCCAGTTAGATGCTGTGATGAAGCAACATAGAAAGGTGAGCCAATATGCACTTTTACGACAAAAAAGTAAATTTCTGTTTACTGAGCACATACAAACTTACCTTGATACATTTTAAACAGCTAGCTAAATATTTCTTTATTTCCACATCTGTTCCATGTAGTAATTTTAAAGAAAGATGATTCAAGTGTTTGAAAGGATTGGTCTCCACAACATTTAGATAGGCAGGTGTATAGTCAAATAGTGGTGCTGAAGAAACTAACTGCAGCAGGAACCTGGAAGAATGTAGGTTACAGTTGCACAAATTTATTTTACAAAAAAGGGTAAATAATAACATCTCATTCCAATAAATATTTCAGTAACGCTGCACTTTTAACTATGCTTAGTAAGAAAATGATTGGCGGCATGTGGCACAGTGGTTAGCACTGCTGCCTACAGCGCTGAGGACCCGGGTTCAGATCCCAGCCCTGGGTCACTGTGCGTGTGGAGGTCACTGTGCGTGTGGAGTTTGCACATTCTCCCCGTGTCTGCGTGGGTTTCATCCCCACAACCCAAAGATGTGCAGGTTAGGTGGATTGGCCACCTAATTGGAAAACAAAATTGGGTACTCATTTTTAAAAAATTTTTTATTTTTTTTAAAAGAAAGAAAATGATTAAAATCTTCTCACACAGCAAATAAAGAGATCTGAAGTCAGAACTTGAAGTTGAGTTACCGGTGCATTAAGGCAATAATTTGTAAGTGCTGACAAGAATGTTGGTTCAGGATCCTTGAAAGCAGGGGGACATTTTGGGTACATTCACCCATTTCTTTTAGTCTTGGATATAACGGACTTATTTAAATGCATTCCAGACTTCCTGGGAAGTGAAATTGATTTGAATTCTAATCATTGCTGCTGGCCTCCACATTGGACGCTTTGAAATGGCTAACAATTATTTATTGTTCAACTCCGGCAAACAGTTCCAGTGGATATTGTCCCTCCTGTTCCCACAGCAAAAAGAAATACAGGTTTAATCTCCAATTCCTCTGTAAGCACAGTCAGGAATATCTGATACAAAAACAAAATTTCAGGGCGGCACGGTGGTGCACTGCTGCCTCGTGGCGCCGAGGACCCAGGTTCGATTTCGGCCCCGAGTCACTGTTCGTGTGGAGTTTGTACATTCTCCTGAGTGTGCATGGGTCTCACCCCCACAACCCAAAAAGAGGTGAATTGGCCACGGTAAATTGGAAAGTAAAAGAATTGGGTACCCTAATTTCATTTTTTAAAAAAACTTTCTAGGTTCACTGACCTACAATGTCAACTTTGTTTCCTGCTCCACTGATGCTGTCTTGCAGCTGACCCACTGGATACTTCCAAAATTGTGTTTTCATTTAAAAAATATCTGAATGCACAGAAATCTTTGCCTTATATTATGTAGATTGATACAGGTGGCTTACTCCCTTCCCCATTTGCTTACTGAAGATACCGTTATTTTTCTTCCTCTTGTGTTGGTTGTATATATTCATGGTGTGGTTCTTTATTATAGTTATTTTCAATGTTACACTTATTTTCTCCGTCCTATTGATTGATAAGTTCTCTTTCATCACCTCAAATCACATTTTAAAAATATGCATTTATACATTGTATTGCTTGTGAATAACCTTCCAGATCAATTCTGGTTCTAAAAAAAAATTATATTGCAATATTAATCTTTCATTATTTGAAAAAACATAGTCAAGCCTTTCATCTACACACATTTACACAATGTAACCAAAATAGCAAATCTAACACTACTCACCTTGGAACGTCTTTGCTCTCCTCTTGGATGCACTGCTGTAGAAGGTCTATAAACTTTTGTGGGAATGCAGAAAAATCTATCAAGAGCCCTTGCTGATGCTTTAAACTATGAAAGGAGAAATCAAAAATCAAAATTCTGCAGACTACATTTAACAGCTAGCTCAAAGATTTAAAAGTCATAAATCTCGAACAACCTAAAAAATGAAGCATGAATCTGTTATTTCCTACAATCAGATCGTCTTGCTGACCTGAAATCTATAGATGTATTTCATCAAATAAATACTGTTCAAGTGCTCTTTGTAATTAAAAGAACTAAATTTAGGGCATTTTACTTTGCTAGAAAAATATACCCTAGATAGGTGAAGTAGTACCCATTGCTTTTGCTGAATTTGAAGTAGACTTCACGTTTCTGCATTTTAACATTATTCGAATGCAATGGCAGTATGTTTCATGGACATATCACTAGGAACATTCCATGGCATTTGGCACACATCATGAAGCAAAGAGCTGACATCAGTCAATGTTAGGTTGATTGAATTGGTCAAATATTGCGTGCTAATAAAAAATCTCAATCAGCCAAGTCAAATTGCAGTCAACTTTGGAAAAAAGTAAATAGATTGAAAAAACAGTTACATCAGCACTAAGATCTATACATTAAAAATACATTGTTTGGGGGCAGCAGAATGGCACAGTGGTTAGCACTGCTGCCTCACAGTGCCGAGGTCCCAAGTTCGATCCTGGCTCTGGGTCACTGGCCGTGTGGAGTCTGCACATTCTCCCCGTGTTTGCGTGGGTTTCGCCCCCACAATGCCAAAGATGTGCAGGGTAGGTAGATTGGCCATGCTAAATTGTTCCTTAATTGGAAAAGATTAATTGGATACTCCAAATTTATTTTTAAAAATAAATTGTTTCACATATTAGGATCCTGGACCAGACCCCAACAGTGGCTAGGATACTGGACAGGAACCTCAATATTTTAATTTTGTAAGATTGTGAGGAAAGGATACCTCGCTCCAGGAGTGGTTTCACACAAAATAGGGATATGGTATATTAAAACAAACTTTATTACTAACACAGGATTTAAATATCTTTAACATCACACAAGAAAATAGCTTACAATTACCCCTTAAATAATGCTAATCAATACAGCGACACAATGATCCTTAACTGCTTTCTATACTTCCACTCAAACAACAAAACCATTTCCCCAATCCACCTTTAAATACAGTTAGCACTCAGCAATGCTTGCTGTATAAAGATGCCTTGGATACTCCACTTTGAGAAAGAGAGATCTTTTGAGATTGCTTGAAAGAAAGAGACCTGGCACTCTGTCAGAATAATACAGAATCTCTGGCTGTATTTCTTCAGAAACCTTCTCAGTTCACCTTCCAGCCGAAAGCTAATCCTGAAAACATCAACACCTGACTGCTTCACCGCTGGCTCCTCCCATTAACTACATCATCTCACTAAACTGAACACAATAGGTGTGATTCAGCAGACTCAAGTTAAAGACGCCGCCATATAATGTCACTTTGCCGTTTGTTTTTGGCCTCAGCGAGGAACTCCCTGTTGAGGCCACTGTAAGTCATTTCCTGCACTGGCCAGTTTAGGAAGGCTACACCCGGATCGGGGCACCATTTTTAAAGGCATCCCTGATCTTTCAGCCCCTCTACCATGGCTTCAGGGCCCCCCTCCTCCACTTCACCCAACTTACCTCTTCCGCAGCCCTCAAGCCCCACTCATCCAATCTCTTATGGACAAGGCACCCCCAGGTCTGACATCTGGCATGGGCAACCTGGCACCTTGCCACTGCCAGGGTGTCCAGGTGGCAGGGGAGTGCCAGGGTGTAACCTGTCCTGTACCCAACTACCCAGGGGCCTCAAGATCAGCGAGATCCTCCTCCTCCTCCTCCTCCCACCCTCGGCTGTCTCCGAGGATCTCCACAAATTAATAGTTCCCATTCAATCGACACTGGCAAAGACAGCTGAGATGGTAAAGGCACATGACACGGTGTTATAGGGTGTGTGGGCGGCTCTCTCGAAGCAGAGCGATCAGATTGTCTCCTTGGCGGCTTAGATCGCGATGTTGGCCCGTGTTAATAAAGCACTGCATGCCATGGTGATGACCAGGAGAATTGCTCCAGGAGAGAGAACCTTAGAATTGTGGGGCTGTCAGAGGGAGTGGAGGGCCCAAATCCAACTGAGAACATATCAAAGATACTTAGATCGAGCCCACCAGTCTATTAGGCAGGAACCCCGTTCCAGTGAGCCATCACAGACAATCATAGTTTGGTTCCATAGCTATCAGGAGAAGGAACGAGTCATGAGGCGGGCAAAGGATCACCGAGACTACAAATGGGAAGGTCACGCCATCGGGCTCCTTAAGATGTGGGATCAGAGCCGGCTAAAAGGCATGTGGCATTTAACAAGGCCACGGCCGCGTTATACAAGAGTGGAGTTCGGTTTGGGGTGGTATACCGTGCCTCCAAATATCTTATGATACAAAAGATTATTAATTCGATGTGACGGAGGAGGTCGATGCTTTTGTTAGGAAGCCTGGACTCGGGGAAAGTTAATTGTAATTTGTATGGGTCTTGATATTGTTGGGGAGGGCAGGTAAATTTCTGCAGGAGGCCCATTTGGGGGTCAGGGAGCAGCCACGGTTACAGAGGGCAGGGTGGGGCAGGTATTCCACACAGGTTTCAATGGTAGGATCCGGGGGCTGCAGTTTTGGTTAATAAAGGGGTTCCTTTTTCGTCTGTTCCTGGCGGACCGGAGGGGGAAGACATATGATTACCAGTCGGTCTTTGACGGGCACCTCAATGGTCCTAGTTAATGTGTATGCTCCAAATTGGGATGATAAGGCCTTTAGTAACAAGATACTGGTTCTATTCCTTTTTTTTTTTAAATTTAGAGTACCCAATTAAGGGGCAATTTAGCATGGCCAATCCACCTAACCTGCACATCTTTTGGGTTGTAGGGGTGGAAACCCATGCAAACACGGGACGAATGTGCCAACTCCACACGGACAGGGAGCCGGGGCCGGGATCTAACCCGGGTCCTCAGAGCCATAGGCAGAAGTGCTAACCACTGCGCCACCATGGTTCTATTTCTGACATGGATTCACTCGAGTTAATTTTGGGCAGGGTGTGAGAGAGAGAGAGAAAACGCGACAAATTGTGTCTTAGACAATCGATTGGACCGATCTAGGCCTAAGTCTCTGATTCCATCACGAGTGGCAAAAGAGCGGTGGCAAAAGCATTGCTGGCTTTTATGGAGCAGATGGGGGCGGGGTGCAGGTCCGTGGCGCTTTTTGCATCCGAGTGATAGGGACTTTTCTTTTTTCTCCCATGTTCATCAGGTTTCATCTCGAGTTGACTTTTTTGTAGTGGGTAGATCTCTCCATCCTGGGGTGTGAAAAGGGCAGGGTACTCGGCAATTGTTATCTCACATCATGCCCCACATTTTGTGGATTTGGTGTTAAAGCCAGGTCCCTCTCAAAGTCCGCCATGGAGATTGGAATACTGTTATTGGGGTGCATTACGTTAAAAGAGTGAGTCTATTTCACCTTCTACATTGTGGGAGGCCCTTAAGTTGGATAGTAGTGGAGAGATCATTTTCTCCATGTCACATGAGGAAATGACTGGGAGGATGGAGCGGCAGTGGCTGGTGGATTCCATCCTAGAAACTGCCAGCACTCGTTTGCCCCTAAATCAGAGTTGGTGGCAAGTAGGAAAAAGTTGCAGATGCAATTTGAGCTACTCTCAACAGGTAAGGCGGTGAGCCAGCTGCGACGGTCTTTCATTTGGGCGAGCAAGACCCTGTGGATTCATAGTACGTTTCTTTAGAGAGGGAGACTAGAGGGAGGTGGTTTAGCCTTACCCAATTTGTTATTTTACTACTGGGTAGCTAATATTAAAAAACTGGGGTGGCTCAAGTTTCCAAATTCCATATGGGGACAGATGGAGGCAGGCTCTTGTGGTGGTTCTAGCGTAGGGGCCTTGGTAACTGCATTGTCTCTGTTTTCCCATGCAAAATTTACCTCGAGTCCAGTACTGGTGTCCACTCGGAGGATTTGGGGACAATTTAGACGATATTTGAAGCTAGGCTCAATGTTTTTCAAAAAATTTAGAGTACCCAATTATTTTTCTTTTCCAATTAAGGGGCAATTTAGCATGGCCAATCCACCTACCCTGCCCATCTTTGGGTTGTGGGGGCACGCAGACACGGGGAGAACGTGCAAACTCCACACGGATAGTGACCCAGGGCCGGGATTCGAACCCGGGTCCTCAGCGCCGCAGCCCCAGTGCTATCCACTGCGCCACGTGCCGCCCTGAGCTCAGCTCCATGTTAACATCAGCCCCTATTTGTAGGAATCATCTCTTCACACCATCAGGTTTAGACTCAAAAAAGTTCAGGACACAGAAGGAAGGGCTGGGAAAGAGAGAGAGAGAGAGAGAGAGAGAGAGAGAGAGAGAGAGAGAGAGAGTGGCTCTTCAAAGGGCCAAATCTACCACCTGTTGCACTAGGCTCAGCTTGATTCAGTTCAAGGTGGTGCACAGAACACATCTGGCCAAGGCGAAGATATGTTTTTTTTCTCAGAGGATAGATGCGAACGTTGTACTCAGGGGCCGGCGAATCATACTCATATATTCTGGTTGTGTCCGAAACTTGTAAGCTTTTGGGTCTCCTTCCTTAATACCATGTTATAGATTCTTGGTATTGAGCTGGAGCATTGTCGGCTGGTGTCCAGTTTTGGGGTTTCGGACTCACTAGTACTGAGGCGGGTGTGAAGGCAGATGTCCTTGTCTTTGCCCCATTGATAGCCCAGAGGAAGGTTCTGCTGGGGTGGAGATCTCCTACTCCGCCCAGTGCCTCGGCCTGATTGGGTGACCTAATGGAGTTCCTATATCTAGAGACGGTCGAGAGGGTCGGTAGAAGGGTGCTACTCGAGATGGCAGCCATTCATTTCCTTTTTCAGAGTTAGTCACCGTCAGCTGTTGGGGGGGGCGGAGGTATTAGTCTTTTCTAGTTATATGTTGAAGGGTTGGCTTTAGTGGGGTTGTAAATTTTTAATTGTGTTATTCATGTATTGTACCTTAACGTATTTGTTGTTTAGTGTGGACTGATTTTGTAATAATGATGAAAACGTTTTTGCAAAAATGTTTTAATAAATCTGTGCACCTGGATCTCGCCTGAGCGAGATCCAGATCGCAATGCAAGATTCCATTGAATCTCACAAGACGTTTAGAGCATCGCGAATCTCAATGTAAGCCTCTCGTGAGATTCAACGGCCTCGTGCCGACACCAAGTCGGGTCTGATGAGGTCACCGAATCGCTCCCAACGTCTCTAATTATCTACTCCCCAGGGTACCCCTCTTAATCTAAATAAAAGTCCATTAGCCCAAACGTTTATGATGCTTTGGCTTCAAAACGGGCTAGCTGTCTTCCAAACCAGAATATTTAAAACATGACTGGGGCAGTCACATTCAATCCCAGGCTTTTAACCCTTACTGCACCAAATGCATAGTAACAATACATCTGAAATTCCTACATTCATCGCATACAATACAGGGAGATACCACAATACAGTAAACAATTTTCGGAGGAAAATAATTAGGAGCATGACTCAGAATAACATACTCTACACAAGATAGCAAATTAATTTATCTAAATAGCAGCACAGAAGTGTATAGCTTTAGTGAATCTCGATGGTCTTCTCGGGCTTTGTGCCAACTAACAGCAACTCTAATTTCTATTTGGAGTCTGATTAAATGTGAAAGCCCTCCCTCATACGTCATGGTAATTTGTCCAATGCTTTTCTTGACATTCAACCATAGTCAAGCTGAGAATCAATGCATGGGATCTTCAGGTCCCGTGGATGGCGTACCCCCGCCACAGGTTTCCCGACGGCGTGGGGTAGATTCAATGGGAAATCCCATTGACAGCAACAGGACCAGAAGATCCTGCCTGCAGCCAATAGCAGGCCACCTCCCGCTACCGAAAAATAGGTCACGGAGAGGCCAGAGAATCTTGCACAATCTCTTAAGCTGCCATATATCAAAATAAAGTCACTAAATATAGTAAATATTGCTTACCTCTGAAAATCGTCTTCCGTTATTATCAAGTTATAAAGGAAAAGTGGATCTATATCGTCTGTTAACCGGACTATCAAATCCTGCAATTAAAATACTAATTTGCTGAGTTGTTCTACTGGTTAACAGTGTTAATGCTACAATTCACATCTTAAAACTAACAAAAATTACTTAACAGTTAATTCCATTAGTATGAATCTGATTATACACATTCACTTTGCATTTAGCAGAGGGTAAAATCCTTTACCTACCACAAATACTCAGAAGACTGAAGCCATTGTTGTTGATTCTTGCTTCAAACTCTGTTCCCTACTAAAGATTCCATCCTTTTCCCTGGCAAGAGGCTAAGATTAAGCCAGTCGGTTCGCAACCTTGATGTCACGTTTAATTTTGTGATGAGCTTCCAACCTCACATTCACGTCATCACTAAGACCCGGTATTTTCACCGTTATAATAATCTTTATTGTCACAAGTAGTCTTACATTAACACCAATGAAGTTACTGTGAAAAGCCCCTAGTCGCCGCATTCCGGGCCTGTTCGGGTACACAGAGGGAGAATTCGGAATGTCCAAATTACCTTATAAGCACGTCTTCCAGGACTTGTGGGAGGAAACCGGAACACCCGGAGGAAACCCACGCTGACACGGGGAGAACGTGTGGATTCTTCACAGACAGTGACCCAAGCCGGGAATCGAACCTGGGACCCTGGCGCCGTGAAGCAACCATGCTAACCAGTGTGCTACCGTGCCTCTGTAGTATTGCTCAACTTCAGCCCCATCTTAGGTCATCTGTTACTGAAACCCTCAACTATGCCTTCTTTACCTCCAAACTTGACTATTCCAATGCACTCCTGGCTGTTCTCCCACGTTCTACCCTCTGTAAATTTGGAAGTTATCCAAAACTCTGCTGCCTGTGTATTAATTTATTAACTCACAGCATGTTCTGTTCCTCTATCACTCCCTGTGCTCACTGAACTACATTGACTTCTGGTCAAGCAACATCTTGATTTTTTTTTTTTTTTAATGAATACTATTATTGAAGATTTTCCATTTTACCACAAAACGCAACAAATCTCCAAAATTTAGTACAGTACAGAGCGATCCATATTCCACATATACATATAGAAAAGACCAGCAGATATTCATACAAACGGTTCAGTGTAATCGTTGTAGTCAGCGTCTCCTTTCCTCCAGATAACGGAAGGATACCGGAAAGAGTGGGGGATTTCAGGGTAACAAGATGAAGCTATGAGCACATAGCACCACAGTGCGCGCCCTCCTCCACAGGACAAAAGGCAGAGCTACAGAATATACGGGATCCCTTATGGGGTAAAATACGGAACCTAACCCAATGTCCCAAGACAGCCAAGCAATTAAATGAAACCCCAGAAAAAGGGGAACAACAGGATACCGCCATTGGTACAAGACATGGCTTGGCTCTTTTACACAGGAGCCAATAAGCCAAGGATTCTTACACCATGTCAACATTCAACACAACAGACCTCACTCCTCTCCAGCCAAATCAGAGGCACCGTTTAGGCCCTGCCATCACCGGAAAACTTAAACCATTCCCCACCAAGGAAACTCCACCGACAAGAAGAACCATCAAGACACCCATCATTGGGATTTCTTGTGGAGAAGAATACAATTCTCCTCCTCCTGAGAAGGGACACTCTCTAGAATTAAATATAACAAATGTATTAGCACCACTCCTACCCAAATAAAGAAAGAAAGAGAACCCAAGAGAGAGGGACACTAGGATTAGCTAATAGATGCGAGACATGGGGCGGGATTCTCCGACCCTGTGCCATAGGGGAGAATCGCCAGCGGGTCGCGTAAATCGTGCCACACCGCCCCGACACCGGCACGCAATTCTCCACAGAGCGGAGAATCGGCGCCATTGGCGCTGGCCACGGGCCGCTCTACGCGGCTGGCCCAGCGATTCTCCAGCCAGGGTGGGCCGAATGGCCGTAAGAAAAGAGCCAAGTCGCGCCGGCACTGTTCTAACCTGTTCTGGGCCGGTGGGACCTCGCCGTTTAAGGGTCGGTTGGCGGCCTTTGGGGGGGAAAAGGAGGGGGTCCGACCCTGGGGGGGCCTCCGATGTGGCCTGGCCTGTGATCGGGGCCCACCAATTGACGGGCTGGCCTCTGTGGCTTGGGGCCTCCTTTCCTATGCGCCGGCCTCTGTAGTCCTGTGCCATGTTGCGTCAGGACCAGCGCGTTGAAGGGGGCCACTGCGCATGCGCGCGTTGATGCCGGTGCCACTGCGCATGTCCTCGTTGGTGCCGGCACAACTGCGCATGCGCAGATCCCACTGCCCACAGTTCACGCCGAGATCTGCAGCTGGAGCGGCACGAACCGCTCCAGCGCCGTGCTGGCCTCCTGGAGGGGCCAGAATTAGTCGTAGGAGCGGCCCGTTCACGCCGTCGTAAAATACGACGGCGCTTACGACGGCGTGGGCAATCTGTCGCAGGATTGGAGAATCCCACCCATGGTCTAGCAAAGTACACTTTCACAGAAAGAATACCGGAAACGGAACAGCAAAACTTCATAAGAAACAGGATACCGCCCCTCAAGGAGAGCCCAAGCCTCAAGAAAGAGGACAGTTTGGAAGCCCCAGCAAAAAGCCACTTGGGAGAGGGCGACTTACTCCTCCATCCAGCCTAATTCCCAACCAAAGAAAGACTCTAACAACACAAAGAACTCAGACTCACTCTCCATCTCCGCAGCCAACAGGGTATTACATCCCCAGGGAGTCAAATCTCAACGAGAGTAGTTCAAAAGGGGACGTCTCGAGGGAAGGTCACCTATTCCCCCACCCAACGTATCTTCCACCTGACCCAGATAAACATAGTTACTCCTGCTCTGACCTATTTAATCGAGCTAAGCAAGGATCAACGACACATTCGAATAGAGGTCAACAGGCCATGGATGCTCACATCACTTAGACATTAAACAACAAAATCTACCCCTATCTCTAGGCACCACTTATGCCACGCCGTCAACGAGATTCCACTCAATTCCAATCATCACCGCAATCTTAACAACATGATGATTTGACCACCGTATGTTCCATGAGCCAAGTAATCAAGTAACCATACTCAAAAAATTATTTTACATTTTTTTTTTAATGCTCCCAACTAAAATATTTCTACATCATATGAATAATGAAATTACAAACACTCCCCTTTGAGATTTTGCCATCTCTCTACCTTGCTTTCCTCCTTTATGACACTCCTTAAATTGATCTCTTTGACTATGCTTTTACTCATATGATCTAATATCGCGTTGTGTGACTCAATGCCATACATTGTTTACAATGCTCCTATGAAACACATTAGATGTTTCATCATGTCAAAGGTACTGTATAAGTTGTCGTTGGTAAAATACAATCCTTAAATCTATAAGAAAACCTAAAGCTAAGATTACAAACATCTTCAGGAAAGTGACGACCTGCCTCCACCAAAAGGTTATTTAAATTTGTAGTTACATACTCTATAAAAAAAACTTTTTTCTTTTAGCAATAACAATTCTCAAAACCTTGGCCTCTAATACTCCTGCTTAAGTGAGGTTCCTGTATACCCGTCACCCTCTGGTACTTCACCCGAGTGATCATTAATGTGTGACCCTAGAATGTGATGACAGGCAGGAGTGTGGGTGTCAGTTGGAGACAAAAATTGGACTTAGCTGTGGTACCCTCCTCTGGAAAAAGTTTGATGACAATTACTGTCAAGATTCATACATGAATATCGGTGATGGTCATCCTACCAAGGAATCAATACCAAATAGCCAATATACTTAGACAACAAACTTCAGTAACTGAGGATACTTCAGTATATCCTTAGACCTAACACTCAAAAGAACCAATTTTTCTTTTTAAAAAGATGAAACACAACACTGACCTTTTTGTAAACAGGATTAGATGCACAATGCAGTTCAACAGTTACTCGAATAGTAGTTCTCCTGCAAACAGATATTTTTTTAAAAATTAAATATAATGCAAAAAAAATCCTCCCTTTTGGGCAACATGGTGTCTTTTTGTGCTCAACATATCTCAAAGATGACAGGCCTGTGACAGAAGATTAAAACCAATTGAAAATTGGAGGATTGTTGATAATTTACCATCCTCATTAATGGAACCTGGACTGGTACAGCCAAAGTTCTACTGTAGGGGTATCAAAGAAAGGTACAGTCAGCGGTAGCATCCGGCCCGAGTAAGGGCACCATATGGCCCACCGAGCATTAAATAAAATTACAATAATTTTTGCCAGTACAAACATTAAGGATGGCAAGGCAGCCAGTTAGTTGTACAGTGCATGCGTACATGGAGCTTTTAAGCAGAAGCCATTGGTGTCCGTCTTGGACGTGCGTCTAACTGTGCAGGCACACAATCAGCTTTTAAGCAAATCCATTAGTTTCTCTCTCTTGGGTATGCTTCTAATTGGAAATCAGTAAGTGCACTTGAGAAAGCTTACTTGTATTTGTAATAAAATAGTATATTACTTGTAATATAAAATATATTTAACCATGTCTATGAAGAGAAAAGTAGATAAAGAATGTTGTGCATTTTTGAGCAAATGGAAATATTTGCACATTTTTAGCAAAGCCTTTATGCTTAATATGTTTACAAATGGTATCTGTTACCAAAGAATACAACATTAAAATACACTATGAAACATGCCACATTGATGCATGTAGCAAGTACCCAGGCAAGCTATGAGAAGGTAAGTTTGCAGAATTGGAACAGGTCATTGAAAAAGCATCAATGCATACTGTAAGTGACAGCGCATTAAAAGCAAGTTTTGTAATTGCTCAAGAAATTGCAGGTTCTTCATATTCTGAGAGCGAGTTAATAAATATATGCATAATGAAAGCTATAAATCCTCTATGTTCAGATAAGCAATAGTGTTTTCAAAATATTAGTCTTTTGAGAACACAGTTGCTGACAGAACTTGTGAATGAATTGAAAATTTGACAAATCAACTCCAGGATAAGGTGAAAACTTTTACAGCCTTTTCAATAGCGATTGATGAAAGCACAGACACATGTGATGTAGCGCAGTTAGCTGGGTTTATTTGCGGTACTGATGAAAATATGAATGTTCGGAGGAAGTTGTGGAGTTTGTGCTGATGAATGATATTACCATGGGGGAGGATTTTTTAAATGATGTAAAAACAGCATTCAATAAATTATGTGTGGATTGAAGTAGGGCGATGAACATTGCAATAGATGGGGAATGATCTATGTTGTGTAGAAAGGCAGGAGTAGCCAAAGGTTAAAACAAACATTTCCGAGCGACAATCTAAATAGTGAGTTCTGTGTATTTCGTTGCATCCTGCACCAAGCACACTGTTCTAAAACCTTGGCTAAGCAACATGTAATGAGCGTTGTTATCAAAACAGTTAATTTTCTCCGAGTTGGTGCTCTCAGTCAATCCAACAAGTCAATCAGCTAATTCCAGAAGCTGAATATCACCTTGCATTACCTTAAGTGCACTGGCTAAATCACAGAATGGGGTTAAACCGCTTCTTAGAAATGAGACACGAGGTCAAATAATTTATGAACAAGAATAATAAATCCATGGCTGAACTACAGAATACTGAATGGCTGACAGACCTTGCCTTTGTGGTTGATATTATTGGACACCTTAACATCCTGAACACAAGAATGCCAGGTTATGATTGAGCTCCTTGACAGTGTTCATGCCTTTGAAAATAAAATAATTATTTGGGAAAAATAGCTATCACATTGAAGTCTCGACTTGGAAATTGTGACTCTTCATGTAGCGAGAATTTGAAGAGAAATGTAGATAATAACGAGAAAGTTTGAGGAAAGCCACTAAAATACTGTCAATTTTTGGCACAACATATTTATACGAGAAATGTTTTTCATTAATGAATAGTAACAAATCCAAACTGCATTCTAATTTAACTGACAAACATTTGAACGCTATTCTAAAAGTAGCTCCTACTCAATCCATGGAACTGGACATTGAAAAGTCGGTGATGGAAAAGCAAGGTCAGGTGTCTGGTGCAAACCATGTCATCTATTCTTCCTTTGATAACTAAATATTTTGCTACTTTTATTTGCTATTCAATAGCTCTTGTAATGCATATACTCAGCTTATTAAAGTTCTTACAACTGGAATATCTGGTGGGTGGTACAGTGGAGCAGCGGTAGCACTGCTGCCTCATGGCACCGAGTACCCGGGTTCGATCCTGGGTCATTGTCCATGTGGAGTTTGTCCATTCTCCTCGTGCCTGCATGGGTGTCACCCCCACATTCCAAAGATGTGCAGGGTAGGTGGATTGGCCACGCTAAATTGACCCTTAATCGGAAAAAAAAATAACTGGAATATCTGGGTCTCGGTGCATAGATCTTTAAGGATACTTATTTTGTAAAACAATATTGGTCAGGCCTCCACGACTTTGATACGGAGAAATCTGGCCCTTTTGGATCATTTGAGTTCATCACCCCTACTCCAGAGAATCCATAGAATCCCTATAATATAGAAGGAGGCCATCTTCACCGATCCTCCGAAAGAGCACTCTGCCTAGGCCCACTCACCGGCCTATCCCTGTAACCACACACATTGTTCATGGCTAATCCACATAACCCATTTGGACTGTGGGTGAAACCAGAGCACCCGGAGGAAACCCACAAAGACAGGGGGAGAATGTGTAAACTCCACACAGACAGTCACCCAAGGCCTGAATCAAACCCGGGTTCCTGGCACTGTGAGGCAGCAATGCTAACCACTGTGTCACTGTGCTACTCTGGTTAGTGGATAGGTATGGACTAGCAGCAGAAAGCTTCCCAGGATCTTAAAGCAGTTGATTACTCCAACCTCCTCCATATCCTCCCCAACTCCATGGGACGCCATTGTATGGTTTCATTTGTAACTATTTTATCGTAGCCAATGTTTCTTCAACATTAGCTTCTCTCTCCTCCCCCACACTTCCATATCTGCATGTAACTTCTTACCAAAAGGTCAATCAGTCTTGGAGTCAGCTTTACGGCAATTGCTTGAAATAATAGTAAGGGAAGTAGGTGGAATCCATGGCTCCTGCATGAATTTGTGGAGAGTACTGAAGACAATGGTTTAAATCTTCCTAACGTTTAACTGGAGAAAATCATGGCATCTCCAAGACTGGATGTCAGGTGAACAGTTTTACATCAGAGTTGCTGGAGAGATAAATCTGGGTTTCATCAGCATACATCTGGAAGCTGATCCAATATCTTTTGGTTATTTCACCAAGGGGCAGATGAGTACGATGTAGATGAAGAAGAAAGAGTTAAGGACAGACACTTTGGGAACTCTAGAGGCACGGTGTGTAGATGCTGAACCAAGAAAGAGCATGCTACTGTGCTCTTTGCCCCCACGCCTGTTCCCGGCCGCGAATATGATTCGCCGGACTTGATGGGCCGAGCAGACGCGCAGAAACGGCAGAGTCCCGCTGTCACCGTCCACACCTGCGGGAACTCTGCGCACAGAGTCGGGGGGCGGCCTATGGGGGTTCACGCCTATGAGCGGCTTGAACCGCTCCAGCACCATGCTGGCCCCTATGGGGGCCAGAATTGGTAGTACCCGCGCCTATTTCGCGCCGTTGTGAAACGCGACGGCGTTCACGACAGCGCGGACACTCTGCCGCAATTTTGGAGAATCCTGCCCATTATCTCTGCTGCCACCTCCTTTAATACCCTAGGTTGCAGGCCATCAGGTCCCGGAGACTTATCTGCCTTTAGTCCCATTAGTTTATTCAATACCTTCTCCTTAGCGATGGTTGTTGCACTAAGTTCCTCTGCATTAACTGCAGTTTTTGGAAAATGTTTATTATCCTCTACCGTGAAGACAGAGGCAAAATATTGGTTCAGTGCCTCCACCATCTCAGTGTTCCCCATTATTACCTCACCAGTCTTGTCCCCTAATGGGTCAACATTTACTTTATCTAATCTCTTCTTCTTTATATACTTATAGAAGCTTTTGGTTTATGTTTCCTGTTAGTTTTTTTTCGTAGTTCATCTTAGCTTTTTTGATTCTTGTTTTTAGTAGCTTTTTGCTGACCCCAAAATCCTCCAGTCTACCACTAACATTTGCAGTATGATATACCCTAGTTTTTGCCTTTATGTCCTTCTTGACTACCTTGCTTAGCCATGGAACGTTTTTATCCCTTTTACAATTCCTTTTCCTCTCAGTAATATACGTTAATTGAGAGGTTTACTATCTCCCTTAACATCCGCTATTGTTCCTCAACTTTCCTACCCTCAATTATTTGTGCCCAGTCTACTTGGGCCAACTCTTTCCTCATAATCCTGTATAATTACCTCTGCCCAACGCTAAAACTCTGGTATGGCAGCGAGAGGAGTGCAGGGTAGGATGGTGAAGAGCGGGTAGAAAACCGTAGAGGTCGGGCAAGGGAGAAGCGAGACAGTAACCCCCGCGAGGGGGCCACCGCACTAGCAGGAGAGCTGGCGCCGGAGGCATGCAACAAAGCAGGGCCGCAGCACGCCCCCAACAGGGGGGGGGGGCGGCGCCAGGCGGGGGGGGGGGGGGGGGGGGGGGGGGACCACTCAACAGAGGTGGGAGAGCAAACAGGGATAGGAACAGCGGAAAGAGTGACAAAGGAGAGGTATACGGGAGAGGGGAGAAAAAGGGGGGGGGGAAAGGGAGGGACCGGAGGGGGGGGTGGGACGACACAGGGAAGGAGGGGCAAACAAGGCCAGAAAGAGAAAAAAAATAGGGCTACAAAGTGCCACAACCAAGGGCTCGAAACAAGGAATCGCTGCAAGCAACCACCCAGTACGGCCTCTGGGCGAAGGGAGACCCCAGAGTGCAGGGGACTACCCACGTGGCAGACGCACAGTGAGCAGCCATGTCAGGTGCACCCTGGACAAAGGGAAACCCCGGAGCGCAGGGACCCACAGGAGCGGGGGGGGGACAAAAAAAACCCATCGATAGTCACCTGGAATGTATGGGGACTCAATGGCCCAGTGAAAAGATCCAGAGTCCTCACCCATCTAAGAAATATGAAAGCCGACATAGTCTTCCTCCAAGAGACACACTTGAGAGAGCAGGACCGACTGCGGGTAAGAAAGGGATGGGTGGGGCAGACCTACCATTCCTGCTATGGGATGAGGGCCAGGGGGGTGGCAATACTGATCAGCAAGAAGACGATGTTTAGAGCGACAAAGACGGTTACGGACCCAGGGGGACGGTACGTCATGGTCAGCGGGGTCCTGGATGGGGCACCGGTAGTACTAGTTAACGTGTACGCACCCAACTGGGACAACACGAGCTTCATCAAAAAAACTATGGCAGAAATCCCCGACGCACCGACTAATCATGGGGGTGGGGACTTCAGCTGTGTACAGGATCCAACGACTGACAGATCAAGTTCCAAAAAGGAGAAAACGTCAAGCATGGCAAGGGAACTCGGTCATTTTATGGAACAAATGGGGGCGGTGGACCCCTGGAGGTTCACCCACCCAGGGGAGAAGGAGTTCTCCTTCTTCTCCCCAGTGCACAACGTGTACACCAGAATTGACTTCTTTGTGGTGGGTAAAACGATGCTTCCGGGGATAGACAAAGTGGAATACTCCGCAATTGTGATATCCGACCATGCCCCACATTACATGAACATGAGGCTGGAGACGGGCAGGGCCCAACGCCCCACATGGAGGTTGGACATTGCCCTACTAGCGGACAAGCCCTTCAACGAAAAGATATCGCAGGCCGTAGCAGAGTATACGGAGAACAACCAAAACAGGGAGGTCTCACCCTCCACGTTCTGGGAAGCACTAAAGGCTGTAGTAAGAGGGGAAATTATCGCTTTCAAAGCGCGAAGAGATAGGGAGGAAAGGACAGCTAGGCAGCAGCTGGTCGACTCCATACTGGAGGTAGACCATAAATACTCTGAGGCCCCGACCGTAGAGCTCCTCCTCAGAGCCCCCAACGGGAGAGTCCGGGATGAAACGGTTCCTTGATGGACTGGACATACGAGTCGTGGGGGAGGGCAGAAAACGGGGCCTGGAAGCACCGCTCGCACTGGGAGAGATCATGGACAGCATTAGCTCCATGCAGACGGGGAAGGCGTCGGGACCAGATGGGTCCCGGCAGACTTATACAAAAGATTTGCGACAGCACTGGCCCCGCACCTAACCTACAATTCTACCACTGGGCGGCGACAACCGAGCGAATAAGGGGATGGATCAAGGAGCCAGAAGCCGAGTGGGTGCGCACGGAACACGTCTTCTGCAAGGGGACCTCCCATCCCTGCCCAAATAACACTCCAGCAGCCCGGTGGTGATAGCCATCCTCCAGTCCTGGAACCAACTATGGCAGCAATTTGGCCTCACCAAAATGTCGGACAAAGCTCCCATCTGCAACAACCATAGGTTCACACCAGCGCTGACTTACGCCACCTTTAAAAAGTGGGAACAGGACGGAGGGATACTGACAGTCAGGAACCTATATATGGACGGTAGGATCGCAACACTGGACGAACTGACAGAGAAATTCCAGCTAGCCAGGAGGAACGAGCTAAGGTGCCTGCAACTGGAAGAGTAACTGGACGCAAACATCCGAGATAAAGGGAACTGTAGCAACATGTATGACCGACTGGTAGAAAGGGCCGACACCGTACTGGACACAACAAGAAAGAAATAGGAGGAAGACCTGGGGATTGAAATAGGGTGGGGACTCTGGAGCGAAGCACTGCATAGGGTCAACTCCACCTCCACGTGTGCAAGGCTCAGCCAGACGCAACTAAAAGTGGTACATAGAGCCCACTTAACAAGAACTCGTATGAGTAGGTTCTTCTCGGAGGTGGAGAAGAGATGTGAACGGTGCCAAGGAGGCCCGGCTAACCACGCCCACATGTTCTGGTCTTGTCCTGGACTTGCGGGGTACTGGGCAGCATTCTTCGAGGCAATGTCCAAAGTGGTAGGGGTGAGGGTGGAGCCATGCCCGAAAGTGGCGGTCTTCGGGGTAACAGACCAGCCAGATCTATTCCTGGGGAGGAGGAGGAGGACGGATGCCCTTGCCTCCCTGATCACCCTAATCAGTTTGTAGAATCCTGTTCGGCTGGCGGTCAGCAGCACTACCCAAAGCTGCAGACTGGCTGTCCGACCTCTCGGAATCTCTCCAAATGGAGAAAATCAAATTCGCCATCCGAGGGTCAGACGACGGCTTCCACAGAACGTGGAAGCCATTCACCCAATTGTTCCAGGACCCGTTTGTGGCCAACGAACAAGCAGGAGAATAGCCAGGTAGCCAATAATCAGGGGAAAGTAGCCGAGACGGGAGAGGGAGGGATAGCTAAACCTAAGAGAAAAGGAAGGCGAACCGCAGCAGAAGGGGGGAGGGGGCAGAAGTGGGGGGGGAAAGAGGGAGGAGACAGGGAACAATAGAGGGGAACCAGAGAGGTGGGGGGGGGGGGAAGTGGGGTTGGCAAGGGAATGACAGCCGGAAGGAGGGCACGGGAAACGATAATAAACTTGACATCTACAGGAGCAGAGAGCAAGGAAAATACGGGCGAAAGACGGAACGAATGGCTGAAGCGGAAGTGAACGCGAGACGACAACGGCAGCGAAAACCATCCGGGAGAAGCAAGTATCAACGCCGACACCAGATCCATTTGCGTATTGCCCTCTATGCCCTCCAGCACCCAAATGTACATGTACCTCCCCAGTTTCCTCCCCCCCCCCCCACAAACTGATGCCTACTTATGTGTTAAAAATAATATTGCCAATTGTACAGAGTTGCTGTTGTTGAGCTACTGCATAATACCCCACCAGTTATTTTATTTTAAATTTTTTTTTGTGCGTGTGTGTGATCCCTTCTCTGTATATATATATTATTTTGTTTATTTTTTTAAATTCTGTGTACATAACGGTAAACATACTTTGTTCAAAAACCCAATAAAAAACATTTATAAAAAAAACCTCTCGTATGGCACTCTGTCCTCTCTCGCTCAATCAGCGCCATAAGGCAACAGAGCTAACCACTACACCACCGTGCCGTAATCCAGAGATTATAACCCTCGAGGGCCTGTTCTTTAATTTTGGTCCTAGCTCCTAGTTTTTGAAGCGTGCTGCTTCAATAGTCAGAGCTTCTTTAATGTCTTTTGTTAAATTTTCTTTCCATGATTCCCACCCCTAAATGGACATGCATCCCTCACCAAGATATACATGGGTGTGCCATAAATAAAACCACCTAAATACACACACGCAGACATCCAGTAGAGTTAATTGTATCAGGAGCATTAACCCCAGATGAGTCATAGAATCATAGAAAAGGCCCTTCGGCCCATCACGTCTGCGCCGGTCAAAAGCAACCACCTAACCATTCTAATCCCATTTTCCAGCACTTGGCCTTTAGCCTTGTAAGCTCTGGGTTCGCAAGTGCACATCTAAATACTTCTTAAATGTTATGAAGGTTTCTGCCTCCACCACCCTTTCAGGCAGCGAATTCCAAACTCCCACCACATTCCGGGTAAAAAAGTATTTTCTCACATCCCCTCTAAACCTCCTGCCCCTTGGTCATTGACCCCACCACCAAAGTGAAAAGTTTGTTCCTTTCTACTCTATCTATGCCACTTACATTTTATACATTTCAATCATGTTCCCCCCCCTCAGTTTCCTCTGCTCCAAGGAAAATAATCCCAAGTCTATCCAATTGCTCTTCATAACTAATACTCTTCAGCCAGGCAACATCCTGGTAAATCTCCTCTGCAACCTTCCCAGTGCTATCACATCCTTACTATAATGTGGATTACAGAACTGCATACAATACTAGCTGTGGCCTTACCAACATTTTATACAGTTCCAGCATAACACGGTAGCATAGTGGTTAGCACTATGGCTTCATAGTGCCAGGGTCTCAGGTTCGGTTCCCAGCTTGGGTCACTGCCTGTGCGGAGTCTGCACGTTCTCCCCATGTCTGCGTGAGTTTCCTCCGGGTGCTCCGGTTTCCTCCCACAAGTCCCGAAAGACGTGCTATTAGGTAATTTGGACATTCTGAATTCTCCCTCCGTGTACCTGAACAGGTGCCAGAATGTGGCGACGAGGGGCTTTTCACAGTAACTTCATTGCAGTGTTAATGTAGCCTACTTGTGACAATAAAGATTATTATTATTATTATTATTAATAAACTCTATGCCTCAGCTAATAAAAACAAGTATACCCTATACTTTCTTAACCACCGTATCCACCTACTTTGCTACTTTAAGGGACTGGTGTACATGCACACCAAGATCCCTCCTGCCTTTAGCATGTATTCCCTTACATTGTTTAACCTGCCCAAGTGCATCACCTCACATTTATCTGGATTGAATTCTATTTGCCACTGATTAGCCCGTCTATATCCTCCTGAAAACGAAGTCTATCCTCCTCACTATTTACCGCCCCACCAATTTTCGTATCACCTGCAAACTTACTGATCAACCCTCCTACATTCATATCTAAATCATTTATGTAAACCACAAACAGCAAGGGCCCCATCACTGATCCCAACAGGACACAAGCTTCCAGTGAGTAAAACACCCCTCGACCATCACACTCTCCTTCCTGCCACTCAACCAATTTTGGATACAATTTGCCAAATTTCCTTGGATCCCATGGGCTCTTACCTTTGCTATCAGTCTCTGCTATCAGTCTCCCACGTAGGATCTTATCAAAAGCCTTGCTGAAGTCCCAGTAGACTACATTGAATGCATTTCCCACATCTACACACCTGGTCAACTTTTGAAAAACTCAATCAAGTTGGTCAGACATGGCTTCCGGTGACAGCGGGCAGGAGGCAGTCGCACAATGGAGGGCTCCCGTTCGGGTACGGCATTTTCTGGGCTTTAAGCCAGGGTCCACGGAGGCGGCAAAAGCAGGGAGAAGGCACAGAGGAGGCACAGTGAAGGCACAGTAAAGAAAAATGTCGAGGGTGAGCAAAAGAACGGCGGTAAAAAAAACAGCTGAAGGTCTGTCGGGAGTGGAAAGGGGTCACCAAGGAAAATGGAGGCTGAAGCACCAGGTGAGGCCGCATTGCTTACGGCTGGAGAAATAACTACGGTGATGGCTGCGGAATTCAAAAGGCAGTTTACAAAATACATGGAGACATTGAGGAAGGAGATGAGGGAGGTTTTGAGTGTGTTGGTGGAGGAGGCGATTTCTCCGGTGACGACGGCGGTGGCGAGCGCAGTAGCGGAGGTGTGAGAGCAAGGGGAGGCGCTGAAGGAAGTGGAGGAGACATTATTACAGCACAGTGATCAACTTACTTCGATGGGGAAGGAGATGCGGAAGGTGATGGACATTAACAAGGATCTGCGAGGAAAAATGGAAGACCTGGAAAACGACAGAATTTGAGGACTGTGGGGCTACCCGAAGGAGTTGAAGGACCGAGGCCGACTGAGTATTTTGCCGCGATGCTGGCAAAACTATTGGGGGAGGGGGAGGATCCCTCCTGATATGAGCTGGATCGGGCTCACCGGTCGTGGAGGCCTGTACCAAAGGCGAATGAGCCGCCAAGGGTAGTGACTCTGTGCTTCCGGAGGTACAGTGCAAAGGAGAAGGTCCTGTGCTGGGCCAAGCAGAAGCGGGTGGTGCAGTGGGCTGGAGCTGGTATACGTGTATACCAGGACTTTACGGTGGAGCTGGCGAGGAGGCGGGCTGCCTTCAACCGGGTGAAGAGGGCACTGTACATTAGCAAGGTGCAGTGCGGCATTGTATATCCAGCGAAGCTGAGGGTGACTTACAAGCTCAAGGACTTTTATTTTGGAACGGCGGAAGCAGCGGAGGAGTTTGCCAAGGCAGAAGGACTGTGGCAGAATTGAAAAATTGAGAAATGGCCATGTGCCGATGTGACCTCATGACTGACTGTATTTTCTTCCTTTTTTTGTTTCACTGCGTGTGGGTGTATGGGCTAAAGGAGCCAATGTTGTATATATTTGGACAAGGGAAGTGATGGGACTTTCACTCGAAATGAGGGCTCTTTGGGGTGTAGGTGGATATGCGGGGTTTGTGTGCTAAAAGGGGATTTCTGGGCTTTCCTAGGGCTGGGCAAGAGGGAAAGGGACCCGGGCGGGGGCCTCCATGCTGGCCGGTTTAAGCCGGCCAGTGAACGGGAGTGAGGTGGGGGGAGGGGCTGCGGCCATTGGAGCCTGGCAGAACAGGGTCCGAGTGGTCTAGCCGGGGTGGAAAGTTGGGGGGGGGGGGGGGGGGAAGGAACAGAGGTTGGGGGGAGGAGTTTTACAGGAGGCAGTGGACGGGAGGAGTTGGAGGGGGTGGGGGGGGGGGGGGGGGGGGGTGGGGGTGTTTACAACTCTTGGGTATCATGTACGGTACTCTTTCGGTGGTTGGATGGCGTTGAGTGGGGGGGGGGGGGATGATGGGATGGGGGGGGGGGGGTAACGGGATGACTCTATAGGTTAATGGTGACCATGGGCGGTCCCGGACTCCTTTTTCTTTTTCTCCTGTTTTTTGTTTCCACCGTGGGAGGGTTTGTTTTATTGGATGCATATATTGACAGGTGGGCCGTTGTTTGGGGTGGTGGGAGGATGGGATTGTTGTTATTATTAAGGGGATTGATTTTGTATTTGTTACCATTTAATGTCTGTGGGCGGGGTGTAAATTTTGAAGGAAAATGTGAAAATGGAGAATAAAAACATTTTTTTAAAAAAAAAAAAGTTGGTCAGACATGACTTCCCCTTAACCAAACAATGCTGACTGTGGTTGATTAATCCCTCCCTCTCCAAATGCTGATTAATTCTGACTCTCAGAATTGCTTTCAATAGTTTCCCCACCACTGAGGTTAGTTAGACTGACTGGCCTGAAGTTTCCTGGTTTATCCCTTCTTGAATAATGGTACCACATTGGAAAATTGCCAATGTGCAACATGGGATACATTTCATCTGGCCCTGGAAATTTGTCTAGGTTTAAGCCAACCAGACCACTCAGAACCTCCTCTGTGCCTATGTTAATCTCTTTAATTGTATTACAGTCCGTCTGTCATTTCACAAGTGAACACTGACAAAGTATTCACTCAGAAACCTACCTACATCCTCTGGCTCCACACACATTACCACTGTGGTCCTTAATGGGCCCTGCTTTTCCCCTAGTTATCCTTTTACCCTTAATGTACTTGTAAAGCAACAATGAGCTGACAGCATATTGAATGTAGAAATTTCCCAAAATTTCACCTCAGACATCAAGGAAGTATGGGGCGCAATTCTCCCATCGGGAGACTAAGTCCTGACGCCGGAGTGAAAACCGGAGTGTTTCACTCCGGCGTTGGAGGCCGCTCCCAGAACCCTATTCTCCCACCCCCAGGGGACTAGGAGCGGCGTCGCGTCACTTATGCACGCCGGGCGGCACCACGTAAATGACGCAGCTGTCACCCGCGCATGCGTGGTTGCCGTCCTCCCCGAGGCCGCCCTGCAAGAAGACGTTGGATGGATCTTGCAGGGCGGTGGAGGAAAGGAGGTCCTCCTTCAGAGAGGCCGGCCCGCCGATCGGTGGGCACCGATCGTGGGCCAGACTCCTTTTGAGGCCACCCCCGGTGCAGGAGGCCACCCCCGGTGCAGGAAACCCCCCCAGCGTTCCCGCACTGTTCCCGCCGGCAGCGACCAGGTGTAGACAGCGCCGGCGGGAAGCAGTCATGTTGGGCAGGCCGCTCGGCCCATTCGGGCCAGAGAATCGCCGCTCGCCCGTTACAAACGGCGAGCCTCCCAGCCGTGATTCTCGCCGTGCCGATTTGGGGGTGGGGTGGTAGAATCGCGTGCAGGTGCCGGGGTGGCATGGTGGGACTCGCGTGGCGCCCCGGCGATTCTCCCACCCGGCGGGGGGGGGGGGGTTGGGGAGATTCCACCCATGAATTTTTTAAACTTTCATTTTCTTTCCTTTCAAAGTCTCAGCAAGGAGCAGTCTTGCATGAACCAACAAATGTATAACAATAGACAACACTGTTAGTTCTATTTTTCCTCTCTGTAGGCTTGTGCCAAGAATTGCTTACATAGAACAAAAGAGTGCAGAAGGAGGCCATTCAGCCCATTGAGTCTGCACCGACCCACTTAAGCCCTCACTTCCACCCTATCCCCATAACCCAATAACCCCTCCTAACCTTTTTGGACACTAAGGACAATTTAGCATGTCCAATCCACCTAACCTGCATGTCTTTAGACTGTGGGAGTTAACAGGAGCACCCAGAAGAAACCCATGCAGACGTGGGGAGAATGTGCAGACTCCACACAGACAGTGACCCAGCGGGGAATCAAACCTGGGACCCTGCGCTGTGAAGCCACAGTGCTAACCATTGTGCTACACTGCGACCCTAACATTTACATTTGTTATATTATACAGGTGCAAACTACAACACTAACAAGGACATGTCTCACAAATCTTCCCCAGAACTTAGTGCTACCCCAAAAGCTGGAAAGATACCACTGGGTAGAGCCAAGTAATGGATCCATTCAGGTGAGCGTTCCCTCCAGGAAATCTGGCTCACCAGTGGTAAGATTGAGGCTTTGACTTTACATTCGAGATAGGGCAACAGTGCGCACCCTACTGCAGGACGCCACTGCCATTTACAGCCAAGCTGGCAACGTCAGGAAACTGCAGGATCTGGATCAAGAAGAATGAAACTGATCACAAACCCAGAGAGAAGGGGCTGTGTTCATTTTAGGGGGCGGGAAAATAGGCGACATTTTTGAACTAAATAAACAGAAGCTCCAGACCATTGAGTGAGACATTTAAATTGATATTTAAACTACTACATTAAACCTTGCTGAATAAACTGGGGTGCAAAATTTAAATCAGATTACCGGTCCCCAATCGGGGTGGCTTTAAAGCCCCCCCGACCCGATTAAAGAGCGGCCACTTCACCTCTCTTCGCAGTCTTTATATCTAACGAGGATCCGCACGATCTCACTGAAGAGTTGCCGGCTCATGGCAGATTCCTCCACATTCAAAACTTGGCGCCTCGGCCTCGCGCACCGCCGTTGGTGCTCGGGGGGGATGGGCGGAGCCCGGCCGCGCCTGTCCGCTCTTTGCCTTTTAACCTTCGGCCCCTGCTCCTTCCGGTAAAGCTGGTCCGGCCGTGGACCTTTCTTTTCCACGCCGGGCGATACAAGCTGTCAAAGCGCCTTACCGACCGTTAACTTGGCGGAACTCCGTCCTGAGTTCGCAGATCACTTTGTTTCGCGCGTCCGTGGGGGCGGATCAATCTGGAAAGCGGGCCTTGTTTTGTTTTGACGGGGGATTGTGAGGGAGTCGCTGCCAACATGACCGGCGAGAGGGCTGCAAATGGCATCCAGGCGCCTCTGCCAGGGAGATGCGGGTACTTCGTGCAAAAGAAGAAGAGATATTGCAAAATGATCGTTGCGGAGGGGAAGCGTCTCTGTGGGGAGCATGCGAATACGGCACCAAATAGTCAAGTATGCCATCTCCCCAGTAATTAGAAAAGGACAATGAACATTTTGATATATTTTCTTAAACTTGCTTTTATGTAGCGCTTTTCCTGCAGACCACTCGAAGGCCTTTTATAGCAAATACATTGGAAGTCAAATAACTTGCAATGTAGGAAATGCCGCAGCTAATTTGCACCGCAAGTTCCCACAAACTGCAATATGATTGTTGTGTCTTCTGGTTCTCACCCTCTAGACTCAAAATGCTGGAGGTTCTCCGGTGTTTTTTGGCTGTTCACGGCTGATCGACAGAAACTGATAACGTTGTTACTGAGTGCATAACTGCAGTACAGCCGTGAAATGTGGTACCCTGGAATACATGTTTACATAACAATTAGTTCCTAGCTCTTTACAAATAATATTACAGTGTTACAAACCAGATTTTTTTCCCCCAATTTTGATTGATGGATAAATATTGGCTAGCACACAAGGGATAACTCTCCTTATCGTCTTTAAAATAGTGTAATGGGATCTTTTGCTTCCGTCCAAAAGACCCTCAATTTATCCTTTCATCTGAAAGGTGATGGCGGGATTCTCTGACCCCCCCCCCCCCCCCCCGCTGGTCGGAGAATCCCCCGGGGGGTGGCGCGAATCCCGCCCTGACTCCGGTGGCGTTTTTCGGGTGGGTGTGGGATTCACGCCACGCCGGTTAGGGGGCCGTTGGCAGCGGCCCACCCGGCGATCCGATGGGCCGAGCGGCCGTCCGTTTTTGGCCAGTCCCACCGGCGTGAATCGCTCAACTCGTGTACCGGTGGGACCTGGCAGGTAAGTTGGCGGGGGTGGTCCTTTGGGGGGAGGGGCGTGGGGGGGTCCGACCCCCGGGGGGAGGGGGGGGCACGGTGGCCTGGCCCGCGATCGGGGCCCACCGATCTGCGGGCGGGCTTGTTCCGTGGGGGACTTCTTCTTCGCAGGCGCCTGTAGGGCTCCGCAATGGCCGGCGCAGAGAAGAGAACCCCCCGCGCATGTGCCAAAATATGCCGGACAGTTCCACGCATGCGCGAGATCACTTCGGCGCAAGTGCGAACTCGCGCCTACCCTTCGGCACCGGCTGGAACGGCGTCAACCCCTCTGGCGTCCACCTATCCCCCGAAAGTGTGGAGAATTTCACACTTTCGTGGGCTGTTGACGCCGGAGTGGTTGGCTCCGGTTCTCCCGCCGGCGTGGGGACATAGTCCCCAGAAGGGATTCACAGAATCCTGGCCAATATCTCTGACAGTGTGGCATCCCTCAGTACTGCACTGGAGTGTTAACCTTGACGTTTGCGCTCAAGTCCTGGAATGGGACTTGGAATTTTGTGATTCATGGGTACAAGTGTTACCAACTCAGCCATGGCTGACACATCAAGCCTTTACACAAGCATCACTGTATACATTTATTCAATCTTCGGTTGGGAGGTGTAATTGATGCTGAGGAAGACTTGCATGAATACATTCATAGAAACGTGCAGCACAGTACACCGGTCATAAGAATATGAGAAGTAAGAGGAGTAGGCCATTTGAGCCTGCTGTGCCATTCAATAAGATATTAGCTGATCATCTACTTCAACCCGCTTTCCCACACTATCCTCATATCCCTTGATTCCCAAAAAATCTAGCAACCTATCTTGAATGTGCTCAGTGACAGATCGTCCATGGTTCTCTGGGGAAATACATTCAAATATTCATAGTCCTCTGAAGAAATTTCTCCTCCTCTCAGTCCAAATGATTGACCCTTTATTCTGAGTCTGTGATCCTGTGTTCTAGACTCCTCAGCAGGGAAACATTTTCTCAGCATCTACCCTGCCAAATCCTTTAAGATGTTTCAATTCAATCACTTCTCATTGTCCAGAGAATGTAGCCAGTTCTGTCTGTGCTGACTCTTTGAAAGAATAATTGTGCTTCAACCCACATCCCTGCTATTTGTCCGTAATCCAGTCCAATTTAAAAAAATTATTGATAAACATAAATAAACTTGTTCTGTAAATTAACTTCAATATAAATGAAGTGTGAGATCAGGGAATACCTACAGTGCAGAAGGAGGCCACTCGGCCCATCGAGTCCACATCAACCCTTCTAAAGAGCACCCTACTACGTCCACTCCCCCGTTCGATCCCATAACCTAACCTGCACATCCCTGGACACTAAGGGGCAACTGAGAATGGCCAATCCACCTAACCCACGCACATCTTTGGAATGTGGTCGGAAACTAGAGCACCTGTAGGAAACCCTCGCAGATACTGAAAGAACGTACAAACTCCACAGAGGCAGTGACCCAAGGCCAGAATTGAACCTGGGTCCCTGATGCTGTGAGACAGTAGTGCTAGCCACTGTGCCGCAGATGTTGCAATTTGTTCAGAAGAATGAGGCGCCTGTGCGATCTCTGGAAAATAAGAATAAGCAAAGGAGCAAAAGGTCGTAAGGGTATAGAAACACATCATTAAATGTTAATTAATATCCTATAATTTATTACACTCCAGTGTTGACTATCCCTCTGATTTGGTGTTTGCATATTTAGAAGTTGTGTGTCCTATTCCAGAGTCTAAATTGTTAATACAAATTGCGAACAACAGCAATCCCGGCACTGTTTTTTTGGGATCCTATTTCCCACAATGTGTCTTTCTGAATAGCTATCTTTACTCACTGCTTTCTGTCTTGCAGCCAACTAACATGCTGCTACTTGCCCCGACCCTGCATGCTCTGACCTTATTCATTAATCTATTATGTGGTGCTTTATCAATGGCTTTTTGGAAATCTTGATGTATCACATCTTTTACATTACCCTTACCTACTCTCTGTCACCTCCTCAAAGAATTCAATAAGATTGGTCAAGCAAGTTTATTCATTTTGATTTCCATGTTTAACTATTCATTTAGTGATGATGTGGAGATGCCTGCATTGGACTGGGGTGAGCACAGTACGAAGTCTTACAACACCAGGTTAAAGTCCAACAGGTTTGTTTCACCTGAGGAAGGAGCAGTGCTCCGAAAGCTAGTGACATCGAAACAAACCTGTTGGACTTTAACCTGGTGTTGTAAGACTTCGTACTGTATTCATTTAGTGGGCTAGACAGCTCGTTTGTGATGCAGAATAAGGCACCAGTGCGAGTACAATTCCCGTACGGGCTGAGGTTATTCATGAAGGCCCACCTTCCCAACCTTGCCCTCCTGAGGTGTGGTGATCTTCAGGTTAGACCACCACCAGTCAACTCAACCCTCAAAGAGGAAAGCAGCCCATGATCATCCAGGACTATGGTGACTTTACCTTTATATTGTTTGTTTCTAGATGTTTTTCCATTTTCTCCTTTAATAGGAGATTCCATTATCTTTCCCACCACAGATGTTAAGCTAACTGTCTATAGTTCGCTGAACATGTTCGACCTTAAATTGTAAGTCTACTAGCATGCACATTTTTCTAACAAATTGTTAAAAATGCATAATCTGCTATTTCTCCCATAGATTCCTTTAAAATGCATGGATACAATCCATTCGGACCAGGGATTTATGGTCTTTCAGTTTGATTAATTAATTTAATATTTCTCCTTATTTTGTTAAAATTTTGATTTTCCCATTTCTAATGTCATCTTCCAATCTCAGGTCAACCTGATTTGTCTTCCTAATTAATACTGAAGCGAGATTATTATTTACTATTCCTGCAATTTTGGTTTCACTGCCTGTCATTTATTCTGTTTGTCCGAGGTCCTATTCATAATTTGTGCGAAAGTAAATGTTGAGATTGCATGCAGGTTGCTTACATTTGATTTAGCAACTAGGGAAAGATCTACAGTCAAGAGCAAAGGTTCAGAGTTTTGTGTGGGCCATAAAAATTAAGCATTTAGTCACCTTGATGTTTATTTAGAGGACATTCTAGTCCGCTTATAATTTGATGTAATATATATACAATGACATGCGAAACCTGACAGCACCAAAATGGTCCCATGGCTGAGGTGTTGAATTGGTGTAAATGTCCAATATTTATCCTTTACTGTTTAAAGTCAATCTCCAAAAATTTAACTATTTTACACTAGTTCCGAAGTTGAGCTCTGAAAAACATTCTGAAATGTCCAGAGCAATGTGGATCATTAACTGCTGTTACCAATTTCCTAATTTTAAAAAGTTTGTCAATTCAAGTTAAATCTTTTTGAAATTTTCTTGCAGGGTGAAAACCAAAGAAGAAGAATTCCATGTCCCCTTGACCCAAAACAGTAAGTACAATGGGCAGAAATTAACTCCTGTGTGTGTTTTAACCACGTTAAAGATTAATTAAATGGTCAACTCAACTCAGTTGGTAGCACTCATTCTTAGTCAGGAGGTTGTGGATTTGAGTCCCACACCAGGATTTGAATATACAATTGAAAATGCTGAGGGAGTGCAATCCTTTGGATCAAGGTCTTGACCGCCTGATCACTGGTTTAGGACATTATTAAAAATCCCAATGCAATGTTCGAAATAGGGAGAGCTGTCCGAGTCAATATTCTGGGCTGGATTCTTCACCACATCGGGAACTCTGCCACTAATGGCAGGCAGTGGACAATACAGTGTCGAACAAAAAATGAGACTGCTCTGATGCTCTGTTTCCCTCTGGCACAGGGTTGAGGTTCACGCCCTGCGCCAGCGGGATCCATTCGCATTCTATTAATGGGCCGGGTACCATATTCTCCAGGCCCGCATGATTCTCCAGTCCTCTGGGCAAGAATTGGTGCAGGTCTTGAGGAACGTAGCGCTGACGTGGTGAACTTCATGGTGAGTCAAGGAGGTAACTCTTTAAGGGATTTGCCCAAAGTCCATCGGAGGGCCACACGCTCACATTGCAAGACATTCCCACCCCACCCCCACCAACAACCCCCTATCTAGAGAGACCCCCTAATTAAAGAGACCCCCTAATTAAAGAGACCCCCCCCCTCCCGAGAACCCTAATTAGTGAGAACCTCACCAGAGACCCCTCATTAAGAGAGACCTCCTCCAGAATGCGCTGGCTGGAAGCTCCCACAGTTGGGTACTTCCAGGAGGGCTCTCTAATTAGAGGGCCTCCGGTGGGGTCTCTCTCTAATTAGGGGGTCTCTGGTGGGGGGATCAGGTCACCCTCGTATTGTGGGAGAGGGGAGGAGCTGACTCAGAAAATCCTGCGGGGGGGGGCTTGAATTGCATTGAGAGGGGGCCCAGCTGCCGGACTTCACTACTGGGCCACCCGCTCAAAATGGCAGCCCGATAGTGGGGCTGGATTCTGCGTCCTGCCGCGCCAGATTTCTGGTTCAGCACGCCGGCAGGATACTCCATTTCGCCGGCTGGTCAATGGGGTTTCCCATTGTGGGGCAGCCCCACACTGTCAGGAAATCCCCGGGCTGCCGGCAAAATGGAGCATCCCGATGGCGGAGAATCCAGCCCGTGGGATTCCATAGGGAATCCCTCGCAATCCTTGCCATGCATAAAATTGCATGGCTAAGGATTGTGACTCGCGTTCCTGATTTGTAATAACAGTGTGAACGCAAATCAGGTGCGATTCAGCTCCGCCGGGAGAACGTTGTCTCCCAAACGGAGAATTTGTTCATAGCCGCCAACACTGAAAACAGATTAACTGACCATTTATTTAATTACTTTTTGGTTCTTGCTTTGTGGAAAATACTTTCTATATTTGATTGTATAATAGAAGTTGTTGCAATTTAAAAGTGATTTGTTGTATGTAAATGCTTTGAGCCTTTTCCTAGACATGTGGTAAGGTGTGGTCCTTTTCTTAGATCATCGGACTTTACCTTATATTTAAAACATAATTATTATTTGAATGTAAAACTTTGGAACAAGAAGCAAGCAAAGAGTTACAAGGAAAGTCAATCGATAGGTATTTGATTTGAATGTTTAAAGTAAAATGGTTTATAACAGGCACCACTGCCCCCTTTCCCAACTTATAATAGTTATTCCCTCTTGCAAGTTTCTATAAACAGATAGCACTCTGTCACTAGCTGTTTGGAATGTTGGGTTTACTGAATCAATGTTCTTCACAAAAGTGTTAAATATGTTAATATATTGAATGCAATGATACATTCTTCTTGACGTAGTACACACTACTTACTCCAGAGAGCAGACTTGCATATGGATGGCTAAAATAAGAGGAAAACAATTTAAAAATTGTAAAAGCTTCAGGACTGCAAAACATCCTTTTTAATATAATAACAAAGGATGAAAAGAAAGAATATCAATGTCAACACATAGAAATTTGAAATGTACAGTGGAACGCTCGGTTTCACTAGGAAAAAAAATAGTCTGTGGCCAGAAGAAACAATAATAGTGAAGCTGATGAAGTTAGTTGCTGAGTAAGAAATCCCATCTCTTGTTTAACTGTAGTCTGACAAGTCTATTTAAGTATTTTCTTCTTCTTGACTAATATTGTGCATAAATTGTAACTTATGCAACATCAGTGGGGCAGCACGGTGGTACAGTGGTGAGCACTGCTGCCTCACAACGCCAGGGACTTGGGTTCAATTCTGGCTTCGGGTCACTGTGTGCAATTTGCACGTTCTCCCCTTGTCTGCATGGGTTTCCGCCGGGTGCTCCGATTTCCTCCTACAGTCCAAAGATGTGCAGGTTATGTGGATTGGCTATTCTAAATTACCTCTTAATGTCCAGGAATATGCAGGTTAGGTGGAGAGTCAGCCTAGGTATGGTGCTCTTTCAGAGGGTCGGTGCAGACTCGATGGGCCAAATTACCACCTCCTGCACTGTAGGAATTCTATGATCAGTATAAAATTATAAGGCCTCTAATTTGTATACAGATTTCTTTTTTAGAAATACTCCACCAGTGCATTTGACCTGCATAAATCCCTTTTTAACTTTGTACTGTCTACAGTTATCTATTTCCCTACTTCCATTACGTTGTTGTGTTTTAAGTATTGTCGCCCTTGTCTCCACAGAGGAGTTCACCCTGTTCAATAGGAACATAAGAAAATTATGAGAAGCAGAAGACCAGTTGATCCATTTCGCAACACACCTAATGGCTGGAGCATTCCACTGCTTCCCTCCTCCTTCCCAACCCCTCCACACCCGAAGCCATGTAATTTTCTGGGAAAGGCAAAAAAGACAAACTGTCTAGGAGAACAATAATGAGCTGTGGGATAGGAAGGAAAGCCATCATGAGGAGTTGTCCACGCTACTGTGCAAAGCATTAGGAATCCTATTACCAGTGATCTAATCTCCATAAGGCATTTCCAGAAATATTGTGGACATTAAAAAGGTTCTGCAACAACTGCAGTGAGGACATGTCAGCCATGGGCAATAAGTGCTGGCCTTTCAGCAACATCTTTTTTTTTAAAAAGTATTTTTATTGAATTTTTGCATCTGTACACTATACAATAGGTGAGCAAGACGGTTCATATGTACAATTTACATGTTCCCCTTTCATCAGCCCCCCCCCCCCCCTCCCCCCCCCCCCCGTTGCTCAGGTTCCGTCTTGGGCCCTTTCTTCCGTCGTAGATGTTGTAGACTGTCTTTAATTTTGTATTTGTTGTTGTTGCCCCTATGGCTTTGTTGGGGGGGCCCTCTGGCCCCCTCCTCGGTCTTTTCCCGTGTCCCCTTCACACTTGTCGTCCACTTTCGGTAAGAACCTGTTCATTCGGGTTCCGGTTAGGTGCCCTCTGTACATCACTTTAAACTGCCTGAGGCTTAGCCTTGCACAGGATTAGCCTTGCACATTCCTCCAGCAATGTGTCTCTCGGGGGCCCCAGAGTATCTCGACATCTCCTTGAGGAGAAAGTTTTTGATTTGTAAATGTCGGAGCTCCTATCCCTTCGGTAGCTCCAGTCTCTCCGTCAGCTCATCTCGGCTAATCTGTCCCCCACGTGGAAATCCCTAACCACTAGCGTCCTCCTGTCATGTCTCCACTTCTTAAAGTGGCGTCTAGCATGGCTGGTGGGAATATGTGGATACCACAGATGATTTTATCTATTGCTTGGAAAAGGCCTGTTGGATGAAGATCAGTGTGGATATAAACAGGAAGAGGAATCTTGGCGGGATGTTCATCTCGATCGTCTGCACCTTCCCTGCCAGAGACAGCGGGAGTGCATCCCATCTCTGTCAGTCCTTTTTAACATCCTCCGCCAGACTGGTCAGATTCCACTTGTGGATCTGTGTCCAGTTGTGGGCTATCTGGATCCCCAGGCAGCGGAATTTGTTTTGGGCTAGCTTGAATGGTAGACCCTCCTACAGATATCCTTCCAGCCTCTTGCGTCTCGCAGAGCGATCGGCAGGGGTTCAATTGCCAGGGCGAACAGAAGTGGGTACAGCGGGCATCCCTGTCTGGTGCCCCTGTGCAACTGGAAGTATTCCGAGCTGGTGGTGTTGGTCCGAACGCTCGCCTTGGGGGCGTCATACAGGAGTTTCACCCACGAGGTGAAAGCCGTCCTTAGCCCAAACCACTCCAGGACCTCTGTGACACACTTCCATTCGACTCTTATCGAAGGCCTTTTCTGTGTCCAAGGGTTTTCTCTCCCCGGATGGGGTCAGTATCACATTCAGCAGCCGTCTGATGTTCTCAGTTAGTTGTCTACTCTTGACAAAACCCGTCTGGTCCTCTGCGACCACTTCTGGTAGTCTTCCAGTCTCTTGGCCAGGATTTTCACGAGTATTTTTGCATCTACGTTAAGCAGCGAAATGGGTCTGTATGATCTGCATTCCATCAGGCCTTTGTCTTTCTTGGGTATCAGCGATATGGTGACCTGTGTTACGTAGGAGGCAGGGTGCCCCTTGCTAGCGAGTCTGCGACCATCTCCCGTAGATGCGGGGCCAGAGCTGGTGCAAATTCTTTATAGAAGTCTGTGTCCCGGCGCCTTCCCCGCCTGCATGGTGTTGATGCTCTCTATGACCTCTCCTAGTCCTCTTGGTACTTCCAGCTCCCTCCGTCTATCTTCCCCCATGACAGGCATGCCAAGTCCATTGAGGAACTGTTTCATCCCTGCGTCCCTGTCGGGGGGCTTGGAGGTGTACAGTCCCCAGTAGAATGCCTCAGATGCTTGGTTGACCTTTTTTGGTTCGGCTACCTGTCCATCTCTGCTGTGCTTTACCTGGGCTATCTCCTTCATGGCTGCCTGCTTTCTCAGCTGGTGAGCCAACAGGCGAGTCTTCTCCCCGTGTTCATAAAAGGTCCCCCGTGCCTGGTGGAGTTGGTGCACTGTCTTCCTGGGGGATAGCAGGTTAAAGTCCATTTGTAGTTTTTTCCTCTCTGTCAGATGCTCTACGGTCGGGGCCTGGGAGTACCTTCTGTCGACCTCCAGGATGGAGTCGATCAGTTACTGTCTGGCCGCCTTCTCTTCACTATCCCTGCATGCCTTATAGGTTACAATCTCCCCCCTAATCACCACCTTCAGTGCCTTCCAGAACGTGGAAGGTGAGACTTCCCCATTCTGGTTGTTAGTGATGTACTCGCCTATGGCCTGTGATCTTTTCTGGCAGACGGCCTTGTCGGCCAAGAGATCCATGTCCAGCCTCCATGTGGGGCGTTGGGCACTGCCCGTCTCCAACTTCATGTCCATATAATGTGGAGCATAGTCGGAGATGGCTATCGCAGAGTATTTCCCTCTTACTATGTCCGGAAACACTGATTTCCCCACTGCAAAGAGGTCAATATGGGTGTATACCTTGTGTACTGGTGAGAAGAATGAGAATTCCTTCTCACCGGGGTGTAGATCTGCCATGGGTCCACTGCCCCCATCTGCTCCATGAATGTTCCCTAGCCCCTCTGGAGCAGGAACCTACACCTTCTTGCTTGGGGGCAAGATGAGCCGAAAACTGGCATCAGTTTGCAACAGGTCCTTTCTTCCTACAAAGGGTCGCCTGTGGATACAGGTGGACTTTCCATTTGCAGCCGGAATATTTTCCCTCTTCGGGAGCAGATCAGCTGCCATTTTATTGCCTCTGATAACATTCCAAGTTCTGGCCTGCGTGCCTGCCTTAAACATTTAAAAACTTAAAAATCTGCTGGAACTCCATTTCCATTCCCGCCTCTGTTAAAGGTTAGGGGTTCACAGTTCACCGTGACTGGAAATGACCTGTTAATTTTCTTTCTCTCCACAGATATTTGGCTTCATGAACTTCATCCTGTGGTCAGGGAACAGCTGGTTTGCGTTCATTTGAAGCCTACTTGTGACAATAAGCGATTTTCATTTCATTTCATTTCAAGGAAACATCCTGGCATAAACCAGCCAATCCACAGGGTGTTGCTGAGCAAGGCGCCAATGTGGAACATTGATGTGACCTCCAACTGCTCCTCCCCTTGCCGTCTTCTCATCCTCTTCCTCTTCCTGCTGTGCCTGTATTCCCGCCCCTCCATTCCACCCACCCCTTCCCACTCTGCTGTTACCCCTCCCTCTACTGTAGAACCTTGCTCAGCTGTCCGCAGGCAGAGCTAGACAGTGCACACTCCCTGGGACCACCTAATGTAATAGCTAGAATGTTTCGACATTTCAAATCCAACACTAATCAGATTTTCCGGATGATCATTACTGTCACTTTCAGATTCTAACCTGCCCAAGTGACCACGCGGAGATTTGGCGATCTGCGTGAATGGTTACGCAGCAGAGTAAATGGTTAGGCAACCGAGTGCAGGGAGTTCCATTGAGCTCTGACCATTCCACGCCTCCGCCCACCCTCACTTCCAATGATGATAAATACTTTTGAACCTTAAAACAAACTCTTCGCTCCTCCTATTGCTGACATATTTATATTTTGTGCTTGTTACGTTTAAATGGTTCTCAGTTGGTCATTTAACTGTAGCTGTGAGTCTGTATCCTCCACTGAGCTTTAACTTGTGCTAATATCAAAGTAACAAAGGTAATATCGGAGAAGGCAATTCCATATCTTGGTGCTGGGTACAAGTTCCTGGGTCAATTGGGACTTTAAATGTAAAATGGAATGCGATATCCTTCTAACGTTGTACTGAGATCCTCTGCCCCATCTACAGTCCTGGAAAAGCTTTTGCTCAGCAATACTATCACTTTATATAGATTGAATCCTTATCATGTGTGTTAATCACTTTGGATCCCAGGCTTTTTCTTTTCTTGCTTCCTGTCGACATGCATTTGAACTCTGTGTCCTCCGTTCATGTTTCTTGACAAACGTTTAACAGGAGTGGTGTGGTGGGGTCAGGTTTGGGAGCTGAACGATTTAAAAATGATCTGTTAGCGTTGCTGAGAGTTACAATTCTGCCTCAATTCTGTCCAATCATCAAAAACGTGAGCACCCAGAATGCATTTGATTCTGGGGACACACCAAGAGACAACTCTTGTGGGTCGGGGGAGGGGGGGTTGTGGGATCCTCCTAGGAATGGAGGTTACTAGCAAACCTCTCTAAGGGAGCAGGAGAGGCCACAGGAGGGGTCGGGAGTACCCGAGGGGAAAGCTAATTGACTTGAAATCAGGTAAGGTGGTGGGGAAACTGTTACGCTAATTTTGGGTTGGGGGGGGGGTGCGGGCTGGAGCTATAATGCCGGGTCTAGCACACACACACTCTGGGTGAGGGTACACTTGATTTAGGAGGGTTATTAGCACTTGCTTGAGAGCCAGTTGGGTACTTGCCTCATCATTCACTCCAATAACAGGCTTCATCATCTATAAATGTTTCCTGTGTCAAGCAGGGAGCTGGTTTACAAAACATTGCATTTTTTTTTAAAGTGGATCCAAGCTGTGAGCAGAGAGACACACCCTTGCAACAAGTGGTGAGTTTGTGTCACACTCTCCGCTGATCAGGCGTGCGAGCAGTTTCCTGCAGTGACAACACACTGACTTTAAACATGAGGAAAATGTAATGCTGTGATCGCTTGAAATGCTGTGATTGAAATTAAAGTATTGAAAAGTTTTAAAAAAAAGAATGTTCCCTAGCCATGCCTATCTTTTTCCCCATTCTGGGGTTCGATCGGTCTGTCAAAGGTTCTGTACACAGTTAAAGTGCCCCCCCCTCCCCCATGATGGGTGTCAATGTCGGTGATTTCCGCCATGATCTTCTTTATAAAATCCATGTCGTCCCAGTTGGACGCTTTTACGTTTACCAGGACTATTGGGACGTGCCCCGTCTAGGGCACGCTGACCATGATGTACTGTCCCCCAGGTCCGTTACCGTCTTTGTAAGCACCGTCCTCTTACTAATCAGGATGGCTACCCCCCCCCCACTAGCCCTCATCCCATAATATGAATGGTACATCTGTCCCACCCAGCCCTTCCTTACCTGCAGTAGGTCCTTCTCCCTCAGGTGCTTCTCTTGAAGGAAGACTATGTAGGCTTTCAAACTTTTCAAATGGGCGTAGACTCTGGATCTTTTCAGTGGGCTGTTAAGTCCCCTAACTTTCCAGGTGATAATCCTGGTGGGGGGTTTCTGACCCCCCCCCCCCCTTCCTGCAGGATCAAACATGCTTACCTGGTGCATGCGCCACTGCACTCTGGAGTTTCCCTTTGTTAGGGGGCCATCAAAAATGGCCGCAGTCTTCGTTCACACCATGAGGCCGGGCCCCTGCACTCTGGGGTTTCCCTTTGTCGAGGGGACACCCAACATGGCCACCGACTGTGTGTACGCCACGTGGGTGTGCCCATGCTCTCTGGGTTTTCCCTTTGTTTAGGGACGTCTAAAATGGCTGCTTGCGGTGCCATCGTGTTCCCTCAACCCGCACCTTACCGCTGAAGCCAATCTGAGAACATCCCTTTCTTATCCTTGTATTTCCCTTGTGTCCCCCCCCCGCCTATGTACCCCCTCCCCATCTCCCCCCTTAGATTCCCCGTCCCTGCCCCTGTGGTCCTCCCCACTGCCAGGCACTCCCTGCGTGCCAGGAGGTGCGCCACGGCCCCCTTGCTTTCGTGCTTCCTGGTGCTAGCTTTCCCCGCTAGTGTGGTGGCCCCCCTCCCGGGGCTGATTTTACCCCTTTCCTATGCCCGCTAGATATTTGTTCCCTCTGTCTCCTCTTCACCCTCTCCTGCGTTCCGCTGCCCTCGCCCTTCTTTGTGGTCTGACATTTCTGTTCAAAGCGAGGCAGTACAGTCCCGCGCAAACATAGTATGCGTCCATCATAGATCTTTGTTTCCTTGTTTCCTCCTCTGCTTCGTCCTCAGCGCTGCCTTGTCTGACCCTTGTCCCGGCCGTTTGTCTGTACAAACCCATCCGCCTCTCCCGGGGTGTTGAAATAATGTTCCTTGTTTTGGAACGTGACCCAGAGCTTGGCTGGGAATAGCATTCCATATTTCACTCCACTTTTGTACTGAGTCGATTTCGCCTGGTTGAACCCGGCCCTGCGCTTTGCACAGGCCTGCCCGAATGTCCTGGTTGACCCGGATTCTCTGTCCTTCCCAACTGCTCGCCTTTGTCTGCCTTGCTCACTGCAGGATCCTCTCATGATTCTGGTAACGATGCAGTTTTGCAATTATTGCCCTTGGCTGTTCTCCTGCCTTGGGCTTTGTTTGGAGTGATCTGTGTGCATTGTTGATCTACGGGGGGGATGGGGAAGCTGTCCCTCCCGACTAGGTTGCCGAGCATCTGGGCCACATAACACGTCGGGTCCTTGGCCTCGATCCCCTCCGGCAGGCCCACGACCTGGATATTCTGGCATCGGAACCTATTCTCCTGGTCCTCGACCTTGCCCTTCAGGCTTCCCTGGGTCGCTGCCAACCTTTTGATTTCTGCCTCCAGAGCAACAATCCTGTCGCTCTGGTCCATCAATGCCTTTTCCAGCTCCAGGATTGTCTTCCTCTGAGCCTCCAACTTCTTCCCCATCGTTCGCCGTCTGCATGGTGCCAAACGCCTTTGTCACTGCCACCTGGATCTCCACTTTAATCCCCTCCCTCATCGCCATCAGTTCCTTTGTCAGGAATGTCTTCCATCTATCTCGGGCGGTGGGGTTTGGGTCCTCGGTCTACCTCTCTCTGGGGTGGCCAGGGATCCCTTGTCCACCCGCTGCTCGGGGCCTTTTCTTCCGCTCCTGCTGTCTGTGCAGCCTCTTGAGCTCCCGTTTGCTGGCATGTTGTTCCTATCCTCTCCCTTTCTTGATTGTGGGTGAGATCAGTCTGAATTTTCAGGCTAATTTTGACTAAAGGTGCCTATTTGGTTGTGGTCTGGAGGAGAGCCTCCTGACGTGCATCTGCAAGGCACATCACCGTCACTGGAAGTCCCTTTCAGCAACATCTTAAAGTCTTGCTTCAACCCCATTTACAGAAATAAAGCCGTGTTATTTTGGACTGGAAAGAAATGCACCAGCTTTAGTCGATTATTGACCATGTTTCAGCTAATGTGCAATTGAGGAGCATTCCTATGGACGATAACATTGTAAATCTGCATGTTGTGTAACTTGGTCTTTCCAACCATGTAATTAACATACAACAATCAAAAGAATACATTTGTTTAAAAGTTATCTGTGTCCATCCACAGCTAACAATTAGGATCACCTAATGTATTACATATGAGTAGAATTACCAATCATATTCAAGGCATGTATGTATTATAATATCGCCAAGCACATATTGTCTCTTCTTATCTGTTAACTGCTAGACATGAGTGAGATAAAGATATGCCTGAGCTGTGGTACTTATACTCCCATCCCATTGTCCAGTGTTTTGTAAGACACACATGGGCGGCAGCTGCATAATAGATGGTCTGTGCTGTAGCAACTAGTTTCCAATCATTAGTTTTGTTGTTTAAAAATGTACCAGCTAGCAAGCAGCAGCCCTAGTGAGCCTGTTAGGTTTTTAATTTAAACCTGTATGATGTTTAACACTTTCAGTGTTATTGGCCTTTCGGGGATCCAAACAGTTGGGAGTCTTACACAAGATTGGAAAGATATTGCAAGCATTGTAAAGGCAACACGTTCTTGTATTTAGTAATTTGTTTTTTTAGAAAATATTTTATTGAAGCATTTGTAATTTTCACAGTTAATCCTTGAAGTAGTCTGTGAACACTTCCGGTTGCGGCTATGCGGAGCTGAGTCGCACGTCCGGCAGCTCCTGCTAGAAATGGACTTTTGGGCTCTTTTTAGAGCCCCCAACGGTACTTTTTCGACGATTCCCAGTGTGGGAAGGGGACAGCAATATTCCCCCGGCACTGTATGGATTGGACCAGGAGTGGAGAGGTGAAAAAAGTGCAATTGGAGCAGAGAAAGGTGCGAGGGAGGAAGACCAAGGCGGGTGGAGAGCAGGCAGCGTGAGCGCAGTGGTCACAGGAGAAGCAGGAGTTTCTCCAGCACTGCTTCATGGAGCTGAAGGCAGAGCTGCTGGAGCCGATGAAGGCCTCCATTGACAAGCTGCTTGAGACTCAGACGGCCCAAGGGGTGGCGATCCGGGAGGTCCGGCAAAAGGTCTCGGAGAATGGGGACAAGATCTTGGGCCTGGCGGTGAAGGTGGAGGCGCACGAGGCGCTCCATAAGAAATGGCAGGCCAAGTTCGAGGACATGGAGAACCGGTCGAGAAGAAAGAATCTACGGATTCTGGGTCTCCTGGAGGGGCTGGAAGGATCGGATGTCGGAACCTACGTGGTCACCATGTTGAACACGCTGATGGGCGCGGGGGCCTTCCAGGGGCCCCTGGAGCTGGAGGGGGCCCATCGAGTGCTGGCGAGGAGGCCCAAGCCCAGCAAGCCGCCACAGGCGGTGCTGGTGCAGTTCCACCGTTTCGTGGACAGAGAATGTGTCTTAAGGTGGGCCAAGAAAGAGCGGAGCAGCAGGTGGGAGAATGCAGAGGTCCGGATTTATCAGGACTGGAGCGCGGAGGTGGCTAAGAAGAGGGCCAGGTACAATTGGTCTAAGGCGGTGCTGCATCGGAGAGGGGTGAAGTTCGGCATGTTGCAGCCGGCGCGACTGTGGTTCACCTATAGGGACCGTCACCATTACTTCGAGACGCCGGAGGAGGCGTGGACCTTTATTCAGGCCGAAAAGCTGGACTCGGATTGAGGGCTGGGGACGAGGGGATGCTGAGGGGGGATGGTTGGGACTGTTGTGTCGTGTTTTGGGGGGATTGTGCGGTTGGTTGGGCAATGTTTCTTCTCTGTCTGTCGGGTGGCTTCGTAGTGGTCAAACGGGCCCGTGAGTTCACGCACCTGAAGGGGCTGAAGGCAGATGTAGTCATGCTCCAGGAAACGCATCTGCGGGTGGCAGATCAGGTAAGGCTAAGAAAAGGGTGGGTAGGGCAGGTGTTCCATTCGGGGTTGGATGCAAAAAATCGGTGGGTGGCGATTTTGGTGGGGAAGCGGGTGTCATTTGAGGCGTTGAGCATCGTGGCAGACAATGGAGGTAGGTATGTGATGGTGTGTGGTAAGCTGCAGGGAGTGCAGGGTCTTGGTAAATGTATACGCCCCGAATTGGGACGATGCGGGGTTCATGCGGCGCATGTTGGGCCGGATCCCGGACTTGGAGACAGGGGGTTGATAATGGGGGGGGGGACTTCAACACGGTGGTGGGTCCGGCATTGGATCGCTCTAGGTCTAGGACGGGCAGGAGGCCGGCGGCGGCCAAGGTGCTTGAGGGGGTTTATGGACCAGATGGGAGGAGTGGATCCGTGGAGATTTGCGAGGCCGGGGGCCAGGGAATTCTCATTCTTCTCCCATGTTCATAAGGCCTACTCTCGGATTGACTTTTTTGTAATGAGCAGGGTGCTGATTCCGAGGGTGGAGGACACGAAGTATTCAGCGATAGCCATCTATGACCATGCCCCGCATTGGGTGGACCTCGAGCTGGGGGAGGAGAGGGACCAGCGCCCGCTGTGGTGCTTGGAGGTGGGGATGTTGGCGGACGAGGAGGTGAGCGGGCGGATCCGGGGGTGTATAGAAAGGTACCTGGAGGCCAATGATAATGGAGAGGTGCAGATAGGGGTGGTCTGGGAGGCGCTGAAGGCGGTGATCAGGGGTGAGTTGATTTCCATTAGGGCCCAAAGAGAGGGGAAGGAGAGGAGGGAGAGGGAGAGGCTATTGGGGGAGATAGTAAGGTGGATAGGAGGTATTCAGAGGCCCCCGAGGAGGGACTACTCGAGGAGCGACGAAGCCTCCAGGCTTAGTTCGACCTGTTGACCACCAGGAAGGCGGAGGTGCAGTGGAGGAAGGCGCAAGGGGCGGTGTACGAGTACGGAGAGAAGGCTAGCCGGATGCTGGCACACCAGCTTCGGAAGCGGGAGGCAGCGAGGGAGATCGGAGGAGTTAGCGATGGAGGGGGGAGCACGGTGTGAAGTGCAGTGGGTATTAATGGGGTCTTCAGGGACTTTTACGAGGGACTGTATCGGTCTGAGCCCCCATCGGAGGAGGGGGGGGATGGGTCGCTTTCTGGACCGGCTGAGGTTCCCGAGGGTAAAGGGGGGGGCTGGGGGCGCTGGTTGGGTTGGAGGAACTGGTCAAGGGACTGGGGAGTATGCAGGTGGGGAAGGCACTGGGGCCAGATGGGTTCCCGGTGTAATTCTATAGGAAGTACGTGGACCTGTTGGGCCCACTGCTGGTAAGGACTTTCAACGAGGCGAGGGAGGGGGGGGTCCTGCCCCCGACGATGTCTAGGGCGCTGATTTCTCTAATTCTGAAGCGGAACAAGGACCTGTACAGTGCGGATCGTACAGGCCGATTTCACTCCTTAATGTGGATGCGAAACTGCTAGCAAAGGTATTGGCCATGAGGATTGAGGACAGTGTTCTGGGGACAGTACGAAGTCTTACAACACCAGGTTAAAGTCCAACAGGTTTGTTTCGATGTCACTAGCTTTTGGAGCGCTGCTCCTTCCTCAGGTGAAGGAGCAGCGCTCCGAAAGCTAGTGACATCAAAACAAACCTGTTGGACTTTAACCTGGTGTTGTAAGACTTCGTACTGTGCTCACCCCAGTCCAACGCCGGCATCTCCACATCAGTGTTCTGGGGGTCATACACGAGGATCAGACGGGTTTTGTGAAAGGGAGGCAGTTGAATACCAACGTACGTAGGCTCCTGAATGTAATTATGATGCCGGCGGCGGAGGGGGAAGCGGAGATAGTGGCGGCTATGGATGCGGAGAAGGCCTTTGATAGGGTGGAGTGGGGGTACCTGTGGGAGGTGTTGAGGAGGTTTGGGTTCGGGGAAGGGTTCGTCAGCTGGGTGAGGTTGCTGTATGAGGCCCCGGTGGCGAGTGTCCACGAACATGAGGAGGTCGGAATGTTTCCAGCTACACCGGGGGACGAGGCAGGGGTGTCCTCTATCCCCCCCCTGCTCTTTGCGCTGGTAATTGAGCCCCTGGCCATGGCTTTGAGGGAGTCTAGGAACTGGAGGGGGTTGGTGCAGGGGGGGGAGGAACACTGAGTATCGTTGTATGCGGACGATCTGCTATTGTATGTGGCAGACCCGATGGGGGGGAATGTCGGAGGTGATGCGGATCCTTAGGGAGTTTGGAGATTTCTCTGGGTATAAGCTCAACATGGGGAAGAGCAAGCTGTTCGTGGTGCACCCGGGAGACCAGGAAAGGGGGATAGATGAGCTTCCGCTAAAAAGGGCAGAAAGAAGTTTTAGATACCTGGGGGTTCAGGTGGCTAGGAGCTGGGGGGCCCTGCATAAGCTCAACTTAACGAGGCTGGTGGAGCAAATGGAGGCGCAGTTCAAAAGGTGGGATATGCTGCCGCTCTCCCTGGCGGGTAGGGTGCAGTCGGTTAAAATGATGGTGCTCCCGAGGTTTTTGATTTTGTTTCAGTGCCTCCCCATCCTGATCCCTAAGGCCTTCTTTAAGCGGGTTAACAGGAGTATTATGGGGTTCGTATAGGCGACGAAGACCCCGAGGGTGAGAAGGGCGTTCTTGGAGCGAAGCAGGGACAGGGGGGGGTTAGCGTTGCCAAACATGTGGGTACTATTGGGCTGCCAATGTGGCGATGATACGTAAGTGGGTAATGGAGGGGGAAGGGTCGGCGTGGAAGAGGCTGGAGATGGCGTCCTGTGTGGGCACGAGACTGGGGGCGCTGGTGACGGCATCGCTGCCGCTTCCTCCGACGAGGTACACCACGAGCCCGGTGGTGGCGGCGACCCTCAAAATCTGGGGGCAATGAAGAAGCCACAGGGGGGAGGTGGGGGCTTCGGTGTGGTCCCCGATACGGGAGAACCATCAGTTTGTCCCGGGGAAAATGGATGGGGGGTTCCGGAGTTGGCGCAGGGCAGGTATTAGGAGGATGGGGGACCTGTTCATAGACGGGAAGTTTGTGAGCCTTGGGGAGCTGGAGGAGAAATTTGGGCTCCCCCCTGGAAAGCTTTCAGATATATGCAGGTAAGGGCGTTCGTTAGGTGACAGGTGGTGGAGTTTCCGCTGCTGCCGGTGCGCAGGCACCAGGACAGGTTGCTTTCGGGGGGTGGGTGGGTGGGTTGGAGAGGGTAGGATCTCGGCAACTTATCAGGTGATGGAGGAGGAGGAGGCCTCGGCGGAGGAGTTAAAAGGTGAGCTGGGGGAAGAGATAGAAGAGGGTATGTGGGTGGATGCCCTGGAAAGGGTAAACTCTTCCTCTTGCGCGAGGCTGAGCCTGATACAATTTAAGATGCTGCACAGGGCGCACATGACTGGGGCAAGGCTAAGCCGTTTTTTGGGGAGGGAGGACAGATGTGCGAGATGTTCGGGGAGCCCAGCAAACCACACCGACAAGTTCTGGGCATGTCCAGCGTTGGAGTTCTGGAGGGGAGTAGCGAGGACGGTGTCAAGGGTAGTGAATTCCAGGGTTAGGCCTAGCTGGGGGCTCGCAATATTTGGGGTGTCGGACAAGCCGGGAGTGCAGGAGGTGAAAGAGGCCGGTATTCTGGCCTTTGCGTCCCTGGTAGCCCGGCGAAGGATTCTGCTTCAGTGGAAGGATGCCAGGCCCCCAAGCGTTGAATTCTGGATTAACGACATGGCAGGGTTTATTAAATTGGAGAAAATGAAATTTGCCTTAAGGGGATCTGTGCAAGGGTTCTTCAGGCGGTGGCAGCCGTTCCTAGACTTCCTGGCGGAGCGTTAGGAGATGGTCAGCAGCAACCTGGGAGGGGGAGTAAGTTTGTGTCTGGTAGGGGATGCACTATTGTTTACTGTTTAACTTTTATTTATGCACTTTTGTTTTTGTTGTTTTATTATGTATGTAAAGGAGGGGGTTCTATTTTTCTGTTGTGATAATCTGAAAAATTTTGAATAAAAATTATTTAAGAAAAAAAAAGTAGTCTGTGAACGGCTGCCATCTCAGGGCGAACCCTTGAATTGATCCTCTCGAAGCAAATTTAATTTTCTCCTGACAGAAACCCTGCCATATCGTTGACCCACACTCCTGACTCCGGGGGCTCCTAGTCCCTCCATCCCAGCAAAGTCCGTCTCCGGGTCACCAGGGAGGTGAAGGCCAGAACATCGGCCTCCCTGCCCCCCCCCTTGGCCCCCGGATCTTCCGATACACCAAATATTGTCAATTCTGGACTCCGAGTTACCCTTTCTTCCTGCACCTCTGACATAACGTCAGCAAATCCCAGCCAGAATCCCCTCAATTTCGGACATGCCCAAGACATATGTACATGGTTTGCCGGGCTACCCCACACCGCCCACATCTGTCCTCCACCTCCTCAAAGAACCTACTCATCCGGGCTACTGTCATGTGGGCCCTGTGGACCACCTTGAACTGGACCAAACTAAGTCTGGCACAGAACAAGGATGAGTTGACTCTCTTCAGGGCTTTTTCCCACAGCTCGCAGGGCTTTTTCCCACAGCTCAAATTCTATCTCCCCACCCAGCTCCTCTTCCCACTACTGAGACTCGTTAAATGCCTTAAACAGGAGCGGCCCCAGTAACCCAGATAACCTTTTATACAATTCCACTGGGAATCCGTCAGTTCCTGGGCTTGGGCCGTTATCCGATGCATCACCCCCAACCCATCCATCACCTCCCGAGCCAAATTGGGACCCCCAGGTCTTCCACCAGCTCCTCATCTATCTTCGGGAACTCTAGCCTCTCTAGGAATTGATTCATACCCTCCTCCCCAGCTGGGGGTTCCGACTCATATAATCGACTATAAAATTCACGGAACACGTCATTAACTGCCCCCGGGTCTATCACTACCTTTCCTCTCACATCCTTTATTTTCCCTATTTCTCTCGCTGCCTCCTGCTTCCTCAGCTGATGTGCCAGCATCGTACTAGCTTTCTCCCCGTATTCATATATTGTCCCTTTTGCCCTCTTCTGCTGTCCCTCCGCCTTACCTGTGGAAAGGATCCCAAAATCCACTTGGAGTCTCTGACGCTCCCTCAGGAGCTCCTCATTCGGAGACTCTGCATACCTCCTGTCCACCTGTAAGATTTCTCCTACCAAACTGCCCAGCTCCGCCCGCTCAGTTTTCTCCCTATGGGCTCGAATCAAAATAAATTCCGCTCTGATAACTACCTTCAATGCCTCCCAAACCACTCCTGCCGCAGTCTCTCCCGTATCATTGTTTTTTATGTAGCCCCGGATGGCCTCCCTCACTTGCTCACAAATCTTATCGTCCGCTAACAGCCCGGCATCTAATCTCCACTGTGGGCGTGAGACTTTCTCATAGGTCTACCATTGCCATTCCCTCCAGCTTCCCACTGACCATAATAAATCTACCCTCCGGGTCTGCCTCTATCCTCCCCACCTCAAATGTCATGCTCTTGTTAATCAGGATGGCCACCCCTCCTTGTTTTAAAGTCCAGTCCCGATTGAAACACCTGTCTGACCCATCCCTTCTTCAATCTAAATTGGTCTCCCAGCTTCAAGTGTGTCTCCTGTAGCATGGCCCACATCCGTTTTGAATTTTTTTTTATAAATATGTTTATTAAGAATTTTTCAACAAAATTTTCAACCATCCCCCCCCCCCCCCCCCCCCCGGTAACAAAAAGAAAAGAAAAGTGCATAGCAAGACATAAACATATCAAATCAACATAATACAGAACTTTGTACATTGGATTCCTCCCGCACATATCAACTTTCCTGAACATTTATGTATTTTCTTGCTCAAGTGCCCCCAGGAAAAAATCCCTTCCCCGTCCACCCTTCTCCCCCCCGCCCCCCGAAAGAGATGTCCCCGTCCCCCCCCCCCCCCCCACTCCCCGGGTTGCTGCTGCTGCTGACCGAATTTCATCTAACGCTCCGCGAGATAGTCTAGGAACGGTTGCCACCGCCTGGAGAACCCCTGCACAGACCCTCTCAAGGCAAACTTTATCCTCTCCAACTTGATAAACCCTGCCATGTCATTTATCCAGGCTTCCACACTGGGGGGCTTTGCATCTTTCCACACTAACAAGATCCTTCGCTGGGCTACCAGGGACGCAAAGGCCAGAATGCCGGCCTCTTTCGCCTCCTGCACTCCCGGCTCGTCCGCCACTCCAAATAGTGCTAGCCCCCAACTTGGCTTGACCTGGACTTTCACCACCTTAGATTTAGTTATTGCAACACCCCTCCAGAACCCATCCAGTGCCGGGCACGACCAGAACATATGGACGTGATTCGCCGGGCTTCCTGAGCACCTCCCACATCTGTCCTCCACCCCAAAGAACCTACTCAGCCTCGCCCCCGTCATATGCGCTCTGTGAATAACCTTAAACTGTATCAGGCTAAGCCTGGCACATGAGGAAGAAGAATTAACCCTACTCAGGGCATCAGCCCACAGACCCTCTTCAATCTCCTCCCCCAGCTCCCCCTCCCATTTACCCTTCAGCTCCTCTACCAAAGCCTCCCCCTCTTCTTTCATCTCCTGGTATATCACCGACACCTTGCCCTCTCCGACCCATACACCCGAAATCACCCTGTCTTGAATCCCCTGTGCCGGGAGCAACGGAAATTCCCTCACCTGTCACCTCACAAACGCCCTCACTTGCATGTACCTGAACGCATTTCCCGGGGGTAGCCCATACTTCTCCTCCAGCGCCCCTAGGCTCACAAACGTCCCATCAATGAACAGGTCCCCCATTCTTCTAATCCCTGCCCGATGCCAGCTCTGAAACCCCCCGTCCATCCTTCCCGAGACAAACCGATGGTTACCCCTGATCGGGAACCACACCGAGGCTCCCATTGCACCCCTGTGTCGTCTCCACTGGCGCCCACATCCGCTTTTAACAGTCTCAGGTGTGCGAACACACAGGCCCTTTTGACCGGTCCATTCAGTACACGAACATTCCACGTAACCAGTCTGGTCGGGGGGGGGGGGCTCTCGTCCCCCTCCCCTGTCGATCAGCCATGACCTTTCCGAGGCCAGCCCTTAGCCCATGTCCCGCACTTCCCTTGGTCCGCCCCTCGCCATCTACCACCCTCTGCTCTGCATCTCCAATCCCCCGAAAGTCCCCCCACTCGCCAGCAGTCCCTTCTCCCCCCCTTACTCCATCTCTCCTCAGCTCTCCCCCACTTGGTTCCCGCTAACTAGCTATCAAGCTAGCCGAGCAGCTCTCGCCCCCGGCACCTAGCATTCTACCACCTGCCGACTCCTCTCCCCCCTCTCAACATAAGTTCTCAACACAATAAGATCAAACACAGAAAGCAAACAAACAATCCCCAAGACCCAGGTGCAGAGGCCCATCCCCTTCCCTTAACAGAATCTTATCTATCCCATCACCTTCAAACAGAACCAAAACAATAAAAGAGACATTAAACAGAGTAGGAAAAAATTATGCATGCAGAAACTCAACCATCTTTTTTCCAACAGAAGAGAAAAAACATCGCAACTCAAACCCTTTTCACTGAAATTCGGCACATACAACAACAAATCAAAATCAAATCAAGCAGAAAAAACTCGTCGCCTGAAAGTCACAACTTAGATTACAGAATTTTTTATTTTTTCAATACATTGAGAGTACCCAATTCATTTTTTCCAATTAAGGGGCAATTTAGCGTGACCAATCCACCTACCCTGCACATTTTTGGGTTGTGGGGGTGAAACCCAGGCAAACACGGGGAGTACAGGTCCACAGGTCATTGAATGGGGCAACACAGGTGGAGAAGGTAGTCAAGAAGGCATACGGCATGCTTGCCTTCATTGGCCGAGGCATTGAGTATAAGAATTGGCAAGTCATGTTGCAGCTGTATAGAACCTTAGTTAGGCCACACTTGGAGTATAGTGTTCAATTCTGGTCGCCACACTACCAGAAGGATGTGGAGGCTTTAGAGAGGGTGCAGAAGAGATTTACCAGAATGTTGCCTGGTATGGAGGGCATAAGCTATGAGGAGCGATTGAATAAACTCGGTTTGTTCTCACTGGAACGAAGGAGGTTGAGGGGCGACCTGATAGAGGTATACAAAATTATGAGGGGCATAGACAGAGTGGATAGTCAGAGGCTTTTCCCCAGGGTAGAGGGGTCAATTACTAGGGGGCATAGGTTTAAGGTGAGAGGGGCAAGGTTTAGAGTAGATGTACGAGGCAAGTTTTTTACGCAGAGGGTAGTGGGTGCCTGGAACTCACTACCGGAGGAGGTAGTGGAAGCAGGGACGATAGGGACGTTCAAGGGGCATCTTGACAAATATATGAATAGGATGGGAATAGAAGGATACGGACCCAGGAAGTGTAGAAGATTGTAGTTTAGTCGGGCAGTATGGTCGGCACGGGCTTGGAGGGCCGAAGGGCCTGTTCCTGTGCTGTACATTTCCTTGTTCTTTGTTCTTGTTTGTAATGTGCAAACTCCACACGGACAGTGACCCAAAGCCGGGATCGAACCTGGGACCTCGGCGCCGTGAGGCAGCAGGGCTAACCCACTGCGTCACCGTGCTGCCTTAAATTACAGAATTGATGGGTTTAGATGTTTCCAGACAGAGAAAGAAAGAACCGCACACAACTTTCCACCCCCTTATAAAAAATTCAGTCCACCACAGTTAGGTTTTAAAGTCCTTATGCATCCACCAACTTGCCTTTCATAAAGACTTCTACCTCTTCCGGCGAGCCAAAGTATAGCTCCCGGTTCTCATAGGTCACCCAGAGACGAGCCGGGTAGAGCAGTCCAAAGTTTATGTCTTTCGCATACAGGGCCGCCTTGACTTTATTAAAACTCGTCCTCCTCTTTGCAGGATCTGCTCCCCAATCCTGATCCGGATCTCTGACTCTTCCCAGGTGCACCGTTTTGTCTGCCTAGCCCACTTCATAATATGTTCCTTGTCCAGGAACCGATGCAGCCGGACCACAATCGTCCTTGGGGGCTCACGACCCTGGGGCTTACGCATAATATCCCTATGGGCCCGATCCACCTCCAACGGCTTGGGGAATGAACCTTCCCCCATCAGCTTCTCCCGCATCTTCCCCACGTATAGAATTTAAAATTTTTTTAAAAAAGAATTTACAGTGCAGAAGGAGGCCATTCGGCGCATCGAGTCTGCACTGGCTCTTTGAAAGAGCACCCTACCCAAGCCCACACCTCCACCCTATCCCTATAACCCAGTAACCCCACCCAACATTAAGGGCAATTTTGGACACGAAGGGCAATTCAGCATGGCCAATCCACCTAACCTGCACATCTTTGGACTGTGGGAGGAAACCGGAGCACCCACGCACACACGGGGCGAACGTGCAGACTCCGCACAGACAGTGACCCAAGCTGGGAATCGATCCTGGGACCCTGGAGCTGTGAAGCAACTGTGCTAACCACTGCTACCCTGCTGCACCGGCATCTGATCCCTCCTTTCCCTCTGGCAGACTGAAGATCCGGATATTCTGCCTGCAAGAACGACTCTCCAGGTCTTCCACCTTCTCCAACAGCCGCTTCTGCCACTCCTGTAGAATATCAATTTCCATTGCCATCGCTGTGGACTCCTCCTCTTGTTCCATCGCCTGATCCTGCAGCTTTTGAATCTCCTGTCCCTGAGTCATCACTTTTTCCTCCACCCGGTCGACCACCTCCTTAATCGAGGCCACCGCCTGGATCAGGTCCTCAGCACACTCCTTGCGATGCTGGGCGAACTTCCCATCCAAGTATTCGACCAACTGATTCATCGTCCATTGGGCAGACGCAGCCGAACTTTGCCTCGTTGTCATTGAACCCGCTGCTTTCTGAGTTTTGTTACCATCCATCTTATGATTTCTTTTTTTCCAACTATTTTTTGGGCACGGTTCCATAAATTGGGGGTCGCCTCCTTCTCCTCTCACTTTTTTCAAATTATGGGGAAACATTCCTGCGGAAATCCAGCTTAAAAGCTGTTAAAAGACCACTAGAGGCGAGAGCTGCTAAATGCACGACCGCTCACTCCATAGCCACCACCGGAAGTCGTATCTAGTAATTTCAAGCTATTATCTCATTGCAATTAAAATATTTACAATTAATATGTATTTACCTACTTTTAAAATAAATTATTTTTCTCACTGTCTTTTGTGTGTTTTTTCCGCTTTGCCAGTTTGTGTCAGATTGGACTCTTTATTATGAAAGTTTTAGTTTACCATCCTCGGTATTTTTATTCCTGCATTTCTCCTACATTAGCTTTCATCTCTTTGTAATGAATTCCTTTGGTTCACTGTTCTGAATAAAAAGAGTTATCAACATCATTGACAATCCATGTGCATTAATATTTCAAGTAAGGTATCATAGTAATCAAGGTAACTTTGAGCCAAATGATTACTGACTGCTGGGATTCACTGCTTTCTCAGGCATATTCTTTAAAGTCAACTATCCATATTTGTTACAAAAGACAGCTTCCATTTTAAGTCCAGCTATTTTACAAACTGAATTAAATAAGTATAAAAATATTCCTGTTTGTCACAACAGTTTCATGTATTTGTCATCTCAAATCTTTCATCACTTCCTTTTCTTCTGCTAATCATTACCTTTCATCGCATTACATTATCCGTAACATGAATAAACACCTGTATTAGCACAGAACAATATTCTGCTTTGCCATCATTCTCCACACTACTACTGTGCTGCCTGACATCAAGTGATGCATAAACCAGAATTGTCTTGAGTTTAGTACTGGCAATACTGAAGCTATTCTGTTCACTGTGGCTCTCTAGCAGTGGCAGGCTGGCAGTACCTAGGTGCCAGAAGAAGTGCCATGATGCCGCCCTGCCCTGTCCCCAAATGCCCACGGGTCTCTAGTGGCCTGCAAGATGCGCCGCCTGGAGGTGCTGTTACAGTTGGTGTGAACCAGCACTAAATGGCACCCTGGCAAAGTCTTCCAGATGCCACCACTAAGTCCAGGTGCTGGGTGAATCCAGCGCCCGGGTATTTCATTTCTCCCAGGTGCGCCTGTTAAGTTCAGGGCACCGGGCGCAACAGGGTTGCTGAATCGCACCTATTGCCTTACTTCATATCTTTCCAGCTGCAAAAACATTGCCAAACCCACCAACTACACATTCAGTCACCTTGTCTAAACTTCTAATCTGCTTATATAATTGCAGAACCTTGCACATTCCAAAGCTTAGTTTTTAGAGCTCTCTAGTCTTTTACCTTGGTTCCTAACTGTTCTACTAATTTGAACTGTTCCACACTTTCAAGTGTTCTTCAATTTCACCATGCTTCTCACAAACATATTTTTTCCTGGACTTTGTTAAACCCTGTGACATTTGCTGGTTAAGATATTCTTTAACATTATTCTCTTGTACTTTCTTCAACTGAAATACAATAGAAATTGCATTAGAGAGATGTCATCCTTTGTTACAGTATTGTACTTTTAATGGTAGTTTAGCAAAGAAAAAGGTATGTCAGATTTAATTTAATCTCTATATGTGGTGTAGGTTCTCCATGAAATTGCACTTTGGAAATACTACATAATACTGAAGCAAAAATATCAGCAAAAATGATTGGAGTCTTGATGACTAGCCAATAAGAAGCTATGGTATATAAAATACAATTATTTTTTTACAGCACGGTTGATGAAGACAAACTAAAAAAGCATCTAAAAAAGTGCAATTCAAGAGAAAAACCCAAACCTGTAAGTCTTCTAAGATGTTAGTTCTCTTTGTCTACATAAACTTTGATTTTATTCAAATATAAGGGGCGGGATTCTCCAACAGCCTGCCGGGCCGGAGAATCGCCGGGGGGTGGCGTGAATCCCACCCCGATGCCGGCTGCCCGATTCTCCAGCGCTGGTTTTTCGGTGGGGGCGGGAATCGCGTTGCGCCGGTCGGGCGCCATTGGCAGCGCCCCCCCCCCCGGCGATTCTCCGCCCCACGATGGGCCGAGTGGCCGCCCGTTTTCGGCAGGTCCCGCCGGCGTAAATTAGACCAGGTCCTTACCGGCAGGACCTGGCTCTGCGGGCGGCCTGCGGAGTCCTCAGGAGTGGGGGGGAGGGAGGGGGGGCGCGGTGGTGTAGGGGGATCTGGCACCGGGTGGGGCCCCCACAGTGGCCTGGCCCGTGATTGGGGCCTGTGCAGTGGGGGCACTCTTTCCCTGTAACGCTGTAACGGTCCACCATGGCCGGCATGGAGAAGAACTGCCCTGCGCATGGCCTGGGATGACGCCAGCACACGCGCTCCTGCGCATGCGCCAACTCGCGCCGGCGTGGCGCCAAGCCCTTCAGCGCCGGCTGGCACGGCTCCAACCCCGCCGGCGCCAGCCTAGCTCCTGAAGGTGCGGAGTATTCTGTACCTTCCGGGCGGCCCGACGCTGGAGTGGTTCACGCCACTCCTCGGCGCCGGTATGGCCCACCCCGCCGGTTAGGGCAGAATCCCGCCCAAGAAGTTTGGCTTTTGTTTATTGCCAATATTTATGAAAAGTCCAACAAGTGTTATCATATTCGGACTTCCGGGTGCGGCGATGACCAGCTAAGTCGCACGTTTCGGCAGCTCCCGGTGGAACGGACTTTTGGGCTCTTAATAAGAGCCCCAACGGCAATTTTAACGGCAAATAACACCGTGCGGTAATCCAGAAGGGAATCCCCCCCGGACATGGATGGAAAAAAGAGAGGAAAGTAGCCGGATTGCGGTGGATCCTCAAGAGCAGCGGCCAGGAAGGCAGGCACAAAGCAAGATGGCGTCGGAAGAAGGCAGTTTAATATGGGGCCCTGACCAACAAGAGTTCCTGCGGCGTTGCGTAGATGAACTCAAAAAGGAGATGAAGAAGGAGCTGTTGGCCCCTATATTACGAGCGATTGAGGGGCTAAAGGAGGAGCAAAAGACCCAGGAACAGGAGCTTCTGGTCGTGAAGGCAAAGGCTGCTGAGAATGAGTACGACATACAGGGCCTGGTGGTGAAAACGGAAATCCGCGAGGCACAACACAAAAGATGTGTGGAAAGGCTGGAGGTGCTGGAGAACAATGCGAGGAGGAAGAACTTAAGGATTCTTGGTCTTCCCGAAGGTGCAGAGGGGGCGGACGTCGGGGCATATGTGAGCACGATGCTGCATTCGTTAATGGGATCGGAGGCCCCGACGGGTCCGCTGGAGGTGGAGGGAGCCTATCGAGTTATGGCGCGAAGACTGAGGGCTGGAGAAACTCCTCGAGCAATAGTTGTGAGATTTCTCCGCTACAAGGACAGAGAGATGGTCCTCAGATGGGCCAAGAAAACTCGGAACAGTAGGTGGGAGAATGCGGTGATCCGCGTGTATCAAGATTGGAGTGCGGAGGTGTCAAGAAGGAGGGCAAGCTTTAATCGGGCCAAGGCGGTGTTGCATAAAAGGAAGGTCAAATTCGGAATGTTGCAGCCGGCGAGACTGTGGGTCACACATCTAGGGAAACACCACTATTTCGAAACGGCAGACGAAGCGTGGACATTTATTGTCGAGGAGAAGCTGGAGTGAGCGGGCCAGAAGAAAAAGAACGTTTGGGACAAAAGGTGTGGGGTGAATTTGTGGGATGAAGGGGGGAAAAGGGGGAAGAGAAGACTTCCCAGATTGTGAAACCTGCGACCCTGTAACTTCTCTCTCTTCCCCATGTCGTGGGGGAGGCGGTGAGGGACGATGAGGAGCTGAGGGCGCTGGCCATTGGGGGCGGGGCCAAAAGGGGAAGCGCGGGCTTTGTTCCTGCGCTCTGGTAATCATGGCGGGAACAGGGAAGCAGGAAGGAGGGGGCCTCGCACAGTGTGAGCCGAGGTCACGGGGGGAAGCCGAGGTCGGCCAGAGTTTGCTGACTTCTGGGAGCAACATGGGGGGGTGCAATTACGCTAGCTTGGGATCTAGTGGGGGGGGGTTTAACTGGGTTGCTGCTGCTGGGGAGAAGGGGGAGCTGGTATGGGAGGGGGGGGTCGGGGCGGGGGGGGCGCCGCCTGGGGGGGGATACACCTACGTGGGAACCGGGTGAGGAGCTGGATTGAAAAGGGAAATGGCTAGTCGTCAAGGGGGGGGGGGTGCGTAAAGAGCCCCCCATCCCGGTTGATCACGTGGAATGTGAGAGGGCTGAACAGGCCGATTAAGAGGGCACGGGTACTCGCACATCTAAAGAAACTTAAGGCAGATGTGGTTATGCTTCAGGAGACGCATCTGAAGCTGACAGACCAGGTTAGACTTCGCAAAGGATGGGTGGGGCAGGTGTTTCATTCGGGGCTGGATGCAAAAAACAAGGGGGTTGCCATACTAGTGGGGAAGCGGGTAATGTTTGAGGCAAAGACTATAGTGGCAGATAGTGGGGGCAAATAAGTGATGGTGAGTGGCAAACTGCAAGGGGAGGTGGTGGTATTGGTTAACGTGTATGCCCCGAACTGGGATGATGCCAATTTTATGAGGCGTATGTTAGGACGCATCCCGGACCTAGAGGCGGGAAAGTTGGTAATGGGTGGAGACTTTAATACGGTGCTGGACCCAGGGCTGGACAGATCGAGGTCCAGGACCGGAAGGAGGCCGGCTGCAGCTAGGGTGCTTAAGGATTTTATGGTACAGATGGGAGGAGTAGATCCCTGGAGATTTAGTAGACCTAGGAGTAAGGAGTTTTCGTTTTTCTCCTATGTACATAAAGTATTTTCAGAAATAGATTTTTTTGTTTTGGGAAGGGCACTGATCCCAAAGGTGACGGGGACGGAGTACACGGCTATAGCCATCTCGGATCATGCTCCACACTGGGTGGACCTGGAGATAGGGGAAGAAAAACAACAGCTTCCACCCTGGAGAATGGACATGGGATTATTGGCAGATGAGGGGGTGTGTTTAAGGGTGAGGGGGTGTATTGAAAGGTACTTGGAAATTAATGATAATGGGAAGGTACAGGTGGGAGTGGTCTGGGAGGCACTGAAGGCAGTGGTTAGAGGGGAGCTGATATCTATTAGGGCACATAAAGGAAAGCAGGAGGGTAGGGAAAGGGAGCGGTTGTTGAAAGAACTGCTGAGGGTGGACAGACAATACGCGGAGGCACCGGAGGAGGGACTATACAGGGAAAGGCAAAGGCTACATATAGAGTTTGACTTGTTGACTACGGGTAAGGCAGAGGCACAATGGAAGAAGGCACAGGGTGTACAGTACGAATATGGGGAGAAGGCGAGTAGGTTGTTGGCCCACCAACTGAGGAAAAGGGGAGCAGCGAGGGAGATATGGGGGGGTGAGAGATGAGGAGGGGGAGATGGAGCGGGGAGCGGAGAGAGTGAATGGAGTGTTCAAGGCATTTTATGAAAGATTATATGAAGCGCAGCCCCCGGACGGGAAGGAGAGAATGATGTGCTTTCTGGGTCAGCTGGAATTTCCTAAGGTGGAGGAACAGGAGAGAGTGGGGCTGGGAGCACAGATTGAGCCGGAGGAAGTAGTGAAAGGGATTGGAAGCATGCAGGCGGGGAAGGCCCCAGGACCAGACGGATTCCCAGTTGAATTCTATAAGAAATATTTGGACTTGCTGGCCCCGCTACTGATGAGAACCTTTAATGAGGCGAGGGAAAGGGGGCAGCTGCCCCCGACTATGTCAGAGGCAACGATATCGCTCCTCCTAAAGAAGGAAAAAGACCCGCTGCAATGCGGGTCGTACAGGCCCATTTCCCTCCTGAATGTGGATGCTAAGATCCTGGCCAAGGTAATGGCAATGAGGATAGAGGATTGTGTCCCGGGGGTGGTCCATGAGGACCAAACTGGGTTTGTGAAGGAGAGACAGCTAAATACAAATATACGGAGGCTGCTAGGGGTAATGATGATGCCCCCACCAGAGGGGGAAGCGGAGATAGTGGTGGCGATGGATGCCGAGAAAGCATTTGATAGAGTGGAGTGGGATTATTTGTGGGAGGTGTTGAGGAGATTTGGCTTTGGGGACGGGTATATCAGGTGGGTACAGTTGCTGTATAGGGCCCCGATGGCGAGCGTGGTCACGAATGGACGGTGGTCTGACTACTTTCGGCTCAATAGAGGGACGAGGCAGGGATGTCCTCTGTCCCCGTTATTGTTTGCACTGGCGATTGAACCCCTGGCCATGGCACTGAGGGGTTCCAGGGAGTGGAGGGTAGTACTTCGGGGGGGAGAGGAACACCGGGTATCTCTATATGCGGACGATTTGTTGCTATATGTGGCGGACCCGGCGGAGGGGATGCCAGAGATAATGCGGATACTTGGGGAGTTTGGGGATTTTTCAGGGTATAAACTGAACATGGGGAAAAGTGAGTTATTTGTGGTGCACCCGGGGGAGCAGAGCAGAGCAGAGAGATAGAGGATTTACCGTTGAGGAAGGTAACAAGGGACTTCCGGTACCTGGGGACCCAGATAGCCAAAAATTGGGGTACATTACATAGGCTTAATTTAACACGGTTGGTGGAGCAGATGGAGGAGGATTTCAAGAGATAGAACATGGTGTCCCTGTCATTGGCAGGTAGGGTGCAGGCGGTTAAAATATTGGTCCTCCCGAGATTCCTTTTTGTGTTCCAGTGCCTCCCGGTGGTGATCACGAAGGCTTTTTTAAAAAGAATTGAGAAGAGCATTATGAGTTTTGTGTGGGCTGGGAAGACCCCGAGAGTGAGGCGGGGATTCTTGCAGCGTAGTAGGGACAGTGGGGGGCTGGCCCTACCGAGCCTAAGTGAGTACTACTGGGCCGCCAATGTTACAATGGGGAGGGACGGGAGCTTTGGTGCGGTACCCGATAAGAAACAATCATAGGTTCGTCCCGGGGAGAATGGATGGGGGATTTGGAGCATGGCAAAGAGCTGGGGTAGTACAATTAAGAGATCTATTTGTAGATGGGACGTTTGCGAGTTTGGGAGCGCTGACGGAGAAATATGGGTTGCCCCAAGGGAATGCATTTCGGTATATGCAATTGAGGGCTTTTGTGAGGCAACAGGTGAGGGAATTCCCACAGCTCCCGACGCAGGAAGTGCAGGATAGAGTGATCTCAGAGACATGGGTGGGGGACGGTAAGGTAGCGGACATATACAGGGAGATGAGGGACGAGGGGGAGATCATGGTAGATGAGCTGAAAGGGAAATGGGAAGACGAACTGGGGGAGGAGATTGAGGAGGGGCTGTGGGCGGATGCCCTACGTAGGGTAAACTCATCGTCCTCGTGTGCCAGGCTACGCCTGATACAATTCAAGGTGCTACACAGGGCGCATATGACTGGAGCACGGCTTAGTAAATTTTTGGGGGTAGAGGATAGGTGTGCGAGATGCTCGAGAGGCCCAGCGAATCACACCCACATGTTCTGGTCATGCCCGGTACTACAGGGGTTCTGGGTGGGGGTGGCAAAGGTGCTTTCGAAGGTGGTGGGGGTCCGGGTCGAACCAAGCTGGGGGTTGGCTATATTTGGGGTTGCAGAAGAGCCAGGAGTGCAGGAGCCGAGAGAGGCTGACGTGTTGGCCTTTGCGTCCCTTGTAGCCCGGCGCAGGATATTGTTAACGTGGACGGAAGCTAAGCCCCCGGGGGTGGAGACCTGGATAAACAATATGGCAGGGTTCATAAAGTTAGAACGGATTAAGTTCGTGTTAAGGGGTTCGGCTCAGGGGTTCACCAGGCGGTGGCAACCGTTCGTCGACTACCTCACAGAAAGATAGAGGGAATGGAAAAGAAGTAGATAACAGCAGCAACCGAGGGGGGGGGGGGGGAATCGGACAGACTCTCAGGGATGTTATTGTACATGTATAGGTATTTGGTATATGTAATTGTATATTGGACTGTTGGATTGTAATTTTGGAGAGTATTTATTTTGGACAAGGCAGTTGCCATTTAGTTTTGTTTTTCTTTTGTTTTTGTTTATATATATATATTATTTATTTATTTGTTTAGAACTGGCCACGTCTATTTATATTGCTTTATTGTTGTGTAAAAGAAACACTACGTATTGTTATGTTTGGCCAAAAAGCTCGAATAAAATATATATATTTTTTAAAAGTGTTATCATAATCATGTAAAACACCCACGTGGTGAACAAGTCAATTTAGTTATGAGTTAACAAGAGAATGGAGCACCATCACAATGAAACAACATGCATTTAAATGTCAGCCTTTAGTAGAGGTAAGTGGACAACAAGCAGGAGTTGAAACAATTACATTCGGCGACTAGAAGTTTGGTTGAGGAGGAAGTTTAGTATTCAGAGTGTAGGTTCGGACACCCTTTCTATCATAGCAATATGGAAAACTCAATGTGATTTGCCCAAAATTTAGTATGTACATCATTATTAAGTAGGTTCCCACCAGAATTGAGGATGAATTTAAGCAGAATGTATTGCTGTGGTAACCTACAAGGCCAATTAAATTTTTCAAGACGAGTATTGATAGACGGTAGCACAATGGTTAGCATTGCTGCCTCACAGTGCCAGGGATTCGGGTTCAATTCCCGCTTTGGGTCACAGTCTTTGTGTTCTCCTTGCGTCTGCGTGGGTTTTCCCTGGATGCTCCTGTTTCCTCCCACTTCCAAAGTCATGCGGGTTAGGTAGATTGACCATGACAAATTGTCTTACTGTCCAGGGATATGCAGATTAGGTTACGGGGATAGGTCAGGGTGGACAGGGGAGTGGATATGAATAGAGTGCTCTTTTGAAGAGTCCGTGCAGATTTGATGGGCCGAATGGCCTCCTTCTGCATTGTAGAGATTCTATGATTCTTTGATTTTTGCTTGATAAGGATATCAGGGGATGTGGAGAAGAGGTAGGTAAATTAGGTTGAATACAGCCATGTTTTAATAGAATGGCAGAACAGGCTGAAGTAAATGTGTACCTGCCAGAAAGACAAGTTCTTTTAAAATTTTATTTACATGATTTTGTTCTTTCAATCTAACAGGCCACATACACATTCATACAATAAAAAATAATATATTTAATTTCTTTACTCTTTCTAATCTTTGTTACTCCTACTTTGTTTCTCATATTCAAGCATACAAAGTGGCAAAGATTAGGGGGAGACTAGAGGACTGGGAAATCTTTAGGGGGTAACAGAAAGCTACTAAAAAAAACTATAAAGAAGAGTAAGATAGATTATGAGAGTAAACTTGCTCAGAATATAAAAACAGATAGTAAAAGTTTCTACACATATATAAAACAAAAAAGAGTGGCTACGGTAAATATTGGTCCTTTAGAGGATGAGAAGGGAAATTTAATAATGGGAGATGAGAAATGGCTGAGGAACTGAACTGGTTTTTTGGGTCGGTCTTCACATGGAAGATACAAATAACATGCCAGTGACTGTTGGAAATGAGGCTATGACAGGTGAGGACTTTGTGATGATTGTTATCACTAAGGAGGTAGTGATGGGCAAGCTAATGGGGCTAAAGGTAGACAAGTCTCCTGGCCCTGATGGAATGCATCCCAGAGTGCTAAAAGAGATGGCTAGGGAAATTGCAAATGCACTAGTGATAATTTACCAAACTTTACTAGACTCTGGGGTGGTCCCAGCGGATTGGAAATTAGCAAACGTGACACCACTGTTTAAAAAGAAGGTAGGCAGAAAGTGGGTAATTATAGGCCAGTGAGCTTAACTTAGGTAGTAGGGAAGATGCTGGAATCTATCATCAAGGAAGAAATAGCGAGGCATCTGGATGGAAATTGTCCCATTGGGCAGACGCAGCATGGGTTCATAAAGGGCAGGCCATGCCTAACTAATTTAGTGGAATTTTTTGAGGACATTGGTAGATAACGGGGAGCCAATGGATGTGGTATATCTGGATTTCCAGAAAGCTTTTGACAAGCCACACAATAGGTTGCTGCATAAGATAAAGATGCATGGCTGTGGTATTCTAGGTATTACGGTACCTAATAGGCTAAAGCACCATTGGTGGAAACTGTTATGCTTTCTATTGGTTAGAATGTATGATAGCTCTGCCCTGCTAGGCGGGGTATAAGAACCCGTGCCGCCCCAGCAGCCTTCATTCTGTACCTGAGCTTCTGGGGGAAACATCTAGCTTATTAAAGCCTTCAGTTGGACTACAACTTCGCTTTAGTGGTCATTGATCGTGCATCAATTTAATAAGCTAGTTTTTTAAGAAGAAAGGATGGAGCTCCGAATCAAGCCGGAGTGTCTGCAACTTAGCCCCCATGCAGCGAACTCAGCGGTAATCTTTAAGCACTGGCTGGCGTGCTTTAAAGGGTATCTCGGGACGGTCGAAAAAGCAACCACAGGAGAGCAGAAACTGCACGTCCTGCACTCAAAGGTGAGCCCGGAGATTTACACCCTCATCGAGGAAGCGAAAGACTTCAATGCAGCAATAGAGCTGCTAAAAGGACACTATATTCGCCCGGTAAACCAGGTCTACGCCCGGCACCTGCTTGCAACAAGGCGACAAACCCCTGAGGAATCGCTGGAGGAATTCTACCGTGCACTCCTGGTGTTGGAGAGAAGCTGCAGCTGCCCGCATGTTTCGGCGAGCGAACACACGGAACTCTTAGTCCGGGACGCTTTCGTGGCAGGTATGCTATCTTCACAAATCCACCAGCGTCTGTTAGAAAAGGACACCCTGGGTCTCAGGGAGGCACGGGCCCTTGCAGGCTCCCTGGACATGGCCTCCAGGAACGCCTGCGCTTACGTTCCCGACTGCACGGCAGCCCCCTGGGCAGCGTGGAACCCCTCCGCGGCCGACCCCTAGACTTCCCCCACAGGCCTGCGCTGCAAGGCGGCCTGGCAACCCCGAGGGGCCCCGCTGCCACTTATGCGGGCAGGCCAAGCACCCCCGCCAGCGCTGCCCGGCCCGCGCATCCACCTGCAAGGGATGCAGCAAAAAGGGCCATTTCGTGGGGGTATGCCAGGCCCGTGCGGTTGCTGCGGTCTCCGGCGGCGAATGCGGACCGCAACCACAAACTTCTCCACAGGCCCCGTGTGGCCAGCGGTCGCCGCCATCTTCATATTCCAGGGCCACGTGCGGACCCCGGGCGTCGCCATCTTGTTCCACGGATGCCATGTTGGAGGGATGGGCGCCGCCATTTTGTGCACCCCCAGCCATGTGCGACCAATGGGAGCCGCCATCTTGGATGAACCCCCAGGACCCCAGCTCGGCTGACCACGCACTGCCCAAAGAGACCTCTCAACTGCTGCGATTAGCCTCAGTGACTCTGGATCAGTCTCGGCCTAGAACACTCTCAACTGCTACGACGACCGTATTCATCAACGGGCACGAGACCTCCTGCCTAGTCGACTCTGGGAGCACGGAGAGCTTCATACACCCTGACACAGTAAGGCGCTGTTCTCTCCTCATCCACCCCGTTAATCAAAAAATCTCCCTGGCTTCAGGTTCACACTCAGTGGAGATAAAGGGGTTTTGTGTAACAAACCTCACAGTCCAGGGAAGGGAGTTCAAAAATTTCCGTCTCTACGTCCTTCCCCACCTCTGCGCGGCTACACTCCTGGGTTTGGACTTCCAGTGTAACCTTCAAATTCGGCGGCCCTATACCCCCCCCCCTTACTGTCTGCGGCCTCACGACCCTTAAGGTCGACCCGCCTTCCCTGTTTGCGAACCTCACCCCGGATTGCAAACCCGTCGCCACCGGGAGCAGACGCTACAGTGCCCAGGACCGGATCTTTATTAGGTCAGAGGTCCAAATGCTACTGAGGGAATTGTTCATTAATGCCTGTAACAGCCCCTGGAGAGCTCAAGTAGTGGTGGTAAAGACCGGGGAGAAGCATAGGATGGTCATCGACTACAGTCAGACCATCAACAGGTTTACGCAGCTGGACGCCTACCCTCTCACCCGCATATCCGACCTGGTAAACAGGATCGCGCATTATAACGTCTTCTCCACGGTGGATCTCAAGTCCGTCTACTACCAGCTTCCCATCCGTACTAGTGACCACAAATACACTGCCTTCGAGGCAGATGGGCGGCTCTATCACTTCTTAAGGGTTCCCTTCGGTGTCACCAACGGGGTCTCGGTCTTCCAGCGCGAGATGGACCGAATGGTCGACTGGTACGGTTTACGGGCAACATTCCCGTATCTCAATAATGTCACCACCTGCGGCCATGACCAACAGGACCATGACACCAACCTCCGAAAATTTCTCCAGACCGCTAAAATCCTTAACCTTACATCCAACAAGGATAAATGCGTGTTTAGCACCGACCACCTAGCCATCCTCGGCTACGTAGTGCGAAATGGAGTTATAGGCCCTGACCCTGAATACATGCACCCCCTTATGGAGTTCCCCCTCCCTCACTGCTCCAAGGCCCTGGAACATTGCCTAGGGCTTTTTAGCTACTACGCCCAGTGGGTCCCCAACTACGGACAAGGCCCGTCATCTGATCCAATCCACAGCTTTTCCCCTGTCGATAGAGGCCTGCCAGGCCTTCAGACGCATCAAAGCAGACATTTGCAAAGGCCACGATGCACGCCATCGATAAGTCCCTCCCCTTCCAGGTCGAGAGCGATGCGTCTGACGTAGCTCTGGCGGCCACCCTCAACCAAGCGGGCAGACCCGTGGCCTTATTCTCTCGTACCCTCCATGCTTCCGAAATCCGCCACTCCTCAGTCGAAAAGGAGGCCCAGGCCATAGTGGAAGCTGTGCGGCACTGGAGGCATTACCTGACCGGCAGGAGATTCTCTCTCCTCACGGACCAACGGTCAGTGGCCTTCATGTTCGATAATGCACAGCGGGGCAAGATTAAGAACGACAAGATCTTGCGGTGGAGGATCGAACTCTCCACCTTCAATTACGAGATCTTGTATCGTCCCGGGAAGCTGGACGAGCCTCATGATGCCCTATCCCGTGGCACTTGTGCCACCGCACAAGTAGACTGCCTCCGAGCCCTCCACGAGGACCTCTGCCACCCGGGAGTCACCCGGTTCTTCCATTTTGTTAAGTCCCGGAACCTGCCTTACTCCATCGAGGAGGTCAGGACTGTCACCAGGGACTGCCGAATCTGCGCGGAGTGCAAACCGCACTTCTACCGGCCAGAGAGGGCGCATCTGATAAAGGCTTCCCATCCCTTTGAACGCCTCAACATGGACTTCAAAGGCCCCCTCCCCTCCACCGACCGCAACACGTATTTCCTGAACGTGATTGATGAGTACTCCCGGTTCCCATTCGCCATCCCCTGCCCGGACATGACCACAACCACCGTCATCAAGGCACTCCAAACTATTTTTACACTGTTTGGTTTCCCTGCATACATCCACAGTGATAGGGGATCCTCCTTTATGAGCGACGAGCTGCGCCAGTTCCTGCTTAGCAAAGGCATCGCCTCGAGCAGGACGACCAGCTACAACCCCTGGGGAAACGGGCAGGTAAAAAGGGAGAACGGAACGGTCTGGAAGACCGTCCTGCTGGCCCTTCGGTCCAGGAATCTCCCAGTCTCCCGCTGGCAAGAAGTCCTCCCAGTGGCCCTGCACTCCATTCGGTCACTGCTATGTACTACCACGAACCAGACACCTCATGAACGTCTCATTGTTTTCCCCAGGAGGTCCTCCTCGGGGACCTCGCTCCCAACCTGGCTAGCAACACCCGGAACCGACCTGCTGCAGAAACATGCGAGGGCGCACAAGTCGGACCCGCTGGTCGAAAGGGTCCACCTGCTGCATGCCAACCCCCAGTACGCCTACGTAGTGTTCCCCGACGGACGCCAAGATACAGTCTCCCTCCGGGACCTGGCGCCCACCGGAGCCCCACGTGCGCCCGAGCCACTGCCCCCACCCCCCCCCCCACCCCACCGTACCTGACCGGAGGGTCAGTACTGCCGCCAGAACCCCGACCCCGAGCCGAGCAGGCACTGACGCCCCCTATAGGCGCCCCTTTCTTCTGCCCATCTTTCGACCTTACAGCGCCGCCTACGGGTGACAAAACTGCCTGGGAGGAAGACACCACGTTCCCGGAGTCACTACTGCCGGGGCCCTCACCAGGATCGCCGCCGAAACTTAGACGCTCCAGTAGGACGACCAGGCCGCCCGATCGTCTGATTGCAGCACCATGAAGAAAATTAACAACGCAAGAACTTTCTCCGCAACCCTCAATAGCATGGTACCTGCAATACCTGGTCCTACCATGAAAAGGCGACAGTAATACTGGCCATCACCCCTTTTTAACTGGCTCTTTTTTTAACAGGGGGTGAATGTGGTAATACCAGGTATTGCGGTACCAGAGAGAGGAATAACCATTGGCGAGACCACGGGGTCTACCATTGGGCAATGTACATAGCCCCGCCCTGAGAAGCGGGGTATAAGAACCAATGCCATCCCAGCAGCCTTCACTTCTGTAACTTCGCTGCTGGGTACAGTTCTATCTGATTAAAGCTGAATCGATATGACTCCACGTGGACTCAAGTGTATTGATTGTGTATCACATACACAGTGATAGGGGGTCCTCCTTTATGAGCGACGAACCGTCAATTCCTGCTCAGCAAGGGCATCGCCTCGAGCAGGATGACCAGTTACAAGCCCCCGGGGTAACGGACAGGTAGAGAGGGAGAACGGAACGGTCTGGAAGACCGTCCTACTGACCCTACGGTCCAGGAACCTCCCAGTCTCCCGCTGGCAAGAAGTCCTCCCGGATGCCCTTCACGCCATCCGGTCACTGCTTTGTACGACCACGAATCAGACACCTGACGAGCGTCTCCTTATCTTCCCTAGGAAGTTCTCCTCTCGGACCTCGCTCCCGACCTGGCTGGCAGCACCCGGACCCATCCTGCTCCGAAAACACGTGCGGGCTCACAAGTCGGACCCGTTGGTCGAGAGGGTCCATCTGCTCCATGCTAACCCCCAGTACGCCTATGTGGCGTACCCCGATGGCCGACAAGATACGGTCTCCCTACCGGACCTGGCGCCCACCGGAACCCCACGCACATCCCAGCCATCAGTCCCACCCTCCACCGCAGCACCTTACAGGAGGATCGGTCCTTCCGCTGGCCCCATCTAGGCCAACCCCGCCGCCCCCCCCGCGGACGCTCCCTTTCCAGGTCAGCCGTTTTCCCCATCAGCGCCATCTAGGGGTGCCGAAGCTGCCATGGAGATCGAAGCCATGCTCCCGGAGTCACAGACGCCCGAGCCTCCATCGGAGTCACCACCGAAGCTCCGACGATCACAGAGGACGGCCAGGGCCCCCGATCGACTGATTGCTTCATTTTAATTGTAAACTGTAAATATAAACCATCAAATGTACATAGCTATCAGAATTTTAAATAGTTACTAAACACCGTACGGTATTACGGTACCTCCATAACTAATTTTACCACGTTGCCATGTTTTGTAGTTTCAGGCCACCACCCCCGCCGGACTCTCTTTTTAACAGGGGGTGAATGTGGTATTATAGGTATTACGGTACCTGATAGGCTAAAACACCATTGGTGGAAACTGTATGCTTTCTATTGGTTAGAATGTATGATAGCTCCGCCCTGCTAGGCGGGGTATAAGAACCCGTGCCGCCCCAGCAGCCTTCATTCTGTACTGAGCTGCTGGGGGAAACATCTAGCTTATTAAAACCTTCAGTTGGACTACAACCCCACTTTAGTGGTCATTGATCGTGCATCAATGGCATTAAGGGTAAAGTAGTAGCATGGATAGAGGATTGGTTAATTAATAGAAAACAAAGAGTGGGGATTAATGGGTGTTTCTCTGGTTGGCAATCAGTAGCTAGTGGTGTCCCTCAGGGATCAGTGTTGGGCCCACAATTGTTCACAATTTACATAGATGATTTGGAGTTGGGGATCAAGTGCAATGTGTCACAAGTTTGCAGACAACACTAAGATGAGTGGTAAAGCAAAAAGTGCAGAGGATACCAGAAGTCTGCAGAGGGATTAGAATAGGTTAAGTGAATGGGCTAGGGTCTGGCAGATGGAATACAATGTTGACAAATGTGAGGTTATCCATTTTAGTAGGAATAACAGCAAAATGGATTATTATTTAAATGATAAAATATTAAAACATGCTGCTGTGCAGAGAGACCTGGGTGTGCTAGTGCATGAGTCGCAAAAAGTTGGTGTACAGGTGCAACAGGTGATTAAGAAGGCAAATGGAGTTTTGTCCTTCATTGCTAGAGGAATGGAGTTTAAGACTAGGGAGGTTATGCTGCAATTGTATAAGGTGTTAGTGAGGCCACACCTGGAGTATTGTGTTCAGTTTTGGTCTCCTTACTTGAGAAAGGATGTACTGGCACTGGAGGGTGTGCAGAGGAGATTCACTAGGTTAATCCCAGAGTTGAAAGGGTTGATTACGAGGAGAGGTTGAGTAGACTGGGACTGTACTCGTTGGAATTGAGAAGGATGCGGGAGAATCTTATAGAAACATATAAAATTATGAAGGGAATAGATAGGAAAGATGCAGGCAGGTTGTTTCCACTGTCGGATGAAAGTAGAACTAGGGGGCATAACCTCAAAATAAGGGCAAGTAGATTTAGGACTGAGCTTAGGAGGAACTTCTTCACCCAAAGGGTTGTGAATCTATGGAATTCCTTGCCCAGTGAAGCAGTTGAGGCGCCTTCATTAAATGTTTTTAAGATAAAGATAGATAGTTTTTTGAAGAATTAAGGGTTGTGGTGTGCGGGCCGGAAAGTGGAGCTGAGTCCACAAAAGATCAGCCATGATTTAATTGAATGGCGGAGCAGGCTCGAGGGGCCAGATGGCCTACTCCTGCTCCTATTCTTATGTTCTTATGTTCTTATTTCAGATTTACTATGTTAAAGGGGTCAATGGAGGTTATGAGGATGCAATGGAGACACCCAGACAACAGGTACAACTTCCCACAAGGTGATAATCAGAAAAGTATTCTTTAATGATTACCTTTAATTTCTCTACAGTAAAGCAATTTATTATTCTATCTCTTAAATATATTCAAGGTTTCTATTTGTTCCTTGTCCAAAGAAGAACTGGAGAAAATGATCAAAAAGCTCCTAAAGGCAACCAGCAGTGAGTATTATGCGTACACTTACACAACTTGCCTTAAAGGAAGGTTATATAAATTAAAGAATTTGCATATCATTTGCCTAGGATTATATTTAAGAAAAAAACTGTCAGAAATGTACTGCACACAATGCCAAACATTCAGTCCTTTGAAAGTAATAATAATAATCTTTATTGTCACAAATAGGCTTACATTAACACTGCAATGAAGTTACTGTGAAAAGCCCCTACTCGCCACAATCCGGCACCTGTTCGGGTACACAGAGAGAATTCAGAATGTCCAAATTACCTAACAGCACGTCTTTCGGGACTTGTGGGAGGAAACCGGAGCACCCGGAGGCAATCCACACAGACACAGGGAGAACGTGCAGACTCCAGTGACCCAAGCCAGGCGCGGGGGACGACGACGGAGGGGCGGGGGGGAACCTGGCAAAGAGGCTGAATGGTGTATGTGTGAGAGTTAGTACGTGGGATTGAGTTAGAGAGTGTGCGGCGCTGAGGGACTGTGTGTGGTCGGGAGAGGGGGGAAAGTGATGGAGTGAGAGAGTGAACATGTTAGTGGGAGTGAGAGATGTGTGTGTCTGCCTTACTCCCTGTCTCCAGTTTCTCACTCTTTCTTGCCAGCACATACACACACCAACTCACATTGGGCGAGGGTGAGGGAGCACCTTGTGCCTGAGATTGAGTCTGATACACACAATCTGATGCTCTTGTATTCTGGTCATTTTTATTAATTACTCTTTTTTTAAACTTAACAATTTAATGCCATGACTTTACTGGAGAGGGGGATAAATAGATAGTGAGGAGACAGTTTTTAGGGGCGGGTGGGAGACATAAGTTTGGTCTAACCAAAGTTTGATTGGAGAAAATTCTGCTCATGCAGAACTTGATTTTGGACAAGGAAGGATGGTGCACGACTTCCGGTGGTGGCCATGGAGTGAATGGTCGGACACAGGACAGCTCCAGCTCAAAGGTGTAGATCCGAGCTCTTTTTAGCCGAAAACGGGAGAATTTTGACGGGAAGGTGTGGTGGAGAAGTTACCCTCGGGAGTGGCATGTCTGCTGGTTATCAGACCCGGCAGAAGAAGGTTAAAGACCTGGCCAAGGAACTGGGAGAGACCTGTGGTGCAGTAGCAATTAGGAAGATGGTGGAGGCAGAAGGGTCAGCGCAGGTTGGAAAACTCCAGGAGCAGCTGATGCCATTCATTAAAGAGGAATTTCGCCAACAAAGAAAGGAAATGCAGGAGACTGATCAAAAGCCATCAAGGGAGCGGTTTCACGCCTGAAAGGCTCGATGGAGAGAGTTGAGAAATGTTTGGAGGCACAGGGGTCGCAGATCCGGGAGATGGGAGAGGGTGATCTCTGAACACAGTGATCGGGTGGTGGCATTGGAGAAAGTGAGACGATGGTGGGAAGGAGAGGGGTCGGAATGGGTTAGGAAGGAAGAAGAGGGGAGGGGGGCTGTGTGTGTTAATGGTGACTATGGGTGAGCTTCCGGTTGCGGTGATGCACTGCTAAGCCGCACGTTTCGGCACCTCCCGTTCCAACGGACTTTTGGGCTCTTATCGGGAGCCCCAACGGAATTTTTTTTCGACCTAACCCAGTGTGGGGTGACGAAGGAAGGAGTCCCCCCGGGTGTGTATGGAAAGGAGCGGCGGTAGTGGCCAGATTGCGAAGGATCCTTTGGAGCAGCGGCAGAGAAGAGAAGGGAGAAGCAAGATGGCGGCGGATGGAGCCCAGATGGTATGGGGCCCGGACCAGCAGGAATTTCTCCGACGATGTGTGGAGGAGCTTAAGAAAGAGGTTCTGGCGCCGATGCTACTGGCAATCGAGGGACTGAAGGAAACACAAAAGGTCCAGGCGATGGAGCTCCGTGGAGTAAAGGCAACGGCAGCCGAGAATGAAGATGAGATACAGGGCCTGGTGGTAAAAACGGAGACACACGAGGCACTACACAAGAGGTGCATAGAAAGGCTGGAAGCCCTGGAGAACAGCTCGAGGAGGAAAAACCTACGGATTCTAGGTCTCCCCGAAGGAGCAGAGGGAGCTGATGTTGGGGCTTATGTGAGCACGATGCTCCATATGCTAATGGGAGCTGAGGCCCCAACGGGCCCCCTGGAAGTGGAGGGAACGTACCGGGTCCTCGTGAGAAGACCAAAGGCAGGTGAAACACCAAGAGCAATAGTGGTGAAGTTCCATCACTACAGGGATAGAGAGATGGTCCTGAGCTGGGCCAAGAAGGCACGGAGTAGCAAATGGGAGAATGCGGTGATACGTGTGTATCAGGACTGGAGTGCGGAGGTGGCGAGAAGGAGGGCGAGCTTTAACCGGGCCAAGGCGGTGCTCCATAGGAAGAAAATAAAATTTGGGATGCTACAGCCGGCGCGACTGTGGGTCACGCATCAGGGCAAGCACCACTACTTCGAGACGGCGGATGAGGCATGGACATTCATCCAAGAAGAGAAACTGGACTGGATTTGAGAGTTTAATGTTTGGAGAGAAGCAGCAAGGTGGTGGTACAGAAACGTAAAGTGAGGAGGGGAGGGCTATCGTATAGCAATGTTGGACGGGGAATTTTTCTCCCCCCGATGGGGGGGACACGAATAAATGTGGGCGCCGGTGGGAAAATGGACAGGGAAGGGGAATGAGGGAACTGCGCCATAGAGGGCGGGGCCGAGAGTAAAGCGCTGGTATTTTCCCGCGCTATGGAAATTATAGCGGGAAAACGGGCACAGGAAGGAAGGGAGCCCCATACGCAGGGAGGTCAAAGAGTGAACGGGGGAAGCCGAGGTCAGCCAGAGTTAGCTAACTTCCGGAAGCAATATGGGGGGAGTAATCAAGCTAGAGGGGGATCTAGCTGGGGGAGGTGGGGGGGGGGGGGGGGGAATTAACTGGGTTGCTGCTGCTGAATGCAAGGGGGAGCTGGTAAGAGATGAGGTGGTTGGGGCGGGAAGGCGCTGCCTGGGGGACAGACGGGTGCGCGGGACCTGGATGAGGAGATGGCCTAAAAAAGGGGATGGCTAGTCGACGAGGGCGGGGGGTGAATGGCCCCCCAATCCGGCTGATCACGTGGAATGTGAGAGGCTTAAATGGGCCGATTAAGAGGGCACGGGTGTTTGCGCACTTAAAGAGACTGAAGGCGGACGTAGTCATGCTCCAGGAGACGCACCTGAAGGTGGCGGATCAGGTTAGACTAAGAAAAGGATGGGTGGGACAGGTATTCCACTCAGGGTTGGACGCGAAAAACAGAGGGGTGGCAATATTGGTGGGGAAACGTGTATCATTCGAGGCTAAGAACATAGTGGTGGACAGCGGGGGTAGATATGTGATGGCGAGTGATAGACTGCAGGGCGAGGCGGTTGTGCTGGTGAATGTATATGCCCCGAATTGGGATGACGCGGGATTCATGAAGCGAATGCTGGGACGTATCCCGGACCTGGAGATGGGAAATTTGATAATGGGGGGGGATTTTAACACCGAGCTGGATCCAGGGCTGGACCGGTCCAGATCCAGGACTGGGAGAAGGCCGGCAGCGGCCAAGGTGCTTAAGGGATTTATGGAACAAATGGGGGGAGTGGATCCGTGGAGGTTCGCCAGGCCGATGGCTAAAGAGTTCTCTTTCTTCTCCCACGTCCATAAGGTATACTCCCGGATAGACTTTTTCGTTTTGGGAAGGGCACTGATCCCGAAAGTGGCAGGAACGGAGTACTCGGCCATAGCCGTTTCAGACCACGCCCCTCATTGGGTGGATCTGGAACTAAGAGAGGAAAGGGAGCAGCGCCCACTCTGGCGACTAGATATGGGACTACTGGCGGACGAGGGGGGTCTGCGGAAGGGTGAGGGGGTGTATTGAGCGATACCTGGAGGTCAACGACGATGGGGAGGTTCAGGTGGGGGTAGTATGGGAAGCTGAAGGCGGTGGTTAGAGGAGAGCTGATCTCCATTAGAGCCCACAAGGGGAAACAAGAGGGCAAAGAAAGAGAGAGATTAGTGGGGGAAATTTTGAGGGTGGATAAAAAATACGCTGAGGCCCCAGACGAAGGGCTATACAGAGAAAGACGAAGACTACAGACGGAGTTTGACCTGCTGACCACGGGAAAGGCAGAGGCACAGTGGAGGAAGGCACAGGGGATGCAATATGAGTATGGGGAAAAGGCGGGTTAGCCCACCAACTTCGGAAGAGGACGGCGGCGAGAGAGATCGGGGGAGTTAGGGACGAAATGGGTAATATGGAGCAGAGAGCAGGGAAAGTGAACGAGGTGTCCAAGACCTTTTATGAGAGGCTATATAAGTCCCAACCCCCGGGGGGAAAAGAAGGAATGCGAAACTTTCTGGACCAGCTAAGGTTCCCGAAGGTGAAGGGGCAGGAGGTGGCAGGTCTGGGGGCACCAATCGAGGTGGATGAGGTGATTAAAGGACTGGGGAACATGCAGGCAGGGAAGGCCCCGAGACCAGACGGGTTTCCGGTGGAATTCTACAGGAAGTATATGGATCTGTTGGCCCCGCTTTTGGCGAGAACCTTTAATGAGGCTAAGGAAAGAGGGATGCTACCCCTGACAATGTCGGAGGCGACGATATCGTTAATCCTGAAACGAGATAAAGACCCGCTGCAATGCGGGTCATACAGGCCTATCTCACTCCTAAATGTAGATGCCAAACTGCTGGCCAAAGTGATGGCGACAAGGATAGAGGACTGCGTCCCAGGGGTGGTGCATGACGATCAGACAGTGTTTGTAAAGGGGAGACAACTAAATGTTAATGTACGAAGGTTGCTGGGGGTGATGATGACGCCCCCACCGGAGGGGGAGACAGAGATAGTGGTGGCGATGGATGCAGAGAAGGCATTCGAAAGTGTGGAGTGGGACTATCTGTGGGAGGTGCTGAAGAGGTTTGGGTTCGGTGAGGGGTTTATTAGATGGGTCAGACTCTTATATGGGGCCCCGATGGCAAGCGTAGTCACAAACCGGCAAAGATCGGGGTATTTTCGGCTACATAGGGGTACAAGACAAGGGTGTCCCCTGTCCCCGTTACTGTTCGCGTTGGCAATTGAACCACTGGCCATAGCGCTGAGGGATTCTAAGAAGTGGAGGGGGGTGCTTAGAGGGGGAGAGGAACACGGAGTGTCGCTCTACGAAGATGATCTACTGCTATACGTGGCGGACCCGGTAGAGGGGATGCCAGAGGTAATGCAGATACTTAGGGAGTTTGGAGAGTTCTCGGGATACAAATTAAATATGGGGAAGAGCAAATTTTTTTGTAATGCACCCCGGGGAACAAGGCAGGGGGATAGATGCTCTGCCGCTGAGGAGAGTGGTAAGGGACTTCCGATACCTGGGGATCCAGGTGGCCAGGAACTGGGGAACCCTGCATAGACTTAACCTGACGCGACTGGTGGAGCAGATGGAGGAGGACTTTAATAGGTGGGATATGGTGCCACTGTCGCTGGTGGGCAGAGTGCAGGCAATCAAAATGGTGGTCCTCCCGAGGTTTCTTTTCGTGTTTCAGTGCCTCCCCATTCTGATCACAAAGGCCTTTTTTTTAAAAATAGACAGGAACATTACGAGCTTTGTGTGGGCAGGAAAGACCCCAAGAGTAAAGAGGGGGTTCCTGCAGCGCAGTAGGGACAGAGGGGGACTGGCGCTGCCGAGTTTGAGCGACTACTACTGGGCCGCCAATGTGTCGATGGTCTGTAAGTGGATGAGGGAGGAAGAGGGAGCAGCGTGGAAGAAGCTGGAGATGGCATCCTGTAAGGGAACGAGCCTAAAAGCGCTGGTGACGGCGCCGCTGCCGTTCTCCCCGAAAAGGTACACCACAAACCCTGTGGTGGTGGCAACCTTGAGGATCTGGGGGCAGTGGAGGCGACACAGGGGCGTGACGGGTGCCTCGGTGTGGTCCCCGATAAGGAACAACCATAGGTTTATCCCAGGGAGGATGGATGGGGGGGTTCCAGTGCTGGCAGCGAGCAGGAATTAGGAAGCTGAGGGACCTGTTTATAGACGGGACGTTTGCAAGTCTGGGAGCGCTAGAAGAAAAATATAAGTTGCCCCCAGGGAACGCCTTCCGATACATGCAAGGGACGATGAGGGACGAGTGGGAGGCGATGATAGAGGAGCTGAAGGAAAAATGGGAAGAAGAGCTGGGGGAAGAGATTGAGGAGGGGCTATGGGCGGATGCCCTGAGTAGGGTAAACTCCTCGTCCTCGTGTGCCAGGCTTAGCCTGATTCAATTTAAGGTTCTACATAGAGCACATATGATGGGAGCAAGACCGAGCAGGTTTTTCGGGGTCGAGGACAGGTGTGGGAGGTGCTCAGGAAGCTCGGCGAACCACACACACATGTTCTGGTCGTGCCCGGCACTGCATGAGTTCTGCGGGGGGGGGGCGGGGGGGGGGGGGGGGGGCAAGGGTAATTTCAACGGTGGTGAAGGTCCGGGTCAAGCCAGGCTGGGGGTTAGCTATATTTGGGCTTGGAGAAGAACCGGGAGTGCAGGAGGCGAAAGAGGCCGATATTTTGGCCTTTACGTCCCTAGTAGCCCGGCGTATGATTCTACTCATGTGGAAGGAAGCGAAGCCCCCAGGCGTGGAGGCCTGGATAAACGACATGGCAGGGTTCATAAGATTGGAACGAATAAAATTTGCGTTGAGAGGATCGGCACAGGGGTTCTCCAGGCGGTGGCAACCGTTCCTTGACTATCTCGCGGAACGATAATGAAAAGATAGAAATGACAGCAGCAGCAACCCAGGGGGGAGGGAGGGGGGAGCACTATTCTGTGTTTTTGCTATTTGTTTTTCTTTTTCATTTTAGTTTTTGTTGTAAGTTCACTATATTATTTAAATAATGTTATTTACCAGTTAATGTATAATCCCTTGTTGAGTTGTAAAAACGGGAAAATTTTTGTTTGAAAAATTTCAATAAAATATATATATATTTTTTTTAAATGGTGACTATGGGTGCTTCCTGATTCCTTTTTGTCATGTGGACATGCGGGCTAATGTTTGGTGGGAGGATGGGATCGTTGTTATTGATATGGGGATTGACATATTTGTTACTGATTATTGTTTATTGTTGGGTGTAAATTTGGGAGAAAATGTGTAAAAGGAGGAGAATGAAAATATTTTTTTGAAAAAGGGAAGAGGAGTCTTGCAGGGGGTCCAGCCTGAGGGCCATGGCGACAGCAGCGCTACCACTGGTACCGAGGAGGTATACGGAGAGCCTGGTGATGCGGTCCACGATGTGCAGGGTAGGCGGATTGGACAAGCTAAATTATCTGCAGGTTTGAATTCTAAGCTGACAGACCAAACATTAACTCACATAGCATTGCAGGAAGCTCTGAATGATCCCAAAAATGGAGATTCTGCCTTTAAGCATTTGAAGCTGAGGAGGCACTTTAGGATGGAGGGGATGTTGGTGTTAGCGCCGTTGTGTGATAACCATGGGTTTAAGCCAGATGGGGTGTACAGGAGGTGAAGAGAGGTGGGGTTGGTGAGGGCGAGGTATTTGTATTTGGAAGAGAGGTTTACAAGCCTAGAGGAGCTGTGGGAGAGGGTAGAGCTCCCGAAGGGAATTGAATTTAGGTATTTACAAGTAAAGGACTTTGCAAGGAAGGTGTGCAAAGGGTTTCGCAGGCTGCCCAAGTATGCCCTATTAGAACGGTTGATGCTTCCGGACGTGGAAGGGGAGGATCGGATCGGGGACTTAAATGGGTGGCTGGGGAGCAGGGGAGAATGCAAGTGGTGAGGATCAAGGAGAAGGGTGGAGGAGTTGGGGGAGGTGATAAGTTGGGGAGTGTGGAATTAATTCGACCTCCTCATGTGTGAGGGTGAGCTTGATACAGTTTAAGGTGGTATACAGAGTGCACATGACTCGGGCGAGGACCAGTGGGTTTTTCCAGGGAGTGTGGGCGAGGACCAGCAAACCACGCGCCTATGTTCTGGTGCAGTGAGAGGCTAGAGAGATACTGGGCAGGAGTGTTCGAGATGCTAGCAACGATTGTGGGGCTGCAGGTCGGGCCAGACCCGATGGTGACGATTTTTAGGATATCAGTGTTTTTTAAAAATAAATTAGAGTACTCAATTCTTTTTTTTTCCAATTAAGGGGTCATTTAGCTTGTCCAATCCACCTACCCTGCACATCTTTGGGTTGTGGGGGTGAGACCCACGCAGACATGGGGAGAATGTGCAAACTCCATACGGTCAGTGACCCGGGGCTAGGATCAAACTGGGACCTTGGCACGGTGAGGCAGCAGTGCTAACCACTGTGCCACCGTGCCGCCTCGGAAATGCCGGAGTTGATGGAGGGGAGAAAGGCTGATGTCGTGGCCTTCGCCTCTGGTTGCCTGGCGAAGAATTTTGCTAAATGGCGGTCGACAATGCCGCCGGGGGTGATGGCCTGGCTCGGGGACCTGTACAACTTCCTCCGGTTGGAGAAAATTAAGTTTGAATTGAGGGGATCAGCAGAAGGCTTTGAGACATGGTGGGGATTGTTCGTGGCAGTGTTCGAGGAATTGTTTGCCATGGAGCCACAGGGTGAATAAGGGGAAAAACTTGTACAGACTGTAAAACTGTGAATTGGGGAGATTCCCTGGATTACTTATGTTTTTGTATTTTTTGAATATGTTTGGAATAAAATACATTTTTTTTTTAAAAGGAGGGAGGGTGCACTGTGGTCGCAGTAATAGAGGATGTCATTTGTGACTTTGATAAGAGCTGTTTCACTGCTATGAAAGAGGCAAAACCTGATAGAGAGGTTCATGCATGGAGCTCCAGAAAAAGACAGATTTAGGAGACAGCCCTTTCAAGTTTTTTTAATAAGGGTGTCTCACCCAAAGCAATTTTAAAACTAAATTGATTAATTAGGTTTACTTAGTGCTACTTCACTTTTCAAAATATCTGTTTTAATTGTCTGCAGGTTTGAATTCTAAGCTGACAGACCAAACATTAACTCACATAGCATTGCAGGAAGCTCTGAATGATCCCAAAAATGGAGATTCTGCCTTTAAGCATTTGAAGCAACAGGTAGGATATAGCAGTTTCTATGATTTGAAATAAAAACTTGTTTGTGTGTTTAGCTCTGTACAATTTATTGCTTGAATCAGAGGAAGGGCTAATTGTACTCCAATGCTTCTAAAAAGCGACAAGAACTGCAGGGGTGGAAGATGTATCTGCTTTTCTGTGTAAATGATTGTGCTTACAGGGAAGTTTAAAAAAAATTAAATGGTAACATTCACATTTTAAGAAATCCATGATGTTTCTTTTATTAGGCACAGACGTCATTCAGAGAATTTCTATAAAACTGAACTTTATATACTGAACAAACCCCGAGTCATCTCAGTATTAAAGTTATTCCAGCCTTTTTGGATTCATTTGTTTCTCACCTGGATCTGTCAATTTTAGTTGTGATCTTCCTCAATTACGTTGCCACTTCTTTTTTTTTTAAATTTAGAGTACCCAATTCATTTTTTTCCAATTAAGGGGCAATTTAGCGTGTTCAATCCACCTAACCTGCACATCTTTGGGTTGTGGGGGCGAAACCCACGCAAACACGGGGAGAATGTGCAAACTCCACACGTACAGTGACTCAGAGCCGGGATCGAACCTGGGACCTCGGTGCCGTGAGACTGCAGTGCTACCACTGCGCCACCATGCTGCCCTTACATTGACACTTCTGATTCAGAGTAGTGAAGCCACAGGTAGCACTTCTGTGGTAATTTCTGGTAGAGATCAGCTAATTTATCCGAAACTGGAGGAATTGAACCTCCTTAATCTAGATGGCTAACAAATTTGAACATCTGAGCAATTCTAGGGGAAGGGATCATAAAAGTATATATTTTATCTGATTTAGTTGGAATCTTATGCTGTTAACCCATAGGGAACTAAATTGTAATGTTCCAGGCTTCACTGACTGGTAATTTGGAAAGACTGAGTTTACTTGGATCAAATCGATGTTTTGTGGAGTTCGGTGCTGGTCGGGGAAAGTTGTCCCATTGGATAGATTTCGCTTTGCAAGATGCCAAAAGTGTTTATTTCCTCCTTGTGGAGAGAGCCAGTACACGTTTCAAGGTAATAGTTTGCTGTAATCAAGTGACAATTATTGCTTATCTGCTTGAAATAATGGGCAGGATTCTCTCAGCCCACGTCGGGCTGGAGAATCGCCGGGCGTGAATCGCGCAACGCCGGTCTGCCAATTCTCCGGTGAGCGGAGAATCGGCGCGGTGCCGCTCGGGGGCCGCTCTATGCGGCCCACCCGGCGATTCTCCGCCCGCGATAGGTCAAGTGGCCGCAAACAAAATCCGAGTCCCGCCGGAACTGTCCACATGTGGTCTTACCCAGCGGGACCTCGGCGTGCATCCTTTCAGGGGTGGCCTGGTTGGTGGGGGGGGGACCTCCGCTGTGGCCTAGTCAGCGACCGGGGCCTACCGATCGGCGAACCGGCCTCTCGGACTGGGGGCGTCTTTTGCTCCGCGCCCGCCCCTGTAGCCCTATGCCATGTTGCCCTGCGGAGAAGGAAGCCACTGCGTGTGTGCGCAATCGCACCGGTCGCAGTGCGCATGCGCAGACCCACGGCGCCCATTTGAGGCCGGTATCAGCAGCTGGAGCGCCGTGGATCGCTCCAGTGCCGTGCTGGCCTGTAGGGCTCAGAATCACTGCTCCTGGGGGCCTGTTGACGCTGTCGTAAAACGCAACGGCGATTACGACGGCGTCAGCACTTAGCCTCAGGATCAGAGAATCCCGCCCAATATTCCAGAAATCTCAGTAAATTAACTCAGCAAATGTAACATTATCTTTTAAAGGTAGATGGTAAACATAAAAGTCGAGGCTCAATGTTTGAGCGGCTTCACATTGACATTGAAGATCTCAGCTTAGGTAAGTTTAAATTTCGTACACTTCCGTACTAATATTTTTGTTCTACTCATAAAATGTTGTCCTATTTTCTGATTATAACAGGATTAATATCATGTTACAGGTAAGGTGCCCCTTCTTGTTAAAGAAAGACTGCCTGTTGTTGGAATTGGCAAGCATTTGTGTGGAGCTGCTACAGGTATGATTGAATTTAATGAAATCCTGAGTATAGAAATGAAGTAAGCCTTCATATTTGACATTCAGCAATTGCAGGCACCCTTTGCAAATCTCATATATTCTTTTGAGTACCACATAAGGTAACACTTATAGCATGCAATCCTAGATTCTGTTGTGTACGTCAATCTGAGTCCCAATACGTTTTGACACAAATATCATGGAATCTAGAATTTACAGTGCAGAAGGAAGCCATTCGGCCCATCGAATCTGCACCGGCACTTGGAAAGAGCACCCACGACTCCACCCTTTCCCCATAACCCAGTAACTCCACCTAACCTTTTGGATAGTAAGGGGCAATTTATCATGGCCAATCCACCTAATCTGCATGTTTTTGGACTGTGGGAGGAAACCGGAGCACCCGGAGGAAACCCACGCAGCCACAGGGAGAAAATGCAAACTTCACTCAGACAGTCACCCGAGGCTGGAATTGAACCGAGGAACCTGGAGTAGTGCGACCGCAGTGCTAACCACCGTGCCACCCATATCATTATCTTTCTGTTATTAGCACTGTCTCTGGGATATTCATCGTTTAAATTTTTTATGAATTATGACATACAGTCTGAATAATCTTTTTAAAAATAAAGTTAAGAGTACCCAATTCTTTTTTTCCAATTAAGAGGCAATGTAGCGTGACCGGTTAACCTATCCTGCACATCTTTTTGGATTGCGGGGATGAGACCCACGCAGACACGGGGAGAATGTGCAAACTCCACACGGACAATGACTCGGGGCCAGGATCCTCGACGCCATGAGGCAGCTGTGCTAACCATTGTGCCACCGTGCTGCCTGTCAGTCTGAATAATCTTGGAGGATATGAAAATATACTGAAATATTGAATTTCACATTATCAGCTGAGGATACATCTGGGTTGACTGGAAATTGATAAAAATAAAATGTTGATGCAGATTGTTATTGAGAGATGACAGGTAGAATGAAACTGACTGTTTAGTCCATCTGCAGTACTAACTCCTGCCCTGATGTTGCCGATACAAATATATCCATTATTGCCACTTTATTTATTTATTTTTTAAAAAGATTATTCAGTCCGTATGTAATAATTCATTAAAAACTTAAACGATGCACAACTCCAAGACAGTGATAATAACAGTAAGATAATGACACAGATGGCACAGTGGCACAATGGTTGACACTGCTGCCTCACAGCTCCAGGAGCCCGGGTTCAATTCCCGCCTCGGGTGACTGTGTGGAGTTTGCACTTTCTCCACATGTCTTGCGTGGGGTTCCTCCGGGTACTCCAGTTTCCTCCCACAGTCCAAAGATGTGCAGGTTGGGTAGTTTGGCCATGATAAATTGTCCCTTAGTGTCCAAAAGGTTAGGTGGGTTACTGGGTGACGGGCATTGGGTGGAGGTGTGGGCTTACGTCAGGTACTCTTTTCCAAGGCCGGTGCAGACTCGATGGGCCAAATAGCCTCTGCACTTTAAATTCTATGATTTTATGATATGGACTATAATGCATATATGAAATATATGTAATGATAATCTCATTGATAAATTCAAATGATATCTAAAATGATGATCTTCTGAGTCAGGAGTACAGCTGTAAGGCCATATCCATTGTTTCTTTTCATACAGTGTATATAACACTTGGAGCTAATGGAGACAGCTTGATTCTGAGTTTGTTTGTATATGGTAGATATTGAGGTTAATAGTGAGAGTTAGGCTGCTGTGCTCAGTTGATGTCCAAAGATTAACAATAATGATATCAAATTTATTTTGATGATCTATAGCTATTTTGTTTTTTAAATCACTAAAATTTATTATCCCTTCTGGTGTTAAATATTTTCTTAAAATGTTCTAAGTACATAAGATCCATTTGGTACTTTTTAGTTTACATCTCAGATTCTAAAAATCATACTTACTCCCAAATTAAGGAATTATAATTAACTTTTCTCAATATAAATTTTTCTGAAACCCAAAACCTGGTTGGCAAAATCACCTGAAAATAGGTGTGAGTCAGACACTAAACCTCTGAAATCACATCTAATTTCGAAAGCATGCCTACTTCACCTTGGATGCTTTGTAAGACTCCAAATGCAATGCTTGAACACTTGGCTGGCATAGACATTTCATGAGTCAGGTGACTTTCATAGAATCATAGAATTTACAGTGCAGAAGGGGGCCATCGGGCCCTTGGAAAGAGCACCCTACCCAAGACCACACCTCCACCCTATCGCCGTAACCCCACCCCACCTTTTTGGACACTAAGAGCAATTTATCATGGCCAATCCACCTAACCTGCACATCTTTGGACTGAGAGAGGATACCGGAGCACCCGGGGGGAACCCACGCACACACGGGGAGAACGTGCAGACTCCGCACAGACAGTGATCCAAGCCGGGAATCGAACCTGGGAACCTGGATAAAAGCAATTTACTGCGGATGCTGGAATCTGAAACGAAAGAGAAAATGCTGGAAAATCTCAGCAGGTCTGGCAGCATCTGTAGGGAGAGAAAAGAACTAACGTTTCGCGTCCGATGACTTTGTTTTTGTTCTTTTTAATATATTTTATTCAAAATTTTTGGCCAACCATGACAGTACATTGTGTATCCTTTACACAGTAATATAACAATATAAATAACAATGGCCAGTTTTAAGCAAGAAATAAATAATATATAAACAACATCGAAATTAAAAAAACAAAACTAAATGGCAACTGCCTTGTCCCAAATAAGTACTCTCCAAAAATACAATTTAGCAGTCCAATATACAATTACCTATAACAACAACCTATACATACACACTAACATCCCTGAGAGTCCTTCTGGTTCCTCCCCCCCCCCCCCCCCCCCGGGTTGCTGCTGCTGTCTTCTTCTTTTCCATTCCCTCTATCTTTCTGTGAGGTATTCGACGAACGGTTGCCACCGCCTGGTGAACCCTTGAGCCGATCCCCTTAGGACGAACTTAATCCGTTAAACCCTGCCATGTCATTTATCCAGGTCTCCACACCCGGTGGCTTGGCTTCCTTCCACATCAACAGTATCCTGCGCCGGGCTACTAGGGACGCAAAGGCCAAAACATCAGCCTCTTTTGCCTCCTGCACTCCCGGCTCCTCTGCAACCCCGAATATAGCCAACCCCCAGCTTGGTTCGACCTGGACCCCCACCACCTTCGAAAGCACCTTTGTCACCCCACCCAAAACCCCTGTAGTGCCGGACATGACCAGAACATGTGGGTGTGATTCGCTGGGCTTCTCGAGCATCTCGCACACCTATCCTCTACTCCAAAAAATTTACTGAGCCGTGCTCCAGTCATATGCGCCCTGTGTAACACCTTAAATTGTATCAGGCTTAGCCTGGCACACGAGGACGATGAGTTTACCCTACTTAGGGCATCAACCCACAGCCCCTCCTCAATCTCCTCCCCCAGCTCCTCTTCCCATTTCCCTTTCAGCTCATCTACCATAATCTCCCCCTCGTCCCACATTTCCCTATATATGTCTGATACCTTACCGTCCCCCACCCATGTCTTTGAGATCACTCTGTCCTGCACCTCATGCGTCAGGAGCTGCGGGAATTCCCTCACCTGTTGCCTCGCAAAAGCCCTCAGTTGCATATACCGGAATGCATTCCCTTGGGGCAACCCATATTTTTCGGTCAGCGCTCCCAGACTTGCAAACGTCCCATCTACAAACAGATCTCTCAATTGTGTTACTCCTGCTCTTTGCCATGTTCCAAATCCCCCATCCATTCTCCCCGGAGCAAACCTATGGTTATTTCTTATCGGGGACCACACCGAGGCTCCCGTCTTACCCCTATGCCGTCTCCACTGCCACCAGATTTTCAGAGTAACCACCACCACCGGGCTTGTGGTGTATTTCTTCGGTGAGAACGGCAACGGCGCCGTCACCATAGCTTGTAGGCTAGTCCCCCTGCAGGACGCCCTCTCCAATCTCTTCCACGCCGCTCCCTCCTCTTCTCCCATCCACTTACATACCATTGAGATATTGGCGGCCCAGTAGTACTCACTTAGGCTCGGTAGTGCCAGCCCCCCCCTATCCCTACTATGCTGCAAAAATCCCCTCCTCACTCTCGGGGTCTTCCCGGCCCACACAAAACTCATGATATTCTTCTCAATCATTTTGAAAAAAGCCTTCGTGATCACCACCGGGAGGCACTGAAACACAAAAAGGAATCTCGGGAGGACCACCATTTTAACCGCCTGCACCCTCCCTGCCAGTGACAGGGATACCATGTACCATCTCTTGAAGTCCTCCTCCATCTGTTCCACCAACCGCGTTAAATTTAACCTATGCAATGTACCCCAATTCTTGGCTATCTGGATCCCCAAGTAGTGAAAGTCCCTTGTTACCTTCCTCAGCGGTAAGTCATCTATTTCTCTGCTCTGCCCCCCTGAATGCACCACAAACAACTCACTTTTCCCCATATTCAGTTTATATCCTGAAAATTCTCCAAACTCCCCAAGTATCCGCATTATCTCTGGCATCCCCTCCGCCGGGTCCACCACATACAACAACAAATCGTCCACATACAGAGATACCCGGTGTTCTTCTCCTCCCCTGAGTACTCCACTCCACTTCCTGGAACCCCTCAATGCTATTGCCAGGGGCTCAATCGCCAGTGCAAACAATAATGGGGCAGAGGACATCCCTGCCTCGTCCCTCTATGGAGCCGAAAATAGTCAGACCCCCGTCCATTCGTGACCACGCTCGCCATCGGGGCCCTATACAGCAGCTGTACCGATCTAATATACTCATCTCCAAAGCCAAATCTCCTCAACACCTCCCACAAATAATCCCACTCCACTCTATCAAATGCTTTCTCGGCATCCATCGCCACCACTATCTCCGCTTCCCCCTGTGGTGGGGGATCATCATTACCCCTAGCAGCCTCCGTATATTCGTATTCAGCTGTCTCCCCTTCACAAACCCAATTTGGTCCTCATGGACCATCTATCCTCATTGCCATTACCTTGGCCAGAATCTTAGCGTCTACATTCAGGAGGGAAATAGGCCTATAGGACCCGCATTGCAGCGGGTCTTTTTCTTTCTTTAGGAGAAGCGATATCGTTGCCTCTGACATAGTCGGGGGCAGCTGTCCCCTTTCCCTCGCCTCATTAAAGGTTCTCATCAGTAGCGGGGCGAGCAAGTCCACGTATTTCCTGTAAAATTCAACTGGGAATCCATCCGGTCCCGGAGCCTTCCCCGCCTGCATGCTCCTAATTCCTTTCACTACTTCCTCCATTTCGATCTGTGCTCCCAGTCCCACCCTCTCCTGCTCCTCCACCTTAGGAAATTCCAGCTGGTCCAGAAAACACATCATTCACTCCTTCCCATCCGGGGGCTGAGCTTCATATAATCTTTCATAGAATGCCTTGAACACTCCATTCACTCTCTCCGCTCCCCGCTCCATCTCTCCCTCCTCATCCCTCACTCCCCCTATTTCCCTCGCTGCTCCCCTTTTCCTCAATTGGTGGGCCAGCAACCTGCCCGCCTTCTCCCCATATTCGTATTGTACACCCTGTGCCTTCCTCCACTGTGCCTCTGCAGTACCCATAGTCAGCAAATCAAATTCTACGTGTAGCCTTTGCCTTTCCCTGTACAGTCCCTCCTCCGGTGCCTCCGCATATTGCCTGTCCACCCTCAGAAGTTCTTGCAGCAACCGCTCCCGTTCACTACTCTCCTGCTTTCCTTTATGTGCCCTGATTGATATCAGCTCCCCTCTAACTACTGCCTTCAGCGCCTCCCAGACCACTCCCACCTGGACCTCCCTATTATCATTGAGTTCCAAGTACTTTTCAATACACCCCCTCACCCTTAGACACACACCCTCATCCGACATTAGTCCCATGTCCATTCTCCAGGGTGGACGCCGTTCTTTTTCCTCCCCTATCTCCAAGTCCACCCAATGTGGAGCGTGATCCGAAATAGCTATGGCCGTATACTCCGTCCCCCTCACCTTCGGGATCAGCGCCCTTCCCAAAACAAAAAAGTCTATTCGCGAATAAACTTTGTGGACATAGGAGAAAAACGAAAACTCCTTACTCCTAGGTCTACTAAATCTCCATGGGTCTACTCCTCCCATCTGCTCCATAAAGTCTTTAAGCACCTTGGCTGCTGCCGGCCTCCTTCCAGTCCTGGACCTCGATCTGTCCAGCCCTGGTTCCAGCACCGTGTTAAAATCTCCACCCATTACCAACTTCCCCACCTCTAGGTCCGGGATTCGTCCTAACATGCGCCTCATAAAGTTGGCATCATCCCAGTTCGGGGCATATACGTTCACTAAGACCACCGCCTCCCCCTGTAATTTGCCACTCACCATTACGTATCTGCCCCCACTATCCGCCACTATGGTCTTTGCCTCAAACATTGCCCGCTTCCCCACTAATATAGCCACCCCCCTGTTTTTCGCATCTAGCCCCGAATGAAACACCTGCCCCACCCATCCTTTGCGTAGTCTAACCTGGTCTATCAGTTTCAAATGCGTCTCCTGTAATATAACCACATCTGCCTTAAGTTTCTTTAGGTGTGCGAGTACCCGTGCCCTCTTTATCGGCCCGTTCAGCCCTCTCACATTCCACGTGATCAGCCGGGTTGGGGGGCTCTTTACCCCCCCCCCTTGTCGATTAGCCATCCCCTTTTACCCAGCTCCTCACCCGGTTCCCACGCAGCTGTGTCCCCCCAAGGCGGTGCCCCCCCGCCCCGCCCACCCCACACCATACCAGCTCCCCCTTCTCCCCAGCAGCAGCAACCCAGTAAATCCCCCCTCCCACCCCCCCCCCCCCCCCCCCCCGCTAGATCCCCCACTAGCGTAGTTACACCCCCCATGTTGCTCCCAGAAGTCAGCATACTCTGGCCGACCTCGGCTTCCCCCCGTGACGATGACTCTTTGTTAAAACGTCACTGCACTGTTGTCTTTTGGAACTGTGAAACAACTGTGCTACCGTGCTGCCCACTTTCAAGCCAGTCCAAAAGCTTAAGTTTGAGTGAGTAAATGGCACTACGCCAAGATGAGCCTTCATCATCAGGTTGGCACCAGGCACAAATTGAAATCTAAATTGGAAGGTTTCAATGAAATTGGAAATCAGTTATAAAACTGAGCATGGGTATATAATTTATAAATTTTACAAATTACTTAGCTAGGGAGTACTTTGTACCTTTGACATCCAAGAGGCCTTTGTTCTTCAAAACGGCATTTTATTTTGTCTTTGCATTAAATCTTAATTAGCTTTGACCAACATTTGGATGGTACAGTGTGGTGCAAAATGCAACAGCAACCCGTACAATTAAAATATGTGGACATTTTTTTTTAAAAGCCACCCAGGACCCCGGTGACTACACCTCCCTCCCCTCCCGTTACTGGAATTGTGAATGCATTAAAAATTAGGTAGAGCGTGATGAACCCCTTGGTTGAATACACACTGTCCAGATTCACACGGGAATATTAACCGCTTGGGGCAGATAGCAAACGGTCACCTCCATCATTGCTACCATAAGGCATGGCTTACACCTACAAACAAGGACAAATATTCTGGATTTTCAACAAAATTAATTTAGGGGGAGATGACTTTTATGTAGCTCATTTATGTAGCTCATGGGGTTAATTAAGTTGGATTGAACGGGCGGCACAGTGGTTAGCTCCAGGGACCTGGATTCAATTCCAGCCTCGGGTGACTGTGTGGAGTTTGCACTTTCTCCCTGTGTCTGCGTGGGTTTCCTCTGGGTGCTCCAGTTTCTTCCCACAATCCAAAGATGTGCAGGTTAGGTGGATTGGCCATGCTAAATTGCCCCTTAGTGTCTAACGGGTTAGGTAAGGTTACTGGGTTTATGGGGCTGGGATGGAGGCGTGGCCTTAAGTGGAGTGCTCGTTCTAAGGGCCAGTGCAGACTGGATGGACCGAATGGCCTCCTTCTGCACTGTAAATTCTATGAATCTGTAATACAGCTAATCTCATATAGTCTAATGAGCAGAATCAAGCAACTAAATAGTCCATTCTTATTCTCTGCTTTTTCACATACAGTATTTAGCGTAAAACAAATCTGTGCATGTGGCCTTTTTAAAAATAGTTTATGCAGTTGTGATAGCATGTCCCCAAGAAAATACCTGCAATTTCTTGGCCAATCAGCCACCTCTCTTAATTTGGTTCAGGAATAGAAAACGTCTAGATTTTTGCTATGGATGTAAATAGATACCAATCTGTTCCTAGTTCTGCAGTCAATAGCTGGGCATCTGCCTGAATGACATTGTGAGATTATCCGTTAACTGCTACAATTTGTTTGCAGCAAATGTTTCACTACTGTTTATTATATTTCATGTGGAAATGTATAAATAGTGGGGGTAATAACTTCACAAATGAAATGTGTTGAATGAGAGTAGATTTTGAACCGATCTACATAGCTGGAATACTTGATTACAGAAGTATAATACTGTCACAAGGCAGAAAGTTCTTAAAACATGGGGAAGTTGTAATTCCATGTAAGTTATTTAAAGTTTGTAATAGTATATTTTTATTTAAATTGCACAGATCTTGCTCTAAGGTGTATAATAGAAAGTTGCATGACAAACCAGGAAGATACTGGCAAGGAACCACCAGAAAAAAGATTGAAGAGTGATGAAATGGTGACTGTAGAAGATCCTACAAGTCTTTCTAATTGTACTGTACGGAATGCTGCAAATAGATTGCCAGTCATGGGAGTTGCCATTGCACTGTGTTGTCATCATAGATGTGAGTGGAAGCACTATGTAGGCAAGGGATTTTTCTCCTCACAAGGTCTTGGTGCAGAAGATTTTAGGATCTTCCAACGTATGTCAAGCTGGGCCACCTGTGGCATGAAACAGCATTCCATTGACGTGGGTGAAGCAGAATTTGACAAAGCAAATCAGAAGGTGCAGCTGGAGGAGCATGATTTTGACGAGGAAAGCTTTGCTTATGAAGGGTATGCATCTAATTGTCTAATATATTGCTACAGCTAAATTTTAGAAACTTTTAAAGTAGTAGTACAATTTAGTAGTAGTGTTGTCTGAATTAGAAACGCTGGTGCTACAGTTCCTCCAATGGTTTGGAAGGTTGAAATTTATATACAGCCTACTCCACTTAATTTTTTTTTTTAATTTAAATCTTTTTTTAATTCTCCTCCATTTTCACATTTTCTCCCACATTTACATCCATCAACAATAAACAATAATCAGCAAGATATGTCAGTCCCCATAATAACAACAACGATCCCATCTACCCACCAACCCCCAAACCTCAACCCACATGTTTACATAAACAAATGACAAAAATAAATCAGGGATTACCCGTAGTCACCCTTAATCTTACACAGCTCCCCACCCCCCCCCACCCCACACCCCAGGCCTCCAGCTCCTCCCGTCCACTGCCTCTTGTAAAACTCCTCCCCCTACCCTTGGTTCCTTCCCCCCCAACTTTCCACCCCGGCTAGACCACTCGGACCCTGTTCTGCCAAGCTCCGATGGCCGCAGCCCCTCCCCCCACCTCACTCCTGTTCACTCGCCGGCACACACCGGCCAGCGTGGAGGCCCCCACCCGGGTCCCTTTCCCACTTGCCCGGCCCCAGGAAAGCCCAAAGATCCCCTTATAGCACACAAACCCCACCTATCCACCTACACCCCAAAGAACTCTCATTTCGAGTGAAAGTCCCTTCCCTCGTCCAAATATATACCACCTTGGCTCCTTTAATCTCTACACCCACGCGCAGTGATACAAAAAAGAAGAAAATACAGTCATGAGGTTACATCGGCACATGGCCATTCCTCAGTTTGTCAGTTCTGCCACAGTCCTTCTGCTTTCACAAACTCCTCCGCTGCTTCCGCCGTTCCAAAATAAAAGTCCCTGAGCTTGTAAGTCACCCTCAGCTTCGCTGGATATACAATGCCGCACCGCACCTTGCTAATGTACAGTGCCCTCTTCACCCGGTTGAAGGCAGCCCGCCTCCTTGCCAGCTCCACCGTAAAGTCCTGGTATACACGTATACCAACTCCAGCCCACTGCACCACCCGCTTCTACTTGGCCCAGCTCAGGACCTTCTCCTTCACCTTGTACTTACGGAAGCACAGAGTCACTGCCCTTGGCGGCTCACTCGCCTTTGGTACAGGCCTCCACGACCAATGAGCCCGATCCAGTTCATATCGGGAGGGGTCCTTCCCCTCCCCCAGTAGTTTTGCCAGCATCGCGGCAAAATACTCAGTCGGCTTTGGTCCTTCAACTCCTTCGGGCAGCCCCACAATCCTCAAGTTCTGTCGCCTGGATCTATTTTCCAGGTCTTCCATTTTTCCTCGCAGATCCTTGTTAGTATCCATCACCTTCCGCATCTCTTTCCCCATCGAGGCAAGTTGATCACCGTGCTGCAATAATGTCTCCTTCACTTCCTTCAGCGCCTCCCCTTGCTCTCGCACCTCCGCCACTGCGCTCCGTCCTCACCGGGGAAACCGCCTCCTCCACCAGCACACTCAAAGCCTCCCTCATCTCCTTCCTCACCGTCTCCATGCATTTTGCAATCTGCGCCAACTGCTTTTCAAATTCCGCAGCCATCACCTTGGTTATTTCTTCAGCCGTAAGCAGTGCGGCCTTCCCTGGTGCTCCAGCCTCCATTTTTCCTGGTGACCCCGCGGTGACCTTTCCACTCCCCGACAGACCTCCAGCTGGTTTTTTTCGTCCGTTTTTCTACTCACCCTCGACATTTTTCTTTGTTCTTTTTTTCCTCCTGTGTCTTCTCAGTGCCTCCTCTGTGCCTTCTCCCTTCTTCTGCCGCCTCCGCGGACACTGGGACTGGGCTTAAAGCCCCAAAATTGCCGTTCCCGAGCGGGGGCTCTCCATTGTGCGGCCGCCTCCTGCCTGCCGTCACCGAAAGTCCACTTAATTAAATTTTAACCACAAACTGAACATAAACACCCAGTACTGGTTTATCTAATTTCAGAAATTTTGCTGCAAAAACCCATTTTGACATCTTCCATGTGGATGAGCACACGTCACTTGCCAGACTCACCATTTTGCTGTTTGCGTGTGATACGACTGTGGCAATGTGTGGAAACACACAAGTATACAAATTCTAGCAGATAGTTACTCAAAAACCAAAAGGAACTGGCTGATTTTCTCTAATTATATTGCTCTACAACTATTTCAGCTGATCTTAATCAACTCATCATACAGAAATCTAACCAGGATTTTTTTATTGGCATTTCCTAATGACTTTTTGAGGAATCTGTAAAGCAGTGATGGTAAACCTAGGCTAGTAAGCGGGCCACCATGAATGGCCTTCCTTCATCACAGTGGGCCACATGTTCACTAACTATGATCCTTGAAAGAGGGCAGCACGGTGGCGCAGTGGGTTAGCCCTGCTGCCTCACGGCACCGAGGTCCCAGGTTTGATCCCGGCTCTGGGTCACTGTTGTGTGGAGTTTGTACATTCTCCCCGTGTTTGCGTGGGTTTTGCCCCCACAACCCAAAGATGTGCAGGGTAGGTGGATTGAACACGCTAAATTGTCCCTTAATTGGAAAAAATGAATTGGGTACTCTAAATTTATTTTTTTTAACTATGACCCTTAAATAAGATTAAATATATTTAATACATACTGACTATTTCGTAATAAGTTATTGAAAATGCTTTATGATTCATATATTAATAGAACTGTTATCAACTTCAAATGGCAGAAACAAAATAAATATTTATGGTTGATTGGATGCAGAGGGAGTGCACAGCTCTCACACAGTCAATGTTGTGTGCACTTCACTTGTCCTTGCTCTATATACGTATCACTTCAGTCAAACTGGTTAAAAAAAAAGGTACGCGATGGAAACCAGCAGAATTTGACAAACCTGCATGTGGGCAACAGTCAACAAAATGTCTGGTGGGCCGCACATAGAACCCTGATGAGCCGCATGTTGCCCACCACTGCTGTAAATTAGTGTTCACTGTTTCCATGCAGTCTCTTACTTTCTAACTGAATGAGAAAGTAGGTGCCCTGTTCCAAGGCCTTTATCTGAGCTGCCATTTAAGTTGCCAGCTCATGTCAATTAGTCTTTTTCCACCAAAATTTGTTTTAGTTGCATGGAATAAACTGTACCACTTGTCATTCAGGCATTTTTAAAATAGTGAAATGATTTTAGAACTATTGCAAGAAATTTGATACAATAATAATATGGCTGCAGGAATGGTTAAAATAAGGGAATTTACCAAAGGTGCCCATATTCTTTTTATATCGGTACTTTGGAATTTTTAATGATTTATCTTGATGGATGCATGGACTTCAATGCCACTTAAATTCAAAGCATTAGAACTAGAAATTTCAATGCCATTAGCTAACAGCAATGTTATGGAACAAAACCTGTTTAAACTATCTAATCAAATGTGTTATTCCTTGGGTGGGGGGCTTTATTGACCCTCACTAAGATTGGCTCGGTAACAACGCTACTGACTAAGCTGGCTGAGTCCTGAAGGTCTGTCTGTTAGAGAGACTATACACGAGGGATAAACCTATTTTACCTCGTCCTCAATAATCAACCTGTAGCCAATGCATCTTTCCAGGCTTGGTAGGAGTGACTAGTGTATTGTCCTTTTGGAGATAAAATACTGTCTTCCCACTAAAAAATGTCCATTATTTTTTTTAAATTTCCAATTAAGAGGCAATTTGGCGTGGCCAATCCATCTACCCTGCACACCTTTGGGTTGTGTGGGTGAGACCCTTACAGACACGGGAGAATGTGCAATCTCCACACGGACAGTGACCCGGGCTGGGATCGCACTCGGGTCCTCGGTGCAGTGAGGCAGCAGTGCTAAAGAAATCATTCATTATGTTGCGTGGCACTGTCACAATGTTAAATGGGATAGATTCAGAACAGATCTAGCAACGCAGGCATGCATGAGGCACTATGGGTAATCAGCAGCAGCAGAAATGTATTCCACCAGAAACTGTATAACCTCATGGCACAGCATATCACATTCACCATTACCATCAAGCCAGAAGACTGACCTCAATTCAAGGAGGAATGCAGAAGAGCACGTTAGGAACAGCAAAGGCTAACCTGTGAAGCTACAACACAGGATTACATTCATTTAAACAGAAGAAGCAGCATAATCAGAAACAATTATCCCATACCAAAAGATTTGCAGTTTTGCCATAACCAGTTGTGGATGGTAGTGGACACTTGAACCAAAAAAGGAAAAAAACTCCATGAACATCCCACCCTCAACAACAGTCCGGCACAACATCTAAGCGTAAAAGACGAGACTGAAGCATTCGCAGCCATCTTCAGGCAGAAGTTCTAAATAGATGAGCCATGGGTGGCACAGTAACACAGTGGTTAGCACAGTTGCTTCACAGCACCCGGGTCCCAGGTTCGATTCCCGGCTTGGGTCACTGTCTGTGCAGAGTCTGCACGTTCTCCCCGTGTCTGCGTGGGTTTCCTTTGGGTGCTCCGGTTTCCTCCCACAGTCCAAAGACATGCGGGTTAGGTGGATTGGCAATGCTAAATTGCCCTTGGTATCCAAAAAAGGTTAGGTGGGGTTACTGAGTTAGGGGGATAGGGTGGAGGTGTGGGCTTGAGTAGGGTGCTCTTTCCAAGGGCTGGTGCAGACTCGATGGGCCGAATGGCCTCCTTCTGCACTGTAAATTCTCTGAATCTATGAATCTAAGTGCTAAATAGATGAGCCATGGGGCGGCATGGTGGCACAGTGGTGAGCACTGCTGCCTCATGACGCCGAGGACCCAGGTTCGATCTCCGCTCTGGGTCACTGTCCGTGTGGAGTTTGCATTTTCTCCCCCTGCCTGCGTGGGTTTCGCCCCACAACCCAAAGATGTGCAGGGTAGGTGGATTGGCCACGCTAAATTGCCCTTTAATTGGAAAAAAAATTGGGTACTCTAAATTTATTTTTAAAAATAGAGGTGTCATCTCGGCCTCCTCCTATGCTCCAGAACTAGTTGTGCCTTTAGCGAAACTGTTCCATTACAACTATGACATTAACAAAGTAAAACAATGTCTTGTCTAAAAGGCAGGACAAATCTAATCCAGCCATTTAATGCTCAGTTGGCCAGTTGTCAATCAACAGCAAAGTCATGGAAGATGATGTTGACAGTGCTGTCTGGCAGCAGTTACCAAGAACTTACTTAGCAAATCTCAATTTGGTTCCATCAGGATCACTCATCTCCCGGCCTCCTTACAGTCTTCGTCCAAACTTAACAAAAGAGCTGAGGTGAGAGTATTTGCCTTTGATACCCCAGTGTTTGATCAAGTGTGGCATCAAGGAGCCCTAGCAAAATTGAAGTCTGAGAATCTGGAAAATTCTCCACTTGTTGGAGACAAACACAAGTGAAGATGTCTCTGGTGGTTGGAATTCAATCATCCCAACTTCAGGACATCGCTGCAAGAGTTCCTCATGGCAGAGTCCGAGGCTCAATTATCTTCAGCTGTTTCATCAGTTACCTTCCCTGCATCATGTGATTAGAAGTGAAAATGTTTACTGATAGTTGCGCATAGTTCAGCACTATTCACAACTCCTCAGGTAATGGGAGGAATTTTTTAAAACGACTAAGTGTTATTTCAGGCGGGAAAGTCGATGCGAATTGTGCCAGCTGTGTGGCACGAATCCCATCGAGATCTTCCCACACTAATCATTTTCTTAGAGCCAGGGGTGATTCACGTGGAAACTGAGATGTATGAAATCTGAAGACAGGACAAGACCGAATCATCAGAGATCATGGCGCCATTTTTAAAGGGCATCCCAATTTCAGCCCTCACCATCAGAAAAGACACCCCCCGCCCCCAATCGCTAACATCTGGTCCCCTCCACCAAGTGAGTAACACCATGCTATGGGGTGGCCAAAGTCCCCCCCTTTAGGCTCCACCCCTTAGCACTGTCAGATTGGCACTGCCAGGATACCACAGTACCAGGATGGCAGTGCACGGTGCTGTCCAGCTATGTCCTTGACCACCTGAGGGCTCTAAACGCCTCCAAACTCCCTGGTGTGGTCATCATGTCTATCCAGTGAATTTGGCTGCGAGCAGGTCCTCATTGAGGAACCCTTTCACTTTAATGTCGAGTGGTGCCAGCTGCTTCTAGGGCAGACAAGTACCTCCAGTGCAGGCATGCTGTTCAGGCATCAGAGGTTGAAAAAGATCCAGTCTAAAAAATTTGCTGTCAGACAGAACACTCTGGGAAGCACTTCAGAGTAGAAATAAAATCCACAATGAAGAGAAAACACCCAGACAGAGCACCTGGTCTTTCTAGGATGCACTTCAAAGTAGAAAAAATCCATGATAGAAAAAATGCGGTCAGACAGGACACCTGCTCAAAAGAGGAAGCATTTCTTAGTAAATGGACCACGGAGTGCTATAAAATCAAGCAAACCTAATGCCTCCTTTGAGATAGCCTTCAGCTGTCAGTTAAGAAGCTTATAAAAGTTAATGGGTGCGAAGTTCAATGTACACAACCCAGTACAAAAGGGTAAAAGGCATGCTACAACATTGAAACCACAGAGTCTATTGAAACTTCATGGGGAGTTAAATGCTTCTCCAAGAAACATGCTGCACAATGGCTCTGGCCTGTGAGAGATTTTAGGACAGACAAGCTTCAGCTGTGTTTTTCTCTGTTACGGGATGTTAAGTATGAAAAGCAGCAGGCTTCAAGGCTTCACCGACCCAAAGCGATCCCCATCCCTGGGGAGACCCTTCACCTGGCCCCTTCCAGCCCAAGTCCCGCAGCCCCCTTGAAGGACCCCCCACAGCATCTAGCCAGCAGCTACTGTGCCCTTGTGCTCCCTGGAGATAAGTGGAGAGGGGTACTCAGTTTCTTGCTCTCATCGGAGTTCATGGCGCCTGGTCCCTGCTTTTAAGGACCAGTAGAGATTTCACCCAGCCGCTGCATTCGACTTTGAGATTAAAATGAATGTAAATTAAGGGTGATCAGTTGTGCCCGACAGAAATCCCGTTTTGGGGCTCTTCTCCAATTCTCCCGACATTACGGGATTTGTGCCAGGCACAATGCAGCCGGAGAATTGCCCCCAATGTAACAGTCCATGCCTGCATGCAGCAAGACCTGGACAGGATTGAGGCATGGGTTGGGAAGTGGCAAGTCATATTTGATATAAGTGGCAAACAATGACGAACTGCAACAAGAGAGAGAATCCAGCCATCACCTCTTGACATTCAGTGGCATTATCATTGTCTAATTTCCCCATCATCAAGATCTTGGGGGTCACTGTTGACTAGAAACTTGAGTGGACCAGTCACACAAATTCTGTGGCTACAAGAGCAGGTCAGAAGTTGGAAATTCTGCAGTAAGTGACTCAACTCCTGATTCCCCAAATCCTTTCCACAACCGACAAGACACAAATTAGTCACTTTACTGGATGAGTGCAGCTCTCCAATACCTCTTGAGAAGCTCAACATTACCCAGGACAAAGTAGCAGACTTGATTTTCACTCATCCATTATTTTAATTATTCACTTGCTCCTCTACTGGTTGCAGTTTGATGCTGTAGTATGCACTATACAAGATACATCAAAGTTTCTTCAACAACGATCTCTGCCACTTAGGATCTCTACTACTTAAGATAAGGGTAGCAGATGCATTGGAGCACCACCACCTCCAAATTTCTCCCCAGGTCACACACTTTCCTGACTTGAAAATATTATCATGGCTCCTTCATCATCGCTGGGTCAATATCCTGGAACCCGCTACGTAACCGTACAGTTGAAAGTACCTGCACTACATATTGCAGCAGTTCAAGAAAGCAGCTCACCACCATCTACTTGAGGCATTTAAGGAATGCACAATAAATGCTGGCCTTGCCAGTGATTCCCACACATCATTAATTTTTTTTTTAACTTAAAAATAGACAGGGGCTGGTTTCGCATAGGGCTAAATCGCTGGCTTTTAAAGCAGACCAAGGCAGGCCAGCAGCATGGTTCAATTCCCGTACCAGCCTCCCCGAACAGGCGCCGGAATGTGGTGACTAGAGGCTTTTCACAGTAACTTAATTTGAAGCCTACTGCCAATAAGCGATTTTCAGAACCAAAAACTGAATTATCTCAGCTAGGAATGGAAGGTTTTCTGCCGACAGATTACGGTGTGACAGAATCTAGTAAACTGAGAAATTGTACAATAAATCAGTTTTTGGGAGTATTGCATAATGCAAGTGGATGAGGTAAAGACAGGTGATCCCACTTCAACTGCACAAAAAAAAATATTCTTCAGCTGTTCACTTATTTATTTTTAATTCCTCATCAGAACACTGACTGGAGAAGAAAGAGAACATTTGGGTCGCCTGTGCAAGCGATTGATAGACCAGGGACGGATCTGGTATTTGAAGCAGCAAGGATTTGATTCAGCTTTGCAGTATTACACGAGTCCCGGCATCTCCCTAGAAAATGTCCTGCTTACAGCTGTTCCCCTTCCAAAGATTCAGCAAAGTGAGAACTCTGAAGTGAGTTTCAACAGTTGATGTATTGTAAACTGTTAAACAAATCTTGCTGGTAGATTCCTTGTAACATTATCTGTCAAGCAATGTGTTCCACTCATTGTACTGTCATTAACTCTTCCTGGATTCCCCATATCTTGTAACACATTTATATTATGCTGCTCACAGTAACCAGAATAGCTTTCAGCTGTGCAATCTTCATTTATTAGGTCTTTTTTCATCTCCGTCCACTTCAAAGAGGCACTTTCAGATCATAATTTCACAACAGTTTTGAAGAATTCACTCAAGTTTAAGTAAATGATGAATATAAAGCTGTACATTGATGTCTTTTAATCTAGTATTGCTTTGCAAGTGAAGGCAGCTTGATTTCAGTGGGACATTTCAGCCTCCGGGGTACCTGACAGATCTGAGGTGTAAGTTTTTGTTTTGCCTGAAAGACAAAATAAATAACTTTGTTGTTATGTTTGTTTATGGTGTGCTACTTTATAGACAATTCAATTATTCAATGAATAATAGAGAAGATATTTTCTGTGAACTCTTATTTGTTTGAAATGTTACGTGTGATATTTGCAAACATATTAATAATTATGTTACAAATTGTGCAAAGAGGAATTTTTAACACTGTGCTTTCATGATGAATGATGCCCACTGACTATAACTTGATTTGAAGTTACAATATCTTATTTTTGTTATGAGTCCTGAGTCACAAAACAATTTAATCAGTGATACAATTAATTGTAAAATGCAGCTACCATCATGGTCATACCAATACTATTTTTGGAAAGGTTTCACAAGTAATCCATGTAGACTATATGGCAAAGTATCTGTTAATTAAGTACATCCATTTTATTCCTCAGGTACATAAATTGTTATGTACCTTTAACATTTTCTCACACTAAATTGAAGATAAAATGTCCTTTTACTCACTATTTTTTAATTCCTGAATGTAGGCTTGCATAAATTCTATCCCAAATAATTCACGGTCTTCCTCTTCCTCTGGGTTTACACACTGGGGTAGAGTTACGTGGAGTTGAAGAGGATTATCCCTCAGATTCACAAACCTTTCAAATACATTAACCACATCAGATCAATGATAGACATTCTTTAGCATCATAAAAGTCAACCATTTGGCCCAATGTGTCCATGGCAGCTCTCTGATTGAATCTGTCTTCACCACACTCAGGTAATGCATTCCAAATCCTAACCATTAGTTACGTGAAAAAGCTTTTCCTCATGTCGCCATTAGTTCTTCTGCCATTCCATTCACATTAATTTGGTATCCTCTAGTTCCCGTATTTTCACAAACGGGAAGAAATTCTTTCTATCTATTTCTGTCTAGACTCCTCATGATTTTGAATACCTCTATCAAAACTTCTCTCAATCTTCTCTTCTCAAAGAAGGATAACCCCACCTTCTCTAAGCCAATCAGGTAACTGAAGTCCCTCAACCCGGAACCATTCCTGTAAACCTATTCTGCATCCTCTCTGGAGCTTCCATATAATTTCTAAAGTGTTGTGCCCAGAATTAGACAATAATCCAGTTGAGGATGAACCAGTGATTTTTGTAATGTTCCCCATGATCAGTGGAAGTATAAAATAACATTAAAACTCCAAATACTAATAATAATAATCTTTATTAGTATCACAAGTAGGCTTACATTAACACTATAATGATGTTACTGTGAAAATCCCCTAGTCGCCACACTACGGCGCCTGTTCGGTACACTGAGGGAAAATTCAGAATGTCCAATTCACCTAACAAGCACGTCTTTCGGGACTTGTGGGAGGAAACTGGAGCACCCGGAGGAAACCCACGCAGACAAGGGGAGAACGTGTATACCCCACACAGACAGTGACCCAAGCTGGGAATCAAACCCAGGACCCTGGCGCTGTGAACCACTGTTATACATCTAAGATCTGACATTGGAAGCCCCCACTGGACACTAATTCAGAATGATAAATCATTAAGTTAGTCCCACTTGTCAAACTATCTGGAACAAATCCACCCTTTCTGACTCAGAGGTGAAAATTTTACCAATGAGGCATCGATCAATCTGTCTGAACATTAGTATCCTGCTGAAATTCAACTCCGTATTTAGAAACTATATTCCATTCCTAGTTCGTAATGAGTAAACTTTTGACTGAAAGTCAGGACTGCTACCACAAGGTCATAGGCTTATTCGGCAAAATCTGTATATACCACTAAAAGGCAAACTCCACTTGTTTAGATCGCAACCACAATCAACAAAAGAGATAAGAGGCAGGATCAAGCTAAAAGTAAAGACTTAGACAATGTAAAGAAAAACGGGAATCTTGTCTTCTGAGAAGACTGTTACAAAAGAAAAAAGAAAGACTTGCATTGATATAGCAGCTTTTAAGACTGTAAGATGTCTCAAAGCAATTTACAGCCAATGAAGTACTTTGGAAGTTAAACTGTTGTAATGTAGGAAAGACAGCAGCAAGCTCCAACAAACAACAATGTGACCAACGACAAATCTGTTTTTATCATGTTAATTGAGAGATTAACTCCGGGCCTGGTGAGACCTATCTCAAATACTCATAATTTTCTAAGATTCTCTCTCAATTCACATATCATGAATGTCCTTGTGAAGAATCAACTGGTTTTCTGCTTCAGGGACTAGCCAGCAATTTTCCAACTGTTAAAATCAATAAGTAGAGAGACACTGATCGCCAAAGGCACATGGAATGACTGATTTCCAGTGCTTTGTTACCTTAAATTTATCATTTCTTCCATGCACACTGGGATTTTCTCTAGCTTGTTGCTTGTTAGAACTAGAGTGCCAAGATTTTCCAATTTACTGATGGCTTCTGGCAGGTGAATGATTTCATTCCTCTGTAGCCAAATTGTGTGCAGGTTTTTCATTCTGTCAGTGGAAAAATAGAAAATAGCAGAAAGGAAAGAAAGAAAGAAATTAAGGCTCTTAGGAATTTTGTCTGGTCTACCTCACACATGTACAGGAATGTTATCCAAATTTCCATCTATCCATGCTGGACATATTTTTCAAAAATAAATATTACATTTGCACTCTGCTATTGTAAATGCACAAAGTAATACAGATATATTGTACAATTACAGGGAGTATTTTCCCTGCATTATACATCCAACTCTCCCTAACCACCACCACCTTTAGAAATCCCAAATTGTAGCTATCTTGAAGGCTCAGCTACCCAGTGAGTAGCTGGCCCAGAGACACAAAATTCCCAGGTTCACATTTTGGTTTCTGCTGAATGTGTTAACAGAGATCTCAGTTTGGATACTAATTGTCAGGGCCCCAAACAGTTAGGTACAAGAAAATCAGTTGGATTTACTCCTCCTAGGGCAGCACGGTGGTGCAGTGGTTAGCACTGCTGCCTCCCAGCGCCATGGACCCAGGTTCAATCTCGGCCCCGGGTCACTGTCTGTGTGGAGTTTGCACATTCTCCCCCACAACCCAAAGATGTGCAGTGTAGGTGGATTGGCCACGCTAAATTGTCCCTTATTTGGAAAAAAATAATTGGGGGTGTACTTTAAATTTTAAAAAATTATTTGCTACTCCTATTCACTTTACAATGATGTCAGTTGAACAATCACTTGCGTGGACACCACATGATGTTTGGGTGATTCTCAGCTGTGATGCTTCTGAAGTTGTGTAGCCAAAAATAAGCTCTTTTATGAAATGTGTGTATGTGCTCAGCACATAAATAAATTGAAGACTTTAAAAAATGCATGATATTCATTTTTAGCACTACATGAGAAATAGCTGAATGAAATGTAATGTTAACCATAATAATCACATTTTTAAGATTGTGATACTGCAAGCCTTGAAAGATTTAAATCTTAGAAAGAGCAGGAAATGAAGATACTGTACTTGTATTAAAATCCTATTTGTTACCTGGCTACATCATCCGGCAGCTCCTTCAGTTTGTTGCTACCCATATCTAACCATTCCAATGCAGGCATGTTCAGAATAGCAGAGGGGAAGGTGGTGAAACAGTTCATGGACAGGTCGAGATGGTAGAGACTTTGTAGATGAGACAGCTGAAGAGATGAAAAACATTTGCAATGAAACAAGTTCAATCATCCACCAAAGTTATTAAACAATTGTTTTAAGCCATGTCTTATTTGAATGTGGCCTACACTGGTAAAACGGTGACCCAGATTTTGCAGTCAGAGTTAAGGTACAAACCTAGCTACCACATTGGTGGAGGTGAGAATTTCACACATAAAGAGGGGAGGAATCCCTCATTGCATGGGCCTCAGCGTGGCCCTGATGTGTTCTCAAGTGCAGCCAAACACAGTAGTGCAATGGATAAAAGCCACCCACAGAATCTGCCAAAAGTAAGCTCCTGCGGTGAAAAGCATAATAGGTTCATGCTAAAGTTATCTAAACAAAAAATAAATTAAGCCAGGTAATCGGAATCATTTAAAATAATTGAACATTTGTACATTTTTAAACAGACAGATAAATTTGCGAGATGGCACAATGGTTGGCCCTGCTGCCTCACAGCACCAAGGACCCAGGTTCAATACTGGCATTGGGTGACTGTGTTGTACATTCTCCCCATGTCTGTGTGTGTTCCTCCAGATGCTCTGGTTTCCTCCCACAGTCCAAAGATGTGCAGGTTAGGTGGACTGGGAATGATAAAATTGCCCCTTAGTGTCCAAAGGGTTAGGTGGAATAAGGTGCTCTTTCAGAGGGTCGGTGCCGACCCGATGGGCCGAATTGCCTCTTTCTTCACTGTCGGGATCTAAAAAATTTACCCGTTAAAATATTTTTTTAAAGCAAGATAAATAATGTTTAAAAGTCATTCATTTAACCATGTAATAAGTGCAATAGATTTTGTTAAAATGTCATATACATTAACATTTTAGAAGTCCAATAACTAATTTGAAAATCATCCTTCTGACCCTGGTGCTCTCACGGTGGGCGCTATTCCCCCCCCCTCCCCCCCCCCCCCCCCCACGCCGGGTGGGAGAATCGGCGGGGCGCCGCGTGAATCGCGCCACGCCGCCCCGACCCCCGCACACTATTCTCCCACCCCCCTGGAAACCAGCGGCGCGCAATTCGCACCGGGCCGCTCGGAGAACTGGCAAGCGGCGATTCTCCGGCCCGGATGGGCCGAGCGGCCGCTACGACACGACAGGTTCCCGCCGGCGCCGGCCACCCCTGGTCACTGCCAGCGGGAACTCTGTGGGAACACTGGGGGGGTGGGGGGGGGGGGCTCCTTCGGGGGGCCTCCGATGGGGTCTGGCCCGCGATCAGGGCCCACCGATCGGCGGGGCAGCCTGTGGGGGGGAGAGGGGGGCTCCTTCGGGTGGCCTCCGATGGGGTTTGGCCCGCGATCGGGGCTCACCGATTGGCGGGCCGGCCTCACCCCTCCAGGCCTACCTCCTTCTGCGCGCGGCCCCAGAACACCGGCTCCATGTTGGTGAGGGGCCGGCGTGCGTAAGACGTTCCCCGCGCATGCGCAGGATGGCGCGGCCCAACAGCGCATGCGTGGGATTGGGCTGCCCCAACTGCGCATGCGCGGGTTGGCGCGGTGCCCATTTGGCACCATGTAAGGACGCTGGAGCGGCGTGAACCGCTCCAGCGCCGTGCTGGCCCCTTGTGGGGGCCAGAATAGGTCGTGTCCGGGCCCTGTTTGCGCCGTCGTGAAACGCGACTGCGTGAACACTTAGCCTCAATATCGGAGAATCGCCCCCTTAGTATTTGCCAATTGTCTCTGGAAACATCTGTTGAAAAGAGATAATCAAAACATGGATAATTAACCCAAGTTCTCACCACAGCCTAGCCTTCCATTTCAATCCTGATATTAGTGAGCACTGGAGATGTGCAGAATGCCCTACCACAACTTTGTACTACAATGTGCACAACGTCAAGGTTGCAAGGTCTCGCACCAATACAAGAAAGGTAAATGCTAATTACTCTGCTATTATTAGTACATCAAAATCCAGGCTAATGTTTATTGTCTTGCCTTAGTCCATTAATTGTCAGCACAAAACATGGAGCATGGAACTGTTGTTACATGGAGACCAGAGTGGATAGGAGTGGCAGGTTTCCAATTCTGATCATCATAACTGCCACCAAAGGGACTGCAGCAGTTCAACAAGGTCACTCAAGGGTAACTAGGGATGGGCAACAAATGCTGGCCTTGCCAGCAACATCCACATCCCATGAAATAATTTTTTTTAAGGTTTAGACCACAATCCTGTAGTTTTCACGGTCATTTTCTAGTTCCATTCCATGGCATGATTTGAACTCATGACTTGATTGTCCAGTAACATAACAAGCGAGCAACCATACACTGCTAGGATTCAGGACTTCACATAAAATATTTGTGACATTTGCACATACTTTTAAAATAATTTTTGAAAGATGTAATTTTACTTATCTGTGATGCGGAGATGCCAGCATTGGACTGGGGTGGGCACAGTAAGAAGTCTTACAACACCAGGTTAAAGTCCAACAGGTTTATTTGGAATCACGAGCGTTCGGAGCATAGCGCCTTCATCAGGACTTTAAGACTTGTATGACTTCTTACTGTACTTATCTGTTGACATTGGTACAGATGTGTTTATATTTAGTTATTTCACAAATTAGAGTGTTTTCTCTAATTGTGCAGCAACTCCAAAGGCCCCACGCAGAGGACTGCCCCTTTAAATTGGCATGCGTACGTAGCCACTCAAAACATTTAAAGAGGATGTGCAATTAAATAAATCGCCGCGCACTCAAAACAAATTACAGAGATCATCACTCATGATCAAATGACCGAGCAGAAAAGATGAATGTAGAAGGAATATGACTGAAAGGCGAATTTGGAAAGCACATCCCAGAGATATAATTGCAAGGCAGTGAAGAACAGGTCAAATATTTATGCCGGGATCAATGTTCTAAATGTTACCTGCATTGCATAAAATTATTTTCAAGAACACTTGGCTCTATCGGTGGAACACTACACTCGCTGACGAGTTAACTTTGGATTTGTTGCCTCATTCACCTCCAAACTTCCATTGCAGCTCATGATGAATTCTCAAACAGTTGGAACCAGGACACCGTCAATTTTAAAATTTTACATTATTCCCAGGTAGATGTCAAATTTGGGGAGAGGTTAGTGTTTCTGACTGATCCAACCCTACCTTCTGTCCACAGATACTGGTTGAGTATTTGAAATGAAATGAAATGAAAATCGCTTATTGTCACAAGTAGGCTTCAAATGAAGTTACTGTGAAAAGCCCCTAGTCGCCACATTCCGGCGCCTGTTCGGGGAGGCTGTCCGAAAGAGCACCCTAAACAGGCTCCCCCACTCTATCCCTACAACCCCATTTAACCTGCGCATCCTGGAGACTAAGGGCAATTTAGCGTGATCAATCCACCTAACCTACACATCTTTGGACTGTGGGAGGAAACCGGAGGAAAACCGCGCAGCCAGTGTTTTCTGCTTGCATTTCTACATACTTTAGTTCAATTATATCAACTTTAAAGGTGTAATTATGCCAGACTAGCAGCTGCAAAGCTTAAATTTATCATATATACCCCCTGCCTGGGAATGAACTCCTTGCACGCTTCCTGACATGTAAGTCCAGAATTCTCTTTCTAGAGGTTATATTTCAAATACATTGTGAGGATTGCTCACACTTTGAACCTTCAAATCAAAATTCTAAAATGCCCAGGACATTCAACAATCACTATTTCCTTTTATAAATTTAACGTACCCAATTCTCTGTTCCCAATTAAGGGGCAATTTAGCGTGGCCAATCCACCTACCCTGTACATCTTTGGGTTGTGGGGGTGAGACCCATGCAGACACAGGAAAAATGTGAAAACTCCACATGGACAGTGACCCGGGGCCGGGATCAATCCAGGGTCCTCAGCGGTGTGAGGCAGCAGTGCTAACCACTGTGCCACCGTGCCGCCCCCAACAATCACTATTTTAACATTCCACTTGATTCATAGTAAGTGCACTGTCAAATCCTTCTGATGTGACACTGCCTCCTCCAGGGATCTGCAACCCATTACAGTGAAGCTAAAATAACAGTGTAATGGCACCAATAATTTTCATCATAGGTCTCAGACCAATGACACATAGACCAGGGGCGCGATTCTCTGAAATGGAGACAGAGTGTTCGCGCCATCGTGAACGCCGTCGAGGTTCACGATGGCGCGAAACGGCCCCTATCCCGATCGATTCAGGGCCCGAAAATGGGCTAGGAGCGGCGCCGCGTCATTTACACGTGCCAGGCCTTTGCGCCGCGTAAAGGCCGCGCCGCATACATGACGCGGCCGGCGCTGCATAACTGGCGTCACCCGCGCATGCGCGAGTTGGCCGGCGCATGCGTGGGTTGGCCGGCGCCAACCCGCGCATGCGTGGTTGCCGTCCTCCCCGAGTCAGCCCCGCAAGAAGATGTCTGATGGATCTTGCAGGGCTGCGGAAGGAAGGAGGTCCTCCTTCAGAGAGGCCGGCCCGACGATCAGTGGGCACCGATCGCGGGCCAGTCACCATTTGAGGCCTCTTTCCCCCCCGCAGGCCCGCGTTCCCGCGCTGTTCCCGCCGGCAGCGACCAGGCGTGGACGCCGCCGGGGGGAATCCGCCGTTTTGGGCAGGCCGCTCGTCCCATCCGGCATTGAGAATCGCGGGGGGACCGGTGAATCACCATTTTGGCTGTCTCGGGCGATTCACTGGACCGGGCCGCGCAAAACGCGATTGTGCCGATCTGGCCGCTTCCGGCGTCGCGGGAAAATTTGGCGACCGAGGCGATTCTCTGAAACGGCGCGGGAGCAGAGAATCGCGCCCCAGTTGTCCATAATTTAAAACAGATAATACAAGGCCCTTACATTTCAGTGCATGAATGCTTGTTTAAACAGTGTGGAAAATCCCCTAGAACAATTTTTGTCTAAGTCAAGAAACTGGATAAAATAATATATACATGCCTGTTTGGGTAAATCACAGAGATCCCTGTTTACAGATAGATCTAGTTTCTCCAGATTTTCACAGTCACCGAGTTCCTCAGGCACTTCACGCAGTCTGTTATAGCTGACGTACATCTCTCGAAGTTTTGTCAATTGTCCTACAGGGGGAGAAGGTAAAGATCTCAGCGTCACCACTTGCTCCCAGCATTAATCTATTATTTTGTTGTTAAGCAACAGAACATTGTTCATGTTAATTTGTTCAGATTCCTCAACTGAACATTTATTAACATTTTCTCATACGACACATTTTCTCATACGCAAGGTCCCACCCACAAGTTCTCACCTTAGGTACTTGACTGTAAAAAAAAATCTTCAGAACATTATTGCCGTTATTGCAGAAGACCTCAATTTACATAGTGCCTTTCATGGCCTCAGCAGTTCCAAAACACTTTATAACCAGTTAATTATCTTTTGAAGTGTTATAATGTAGGTAAACGTTAGCACCACTCACATTGTATTCAGAATGGACCCTTTAGGTTATGGGAACATAGTGATGTCAGGAAACCCTTCAGCCCCTCAAGCCTGCTGTCATGCAATGATGTAATGGCTGATCTGAGAGCTAACTCCATACACCCATCTTTGAACACCTTTGGTTAACAAAAGAAATCTTAGACGTAAAATTAACAACAGACCTAGCATCAGTTGTCATTAGGGGAAGAGAGTTCCAAACTTCAGACACCTTTTGTATGTAAATAGTATTGCCTAATTTCAATCCTGAAAGGTCTGGCTCTAATTTTTAGACTATGTCCCCTGGTCCTATGCTCTCCCTTCATCATTTCTCTCAATCTACTCCTAATTCCTCTTAATATTTTGAAAGCTATGATCAAATCACCCCTTATTCTTCTAAATTACAGACATTACAATACTAGTTTGTTGATGTGATTTAACCCTTGTAGTCCAGGTATTATTCCTCTGCACTCCCCCCAAGACCAATATATGCTTCCTGAGTTGTGGTGGTCAAAACTGTTTACTGTACTCCTGGTGTGGTTTATAAAGCTGAAACATGATTTCTACCTGCTAGTATTCTAGTTCTCTAGATGTGCAGGCCAACATTCTATTTGCCCCTTCGATTATTTTCTGTACTTGTTCATGACGTTTTAATGATTTATGTACATGGGCTTACAGGTATATTTTTGGACCCCCACTGTTTCTAGATTTTCACCATTTAGAAAGTACCTTGCTCTAACCTTCATAGGTCCAAAGTGGGTGACTTCACATTTGTCTACAATGAAATACATTTGTCATAGATTTGCCCATTTATTTCATCTACCAATATCTCACAATTTTATGTTTCTGTCTATATTGTTTACAATATCATTTGTCTTTGTGTAATTGGCAAACTTGAATATGTGACATTCTATCCCATTATCTGTATCATTAATGTTATAACCCGCCTGGATCCTTTTAGCTGGGGGACAATTGGTTATCCCACGTTCCTTGGGGAATATGAGCTCCCCCAATGAGGTGGAGTGGGGGATGCTGGATGCAGGACAGCTGTATAAATAGAGCTGACCAGTGTGGTACTGGCTTGAGAGGGAACCAGTAGTGAACTACTGGTACTTTGTACATAATGTTGTAAATAAAGTTACTTTCTGTTTGACTCTACAAACTCGTGCTGGATTCTTCATGGCCCTCACAAAAGTTAATAAATACGGAGTTGAGACCTCATCACAGACCATGTGGGACACGAACAGTAGCAACTCACCAATTTGAGTATTTGCCCATTATCCCTACTCTTTGCCTACTGCTACTCAATCAATTTCCAAACCAGGTCAACAATTTACCTTCAATTCCAGGAGCTAATATAGGAGTTTAAATCAATCGCTAACTTACTAAGGAATACATTTTTATTTTAATCAAATGATTAGAGCAAACATTTTGATTGGACCAGCAATTCAGTTATGTTCAAAGTTGTCCAATGTGGTTCAGTCAAATTCTTGGCAAAATTATTCTAATACTTGTAACTGTTCCCTTCTCTGCTTCACTGATGTAGGTAGGATCCATTGAGTCAGGTTACTCATATTTACTACTTTCAATGACGATTAGAACCGATCTCCTTAAATAGCTCAATGTAACTTTAGCATTAAAAGTCAATAAATTGTTTTTCCGGAAGGATAGATCAATAGTGGCAGGCATTTAAAGGGATATTTTGGAATTGACAGAATAGATACATTCCAGCGAGAAAGAAAAATTCCAAGGGGAGAACCTACCAACCATGGTTGAGTAAAAAAATTAAAGATAGCATCAAAGTTAAAGAAAAAGCATATACTTGCACAAAGAAGGGTGGCAGGTCAGAAGATTGGACTGAATATAAAGAACAGCACATTCTCCCCATGTTTGCATGGGTTTCACCCCCACAACCCAAAGATGTGCAGGGTAGGTGGATGGCCACGCTAAATTGCCCCTTAATTGGAAAAAATTAATTGGGTTCTCTAAATTTATATTAAAAAAAGAACAGCAAAGAATTACAAAAAGATTAATAAGGAAGGAAAAATTAGAGTATGAGAGAAAGCTAGCTGGAACTATAAGGATGGTTGGTAAGAGTTTCTACAGGTACTGAAACAAGAAAATAATTAACAAAGTGAGTGTAAGTCCAATAGGAAATGAGTCCAAGGAATTAACAAATACAAAATAAGGAGATGGCAGGTGAGTTGAACAGGTATTTTGCACCGTTCTTAACTGTAGAGGATACAAGTAACATCCCAGAAATAGCTGCCAATCAGGAACTGGAAGGGAGAGAGGAACTCAGGAACATTACAATCACCAGGGAAGTGGTACTGAGTAAATTGTTGGAGATTGAGGCCGACAAATCCCTGGGTCCTTAAGGCCTTCATCCTAGGATCTTAAAAGAAGTGGCTAGTGAGATAGTTGATGCATTAGTTGTAATTTTCCAAAATTCCCTGGATTTGGAGAACGTGCCATTGGATTGGAGATTAGCACATATTCAAAAAGGGAGGGAAACAGAAAGCAGGATCTAAAGAATCTCTACAGTACAGAAGGAAGCCATTCGGCCCATCAAGCCTGCACCATCCCTCCAAAAGAGCACTCTAACTGGGTCCACTCCCCCATCCTATCCCATAATTCCATCCATTGGTCATGGCCAATCCACCTAACCTAGGCACCTTGTACACTAAGGGGCAATTTAGCATGGCCAATCCACCTAACCTGCACATCTTTGGACTATTGGAGGAACCGGAGCACCCAGAGAAAACCCACACAGACACGGGGAGAATGTGCAAACACCACACAGATCGGTTTACTGGGCTATTTTGGAAGAGAAGGCACCGCTGGAAGGGATCAAGGCAAAGTGGGAGGAAGAGTTGGGAGAGGGGATGGAGGAGGAATTCTGGTGTGAGGTGCTCCAGAGTGTGAACGCCTCCACCGCGTGTGCGAGGTTGGGGCTGATACAGCTGAAGGTGGTACTTAGAGCACACCTCACAAGGGCGAGGATGAGCCAGATCTTTGAGGGGGTAGAAGATGTGTGTGAACATTGCAGGGGGGAGCCCCGCAAACCACGTTCATATGTTTTGGTCCTGTCCAAAGCAGGAGGATTACTGGAAGGAGGTTTTTAGGGTAATCTCTAAAGCGGTGCACGGGAAACTGGACCCGGGCCCTCGCGAGGCCATATTCGGGGTGTCAGACCCGCCGGGGTTGGAAACAGGTGCGGAGGCAGATGTTGTAGCCTTTGCCTCGTTGATTGCCTGAAGGCGGACACCTGTTAGGGTGGAGATCAACCTCTCCACCCTGTGCCCTGCCGTGGTGGGGGGACCTGCTGGAACCCTTGACTCTTGAGAAGGTCAGACTTGAACTGAGGAGAAGGATGGAGGGGTTCTACAATTCATGGGCATTATTCATTATGCACTTTCGCGAATTGGATTGCATCGAACATTGGGGGGGGGGGGATGTTGGGAGAGTTGGCGGTAGGGGGATAATATGTGTTCATGGTGACTATGGGTGATTCTTGATTCTTTTTTGTTATTTGTTTATGCTAATATGCGGGCTAATGTTTGGGGGTTTGGTGGGAGGATGGGATTGTTGTTATTGATATAGGGATTGACTTTGCATGGGTTACTGATTATTCTTTAATGTTGGGTGTAAATTTGGGAGAAAATGTGAAAAAGGAGGAGAATAAAAATATTTATTAAAGAAAAACTCCACACAGACACCCAAAGCCAAAATTGAACCCGGGTCCCTAGCGCTGTGATGCAGGAGTGCTAACCCCTGTGCCACTGTGTCCCTTCAGGCCACTTAGCTTAATATCTGTCATTGGGAAAATGTTAAAATCTATCTAGGGCGGCATGGTGGCACAGTGGTTAGCAGTGCTGCCTCACAGCTCCAGGAACCTGGGTTCAATTCCAGCCTCGGGTGACTGTCTGTGGAGTTTGCACTTTCTGCCCGTATCTGCGTGGGTTTCCTCCGGGTGCTCCGGTTTCCTCCCACAGTCCAAAGATGTGCAGGTTAGGTGGATTGGCCATGCTAAATTGCTCCTTCGTGTCCAAAAGGTTAGGTGTGGTTACTGAGTTATGGGGATAGGGCGGAGGTGTGGGCTTAAATAGGGTGCTCTTTCCGGTGCAGACTTGATGGGCTGAATGGCCTCCTTCCGCACTGTAAATTCTATGATTCTAGCATTAAATATGTTATGGCAGAGCAGTTAGAAAGATTCAAGGCAATCAAACACAGCCATCATGGTTTTGAGAAAGGGCAATCATGTTTAACCAGTTTTTTGGAATTCTTTGAAGAAGTAATATGTGCTGTGGATAAAGGGGAACTAGTGAATTTATTGTACTTAGATTTCCAGAAGGCATTTGATAAGGTGCCACTTCAAAGGTTATTAGAGAAAATAAAAGCTCATGGTGTAGGAGATAACATATTGGCATGGATAGAATATTGGCAAATAACAGGAAACGGAGGTTAACCATAAATGGATCTTTATCTCGTTGGCAGGATATAACTAAAGAGATCCATAAGAATCAATGCTGCAACCTCAACATTTCATATAAATGACTGGATGAAGGAACCGTTGGTATGGTTGCTAAATTTACTGATGATACAAAGATCAGTAGGAAAATAAGTAGCAAAGAGACCATAAGGAGGCTACAAGGTGACATAGATAGGTTAAGTGAGTTGGAAAAGATCTCAAAAATGGAGTATAATGTTGGCAAATGTAGAATTTGTCCATTTTGGTAGGAAGAATAAAAAATAAACATATTATCTAAAAGGCAAGAAATTGCAGAGCTCTGAGGTTCAGAGGGATCTGGATGTCCTTGAGCTAATAGTATGTTATAGTTTATTGCGAGGGGAATTGAATACAAAAGTAAGGAGGTTATGTTTCAATTGCATAGGACATTGGTGAGACCACATCTGGAATATAGTGTAGAGTATTGGTTTCCTTATTTAAGGAAGGATGGAAATGTATTAGAAGCAGTTCAGAGAAGGTTTACTAAACTAATACCAGGAAATGGCAAATTAACCTATGAGGAAAGATTGGACAGTCTGAGATTGTGTCTGCTGGAGATTAGGAGAGTAAGAGGTGATTTGATTAAAACATATAAGATCCTGAGGAGTCTTGACAGGGTCAATGTGGACAGCATGTTTCCTCTTGTAGGACGATCTAGAACTAGGGATCACTGTTTAAAAATAAAGGATCGTTCATTTAAGACAGATGAAAATAATCTTTTGCTTGCAGAGGATAGAGTCTCTGGAACTCCCTTCCTCAAAAGACAGTGAAAGCAGAGTCTTTGAATGTTTACATGATAAACAAGGGGGTGAAAGGTTACCTGGGGTAAGTGGGAGGTTACAGTCAGATCAGCCAAGATCTTATGAACGGTGGAGGAGGCTCCAAGAGCCAAGTGGCCTACTCCTGCTCCTAATTCATGTGTTTTGTCTTTTTAGGTAAATCCTACGTATACTATACGATAGTTTCAAAGCAATAACATACAGTACAAGAGTACTGTGTAATAGTGTAACTGAACTATAGCAAATGAGAATCTGCATGCTTGGTGAAATATGAAGCTGCTGTCTGAACTGAAAAAAAACCGATCTTAGATTGGGGAGTGGTTAGGCTGCCATCACCCCATGGCTAACAATTGGAGAAAAAATTTTTAAATTAAAGGATTCAAATTTAGTGTTAGAAGGTATATGTATGATGAGAGGAAGCAACAGGCCTGGCTGTATATGCCCAGGACAGTGCAATAACCTGCCAGCATTCATTGGCAAGGCTCACACATGAAGAATGGTCACTTGAACAAAGTACCAAGGAATAGCTGGCAATTGTGTTGAATTCCATCCAGGGTATAGTCTGTTGGAAAATTGGGACAATGGCAGAGAATTTCAATGTAAAATTAATCAAGTATCCTGAATATATCTTAAAAAACTGTCTACTGCATATATATTTATTTGTATGTAGTCAAACAGGAAAGTTTCTTGGTATAAGTAATGAAGTCAGCTCTGACACTTGTATGATAGATAATGGCTGTTGACCATCAAGGACAAGCTCTTGGGCACTGGTCTGAATTCCTCTGTCTCCCTGTGACTATAATCCATAGATAAACATTACCTGCTCTGGGTTCTGCTGAGAGTGTAAGAAAGCCTGGAAGGAGTAAAGGTCTCCCAATCCATCAATCAGGTCCCTTCAGAGATCTCGTTTGTGAGCTTTTGTTTTCTCTTTTCTTCTGCTAGGTCTTTAACCTGGGTAAATGGTACCGTAAATCAAAGTGGCAGCAGCTTAGTGCAATGGGGGTTGATGTACAAATCATTTAGCTTATTGTACTGATATATCAAAATTATAAATTTAAAAGATGAAAAATACAAAATAAGAGTGCTAGCACCCGAGAGGTTGTCCTTGATGACGGCAGATGTTATCTATTTTGCAGGATGACGACAAATGTTATCTATTATGCAGGTTCCAGTTTTCTTTTTTATAATACAAGTTATTCCTTTCTTTATGACCGGGGTTCTCAACCAGGGATCTGTGCACCACCACCTCCACCCCACCCCCACCATAGTTTGAAGAGGTCCGCCATAAATAACCAATAAAAGCTTTTGTTTAATTAGTTGGACAATCCAGTTGATTGGCGTTACACCGTCTGTCCAAACTGTTAAATAAACCAATCAGTGCAGAGGTTACTGGTGGTGTTGGGCTGGGGGTTGTTGATGTGCTTCAGATGTGGTGATCAGGGCAATTAAATGAAGAGGAATACCCTAGGACTGGGTCAACAGGGAATAGGTTGCGGTTATCACCTGCAGCGTCAATTCATTTAGTAAGGAGCAGCCGACAGTAAGTAATAAATAACCAGCAACAACATTAGAGGTACCAGAGGTGAGCTTCTTCTTTCCACTGTCATGTGAGAGTACCTTTAAAAAATGGGTGTTTATAAATGGGTGTGTATATACATATCTGTAGTGAGAGTACCTTTACGAAATGGGTGTTTATTACTGCAGTGATGTCAGAGAGTGGGTGGAGCTGGGCTGTCTGTCAGCTTTTTCTTTTGCTTTAGGCTTTTTGCTGTAGGGTGGGTTTGGTTTCATTTTAGTTTTGGAGAAGCTGCAATCACAGCAGGATGTGTGTGGATCTCTGCAAGCGTATGAATGTTCATTTGCTATTTCAAAGTGGTAACTGCTCTCAACAGTGAATTTAAACCTGATCTTGTTGCTAAAAGGGTCTTTTGTCTTTTGAATGTTGTTTGGGAATTTATTAAGGATTAATTAGTTTTGTATTTGGGGGTTGTATTTGAATTGATGGTTGCTAAGAAGTTCACTGTATGTTTTAAAAAGGTTAACTTGAGTTCATAGAATAAACATTGTTTTGCTTTTAAAAATACTTTTCCATTTCTGCTGTACCACACCTGTAGAGTGGGCCGTGTGCTCCCCATACCACAATCTATTAAAAGTTGTGGGTCAGGTGAACTCAATGATACACTTTGGGGTTATCTAAACCCTGGCCCATAACAACACCCACACACTCCAGTGGATACCAGTGATGCTGGGATTTCGAGCCTGTTTCAGGTCATATTCTGTGCTCATTTGTTTCTGACATGGAAAAATAAACTATCTAATTTCCAGTTACCAATTAAAGCGGGTGGGGTTAATATATGATTGGGTTTTAAATCATATGTGTAATAAATAGAGTTAACAACTGTTTCCAACCTCTCTCAATGCAGCACTTCCTCAGTATTCCTGGAGATTAAGTGATCATTTTTTAGTCACATTAGACAAGTAAAACAAACATAATAAATGTATATGCATATTTGTATTATTTTAATACAGAAAAATACTTATGCTGCAGTGTTTTTCTAATATAATATGAGGGGGGGGTGACTCAGAAGCAAAAAGATCGAGAAGCCAATGAAACTACACATTAATACCATATAAGCAAATCCAGAAAGATGGCAGGGCAAGTTAATACAATGGTTAATAAAGCATTTGGGTCAATTTGCATTTTAAGTAGTCACAGAATATAAAAGTAAACGAGACCATGCTAGAACTTTATAAATCACTGGATGGTCTCAGTTCGAGTATTGTGGACAATTTTGAGCACCAAACTTCAGGAAATATATGAAGAACTTAGAAAGGACATGGAGAAGGTTTGCAAGGATGTTACCAGGGCCAATAGTTATAAGAGAGGATGGTAAAGTTAGGACTGTTATCCTTGGCACAGAGAATGCTAAGAGGTGACCCAATAGAGGCTTTCAGGATGATGAGAAGTTCAATAGAGTAGATAGAGCAAAACTATTCTCTCTGGCAAGTGTGTCAATAACCACATTCGTAGATTCAAAATTATAGGCAAAAAAACTAGAAGGGTTTGCTGATTTGATTAATATTTTTAAAAGGGAGTTGGACAGGTTTTTAAAATGAGGACAGGGTGACAGATCAAAATGTGGGGCTGAGGAGCAAATCATGACTGTTCTTTTAAAGTGTCAGCACAGGATTGATTGGCCAAATGGCTTCCATTTCTGCTGTAAGTTTCTGTCATTCCATGATCCTGCGATGAAAGATGCAATAATCGAGATGCATCCGCTTAATATAAATATTCAACAGAGCACAAGAGAATAGTCCCACTCGCCATAACTGGTCAAAATTCACTTGTGCAAACCTATTTCCTTTGGAATCTCCTTGACTGAATTTCGTGACAAGTTCAGCACTAGAATATTGTCGAATTTTCCAACAAATCGAGGAATAATTTCCAAGCCAGCTCTGTGAATCTGCCACTCTTGTAAGTAGGTCATTTGTTGTAATGCATCTGGTAGTGACTGAGAAATAAAATTAAATGTTAGCAGTCGGCACAGTAAAACTTACAAACTAAGAGTTCTCTGCAGGCGTAACTGTAACAAACTGAACTAGATCTCACAAGAATACACGCAAACTAGCTAATAAAATGTGGTAGCATAGTCAAATGAAAGAGACAAGCTAGACCCAGAGGCCGATTAAAACTGGGCTACTTTCATACACATCTGGAATAGCAGTAGCAGGGGCTTTGGAATGAATCATCAAATTTCACTTGCTGATTCGAAATGTGACACAGAGGGATCCATTATATGAACGAGATATATTTAATCTCTTCCAGTTTTTCCCCTCTATCTCTTCAATTTACTGTTACAATAAGTTTTAGGCCAAAGAAGAATTACAAGGCTAGTGTTAGATGTCTGAGTTGTGATGAAAGACTGAAGAAACTACAACCTGCGAAGGATTATTTTAGAGGTGATCAAAGAGATGTATATAGGAGGAAAAGGTAGTTTAAACCGGTTAGGACCAGGGAATACATGTTCAAATTTGTAAGAGGTATTTCAGGATGGATATCAGGATTACATTTCAAAAGTACTTAATTGTAAAGCACTTTAGGATGTCTGAGATTGTGAAAAGTGCTATGTAAGTGCAGGTTTTCCATTTTATATCTTCATGCAGTGTGTTCAACACTTACAATGGACTTCCAGGGAGAAAGGTGGAGCAAACCTCTGGCATAATGTAGCAGATACATCAGTGTGAATAGTATAGGCTTGTTCTGAATGGGTGAATTGCCTTCCTCATCCATAATTCCATTGTGACTGTGCAAATCAGGATCTTTTTGCCTGTACATCTCCAATGGTAAATTGAGTACGCTGAGCCTAGTAGTGGCTCTAGTTTTTCAGCAACCAGAATTGGACACAATACTGACCAGAACAGTGGATAGTTTGATCACAACTCCCTGTAATGAATATTCAATCGTTTTGGCTACAACGTACTTCAACATTCTGATTGCTTTGTTAGACTGGTTGAATGTTGATCCTAATAAGATTCCTTGGTCTCTTTCAAATTCATCTGAAGTCTTTTCATTGGAAACATGCACATTGTCTACATGGTATATTTCAGACTTGTCTGCATTAAATTCCATCTGCCAATGTTCAGCCACTGACATGTTGCCCCTGATTATGCAGTCAGCGACGAAGTGGCCTTGTTCATGGCTGACTGCACTGAGAAATATGAACTTAACTAACTCGTAATGTTTGATCGCTGGACCATGACTGTAAAAAGAGCTTTGACCTCTTGTTGCACCATGGTCCACTGACAAAACAATCAGCGAGACCTTTGCAGCAAAAATGCCACACGCCGTGATAACATCATGACCTGGAGGCATTCCCACTGAGGTAATTCTTCAGCACAAAGGCGGGTAATAATTGTAAATGCTTTAAGTCGGTGGTGGGCAGCCTGCGGCCCGGTGCCACATGTGACCCATCAGGTTCTGAGTGTGGCCCACGAGACATTTTGCTGATTGTTGCCCACACGCAGAGTTGCTGGTTTCTAGCTGCATAGCTTTTTTCCTACTGGTATGACTGAAGTGATAAGCACGTAAAGCAAGGACACATGAAGTGAGGTGTGTGCTGATTGCTCCCATTGACTGTATGAGAGCCATGTGCTCCCTCTGCATCCAATCACGCATAAATATTTCTTTTATTTTTACCACTTGATGTTGATGACAGTTCTATTTATATATGTATGATTAAACATTTTCAATAACTTGTTACGAAATATTCAGCGTGTAATAAATACGTTCAATCTTATTCAAGAGTCATGGTTAGTGACTCCTGCTCGAGGTGGAATTTCTTGGACCTTTTTTACCTGTTTTTGAGGTGCATGAACACTGAGAAATAGTCACGCTCCGTCAGTGGGGCTGGCTTATGGCTTACCAGACGAGGAGTGTAACGAGTAAGAGGCAGCAGCCGGGCTGAGAGATTATTCGAGGTGCGTCAGAGGAAAAGGTGGCGGAGAGTTCTGGGGGGGCGTTGCCCACCCAGTGGTCGACTGAGCAACTGGTGGACTTTTTAAATGTCAAGTTCCAACAGCAGAGGCAGGGGGCCTCAAAAAAGCTGGCGACGGTTGTGGAGCCCCTTAGGGTGACTAATGAGAGAGTGGAGCAGAGGCTGGAGGTGCAGAGTCTGCCACTCCAGAAGGTGGAGGAGTCAGTGGTGGAACATGAGGGGCCCAGTTGGTCTCATCGGAGGCAGAGTTGGTGCTCATAAGGGAGGGCCATAAGAGGTTAAGGGAGAAGGTGGAGGACCTGGAAAATATTTCCAGGAGACAGAACGTCTGGATCATGGGGCTGCCTAAAGGGATTGAAGGAATGCAAGCCACAAAGTATGTGAGAATATGTTCAAGAGGTTGGTGTGGGAGGGGCTCTTTGACCGCCCCCCCGTGGAAGGGAAATTAATGAGTTGCCCACTTCGAAGCATGCTGGGAAATGCGTGACTATAGTTTAACACTGCTTTTGAACGGAAATAAGTAGGTCAGGTAACGTAAACAAAATACCGCTTAATATTTTGGACTCGGCCTTATTATGATAAGTTGTTCTTCTGAAGGACAACAAAATGCATACTTGAGTTGTTTTTAAACCAAGAGCAAAACATTCGTATTTCCACTTGTGCATGTTCTCAAGGTTTATCTCTTCAAAGTTGTTTATTTCACACTATAAATATAATGGTTTTCAAGTGTATAACTCAGAGTGCTGTGGAATGGCTATGCAGCCAGACCACTCCTCCTCCGCAAATATTTGTGTCAATAAATTTCCTTAAATCGAACCTCGAAGAATTTGTCTTTATTATAATTTCCACGACCCCCCCCCCCCCCCCCCCCCCCCCGAGGTGGATCGAGTGCACAAGGTGCTGAGGAGGAGGCCGAAGGCCGCGGAGCCACCAAGGGTAATGGTGGTGCGGCTGCATCGTTTCCTCGACAAGGAGAAGATTCTAAGGTGGGTGAAGGAAATGAGAAAGTGCACCTGGAAGGAAACAGGCTGAGGATTTCCCAGGACTTGGGTGCGGAGTTGTCCAAGCGGTGGGCCGGTTTCAATCAGATCAAAGCTGCCCCCGACAGGGAAGGAGTGAAGTTTGGGGTGTTGTATCCTGCTCGTCTGTGGGTCACGCACTAGAATCGAGAATGTGGGGAATTTGGGTCTGAACACAGGGCAGCTTGGTGAACTAAATGTGTCTGGGTGCGGAGTGGGTAAGTGTGTTTCACTGTTTTGAGGGAATTGCGGGTGAAGGGTGGCTGGGATAGAAGGGGGGTAGACGGCAGTCTCGAGCAGGGGCCACCATGATAGCTGGTTGGCTAGTTAATGGGAGTGAAGTGGGGAGGTCGATCTGTGGAGGGAGTGGGGGATGGTGGGGTTTTTGTTTTCTTTGTGCAGGGGAGTGAATGGCAAGGGGGTGGGGGAGAGGGGGGATGCTGATGCGGTGGAGTTTGTGTGGCGCAGTTGGTTAAGGGGATTCTTGCGCGGTGTCCGTTCATTCGTTGTCGCAGCGTCTGCATGGTCTCGCCAATGTACCACACTTCGGGACATCCTTTCCTGCAGTGTATGAGGTAGACAACGTTGGCCGAGTCGCACGAGTATATACCGCGTACCTGGTGGGTGGTGTTCTCACGTGTAATGGTGGTATCCATGTCGATGATTTGGCACGTCCGCGCTCTCAAGACCAACCGCAGCATCGTCATCAAACCAGCAGACATAGGAGGGACCACTGTCATACTGAACAGAACGGACTACTGCAAAGAAGTATACCGACAACTCAACAACAAAGAACACTACATACAGTTACCCACAGATCCGACCAAGGAACACATCCACCAACTTAACAGACTGATCAAGACCTTGGATCCAGATCTTCAGAGCACCCTACGTGCTCTCATCCTACGTACTCCCCGCATTGGAGATCTCTACTGCCTCCCGAAAATACACAAGGCCAACACACCAGGACGTCCTATCGTTTCAGGCAATGGGACCCTGTGTGAGAACCTCCCTGGCTACATCGAGGGCACCTTGAAACCCATCGTACAAGGTACGCCCAGCTTCTGTCGCGACACGACAGACTTCCTACAGAAACTCAGCACCCATGGACCAGTTGAACCAGGAACATTCCTCGTCACAATGGACGTCTCGGCACTCTACACCAGCATCTCCCATGACGACGGCATTGCTGCAACAGCCTCAGTACGCAACACCGACAACTGCCAATCTCCAGCCGCAATTCTGCAACTCATCCGCTTCATTCTGGATCACAACGTCTTCACCTTCGACAACAAGTTCTTCATCCAGACGCACGGAACAGCCATGGGGAGCAGATTCGCACCCCAATACGCCAACATATTCATGCACAAGTTTGAACAGGACCTACTCACCGCACAGGACCTTCAACCAACTTTATACACCAGATACATCGATTACATTTTTTTCCTTTGGACCCACGGCGAAGAATCACTGAAACGACTACATGATGACATCAATAAGTTCCATTCAACCATCAGACTCACCATGGACTACTCTCCAAAATCAGTTGCATTCTTGGACACACTCGTCTCCATCAAGGACGGTCACCTCAGCACTTCACTTTACCACAAACCCACGGATAACCTCACGATGCTCCACTTCTCCAGCTTCCACCCTAAACACATTAAATAAGCCATCCCCTATGGACAAGCTCTCCGTATACACAGGATCTGCTCAGACGAGGAGGAGCGTAACAGACATCTACAGACGTTGAAAGATGCCCACGTACGAACGGGATATGGCACTCGACTCATCGATCGACAGTTCCAACGCGCCACAGCAAAAAACCGCACCGACCTCCTCAGAAGAAAAACATGGGACACAACCGACAGAATACCCTTCGTCGTCCAGTACTTCCCCGGAGCGGAGAAACTACGTCATCTTCTTCACAGCCTTCAACACGTCATCGATGAAGATGAACATCTTGCCAAGGTCATCCCCACACCCCCACTACTTGCCTTCAAACAACTGCGCAACCTCAAACAAACCATTGTTTGCAGCAAACTACCCAGTCTTCAGAACAGTGACCACAACACCACACAACCCTGCCATGGCAATCTCTGCAAGACGTGCCAGATCATCGACGTGGATACCACCATTACACGTGAGAACACCACCCACCAGGTACGCGGTACATACTCGTGCGACTCGGCCAACGTTGTCTACCTCATACGTTGCAGGAAAGGATGTCCCAAAGCGTGGTATATTGGCGAGACCATGCAGACGCTGCGACAACGAATGAACGGACACCGCGCAAGAATCACCAGGCAGGAATGTTCCCTTCCAGTCAGGGAACACTTCAGCAGTCAAGGGCATTCAGCCTCTGATCTCCGGGTAAGCGTTCTCCAAGGCGGCCTTCAGGACGCGCGACAACGCAGAATCGCCGAGCAGAAACTTATAGCCAAGTCCTGCACACATGAGTGCGGCCTCAACCGGGACCTGGGATTCATGTCACATTACATTCATCCCCCACCATCTGGCCCGTGAAATCCTACCAACTGTCCTGGCTTGACATAATTCACACCTGGAGTTACCCCATCTCTGGATCTGTAAAGATTTAATCACCTGCTAATGCTCGCATTCCAAGCATTGTCTGGTATCTTTGAATTTGTCTATATATATGTTTCCGGAACATACCTCTTCATTCACCTGAGGAAGGAGCAGCGCTCCGAAAGCTAGTACAATTACAGCTGGCAGACTTTAAGATTTCCATTTGAAAATAGATCTGATGAATGTCACAGCACTGGATAATGGTGTTTTACATATTTTAGCAATGAAACTAGAGTAACTTTGATCGAAATGGGACAGCAATAACATCTTTAAAGAAAAGTGAAACAACATGGAATTCTGACCAAATAGCAGGCGGTTTGTTTGGAAATACAATCATATCTGCATTGATGTCAAGCACTTTGATATCCAGTCAGCAATTCTTCGCACAGCTTCCAAGTCTATTTAAAGAAATTATGCTGCCCTTGGTTTAACAATGAAATAATGACGATGTTGTAAACTAAAGAAATAATGTTTTCTTTAAATATTTTAATTCAAATTTTCAATATTTCATCATTTAAAAAAAAATAAGCACACACCCAACACAAACCCCCCTCCTCCACCCCTCCCCCCCAAGGCTCCCCCTACCCCTTGACGGCAAACAGACCCCCAAAGTGTAAGATAAACAAACCCCATCTCTGGTGGGACCCCTCATCTGCCCCTCTCAGAGCAAATTTAACCTTCAAGTACAGGAACTCCATTAGATCCCACAGCCAGGCGAAGCACAGGGGGGAGAAGCTGACCTTCACCCCAACAGGAACCACCTGCGAGCGGCTAACAAGGTGAAGGCTAAGACATCCACCCCCGCATCAGTCTGTAACCCCAGCAGATCTGCCCCGAATATGGCCTCCAGAGGGCCAGGCTCCAAATGCAGCACAGTAGCATTGTGGATAGCACAATTGCTTCACAGCTCCAGGTTTCCAGGTTCAATTCCGGCTTGGGTCACTGTCTGTGCGGAGTCTGCACATCCTCCCCGTGTGTGCGTGGGTTTCCTCCAGGTGCTCCGGTTTCCTTCCACAGTCCAAAGATATGCAGGTTAGGTGGATTGGCCATGATAAATTGCCCTTAGTGTCCAAAATTGCCCTTAGTGTTGGGTGGGGTTACTGGGCTATGGGGATAGGGTGGAGGTGTGGACCTTGGGTAGGGTGCTCTTTCCAAGAACTGGTGCAGACTCGATGGGCCGAATGGCCTCCTTCTGCAATGTAAATTCTATGAAATCCATGTGCAGGACCTCTGACATGATGCTGAAAAACAATCCCCAAAATGTCTCCAACTTCGGGCAGGACCAGAACATATGAGCATGATTAACTGGGCCCCTCCCACACCGTTCACAGCTATCCTCCACCCCCTCAAACAGCCGGCACATCCTCGCTTTTGTTAAGTGCACCCTGTTCACCACTTTTAATTGAATCAACCCAGCCTCGCGTACGAGGTTGAGGCATTAACCCTCTGCAGCACCTTGCACCATACTCACTCCTCCATCGCCATTCCCAACTTTTCCTCCCACTTGGCCTTAATCCCACCCATGGACAACTTATCCTCCTCAGTGATCCTTCCATAAATCACCAAAGTGACCCCACCCTCCAGCCCCATCACCAACAGCATATCCTCTCTAAAGGAATAATGTTGAGAAAGCATTACATTTATACCATCGCTCAACAACTGTTGCAATCAAATGAAAATTCTGATTTTCATATTGTCACCAAGGAAGAATTTTCTGTGTTTTTCATTGAAGCTACCTATCTAGACTAGAAGGTCTTGTGGCCCAGTGGGTAGCGTGCCTCATAACTGCTCTGGGTTTCACCTTATTGATACATGGAAGTTTCATTGAAGATCATGGGGATAGTTGCAAGCGCACCTTTGTCTAGATTTAAAGCCAATCACTCTCCTTGTTAAAAATTGCCACAATAATCCATATTCTCCCACTCCCAAACTGTACTGATCTGCCCCCTGGTTTTATTCACCAGTCTCCCTCTTTGGTACTTAAACATTTTTTTTTTTTGTTTAGAAGAATATTTTTAAATCATGTCGTTCCATTTACATTTTGAAAAGTGGCACAGTTTATAGGAGGAGCTAAAATTATTCTCCTTGGACACAGGATTGAAACAAAGGTGAAAAGTAAAAGTTAAACAGAAACAGTATGCTGCCTTTAATTGTGTTTGCTGATGTGCGAGCTCTCCTCGGCAGGCTTTGTGCCTTCGGATAAACCGCTCTAAATAAATCAATATTAAATCCATCGGCAGTTGTGGATAATCATCCCAAATTGTTGAAATGTCAGAAAGGTTGGTCACACAGGATTTCCCCCATCTAATGATACCCTCCCGTAACTTCTCCGCCTTGCTTACTCTCTCTCTCTCTATCCGCCTACCATTTGCTCCTTAAAACCTACTTTAGTGGCTGGGCATAATCCGGACATCACCAGTCCATACAAATGAGAACCCTATAAACACATGACCTGGAACAAAGAAAGAATTGTCTTTATTTAGAGCTTTTCATGATTTCAGGAATTCCCAAGCACTTTACACCCAATTAAGTACTTTCAATGTGTAGTCACTGTTGTCATATAGAGAGAAGTCTTACAACACCAGGTTAAAGTCCAACAGGTTTGTTTCGATGTCACTAGCTTTCGGAGCGCTGCTCCTTCCTTAGGTGAATGTAGAGGTATGTTCCAGAAACATATATATAGACAGATTCAAAGATGCCAGACAATGTTTGGAATACGAGCATTAGCAGTTGATTAAATCTTTACAGATCCAGACATGGGGTAACCCCAGGTTAAAGAGGTGTGAATTGTGTCAAGCCAGGACAGTTGGTAGGATTTCGCAGGCCAGATGGTGGGGGATGAATGTAATGCGACATGAATCCCAGGTCCCGGTTGAGGCCGCACTCATGTGTGCGGAACTTGGCTATAAGTTTCTGCTCGGCAATTCTGCGTTGTTGCGCGTCCTGAAGGCCGCCTTGGAGAACACTTACCCGGAGATCAGAGGCTGAATGCCCTTGACTGCTGAAATGTTCCCCGACTGGAAGGAAACATTCCTGCCTGGTGATTGTCGCGCGATGTCCGTTCATTCGTTGTCGCAGCGTCTGCATGGTCTTGCCATTGTACCACGCTTCAGGACATCCTTTCCAGCAGCGTATGAGGTAGACAACGTTGGCCGATTCGCACGGGTATGTACCCCGTACCTGGTGGGTGTTGTTCTCACGTGTAATGGTGGTATACATGTCGATAATCTGGCACGTCTTGCAGAGATTGCCATGGCAGGGTCATATAGAGAAGCAGAGTAACCATTTTGTGTCAACAAGGTCCCACAAGCAGCTTCTAGATTAATAGCCAGATTATAAATTCTAGTGATGTTGGCCAAGACATTAAAGAGCACTCCCTGCTCTACTTTACATCGTGATTGATTGATATTTATAGTCACATGTATCGAAGTACAGTGAAAAGTATTTTTCTGCGGCCAAGGGAACGTACACAGTACGTACATAGTAATCAAAAGAATAATCGACAAAGTACATTGACAAATGGTACATCAACAAATAGTGATTGGTTACAGTGCAGAACAAGGGCCAAACAAGAGCAGCATAGGGCGTCGTGAAGTGTTACATCTTGCAACTGAATCTCTTATATGCACCTGGGAGAGTGGATGTCTCATTCGCAAAAGAAAGACAACGGGCGGTGAATTGGGAACCTGGCCAAAATTGAGGTCTGCGTCCAGTGCCGATTCAGGCACCATGTTCCGGTCCCTCACGGGTGGCGATAAGGAGCTTTGCACCCAGTGCTGGTGGCGACATGCAAAACCGACATTTGCATGCATTTAAATGTGATTAGCATTTGGACACAGTATGCTCCACCCTTCCACGATGCTTTGTTCCTCTCAGGCAGAGATCTCGTGGACATACACTACCACAAGAATTGACAAATGTGGACTGGGTGCCATGACAGCAGAGCAGTAGTTAGAGGCTCAAAAAACACTGACAAACTGTTGAAAACTGTTAGGTTTGCTGGGGACACCAGCGGATGGCCGCCGGGGCATTGAAGGCCACGGGACAAGGTAAACAGCTGGCTACCTCAGATGTGCATCCTGTGGGAACACCAAAACATCGTGGTAGAGCTAGGAGGGCCAAGCATGTTGAGGATCACTGAGGGCACTGGGGGAGAGGACGGACGGACTAGGGGAGTAGGTATGGGTGAGGGGGCAGCACCATCGGGAGGGTGGGGAATTGTAACACAGAATAAATACCCTTGTGCACAACCAGTTTGACGCCACTGTCACTTTCTTCTGCAATGCATGCCGACATCCAAACCTTTGGCCCATCTCTCCAGGCATCTCCCCACTCCCCTTTTCTCTAACCTCCCCCCCTCCGGCCGTGGACACGACCCCGGAGCCGCGTCCCAACCCCTGGGTGTTCGGATGTTGCCTGCTGCGTGTGTGGTTTTGCTCCCCGCAGTGTTCAGGCGCAGTGTCCATGCATCAAGGTGAGATTGAGATGCTAGGCAATGACTCCCACATGCTGCATGGCCCGCCCACCCACGGGGATCCACTTGGCATGTGTGAAGTGCTCACTTAACCATGACTGCCTTCCCTATTCGCAATAGTCTTCAGTTGCACAGCCAGAGGCCTCGGCAGTCGAGGGGGGTTATGGGTGGTCAATGGGGCAGACGGGCAGGGACAAGAGTTGCCCCCGGAATGGGTACACATGACCCAGGGGTTGGCATGGTGGTGCTTTGCGCGGTTGCCTCCCGGTTGCTCCCCCCCCTCACCCACCTATAACGGCCCACCCCTGTGGATGGTTCCCCACTCCCAGCCAAGATTCCCCCACCTCCCACCGAGCACTGCAGGCCCAGTACCCCCAGGCTCTTTGCCTGTGAGCAAAGATGGCTACTCACCTGCTCGACTCCCCACAAAAGCCCTTCTGCCAGGTTCACGTTTTTCAAAAGGAGTACTAATCGGCGCCAGCATGAGCACTTGCTGGGGAGGCTGCTGAATGATGGGAGGCCATTGGATATGGGGTGGCTCTCGTTAATTGTAAGGAAATAGGGCTTATGTGGTGATAATTGGTTTTCGCATGCTATGGAGCGGACCGCTTGCATCGCAAACTGTTTGGCGCCTGGTGCGGTTCTCGTTTTCTGCCTCTCCCGCTATTCATCCTCCTTGTTTCACTCGAGCGAGAGCACAACGAAGCTGGGAGAATCGCGCCCAGATCTCCCAAATGGAGAATTTTGTCCAACATCTGTAACAGTATTATCCTCTCTCAGTAATACACTGAAGTGAAGTCTATGCCTTTGAAGTGGGACCTGACGCCTCAAACAAATGACTGAGAGATGCAAATCCAACCAACGAGTCAAATCTGACACCTGGGCCCAGATGTTCTCTGCATATCAGGTTAAGTCGAAAACCTGGAGTTGGATTCTCCGATTTGGCGACTATGTCCTAATGCCGGCATGGGAACAGTGGCGTTTTACGACCGAAAATTTGGCGCAAAACGGCCATCGATCCTCCATTTGGTTGGGGGCTAGCAGGCAGGCAGCGTAGAACACCGAGCTCTAGCTGCTGATATGGCCGGAGAATTGGCAGGTCCGTGGCCGTGCATGCGCACAGTGGCAGCCTGCAGGGGCCACACTGTGCAACATGGCGTGGCCGTGCGCTGCCCTGGCCTGCCAAATAGCTCGCCACCTCCGGACCACCCCCCACCAGTGCCCACATCTGCTGCCTGTGGATCGGCTCTCCCCCGACTGTGGCGCCTCTGGACTGAGTCCGCAGCCGCCACGCCGAGTTCCTGACAGAAAATAGCATGAGAGACCCACGCCGTCGGGCACTCGGCCGGTCAGGGGCGGAGCATCGGGGGGAGGGCCTCAGATAACGTCCTGAGGCTGTCCAGACTGCATGGTGCATACTCCTAGAGTTGCAAACAGGGATTCCCCCTGCCGAATTCGGCGTCGGAGACTGGAGAACACCGCCCCTGTTTTTTTATTCCTCCATAATAAGTAGCCACATCGGGCGAGATTCTCCATTTGGGAGACTATCATGTTCTCCTACTGGAGGAGAATTGCTACCGATTTATGCTCCACTTGGGAGCACAAATAGGGAAGCAATTGAGTACCCATTGCCATGCAAATGTATGCATGGCGAGAAATATGAGGGATTCCTGAGGGAATCCTGCTATTGGGCCGCCACTTTGAGCGGACAGCCCAATAGCCGGCCACACCCTCCCACACTGCAAATCAGCCCTCCCACTCTCGAATTGCCTGTGTGCCCCCCTTTTCCCCAAGTACGGGGGTGACCCAACCTGACCCCCCAGGGTCCCTCTTAATAGGGAGAACCTGTAATTGTAGATTAAGATGCTTCCTCCCAAGGTGCATGTGTTTCTGGTGACCAAGGGGAGTTTGTGTTTCATGTGTATGTAGATTGCTGAGGTTGCAGCCCCTTTTTCATTATTTGTAGGGAATGCTCCTCAATCTATGCCCCTGATTGTTCGTCAGCTGGTGAGGATTGGGGGCAGGGAGGGACGAAGACTTCCTGGTAAGTCTGCTCCTGGGCCTGGCCAAGTTTGCCATAAACAGGTCCAGATAGCAGTCACGAGAGGGGATCATCTGCCCCTCTACCAAGGCTATGTTGGTGGCCCTGGAGAGGGAGGACGCGGTGTCCATGAATACACTTCAGATCTTCCCTGATCAGTGGCACCAGGGGGACTGGTCTTGGTCATCACCCCGGCAATTATATCTTAATTTGATTTTGGTAAGTTTCCTTTGAACAATTTAATTCTTTTGTCACTGTGGCCCACCAGAGGCTCTCACCCCTCTCATTTTCAATCTTTTGTTTAATTGAGTGATTTATTTTTTATTTTACTAAAAGGAGTATACAATTATTTTCTTTGGGCCAGATCCTGTTGTTCAGCAAGTTATTATTCAGGTGGCGGTCCTTGGAGGCCGGTAACAGCAGCTGAGTTGTTTGTGCCTTTTTGGGGGAGCTGCTTTAAACAACCATTTAGCAAAACGGTGATTTTGGGGGATATTTTAGTTCTTTGACGGGTGGGTAACATATTGAGATTATTTCGGGAACGGCTGATGGGGTCACAGTTCCGATTCCTATCGCTGAGAGTTGTTGATGGAATGTTTTCATTCAAACCGGTTTCCTCCCACACTCCAAAGACGTGCAGGTTAGATGGATTGTCCATGATAAATTGCCCCTTAGTGCCCAAAACTAAGATTAGGTGGGGTTACTGGGTTACAGGGATAGGATGGAGCGTGGGCTTCTGTAGGATGCTCTTTCCAAGGGCCGGTGCAGACTCGATGGGCCGAATGTCCTCCTCCTGCACTGTAAATTCTATATGAAACTCCTTGCACAGAATGTATAGAGCACTGAAGCAGGCCATTCGGCCCAACATGTCTGTGCTGTTATGCTCCACTTTTCAGCCCTCTGCCCCTTCCTCTTCCATCTCCAGCCCCCCCCCCCCCCCCCAGCGCTCCAGAGAGCAGTTACCGACCTTCCATTCCTCCCTCTCAATCCTCAGGATAATCCTTCCCTCCTCGGTGACCACTTTCTCTTTCAGCCTGGCCAGATTGATCCGGTTCTGCCACACCACCGTCCTCCTGAACATCGAGAGGCGACACTATCAGCATCATTTCACCAGAAAGAGGATTGACTTTAAATTAGCCTCAGCACTCACCCCCTCAGCCCTGCGCGCTGCGAGCGCTCTCTCTCCAACTTCTCCCGGGCTTCTCTCAGCCTTTCAATCCTCTCTTCCCAGAGAGCTCTCACCGTGTGCACCGAGCCGGCGCACACCGCCACCCCCGCCATGCTTCCAGCCTGGAGACGGCAGCAAGAGGCACCCACAGTGGGGCAGGAAAGTGGGCAACACCGGGCGACAGCCGCTGATTCAGCAAAGGGGAGGGGGGGGGGCTCACATTTATCCTTCTGCCTCGGCCAATCCGTCCGATTGCCCAGTTTTGCGCCAACATTAAAAACAAACCGACCGAGTGGGTTTGCTCTGAGGTTTGAGACACTGTCAGAGCAATTGTGACTCAAATACCGCCCAGCGCCACTGTCACCCCCCCCCCCAATCCCCGGAGGGAGGGGGGCTGGAGCTACTGGGGGGGCGGAGCTACTGCTGGGGGGGGTGGGGGGTGAAAATCCAGCTGGGGGACGTGAAACTGCAGCTGGGGGGGGGGCTTGAAACTGCAGCTGGGGGGGGGCTTGAAACTGCAGCTGGGGGGGGCTTGAAACTGCAGCTGGGGGGGGGGCTTAAACTGCAGCGGGGGGGGGGCTTAAACTGCAGCGGGGGGGCTTAAACTGCAGCGGGGGGGGCTTAAACTGCAGCGGGGGGGGGTTAAACTGCAGCGGGGGGGGCTTAAACTGCAGCGGGGGGGGCTTAAACTGCAGCTGGGGAGGGGTGGCAAAAACTGCAGCTGGGGGGGCTTAATCTGCAGCTGGGGGGGGCTTAAACTGCAGCTGGGGGGCTTAAACTGCAGCTGGGGGGCTGAAACTGCAGCTGGGGGGGCTGAAACTACATCTGGGGAGCCTGAAACTGCATCTGGGGGGGGGCTGAAACTGCAGCTGGGGAGCCTGAAACTGCAGCTGGGGGGGGCTGAAACTGCAGCTGGGGGGGCTGAAACTGCAGCTGGGGGGCTGAAACTGCAGCTGGGGGGGCTGAAACTGCAGCTGGGGGGGCTGAAACTGAAGCTGGGGGGGCTGAAACTGAAGCTGGGGGGGCTGAAACTGCAGCTGGGGGTCTGAAACTGCAGCTGGGGGAGGCTGAAACTGCAGCTGGGGGGGCTGAAACTGCAGCTGGGGAGGGGGCTGAAACTGCTGCTGGGGGGGCTGAAACTGCAGCTGGGGTGGCTGAAACTGCTGGTAGGGGGCGGGGTGCTGAAGCTCCTGTTGGTGAGGGACTGAAATTCCTGCTGGGGGGCAGCAACTATAGCTGGGGGGGGGGGGGGGGGTGGCTGAAACACCTGCTGGGGGGGGCTGAATCTCCTGCTGGGGGTGGGGGGGGGGGAGTGTGAACCTCCTGATGAGGGGTGCTGGAGCTCCAGCTGGGGGGGCAGCTGAAACCCCTGCTTGGGGGCTGAAACTAGCTGGGGGCTGAAACCCCTGCTTGGGGGGGGGGCTGAAACCCCTGTTTGGGGGGCCTGAAACTCCTGCTTGGGGGGGCTGAAACCCATGCTTGGCGGGGGCTGAAACCCCTGCTTGGGGGGTGGGCTGAAACTCCTGCTTGGGGGGGGGCTGAAACTCCTGCTTGGGGGGGGCTGAAACTCCTGCTTGGGTGGGGGGCGCTGAAACCCCTGCTTGGGGGGTGGGCTGAAGCTCCTGCTTGGGGGGGGGCGCTGAAACCCCTGCTGGGAGGGCTGAAACCCCTGCTTGGTGGGGGGGGTGCGCTGAAACCCCTGCTTTGGGGGGGGGGCTGAAACTCCTGCTGGGGGAGCTGAAACCAGCTGGGGGCTGAAACTCCTGCTGGGAGGGCTGAAACTCCTGCTTGGGGGGGGGGGGGGCTGGAACCCCTGCTTGGGGGAGGGCCTGAAACTCCTGCTTGGGGGGGGGGGGGCTGAAACTCCTGCTGGGGGGAGCTGAAACCAGCTGGGGGCTGAAACCCCTGCTTGGGGGGGTGGGGCTGAAACTCCTGCTGGGGAGCTGAAACCAGCTGGGGTGCTGAAACTCCTGCTTGGGGGGGGGCTGAAACTCCTGCCTGGTGGGGCTGAAACTCCTGCTTGGGGGGGGGGGGCTGAAACCCCTGCTTGGGAGGGCTGAAACCCCTACTGGGAGGGCTGAAACTAGCTGGAGGCTGAAATTCCTGCTGGGGGGCTAACTCCTGCTAGGGTAGGGGCTGAAACTCTGCCGGGGGCGGGGGGGGGGGGGGGGGGGGGGGGGGATTTGTTCTTCAGCAGAATGGCTCTACGTGGTGATCCAGAGGAGAAACCTGATACCAGTCTAAATTTAACCAGTGACCTAAATAGAGAGGCAGACAGACCAGACGCCTCTTGAACCCAGAGTTTCATATGAGAGGTGCTGCCAGCCAGGGGAATGTTACAGAACACTGATTCCTGTTGCGGTTTTCTTTATGAATTTGCCGAGATGTTTAGGGTTCATTCTCCACTGTGTTGAGAATTGTAACAAAGGGAATGGGTGGGAAGGTGCAGGACCACATTGGAGATTTAACAGTTTAGATTCCGGGGGGGGGGGGGGGGGCACAGTGGTTAGCACTGCTGCCTCATAGCACTAGGGACCGGGGTTCAATTCCAACTTTGGGTCACTGTCTGTGTGGAGTTTGCAATTTCTCCCTGTGTCTGCCTGGGTTTCCTCCGGTTGCCTGCCACAGTCCAAAACTGTGCAGTTTAGGTGGACTGCCCATGATAAATTGCCCCTTGGCGTTCAAAAAAGATGTGTACGTTAGTTTTTTTAAAAATTGAGAGTACCCAATTAATTTTTTCCAATGAAGGGGCACTTTAGCGTGGCCAATCCACCTGGCCTGCACATCTTTGGGTTGTGGGGGCGAAACCCATGCAAACACGGGGAGAATGTGCAAACTCCACACAAACAGTGACCCAGAGCTGGGATTGAACATGGGACCCCGGCGCCATGAAAAAGCAGTGCTAACCACTGCACACCGTGCTGCCCTATGTGTAGGTTAGGTTAAGGGGCTATTGGGATAGGGTGGGAAAGTGAGCTTGGGTGGAATACTCTTTCAGTGGGTTGGTGCAGACTCGACGGGTTGAATGGGCTCCTTTTGCACTGCAGGTATTCTTTGAGGAAGGGGGACTAGAGAAGCAATCGGTATTATAAGTGGTTATCCTTGAAGGACCGCCTTCTCAACTTTGCCCTCACCTGAGATGTGGTGATCCTCAGGTTAAATCACCATCAGTCAGCTCTCCCCACTCAAAGGGAAGAGCAGCCTATGGTCATCTGGGACTATGGCGACTCTACTTTACCTATTATAAGACCAATTAGAGAACGCAGTTTAGAGTTCAGACAGGAAGTATATGTTTGTTTTGGAGATTTTGAAAAAGCCTTTGATTGGGTTGCCTGGATTAAGTTCATGGCAATGCTGAAAGACATTGGAATAGACTGGGAAGATGCATGATTTATAGGAAATCTGTACATGGGATAAACTGCAACAGTGAGAATAGCCAATGTGGAGTCGGATCATGTGTAAATGGAAGAGTTCAGCAAGGGTGGGTTTTTTTAATCACCAGGGCTCCTCAATGTCTATGGAGAAGGAATGGTGAAAGAGGCATTTGAAAATCCAGCATCTGGCATTACAATTGGGAAAGTGGATAACATCAGTTAGCTTCACAGATGACAAAGCCTTTGTGTAGCAAGCACAGAAGAAGGATTACAAGGACTAACAGATGAAAACAACAGATGTGAACTTTGGAATGAAAGTGAACATTGACCTGAAGCAACTACTTCTCTCCCAATCTATTGACAATTAACAGCACATTTGTTTCTATTTCTGATGTCCGGTATCTGATGTACTTTGCCATTGACTGAAAGGTGTTGTGTTCTGTTATCTTGTCTAGCAATGATTCAACAGAATGGCTGTTGTCTAAATCAGAACAATGTTTTATTTATTTATGCGTCTACCTCATACGCTGCAGGAAAGGATGTCCCGAAGCGTGGTACATTGGCGAGACCATGCAGACGCTGCGACAACGAATGAACGGACATCGCGCGACAATCACCAGGCAGGAATGTTCCCTTCCAGTCGGGGAACACTTCAGCAGTCAATGGCATTCAGCCTCTGATCTCCAGGTAAGCGTTCTCCAAGGCGGCCTTCAGGACGCGCGACAACGCAGAATTGCCGAGCAGAAACTTATAGCCAAGTTCCGCACACATGGGTGCAGCCTCATCCGGGACCTGGGATTCATGTCGCATTACATTCATCCCCCACCATCTGACCTGGGCTTGCGAAATCCTACCAACTGTCCTGGCTTGAGACAATTCACACCTCTTTAACCTGGGGTTACCCCATATCTCTGGATCTGTAAAGACTTAATTACCTGCAAATGCTCACATTCTAAGCATTGTCTGCCATCTTTGAATTTGTCTATATATATGATTCTGGAACATACCTCTTCATTCACCTGAGGAAGGAGCAGTGCTCCGAAAGCTAGTGTTTGAAACAAACCTATTGGACTTTAACCTGGTGTTGTAAGACTTCTTACTGTGCTCATCCCAGTCCAACGCCGGCATCTCCACATCATTATTTATTTATGTACACATGGTTAAGTAACAATATGAATCTTAAACAGACTGAGTTATTACAGAGTTTCTCTAGACTCTCCTGGAACTTGACTTATGTGCGACTGGTCTTGTGTGTATGCCTTACAACCTTCTGGGGCTGGCTGAATGTCACCTGACTGATATCTTGCGCCACCTGCTGGTGGGAAGTCACATTGCCGAGTCTCCTGCTGGTGGAAGGTCACATTGCTGGGTACATGTAATATTATCTACAGGCATATCACCACAAAAGAAACCTACTTTCAAAAGTGACCCCAGACGGGCTTTTCAATATCTATATTTTAATAGGGGTCCAATTCATCCAATGCACAAGTCCTTGAGTCAATATTGAGTTCAACAATTTTGGACACCATTTTTTGGACAGCAGCTGTTGTTAATGATTCTCCTCTTCCCACTTACACCCCTTCTAACTTCTATTTCTTTTCTTGTCCCATTTCTATCCCCCTTTGCCTTGCAGCACCAATACTTTGGTCATTTAACTCACCTTTCAGCCGTACCATAGGTTTTCCCTTTTGCTCTTAACCTTCATTTCCCCCCACCCTCCCAAATAATTTTTTCTCTCCTCTTCAAGCCCTGCAACCTCCTGAGGTAGATACTGGTCTATATCTATTGCACATTCTCCATTTCAATAGCTTCACTATTGGCAGTTCTACCTTCAATTATATAAGTTCTGAGCTCTGAATTTCCCCTTAACCCTTTTCACCTCTACCTTCCTCTTTTCCCTTAATGCAGTTCTTAATACTACCAAGTTTTGGTCATCTGTTCTAATATCGCCTTCCATGGCTAAGCATCAAATTTTGTTTGATAATGCTCCTGTTTGGTGCCTTGAGACATTTTTACTGGGTTATTTATAAACACAAGTTGATGTTATTGCATCCTTTTCCTTTTAGGTGTTTGTGGTCATTGGTTTGGGAGGTCCCATAGAAGAAGTGTTTGGCTTATTCCAGCATCTTGTGGTTAATACACTGGTCACAGTATGCTGGTGATGAAAGGAGCCGATTTTCTAACAAGGAAGTATGATTGGGAAAGTCCACTATCTTGAATGCAAACAGTAGCAGCCAAATACATAACAGAAACTCTAAGAATGTATTTATCCACTTTTAACTGAAAACATTGCTATTTAGTTAGAATATGTGTTAAGTGTTCATACTGGGTCACAAGAAGAAGTCAGTGTTTGAACTTGTTTTGACAATAGGTCATCAAACCGTTTCTCCTCCACAGATGCTGCCTGACTTGCTGAGTATTTCCAATATTTTATGTTTTTATTTGAACCTATTTTGTTTACATAGAACATACAGTGCAGAAGGAGGCCATTCAGCCCATCGAATCTGCACCAAACCAATTAAGCCCTCAATTCCACCCTAACCCAATAACCCCTCCTACCTTTTTGGACACTAAGGGCAATTTAGCATCGCCAATCCACCTAACATGCACATCTTTGGACTGTGGGAGGAAACCGGAGCACCTGGAGGAAACCCATGCAGACACGGGGAGAAAGTGCAGACTCTGCACAGACAGTGAGGGTAAAAAGATATTTACAATGTCAACCAACATATTTCAGCTGGTTAAGGCAGTGAATAGCTGAAGCATGAGGGGCAGATTCCACCCCTAGTCTTTATGGGTTAGTTGATCTTATGCCCTACAATTGGACTCTGGAAGGAGAAGGAAAATCTAAGACTAATATAAAAACAGTAAATGTTGGAAAGATTCAATGGGTGAGACAGCATCCATGGAGAAAAAAATACAGGTAATTTTTCAGGTCAATTATCTTATATCAGAAAAAGTTAGATATATAAAAGGTTTTAAGCATATACAGAGTCAGTGAAGCAGTGGGAGCATAGGAAAGGGAACAAAAGGGGGAAGGGATGTGATAGGGTTGAATGCAGGAGACTAAATGACAATGGTGCAAGGCAAAAGGGAGTGGTAATGGGACAAGTTAATGAACAAAGGATGTGTCTAAAGGAAGTGTGAGTGGCAGAATGATGAACATTTGAAAGTTAAAAAATATAAATCCAATAAAGAAAAAGGAAACAAAATGAGGACAGAGAGGGGAAGCATGGCAGCACTGTTGCTTCACAGTGCCAGGTTCGATTCCCGGCTTGGTTCACTGTCTATGGAGAATCTGCACATTCTCCCCGTGTCTGAGTGGGTTTCCTCCAGGTACTCCAGTTTTCTTCCGCAAGTTCAAGCCTGTTAGGTGAATTGGACACTCTGAATTCTCCCTCAGCGTACCTGAACAGGCGCCGTAGTGTGTCGACTAGGGGATTTTCACAGTGACTTCATTGCAGTGTTAATGTAAGCCTACTTGTGACACTAAGAAAGATTACAATCTAAAATTGTTGAACTCAATATTGAATCCAGTAAGGTGCCCAATCAAAAAATGAGATGCTGTTCCCCAAGCTTATATTGAGTTTCATTGGAACACTGCAGGAGGGCAAGGACAGAGAGGCCAACACAAAAGCAAGGGGAAGAAGTGAAATGACAGGCGAAGGGAAACTCCGGGTTATGCCTGTGGAGTGAATGGAGGTATTCCATAAAGTGGTCATAATCCAATCTGTGATTGATCTCTACAATGTAGAGGATACCAGCAATGAACATAGTCTATTAATTTGAAAGAAGTACAAGTAAATCACTGTTGAGCCAGGCTTATTTAGGGCCTTGAACTGTGAGACGAGATTAAGTAAACGGGCAAGGTGATGTCTCCTGTGCTTGCATGGAAAGATGCCATGAAAGGGAATGGGTGCTGGAGGAGTGGACCAGAGTATTGCAGAGGGAATGCTCCCTTCAGAAGACGGAAAGGGGTGGGGATGATCTGTTTGGTGGTGAGCATTACACTGGTGGGAGCAAAAGGATAATCCATTGAATGTGAAAGATGGTGGAATGGACAGCAAAGACAAGGGGAACCTTTTGTGGCTCTGGGAAGGAGGGGAAGAGATGAGAGTGTACAGGTGGGATTGGAACTTTGTAAACCATGGTTGGGTGAGCCAGGTAACCTCACGTGAGGAAAAGGCAAGTTGGAAGCGCTGGTATGGAAGGTTGCATGGTCAGAACAAATGTCACAGAGGTGGACAAACTTGGAGAATTCAATATTGTCCTTACAGGAAGCAGGGAGTGAGGAAGTGTAGTTAGGGTAGCTGTGCTAGTTTGACAGAGTCACCCAGACTCGAAACGTTAGCTCCCTTCTCTCCCCACAGATGCTGTCAGACCTGTTGAGATTGTCCAGTATTCTCTGTTTTTGTTCCAGATTCCAGCATCCATAGTAATTTGCTTTTATATTGCCGTAGGCATCAGTGGGTCGTTGTGAGTGTTCGTTAGAGTTGGAGATAGCCCGTTCTCCATCGAAGCTTAGTGCGAACATTAGGTGAATGAAGGATCTGGCTCTGCTTTGATGTGATATGGTAGAATAATCTGCCCATTGACTATTTACTCGACTCCCACTCATATAACCAGAACGTACAGCTCCTAGATGCCTAGTGTCCATGGTGTTCTATCTGAGGGCCAGTCAAAGCTTTTAGGAAGGAAAATTGGAGAGGGAGTGATGTAGGGGAGGGGGGGGGGGGGGGGGGGAGAGAGAGAGAGAGAGAGAGAGAGAGAGAGCGAGAGAAGGATGAAGAAATAGAAGAAACTAAATAAAACGCCCTTTAAAACATTGAAAACTGGAGGTAGTTTGCAATTGACGTACCCTGTCCAGAATCAACTGGAAATGTACTTTCATTCTCAATCTCACACTGTGCCTATCTCAGCACTGGGACTCATTGACCTTTAGAAGGCCGCTGACACGTGGCATGTGGTGCAGTGGTTAGCACTGGGACTGCGGCGCTGAGGACCTGGGTTCGAATCCCAGCCCTGGGTCACTGTCCATGTGGAGTTTGCACATTCTCCCCATGTCTGCGTGGATCTCACCCCCACAACCCAAAGATGTGCAGGGTAGGTGGATTGGCCGTGCTAAATTGCACCTTAATTGGGAAAAAAAATAATTGGATACTCCAAATTTAAAAAAAAGGCTGCTGCCATATTGCCCTCCTGTAAAGGTTGTATACGGTTTCTCACTAATATGCTTGTATATTAAAATGTTTACAACATGAAAGTCAACCACAGTATTAAACACTTGTCAGATTTCTTGCCCAAAATATGGTCTGTCCGATAGTGAGCGGCATCTTCAAATAAACCCTCTTCAGAAACTCAACCATCTCAATCGAAGCGCAATCGAGTCAAAGTTTGGAAGAAATGTGATTTTTTAAAAAGAGGAAAGGTTAGAAAAACGGTTTAAGGATTTGTTTATATCAACATGTTAGGTATCTGGTGGAAACAGAGAAATAACTGCAAATTACCATGATATGGAAAGAATTAATAACAGGAAATGGAACCTGTGTGTAATACAGAACTTTATTTTTGAAAAACTGTAAGAACCACTTTAATCATTGATTGATTGATTTCAAATTAGATTTTTTTTCACTTTAAAACATTACAATTTCCCTTTAAGACACAGCAACATTAATTAGATTTTATTTTTTTTTAAACCCCAGGTAACTTTAGTTAAAAATTAAATCATTAACTTTAGCAAATCGGAGGGTCAGTACCCTGGCTGGCCTATACATCAGTGTCAGCCCCTGTTCTCTTGAACACTGAACGCCGCGTGTAATGTACAGAGAATGCCTTGGCCAGGAGACTGCGCTTGGCAACCGACTAATGGAACAATTAAACAGCAAGAGCCTGTGCCCAGCGCTCAAGTGGCCAGGATAAGACCCCAGGCAGCAGCTAAGGTGCTGTGCAGAAACTTTCCCTGGGGACAGGCGGGGATACGCGGAGATGGGGGGAAGCTGTGAGGTTGGATAAACCTGAACAGAGGAGGAATCGAGTCGAAAATCGAATAGCGATGGCACTTTTTTCTTGAGAAAAGCGATTCATCCAAATTGGCACCATTAATGCACTGTCAAATAAAGCGTGGCATCCGAGGTTTGTTAAAACCCCCTTTGCAAACTTCGGACCAACGAAAGGGACGGAAAGATTCGGATGAATTAAACTTGGAAGTGCAGGAAATATCCAAAACGGAAACAATCAAATGGATCACCGCGCAGAATACTTCATTAAATTTATCAGCAACTGATTTAATAAAAAATACAATTTTTTAAAAACCACGATGGGCTGTAAAATGCAAGAAACAACCCTCCTTTGCTGGTCCGGAATTACAGGATGTTCTTTCCAAACTGCTGCAAGTTGTGCGCTCAAACCAGGCGCTGGCCCCAGGTTCAAATCGCCCTTCAGGTCCGTTTAAACTGGGTTCCAGTTTTGTCAGGGAGCCGAGGAGCCTCTTGTTAACTGTGGGAGATGATCAGTAGTTGTGCCCGAGGTTAAAGGTGGTGCTTCTTGTTAACTGTGGGAGATGATCAGTAGTTGTGCCCGAGGTTAAAGGTGGCGCCTCTTGTTAACTGTGGGAGATGATCAGTGGATGTGCCCGAGGTTAAAGGTGGCGCTTCTTGTTAACTGTGGGAGATGATCAGTGGATGAGCCCGAGGTTAAAGGTGGTGCTTCTTGTTAACTGTGGGAGATGATCAGTGGATGTGCCCGAGGTTAAAGGTGGCGCTTCTTGTTAACTGTGGGAGATGATCAGTGGATGTGCCCGAGGTTAAAGGTGGTGCTTCTTGTTAACTGTGGGAGATGATCAGTGGATGCGCCCGAGGTTAAAGGCGGCGCCTCTTGTTAACTGTGGGAGATGATCAGTAGTTGTGCCCGAGGTTAAAGGTGGTGCCTCTTGTTAACTGTGGGAGATGATCAGTAGTTGTGCCCGAGGTTAAAGGTGGTGCCTCTTGTTAACTGTGGGAGATGATCAGTGGATGCGCCCGAGGTTAAAGGTGGCGCCTCTTGTTAACTGTGGGAGATGATCAGTAGTTGTGCCCGAGGTTAAAGGTGGTGCCTCTTGTTAACTGTGGGAGATGATCAGTAGTTGTGCCCGAGGTTAAAGGTGGTGCCTCTTGTTAACTGTGGGAGATCATCAGTGGCTGTGCCCGAGGTTAAAGGTGGTGGCTGTGGGCTGGGTTTATTCCTGGTACACGGCAAATACCAGACAGAGAGCGAATAGAGAATCATTCTGGAAGCAAAATTCTGCGAATGTGTCCACGTTGGGACTCCAGACGGCGCGGCTGCAACAAGACAGATCGGAGGCTGTGGCCGCTCCTAGGACCAAGTAGCAGACAATCTTGTACCTCTCGTAGCCCAGGGCTTTCACTGCCTTCTTCACCCCCTCGGCCAACTCCACTGCTGCCAGCGCCGAGCCCTGCGGCTCGTATTTGGCATCCTTCAGCCTGCCCTCCAGCACGGTGCGAATCGCAGCCCGCGCCTCCTCCGCAGAGAAGGTCCTGGCCAGTTGCGGCTCGTACATGTTACCAGCCGGGCTGTCCGTGCTGAAATGGCTGGTGCCCGGGTTCGAGCGCTGGCTCTGGGTCAACCTGTGATCTTTCGCTCGCTTCTTTCCCTTGCCCCTCTTGAGCAGGGCACTGCTCTGCTGCAGCTCGCAGCCCGCAGCGCCAGAAGTCCATCCTTTGGAGATGTGTCCGCTCCAGATCTTGGCGAAGCGCACTGCTTCGAAACTGCTGCATTTCTTCAGTCGTTCAGCCTCCCCGAAGCTCCAGCTTCCCATTGCTTCACTGTAAGGGGGGCGGGGGGGTCTGCGGTGGAGAGCGGGTCGAGCTGGCTGACTTAGTTATCTGGCTGATCCATAGCCACTGGGATGGATTTAACCCTTCGAAGGCCAACTGGAGCGGTTGAGAGTGGGATCGAGCCTCGCCGCGATACTGCTGAAGTAACCGAATACCGAGGCAGGAAGGAGGGATGTTTGAATTCAGACTATATCTGGGAGGAGCACTTGGCAGGGGCTGGCCTGTGGGCGGGTTGAGAAAATGAATTGAACAACCTGCTCCTCAGATCACAGTGTACTGACCTGCTGGCTGAAGTCACTCTCTCCACTGTTTTGACTCCCCCAAACATGAATCCACTTGTTTATAACCTGTCCAAATAGTACAGAGAATCAATTTCAAACGAAACAATATACCAAACATGTACATGTAACTGTGCAGATCACCCATTGCACAATAATTAAGCGTTGAAATGAAAACACACCTATTTGACCGGGCTGTATACATACCAGTAAGTCAGATGCTTAAAATCGGAAATAAAACAGCAAATGTTGGAACTATCAGCAGGTCAGGCAGCCTCTATGGAGAGCGAAACTCTGTTAACCTTTCAGGCCAATTACTTTTCCAATGCTGTTCCTCATCTGTAATGATCTTACCTTCTTGTTCTGTATCCATTGCCACCATATAGGCCATTCAAATAGTTGTTCAAAAAAATCCTGCTAAGGTGTTGACTTATTAAAAAAATACCCAGTTCCTTTTTTTCCCCAATTAAGGGGCAATTTATCGTGGCCAATCCACCTACCCTGCACATCTTTGGTTGTAGGGGTGCGACCCACGCAGACACCGGGAGAATGTGCAAACTCCACACAGACAGTGACCCAGGTCCAGAATCGAACCCGGGTCCTCGTTCAGTTCTGTGAGTCAGCAGTGCTAACCACTGCGCCCCCTAAGGCATTGACTCTCGACAATTAATCATGAAAGGCTTTTCATTCTTCTTCACTTCGACCAGCAATCATTACACAATTCATAATTGAGTGGCGATTGCATTCGCTATTGGAGCCTGACCCAGTCCTAACCCCAACATCTCACATACACACTTGTGGCACAGGGCAATAGCAATAAAGACCAATTGCAACATCTGGTGTAGATGAGGGTAGTGCAGTTGATGTAGTCTACATTGACTTCAGTAAGGCATTTGCCAAGGTACCGCATGGGAGACTTGATTGATTGATATTTATTGTCACATGATGTATCGAAGTACAGTGAAAAGTATTTTTCTGCGGCCAAGGGAATGTACACAGTACGTACATAGTAGACAAAAGAATAATCAACAGAATACATTGACAGTGGTGCATCAACAAATAGTGATTAATTACAGTGCGGAACAAGGCCAAACAAGAGCAGCATAGGACGGCATGAATAGTGTTCTTGACTGATTAATGCGGTAAGTGCCCATGAGATCCGGGGTAATTTGGATCCAAAATTGGCTCAGTGACATGAGGCAAAGTTGAAGGTTGTTTCTGTGACTGTAAGCCTGTGTCCAATGGTGTACCACCATGTCCCTTGCTGTTTGTAGTGTACATTAATGATCTAGACATAAATGTGGGTGGTATAATCGCTAAGTTCGCAGATGACATGAAAATTATCGAGACTAGCCTTAGGTTAGAGGATGATATAGACGGTCTGGCCAGATGGGCAGAACAGTGGCAAATGGAATTTAACCCTAATTACCCAGCCGATGGTCTTGCTCAGAGTTAACTGAGGGCTTGAAAGGAGGCCAAAGACTAAACTGAATTGAAGGCCTCAATGAAGTGACAGCATGTCAGCACACCGGCAAAAAGTACTTCTCGTTAATTCTGATCTTCCATAGAAAGAGGAATAGGCCATTTAGCCCCTCAAGCCTGCTATCCTATTCCCATAGATCATGATTTACAATCTATATGAATGACTTGGATACAGGGATAGAAGGATCTATAGGTAAATTTGAGATGACACAAAAATAGGTGGGACAGAAAGTTGCAATGATGAAATAAGAACCTTACAAATGGATATAGATAGGTTAGGAGCGTGGGCCAAAATGTGGCAGATGGAGTTTAACTTGGATAAGTGTGAGGTCATGCATTTTGGTCGAAAAAATGGAAAGGCAACTTATTATCTAAATGGGGCGAGCCTTTGGGGTGCTCCAATGCAGAGGGATCTAGGTGTCCTCGTGCATGAGTCACAGAAAACGAGCATGCAAGGGTGGCATGTGGTGCAGTGGTTAGCACTGGGACTGCGGCGCTGAGGACCCGGGTTCGAATCCTGGCCCTGGGTCACTGTCCGTGTGGAGTTTTCACATTCTCCCCATGTCTGCGTGGGTTTCACCCCCAAAACCCAAAGGTTAGGTGGATTGGCTACGCTAAATTACCTCTTAATTGGAAAAATATATATAATTGGGCACTCTAAATTTATTTAAAAAAAGAAAACGAGCGTGCCGGTGCAGCAGATAATAAGGAACACAAACAGAATGTTGGCATTTATAGCTAAAGGAATTGAGTATAAAGGTAAGGAAGTGTTGTTGCAACTTTACAAGACTTTGGTAAGACCACACCTGGAGTCTTGGTCTCCTGTGATGGATATCACGTTCACTGCAGAATTCGGATTAAAACATAAGGCAGTAATACATACAGCATTCTGATTCAAGATGGAATAAAACCACTCCAGCTAAAGGTCAGATAGAGGTTGCCTCCTGATGGGAGAGACTCCAAGCTGGTTCCAAGGACTCATTAGTATCAAACAATTAAAGCCTTTTCTTTGGCATGCAGGCAGGGAAGGCCCCGGGGCCAGATGGGTTCCCGGTTGCGTTTTACAGGAAATACGTGGATCTGCTGGGCCCGTTGCTAGTGAGGACTTTCAATAAGGCAAGGGAGGGGGGGCGCTGATCTCTCTGATCCTGAAGCGGGACAAGGACCCACTGCAATGTGGGTCGTATAGACCGATCTCGCTCCTCAATGTGGATGCTAAGTTGCTGGCAAAAGTGCTGGCTACGAGAATTGAGGACTGTGTCCCGGGGGTGATTCATGAGGACCAGACGGGATTTGTAAAGGGCAGGCAGCTAAACACCAATGTGCGGAGGCTCCTAAACGTGATTATGATGCCCTCGGTGGAGGGAGAAGCGGAGGTAGTGGCAGCTATGGACGCGGAGAAGGCCTTCGACCGGGTGGAGTGGGAGTATCTTTGGGAAGTGCTGCGGAGGTTTGGGTTCGGGGAGGGGTTCATCAGCTGGGTCAGGTTGCTATATAGAGCCCTGGTGGCAAGTGCGGCTACGAATCGGCGGAGGTCGGAGTACTTTCGGCTGTACCGAGGGACGAGGCAGGGGTGCCCCCTGTCCCCCTTGTTGTTTGCATTGGCAATTGAGCCTCTGGCCATGGCACTAAGGGAGTCCAGGAAATGGAGGGGACTGGTCCGAGGGGGAGAGGAACATCGGGTGTCGCTATATGCGGACGACCTGTTGCTGTACGTGGCAGATCCAGTGGAGGGTATGGCGGAGGTCATGCGGATCCTAAGGGAGTTTGGAGACTTCTCGGGGTATAAGCTCAATGTAGGGAAAAGTGAGCTCTTTGTGGTGCATCCAGGGGACCAGGGAAAGGGGATAGATGACCTACCGTTGAAGAGGGAGGAAAGGAGCTTTCGGTACTTAGGGATCCAGGTGGCTGGGAGTTGGGGGCCCTGCACAAACTCAATTTGACGCGGTTGGTGGAGCAGATGGAGGAGGATTTCAAAAGATGGGATGTGCTGCCACTCTCGCTAGCAGGCAGGGTGCAGTCGGTTCAAATGATGGTCCTCCCGAGGTTTCTCTTTGTGTTCCTGTAACTTCCCATTATGATTCCCAAGGCCTTTTTCAAATGGGTAGGTAGGAGCATCATGGGTTTTGTGTGGGCAAATAAGACCCCGAGGGTAAAGAGGGTGTTTCTGGAGCGTAGTAGGGACAGGGAGGGCTGGCTCTGCCAAATTTGTGCGGCTATTGTGCGGCTGCAATGTGGCGATGATCCATAAGAGGGTAATGGAGGGAGAAGGGGTGGCGTGGAAGAGGTTGGAGATAGCGTCCTGTGTGGGCATGAGCCTGAGGGCGCTGGCGACGGCACCGCTGCCGCTCTCGCCAACAAGGTACACCACGAGTCCGGTGGTGGCGGCGACGTTGAAGATCTGGGGGCAGTGGAGACGACACAGGGACGAGGTGGGAGCCTCGATTTGGTCCCCGATTCGGGAGAACCATCGGTTCGTCCCAGGAAGGATGGATGGGGGGTTTCGGAGCTGGCATCGGGCAGGGATTAGAAGAATGGGGGACCTGTTTATAGATGGGACGTTTGCGAGCCTAGGGGTGCTGGAGGAGAAGTTTGGGTTACCCCCGGGAAATGCTTTCAGGTATATGCAAGTGAGGGCGTTTGTGAGGCGGCAGGTGAGGGAATTCCCGCTGCTCCCGGCACAGGGGACTCAGGACAGGGTGATTTCGGGTGTATGGGTTGGAGAAGGCAGGGTTTTGGCGATCTACAAGGAGCTGAAAGAAGAGGAGGAGGCCTCGGTGGAGGAGTTAAAGGGCAAGTGGGAGGAGGAGCTTGGGGAGGAGATAGATGAGGGTCTGTGGGCTGATGCCCTGAGTAGGGTTAATTCTTCCTCCTCTTGTGCCAGGCTCAGCCCAATACAATTCAAGGTTATTCACAGAGCGCATATGTCAGGAGCGAGGTTGAGTAGGTTCTTTGGGGTGGAGGACAGATGTGGGAGGTGCTCGGGAAGCCCGGCGAATCACGTCCACATGTTCTTGTCGTGCCCGGCACTGGATGGGTTTTGTAGGGGTTTCGCGAGGACTATGTCCAAGGTGGTGAAAATCCAGGTCAAGCCGAGTTGGGGGTTGGCACTATTTGGGGTAACGGACAAGCCGGGAGTGCAGGAGGTGAAAGAGGCCGGTATCCTGGCCTTTGCGTCCCTGGTAGCCCTGCGGAGGATCTTGCTATTATGGAAGGACGCAAAACCCCCCAGTGTGGAAGCCTGGATAAATGACATGGCAGGGTTCATTAAGCTGGAGAGGATAAAGTTTGCCTTACGATGGTCTGTGCAGGGGTTCTTCAGGCGGTGACAACCGTTCCTAGACTATCTCGAGGAGCGTTAGGAGGAGGTCAGCAGCAGCAGCAACGTGAGGGAGGAGGGGGGTCTCTTTCGGGGGGGGGGAATTCGGATGGGTGGGGGGCTTCCCTATGGGTATCTTTGAATGTCATATGGGGGAAACCCAATGTATAAGTTTTGTATAATTTTTGACTGTTGTGTTGTTTCTCTTTCTTTTTGTTATGGGGGGGGGGGGGGGGGGGGGGATGTTTGTTAAAAATTTTGCTGGAAAATTTGAATAAACATAATTTTTTTAAAAAGCCTTTTCATTGTTAGACCATAAATCCTTTGAGACGAACTCCCCTCCCGAGAAGTATTAAAAAATACAAGGACAGGGAACGCTTAGATACACAAATCCTTCCCTAACTATACCCCTTGACACTTAGGATAACACCCTCACGGCCAAGGTGATGGCGACGAGGATAGAGGACTGTGTCCCTGGGGTGGTGCATGATGATCAAACGGGGTTTGTTAAAGGGAGGCAATTGAATGCTAATATACGGAGGCTGCTGGGGGTGATGATGATGCCCTCACCGGAGGGGGAGGCGGAGATAGTGGTGGCGATGGATGCAGAGAAAGTATTTGATAGAGTGGAGTGGGACTACCTGTGGGAAGTACTGAGTAGATTTGGATTTGGAGAGGGGTTCATTAGATGGGTTCAGCTCCTGTACAGGGCCCCGGTGGCAAGTGTGATTACAAATAGGCAACGATCTGATCACTTCCGACTATATAGGGGTACAAGACAGGGATGTCCCTGTTACTGTTTGCGTTGGCAATTGAGCCATTGTCCATAGCGCTGAGGGGCTCTAGGAAGTGGAGGGGAGTACTTAGAGGAGGAGAAGAGTATCGGGTGTCATTATACGCGGATGATTTGTTGTTGTATGTCGTGGACCCAGTGGAGGGGATGCCTGAGATAATGCAGACACTCAGGGAGTTTGGAGAATTTTCAGGATATAAATTGAATATGGGGAAGAGTGAACTGTTTGTGATGCACCCCGGGGAACAGGGCAGGGGAATAGACGATTTACCGTTGAGGAGGGTAATAAGAGATTTCCGGTATTTAGGGATCCAGGTGGCCAGGAACTGGGGAACCTTGCATAAGCTTAACTTGGCACGACTGGTAGAGCAGATGGAAGAGGACTTTAGGAGGTGGGACATGGCGCCCCTGTCATTGGCGGGCAGGGTGCAGGCGGTTAAAATGGTGGTCCTTCCGAGGTTTCTTTTTGTGTTCCAGTGCCTCCCTGTACTGATTACAAAGGCCTTTTTTAAGAAGGTGGACAAGAGTATTATGAGCTTTGTGTGGGCTGGAAAGACCCCAAGAGTAAAGAGGGGGTTCCTGCAGTGCAGTAGGGACAGAGGGGGACTGGCACTGCCGAGTCTAAGTGATTATTATTGGGCCGCCAACGTGTCAATGATATGTAAGTGGATGAGGGAAGGGGAAGGAAAGGCGTGGAAAAGACTGGAGATGGCGTCCTGTAGGGGAACTAGCTTAAAAGCACTGGCGACGGCGCCGTTGCCGTTCTCCCCGAAAAAATACACCACAAACCCAGTGGTGGTGGCAACTCTGAAAATTTGGGGGCAGTGGAGACGACATAAAGGAGTGACGGGTGCCTCAGTGTGGTCCCCGATAAGGAACAACCATAGGTTCGTCCCGGGAAGGATAGATGGGGGATTTAAATCTTGGCAGCGAGCAGGAATTGCGAAATTGAAGGACTTGTTCTTAGACGGGACATTCGCGAGTCTGGGAGTACTGACAGAAAAATATGGGTTGCCACCTGGGAATGCATTTCGCTATATGCAAGTGAGGGCATTTGTGAGGCAACAGGTGAGGGAATTTCCGCAGCTCCCGGCGCAAGAGATCCAGGACAGAGTGATTTCGGGGACATGGGTGGGTGAGGGTAGGGTGTCAGATATATATAGGGAAATGAGAGACGAGGGGGAGACGATGGTAGAAGAGCTGAAGGGAAAATGGGAGGAGGAGCTGGGGGAAGAGATTGAGGAGGGGCTGTGGGCAGATGGCCTAAATAGGGTAAGCTCTTTGTCCTCGTGTGCCAGGCTCAGCCTGATACAATTCAAGGTTCTACACAAGGCGCATATGATGGGAGCAAGGCTGAGTAGATTTTTTGGAGTGGAGGATAGGTGCGGGAGATGCGCGGGAAGCCCGGCGAACCGCACACACATGTTTTGGTCATGTCCGGTATTGCATGTGTTCTGGGTGGGTGTGGCAAAAGTGATTTCAAAGGTGGTGGGAGTCCGGGTCGAACCAGGCTGGGGGTTGGCTATATTTGGGGTTGCAGATGAGCCGGGAGTGCAGGAGGCGAGAGAGGCCGATGTTTTGGCCTTTGCGTCCCTAGTAGCCCGGCGAAGGATTCTACTTATGTGGAAAGAAGCTAAACCCCCGGGCGTGGAGGCCTGGATAAACGACATGGCAGGGTTTATAAAATTGGAGCAGATAAAGTACGCACTAAGAGGTTCGGCTCAAGGGTTCATCAGGCGGTGGTAACCGTTCCTCGACTATCTCGCAGAGCGATAAGGGAAAATAGGAAAGGTAGCAGCAGCAACCCAGGGGGGAGGGGGGGAGGGGGGAGGGCTCATTTGGGTCCTCAGGAGTTTTATGTGTGTGTTTATATATTAGTTATTTATATTTGATTTCACAAAGTTACTATTTTAGTTACTATTTCTGTTGTTTCTTATTTTGTTGTTGGCAGTTGCCGTTAGTTAGCATATTATTTATTTAAAAAACGATCAATGTATATATTATTACAAAGTTGTAAAATGGGAAATTTTTGTTTGATCGAAAAACTTTAATAAAATATATTTTTAAAAAGATAACACCCTCACAAAAGTGTCTGTTTTGATATCTGGAAAGAATGTCACCCAGACGAGAAGCAGGCACCAACCAGTGCCTCCCTTGCCAATATATCTTAGAACCCTGGACAATTACACAAACACTACAAACTATTAAAAGATCTATCAGTGATAGTACATCCAATTAGCCATTTGGCTATAGGTAATTAACCAACAATAAATGCCAAGATAACAAATGCCTTCCTGAACCGATAAGCAAGTTTAATGTATAAAAGGAGGAGGCATTTTAGCAGAAGCTAGAGTTCTCTCTCTCTCTGACCCCTCTTCTTAGGGCGAAAGTCAGTTGGTTCTCAAGAAGCTTGTCTCGTCGCACAAAACCTAGTGTAAATATGGTTTTTAACTTCTTAGAAATGTACTAAGAAACTGATAGAGATGCTTTAAGGATTTTTCCATGTTTAGATATGTTAGTAGATAACTAGAAGGACTGTTTAGTCCACTTATACTTTAACTCTGCAATTCAGTATGTATCTATTGGTAGTATTTTCACAATAAAGATACTTTAATTAAAATCATACTGTGTGAAAATTAATCTCGAGGTTGAATTCCTAGACACTCATTTAGGACAGGACCCACGACCTCAAGAGGTATCGATTTAGTTATGAATGATGAATCTGAGCTCTCCCTGTAGAAAGTAATTGAAATCCTGTTTAACTGTCTGAGACCCGGGAACGCATTCTCCCTTCGTGAGATCTATTCTGAGTCTTGGCAGGAAAACAGGTTTCCCTCTTTTAATGGGTTAACCTAGGGCATAGGTTGGTAATAGAGTATCAGGTCTGGAATAACCTAAATCCACGACAGTTGGCGCCCAAAACGTGAGGCAATATTAATATCCTCATAAAAATATTAAATATTAAAAAGTAATATTTAAAAATAAAGCAGACAAAAACGGTGTGATCCCTAAAATAGAAAGCTTTCGAACCTGTAAACATGGCAAATACCCCAAATGTGGGAAGAATATACAAAGTTGCCCGAGGAATAAATGAACTAATAAATGGAACTGCCCTATTCCAAGTTGCAGACAATTAATTGTTTACCCTGAAAATTTTAAAACAAAGGCACATCCATAGAACTGGATGCTGCATGTTATTAAAGCAGAAGTCTCTCAAAAGGTTAACAGCAGCCAAAAGTTAAAGACTACAGACAGTGCTTATCACATAGGCCTTGAGATAACAGGCAGCCTGTGGTGTAATCGGATACCTTTCTTTTGAGTCAGTGAAACTCCAGCAAAGTTGAGTTTTGAATTAATTAAAGGAAACCAGTGGATTTCTCCACCTCTTTGATAAAAGTTAATTATTTTAGCAAGCAATTGATTGAAATTGCCAGAATCTTAAGTTTGAATTACTTGAAATAATGTTTATTTCATCTTATTTGTGAATTAATAGAAACTTAAAGAAACTCACTGACTCCATTTTAAAAAGTGTAAATCTGGAGATGACAGTTGACTTTGCTCCGGTATAAATCACCGCAGCTAACTGCTCCCTCATTGATAGCAGCCAACATTTTTGTGAATGTAAGAAAAACTTGTTAAAAGAAAAATTGTTAAGATAAAGAATTAATTAAGTTGTAAAAGTTATACAAGTTTGTGTTAAGCAAATCTTAAATTCAGTTCTGAGTTGAGATCAGAACTAAGCTTGCAGTTTGCAGTAATTCAATTTGAATTTTCAAACATTTTAAGTTTTAAAAGAAAACTGGCAAAAACCTTTGTCAAGTAACAAAAATTGCCATTGGTTATAAATAGGCAAATAAATAAATAAGAAGAGAGCTAAAAGATAGTGGACTCATAGCAGCAAATGATTTAAAAGACAATCTCCTAAAAGTGATAACTGTAAATCACAGTGACCTCAGTCACATAAATGACAATTACTCTCAGGAGGATTCTCCTCGACAACAACAACAGACACAGCTACCCCCTAGAAATAGAATTCCAAATTCCAGCTATTACGGTAGCCAGTGGGAAAATCAAGGACAGACTCCCCGCACACCTAAAAGACAGGGAGGAAATGGAAATCGCCAGAGTCAAACACCCAAAGTCCAGCAGACTCCAACACATGCCCGGACTAATATGGTAAAAAATAAACAACCAGGGAATTCCCACCATCAGATTAAACAACAAGAAATTGACTCACCTAGCCCACGGCATAGGAATCATTACCCTTACGTAGATGTTAAAATCAGGAATTTATTTGGAACAGCATTAATTGATACAGGATCAGACATTTCAATTGTAGATCCTCAAGTAAACTCCAAGTGTCAGCTAAAAGGCCCCCCGAGATGAAATTGAAATAGTGGGTATAGCAGGACAATCACTGTCTGTGCGGAGTCTACACATCCTCCCCGTGTGTGCGTGTGTTTCCTCCGGGTGCTCCGGTTTCCTCCCACAGTCCAAAGATGTGCAGGTTAGGTGGATTGGCCATGATAAATTGCCCTTAGTGTCCAAAATTGCCCTTAGTGTTGGGTGGGGTTACTGGGTTATGGGGTTACTGGGTTATGGGGATAGGGTGGCGGTGTTGACCTTGGGTGGGGTGCTCTTTCTAAGAGCCGGTGAAGACTCGATGGGCCGAATGGCCTCCTTCTGCACTGTAAATTCTATGAATCTATGAAGATATGGGTTTTGTCAGATGAGGAGAGATTGAACAGTTCAAGCCTCTCCTCTCTAGTGTTTAGAAGAATGAAGGGAGATCTAATGGAGGTATACAAGATGCTAAACGATCTGGATCAAGTGGAGCTGATGCTTCCTCTTGTGCGGCAGTCTAAAACGAGAGTTCATAATCTTAGAATAAGAGGTAGCAAATTTAAAACAGATTTGAGGAAAAACTACTTCCCCCAAAGGGTTGTGAATCTGTGGAATCCATTGCCCCAGACTGCGGTGGATGCAGGGACAGTGAATAAATTTAAGGAGGAGTTAGACAGATTTTTAATTGGTAATGGGTTGAAAGGTTATGGAGAGCGGGCAGGACGGTGGAGTTGAGGCCAGGATGGAATCAGCTATGATCATATTGAGGGTGTTAGGCCCGGAGGCTAAATTGCCTACTCCTGCTCCTTGGTCATGTGTTCTAGGGAGGAGATGCTCCGGCTGATTTTGCAATCCAGCTCTTGCTCTGTAGCATTGTAGGTCGCAGATGAGGAACATATCAGCCATGATAGAATGGCGGAGCTGACTCGATGGGCCTAATGGCCTAATTCTGTTCCTATATCTTATGAACTTATGACTAATCTGTGCCTCAACTCTATTTACCTGCCTTTGCTCCCATTATACCCTTACCTAACAACCATCTATCCACTTCGATCTTGAAAGCTCCAATCATAAAAACAGAAAATCTGACGTTGAGGCCCTAGAACTGATCCCTGCCCACCACCATTTAAGTACCATGATTTCTTTCTGGATATCCCCAGAGTTTCCAATTCTTCATGACCCATTATATTCTGTGTGTGGCTCCTTTTCCCAAGTACTTCATTCATCACGAATCGGGAGCAGAATTATTATCTGATTTGATCTTCATCAGCTTAGGGCAGGCTTTTCGTGTGGGGGGCACATTTCAACATTTTTCTCACTCAAAGGGGCCAATAAGCAAATTTTGCAAAGGTAAAAGCTTAATAATAATAATAATCTTTCTTAGTGTCACAAGTAGGCTTACATTAACACTGTAATGAAGTTACTGTGAAAATCCCCCAGTCGCCACATGGCGGCGTCTGTTTCGGTATACTGAGGGAGAATTCAGAACGTCCAATTCACCTAACAACACGTTTTTTGGGATTTGTGGAAGGAAACCAGAGAACCCGGAGGAAACCCACGCAGACACGGGGCGAACTTGCAAACTCCACAAAGAGTGACCCAAGCAGTACGGTGCAATAATGGTTAGCACTGTTGTTTCACAGAACCAGGGTCCCAGGTTTGATTCCGAATTGGACATTCTGAATTCTCCCTCAGTGTACCCGAACAGGCCTGGGTGTGGCGACTAGAGGTTTTTCACAGTAAGTTCATTGCAGTGTTAATATAAGCCCACTTGTGACAATAATAAAGATTAATATTAGCCGGGAATCGAACCCGGGTCCCTGACGTTGTGAAGCAACAGTGCTAACTACTGTGTTGGCATGCAGCCCTTAGCACAACATTAAACATGGATTTAAGAAAAAATAGAATTATGAAAATATACAACTTGCTGAGTAAAATAACATTGGTAATAAAAAGAAGAGGAATATTAAAATGCAATAGTGTAAGTATGTGTGCATCTGGCACACTCCCAAGCTCAGGGTCCTCACTCAGTTCCCCTCACCCACTGAGTGTGGATGGGATTGTATTTTTGTGTGGGTGAGGGTGAATTAGAACAAGGATACTGGGAGTTAAGCAGACTTATGGACACATTCTGCCCCTGCACTCTCTACCCACCCCACATACATTCATGCATTCCTGACGCCAGTGGGGCCCACTCGGGAGGCCACTGGGCTGCCCCACCCCACATCTGGGCTCGTCGGCACCTGTGCTCCCTACTCCCCAGCCCTCTGCTCCATAGGCCCCAAACTCATTGTTGGTGTTCACTGCACCTGCAAACACATTCTCCCCCACATTTGGTGTTAGTAGTGAGCCTATCAGCAGCAAACTTCAAAAAGAAACAGCTTATGGTCCATACAGATTCTCCCATTTAAACTTATCTGTTTGAATGGCATTTTGAAAACTGGCTCCAGGGACCGCATAGAGGTGCTTTCAGGGCTGCATTTGGCCCTTGGGCTGTGTGTTGAACAAGACTTGATTAGGGGTACTTGACACAAAGACAACATGTACCTTTTGTAGCACCTGAGATCAGCTCAACTGAAAAGGAAATAAACATGGAAATCTCCCACTTATGATTCAGTCACAGACTCTTGAGTGTTATATTACCAACAGCTTTGCGCAGGTGAAGGAGACACATCCTGAGTGAGTGAGACACATCCAGAGTGGGAATTGGAACTTGGTAATTTGGTGCAGTGAGGTAATTCGGTGCAGAGTGGGAAAAGGTGCTTTTTCCCTACCGTTTTGTTCTCTTTCTTCTGGTCTGTAACTGTTAATCTGCAGGGAGAGAACCAGAGAGCATCCTGGGAAGGTAAGTGATTTTTATTTTTATTACCTTTTCAAATTGTGTGCGTGGGAGGGGGGGGGGGGGGAGACTGTAAGTAACATCACAGTAAAGCTGTGACCTGATTGGCTGGTTGGGAATCTGTTAAATTTGAAAAAAATAATAATATTGCAAAACAAATCTAATTGATTAACTTGATTAACTAGATAGAGGAGTAACTAAACGTGAGGGCAGTGGTCGGTATTTAGCATTTAATTTTACAGTAAAAATCATCTAGCGTCAGAGCCATATAGTTAATTGTAACTCAATCTAACAATAATTCAAGTGTTTATTTTAAATTAATTAATTAGTGCTTAAATGTCACTCAGCGGGGTGCAGTGCTCCAACTGTGAGACGTGGCAGATCTGTGACGCTTCCAGCGTTCCGGTCAACAACATCTGCAGCAAGTGTAACCAATGGCAGCTCCTCACAGACTGCGTGGTTCGGTTGGAGCAGCAATTGGATGCACTTAGGAGCACGTAGGTGGCGGAAAGCATCATAGATAGGAGTTATAGAGACGTGGTCACACCCAAGTTGCAGAGAGATGGGTGACCACCAGAAGGAGCAGGCAGTCAGTGCAGGAATTCCCCGTGATTGTCACCCTCTCGAACAGGTATACCGCTTTGGATACTGTTGGGGGGAATAGCCTATCAGGGGAAAACAGCAGCAGCCAGAGCAGTGCCACCACAGCTGGCTCTGATGTTCAGCAGGGAGGGTCAAAGCGCAGGAGAGCAATAGTCATAGGGGACTCTATAGTCCGGGGCACAGATAGGCGCTTCTGTGGATGTGAAAGAGACTCCAGGATGATATGTTACGTCCCTGGTGCCAGGGTCCAGGATGTCTCAGAATGGGTAGCGGGCATCCTGAAGGGGGAGGGCAAACAGGCAGAGGTTGTTGTACATATTGGTACTAATGATACTAATGATATAGGCAGGAAGGGGCATGAGGTCCTGCAGCAGGAGTTCAGGGAGCTAATCAGAAAGTTAAAAGACAGGACCTCTAGGGTTGTAATCTCGGGATTACTCCCTGTGCTTGGATTAGTACGTGGAACTATGATGTTGTTGCCATTACACAGACCTGGTTGAGGGAAGGGCAGGATTGGCAGCTAAATGTTCCAGGATTTAGATGTTTCAGGCGGGATAGAGGGGGATGTAAAAGGGGTGGCGGAGTTGCGCTACTGACGGAAAGTCATTGGCAAATAGGGTAAGGAAAATCCCAAGGCGTTTTACACGTACATAAAAGCAAGAGGATAGCCAGGGAAAGGGTTGGCCCACTGAAGGACAGGGGAGGGAGTCTATGTGTGGAGCCAGAGGAAATGGGCAAGGTACTAAATGAATACTTTGCATCAGTATTCACCAAAGAGAAGGAATTGGTGGATGTTGAGTCTGGAGAAGTGTGTGTAGATGGCCTGGGTCACATTGAGATCCAAAAGACGAGGGTCGAGATTCTCCGACCCCCGCCGGGTCGGAGAATCGCTGTGGGCTGGCGTGAATCCCCCCCCCCGCTGGTTGCCGAATTCTCCGGCACCGGATATTCGGCGGGGGCGGGAATCGTGTTGGCGGGCACCCCCCCGCAATTCTCCAGCCCGGATGGGCCGAAGTCCCGTTGCTAGGATGCCAGTCCTGCCGGCGTGGATTAAACCACCTCTCTTACCGGCGGGACAAGGCGGCGCGGGCGGGCTCCAGGGTCCTGGGGGGGGGGGCGGGGGGCACTGGCCCTGGGGGGTGCCCCCACGGTGGCCTGGCCTGCGATCGGGGCCCACCAATCCACGGGCGGGCCTGTGCCGTGGGGGCACTCTTTTCCTTCCGCCTTCGCCACTGTCTCCACCATGGCGGAGGCGGAGGAGACTCCCTCCACTGCACATGCGCGGGGTGCCGTGAGCGGCCGCTAACGCTCCCGCGCATGCACCGCCCGGCAATGTCATTTCCGCGCCAGCTGGCGGGGCACTTCCGCCAGCTGGCAGGGCGGAAATCAGTCCGGCGCGGGCCTAGCCCCTCAACGTTAGGGCTGGTCCCCCCAAGATGCGGAGGACTCCGCACCTTTGGGGCGGCGCGATGCCCGACTGATTTGTGCTGTTTTTGGCGCCGGTCGGCGGACATCGCGCCGATACCGGAGAATTCTGCCCAAGGTGTTGGGCGTCTTGAAAAATATTAAGGTGGATAAGTCCCCAGGGCCTGATGGGATCTACCCCAGAATACTGAAGGAGGCTGGAGAGGAAATTGCTGAGGCCTTGACAGAAATCTTTGGATCCTCACTGTCTTCAGGTGATGTCTCGGAGGACTGGAGAATAGCCAATGTTGTTCCTTTGTTTAAGAAGGGTAGCAAGGATAACCCAGGGAACTACAGGCCGGTGAGCCTTACGTCAGTGGTAGGGAAATTACTGGAGAGAATTCTTCGAGACAGGATCTACTCCCATTTGGAAGCAAATGGACATATTAGCGAGAGGCAACACGGTTTTGTGAAGGGGAGATCATGTCTCACTAACTTGATGAGTTTTTTGAAGAGGTCACAAAGATGATTGATGCAGGTAGGGCAGTGGATGTTGTCTATATGGACTTCAGTAAGGCCTTTGACAAGGTCCCTCCTCATAGCAGACTGGTACAAAAGGTGAAGTCACATGGGATCGGGGTGAGCTGGCAAGGTGGATACAGAACTGGCTAGGTCATAGAAGGCAGAGAGTAGCAATGGAAGGATGCTTTTCTGATTGGAGGGCTGTGACTAGTGGTGTTCCGCAGGGATCAGTGCTGGGACCTCTGCTGTTCGTAGTATATATAAATGATTTGGGGGAAAATGTAACTAGAACATAGAACATAATAGCGCAGTACAGGCCCTTCAGCACTCGATGTTGTGCCGACCTGTGAAACCACTGTAAAGCCCATCTACACTATTCCCTTATCGTCCATATGTCTATCCAATGACCATCTGAATGCCCTTAGTGTTGGCGAGTCCACTACTGTTGCAGGCAGGGCATTCCACGCCCTTACTACTCTGAGTAAAGAACCTACCTCTGACTTCTGTCTTATATCTATCTCCCCTCAATTTAAAGCTATGTCCCCTCGTGCTAGACATCACCATCCGAGGAAAAAGGTTCTCACTGTACACCCTATTCAATCCTCTGATCATCTTGTATGCCTCAATTAAGTCACCTCTTAACCTTCTTCTCTCTAACGAAAACAGCCTCAAGTCCCTCAGCCTTTCCTCATAAGATCTTCCCTCCATACCAGGCAACATTCTGGTAAATCTCCTCTGCACCCTTTCCAATGCTTCCACGTCCTTCCTATAATGCGGTTACCAGAACTGTACGCAATACTCCAAATGCGGCCGCACCAGAGTTTTGTACAGCTGCAACATTACCTCATGGCTCCGAAACTCAATCCCTCTACCAATAAAAGCTAACACACCGTACGCCTTCTTAACAACCCTCTCAACCTGCGTGGCAACTTTCAGGGATCTATGTACATGGACACTGAGACCTCTCTGCTCATCCACACTGCCAAGAATCTTACCATGGAATGCCCTGCCTGCAACAGTAGCAGACTCGCCAACATTATGGACATTCAAATGGTCATTGGATAGACATATGGACGATAAGGGAATAGTGTAGATGGGCTTGAGAGTGGTTTCACAGGTCGGCGGAGGGCCGAAGGGCCTGTACTGCGCTGTAATGTTCTATGTTCTATTAGCCCAGTACTCTGTCTTCCTGTTATTCCTTCCAAAATGAATCACCTCACACTTTTCTGCATTAAACTCCATTTGCCACCTCTCAGCCCAGCGCTGCAGCTTATCTATGTCCCTCTGTAACTTGTAACATCCTTCCGCACTGTCCACAACTCCGCCGACTTTTGTGTCATCTGCAAATTTACTCACCCATCCTTCTATGCCCTCCTCCAGGTAATTTATAAAAATGACAAACAGCAGTGGCCCCAAAACAGATCCTTGTGGTACACCACTAGTAACTGGACTCCAGTCTGAACATTTCCCATCAACCACCACCCTTTGTCTTCTTCCAGCTAGCCAATTTCTGATCCAAACTGCTAAATCACCCTGAATCCCATGCCTCCGTATTTTCTGCCGTAGCCTACCGTGGGGAACCTTATCAAACGCTTTACTGAAATCCATATACGCCACATCAACTGCTTTACCCTCATCCACCTGTTTGGTCACCTTCTCAAAGAACTCAATAAGGTTTGTGAGGCACGACCTACCCTTCACAAAACCGTGTTGACTATCTCTAATCAAATTATTCCTTTCCAGATAATTATACATCCTATCTCATATAAACCTTTCCAAGATTTTGCCCACAACAGAAGTAAGGCTCACTGGTCTATAGTTACAGTGGTTGTCTCTACTCCCTTTCTTGAACAAGGGGACAACATTTGCGATCCTCCAGTCTTCTGATTACTAAGTTTGCAGACGACACAAAGGTTGGTGGAATTGAGGATAGCGATGAGGACTGTCAGAGGATACAGCAGGATTTAGATTGTTTGGAGACTTGGGCGGAGAGATGGCAGATGGAGTTTAGTCCGGACAAATGTGAGATAATGCATTTTGGAAGGTCTAATGCAGGTAGGGAATATAGTGAATGGTAAAACCCTCAAGAGTATTGACAGTCAGAGAGATCTAGGTGTACAGGTCCACAGGTCACTGAAAGGGGCAACACAGGTGGAGAAGGTAGTCAAGAAGGCATACGGCATGCTTGCCTTCATTGGCCGGGGCATTGAGTATAAGAATTGGCAAGTCATGTTGCAGCTGTATGGAACCTTAGTTAGACCACACTTGAAGTATAGTGTTCAATTCTGGTTGCCACACTACTAGAAGGATGTGGAGGTTTTAGAGAGGGTTCAGAAGAGATTTACCAGGATGTTGCCTGGTATGGAGGGCATTAGTTATGAGGAGCGGTTGAATAAACTCGGTTTGTTCTCACTGGAACGACGGAGGTTGAGGGGCGACCTGATAGAGCTCTACAAAATTACGAGGAGCATAGACAGAGTGGATTGTCAGAGCCTTTTTCCCAGGGTAGAGGGAGGATAGGTTTTAGGTGTGAGGGGCAAGATTTAGAGGATATGTACGAGGCAAGTTTTTTTTACACAGAGGGTAGTGGATGCCTGGAACTCGCTGCCGGAGGAGGTGGTGGAAGCAAGGACAATAGTGACATTTAAGGGGCATCTTGACAAGTACATGAATAGGATGGGAATAGACGGATATGGACCCAGGAAGTGTAGAAGATTTTAGTTTAGATGGGCAGCATGGTCGGCACAGGCTTGGAGGGCCGAAGGGCCTGTTCCTGTGCTGTACGTTTTTTTGTTCTTTGTTACTAATTTGAGTAAGAGATTAATTTCAATGCTCAGGAGCACCAATCAGAAAATTGAGAACAGTTGTTACCAACTAAGCCATTGAAAGAACTGTGGATGTTTTTTTTTTAAGAATATTTTATTGAAAATTTTTGGTCAACCATCACAGTACATTGTGTATCCTTTACACAATAATATAACAGTATAAATAACAATGACCTGTTTTATAAACAAAGAATAAATAATATATAACTAAAACTAAAACTAAATGGCAACTGCCTTGTCTCAGATAAACACTCTCCAAAAATATGGTTTAACAATCTAATATACAATTATTTATAGCAACGACCTATACATATTATACATATATATTAATAACCCTGAGACTCCTTCTGGTTCCTCCCCCCCCCCCCCTCCCTCCTGGGCTGCTGCTGCTGCCTTCTTCTTTTCCATTCCCTCTATCTTTCTGTGAGGTATTCGACGAACGGTTGCCTACGCCTGGTGAACCCTTGAGCCGATCCCCTTAGGACGAACTTAATCCGTTCCAGCTTTATAAACCCTGCCATGTCATTTATCCAGGTCTCCACCCCCGGGGGCTTGGCTTCCTTCCACATCAACAGTATCCTGCGCCTGGCTACTAGGGACGCAAAGGCCAAAACATCGGCCTCTCTCGCCTCCTGCACTCCCGGCTCTTGTGCAACCCCAAATATAGCCAACCCCCAGCTTGGTTCGACCTGGACCCCCACTACTTTCGAAAGCACCTTTGTCACCCCCACCCAGAACCCCTGTAGTGCCGGACATGACCAGAACATGTGGGTGTGATTCGCTGGGCTTCTCGAGCATCTCGCACACCTATCCTCTACCCCAAAAAATTTACTGAGCCGTGCTCCAGTCATATGCGCCCTGTGTAACACCTTAAATTGAATCAGGCTTAGCCTGGCACACGAGGACGATGAGTTTACCCTGTTTAGGGCATCTGCCCACATCCCCTCCTCAATCTCCTCCCCTAGCTCTTCTTCCCATTTCCCTTTCAGCTCATCTACCATAATCTCCCCCTCGTCCCTCATTTCCCTATATATATCTGACACCTTACCGTCCCCCCACCCATGTCTTTGAGATTACTCTGTCCTGCACCTCATGCGTCGGGAGCTGCGGGAATTCCCTCACCTGCTGCCTCGCAAAAGCCCTCAGTTGCATATACCGGAATGCATTCCCTTGGGGCAACCCATATTTCTCGGTCAGCGCTCCCAGACTTGCGAACTTCCCATCCACAAACAGATCTTTCAGTTGCGTTACTCCTGCTCTTTGCCATATTCCAAATCCCCCATCCATTCCCCCCGGGGCAAACCTATGATTGTTTCTTATCAGGGACCCCACCAAGGCTCCAGTCTTTCCCCTATGCCGTCTCCACTGTCCCCAAATTTTCAAAGTCGCCACCACCACCGGGCTTGTGGTGTATTTCTTCGGAGAGAACGGCAATGGGGCCGTCACCATAGCTTGTAGGCTAGTCCCCCTACAAGACGCCCTCTCCAATCTCTTCCACGCCGCTCCCTCCTCTTCCCCCATCCACTTACTCACCATTGAGATATTGGCGGCCCAGTCGTACTCACTTAGGCTCGGTAGTGCCAGCCCCCCCCTATCCCTACTACGCTGTAAGAATCCATTCCTCACTCTCGGGGTCTTCCCGGCCCACACAAAACTCATGATACTCTTTTCGATCCTTTTGAAAAAAGCCTTCGTGATCACCACCGGGAGGCACTGAAACACAAAGAGGAATCTCGGGAGGACTACCATTTTAACCGCCTGCACCCTCCCTGCCAGTGACAGGGATACCATGTCCCATCTCTTGAAGTCCTCCTCCATCTGTTCCACCAACCGCGTTAAGTTTAACCTACGCAATGTACCCCAATTCTTGGCTATCTGGATCCCCAAGTAACGAAAGTCCCTTGTTACCTTCCTCAGCGGAAAGTCCTCTATTTCTCTGCTCTGCTCCCCTGGATGCACCACAAACAACTCACTTTTCCCCATGTTCAGTTTATATCCTGAGAATTCTCCAAACTCCCGAAGTGTCCGCATTATCTCTGGCATCCCCTCCGCCGGGTCCGCTACATATAACAACAAATCATCCGCATACAGAGATACCCGGTGTTCTTCTCCTCCTCTAAGTACTCCCCTCCACTTCTTGGAACCCCTCAATGCTATTGCCAGGGGCTCAATCGCCAGTGCAAACAGTAATGGGGACAGAGGGCATCCCTGCCTTGTCCCTCTATGGAGCCAAAAGTATGCAGATCCCCGTCCATTCGTGACCACACTCGCCACTGGGGCCCTATACAACAGCTGCACCCATCCAACATACTCATCTCCAAAACCAAATCTCCTCAGCACCTCCCACAAATAATCCCACTCCACTCTATCAAATGCTTTCTCGGCATCCATCGCCACCACTATCTCCGCTTCCCCCTCTGGTGGGTGCATCATCATTACCCCTAGCAGCCTCCGTATATTCGTATTCAGCTGTCTCCCCTTCACAAACCCAGTTTGGTCCTCATGGACCACCCTCGGGACACAATCCTCTATCCTCATTGCCATTACCTTGGCCAGAATCTTAGCGTCTACATTTAGGAGGGAAATAGGTCTATAGGACCCGCATTGCAGCGGGTCCTTTACCTTCTTTAGGAGAAGCGATATCGTTGCCTCAGACATAGTCGGGGGCAGCTGTCCCCTTTCCTTTGCCTCATTAAAGGTCCTCATCAGTAGCGGGGCGAGCAAGTCCACATATTTCCTGTAAAATTCAACTGGGAATCCATCCGGTCCCGGAGCCTTCCCCGCCTGCATGCTCCTAATTCCTTTCACTACTTCCTCTATTTCAATCTGTGCTCCCAGTCCCACCCTTTCCTGCTCCTCCACCTTGGGAAATTCCAGCCGGTCCAGAAAGCCCATCATTCTCTCCCTCCCATCCGGGGGTTGAGCTTCGTATAATTTTTTATAAAATGCCTTGAACACTCCATTCACTCTCTCCGCTCCCCGCTCCATCTCTCCTTCCTCATCCCTCACTCCCCCTATTTCCACTCGCTGCTCCCCTTTTCCTCAATTGGTGGGCCAGCAACCTGCTCGCCTTCTCCCCATATTCGTACTGTACACCCTGTGCCTTCCTCCACTGTGCCTCTGCAGTACCCGTTGTCAGCAAGTCAAATTCTACGTGTAGCCTTTGCCTTTCCCTATACAGTCCCTCCTCCGGTGCCTCCGCATATTGCCTGTCCACCCTCAGAAGTTCTTGCAGCAACCGCTCCCGTTCCCTACTCTCCTTTATGTGCCCTTATTGATATCAGCTCCCCTCTAACCACTGCCTTCAGCGCCTCCCAGACCACTCCCACCTGGACCTCCCCATTGTCATTGAGTTCCAAGTACTTTTCAATGCACCCCCTCACCCTTAGACACACCCCCTCATCTGCCATTAGTCCCATGTCCATTCTCCAGGGTGGGCGCCCTTCTGTTTCCTCCCCTATCTCTAAGTCCACCCAATGTGGAGCGTGATCCGAAATGGCTATAGCCGTATACTCCGTTCCCCTCACCTTCGGGATCAACGCCCTTCCCAAAACAAAAAAGTCTATTCGCGAATAGACTTTGTGGACATAGGAGAAAAACGAAAACTCCTTACTCCTAGGTCTGCTAAATCTCCACGGGTCTCCTCCTCCCATCTGCTCAATAAAATCTTTAGCACCTTGGCTGCTGCCGGCCTCCTTCCAGTCCTGGACCTCGACCTGTCCAGCTCTGGTTCCAACACCGTATTGAAATCTCCCCCCATTACCAACTTTCCCACCTCTAGGTCCGGGATGCGTCCTAGCATACGCCTCATAAAATTGGCATCATCCCAGTTCGGGGCATATACGTTTACCAAAACCACCGTCTCCCCCTGTAGTTTGCCACTCACCATCACGTATCTGCCCCCGCTATCCGCCACTATAGTCTTTGCCTCAAACATTACCCGCTTCCCCACTAATATAGCCACCCCCCTGTTTTTCGCATCTAGCCCCGAATGGAACACCTGCCCCACCCAACCTTTGCGTAGTCTCACCTGGTCTATCAGTTTCAAGTGTGTTTCCTGTAACATAACCACGTCTGCCTTAAGTTTCTTAAGGTGTGCGAGTACCCGTGCCCTCTTTATCGGCCCGTTCAGCCCTCTCACGTTCCACGTGATCAGCCGGGTTGGGGGGCTTTTTACCCACCCCCCCCTTGTCGATTAGCCATCCCCTTTTTCCAGCTCCTCACCCGGTTCCCATGCAGTCCCCAGGCGGTGCCCCCCCCGTCCATCCCACCCCATACCAGCTCCCCCCTCTCCCCAGCAGCAGCAGCAGCAGCAGCCCAATAATTCCCCCCTCCCACCCCACCCCCCCCCCCCCCCCCCCCCCCCCGCTAGCGGTTACACCCCCCATGTTGCTCCCAGAAGTCAGCAAACTCTGGCCAACCTCGGCTTCTCCCCGTGACCTCGGCTCGCACCATGCGATGCCCCCTCCTTCCTGCTTCCCTATTCCCGCCATGATTATCATAGCGCGGGAACCGAGCCCGCGCTTCCCCCTTGGCCCCGCCCCCAATGGCCAACGCCCCATCTCTTCCACCTCCTTTCCTCCCCCCACCACCTCCTGTGGAAGAGAGAAAAGTTACCACATCGCAGGATTAATAACATAAAACTCCTCTTTCCCCCCTTCTTCGCCCCCCATACTCGCCCCACCACTTTGTTTCAAACGTTCTTTTTTTTAATAACCCGCTCATTCCAATTTTTCTTCCACGATAAAAGTCCACGCCTCATCCGTCGTCTCAAAGTAGTGGTGCCTCCCTTGATATGTGACCCACAGTCTTGCCGGTTGCAGCATTCCGAATTTTATCTTCTTTTTGTGCAGCACCGCCTTGGCCCGATTAAAGCTCGCCCTCCTTCTCGCCACCTCCGCACTCCAGTCTTGGTATACGCGGATCACCGCGTTCTCCCACTTACTGCTCCGAGTTTTCTTTGCCCATCTAAGGACCATTTCTCTATCCTTAAAACGGAGGAATCTCACCACTATGGCTCTAGGAATTTCTCCTGCTCTCGGTCCTCGCGCCATCACTCGGTATGCTCCCTCCACCTCCAGCGGACCCACCGGGGCCTCCGCTCCCATTAACGAGTGCAGCATCGTGCTCACATATGCCCCGACGTCCGCTCCCTCCGCACCTTCAGGAAGGCCAAGAATCCTTAGGTTGTTCCTCCTCGCGTTGTTCTCCAGCGCCTCCAGCCTTTCCACACATCGTTTATGGTGTGCCTCGTGCATCTCAGTCTTCACCACCAGGCCCTGTATGTCGTCCTCATTCTCGGCAGCCTTTGCCTTCACGACCCGAAGCTCCCGCTCCTGGGTCTTTTGCTCCTCCTTTAGCCCTTCGATCGCCTGTAATATCGGGGCCAACAGCTCCTTCTTCATTTCCTTTTTGAGATCTTCCACGCAGCGTTTCAAAAACTCGTGTTGTTCAGGGCCCCATATTAAACTGCCACCTTCCGACGCCATCTTGGTTTTTGCTTGCCTTCCTTGCCGCTGCTCTAAAGGATCCACCGCAATCCGGCCACCTTCCTCTCCTTTTTCCATCCGTATCCAGGGGGGATTCCCTTCTGGTTCACCGCACAGTACTTTTAGCCGTTAAAATTGCCGTTGGGGCTCTTATTAAGAGCCCAAAAGTCCGTTACACCGGGAGCTGCCGAAACGTGCGACTCAGCTGGTCATCGCCGCACCCGGAAGTCTGGATGTTTTTTTAAATTTGTTCACAGGCCATAGGTGTTGCTGGCAAGGCCAGCATTTATTACTCATGTCTAACCGCACCCGAGGTGATGCTGAGCTACCTTTGAAATTTGTTGCAATTGTATAGCAAAGGTATTCCCAAAGCTCTGTCAGAGTTCCAGCATTTTTAATAGTAATGACAAAAAAAAAAGCGACATAATTCAGAATTGTGTGTCACTTGGAGATGGTGGTATGCCCTTCTAGGTGATAGGGATTATGTGTTTTGGAGGTGTTGCTGAAGAAGCCTTGGCCTATTGCTGCAGTGAGCTTATAGATGGCACTCACAACAGCCTTGGTGCACAGCTAGTGGAGGGACTGGTTGTGTAAGGTAGTGAATGGGTGCCAATCAGGCAGCCTGCTTTGACCTGGATGGTGTCCTGGATGGTGTCGACCTGGATAGAAATTGTCCCATTGGGCAGACACAGAATGGGTTTGTGAAAGGCAGGTCATGTTTGACTAATTTATTGGAATTCTTTGAGGACATTACGAGTGTCCTTTGAGGGCGCAGTGGATAACGGGATATCAATGGATGTGGTGTATCAGGATTTCCAGAAACATTTGACAACGTGCTGCACAAAAGGCTGCTGCATAAGATAAAGGTGCACAGCGTTACGTGTAATGTATTAGCATGATAGAAGATTGGTTAATTGACAGACAGCAAAGAGTGGGGATAAATGGGTGTTTTTCTGGTTGGCGATCAGTGGCTAGTGGTGAGCCTCAGGAATCAGTGTTGGGTCCACAATTGTTCACAATTTACATAGATGATCTGGAGTTGGGGACCAAGTGTAATGTGTCAAAGTTCGCAGATGACACTAAGATGAGTGGTAGAGCCAAGTATGCAGAGAGACACTGAAAGTCTGCAGAGGGATGTGGATAGTTTAAGTGAGTGGGCAAGGGTTTGGCAGATGTTGCTAAATGTGAGGTCATCCATTTTGGTAGGAATAACCGCAAAATGGATTATTATTTAAATGATAAAAAAATTGCAGCATTCTGCTGTGCAGAGGGACCTGGGTGTCCTTGTGCATGAATCACAAAAAGTTGGTTTGCAGGTGCGGCAGGTAATTAAGAAGGCAAATGGAATTTTATCCTTCATTGCTAGAGGGATGGAGTTCAAAAGCAGTGAGGTTATGTTGCAGCTGTATAGGGTGCTGGTGAGGCCACACCTGGAGTACTGTGGTGTCTTTACTTGATAAAGAATGTACTGGCACTGGTGGGGGTGCAGACGCGATTCACTAGGTTGATTCTGGAATTGAGAGGATTAGTTTATGAGGAGAGACTAAGTAGATTGGGACTATGCTCATTGGAATTTAGAAGAATGTGGGGGATCTTATAGAAACATATAAAATTATGAAGGGAATCGATAAGATAGAAGCAGGGAGGTTGTTTCCACAGGCGGTTGAAGTAAAACCATGGGGCATTGCCACAAAATAAGGGGGAGCAGATTTAGGACTGAGTTGAAGCGGAATTCACCCAAAGGGCCGTGGATCTGTGAAATTCCCTGCCCAGTGAAGCAGTCGAGCTACTTCATTAAATGTTTTTAAGGCAAAGATAGATAGATTTTTGAACAGCAAAGGAATAAAAAGTTATGGTGAGCAGGCAGGTAAGTGGGGGTTACAGGGATAGGGTAGAGACATGGGCTTGAGTGGGGTGCTCTTTGTAAGGGCCACTGCAGCCTCCTTCTGCACTGTAAATTCTATGATCTATGAAAATATTTTGGGAGTTGGCCGAGTTACCCACCATAGAAGAGCCCAGCGTCTGACCTGCTTTGTAGTCACAGTAAAGCTTCCGATGAACAATGACTGCCACAACATTGATGGTGGAGGATTCAATGATAGCAATTCCAGTAAATGTCAAAAGAAGATGGTTAGAACCTTTCTTGTTGGATATGGTGATCGCATGGTCCTTGTGCAGCTTGAAAATACTTGCTACTTATCAGCCCAAAGCTGAATCTTGTCCCGGTCTTAGAATCTTAGAATCCCTACAGTGCAGAAGGAGGCTATTTGGTCCATCGAGTCTGCACCAACCCTTTGAAAGTGAACACTACCCATGTTCACTCCCAGTTCACCCTGCCCTATCCCCATAACCTAACCTGCACATCCCTGGACACGAAGGAGCAATTTAGCATGGCCAATCCACCTAACCCACACATCTTTGGGTTGGTCTTGTTGCACATAGAATCATAGAAGTTACAGTGCAGAATGGACACAGACTGTTTCAGTATTTGAGAAATTCTTTTTTAAAAATATTTTTATCCAAACAAAATTTTCATTATTACAAACACAACAAATCCCAACCCCATATTATTCCCGAAGTACACCACACAGTCGCCCCAAACAAAACAAAACTAAATAGGCTTAAAAAAAAGAGACAATTCTCCCTCCCTAACAGCTGACAATAACAGATCCCTGAAAAAGGAATGAAGGGCTGCCACCTTGAGTAGAACCATTCCACCGATCCCCTCATGGTATACTTGATCTTCTCTCGGTGCAAACATCAAGTCCCCCAACCAAGCCGAGGCCTTAGGCAGTACCAGGGACCTCCACTCAAGCAGAACTTGCATCCGGGCTATTACCGGGCCAAAGGCCAAGACATCTGCCCTGGTCCTTGTCTGCAGCACCGGGGAGTCCAATACCCCAAAAATGGCCACCAACGGGCATAGCTCCAGCTGAACGGCCCAAATCTCTGACATTGTAACACAAAAGGAGACTCAGAAACTAAGAAACTTGGGCAAGACCAGAATATGTGCGTCCGATTCGCCAGCCTCCTAGAGCACTGCTCACACCTATCCTCCATCCCCAAGAAGAACCCACTCATATGCACCCTAGTCAGGTGCGCCCTGTGCACCACCTTGATCTGGATCACACAGGTTCAAGGAGGATGTGAAGTTGACCCTGTGAAGAGCCTCACTCCACACACCCCCTTCCCAAAGACCAAATCTAGCTCACCCGCCCATTCCTCTTTACTTCATCCAACGATGCCTGCTCCATCGCCAACAACAGCCCATAGGTCATTCGAAATATTAACCTCCCCCAACTCAGCCAAGGGCAGGACATTGTCCATAAGCGAAGCCAGGGGAAATGAAGGAAGCTCCTTGCATAAAAAAACTGTGCACCTGCAAGTACCTGAATACATTCCCTCTCGGGATTTGGAACCTCTGTAATAACTTGCCTAGATTGGAGAACCTACCATCCAGAAAAAAGTCTCTGAACCTCTCCAATCCCTCCCTCTACTATGTCCTAAATGATGAATCTGGGCCAGACTGCATAAGCCTATGGTTCCTGCAGATCGGAGCCATTGGCAACATGGAGCCCAGTTTAAAATACTGCTTAAACTGGTTCCAAACCCTCAAAGTGGGAATCACCAGCGGGGTTGAAGAGAACCTGGCAGGGGAAAAAGGGAGTGGTACTGTAACCAGGGTACAAGACTCAACCCTATGCATGAAACATCCTCCATCCGCCCCCAGAGCCTGGAACATTGAACCACCCCTGCAACTTATCGATATTTGCCACCCAGTAATAGCATGACAGATTAGAACAAAGAACATTACAGCACAGGAACAAGACCTTTGGCCCACCAAGTCTACGCCGATCCAGATTCCTTATTTAGACCCACTACTTATTGCCCAAATGATCCCTCCGTTCCCTGCTCATGTGTCTACCAGGATACATCTTAAACGTTGCTATGGTGCCTGCCTCCACCACCTCTACTGGCAATGCATTCCAGGCATCCACCACTCTCTGCGTGAAAACACTTGCCCCGCACATCTCCCTAAACTTTCCCCTTCCCACCTTGAACCTGTGCCCCCTTGTAATTGCGTTTTCCACCCGAGGAAAAAGCTTCTGATTATTCATCCTGTCTATACCTCTCAATCCGTCTTTCCAATGAAAATAATCTGAGTTCATTCAATGTCTTCTCATAGCTAACACCCTCCAGACCAGGCAACATCCTGGCAAACCGTCATTGCACTCTCTCCAAAGCATCCAAGTCCTCTGGTAGTGTGGTGACCAGAACTGCGTGCAATATTCCAAATGTAGCCTAACTAAAGTTTTATACAACTGTAATCTGACCTGCCAACTCTTGTACTCAATGCCCTGGCTGATGAAGATAAGCATGCCGAATGCTTATCGGTACGGTAGCACAAAGGGCGGCACGGTAACACAGTGGTTAGCACTGTTGCTTCACTGCTCCAGGGTTCCAAGTTTGATTCCCAGCTAGGGTCACTGTCTCTGTGGAGTCTGCACGTTCTCCCAGTGTCTGCGTGTGTTTCCTCCAGATGCTCCGGTTTCCTCCCTGGACATGCTAAATTCCCCCCCTTTTTTTTGAAAACATTTTATTAAGGCATTTATGATTTTATAACAATAATGACAAATGTAAACATAACTCAGTAACACCACGCCAACCAACAACCATACCCAGCCAACATGGCTTACACACACATTTCCCCAGTCCCTCCTCCTCCACTCGCTGATCTCGCCTAAACTAAATTAAGCTATCTCCCTATACCTCCGCTCATTGTATCTAACAGTTTAATTTTCCCCAAATAAGTTGATAAAGGGCTGCCACCTCCAGCCAAACCCTAACATTGATCCTCTCAGGGCGAACTTGATTTTCTCAAGCCTGAGAAACCCAGCCATGTTGCTAACCCATACCCCCGATTTCAGGGGCTCTGAGTCCCTCCACGCCAACAAGATCCGTCTCCAGGCTACCAAGGAGGCAACGGCCAAAACGTCAGTCTCTCTCGCCCCCTGGACTCCCCGGTCTTCCGACATTCCAAAGATCGCCACCTCTGAACTCGGCGCCACCCTTGTCTTTAATACCACGGACAGGACATCGGCAAACCCCTGCCAAGATCCCCAAAGCTTCGGACATGCCCAAAACATGTGGACATGGTTTGCAGGCCCTCCCGCTATCCACCCACACCTGTCCTCCACCACATCAAAAAACCTGCTCAACCGGGCCACCGTCATGTGTGCCCTGTGGACCACCTTGAATTGTATCAGGCTGAGCCTGGCACATGATGAGGATGTGTTGACTCTACTCAAGAGCATCCTCCCACAGACCTGCCTCTAACTCCTTTCCCAACTCATCCTCCCATTTATTCTTTACCTCCCCTCTCTGGGTTCCCTCACATTCCATGAGTTCTTTATAAATTTCCGAGACCATCCTCTCCCCCACTCCCATTTTCTAAACTACGTTGACCTGTATCCGATGAGACGGTAAGAAGTCTTAGAACACCAGGTTAAAGTCCAACAGGTTTGTATCAAATCACTAGCTATCGGAGCACTGCTCCTTCACCTGTGCTAAATTGCCCTTTGTGCCTAAAAAGTTAAGTGGGGTTACTGGGTTACAGGGATAGGGTGGAGGTGTGGGCTTAAGTAAGGCGCTCTTTCCAAGGGCCGGTGTGGACTCGATGGGCCAAATGGACTCCTTCTGCACTGTAAATTCTATGATTTATTCTTTCTTGACCACCTTGTCCACCTGCAGTGATATTTTCATGGAACTATGGACCTGAACGCCCAGAACCCTGTGTGTGTCAATTTTCCTAAGGGCTCTGCCACTTACTGTATAATTCACACGTGAATTTGATCTTACAAAATGCACCACCTCGCATTTGTAGAGATTGAGCATGGGGAGAGGGAGTTTAAGCTGTCCTCCGATGCGGACGATCTGTTGCTATCCACTACGCACCCTCCAATGTGAGGGAGATAATGGAGCTGCTCAGCAAGTTTGGCTCCTTTTCGGGGTACAAGTTAAATCTGAGCAAGAGAGAACTTTTCCGGGTGAACTCCCTGGAGAGGCGAGTTGATCTGGGGAGGCTGCCATTTCATCCGGCCAAGACCAGCTTCCAGTATCAGGGTATCCGGGGCTCCATAAACCTAACTTTTCCACTATGGTGGATGAAGGCCAATTCGAAAAGTTGGGATTCCCTCCCTCTGACCTTAGCCAGGAGGAAGCACACGGTGAAGATGAATATTCTCCCGAAGTTTTTGTTTTTGTTCCAGTGTCTCCCAGTCTTTCTTCCTAAGGCTTTCTTTTGTGGGGTTCACAAATTGATCTCTACTTTTGTTTGGGCTGGTAAGACTCCTCGGGTTCATAGGATGTTTTTGCAAAGGGATAGGCAGTCGAGGGGGTCGGCATTACCTGAAGGGGACTGTCAGAGAACACAGCAGAATATAGATAGATCGGAGAGTCGGGCAGAAAAATGGCAGATGGAGTTCAATCCCTACAAATGCGAGGTGATGCATTTTGGAAGATCAAATTCAGGTCAACAACGAATAGGCCGATATGACCCACATACCATGCTATGTCCTTCTTCAGGATCAAGGAAATCGATGCCTGCATCAGCATGGTCGGCAACACTCTTTGGGAAATGGAATCATTAAATATATCCAGCACGATGTGGAGAAGGTACGGAGCTGGGTCAGAGCGTTTGACTCCCAATGGGTCAGAATGGAGGAGAATTTGGGTAGGGGGTTGGGATTGAAGGCGCTAGCGACAGCGCTGCTCCCGACGACCCCGGGGAGATACTCAGGGAGTCCGGTAGTAATAGCTACGTTGAGAATTTGGAGGCAGTTTCGACAGCACTTTGGGTTTGGGGCAGGGTCAAGGGAAATGCCGATTCGGGGGAACCATAGATTTGAGCCAGAGATGTGGGATGGAAATTTTTGGAGATGGGAGGAGAAAGGAATTAGGACACTAAAAGATTTGTTTCTTGGGGGTCGTTTTGCGGCATTGAAGGAGCTGGGAGCAAAGTATGGGCTAGAGCAGGGGGAAATATTTAGATACATGCAGGTTTGAGACTTTGCCAGAAAGGAGATTCAGAGCTTCACAGTAGAGCCGGCTTCCACATTGCTGGAGGAGGTGCTGACGACAGGGGGGGTTGGAGAAGGGGGTAGTATTGGCAGTTTATGGGGCTATTTTGGAGGAGAAGGTGCCGCTAGAAGGTATCAAGGCAAAGCAGGAGGAAGAATTGGGAGAGGGTATGGAGGAGGGGTTCTGGTGTGAGGTGCTCCGGAGGGTGAACGCCTCCACCTAGTGTGCGAGATTGGGGCTGATACAGCTGAAGGTGGTATATAGAGCGCACCTTACAAGGGCGATGAGCCGGCTCTTTGAGGGGGTAGAAGATGTGTGTGAACGTTGCAGGGGGAGTCCCGCAAAACACGTTCATATGTTTTGGTCCTGTCCAAAGCTGGAGGATTACTGGAAGGAGGTGTTTAGGGTAATCGCTAAAGTGGTGCACGCGAAACTGGACCTGAACCCTCGGGAGGCCATATTCGGGGTGTAGGACCAGCTGGGGTTGGAAACGGGCGTGGAGGCACATGTTGTAGCCTTCGTCTCGTTGGTCGCCTGAAGGCGGATCCTGTTAGGGTGGAGATCAACCTCTCCATCCTGTGCCCTGCCATGGCGGGGGGACCTACTGGAATTCTTGACTCTTCAAAAGGTCAAATTTGAACCGAGGTGAAGGATGGAGGGGTTCTACAATTCACAAACGTTATTCATTATGCACTTTCGAGAATTGGAGCACATCGAACATTAGGGGGGTTGGGGGGAGGGGGACTGTATTGTGTTAATATGGATGATTCCTGATTCCTTTTCGTCATTTGTTTATGTCAACATGCGAGCCAATGTCTGGGGTTTGGTGGGAGGATGGGATCGTTGTTATTGATATGGGATTGACATTACATTCGTTACTGATTATTGTTTATTGTTGGGTGTAAATTTGGGAGAAAATATGAAAAAGGAGAATAAAAAATATTTTTAAAAATATATATATCCAGCACGACGGGGATGTGCTGAGCAAATGCATGTAAGGTGGCTCTCTTCTTGGAAACTTGAAATTGGGCACGTTTAGTCCACAAATCGACTGCTAGACCAAGGGAAAAAAGACCCCCCACCCTCCAACACCACCACAACGAACGAGGTATGCCAGGCCACAACCCAAGGGGCTGAAAAAAATGGCAGAGCCAATAAATGTCTGGAGAGGAAGATTAAGGTAATGGCATGCAGGCAGGGCAACAAGGATTGGACCACATCTGAATGGGATTCGGCCGCCAGAACACATGATGGGCTAGCCCCCGATAAGTGAATGGAGGGACCTCCTAGCACAGGAGTTCCAAGTGCCAAAAGACCCCATTAAACTCAAAATGGTGGCGATGGTGCAAGTGGCAGTAGCGGAGCCGCTAATCCTCCGTCAAGCAGGACTGGAAAACTGGAGCAGTGTCCGGAGATACAGGATGCGACGATCAGAAAGCTGGAGAAGGCCACGATCGACCAGAGCAACCCCATTGCCTCACTGGAGATGACATGGCAAGGTTGGTGGTTCACCCTTCGAAGTATGTGGCACAGATGCTGGGCAAACTTGTTGAAGGGGAAAGCTTCCCCAAGCCCACAGAAGGCAGAGCCTACAGGTCACTCCGGCCAAAGCCCAAGGCTGGGGAGCACCCCGAGCCATTATCATGTCATGCACAGGTACCAAAACCGTTCAAGATCCTGAACTGAACTCCGGCCCTGTAAGTGGGAGGGACATTCAATCCGTGTGCGCCAGGACATTGGGGCAGACCTGGCCAAGCGCGGTGGATTTAACATAGCCAAGGTGGCCCTTTACAAGAACAATGTGCGGTTAGGAATGTTATACCCGCCAAACTCTGGGTGACTTTCCAGGGTAGGGACTACTACTTCACCGCACCAGCAGAAGCAGACGCATTTGTGCGCAAGCACGGGCTGGGAAGACAGCGCCACTAGCAGTGATGGAGACCTCTCGTCTCATCGATTAAAAAAGAGACTCTTTGCGCGGGACAGTTTTACCTCATCCTCGATCTGACGATGAGTCTCACAAATGAGGGGGCGAGAGCAGTAGGATGCAGAAGGAGGTGAGGAGGGGAGAGGGAGGAAGAGACACGCAAAGGTCAGGGAAGGTGTGGAGCAGTCCAAGGAGGGAGGCCACTACACTGGTTGAGTGACCTGTACGACTTCCTGCGGTTGGAGGAGATAAAGTATGAGTTAAGGGGCTCTGCAGGGTGGTTTGAGAAAAGGTGGGGGATGTTTGTGACTGTATTTGAGGAGCTGTCCGCCATAGTAGGACGGGTGTTGGGGGGGGGGGGGGGGTGAAAAAGAGAAAGAAATCTGTACAGACTGTATAGTTGATTCCTGGGAAGTATGTTTCCCGGGGTGTTTATTTGTTGTAACCTGTTTTGATACATGGTTGTAATAAAATACATTTTTAAAAAAATTTGGATACCATAAATAGCAATCATTTTGTCTGTAATTACGATAATAGTGGCAATTTAAAGTTTTTGTATGTTGCGTTAAAATAACTATTTAGTAAGGGCGTCAATATGGCATAGTGGTTAGCACTGCTGCCTACAGCGCTGAGGACCCGGGTCGATCCCAACCCCGGGTCACAGTCTGTGTGGAGTTTGCACATTCTCCCCGTAGGTCTGCGTACGTCTCACCCCCACAACCCAAAAAGATGTGCAGGTTAGATGGATTGGCCACTCTTTTGAGGTCCACCAACAAAACAGAAGGAAGGAAAACAAACTGAGGGACAAAGCAAAAAAGGGCCACTCCTGTTAGGGGCTGCCCGAACATAACAAAGATCAATGGAAACTTAAAAAAACATCAAATAAGAATGCAGTCAAAGGGGTCAATAAAGCATCCCAACCCCTGCGGTGCCCACCGTGTACGCAAGGCCTCAATGGTGCCCGTGGACACCGCATGCTCCTTTTCCAGAGACACCCGGCCGCGAATGTAGCCGCAGAAGAGGGGCAGACTGTCTGGCCGGACGTCCCCCTCAGTTGCCCGCTGCCTGGACCTATAAATGGCGTGCTTCGCCAGGCCCAGGAGCAGGTTTACAAGGAGGTCCTCTGCCTTCCCCGCCCCTCTCCGCACCGGATGCCTGTAGATTCGGAGCGTGGGGCTGAAGTGCAAACAAAACGCCAGCAAAAGATTGGTTTGAAAACTAAAAAGGGAGTGCAGCCTAAAACATGTAACAAAGCATGGTCCCTGGACTCCACAAGGCCGCAAAAATGGCAGGCTTCTTGGGAGTCCGTGAACCGGTTCAATCGGTGATTGTACGGCACTGCTGCATGCAACACCCTCCACCCCAGGTCCCCAAGATTGAGGAGGAGGACTCCTCCATAGAGGGACCTCCAGTGGGGACCTCCGCTGCCGGACAGCAACAAGGCACGCCATGGCACGTCCGGACGACGTGAGAGGGTAAGAAGGTGAAGGATGTGCAGCAGCAGCCCGTACAGGAAACCCCTCCACGCATAGATGGATTGGCCATGCTAAATTGCCCCTTAATTGGGGAAAAAAAAATTGGGTATTCTACATTTAAAAAAAAAAATCTATTTAGTTGCAGAATTCACAACACACTGCTTAACATAAAGCACAGGTACTATAAGCTAAATATTATCTACACTCGTTATTCAGATGAAATGATTTACATTTTAATAATGTTTTGCCTTCTATGCCGAAAAGGTACAGACACTGACACTTGTTAATGCATGCTATTCACAGTAAAGGAGCTTTGCTACCTGATTGAACCTTGAATATGAAACATTGGTAAAAATAGAAGTCACATCCAATTCACATTCATATTTACCCTTCCAAAACACACACAGCACCTATGCAAATAGTTACCAGCAAATTATCTAGAATTCGTTTTCAGTAAGTGCTGGTTCTTTTTACATGCCACAAAATGAAAGTCTGCTGCAGAAGATCAAGACTTTAAAATGCTGTTTCACAGTAAATATTTATTGAAACCAATCTTGTAAAGATCAGAACAATGATATACTGTATACATTTTGTACATGATCTTTGGACTTTAAATTAGTGTTGGAATATAATGATTCTCATGTCATCAGAACCTGGAAATTAATAAACATGTTATGGTTCTGTACATTTCTAACATTGCATAAGTGGTTGTAAAACTTTATACGGGACAAATTCTGCATCCATTATGTAACAGGCGGAACATGTTTAATTTGATAGCTTAAAAAATGTTAGTGCTTAAAGGCAGAATGATAGAAGGCAGATTAAACGGCAAACTGGTTTGATTGAATTATGGCCTGTGTTTCTGCAGTTAAAGCTAGATGCTAAAATTGTCAGATTCCCAAAATGGCCTAACCATCATTTTGTTTTTGTTTTGCGGGGGGAATAGAAGAGACTGTTCCTCTAACCATATGTTCAGTGTAAACTTCACCCTCTGGAGTATTGTACCCCTTCCACCACTTAACGTAACAAAAGAACCAAAGCCTAATCTGTACCGAATATAAACTGCTTCAGACAAGTCACTGTTCAGAATACAAAACCATAAGAGAAAAATGTGGCAACATTTATAAATCACATCAAAATAAAACCATCTTCTCTTCTTTGAAACTGGTCTGATGTAATAAGCTGTTGTATGTCAGTGACCCGCCTTTACTTTAGGTCTAGCAGCATGGACGCAGGATTCTCCAAGTAAGATTTCCAAAGATTTGAAAACCGGGCCATTGTGGCTCCATCGATAATCCGGTGATCAGCTGACCAGCTAACGTTCATGATATGAGCCTTGATCACTTCATCTTTATCATTAAATCGGGGTAGAACCTAAAGCATTAAACATGTCCATCAGAAATGTGGATAAAATAGCAGGAATAATGAATAAACATATGGATTCCTACAAGCACAAGAATAGCTATGCCAAATTACATACCTGTATCTTTCCGAGAGCTCCGATAGCTACCTCTGGAGATAGTATGACAGGTTTAGCATAGGTGCCACCGATCTACAAACAGACAGATAGGACACATAAATACTCTCTGAAGCATCCAACATTCTAAATCTTATTTACAATTAAATAAAAGACATTGCATTGTCAGTTAGACTGTGGAGCATTAACTGTTTTGCCAACTGTCAAAGGGTCAACATTACAGTGCATGTAGTTGTCCATTACTATTAGCACTACAGATACAATGTACAGCATTACTCATGTGAGTACAGTACTAACACTTTCTACAGCTATCTTTATGTCATGGTGTATAAGTTGATACTATGACCACAGTATATATTCATTGGAACTGGATGCTCAAATGCTAGTTCTATAGTCACCTTATGACATTGTCACCAAGTTTATTTTTAGCTTGTGAGCAGGAAAGCCAACATTGTACTAAGGCATCATGAGGAACACTAAATATAATTTTAACCAGAAGATAAACCTGATTACAAATCAGTAAATTTCTGAACACTACATTAATAATGGGCTGAATCGCCAATATTTAAATTGAAACTGGTCAGCAGCTTGAGTCTAGTGCATTAAAAAGTAAAAAATACTCCGTGCTTTATGTAACTGAAAACTTGATTCAACATCAAAAGCTCAAATGACAGGGCTGTCCAAAATGGCAACCTGGGGCAGAGAAGAGAAACAATCAACTGAAAGCAGCTCTGTGCAGTGAATAGAGTCCCATCACCAGAGAAGTAATAGAACTACCCTCCACTGTACAAATGATAAACAACCCTGCTTATATTGTTCCAATGCTTGAAAAATTAATTTGCATGCCAAAACTAGCATCCCTGATAATAAGGTTAAGTTCGCAAAAGCATAAGAAAGAGTGCGCAAAGAATGTATTGGAGGTTTTGACTAAAGAATCTTCAATTGAGTTTTTATTTTCTTTGAGGTGAACAATGTCAGGACTAGCAGATGGAACATTTTCCACTCAGCTCATAGTAATCCAAGGCCAGAAACAGAACAAAGAAGATTTTACATGCATGCATTAATCCCAGCAGAAGATCCCTAATGCACAAGTTCAACTTTTTATTTCCCACAACAGTCACCTTGGCGGGTTGAATGAGATATGTAACATTACTTGTGCAAAACTACGGGTTCCTAGTGGACACTGCTAACTAGAAAATGGGTTAATGCTGCTTCAAGTTTATTGCAGTGGAGGCCACCAGGCTGGTACTAGATCTGAATCCGAAAGGTAGAAGTGCTCATAGAATATTGTTTTAATTTAGTAATAAGTTAGAGAAATTATATTAGTCATATTTAGATTTATAAAGCTGTTTGTTGCAGTTACAATTTTATCCTTTACCTCGATACTGTTTGCAAACTGGTATCTCCCACAGCAGTAGTCTGAAACAGTCGCAGCAACAGACAGCAGAATGCAGTCCTTGAATCATTCCTTATTTGGATCAGAATTGAAATGACCAACATCGTTTTACATTGTTTTACTCTGAAGAAGAGTCATACGGACTTGTTTCTCTCTTCACAGATGCTGCCAGACCTGCTGAATCTTTTCAGCATTTTCTGTTTTTTTTAAATTTCAGATTTATAACATCTGCATTACTTTCCTTTTATAACGCTGTTTGACATATAGTTGACATAGTAACAGTATGTAACCAGAGGAAATTATGCTTAGGATAGAGATCGTGTGATGGCAGCTGAAGGTGGAAAGACCTGGAGAAATTATAGTCATAGTTCTTACAAAAACAATAACCATTTTTGTACTTTCGATATCTGACAGAAATATGGCATTAATGAATTGAATTACAACCCCAAGTATTAGTGGTGGATCATCAGAAAACAACTCAAAGGCAAAGACATGGGAAACTGCAGTGATGTAACTGCACTTTACTGACCGAGCCAATATTGGAGAGAGTGAACGTCCCTCCAGTGAGATCATTTGTCCCCAGCTGATTGGCAGAGCCCAAAGTCTGTAGTCGGTTTAATTCTGCTGCAACCTCAAAGACACTAAGAACTTGTATATTCTTAACAACTGGAACAATCAGCCCTTGCTGCGTATCCATAGCGATGCCAATGTTGTGGGAAGCCTGGTCAAAAAATACAATTGTTAGAAGCAAATTAGGATTAAATATTTGCAAAATTACACACAGGAAATGGGAGGCCACTCATTCTACTACAGCTGTCAATATCTTCTTCATCACTAGTAATAATTTGCTATTAATATTAAATATTTCAGCATCAAAAAGTTCTGATCAATAATTTCTGTTCCCTTGTGTCAGGCCCCCACACTTTAGCAGATGCAGTCCAGGAGTGAATGCTTTTGTTGGGACTGGTACCTTTGCTCCCAAGAACAAAATGGCACCTCACTGGATTGACCCATTCAAGCATAACAAATAAATTATCATGCTGCATTTATACTACAGACCACATTCTGAATGTAGTTTTGCACCAAATGCAGCTCCAGTTCATGTAGGTACAGCCCATTCTAAAAAGGAAACTCATATGGGTTACAGATCTGAAATACAAACAAAAGGCTGGACGTGCAAAATGTTGATGAACATGGAGAAGAAAGGTAGCACAGTGGCACAGTGGGTTATCACTGCTGCCTCGCGGCGCCGAGGTCCCATGTTCGATCCCGGCCCTGGGCCACTGTCCGTGTGGAGTTTGCACATTCTCCCCGTGTTTGCGTGGGTTTCGCCCCCACAACCCAAAGATGTGCAGGCTAGGTGGATTGGCCACGCTAAATTGCCCCTTAATTGGAAAAAATGAATTGGGTACTCTAAATTTATTAAATAAAACATGGAGAAGAGAAAGATAGATTAACATTTTATGAATAATTACGCTCTCCGTATGTGAAAATATACTGCAGGACAGTTTCTAAGCAAGCAAATCCATATTGATAACAACTGTAACATCAATAAAGCTGAAAACAGTGACCTTTATCCGAGGTCCAGTGCCGTCCCCAGTGACTTTGCAGGAGCATTGTTACTGAGCTGGCTTTGACAAAGTATGTGTGGACACTGAAGCTCTTCAGTTATTAGATCCTAGTAAATCATCTCCCATGGCCAGCTGCATTGGATTGGTCTTGCCAACTGACAAACATTTGTCAGAAACAAAGTCTTTCAGTGCTTTGTCAACATCAGAACTGTTGTGCCATCAACTTCAGAACTTACTAATGGCAGTGTTATCCTAGTGGCTATTTCTCATGCCTTAACAGGCACTTAATTTTTTTTGAATGGATGGTGAGGAGGGAAAACGTAGCTGATTTAAGCCACTTGGCCCATCGTGTCTGGTCCACCATTCAATCATGGCTGATATTTTTCTCATCCCCATTCTCCTGCTTTCTCCCCATAACCCCTGATCCCCTTATTAATCAAAAACCTATCTCGGTTTTAAAGACACTCAGTGATTTGGCCTCCACAGCCTTCTGCGGCAAAGAGTTCCACAGATTCACCACCCTCTGGCTGAAGAAACTCCTCCTCATCTCGGTTTTAAAGGATCGTCCCTTTAGTCTGAGATGGTGTCCTCTGGTTCTAGTTTTTCCGACAAGTAGAAACATCCTCTCCACGTCCACTCTAACCAGGTCTCGCAGTATCCTGCAAGTTTCAATTAGATCCCCCTTATCTTTCTAAACTCCAATGAATACAGACCCAGAGTTGTCCTCAACCGTTCCTCATACTGGGGCTGGTTTAGCACAGTGGGCTAAATAGCTGGCTTGTAATGTAGAACAATGCCAGCAGCGCGGGTTCAATTCCCGTACCAGCCTCCACGAATAGGCGCCGGAATGTGTCGACTAGGGGCTTTTCACAGTAACTTCATTGAAGCCTACTTGTGACAATGAGCGATTATTATTATACGACAAGCTCTTCATTCCAGGAATTATTCTTGTGAACCTCCTCTAGACCCTTTCCATGGCCAGCACATCCTTCTTTAAATATGGGGCCCAAAACTGCTCACAATACTCCAAATGGTATATGACCAGAGCCATATATGAATGCCAACATTGCATTTGCCTTCCTAACTGCCAACTGAACCTGCACGTTAACCAAGAGAGAATCCTGAACTAGGACTCCTAAATCCCTTTGTCCTTCTGATTTCTGAAGCATTTCCCCATTTAGAAAATAGTCTATGCCTCCATTTCTCCTTCCAACGTGCATCACCGTATACTTTTCCACATTGTATTCCATCTGCCACTTCTTTGCCCACTCTCCCAATCTGTCCAAGTCCTTCTGCAGACCCCTTGCTTCCTCAATACTACCTGTCCCTCTACATATCTTTGTATTAACTGCACACTTAACAGCAGTGCCTTCAGTTCCTTCTTCCAAATCATTAAATTATATTGTGAAAAGTTGTGGGCCCAGCATTGACCCCTGAGGCACACCACTAGTCACCGGCTGCCATCCTGAAAAAGACCCCTTTACCCCCACTCTCTGCCTTCTGTCAGTCAACCAATCCTCTATCCATGCCAGGATCTTACTCTTAACACCACGGGCTCTTAACTTACTTAACAGTCTCCGATGCGGCACCTTGTCAAAGACTTTCTGGAAATCTAAATAAATCATGTTCACTAGTTCTCCTTTGTTTAACTTCCTTGTTAGAACTTCAACAGATTAGTCAGACATGACCTCCCCTTGACGAAGCCATGCTGACTCAGTCCTATTTTATCATGCACTTCCAAGTACTCCGCGATCTTTAATAATGGACTCTAAAATCTTGCCAATGACCGAAGTCAGACTAACCGGCCTAGAATTTCCTGTCTTCTGCCTGCCTCCCTTCTTTTTTTTTAATATAAATTTAGAGTACCCAATTCATTTTTCCCCAAGTAAAGGGCAATTTAGCGTGTTCAATCCACCTACCTTGCACATCTTTGGGTTGTGGGGGCGAAACCCACGCAAACATGGGGAGAATGTGCAAACTCCACACAGACAGTGACCCAGAGCCGGGATCGAACCTGGGACCTCGGCGCTGTCTGACTGCAGTGCTACCACTGCACCACCGTGCTGCCCTGCCTTCCTCCCTTCTTAGACAGCGGTGTTACATTATCCACTTTCCAGTTCTCTGGGACTCTCCCTGCCTCCAGTGATTCCTGAAAGCTCATCACCAATGCCTCCACAATATCCTCAGCTATCTCCCTCAGAGCTCAGGGGTGTAGTCCATCCAGTCAAGGTAATTTATCCACCTTCAGACCTTTCAGTTTCCCCAGAACCATCTCCTCAGTGAAAGCCCTATCTGTGCCCCCTGATTCTCCTGGAGCTCTGGCATCCCACTGGTGTCTTCCACCGTGACGTTTGATGCAAAATAACAATTCAGTTCCTCTGCCATTTCTTTGTTTCCTATTATTACTTATTCAGCCTCATTTTCCAGTGGGGTCCAATGTCTATTTTTGCCTCTCTCTTCCCTTTTATAAATTGAAAAAAACTCTTCCTATCTTCCTTTATATTTCTAGCTAACTTACACTCATATTTCATCTTATTGATTTTTTTAGTTGTCCTCTGCTCACTTTTAAAGACTTCCCAATCCTCTGGTTTCCCACTAATTCTCAACACTTTTTCGTTTGCTTTAGAGAGGGTGCAGAAGAGATTTACCAGAATGTTGCCTGGTATGGAGGGCATAAGCTATGAGGAGCGATTGAATAAACTCGGTTTGTTCTCACTGGAACGAAGGAGGTTGAGGGGCGACCTGATAGAGGTATACAAAATTATGAGGGGCATAGACAGAGTGGATAGTCAGAGGCTTTTCCCCAGGGTAGAGGGGTCAATTACTAGGGGGCATAGGTTTAAGGTGAGAGGGGCAAAGTTTAGAGTAGATGTACGAGGCAAGTTTTTTACGCAGAGGGTAGTGGGTGCCTGGAACTCACTACCGGAGGAGGTAGTGGAGGCAGGGACGATAGGGACATTTAAGGGGCATCTTGACAAATATATGAATAGGATGGGAATAGAAGGATACGGACCCAGGAAGTGTAGAAGATTGTAGTTTAGTCGGGCAGTATGGTCGGCACGGGCTTGGAGGGCCGAAGGGCCTGTTCCTGTGCTGTACATTTCTTTGTTCTTTGTTCTTTGTTGTTCTATGCTGTCTTTGACTTCCCTCGTCAGCCATGGATGCCTCGTCCTCCCCTTAGCATGTTTCCTCCTCCTTGGGATGAATTTCTGTTGTGCCTCCCGAATAACCCCAAAAAAACCCTGTCATTGCTGTTCCACTGCCTTCCCGGCTAGGCTCCCTTTCCAATCAACTCTGGCCAGCTCCTCCCTCATGTCTTTGCAGTTACTCTTATTTAATTGTAATACTATTATCTCTGATTTCAGCTTCTCCCTCTCAAACTGCAGGGTAAATTCGATCATATTGTGGTCACTGCTCTCTGAGGGTTCCTTCACCTTAAGTTCCCTAACCAAGTCTGCCTCATTACACATCACCAAATCCAGAATTGCCTTCCCTAGTAGGCTCTGCCACAAGCTGCTCCAAAAAAAAATCTTAGACATTCCACAAATTCCTTTTCTTGGGAACCACTACCAACCCGATTTTCCCAGTCCACCTGTATATTGAACTCCCCCCATGATTATTGTAATATTGCCTTTTTTACATGTCTTTTCTATCTCCCGATTTATTTTCTGCCCCACATCCTGACTATTGCTAGGGGGCCTGTACATAACTCCCATCAGGGTTTTTTACCTTTGCGATTCCTCAACTCACCCTCAGAGATTCTATGCCTTCTGATCCTATATCGCTTCTTGCTATCGATTTAACTTAATTCCTTACTAACAATGCAACCCCACCCCCTTAGCCCATCTGCCTGTCCTTTCGATAGTACACAAATCCTTGGATATTTAGATCCCAGCCCTGATCTCCTTGCAGTCACGTCTTTGTGATGCCCAAAACATCGTACCGGCCAATTTCAAGCTCATTTATCTTGTTCCGTATACTGCATGCATTTAGATACAACACCCTCAGTCCTGCTTTGTCATACTTGTCACCTATTTTGCTCTGCCCGAGGTTAGATTACTGCCACCTTCTATACTCTGTTCCACTATGTGGTCTGGAAACTTTACTAAGCTCTCCTGAGCCCTTGGCTCCTTTAACTAGTTGAAAGTCCTTATCCTTAACCTGCACTTCTACCCTCTCCTTTCACTTTGATTTTCTAATTCTCCATAAAACTGAACCCTCCCCCCCACATTTCCACCTTCGATTAGGAGTCACTGGACATCAGTCATGAGCGTGACCTTATTTCACTTTGCCATCCCTCGTGCTGAGGACAATTGCACAACATTCATTAGGTGCAGCTACCATCACGAGCTAGGATCAGTGAAATGAAAATGAAATGAAAGACCAGGAACTGAAGTGGGGACAGTTTAGACAGCATGTGGTGTCACATTTATGTGGAAAGTGATGAGTGTGCTTTTAATTAGGCGAGGCATATCCTTGTATCGACTGTTTAAAATTACATTCATTTTTTCAAGTGAAATACCATTGTCTTTATATTGATTGTGGATTTGATCGCCACTATGTAATTTTTACAAAGTGAAATCTTGTCCCTATATTCCTTCCAGAGTTGTTTGGGAATTCCTTTCTTTTCAAGTTATTGGTCTTTACTAGGATCTAACAATGGTTAATCTCGAGCTCCACATAAAATTCTATAGTACAAGTCAACCAGATACAAACTTCAGACCATACAGAGAATAATCTATTCACAGAAAGTAAGGGCAAAAGAGCCCTCGTCATCACTGTAGGTCACTGAAACACCAGTATAACATTCAGACCATTCTGTAGCAACAGATGCAATCAATAATTGTGTGACTCATCAATAAACTGCAGCACTTAAGGTATATTCTGGACAAACGCTAAAAATCATACAGAGCCTACATTTACTCTCATACTCCAGCAAGCAGCTCTACCCAGAAAGTTGCTATTGCCAAAAATATATATTTAAATTAATCTTTAATCCTCAATTTTAACCATTGGTTACAGGTCGCTTTGGGTATTGGTTAGAAAATGGAGGCAGATGTTATTGATTATATTAATTTTTTTTTTTAAAAAGAGTATATTAGTTTTAAAAACTAATTTTGCTCTTGCCAAGTTGTATAGGTAAATTTTCTTTTTGAAAAATATTATATTGAGGGATTTATATATTTATACAACAAACACAACCATAAAACAAAACATGTGGACAGGATTCGTGGGCCCACCTGCACACCACCCACACTCATCCTCCACCCCTTAATATGTGCCCTGTGGAGCACTTTGAACTGAATAAAGCTAAGCCTTGCACACGACAAGGACGCGTACACCCTCCTCAAAGCTTCCTCCCACACCCCAGCCTCGACCTCCCTCCCCAACTCTTCCTCCCACTTACGCTTCACTACCCCTATTGGGGCTCCCTCCCAATCCATCAACTCCTGGATAATTCCCGACACTTTGCCCTCCCCTACCCGTTTTTGACACCACCTTATCCTGTAGCCTGAGGCGGCAGGTGAGGAAAGGGCGTTACCTGTTTCCGGACAAAATCCCTCATCTGCAAATACCGGAACCCATTCCTGTTGGGTAACTCAAATTCCTCCACCAATCCCCTCAAGCTCGGAAAGCTGCCCCCAATGAGTAGGTCCCAAAACCACTCCTACCTGCCCGTCGCCACTCCCACTACAACCCACCCCTCCAGCTCCCCCAGAGCAAACCTATGATTCCCGCAAATCCGTGCCCAAACCGAGGCCCCCTCCAGCCTCAGGTGCTGCTGCCACTGTCCCCACACGCTCAGGGCTGCCACCACAACCGGGCTTGTGGAGTACCTGGTCGACGAGAACGGTAAAGGCGTCGTCAGCAGTGCCCCAAACCTGTGCCTTTACAAGAGGCTCCCTCCATCTGCTCCCACCACCTAACCATGGCTACATTCGCCGCCCAGTGTTAATTCAACAAGCTTGGGAGAGCTAACCCCCCCCCCCCGCCACCCAGTTCCAGCAGCACCTTCTTCACCTTACCTGCCCAGACAAACCCTCAAATCAATGCATTCACTCTCCCCAAAAAAGCCTTAGGAATGAAGATCTGGAGATTCTGGAACACAAACAAGAACCTCGGGAGGACAGTCATTTTCACCGACTGCACCCATCCGCCAGCGACAGCGGGGGCACATCCCACCTCCTGAAATCCCCCTTCAACTGTTCCACCAAAGAGCCAAATTCAGCTTGTACAACTGTTCCCACCACCGCGCCACCTCAATGCCCAAATACTGAAAGCTCGCCCCCACTACTCGAAACGGCATCTCCCCCAACCTCTTCTTCTGCCCCTTGCTTGAATCAGAAAAACTTTGCTCTTCCCCATATTCAGTTTATATCTCGAAAACCGGCCAAACTCCTCCAATACACCCATAACCCCTCCAATACCTTCCAACGGGTTTGAAATGTGGAGCAGCAGATCGTCCACGTACAACAAGACCCTATGCTCCACCCACCCCTTAATATCCCCTGCCAGTCCCTTGATGCTGTCAGCGCCATTGTCAATGGCTCTATAACCAAGGCAAAGAGCAGTAGGGAGAGTGGGCATCCATGCCTCGTTCCCCAGTGCAGCCTGAAATATTACAAAGTCAACGGTTCAGTCATACATTCGCTCCCGGTGCCCAGCACAACAACTGAACCCAATCTACAAATCCCTGCCCAAACCCAAACTGCCCCAGCACCTCCCACATATAGTCCCACTCCACCTGGTCGAAGGCCTTCTCTGCATCCATGGTGACCACCACCTTCACACCTCGTCCCTCCGGCGGCATCATTAAAACATTCAACAGCCGCCTGATGTTGGTCAACAGATGCCTCCCCTTAACAAATCCCGTCTGGTCCTCCCCCATCATCCTGGCACACAGTCCTCAATCCTTGAGGCCAAGATCTTGGCCAGCAACTTGGCGTCCACATTTAACAGTAAAATTGCCCTGTAGGACCCACACTGCTCCAGATCCTTATCCCTCTTTAAAATTAAGGAGATTGAGGACTGTGATAACGTTTGGGGGGGGGGGGGGGGAGGGGGGAAAGAGAGAGAGAGAGAGAGAGAGAGAGAGAGAGAGAGAGAGAGAGAGAGAGAGAGAGAGAGAGAGAGAGAGAGAGAGAGAGAGAGAGAGAGAGAGAGAGAGAGAGAGAGAGAGAGAGAGAGAGAGAGAGGAGGCGAGGAGCACCCCCGCTCACTCGCCTCATTGAACACCCTTACCAGCAGGGATCCCAAGTCCCCCGAATAGGTTTTGTAGAATTCCACCGGCAACCCGGCCGGGCCCGGGGCCTTGCCCGCCGGCATCGCCCCCCATAACCTTCACCACCTCAACCAGCCCAATGGGGGCTCCCTATCCCTCCACCAGGTCCTCCTCCGCCCTAGGGAACTCCAATCCCTTCAAAAAACGCCTCCCCACTTCGAAAGCTACTCATTTATTTCTCACCCCCCTCATCTTCAGATCCAGTCTGGAATGAAAGACCTGACCTATCCACCCTTTCCTTAGCCTAATCTGATCCCCGATCTTCAGGTGCATTTCCTGTAAGAATGCCACATCCGTCTTTAAGCTCCTCAAAGACACGAACACACGAGCCCTCTTGACCGGTCCATTCAGCCCTCTCACGTTCCATGTGTGATCAGCCTGCGGCTTCCTCATCAGCACCCTGTGCGCCCGGTCCACCTACAGGGGCCGTTCGAAGAACGCCTCTCCCAGCAGCTTCTCCAACATCTTGGCCACATACGAGCCAGCGTCCGCTCCCTCAATGCCCTCTGGCAACCGCACGATCCTCAGGTTCGGTCTCCAGGAGCGGTTCTCCAAATCCTCCACCTTCTCCTGAAGGTGCTTCTCGGTATCTCACATCACCCCCATCTCAGCCGTCAACAAAGCAAGCTGCTCCTCATCACGTCTCCTCCACCTTCTGGATGTCCTGGCTTTGAGGCTCCAACCTCGTCTCCACTCAGTCGATCTCCGGCTTAAGTGGATCCACCATCCTCGCCAGGTCTTCCAGAGACGTCTTCCTCTGCTGGGTGAACTTCTCGTTCAAGAAGTCCACCAGCTGTTCCATAGGCCACTGAGATGTTAGGGCCGGTCCCTTACCCTCCGCCATCTTCCCCTGTGTCGCAGGCAGTTTTTCACTGCAACAGCTCCTTTCGCTCAAAACCACTTCTGGTCCACAAATCCATCCACCGGTGGAACAAAGTCTTCTCCACCAGTCCTGCACTTTTTTCCACTAAAGTATCCACCCCTTAATCGGGGAAAGGTCCAAAAACACCACCACAAGCGGGAGCTATCAAATATGCGACCATTCACACCATGGCCGCCATTGGAAGCCCGCATAGGTATACTCTTAATTCATAAGCATGAACAAGACACCTTCTCAACCTGTACAGATGGTGACACAGATACACAGAGTAGTGCATTTAAAATAAAATGATTAGTAAAAAGCTAAACAAAGAAAAGTACTGCATGTGCAGGAATGGAATTCTAGTGTAAACTCATTGATTTCGCACAACACAACTTAACGAGAATGTTAAACACACAATTTTGAACTATGCAACATTCTGACATTAGAAGTAGTTGAATATAACTAGCTGTATCTTTCTAATCAGATTTCAAGATATTTACATACACATTCAATTTCAAGGATGTACAGTGGATCAGGTACTAGCAATAGACCATTCAGCAAAAGTTAAACAGAGTAGCTATGGATACAAAACTATTTCTGAATGTTTATTTAATCATTAACTTTAAAAGAAAACACATCAACAGGGCCTGGTTAGATTAATTATTTAAGGGATATGTTATCTGATTCAAAAATTATAATCACAATTTCTTCTTCTCTGTGAATGCCGCATATCTGAATACAGATGAAGTTGACGAAGTACAGTACTGAACCTTTGAATTGTTTCCCATTGTTGTTCTACACTTACAAGTAACTGTTCCTTTGTGTAACAAGGCAATACAAGGAACATATTGAAAAAGTACGTACAGATGTGAGCCTGGAATTTAATTCAGCAGATGTTGTTCAGAGGAAATTCCAGTTTCTTTAGATACATATTTTTTGTTCTGAACCAAATCTTGTGATATTAATCCACTGAGTAATAGATGTAATAGCAGTAATCATTTATATTCAGTAATCACTGAAACTATTTAAGGCTTCTGAATAAACAAAATAAACCTACTGTTCTTCTTAATAATCATTTTTAAATTTCATGTGCTGCAGTTATATAATTACCTTACCTTATAAGTTATAAACTGGCAGTTCTCATCCAATGAAGCATTTAGGATAGGATGCCGTAGCAAACCCAATGATGCTGCCTATTGAAATCAAGCATTAAAAAAAAAATCATTACACTTCCTTAAATTTTACAAACCAGTTATTTTTAGGAAAAAGATAAATGAAATGGTTCGTACTTCATAAGGTCGCTCCTTTCATTTTCATTTTTGCCCATTAAAGGCCTAAAGAAAAGTCAGCTGCCCCAATTCACTCATCACTATAAGGGTTTAAACAGTTTGACTGAAGTATCTCTGTGCAGACAGCACAAACATTATTACTAATAACTTTACTCTTTAACCATATTAGAATTGACAAAGTTTGAAATCTTATGTGAAATTGCTCATGCTATTAAAGGGGATATGTTGATCATGGTTTACTGTCAAAGTTTATCATTGTAAATTGCTGTGGCGACCTAACCATATTCTCAACCGTAGGCAATGCCTCAGGCAATATATACAGCTAGCAAGCATATGTAGGAGCAGCAACTCTTGATGGATGGATTGAAAGCAGATAGATAACAGAAATAAAAAAGTAAAAGCAAATATCATGAAACCAAAAGAAAAATAAGACCTATCTTTGCCAAATTAAGTGCATCTTGTGGCTATTCAGCAGTAATGACAGAAGACTTTCATTAAATTGTCGCACACTGTGGATTAAAACACAACTCTGCAACATCCAATTTAAATGACATTTTTGAAAAAGTTTAACATGTTATTTTCAGTTTGACCAAAAAAAAATCAAAGTTCAAAATTATTTTTGTTCTTCCCACCTTTAGAAAGAATGGCATGTAAGAGAGCTTGATCCCGCGTTCTTCAGTCACAGCTTTGAGCTCTTTCCGTAGCTTCACAAGACGGGTTAAATTCACTTCTTCATTGTAGCCAAAATGAGGAATTTTCAGAGCAGCGGACATGGTTTTTACCATAGCCTTCTGGATCCCTGTGGTCAAAAAGTGTCCAAACTATTATGCTTTGCAGATATTCATATACAGAATATTTAAAAAATTAGATAATTCTACTAACTTAGTTCTTCATACATTATAGGTTTACTTGAAAAAAACTTTACATAACTGGCACATTTGCAAATTTTCAGGGCCGAGGTTGATTTACATGGACTGTGGTCTTCAGTTAAACAGGATCTTTGAAAGTACCTTGCATCTTCTGCCCTTCATGTTCTAACAATTTGCCTTTGCCCGCCCACTACTCTGCAGAGAGAATACCTCATTGTTCTGGAACTGGCTGCTTGTAAACTTGCCACAGCAGCTTGTGGCAGATTACCTTCTAACCTTTCTACCCAGAAGAAATGGGAAGGAGAAGAAACTCACAAGCAAATTGTCAATTGTGGCTTTTGAGTATTAGCAGGGTTGAGATTGAGAAGTCCCCATACAGATAATTGTGGATACTTATTCACTTTGTGCATTTTGTGACATAGTAAACTAGTATTCCAATGTATTGTGTCACTGCACCAATCGAGATCATTCACTTTTAAAAAATCATAATTAAACTTTATGTAAAATTTGAAATATTCACAAACGTGGTACCTTTAACTGGTTCAGTTCTATCTTTTTCAGTAAACTCCAAAGTTGGAGCTATTGGTTTAGAAACAGATGGTATCCCTTTAGGCTTAGATAGAATCGGTTCCGGTGGAGGCGGACTTATCTCAGGTGATAGCGGCAAAATAGCCCCGGTTTGTTTAGCCAAGTAGTTTAGTATATCTTCTTTGAGGATTCGTTCATCTTTTCCAGTCCCAACCACTTCACTCAGCTTTATCTGATTAAAGAAGATACTGTATTAAATATTTGTGATTAAGCTGTATGATTAGTCGGTGGTGTTCTAACAGTTGCTGTCACAGAGAGGAGGGACACAAGTTTGATGTTGCTCCATCCCATGCATTCCAGGAAAGTAAGGATAGAAATTGCAGAGGTGCTGGCCATAATTCTCCAATCTTTCCTGGATACACGGGTGGCGCCAAGAATTGGAGGACTGTAAATTTTATGCACAAGGAGGGATAAATCTAGCAACTACAGGCCAGTTATTTTAACTTTGCTCGTGGAGAAGCTTTGAGAGAAAAAAAAATAACAGCCACTTGGAAAAAGAAAGGAAAACCAACAAGGATTTAAGAGCAAATTGCTTTTGATTAACTTGATTGGGTTTTCATGATGGGTTACAGGAGACGGTGGAAGAGACCAATGTAGTTGATCTTTTTTTATATAGACTTTGGATAGGTGCTTGATAAATTGCCATATATTAGGCTTGATATGAAAATTGAAGCCTATGAGATAGTTCGGGCATTGTAAGCATGGAAACAAAACGGGGGCGGCACGATGGTGCAGTGGTTAGCATTGCTGCCTCATGGCACCGAGGCCCCGGGTTCAATCCCGGCCCCGGGTCACTGTCCATGTGGAGTTTGCACATTCTCCCCGTGTCTGTGTGGGTCTCACCCCTATCACCCAAAAATGTGCAGGGTAGGTGGATTGGCCACGCCAAATTGCACCTTAATTGGAAAAAAGGGATTGGGTACTCTAAATTTATTTTTTTTTGAAAGAAAAGAAAAGTATGGAAATAAAACTGGCTAAGGGATGGAAAACAAAAGATCAACTGCATTGGTCTCTTCCACCGTCTCCTGTAACCCATCATGAAAACCCAATCAAGTTAATCAAAAGCAATTTGCTCTTAAATCCTTGTGAATGGATGTTTCTCAGATTAGAGTTAAGGTTTAGTACAAGGACCACTGGTGTTTATGATATTAATGGCTAAGGATACAGGGCATAATTTGCTGATGACAAAACCTGGAAGTAGTAAACAGTAAACAACAACTACTTATATTTATATAGCACTTTCAACAAAAGAAAACATCTCAAGGTGCTACACAGGAGTGTTTGAAAACAAAATTGGACACAGAGTTATGTAAGACAATACTTGGGCAAAAGGGGTAGGTGTTAAAAGAGGAAAACGGTGGGACTTCCGGCGACGGCAGGCGGGAGGCAGCCGCACACTGGAAGGCTCCCGCTAGGGAATAGGAATTTCAGAGTTTTAACGTCCGGTCCCAGGGGCAACGAAGGCTGAAAAGGCTGTAAGAAGGCACAGGGAGGAGAAATGTCTAAGTTTGGGAGAAAAACGGCCGTGAAAAAGGGAGTTAACGGAAGTCCGTCGGGGAGCGAAAAAGTCAGCGCAGGAACTGTAAGGAAAGCAGAGGCTGGAGCATCAGGGGAGACCGCATTGCTCACAGCAGAAGAAATGACCAAGGTGATGGCTGTGGAACTTGAAAAACAGTTCACAAAATACAAAGCAATGAAGGAGATGGGGGTGGTATTGAAAGGGCTGGTGGAGGAGGCGATTGCCCCGGTGAGGGCGGCGGTATCAAGCGCAACGGCAGAGGTGCAGGAGCAAGGTGAGACACTGAAAGAATTCATAGATTATCATAGAATTTACAGTGTAGAAGGGCCCATCGAGTCTGCACCGGCTCTTGGAAAGAGCACCCTACCCAAGGTCAACAGCTCCACCCTATCCCCATAACCCAGTAACCCCACCCAACACTAAGGGCAATTTTGGACACTAAGGGCGAGTTATCATGGCCAATCCACCTAACCTGCACATCTTTGGACTGTGGGAGGAAACCGGAGCACCCGGAGGAAACCCACGCACACACGGGGAGGATGTGCAGACTCCGCACAGACAGTGACCCAAGCTGGAATCGAACCTGGGACCCTGGAGCTGTGAAGCAATTGTGCTATCCACAATGCTACCATGCTGCCGTGCTGATCCTAAGTCTGGATCATCCTTATGGATAGATGTGGATGTACAGCAAAGCTGCTGCCCAGTCTTTGTTTGGTCTCCCTGTGGTTTAGTGGAGGCTGAACCATGAGCTGTGAATACAGATTAGAGTGTGACTTTCAATTTGACAGAGGCTCCACTAAGGCAGAGGTGGACTCCTAATGGTACTGGAGAACTCATGACCCAAGGAGTCATAGAACAAAAATATGGAACGCTTCACGAATCTGCGTGTCATCCTTGCGCAGAGGCCATGCTAATCTTCTCTGTATCGTTCCAATTTTAATATATGTGCTGCCGAAGCGAGCATAATTGGAAGAGGCATTATCGCAGCACAGTGATCAACTCACCTCGATGGGGAAGGAGTTGCGAAGGGTGATAGAGACCAACAAGGGTCTGCGAGACAAAATGGAAGACCTGGAAAACAGATCCAGGCGACAGAATCCGAGGATTGTGGGTCTGCCCTAAGGGGTGGAAGGCCCGAGGCCGACAGAGTATTTTGCCACGATGATGGTGAAGCAGTTGTGGGGGGGGGGGGGGAAAGAGCTATTTTTTGGGGGGGCGGGGGAAGAGAGAGAGAGAGAGAGAGAGAGAGAGAGAGAGAGGAGAGAGAAACGGCGATCCCTCCCGATATGAACTGGATCGGGCTCATTGGTCATGGAGGCCTATACCAAAGGCGATTGAGCTGCCAAGAGTAGTAACTCCGTGTTTCCGTAGATATAGCGTGAAGGAGAAAGTCCTGTGCTGGGCAAAGCAGAAGCGGGTGGTGCAGTGGGCTGGAGCTGGTATACGCATATACCAGGACTTTACGGTGGAGCAGGCGAGGAGGCGGGCTGCCTTCAGCCAGGTGAAGAAGGCGCTGTACATCAGTAAGGTGCAATGCGACATAGTATTATCCATCTAAGTTGAGGGTGACCTACAAATCCAAGGACTTTTATTTTGGGACAGCGGAAGAGTTTGTGAAGGCAGAAGGACTGTGGCAGAATTGAGAAATGGTCGTGCACCGATGTCGCCTCATGTAACTTTATTTTTTTCACTGCGTGTTGGTGTATGTACTAAATGAGTCGACGTTGTATATATTTGGACAAGGGAAGAGAGGGGACTTTCATTTGCAATGATGGTTCCTTGGGACTTATTGCGGGGTTGTGTGCTAAGGAGATGGCTTGGTTTTCCTGGGACCGGGCAAGGGGGAAGGAGACCCGGAAAGGGATTGACATTGTATTCGTTACCATTTACTGTTTGTTGGTGGGGTGTAAATTCTGAAGAAAATGGAAAATAAAAATATTTATTTTAAAAAAGAGGAAAACGGTAGAAGGGTAATGAGGTGGAGGCTATAAAAGGGCATTCCACAGCTTAGAGCATAGACAGCTGAAAGTCACCAATGATGGAGCAATTCAAATTGGGCGACTCATGAGACTTGCATTTGAGGACAGATATCTTAAAGGGCTGCGGAATTGGAGGACGTTGCAGAGATAGGGATGGACGAAGACATGGAGGGATTTGAAAGCAAGGTCGAAAATGTTAAAATCAATCGTTGCTTGGCCAGGAGCCAACGTAGGTCAGGGAGCACATGGAGTGATAGGCCTAACATGGTGTGACTAAGGGCACGGATAGCAGAGTTTTGGAGGACTTCAAATTGACAGAATGTGAGAAGCCAGCCAAAAGTGTCCTGGAATAGTAAAGTCACGAGGTAGCAAAGACATGGATGAGGGCTTCAGCCACAAATTTGCTGAGACAGGAGTGGAATTGGGTGATGGTACAGAGGTGGAAATAGGTAATCTTAGTGGTGGCATGGAAATATGTTCAGAAGTTCATCTCGGAGTCAAATACAACAACTAGGTTATAAACAGTCAGGCTGATTTATTCTTTTTTTTAAAGTATAAATTTAGAGTACCCAATTCATTTTTTCCAATTAAAGGACAATTTGGCCAATCCACCCACCCTGCACTTTTTGTGGGTTGTTGGGGAGAAACCCACGCAAACACGGGGAGAATGTGCAAACTCCACACGGACAGTGACCCAGGGCTGGGATCGAACCTGGGATCTCGGTGCCATGAGGCAGCAGTTCTAACCACTGCCCCACCGTGCTGCCCCAGACTGATTTATTCTTGGTCAGTTGCCAGAGCGGGGTGGTGTTGATAACTAGGAAATGGAGTTTGTACCGGGGACCGAAGATGATGGTTTCAGTTGCAGGAAACATCTGCTTGTGCAGTATGGATGTCGGACCAGCAGTTTAACAATTTAGCAACAGTGAAGTGAGGTAGAGCTGAATGCCATCTCAGTCGATGTGAAAAAGTAGATGTGTTATTTTGGATGATGTTGCATTTAAATAAGACAAAGGGCCATGATTAGACAAAAACAAAGATAGTAACAGACTTCAATAGAACACAAGGCAGGCTGGTGTAATTTTTTTTAAAAATTCATTTACAGGATGATACAGTCCAAAGACGTGCAGGTTAGGTGGATTGGCCATGCTAAATTACCCGTAGTGTCCATAAGGGTTGGGAGGGGTTATTGGGTTGCGGGGATAAGGTGGAAGTGAGGGATTAATGTGGGTCGGTGCAGACTCGATGGGCCGAATGGCCTCCTTCTGCACTGTATGTTCTATGTAATCTATGTATGTAATCTATGATGAAGGCATCACTGGTTCAGCCAGCATTTATTGCCTTTCCCTGAACCGCTGCAGTCCTTGTGTGTAGGTACACCCACAGTGCTGTTAGGGAGGGGGTTCCAGGATGTTGCCCCAGTGACAGTGAAGGAGCGGCGATATATTTCCAAGTCAGGGTGGTGAGTCACTTGAAGGGGAACCTCCAGGTGGTGGGATTCCCAGGCATCTGCTGCTCTTGTCTTTCTAGATGGAAGTGGTCGTGGGTTTGGAAGGTGTTGTCTAAGGAACCTTGGGGAGTTACTGCCGTGCATCTTGTAGATGGTACACACAGATGTCACTGTTCGTCGGTGGTGGAGGGTTTGAATGTTTGTGGAAGGGGGAGCAATGAAGAGGACTGCTTCGTCCTGGATGGTGTTGAGCTTCTCGAGTGTTGTTGGAGCTGCACTCATCCAGCAAGTGGAGAGTATTGCATTGCACTCATGACTTGTGTCTTGCAGATGGTGGACAGGCTTTGGGGGATCAGGAGGCGAGTTACTCACCATAGAATTCCTCGCCTTTGACCTGCCCTGATAGCAGGGTGAATATATTGACAGATAGAAATCAACACTGCAATGTGTGAGGTGATAAACTTTGGTGGGAAGAATGAGGAGAAACAATATAACTTTAAAGAGGATGAGTGTAAAGACAGACATTTTGAGCAGTTTGTGCACAAATCTTTGAGTGTGCAGGACAGGTTAACAAAGCATTTGGGATCCCAGGCTTTATAGAGCCAAGGAGTACAAGATCCAAGAAGTTATCTAAATCTACATAAAACTGTAGTTTGGCCCAACTGGAGTATTATATTCAATTCTGGGCACCCGTGAAGGCGTTGAGAGGTGCAGAAAAGATTTACTCAAATGGTTATATGTGTACAGAAACTAAAGCTATATCGATAGACCGGAGAAGGTGACGTAATTCACCCTAGAGCAGAGAAGGTTAATAAGAAATTTGATAGAGATGTATAAAATCTTGAAAAAGTTCTCAATAGCTGGAGGATCAATAACCAGAGGGCACAGATTTGAAATGATTGACCAAAGAAGCAGAGGCGACATAAAGCAAAGAGTGGGTAAGATTTGGAATGGACTGCTTGATAGGGTGGTGGTTAGAAATTCAAGAGCAACCTTCAAATTGAATTGGATAAATTCTGAAAGGAGAAAGAATTGCCCAGATATGGGGTAAGGGTGGGGAAATGGGTCTAATGGAATAGTTCTTTAAAAGGCAACGGTTTGATGGGCCGAATGTTGTACTCCTCTACGATTCTATGCCATTTAGGGTGTGTATTCTACATGAGAAGAGTACACAGCTGCAATATCATTTCCTTTAGAGATTGTGACCGACTTGATGTATGTTTCCAGAATTTTCTGTGCTAACGAAGCGAGGCTGAACCACAACTCAGGCTGCAATGAAACACCAAGAAACCGTCAACATTCAATGGAATCTAAATGAAGCCAGGAGATTTAATGGCAGCGAGAACTGTAAGTGAACAATGATAACCTGTAAATCACCTTGATTACAGTACAAAAACACCTCAAACAAAAATCAGATAAACCGGACTCTTTGAATAAGAACCTAAACACTATTGTTTGGATCTGTTCTAAGTGCGGTATCTTCTCAAACACTGACACTGCAGCATTTCAAATCTTTCAGCTCCATGGCAACATTTGCAATAAGCTAACATATTTCCATAGGGTCATTTTTCTTCTACAAAGAAGAGCACTGACAGCAAACAACATTGTATGCTTAATATACAACCTTAAATCAAAAACTTTTCTTTTCGTCGTTTCCTAGAAACAGGAATACCTTTCAAAAACAAGTGTGTCTTTTTATTGCAGACACAGATGTGAATTAGCTTTTTAGTGGCTGATAATGGGAGAATGTTAGACAAACAAAGACCAGACCATCAAGAAATTGTCTCAAAACCTACATTGTTCTCCATGGCGAGTCTACGTACAGCTGGTGTTGCCAGTATTTTCTGCCCTTTTATTTCCTGGTGCGTATGTTCCTCGTTCAACACCGCAGGAGCTTCAACAACATCCTGCTCCGGTACAACAGCTGCGGCAGAAGCACAGGGAAGACAATTAAATTAGTTGCTGCTAAAATCATAGAATTATTCAACTTTGATTATTTTCCCTAGCCCATGGACTGATTTGAACAGAGGTCAGTGAAAATATTGAAACACAAAATGCATCTGATGAAGACCATGTCCAGAAAATGGCAAAGTTAGTGTCAGTAAAAATATGAATAAAAGCAAATTGCAAATTTATATTTGTTGTGGTTGTGAATTAAGATTTTCCAGGTGGTACGGTGGCGCAGTGGTTAGCATGGTGCCGAGGACCAGGTTCGATCTCGGCCCCGGGTTAGTGTCCATGTGAAGTTTGTACATTCTCCCTGTGTCTGCGTGGGTCTCACCCCCACAAAACACAGATGCGCAGGGCAGGTGGATTGGTCACGCTAAATTGCCCCTTAAATTAACTTTATAAAAAAAAAGTTTAATAAAAAAAGATTTTCCAGGTTTGTATCATGCCTATGTTGTGCATCAGGTTAGCAACTGTACTTTCACCCTTGGGATATCAACAATTAAAATGGACACCCGCAGCACAGGCTGACATACAAGTTGGAACACTTGGACTTTGGATTTCACAATTTTAAACTGAACAACAGCTGAGTGGCATACCATGTGTAAAAATCACTTTGTTGCAATTGGGTTACAGGGTGCTGTGACGTCGGAGATATCTGTTGGGACAGAATGAAGTCTGGCTTTGGTTCTGTAAATAGCTCTCGAGCTGAAAGTGCTTAAAGGGGAGGGGCAGCACGGTGGTGCAGTGGTAGCACTACAGTTTCACGGTGCCGGGGTCCCAGGTTCGATCCTGGCTCTGGGTCACTGTCCATGTGGAGTTTGCACATTCTCCCCGTGTTTGCGTGGGTTTCACCCTCACAACCCAAAGATATGCAAGGTAGGTGGATTGAACACGCTAAATTGCCCCTTAATTGGAAAAAAATTAATTGGGTACACTAAATTTATAAAAAAATAAAATCAAAAAACCTGTTCCACTCCCCACAATTGGCGCTTTACAAATAAATCCTAAAATTAGCATGCCAAAGCCTCACTGTGCATTTTAAATCTTCCATTTTTATCACAAGTATATTCACCATGTTATGAAAAAGGGAGTTACACAATTTAGTTACAACCACACAAAATGCATGTGAGGACATCAACGGCTCTCTGGCTGTCAGTCTGAAACAAATTTTGTTGATCGAGGCACCAGTACAAGCTACATCAAAACATCAAAGCTTTTGATAGAACGCAACCCGTTCAATTAACTTCTCCTGCCACTCATGAGTAACACAGGAGTAGAACTACAGCATTTAACAATATTCTGTAAATGCAGTGCTACAAATTAACAGTATTTTCCAATCAATTTAACAAAAACACAATAACATTATTGTTCTTCTGAAGGGTGAGAGAGATTTGTGCATGACAGAAGAACAAGATCACCTGCAATGGGAACAATGTAGGAATTCTGCCATGGCACAGCTTAATACAACCATTAAAGAAAGGATGGTCTTGGAAAAACCTTCAGTGAAACAACTGTTAATAGTGCTTACAATCTCTGTATCTCAGGTTCTTATTCCAACTCCCCTGCCAAGCCTGAGCATTGGTCACCATGATACAATCTTCACCAACAAATATTCCAAATTAAAGGATTGTTAAGCCATCAATCCAAGGCAAATCTTCAGCTGCATTCTGTAGTACAAGGGATATGCCGCATCCAATAGAGGGAGAAACTATAAATCCCCCTACTTACCCAAGGCAAACACATTGGCAAGATGAGACCTACCTATGCCACTACTTTAAAACATTTTGTTCATGTAAGGCTGGCATTTATTGCCCATCTCTAATTATATTTGTGGTGGGGGTATAGGTGCAACGTCTCTAAATCAGGATTGAGTCCATGTCAGATTTTAGATCTTAATGTTTTTGGAGGAAGGAATATTGGAACTTTAACTTAATTAGTAGGAGACACGTGAAATCAAGTGATTAGTTTATTTTTGTTAAAGTCTGAAAAATATATACAATAGGGAACGGATGTTTTTTAAAATTAAATAACAAGGCTGTGCTGAATTCAAAGTACAGGTATGTAAGCCGGATTGGGTGGGGTCAAGAGTTGCTTGGACCACTTGGAGTGGGGGTAAAAAATGGCGCATGAAGCAGAAACCTAGTCCAGCTCACCACCATGCCAAAGCACCTGTCCGAATTGGCCTGATAAGTTGTTTTACTCAGCTAATGACAACTAAAATTGATGCATGGAAACTTATTAAAATGTCCGGTTTTTGGACAACTGGATTTGAGACACTGCTCCTGTAGCTGACTCCCTTCTTGAACTGCAACTTTTTTATCGTGATTTCTTACAACTGAGTGGCTTGCTAGGCCATTGCAGAGGGCATTTAAGAGTCAACTATATATACTGACAGTACACATGGGGTGGATTAATGAACACAGTTCCAAATTTTGGGAACAACTTGAGGGGAAGGAACAAATTTTCTTTAAGATCGGAAATTGTCTCAGATGGAGTTCCTCATTCTCAAACTGAATTTCCTAATCCATATTTGCAATAAAGTTTCATAGTTAGTGGTACTTCTCAAGTATCCCCACCAAAGGAGAGGACAGGGTTAGCCAAGCTTGCTCAAATCCACGCCCAATATTCACACAGCATACTTTTCTAACATTGGCCAACTGATTAACAATCAAGAGCAAAAATAATTGCTGATATTGACCATCCTTTCTTCAAGGGGTTGAGATTAATTGCAGCATTACTACTACCACCACCCTATCTAAGATCAACTAATTCAGCGATGATCATTATCAAACCTGGAACATTCTAAGTCAGTGTGGCGAACTATCATTCCTGTGAGGAAGAAGGATAAATATGGCAAATTTCGTGATCCTTGGATAACGAGGGATATTGTAGGCCTCGTCAAAAAGAAAAAGGAGGCATTTGTCAGGGCTAGAAGGCTGGGAACAGACGAAGCCTGTGTGGAATATAAGGAAAGTAGGAAGGAACTTAAGCAAGGAGTCAGGAGAGCTGAAAGGGGTCACGAAAAGTCATTGGCAAATAGGGTTAAGGAAAATCCCAAGGCTTTTTACACGTACATAAAAAGCAAGAGGGTAGCCAGGGAAAGGGTTGGCCCACTGAAGGACAGGGGAGGGAATCTATGTGTGGAGCCAGAGGAAATGGGCGAGGTACTAAATGAATACTTTGCATCAGTATTCACCAAAGAGAAGAAATTGGTGGATGTTGAATCTGGCGAAGGGTGTGTAGATAGCCTGGGTCACATTGAGATCCAAAAAGACGAGGTTTTGGGCATCTTGAAAAATATTAAGGTAGATAAGTCCCCAGGGTCTGATGGGATCTACCCCAGAATACTGAAGGAGGCAAGAGAGGAAATTGCTGAGGCCTTGACAGAAATCTTTGGATCCTCACTGTCTTTAGGTGATGTCCCGGACAGGAGAATAGCCAATGTTGTTCCTTTGTTTAAGAAGGGTAGCAAGGATAATCCAGGGAACTACAGGCCGGTGAGCCTTACATCAGTGGTAGGGAAATTACTGGAGAGAATTCTTCGAGACAGGATCTACTCCCATTTGGAAGCAAGGGGTCGTATTAGCAAGAGGCAGACGGTTTTGTGAAGGGGAGGTTGTGTCTCACTAACTTGATAGAGTTTTTCGAGGAGGTCACAAAGATGATTGATGCAGGTAGGGCAGTGGATGCTGTCTATATGGACTCCAGTAAGGCCTTTGACAAGGTCCCTCGTGGCAGACTGGTACAAAAGGTAAAGTCACACGGGATCAGAGGTGAGCTGGCAAGATGGATACAGAACTGGCTAGGTCATAGAAGGCAGAGAGTAGCAGTGGAAGGGTGCTTTTCTGATTGGAGGGCTGTGACTAGTGGTGTTCCACAGGGATCAGTGCTGGGACCTTTGCTACTCGTAGTATATATAAATGATTTGGAGGAAAATGTAACTCGTCTGATTAGTAAGTTTGCGGACGACACAAAGGTTGGTATAATTGCGGATAGCGATGAGGACTGTCAGAGGATACAGCAGGATTTAGAACGTTTGGAGACTTAGGCGGCAAGATGGCAGATGGAGTTTAATTCGGACAAATGTGAGACGATGCATTTTGGAAGGTCTAATACAGGTAGGGGATATACAGTGAATGGTAGAACCCTCAAGAGTATTGACAGTCAGAGATATCTTGGTGTACAGGTCCACAGGTCACTGAAAGGGGCAACCCAGGTGGAGAAGGTAGTCAAGAAGGCATACGGCATGCTTGCCTTCATATGCCGGGGCATTGAGTATAAAAATTGGTAAGTCATGTTGCAGCTGTATAGAACCTTAGTTAGGCCACACTTGGAGTATAGTGTTCAATTCTGGTCGCCACACTACCAGGAGGATGTGGAGGCTTTAGAGAGGGTGCAGAAGAGATTTATCAGGATGTTGCCTGGTATGGTGGGCATTAGCTATGAGGAGAGGTTGAATAAACTTGGTTTGTTCTCACTGGAATGAAGAAGGTTGAGGGACGACCTGAAAGAGGTCTACAAAATTATGAGGGGCATAGACAGAGTGGATAGTCAGAGACTTTTTCCCAGGGTAGAGGGGTCAATTACTAGGGAGTATAGGTTTAAGGTGCGAGGGGCAAGGTTTAGAGGAGATGTGCGAGGCAAATATTTTTACACAGAGGGTAGTGGGCACCTGGAACTCGCTGCCGGAGGAGCTGGTGGAAGCAGGGACGATAGTGACGTTTAAGGGGCATCTTGACAAATACATGAATAGATGGGAATAGAGGGATACGGATCCTGGAAGTGTAGAAGATTTTAGTTTAGACGGGCAGCATGGTCGGCGCAGGCTTGGAGGGCAGAAGGGCCTGTTCCTGTGCTGTACTTTTCTTTGTTCTTCGTTGTTCTTTGAGCACATTTTATCACCAGCAGTTAGAGTCACATTTCATTTTTTGAACTGGAATAAAAATATTTTGATTCACACTGACCTAACTCATTGGATTTTGAGATTAAAATGTAGCCACTCAAGACATCTGTCAAACTGAGATTCATGGAATCGTACAGTGAAGAAGGATGCCATTCAGATCAGGGACTTATGCAGGAACTGAAGAATTTAGGTTGGGGGTGGCTGTTTGAGGGTAAATCAACATCTGACATGTGGGAGTCTTTCTAAAGTCAGTTGATTAGAATTCAGGACCGGCATGTTCCTGTGAGGATGAAGGATAAGTATGGCAAGTTTCGGGAACCTTGGATAATGAGGGATATTGTGATCCTAGTCAAAAAGTAAAAAGCATTCGTACGGTCGAGAAGGCTGAGAACAGACAAAACTCTTGAAGAATATAAAGAAAGTAGGAAGGAGCTTAACGAGTCAGGAGGGGTAAAGGGGGGTCATTAAACTTCCTTGGCAAACAGGATTAAGAAGAATCCCAAGGCATTTTATACATATATAAAGAGCAAGAGGGTAGCCAGGGAAAGGGTAGGCCCAATCAAAGATCGAGGAGGGAATCTATGCGTGAAGCCAGAGGAAGTAGGCGAGGTACTAATTGAGTACTTTGCATCAATATTCACCAAAGAGAAGGACTTTGTGGATGATGAGTCTATGGAAGGGTGTGGATATAGTCTGGGCGATGTCGATATCAAAAAGGTGCATCTTAAAAAGCATTAAAGTAGATAGGTCCCCAGGGCCTGGTGGGATCTAGCCCAGAAGACCGAGAGAGACAAGGGAAGAAATTGCTGGTGCCTTGACAGAAATCTTTGTATCCTCATTTACTATAGGTGAGGTCCCAGAGGGCTGGAGAATAGCCAATGTTGTTCCTCTGTTTAAGAAGGGTAGCAGGGATAATCCAGGAAATTATAGGCCGGTGAGCCGTACGTCAGTGGTATGAAAATTATTGGAGAAGATTCTTAGGGACAGGATTTACTCACAGTTGGAAACAAATTGACTTATTGGTGATAGGCAGCATGGTTTTGTGAAGGGTAGGTCGTGTTTCACTAACTTGATCGAGTCTTTTGAGTAAGTGACTAAGATGATTGATGAAGGAGGGGCAGTGCATGTTATCTACATGGACTTTAGTGAAGCCTTCAACAAGGTCCCGCATGGCAGACTGGTAGAAACGGTGAAGTCACACAGGATCAGAGGTGAGCTGGAAAGATGGATGCAGAACTGGCTCGGTCGTAGAAGACAGAGGGTAGCGGTGGAAAGGTGCTTTTCTGAATTGAAGGCTGTGATTAGTGGTGTTACGCAGGGATCAGTGCTGGGACATTCATTGTTCGCAGTATATATAAATGATTTGGAGGAAAATGTAGCTGGTCTGATTAGTACGCTTGTGGACGGCACAAAGATTGGTGAAGTTGCGGATAGTGAAGAGGATTGTCAGAGGATACAGCAGAATATAGATCGGTTGGAGACTTGGGCCGACTAATGGCAGATGGAGGTTAATCTGGACCAATGTGAGGTAACGCATTTTGGAAGGTGTAATACAGGTGGGAATTTACCGTAAATGGCAGAACACTTAATAATAATAATCACTTATTGTCACAAGTAGGCTTCAATGAAGTTACTGTGAAAAGCCCCTAGTCGCCACATTCCACCGCCTGCTCGGGGAGGACGGTACAGGAAATGAACCCGCGCTGCTGGCTTTGTTCTGCATTACAAGCCAGCTGTTTAGCCCATTGTGTACATAGCCCACAAATACACTTAGGAGTATTGACAGGCAGAGCTTTCTGTACAGGTGCAGAGATCACTGAATGTGGCAATGTAAGTGGGCTAAGATAGTCAAGAAGGCATACGGCACACTTGCCTTCATCGGTCGGGGCATTTGAGTAGTAAAATTGGCAAGTCATGCTGCAGCTGTACAGAACATTAATACGGCCACATTTGGAATATTGCGTACAATTCTGGTCGCCACACTATCAGAAGGATGTGGATGCTTTGGAGAGAGTACAGAAGAGGTTTACCAGGATGTTGCCTGGTCTAGTTAGGAGGAGAGGTTGGATAAACTCGGATTGTTTGCATTGGAACGACGGAGGCTGAGGGGCGACCTGATAGAGGTTTATAAAATTATGAGCATCATCGACAGAGTGGATAGTCAGACGCTTTTTTCCAGTGTGGATAAGTCAATTACTAGGAGTCATACGTTTAGGGTGCGAGGGGGGAAAGTTTAGAGGAAATGTGCGAGGCAAGTTTTTTTTTAAACTCAGAGGGTGGTGAGTGTCTGCACATGCTGCTGGGGGAGGTGGTGGAAGCAGAAATGATAGTGATGTTTAAGAGGCATCTTGACGAATATATGAAGAGGATGGAATAGAGGGATGCAGACCCCGAAATGCAGAAGGTTTTAGTTTAGACAGACATCGTGATCGGTGCAGGCTTGGAGGGCCAAAGTTCCTGTGCCATACAGTTCTTTGCTCTCATCATACCTGTACAGCCTCTTTAAAAGAGCAATCCAAATAGTCCCTTCTTTGTTCTTTCCTCGTAGCCCTGTAATTTTTTCCTTTAGGGGTGTGTGGAATTTCCATTTGAAAGTTATTATTGAATCTACTTCCATCGCCCTTTCAAGCATTACATTACAGTTCATAACAAATTGCTGCACAATTTATTATTGCTCCCCTAATTCTTTTGCTTTCACCTTAAATCTGATTACAGAATCTCCTCCCAATGGAAAGTTTGTCTTTAGTCACATGCTCAAAACTCTTCATAACTTTGAACACCACTTATAAACTTCTCTGCTCCAAAAACAATACCAATTTATCTAGTCTCTCCACATTACTGAAGTTGCACTTCCTAGTAACATTCTGGTTAGTCTCCTTCATAAAATGTGTTGCCCATAACTGTAAATAATGCAATAGGAGGAGGGGGAGGGGGCCATGATTCCAATCAGATTCCTCTTTCATAGCTTTTACTTTCACACAAATCAGAACCAACGCAAATTAAACATGAATTAATAGGCAAATGATACTTCAAATAAAAAGGTAAATTTTACTTCAAGTAGTTGATACAATAAATATATGTCTTATGTAATCACAAGTATTTGCATCACTCCCCACACAAATAATGTTAAACTACATAACTACACAGTCCCACAATATGTTAATCTTTACTCATGCAAGGTAGGTCAGGATTCCTATCCAACAACAGCTTTCACGTTAAAGTATCACACATACAATTATCATCAGCAAGACACTCTTTCCAGAGTTTCTTTTCAATCGACCAACTAATAACATCCCCAGTTTGGTCACTTCTGAGAAAATATCCATCTCTCTAGCATTTCTGAACTAGTCACACAACCTTCCAGGTTTTAAACCTTTTTAGCACCATACTTCCACGAGCTCCTGTTTGCTTTTCTGCCAAATAGAGAAATTACCTCTTTTTGAGAATTACTTTTACTCTTCGCAAGAATTTTGTTCCTCTTTCTGTCTGCTTTCTCTTTTTGTCTGCTGGCTGCCTTCATCTTCCAGCTCCTCTGTTTTTAGCTCTCTTTTTTTAGCCAGCCACCTAGCTTCTTTCTTAACTTCCTTCCTTTTGATGTTGCTTCCAGGTCAAATTTCAACTTGATTCCTTTACAATTGATAAGATATTCTTAAAAGTCTTCTTCAAACATTCTTTAAAAAGCAACTACAGATTCCACAAACCTTTTAAAGAAATCACAAATTTTCCTTACTGGACTGCCTCTGGGTCGAAGGTCATCACACCAGTGATTTCCATTCCAATTGTCTTCCTGCACCTAGTGGTGCACTAAGGCACACTTTCATCTGTTTCTACTGCTATTAGTTCCTGGAATAGGTCGCTAGTCTGTCAGCAAGGGCTTATAGCTTGAGCGACGCCATAGGTTATAGCTTGAGTGTGGCTGACCAAGTGTCTCTCCTGTTCTTACTGCCAGCCATTGGCATGTTTGGAAGGATTTTCAGGTTGACACTCAATGTGTTTAACTGCATTATGAATGCACCATCCTTGGCCAACAACTCCGGAGTGGGACTTAAACCAAGAGCTTCTGGCTTCGAGGCAGAGACTCTACCCACTACACCACAAGACCTCTTATACCAGTGATTTACAAAGGACTAATTCTAGCCTCTTATGCATTTCCAATTTTAACTACTCCACCACTGCCATAACTTCAGCTTCCTAGGTCCCAATATCTGGAATTCCACCCCACACCTCTCTGCTACTCACCTTACTTTCCTTAAGACATTTCTTAAAACCTACCCTTTGACCTAATATCGCCATACGTGGCTTGGTGTCATACTTAGTTTTATAATGCTCCTGTAAAACACCTTGGGATGCTTCGTTATGTTAAGTGTGCTATATATGTTGGTGATGTTATTTAGCAAAACTTCCTTGCTTTTGCATGCTTCGTCTAGATTTATAAAGCAAAGGAATTAACATGTTTTTTTAACTTGGCCTGCCACCTTCAAAGATTTGTGAATATAAATTGATCTCCCTATTTTTGCACCACTTTTTAAATTTTCCATTTTGCCTATATTGGCTCTCGTCATTCGTTCTTACAAAAATGTACGTGCCATGCACATTTTATTGAAATGAGGCATTTTTACAAATATTTAGTGATGATAATGTGCGACTTCCAAAACCCCCCCAAAACAGATTAGTTCTCAAGTTTGCTGTACCTCTTACAGCTTCTGTTTCTATATCAACGAGCGGTTTGCCCACATAAGCAGTGTCATCCACGCTATAATAAATTTTTCGAATCACACCATCATATCGGCTCGTTATTGTAACTGATGCTTTGTCACTCTGAACTTCACAGATGCTGTCAAACTGCGATACTGTGTCTCCCACATTCACGTACCTGTAGAAACAAAAAAGCCACCTTATATTTCTGAAATAAACATGAAGAACAAAATACAAGTATAACATGGAGGTCTTCATAAAGCAGCTCAAGATGAAAAGGCATTCTCCTGCCAAAAACAAATTTAGAAACACAACTTGCATTTTTATAGCACTTTAACAGCAGTACTTCAAGGAATCGCTTCTAATAATCTGCTGATCACCAGAGTACAAAAAACTAATTATTAATATATAGAATCAACAAATTTAGGGACAGCACGGTGGCGCAGTGGTTAGCACTGCTGCCTCACGCCGTCGAGGACTGGGTTGGATCTCGGCCTCGGGTCACTGTCCATGTGGAGTTTCCACATTTTCCCCGTGTCAGCATGAGTCTCACCCCCACAACTCAAAAGGATGTGAGGGTAGGTGAATTAGTCATGCTAAGTTGCCCCTTAATTGGGAAAAAAATAATTGGGTGCTCTAAATTATTTTTTTAAAAAGAATCGACAAATTTGATCCTTCAACATGCTCAGTTTTCAGCCTGTTCTGTATTGAATTTGCTTAAGCAGCAAGGACACTGCAAATGGCTGTAGTCATGTTAGGGGAAGAGAAAAAAAGCTATTTCGGAGTGGATTAAAGGAAATTAAAAATTGAGGACCTCATCTGAATACAAAACGGAATTTGGCTGTGATCATCTAGTTCAGAATAATCTACCGAAATGTAATACCTGCACTCACCAAGTTATTAACCATGGCCATGCCTGTGGAAGTATACAATCAAAAGTATCAGTCCTTCAGAGTGGACAAGGAGGGGGGACAATTGGTAGGAAAAGAGTAAATTGAAAATCCTCCAATCCCAACCCTCGTTAGCCTGTACAGAATTAACAAATTTGCATTCATATAGCACCTGACAAATATCCCAAAGTGCTTCAAAGGCAATGAGTTACTTATGAGACAACAATGTCCAACCATCATCAGAGTTTATAAGTGAGTCAGGTCAATCATGGATTTGGGCAGCATGGTAGCGCAGTGGTTAGCACTGTTGCCACATGGCGCCGAGGACCCAGGTTTAATCCCAGCCCCGCATCACTGTCCGTGTGGAGTTTGCACTTTCGCCGTGTCTGCATGGGACTCTTCCCACAATCCAAAATGAAGAGCAGGGTAGGTGGATTGGCCACTCGAAATTGCCCTTTAATTGAAATAAATGAATTAGGTACGCTAAATTTAAAAAATAAGATCAATCATGAATTTAATTTTTAAATGCGTGTTGTAATTTTGCCCTGGTACTTACTCCAGAGACAACATCTTTCCTACATATATTACCTTAAGAGTAAAATTAACATAATCCGTAGTGCATTGCTTCCCCCCTGCATCTTTCCAACTTGCATGAGTTTCTCCTCCCATCCTCAATCGTGTAGCATTTCCTGAGCAAGAGTGAGAGCAAGTAATCGCCATTCACTTTTACCAATACCATAGTGCAACAAGGGACAGCTCTAGTTTTTCCTGCTCTGTAGGGAAATGCCTACCTTCCAAACACAGACATCTTAGATTGTTCTCCTTCCCACTAGTCACCCCTTTTCCATTTCTATGGAAGCACATGGACTCTTCACTAACCAGAAGATTTTATGATTAGCAGGAAAGTTGATACTCTACCGTGAGTTCTGAGCCCAGGACCCTCCCCAGATGTGGAAATATTGCCTGCTAAATTTGTTGGTTGAGAATAAAACAAAAGGTTAAAGTAGCGGTACACTTATTTAGCACCTGAAATAGACAGAAACGTTGTGTAAGCTATTTAAATAACCATACAATTTATTTACAAATCTATGGGGCGAAATTCTCCGGCATCGGCGCGATGTCCGCCGACCGGCGCCCAAAACGGCGCAAATCAGTCGGGCATCGCGCCGCAAAAGGGACAGCAAAGCAGTGCGGAATCCTCCGCATCTTTGGGGGCCGAGCCCCAACCTTAAGGGGCTAGGCCCGCGCCAGACTAATTTCCGCCCCGCTAACTGGCGGAAAAGGCCTTTGGTGCCCGCCAGCTGGCGTGGAAATGACATCTCCGGGCGGCGCATGCACGGGAGCGTTAGCGGCCGCTCACGGCATCCCCGCGCATGCGCTGTGGAGGGAGTCTCTTCCGCCTCCGCCATGGTGGAGACCGGTGGCGAAGGCGGAAGGAAAAGAGAGCCCCCACGGCACAGGCCCGCCCGCGGATCGGTGGGCCCCGATCGCGGGCCAGGCCACCGTGGGGGCACCCCCCGGGGCCAGATCGCCCCGCGCCCCCAGGACCCCGGAGCCCGCCCGCGCCGCCTTGTCCCGCCGGCGCCGTGCGATTCCCGCCTCCGCCGAATATCCGGTGCCGGAGAATTCGGCAACCGGCAGGGGCGGCATTCACGCCAGCCCCCAGCGATTCTCCGACCTGACGGGGGGGGTCGGAGAATCTCGCCCATGGTCACTGAAACCAACCAGGACCCCATAACAGTGACCAACTTCCTAACTCCAACAAATGCTGATAGCATCCAGGAATTAATCCACTAATGAGCCAAACCTTACATTCCACCTCACCTAGTTAAAACTCATGGCTCCCTCTTCACTTTTGCAGTGATTTTATCAACCTCTCCACATTAGCATCACTCTCTAAGGTAGGCAGCACTGTTGCCAACATGGACACCCCAGGCCTAACATTGGTATTATGTGCTGTGGGAACAAGCTGAGAGAGTGGAAGCAAGACAAAGAAGGATGAAAAGACAGGACCGAGGCAATGATAACAGATGGTGAAATGCAGAAGACAATGAAAATGGGTGGGGAACTGGCACAATGCAACAGTGTTGGAACGCCTGGTCCCTTCATGTTGTTTTCAGCAACTGGCCTGCACCCTGGCTAAATATCTCGACTCTCCCGACCCCTTTCTTTCCCCATTCCCTCAAGCCCCACAAAATTGCATCCAACCCACAAACAGATGGATTGACCATGCTAAAATTGCTCCCTAGTGTCAAAAAAGATGTGCAGGTTAGGCGGGTTTACAAGGTTAAGGGGATAGGGCGGGGGAGTGGGCCTAGGTAGGCTCCACTTTCAGGGAGTTGGCACAAACTCAACGGCTGTATGGCCTCCTTTTGCACTGTCTGGATTCTAAGGGGAGGCTGACTGGGACCCCTCCTGCCCAAGTGCCACCTGAAAATGCGATCTTCAAATGTCTAACAAGTGCTCCACCCCCTTCACTGGAAAAGGCAGGGCAAAGAGGGACAGCAAAGCAGTTAAGTACAGAGGGAGAGAGAGTGAAAAGCAGCAATATAAAAACAGGGACAAGTGAAGAGAGAGAGGCTTCATGTTTTGACTTAACTGTGAGCAACATCACAACATTCCAGTCACTGTTTGTTAGTATTTCTGCAGTCTTGGCCACTACCTTTGAAACCTCCAACTCTACTTTACAATGCATGCCCTCCATTTCAGATGGTGGCCTCTACCCTCCATGATTTGTTTGACCTTCAGTGACAGGGCCTTTAGCTGCCATGGCTTTACATTTGCCTCTCTAAAAGCCTCAACCTTGTCATCTCTCGGTCTGCTTACAAAAATCTCAAACCTCTCAGATGAAAGGTCACTGAACTGAAAAGTTAACTCATTCGCTCGTCACCATTACTGCCAGACTGGAGTATTGCCAACATTTCTTGTTTTTTGTTTCAAACCTCTCTATTGCTTGTGTATTCAATGAATGTATCCAATGTTTAGGAAGGGTTATTGGGTTACGGGGATAGGGTGGAAGTGAGGGCTTAAGTGGGTCGGTGCAGGCTCGATGGGCCGAATGGCCTCCTTCTGCATTGTATGTTCTATGTTTCTCTTTTTTTGCATGCTGTTACTCTGTTAAGCACCTCGGGATATTTACTGCATGAAAAGGTCCTATGCAATTCCAGGTTACCATTGTGATGTGGTACTGAGCTATGAATCCAGGTAGGTTGGAGGTTTGATTTCCATTCTGTGCTGATATGACTTTTAATCATAGTATCAATTACCTAATAGCTGATTTCAACAGCCAATGACACAATAAACTGGATTCTGATGCAAAATGAACAACTCTGGGTAACAGATGAGAGCAGAGATGGACTCAGCGGTGATACTCTCACCAGCCTGCCAACACCATCTAGATTCATACATTTGAGTGAGGTACTAGGATGCAGCAGGACACTTGTGCAACTACACCAAACTGCAATCAGTGCCTTCAGAAGAAGGGGAATGAAAGTCTGCCACACTAACAAATTAATTTGGTTTGCTGATTACCAAATCAAAAGATCATCCAAGATCAAAAGCCCTGGTTGTATTTCAACAACCAAAACTGTGCAAAGCTCTGTTTTGTTAACACTTATAGCACCACCTAGTGACACCCAAATCAACATCTATGTATCCATCTTGAAGATGTTGATGTTATTTCTAAGAAATGCTATGCTATGAAGCAACTGTTTAAATTGTGCATTTATCTTTAGAACAGGACCAGCCGACCAATGATCTGCCACAGGGGTCAGTATAACAGCGCTGCACCAAATCCTGGAAGGTCATTTATGTCAATGACATAATACAGCCAGTGCAGAATCAACATTGAGGAATTAAGTAGGATGCTCACCAGCAAATGATCCCAACCTACAGCACCTGGGAGTCATTCTGGACAGGACTCTCATGTAACAGCCTCAACTCTTCACCACCAACTCAAAAATAAAATCCAGCATGAAACTGGTCCAGAAACTCAGATGAGCGTTATGGGGGGTATATTTAGAACACCTTGCACCACAATAGTCGTCTACACTGCTGCAGAATACTGGTCCTGCAACTGCCACACAACGATTGTGAATATGCAGCTCAATGCTGCTACGAGGACAATGCTCAAGTCCACTCCTGGTGCTGTGTCATATTGTCCGACCAAGCATTCATCATTGATCCCATTTGTCCTCGAGAGACGAACAATTCATAAGCAACACTAGCCTTCCCATTCACGAAGAATTGAAAAATCTACCAAGAAAGTGCTTAAAACAGCACCTGCCGTTCTGTGAAACAACAACTAATATTCATGCTGTTGGTATCAATCCATTATCTAGACCGATAAAATCATGGGTATTTATGCTGAATGTATCCCAACATAATCTAACTGGCTCAATAGTGAAGATACTGGCTTCAATCTCACTTTAACAGCGCTCAACTGAATCTGCACTGGGCATAGATGTGGCAACCTGCTTCATAAGTGAGGGAGAAAGGACAACCCGATTTGTGTTTGTGGCCATGAATCCCAGACCAAGGAACACATCATATCAACCTGGCCACTAAAATTAGTTTCAACAGGTTCCTCATTTCTCAACTTAGCATTTCAGGACGCCACTGAATAAGTAGAAAATGAGACATCCTATTATAAGCTTTTCCTGTCATACAAAAGTAGTAGTTACACTTTTTACAACCTTAACTCAACAAAGATTTTAATTCAGCCAATTAAAGGAATTGTCGTGGGGGCAAGCTTCAGGTATTTGGGCATTCGGGTGGCGCGGGGGTGGGAGCAGCTGCACAAGCTGAATTTAGCTCGGCTGGTGGAGCAAATGAAGGGAGATTTTAGGGGGTGGGATGTGCACCCACTGTCGTTGGCGGGACAGGTGCAGTCTGAAGATGACGGTTCTCCAGAGGTTGTCATTTGCGTTGCAGAATATTCCGATCTTTATTCCAAAGGCTTTTTAGGAGGGTTACAACATTGGTTTGGAGCTTGGAGGGGTTGGTGGAGGAATTTGAGCTGCCCAGCGGGAATGGGTTCCGGTATTTGCAGGCATGGGGTTTTGTTAGAAAGCAAGTGCCGACCTTTCCCGACCTGCCACACCCAGGACTGCAGGACAAGGTGGTGTCAAAAACAGGGATGGGTGAGGGCAGGGTGTCGGAAATCTATGAAGAGCTAATGGATTGGGAGGCAGCCCCAATAGGTGTAGTGAAGCGTAAGTGGAAGAGCTGGGATGGGACTTGGAGGCTGGGTTGTGGGAGGAGACTCTGAGGAGGGTGAACGCGTCTTCTTCATGTGCGAGGCTTAGCCTTATTCATTACAAGGTGGTCCACAGGGCACATATGAGATGAATGGCTAAGTTGTTTTTTAAAGAGAGGCTTGAAATTTGGAAAGACATATTTCACTGCCTCAGAACAGCTTTATCGCTGGGCAGCACGGTGGCGCAGTGGTTACCATTGCTGCCTCATGGCGCTGAGGACCCAGGTTCGGTCCCAGCCCCGGGTCACATTTTTTGGGTTGTGGGGATGAAACCCACGCAAACACGGGAAGAATGTGCTAACTCCACAGTGACCCGGGGCTGGGACCGAACCTGGGTACCCAGCACCATGAAGCAGCAGTGCTAACCACTACGCCAGCGTGCTGTCCAGCAATAAAGCTGTTCTGAGGCAGTGAAATATGTTTTTCGAAATGCAAGTCTTTCTTTAAAAACAACTTAGCCATTCATCTCATTGCTGTTTAACAATTTTTGCAGACAGCAAAACCCCAGAAGGACAAACATGCTGGCCAAAATAATTAATTATATGAGAGGCACTTCAGGATATTTGAGAGATGTGAAAAGGCAGCATATAAATGCAGCTCTTACATTCAAACAAAATTTCTGATCATGTTTACAAGGGCAGCACGGTGGCGCAGTTGGTTAGCACTGTAGCCTCTCGGCGCCTAGGTCCCTGGTTCGATCCCGGCTCTGGGTCACTGTCAGTGTGCAGTTTGCACATTCTCCCCGTGTTTGCGTGGGTTTCGCCCCCACAACCCAAAAGATGTGCAAGCTGGGTGGATTGGCCACGCTAAATTGCCCCTTAATTGGAAAAAAAAAATGAATTGGGTACTAAAAAATGATTTTTAAATGCTTACATGGGACCATTTTAAACTGTAACCGTAGCACTTTTCCTGTGCAAACCCCAAGATAAAGAAACAGGTATGCAAGGACTACTCGAATCATAAAACAGTGCCAAGACAGTAAAAACATAAGCTTCCTTATGAAAGATTTGTTGTCTGGGACATAGCAATTCTACAACACAAAAACAAATTCTTAAATCACAATTAGGCACCAACTCACCATTCCTTCACATGAACTTCTGTGATCCCTTCTCCAATATCAGAAAGTTTAAACTGAACAACCTGGCCATTAACAGCTGTAAAAATAAATAAGAGGTCAGGACAACTCTGACCCAAGTAATTTGATTGAACAAGAAGTTCAACAAGAAACTAGAAAATATCCTTGTTACCAGTAGAGCTTCTGAAAAATCTTGATTGTGTACTGATTCGAAGAGATGACTTGTTAAATGCCGGATATTCTGGCTTCGTAAAATGGGTACTACTACACCTCCTATAATGGTGCACACAAACCTGAGAGAGACAGAGACAGTTAACAGATGTAACCATGTAAACCACAGTGAAAGATTTGCAGTGACAAGACTTAAGGTTCTTTGGGGTTGGAATGGGGAAATTCAGAAATTTTACATTTGCAAGTCAAAACTGATAAACTTGATGGTCCTAGAGCTCGCCAGTGAGCACCGTATTATATCTGGTTATTTCCGAGAATGTCTCTGCTTACAAGTAAGAAATGTCCATGCAGAAAATGCAACATATTCCATTTGTTCAATCGCTGTCACTGCTGAATGCGTCCAGGTGAAATAGTCCAGAAAACAGGCAAAATTAAGATCCTTCCACAATACGCTATTGTCTTAATGCAAGTTCAGTCAGTGTGACCCCTATTTCACCATCAAAATTAAGTCACAGGGCCATTATAGCACAGGAGGCCATCATTCAGTCCATCAAGTCCATGCCAGCTTTCTGTTGAACAATACAAAAATCCCATTCTTGCTTTTATCCCCATAACCCTGCAAGTTTATTCCCCTCAAACGCCCATCCAATTTCCATCATTCATCATTTCAGTTTCCACCACCTTAGTAGGCAGCAGGTCCCGTGTCATTACCGCACACTGCATGAAAAAGTTCTTCCTCGCTTCCCCCTTGTGAAATAGCTGTTCTGCAGCTATCATTTTTGCAATACGTCTGTAATCCTAGTCTGTAACTTCATAATAAAAGCATTTTCTCCACAAGTCTCATTTACTGCTTTTGTTTTTACCTAGAATTATAAATTGCCAAAAAATACTCTGGGATCCACTAGCAGTAATGACAAACAAATCCACATCTGAGGGTTTTGATATTTAAATGGAGCTTAATCTGGGAGACACATACACCTATGATTAAAATGGTATGAAGGACATTAACAATTATTTTCTACTTCAATTCTCTTCCACGTGATCTCCAGCTGTCATTAATTTCTTCTCCCAAAGTATGCCCGCCTTTGATCCACTTGCCGTCCAACGTGTTTGAACACATGCATGCACTATCCAGCAATTGAGCAGTTTATTACTGAGTAAGTACTGCTTGATAGCACTGTCAATTACACTTTGCATCACTTTTCCGATGATCAAGGGTAGACTGATGATGTGGTAATTGGTCGAGTTGGATTTGTCCAGGGGTGCGGCTAATTCTAGAGCTCGTCTTCAGTGCTTTTGCCAGAATGGTGTCAGCACCAGTAGCCTTTGCAGTATCCAGTGCCTTCAGCCAGAATGAAATTGCCTGAAGAATGGAATGCTGGGGACCTCAGAAGAAGGCAGAAATGGATTATTGCTTCAAATGCTTCAGGAATTTATTTTGTACTGATATACAGGGCTCCCCATCATTGAGGATGGGGATATTTACGGCGCTTCCTCCACCTTTAAATTGTTTAATTGTCCATCACAGTTCACAACTGGATGGGGAACCTTCGATCTGTTCCGCTGTTTGGAATGCAAATTATCCTGTGTTGTAGTTTCACCAGGTTGACACTTCATTTTTGTATGTTTGGTGCTGCTATCAGCATGCCCTTCTGTACTCTTCATTGAACCACAGTTCATCCCCTGGTATGATGGTAATGTCAGGGTGGGGGATATGGCAGGCCATGAGGTTACAAATTATCTTGTATATAATTCTACTGCTACTCACATAGGTACCCGGTCTTGAGTTGCTAGATCGGTACGGTTCAAAACCTATCCAATTTGGTATGGTGGTAGTGCCGCACAACGCGATGAAGGGTATTCTCAAAATGAAGACAGGAGTTCATCACGACAAGGACTGTGCAGTCCTACCAATACTGCCGTGGGCAGATGCGTCGATGACAGGTAGATTAGCAAGGGCACGGTCAAGTTGTTTCTTTCCCTCTTGCTGGTTCCCTCATCATCTGCCACAGACACAATCTAATCGCTATATCCTTTAGGGCATGGCCAGCTCTGGATTACTAGTCTAGTGACATACCATTACGTCACCACTAAAACTATCTGTAAGGTCTTACAGTTCTGAAGAAAGGGCATAATTATAGTCATTAACTCTGTTTTGTTCCCTTCTGATGTTGTTTGACTTGCTCAATGCCTCCAGTAGCTCCTGCTTTTATTTCGTATTTCAATTTGCTACAGAGAGGAAATGTGGTGAGGCGAGCAATAGAGATGGGACTGACAGGATGAAGAGGAGGAAGTCTTAAAACCACGTGGAAAGATGTAACTGCAAGAGATAACACAACGGGATTGGAAGTGAAATAGATGACGAACAGGAAGAGTTGGAGAAGGATGATCAACCAGCATTGTGGGGACCCCATTTAAGAATTTCAAGCATTGGCAGCGCTTTGCTTTTATTTTGTGTGTCAATCGAACTAGCTTTCAGGTATAAATAGAGGATCTGGAAAAGCTATTAGCGTAGGAAACAAGAGTGAGACTTAGAACAATGATACAATGTAATCCAGGATACTTTGAATTTCCTATTATTGTGAAATCTTGGTGAGAAAATCAAAACCCTCTGTGGAGAACATCAATCTGAAAGAACTGAAAGAAACAAATGAGAGAAATAAAGAAAATCAAATAGCAGCAATTAGGCAAAGTCAGGCTTGGATTTTAAAAGTCTGCAGACCCAAAAGGGAGGGAACACAGAAGCAAGCGAACAGAAGCGCGGCATGGTAGCACAGTGGTTAGCATTGTTGCTTCACAGCTCCAGGGTCCCAGGTTCGATTCCTGCTTGAGTCACTGTCTGTGCGAAGTCTGCATGTTCTCCCAGTGTCTGCGTGGGTTTGCTCCGGTTTCCTCCCACAGTCCCAAAAGACGTGCTTGTTGGTTGAATTGGACATTCTGAATTCTCCCTCAGTTACCCGAACAGGTGTCGTAGTGTGGCAACTAGGGGATTTTCACAGTAACTTCATTAAGCCTTTTTGGGACACTAATAAAGATTATTATTAGTGTCTGCAGGCTTCAGGTGAGAAAAATATGTTCAAACAGGAGACATAGTGAAGGATTTTGATTTCACAGATTAAATATACAAGCACATTTTAACAATTTTTAAAATTACTTTGCATTCAATTACCAAAATTACAGGCCAAGAAAATGTCTCTCCAAAAATCACTTGCGACAAAGCATTTTTTTTTTTTAAATTTAGAGTTGTTGCCAATCGGCACCAGAGACGCCAATAAAGTTGCTCTTTTAACTGGATACTGATATGACAGTTATTAATTATGATATTACTTTTCAGAGTCGCCAGGTATCAAATGATACCACCACAAGGCTTTACCGGATATCGATCAAAGACCAAACAACCAGTTAGTTAGTTCAAGTTCAATGATAGTTTATATACACACAAGAATTACTTCGACATGCAACATAAAACACTACAAGCTAAATTACACCTAACACTACAACAACCTGTACTTAACTTCAGTAACCCGGTTTTATGCAGAGGAACAAGGCCTTTATTCGGATCTTGCGTGGCTGGGTCTGGAGAAGTGACTTTGTTTCTGCTGGGCTCATCCATCTGGTAGGGATCCTTGGTCTTGAACTTGTCTTCTGGTCGTGATGCTGCACTTGGTTTTAGGCGTAGGCCGGGGCCAAGAGAGACCGAGCGCCGGGGCCAAGAGAGACTGAACACATGGCAGTGTCTTTCTTTATTTTTCTGGGGTTTCGCGCTCTTTTGGGCGGTCCTTAGCTATGGACCGAATAATTCGGCAGGCTTCGATTACTGCCTTCGATTTTGGCCAATAAAGGGGCGGGTGCCTTGATGGTGGGGCATGTCCTGAGCAGTCATTGAACTTGGCTTTTTGGGCTCCCTGAGCAAAGGGAATGGCACAGATGAGTGTGTTTCTGTATCTGTTATCCGAGTACAGGTCTTTTGTTCTGGGAAAATGGGCCATTAGAATGCAAAGTAGCTGGGGGTTTCGATAGCGTCTAGTTATCTGAGTTGCCAATATACATAAGCTCTGAGCGTCTGAGTCCTGGGTGACCATATTTCCCATGGTCCTTTGCAGGTGGCCATATTTCCCGAGATCCTTTATAAATGGCCATCCCAGATGGCCACAGAGTACCCAATTCATTTTTTCCAATTAAGTGGCAATTTAGCGTGGCCAATCCACCTACCCTGCACATCTTTTGGGTTGTGGGGACGAAACCCACGGAAACACGGGAAGAATGTCCAAGCTCCACATGGACAGTGACCCAGAGGAGGGATCGAACCTGGGACCTCGGCACCATGCGGCAGCAATGCTAACCACTGCGCCACCATGTTGCCCCCGACAAAGCATTTCTAAAGTCACATCCAGCGAGGATAAACAGGCCACAGGAGCTCTGACATTTTAAGCAACAAGGTAACAAAATATTCAACCATAACTCAACTGTTTTTAAATCAATTGTCAGCCATGGCTAGATATTTAACATCATTGCTTAGCAACCCACAGTGAATTAACCTTCACTGGATTTCAGGGATCCAGTATTTGTTCTGCTCCATGTCTGCTCAGAATTCCACTTCTTTTTGTTTACTTTGAAAGCCAACCAGTTGGCACTTTCCTAACAATCATACAAAAGTAAAGTTCATGAATGCCAAGAGTATTCCAAACAGTGCCTTTTACAATGTTGAAATCAAGTCATCTCCCTGAGCAGTTTTTGAATAAAACTGCAGCATGTATCCTTCTCTGAGCAGTAAGCGACTTTGATCATCACCTTCAGCATCCAGAAGAGCAAACACCTACTTTTACACTCGGGCATATGGTGGAGTACAGAGCTCATAGCTGAGTATGGCCCATTGTAAAGTTGTCAGGTACTTACTATTTGTATTGTTCAGAATGTAATGTTCTGAATCTAACATTACCTGTGTGAATACAGATCTTTGTGGACAGCACGGTAGCACAAGTGATTAGCACTGTGGCTTCACAGCACCAGGGTTCCAGGTTCGATTCCCTGCTGGGTCACTGTCTGTGTGGAGTCTGCACGTTCTCCCCGTGTCTGCGTGGGTTTCCTCCGGGTGTTCCGGTTTCCTCCCACAGTCCAAAGACGTGCAGGTTAGATGGATTGGCCATGATAAATTGCCCTTAGTGACCAAAAAAGGTTAGGAGGGATTATTGGGTTACGGGGATAGGGTGGAAGTGAGGGCTGAAGTGGGTTAGTGCAGACTCGATGGGCTGAATGGCCTCCTTCTGCAATGTATGTTCTATGTTCTTACTAATAGGAAATTAACATTTTTTTCTCAGATTCCACTGTAAGGACATTGTAAAGTGAATTATGGCTTTAGAATATGTTAATGATCCAATTTAATGTTTTGATAATCAATTCACCTGTACTAACATTTGCACAATAAATAAAAAAAATGGAAATGACGTATTTGTCAGGGTTTGCAGGCTCTCAAACTATGACCTTGCACCAGTGAGTTGTCCTTCAATAGGTTATTAAACAGTCCCCTATTTTACTGTGTTATCACGTACTCTGCAGTGCAAACACAAATATGGTAGGTTAATGGGGGAGGGAAAAGTGACCACTGTGTGTATTACACTGCGATTGGTTGAACAGCATACAATTTCCAAAGATTTAACCCAGTTCAACACTTTAGAGTTAATTGTAAAACAAATAAGACAGTTGTGTCAGAAGAACATTAGAAATAGGAGCATTCTATTACCATTCAACCCCTTTAGGCGGTTCCATTTAATCCGATAATGGTTGATCTTCTCCCTCAACTATACTTTTCTGCCCTTTCTCATATCTCGATTCCCAGAAAGATCAAAAATCTATTGCTCAGTCTTGAAAATACTCAATGGTGGAGCATCCATGAACCTCTTGGGTTGACGGTTCCAAAGGTTCACAACCCTGTAAGTGAAAGAATTTCCCTTCCGCCTCAGTCCTAAATGTTCAGCACCATATCCTCAAGCTTGCCCTTGTTCTAGATTCTCCACCCACAGAAAGCAATCCTTCAGTGTCTGTCCAGACAAGTCCCTTCCGTATCAGTATGTTTTAATGAGGTTATCTCTCAGGATTCTAAGCTCCAATGAGTATCAGCCCAAGTTACTCAGCCTCATCAGAGCACAACCCTCTCAACCCAGGGACCAATCTTGTGACCCTTCGCAATAATGCCTTAAAAAGTAATGCCTTAAGATATGGAGGCCAAAATAGCACACAGTATTTCAAGAGTGGTTTTGCCAAAGTCCACCAACTGTAGCATGACTTCCTTATTCTTGTACTCTCATCGCCTTGCACCGTTAATATATAACACAAACAGTAAGGATCCCAACACCAAGCCCTGTGGAATACAACTTACAACTTTCCAATCACAAGGGCATCCATCAACCGTTACCTTTTGTTTCCTGTTACAAAGTCAACTTTCTATCCAGTTTGCCACATTACTCTGTATCGGGCAGCATGGTAGCACAGTGGGTAGCACTGTTGCTTTACAGCTCCAGGGTCCCAAGTTCGATTCCCGGCTTGGGTCACTGTGCGTGTGTGGAGTCTACATGTTCTCCCCGTGTCTGCATGGGTTTCCTCCGGGTGCTCTGGTTTCCTCCCACAAGTCTCAAAAGACATGCTGTTAGGTGAATTGGACATTCTGAATTCTCCCTCTGTGTACCCGAACAGGTGCCGGAATGTGGCAACTAAGGGCTTTTCACAGTAACTTCATTGCAGTGTTATATAAAACCTACTTGTGAGAATAAAGATTATTATTCCATGGGCTTTTCCTTTTTTGAGCAATCTGTCATGTGGTACTTTGTCAAACGCCTTGCTAAAATCCATGTACACAACATCCACTGCGCTATTTTCATCAACCTTTCTTGTCACTTCCTCAAAGAATTCAATCAAATTTGTGAGGCAAGACCTTCCTTTAACTATCCCTGACTAGTCCATGCCTTTCTGCGTGACAGTTAATCCTATCTCCTAGGATTTATTCTAGTAATTTGCCCACCACCAAGGTATAACTAACTGACCTATAATTGTTTGGCATTTCCTTCGATCCCTTTTGAAACAATGGCACTACGTTTGCATTTCTCCAGTCCTCTGGTACCTCCCCTGGTCTAGTCAGAGCAGAGCAGATGGAATATAATGTAGGAAAATATGAAGTTATTCACTTTGGTAGGAAGAATAAAGGAGCTGAATATTACTTAAATGGAGAAAGACTGTAGAAAACAAAGAGGGATTTTCTGCATTAATCACAAAAAACTAGCATGCAAGTTCAGCAGGTAACTGGGAAGGCAAATGGAATGTTGGCCTTTATTTCAAAGGGAATGGAGTATAAAAATAAATAAATCTTACTAACATGATAGAAGGCACTAGTTAGATCACACCTGGAATACAGTTAACAGTTTGGTCCCCTGATCTAAGGAGGTATACTGGCATTGGAGGAGGATCACTAGGTTGATCCCAGGTGTGGAGAGATTTTCTTATGAGAGGTTGAGTAGGTTGAGCCTGCACTCATTAGAGTTTAGTAGACTAAGAGGTAACTTTATTGAGACTTGTCGGATTCTCAGGGGCTTGAAAGGGTAGATGCTGAGAGGTTGTTTCCCCTTGTGGGGGAGTCTAGGACCAGAGGGCATAATCTCAGAGTAAAGGGTGGTCCATTTAAGACAGAATAGAGGAGAAATTTATTCTCTGAGGATAGTGAATCTGTGGAATTGATTACCGCAGAGAGCTGTAAAGGCTGGGTCGTTAAGTATATTCAAGGCTGAGACAGACAGATTTTTAATCAATAAGAAAATCAAAAGTTATGGGGGATAAGGCAGGAAAAGTGGAGTTGAGGATTATATCAAATTAGTCATGATGTCATTGAATGGCAGAGCAGACACAATGGGCTGAGCGGCCTATTTCTGCTCATATGTCTTGCGGGCCTCTGCACTCTCTCCAGAGCAATTATGTGCTTCCTATAATGTGGTGACCAGAACTGTAGACAAAAATTCTAGTTGTGGCCTAAACAGCATTTCATACAGTTCCAGCAATACATCCCTACTTTTATATTCAATACCTCCTTCGATAAAAGGCATTACATGCACTTCCTTTACCACCTTATCCACATGTCCTATCAACTTCAAGGACTTGTGGACATGTACTCCAAGGTCTCTCACTTCTTCTCCCCCTTTCAATATCCTCCTGTTTGTTGAGTATTCCTTGCTTTGTTTGTCCTCCACAAATGTATAACTTCACACTTCTTGGGATTGAATTTCATTTGCCACTTTTCTGCCCGCTCAACCAAACCATTTAGATCATTCTGGAGACAACAGCTAACCTCTTCACTATCAACTACATGACCAATTTGGATGTCATCTGCAAATTTCCCAATCATGCCTCCCACATTTAAGTCCAAATCATTAATATATACAACAAACAGCAAGGCCCCCACAAGACTGAGCCCTGTGGAACACCACTAAAAACCGTTTTCCATTTGCAATATCAACCATTACCCTTTCTTTCCTGTCACTGAGCCAATTTAGGATCCAACTTGCCACCTTCCACTGTATCCTATGGGATTTCACTTTTCTGACCAGTCTGCCACGTGGGGCCTCGTCAAATGCCTTACTAAAGTCCATGAAGACAACATCCACTGCACTTCCTTCAACAATCCTCTTTATTACTTCCCTAAAAAAATTGCATTAGTAATTTCCCAATCTTCTCCGAACAAAACCATGCTGACTATCCCTGATCAATTCGTACCCAAGTTACAGTTTATCCCGTCTCTCAAAATTGATTCCAACAATTTGCTCACTACTGAAGTCAGACTGACTGCCTATAATTATCTAGCTAATCCCTCACACCCTTTTTAAATAGCAGTACAATGTTCATCGACCTCCAAACTTCTGGTACCTTTCTTGTATCTAGTGAGGATTGAAAAATGATCCTGAGAACATCCATAATTCCTCCCTATCTTTGTTTAACAGCCTGGGGTACAATCCAACTAGCCCTGGTGATTTATCTGCCTTCAAGGATGTCAGTTCCTCCATTATGCTTATTGGACCTAAAATTTCACACTCCTCCTCTTTTGCTGGAATATCTGCATCACCCATTTCCTTCATGAAGAGACAAAGTACTCATTTGGAACCCTGCCCACATGTTCTGCATCAACACACTTCTGCGTAAATGCATAAGTTGCTATGTATACCTTTGATACACCCTACCCTTTCCAACTTCTTGCTCCTAATGTAGTGGTAAAATATCTTTGGGTTTTCTTTGCTTTTACCTGCCAATATTTTTTTGCATCCTTTTTCTTTTCCTAATTTTCATTTTTACTTCATACTTGTACTTTCTATACTCCTTTAGGCTTTCTAAAGTATGAAACATTTTGTAATTGTCATAAGCTTTCTTTCTCTGCTTTACCTTACCCTGGTATGCTTCTGGATAACCAGGGGGCTCTAGATTTGGCGGTACCCCCTTTTTCTTTGTGTGGACATGTTTATGCTGTGCCCGCAGAATCTTGCTTTTGAATGCCTCCGACTGATTTGACACAGTTTTCTCTTCTAGATGCTGTTACCCAATCCACTTTTGCCAGTTCACCTTTCTGCTTTGTAAAATTTGTCTTCCCCCAATTTAAAACTTTTACTCCCATTCTATTTTTGTCCTTTTCCATAATGATGCTAAATCTAACTATTATGGTCATTATCTCCCTCCACTGCTACCTTAGTTAGATTCATTTCCCAAGGCTAAATCTAGAATTGCGTCTTCCCCCGTTGGGCTTGCATGTTGGCTAACAACTTAGCTTGAATGCAGCTCAAGAATTTTATGCCCCCTGTACCTTTCACACTGTTTGTATTCCAATACACTAAAATCTCAAAAATTTTTGAAAGTCAGAACAAATGCTCCAGTTTCTCACTCTTTAGCCCCTTGGTTACCCTCTATTTCAGGTATGTTATTTGTGTCTTCTACTGGGAAGATAGAGAAAATATTTGTTCATTATATATGCCACTTGCTTATTCCCCAACAAATTTCAATATTTCTGAAATGTTTATTTACCACCATACCCTCCAGTCTATTTACCCAATCAACCATAGCCAGATCTTCACTCCTGTCTGTGTAATTGGCTTTGTTTAAGTTTCAAATTTTTGATTTGGATTGCAGTAATTCATTTTCAGACAAAATATGAAATTCAATTATATTATGATCACTTTCTCTCTTCTCCTCTCCCCACACCTGCCGCCACCACCCAAAAGATTAATTAAAGCTACCTTTTAAAGTGGTTGGGAAGAGTTTTAGGTATCTGGGGATTCAAGTGGCCAAAGATTGGGGGCAGCTTCACAAGTTAAATTTGGGCAAAGCAGTGGATCAAACGAGAAGGGATTTCCGTAGCTGGGACATGCTCCCACTGACGCTAGCGGGAAGGGTTCAGACGGTGAAGATGACTGTCCTTCCGAGACTGCTTTTCTTTTTTCAGTGTCTCCCGATTTTTGTCCAAAAGGCTTTTTCCAGAAGTATTAATGTGGCGATATCGAGGTTTACATGGGCAGGTAAAACCCCGAGAGTAAAGAGGGCACTCCTGGAACGCGCCCGTGGGGTAGGGGGATTGGCTCTCCCAAGCTTTATTAACAATTACTGGGCTGCCAACATATCGATGGTCAGGAAGTGGGTAGTGGGGGAGGGGTTGGTCTGGGAGCGGATGGAGGCAGCATCCTGCAACGGTACGAGTCTGGAGGCTTTACTGAGGCACCCCTGACGTTCTCGCCGGCTCGATACTCCACAAGTCCTGTGGTGGTGGCACCCCCGAGGGTGTGGGGGCAATGGAGGCAGCATACGAGACTGGAGTGTCAGTGTGGTCACCGATCTGTGACAATCACCGTTTTTTCCCGGGGGGGGCTGGATGGGGGCTTTAAGGTATGGCAGCGGGCAGGGATTGAGGGGTTTGGGGATCTATTCATCCAGGAGGGCTTCCCGACCTTGGAGACATTAGAGGAGGAGGAGTTTGACTTGCCAGGAGGGAACGGGTTTCGGTATCTTCAAGTGCGGGACTTTGTACGGAGACAGGTCCCCAAGTTTTCCTCGCCTCCCCCTGAGGGGACTACAGGATAAAGTGCTGTCAAAAACAGTGGTTGGAGGTGGGAAAGTTTTGAACATATACAGGGAATTGTAAGAGTGGGAAGGGGCCTCTATCAGAGAGGTGAAGAGGAAGTGGGAAGAGGAGTTGGGAGGGGAGCTGGAAACTGAACTGTGGGAAAAAGCCTTGAAAAGGGTAAATGCATCCTTGTCCTGTGCTGGACTTAGCTTAATTCTGTTCAAGGTAGTCCACAGGGTCCACATAACGGTAGCCCGGATGAGTAGGTTCTTCGAGGAGGCAGGGGACAGATGTGGGCGGTGTGGGGGTAGCCCGGCCAACCATATGTTTTGGGCATGTCCGAAACTGAGGTAATTCTGGCGGGGATTTGCAGATGTTATGTCGCAAGTCCTGAGAGGTAGGGGATAGGAGGCATGGTAATGCTAAATAAGGACAGGGAATTTAGTATAAGGGTAATTGGGGATAGGGCGGGAGAAGTGGGGAACGTGGTTTATTGTGTGTTGTTATTTTGTGGGGCATTTTGTGCGTCGACCCACGCAATTGTTTTAGAAATGTCAATATGTTAAATTGTGAAAATTACAAATGCTTCAATAAAATATATATTTTTTAAAAGATTAATTAAACCTGCCTCATTTACTATACTAGATCTCTAAGATAAGGTTTATCAATAGCTGGTTCCACCATATGTTCCAGAAAAACATTCTGCAAACTCATATTCCAAATCAACTTTCCCAATTTTGATTAGTCCAGTCTATATGATTATTAAAAGTCCTGCACAATTATTACATTGACTTTGTTACAAAATCCAAGTTTCTCTTGATTAATGGTCTGCCCAAAATTATAACTCTTGTTCGGGGATCTATAAACTATTCCCACCAGTGTTTTCTGACTCTGTTATTCCTAACTGGGAGAGACGGCAACACAGTGGTTAGCACTGTCGCTTCACAGCTCCAGGGTCCAAGGTTCGAATCCCGGCTTGGTCACTGTCTGTGTGGAGTTTGCACGTTCTCCCCGTGTCGTCGTGAGTTTCCTCCAGGTGCTCCGGTTTTCTTCCACAGTCCAAAGATGTGCAGGTGGGCAGCACGGTGGCGCAGTGGGTTAGCCCTGCTGCCTCACGGCGCCGAGGTCCCAGGTTTGATCCCGGCTCTGGGTCACTGTCTGTGTGGAGTTTGCACATTCTCCCCATGTTTGCGCGGGTTTCGCCCCCACAACCCAAAGATGGGCAGGGTAGGTGTATTGGCCATGCTAAATTGCCCCTTAATTGGAAAAAATGAATTGGGTACTCTAAATTTTTTTTTTTAAATGTGCAGGTGAGGTGGACTGGCCATGCAAAGTTGCCCTTAGTGTCCAAAAAAAAGGGTAGGTGGGCTTACTGGGTTACAGGGATAGGGTGGAGGTATGGGCTCTTTCCAAGGGCCAGGGCAGACTCGATGGGCCGAATGGCCTCCTTCTGCACTGTAAATTCTATGATTCTAATCTCCACCCACAGAGATTCTACTTTCAGATCTTCTGAGCCAAGATTCTCTCACTTAACATCCTTTTCAGTCAATTATTGTCCCAGCCACCTCAGTTCAATGTCTGAAGCAGGGCAGTGTTATCCACCAGCATTAATTCTTCCTGCTACCTTGAGCCAGAGAATTTGACACATTTTTCTTCTGAAGTCTAATATTGAAATTGCATTGTTCACATCACCCAATAACTCTTTCATGGCAACATTGTTGGCTACTACACAACCTACCCTCTTTGGCAGATGCGATTGATTCACCTACAGATTCTGTCACACTATCTCCTTATCTCATTAACACCTCTCAACCTCACCTTTAATCTTTCCTAACTTTGACACATACTGCGCACAGCAAATCAAAATACATCTAGAGATGAGGTACAGCACAACTATACAAACAGTATAGGAAAAATGGATGAGACTGCAGTCAATGAGAAAGTGCAGCTCAATGCTCCCGTAGTGCAATTAACACATAACCCCGCACGGTTCATTTGAATGAATTGGCATATCGCCAGTAAATAGGTAAGGAGTGTGATGAAGACAGTCACGTTTTACAGCATAATGGGGCAGTTTGTAATGTGAGGGTCTAATGACTCCCTTCAGTAGTAACTTGTACCACTAGCTCTTTCTAACCCACTCGGAGCTGCCTCTAATGCCGATGAACAGTTTGTTTTGAGGTTGCGAGTTGACAGTTCAGGCACCGACATTGGGTCCGCTCCAAGCAGCAGCAAAGAGACAGACAAGGGCAACCAGGCACCATCGGCAGCTCGGAGAGGGGAGAAGCAGCACCAGCTGCACCAAACCCAGACCCCACATAAACTTAACTGTCCCACTCCAATCCAGGTGACTTCTGCCACCGGACTGTAAATCCCCCGTAACAAGTACCTGGCGGAGCGCAGTCCTGCTGGTACCGAATCGCAACCTGACACTCACGCTCCCCAAAACATTTCTAACAGTCCACAGGGCCGCCATCTTACCCGGAACTGAGGTCAGGACAGCGTCAGCGCCCAGCGGGGTCTGCCCTGCGTCCGGTTGATGTAGCAGAGAAAAGGAGGAACCAGCAACGGAAGAGAGCCCATATACCAACACACCGTGCAATGCAATAGAGCCCATATACCAACACACCGTGCAATGCAATAGTCATATGCCAACAATGTGCAATGCATTACAGTCCATGTCTCAGAACAGTGTGCAATGCAATAGAGTCTAGACACCAACAACAGTGTGCAATGTAATAGAATCCATATACCAGCAGTACTGTATAATACACCAGAGTCCACGCACAAGCAACAATGTGCAATCCAATAGAGTCCATATACCAGCAAGAGCGCAATCCATTGGAATCCATATACCAGCAATGGTGTGCGTTGCAATGGAATCCATGTATGACTATAACTCTATGTACAAGCAACAGTGTGCATTCAAATAGAGTCCATATACCAGCAACAGTATGCATTTCAGAAGAGTCCATATACCAGCACATTGTGCAATTCATTAGAATCCATGGACGAGCAACAGCTCGCAATTCAATCGGGTTCAAAGTGCTATTGTTCAGCACGGTAGCACTGTGGTTAGAACTGTTGCTTCACAGCTCCAGCATCCTAGGTTTGATTCCCACTTGGGCCACTGTCTGTGTGGAGTCTCCCCGTGTCGGCATGGGTTTCCTCCGGGTGCTCCGGTTTCCTCCTACATGACCCGAAAGACGTGCTGTTGGGTAACTTGGACATTCTGAATTCTCCCTCAGTGTGCCCGAACAGGCACTGGAGTGTGGCGACTCGGGGATTTTCACAATAACTTCATTGTAGTGTGAATGTAACCCTGCTTGTGACACTAATAAAGATCATTATTATCAACTTTTTGTTTACACCACCAACCCCCCCACGCCAATGTTTTGATTTCGAAATACTTGTTTTCACTCAGAAACCCTTCAATATTCTCACACCGTTAAAGGGGCTGGTTCAATGCATGTTTGGTTTCTAAAGTAAGAAAATGATCATTGGCAGGCTGTGAAGGAGAATACATTGATGTGAAGGACATTGCCTTTGTTTCTGTTTGGCTAATGGGAAGACATGAATAAAGTAGCAGAATGAAATGAATGGATGTTTAAATGGCAAATTAATTTTAACTTAATTTTGGTGGAAGAAAACGGCAATGTATACTCCTGAGAAAATAAGAGTTTGAATGGCACAGAGAAGCAAAGAGGTATAGTTGTGAAGATAGACAAATCGCTAAAAGTAACAACACAGGTTAATAAAAGGAAAATAATTGAAAAGCAAAGAAGCTATGGTAAACTTGTATTGAGCATTGGTTGGATCACACTTTAAAATGTGCTAAGTTTTGACCTCCATATTATGCAAAGGATGAAGATACTAGAGGAGATGCAAAAAAGATTTGCTTTCCAGGTGTAGTCTCCCAAAGCACTTTTTTGAAATATTTTGCTTCCTCATTTGTCCATGGATAATTTCACACATCACCAGATTATAGTCTATCTGTTCACTCATTATAGTTTATATCATTTTGCAAACTCTTTACAATCTCTTCACAGCTTATAGATACATAGCTACATAGAAGATAGGAGGAGGTGGAGGCCTTTTGGCCCTTCGAGCCTGCTCCGCCATTCATCACGATCATGGTTGATCATCCAACTCAATAGCCTAATCCTGCTTTCTCCCCATAGCCTTTGACCCCATTCTCCCCAAGTGCTATATCTAGCCGCCTCTTGAATATATTCAATGTTTAGCATAAACTAGTCCCTGTGGTAATGAATTCCACAGGCTCACTGCTCTTTGGGTGAAGAAATGGAAAAAAAATGAAATGAAAATCTCTTATTGTCACAAGTAGGCTTCAAATGAAGTTACTGTGAAAAGCCCCTAGTCGCCACATTCCGGCACCTGTTCGGGGAGGCTGTTACGGGAATCGAACCGTGCTGCTGGCCTGCCTTGGTCTGCTTTCAAAGCCAGCGATTTAGCCCTGTGCTAAACAGCCTCTAATGTCTCCTCATCTCTGTCCGAAATGGTTTGCCCTGAATCCTCAGACTGTGACCCCTGGTTCTGGACACACCCATCATTGGGACCATCTTCCCTGCATCTACCCTGTCTAGTCCTGTTAGAGTTTTATAAGTCTCTATGAGATTCTCCCTCATTCTTCTGAACTCCAGTGAGAACAATCCTAATCTAGTCAATCTCTCCTCATATGACAGTGCCGCCATCTCTGGAATCAATCTGGTAAACCTTTGCTGCACTCCCTCGAGAGCAAGAACATCCTTCCTCAGAGAAGGGGACCAAAACTGCACAGAATATTCTAGGTGTGGCTTCACCAAGGCCCTGTATAATTGCAGCAACACATCCCTGCTTCTGTACTGAACCCTCTCGCAATGAAGGCCAACATATCGTTAGCCTTCTTTACCGCCTGCTGCACCTGCATGCTTACCTTCAGTGACTGGTGCACAAGGACACTCAGATCCCGCTGCACATCGACTCTCCCAATTTACAACCGTTCAGGTAGTAAACTGCCTTCCTGTTTTTGCTTCCAAAGTGAATAACCTCAGAGGTATCCAAATTATACTACATCTGCCATTGATTTGCCCACTCGTCCAACCTGTCCAGATCATCCAACTTTGTGTTGTCAGTAAACTTGGATACATTGCATTCGGATTCCTCATCTAAATCATTGGTATAGATTGTAAATTGCTGAGACCAAACACTGATTCTAGCAGCACTCCAATAGTTAAGGGCAGCACAGTAGCATTGTGGATAGCACAATTGCTTCACAGCTCCAGGGTCCTAGGTTTGATTCCGACTTGGGTCACTGTCTGTGCGGAGTCTGCACATCCTCCCCGTGTGTGCATGGGTTTCCTCCGGGTGCTCCAGCTTCCTCCCACAGTCCAAAGATGTGCAGGTTAGGTGGATTGGCCATGATAAATTGCCCTTAGTGTCGAAAATTGCCCTTAGTGTTGGGTGGGGTTACTGGGTTATGGGGATAGGGTGGAGGTGTTGATCTTGGGTAGGGTGCTCTTTCCAAGAGCCGGTGCAGACTCGATGGGCCGAATGGCCTCCTTCTGCACTGCAAATTCTATGATCTTAAACCCTGCCACCCTGAAGCCATGTCATTTATTCTTATTCTCTGTTTTCTATCTATCACCATTCCTGGGTATGTCCTGTCTCACCGGCAGGACAGACCCAGCAGAAGTGGTGGCACAGTGGTAAACAGTCGGGAGGGAGTTGCCCAGGGAGCTCTCAATATCGACTCTGGACCCCATGAAATCTCATGACTTCAGGTTAAACATGGACAAGGAAACCCCCTGCTGATTACCACATACTGGCTGTAATGATAATCATAAGCAATTCTGTTATACATTGGACCTCCAACCAGCAGGTGGCAGTAGAACTACACCACGTGACACTGCTACCTCGGGGAGTCTGGGCGAGGGGCCATCATTTAAAAAAATATGTATATTTATTCAAATTTTCAACGATTTTCAACAAAACACACCAACCAGAAAATAAAAGAATAAAGCACAAAACAAGCAAAAATTATACATGAGATTTCCAACAAAATACAATAACCCCCATTCAACAAATAAACACGGCAGTAAGGAAAACGCCCCTCTCTAACCTAAACAAAACAAACAGCAAACTTTATCCTTTCCAGCTTGATGGACCCTGCCATGTATTAATCCAAGCTTCCATGCTTGGGGGCTTCACATCCCTCCACATTAGTAGGATCCTCCGTCGGGCTACCAGGGACGCAAAGGGCAGAACACCGGCCTCTTTTGGCTCCTGCACTCCCGGCTCATCCGCTACCCCAAATAGTGCTATCCCCCAGCACGGCTTGGCCCGGGTGTTCACCACTTTGGACACAATCCTCACAAAGTCCCTCCAGACCCACTCCAGCGCCGGACAAGTCCAGAACATGTGGGTGTGATTTGCTGGGCTCCCCGAGCACCTCACGCACCTGTCCTCCACCCCAAAAAACCTACTCATCCTCGCTCCTGTCATCTGCGCCCTATGGACAACATTGAACTGTATTAGGCTGAGCCTGGTGCAAGAGGAGGAAGAATAAACCCTGTGTGGTAATACCAGGTATTGCGATACCTGAGAGGTGGATGACCATTGGCTAGACCCAGGAGTCTACCATTGGCTGATGTACATAGCTCCGCTCTGAGAGGCGGGGTATAAGAACCGATGCCGTCCCAGCAGCCTTCGCTTTCTGTATCGAAGTTGCTGGGGAACAGTTCTAGCAGATTAAAGCCTATTAGTTATGACTCACCGTGTCTTGAGAGTAATTGACTGCGCATCAATTTAATCTGCTACAACTTCAGTTGAAAGGATGGATCACTGTATCAAACCGGAGTGCCTTCAGCTCAGACCCCACGCGGACAACTCTGCTGCTATCTTCAAACATTGGCTGGCATGCTTTAAGGGCTACCTCGACACGGCCGCCGACACCCCCACGGAAAGACAAAAGATGCACCTTCTACGCTCGCGGGTCAGCCCTGGGACCTACCCTCTGATCGAGGAGGCGGAGAATTATGCTGCAGCGATCGAGCTGCTAGAAGGACATTATATCCGCCCTGTGAAACAGGTGTACGCTCGTCACCTGCTGGCGACTAGGAGGCAAAGCCCCGAGGAAACGTTGGAAGACTTCTACTGGGCGCTGCTGGTGCTGGGCCGAAACTGTGGCTGCCCAGCAGTTTCGGGGAACGAGCACACGGAACTTTTGATCAGGGATGCTTTTGTGGCAGGTATGACCTCCCCTGATATCCGCCGAAGGCTCCTAGAAATGGACGCTCTGGGACTTACTGAGGCACGGGCCATGGCGGGGTCCATGGACGTTGCGTATAAAAACACCCTGGCTTTTGCTCCCAGACGCACGGCGGACCCTGGGCTGCGTGGCACCCCATTGCGGCAGCCCCTCAGACCTACCCCTGACCCCACAAGGCTGAACGGCGAGACGGCCCGCTACAGCCGCCGGACAACGCTGTTTCTTCTGCGGGCAGACGAATCTTCCCCGCCCGCGCTGCCCGGCCCGCACCGCCACCTGCAAAGGGTGCGGCAAGAAGGGCCACTATGTCAGGGTCTGCCAGGCCCGCGCCATGGCCGCGGCCTCCAGCGACTATCAGCAGCCCCCCTTTCAGGCCCCGGCCGTCCAGCGTCCACCGCCACCCCCCTATCCTCAGAATTGCTTATGGTTATCATTACCGCATGCGACCCACGGGCGTGGTCATTTTGCCCCCCCGGCTACCACGCTGGACGGGTGGCCGCCGCCATTTTGTCCCTCGCCGCCGCCATCTTCTTCATCCCCGGACTCCATGTGCGACCCATGGCTGACACCATCTTGGATGGGGCCCCAGGCCCCCAACACAGCCGACTACACGCTGCCCGCCCAGAACTCTCCATTACTGCATCTGGCCTCGGTGTCTCTGGACCAGAGTCGGTCCCGGACGCTTGTGAAAGCTACAACGACGATCTCCATCAACGGCCACGTGACGTCGTGCTTGATCGACTCTGGGAGCATGGAAAGCTTTGTTCACCCCAACACGGTAAGGCGCTGTTCTCTTGTCACCCATCCCGTAAACCAGGATCTCCCTGGCCTCCGGGTCACACTCGGTGGTGATAAAGGGGTTCTGCCTAGCGAACCTCACTGTCCAAGGCAGGGAATTCCACAATTTCCGACTGTACGTCCTGCCGCACCTCTGCGCAGCCACCCTCCTTGGGCTAGATTTCCAATGCCATCTGCAAAGCCTGACTTTTAAATTTGGCGTCCCTATACCCCCCCTTACTGTTTGCGGCCTCGCGACCCTTAAGGTCGACCCACCTTCCCTGTTTGCGAACCTCACCCCGGATTGCAAACCCGTCGCCACCAGGAGCAGACGGTACAGTGCCCAGGACCGGACCTTTATCAGGTCGGAGGTCCAAAGGCTGCTGAGGGAAGGGGTCATCGAAGCGAGCAACAGCCCCTGGAGGGCTCAAGTAGTGGTGGTAAAGACCGGGGAGAAACATTGGATGGTCATTGACTACAGCCAGACCATCAACAGGTTTACACAACTGGACGCGTACCCTCTCCCCCGTATCGCCGACCTGGTGAACAGGATTGCGCAATACAAGGTTTTCTCCATGGTGGATCTCAAGTCTGCCTACCACCAGCTACCCCTCCGTAATGATGACCGCCAGTACACTGCCTTCGAAGCAGATGGGCGGCTCGACCAATTTTTAAGGGTTCCCTTCGGTGTCACGAATGGGGTCTCGGTCTTCCAACACGAGATGGACCGAATGGTTGACCGGTACGGCTTACGCGCAACGTTCCCGTATCTTGATAACGTCACTATCTGCGGTCATGAACAGTAGGACCACGACACCAACCGTCGAAAATTTCTCCACAACGCGAATATCCTTAATCTGACTTACAATAAGGATAAATGCGTGTTTAGCACTGACCATCTAGCCATTCTCGGCTACGCAGTGCGAAGTGGAGTCATAGGCCCCGACCCTGAGCGCATGCGCCCCCTCATGGTGTTCCCTCTCCCTCACTGCCCCAAGGCCCTAAAGGGCTGCCTCGGCTTCTTCAGCTATTATGCACAGTGGGTCCCCAATTATGCAGACAAGGCTTGACCCCTGATCCAGTGCACAACCTTCCCCCTGTCGACGGAAGCCTGCCAGGCCTTCTGCCGCATGAAAGCACACATTGCTAAAGTCACGATGCGCGCCATCGACGAGTCCCTCTCCTTCCAGGTCGAGAGCAATGCGTCCGACGTAGCTCTGGCGGCCACCCTCAACCAAGCGGGCAGGCCCGTGGCTTTCTTCTCCCGTACCTTCCATGCTTCCGAAATTCGCCACTCCACGGTCGAAAAGGAGGCCCAGGCCATAGTAGAAGCTGTGCGACACTGGAGGCATTACCTGGCCGGCAGGAGATTCACTCTCCTCACAGACCAACGGTCGGTTGCCTTCATGTTCGATAATGCGCAGCGGGGCAAGATTAAGAACGACAAGATCTTGCGGTGGAGGATCGAACTCTCCACCTACAATTACGAGATCTTGTACCGTCCGGGGAAGCTGAACGAGCCTCCTGATGCCCTGTCCCGCGGCACTTGTGGCACCGCACAAGTGGACCGCCCCCGATCCCTCCACGAGGACCTCTGCCACCCGGGGGGTCACTCGTTTCTTTCATTTTATCAAGACCCGCAACCTGCCCTACTCCATCGAGGAGGTCAGGTACGTCACCAGGGAATGCCAAATCTGCGCAGAGTGCAAACCGCACTTCTACCGGCCAGAGAGGGTGCATCTGGTAAAGGCTTCCCGTCCCTTTGAACGCTTCAGTCTGGACTTCAAAGGCCCCCTCCCCTCCACCGACTGCAACACGTACTTCCTGAACGTGATTGATGAGTACTCCCAGTTCCCATTCGCCATCCCCTTCCCAGACATGACCACAACCACCATCATCAAGGCCCTCCAGGGTATCTTTACACTGTTTGGTTTCCCCGCATACATTCACAGTGATAGGGGGTCCTCCTTTATGAGTGCCGAACTGCAGCAATTCCTACTCAGCAAAGGCATCGCCTCGAGCAGGATGATCAGTTACAACCCCCGGGAAACGGGTAGGTTGAGAGGGAGAACGGCACGGTCTGGAAGACCGTCCCTCTGGCCTGTCAGCAGATGATGTGTGTGAAAACATCTGTCTATCCAAACTAACGCAACCTGAATAAGAATCAAGTGTACAACCTGAAGGTGCACAGAGTAATGCAGTTCCAACAGAGCCATCTTCAGAGTCACTAGAATGTCAAACAGATTTGGCGGATCAACAAAAGTTTAGAAGGTCAGCGAAAGAAGCCTGACAGACTGAATCTGTCATGGACACTGTAATTGTAAAGAATCTGAATTGATATGCTGTGCATATCATATGTATGGTAATTGGTTCAAATAATGTACGCTATATTTTTGCTAAAATCTAAATAAAGGGGATGTAATGATATGCATATACAATTCTGTATGTTAACACGTTAGGCCTCCAACCAGCAGGTGACAGTAGAACTACACCACGTGACACTGCAACCTGGGGAGTCTGAGTGAGAAGTCGTCGTGGATAGTTGTGTTTAGTGATAGCTCGCGTATTCTAGTTGTTAACAGTTTACAGTTCATTAGTAGTATTAGTATTGTTTTCTACCGTTACTGTAATTTAGTAAATCTTACCTAGTCACGAACTAGATGTTCTTTGTTGCACTGACTTAATCATTGAACATAACACCGGCCACCATCAGCTGATGAATCTGTACTCCTCCATATTGAACACCACTTGGAGGAAGCACTGAGGGTGTCAAGAGCACAGAATATGCTCTGGGTGCGGGACTTCAATGTCCATCACCAAGAGTGGCTCGGTAGTAACACCACAGACCGAGCTGGCCGGGTCCTAAAGGACATAGTTGTGAGACTGGAATTGCAGCAGGTGGTGAGGGAACCAACAAGAGAGAAAAACATACTTGACCTCATCCTCACCAACCTGCCTGCTGCAGATGCATCTGTCCATCACAGTATCGGTAGAAGTGACCACCGCACAGTCCTTATGGAGACAATGTCCCGTCTTGCCTCCTCATCAATTCCTCTTGGTGCTTGGATGTGGCGATGCTGGTGACCTACTGCTCCCCAGATCTGGAATACCTTACCATGAAGTGCCACCCATATTTACCTTCCACGTGAGTTCACTTCAGCCATTATCACAGCGGTCTGCATCCCACCCCAGGCAGAAGTGATGTTCATCGTGGCCAGGGACTTCAACCAGGCCAACCTCAAGAGTGTACTACCAAAATTCCACCAACACATCTCCTGTCCCACCAGGGACGACAATACTCTTGACCACTGCTTCTCAAAAATCAAGGGCGCCTACCGTTCCATCCCCCGACCGCACTTTGGAAAATCAGACCATAAGACGGTGCTCCTTCTCCCGGCATACAAGCAGAAACTTAAGCGGGAGAATCCAGTTAAGAAGGTCATGCAGTGCTGGTCCAAGGCAACAGAAGAGCTCTTACGTGACTGCTTGGAGACAGTGGACTGGTTCAGATTTAAGAACTCAGCACCACCTTATCAATAAATGTGTAGACGACTGCATGCCAAGGAAAGTAGTTCGTACGGCCCCCAACCTGAGACCATGGCTTAATTGGGAGATTGACTCCCTACTGAAGGCCAGGTCTGAGGTGTTCAAAACCGGCGACCCTGGCCTATACAAGAAAGCCAGGTACGACCTCCACAAAGTCATCAGGAATGCCAAGAGACAATATCAGACCAAGCTAGAGTCACAGACTAGCGTTACAGACTCTCGGAGGTTGTGGCAAGGCTTATGCATCAAAACGGGTGACAAAGCAAAGCCGAGCAGAATCTCTGGCAGCAGCGCACCCCTCCCCGATGAACTCAATGCATTCTATGCTCGGTTCAAGCAGGAAACCATCAAACGGCTGCCGACTGCCCCAGCAACCCCGGACACACCCATACCCACCATCACAGCTTCCAAAGTCAGATCGGCCTTCTTTAAAGTGAACCCTCGGAAGGCGACGGGTCCGGACAGGGTCCCTGGTCGTGCACTCAGATCCTGTGTGGACCAGCTGGCAGATGTGTTCACGGACCCCTCCCTACTCCGTTGCAAGGTCCCCACCTACTTCAAGAAGACCACCATTATACCGCTGCCAAAGAAGAACCAGGAAATGTGCCTCAATTACCTTTATCCAGTGGCCGTGACACCGATCACAATGAAGTGCTTTGAGAGGTTGGTCATGAGACACATCAACATACCCCCAGAATGCCTAGATCCACTGCAATTCACATTCCGCCGCAACCGGTCCTGGCCCTACATTCATCCCTGGAGCATCTCGACAACATTAGACTCCTATTTATTGACTTCAGCTCTGCCTTCAGCAACATAATCCCAGCCAAGCTCGTTTCAAAGCTCCAAAACCTAGGACTTGGCTTTTCACTCTGCAACTGGATCCTCGACTTTCTGACCCATAGACCACAATCGATAAGAATAAACAGCAACATCTCCTCCACGATAGTTCTCAATATTGGGGCCCCGCAAGGCTGCGTGCTTAGCCCACTGCTATACTCCCTATACACACATGACTGCGTGGCAAAATTTGGCTCCAACTCCATCTACAAGTTTGCTGATGACACGACCATAGTGGGTCAGATCTCGAACATTGATGAATCAGAATACAGGAGGGAGATAGAGAATCTAGTGGAGTGGTGTAAGGACAACAATCTCTCCCTCAAAGTCAACAAAACTAAAGAGCTGGTCATTGACATCAGGAAGCAAAGTATTGTACACACATCTGTCTGTATCAATGTGGCCGAGGTGGAGATTGTTAACAGCTTCAAATTCCTAGGTGTGCACATCACTAACAATCTGTCCTGGTTCACCCACGTCGACACTACGACCAAGAAAGCACAACAGCGCCTATACTTCCTCAGGAAACTAAGGAAATTCAGCATGTCCACATTGACTCTTACCAACCTTTACAGGTGCACTATAGAAAACATCCTATCTGGTTGCATCACAGCCTGGTATGGCAACTGCCTGGTCCCAGACCGTCAGAAACTACAGAGAGTTGTGAACAATGCCCAGTCCACCACACAAACCCGCCTCCCATCCATTGACTCTGTCTACACTTTACGCTTCCTGGGGAAAGCGGGCAGCATAATCAAAGACCCCTCCCACCCAACTTACTCACTCTTCCAGCTTCTTCCATCGGGCAGGAGATACAAAAGTCTGAGAACACGCACGAACAGATTCAAAATCACTGTTAACAGACTCCTAAACGACCCTCTTATGGACTGATCTCTTCACACATCTTCTCTACCGAGTAGTACTACACTCTGTATGCTTCACCGATGCCTATGTCTATGTATTTACATTGTATGTTTTATATTTGCTCTATTCTGGTTTTTTTTCATGCATGGATGATCTGTCTGAGCTGCACGCAGAACAATACTTTTCACTGTACCTCGGTACACATGACAATAAACAAATTCAACTCCAACTAGCTCTCTACAACCTTTGATATCATAAGGCCCAAAAGCGCGCAAAGCCCTCCAAGTATAAGAAGGAATCCCCACGAGAGATTCGCTCTCTTCGATTTGGCTCTCAGGCGGAGAGACCCATCCACCAGCGTCACCGGAAGCAAGTAAGTTCAAGGTCAACGCTTGCTACCAGATGGATGACCTTAGCTGTTCTCCTGAGTGTTAGTCCTTTGTTCCTCGGAGATGGGACATCAATATGCTAATCGACCCAGGGTATCTCTTCGAACCCAACAGCCTCAGATTCGAACAACGGCCATTGTTCCTCTGACTAAGTGGGCACCCGAAGTTAAGTATAGGCGTTAGCGTTAGAGATAGTTTAGTTTGTAGTACTGTTGTGCATGAATAAATCTTACTGTGTGTGTAAATAAATAGTATTGACTTTGAACTCTTTGATCGGTATTCGGGTTGAACCTTGTGGCTGTATCGAGAGATACCTGCCGACTCTGAAAGTAGAAACATAATTAGGAGTAAGAAAGGCGACCATATTGACCGCCATATTTATAACCAGATAAACAGAGCAACAGGTTTAACCCCCATGACCCAAAAGATGTGCAGGTTAGGTGGATTGGCCACGCTAAATTGCCCCTTAATAGGACAAATAAATAATTGGGTACTCTAAATTTTTTTTTAAAATCCATCTCCGGGCAGGAGAAGTGCATTTCAACGTTGCCTGGGTAACATACCTCAGCTACTGCGTTGACCACCGTGGTTTGCATGCAGCCGAAGAAAAAGTACAGGCAATTTGGCAGGCCCCGTGCCAGGTGGCCCAGTGGAACTCCGATCACTCCTAGGCTTAGTCAATTACTATGGCAAGTTTACCCCCCCCCACCCCCTAACCTGGTCACCACTTTAGCCCCACTCAACCGTCTGGTAAAGAAAAGGCAACACTGGGAGTAGGCCCAGGAACAGCAGGCGACTTACGCCAGAGTGGAGCACCAGCTTTCCTTAGCAAGACCGCTAACCCACTTCGACCCATCACCACCATTCCTCTTGACCTGTAACACTTCTCTGTACGGTGTCAGGGCCATGCTGGCCCACACCATGGATGATGGATCTGAACGTCCCATCACCTTCGCCTCGCAAACATTAGTAGTGTGGTAATACCAGGTATTGCAGTACCTGTGAGGTGAATGACCATTGGCTAGACCTAGGGGTCTACCATTGGATAATGTACATAGCCCCGCCCTGAGAGGCGGGGTATAAGAACTGATGCTGTCCCAGCAGCCTTCACTTTCTGTATCATCGCTGCCGGGTACAGTTCTAGCTGATTAAAGCCGATTAGATATGACTCCTCTTTGTCTCGAGAGTATTGATTGTGCATCAATTTAATCAGCTAGTACTTTTGAAGGATGGATCTCCGCATCAAGCCGGCGTGCCTTCAGCTCAGCCCCCACGCAGAAAACTCCGCTGCTATTTTTAAACATTGGCTGGCGTGTTTTGAGAGCTACCTCGAAATGGCTGCCGACACCCCCACGGAAAGGCAGAAGATACACCTCCTACGCTCGTGGGTCAGCCCGGCGATCTACCCCCTGATCGAAGGGGCGGCGAACTATGCTGCAGCTATGGAGCTGCTAGAAGGACATTACATCCGTCCACTGAACCAGGTCTACGCCCGTCACCTGCTGGCAACGAGACGACAGAGCCCAGATGAGACGCTCAAAGACTTCTACCGGGCACTGATAGTGCTGGACCAAAACTGCGGCTGCCCCGCAGTGACGGGGAACGAGCACACGGAACTTTTAATTCGGGACGCTTTCGTGGCAGGCATGGCTTCCCCCTACATCCGCCAAAGGCTCCTCGAAATGGACACACTGGGCCTTACTGAGGCACGGGCCCTGGCAGGGTCCATGGACGTTGCGTACAAGAACACACTCGCTTATGCCCCCGCGCGCACGGCGCCCACCTGGGCTGCGTGGCACCCCGCCGCGGCAGCCCCGCTGACTTACCCGCTAAACCCGCAGGCCTGCGCGGCAAGACGGCCTGCTACCGCCGCCGGTCAACGCTGCTTCTTCTGCGGCCAGGCGAATCACCCGCGCGCGCGCTGCCCGGCCCGCACCATCACCTGCAAAGGGTGAGGCAAGAAAGGCCACGATGCCGCAGTCTGCCTGGCCCGCGCTGTGGCTGCGGTCTCCTGCGACTACCAACAGCCTTTCTTCCAGGTCCCGGCCGTCCAAGGCCCACCGCAGCCGTTCTTTCAGGTCCCGGCAGCCCAAGGCCCACCGCAGTCCTTTTTTCAGGTCCCGCCAGTCCAACGCCCGCCACCGACTTTTTCCCTCCAGGCAGCGTGCGACCTGCGGCCGCGGCCTTTTTGCCCTCGGCAACCACGCTGGATGGGTGGGCGCCGCCATTTTGTCCCTCGCCACCGCCATCTTCGGAATCCCCGTCCCCGGTCTCCATGTGCGACCCATGGCCGGCGCCACCTTGGATGGGGCCTCAAGCCCCCAGCACGGCTGAGTACGCGCTGCCCGACCAGAACTCCCCCTTGCTGCAGCTGGCCTCCGTTACCCTGGATCAGAGTCGGCACCAGACGCTAGCGAAGGCCACCACAACGATCGGCATCAACAGCCACATGACGTAGTGCCTGATCGACTCCGGGAGCATGGAAAGCTTTGTCCACCCCGACACGGTAAGGCGCTGTTCTCTTGTCACCCATCCCGTCAAACAAAGGATCTCCCTGGCCTCCGGGTCACACGCAGTGCAGATAAAGGGGTTCTGCCTCGCGAACCTCACCGTCCAAGGCAGGGAATTCCGCAATTTCCACCTGTACGTTCTGCCGCACCTCTGCGCAGCCACCCTTCTCGGGCTGGATTTCCAGTGCCACCTACAAAGCCTGACCTTTAAATTGTGAGGCCCTACTGTCTGCGGCCTCGCGACCCTTAAGGTCGACCCACCTTCCCAGTTTGCGAACCTCACCCCGGATTGCAAACCCATTGCCACCAGAAGCAGACGGTACAGTGCCCAGGACCGGACCTTCATCAGGTCCAAGGTCCAACGGCTGCTGAAGGAAGGGGCCATCAAAGCGAGCAACAGCCCCTGGAGGGCTCAAGTAGTGGTGGTAAAGACCGGGGAAAAACATAGAATGGTCATCGATTATAGCCAGGTCATCAACAGGTTTACGCAGCTGGACGCGTACCCTCTTCCCCGTATTGCCGACCTGGTAAATAGGATTGTGCAATACAAGGTGTTCTCCACGGTGGATCTCAAGTCTGCCTACCACCAGCTACCCCTCCGTACTAGTGACCGCCAGTACACAGCCTTCGAAGCAGATGGGCGGCTCTACCACTTTTTAAGGGTTCCCTTTGGTGTCACGAACGGGGTCTCGGTCTTCCAGCGTGAGATGGACCGAATGGTTGACCGGTACGGCTTACACGCAACGTTCCTGTATCTTGATAACGTCACCATCTGTGGCCGTGACCAGCAGGACCACGACACCAACCTCAGAAAATTTCTCCAGACCGCGAATATCCTTAATCTGACATACAATAAGGATAAATGCGTGTTTAGCACCGACCGTCTAGCCATCCTAGGCTACGTAGTGCGAAATGGAGTCATAGGCCCCGACCCTGAACGCATGCGCCCCCTAATGGAGTTCCCCCTACCTCACTGCCCCAAGGCCCTAAAGCGCTGTCTTGGTTTCTTTAGCAATTATGCACAATGGGTTCCGAATTACGCAGACAAGGCTCAACCCCTGATCCAGTCCACAACCTTCCCCCTGTCGACGGAGGCCCGCCAGGCTTTCTGCCGCATCAAAGCGGACGTCGCAAAAGCCACGATGCGCGCCATCGACAAGTCCCTCCCCTTCCAGGTCGAGAGCGACGCGTCTGACGTAGCTCTGGCAGCCACCCTCAACCAAGCGGGCAGGCCCGTGGCTTTCTTCTCCCGCACTCTCCATGCTTCCGAAATTCGTCACTCCTCGGTTGAAAAGGAGACCCAGGCCATAGTAGAGGCTGTGCGGCACTGGAGGCATTACCTGGCCGGCAGGAGATTCACGTTCCTCACGGACCAACGGTCGGTTGCTTTCATGTTCGATAATGCGCAGCGGGGCAAGATAAAAAACGACAAGATCTTGCGGTGGAGGATAGAACTCTCCACCTACAATTACGAGATCTTATACCGTCCCGGGAAGCTGAACGAGCCTCCTGATGCCCTGTCCCGCAGCACTTGTGCCACCGCGCAAGTAGACCGCCTCCAAGCCCTCCACGAGGACCTCTGCCACCCGGGGGTCACTCGGTTCTTCCATTTCGTTAAGACCCAAAACCTGCCCTACTCCATCGAGGAGGTCAGGACAGTCACCAGGGACTGCCAAATCTGCACCGAGTGCAAACCGCACTTCTACCGACCAGAGAGGGCGCATCTGATAAAGGCTTCCCGTCACTTTGAACGCCTCAGCATGGACTTCAAAGGCCCCCTCCCCTCCACCGACCGCAACACGTACTTCCTGAACGTGATTGTCGAGTACTCCCGGTTCCCTTTCACCATCCCCTGCCCGGACATGACCACAACCATCGTCATCAAGGCCCTCCAAAGTATTTTTACACTGTTCGGTTTCCCCGCATACATCCACAGTGATAGGGGTCCTCCTTTATGAGCGACGAACTGCGTCAGTTCCTGCTCAGCAAAGGCATCGCCTCCAGCAGGACGACCAGTTACAACCCCCGGGGAAACAGGCAGGTAGAAAGGGAGAACGGAGCGGTCTGGAAGACCGTCCTGCTGGCCCTTCGGTCCAGGAATCTCCCAGTCTCCCGCTTGCAAGAAGTCCTCCCAGTGGCCCTTCACTCCATTCGGTCGCTGCTCTGCACTACCACAAACCAGACACCTCACGAATGTCTCCTTTTTTTCCCCAGGAAGTCCTCCTCCGGGACCTCGCTCCCCACCTGGCTCGCGACACCCAGATCCGTCCTGCTGCCGAAACATGTGAGGGCGCACAAGTCAGACCCGTTGGTCGAGAGGGTCCACCTGCTGCATGCCAACCCCCAGTACGCCTACGTAGTGTTCCCCGACGGCCGGCAAGACACGGTCTCCCTTCGGGACCTGGCGCCCGCCGGAGCCCCACACGCACCCGCACCATTGCCCCCACCCCTCACCCCCCGCAGCACCTGACCGGAGGGTCAGTATTGCCGCCGGAGCCCCTACCCAGCGCCGAACAGGCACCGACGCCCCCTAAAGGCGCCCCTCCCCCTGCCCACTTTTTGCCCCAACAGCGTCGCCTAGGGGTGACGAAGCTGCCTGGGAGGAAGACACCACGTTCCCGGAGCCATAACCGCCGGGGCCCCCACCAGGATCATCGTCGAAACTCAGGCGCTCCAGAAGGACAACCAGGCCACCCGATCGTCTGATGGCTGCACCATAGACTTTTCTTCCGTTACCCTCGACATCACGGTACCTCCATACCTGGTCCTACCATGCAAAAGGCGACAGTAATAGCTGGCCATCACCCCGCTGGGTTCTTTTTTAACAGGGGATGAATGTGGTAATACCAGGTATTGCAGTACCTGAGAGGTGAATGACCATTGGCTAGACCTAGGGGTCTACCATTGGATAATGTACATAGCCCCGCCCTGAGAGGCGGGGTATAAGAACCAATGCCATCCCAGCAGCCTTCAATTTCTGTATAATCGCTGCTGGGTACAGTTCTAGCTGATTAAAGCCGATTAGATATGACTCCTCTTTGTCTCGAGAGTATTGATTGTGCATCAAGTAGACATAGAGAAATGATAAGCACAGATCGTCATGTTGGCCATCATGTTCAGAATAAAGAAATTTCATCAGTATGTCTACGGGCATCGCTTCACCGTTCTCACGGACCACCCTCCTTGGACTCTTCAAGGAAGATCGGGTGACTCCCCCCATTGCTTCCGCCTGTGTCTGGCATTAGGCACTGCTGCTTGTGGCATATGGTGATCTAGAACACCACTCTGGGGCAAAGATTCCCCATGCCGACGTATTAAGCTGTCTGCCCCTGCCAACCAGGTCACCTACACCAGTGGTGGCCCACGAGGTCATTGCCACTCTCCATTTTATGGACTCATTACCGGTCAAGGCATCCCGCATCCTTGGGTGGACCCAGACTGACCCTCAGCTATCACGCATCCACCACATGGTGCAGTATGGGGCTCAGTACAGGGCCTTACCACAGGACCTGAAGACCTACACCACGAGGATGCAAGAGCTGAGCATAGAGGACAGAGTATCCCTTTGGTGTCCCACGTGGTGGTCCCCGAACATAGGTGGGGCCCGCTCCTGATGGAATTCCACAATGGACACCCAGAAATGTCCAAGATGAAAATGTTAGCTCGTAGCTATGTTTGGTGGCCTGACATTGGCACAGACATCGAGCGGGTGACCCAGCCTCAAGATACAGGCAACAAAGGCCCGGGCCACCTAGAGAAACACCGGCAGACTTTTAATGTGCTTGGCATACCCAAGGTGCTGGTATCAGTCAATGGTGTTTTCATGAGTGCAGAATTTTCACCATTTGTATGCGCCAATGGGATCCATCACATGAGAACCGCCCCGTACCACCCAGCTTCAAATGGGTTGACCGAGCGAACAGTGCAAACTTTCAAGCTTGGAATGAAGCAGCAGACATTGGGTTCCCAGGAGACCCGCTTCGCCAGGTTCTTGCTCTGCTGCTGGATGACCGCAGATTCCACGACAGTCATCGCTCCAGCTGAGTTTTGATGGGCTGCCGCCTCACAACTGTTTAAGTTTTGTCTTTCCGGGTATTGGTGGGAAAGTCCATCGCGCTCAGGACCAAGCTGAGGCAGTCACATGCTGCACCAAGCCGTTGCATGAGTTCGCGCCAGGAGACACGGTACACATTTGGAATTTCGGCGACAGAGCCACTTGGGCCCGAGCGGCATGTTGGTGAAAACACAACCCGTTTCCGACCCAATACAGGCACAGGGCAATGAGTCTAATCACCACATGGACCACCTCCGAAGCCACGTGCCAGATACGCCGGGCATTGATTCAGATGTATCGGACGAGGAAATGCCAAGCTCCGACTCTGAAACCGAGATAGATGTTTCGCCATCGCCAGAGGCACCCGTGCCACACCTCCAATGCCGCCATCACCCAGGCGCTCATCACACAAATGCTGCTCCCAGTCCGATATACCTCTCCTGACACAGCACAATCTGTGCCTGCACGCCATCTACAGGCAAAATGATCAAAAAGCCCAGCACACTTACCCATGGATGTGGATGTTGCTTCAGACCTAGGGGGGGGAGGAGTGTTATAACCCCAATGGAGGTTCCGGGATCAGGTTCTTACGATTTCCCATGACCTCCCCAGAATGTGAATGGCCCCTTTAACAGTGAGAGCCTCAACTCACATAAAAACCCCCGCCTGAGTGCAGAACGAGGAAGGAAACCTTTTGGGGCGAGGAGGAGTTTGGATTTGCATTGTAATAAACCTTGTTGGATAATTTCTACCTATCGTCTATGCGTCCTGCTTACTGGTGATTCAACAGAAACCATATCCTGTGAACATAAAGGAAATAAAATGGTGGTAGAAAGTACGGACTGAAATAGTTGAAGTCAGTGCTGAGTGTAGCAGACTGGCTGTAAAGGGTTTAATTGGAAGGTGATTTGCTATTCTTTTAGCTTCTGCTGAGCTTCATTCGAACACTACGAGAGGACAAAGAGAAAGAGGTCAGTGTGAGAGCAAAGTGGAGAATTAAAATGGCAGATGACAAGGGTGGCCACTGAGAGATGCCAATCCCTATGCGCACACACACAACATTAATTATGTGAACCTGAGATTACTTTTTTCTCCGTCATCAAGGAAGCTATAAATATGCATTTTAATTCATCAGTACATCTTTTAATGAGGTGCAATATCATTTTTTCTATCAATGACAGGAACTGGATTTATCCAACAACATATTATCAGAGATCCAAGGGTTGGTTGTCTTTACTGGAAACTTTGATTGTGAATGGTGGAAAAATCACTAACTTGTAATGAAACTATTTTTGTATGTTTTGCCACTATTGTCATCATTGATTGGAATTGCACTGCTCTTTCATCTCTACTGCAGTCTGTCACCTTATTTTTAATAAATATTTTAATTCAATTTTATACATAAACTGAAAACCAATAAAGCAGTAACTTAACCCACTGATACCTTCCCCCCACCCCCAACCTGTGGAAAATGACTCCCCAACAGACTACACCACCCCAACTCCTCCCTCCCCCTATCTAACAGCTAACGGTGACCAGCTCTTTCAGGTACAAAATAAATGGCTGACATTTCTGGTAGAAGCCCTCAACTGCTCCCCTCACAATGTACTTTCTTAACTTTCACGTGATATAAGAGCTCCATAAGATCCCCCAGTCACACTGAGGCACTTGGGTGGAGAAGCTGACCTTCACCCCAGCAGCAGCTGCCTTCGGGCAAACAGCGAGGCGAAGGCCAGCACCTCAGCCCCACCCCTGTCTGCAGCTCGAGCGGGTCCGACACCCCAAATACGGCTCTCAAGGTGTTGTGTTATAATGGTTGTAATGATGTACACAGAACATATAGTTGTTTAACTAGAAAGATTATTTATTAACAAACACGTGGAAAGATAACTGACAGATTTCTATACAGACAATGGCTGCTAAATGAACTCAGTGAATTTCCCTGGAGCTGCTCTAAGGGGGGGGGGGGGGGGGGGGGGGGGGGGGGGGGGGGGGAAAGAAGGGGAAGAAAGGTGAGGTAGCAAAACCCGAGAAGAAAGAATGGGAGGCAGCAGTGAAGATTGGGGGGAAGGAGGGTGAGAAGGGTCGGAGGGAGGGGGAAAACAAAAAAGGAGAGCCAGGAGAGGGATGAGATAAGAGAACAAAAATGGGGGGGGAGGGGGAAAGCACAGAGGAAGACAGCAGTGGCAACAACCACAGCAAGGCGAGAGAACACAAAGAAAAAAGGGAAGGAAAAACAAGCAATGGCTGATGCCGAGGCAACTGCACAAAAGAATGTAAAAAGCATTAGGGGACACCACCCAGGTGCCCCCTCCATACTCGTTAGATGATCTGTGAAAAGGAGAGGATAAAAGAGAGGGGAGGGAAGACCCTTCCCATCCGGTTTTATGTCCTAGAGCCTATGTGTTTTGCTTTGCAAGGTATTTATAACCTGTACAAAACCCAATAAAAAACTGATGCGCAATCAATTACTCTCGAGACAAGGTGAGTCATAACTAATAGGCTTTAATCAGCTAGAACTGTTCCCAGCAGCTTCGATACAGTAAGTGAAGGCTGCTGGGACGGCATTGGTTCTTATACCCCGCCTCTCAGGGCGGAGATATGTACATTAGCCAATGGTAGACTCCTAGGTCTAGTCAATGGTCATCCACCTCTCAGGTACTGCAATACCTGGTATTACCACAAAACATTTTTTTTAAACCTTGCACACGATGACATTGCATTCAGCCTACACAGAGCCTCACACCACACCCCATCCTCCAGCTCCAAACCCAACTCTTCCTCCCACTTAGCCTTCACCCTCTCCACAGATCCTCCCACTTCCGGCACAATCCTACCATAAATCCCCGGCGTGCTCCCCTCCTCCATACCCGCCAGCGACAAAACCCTCTCCAACAACGAGGAAGGCAGCACCAGAGGAAATGTCGGGAAGACCTTTTTCACAAACCTGTAGGAACCTAAAAGTATCCGCTTGTGAAAACCCAAATTTCTCCGACAATTCCAAGCTTGAAATCGCCCCTCTACAAACAATTCCCTCAGCCCTCCCACCTCCTTATGCTCCCATCCACTATACTTAGCATCCATCCTCACCGGCTCAAACAGGTGGTTCGCACAGATTGGCACCAGCTTCAATACCACCCCCAATTTAAAGTGCTGCCGAAATTGTCTCCATATTCTCAGTGTGGAGACCACCACCGGGTTCACTAAATACTTCCCCAGAGAAAACAGCAGTGAGGTTGTCACTAACGCCCTTAGCCCCGACCCCCCACAAGACCCCGACTCCATCTGCACCCATACAGTCTCAAGACACCACCCCCAAAACCTTCTCTGCATTCGCCGCCCAATAATAATATATCAAGCTCAGCAACACCAAACCCCAGACTGCTGATCCCTCTGAAGGACTGTCTTCTGAATCCTAGCTACGTTACCCACCCAGATAAAGGACAATATCAATTTCTCCACTCCCCAGAAAAGGATTTTGGCAGAAAAAACAGTAAACACTGGAACAGAAAAAGGAACCGTGGCAACACATTCATCTTTACCGATTGAATTCTGCCAACCAAAGACAGAGGGAGACTACCCCACCTTTGTAAGTCAGCCTTAACCCTGCTCACCAAACTCGTAAAATTCAGCTTCCGAAGCCAGGCCCAATCCCGAGCTACCTGCACCCCCAGATACCTGAAATGGGAACCCGTTAAGAAGAACAGTCACAACCCAGATCAATTCCCCGACAGAGTGACCGGAAAACACTCACTTTTCTCCCAATTCAATTTATACCCTGAAAAAGTCCCAAACGCCTCAGCAGTGCCGTGATATCACCCATAGTGTGGATTGGATCCGTCACATACAAAAGAATATCATCAGCGTACAAGCACACCCTGTGTTCCAGTGTGCCCCTCATTATCCCTTTCCACTTATCCAAGGCTCTCAAGGCCATGGCCAAAGGCACAATTGCCAACACAAGCAAGAGGTGGGGACATCGGGCACCCCTGCCATGTGCCTCTGTACAGCTGAAAGTATTCTTTTTAAAATAAATTTAGAGTACCCAATTATTTTTTTTCCAATTAAGGGGCAATTTAGCATGGCCAATCCACCTAACCTGCACATCTTTTCTTTGGGTTATGGGGGTGAAATCCACAAATACACGGGAGAATGTGCAAACTCCACACAGACAGTGGCCCGGGACTGGGATTGAACCCGGGTCCTTAGCGCCGTAGATAGCAGTGCTAACCACTGGGCCACCGTGCCGCCCCGGCTGAAAGTATCCTGAACTAACATTATTTGTATAGACACTGCCCTTAGGTGTCTTGTCTCGCAACTGAACCCACACACAAATTTGTGTCCTATCCCGAACCATTCGAAAACCGCAAACAAATAACCCCATTCGACCTTATCAAAAGCCTTCTTGGCATCCAACACCACAATAACCTCCTGCTCTCTCCTTTCTGCCAGGGACAATAACACATTTAAAAACTGCCTCACATTTGACAAAACCGCTGACCCTTCACAAACTCCGTCTGATCCTCCCCAATAAGCTGAGGGATACACTCCTCCAACCTCAGCGCTAAAACCTTGGTCAAAATCTTGGCATCCACATTTAATAAAGAAATCGGGTGGTATGACCGACACTCCACCAGGTCCTTATCCTTCTTAAGCAGATGTAAAATGAACCCTTGCATCATTGTCTCTGGAAGAGATCCCCACGCCATTGAATCCTCAAACATTGCCACCAATAATGGCACCAATTGATCAGCAAACATTTTATAAAATTACCCCGAGAATCCATCCAGCCCTGGAGCTTTACCTGTCTGCATCCCCCATTGGCTGTCCGGATCTCCTCCACCCCCAATGGCTCCTCCAACTTCCCGGTTCTCTTCCTCCACCTTAGGACACTCCAAGCCCTCCAGAAACTCCCTCGCTTATCCGACTCCAACCTGTAGAGGTTCTTGTAAAATGCCTCAAAAGCCCTGTTAACTTTGTCCAGCACAGAACAAGTCCATCCCTCGAATCCTGAATTTGGGCAATTCCTCAGGAGGCTGCCTGCCACCTCAACTGACTGGCCAAAAAACGACTGGCCTTCTCATCATAATCGTTATTTCCCCCTCAAGTACCGCAACTGGCGCACCGCCTTATCAGTAGATAATAAATCAAATTGCATCTGCAACTTTTCTACTGGCCAAAAGCTCTGGAGTAGGGTCACTCGACTACCTTTCGTCCACCTCCAAAATCTCACCCACCAGCTGTTGCCGTTCTTCCCTTGCCTCCCTAACCACCTGCACCTTATGCGAGATGATCTCCCCTCTCACCACAGCCTTCAGGGCCTCCCACAGTACCAAGGGTGACATGTCCCATTCTTGTTAAATTCCACATACTCATCAATCACCCTAGCCACCTTCAGACAAAATCCCAAATCTGCTAATAGCCCCAAACTCTACGCTGGCTGCTGAGCGTGATCTGAAATCACTGTTGTGGAATATTCTGCTTTGCTTACCCCTGGATGCAGAGACCTCCCCATCACAAAAAGGTCAATGCATGAGTACATGTTCTGTACCAGAGAGAAAAAGGAGAATTCCCTGCACCAAGCTGCAAAATTTGCCATGGAACTGCTACACCCATCTCCTTCATGATCGCCACCAGTATCTTCGCTACCCCCGAAGGGGCCAACAACTTTGGTTTAGACCGATCCAATTTAGGATTCAAAACACAATTCAAATCTCTCCCCCAAATCAACTGATGCATACCCATGTCTGGTCTGGCAACCAGCATCCTCTTCACGGGGCTGGTTTAGCACAGTGGGCTAAGACAGCTGGCCTGCAATGCAGAACAAGACCAACAGCATGAGATCAATTCCCGTTCCAGCCTCTCCGGCCAGGCGCCGGAATGTGGCGACTAGGGGCTTTTCACAGTAACTTCATTGAAGCCTACTTGTGACAATAAGCTATTATTATTATTATGAACTCTACATCATCCCAATTTGGAGCGTACACACTCACTAAAACCACCGTCTTACTTTCCAATGTCCACATAACTATGACATACCTACTACTTAGGTCCGCTACACTTTCTCCATCTGAAACCAAACTCTTTAAATTAATATTGCCACCTCCCCCAGGCCCTGTTAACAAAGCCTGAGTGGAACACCTGGCTCACCCAACTCTTACGAAGCTTAATCTGATCCTTCACCTGCGGCAACAGCACCACATCGGCCCTCAAACTCTTCACATGAAAGAAAACTCTCGCTCACTTCACTTGGCCTCCCAAAGCCCGTACATTCTATGTTACCAATCAAATCGGAGGTCTCTCACCACCCCCCCCACCTCACTTCAAGTCAGCCATTTCCACTGCATGGGGTTCTTCCCTACAACCCCCATATTTCTTCATTAAAAAATATATTTTATTGAAGTTTTCAAACACAATTTGTCCACCTTACAAATCAACATAAAAGATAACACAAGAACTAATAAGTAACATTATTTAAATAACATAGTGAACTAACAAAGTAACAAAACATAGTGCCCCCCCCCCCCCCCCCCCCGCCCTCTCTGGGCTGCTGCTGACGATCTATTTTCCCTTAACGTTCCGCGAGATAGTCAAGGAACGGTTGCCACCGCCTGGAGAACCCCTGAACCGATCCTCTCAACGCAAACTTCATCCGTTCCAGTTTTATGAACCCTGCCATATCGTTTATCCAGGCCTCCACGCCGGGGGGGGGGGGGGGGTTCGCTTCCTTCCACATGAGTAAGATCCTTCGCCGGGCTACCAGGGACGCAAAGGCCAGAATATCGGCCTCTTTCGCCTCCTGAACTCCCGGCTCCTCCGTTACCCCAAATATAGCTAACCCCCAGCCTGGCTTGACCCAGACCTTCACCACCTTTGAAATCATTCTTGCCACTCCCCTCCAGTACTCATCCAGTGCTGGACAAGACCAGAACATGTGTGTGTGGTTCGCCGGGCTTCCCAAGCACCTCCCGCACCTGTCCTCCACCCCGAAGAACCTGCTCAGCCTTGCTCCCGTCATGTGTGCTCTGTGTAGAACCTTGAATTGTATCAGCTAAGCCTGGGACACGAGGAAGAAGGAATTTACCCTACTTAGGGCATCAGCCCACATACCCTCCTCAATCTCCTCCCCCAGCTCTTCTTCCCATTTTCCCTTCAGCTCCTCTATCAGCGCCTCCCCCTCGTCTCTCATCTCCTGATATATTTCGGACACTTTGCCCTCCCCGACCCATACCCCGGAAATCACTCTATCCTGGATCCCCTGTGTCGGGAGCAGCGGAAATTCCCTCACCTGTTGCCTCGTAAACGCCCTCACTTGCATGTATCTAAAGATATTCCCCGGGGGCAACTCATACTTTTCCTCCAGCGCTCCCAGGCTCGCAAACGTCCCGTCAATAAACAAGTCTCTCAATCTCCTAATTCCTGCCCGATGCCAGCTCTGGAACCCTCCGTCCATCCTTCCTGGGACAAACCTATGGTTATTCCTTATCGGGGACCACACCGAGGCACCCGTCACCCCCCTATGTCGCCTCCATTGCCCCCAAATCCTTAAGGTTGCCGCCACCACTGGGTTTGTGGTATACCTTTTTGGGGAGAGCGGCAACGGCGCCGTCACCAGCGCCTTTAGGCTCGTTCCTTTACAGGACGCCATCTCCAGCCTCTTCCACGCCGCCCCCTCTCCCTCCCTCATCCACTTGCGAACCATCACCACATTGGCAGCCCAGTAATAATCGTCCAGATTCGGCAACGCCAGTCCCCCTCTGTCCCTGCTGCGCTGCAGGAACCCCCTCCTTACCCTCGGGGTCTTCCCTGCCCACACAAAACTCATAACACTCCTATCTATTTTCTTAAAAAAGGCCTTAGTGATCAAAATGGGGAGACATTGAAACACAAAAAGAAACCTTGGGAGGACCATCACCTTGACCGCCTGCACTCTGCCCGCCAGTGAGAGCGGCAGCATATCCCACCTCTTGAAATCCTCCTCCATCTGCTCCACCAGCCGCGTCAGGTTGAGTTTGTGTCGAGTTCCCCAGCTCTTGGCTACCTGAATCCCCAAATATCGGAAGCTCCTTTCCACTCTCCTTAACGGCAGGCCATCTATCCCTCTTCCCTGATCCCCGGGGTGTACTACGAAAAGCTCACTCTTCCCCATATTGAGCCTGTATGCCGAAAAATCTCCAAACTCCCTCAATATCTGCATAACCTCTGTCATCCCCTCCACAGGATCCGCCACATACAGCAGTAGGTCATCTGCGTAGAGTGACATTCGGTGTTCCTCTCCTCCTCTAACCACCCCCCTCCATTTCCTAGAGTCTCTCAACGCTATGGCCAGTGGTTCAATTGCCAGCGCGAACAGTAGTGGGGACAGGGGGCACCCCTGCCTTGTTCCCCTATGTAACCGAAAATACTCCGATCTCTGCCGATTTGTGACTACACTTGCCACTGGGGCCCCATAGAGGAGTTTGACCCAACTGACAAACCCCTCCCCGAACCCAAACCTCTTCTTTTTTTTTTAAATAATATTTTATTGAAAATTTTTGGTCAACCAACACAGTACATTGTGCATCCTTTACACAACATTGTAACAATACAGATAATAATGACCTTTTTAAATTTAAACAAAAACAACAACAAATAAATAAATATTAAATAACAAAAAATAAAAACTAGCCCTAATTGGCAACTGCCTTGTCTCAGGCCACACCCCCCCCCCCCCCCATCCCCCCCCATCCCTCCCCCCCCCCCAAGTCCTGGGCCGCTGCTGCTGCCTTCTTTGTTCTCCCCTATCTATCTTTCCGCAAGATATTCGACGAACGGTTGCCACCGCCTAGTAAACCCTTGAGCCGACCCCCTTAGGACGAACTTAATCCGCTCTAACTTTATGAACCCCGCCATATCATTTATCCAGGTCTCCACCCCCGGGGGCTTGGCTTCTTTCCACATTAGCAATATTCTGCGCCGGGCTACTAGGGACGCAAAGGCCAAAACTTCGGCCTCTTTCGCCTCCTGCACTCCCGGCTCTTGTGCAACCCCAAATATAGCCAACCCCCAGCTTGGTTCGACCCGGACTCCTACTACTTTCGAAAGCACCTTTGTCACCCCCATCCAAAACCCCTGTAGTGCCGGGCATGACCAAAACATATGGGTATGATTCGCTGGGCTTCTCGAGCACCTCGCACACCTATCCTCCACCCCAAAAAATTTACTGAGCCGTGTTCCAGTCATATGTGCCCTGTGTAATACCTTAAACTGAATCAGGCTTAGCCTGGCGCACGAGGACGACGAGTTTACCCTGTTTAGGGCATCTGCCCACATCCCCTCCTCAATCTCCTCCCCTAGCTCTTCTTCCCATTTCCCTTTTAGTTCATCCATCATAGTCTCCCCTTCGTCTCTCATTTCCCTATATATATCCGACACCTTACCGTCCCCCACCCATTTCTTTGAGATGACTCTGTCCTGCACCTCTTGTGTCGGGGGCTGCGGGAATTCCCTCACCTGTTGCCTCGCAAAAGCCCTCAATTGCATGTACCTGAATGCATTCCCTTGGGGCAACCCATATTTCTCGGTCAGCGCTCCCAGACTCGCAAACTTCCCATCCACAAATAGATCTTTCAATTGCGATATACCTGCTCTTTGCCACATTCCATATCCCCCATCCATTCCCCCCGGGGCAAACCTATGGTTGTTTCTTATCGGGGACCCCCCCAGTGCTCCGGTCTTTCCCCTATGTCGTCTCCACTGTCCCCAAATCTTCAGTGTAGCTACCACCACCGGACTCGTGGTATAGTTCCTTGGTGAGAACGGCAATGGGGCTGTCACCATAGCCTGCAGGCTGGTCCCCCTACAGGACGCCCTCTCTAATCTCTTCCACGCCGCTCCTTCCTCCTCTCCCATCCACTTACTCACCATTGAAATATTAGCGGCCCAATAATACTCACTTAGGCTCGGTAGTGCCAGCCCCCCCCTATCCCTACTACGCTGTAAGAATCCCTTCCTCACTCTCGGAGTCTTCCCGGCCCAAACAAAACCCATGATACTCTTTTCTATCCTTTTGAAAAAAGCCTTCGTGATCACCACCGGGAGACACTGAAACACAAAGAGGAATCTCGGGAGGACCACCATCTTAACCGCCTGCACCCTCCCTGCCATTGACAATGCTACCATATCCCATCTCTTGAAATCTTCCTCCATCTGTTCCACCAACCGCGTCAAATTTAGCCTGTGCAATGTGCCCCAATTCTTAGCTATCTGGATCCCCAGGTAACGAAAGTCTCTTGTTACCTTCCTCAACGGTAGGTCTTCTATTTCTCTACTCTGCTCCCCTGGATGCACCACAAACAGCTCACTCTTCCCCATGTTCAATTTATACCCTGAAAAATCCCCAAACTCCCCAAGTATCCGCATTATTTCTGGCATCCCCTCCGCTGGATCCGCCACATATAGTAGCAGATCATCCGCATATAAAGATACCCGGTGTTCTTCTCCTCCCCTAAGTATTCCCCTCCATCCCTTGGAACCTCTCAGCGCTATCGCCAGGGGCTCAATCGCCAGTGCAAACAGTAATGGGGACAGAGGACATCCTGCCTTGTCCCTCTATGGAGCCGAAAATATGCCGATCCCCGTCCATTCGTGACCACACTCGCCACTGGGGCCCTATACAACAGCTGCACCCATCTAACATACCCCTCTCCGAACCCAAATCTCCTCAACACCTCCCACAGATAATCCCACTCCACTCTATCAAATGCTTTCTCGGCATCCATCGCCACTACTATCTCCGTTTCACCCTCTGGTGGGGCCATCATCATTACCCCTAGCAACCTCCGTATGTTCGTGTTCAACTGTCTCCCCTTCACAAACCCAGTTTGGTCCTCATGAACCACCCCCGGGACACATTCCTCTGTTCTCATTGCCATTACCTTGGCCAATACCTTGGCATCTACATTGAGGAGGGAGATTGGTCTGTAGGACCCGCATTGTAGCGGATCCTTTTCCTTCTTTAAAAGAAGCGATATCGTTGCTTCTGACATAGTCGGGGGCAGTTGTCCCCTTTCCTTTGCCTCGTTAAAGGTCCTCGTCAGTAGCGGGGCGAGCAAGTCCAAATATTTTCTGTAAAATTCAACTGGGAATCCGTCCGGTCCCGGGGCCTTTCCCGTCTGCATGTTCCTAATTCCTTTCACCACTTCTTCTCCCGTGATCTGTGCTCCCAATCCCATCCTTTCCTGCTCTTCCACCTTGGGAATTTCCAGCCGATCCAAAAACTCCATCATTCTCTCCCTCCCATCCGGGGGTTGAGCTTCATACAATTTTTTATAAAATGTCTTAAACACTTCATTCACTCTCTCCGCTCCCCGCTCCGTCTCTCCATCTTCGTCTCTCACCCCCCCTATTTCCCTCACTGCTCCCCTTTTCCTCAATTGGTGTGCCAGCAATCTGCTCGCCTTCTCTCCATATTCATACTGTACACCCTGTGCCTTCCTCCATTGTGCCTCTGCAGTGCCTGTGGTCAGCAAGTCAAATTCCACATGCAGCCTTTGCCTTTCCCTATACAGTCCCTCCTCCGGTGCTTCCGCATACTGTCTGTCCACCCTCAAAAGTTCTTGCAACAGCCGCTCCCGTTCCTTACTCTCCTGCTTCCCTTTATGTGTCCTTATTGATATCAGCTCCCCCCTAACCACCGCCTTCAACGCCTCCCAGACCACTCCCACCTGAACCTCCCCATTATCATTGAGTTCCAAGTACTTTTCAATGCATCCCCTCACCCTTAAGCACACCCCCTCATCCGCCATTAGTCCCATGTCCATTCTCCAGGGTGGACGCCCTCTTGTTTCCTCCCCTATCTCCAAGTCTACCCAGTGTGGGGCATGATCCGAAATGGCTATAGCCGTATATTCCGTTCCCCTCACCCTCGGGATCAATGCCCTACCCAACACAAAAAAGTCTATGCGTGAATAGACTTTATGGACATAGGAGAAAAACGAGAACTCCTTACTCCTAGGTCTACTGAATCTCCACGGGTCCACCCCTCCCATCTGCTCCATAAAATCCTTAAGCACCTTGGCTGCTGCCGGCCTCCTACCAGTCCTGGACTTCGACCTATCCAGCCTTGGTTCCAACACCGTGTTAAAGTCTCCCCCCATTATCAGCTTTCCGGTCTCTAGGTCTGGGATGCGTCCTAGCATTCGCCTCATAAAATTGGCATCGTCCCAATTCGGGGCATACACGTTTACCAACACCACCATCTCTCCCTGTAATTTGCCACTCACCATCACGTATCTGCCCCCGTTATCCGCCACTATAGTCTTTGCCTCGAACATTACCCGCTTCCCCACTAATATAGCCACCCCCCTGTTTTTCGCATCCAGCCCCGAATGGAACACCTGCCCTACCCATCCTTTGCGCAACCTAACCTGATCTATCAGTTTCAGGTGCGTTTCCTGTAACATGACCACATCTGCTTTAAGTTTCTTAAGGTGTGCGAGTACTCGTGCCCTCTTTATCGGCCCGTTAAGCCCCCTCACGTTCCACGTGATCAGCCGAGTTGGGGGGCTTCCCACCCCCCCCCCTTGCCGGTTAGCCATCATCTTTTTCCAGCTTCTCGCCCAGTTCCCACGCAGCTGTATTTCTCCCAGACGGTGCCCCCCCGCCCATCCTTTCCCGTACCCACTCCCCCCTTTCCCCAGCAGCAGCAACCCAGTAATTCCCCCCCCCCCCCCCCCGCTGGACCCCCCGCTAGCGTAATTACTCCCCCCATGTTGCTCCCAGAAGTCAGCAAACTCTGGCTGACCTCGGCTTCCCCCCGTGATCACGGCTCGCCCCGTGCGGCGCCCCCTCCTTCCTGCTTCTCTATTCCCGCCATAATTATCATAGCGCGGGAACCAAGCCCGCGCCTCTCCCTCGGCCCCGCCTCCCATGGCCAACGCCCCATCTCCTCTCCCTCCCCACCTCCCCCCATCACCACCTGTGGGAGAAAGAAAAGTTACCATACCGCAGGATTAATCATACAATCCCTCTTCGCCCCCCCCCCACTCGTCCCACCACTTTGTCCAAACGTTCATTTTCGTAGTCCAATCATTCCAATTTTTCTTCTACAATAAAAGTCCACGCTTCATCCGCCGTCTCAAAGTAGTGGTGCCTCCCTTGATATGTGACCCACAGTCTTGCCGGTTGCAGCATTCCAAACTTTATCTTTTTTTTGTGAAGTACCGCTTTGGCCCGATTAAAGCTCGCACTCCTTCTCGCCACCTCCGCACTCCAATCTTGATAGACGCGGATCACCGCGTTCTCCCATTTACTACACCGAGTTTTCTTCGCCCATCTAAGGACCATTTCTCTATCCTTAAAATGGAGAAATCTCACCACTATGGCTCTGGGAGCTTCTCCTGCTCTCGATCCTCGCACCATAACTCGGTATGCTCCCTCCACCTCCAACGGACCCGTCGGGGCCTCCACTCCCATTAACGAGTGCAGCATCGTGCTCACATATGCCCCGACGTCCGCCTCCTCCACACCTTCAGGAAGGCCAAGAATCCTCAAGTTGTTCCTCCTTGCGTTATTTTCCAGTGCCTCCAACCTCTCCACAGATCGTTTCTGGCGTGCCTCCTGTATCTCCGACTTCACCACCAGACCCTGTATATCGTTTTCATTCTCTGCTGCTTTCGCCTTCATGACCCGAAGCTCCTGCTCCTGGGTCTTTTGTTCCTCTTTCAGCCCTTCAATCGCCTGTAATATCGGGGCCAACAACTCTTTCTTCATTTCCTTTTTTATCTCCTCCACGCAGCGTTTCAAAAACTCTTGTTGTTCAGGGCCCCATATGAAACTGCCACCTTCCGACGCCATCTTGGTTTCTGCTTGCCTTCCTTGCCGTTGTTCCAAAGGATCCGCTGCAATCCGGCCACTTTCCTCTCCTTTTTCCATCCGTGTCCAGGGGGAACACCCTTCTGGTTTACCGCACGGTGTTTTCAGCCGTTAAAATTGCCGTTGGGGCTCCTATCAAGAGCCCAAAAGTCCGTTTCACAGGGAGCTGCCGAAACGTGCGACTCAGCTGGTCATCGCCGCACCCGGAAGTCCGAACCCAAACCTCTTCAACACCTCCCATAAATACTCCCACTCTACCCTATCGAATGCCTTCTCTGCATCCATCGCTGCCACTATCTCTGCCTCCCCCTCCGCTGGGGGCATCATTATCACCCCCAACAGCCGTCGCACATTGACATTCAATTGTCTCCCCTTTACAAACCCTGTCTGGTCTTCATGCACCACCCCCGGGACACAATCCTCGATCCTCGTCGTTAGCACTTTTGCCAGCAACTTGGCGTCTACATTCAGGAGCAAGATAGGCCTATATGACCCGCATTGCAGCGGATCTTTATCCCGCTTCAGGATTAATGATATCGTCGCCTCCGACATTGTCGGGGGTAGAGTCCCCCCTTCTCTGGCCTTGTTAAAGGTTCTCGCCAGCAGCGGGGCCAACAAGTCCACATATTTCCTGTAAAACTCCACCGGGAACCCGTCTGGTCCCGGTGCCTTCCCTGCCTGCATGTTCCCCAGCCCTTTAGTCACCTCATCCACCCTGATTGGTGCCCCCAGACCTGACACTTCCTGCTCCTCCACCCTCGGGAACCTTAGTTGGTCCAAAAACTGTTGCATCCCCTCTTTTTCTTCCGGGGGCTGGGACCTATATAGCCTCTCATAAAAGGACTTAAACACCTCATTTACCTTCCCTGCACTCCGCTCCGTAGTTCCCGTTTCATCCCTGACTCCCCCTATTTCCCTCGCCGCTATCCTCATATTCGTATCTCATCCCCTGTGCCTTCCTCCACTGTGCCTCTGCCTTCCCTGTGGTCAGCAGGTCAAACTCCGTCTGAAGTCTTCGCCTCTCTCTATATAGTCCTTCGTCCGGGGCCTCCGCATATCTTTTATCCACACTCAAAATCTCCCACACTAATCTCTCCCTTTCTTTGCCCTCTTGTTTCTCCTTGTAAGCCCTAACGGAGATCAACACTCCCCTAACCACCACCTTCAGCGCTTCCCATACTACCCCCACCTGGATCACACTGTCATCCGTGGCCTCCAGGTACCTCTCAATACATCCCCGCACCCTTCCACAGGACACCCTCATCCGCCAATAGTCCCACATCCAGTCGCCAGAGTGGGCGCTGTTCCATCTCCTCTCCTAGTTCCAGATCCACCCAGTGCGGGGCATGGTCTGAAACGGCTATGGCCGAATACTCCGTTCCTGCCACCCTCGAAATCAGTGCCCTGCTCAAAACAAAGAAATCTATCCGGGAGTATACCTTTTTTTTTTAAATTTAGAGTACCCAATTCATTTTTTCCAATTAAGGGGCAATTTAGCGTGTTCAATCCACCTACCTTACACATCTTTTGGGTTGTGGGGGCGAAACCCACGCAAACACGGGGAGAATGTGCAAACTCCACATGGACAGTGACCCAGAGCCGGGATTGAACCTGGCACCTTGGCGCCGTGAGGCTGCAGTGCTACCGCTGCGCCACCGTGCTGCCCCCGGGAGTATACCTTATGGACATGGGAGAAAAAGGAGAACTCTTTGGCCAACGGCCTAGCAAATCTCCACGGATCCACTCCCCCCATTTGTTCCATAAACCCCCTGAGCACCTCGGCCGCTGCCGGCCTTCTTCCGGTCCTGGATCTAGACCGATCTAACCCTGGATCCAGCACAGTATTGAAATCCCCCCCCCATTACCAGGCTTCCTACCTCCAGGTCCGGGATACGTCCCAGCATCCGCTTCATAAATCCCGCGTCGTCCCAGTTCGGGGCATATACATTTACCAGCGCGACCTCCTTTCCCTGCAATCTGCCACTCACCATCACGTATCCACCACCGTTGTCCACCACTATATTCCTAGCCTCGAACGACACCCGTTTCCCCACCAATATCGCCACTCCTCTCTTTTCCGCGTCCAACCCTGAGTGGAACACCTGTCTCACCCATCCTTTCCTTAACCTAACCTTGTCCGCCACCTTCAGATGCGTCTCCTGAAGCACGACCACGTCTACCTTCAGTCCTTTTAAGTGCGCAAACACTCGGGCCCTCTTAATCGGCCCATTTAGGCCTCTCACATTCCACGTGATCAGGCGGATTGGGGGGCCGCCCGCCCCCGCCGACTAACCATCCCCTATTCTAGGCCAGTCCCACGTCCAGGTCCCGCGCACCCACCCGTCCCCCAGGAGGCGCCTTCCCGTCCCGACCACCTCTTCCCTTGCCAGCTCCCTCTCGCTCCCAGCAGCAGCAACCCAGTTGACCCCCCCCCCCCCACTAGATCCCCATCTAGCATGGTTACTCCCACCATGATGCTTCCGAAAGTCAGCTGACTCCAACTGACCCCGGCTTCCCCCGCTCTCTCCTTGACACCCCCCGTGTGAGGAGCTCTCATCCTCCTTGAGCCTATCTTCCCGCCATCATCTCCCTAGCGCGGGAAAAAACCCGCGCTTTCCTGGATCGGCCCCGCCCCTTATGGCACAGCTCCCCCATTCCCCATCCCCCACTTCAGTCCCTTTTTCCACCGGCGCCCACGTTTCTCAGTGTCCCCCCGTCAAGAAGAGAAAAAACCCCGTCTATCGTCCCGATACTGTGAACCTCCCATTCCCCAATTTACATTTCTATACATCAACATCGTCGTCTCCCCCACAGCATCAGTCCCTCAGTTCTGGTCCAATTTCTCTTCTTGGATGAAGGTCCATGCCTCGTCCGATGTTTCAAAATAGTAGTGTCTATCTTGGTGCGTGACCCACAATCGCGCCGGCTGCAGCATCCCAAACTTTATTTTCTTCTTGTGAAGCGCCGCCTTGGCCCGATTAAAACTCGCCCTCCTTCTCGCCACCTCCGCGCTCCAGTCCTGATACACTTGTATCACCGCATTCTCCCACCTGCTACTCCGTACCTTCTTGGCCCAGCTCAAAACCGCCTCTCTGTCGGTGAAGCGATGAAATCTCACCACTGTCGCCCTTGGTGGTTCTCCAGCCTTTGGTCTCCTCGCAAGGACCCGGTGAGCCCCTTCCACCTCCAGGGGGCCCGAGGGGACCTCAGCTCCCATTAGAGAATGGAGCATCATGCTCACATAAGCCCCAACGTCAGCTCCTCCACTCCCTCGGGGAGACCCAGAATCCGGAGGTTCTTTCTCCTCGAGCTGTTCTCCAGGACTTTGAGCCTTTCGATACACCTCTTGTGTAGCACCTCGTGCGTCTCCATTTTTACCGCTAGGCCCAGAATCTCATCCTCGTTCTCAGCTGCCTTCGCCTTCACCCCACGGAGCTCTATCGCCTGGGCCTTTTGCGTTTCTTTTAGCCCTTCGATTGCCAATAACATCGGCGCCAGCACCTCCTTCTTTAATTCCTCCACACACCATCGGAGGAATTCCTGCTGGTCCGGGCCCCATGTCGTCTGGGCTCCATCCGTCGCCATCTTGCTTCTTCCTTCTCTTCTCTGCCGCTGCTCCAAAGGATCCTTTGCAATCTGGCCACTACCACCGATCCCTTCCATACACACCAGGGGGGACTCCTTACTTCGTCACCCCACACTGGGTTTGGTCCGAAAATATTTCCGTTGTGGCTCCCAAAAAGAGCCCAAAAGCCCGCTAGAACGGGAGCTGCCGAAACGTGCGGCTTAGCAGTGCATTGCCGCAAGCGAAAGTCAACCCCCATATTTCTAAACCCAGAGCCCACCCAAGATGGCAGCCAGCCCCACCCACCAGATGGAATACAGAACAACCACAACCCCCAGTCACCATTAGTGCTCTACTCCCCCATCCCAAAAATCCCCAGCAACTTCCTCTTGAACTAACACCTCTCCTCCATCCCCTTCCCCCACACCATTCACACCTTCTAGTCTCAACAAAACCTCCCTAAACCTGCAAGCTGCAACCCCTCCACCCACCTCGTTCCCGTTCATGAGCCAACCTCAGCCTGTTAGCGAGGTAACCTCCTGCCAGAGCCCACATCACACAAATAAGCAATCAAAGAAAAAAATAAACCAAAACCCAAACCACCACACCCAAGAGCTGAAGCTCCCTCACCTCCTTCCCTCAACCCTGAATCTACCCAACACCCCTCTCCCCCCCCCCACTAAATACTCCCTCACAACCATAACTACCCACCAAAAATAAAACACCACAACAAAAAGGAAAAAGCCCCAAACAAAACACATCAATTTCAATTAACAGCAACTCTGTACATAAAAGAAAAAGGGAGAAGGGGAACAAAGGGAAAATAAGACAAAACCCACATCTTTACAACAGATGTCCCCATAAACCCATTCCAGCCACCAGTTAAATCTCTTTCAAACCCATTCAGTTCAATCCAAGTCCGCGAGCCTTAATAAGAGCCCCCAAATCTTCCACTGTCTCAAAATGATTCAAATGAATTTCCCTAAAGGAAGAAAATTTGCTTTGTAAATGTAAGTGTTGCCATTTCCATTCCTGTGTAAGTGGTGTGTGAGCTGCTGTGTCATGGGAACTAGTTTGTGAAGGTTAAGAAACTACATGTAATCTGTTACTGTTAAGGTTGAAGTTTAAAAGTTTAAATATTGTGTTATTTTCTTTTGTTTTAATAAAGTTTGTTTATAAATGAACCAAGCCCTATTTCTTATATTATCAACTCTGGAACGAATAATCATCCCGTCTCATCTTAAAACTTAAAGTTGCAGCTCTGGTCCAGAATCTGAGCCATTGCTGAGAACTGACCAAGTGTCCGTAACAAAGGGAGAACTGGCTACAGTAAATTAGGTAAGCAGATTAAGAGAAAAGAAAAATACTACAGATGCTGGAAACATGAAATAAAAACAGAAAATGCAGGGTAAACTCAGCAGGTCTGGCAGCATCTGTGGAGAAAGAAACACAGTTAACGTTTCAAGTCCATATGACCCTTCTACAGAACCATGTCTGTTTTAATTATAAATAGATTAAAAGATTTGGCTGTAGGCTAGCATTGCTGCCTCACGGCGCCGAGGTCCCAGGTTCGATCCCGGCTCTGGGGCACTGTCCGTGTGGAGTTTGACAATACTCCCCGTGTTTATGTGGGTTTCTCCCCCACAACACAAAGATATGCAGGGTAGGTGTATAGGCCACGCTAAATTGCCCTTTAATTGGAAAAAGTGAATTCAATTGGACTTTTGTTTATTGTCACGTGTACCGAGGTACAGTGAAAAGTATTTTTCTACGAGCAGCTCAACAGATCGTTGAACATAGAGTAAACATAGAACAGTAGGGCAGCACGGTAGCACAGCGGTTAGCGCAATTGCTTCACAGCTCCAGGGTCCCAGGTTCGATTCCCGGCTGGGTCACTGTCTGTGCGGAGTCTGCACATCCTCCCCGTGTGTGCGTGGGTTTCCTCCGGGTGCTCCGGTTTCCTCCCACAGTCCAAAGATGTGCAGGTTAGGTGGATTGGCCATGCTAAATTGCCCTTAGTGTCCAAAATTGCCCTTAGCGTTGGTTGAGTGGGGTTACTGGGTTATGGGGATAGGGTGGTGTGGGATTGGGTAGGGTGCTCTTTCCAAGAGCCGGTGCAGACTCGATGGGCCGAATGGCCTCCTTCTGCACTGTAAATTCTATGAAATGAAAGTACAGCACAGAACAGGCCCTTCAGCCCTCGATGTTGTGCCGAGCATTGTCCGAAACCAAGATCAAGCTATCCCACTCCCTGTCATTCTGGTGTGCTCCATGTGCCTATCTAATAACCGCTTGAAAGTTCCTAAAGTGTCCGACTCCACAATCACAGCAGGCAGTCCATTCCACACCCTAACCACTCTCTGAGTAAAGAACCTACCTCGGACATCCCTCCTATATCTCCCACCATGAATCTTATAGTTATGCCCCCTTGTACCAGCTACATCCACCTGAGGAAATAGTCTCTGAACGTCCACTCTATCTATCCCCCTCATTATCTTATAAACCTCTATTAAGTCGCCTCTCATCCTCCTCCGCTCCAAAGAGAAAAGGCCTAGCTCCCTCAACCTTTCCTCATAAGACCTATCCTGCAAAGCAGGCAGCATCCTGGTAAATCTCCTTTGCACCCTTTCCAATGCTTCCACATCCTTCCTATAATGAGGTGACCAGAACTGCACACAATACTCCTAATGTGGTCTCACCAGGGTCATGTAAGTACATGAAAATAAAATAAAATAAAAAGAAAATACATAATAGGGCAAAACAAGGTACACAATGTAACTACATAACACCGGCATCGGGTGAAGCACACAGGGGTGTAGTGTTAATGAGGTCAGTCCATAAGTGGGTCACTTAGGAGTCTGGTAACAGCGGGGAAGAAGCTGTTTTTGAGTCTGTTCGTGCGTGTTCTCAGACTTTTGTATCTCCTGCCAGCTGGAAGAAGTTGGAAGAGTGAGTTAGCCAGGTGGGAGGGGTGGGAGTAAGCTGGGTGGGAGGTGCTGCCCGCTTTTCCCAGGCAGCGGGAGGTGTAGATGGAGTCAATGGATGGGAGGCAGGTCCGTGTGATGGACTGGGTGGTGTTCACGACTCTTTGAAGTTTCTTGCAGTCTTGGGCCGAGCAGTTGCCATACCAGGCTGTGATGCAGCCTGATAGGATGCTTTCTATGGTGCATCTGTAAAAGTTGGTAAGAGTTAATGTGGACATGCCGAATTTCCTTAGTTTCCTGAGGAAATATCGGCGCTGTTGTGCTTTCTTGGTGGTAGCGTCTACGTGGGTGGACCAGGACAGATTTTTGGAGATGTGCACCCCTAGGAATTTGAACCTGCTAACCATCTCCAACTTGGCCCCGTTGATGCTGACAGGGGTGTGTACAATACTTTGCTTCCTGAAGTCAATGACCAGCTCTTTAGTTTTGCTGGCATTGTGGGAGAGATTGTTGTCGCTGCACCACTCCACTAGATTCTCTATCTCCCTCCTGTATTCTGACTCATTGTTATTCGAGATCTGGCCCACTATGGTCGTATCGTCAGCAAACTTGTAGATGGAGTTGGAACCAAATTTTGCCACGCAGTCGTGTGGCAAACTCTAAAACTCGTTGGCTATTCTTAAAAATGTTTTAAAATTGCTGTAAATGAACAATGGGAAACATTTAAAGAAACAATTTAAAAAGTCCAACAAAAATATTTTCCATTGAAAAGCAAAACCTAGCAAGAAATACCAATTGAGACCCACTCAAGATATTAGGGATAGTACTGGATTAGAAGAAGAGGCTTACAGTGTTGGAAAAACCAGTAACAAGTCTGGCGATCGGGAGTGTTCTAGAAACAAGCAAAGTGTAATCTAAAAGATGATACAAAGGAAAAAAATTTAATATGTGAGCAAACTAGCCAGTGATTTAAAAATAGATTGTAAGAGCTTTTGTAAGTATATAAAAAGGAAGAGAGGAGCCAACGATCCCTTGAAGCAAAGTCGGGAGAAATTATAATGGGGAATGAGGAAATGACAGAGGCATTGAAGAAATATTTTGTTTTTGTCTTTGCAGTAGAAGATGTCGTGTTGGGTGCTCTGCTACACAGACGAACAAACACGGGTGCGGATGGTACAACTCAGTTTTATTATTAACTATATTTACAATGTTAAACTGGTTGCTGTGGTTTGTTCATTACCCTTGAATCTGTGGACCTATCCCTAACACTATCTTGGAGTGGCACTCAGCACATGGTGGATGTCTGAGTGGCTTGCTGTGAGCTCTGTGCCCTGAGCTGTCTCCTGCTGGAATGCGCGGGAAGTGTCGTGTTCCCCGTTTTATAGTGTGTATGCTCTTCCCTGTGATTGGCTGTGATGTTGTGCGTGTATTGATTGGTCCGTTGATCTGTCTATCAGTATATATGTATGCTTGCACCATGATGTTTACCTGAATATCATGACAGAAGACACAAGTTTCATTCCAGAAATAGACAGTAAACTAGGTGCTAAAAAGAGTGAGGGAATGAAGGAAATTAGTATCCACAGGGAAATAATATTGGAGAAATTTAAGGGACTAAAATACAACAAATCCCTGGGCCTGGTGGATAGTGGATGTGCTGGTTGTAATTTTCTGTAATTATTTGGATTCTGAAATGGTACTATTTATTCAGAAATTGGAAAATGTTGCTTCGCTTTTCAAGAAAGGAGAGAGAGAAGAAACAGGGAACTATATCAGTGGTTGGTTGAATGGAAATCTAGTTTAACAATGCAGATTTGGGGGTGTAATTATTAAGGTAGATAAAGGGGAGCCAGTAGGTGCAGTGCACCTGAATTTCCAAAAGACTTTTGATAGGTTTTCACACAAAAGGTTAATAGGCAAAATAAGTGGGCATGGAATTGGAGGTAATATATTAGCATAAATAGAGGATTGGTTAACAGGTAGGAAGCAGAGTGGGTGTAAATGGGACCTTTTTTAGGTTGGCAGGTCATGAATAGTACCACAGAGTACCACAAGGGCCAGTGATGAGGTCTCTGCCATCTAGATGAAGTAGAGAGTATTGTATCTCAGCTTGCTGATGAAAGAAAGCCATATGGAAAGATAAACTATGGGGAGACACAGAGAGGCTACAAAGAAACAGAGGCAGGTTAAAGGAATAGGCAACAAGATCGAAGATGGATTATAATGTAGGGAAGTGTGAAGTTATTCATTTTGGTTGAAAGAATAGAAGAGCTGAATATTTTTTTAAATATAAATTTAGAGTACCCAATTATTTTTTTCCAATTAAGGGGAAATTTAGTGTGACCAGTCCACCTACCCTGCACATCTTTTTGGGTTGTGGAGGTGAGACCCACGCAGACACAGGGAGAATATGCAAAATCCCCATGGACAGTGACCCAGGTCCTCGGCGGGTGAGGCAGCAGTGCTAACCACTGCACCATTGTGTTGTTGTAGCCATCTGGGATGGCCATGTCCCGATTACAAAATGGACACTTGCAAGGACTGCAGGAAAAATTGGACAATGCTAAGAAACAAGCAGGTGCAAGCTCTGTCTGTTGATTAGAACCTTAAAACGCTCAGACAGGACAGAAACTACCAAACGATTTACATACTAATGAGCCATCTCCGGGGACAAAAGGGAAACATTTAGATACACAATGTTAGGACAGACTCCCCGGCGCCAGAAGAAGCTAAGACAAAGCTGACTGACAGTCACCAGGACACGCCCAGCGATCAGGGAACCTCCCCTCTCTTGGAGGAAAATCGATGATTGGGAAAGACCCAATTAGTTGAGGCCAAGTTCAAGGCCCGCCCAAAAGAGAGTGAAGCCCTTTTGAGTATAAAAGGTATCCCCCAAGGGAGAATCTTTCTCCTTTGGCTTTGGCTCTCAGCGAAGAGAGAGACCAGCCTAGCAGCTACACCAGACCAAGTGAGTCCCAAGTCAACGCACGCTACGAGATAGACGCTCCTAGTTGCTATCCTGTAAACAGCTCAACCCAGCAGCCTCAGAACCGAGCAACGGCCATTGTTCCTCTGACTGAGTGGGCGCCCAAAGCTAAGTATAGGCCTTAGTAATAGTGGTAGTTTAGTTTTGCAGAGTTTATGCATGAGTAGATTTGACTGTGTGTAAATAAATGAGCATTGCTTTTGAACTTACTAACTGGTGTATCGAGTCATTGGTTAGTATTCAGTTATGAACCTTGTGGCGGTGTCGAAAGATACCTGGCGACTCTTAAGCAAACGTGATTAAATAGAGCCAAATTAAGAACCAAACAAAAGTTAGCAACACTGGCCTTCAGCTGAATTTTTTTTTTAAAAGTCAGAAACTTCTAAATATGCATTTGCAAAGAGACTTGGGTGTGCTGGTACAATGATTGAAAAAAGTTAACACCAGGCAAGCAATTAGGAAGGCAAATCATAGAATCATGGTATGTTGGCCTTTATTGCAAGGGGGTTGGAGTACAGGAATAAAGAAGTATTGCTAAAGTTGCCCAGGGTTTTGGTGAGACCACATCTGAAAGACTGTGTGAAGTTTTGGTCTCCACATTTAAGAAAGGATATACTTGCATTGAACACGTTACAGCGAAGTTTCACTAAATTAGTCCCTGGTATTCGAGGCAAGGTACTAACATGGATTGACGATTGGCTGTCAGGCAGAAGGCAGAGACTTGGGATAAAAGGTTCTTTTTCGGAATGGCAACCGGTGACGAGTGGTGTCCCGCAGGGTTCAGTATTGGGGCCACAGCTGTTCTCTTTATATATTAACGATCTAGATGACGGGACTGGGGGCATTCTGGCTAAGTTTGCCGATGATACAAAGATAGGTGGAGGGGCAGGAAGTATGGAGGAGGTGGGGAGGCTGCAGAAAGATTTAGACAGTTTAGGAGAGTGGTCCAAGAAATGGCTGATGAAATTCAACGTGGGCAAGTGCGAGGTCTTGCACTTTGGAAAAAAGAATAGAGGCATGGACTATTTTCTAAACGGTGACAAAATTCATAATGCTGAAGTGCAAGGGGACTTGGGAGTCCTAGTTCAGGATTCTCTCAAGGTAAACTTGCAGGTTGAGTCCGTAATTAAGAAAGCAAATGCAATGTTGTCATTCATCTCAAGAGGCTTGGAATATAAAAGCAGGGATGTACTTCTGAAGCTTTATAAAGCATTAGTTAGGCCCCATTTAGAATACTGCGAGCAATTTTGGGCCCCACACCTCAGGAAGGACATACTGGCACTGGAGCGGGTCCAGCGGAGATTCACACGGATGATCCCAGGAATGGTAGGCCTAACATACGATGAACGTCTGAGGATCCTGGGATTATATTCATTGGAGTTTAGGAGGTTGAGGGGAGATCTAGTAGAAACTTACAAGATAATGAATGGCTTAGATAGGGTGGATGTAGGGAAGTTGTTTCCATTAGCAGGGGAGACTAGGACCCGGGGGCACAGCCTTAGAATAAAAGGGAGTCACTTTAGAACAGAGATGAGGAGAAATTTCTTCAGCCAGAGAGTGGTGGGTCTGTGGAATTCATTGCCACAGAGGGTGGTGGAGGCCGGGACGTTGAGTGTCTTTAAGACAGAAGTTGATAAATTCTTGATTTCTCGAGGAATTAAGGGCTAGGAGAGAGAGCGGGTAAATGGAGTTGAAATCAGCCATGATTGAATGGTGGAGTGGACTCGACGGGCCGAATGGCCTTACTTCCGCTCCTATGTCTTATGGTCTTATGGTCTTATGGGATGGGGAACTTGTCTTACAATGAGAGGCTGAGCAACTTGGGTCTATTTTCTCTGTAGTTTGGAAAAATGAGAGACAATCTCATTGAAATGTATAAGATTCTGAAGAGGCTTGATAGGTGTCGGATCTCTTATTTTTTCCCCAAAATAAGGTAACCAGTCCAGTTGATTGGAGGTGTCCAAAACATGATTTTATTGCCAAGTATTCACTTAATATACTTACATAAGAACTGAATCAAAACTGGATCAAAATAATACATAAACGTTTCAAGACATAGCGAAAAAGCGTTAAAACATAAACACAAGAAAAATGTAAAGAAAATACATGGAAAATAAAAGTAATTTCAACAGATGCTTCAAGAATTCCGGAAGGCTAGAATTCTGCTCAAAGATTAATCATACGATCATATTCTTATGGAAATCCTTATCTATAGTTTAGTCCCTTACTCATTTTTCATTGGTTCCAACTCACAGCCGAGACCCCCATGATTTGTTCAGAAAAAGGTGTCAATTACTCAACAGGTGATTAGTTAATTAAACATTAATCACTTACTCAAGATTAATTAATATTTCCCTGACAGTAGTTTCCCATGCACCTTTTCATGGTTAAAGCCTTTTCGTCATGATTAGTCACTAGCTTTACTATGTTACTTGATTGTTGCAATTTGCTAAATGTGTCTTCAGTATAATGGCATATCCACATATTGTTTCTTTAGGTAGAGCTTACATGGAACATTCTTCGAAACATTGTTAGTATCTGCGGACATGACCTTAAGAGTTCAACAGTTTACTCATTTTCCAGGACATTGATTATACTTTTTACAGATTAAGCATTTCTAAAAATCATTTTTTTCCCCAGTATGTATTTAGTTGAATTCTTAAAGGACACCAAACAATTAATAAATCCAACAATAAGGTAAACACTGAGAGTTTGTTTCTGCTGGTTGGGGAATTAAAACAAGGGGATACAGGCTCAGGATAAGGGGCCAATCATTTAGGACTGAGGTGAGCAGAAATTACTTCACTGAAAGGATTGTGCATATTTGGAATTCTCTACCCTAGAGGTTGCTACATGACTGAATACATTTAAGTCCAGGATAGAGAGAAATTTGGTCTCTCAGGTAATCAAGAGACTTGGGGAATAAACAAGGAAGTGAAGTTGAAGCCCAAGGGCAGCAATAATCAAATTGAATGGTGGAGCAGGCTCAACAGGCCATATGATCTACTCCTGTTCCTACTTTGTGAGCTCTTGTGTTCATTCTCCATCTCTCAGTGTTCGGAAATACTAGAAATAAAAGTGTCAGGAGACGGACCAGCTGAAACCCGGCTGTCCAGGTACTGGCAGAAAGGGAGGGGTTGTTGGGAATGACTAAGGAATGGGCCAGGGCGTTGCAGATGGAATGGTTCCTTCAGAATGCTAAAAAGTGTTTTATTTGATGATGGTATCATGCTGGAGCTGGTTCATTGAAATGTCCAGGCCGTTGAGGTGGAAGGCAAAGATTTTTAAAAATAAATTTAGAGTACCCATTTATGTTTTTCCAATTAAGGGGCAATTTAGTGTGGCCAATCCGCCTACCCTGCACATCTTTGGGTTGTGAGGGTGAGACCCATGCAGACACGGGGAGAATGTACAAACTCCACACAGACAGTGACCCAGGGCTGGGATCGAACCTGGGCCTGAACCTGTTCTGAGGGGCGGCATTTGTGTGAGCGACAATATTTACTATAAGGGCGGGGTTTGTTGTGTGGAATGTGGTTTGTTGAGGGGTGGGGTTTCACTGGGTGATTGATGTGAGGGGCGGGGTTTAGCAAATGATTGATGTGAGGGGTGGGGTTTCACTGGGTGATTGATGTAAGGGGCGGGGTTTCACTGGGTGATTGTGAGGGGTGGGGCTTCACTGGGTGATTGATGTGAGGGCGGGGTTTCACTGGGTGATTGATGTGAGGGGCAGGGTTTCACTGGGTAAATAATGTGAGGGGCGGGGTTTCACCAGGTGATTAATGTGAGGGGCGGGGTTTCACTTGGTGATTGATGTGAGGGGCAGGGTTTCACCAGGTGATTGGTGTTAGGGGAGGGGTTTCAGTGGGTGATTGATGTGACGGGCGAGGTTTAGCGGGTGATTGATGTGAGTGGCGGGGTTTAGCAGGTGATTGATTTGAGGGGTGCTGTTAGCAGGTGATTGACATGTGGGCGGGGTTTCAGTAGGTGATTGATGTGAGGGGCGGGGTTTCACGGGGGGTTTGATGGGGGGCGGGGTTTCAGTGGGTGATTGATGTGAGAGGCGGGGTTTAGCTATTGATGTGGTGGGCGGGGTTTTGCGGGTGATTGATGTGAGGGGCGTGGTTTCAGTGGCTGGTTGTTATGAGGGGCGGAGTTAGAGGGTGATTGATGGGAGTTGCGGGGTTAGAGGGTGATTGATGTGAGGGGCGTGGTTTCAGTGGCTGGTTGTTATGAGGGGCGGAGTTAGAGGGTGATTGATGGGAGTTGCGGGGTTAGCGGGTGATTGATGTGAGGGGCGGGGTTAGCGGGTGATTGATGTGAGGGGCGGGGTTTAGCGGGTGATTGATGTGAGGGGCGGGGTTAGCGGGTGATTGATGTGAGGGGCGGGGTTAGCGGGTGATTGATGTCAGGATCCGGTTCGGGTCGCTGTCCCGAGCTGTTCTGAAGCTGCGGCTTTTTAGGCGAACGCGGTTCTTTTGGTTCACGGCAATGGCGGAGCAGATTTTTGAAATTGACGGTGGGATAATGGAGGGGGTGAGTGCGATTGGTGACTGCAGTTGGGTCCGTTTCCGCCGACCTCGCGGCTTTCGGGGCCTTGTGAGGAGCAGGACGGAGTAATTGATGTTTGAATGGTGGTTCTAGCCGAGAGGCATCGGGGATTAAACTGGTATTGCTGCAGAGTGAAATTCTGAAATGTTTCTTTATTGTGGGTATGGCATTAACAATTGATCATAATGAACCCTCACAAATATCGTATTATAAAATAAAATTCGTCTGGTGGAACTTGCGGGGTATGTAATGTACCCAGTGTTGGCCATGATGTGCATCCATTTCAATCTGGTCAGGGCTTTGACTCTTGCAGGGCCAGTGGTCCAGGCAATTGTCCTTGGGTTAAGAAAAAGCGCTATCAATCTGTCCCAACAGACCCCAGGCAAACTCTGGCCTCTGTGCAATTTTATATATATTTAATTTTCTCGACTGCACAATTTGAATTTCAGAGGCCTGAAGAGTTTTGGTGTTGCACGATTGGCGGATAAGTCCTAAATCAGGATTGATAGTCGTCGCAACTTGAGATATATGAATATTTAAAATGCTTGCGAGGTCAATAAATAGCATGCACTTAAGCCAAAATGCTTAGGCCTTCCTATTATACTGGACCTGTAATAAAACCATGAAGTGACGACGATGTATAATGTGTTATTTATCTTACAAACTTTCACCCACTAGATAAGGTATGGTTTGGGAAGAAAATAAATTGTGATTTTAAAACATACACTGATTTCATAGAATCATAGAATTTACAGTGCAGAAGGAGGCCATTCAGCCCATCGAGTCTGCACCGGCTCTTTGAAAGAGCACCCTACCCAAGCCCACACCTCCACCCTATCCCCATAACCCAGTGACCCCACCCAACACTAAGGGCAATTTTGGACACTAAGGGCAATTTAACATGGCCAATCCACCTAACCTGCACATCTTTGGACTGTGGGAGCACCCGGAGGAAACCCGCACAGACAGTGACCCAAGCCGGGAATCAAACCTGGGACCCTGGAGCTGTGAAGCAATTGTGCTAACCACCATGCTATCGTGCTGCTGATTTGTTATGTAGTTATTTTGACCAATATATTATTGATGCCATCAGTGAGAGGTATTGCTGGGAGAGCAAAATATAAGGGGATACTGCCAAGATGCCTCCTGATGCAGTCATTAACCTAGTACGTGTTAAAAGACCTGTGCAGACCTGGCAACTGTACATTATCAACCTGTGGAAATTCAGGTAGTAAGTACATTTTCAATGACCTACTGGGTGGAAGTTAATGGTCTCCAACACATCACATACTGAGCTTTCAACCACAATTCAGTTGGTAACATCTTCGCTTCTTAGAGGTTGTGGATTCAAGCACTATCACTTTACCCTACATTTCTTCATGAATCCATCCCAGGCCCTATCATCATCTTTGTATACATGTTACCCCTTGGACATGTCATCCACAGACATGTACACAATGGCACCTAGTTCTACCTATTCACCACCTCGAAGACTCTGCTGCCTATGTGTTTTCAGGTTACTTGTCTGACATCCAATCTTGGATGAGCTGCAATTACCACCAGTTCACCACTGGGATGAGCAAAGCAACTGTCTTTGACAAATACCTTGCCACCACTATGAATGATTTTCATACCCTCTACAGACACTGCCTCGAGCTGCATGAGACTATCAGCAACCTCAACATCCCATTCAAAACCAAGACAACCACCCAATTCCAAAATCTGCATTACAGAACCGACCTACTTCCACCTCCATGAACATCACCTTCTGCACCAATCCCTACCTTGGCTCATCTGCAGCTGAAACCCTCAATATCATTTTGTCATTTATTCTGATGCTGTTCTTTCCTATATCCCATCCCTCACACTCCATATAAAACAACATAGCCTGAATCGCCACAATGTCCACACTGACCCCTGTTGATTCCTGATCCCAAAATACCTCCAAATTTAAAATTCTTATCCTCATATTTAAATCTTTTCCTCGCTTTCACTTTCCTTAACGCTGTAATCTCCGCCATCCTCTCTTTATTTGACTCCCCACAACATTGGTGGATGTATCTTCGGGTGCCTGAGCTTCACAGTCTAAACTCCACGCTTTTCCTTAAGACTCACCTCAACCCATCTAATAACGCAAGCTTTGGCTGGCTGATTACACTTCTGTGAAGTGCTTAAAGTAGCATTCTTACTGCTGTATAATAAATGTTGCTGTGTTTGTGTACAAATGTTAAGATTCTGAAAGTGCATTTTTATTTTCCCAGGGAGGGCAGATTTTGCGTGTGTGCACAGCATTAAGTTGCCTACTCGGAGCCAAGATAAAAATCTACAATATAAGAGCGGGGAGAAGCACACCAGGACTTCGGTAATTGTACTATTGTCTGTTATCAACTTAACTGATGCTTTCCTTCCCACCGACCCCCAATCACTATGACCTAATCGTACATTTTGGTTTATCTATACCAGTCCCTGATTCATGTAACTTAATACTGCATTTTGTAGTACCCTTTTCTCTTGCTGCCAATGGGGAACTCCAGTAACTATGAATATCTGGGTTTAGGCTGCATTGTGAGTAGACAGCAGGCCAATAGGGGAACAGTAGAATGTACAGTTAATTGAAATTACTGTCTGAGAATCTTTTTATAATTTTTCTTTTCAAATGTTTATATGGTTCTTTTATATTATGGCTACTTGCAGTAAAGTATTCCACATTCTAATAAATTGTGTTGTGCTGAGGAGAGTGCAGGAGTAATTATTTTTCCATTTAATTCTTTGCATCATCTTAAGTTCAGTACGGATATGGGCTGTCGAGATATTTCCTAATATGAAAAACTGGAAGACCGAAGCCACTCCAAATTCTATTGCCGAGCTACCGACTCGGACCTTCTCACTGATAACAGTTTGCAATCGTGGTGTCATCTTTGGCCATGAGATGAGCTCTGACCTCATTATCGAGGCCTGCGATAGCATCAGGGGGAGCAGCCCCTGCTCCCTCGCCCCATTGAATGCCCTTGCCAGCAGGCCCCAAGGTCCCCGAAAACGTTTTATAAAATTCCACCGGGAACGCATCTCGGTCCGGAGCCTTCCCCGCCTGCATCGCCCCCATACCCTCCACCACCTCCACCAGCCCAACAGGAGCTCCCAGCCCCTCCACCAGATACTCCTCCATCCTAGGGAACTCCAACCCATCCAAAGAACCCCTCATTCCCTCCACCCTGGCTGGGGGCTCCGGCTCATATAGTCTCTTAAAAAAGTCTCGAACACCCCATTCACCCCCATCGGGTCCAAGACCATATTCCCCCTCCTCTCCTTCACCTTTCCGATCTCCCTTGCCGCCTCTTGCTTCCTCAATTGATGTGCCAACATCCTATTCGCCTTTTCCCTGTATTCATAGACCACCCCCCAGCCCTCCTCAACTGCCCTACCGCCTTACAGGTGGATATTCCAAACTTCATCTTGAGTTTCTGCCACTCCCTCAACAACCCTGCCTCCGGGGCCTCCGAAAACCTCCTATCCAACTGCAGAATCTCATCCCTAACTTCGCGATCTCCGCCTGCTCCGTCTTGTCTCTGCATCCATAATGAAATAAACATCCCAACAGCCCCCACACACACACACACACACACACACACACACACACACTGCCTTCAGTGCCTCCCATAGTGTGGCGTCCGAAACCTCACCCGTGTCATTGAGCTCCACACATCCCCGAATAGCAGCCCTCACCCGCTCACAAATCTACTCTTTCTCCCCATCCCCCCCAAAAAATTCCACCAGCAAGTCCTCTCAATGCGGCGCATGGTCCAAGAGTACAATCATCAAGTACTCCCAACCGACCACCCCCAACAACAACATCCTGTCCATCACAAAATATTGAGCTGGGATTACACCCTAAGCATATGGGAGAAAAACAGAAATTCCGTCGTCCTCGGCCTACCGAACCTCCACCCCACCCCCTATACGCTCCATAAACCCTTTCAATTCCCTTGCCACCGCCGATACCCTCCCCGACCTCAGATTTGACCGATCCAATTTTGGCTCAGAACAGCTGTTAGGTCATTTGGACATTCTGAATTCTCCCTCTGTGTACCCGAACAGGCGCCGGAATGTGGCGACTAGGGGCCACATTCTACTGTTAATGTAACCCTACTTGTGACAATAAAGATTATCATTATTAAAAATCCCCCCCCCCTCCATTATCAACTGGTGCAAGGATCCGGGATCTTCCCCACCACCCACCTCATAAACTACGTTCTCCCAATTTGGGGCATAAACATTCACCAACACTACCGGCATCTTCTCCAATTTCCCACTCTCTAGAGCGAACCTCCCCCCGGAGTATTCCGCTACGTTCCCCACTTCAAACGCTACTCGCTTATTTATCAAGACCACCATCCTCCTTGTCCTCATATCTAATCCTGAATGAAAGACCTGACCTACCCACCATTTCCTTAGCCTAGTTTGATCCCCGATCTTCAGGTGTGCTTCCTGCAAGAATGCCACATCCACTTTTAAGCTCCACAAATGCGGGAACATGTGAGACCTCTTGTCCGGCCCTTTGAACCCTCTCACATTTTACATGATCGGCCTGGTTGGGGGACTCTTCTTTCCCCCCCCCCCCCCCCCCCCTCACCAAAATCCTCCGCCATATTTCAAAAGTCCCTCCCCTGTCAGCAGTCCCGTTTTCCCCCCCCCCCCCCCCCCACACACACACAGAACAACAATCCCAGTCCCCATCAACACACTAACCACCTGTTCACCCCCCCACTGCGCTTCCATGAACTAGCCCACCCAGCTACCCTCGCAGCCCCCGCCCATGGCTCGCAGCACAGTGGTTAGCACAGTTGCTTCACAGCTCCAGGGTCCCAGGTTCGATTCCCGGCTCGGGTCACTGTCTGCACATTCTCCCTGTGTCTGTGGGTTTCCTCCGGGTGCTCAGGTTTCCTCCCACAGTCCAAAGATGTGCAGGTGAGGTGGATTAGCCATGATAAATTCCCCCTTAGTGTCCAAAAGGATTGGGTGGGGTTACAGGATTACAGGCATAGGGTGGCGGCATGGGCTTAAGTGGGATGCTCTTTCCAAGGGCTGGTGCAGACTTGATGGGCCGAATGGCCCCTTCTGCACTGTAAATTCTATGATACTATGATCTTACCCCCCACTGATTCCCCTCTCACCCGCTCAAACACTATCTTAGTGCAAACAACAATATCAACAAATAAAGACAGAGAGAAACCCTCCACCCGTCCCTACAGAAGAACAATACCCCCCAGAGGAAAATACAGAGCCCAAAGCACTCACCCATGACCCTCCCATATCCCCTCAAAACAGCCCCGAGTGCAGCCAACAAACTGAAGACCCCCCAATGCTGGTTCCCCCCATACCCCAGATACGTTACTGCCATAACCACATAAGAAGAAAAGACCCACAACCCCCCAGGGGAAAAACAATACAAAAGAGAAGAGGAGGACCCCCCCCCCCCCCCCCTGCGGCCTCCCCGGCCAAAGGAACAGAGTGAGCCAACCTCCCCAAACACCACCTCCAATGTCCAATGTAATCCTCCTGCCAATCCATTGTCTCTCACAAGCTCCATTGCTTCCTCCGGTGTCCCAAAATAATATTCCTGACCATTGTAGGTCACCCAGAGGCAGACCGGATCCAGCATCACGAACTTCACCCCTTTTTAAAGAGGGCAGCCTTCCTCCTGTTAAAGCCCGCTCTCCTCTTGGCAGCTCCACACCCAGGTCCTGGCATCCTCGAAGTTCGCTGCCCTCTCAGGTACACCGCCTCGTCTGCCTGGCCCACCTCAAGATCTGTTCTTTATCAAGGAACCGGTGCAACCGCACCACCATCGCGCTCAGCGGCTCGTTACCCTACTGCTTCCTCATCAGCGCCCTGTGCACCCGGTCCAGCTCCAGGGGCCGTTCGAAGACCCCCTCTCCCAGCAACCTCTCTCGCAACTTGGCTACATACGAGCCAGCGTCTGCTCCCTCAATGCCCTCTGGCAACCCCACAATCCTCAAGTTCTGTCTCCTGGAGTAGTTCTCCAGATCTTCCACCTTCTCCTGAAGCCGCTTCTGGGTATCTTGCATCACCCCCATCTCAGCCGCCAGCGAAGTAAGCTGCTCCCCCACCATCTCCTCCACCTTCTGGATGTCCTGGCTTTGAGTCTCCAGCCTCAGCTCCACACGGTCGATCCCTGCTTTAAGCGGGTCCACCGACTTTGCCAGGTCCTTCAGAGACTTCTTTCTCGGTTGGGTGAACTTCTCGTTCAAGCAGTTCACCAGTTGTTCCATCGACCATTGAGATGGTAGGGCCAGTCTCTTACCCTCCGTCATCTTCCCCTGTGTCACAAGCCAAGTTTCTCGCTCCGACAACTTCTTTCACCTAAAACCACTTCTGGTCCATGAATCCATCCACCGGTGGAATAAGCTCTTCCTGCACCACTCCTGTGCCGTTTTCCATCAAAACATCCACCTGTTAATCGGGGAAAAGGCCCCAAAACACCGCCATAAGTGGGAGCAGCCAAATGTGCGATCACTCATACCTGGTCGCCACCGGAAGTCATTATCGTGCCATCTAAGACTGCCTATTTCCACCTGTGTAGCATCGCCTGCCTTCACCTCTGTTTCAGCAAATCTGTTGTTGCAACCTTCATTCATGCCATTGCAACTTCTAGACTTGACTATCCCAGCGCAGTCCTGGCTGTTCTCCCATATGTCACTCTCCACAAACTTGAGGTCATCCAAAACACAGCAGTCCATCTCTTAACTTGCACTTAAGTCCCATTTGAATTTTTTTTTCCTTGTGTTGAAATCCCTCCATAGCCTTGTCTCTCTTTACTTCTATAAGGTTCTTCAGCCCGCAACCCTCTGAAATATCTATGTTCCTCTGAATGAAGAGGGACCTCTTCATTCACCTGAGGAAGGAGCAGCGCTCCGAAAGCTAGTGACATCGAAACAAACCTGTTGGACTTTAACCTGGTGTTGTAAGACTTCGTACTGTGCTCACCCCAGTCCAACGCCGGCATCTCCACATCATATGTTCCTCTGGTTCGAGCCTCTTCCGCATCCCAATTTCAATTACTCCCCCATTGGTGATATGCCTTCAGTTGCCGAGGCCATTTGTCTGGGATACCCTACTTGCATCTCACCTCTCTACCTGCTTTCCTCTTCAACACACTCCTTAAAACCCACTTGTTGGCCAGACTTTTGATCATCTGTACTAGCATTGCCTTAAGTGGCTCAGTGTCATTTTGTTTGATAATGCTCCTGTGAAGCACCTACAAATGCTTTATTATGTGAAAGGCACAGTACAAATATGTTGATCCTGATTTAAGTCCTCCTTGTTACCACACGTCTGCTGGTGCACAGAATGACTTAAATGTCACAGCGTGCTATTTCAAAACCAATAATGGTTTACAAAACTGCTGTTTATTTCTGTCTTAACCTTCTTTATTCCAGTCCCAAACCTTTTATTCAAGCCTTCATACTATAAGCTCCTAGTATTCAGCAAATCTTTGCTGTACCCTTCCATGCCTATAATATTCTTTTTATAAGGGATGCCTAGAAATGTACACAAGTTTGGAAATGTGTGTAATAAATGCCTATCCAAATTAACTGCATTTGTTTTTAAAAAATATATATATTTTATTCAAATTTTTTCTGTCAAACAAGAACAGTACAGGATTTTCCCCTTTTTACAACTTTAAAACAATATAAATAATAATGACCGTTTTTTAACAAATAAATAATATATTAACTAAACGGCAACTGCCAACAAAATAATAACTCCAAAACAATGGAGTCCCACACGCCAGTATAAATAGCTAATATACAATCAACTATAGGAAACCCCTGAGGGCCCGCGTGGGCCCTCCCCTGCCCCCCCCCGGGTTGCTGCTGCTACCTTCCCCATTTCCCTTATCGTTCTGCGAGGTAGTCAAGGAACGGTTGCCACCGCCTGGTGAACCCTTGAGCCGAACCTCTTAGTGCGTACTTTATCCGCTCCAATTTTATAAACCCTGCCATGTCGTTTATCCAGGCCTCCACGCCCGGGGGCTTAGCTTCCTTCCACATAAGCAATATCCTTCGCCGGGCTACTAGGGACGCAAAGGCCAAAACATCAGCCTCTCTCGCCTCCTGCACTCCCGGCTCTTCTGCAACCCCGAATATAGCCAACCCCCAGCCTGGCTCGACCCGGACCCCCACCACCTTCGAAAGCACATTTGCCACCCAGAACCCCTGTAGTGCCGGGCATGACCAAAACATGTGGGTGTGGTTCGCTGGGCTTCCTGCGCATCTCCCGCACCTGTCCTCCACTCCAAAAAATCTACTTAACCTTTCTCCAGTCATATGCGCCCTATGTAGAACCTTGAATTGTATCAGGCTGAGCCTGGCGCATGAGGACGAAGAGTTTACCCTACTTAGGGCATCTGCCCACAGCCCCTCCTCGATCTCTTCCCCACAGCTCCTCTTCCCATTTTCCCTTCAGCTCATCCACCATGATCTCCCCCTCGTCTCTCATTTCCCTGTATACATCTGACACCCTACCATCCCCCACCCATGCCCCCAAAATCACCCTGTCCTGAATCTCTTGCGCCGGGAGCTGCGGAAATTCCCTCACCTGTTGCCTCGCAAAAGCCCTCAGTTGCATATACCGAAATGCATTCCCCGGTGGCAACCCATATTTTTCCGTCAGTGCTCCCAGACTCGCAAACGTCCCGTCTAGGAACAAATCCCTCAATTGCACAATCCCTGCTCTCTGCCAGACTTTAAATCCCCCATCTATCTTCCCCGGGACAAACCTATGGTTGTTCCTTATCGGGGACCTCCCCGAGGCACCCGTCACTCCCTTATGCCGTCTCCACTGCCCCTAAATTTTCAGTGTTGCCACCACCACTGGACTTGTGTACTTTTTCGGGGAGAAGGTAAAGGCGCCGTTGCTAATGCTTGCAGGCAGGTTCCCCTACAGGACGCCATCTCTAGTCTTTTCCACGCCGCTCCCTCCCCTTCCCCCATCCACTTGCATGCCATTGATATATTGGTGGCCCAATAATAGTCACTTAAGCTCGGCAGTGCCAGTCCCCCCCCCTATCCCTGCTACGCTGCAGAAACCCCCTCTTCACTCTTGGGGTCTTCCCAGCCCACACAAAGCTCATAACGCTCTTATCCACTTTTCTGAAAAAAGCCTTGGTAATCATCACAGGGAGGCACTGGAACACAAAAAGAAATCGCGGAAGGACCACCATTTTGACCGCCTGCACCCTACCCGCCAGTGACAGGGGCACCATGTCCCATCTCCTAAAATCCTCTTCCATCTGCTCCACCAATCTTCCTAAATTAAGCTTATGCAAGGTTCCCCAGTTCCTGGCTATCTGGATCCCTAGGTACCGAAAATCCCTTGTTACTCTCCTCAGCGGCAAATCATCTATTCCCCTGCTCTGTTCCCCAGGATGCATCACAAACAGCTCACTCTTCCCCATATTCAGTTTATATCCCGAAAATTCCCCAAACTCCCTGAGTGTCTGCATTATCTCGGGCATCCCCTCCGCTGGGTCTGCGACATACAACAACAAATCATCCGCGTATAATGACACCTGGTGCTCTTCTCCTCCCCTAAGTACTCCCCTCCACTTCCTAGAGCCCCTCAGCGCTATGGCCAGTGGCTCAATTGCCAACAATTAACTGCATTTGTAATTGCCTCTTAAGTATTTTGTATATAGGGCGGCACGATGGCGTAGTGGCTCGCACGACTGCTTCATGGTGCCGAGGAGCCGGGTACAATCCCAGCCCTGGCCACTGTCTGTGTGGAGTTTGCACATTCTCCAAGTGTCTGCGTGGGTCTCACCCCCACAATCCAAAGATGTACAGGAATAGGTGGATTGGCCACACAAAATTGCCCCTTAATTGAAATTTTTTATTAAGTATTTTGTATATATTCCAAATCCCATTTTTAAAAAAAAAAGTATTTTTATTGAAATTTTGACACTTAATATCAACACATAGATAAATAAAACAAAACAACAAAAAAAACAAGCACAATAACCCCATCAACAACTTATATATCACAGGTTGTCATTGCATCGAATACCATAGTCTCCATAATCACGTTTCCTTCTTTACAATGGTGTACATAGTTACAAAGAGAACATTTTATTTACATTTATCGTGAAGTTTGCTGGTTACGAACAGGTCCTCGAAAAGGTTTGTGAACCTTCTCCACGTGCTATGAAATCTCTCCTCTGACCCCCTTATCGAGAATTTTATTTTTTCTAACTTCAGGAATTCAACCAGATCTGAGAGCCATTCTGAGGCTTTGGGTGGTGCTGCTGACTTACATCGTAGCAGAAATCTCCACCTGCCGCTCAGAGAGGCAAAGGCCAGGACGTCTGCACTGTTCCCTGTGAAGAGCTGTGGATGTTCTGACACCCCGAAGACCGCCACAAGTGGGCATGGCTCTATCTTAATCCACACAGCCCTGAACATGGCCTCGAAGAAGGCTGTCCAGAACCTATTTAGTCTGGGGCCGGACCAGAACATGTGGGGTTGGCTGGCGCCCCTGACACCGCTTGCATGTCCTCCTCCTCCAGGAAGAATCTGCTCATCCTTTTCTTGGTTAGGTGCGCTCTGTGCACCACCTTGAGCTGCGCCAGGCTTAGCCCTGCACATGAGCAGGTGGAATTGATCCCAGAATCTTTCCTCTATCTCCATGCCCCCCCCCCCCCATTCCCATCGTGTTTCATCTAGTGGGGTCCTGACCTTTTCTAGGAGTCATCGGTATATGTAGCTGGTCCAACCCCATGTCCAAAAGTGTGTGTCAGGGAAGCTGGTGGAATGTTTTTGTCTCCTTGCAGAGAAAATCGTGCAGCTGTAAATACTGAAGGTCGTTGCCTTTCAGGAGTGGGAGCTTCTCCAAAGGTTCTCCCAGGGTCGCTAATCTACCGTCCACGTATAGGTCCTTTACCCTCAAGATACCTCTGGCTCCTTCCATGTCCCAAGTGTCACACCTACCCTAACCGGAAGTGAACTTTTGGTTATTGCAGACGGGGGCCTCTTTAGACATACCACCGAGTTTGAAGTGTTGCCTGAACTGGTTTCAGGTCTTTAATGTGGTTACTACCACCGAATGTGGTTACTACCACCATCTCCAAGAGTATGTGTGTGGGGTGGGGGGGCTGAGATTGAGGCGGTGGCCAACGCTTGGAGAGACGTGCAGGAGAACCCTTCCATTTGGACCTAGTCCGCCTCCGGCTTCTTCAGCCACCCCACTCACCTGCTCTGCATTTGCCACCCAGTGTTAGAATAGGAGATTTGGCCAGGCCAGGCCTCCCATGTGTCACCCCTTCTGCAAGCATTTTGTACCCTAGAGATGTAGAAGAAGGATTTGGGGGTGTAGATCGGGAGCGATCTGAATATGAAGTGGTACCTGGGCAGCACGTTCATTTTAATTGTCTGTACCCTTCCCCCTAGTGAGAGCAGGAGTGAGTCCCATCATTGTTGCTTCCTCTTCACTTCTTCCACCAGACTGGAGAGTTTCCGCTTGTGAGCTACCTGTATCCCCAGGTATGTGAACCTGGTTTGCGTCATTTTAAATGATAATTCCTCCAGCTTCGCTTCTTCCCCTTGGGGGATAACCGGGAAGATTTTGCTCTTCTCCAGGTTGAGGTTGTAACCTGAGAAGATGCCAAACTCTCTAAGGAGTTCTGTTATCTTTCCCATGCTGGCCAGTGGGTCTGACACATAGAGGAGCAGGTCATCTGCATAGAGTGAAACTCTGTGCTCCCTGCCCCCTCTCTGAATGCCGGTCCGCTGCTCTGCCGAAATAGAGGACAATTGCCAGCGGCTCAATTGCCAGTGCGAACAGGAGCGAGGATAACATTCCCTGCCTCGTTCCTCTGTGCAGCCGAAAGTACTCTGAGCTGGTAGCGTTCATCTGCTGCTCGTCGTGGGAGGACTGCACAGAAGTTACACCCATGTGGTGAACCCTGCCCAAACCCAAACCGCTCAAGCATCTCCATGAGGTACCTCCATTCTACTCATTGAAGGCTTTCTCAGCGTCCAGGGAGACGATCACTTCTGGTGTCTCTGAGACATTATTATATTCTACAGGCCTGTGATGTTCGCTGTTAGCTGTCTGCCCTTGACATATCTGGTCTGATCTTCCATGATCACTTCTGGCAGGCAACTCTCCAGCCTCCTCGTCAGTGCTTTCGCCAGGACTTTAGCTTCAGTGTTTAAAAGAGAGATGGGTCTGTATGACGCACTCTGTTGGGTCCTTGTCAGTGAGATAGAGGTCTGTGCCAGCGTGAGCGGCAGTGCCCCCTTCGATAGTGAATCGCAGGTGTGGGGCCAGCAATGATTTTTTTTTTGTAAAAGTCTACCGGAACCCATCTGGTCCTGGAGCGTTCCTTGACAGCATGAAATTGATACATTCCACGATCTCATCGAGTCCTGCGGTGCTTCCAGCCCTGGTCTCTTGTCCTTTCCAACAAATGGTATATTCAGTCCATCGAGGAATTAATTAATCTCCGAGAACCCGCCTCATTAACCTCGTTCAGGGCCACAACCATCCTACCATTCCTGTCCCTGCACTAATTATTTTGTGGCAGCCTGTCTCCTTGCCCGTCATCCCACTTTGGGGCGTATATATGTGGCCCCTTCCAGGGTCCCGCTGACCATAACGAATCGCCACCCTAGGTCCGTCACTGTATTCGTCACTGTGAACGCAACTGTCCTGTTAACTAGTATGCCCCGTCTATTTATCTCCCCTCCACCCCTTGCACCCCCACATGTGGTCACCCCTGTCCCTCTTGAGTCCCTAAAGCCCGCGCTACGATCATTGCCTTCTACTACTGTTTCCCCAGTTCATTTTTCCACACAAACTTGTTGGCCTCCTCTGGGACATTGAAGTAGTACTCCTTGCCCTGATAGGTGACCCACAGCTTGGTGGGGTAGAGCATACAAAACCTCACCTTACTTGCCCTGATAGCTGACCCACAGCTTGGTGGGGTAGAGCATGCAAAACCTCACCTTACTTTTATAGAGCGCTGATTTGGCGTCGTTAAATTCTACCGTTTGGTCAGGTCTGCTCCAGGAGGATGGAATGTCCTTCCCACTTGCATCCTTTCACACTTTCCGCCCACCTCAGGATTAGCTCCTTATCCTGGTATCTATGGATCCTCACAATCAGGGCTAAGGTTCCCCAGCCTTGGGCTGTTGCTGGAGCGACCTGTGGGCGCAGTCTACCTCCAAGGGGTTGGAAAAGCCCTCCATGCTGACCAGCTTCCCGAGCATTGCTGCTACATACTCCATGGGGTTCCTTCCCTCCGTGCCCTCTGGTAGGCCCACGATCCGCAGGTTTTGCCAACGTGATTTGTTTTCCTGGTCGTCGACATTTTCTCCTCCGCCCTTTCTGATCTGTCTTCTTGCATTCTGGCTTGGTTTGAAATGCCCCCTAACCTGGTATCATCACAAATGTCAGTGACCAGCCTCATCACCGTGGCTTTGAGTGCCGGAATCAGATCACCCTGATCCGTGGCAGCTTTCTCGAGGTCTCGTATTGTTACCTATTGGGCCTCAAGCCTCCGCTCCATTTTCCCATAGCCTCCTTCGTGGGGGCCATCGCTGCCTGCACTGCCACCCCTATGGCTGCCATGAGGTCCTCCTTCATTGCCTCCCTGTGTTTCTGGAACTCAGAAGTGATGAAACTCATCATTCTTTCCATCAGTGCCTGGGTCTCCGCTGGAAATTCCGTGGGGACCAGCGTCGCTGGTTCCGTGCCGCCACGTGGGCTTCCCTGCTCCAATGCTGAGGTTTCTCTCTCCTCATTTTTTTGCTGCTTTTCCGGCAGTGTTGCTGGTTCCTCGGCGTGTTGGTTGGCATGCGATTGATGGAGGGTTGGTTTGGGGGATTCTCTGTCCTTTTGGTGCCTGTTTGTTGTGGTTAAAGTGCCTTAACCAAAGTTCTTAGACAAGAGTCACCTTTTGTGTGACTGCTCAGCTCATGGCTGCCGCCAGAAGTCATCCAGAATCCCATTTGCTGCTTTTTTTCTCAGCCTCTTTTACCTCAACGTTTACCTTTATAGATCAAATATATTTGTATCCCATTGGTTCTTGGTTCTTCCGTTTTGTTGAGAATGTTTCTACTTTATTCTTTTCACTGTTCTTTTTACAATAATGTATTATCTGCATTGAGTTTAACCTGTACCTAATTGCCCCATCTGACCTGTCTTCTTGCATTCTCACTTAGTTTGACATGCCCCCTAACATGGTATCAAATGTCAGTGTAATTTCTCCTGTCCTTGTGGCCAAAATCGCAGCATACCTCTTGGAGGTACGTTCCTATCCATAACCTGTCAATCTGAAATACTATTCATGTCCTCTAGCCAACTTGCTATTAATACTATGTACATTATGCTATTAAGAATCCATGGCGTGATTTTGAATTATGGCAGTGACTTTAGTAAATATTGTACAATACAGTTTGCATAATCTAGATTCTCCTGTGCTGTTGGGAAAGAGGTCAAATGCCATGAGAATGTATGGAATCCCTTGTTTTTTTATTGCAATTTCAGTGACATCCAGCGGTGAACATGAAATATTCATAGTATGTCTACTTGCGATGTGAAAATGCCCAGTAATACATTTATAGACTCTACCTTTCCAAACTTGGCTTGGGACTGGCGGGAGCATTTGAAATCTGTCACTTTTCAATCCACATAGAAACTCATTAAACAATAACTGTTGATTCTATTCTTCATGCACTGCCCTTCACTAAGATTTGTTTCATCATTGGCCAATTCTTTTCTTGTTTCTCCTCACAATTTGTGCCACAGATTTGCAACATTGGGTGATTAGACCTGAACCTGAGTGGTGTGTACTTAAATTCTCTTATTTTAAAAAGTGTCAGTAGGGACTAATGGTATCCATACCAAGGGTAAACTGACATATCTAGAAAATTGTCCTTGAATTTCAGGATTTAAAAAAAAAAGCCTTATAAAAACATTTTAGTAATCAGGAGTCAAAGTAAATAATTTAGAACGGTCACATCCAGTTGAGAAATTTTGATCACCATTGTCCTGATAGTTTCTGTAAATGTTCCTGTTTCATGTTAACAACTGGTTGTTTATGAAACAAAATCTGTACAGAGACTGGATGATTCTCTGCAGTGGCTTAAAATCAGTTTATTCTGATGAGGTAAATGTTTCATCTGCTTGCTGGTTTCAACTATCCTATGTGACTGGAGCTTGGATGATTTGAAAGCAGTTCACTATGGTTTGGTCCCACAACAAATACCTGTTCTTATTTTGGCTGCAATGTGCAGCATCACTTGTGGCTACGGATGGCTGTAGTCCGAAATGGAAGTGTATTAAATTGAATTTAAGAAAGTGATATTTTTCTGTGACTGTCTTAAATAGTTAACACAGAATGGAGGAAAGCTTATTCTTTATCTAACATGGTAACCGTGATCCAAGAGAGCTTGATGTAGGTTCGGGTGCTAAGAACAAACCTACCTCGTCTTTGATGAGCACAAATGTTCATGTGCAGAAACCTCAAACTTGCTATGTGTAAATACTAAAAGAAATTGTTCCAATCTTCAGGCCACAGCATCTGTCAGGGCTCGAGATGATTTGTGATGTATGTGATGGTCACCTTGAAGAAGCAAAAGTTGGTTCCACAGAAATCTCCTTCTCTCCAGGCAAAATCAAAGGAGGAAACCATGTTGCAGATACGAAAACAGCTGGGTAAGTATAAGTACTGATGCTTGGTTAACTTTCATCTTTCATTTAAGACACAAAATGCAGGCACCTAACTGTAGCAGGACTTGGGTAACCAATTCATTTTCCTTATGCTTATTAATATAAGTATTATTCAATGCCTTTTATATTTGATGTAGAACTTCACACAAGACCCGCCGAATAATGCCAAACGTTGATAATTATCAAAAAATAAACTTTTAATACTCTAATTACATGAATTTGCTGAAATATATAATTTAAATAATATGAATAACGTAGCATAGTAACAGTGTTGCAGTTAAGAGACTAGCTTCCTGAGCTTCTGATGCAGTTAAATGTAAATAGAGTATCGACCTACTTGAGCAACTGAAATAATTGAACCACAGTCATAGCACCACAGAATCATAGGATTTTAATAAGAGGAGCGATACAGATTTAATGGCTGATGGCAGTTTTCAAATATCTTCCCATGGCAATTCTTGATCGGTGAATTGAGATGCAGCCTGCCCACTCTCAGTCTTATTTTGGAGAGCATCATAGCTGTGCTTGACTTTTAACCTCACCCATATTGGCTTCACGTGCAGTTTCCAACAGGAGATATTGGGTTATCTTTATTATGGAATGTTATACTTTACAGATAATTGTGTGTGTGTTGGCGGGGGGGAGGGTAAAAATACCTTGTGCTCCCCCCGCCCCCCCCCCCCCCCCCCGGAACAGAAAAGAAAAAGACAAAAGAGCAAAACATAAACATGTCAAGCAAACATAGTACAGAACTTGTACAATGGGTTTCTCTCGCACATATTAACCCTCCCTATGATTGTACAAATACTACCTGGGAAAAAAACCCTCCCCACCCACCCAAATATTCCCCCCCCCCAAAGAAATCCCCCCCCCCCTTCCCTGGGTTGCTGCTGCTGACCAAGCTCCTTCTAACGCTCCGCGAGATAGTCAAGGAACGGTTGCCACCGCCTGAAGAACCCCTGCGCAGACCCTCTCAGGGCAAACTTTATCCTCTCTAGCTTAATGAACCCTGCCATGTCATTTATCCAGGCTTCCACACTTGGGGGCTTCGCGTCCTTCCATAATAGCAAGATTCTCCGCCGGGCTACCAGGGACGCAAAGGCCAGAATGCCGGCCTCTTTCGCCTCCTGCACTCCTGGCTCGTCCGCCACCCCAAATAATGCTAGCCCCCAACTTGGTTTGACCTGGACTTTCACCACCTTGGACATAGTCCTCGCGGAACCCCTCCAGTGCCGGGCACGACCAAAACATGTGGACGTGATTCGCCGAGCTTCCCGAGCACCTCCCACATCTGTCCTCCACCCCAAAGAACCTACTCAGCCTCGCCCCCGTCATATGCGCTCTGTGAACAACCTTAAACTGTATCAGGCTGAGCCTGGCACATGAGGAGGAAGAATTAACCCTACTCAGGGCATCAGCCCACAGACCCTCATCAATCTCCCCCAACTCCTCCTCCCACTTGCCCTTCAGCTCCTCTACCAAAGCCCCCCCCTCTTCTTTCATCTCTGATATATCGCCGAAACCTTGCCCTCCGACCCATACACCCAAAATCACCCTGTCCTGGATCCGCTGTGCCGGGAGCGACGGGAATTCGCTCACCTGCCGCCTCACACACGCCCTCACTTGCATATACCTGAACGCATTTCCCGGGGGCAACCTGAACTTCTCCTCCAGCGCCCCGAGGCTCGCAAACGTCCCGTCTATAAACAGGTCCCCCATCCTTCTGATCCCTGCCCGATGCCAGCTCCGAAACCCCCCATCCATCCTCCCTGGGACGAACCGGTGGTTCTCCCGGATCGGGGACCACACTGAGGCTCCCATCTCACCCCTATGTCGTCTCCACTGCCCCCAGATCTTTAGCGTTTCCGCCACTACCGGACTCGTGGTGTACCTTGTCGGCGAGAGCGGCAGCGGTGCCGTGACCAGCGCCCTCAGGCTCGTTCCTTTGCAGGACGCCATCTCCAACCTCTTCCATGCCGGCCCCTCTCCCTCTATCACCCACTTACGGATCATCGCTACGTTGGCTGCCCAATAATAGCCCTCCAGATTCGGCAACGCCAGCCCTCCCTGTCCCTACTACGCTCCAGAAACCCCCTCCTTACCCTCGGGGTCTTGTTTGCCCACACAAAGCCCATGATGCTCCTACCTATCCGCTTAAAAAAGGCCTTGGTAATCCTAATAGGAAGGCACTGGAACACGAAAAGAAACCTCGGGAGGACCGTCATTTTAATCGACTGTACCCTGCCCACTAGCCAGAGTGGCAATACATCCCATCGTTTGAAGTCCTCCTCCATCTGCTCCACCAACCGCGTCAAATTAAGTTTGTGCAGGGCCCCCCAGCTCCTAGCTACCTGAATCCCCAAGTACCGAAAGCTCCTTTCCGCCCTCCTCAACGGTAGGTCGTCTATCCCTATTCCCTGGTCCCCCGGATGCACCACAAAGAGCTCACTCTTCCCAACATTGAGCCTGTAGCCCGAGAAGTCCCCAAACTCTTTTAGGATCCGCATGACCTCCACCATCTCCCTCCACTGGATCCGCCACATACAGCAACAGGTCGTCTGCATACAGCGACACTCGATGCTCCTCTCCCCCTCGGACCACCCCCCTCTAGTTCCTGGACTCCCTTAATGCCATGGCCAAAGGCTCAATTGCTAATGCAAACAACAGGGGGGACGGGGCACCCTTGCCTCGTCCCTCGATACAGCCAAAAATACTCCGACCTCCGCCGATTCGTAGCCACACCCGCCACCGGGGCTCTATATAGAAGCTTAACCCAACTAATAAACCCCTCCCCAAACCCAAACCTCCGCAACACTTCCCAGAGATACTCCCACTCCACCCGGTCAAAGGCCTTCTCCGCGTCCATAGCTGCCACTATCTCCGCCTCTCCCTCCACCGATGGCATCATAATCACGTTTAGGAGCCTCCGCACATTGGTGTTTAGCTGCCTGCCCTTTACAAATCCCGCCTGGTCCTCATGAATCACCCCCGGGACACAGTCCTCAATTCTCGTAGCCAGCACTTTTGCCAGCAGCTTAGCGTCCACATTGAGGAGCGAGATCGGTCTATATGACCCACATTGCAGTGGGTCCTTGTCCCGCTTCAGGATCAGAGAAATCAGTGCTCCAGACATTGTCGGGGGCAGGGTCCCCCCCTCCCTTGCCTCATTGAAAGTCCTCACCAGCAACGGGGTTAACAGGTCCGCATACTTCCTGTAAAACTCAACCGGGAACCCATCTGGCCCCGGGGCCTTCCCTGCCTGCATGCTCCCCAGTCCTTTAACCAGCTCCTCCAACCCAATTGGCTCCCCCAAACCAGCCACCTCCTGCTCTTCCACCCTCGGGAACCTCAGTTGATCAAGAAACCTTTGCACCCCTCTTCCCTCGCTGGGGGTTGAGATCTGTACAGCTCCTCATAGAAATCCTTAAATGCCCCATTTACTTTCACCGCACTCCGCACCGTAGTTCCTCTGCTATCCATGACTCCACCTATCTCCCTCACTGCCATCCTCTTACGGAGCTGATGTGCCAGCATCCGGCTCACCTTCTCCCCATACTCGTACGTCGCCCCCTGTGCCTTCCTCCACTGTGCCTCTGCCTTCCCCGTGGTCAACAGGTCGAATTCCATCTGGAGACTTTGCCGCTCCCGAAGTAGTCCCTCCTCGGGGGCCTCTGCATATCTCCTGTCCACCCTTAGGATCTCTCCCACTAACCTCTCCCTTTCCCTGCCCTCTCTCTTCTCCCTGTGAGCCCCGATGGAGATTAACTCTCCCCTGACCACCGCCTTCAGCGCCTCCCACACTACCCTCACCTGCACCTCCCCATTGTCGTTGGCCTCCAAGTATCTCTCAATGCACCCCCGCACCCTCCCGCACACCACCTCATCCGCCAGTAATCCCACATCCAGACGCCACATCAGGCGTTGGTCCCTCTCCTCTCCTAACTCCAGCTCCACCCAGTGCGGGGCGTGGTCTGAGATGGCTATGGCCGAGTACTCCGTTCCCTCCACTTTCGGAATCAGCGCCCTGCTCAAAACAAAAAAATCTATCCGGGAGTAGGCTCTGCACGTGAGAAAAAAAAGAAAATTCCCTGGCCAGGGGCCTAGCAAATATCCATGGATCTACTCCCCCCATCTGGTCCATAAACCCCCTAAGCACCTTGGCTGCAGCCGGCCTCTTCCCTGTCCTAGATCTGGAGCGATCTAATGCTGGGTTCAGCACTGTGTTGAAATCCCCCCCCCATTATCAAGCTTCCTGTATCAAGATCCGGAATCCGCCCCAAAATGCGCTTCATAAATCCAGCTACGCCAGTTCGGGGCGTAGACCCCCGTCCCGACCACCTCTTCTGTTTCGAGTTCCCCATCGGCCAATGCAGCAGCAACCCAATATCCCCCCCTCCGCTAGACCCATGTCTAGCTCTTTTGCTCCCCCCATAACACTCCCGTAAGTCAGCTGACTCCTGCTGACCCCGGCCTCCCCCGCCATCCCATTGGACAGCCCCCCCCCCCCGGTGTGGGAATCCCCTCTCCCCCTCCTCCCCAGCAGTCAGTGAGTGCTCCTCCACCCCCCCGCTCCGTCTTTCCCTAACGCGGGGAAAAGCCCGCGCTTTCCTAAGCCGGCCCCGCCCCCTCTGGCGCAGCTCCTTTTGCAGTCTTATCCCAATTCCCCCATCCCCCGGGCCTCCCCTCCCTCCAGCACCAACGCCCACATTCGCACACAATCTCCCCATCAGATCTCTTCCCCCATCCCCATCCATCACCCAACCCGTGGAACATCCCCGACGCATAGTTGAAACCCTGTATACATCCGACATCCCCCCCCACAGACCCTCCGTTTGAGTCCAACTTTTCAGTTTGTATAAAGGTCCAAGCATCCTCAGGCGTTTCAAAGTAGTGGTGCTGATCCTGAAACGTGACCCACAATCGCGCTGGCTGCAGCATTCCGAACCTCACCCCCTTCCGATGGAGCGCCGCCTTGGCCCGATTACAACCAGCTCTCTTCTTTGCCACCTCCGCGCTCCAGTCCTGGTAGATTCGGATCTCCGTATTCTCCCACCTGCTGCTCCGCTCCTTCTTGGCCCATCTCAAAACACATTCTCTATCCACGAGATGGTGAAACCTCACCACCACCGCCTGTGGCGGCTCATTGGCCTTGGGTCTCCTCGCCAGGACCCGATGAGCCCCATCCAGCTCCAGGGGATGCGGAAAGGCCCCCGCTCCCATCAGCGAATTGAGCATCGTGCTCACATGTTCTCCAGCATCGGCCCCCTCCACTCCTTCAGGGAGACCCAGAATCCGAAGATTCTTCCTCCTCGACCTGTTCTCCAGGTCCTCGAATCTTTCCGCCCACCTCCTGTGCAACGCCACGTGCGCCTCCACCCTCACCGCCAGGCCCAAGATCTCATCCTCATTCTCCACGGTTTTCTCCCGCACCGCGTGGATCGCCGCCCCTTGGGCCTTCTGTGTCTCCACTAACCCCTCGATCGCCGTCAGCATTGGCGCCAGCACCTCTTTCTTCAGCTCCTCAAAGCAGCGCCTGAGAAACTCCTGCTGCTCCTGCACCCATGCCGCTTGATCTACGCCCGGCGCCATCTTATTTTTTCTCCCTCGCACCTTTCGCTGCTCCAGAAACGCTTTTTTGACCGCTCCACTCCTGGTCCAATCCATATACTATGGAGGGGGGACCTTGCTCACTTCCCACACTAGAGGTTGTCGAAAAAATTGCCGTTGGGGCTCCTCAAAAGAGCCCAAAAGTCCGTTTTAGCGGGAGCCGCCGAATGTGCGGCTTAGCTCCGCATAGCCGCAACCGGAAGTCTTTAAAATGAACTTTGAGATGTAGTGCCCATCCCTTACATTTTCCAAGCTTATCCATGCCTTTGTTAGAATACTAATTTCTGTAGGTAACATGCTCTTGGCTGGCCTCCCACTTTCTACCCTCCATAAGCTTGAAATGATCTGAAACTTTGCTGCCTGTGTCGCAACTGACACACTAAGCATGCTGGCTATGTCAAGTAATTCAAAGAGCGGATAAATATGTTAAGGATTTGACTACAGAGCTGAGTGCCTCAGTCCTACAGTTTGTTTCCGAGTTTAATTGTTGACACTTTTAAGAAAGGCACAGCACCATTGATCAGCAATCTATTCTTTTGGTGGTCAGTGTGGTGAACCAGTGGTAGGAACCACATTAAATGTTGATGTGGTCAGCTTGTTTCAGTGTAACAGCCAACATCTTGGGAGCTGTGGCTTTTACACTTTGGTTGTGCAAAGCACCAGCAAATAAATGTCTCCTAAGATGTGGACAGTTTCTTAGTGGATGTTTTGATACTTTGCACTTTTACTATGATATACTTATAATGGGAAAATTGTTGGAGCGGCACGGTGGTGCAGTGGTTGGCACTGCTGCCTCATGGCGCCGAGGATCCGGGTTTGATCCCAGCCCTGGGTCACTCTTGGTGTGGAGTTTGCACATTCTGCCTGCGTCTCCTGGGTCTCATCCCCACAACCCAAAGATGTACAAGATAGTGGATTGGCCCGCTAAATTGCCTCTTAATTGGATTTTTTTGTAAATGGGAAAATTGTGTTAACACCAACACATCTGAGATGAACAGTGGGGATTGTATTGAGGGATTAAGAGTCTATGTAATTCAGTAAGGTCATTGAAAATAGATGAGTATGACCTGGAGTGATAGGATACAGGCAGCAGAGTTTCATTGAGGATGGAAGAAGGGAAGCTAGACTGAACTGCATTGATAAAGCACCAAAGGCATAATAAAGTTTTCAGCAGTAGATGGGCTGAAGTAGAGAGGTAGGTCATATTATGGAGGTGGGAGTAAACATTCTCTAATGGGAGGATTATGGGGTCAGGAGCCAAATGTGGGTCAAATCGGATGCAGTAAGTTTGGGGCTGTCCAGAGTTGTCATTGTTGAGTGACTTTGATCTTTCCCTTCACTGGTGATACGGAATAATACCTCCACCATAGCACTCCCTGTTGCTGCATGCAAGGCCAAGGAGCGACAATTAGTCCCTCTGGAAATAAATGGGATTAGAATAGACAGTCAGCTGCAATGCATATTGATGAGAGGAGAGCACGTAAGCACCCAGTCTTACTGGGCTACCAGGTGAGCTTTTTACAAAAGAACAATTACTTGTGAGAAGCAGTTCATGATTTTTGATATATGTAATGCAAAATGTTATAAAAAGTCTTGATACTTATGTAAAGCATGGAATGTACTGACTTTTAAAGTTTTTAGTCATAGAGTTATAGCCATAAGAGTTTAAGAGCACAGAAAGCGGCTCTTCGGCCCATCATGTTGTGCTGGCCATCAAACACCTTTCTATTCTAATCCCATTTTCCAGCACTTGGCCCATTGCCTTGTATGCTCTAGCATTCAATCGCTCATCTAAATGTTTCTTAAATGTCATATGAGTTCCTGCCGCTACCACCCTTTCAGGCATTGAGTTCCAGATTCCCACCACCCTCTGGGTGAAAAGGTTTTCCCTATAAATTTCCTGTATATAAATCTATGTCCCCTGGTTATTCACTCCTTGACTAAGGAGAAACGTTTCTTCCAATCTTTATCCCTCAGAATTCTGTACATCTCAATCAGGTACCCCTTCAGCCTTCACTGCTTTAAGGAAAATAAGCTCAGCCTTTCCATCCTCTCTTCATAACTGAAATGCTCCAGCCCAGGAAAATAACTTCTGCACCCTTTCTTGTACAGTCACATCTTTCCTATAGTGCGGCGACCAGAGCAGCACACCGTATTCTAGGTGTGGCTGAACAAGCGTTTTATACAGCTCCATCATAGCCTCCCTGCTCTTATATTCCATGCCTCGGCTAATAAAGGCAAGTATCCCATATGCCTTAACTACCTTATCTACCTGTTCTGCTGCCTTCAGGGATCTTTGGACATGCACCCCAAGGTCCCTCTGGTCCTCTGTAGTCCTACCGTTCGTTGCTTTATCTTGCCTTGTTAGTCCTCCTAAAATGCATCACCTCACACTTTTCAGGGTTAAATTCCATTTGCCACTGATGGCCCATTTGACCAGCCTATCTATAATCATCCTGTAATCTAAGGCTTTCCTCCTCGCTATTTACCACTGTTGCTAAATTTTGGTTGGCTCTTAAATTGTAATTTGCTCTGTTTGTTTAACCTTTGCTCTAGAGTCGCCAGGTATCTTTATGATACCGCCACAAGGTTCAAGTTCAAGTAATGATCAATAACTCAACACACCAATTAGTAAGATTCAAATCAAAACACATTTATTATACACAGTAAATCACTACTCATGCATAAACTCTACTTTCTAGGCTATTCCTATCACTAAAAGGCCTATACTTAGCTTCGGACTGGCCCACCAGGTCAGGGGAACAAATGGCCTTTCGGTCAGGTCCTGAGTCTACAGGATTCAAAAGCTGGTATGGACTGGTAGCTAGGCGCGCCTATCTCTTAGCGAGCGTTGACTTGAGACTTACTTGGTTAGCGGCAGCTGAGACAGGTCACTCTCACGGGTTGATTCAAGTTGCTGAGTGACCCTGCCAAAGAAGGACGATTTGAACTTGGGGGCTTTACTTTATAGTCCCCAGGGGCTTCCCGCCCTTCGGGGCGGACCCCATACCTGGTTCCAAGTGATTGGACTGCGTTCCGATCACTTGGATCGATTTCTCCAATACTGGAGTTGTCCCCTGTTCGTTGGGCGGTCCCTAAATTCCGTTGGCCTTCCTTTGTCTTGGCTCCTGCTGGCGCCGAGGAGTCTGGCTTGGATTTATTCACCTTAACTGTTGCCATTGTGTCTTGGAATCGCTCATTACTATGCAGATGGCTGCTGGTTTCCGTGCTGTCTGGTTGTTTTGCAGGTTTCAATATACATGATTTCTGTATTTGCTAGTCTTTGCCTGTGTTGGCTGAATTTCCCTTCAGCCTTTGCGGTTCTCCATTTTAAGTCGGGATGTGGCCAACCCAGGTGGCTACACCGCATCACCAATTTTCATGTCATCTGCGAATATACTGATTATACCTTCCACATTCACATCGAGATTATTAATGTACAGTGCAAACGGCAAGAGACCCTGCACCCTGTGGTTCACCACTGGACGCAGGCTTCTAGTCACAAAATCAACCTTCCACCCTTTGCCTCCTGCCACTAAGCCAATTTTGGATCTAATTTGCCCAATTGCCCTGAGTCCCATGGGCTCTTACCTTCTTAATCAGTCTCCAATGCGGGAACTTGTCAAACGGCTTACTGAAGTCAATGTGGACTACATCACATGTCCTCCGCTACACACCTGTCACCTCCACGAAAAATTCAATCAAATTTATTAGAAATGCTCTCCCCCTTTGATAAAGCCATATTGACTATCCTTTTTCTTTTAAGTTTAGAGTACCCAATTCATTTTTTCCAATTAAGGGGCAATTTAGTGTGGCCAATCCACCTACCTTGCATATCTTTGGGTTGTGGGGGCAAAATCCATGCAAACACAGGGAGAATGTACAAACTCCACACGGACAGTGACCCAGAGTCGGGATTGAACCTGTGACCTCAGCGCCATGAGGCAACATTGCTAACTACTGCGCCACCGTGCTGCCCTCCATACTTACTTTCCTTGATTAATCCTTGTCTCTCTTAAGTGCAGATTAATTCTGTCCCTCAAAGGTTTTGTCCAGTAATCTCCCCACCACTGATGTTAGCCTCACTGGCCTATAATTCTGTTTTTTTCCCTACATTCCTTCTTGGTTAATGGTACCACATTAGCTGCACTCCAGTCCTCTGGCACCTCTCCCGTGGCCAGAGATTTTGAAAATTAGTGCCAGAGCCCCTGCAATCTCCACCCTTGCCTCACACAGCAGCCTAGGATACATCTTATCCGGGTCTAGTGATTTAAGCCTACTAAAACCGCCAACAGCTCCCTCTCAATGTTAATCCGTTCAATTATATCACCGTTCCCCTCCCTGCTTCTATACCTACATCGTTCTTCTCCATACTGAACATAGGTGCAAAATACTAATTTAATACCTCACCATGTCTTTTGGTTCCACATAGAGGTTGCCATTTTGGTGCCGAATGAGCCTTGCTCTTTCCCTGGTTACCCTCTTGCCCTTAATATACTTATAAAACTGTGGAATTTTCCTTTATTTTGAGTGCCAGTGTTTTTCCATGCCCCACTCTTCATTGTCCTAATTTATTTTTTAAGCACCCCCCTGCACTCTTAATACTCTTTAACGTATCCACTGTTTTGAGCCCCTTGGATCTGACTTAAGAAATCATATCCTAATATTAATATTACCATATATAATTAATGAAAATGTTCCATTTGGCAATGTCAAAATATAATTACACCATTGAGACAGCTTGGGGGGTGGAAACTAACCTGTTTAAAATGCAATTGAATATATTCTGCTATTTAGAATATTGCATTGAAGCTCTCTTTGATTTGATGAAAGTTCCTTAATTTCTCAAAGTGGGTGTATGGGAGTGTTTATATGCAGGAATATAAAAACCTGTCACTCATCACTGTTTCGTATTCCTGAAAAGGTTATTGTCAGGTGTGCCTTTTCATCACACAAAAGCTAACTTGTCCACCTATAGGGCTCCCAAGAAACTTGTGTCAATTGTCTAAATGTACTGTTTGCTTATTTCTTCAGAATGATATTTGACAGTGATTGCACTTTGATATACTATCAACCTAGATAGTCGGTTGTGTATTTTGTTTTCTAGGAGCGTTTGTCTATTGATGCAAGTCTCTATACCATGTGTACTCTTCGCTGCTTCTCCATCGGAACTAATTTTACGAGGAGGGACTAATGCTGAGATGGCCCCACAAATTGACTACACCTTAGAAGTAAGGGCTAATATGGTTTATGAGGAAAATACTGCAGCTACAGATATGTAGAAGAATGCATTTACACATCATTTCCCGCGACACTATTTTGACTTGATTTATAAATAAATGTAGTTATGCTTCATTTTAATCCTTTTGAATGTGTGTATATCCATTGCGGAGATAGACATATCCTAGTGCTCTGCAATTTTCATGGAGTTGGGCCAGTTCTTAAAGGATTCATGGTTCATGGCACCTCAGACCTGCCAAGAACCATAATCTGGATGAGGAAACCTTTTGAAAGGTTTTACCCAGGTACCCCCCCCCCCCTGCCCAATGCCAGGATATGCCCTCCACCAACCCCCCCATGGCCCCCCATACCCTGCATTCCAAGCTATGGCACTTCCATGCCCATTTACCCACTATACACTCTGTATAGAACCAGTGAACCCCAATGTGTGTTTTAGAAAAGCTTTAGAAACAGTCATTCATTCAATAAGGTGGCTTTTAGTACAGCTGAATAAAAATATCAATCATCCTTTATCAATAACAGAAACTGCAAGCAGTTGAAACCTCTTTATCTTGTGTATATGAACATTGTACACTGGACAGAATAGATCCTAGAGCCAGAGCTATCAATCAAGTAATGTTTTCCTTGGGCTAGTTTAGCACAGTGGGTTAAACAGCTGGCTTGTAATGCAGAACAAGGCAGCAGCGCAGGTTCAATTTCCGTACCGGCCTCCCAGAACAGGCGCCGGAATGTGGCAACTAGGGGCTTTTCACAGTAACTTCATTGAAGCCTACTTATGACAATAAGCGATTATTATTATTATTATTATTATTATTATTAGTAATAACTTTCAATAATACATTGGATATCTGTGCTATTGGCCATGAATGCAGAATGATGGCTCCTCATCCTTGAAACAGGAGTCGGGGGTTAAAATGAGTGGCTAATAAAGAGTAAAAATGGCAGTACAGTGGTTACCACTATTGCTTCACAGCTCCAGGGTCCCAGGTTCAATTCCCAGCTTGGGTCACTGTCTGTGCGGAGTCTGCGCGTTCTCCCGGAGTCTGCGTGGGTTTCCCCCGGTGCTCCGGTTTCCACCCCCAGTCCAAAGATATGCAGGTTAGGTGGGTTGGCCATGCTAAGTTGCCCTTCGTGTCCAAAAAAAGGATAGGTGGGGTTACGGGGATAGGGTGAAGGTATGGGCTTAAGCCGGGTGCTCTTTCAAAGGGCCGGTGCAGACTTGATGGGCTGAATGGCCTCCTCTGCACTGTAAATTCTATGATTCTATGAAAACGTCTGAATCTTGGCTGCCAGTTTCTGATGCTGAAAACACTAAGGGCTGAATTATTCCGCCCCACCCAACGCAAGATCGCCACGGGCGGGAAGTGGACCATGTAAAAGTTAATTGACCTCAGGCGGGAATTTCCGGGCGCCTGGCGGACAAGGCCGGAGAATCGTGCCCTGAGATCACGTGGCAATCTCTTTTGTTTAGTCAGCTTAATGGTAGCTGTAGTAAAATATATTTTGGGTCTTCATGTTGAACTAACCAAACTTGTGGGCAGCACAGTAGCACAGTGGTTAGCACTGTTGCTTCATAGCTCCAGGATCCCAGGTTTACCCGGCTTGGGTCACTGTCAGTGTGGGGTCTGCACGTTCTCCCTGTGACTGCGTGAGTCTCTTCCGAGTGCTCCGGTTTCCTCCCACAGGTCCGGAAAGACATGTTGTTAGATAATTTGGACACTCTGAATTCTCCCTCAGTGTACCCAAACAGGCGCCAGAATGTGGCAACTAGGGGCTTTTCACAGTAACTGCAGTGTTAATGTAAGCCTACTTGTGACAATAAAGTTTGTTATTATTTCTGCTTTTCAGGTATTTAAACCAGTTATTGAAAAGTTTGGATTTCAGTACAGTTGTGATTTAAAAATGAGGTGAGTATAAAGTAATTGATTTTGCTAATGATCTGTGTGGGTGACTTGTTCTTGAGTGAACAATTTGAAAGAAAATCTTCATTGAAAGAAAAGTGCTGAGTTCCTACCAACCAATGTTGATTTTTATTTTACCCAATTCCTGTCATGACTGAACGTAGAAATTATTCTTACACTTTGAAATTGTAGTTATCTGTGAAATTCGTGCTTGAAAGAAGCATCGTGCGAGTAATAGTTCCTTGTGAAAAATAGCTCAGTGATTTCCTTCTCCTTAACGTAAAGGGTTGGTCTAGAATTTGGCATTTAGTTGATTCTTGCTTAGTATGGCGTGGGAGGTGGAGAAACCAGACTGGTGAAATAAAGGGTGGATCTCTGAAGCACATTATTGAAATGGAGCAGACGATTCTGAGCACCTGTCAATTATTATATGAGAGTACAAAAATGCTCAATTATCCACATTCAATTTATTTACCTAGATTGGGAAGGAACAACATTCTAAAACAGCACTTGTAAAGTGCCTCATTCCAGCTTCAGCACTTTGAGCAATCATGACCTAATATTTTTCCAGTTATTAAGAAAATATATTTATACTATGAATCCCCAAATGATAACTAAATCTTAGCTATTTTGGGGAGATAGGTACCAGGTTGTCACCTTTCCAACCTTCCAAATGAGCGTGGAAGAAGTACCCCAGAAAGTTGGCTCAAGTGTGTAGCTGTCTCTGATTCTGTGATATGGTGGTGTTTTAGCTTCTGTTGGCTAGTACTTGTAAACTTTGTGGGCAGCACGGTAGAATAGTGATTAGCAGAATTGCTTCACAGCTCCATGGTCCCAGGTTCGATTCCCGGCTTGGGTCACTGTCTGTGCGGAGTCTGCGTGTTCTCCCAGTGTGTGTGTGTGTAGGTTTCCTCCAGGTGCTCCGGTTTCCTCCCACAGTCCAAAGATGTGCAGGTTAGGTGGACTGGCCATGCTAAATTTCCCTTAGTGTCCAAAATTTCCCTTAGTGTTGGGTGGGGTAACTGGGTTATGGGGATAGGGTGGAGGTGTGCAGTTGGGAAGGGTGCTCTTTCCAAGAGCTGGTGCAGACTCGAAGGGCCGAATGGCCTCCTTCTGCACTGTAAATTCTATGAAAAAACCACGGTAGAAAGCCAGACAAATATATTCAATTATTATTTCTTTAAGTTTAGAGTGCCCAATTATTTGTTTTCCAATTAAGGAGCAATGTAGCATGGCTAATCCACCTAACCTGCACATCTTTGAGTTGCGGGGGTGAAACCCACACTGATACGGGGAGCATGTGCAAACTCCACATGGACAGTTGCCCAGGTCCTGAGCGCAATAGGCAGCAGTGCTAACCACTGTGCCACCATGCTGCCCTCCAAGTATATTAAATTAGACAACTTTCCTATTCAGGATTCTCTGCTTCCTTTCTGGCTAGATAGTTTATTGTGAGTCTATTCCCATCCAGACGCCTGTGTGCCTCTCTCTCTCTCTCTCTCCACACACCTATCACACCACACACACGCTAGAGATCAACCTTCCTTAATTTCCAGGTGTTTCTCCCACTGAGCTGTAATCCACCTGCCAGTCTAAAAATTGAGGCTGGGTGAGAAATGACCCTCAAGGGTGGGCTTCCCATCCAAGGCCCTGTGGTCCGGGTGGAGAGAAATCTGTGCATGCAATTAATGTGGCTCCTCCAACCTCCACCTCACAAACTGCTGGGAGGTCCTAAAACTTCTGGCCATGGAGTAGCAAGTGAGGTAATCTAATAATAATCTTTTATTGTCATAAGTAGGCTTACATTAACACTGCAGTGAAGTTACTGTGAAAAGTCCCGAGGCGCCACATTCCAGCGCCTGTTCGGGTAATGAGCCGGTACGGGAATTGAACCCGCGCTGCTGGCCTTGTTCTGCATTACAAACCAGCTGTCTAGCCCACTGAGCTAAACCAGCTGTATAATCTATAATCTGTAGGTCTTCCTGTAACAACAAGGATAATTTTAAGTGAGGAAGGACCTGAATTTATTCAACACCCTTTGTGAGCTCATGACACCCAAAAATGATTTACAGTCAATTAAGTACCTTCGAAGTGGTCTATTGTATTACAGGAAAGATGGCAAACAATTTGTACATAGCAAAGTTCCACAAAAAGAAATATAATAATGGTCAGATAATTTGATTTTGTTTTAAGGTGATGTTGGCAGTGAGATAAATATTAACCAAAATGCCAGGGCGAAGTTCTTTTTTATGCATTCTTGGAATATGTTACAGTAATCCGTGTAGAGATTGCACATTCTCCCTGTGCCTGCGTGGTTAATAGAAAGTGAGTTTGGAGAATTATTAATGGAAAATAAGAAGATGGCAGATGAATTGAACTGGTATTTTGCACCAGTCTTCACTATAGCAGATAGAAGTAACATCCCAGAAATAGCTGTAAATGAGAAAATGGAAGGAAGGGAGGAACTCAAGAAAATTACAGTCACTAGGGAAGTGGTACTGAGCAAATTGTTGGAGGTGCAGGGTAGATGGATTGGCCACGCTAAATTACTCCTTAATTGGAAAAAAAATGAATCGGGTACTCTACATTTATATTATAATAAAATAATAATCGCTTATTATCACAAGTAGGCTTCAATTAAGTTACTGTGAAAAGCCCCTAGTCGCCACATTCCGGTGCCTGTTCGGGGATGCCGGTACGGGAATTGAACCTGTGCTGCTGGCATTGTTCTGCATTACAAGCCACCTGTTTAGCCCGCTGTGCTAAACCAGCCCCTGTATTAAAAGAATGAGTGACAAATAATGATTAAAATTCTCTATGCAAACTTTTAATTCTTAGCTACCAACTTTTAATACTGAAGGGACTAGGTAATCGCTAATTACCCTTGAGAAAGTATGGTGAGCCATCTTCTTGAACCGCTGCATTCCATGTGTAGGTAAACCCATAGTGTTGTCAGGTAGGGAGTTCTAGGATTTTGACCCAGTGACAATGAAGGAACAGTAAGTTCCATGTGTAGGGAACCTGGAGTTGATGCAGTTCCCATGCATCTGTTGCTCTTGTTCTTCTCGGTGGTAGAGGTTGTAGGTCTGGAAGGTGCTGACCAAGGAGTTTTGGTGAGTTGCTGCAATGCATCTTGTAGAACGTACAAACATACGAATTAGGAGCAAGAGTAGGTCACCTGAACCTGCTCTGTTATTCAATACAATCATGGCAGATTTGATTTCTCCACACTCCCACCTACCCCCTATAACATTTAACACCCTTATTTATCAAGAATCTATCTACCCTCGGAGAAAATAATTCTCCGAATTTCTGTCTTAAATTGGCCCCTTTTTTTGAAAAAAGTGACCCCTGGTTCTAAATTCTCTCACAAGAGGAAACATCCTTTCTACAGCCAATCACGGGAAGTTTAGAATTCAAGAACAATGTATCAACTTCTTCTCAGGTTAAATTCATCTTGACGCAGGCTTTGTCAGCCTGCAGCTCCCAACAATTTGCGCAGTAACACTTCCCTGGTGACTGTAATTTTCTCGAGTTCCTCCCTTCCATTTTCTCATTTGCAGCTATTTCTGGAATGTTACTGTTATCTGCTATAATAATAATAATCTTTATTGTCACAAAGAGGCTTACATTCACACTGCAATGAAGTTACTGTGAAAATCCCCTGGTCGCTACATTCTGGTGCCTGTTCGGGTACACAGAGGGAGAATTCAGAATATTCAAATGACCTAACAGCACTTCTTTCGGGACTTGTGGGAGGAAACCGGACTACCCAGAGGAAACCCAGGCAGACACGGAGAACGTGTAGACTCCACACAGACAGTGACCCAAGCCGGGAATCGAACCTGGGACCCTGGTACTGTGAAACAACAGTGCTAACCACAGTGCTACCGTGCGGCCCATAGTGAAGACTGGTGCAAGATACCTGTTCAATTCATCTACCAACTTCTTACTTTCCATTAATAATTCCCCAGACTCACTTTATATTACCCAATGCTCATTTGTCTCTTTGAAATTTTTACTATCTCTTTTTATATTTCTAGCTAGCTTTCTCTCTTAATTTTCTTTCTTTATTAATATTTATAATTTTTGCTGTTTTATATATTCTGTCCAATAATATGATTGATTTTCTGACCTGACAGCTTTGCGCATTTAGATGTTTTTCCCTCGAATACGTTTGATACTATCCCTAACTTTTTTAGTTAACCTCAGAAGGTTGGTCCTCCTTGGAATGTTTCTTTCTCATTGGAATGTATCTATTCTGTCTACTCTGAAATATTCCTTTAAATATCTGACACTGCACCTCTATTGACATATTCCTTAACCTAATTACCTGGCACTTGTGTGTTGCAAATATTACTCGTCACTTATTAGCTCAAGCTTGAATGTTGTCCAGTTTTCCTGCTCGCTCTGCAATCATCAAAAACCTCCCGAAAGATGTGCTGGGCTGTTAGGTGAATTGGACATTTTGAATTCTCCCCCTGTGTTCCCGAACAGGCTTTGGAATGTGGTGACTAGGAGCTTTTCACAGTAACTTCATTGCAGTGTTAACGTAAGCCTACTTGTGACAATAAAGATTATTATTATTATTACTTCTGACCTTATGTCGGTGGGAAGGTCATTAAGTGAAGCAGTTGAAGATGATTGAAGGCGTTTGGGCTCGGACATTATCCTGAAGAATTTCTGCAACAATGTCCTGGGGCTGAGATGACTGGTCGCCAACAACGACAACCATTTTCCATTGTGCCAACTATCTCCAGAACTAATGGAGAGTTTCCTGATTTACCCACTTCAAAATTCTGTACTTCTCCATGTACCTAGTTAATTTGTAAGATGTAAATTCATGAGTGTGTTTGCAATTCTTGGAGGTGAAGACTACTTACTGTATTTAAGTCAATCAACTCTGGTGTTTTGCAGAGGTTACTATCCAAAGGGTGGAGGTGAGGTGAGAGTAAAAATATCTCCAGTCAAACAACTTACTCCAATAAACATGACCGAACGAGGAACAATAACAAAGATTCATGGGAGAGCCTTTGTTGCTGGAGTTCTGCCATTTAAGGTAAGAAATCTCATGCTTGATTTTTCAGAATTGTAGTTTTTTTCTTTTTCTTATTTGCAAACCTTGTTTTTGGTTGTTCATTATATGTTCTTGAGATTCCATTTTACAAAATATGTTTTGGTTTTAATTAAGGCAATGTATCAAATGGTTACAGGAAGAACCAACAGTAATCTTTCTTTAAAAAAAAAATGTTTTTCCAATTAAGGGGCAATTTAGTGTGGCCAATCCACCTACCCTGCACATCTTTGAGTTGTGGGAGTGAGACCCATGCAGACACTGGGAGAATGTACAAACTCCACACCGCCAGTGACCCGGGGCTGGGATCAAACCCGAGTCCTCGGCGCCGTGAGGCAGCAGTGCTAACCACTGCACCACCCTGCCGCCCTGAACCAACAGTAATCTTATGCAGGTTATAAGTCTGGCGTGTGCAAGTCCTGGGCCAAAGGGAGTTGTTGATGTCAGCTACAGAACGTGACAGTTGTGATTGCTGCAAGGGGGACGCTAATACACTGACCATTTGGCAATGGTTCCAATCAATAAATTATTTTCCTGAAGAACAAATAAAATTTAAATTGTTGCTTTAAACTTTGATTGCACATTACTTAAAAGCATTTTATTACTTGTTATAGGGATGCACATGGGTGATGCTGAGACGGTGGTGGTAGCCTCTTGTTTTGATAATCATTTGTACAATGGAGTGGCTTGCTAGGCCACTTCGGAAAGTATTGAGGGTCAACCATATCGTGTGTAGATTATAGCCACTTGTGCTAGTTAGGATGGGGTGTTTCCTTTTTTATTTAGGAGTCCAACAATTGTTTTTGGTTGTTTTATTATTCTACCCACAAATTATCAGATTTGTTAAATTCACTTTTACAAGTCACCTTGGTGGGATTTGAACTCCTAACCTCTAGGCTGTTAGAATTATTATCAAGTGCTAAATTCATGATGTATAACAGCAGTCAAATTGATGATTTTGGGATGATATGACATAACCTGACGGATCTCAAGTTGCTTTCCTCAATGTGTATAACGCAAGTTCCTATTGAGTACTGCAAATGATTAAAATGTTGCTTTTGAACATTAAAAAAATGTAATTTGCTACAACAATCAATGTACCCTAAAATCAGTGAATCATGCTGAGATTAGGATGAATCAAAGGTTTTTCTCTTTTGTTTTTTTTAGCTTGCAAATGAGATGGCATCTGCAGCTGTTCGGTGCATCAGAAAAGAAATGCGTGATATTTACGTAAATATCCAGTCTGTGCAGGAGCCTAAAGACAAGGCATATGGAAATGGAAATGGAATTATGTAAGAAGCAAAATTCTATCATTGTACATGAATGAAATGCTCATTAATCCAGTTTAATTGAGATTTTAGAGTTGCCAGATTTTTGTTTCAGATTTTTATTTATTTTTAACAAAATGTAGAGTACCCAATTCTTTTTTTTTTCCAATTAAGGGGCAATTTAGCATTGCCATTCCACCTAGCCTGCACATCGCAGACCAGGTGAGACCCATGCAGACATGGGGAGAATGTGCGAACTCCACATGGACAGTTACCCGGGGCTGGGATCAAACCCGGATCTTCGGCGGCGTGAGGCAGCAGTGCTAACCACTGCACCACCGTGTCACCCTAGGTTTTTGTTATGATATGTTTGGATTTTTGCGTGTTTGACTGCTTCATTATACAGGAGTACCTGATGATTATTTGACTTTGTAGATATGGACCTGCTTCCTGGGCTTCTAGATGACAGTAATAAGATAAAAGGTGCCTACTCATCCTCCAGGATTTGATATCTGGTACCCTAATGATAATATTAAACGTTTTTAAAATCCCAATATTAGTATTAAAGTACTATTTAAATATAGTATATTGGTGCAGGGGTAGAACTAGGAAACCAGGAACAGGAATTTGTGTTCCCGGAACTTTCCAGGTTACTTTAAGCTTTGCATCTAAAAATCACAGAGTACTGTGATGTCAGATGGTGCACATGTGGTACTTGCACTGTGTTTACAACTGTTATACTTTGTCGCACCAGAATCCTGGTATAACGGAGGGTGATGTTTTGCTTTCAATCCATGGTCCATTTGAAAGAACACTTTAATATGTATACTATTCAATCATTAGTAGAAAGCTGTGAAAATAATCTGCGGTGTTTGAAGTGAAGTGGTTGCATCTCTTTGAGAACAAGTGGAGGACACACCAGCCATTCCTTTTGTTTAGTCCAAATTCAGAGTACTCCATTAAGGACAAATTTTAATTAAGATGAACTTTGCCAAATAAGTATTTAGTTTGAGAGTTCAACCTTCCAAATATGCATCTCAGTTACTTCAATAATAAATTCTTATACCAGCTAAACTCTTTGATATCCTGCGTTTTTTGAAGCAGGTGGGCATTGTCAAATTCAATTGAACCTGTGCTCCTGAAGTGGTTTCTATGTATAGTCACAAGTGCTTATATTGTACAGACTGACATTACAGTGGATTACACAAAAAATTGTATTCTAAAATGATTGTATGTGAGAATATTACCTGCCATATTTCTAACAGCAGCAGCATGCTTACTGACCTGGAGCTCCATTGATGTGAATCTACTGCTGTAACTGATTCTAGTCATGCTGCCAGCATCAAAGAGAAACAATCTTTCTACATGCAGGTAGAATGGAGCTCCAGGGTCAGGGGTCTGAGTCCTTTGTTCCCATTCCTTTGTATCCATGTCAAAATCAGCATTTATTTGAGCTGGTTGATTGTTCTCCTGTCCACTGAGCTAAGAGGTGTGGTACAGAGCATTGTTTGGTGGAGATCAAATATACTAAAATGGAGCTAAAAAGTCTCAGTTTTCTGTCAAAGTCCTTTCATGATGACTTACAAGAAAGCTTACTCTTCAAGGTTGCGAGGTCAGTTTGACCACTGTTTATCGTGACTATAATTAATGTAACTTGTTAATTAATGCAACAGTTTTTAAGTCGTTCTCATTTCTAGTGCTAATTTATTTCTCCATTGCAGTGTTTTTGCTGAAACTTCTACAGGATGTATCATCGCAGGATCTGCCCTTGGTAAAAGAGGTAAGATTATTTTCAGTGTTAAATGTTGAATTAGGAGGAATAAACAGCAAATTGCTGCACCCAGTACCCTTAATCTACAAATTAATTTATATAGCACCTTCGGGATAGTAAGAAGTCCCAATGTGCTTCATGTGAGTTACCTCAGACAAGACTTGACACCAAGCTTCTCCGAGGCGGTTGCATCCATGGGGTTGATACAACAGTACTGTATAGAGGATAGTGAGAAAATAATAACAATATTGTAACAGAACTACAGATGTTGCCATTAAGAGTTAATTGATACATGTTGGGATTCTGAAAGATCTGACAAAGTGCTTTTGAAGAATTTTAAAACATTTGTTCATGGGATGTGGGTGTCACTAGCTGGGCCAGCATTTATTGCCCAGAGGGCATTTAAAAGTCAACCACATTGCTGTGGATCTGGAGTCACATATAAGCCAGACCAGGTAAGGATGACAGATTTCCTCCTCTAAAGGACAGATGTTTTTTTTTACGACAATTGACAATGTTTTCATGGCGATCATTGGACTATTCATTCCACTTTTTATTTTATTGAATTCAAATTTCACCATCTGCCATGGCATGATTCAAACCCGGGTCCCCAGAACATTACCCTGGGTCTCTGGCTTACTAGTCCAGCGACAAAACCACTACGCCAGTGCAATAAGAATTTGAAGATTTGAACAAAAAACAAAATCCAATGATTAAGTGACAATGCTGACACAAAACTGTTTGTAAAATACAGGAGTTGCTGCAGATAAAGTTGGAATCGAAGCTGCAGAGATGCTGATGAAGAATATTCGACATGGTGGTTGTGTGGACCAGTATTTGCAGGACCAGGTATAGACCATTTACACATGTCCCTTGTCCCATCCTCATAACTCCACCTAACCTGCTCATCTTTAAAAACTATTTTATCTTTGACAAGGATTAATTTTCCTTGCGTTGATCTTGCTGCATCCACTTGATGAACTTAAACTATTCCCCTACTTACCGCTACACATTGATAGTCCAATGCAAAGCACCTCCTCAAATAACGTTTCATTAGAGCTGCTACAATAATTCAATGCAGAATTATTTAATAATCCTTTTTTAAATAAATTTAGAGTACCCAATTATTATTATTTTTTTCCAATTAAGGGGCAATTTAGCATGGCCAATACACCTAATCTGCACATATTTGGGTTGTGGGGGTGAAACCCACGCAGACACTGGGAGAATGTGCAAACTCCACACGGACAGTGACCCAGACCGGGATTCAAATCCAGTCCTCAGCGCCATAGTCCCAGTGTTATCCACTGCCCCCAATTCAGAACTTCTTAAGTGAGTGTCAAGTGGAAGTTAAATCCAATCCTTCTATTTTTCACTACAACAAAGTAAAAGGGCATCTGTTTTTGTTATGAATCATTGTCATTATTTTTATTGATATTAATGTGCAAACTAACTTTTACAAATGAGCACAATACAAACATTGAAGTGCAGAGAAATAACAGTTTGGCTGGGCATTTAAAATGTATTGTCATGAAATTACTTTGGGCTTAAATTTTAGAAAATAGCTAGCAAAGTGCTTACATGATTGTGTTCATAACTAGTCTTCTCTTGTTCCTGGTTTTGAAAGTATTTTTTGGCTTGCTATAAAACCACTAGCTTCAGCTGGGTAGATCTCAGTGGATAACATTCCCCTCCATTATTTGAAGCACGATAGCCAGCATTTGGTAGTACAGCTGACAACACAATGCCTTTGTATTGCAGCTGTCTGCCAACGTTTCAAATGGGAGGGAGAGCAGAAATTTTACCATTTTAGCTCCTGTCACCAAGTGGAAAATATGATGCATGTGACCATCACCGACCACATGAAAATCTATTTTTAACAAATGTTTGAAGGCAAAAAAATTGTCATCTTGCATTGAGACCAAACAATTGTAAATAAAAGCTCTGGATTGTTTAGTTGGGTACCAAAGGCTGGAATATTATGGTAATTGCTTTAGGCAGATATAAATCTCAAACTCGTCCCTTACATTTACTATCTGAAACTATAAAACAACAACATTTCCCCAGTATATTGTACTGGTTTCATTGTACTGGTTTCATTGTACTGTTTTTTAAAAAAATAAAATATTTTATTGAGGTATTTGTGATTTTGTAACGATAACAGAAGAAACAGTGTACATACAAATATAAACATAGTACAAAGGCCGTCTTCCTCCCTCACAGGTCCCACCTTTCTTACACGATAATCTAAGCTACCCCCCCCCCCTCTCCCCCTCTCTGCTGACGGTTAATTTTCTCTGAAGCAGTCGACAAATGGCTGCCATCTCCGGACGTACCCTGACATTGACCCCCTCAGGGCGAACTTGATTTTCTCCAGACTGAGAAAGCTAGCCACGTCAGTGAGTCAGGTCTTGTTTCATTGCACTGTTATCTATACTCCATAGATAAATAGGAAGAGAAAAGAGGACATATGGTTTTTGTGCCCATCCTTCCTCATTTGTAAATGTTGCCACTGTTAATTGCAATGTTCTTTACAATTGGTATATATTTTTTAAATTAACTGCATAGTTCTGTTCAGCAGTATTCAGTCTCTTGTTCCAGAAGGCACATTCTTTATTGTCTCGGCCCAAATGAAAGAGATAGGGAATTGCTTCAATGATTGTTGATGTTTCAGCATCACCTAGCCATGAAACCTTTCAACTGCATTTCTCTTTGGCTCAGATCATCATATTCATGGCCCTGGCTAAAGGTGTCTCCAGAGTAAGAAGTGGACCCTTGACCCTTCATACCCAGACTGCTATACACTTTGCAGAAATGCTAACTAAGGTCAGTATTCTTGTGATCCAGTAAAACATTAGCCAGTGTTTGTTGTGTTGGGTGCTCTGGATCCGTGGAACACATACAGGCCACCAACACTTAAAATAGTACAACACTATTTTATTAAGTTAGAAACTGTTGAACATACTTTCACTGTGGGTTAACACGATGTTAGATTAAACTGAAGACCTATGCCTGTCCTAACCAGTCTATGCACTCAGCACATGGTGAAGATCTGTGCTGTAAGCTCTGTCCTTCTGAGAGGCTGCATCCTGAATGAGCGGGAACTCTGATGCCCCCTGTCGTTATAGTGAGTGTGCTCTAACTGGTGATTGGCTGCGGTGTTGTGTGTGTTGATTGGTCTTGCTGTGTGTCCATCAGTGTGTGTGTCTGCACCATGATATACTGGTGTATATTATGAAATCCCCCCTTTTATAAAAAAAATGCATGTGTGTGGCAATAAATAATGTATGGTGAGAATGTTCCTAACTACGTGTGGGGTGCAAAGACATATTTACAGGACTATGTACATGAGAACTAAGCTATTTACATGGGAAGGTGCCTGGCGCAGAGAAGCAGTATGCAACAAGAGTAACGAGATCAACACTATATACAAACCAGGGAAACGATCAAACAAAGCAACAAAACAATTCCGAGAGTCCATAAGTTCGCAAAGTTCATAAATTTAGTCTCTGAAGTGGGCGACGAATTCTGGTTGACCGCCTCAAGGGTCGGTCGAGAGCCGCCGGTTCAGGAGCGGGCTGGACTGCGTCAAAGTCAGGGGGATGCAGAGTGACAGGGACTCTGCATAGTCTGTGGCAGGGTCAGCAGGAGGGCGAGGCAACACTGGAGGATCATGTGGCGAGCGTGGAACAAGACGAGACAGCTGCATCCGGCGAAGGACCGGAACGTGGTTGAGGCCTGGGACATGGATTGTCGGCGCCATCGTCCTCCGGGCGCGACTCAAGAATAATTGGGCTGGCGACAGGCCAGTGGACAGTGGGGCGGAGCGATAGGCTAGCAGGGCTAGGTAGAAATCGGACCCAGCGTCGGCAGCCTTGCATAGGAGCCGTTTGACTATATGTACTCCCTTCTCCGCTTTACCATTGGATTGGGGGTACAGGGGACTGGACATGGGCAAAATTGTACCGCCTGGCAAAGTTGGACATTTCTTGGCTGGCGAAGCAGGGGCCATTGGCCGACATAACCGTGAGCGGGATGCCGTGTCGAGCAAAGGTTTCTTTACATGCACAAATGACTGCAGACGAGGTGAGGTCGTGCAACCGTATCACCTCCGGGTAATTCGAAAAGTAGTCCACGATCAGGACATAGTCTCTATCCAGTGCGTGGAACAGGTCGATGCCCACCTTGGTCCATGGTGACGTGACCAACTCATGGGGCTGCAGGGTCTCGCGTGGTTGGGCCGGCTGGAAGCGCTGACAAGTGGGGCAGTTGAGCACTGTGTTGGCTATGTCCTCATTAATGCCGGGCCAGTACACTGCCTCTCGGGCCCGTTGGCGGCACTTTTCCACGCTAAGGTTGCCCTCGTGTAGTTGTTCCAGGATTAGCTGGCTCATGCTATGCGGGTTGACAATGCGGTCCAGTTTTAGATGAACCACGTCTACTACCGCCAGATCATCTCTGGCATTATAGAATTGAAGGCATTGGCCCTTGAGCCACCCGTCCGTTAGGTGGCGTATGACACGCTGTAGCAAGGGGTCAGCCGCCGTTCCGCGGCGAATTTGGACGAGGCGTTCATCTGAGGCAGGTAGATTGGAGGCTGCGAATGCCACATGGGCGTCAACCTGGCAGACAAATCCCGCTGGGTCACATGGAGTGTTGACTGCTTTGGAGAGAGCATCAGCAATGATGAGATCTTTGCCTGGGGTGTATACCAGCTGGAAGTCGTATCGCCGGAGCTTGAGAAGAATACGCTGGAGGCGATGCATCATGTCGTTCAAGTCTTTCTGTATTATATTGACCAGCGATACACGGTCTCGACGGCGTATTGAGGAAGTCCGTAGACATAATCGTGAAACTTAACCACACCGGTCAGAAGGCCCAGGCACTCATTTTCTATCTGCGTGTAGCTCTGCTCCGTGGGTGTCATCGCACATGACTCATATGCAACGGGGGCCCATGATGAGGCCTCATCACTGTTGCTAACTTTTGGTTGGCTCTTAATTCGTAATTTGCTCTGTTTGTTTAACCTTTGCTCTCGAGTCGCCAGGTATCTTTATGATACCGCCATGAGGTGCAAGTTCAAGTAATGATCAATAACTCAACACACCAATTAGTAAGATTCAAATCAAAACACATTTATTATACACAGTAAATCACTACTCATGCATAAACTCTACTTTCTAGGCTATTCCTATCACTAAAAGGCCTATACTTAGCTTCGGACTGGCCCACCAGGTCAGGGGAACAAATGGCCTTTCGTTCAGGTCCTGAGTCTGCAGGATTCAAAAGCTGTTATTGACTGGTAGCTAGGAGCGCCTATCTCGTAGCGAGCATTGACTTGAGACTTACTTGGTTGGCGGTAGCGAGGCAGGTTACTGTCAAGGGTTGGTTCAAGTTGCTGAGTGACCCTGCCAAAGAAGGACGATTTGAACTTGGGGGCTTTACTTCATAGTCCCCAGGTGGCTACACTCCCTCCTTGTGATCCCTAACGTGAAGCGTGAAGGATCACATAACTGCGTTGTCTTCATTCCTTGACCCAGCGAGCACTCTTCTATGGCCTCTACACTGACCATAACTATGCAATGAAAATTTTTAGCCAACGTTCTAAGTGGCGCTATGTCAAAACAGGGACATGCATTACAAAATTCAAAAACCGGTACCTCTAACTGTTCTCAATAAACTACATTCACTAAACATTCAGTCATATTCACTTCCGAAACAATACAAAATGAAAGCAGCATTTACATTTTCCCTGGCTTGGCAGTCAAGCACAGGGGTGTACAATATTTCCATTTCTTTATTTACAGAAGAACGCAAACGAATGTCCTTTATTATAGATCGAGGGGTTCGGGGGCCTGGTGAAAACCGAAAATAGGGGATCTCATTCTGTATACCGGGGTGCTAGCGCGGTAGGCTCTCCTTCTCCATTTCCTCATGCGGATAGTGTGCACGATGCTGCAGAGTATCGCCAACACTAATAGGGATTCGACTACGTAGGAAAGGGTGTACCATGTTATGAGTTTATCACATCATGATGGTGTGGTGTTGCCTGTTACTGGGCTCTGGGTGCTATGGGGAAGTGAATCATTAACGGCCGGGGGGGGGTCAGGGGGTTCGCGTTGGCGTGCAACCGAGTACAAATTGCAATAACGGCGAAATAAACGTATGACGTCTTCATTGTTGTCTTCTTTCCTATTTTGGCTCTTCCTTTCTGTTTCGTCTCTTTTCCTGGAGCTTTTGGGGTTCTATGGATCAAGCATAGTGTCTGTTACAATCTTGGTTAATATCTCGTGCGTTAGTATGTCTGTCCTTCAGTGCCAATTCTCCCTTTACAATTTGTCACCATGTGTGACTCCCTCATTTAAAACATTTTTTTTTAAACCGAATATTCAGGACAAGACACACTTAAAAATACTGAAACAGTGTGAGCCGTCTCGCAGGCTGTGCGATTTACCATCCAAATGTTTGAGGATGTAAATAGCATAGGGATGGCAACCTACGGGTTGCCGGAAAACAAAACAAAACTTTTTGAACCAAGAGTGCCAAAATGAGGTGCACATAGGCCGCGACGGTTAAGAATTGGATGGAATCCCCGGGTAGGACGGCGACCAATACAGTGTGTGCTCTACCCGAGCATAGCTGACCAGAGGAGGGGTCCTCAGGCAGGGCGGAGACCAATGCCGTTTCTCCGCTGCCTGAGCAACCAACAAGAACGGGCAAAAATGTAGTCATCGTGGGGGGGTTGCCGTAAAGGTTCTACCGTTGAACCAGAAGAGCAGTTATGAACGGGGGTCTGGCAAGCTCTCAGCGGTTTGTGCCGGTGAGTGTGCTGGCACGTTCTCATAGGTTTCTGCAGACAAATAAGGCGTGGGGCTGTGGAAAAAATTTCCGATCTTACAAACAACATTTAACACTAACAGTAACAAACAACATTAAACAGCATGCTGCAGGTTCCATCAGAAAGGAAACCGTTTTCTCCCAAGCGGTTCCTTTTTAAAACATCATCTGGACACCTCAGTTATCAGTTGCGAACAGGGTCGCAAACGGGTTCTCGCTTTGGGAGTCATACTCAAAGTGTTGTCATCTCCAGGATGCCATACTCTTGAATGTATGAGGGCTGATAGGGCTGCATGGTGAGATTTGGGGTCCACCTCGTCGTTCCGGACGAGCCTGTCTGAGTTATTGCGGTGCCAAAAGGTGGTGTCTAGTTCTGTGGGGATGGAATCGTCATCGTAGGGTGGTGGTGTTTGGTGGGGTTTGTTGAGGAAAGTGATGAGGAAGGGATCACTCGAATCGTGGTCAGATTCGCTGGGTGTGGGTCCTGTTGCATGGGGATAGTAGGGAGGTGTGCTGTGGCTATTGTCTGAGTCACAGTCGCTGTCGCTGCTGTCTGTGGGCGTTCCGGGGTGGAGTCTAGAGGTCGGGGGTGGAGTCGAGGGCAAATCCGTGGATGTGGTGGGCGTGTTGGGGGAGGGTAGGGATACGTTGGGTTTGGGCGGGGCGTGGTCTGCTGCGTCGAGCATGATGTGATGTGCGTGGTTGGACTGTGGGCCATATGCCTTAAGCTGGTTAATATGGAACCACGCAGTCTTTCCGTTGGGGTACTTGATTTTGTAGACGGAGGGGCTTACTTTGTCCGCAATGGAGTACGGACCCGAATACTTTGGTGACAGGAATGTGCTGGGTTGTAAATTGAGAGCATGACCTGCTGTCCTACCTCAAACTCAGTCGCATGCACTGTCTTGTCGAACCAGGCCTTGCTCTGTTTCTTCCGTGTACCTAATCGTACTGCGGCTGCTAGCTGAGCCGTTTTTACATTTTCCACTAACTGCTTTACCGCGTTCTCGTGTGTGAGGGCCGTCACTTTGGGGCTGGTCAAGTCCAATCCTAATAAAAATTCTGTGCCTTTCATGGGGCGTCCGGTCATGAGGGTGTGTGGGGTGTAACCTGTGGATGTTGATACAGTTTTTCTGAAAAACATCAGCGCAAAGGGGAGGACTGAATCCCAAGTGGCGTTGTTTTGTTGGACCATTTTTCTGAGAGTGGCTTTTAGGGTCCGATTCATGCGCTCCACGATACCACTTGACTGGGGGTGGTATGCGATGTGGAATTTTTGGGTAATGCCAAATATTGTGAGGACGTTCTTCATGACACGTCCCGAAAAATGGGAACCCTGGTCGGATTCAATGCTGCGGGGGAGTCCCCATCTCGTAAAGATGTGGTGGGTTAAGATCTTTGCGGTGGTCTTTGCCGTGTTCGTTCTGGATGGGAATGCCACTACCCATTTCGTAAAAGTGTCTATGACGACTAATACGTATTTGTAACCATTCCTGCAAGGGGGCAATGGTCCTATAAAATCGATCTGGAGGTTAGTCCAGGGGCCGTTAACGGGGCGGGGGTGGCTAAGTTGAGCTTTTTTTGCGTATCTGTCCGGATTGTTCTGGGCACAGATAAGGCAATTCTCAACGTAGTGCGTTACGTCTTCTTTTAAACTTGGCCACCAACAGAGCTGCCTGAGGTGGGCTGTAGTGGGATCAATTCCCTGATGTCCATGACTGTCATGGAATAAACAAATCAGTTGATTCCTGTCCTGTTCAGGAACCACATAAAGGGTGTCTTTTAACACCACACCATTATGTGTGGTCAGTGCATTTTTAAATCTATCATAGGGTGCTGTAAATTGTCCTTTCAAAATCTCCCTGAGATTGCTATCCTGCTTCTGGGCCTGCACTAAATCCTCGATATTAGTCTGCGAGACCTGAACTGCATTCACTGGTGCGCTTTCGGGGGGTGTCCAAAAATATCCGTGTCTGGAACCTGCTTTGGCCAGTGCGTCGGCTTTTACATTTCCAGGGGGGGAGGAATGGTGGTGACTGCGAACTTTAATGATTCCGAATGACCTGTTCTGTGCTTTTTCTAAAATGTGGTGGAGCAATGTGGCTGAAGAAACAAATCCTCTTGCTTTCCACAGGGGTAGGAATTCTGTAAGGCTATTGCAGACATAGAGGCTGTCCGAGTATATGTCTGCTGGGCTGGGAAAGGAATCTGGGTGGTCTATAATGTACGCCACGGCTGCTAGTTCTGCCGCCTGCGTGCCTAAGTGGCCTGGTAGCTTTAGTGAGATTTCTTCTAGGGCGCGTCCCTGCGCGTCCTCGACATATATGCCGCATCCTGTAATGTGCTTCCCTTCTAATATAGTGGAAGAACCATCCACATATATTCGCAAAGGTGCGCACGTGTCTGTGTGCTGGGGGCTCTGGGGTGAACTACCTATCTTTTTGGGGGGTGTCTTTGCAATAAAGGGGCCTGTGTTGTGGTGCGGTGAGATTATTTCACATTCATGGGGGGTGCCTGGGTACTGAAGGTTATCGGCTAAGGAAGTGTGGGTCTTGGTCCTTTTTACAGTGATGTCCCGTCCCTGCAAAAGAAGGGTCCATCTAGCTGCTCTAATTTGATTAACTGTACCGTCCTTGAGTCGTCCGTCAAGTAAAAGTTGGGTGGGGGTGTGTTCCGTGAGGATTGTGATGGGGTTTATTCCGGTTATGTAGGAAAAATACTGAACTGCCCAGAAAACTGCGAGCAGGTGCCTTTCACAGGCCGAAAATCCCTGCTTCACAGGATCTAAAATTCTGGAAGCGTAAGCCACGGGTCTTAAATGTTCGTGCCGTTCCTGGAGGAGCACAGCCGAAAGGGTGCGGTCTGTGCTAGCTATCTCTATAGCATAGGGGGAAAGCGGGTCTTGAACCTGTAGTGCGGGCTCTTTTCAAAACATCCACAGCATCCGTATGCTGCGGAAGCCATTCCCAAGGGGCTCCTTTCTTTAGAAGTTCCGAGAGGGGTGCTGCCTTGCTCCATGTGGTTTCGGCAGTAGCCAACCAGTCCTAAAAATGACCGGAGGGCTGAAACATTCTGGGGAAGGGGCAATTTGGCAATCGAGTCAATTCTTTTGTGCTCGATCTCGCGTTTACCGTGCGTGATAATCGTGCCCAAATATATCACTTTGTTTTCCAAAATCTGGGCCTTTTTGGGGTTTACTTTGCAACCAATTTTCTGTCGGCGTTCCAGGAGTTCGGACAGAAGCTTGATGTGCTCTGCCTTGGTGTCTGTCTGCAGTAATAGGTCGTCCACATACTGGACCAGACATTCGTGGCGAGAAAATTTTGACAAACCATTTGCCAGCTGTCGGTGGAAAATGGAGAGGGAGTTGTGGAATCCTTGTGGAAGGCATGTCCACATGTACTGCTGATTTTTAAAAGTGAAGGCAAATTTGTATTGGCACGCCTTTGCCAATGGAATGGACCAGAATCCATTACTGATGTCCAAAACCGTAAAGTATTGTGAGTTGAGTTCCTATTTGAGCGTGGTCTCGGGACTTGTGGCTACCGTGGGGACTGCTGCGGGGGTGACATTGTTGAGTTCCTGGTAATCGATGGTCAGTCGCCATGATCCATCGGGCTTTCTCACTGGCCAAATCGGGGCATTATTAGTGGAGGCTACTGATCTGAGTGCGCCCTACTCTAATAAGCTGTTGATAACTTTTGCGATTTCTCCCTCTGCCTCTTGGGGAAATCCGTATTGCTTTTGGGGTCTAGGGTCAGGTCCTGTGATTTGAACGGAACCAGTCATCCGGCCACAGTCGTGTTTGTGGGTCCCGAATGCTGTCCTGTGCTTCTGCAGAACTGCCCTAACCTGCTTGTCGGTGCTAATTGTGGTCGGGTCAAACCAGAAATCGCCGACTGCGCTAATCTTGTTTGCGTATTCACCTATTGTGAGCGTTGCGGGGGCTCTTGCGGATTTTGCCGTTCTCCAAACACATTGGCTGACTGGATCAAAGGACAAGTTGTGGGAATTCATAAGATCAATTCCCAAAATGTGTTCGGCTGTGTGGGGTAGATTGACTAAAACTATGGGGTGCTTTGTCGTTATATTGCCAATCTGAACGGGTACAGGGGCTGTGATGTGTCCCTGCTGTGAGTGGCCTGTGAAGCCGCTGAGGGTGATGGTGGCTGTAGTGGGCCACGTGTCTTTCTGGAATATGGTGGAGGAATTTATTGTGGTGCGGGACCCTCCTGTGTCCCAGAGAAATTCGATGGGCTGTCCCCGTATCTTTGCTGCAACTACTGGTCGGCCGGACCTATCCCAAAGGGTGTCGCAGACCCAACTGGGGGAGCCTGAACACCGTCAGTCCGTTCCGTTCAGGTCCGTCTGGTCTGAACGGGTGCTCACACTATGTATGGGCTGTGTCCTATTATTTAGAGTGCCTGCCTGCTGGGCTCTCTGTGGCTTTCGTGGGGCATTGCATTCTTGTGCAAAGCGTCCTAACTGTCCACAGTTGGAACACTCCTGTGGCTTTTGTGGGGGGCTGTTCCTGCCTTCGTTCACCCATGCGGGGTTCTGGTGCGTTTTCACTGCTTGGCTGTCTGCTTCTGCCTGCTGTTCCTCGGGTTTCCTAACTGCGGGTTTGTTTTGTACAGACTGCTCCCAGGTGCGGGACAATCTTTTTAAAACCCATTTCTCATTGTGAGCTTCCTCTGAGGGTCATAATTTGTACAGGCCTTTTGTCCTGCCTCTGTGGCATGGGAGATAAGGGTGCGGGTACATTTGGCCATACCGTCTTGGGACAAATGGGCGCGGTCTAAATTGCCGAAAACGGCTGTGAAATGAATCCACAGGCGTCCAGCAAACGCTGTGGGGTGTTCTGTCTTTTTCTGCCTGCACTTATTCAGGCCTTCTACGGGGTCCCCTCTGTTGTAGCCGATCACGTCTAGGATCGCTGCATGCATTTTTGCAAGGGTGCCTCCTCCTACATTCTGTGGGTCGAGAAGGGTTGCTACGACTGAAGGGTCTAAACTCAAAACTGTGAGCTTCACGTGCTCACGCTCGTCCAGACCGTACATGGTCGCCTGCTGCTTTACTTTAGCAAAGAAGTGGTGGGGGTCTGATGTGGGGAGGAACAGTGTGATTTTCTCGCACGCGTCCCGTAATTGCTTCACGGTTAAGGGGGTCGTGTACAGGAATTCCGTGTCTCCTTCACATGTGACTATGCGGTGGGTGGTTACTGGATTCGTTGGTGCCTGAACTATCTGCGATGTGGGGGGTTGGGGCGCTTTTCTCTTCTGGTGCTTTCCTTGCGCACATGTTCCCTGAACATACCTATGCGCGGTCTCATTTAATTCTTCCCAATCTGGGCCGTCTTCTGCATCTAACTGGGATCCAAAGGTGCTCTGGAATCCATTCTGAACTGAAAGTAAAGTCTGCAGTCTGCTTCCGGCACTTTGCGTGATCTAGTGAGCTTTGTCTGTGCTCCGTGGTGGTAGTATGGAGTGCTCTTTCTGCTGCTTTCAGGTCGCTACACTGCCTTTCCAATGCCTCTACCTGTTTCTCTGTTTCCTCTCTTACCAGGACTGCACGTTGCGTGTCCTGATAGGCCTTTTCGTACTGTGCCTGGAAGCTGCTTGGGTGCGCCAGACAAGACTCGTGTGCCCGCTTGGCATCATCCACCTCTCCGTCCTTTGCTGCTACCTTCCTTCTTAACTCTAGGTTCTCTTTCTCAACCTCACGTACATCGACCTTGCTCATTCGATGTACTCCTATCTCTTTACGGAGTGTCCTAACGACCTCCTCTGTGCCTCGCAATTGTGCCAAACAGGACACGATTGCCTTCGGCTTGCGAGCTTTTCCCAAGCTTTTCTTAGAATTTCGCTCAGGTTCTCCCACCAAGTATGTCCTATACTCCCAGGACCTGTTTCCTCATTTTCACAGAATTCGCTCCAAAGGGGCCATCCTTTCCCTTTGAGGTACTTTCTGATTTCCTCTTCCCAAACGGGACACTGTCCTACTCTGCTGCTGGTCGCTGCGACCACGAATTCTTCCGGGTTCATGAGGAGTTGCATTGCCTACATTGCCATCTTTCCTCTCTAAATACTTCTCTTAAAATTTGGAACGAGGGGTATTAAGGCGGTGCTGGAATTACGGGTACGGCTTTCACTATTTTCCGGAATACAAACTCCTGACAGTTTTTCGCAACAAAAACCTATCAGTTTACCTTATAGCCCTGTAAGTTACGCAGGCATTAGCACACTTCCGAATTATGAGGATTGATCAGAACTGCTTGAACGCTTGTGGTTTTTCTGTTCCCAATTGGATTTCTAATTCAAATTTTGGGTTCTCCCGGAGTGGTTAAGCCACTTCTAGATCGGGTCCCGTCAGGATGTCGCCAGTAATATGTTGCTAACTTTTGGTTGGCTCTTAATTCGTAATTTGCCTGTTTGTTTAACCTTTGCTCTAGAGTCGCCAGGTATCTTTATGATACTGCCACGAGGTTCAAGTTCAAGTAATGATCAATAACTCAACGCACCAATTAGTAAGATTCAAATCAAAACACATTTATTACACACAGTAAATCACTACTCATGCATAAACTCTACTTTCTAGGCTATTCCTATCACTAAAGGGCCTATACTTAGCTTCGGACTGGCCCACCAGGTCAGGGGAACAAATGGCCTTTTGGTCAGGTCCTGAGTCTGCAGGATTCAAAAGCTGGTATGGACTGGTAGCTAGGAGCGCCTATCTCGTAGTGAGCATTGACTTGAGACTTACTTGGTTGGCGGCAGCAAGGCACGTCACTGTCAAGGGTTGGTTCAAGTTGCTGAGTGACCCTGCCAAAGAAGGACGATTTGAACTTGGGGGCTTTACATCATAGTCCCCAGGGGCTTCCTGCCCTTCGGGGCGGACCCCGTACCTGGTTCCAAGTGATTGGACTGCATCCTGATCACTTGGATCAATTTCTCCAATGCTGGAGCGGTTCCCCTATCGTTGGGTGGTCCCTAAATGTCCGTTGGCCTTCCTTTGTCTTGGCTCCTGCTGGCGCCGAGGAGTCTGGCTTGGCTTTATTCACCTTAACTGTTGCCATTGTGCCTTGGAATCGCTCATTACTATGCAGATGGCTGCTGCATTACTATGCAGATGGCAGCTGGTTTCAGTGCTGTCTGGTTGTTTTGCAGGTTTCAATACACATGATTTCTGTATTTGCTAGTCTTTGCCTGTGTTGGCTGAATTTCCCTTCAGCCTTTGCGGTTCTCCATTTTAAGTCGGGAAGTGGCCAACCCAAGTGGCTACATCACGTTGAAGGAGCACTGCCCCAATGCCGGATTGACTGACATCGGTCAAAATTTTGGTCTCCTTTGCTGGATTAGAGAAAGCTAAGACCGGGGCCGTGGTCAGTTTTGTTTTGAGTTCTCTCCATTCGCGCTCATGGGCAGGGAGCCATTGGAAGTCTGTCGTCTTCCTGACCAGTTTCCTGAGAGCCGTGGTATGAGGCGAGGTTAGGGATTAATTTCCCTAAAAAATTAACCATGCCCAAAAATCGGAGGACTGCCTTCTTGTCCTCTGGTGTTTTCATCGCTGTGATGGCAGCTACCTTGTCCGCATCCGGCTGCACACCCAATTGGGAGATATGGTCCCCGCGGAACTTAAGTTCTGTCTGACCAAAAGAGCATTTGGCCCTGTTGAGGCGGAGGCCATGCTCATGTATACGTCTGAATACGCGCTGAGGCGACTAACATGCTCCTGCGGGGTGGTGGACCAAAGATTATGTCGTTGACATAGACGCGAACACCCTCAATGCCTTCCATCATTTGTTCCATAATCTCTGATGCAGATATGATCCCAAACTGCATCCTGTTGTAACAATATCTGCCAAAGGGGGTGTTAAATGTGCAAAGTTTCCTGCTGGATTTATCGAGCTGGATTTGCCAGAATCCTTTTGAGGCATTGACTTTGGTGAAGAGCTTGGCGCGAGCCATCTCACATGTGAGCTCTTTGAGCTTGGGAATCGGATAGTGCTCCCTCATGATATTGCGATTTAGATCCTTGGGATCAATGCAAATTCTCAATTCACAGAAGGCTTTTTTACACATACCATGGAACTGACCCAGTCGGTCTGTTCCATGACTTTGGAAATCAGTCCTTGGTTCTGGAGGTCCTGCAGCTGCTGCTTGAGGCGGTCCTTAAGGGGTGCTGGGACCCTGCGAGGTGCATGCACCACAGGCGTGTCATTCGGTTTTAATAAAATCTTGTAGGTGTATGGGAGCGTGCCCATGCCCTCGAAGACGTCGTGGTACTGGTTGATAATGGTGTAGAGCTGCGCCCTGAAGTCGGTGTCCTGAAAGGCAGACGCGTCAGCAGGAGAGAGAGTGAACTCTCTGAACTAGGTTCAACAGCTTGCATGCCTGCGCGCCAAGAAGGGAGACTTTCGAGGAGCCTACGATTTCAAAGGGAAGGATGGCTTTGCGTGACCTGTGCGTCACTTCAAGTTGGCATGAGCCGCTGGCAGCAATGGCATAGCCATTATAATCTAATAACTGGCAGGCTGATGGGAGGATGGCTGGTTTGACACCAAGGCTTTGGAGGTCAGACCACGCAATGAGATTGGCGGAGGCACCAGTGTCCAGGTGGAATCTTATTTGGGACCGGTTGACCGTAAGGGTGGCACACCACTCATCGTCTGGATCGATGCTGTATACCGATAGAGGCTGGATTCTTTGCTTCGGGGACACCCTGATTTTTGTGACGGTACTGACTCGAAAAGGCACCTTCGGGTCTTCGGTGTCAATATCGGGTAGCAGGTCCGAATCGGACTCGGTGACCGTGGGTTGAATGGCCTGGACATTCCTGCGAGGCTGGCTGGAGCGAGGAGAGTTGGCAGGCTGAGCTGCTCTGCATAAAGCAGCATAGTGGCCAAGTTTGCCACATCTCGGGCAATGTCGGGATTTGGCAAGGCATTGCCACTTTAAGTGGCGGAGCCACAGTTGCCGCACATAGTAGCGTAAGTACGTTCGCTGCGCCACCGCACATGCGCGGTGCGGTTGTACGTGGTGCGCGCCTGCGCAGAACGTTTGTCGACGTCCTCTCGTTTGGTGATCACAAGCGCGGGAGTCCGCGCAACGCGCGCGAAATGGCTGTCCTCATTCAGGCTGAGGCCCTCGAGTTGCTCGATTGCTTGATCCCTTTCTGCCTCGTGGGGACCTTGCTGCGCCGTTTCAGCCACTTGGATGTGGGAATACCAACTAGTGGCGTGTTCGTGTGGTATGCAGGTCTCGATGGCAATCGCTAGGGTGAGCTGCTTTACCTTGAGGAGCTGCTGGCGTAGGGGGTCCGACTGAACACCGAAAACGATCTGGTCGCGTATCATGGAGTCGGAGGTGGGCCCGTAATTACAGGACTGCGCAAGGATGCGGAGGTGGGTGAGAAAGTACTGGAAAGGTTCATCCTTACCCTGCAAACGCTGTTGGAATACATAGCGCTCGAAACTTTCATTCACCTCGATGTCGCAGTGACTGTCAAACTTGAGGATGACCGTCTTGAATTTTGATTTATCTTCACCATCAGCAAAGGTGAGAGAATTGAAAATGTGGATGGCATGTTCCCCGGCTGTGGATAGGAAGAGCGATCTTCCTGGTGTCTGAGGCAGCTTCCCGGTCTGTGGCTTCAAAGTAGAACTGGAAGCGTTGTTTGAATATCTTCCAGTTGGCCCCGAGGTTACCAGTGATGTGGAGAGGCGGCGGCGGGCAGATGCAGTCCATTTTGCAGGATGGCTGTATGCTGGTGGAAGGCAGATCACTTGCAGGTAGGTCTAAGAAGTTCTAACATCCCTCAGCTACTGGTATCATGATGTGTTGGGTGCTCTGGATCCGTGGAACACATGCAGGCCACCAACACTTAAAATAGTGCAACACTATTTTATTAAGTCAGAAACTGTTGAACATACTTTCACTGTGGGTTAACACGATGTTAGATTAAACTAAAGACCTATGCCTCTCCTAACCAGTCTATGCACTCAGCACATGGTGAAGATCTGTGTTGTAAGCTGTAAGCTTTGTCCTAAGAGGCTGCATCCCGAATGAGCGGGAATTCTGATGCCCTCTGTGTTTGTCGTGAGTGTGCTCTAACTGGTGATTGGCTGCAGTGTTGTGTGTGTTGATTGGTCATGCTGTGTGTCCATCAGTGTGTGTGTGTCTGCACCATGATATACTGGTGTGTATTATGACAGTGTTTTCTTTTAAAAAGTATTTTTTAGTGATTTTAATTTGTATTTATAACAAAAAAGAAAAGATAAGAAAATATAATAACAAAAGGCATATTAACAGTAAAGTCCAAATGATCAGTTACAACAACCATACCATTAACTATATACATGCAGCCCCCTTGTATTAAAACATACTAGGGGTGTGATCGAGGCAACAAAGGTGTAGCCTATTAGTTGCCATGGCAGCATCAATGGGTTTCTTCCACCGCCTCAGCACCTTTTAATCCCGCTGTACTCGTTTCCCCAGTACTCTGGGTGTTGCCTCCTCTACTCGCTCTCTCTCTCTCTCTCTCTCTCTCCCCACCCCCCACCTTAGTTAGTTGCTGGCCACAAACATGTCCTCGAAGAGGCTGGTGAATTGCCTCCATGTATTGTGGAAGCCTTCTTCTGATGGCAGATTTTCTTTTCTTCAATTTGACAAATTCCCCCAGGCTGGACAGTCGGTCAGCAACCTGGGAGTCTCCGGCAGGCAATCAGTGAGGCAAAGGTGAGAGCGTCTCCCCTTCTCCCCATAAAGAGTTCTGGCTGTTAACATTAGCCAATATTACTACTTTAATTGAGTAACTTTTTTGGGGGAATGGAATATTTGTCATTTTGGGGCACATGTCACTGTCGACCATTTCCAGGTTGAACTATAATGGAAATAGTTCTTACACGAACCCAAAATCACCTCTCGGCCAAATGCACCACACTTAATTAAAGGTTGCTGTATTCTAACTCATGTATAATAACATATCCAATCCCAGCCCTTCAGAAGAACAAGTTCTACAGCACAAGTCTGGCATTTCCATTTAAAAAAAAATTAAAAAATTTGTTGCCGATTTTCCCACAACAATATAAAAGTCTTCCTTCCAATGAGTGCCTATCTTGCATGTGTGGAAATCACACACCAGATGTATCTCTTTGTTGCAGAACAAAACAATTTATTGAGAGAGAAAGCCAGCCAATAGCTATTGTTTTTTAATTGATGATAAACTTTTACTTCAGGCTCTGTTTGCTTATGTACATCATAGATTATCATAGATTATCATAGAATTTACAGTGCAGAAGGAGGCCATTCGGCCCATCGAGTCTGCACCGGCACTTGGAAAGAGCACCCTACCCAAGGTCAGCACCTCCACCCTATCCCCATAACCCAGTAACCCCACCCAACACGAAGGGCTATTTTGGACACTAAGGGCAATTTATCATGGCCAATCCACCTAACCTGCACATCTTTGGACTGTGGGAGGAAACCGGAGCACCCGGAGGAAACCCACGCACACACGGGGAGGATGTGCAGACTCCGCACAGACAGTGACCCAAGCCGGAATCGAACCTGGGACCCTGGAGCTGTGAAGCAATTGTGCTATCCACAATGCTACCGGATAATACTCATTGTAAATTTGCATAACGCATCATGATGGTTCTTCTATTCTGATGCGATCCTGTAGACATCACATTTTATTACCATCATAAAATGCTAGATGTTTGAACTGCACCATAAACTGGAAAGCACATCTAATAACCAAATAAAAAGTATACTTTGACCTAAGCAACTTTACTTTCACCTCAAGCAATACATGGTATAATACTTGATTTATTTCCAAATGACAATTGCCTATGACAAAGACAGACCCACTGTCATCTGTACATGTATAGAGAAACCCTGGATGCAAATGATGCACTTTAGATATATTCATGCAAATCTTTAGTGCAGGTTAATGCAGTAGTTGTTGACTGACTTTCGTAGTCCGAAAGCAACGGAGTTATAACTTTAAAAAAATTTGGAGTACCCAATTATTATTTTTTTTCCAATTAAGGGGCAATGTATCGTGGCCAATCCACCTAACCTGCATATCTTTGGGTTGTGGGGGTGAAACCCAAGCAGACATGGATGGAATTGTAATGTAATGGAGTTGTAACTTGACATTTCTTAGAATCGTAGAATTTACAGTGCAGAAAGAGGCCACTCAGCCCATCGAGTCCACCTCACCGAAGCCCACGCCTCCACCCTATCCCCATAACCTAGTAACCGGACCTAACCTTTTTGACACTAAGGGGCAATTTAGCATAGCCAATCCATCTTGGGACTGTGGGAGGAAACCGGAGCACCTGGAGGAAACCCACGCAGACACGGGGAGAAAGTGCAAACTCCACACAGACGGCCACCCGAAGCCGAAATTGAACCCGGGTCCGTGGAGCTGTGAAGCAGCAGTGCTAACCACTGTGCCACCATGCATTAGCAAGTTTTACTGTAATTACATCTCTGGAATATCCTACTTTAGATCTTTTTATTACCGAATAAAGTAACCAAAAATGATACCTTGAACTTCATTTCAAAACATTCTGAAGCTACATTCTGCACTGAATTTCATAGGACTTGATTCCGACAGTATAATATAGAATCAAAGTTACTTGTCATCCTGCATGCAACGTGGTTTATTAAATAAAAGTTGCATTTAACTGAGATTTGATTATATAAGGGCCTCGGAGACCTCGGCGAGTGCTGTTCAGTATTGGTCTCCACAAACGGGGACCGGACAGTGCGGTGTTTGTGGAGGTCTCCCAGGGGATCGGAGGCCCAGAGGGTAGCACTGGTGGCGCCTGGGTACCCTGGCACTTGGCCTGGTGGTGCCAGCCTGGCACTGCCAGGATGCCTGGGTGTCGCTGCCAGCTGGCAGGGGCACTGCCGGGTGGCAGATTGTCATTGCCGGGGTGCCACGCTGGCATTTTTGTGCACACTGCCGATTGGACTGGGGGTACCTTGTGCGGGTGTTTGGGCGGGGGGGGGGGCCTGGGGACCCTTCCATAGTGCGCAGGGGTGTTGGGGGTCCTGTTGGGGGCCTCGGAGATTGGTACTCTATTTTTAAATGGCGTCTCGATCTCTCGCTACACTGAGGAGTTCCAGCGAGCAGAGCTCCTCAAGACAAAAAGTAAAAAAGGAGAAAAAAAAAGATTTGGTTAAATGTTGCTCAATTTTGTATGTTTTTTTTTCTTTCAGGCTAAGTTTACAGTGAATAAACTAGAAGATCAAGAATCTGGATCAGAAAGCAATATCATAGAATGTGAAGGGATTGGAATGATGAATCCCAGTTTCTGAGACCCGAAATCTTAAATCTACTTATTACACACTGAGCTATAGAAATAGAATGTGCATATTTCTTGGTACTTTAGTTTGAGGATTCTTAATCTTAAATAATTGTTATGTAAAACTAAAATAAAATTCAAAAAATCATGCATGAATACCTGGGTGCTTGTATGTGTACAGTGATGTGGAAATGTAGAGGCATTAAATGGGCAATAGCCCAAGCAGTAACTTCAGCAGATGTAGAAACCATAACATGCTACAAAGGAATCTTGGGAAGGGTGTGGACAAAATATTGACTCTAGAGTTTTAATTTATAGCTCCTAGAAATAAACAAAATAGTGTATTTTGGATCTGGTGGCACTGATGATTCAGCAACAAGAATGTCGTACAAATAAGGGTTGCACGGTTGCGCAGTGGTTAGCACAGCCACCTCATGACGCTGAGGACCCGGGTTCGACCCGGGTCACTGTGTTGAGTTTGCACTTTCTCCCTCTGTCTGCGTGGATTTCCTCCGGGTGCTCCGGTTCCCTCCCACAGTCCAAAGGTTTGCATGTTCGATGGATTGGCCATGCTAAATTGCTCCCTAGTGTCCAAAAGATTAGGTGGGGTTACGGGGACAGGGTGGAAGCGTGGGCTTCAGTCGGGTGCTCTGGCTGGTGCAGACTCGATGGGCCGAATGGCCTTCTTCTGCACTGTAAATCCTGTGATAACTTCTATGGTCTTTGGACTGTGGGAGGAAACAGGAGCACCTGGAGGAAACCCACGCAGACATGGGAAGAACGTGCAAATTCCACACACACAGTCACCCAAGGCTGGAATTGAACCCGGGTCACTGGTGCTGTGAAGCGGTAGTGTTACTGTGCCGCCCAAATGTTGACCTTTGGAGTCAACATTTCAAGATTTCCACCGGGTGGGGAATGCTTCCTAACTTAATTCCTACTTGTTCTAGCCCTAATTTTATTACATCCTCAAGTAATTGATCCCTTAGCAGAGAAAATTACAACTCTGTATGTAGCCTGTCTAATCCCAATACTTTAAACATATTTATTAAATGGACGCCACAGTATTTCCCCTGTTCACATGTACCACTGCTGTAACTGACCCGGATAATTGCATTGGTATGTGCTTTTTATATACAGATAGATTGGTTTTGGGAAATGGTGAAAATACCTTTGCTAATTTGTTTTTATTCATTCATGGGATGTGGCATTGCTGGCAAGATCAGCATTTATTGCTCATTCCTGATGGTTCTGAAGGTGTTGGTGAGTGACCTTCTTGATCGCTGCAATCTGTTTTGTGTTTGCTCACCCACAGTGCTGTTAGGCAGCGAGTTTTAGAATTTTGACCCCGTGGTGATTAATAATAATAAAAATCTTTATTTGTGCCACAAGTAGGCTTACATTAACACTGCAATGAAGTTACTGTGATTAAGGAACAGTGATATATTTCCAAGCCAAGGTGGTGCATGATTTGGTGGGAAACCTGCAGGAGGTTATGTTCCTGTCTTCCAGCTACGCTTGTCCTCTTCGGTGGTGACGGCCATGGGTTTGGATGGTGCTGCTGCTACTTTGTCAGTAATGGAGGGAGTGAATGTTTAAGGTGCTAGATGGGGTCAAGTAGGCAGCTTTGTCTTGCATGCTGTTGAGCTTCTGAAGTGTAGAGTATTCCATCACAATATTGATTTGTGCGTTGAAGATGGTAGAAATGCTTTCGTATGCCAGGAGGTCATACACTGCAGAATATCCAGCATTTGGTTCCTGTTGTAGTCACAGTATTTATATTGCTGGTCCAGTTATGTTTCTGGTCAATGTTGACCCCGAAGAATGTTAATGGTGGGGGATTCTGTAATGGTGTCGCTGTTGAAAGTTAAGTGGAAGTGGTTAGACTCTCCCTTGTTGTAGATGTACTTTTGTGGTGTGAATGTAACATGCAACTTATCAACCCAAATCTAAATGTTGTCCAGATCTTATTTCATGCAGGCACAAACTCTTCATTATCTGAGGAGTTGTGAATGGAACTAACACTGCAATCATGTCAGCATGAGAATCGTGGAAAATCACCAATTTGTTTTATTGCTAATTAACAAGATCTAATTTCACTATTATAATAAATTAGAGTTTACTGGTTGTGATACAATATTTTAAACTCTGCTTGTTATAGCAACTGAAGGGTGACTTGGTTGGAAACTAGGCTTGGATTTTCATTAACCAAGCATTTTATTGATCCCAAATATTTAAAAAAGGACCAAATAGTCAAAAAGGTACATTAAATTAGAAATTCAAGCAAGGTGTGGAACAAAATACAGTGTGAGAGACCCAGATAAAGGACCAGAGAAAACAATAGTACCTTGAATCTGAGCTAAGATAGCTGGGTACTAAGGCCATCCATGTTTTATTTGTTTTGGCCAACCTGGAGCATTAAAACGTCAACTCGCTGATAAAGGTCCTCGAGTAGAAAAACAGATGACGCAGGGATCATGAAACTGACTTAACCTGGGCATTGAGTATAAGAATTGGAAAGTCATGTTGCAGCTGTATAGAACCTTAGTTAGGCCACACTTGGAGTATAGTGTTCAATTCTGGTTGCCACACTACCAGAAGGATGTGGAGGCTTTAGAGAGGGTGCAGAAGAGATTTACCAGAATGTTGCCTGGTATGGAGGGCATAAGCTATGAGGAGCGGTTGAATAAACTCGGTTTGTTCTCACTGGAACGAAGGAGGTTGAGGGGCGACCTAATAGAGGTCTACAAAATTGAGGGGCATAGACAGAGTGGATAGTCAGAGGTTTTTCCCTAGGGTAGAGGGGTCAATTACTAGGGGCATAGATTTAAGGTGAGAGGGGCAAGGTTTAGAGTAGATGTACGAGGCAAGTTTTTTACGCAGAGGGTAGTGGGTGCCTGGAACTATACAGGAGGAGGTGGTGGAAGCAGGGACGATAGTGACATTTAAGGGGCATCTTGACAAATACATGAATAGGATGGGAATAGAGGGATGAGGACCCAGGAAGTGTAGAAGATTGTAGTTTAGTCGGGCAGCATGGTCGGCACGGGCTTGGAGGGCCGAAGGGCCTGTACCTGTGCTGTACATTTCTTTGTTCTTGGGCAGGCAGATGGGTACATGACATAGAACCATAGAATTCCAGTGCAGTGCAAAAGGAGGCCATTTGGCCCATCGAGTCTGCACCAACTCTCGGTCCACTCACTTGTCCCATCCCCATAGCTCCACCTAACCTGCATATCTTTGGACACCAAGGGACAATGTAGCAAGGCCAATCCACCTAACCTGCACATCTTTGGATTGGGAAGGAAACCAGAGTACCCAGAAGAAACCCACACCGACGGGGGTGGTGGGGGGGGGGGGGGGGGGGGAGGGTAAACTCCACACAGTCACCCAAGGCTGGAATCGAACCCGGGTCCCTGGCGCTGAGGGGTAGCAGTATTACGATCACAGGCCAGACTGTAACAGTGGACCCCAATGCTGGATCAAGACTTTTAGTTTATTTGCAAGGCCATAAGGAAAGAATGATTCGCTCCAAGAGTGATTGCATGAAGAAATAGGGCTTGGTTATTTTTAAAAGAAAACTAACCCAGGAAGAACGGCTTACAATTTACACCTAAAATACTACTAAATTTCCCATTATACAAGAAAAGAACCATACAGATCTCAATCTATCTTACTGTGGGAGAATTGTGGACTCGGCATCAGGCAAATCAGAAGGCAACTCCTATTTCCAAAATCTCTCCATCAGCTGCCTCTCTGATGCTTTCAAAGTGTTTCTCTGCCTTCCTTGGCTCCACCCAGCAATGACCTCACCTCCCCAAGCTGAAAAACAACTTGTATCTTCAGGCTGCAAAGCACAGTAACTCCCCAGGCAAACCACTATGCATTAGCCCAGACTGAAAAACACATTTGCTAATTTCACCTGCTGGCTGCTAAAACCACCCAGGCCCTGCAGAACAGAATTATTTTTAAGCACACACATTCTAACTCCAGGTCTTTAACCTTTATATTGCCCACTATATAATCCAATTTTCCCAACATCTTCCAATCGTCACAGCAGTGCCTAACCACTATGCCACCGTGCCACTCCATTTTTTGTAATTGTACAGCTCAAATAGAAGAAAGGAAATGATTGGGTAAAATTGGTCTTCCTATGTTTTCTGGGCATTTAGGGTACAATAGTCTTTGGCCAAGAGCTTGGTATCATTCCTTCTGTAAGGATGGTCAGCAGAGAAACCACACGTGTACATGTCATGTTTCCTGATAGCCCCGGGTCACAACCATTGGGGGCACTTAAGTGGAGATCACACTTCTACCCAGGGCATGATGTTAATGCTGTGCTTTGATACTACTACACAATATTTACATTTGTCAAGCCTTGCTTTTGCTGAATAAAATATTAGCACTGTAATTCAATTATTTTGATCAATTGGTTGTGGGATCACTCAGTTCTGTCAATAGCATGTTGTTTCAACTGTTTAGCATGTACATAGTCATGTGCTGTCCAAATTGGCACCTCATTTTTAGATGCACCTGGTCCTGCTCCTGGCTAGCCTCATTGACGTGTGTTGGTCCTCTGGCTCAATTGCAGTGGTCCACTGCAGAATATGCTGGTCCACAATGTCACGGTTGTGATGGAATACATTCTGATGTTACTCATGGAAGTTGATGTTCTCCCAATATAAGGGGTACTTGTGAAAAATACTGCATGCACAAAACTTTAGTACCCAACTAAACTGGTTTATTCAAGTTTTGGTTTACATACATGCATAAATAAATGCTATTATACTCCCTCCCCATCTTAATTAAAAGTTATACACCGTTCAAATTTTATACATCTTTTATGCATCTATTGGCCAGCATTTTACCTTGCGCGGGCAGATTTGTGTGTAGGATTGTGCGAAAAGGCATTGGGCACGTGTCCCAATATCATCGCACCTTTGCACAATATTTCAGTCAGCGGCCAGCATAAAATCGAATTAATACCTATCTCTGGTGCAGGCGAGTTTCACATCCACTCCCATCAACTTTGGGTGATCCCCAAATGTAAAGTTCAGGCCCTTGTTTTTTATTTATTACAAATCCAACTTAACCATTTGTTTCCTATACTGAAGAGGATATTACCCAAACTTTCAAAACTTGAGTCTGTGGAAAAAGGTTTTCCCAACAAAGACTGATTTGGCCCTTGATTTTCAATTGAATTTTCCACTTTATCAGTCATGCCTGTCTGTGTCTCTGTTTCAGTTTGGAACTGGTTGCAAGCATCAACTATTAGTGCTCTATTCATATCCCGACTATAAAATTAATCAGATTCATGTGATTCTTCCAAACTCCCTTCTTTATGGACCAAATATCCAGACCAAATATGTGTGAGGACCACATATTTTAACTATTCTTCCTGGTAATCACTGATCTGTCAGATCTCTTTCCTCAATCTACCCCTATCATGACTCTCTTTCACCCTTGATTGTTGCTCTTGTGCTTACAGCTAAATGTAGATTCAACAATGAAAAATTTGTTCTTGGTTGTCTTCTAAGAAACATTCAGCTGCCGTTCTGCTGATAGGAGTATGATGTGTGTTCCAAAAAATAAACAAAAAAAGGCAGCACGGTGGCGCAGTGGGTAGCATTGCAGCCTCACGGCGCTGAGGTCCCAGGTTCAATCCCGGCTCTGGGCCACTGTCCGTGTGGAGTTTGCACATTTTCCCCGTGTTTGCATGGGTTTTGCCCCCACAACCCAAAGATGTGCAAGGTAGGTAGATTGGCCACGCTAAATTGCCCCTGAATTGGAAAAATGAATTGGGCACTCTAAATTTATATTTTTAAAAAATAAACAAAAAAATGCTGGTTTGTCATTCAATGACATCTGGGGCGAAATTCTCCCCCAACGGTGGGATGTCCGCCGACTGGCGTCAAAGCCGGCGCGATGCCCGTCTGAAGGCTCCGCATCTTTGGCGGCCTAGCCCCAACATTGAGGGGCTAGACCGACGCCGGAGGGATTTCCGCCCCGCCAGCTGGCGGAAATGGCGTTTGTTTCCCTGCCAGCTGGCGCGGAAATGCGGCGCATGTGCGGGAGCGTCAGCGGCCGCTGTCAGTTTCCCAGCGCATGCGCGGGAGCGTCAGCGGCCGCTGTCAGTTTCCCGAGTCTCTTCCGCCTCCGCCATGGTGGAGGCCGTAGCGGAGGCGGAAGGGAAAGAGTGCCCCCACGGCACAGGCCCGTCCGCGGATCGGTAGGCCTCGATCGCGGGCCAGGCCACCGTGGGGGCACCCCCCCGGGGTCAGATCGCCCCGCGCTCCCCCCCCCCCCCCCAGGACCCCGGAGCCCGCCCACACCGCCTGGTCCCGCTGGTAAATACCAGGTTTGATTTACGTCGGCGGGACAGGCAGTTCCTGGGCGGGACTTCGGCCCATCCGGGCCGGAGAATCCAGCGGGGGGTCCCGCCAACCGGCGCGGCCGGATTCCCGCCCCCGCCCAATCTCCGGGAGCAGAGACTTCGGCGGGGGCGGGATTCACGGCGGCCATTTATCACAATGAATAGCTATTGCCCTTCAAATTCTGCGAAAGCTATATGCTGCCTGTACCAAAATCCAGCTGACCATTTCCATGGTTGCAAAGGTATCAATGGTGACTTTTCTACTGCTCGACATGCTCTGCACAGTTTCACTGTCTTCTGTATCCTTATCTAACCCTGGCCACCAAAGATAGCTTCTCATTTGACTCTTTCTTAAAGCTCATCTGCAAGTATTGATCATGAGACATAACACTATGATATATACTTTTTCCAGGAATTACAATCCTCTGTCTCCCCACATAATACTACTTTATTAACGGACAACTCATTCTTGCGTATGAAATAATGGCCTGAATTCTAAATCCAGTATATGTGTTGGCCGGCCATTTGTGATTATAGTCATATATTCTTGCCAATACAGGATCCTGCAAATTGCTTGACCAATGTCATCTGTGACTAGTAACTCATCTACATGTAAAAAGAAAAATACATTTTCCCTGTTCAGCTCTGCTCTGAGGCGGATGATAACCTGGACATTGCATCAGCATTACAATGATCTTCCGATCATCTGAATTTAATATCATACCAATAACCAGACAAAAATAAATGCCCTTCCCAGCATTCACCCTGCAGTGGATTCTGGACACTTTGGATACAAAATAGCCGTCAATGGCTTATGATTAGTTTGACCATGAAGCTATGACCATACAAGTATTTGTGAAATCTTTAAAAAAATAAATTTAGAGTACCCAATTCTTTTTATTTCAATTAAGGGGCAATTTAGTGTGGCCAATTTACCGTGGCAGACACAGAGGAATTCATCAGGCGAATGAGGCTCTGGGAGTTCTTTTACAGACCCCAAGAGGCCGACAGCGAACCCAATGAGACAACCAATGAACCGGAACAGTAGGCTGAGAGATCTGCGGTGCGGCAACCGAAGAGGAGTCAAATTTGACCCCTCCGAAAGGCCGCTGCCCTCGACTCGATGTGTATGCTCAAGCCGTCAGGAGTCGCGCCAATGCCAGATTTATCAGTCGCATTCACAAGAAAGCCCCGAACGTCACTCAAGCACAACGCAATGCCACCCGCGCTCTCAAGACCAGCTGCAACATCGTCATCAAACCAGCAGACAAAGGAGGGGCCACCGTCATACAGAACAAACGGACTACTGCAAAGAAGTGTACCGACAACGCAACAACCAGGAACACTACAGACAGTTACCCGCAGATCCGACCAAGGAACACATCCGCCAACTCAACAGACTGATCAAGACCTTGGATCCAGACCTTCAGAACACCCTATGTGCTCTCATCCCAACGTACTCCCTGCATTGGAGATCTATCCTGCCTCCTGAAAATACACCAGGCTGTCCCATCGTATCAGGGGCTGGTTTAGCACAGTGGGCTAAACAGCTGACTTATAATACAGAACAAGGTAGCAGCGCGGGTTCAATTCCCGTACTGGCCTCCCCGAACAGGTGCCAGAATGTGGAGCCTAGGGGCTTTTCACAGTAACTTCACTGAAGCCTACTTGTGACAATAAGCAATTATTATTATTATTATCAGGCAATGGGACCCTGTGTGAGAACGTCTCTGGCTACATCGAGGGCATCTTGAAACCCACCGTACAAGGAATGCCCAGCTTCTGTCACGATACAACCGACTTCTTACAGAAACTCAGCACCCATGGACCAGTTGAACCAGGAACATTCCTCGTCACAATGGACGTCTCGGCACTCTACACCAGCATCCCCCATGACGACGGCATTGCTGCAACAGCCTCAATACGCAACACCGACAACTGCCAATCTCCAGACGCAATTCTGCAACTCATCCACTTCATTCTGGATGACAACGTCTTCACCTTCGACAACAAGTTCTTCATCCAGACACACGGAACAGCCATGGGGATCAAATCCGCACCCCAATACGCCAACATCTTCATGCACAAGTTTGAACATGACCTCCTCACCGCACAGGACCTTCAGCCGACGTTATACACCAGATACATCGATTACATTTTTCTCCTTTGGACCCACGGCGAAGAATCACTGAAACGACTACACGATGACATCAATAAGTTCCATCCCTCCATCAGACTCACCATGGACTACTCTCCAGAATCGGTTGCATTCTTGGACACACTCATCCCCATCAAGGATGGTCACCTCAGCACTTCGCTTTGCCGCAAGCCCACGGATAACCTCCACTTCTCTAGCTTCCGCCCTAAACACATTAAAGAAGCCATCCCCAATGGACAAGCCCTCCACATACACAGCATCTGATCAAGTTCGGGCTCCCTAACTTGGGTCTGCGATACCCTTTGGGATAAGTCCGGAAGACCGGTCGTTGCAAGCACAGTCCAGGGACACCCCGTAGAGTTCCTTTGGGACACAGAAGGGTCCCGAACCACGTTCAACTCCTCCACCATGCATCAGAAAGAGATATGGCCCACTACGGATACCATTATCATTAGTGGCTTTACAGGTCACCTCCAGCAGGGACACATCACAGCCCCTGTGGACGTACAGCTCGGTAATATTAGGACAAAACATTTGGTTGTTTTAGTAGACTTGCCCCAGGCAGCAGAACACATCCTTTTTTAAAAAAATATATTTTATTCAAGATTTTTTGGCCAAACATAACAGTATGTAGTGTTTATTTTAAACAACAATAAAGCAATATAAATAACAGTGGCCAGTTTTAAACAAATAAATAAATAATATATGAACAGAAACAAAAACCAAACTAAATGGCAACTGCCTTGTCAAAAATAAATACTCTCCAAAGATACAATCCAACAGTCCAATATACATTATCTAAAACAAGTGCCTATACATATACAATAACATCCCTGAGAGTCCGTCCGATTCCTCCCCCCCCCCCTCCCCCCTCCCCCCTCCCCCTGGGTTGCTGCTGTTGTCTTCTTCTTTTCCATTCCCTCTATCTTTCTGTGAGGTAGTTGACGAACGGTTGCCACCGCCTGGTGAACCCTTGAGCCGAACCCCTTAGTACGAACTTAATCCGTTCTAACTTTATAATCCCTGCCATGTCGTTTATCCAGGTCTCCACACCCGGGGGTTTGGCTTCCTTCCACATTAACAATATCCTGCGCCGGGCTACTAGGGACGCAAAGGCCAAAACATCAGCCTCTCTCGCCTCCTGCACTCCCAGCTCTTCTGCAACCCCAAATATAGCCAACCCCCAGCTTGGTTCGACCTGGACCCCCACCACCTTCGAAAGCACCTTTGCCACCCCCACCCAAAACCCTTGTAGTGCGGGGCATGACCAGAACATGTGGGTGTGATTCGCTGGGCTTCTCGAGCATCTCGCACACCTATCCTCTATCCCAAAATTTACTGAGCCGTGCTCCAGTCATATGCGCCCTGTGTAACACCTTAAATTGTATCAGGCTTAGCCTGGCACACGAGGACGATGAGTTTACCCTACGTAGGGCATCAGCCCATAGCCCCTCCTCAATCTCCTCCCCCAGCTCTTCTTCCCATTTCCCTTTCAGCTCATCTACCATGATCTCCCCCTCGTCCCTCATTTCCCTATATATGTCCGACACCTTACCATCCCCCACCCATGTCTCCGAGATCACTCTATCCTGCACCTCCTGCATCGGGAGCTGCGGGAATTCCCTCACCTGTTGCCTCGCAAAAGCCCTCAGTTGCATATACTGAAATGCATTCCCTTGGGGCAACCCATATTTTTCCGTCAGCGCTCCCAGACTCGCAAACGTCCCATCTACGAACAGATCTCTCAATTGTGCTACCCCAGCTCTTTACCCCCCCCCCCCCCCCCCCCTTGTCGACTAGCCATCTCCTTTTCAATCCAGCTCCTCACCCGGTTCCCACGTAGCCGTATCTCCCCCCAACGGCGCCCTCCCGCCCCGACCACCCCACCCCATACCAGCTCCCCCTTCTCCCCAGCAGCAGCAACCCAATTAACCCCCCCCACCCCTCCCGCTAGATCCCTCACTAGCGTAATTGCACCCCCCATGTTGCTCCCAGAAGTCAGCAAACTCTGTCCGACCTCGGCTTCCCCCCGTGACCTCGGCTCCCACTGTGCGAGGCCCCCTCCTTCCTGCTTCCCTGTTTCCGCCATGATTACCATAGCGCGGGAACAAAGCCCGTGCTTTCCATTTGGCCCCACCCCCAATGGCCGGCGCAGGCCCCTCTGTTCCCAAGTCGGTACCAAGAAAGACAGGTATCGGACCCCAGCCCACAGACAAAGCACTGAGAATTTATGTAGATGGCTCCTCCACAGTCCTTGAGGGAAAAAGGATAACCGGCTGTGGTATTTATGTAGTGGACGCGCAAGGGCGTGCTTTAGAAGAGATAGCTTTAAAGTTGCCTGGACACTTAGGTTTGCCGGCAGCTGAGTTAGCAGCCATTGCTTACATTGTCCAGCACCCCGATTTGTTCCCAACCCCTGCAGACATATATTCGGACAGTTTATACATCTGCAACAGCCTAACAGAATTCCTACCCCTGTGGGAATCGAGAGGATTTATTTCCACCGACTGAAAACCTCTACCCTCAGCCCCATTGCTCAAACATATCCTTCAGACAGCTAAAGGCAGGAAATATGGCATCGTTAAAGTAAGAAGTCACCATCGTTCCTTCCCACCCGGTAACCTGAAAGCTGACGCCCTAGCGAAAGCAGGCTCACGACATGGCCACTTTTGGCAACCCCCTGAGAGTGCCCCAGTACACGCAGTTCAGGTCTCACAGACCAACATCCAAGACCTCGCCCAGGTACAAAAGGAAGAACGAGGCATTAAAATAAATTTTAAAAGGAAACTTCCCAGCTCCCTACGAAAAGTTTAGGAATTATTTGACGGTCCATGAGGGAATCGTTTTAAAAGATGGAATTTATGTAATCCCCACCCAGGACAAGAATGAGATATTTGGCAAGTTCCATGATGGACATGGACACCAAGGGATTGAATCCACCCTTGCCCACCTCAGACCCCTCTGCTGGTGGCCTGATTTGAAAACCGACGTGTGCCATTATGTCAAAAACTGTTTAATTTGTGCTCAAAACAACCCCGATAGGTACGAGAAAAAAGCCCAGCTACGACACACCCGCCCTGTAAATGCCCCGTGTACAAACCTTCAATTGGATTATATTGGTCCCCTCCCACCCCTGCAGTAATGGATACAAGTATGTGTTAGTGGTGATAGACACATTTATGAAATGGGTCGAAGCGTTCCCCTCGAGAACAAACACAGCCAAGTCCACGGCGAAGATCTTAACAGAGCAAATTTTTACGAGGTGGGGACTCCCCTGTAGTATTGAGTCGGACCAAGGTTCCCACTTTATGGGAAGGATCATGAAAAATGTGATGACGATATTTGGTATTCGGCAAAAGTTCCACATTGCCTATCACCCACAGTCCAGCGGCATTGTGGAACGCATGAATCGGACACGAAAGGCCACACTTAGAAAAATGGTGCAGCAGCACAACACAACATGGGACACAGTGTTCCCATTCGCACTGATGTTTATTAGGAACACAGTGTCGAGCTCAACAGGATATAACCCCCATATCCTCATGACCGGACGGCCCATGAAGGGTACCGAATACTTATTCGGACTTGATTTGGCCAGCCCCGCAGTCACCGCCCGTACCCATGAGAAAGCAGTCCAGCACATGGTAGAGAATATTAAGGCAGCACAGCTCGCTGCAGCTGTTCGACTAGGCACTAAACGAAAGCAGAGTAAGACCTGCTTTGATAAGACAGTACACCTGACAGAGTAGACAGTCGGACAGCAAGTAATGATCACCTTATACAACCCCAGCTCATTCCTCTCCCCTAAATTTGCAGGACCCTATTCAATCTCGGACAAAGTAAGCCCCTCAGTTTATAAAATCACGTATCCAAACGGAAAATGAGGATGGTTCCATGTAAATCAGCTTAAGGTTTATGGAACGCTGTGCAGCCACTCGAACCACCTCTTGTTGGTGATGGCAGACAATGAGGACCCACCCACCGACAACCCAATTTCCCCCTTCCGCAGCAGCAGCACGTCCACAGACACGACCTTGACCTCGCCGCCAGAATCAAATTTCACCCTGACGCTTGATTCGGCTGCTAGCGACAGCGACAGCACAACTGAAGCCCCTGAGAAACCCGAACAAAGCTCCCACGAACCAGGCCCCAGTCACTACAGGCCCAGGGACCCCGACCACGATACGCTCAGCCTCTTTGAAACGATTTATTTGCCCACACTGAAACCTGACCCGCCACCCAACGATAGCGACAGCCCCCTTGCAACGTCCCTAAGGAACATGAACCACTGGCACTGTGACAATTCCTGTCGTCTGACTAGGAATGGTGAAATGGACCCCACATCGGCACACGCCGTGTTAGCACGCAAACTCCATGAACGAGTTTGGCACCCGGGAGATGGCGACAACTCCGAGTCTGACTCCCACCATGGTAACCCCTTCGAAAATCTTTTTGGAATGGAACCTTGAGGTGTCCAGATGGTGAGAGTCAGGAATCGATTGAGATTTACGGTGTCCTGTACTCTGATCGAACCTGCCCGCTTTTATGTTTAGTTTGTGTTTAAATGTTGTTCGTTCTCTCTTGTATGATTTTGTGTGTCGTCCTCACGGATGCTTTTTCTTGATACAGTCATAATTACTCTTCCGACGCCACATGGCAGTTAGTGAAACAAGTTTGTCTGGAGCCCACATAGTTACAAATTCTTACCGCTCTTGGAAGGTCACATAGGCAGTGGAGTAACGGTACTTATCCCCGCCCTGCCTGAGGACCCCCTATACATTTGGTCAGCCAAGCTCGGGTAGTGGAGCACCAGCACTGATCACCGCCCTACCCGGGGATCCCACCCATTCTTGCCCTGCCGCGTATCATACGCATCACCCCATTCGGAAAAGAAATTTCGAAACTCTTTTGCTGTTCTTTTTCTTCCCTGTGATTTAAAGAATGCTTTTTGCCACAACTTTTGCCCTTTCCGACAGCCTTTCGGTTGCAATCCCCCACAAACTATTTACATGTCAGAAACACATGGTTAGAAAAACAAGTTTGCAGAGGACGGAGAAATTGTCCGCCCACTCAGCCCATCGACCACAGGCTGCGAGAGTGCTCGCACTGTGACACAGATTTTTTTTTTTCGGATGTCTTGTCTCCGCAAATGGTTGTTTTTAAAAAAAATAAAAATGTGGGAGTCACATATGGTGACGATTCTAATGGGACATTGACGTTAAGGAGAGACGGACAGACATACGAGATGTTAAACAACACGATTATAACAGATACTATGCTTGTTCCCTTAGAAAGATACGAAGATACTCGAAGGCGAAGGAAAACCTGAACAAAATGAAGACGACCCTGATGATCGGCATCATGATCGTCACTTGAACAGTACAGTTGCGCACGTTACCCACCTCTACCCTCCTCACCACACAGGCCCCGAACACGACCACCCAACACAACACCCCCAGCCCGGACACTACACCACGCACACACCCAGCCACTGATACCCCCACATGGTGTGAGAATCTCGTTAAGTGGTATTCCCTGTCATACACAATGGAAGCCTTACTAGTGATAGCTATATTGTGCAGTGTCATCCAGACAATTAGATTGCGAAAATGGAGAAGGAGAGCCTCCCGCCCTCCACTATACACATTTAGAGCCCCTTTCCTCGGACTCCAGCAAACCCCATACTCTTTCTGAACCTTCCTCTTTAATAAATTCCGTGGTTGTTGTTTTGTTAATAAGTTTATTTTTCTGTATGTGAATGTTAGTGATAGGAAGAAATGTGATGCTGCTATCGGATTTTCTTTGTATTGTAAGATAGGTTCTTTGATTGTTAAATAACAGCATGAGTGTAGTCTAGTTCAGTGTTCTTCAAACATTTTTCCGGGGACCCATTTTTACCAACCGGCCGACCTTCGCGACCCATGCCGGCCGACCTTCGCGACCCACACCGGCCGTCTGCGTGACCCACCGTTTTCTCTTACCTTGTTTGCTGCTGACAAAAATGGAGGAAATGGTTTTGGGTCCCTTTGGCCCTCGCTACACGCTCCTCCAATAGAACCTGTTGGATGAAGGTGAAGCCTACCGGTATCGGAAAGAATGGAGTCTCCACCTGTCTAAAGTTCTGCACTTTTTCCTGTAAAGTTTTATCAAATAAAACCTCCCTGAACTTGTAAAAGAAAATAAAAAGAAAATGAATAAAATAAATGAAAAAAAAAATTCAATGAATAAACACCCCCCCCGAACTTGTAAAACAAAAAGCTGCGACCATTTTTAAAAAAAGGTGGCCGCATTGTGCATGCGTGCCTGATCACTGGTTATGCACATGCGCACCGATGATTGGGCGTGCATGCGCAATGCGGCCGCATTTTTTTTTACATGTTCGTGGCCATTTTGAAGGCCGCTTGCAGCCGGCGTTTTTAAAAGCTCGCTGCTGTCCGCAGATTTGCACAATCGGGAGCACCGCGAAGGACGGCTCCGCGACCCTCCCGGCACCTGCCCGCGACCCACCCGCGGGTCGCGCCCCTGAGTTTGACAATCACTGGTCTAGTTAGAGACAGAGGTTCCCCTTTTACTGAATGTTAAATGGCCCCTTAGAACTTCTTAAATATGTTTTTTTATTTTAAATTTAGAGTACCCAATTATTTTTTCCAACTAAGGGGCAATTTAGAGTGACCAATCCACCTATCCTGCACATCTTTTGGGTTGTGGGGGTGAAACCCACGCAGACATGGGGAGAATGTGCAAACTCCTCACGGACAGTGACCCAGGGCCGGGATTCTAACCCGGGTCCTCAGCGTCGTAGGTAGCAATGCTAACCACTGTGCCACCGTGCTGTCCCTTGATATGTGTTGTTTCGGGACAATTAGGTAAATATTTTTGACCCATAGGACAGAGTAGGGTAGAACCTGTCCTTGGTTAAGGGTACCCGATATTTCAGAGAACAAAGAAGACCCAGTATTGTGATCCTTCACGCTTTGCGTTGAAGATCAAGAGGACGGAGTGTAGCCATCTGGGGTGGCCACTTCCAACAAGGTACAGAGAAACTCGCAAAGCCTGGCGGGTAAAATGGACAAGCCAAGACTCAGGCAGGCTCAGAGCCTGAAATGCATATTTGTATGCCAGAGGTCCACACCCCCCCCCCCCCCCCCCCCGAGTATAAGAAGAAGAGTTCGCCATATGTTCGCTCTCTCTTGGTCTTGGTACCCCGGTCACAGCCATCGCCAAGTGCAGCAACACCAGAAGCAAGTCCAAGTTCAACGCTTGCTACCAGACGGATGAGCCTAGCTGAGCAGCAGTTACTCCTTCGAACCCAATAGATCCAGAAGCGAACCGCAGCCACTGCTTTCTGACCTAAGCCGGGTGCCTGAAGTTAAGTACAGGTTGTCTTAGTTGATAGGTATAGTTAACTAGTAGTGTTTATGTTGCATAACTAATTGTGTGTAAATAAAGTACCCTTGACCTTAAACTAACTAACCGGTGTTTGGCTCTTTGATCGATAGCTGGTTGAAACTTGTGGTGGTATCATTTGATACCTGGTGACTCTAAGCATTAAGACATAGATAGCACAGAAAGAAGGGCAAACTCACTGATTGCCATAATTGGAACAGAGCCACAGAAAAGACAAAGTAAAAGACACGTGCAACAGCAGATGCTGCAACAACGTCTGAACGGACATCACGCGACAATCGCTAGGCAGGAATGTTCCCTTCCAGTCGGGGAACACTACAGCAGTCAAGGGCATTCAGCCTCTGATCTTCGGGTAAGCGTTTTCCAAGGCAGCCTTCAGGACGCGCGACAACGCAGAATCGCCGAGCAGAAATTTATAGCCAAGTTCCGCACACATGAGTACAGCCTCAACCGGGACCTTGGATTTATGTCGCATTACATTCACCCCCCCCCCCCACCATCTGGCCTGGGCTTGCAAAATCCTACCAACTGTTCTGCCTTGAGACAATTCACACCTCTTTAACCTATGATTATCACTCTCTCCAGATACTCCATCTGGACCTATAAAGATTTAATTACCTGCAAAGACTCGCATTGAAAGTATCATCTTGCATCATTGTCTTTGTCTATGTATATGTTTCTGGAACCCATCTCTTCATTCACCTGAGGAAGGAGCTGTGCTCCAAAAGCTAGTGGTTCGAAACAAACCTGTTGGACTTTAACCTGGTGTTGTAAGACTTCTTACCATATAAAATCTTCTTGCTTCAAACACACTGCTTCACATTCTATCTGAGAATAATTTCACTCACTGACATTGTTACAAGACAAATGCTGTTGGTCTCTCCTCACCCACCATGCGAGGTCATCACACCTACGCCATATGCTAGCTTAATCTTTTTTTAATAATAATCTTTATTATTGTCACAAGTAGGCTTATGATAACACTGCAATGAAGTTACTGTGAAAAGCCCCTAGCTGTCACACTCTGGCGTCTGGGGTACACAGAGGCAGAATTCAGAATGTCCAATTCACCTAACAAGCACGTCTTTCAGGACTTGTAGGAGGAAACCAGAGCACCCGGAGGAAACCCACACAAACACTGGGAGAGCGTGCAGACTCCATACAGTCAGTGACCCAAGCGGGAATTGAACCTGGGACCCTGGCGCTGTGGAGCAACAGTGCTAACCAGTGCCCTGCCGTGCTGTATAAAATCTTTTTGGACACTTTGTAATTTACAAGCATTGTGCCATCTACCAATTGACTTTTTTACAGAACTTGAATGCTTTGACACACCTTCGCCCCAATTTCACAGAACTCCTTTCCTGAAGGATTCATTCAATAGAGGCAATATAGTTGCCAAAGTTGATATGAATTTACCATACTAAGCCCCAAGCCAATCTGATCTCAGATATTCTGAGGGTAAGATGTGTTTCTTATTGCTTGAACCTACTCTTGGTAGGGCATAACCCATCTTTATCTAACCTGTGACCTGTAGCCATCTAAGATGGCCACCTGCAAAGGACCATGGGAATTATGGCCAACCCAGGACTCAGACAGATACAGAGCCTATGTGTTTCTGAAACACAGGTAACCAGACCGTAATCGGTTCACAATGACTAACGATCGACTACCGAGAACTTAATAAGGTAACCCCTTTAGCAGCCCCCACTGTTGCCACGAGTCCTGAGACCATGCTGTTTGAGTACAGGCAAAATATTTCACAGTGCTAGACATCAGCAATGGCTTTTGGTCCATCCCGTTAGACGGGGCCTGCCAGTATAAGTTCGCATTTACGTTTCAAGGGCAGCAGTACACGTGGACATGCCTCCCACAAGGATTCCATAACTCCCCCTCCATTTTCCACCAACAATTGGACAACGGACTTTTGAAATTTTCCCGCCCTGAATGCCTAATACAATATGTAGACGTTCTGCTCTTGCAAACGGACACAAAAGAGGAACACGTAGAGCTCTTATCGGAATTACCAATCCTACTGCAATCAATTGGATGTAAGGTAAATCCCAAAAAGGCCCAGATTTTAAAGGAAAAGATTATTTATTTAGGCACCATCATCACCCACGGGAAGAGAGAAATTGAGCAAAAATGGATCGAGTCCATCGTTAAATTGCCCCTGCCCCAAAATGTCACTGCACTCCGGTCATTCCTAGGTTTGGTAGGATAGTGCAGAAATTATATAGATGCTTTTGCCACTAAAGCAGCCCCACCCTCAGAGCTCCTTAAAAAGAACACCCCATGGGAATGGCTTCCGCAGCACACAGATGCCATTGCTGATTTAAAACGCGCCCTAGGCACAGCCCCCGCTTTACAAGTTCCAGACCCAGACTTGCCCTATGCCATAGAAGTAGCAACCACCGACCGAACCTTATCAGCAGTACTCCTGCAAGAACGACATGATCACTTAGGACCCATAGCCTATGCCTCAAGAGTATTAGACCCCGTAGAGCAAGGATTCTCAGCCTCCGAACGGCACTTGCTGGCAGTTTTGGGGGCAGTACAGTACTTTGCGTACATCACAGGCCTCAACCCAGTCACGATCTTGACCGAGCACACCCCCTTGCAACTATTACTAGACAGTAGATTAAAGGATGGTTCAGTCAGCCAAATCAGAGCAGCTCGCTGAACACTACTGTTACAAGGCAGGGACATTACGGTAAAATGCACTAAAACCCACACATTTCTGGCCGATAATCTGCAATATGCAGGGACCGCACATGAGTGCCAGATCATAGCAGCCCAAAACCACACAGGACCCTTTATCCCAAAGTCACTACACCCACGAGCAGGCAGTAAGACACAGAATTCCCAAACCACTGGGGGTACTTTGAAAATTTATGTAGACGGTTCCTCCACAATCGCAAATGGAGTTAGAATTACTGATTGTGGAATTTACGTGGAAGACGTGCAGGGACACCCACTAGAAGAGATCTCTTTAAAATTGCCCGGCCACCTAGGTTCACAAGCAGCAGAACTCGCAGCCATAGCCTATGTAATTCAGCATCCCGACTCTTTTCCAACTCCCGCAGACATACACTCGGAAAGCCTGAATGTGTGCAACAGCTTAACAGAATTCCTGCCCCTGTGGGAATCTCGAGGTTTTGTTTCAGCTGATGGAAAACCCCTACCCTCTGCCCCGTTGTTAAAGCACATTCTCAAGACAGCCTCAGATCGCACACACGGTATTATTAAAGTAAGAAGCCATCATCGCTCCTCCCCACCCGGTAATGTAAAGGCAGATGCTTAGCCAAAGCAGGATCACGCCATGGTCACTTCTGGCAGCCACCCGAAAGCGAACCGATACACTCAGTCTAGGTTTCCCAGACCAATATTGAGGATCTATCCCAAGCCCAAGAAGTAGATGACAATCTCAAACGGGTTTTAGACGGCAACTTCCCAGCCCCCTATGATAAATGGAAGGACTCACTGACTGTACAGGATGGCATAGTTTAAAAAAACGGAATTTATGTGGTCCCCTTCCAGGACAGAAACCAGCTCATTTACCAATTTCATGATGGACATGGACATCAGGGGATAGACAATACCATTGCCCATTTAAGACCTTTGTGTTGGTTGCCCGATTTAAAAAGCGATGTAATCCGTTATGTCGAGAATTGCCTTATCTGTGCTCAGGACAATCCTGAACGTTACTCAAAGAAAGGACAATTACGTCACAGCCGACCTGTGAATGGCCCTTGGACAAACTTACAAATCGATTACATTGGCCCCCTTCCCCCTTGCAGAAACGTTTTCAAGTACTTGCTGGTTGTAGTCGACACCTTTACTAAATGGGTAGAAGCATTTCCCTCACGGACAAACACAGCAAAGGCCACCACTAATTTTTTGACCCAACAGATATTCACACGCTGGGGTTTCCCCCGCAGCATTGAGTCAGACCAAGGTTCTCACTTCACCGGCAGAGTCATGCAAAATGTTTTACAATTTTGGGGATCAGGCAGAAATTCCATATAGCATATCCCCCCAATCCAGTGGCATTGTCTTCAGAGAATGAATCGAACTGTAAAAGCGACCATTAGGAAGATGGTGCAACAGGACAATACCACGTGGGACACAGTCCTCCCATTTGCTCTCATGTTTATTCGGAACACCGTTTCCAGTTCAACAGGTTTCACCCCCCACACTCTCATGACCGGGCGACCCATGAAGGGTATTGAATATTTTTTAGGTCTCAATCTGGCAAGCGCCACAGTAACCGCCCTCACCCACGAAAAAGCAGTCCAACAGGTTACAGATAACATTAAAGCAGCACAACTCGCTGCAGCTGTCCGATTAGGCGCTAGAAGGAAGCAGAGTAAAGCCTGCTTTGACTAAACCGTCCACCCCGTAGAATACACAGTCGGTCAGCAAGTATTGGTTTCACTTTGCAACCCCGGTTCTTTCCTCTCCCCCAAATTTGCAGGACCCTACTCCATTTCCGACAAAGTGAGCCCCTCCGTGTACAAGATGACGTACCCCAACGGTAAAACTGGTTGGTTCCACATCAGCCAACTCAAAGTCTACGGATCACAATGTAGCCACTCCCACCACATCTCTCTGGCAATAGGAGACGATTACGCCCCGCCCATCGACAATCTAGTCCAACCCCTATGCCAACCCTCCCCCATCCATGCCGGCATTTATCCCTTGTCCACGCCCACAGACCCGAACTTGTCTCCGCCCACAGGTACAGACTTGCACCTTGAACTTGACTCCGACGACTGAGAGCCTCCCAGATTTGATTACTATCGCTGAACACTGGCGCGATCTCTCTGCCCCCAGTCACCCCAGCCCCGGGAACCACGACTTAGATATCTTTGACCCCCTATATGCCCTCCTCCAGCCACCGCCACAGCCACTGCCCGACCACAGTAACTTGCCCTCCACTCCCACCGCCCCTATGCCTCACGAAAAACAAGCCCCGCTTTGGCACCGTGACAACTCTTGCAGGCTAGTAAGGCACGACGATTATCCGACGGCCCATGCGGCCAAGGCACAGAAACGGCAGGCACGAGTTTGGCAACCGGGAGATGGTGATGATTCAGATATGTCTCTCGTTACGGTAATGCTTTTATAATATTGTTTGGTACAGAACCCTGAGGTGTCCAGATGATGAGAAGAGACACCGCCTAAGTATTAAGGTGTCTAAGTTCTGATGGAGCCTGCCTGCCTTTTTCCTTCTTCTTTTTTCTACTACATGGTTTTAATTCATGTCGCCCGACAAAAAATTACTCTTCTGATTCGAGGGTACGATACCCAATGTCAGTTAAAGGCACAAGTTTGTGGGGAAACAGATCACTGTTCTCCCAGTCTTTATGGCAAGTTTCCACACGACTACAAACTCTTACAGGCCACCCAGGTAGGGAGTAACGGCACTAATCCCCACCCTACCTGAGGACCCCAAACTCATCCGGTCAGTTAAGCTCGGATAGTGGAGTAACGGCACTAACCCCCGCCCTACCCGGGGATTCCACCCATTCTTATCCTGCAGCGGCCCACACGCACCTCATGTTCCCGTCACTTCATACGCTCTGGAATGGTTCTCTACCCTCTGCACTGTCTTTGGCAGGCCTTAGTTTCACCTTCTCTACTCTCCCTTTGGTTGTGGTATAAAGAATGCATTTTGCCACGTTCCGTACGCTCACCGCTTCTTTCCTTTACCTCCCGCTACCCCCTGGTCACTCCCCACCTGCTATTTATACATATTACACAATTGGTTGCTATGCACGCTTCTACATGCGAACTACCTCTGAACCCTGGGACGGAATTCTATAAAACTGGCCGCCCTGAAATTCAGCTGGTTAAGATAGGCCTCAACCACCACTGGTTGCAAGTAAAGAAAAGACTGGTCGAAGAAGTTGTCATACCACTCCTCGTATCGACCACACGCTGCGAGAGTCTCTGTACTTTAAAAATTTGCATTTCTTGTCTCTCCAAAATGGTATTTCAAAAAAAAAATGAGGCAGTCACACATGGTGACAATCATAACGGGTAATTGGAGTAAGGAGAGAAAGACTAATAAAATGAGATATTAACCAAAGATAATAACAGATACTATGCTTGCACCCCCAGGATTACCCGGAAAACAGAAAACCCAGGATGAAGCAAGGACTGCTGACATGCGTTTGGATCATCGCTGGATTTCTGCAACTGCGCGCAATGGAATTTTGTAACAAACCCCACACCAGCCCCGAACACTACCACACAACAGGCCACCACCAGCCCGGACACTACATCACACATAAAGACAGACATCGAAACCCCCACTTGGTGAGAAAACATTGCCAAATGGAACCCCCTTTCATACATAGTAGAGGCCCTTCTAGTAATTGCAATAATCTGCAGTGTAATTCAGATACTCCGACTCCATAAATGGCGAGCAAAAGCCTCCCGCTCCCCGATATATACAGTCCGATCCTCCTTCTTTGGAATTCAACAAAATTGAACTCATGTAACAATCGCTGCTAAAAATAAACCATGTACCTCTTTAACTTTATTAGGATTAAATAGAAATGTAATGCTGCTGTTTTAAGTTTTGTACTGTATATAAGTTCTTTGATATTCACCAGCAGCATGAGTGTAGCTTAGATAGCGTCAGCTAGAAATCAACTGTGCGGATAAATTAAATGTTTTATAGAGACCTGATTATAGTTACCATTAGAGATGAATTAATTTATGGATGTATTAATGGAATATTAGGTAAATGTCCCAAACCATAAGATAGAGTAGAGTAGAACCTTGCCTTGACCAAGGGTGACCAGCCACTAAGGATGAACAGAGATCAATAGTGTGATCCACCACGCTTCGCGTTCAGGATCAAGAGGACGGAATGTAGCCATCTAAGATGGCCACCTGCAAAGGACCATGGGAATTATGGCCAACCCAGGCCAAAGAGCCTTTTTTCCCCCTGAAATACAGGTAATCAGACCTGATCGAAACCCCCGCTCGTTTGCATTTTAATTGCCCATTTTCCCAGGACAATAGAACTCCAATCAAGCAACCGGTACAGCCACAGACTGATTGGCGCCACTCCCCTTATTCAGAAAGCCCAACTGCCAAGGTCAATGACCGCTAAGGACCCGCCCAGCCACCAAGGCACCCGCCTCTTTATTGGCCGAAATCGAAGACAGTGATCAGAGCCCTGTCGAACTATTGGGTCGAAGGTTAAGGACCACCCCAAAGAGCGCGAAATCCCAGAGGGATAAAAGCGAGCACAGCCATGTGTTCTGTCTCTTTTGGATCCGGCCTGTGCCAACCCAACTGTAGCAGGAACAGCCAGCCAAGTTCAAGACCAATGATCACTACCTGACGGATGAGCCCAGCAGAAACAGAGCCGCTTTCTTCGAACCAGCCAAGTGAAATCCAGATAAAAGCCTTATCCATTTGCACAGTATCGGTCGCCCTGAAGTTAAGTATAGGTTATTGTAGCTGATAGGTGTAGTTTAACTCATAGTAGATATTGTGTTTGCATATCGAGATAACTCTTGTGTATGTAAATAAACCATCTTTTGAACAACTAACTGGTTGTGTGGTCATTTGATCGATATAAGGGAAGGCTTGTGGTTCACCAACATTGTTATAGAGCAACAGACCCAAATACTCTACAGAGTTTTGATACATTTCAAATTAGTGTACCTTCGACCAAACACCTTGCTTTTTCAGTCTGTTATCGTAGGTCTGCCTGTTTAGAGCTGAAAGAAGTATGTAACCCAAGTAGCATACTATTCCCTGGATTCTTTGCAACATTTGGTTCATGCCCCTTGGAAAATTCTGGGATCTGGATAAACACCAAGTGACAACCTATGAAACTGAAAAAGACCGTGGGGGGGATTTTCCACAGCGTGTTTTGCCATGGCGACCAATCTTTGGCCAGCAGTTGTCAATGGGGTTTCCCGTTTTATGCAACCCCGCCATTGGGGAACCTGCGATGGGGATTCGCTATCAGCAGGACCGGAAGGTCCCGCCGGTGAGAACAGCCGGAAAAATCCAATCTGTGTGTTAAAGGTCAAATATTAGGGGAGATGATGATATAGTGGCATTGTCACTGGACTAGTAATCCAGAAACCCAGGCTCATTCCCGAGGTACATGTATTCAAATTCCACATAGCAGCTGATGGAATTTAAATTCAGTTAATGAAATCTAGAATTGAAAGCTAGTCTCAGTAATGGTGACCATGAAACTATCTTCAATTGTCATGAAAATCATTCTGGTTCACTTATGTCCTTACCTGGTCTGGCCTTCATATGACTCCAAGTGGTTACCTATTAACTGCCCTGAAATGGAACATAGGACATAGGAATTAGGAACAGAAGAAGGCAATTCAGCTCTTCAAGCCTACTCCATCATTCAATCAGGTCATGGCTGATCTCTTCCTAGTCTCAAATCCACCTCCCTGCCTATTCCCCCATATCCCTTAACCCATTTTTCATCAGAAATATATCTATCTCCTCCTTGAAACCATTTAATAATGCAGACTCTACTGCAGCGAGTTCCACAAATGTACCACTCTCTGCGGGTGGTAGCTCCTCCTCAACTTAGTTTTAAGTCTACTGCCTCTCAACCTCTATCCGTGACCTCTTGTTCTAGATTACCCCACAAGAGGGAACATTTGGTCTATGTTCACTTTATCAATCCCTTTTAGTATTTTATAAACCTCGTTCAGATCCCCTCTCATCCTTCTAAACTCCAGCGAGTACAAGCCCAAACTGTTCAATCTCTCTTCATACGTCAACCCTTTCATCCCCAGAATCAATCGGGTGAACGTCCGCTGAACTGCCTCCAATGCCACATCTTTCCTCTAATAAGGAGAGATGCGTTACGGGGGGGGGGGGGGGGGGGGAGGGGGTCATGGTCACAGTTGTTGTTGGGATGCTACTCTGTTGTGAATATGTATTGGTTTAGCATTGTTTTGTAAATCAATAAAAATATTTTCAAAAAAATAGAATAAGAGACCTAGCAAGCCACTCAATTCAAGGGCAATTAGGGATGGGAACAACTGCTGACCTTCCCAACAACGCCCGCATCCCATGAAAGAATTTTTAAAATATGGCTTATTGTCGAACTCAAGTTGCAGATAGGTATTTGTGTGAAAAGTCTTGACTCCTGACAACATTATTTTTTAACAAAATTTAAAAATAAATTTAGAGTACCCAATTCATTTTTTCCAATTAAGGGGCAATTTAGCGTGTTCAATCCACCTACCTTGCACATCTTTGGGTTGTGGGGGCGAAACCCACGCAAACACAGGGAGAATGTGCAAACTCCACACGGACAGTGACCCAGAGCCGGGATCGAACCTGGGACCTCGGCGCCGTGAGACTGCAGTGCTACCACTGTGCCACCATGCTGCCTTCTGACAATATTATTAACAGATCTTCCATGTTTGGCAAAGTATCGAGTGGATTACATTCTAATACTCAATTTACCATTTCCTTATAATTACCACAAATTCTTATACTACCATATGACTCTGGTACTACCACAATTGGAGTAGCCCAATTACTCTGTTCTACCTTAAAGGTGATGTTCTCAGTCTCAAGTCTTTTCAGTATCTTAGTCTACTTTCTCCTTAGCGTATTGGGTAGTGTATTGATCGACTTTGTCATCATCCGATCCTGAGACCAAAGCAATGATCAGCGCAGCTGACAGCTGGACTGACCACCAGCTCATCTGCTCCTCTTATGTCCATCAAATTCAACCAAAAGCAGCGGAAGGTGAAGAAACAACTCAGAAAAAAAAATAAACATTGAGTGGCTTCAAGAGCCAAGCCTGCCAGTGAACTTCCAACAATGCCTTCTCCAAAATCTCCAAAGTGTCCTATTCTAATGGAGTGAAGGAAAACTGGAAAGTGCTGAAGACAGCCATCATCTCAAGCTGTGAAGAAACCATTGGTTATAAGACCAGGAAACAACAAGACTGGTTTGACGAGAACAACCACATCATCCAAGACCTTATCGACAAGAAGAAGAGGAAAGCTCTCAGTGCCGAGCAAAATGGCATAACCAGTAAGGCAAAGAGGAGAGATTATTAATCAGCCAAGGCAGAGGTATAAAGAAGAACTAGGGAAAATCAAAAAACAATGGTGGACTAAGAAAACTAAGGGGCTGCAACTCCATTCCAACAAACTGGGGCTTCTTCAGTGCCACCAAGGCAATATACATTTCTTTTTTTTTTTAATTTAGAGTACCTAATTCTTTTTTTCCAATTAGGGGGCAATTTAGCGTGTTCAATCCACCTACCTTGCACATCTTTGGGTTGTGGGGACGAAACCTAGGAAACACGGGGAGAATGTGCAAACTCCACATGGACAGTGACCCAGAACCGGGATCGAACCTGGGACCTCGGCGCCGTGAGACTGCAGTGCTACCACTGCGCCACCGTGCTGCCCAAGGCAATATACATACCCAACATCCCAGGCCTCAAACCGGTGTGGAGAAAGGACAGAACCCTCTTGAGTGACAGTGAAAACAGCACCCTTCGATGGACAGAACACTTCAAAGGACTTTTAAACCATGATACAATCATAGATGAGCATGTGTTTGTGGAAACCCTGAAATTCCCCATCAAGGATAACCTTGGCCCACCAAGCATGGATGATGTCAAAGCCACTATTAAACACGTGAAGAATGGAAAAGTTGCAGGAGTGGATGGGATTCCAGTGGAGATTTTCACCTCCATCAGCTGTTGCTGAAAACCTGTGCCAGAGAATAAATTTCTGCCGACTTCATAGATGCTGTCATCGCCACCATCTTCAAGAAAGGAGACAAAATGGACTGTGGCATTTGCCGAGGAATCTCCCTATTCTCAATCGCCAGGAAGATCATTGCCTGAATCCTTGCTAACCGCTTTCTCCCAACCTCTGAAGAAATCCTTTGGGAAAGCCAGTGCGGCTTCCGACCAAACTGTGGAACAGCAGACATAATTTTCACTGCTCAGCAACCTCAAGAGAAATGCCAGGTGTAACCCTATGCATCGCCTCACTCCTCATCTTATCTCCCTCCCAGCTCCTCCTCCCATTTGTTCTTAATCCTCACCACCCTTGCTCCCCCAGCCACCCATCTATATCACCAATCCTGCCCTCATCCGGTAGCAGTAACCGCTCCAGCAGGGTATATTCCGGCAGCTTGGGAAACGCTCTCCATTCCTTCCACGCAAAGTCCCTCAGTTGCATGTACCTGAATTTGTTTCCCTTGGGCAACTCAAACCTCTCCCGCAGCTCTTTCAGACCTGCAAACCTCTCCTCCAGGTACAAATCCCTCACCCTCCCCTGCCCCACCACTCTCACTCCACTTCCTATACATGCCATCCATCTCCCCCAGCTTAAACCCGTGGTTTCCACACAACGGTGTTAGAACCGGCATCACCTCCATCCTAAAGTGTCTCCTGGTTCCACTCCGTGATTGTAGGGTTCACCGTGTGTGGTATTATAGGTATTACGGTACCTGATAGGCTAAAGCACCATTGGTGGAAACTGTATGCTTTCTATTGGTTAGAATGTATGATAGCTCCGCCCTGATAGGCGGGGTATAAGAACCCGTGCCGCCCCAGCAGCCTTCATTCTGTACCTGAGCTGCTGGGGGAAACATCTAGCTTATTAAAGCCTTCAGTTGGACTACAACCTCGCTTTAGTGGTCATTGATCGTGCATCACCGTGTACCTCCCCGGCACCAGCAGAAGTGACGCCATCACCATGGCCCTCAGGCTGGACCCTCTACAGGTCTCCTCCTCCATCCTAACCCACTCTAAACCCTCTCCTTCCCACCACCACCTCACCTTCTCCACGTTCACCACCCAGTGTAATGCAGCAGGTTTGGTAGCGTCAACCCCCCTTTCTGCATCTGTAGCAGGGCCCTCTTCACCCTAGGTTCCTTCCCCGCCCATGTTATCTCCGAAATCGCTGCATCCAGTTTCTGGAAAAAGGCATTTGAAGTGAAGATTGAGAGGGTCTGGAATAAAACAGGAACCTTGGCAGAAGATTCATTTTTACAACCTGGACCCCCTGCCAATGTCAGGTATAACATATCCCATCTCCTAAAATCCCCCCCTAACCTCCTCCAGTAATGTTGTCAGGTTCCACTTGTGCATCGTCAACCACTACCCCGTTACCTGGACCCCTAGATACCTGAACCTGTCCCTAGCAACCCTAAATAGCAACAAACCCAGATTGGTTCCCCAGCCCGTCGCATTCACCGGGAACACCTCACTCTTTCCGACATTGAACTTATAACCCGAGAAGGCCCTAAATGTCTCCAATGTGTCCATAATTCTCCTCATACTGTCTGGCGGGTCCGACACAAAAAGCAACATGTTGTCTGCGTACAGCGACACCCGGTATTCCCTACTCCCCCTCAAAATCCCCTGCCACTCTACTGATCCCCTAAGGGCAATCACCAAGGGATCTATCACAAGTGCAAACAGCAGCGGCGACAGCAGATACTATGCCTCATTCCCTGTGCAACCCGAAACTCCATGAACTCATCTAATCTGCCCATACACTTGCCACCAGGGCCACATACAACAGATACAAGCCTTCATCAATCTGACCAAGGCTTTGATTCAGTCAATCAGAAAGTGCTATGGAAGACCCTGTCAAAGACCGGCTGTCCAGACATTCATCAACATCCTCCTACAAGCCGGCGACAATCCTCTCCGATGGAAATAAGACAAAAGCCTTAGAGGTCAAGTCTGGAGTCAAGCAGGAAAGTGTCATCCCCCCACCTTTTTCTCCATCTTCATCGCTACCATCCTTCACCGGTCAAGAATAAATTTCCCAGTGGAGTGGACATCATTTAAAGGATGGACAGAAGAAAACAACACTGACATTGCATATGGAATTTCAGTATGTGGATGACATCGCCACCTCAACTCTCTCAGAAGAGAATCTCCAAGCTATGCTTGACATCTTCGCGGAAACACAACGAAGAATCGGTTTCAAAGACTCAAGTCCTTTACCAACTCGCCCCAGGGCAAAATCCAGTCTCTCCCTCCATCAAGGTCAAGATTAAGATCACCCTGCCTAACGTGGAACATTACCCCTACCTGGGAGCCACCTCTCATTTAAAGCAGACATCGATGCAGAGATGCAACATTGTTTCCAATCTGCTAGCATGTTCTTCAGATGCCTAAAGATAAGAGTCATTGATGACTATGATATCTGTGCTGACACCAAGATCCTCGTCAAAGGCAGTCATCCTCCCAACTCTTCCACACGCCTCAGAAACTTGGACTAGGTGTCGATGTCACCTCATGGCCCTGGAGAGGTACCATCAACACTCTGAGACGCATTCTCCACATCAGCTGGGAGGCCTGATCATCCAAAACCAACTCCACTGTGACACTTCCATTGGGTATTTCCTCTCCTCTGTAAATTCATAGCTCTGATTCCTTCAGCTGATGTTGACTCAACTTTAAAATAGTGATTCAGAAATCATGCTAACAGATGCACCCGTGTCAACCTCATGTTTACAAGAGCTCCATCCAACATTACTTGAGCCATGATGCCTTGTGAATTTCCTCATTGTGCTTTGGATCGTGTGGATCTCAACCAACCCCCTCATCAGCCTACAGTTCAACAACCATATGCAGTGACACCGTTTTTCCAGCTCGTATTTTTGCTATTTACTTTCAAAAACAAATACAGTAAATTGCTACTTACCTTCTTCCTACATGCCTTGACAATTTGGCCCTTCTTAATCTTCCTTCTGCCTTCAGAAATGGACAATGTCGTGCCCAATGTTGGCCTAAGCACCGGTAATACGACTTTGACTACTAACTGTCTTTGTTGGGGCCTACAGCCAGGACTCTTGCAACCACTAGGCAAATTAGGCCAGTTTCTGGCCAGGCTGAAGGTAACAATTGCCCATGAGTTTAACAATTTTAGGCAGTTATTAGAGAGTGGGATTTAATGGGGACAAGTGTCAGCGCCATTTTACTGTATTCATTTTTGAAAGTTAATCATGGGGGCTGGGTAGCAATTATTAACTCTAACTTCTCTCAAGTCATGTTGCCCCATGTCCATGGCAATGCTGTTTGGAAAGCTATGTCGAAATTTAACTTTGGCAATGCCAGAAGCTGACTGAATGTTTTCACTTTTTAAAACCACACAAATCAAAACGTGTCCCGCATTCACCATGAACCACACAAATGTCTGTCCTGCTCTCTCTTGAAATTCTACAAAAATTATAACGAATGGATAACTTTTCCAAAGCCATGATAAATTCTCCAATGTCCTCACTGGGCAACTGATTCCTTATTTCAAACCAATACCTTTCTATAGTCTCCAATTGTTTGGGATTGTGGTGCTGCTCAAACTTACCCAAAGTGACCGACAGTGGCGTGTCTTTTGGGTGAGCAGGGATGAGCAAATTCTCCAGTGTTTTATAACTTTAGGGCCTGCTTCTGTCAAAAATATTACCCATTTACTTTCCCCTGCTGTCTGACTAACAGCAGGATTATCAGAATCTTTGGAGATATTATCAGCAGTGAAAAACATCTCTAGTGACTCCACATATGTAGCTAAAGATTCTTCGTCACAGCTATTCTCTCCCAATCTCCCATTAATACCTGTTAATTTAACCATCTATGAAGGTCAGTCCATGTGTCCAAACAACCTTTTTTCTAAGATTAGATTTTTAAGTCTATTTTGCAGCAAAATAAAATGCCTCACTGTTCCTCTGCTGGTTTATTGGAAAATTTTCAAACCCAAATTTGTTCAGCTGGGGAAATTCACAATCCAACTCTTGTTGCCAGATTGTGATATTCTGGCAGGACAAAACACTGATGCATACACATGGAGTACTGGTACTTAACCGAATTGGTTTATTTCAATTTTAGTTTATATACATACATACACAAATGGCCACTAGAATGTGCTATTACAATACTGATTCAGTATCTGGGAGACAGTTGTAGGTGATCTTTTGCAGGCAGTTTCCTTACCTACGTTTGACCTAATGTCAAGAATAGTCTTCCCTCCAAGCAGTGCAACTGTACAGAAACCAAAAGCTTCCACTCTGGCTGTGCACAAGTCAGCTTCTTTAAATTAATGCATGTATGTGGCTATGCAAAGAAAAAATGAAGTTACTTCCCACTTAAACAAGTCAGACACACCCAACAAAAAAAATTGGAGGGTGCGTTGGCCATGAAACTTCATGGGGTTCAGAGCCAATGTTGAGGGTTCACAGGCCATTCCTTCCCAATTATACAACACTGTATCACCACCCCTGGTGGAAAGACCCTGGGATGGAGGTGGAGGAATCTGGGGTGTTGGCTGAAAGGTATAATTCTAGGAGTATGACTGTTAGGTTATTGCTAAACTTGTCTGTGGGACAGCTCTTCTACTTTTGGCATAAATCTACTGGCGCTAATGAGAAGAACTGTGCAGGGCTGCCATGGCTCAATATGCCTTTGTTGTGTCCAGTCCCTGGATTGATCCATCTGGTTTTACTATATTAATGTTACATTTTTGTAGTGGTTGGAGTAGCTTACTGCGCTATTTCAGGATAAACCACCACATATCTGTGGGTCTGGAACACATATAGAGCAGTCTGAGTTATGACAGCAAATGTTCTTCCCAAAAACATATTAGTGAATCCGATTATTTAAAAAAAAACAGCAATCCAGTAGTTTCATGACCAATCACCATTACTGATAATAACTTAGAATTCCATTTAATTAATGTGGTAAACCACTGTTCCTATATTAAGGGTTGTACGGTAGAACCTGCACTACAGGTTCACCTGGGCCCCTGCATGCTAGCTCCGCCCAGGAGCCGGTTATAAATATGCGTGGCCTTCAGCTCGCAGCCATTTTGTCAGCTGCTGTAGGAGGCCACACTTCAGATACTAATAAAGCCTCAGTTTGAATTCAACTTCGTCTCCAGCCAAATTGATCGTGCCTCAATTTATTAGTATCTGATTCAGAAGATGGACCTCCGGATTAAACCAGATCAACTGCAGCTGGATCCACACGCAAGCGACGCCAGAAAGGACTTTCAGCACTGGCTAGCTTGTTTTGAAGCGTATATCAACGCGGCGCCGACCCCTGCTCCAGAGACTCCGAAGAGTCAAATCTTGTACTCCAGACTCAGCTCCAAAATCTTCCCGCTGATCCAGGATGCGCCCAATTAAGCTGATGCTATGACTCGACTCAAAGAAAATTATGGGCAGAAGATGAACACGCTCTTTGCCAGACACGCGCTGGCAACGCGTACTCAACTACCTGGTGAGTCAATCGAGGACTTCTGGAGGGCCCTGATCCCACTAGTTCGGGACTGTGACTGCCAGGACGTTACAGCTAAGGAGCACTCAGATCTCCTTATGAGGTACGCTTTTGCAACTGTGACTGGGTCCGATGTTGTCAGGCAGCGGCGACCTCGCAGAGACTAAAACACTAGTGCTTTCCATGACGGTCGCTCTGCGCAATGTACAGTCCTACACCCCCAACCGCGCGGCCCACTCCTCCTACGCTTCATGGGCCTCACAGGCAGCCGCCCCAGCGGGGGCGCTACCCACCAAATACGCCTGCGCTAAGCGCCAGCCAGTGATCTCCGGGGGGCCCCGATGCTATTTTTGCGGCCAACAAAGACACCCCTGCCATGGTGGGGAGAGTGAAAGCCGATCTGGCAAGGTGGGACGGCCTTCCTCTGTCACTGGCGGGTCGGGTACAGGCGGTTAAAATGAACGTGTTGCTGCGATTCCTGTTTATTTTTCAATGCCGACCGATTTTCCTGCCAAAGTCTTTTTTCAGGGAGATTGAGGGAAGGATTACCTCATTCATATGGGGAGGGAAGGTGGCCAGAGTGAGAAAGGTGCTGCTACAGAGGGGAAGGCAGGCAGGGGGTTTGGGTCTCCCGAACCTGTTGTACTACCACTGGGCGGCGAACGTGGAGAAAGTGCGGAGCTGGGTCAGAGGGGTTGATTCTCAGTGGGTCAGAATGGAGGAGAGATTGTGCAGGGGGTCGGGGCTGAAGGCACTTGCAACAGCGCCGCTCCCGATAGCTCCGGGGAAATATTCAGGGAGTCCGGTAATAATAGCTTCATTGAAAATCTGGAGGCAGTTTCGCCAACACTTCGGGTTGGGTTTAGGGTCAAGGGAAATGCCGATTCGGGGGAACCACAGATTTGAGCCAGGGAGGTGGGATGGAAGTTTTCGGAAATGGGAAGAGAAGGGGATTAAGACGCTAAAAGATTTGTTTCTTCGGGGTCGGTTTGCAGGATTGAGGGAGCTGGAAGCGAAGTATGGGCTAGAGCAGGGAGAAGTGTTTAGATACATGCAGGTTCGGGATTTTGTCAGGAAGGAGATACAGAGCTTCCCAGAGAAACCGGCCTCCACATTGCTGGAGGAGGTGTTGACGACAAGGGACTGGAGAAGGGGGCAGTGTCAGTGGTGTACGGAGCTATTCTGGAAGAGGATAAGGCACCACTGGAAGGGATCAAAGCAAAGTGGGAGGAAGAGCTGGGAGAGGTTATAGAGGAGGGGTCTGGTGTGAGGTGCTCCGGAGAGTGAATGCCTCCACCTCATGTGCGAGGTTGGGGCTGATACAGCTGAAGGTGGTATATAGAGCGCACCTCACGAGAGCGAGGATGAGCCGATTTTTTGAAGGAGTAGAGGATGTGTGTGAGCGTTGCGGGGTGGGGGTGGGGGGTGGGGGGGGGGGGGTGAGAGAGAGAGAATCACGTTCATATGTTTTGGTCCTGTCCAAAGCTAGAGGAGTACTGGAAGGAGGTGTTTCGGGTAATTTCCAAGGTGGTGCATGTCAAACTGGACCCGGGTCCCCAGGAGGTCATATTCGGGGTGTCGGACCAGCCAGGGTTGGAAACGGGAGCGGAGGCAGATATCATATCCTTCGCCTCGTTGATCGCCCGAAGGCGGATCCTGCTGGGATGGAGAGCAGTCTCTCCACCCAGTGCCCTGGCGTGGCGGGGGGGACCTGTTGGAATACTTGACCCTTGAGAAGGTTAAGTTCGAACTGAGGGGAAGCTCGGAGGGGTTATACAAATCATGGGCACTATTTATTATGCACTTTCAAGAACTGGATAACATCGAACATTAGTTTGGGCGGGGGGGGGGCTGCTGTGTAGATTAAGGGTGACTATGGGTAATCCCTGATTCCTTTTTGTCATTTGTTTATGTAAACATGCGGGCTGATGTTTGGGAGTTGGTGGGCGGATGGGATCGTTGTTATTATGGGGATTGACATATCTTGCTGATTATTGTTTGTTGTGGATGGGTGTAAATGCGGGAGAAAATGTGAAAAAGGAGAATAAAAATATAAATTTTTTAAAAAAACATCCCCGCCAACGATGCCCGGCCCGCGCTGCCCTTTGTAAGGCCTGCGGGAAGAAGGGCCACTACGCAGCGGTGTGCCAGGCCTGCACAGCGGCAGCGGTCGCCCCCCCCCCGGTCACGGACAATGGGCACCGCTATCCTACCCTCCTTCCCATGTGCGAGCAATGGGCGCCGCCATCTTCTCCCCCGCACAACACGTACGTTTCATGGGCGCCGCCATCTTGCTCCACCCCCGCAACGTGCGTTCCATGGGCGCCGCCATTTTGTGACCCCCCAGGACCTTCAGGCACCGCCATCTTGTCCACCCCGCAGCACATGGAGACCATCGGCATTTCAGGACCCTGACTCAGCGGCCGCCTCACTACCCGACGATCAACCACGACTCGCATCCATGTCAATCGACCAGTCCCGACCACACACTCTGACCGATGCATCCACCAGCGTGAAAATCAACGGCCACGTGACCTCCTGCCTACTGGAATCCGGGAGCACCAAGAGCTGTGTACATCCAAATACGGGAAGGCGCTGCTCCCTTATGGTACACCCTACCAATCAAAGTATCCCCTTGGCCTCCGGATCCCATTGCGTAGCAATCCGGGGGTACTGCACGGTCACGCTCACAGTCCAAGGCGTAGAGTTCCACGGTTTTCGCCTCTATGTCCTCCCTTTTTTTTAATTAAATATTTTATTGAAAATTTTTGGTCAACCAACACAGTACATTGTGCATCCTTTACACAATATTATAACAACACAAATAACAATGACCTATTTTATAAACAAAAAATGAATAAATAATAAATAACAAAAATGAAAACTAGCCCTAATTGGCAACTGCCTTGTCACAAGTAACACTCTCCAAAAATATAATTTAACAGTCCAATATATAATTATCTGTAGCAACGACCTATACATATTATACAGTATATATTAACAACCCTGAGAGTCCTTCTGGTTCCTCCTCCCCCCACCCGGATCCTGGGCTGCTGCTGCTGCCTTCTTTTTCCCATTCCGTCTACCTTTCTGTGAGGTATTCGACGAACGGTTGCCACCGCCTGGTGAACCCTTGAGCCGACCCCCTTAGGACGAACTTAATCCGCTCTAGCTTTATAAACCCCGCCATGTCATTTATCCAGGTCTCCACCCCCGGGGGCTTGGCTTCTTTCCACATTAGCAATATCCTGCGCCGGGCTACTAGGGACGCAAAGGCCAAAACATCGGCCTCTCTCGCCTCCTGCACTCCCGGCTCTTGTGCAACCCCAAATATAGACAACCCCCAGCTTGGTTCGACCCGGACTCCTACTACTTTTGAAAGCACCTTTGTCACCCCCATCCAAAACCCCTGTAGTGCCGGGCATGACCAAAACATATGGGTATGATTCGCTGGGCTTCTCGAGCACCTCGCACACCTATCCTCCACCCCAAAAAATTTACTGAGCTGTGCTCCAGTCATATGTGCCCTGTGTAATACCTTAAACTGAATCAGGCTTAGCCTGACACACGAGGACGACGAGTTTACCCTGCTTAGGGCATCTGCCCACAGCCCCTCCTCGATCTCCTCCCCCAGCTCTTCTTCCCATTTCCCTTTTAGTTCATCTACCATAGTCTCCCCTTCGTCCCTCATTTCCCTATATATATCTGACACCTTACCATCCCCCACCCATGTCTTTGAGATCACTCTGTCCTGCACCTCTTGTGTCGGGAGCTGCGGGAATTCCCTCACCTGTTGCCTCGCAAAAGCCCTCAGTTGCATATACCTGAATGCATTCCCTTGGGGCAACCCATATTTCTCGGTCAGCGCTCCCAGACTCGCGAACTTCCCATCCACAAACAGATCTTTCAGTTGCGTTATTCCAGCTCTTTGCCACTGTGGTAGTATGTATTGGGGGTCATGTGGGACTGGAAGCCCTAATGTCATTGGCTGACAGATCCCGGGTCCTGGTTGGCTGTTGACCTCATACTCCGCCCTGAAGGCGAAGTATAAGAAGCCGGTGCCTTCCCCCGCAGGCCAGTTTACTATCGGGCTGTTGGGGAACAGACACGCTTAATAAAGCCTCATCGACTTCATTCTATTCGTCTCACGGAGTCTTTGTGCGCCACAATTTATTAAGCGTGCCTAAAAAGGACTATGGAGCTCAGGATCATTCCAGAATGCCTGAGGATCAGCCCCCACGCAGTGAATGCGGCAGCAGCCTTCAAACACTGGCAGACTTGCTTTGAGGCCTACATCACATCGACCACAGGCCGAGTCTCAGACGAACAAAAACTGCAGGTCCTGCACTCGAGGGTGAGCACGGAGATTTTCACCCTCATTGAAGACACCCGCGATTTCCAGACGGCGTTCACAGCACTGAGAAGTCTCTACGTTCGCCCAGTTAACCAAATCTACGCTCGCTACCAGCTCGCGACAAGATGGCAAGCTCCCGGAGAATCGATGGACGAGTTCTACGCCGCGCTGCTGATTTTGGGAAGAGCCTGCAGCTGCCCGTCGGTGAATGCAAACGAACATACGGACATGTTAATGCGCGATGCTTTTGTTGCAGGTATGCAATCCTCCCAAATCCGCCAAAGACTTCTAGAAAAAGAGTCACTAGGACTCTCAGAGGCACGGGCCCTGGCAGCCTCGCTGGACGTAGCCGCGCGTAATACCCGCGCCTACGGCCCCGACCGCGCGGCAGGCCATTGGGCCCCGTACGTACCCGCCGCGGCAAACCCCCTCCCCCCCCCCCCCGGACACCCCACAGGCCGCTGTTATTTCTGCGGCCAGGCGAAGCACCCCCGACAACGCTGTCCGGCCCGCGCAGCCATCTGCAAAAGCTGCGGGAAAAAGGGCCACTATGCGGTGGTGTGCCGATCCCGCGTGGTCGCCGCCGTCCCGGGAGAACAGGGAGCCCTACAGGCAGTCTATGCCTCCCAACCCCCCCAGCACGCCATGTGCGACCCGCAGGCGCCGCCATTTTGGGTCCCGACCACCGCGGCCCCGGGAGAACTGGGAGCCCTGCACGCCGCCTACGCTCCCCAACCCCCCTCCCCGCAGTCCATGTACGACCCGTCGCCGGCGCTCCCGATTTGGGTGCCGGCCAACACTCTCCACGGAGAGGAGGGGGTTTTTCGCATCCCGAACGCCACCCTCACCCCCGTCCCGCGCCCCACGCCTGACCCGCCGGCACCGCCTACCTTGACCCCGACCACCGCTGTCCCCGGCGAGGGAGCTCCGCGCGGTGCCAGCGCTTGCGGCCCCACGACTGACCCGCCGGAGCCGCCGACCTGGGCCCTCACCCCCGTCCCGCGCCCCACGCCTGACCCGCCGGCCTGGGCCCCGACCACCGCTGTCCCCGGTGAGGGAGCTCCGCGCGGTGCCAGCGCTCGCGGCCCCACGACTGACCCGCCGGAGCCGCCGACCTGGGCCCTCACCCCCGTCCCGCGCCCCACGCCTGACCCGCCGGCGCCGCCGACCTGGGCCCTCACCCCCGTCCCGCGCCCCACGCCTGACCCGCCGGCGCCGCCGACCTGGGCCCTCACCCCCATCCCGCGCCCCACGCCTGACCCGCCAGCGCCGCCGACCTGGGCCCTCACACCCGTCCCGCGCCCCACGCCTGACCCGCCGGCGCCGCCGACCTGGGCCCTCACCCCCGTCCCGCGCCCCACGCCTGACCCGCCGGCGCCGCCGACCTGGGCCCTCACCCCCGTCCCGCGCCCCACGCCTGACCCGCCGGCGCCGCCGACCTGGGCCCTCACCCCCGTCCCGTGCCCCACGCCTGACCCGCCGGCGCAACTTACCTGGACCCCGATCACCTCCGTCCCCGGCGAGGGAGCTCCTCACGGTCCCAGCGCTCGCAGTACTGACCCGCCGGCCTGGGCCCCGACTACCGCTGTCCCCGGCGAGGGAGCTCCGCGCGGTCCTAGCGCCCGCGGCCCTGGCGCTCGCAGCCAAGGAACTCCGCGCGGTCCTAGCGCCCGCGGCCCGGGCGCTCGCAATGCAGGAACTCCGCGCGGTCCTAGCGCCCCCCAGACCCCCCAGCACTCAATGTGCGACCCGCAGACGCCGCCATTTTGGGTCCCGACCACCACGAGGGGAGGAGGGGCCCCGCCATCTTGGACCGCCCCCGACCTGTACGACGCATGGGGGCGGCCATTTTGTCCACCCCCGACGCCATCTTGTGACCCCTCAGCCACGGGCGAGGTATGGGGTGGCCATTTTGTCCATCCCCGACGCCATCTTGGACGGCAACAACGGACCCCACCCCACTACTACAACCACGGCTCGCTTCGGTTACACTCGATCAGGCTCGGCCCCGGACTCTCCAGACGACGACGACAACGGTCCTAATTAACGGCCACGAGACGCCATGCCTAGTCGACTCCGGGAGCACGGAAAGTTTTATACATCCCGACACGGTAAGATGCTGTTCCTTAACTACCTTCCCCAGCGCACAAAAGATTTGCCTAGCTGCAGGATCCCACTCCGTACAGATCCAGGGATTCTGCATAGTTACCCTAACGGTACAGGGGAGGGAATTCAAAAACTACAAACTTAACGTCCTTCCCCAACTCTGTGCCCCCACCTTGCTGGGCTTAGATTTTCAATGTAACCTACAGAGCCTTACGTTTAAATTCGGCGGCCCCATACCCCCACTCACTATCTGCGGCCTCGCCACCCTCAAGGTGCAACCCCCGTCCTTGTTTGCGAGCCTCACCCCGGATTGCAAACTCGTCGCCACTAGGAGCAGACGGTACAGCGCCCAGGACCGGACCTTCATTCGCTCCGAAGTCCAGCGGCTACTAAAGGAGGGCATAATCCAGGCCAGCAATAGTCCCTGGAGAGCACAGGTGGTAGTAGTGAAGACAGGGGAGAAACAAAGGATGGTCATTGACTATAGCCAGACCATCAACAGGTACACACAACTAGACGCGTACCCTCTCCCCCGCATATCCGACATGGTCAATCGGATTGCCCAGTATAAAGTCTTCTCCACCGTGGACCTCAAGTCCGCCTACCATCAGCTCCCCATCCGCCCAAGTGACCGCAAGTACAAAGCCTTCGAGGCAGACAGGTGGTTATACCATTTCCTACGGGTCCCTTTTGGCGTCACAAACGGCGTCTCGGTCTTCCAATGGGAAATGGACCGAATGGTTGATCAACATGGGTTACGGGCCACGTTCCCGTACCTCGACAATGTTACCATCTGCGGCCACGATCAGCAGGACCACGACGCCAACCTCCAAAAATTCCTCCAGACTGCCAAAGCCTTGAACCTCACGTACAACGAGGACAAGTGCGTTTTTAGCACCGATCGGCTAGCCATTCTGGGCTACATAGTGCGCAATGGGATAATAGGCCCCGACCCCGAACGTATGCGCACACTCATGGAATTTCCCCTCCCGCACTGCCCAAAAGCCCTGAAACGCTGCCTGGGGTTCTTTTCATACTACGCCCAGTGGGTCCCCCAGTACGCAGACAAGGCCCGCCTCCTAATACAGACCACGACTTTCCCGCTGTCGACAGAGGCTTGCCAGACTTTCAGCCGCATCAAAGCGGACATCGCAAAGGCCACGATGCGCGCCGTCGACGAGTCCCTCCCCTTCCAGGTCGAGAGCGACGCCTCTGACGTAGCTCTAGCGGCTACCCTTAACCAAGCGGGCAGACCCGTGGCCTTCTTCTCCCGAACCCTCCACGCCTCAGAAGTCCGCCACTCCTCAGTGGAAAAGGAAGCCCAAGCCAGAGTGGAAGCTGTGCGACATTGGAGGCATTACCTAGCCGGCAGGAGATTCACTCTCCTCACTGACCAACGGTCGGTAGCCTTCATGTTCGATAATGCACAGCGGGGCAAGATCAAGAACGACAAGATCTTGCGGTGGAGGATCGAACTCTCCACCTTCAACTATGAGATCTTGTACCGGCCCGGAAAGCTGAACGAGCCGTCTGATGCCCTATCCCGCGGGACATGTGCCAACGCACAAATTGACCGCCCCAAGCCCTCCACGAGGACCTCGGCCACCCGGGGGTCACTCGGTTTTACCACTTTATCAAGTCCCGCAATCTCCCATACTCTTTAGAGGAGGTCCGCACAGTCACAAGAGACTGCCACATCTGCGCAGAATGCAAACCGCATTTTTTCAGGCCAGATGGAGCGCACCTGATTAAGGCTTCCCGTCCCTTTGAACGCCTCAGTCTCGATTTCAAAGAGCACCTCCCCTCCACCGACCGCAACGCGTATTTCCTTAATGTAGTGGACGAATACTCCCGCTTCCCTTTTGCCATTCCCTGCTCGGACATGACCGCGGCCACAGTCATTAAAGCCCTGAACAGCATCTTCACGCTGTTCGGTTACCCCGCATACGTCCACAGCGACAGGGGGTCCTCTTTCATGAGTGACGAGCTGCGCCAGTTCCTGCTCAGCAAGGGCATAGCTTCAAGCAGGACGACCAGCTACAACCCCCGGGGGAACGGGCAAGTAGAAAGGGAGAACGGCACGGTCTGGAAGGCCGTCCTACTGGCCCTACGGTCCAGGGATCTCCCAGTTTCACGGTGGCAGGAGGTCCTCCCGGACGCTCTCCATTCCATCCGGTCGTTATTATGTACGAGCACTAATCAAACGCCTCACGAGCGTCTCCTTGTCTTCCCTAGGAGGTCCTCCTCTGGAACGTCGCTGCCGACCTGGCTGGCGGCTTCAGGACCCATCCTGCTCCAAAAGCACGTGCGGGCACATAAGGCGGACCCGTTGGTCGAAAGGGTTCACCTCCTCCACGCAAACCCCCAGTACGCCTACGTGGAGTACCCCGACGGCCGACAGGACACGGTCTCCCTGCGGGATCTGGCGCCCGCCGGCACCACGCACACCCCCCCGGCACCATCAACACAACCGCCCCCCTTCCTGCCACCGCCGCACCCCGCGACCGCCCCCTTCCCAGGAGGTTCAGTCCCCCTCCCCTTTGCACCGACAGCTGAAACCGTGCGGCTCCCAGAGGCGACAACGCTGGTACAAGCACCACCACCACCGCCGGGGCCGAGGCGATCGACACGGACGACCAGACCGCCCGACCGACTCGTGGCGTCGATGTAAAACAAAGATGGACTGTCCAATGAACATTTTGTTTTTCCTATATCCTCTGTAAATAGTTGTAACAGGACGATACTGTCCAATACTGTACTACCATGTAACTGTTCTATCCTCCCAGGACCAGTACTGTAAACCCTTACCACCATACGAAGCATCACCCCGCCGGGTTCATTTTGACAAGGGGTGAATGTGGTAGTATGTATTGGGGGTCATGTGGGACTGGAAGCCCTAATGTCATTGGCTGACAGATCCCGGGTCCTGGTTGGCCGTTGACCTCATACTCCGCCCTGAAGGCGAAGTATAAGAAGCCGGTGCCTTCCCCCGCAGGCCAGTTTACTATCGGGCTGCTGGGGAACAGACACGCTTAATAAAGCCTCATCGACTTCACTCTATTCGTCACACGGAGTCTTTGTGCGCCACAGCCACATTCCATATCCCCCATCCATTCCCCCCGGGGCAAACCTATGGTTGTTTCTTATCGGGGACCCCCCCCAAGGCTCCAGTCTTTCCCCTATGCCGTCTCCACTGTCCCCAAATCTTCAGTGTAGCCACCACCACCGGGCTTGTGGTGTAGTTCCTCGGTGAGAACGGCAATGGGGCTGTCACCATAGCCTGTAGGCTAGTCCCCCTACAGGACGCCCTCTCTAATCTCTTCCACGCCGCTCCCTCCTCCTCTCCCATCCACTTACTCACCATTGAAATATTAGTGGCCCAATAATACTCACTTAGGCTCGGTAGTGCCAGCCCCCACTATCCCTGCTACGCTGTAAGAATCCCTTCCTCACTCTCGGGGTCTTCCCGGCCCACACAAAACCCATGATGCTCTTTTCAATCCTTTTAAAAAAAGCCTTCGTGATCACCACCGGGAGGCACTGAAACACAAAGAGGAATCTCGGGAGGACCACCATCTTAACCGCCTGCACCCTCCCTGCCATTGACAGGGATACCATATCCCATCTCTTGAAATCCTCCTCCATTTGTTCCACCAACCGCGTTAAATTTAACCTATGCAATGTGCCCCAATTCTTAGCTATCTGGATCCCCAGGTAACGAAAGTCCCTTGTTACCTTCCTTAACGGTAGGTCCTCTATTTCTCTACTCTGCTCCCCTGGATGCACCACAAACAACTCACTTTTCCCCATGTTCAATTTATACCCTGAAAAATCCCCAAACTCCCCAAGTATCCGCATTATTTCTGGCATCCCCTCCGCCGGGTCCGCCACGTACAGTAGCAAATCGTCCGCATACAAAGATACCCGGTGCTCTTCTCCTCCCCTAAATACTCCCCTCCACTTCTTGGAACCCCTCAACGCTATCGCCAGGGGCTCAATCGCCAGTGCAATCAATAATGGGGACAGAGGGCATCCCTGCCTTGTCCCTCTATGGAGCCGAAAATATGCAGATCCCCGTCCATTCGTGACCACGCTCGCCACTGGGGCCCTATACAACAGCTGCACCCATCTAACATACCCCTCTCCAAAACCAAATCTCCTCAACACCTCCCACAAATAATCCCACTCCACTCTATCAAATGCTTTCTCGGCATCCATCGCCACTACTATCTCCGTTTCTCCCTCTGGTGGGGCCATCGTCATTACCCCTAACAACCTCCGTATATTCGTGTTCAGCTGTCTCCCCTTCACAAACCCAGTTTGGTCCTCGTGGACCACCCCCGGGACACATTCCTCTATTCTCATTGCCATTACCTTGGCCAGGACCTTGGCATCTACATTTAGGAGGGAAATAGGTCTATAGGACCCGCATTGTAGCGGGTCCTTTTCCTTCTTTAAGAGAAGCGATATCGTTGCTTCAGACATAGTCGGGGGCAGTTGTCCCCTTTCCTTTGCCTCATTAAAGGTCCTCGTCAGTACCGGGGCGAGCAAGTCCACATATTTTCTATAGAATTCGACTGGGAATCCATCCGGTCCCGGGGCCTTTCCCGCCTGCATGCTCCTAATTCCTTTCACCACTTCTTCTACCTCGATCTGTGCTCCCAGTCCCACCCTTTCCTGCTCTTCCACCTTGGGAAATTCCAGCTGATCCAAGAAGCCCATCAATCTCTCCCTCCCATCCGGGGGTTGAGCTTCATATAATTTTTTATAAAATGTCTTGAACACTCCATTCATTCTCTCCGCTCCCCGCTCCATCTCTCCTTCCTCATCCCTCACTCCCCCTATTTCCCTCGCTGCTCCCCTTTTCCTCAATTGGTGTGCCAGCAACCTGCTCGCCTTCTCCCCATATTCGTACTGTACACCCTGTGCCTTCCTCCATTGTGCCTCTGCAGTGCCTGTAGTCAGCAAGTCAAATTCTACATGTAGCCTTTGCCTTTCCCTGTACAGTCCCTCCTCCGGTGCTTCCGCATATTGTCTGTCCACCCTCAAAAGTTCTTGCAGCAACCGCTCCCGTTCCTTACTCTCCTGCTTCCCTTTATGTGCCCTTATTGATATCAGCTCCCCTCTAACCACCGCCTTCCACGCCTCCCAAACCACTCCCACCTGGACCTCCCCATTATCATTGAGTTCCAAGTACTTTTCAATGCACCCCCTCACCCTTAGACACACACCCTCATCTGCCATTAGTCCCATGTCCATTCTCCAGGGTGGGCGCCCTCCTGTTTCCTCCCCTATCTCCAAGTTTACCCAGTGTAGAGCGTGATCCGAAATGGCTATAGCCGTATACTCCGTTCCCCTCACCTTCGGGATCAATGCCCTACCCAGCACAAAAAAGTCTATTCGCGAGTAGACTTTATGGACATAGGAGAAAAACGAGAACTCCTTACTCCTAGGTCTGCTAAATCTCCACGGGTCTACACCTCCCATCTGCTCCATAAAATCTTTAAGTACCTTGGCTGCTGCCGGCCTCCTTCCAGTCCTGGACTTCGACCTATCCAGCCCTGGTTCCAACACCGTATTAAAATCTCCCCCCATTATCAGCTTTCCCATCTCTAGGTCCGGAATGCGTCCCAGCATCCGCCTCATAAAATTGGCATCATCCCAGTTCGGGGCATATACGTTTACCAAAACCACCGTCTCCCCCTGTAGTTTGCCACTCACCATCACGTATCTGCCCCCGTTATCCGCCACTATAGTCTTTGCCTCGAACATTACCCGCTTCCCCACTAATATAGCCACCCCCCTGTTTTTCGCATCTAGTCCCGAATGGAACACCTGCCCCACCCATCCTTTGCATAGCCTAACCTGGTCTATCAGTTTCAGGTGCGTTTCCTGTAACATAACCACATCTGCCTTAAGTTTCTTAAGGTGTGCGAGTACCCGTGCCCTCTTTATCGGCCCGTTCAGCCCTCTCACGTTCCACGTGATCAGCCGAGTTGGGGGGCTTCCTACCCCCCCCCCTTGTCGATTAGCCATCACCTTTTTCCAGCTCCTCACCCGGTTCCCACGCAGCTGTATCTCCCCCAGGCGGTGCCCCCCCGCCCATCCTCTCCCATACCAGCTCCCCCCTCTCCCCAGCAGCAGCAACCCAGTAATTCCCCCCTCCCACCCCCCCCGCTAAATCCCCCGCTAGCGTAATTACTCCCCCCATGTTGCTTCCAGAAGTCAGCAAACTCTGGCTGACCTCGGCTTCCCCCCGTGACCTCGGCTCGCACCGTGCGACGCCCCCTCCTTCCTGCTTCTCTATTCCCGCCATGATTATCATAGCGCGGGAACCAAGCCCGCGCTTCTCCCTTGGCCCCGCCCCCAATGGCCAACGCCCCATCTCCTCCACCTCCCCTCCTCCCCCATCACCACCTGTGGGAGAGAGAAAAGTTACCACATCGCAGGATTAGTACATAAAACCCCTCTTTGCCCCCCACATTCGCCCCACCACTTTGTTCGAACGTTCTTTTTAATAACCCGCTCATTCCAGTTTTTCTTCCACAATAAAAGTCGCTTCATCCGCCGTCTCAAAGTAGTGGTGCCTCCCTCGATATGTGACCCACAGTCTTGCCGGTTGCAGCATTCCAAATTTTATCTTCTTTTTATGAAGCACCGCCTTGGCCCGATTAAAGCTCGCCCTCCTTCTCGCCACCTCCGCACTCCAGTCTTGATAAACGCGGATCACCGCGTTCTCCCATTTACTGCTCCGAGTTTTCTTCGCCCATCTAAGGACCATTTCTCTATCCTTAAAACGGAGGAATCTCACCACTATGGCTCTGGGAATTTCTCCTGCTCTCGGTCCTTGCGCCATCACTCGGTATGCTCCCTCCACCTCCAACGGACCCGCCGGGGCCTCCGCTCCCATTAACGAGTGCAGCATCGTGCTCACATATGCCCCGACGTCCGCTCCCTCCACACCTTCAGGAAGACCAAGAATCCTCAGGTTGTTCCTCCTTGCGTTGTTTTCCAGTGCCTCCAACCTTTCCACACATCGTTTCTGATGTGCCTCCTGCGTCTCCGTCTTCACCACCAGGCCCTGTATATCGTCCTCATTCTCGGCTGCCTTTGCCTTCACGACCCGAAGCTCCCGCTCCTGGGTCTTTTGTTCCTCCTTTAGCCCTTCGATCGCCTGTAGTATCGGGGCCAACAGCTCTTTCTTCATTTCCTTTTTGATCTCTTCCACACAGCATTTCAAGAACTCTTGTTGTTCAGGGCCCCATGTTAAACTGCCACCTTCCGACGCCATCTTGGTTTTTGCTTGCCTTCCTTGCCGCTGTTCTAAAGGATACACTGCAATCTGGCCACTCTCTCCTCCTTTTTCCATCCGTATCCAGGGGGGATTCCCTTCTGGTTTACCGCACAGTGTTTTTAGCCGTCAAAATTGCCGTTGGGGCTCCTATCAAGAGCCCAAAAGTCCGTTTCACAGGGAGCTGCCGAAACGTGCGACTCAGCTGGTCATCGCCGCACCCGGAAGCCCTCTATGTCCTCCCTAACCTCTGCGCTGCACTTATCCTTGGTCTGGATTTTCAGTGCAACCTCCAGAGCCTGACCCTTAAATTCAGCAGACCCTTACCACCCCTCACTGTGTGCGGCCTCGCGACCCTAAAGGTCGATCCTCCTTCCCTTTTTGCCAATCTAATTCCAGATTGCAAACCCGTCACCACCAGGAGCAGACGGTACAACACCCAGGATAAGGCCTTCGTCAGGTCCGATGTCCAGCGGTTGCTTCAGGAGGGAGTTATCGAGGCCAGCAACAGCCCCTGGAGAGCTCAAGTGGTAGTGGTTAAGTCTGGGGAGAAAAACCGAATAGTCGTGGACTACAGCCAGACCATCAACAGGTGCACGCAGCTCGACGCGTACCCACTTCCAAGCATATCTGACATGGTTAACCAGATTGCACAGTACCGGGTCTCCTCAACGGTGGACCTGAAATCCGCCTACCACCAGCTCCCCATCCGTAAATCGGACCCGCCATACACCGCCTTCGAGGCAGACGGCCAACTATATCACTTCCTTAGGGTCCCCTTCGGCGTCACCAATGGGGTTTCGGTCTTCCAAAGGGAGATGGACCGAATGGTCGACTGGTACGGCTTGCGGGCCACGTTTCCGTACCTAGACAATGTGACCATCTGCGGCCATAATCAGCAGGACCACGACGCCAACCTAGCTAAATTTCTCCGCACTGCCACTCTCCTCAACCTCACGTATAACAATGAGAAGTGTGTGTTCCGTACAAAGCTCTTAGCCATCCTCGGCTACGTGGTCCAGAATGGAGTTCTGGGGCCCGATCCCGACCGCATGCGCCCCCTCATGGAGCTTCCCCTCCCCCACTGCCCGAAGGCCCTCAAACGCTGCCTGGGGTTCTTCTCATATTACGCTCAGTGGGTCCCAAACTATGCGGACAAGGCCCGCCCACTCATATAGTCCACTCATTTCCCCCTGACTGCTGAGGCCCAACAGGCTTTCGCCTGGATCAGAGCTGATATTGCCAAAGCTGGAATGCACGCTGCAGACGAAACACTTCCTTTCTAAGTAGAAAGCGACGCATCGGACGTCGCCCTTGCCGCCACCCTCAACCAGGCAGGCAGGCCCGTGGCATTCTTTTCCTGCACCCTCCATGCCTCCGAAATTCGGCACTCATCCATCATAAAGGAGGCCCAGGCTATCGTTGAGGCTGTGCGACATTGGAGGCATTACCTGGCCGGCAGGATATTCACTCTCCTCACTGACCAACGGTCGGTAGTCTTCATGTTCAATAACACACATCGGGGTAAGATCAAAAATGACAAAATCTTGCGGTGGAGAATCGAGCTCTCCACCTATAACTACGAGATTAAGTATCGCCCTGGCAAACTCAACAAGCCCCCAGACGCCCTATCCCGAGGTACATGTGCCAGCGCACAGGTGGACCGGCCATACACCGCTTTAGAGGCAGACAACCGGCTATATCACTTCCTTAGGGTCCCCTTTGGCGTCACCAATGGGGTTTCAGTCTTCCAAAGCTAGATGGACCGAATGGTCGACTGGTACGGCTTGCAGGCCACGTTTCCGTACCTAGACAATGTGACCATCTGCGGCCATGATCAGCAGGACCACGACGCCAACCTCGCTAAATTTCTCCGCACCGCCACTCTCCTCAACCTCACGTATAACAAGGAGAAGTGTGTGTTCCGTACAAAGCTCTTAGCCATCCTCGGCTACGTGGTCCAGAATGGAGTTCTGGGGCCCGATCCCGACCGCATGCACCCCCTCATGGAGCTCCCCCTCCCCCATTGCCCGAAGGCCCTCAAACGCTGCCTGGGGTTCTTCTCATATTACGCTCAGTGGGTCCCAAACTATGCGGACAAGGCCCGCCCACTCATATAGTCCACTCATTTCCCCCTGACGGCTGAGGCCCAACAGGCTTTCGCCCGTATCAGAGCTGATATTGCCAAAGCTGGAATGCACGCTGTAGACGAAACATTTCCTTTCTAAGTAGAAAGCGACGCATCAGACGTCGCCCTTGCCGCCCTTCCCTAACCCTCAACCAGGCAGGCAGGCCCGTGGCATTCTTTTCCCGCACCTCCATGCCTCCGAAATTCGGCACTCATCCGTCGAAAAGGAGGCCCAGGCTATCGTCGAGGCTGTGCGACATTGGAGGCATTACCTGGCCGGCAGGAGATTCACTCTCCTCACTGACCAACGGTCGGTAGCCTTCATGTTCAACAACACACAGCGGGGCAAGATCAAAAATGATAAAATCTTGCGGTGGAGAATCGAGCTCTCCACCTATAACTACGAGATTAAGTATCGCCCTGGCAAACTCAACAAGCCCACAGACGCCCTATCCCGAGGTACATGTGCCAGCGCACAGGTGGACCGACTCCGGGCCCTGCACGACAGCCTTTGTCACCCAGGGGTCACTTGGTTGTACCACTTCATTACGGCACAAAATTTTCCCTACTCCGTCGAGGAAGTAAGGATGATACCAAGGACTGCCAGGTCTGTGCGGAGTGCAAGCCGCACTTCTACCGGCCGGACCGCACGCACCTGGTGAAGGCCTCCCGCCCCTTTGAACGCCTCAGCGTGGATTTCAAAGGCCCCCTCCCCTCCTCCGACCGACACAAGTATTTCCTCAGTGTGATCGATGAATACTCCCGTTTTCCCTTCGCCATCCCATACCCCGACATGATGTCTGCCACCTTCATTAAAGCCCTTAATTCTATCTTCACTCTGTTCGCCTTCCCCGCCTACATCCACAGTGACAGGGGATCCTCATTTATGAGTGGTGAGCTACGTCAGTTCCTGCTCAGCAGGGGTATCGCCTCCAGCAGAACGACGAGCTACAACCCCCGGGGAAACGGACAGGTAGAAAGGGAGAATGGGACGGTATGGAGGGCCGTCCAGCTGGCCCTACGGTCCAGAAATCTCCCGGCCTCCCGCTGGCAAGAGGTCCTCCCTGATGCACTACATTCCATTCGCTTATTACTCTGCACTGCTACTAACAGTACACCACATGAACGTCTTTTTGCCTTCCCCAGGAAGTCCACATCTGGGGTATCACTCCCAACTTGGCTCACAGCTCCGGGAACCGTGCTTCTCCATAAACATGTGCGGATCCACAAGGCGGATCCGTTGGTGGAAAGAGTGCACCTGCTCCACACAAACCCACAGTACGCCTACATGGCGTTCCCCAATAGCTGCCAGGATACCGTCTCCCTCAGGGACCTGGCACCAGCAGGTTCCAGCCCCGCACCACCCCCATTGCCCCCAGCGCCACCCTCCCCTCCCCCGCCACCCCCATCACCCCCCCATAGGACTGTCCATCGTCCCCCTGCTCACCCTCGTTGATGAAGAGGATTTCGGCACGCTCCCGGAGTCAACTTCGACCACGACAGCACCAACATCGCCGGCTCCACTTCGTCGATCTCAGAGGACGATCAAGGCGCCGGAACGGCTGAACCTCTGACCGGCCCACCGGATGACCAGAGACATTTTTTTACTGTTCTGTATATATTAAAGATTGCGAATTGTATATAGTTATCCACCACCCCCGCCGGACTCAATTTTAACAGGGGGTGAATGTGGTAAACCACTGTGTATTAAGGGTTGTACGGTAGAACCTGCACTACAGGTTCACCTGGGCCCCTGCATGCTAGCTCCGCCCAGGAGCCGGGTTATAAATATGCGTCAGATACTAATAAAGCCTCAGTTTGAATTCAACTTTGTCTCCAGCCAAATTGATCGTGCCTCAATTAACTAAATCGAAATTCCGCGGATGTTATGAAACTTTGTCTCTCGGTCGTTAGTCAGGTCTCTATATTACTCGCCTGGTAACATAATTGCAATGCTAATGCTATTTTTGACAACTTCACTTGTGCTGCTTCTCAAACTTACTTTAAGGCGTTCGTTGTTTTCAGCCACTTATATTTGATTGATCTGTCTCATTTATTTGTCTCTCTGGCACAAAGACTAGTCGTACAGGAGAAATTATTGATGACCGGGTCTATTTATAACCAATTGTCCTGCCGTGTCCCTTCTGATTGGTGTGATGGAACATTAGACACACCGTACCTACGTTCAGGCGAGTGTCCGTTTGCAGAGAGCTTGGATTTCAGGGAGTGGATGCCCGCAGTCAGTTTATTTGTTACGAAGTCGCTCTTAATTGTAACTGATTCCTCTTTGTAAAAAAAAAACTCGTTATTTCACCCAAGCCTTTCTGCTCCCTCCTTCCTAGTGGAATGTCATTCTGTGAGGGGTGAATGGTCCTCTTGCAGTATCCATGACCCGGCCCCTCCCCCCGGGTGAGGGGGTGGGGTGGTCAGTGGCTACTCACTTGTTAGTTTCAAGGTACGTGGTTGTCGGCGTGGAGACGTCACAAAGCCCGCCTAGTGCTGAAACTCATGCCAACTGCAAGCTGCCAGCTACCCAAACCTGTCCCCTCTCTCCTACTGGAATCCAAAGCAGCATGTTCACTTGACTTCACCCATACCGAAGCCCGAAAGCCTGCGAAGGGATGTCAAGCTCTTCCAATTGGAAGAACCGCCCTGATATGTGGAGTCCCGACCAGTGCAATCGATTCGCGGCAGACCGAGTGTGGTTTGTTGATATTGGGGGTAGGTTACTGGGGCGCTGGGAAGGGGTTGTCCACTTTGGAAGTTTGAAATCCATTCAGTGGGGTCATGTACATTTGTGGAAGTTTTGCTTCTTTATTACAATATCAAAATATGTATCTTTTTTAGGTAAGATTCGAATATCTCAACGCTACGTTTACTGGGGATCCAACGTGAACCCAAATACGCGTTAATACTTGTTTCGAAAAATATCAATCTGAAAAGGATAGGGATCAAATTTGTCACTGCAGGAAACTATAACTTCCCCTTTGAACATGTCACAAGATTAAGCCCTTCAGGCATTTATTCATTTATGATTGAAAGGTTGCCCAAGCGACATAATTAATGCCCAACACGGATTCTTAAAATATCTTGACGTTTTTTTAGTTCTTGCAATGGAATTTGTGAACCTTTCCCTTTCAAATAAAGAGGTGCCGGATAGAAAGAAAGAAGTATGTTACGGGAATTATATGGAATGACAAGAGACAGGGCGTCAGTAACTTTCCATTGACGACACTAATCATTCAGTATCTTTATTGCCATAGTAGCACAGAGGGAATTGCGCCATAAGACGAGCGGAAGTTACTATTGGTGTGTGAATGAAACTATTTAAATAAGTTAAAAGCCAGGTGGTACCTTACTTGTGTCACCGTCCAAATGGAAGTCTTCCTCCCATGTTAATATTTAAATATTTATCGAGGACTGATGGAAGTGCTTACACTTTTTTAAGTTAACTTTTTATAAATTTAGAGTACGCAAATACTTTTTTCCAATTAAGGGGCAATTTAGCATGGCCAATCCACCTAACAAGCACATCTTTGGGTTCTGGGGGTGAGACCCACGCAAATACAGGGAGAATGTGCAAACTCCACACGGACAGTGACCCAGAGCCAGAATTGAACCTGGGACCTCGGCGCCGCGAGGCACTAACCACTGCGCCATCTTGCCGCTCCTATTAAGTTAACATCTGAAACCAATCGTGGGTGATGTTTTTAAAACCGCTTGCGAAAAGGGATTTTTCAAAAAATTGGGATTGACTCCACATCGGAGTGATTAGCTATGGTGTGAAACACAGTTGATGTGAAACCACTACTTACAGCGGGTCTGTTGGCGCTTCTGTTTGAATCGGGCTGGTCCTCATATTTTAACTTAATTATGCAAAAAGAATAAAAATAGATTATTATCCGTATCTATCATAGCCTAGATTCATACTACAGTACTTTCTCCTCTTTTTGGGTACCTTGGCTTGTTCCACACCCCACTCACCTTTTCATTCTCTGCTATACCCATGTAAACACAAAATCTCACCATGTTTTTTCTTCACTGACTTCCTCCGTGAGCTTCTGCATTGAATATCTTCTCATCCTCTGCATTTTAACCTTCATCTCAACCAACTCATCATGCTCTCTCTCTCCTCCATGTAAACTGTCAATTTATATTCATTTAAAACAATATATTTTATTCGACAAATTTTTAACATTTTCACCATACAAAAGAAAAACAAGAACAACCCCAACAATATTTTTAAAAAAACAATCCCACCCAAACCAAAGAAACCACTCCCCGATTTCCCCCCTCAACAGTCAACGGTAATCATCTCCTGAAAGTGCATAATGAACAAACCCCTCCTTCGCCCCCTCAGCTCAAACTGCACCTTCTCCAGGGTCAAAAGCTCCAGCAGGTCTCCCCATCATGCCGAGGCACGTTGTGGAGAGACTGACGTCCACTCCAATAGGATCCGCTCATGAGCGATCAGCGAGGCGAAGGCTAAAACATACGCTCCCACTTGCAACTCGGGCCGGTCCGACACACTGAATATGGCTTCTAGGGGATCGGGCTCCACATCAATATGCAAGACCCCTGAGATAGTGCAAAATACCTCCCGCCAAAACCTTTCCAGCTTTGGGCAGGGCCAAAACTACGAACATGGTTCAAGGGACCCTCCCACATCACTCACAGAAATTCTCCACCCCCTCGAACAGCTGGCCCACTCTTACTTTTGTGAGGTTCACCCTATGTATGACTTTCAGCTGTATCAGCCCCAGCCTCACACACGAGGTTGAGGCATTCGCCCTCCGCAGCACCTCACATCATAGTCCCTCTTCCAACCCCCCCCCCCCCCGCCCCCCCAACCCCCTGGATCCTCCTCCCACTTTGCCTTAATCCCATCCATAAACACCCTGTCCTCCTCCAGGATCTTCCCATAGATTGCTGTAACACCCCTCCTGTCCAGCCCTCCCGCTGGTATAACCGCCTCCAGCAACCAAGAGGCCGCGCTTTCGGGAAGGTCAGGGAAACCTTTCTTGCGAAGTCCCGAACCTGCCGGTACCTAAACCTGTGCCAAACTATACTTCTCTTCCAACTCCTCCGGCTCGCGAATTCCCAATTTATATTCATGACCACCCGTCATCTTGCCCTCTCATCTGGTCTCACCACTCCTATCCTGTCAATCACAGATAAGGCTATCTCTAATCACTTCCTTGTATCACTCTACCCAACCGCCTTTTGCACCTCCAATTCATCAACAACTGCAGTTTGAAAATCCCAACTGTCTATCCTTCGGCCCTCCATTTTCCCCACAATTTCTGTAGCTTCTGATTTGCTCAACTCCGTCCTCACCTAGTCTCCAATAAAGCCATGACTCTCAACCTGACTATTCCATGGTATGGCCTTCACATTAACTCCCTTAGGTCCAAGGACCACAGACATGAATGGTTATGGCAAATAACTAGATTATCCATTCAACATCAGACCTGATTGGATCACATAAAGCACAATTGGGTCCTGCTCTCACATTTTCTTTATTGTAAACTGTCTTCTTAAACCCCTCTACCCTAACTCCCCCACCAACCCTCCAACAATAAGTGCAGGGAGCTCATGAACTTGTTTGTCATGAAGATGGAGACCATTTGATCAACTGCCTCTACCAGCTTTCCCCCTTCCCTGTCGTAGGCTCAAATTTGCATCCTTTTCCAATTTGTCTCGTATCTCCCCTCATGGCCTCTCTGAGTTCATCTAACTCTAACCCATGAGACCCGCCTCCTGCCCCCTTGGCCTTATTCCCATTCATAGAATTTACAGTGCAGAAGGAGGCTATTCGGCCCATCGAGTCTGCACCAGCCCTTACAAAGAGCACCCTACTCAAGCCCACGTCTCTACCCTATCCCCGTAACCCAGTAACCCCCATTTAACCTTTTTTGGACACTAAGGGCAATTTATCATGGCCAATCCACCTAACCCATACATCTTTGGACTGTGGGAGGAAACCGGAGCACCCGGAGGAAACCCATGCACACACGGGGAGAACGTGCAGACTCCGCACAGACAGTAACCCAAGCCGGGAATCGAACCTCAGACCCTGGAGCCATGAAGCAACTGTGCTAACCGCTATTCTACCGTACTGCCCACTTTTTTTTTAAAGGATCGTCCCTTTAGTCTGAGATGGTAACCTCTGGTTCTAGTTTTTCCTACAAGTGGAAACATCCTCTCCACGTCCACTCTATCCAGGCCTCGCCGTATCTTGGTAAGTTTCAATAAGATCCCCCCTCATCCTTTTAAACTCCAACGAGTACAGACCCAGAGTCCTCAGCCGTTCCTCATACGGCATGTTCTTCATTCCAGGGATCATTCTTGTGAACCTCCTGTGGACCCTTTCCAAGGCCAGCATATCCTTCCTGAGGATATACTCCAAATGAGGTCTAACCAGAGCCTTATACAGCCTCAGAAGTACATCCCTGGTCTTGTACCTCGAACTACCCAATCTCCCTTCCTGGTCCCCTAGTTAACAAAATCAGCTAACCATTTTGTCTCTCTCTTCGGGTGATATTCCTCTCTCCTTTAAACCTGCTGTCATTACCTCTCTTCTCAAAAAAAAAACCTTGATCTCACCATTGTTGCAAACCACCCCATCTCCAACCTCCCTTTCCTGCTCAAAGTCCTTGAACATATTTTCACCTTCCAAATCCATGCCTACCTTTCAACACACCAAGTCAATCAGATTTCTTCCCCATTACACTCCAAATCTGCTCTTCTCAAAGTCACAAATATACTATATGACTGTGACAAAGATAAACCACCTCTTCTCATCCTTCTCAAACTGCATGCAGCCTTTGACATGGCTAACCACATCACTCTTTTCCAAAGTCTCTCCGTTGTCATCTAGTGAGGAGGGAGTGCACAAACTTGGTTCCATTCTCATCCTTATATTGCAGCTAGAGAATTTATTTTAATGGCTTCTCTTCCTGGTCCCACACTGTTACTTCATGTGACTTCCTAGTCCCCTTCTATTTCTCAGCTACATGCAACATCATCTGAAAACACAGGTAATAATACTGATAATAATCTTTTATTGTCACAATTATGAAGTTACTGTGAAAAGCCCCTTGTCGCCACATTCCAGCGCCTGTTCGGGTATTTCTCTGAAAGGTGAAACTGATGAAAACTTATGGTTTGTGTAACGTGAAGAACCTGATTTGTTTTTTTAGGATAAATAAGCCAAAACAAAGCAAAATTTCACAATTACTTTGGACATCTTTCTTGGAGTCAAGTTTGACTTTAAACTTGCAAACAGTCTGGTTTAGCCTCAGAGAGATACCAGGGTGAGGGGTGGCGTTTCTAACTATGGAATGGAGTGTATAGCAAAGATCAAAGATTTTTGTTTGTCCAGAGTTCAATTGGAGGAAATTTCTGCTCATCCAGTACGTGATAAGCACTCTTATAATTAAGCAACAGTGGAGGAGTCTTATAATTAAGCAACAGAGGTGTGGGTGAAGGAGGGCTGTGTGCCATCAACCTACATTTGAAAACTAATGCTGTATGGATCATCATTTGTATAACAAGGGATCTTGTTGGTATACATTTGGGTTCTACTGCTGCGCTAGTAAATATTAGGCAGCACAGGCTAAGTCTTGAGTGCAAGGGACGCTTACAGACATGACCAGTGCTATAGAACCTGAGAGATTATCTAATCCAGAGCTAATATCAGTTAAAACAATATACCCTTAAAATTAAAGTGAATTGTTAAAAAAAGTATAATAACATTTATAATCTGATGCAAATTTTCCTGCAGTGGGCATTAGTATTCCAGACATTATGGTATGATCTGGACAGAAAAAATAAATGATCAGTTAAAGGCTGCTGAAGTTAATGACAAGCACTTGAAGGATTTGTTTGTGAAGTCTTTTGGGCAGTTGATGATAGAATTTTGTTTTTTTTCTAAGTGAGACAGCGATAAGGGCACAATTAGCCTGAACAGTCTAGGACACGAAAGAGGAAATTAATCATGGATGCGTACCCTGCATAACATCCAATATTTCTACATGCTCAATATGAACATGTATAGACATCAGGGGAGGACAAATCCAGTTTCAACTCTTAATTGACCACATGATTGAATATCCTGGCAAAGATGTTATTTGAATAAAGTCACTTGGTTCATGTATCTATAGAGCTCTATCCAAGCAAGGAACTCTTTCCTATAAAGAGTTGCAAAGCTAACATTTTACCTTTATTGCAAGATTTTCAGTGATAGATTTTCTTATTCAGTTAGAGTCTGAAAATAAGCTTCTAAAAGTGGATTATATTACAGACACGGTAAAGTCTAATTTTTGCTCTCCCATTTATGCGCATCAGCAGCAAGGGCAGCATTATTGCCCATTTCCACTCTTCATTGAGAAGGCATGAGGTAGGGCGGCACAGTGGTTAGCACTGATGTCTCACGATGCCGAGGACCCGGGTTCGTTGTCAGCCCCGGGTCACTGTCCATGTGGAGTTTGCACACTCTCCCCGTGCCTGCGTGGGTCTCACCCCCACAACCCAAAAAGATGTGCACGGTAGGCCAATTGGCCACACTAAATTGCCCCATAATTGGAAAAAAAGAATTGGGTACTCTAAATTTAAAAAAAAGAAAAAAAAAGAGAAGGCTTCCTGAACTGCTGCAGTCATGTGGTGAGGGAATGCCAACAATGCTGTCAGGGACGGTTTTCCTGCAACAGTGCAGGAATGCATTATAGTTTGAAGTTAGAATGATGTGTGATTGGAAGGGAACTTGTTCCCTTGTGTCTGCTAACTTTGTTCTTCGAAGTGCAAATGTTCTTGTAGATGTACACATTGCTGCCATGGCACCGATGGTGGAAGAAATTAATGTTTAAGGTGGTAGATGGGGTGCTAATGAAGCAGGCTGCTTTGTCTCAGATGGTGTCAAGCTTCTTGAATGTTATTGGAGGCGCACTCATCTAGGCAAGTGGAAAGTTGTCCTGGCTTGTGCCTTGAAGATGGTGAACAGGCTTTGGGCAGTCAGGAGGTGGGTTTCTCCACATTTCCAACCTCTGACCTACACTTGTAGCTACAGTATTATGGCTGGTCCAGTTAAAGTTTCTGATCAACGGTAACCTCCAGGATGTTGATGGTGGAGGATCTTACCATGGTAATGCCATTGAATGCCAAGGGAGATGGTCATTGCCTGACACTTGTGTGGTGTGAACATTACTCGCCAGTTATCAGCCAAGCCTGAATTTTAACAACAAGGACTCCATCTTGACAACAAGGACTCCTACATCAGACTTCTATTTATTGACTACAGCTCCGCCTTCAACTCCATAATCCCACCCAAGCTCATATCAAAGCTCCAAAACCTAGGTCTTGGCTCCTCACTCTGCAACTGGATCCTCAACTTTCTGACCCACAGACCACAATGAGTAAGAATAAACAACAACACCTCCTCCACAATAGTCCTCAGTACCAAGGCCATGCAAAGCTGCGCATTAGCCCCCTACTATATTTCCTGTACACACACAACTGCGTGGCAAAATTTGGTTCCAACTCCATCCACAAGTTTGCTGACGATACGACCATAGTGGGCCGGATCTCAAATAACAATGAGTCAGAATACAGGAGGGAGATAAAGAACCTAGTGGAGTGGTGCAGCGACAACAATCTCTCCCTCAATGCCAGCAAAACTAAAGAGCTGGTCATTGACTTCAGCAAAGTACTGTACACACCCCTGTCAGCATCAACGGGGCCGAGGTGGAGATGGTTAGCAGTTTCAAATTCCTAGGGATACACATCTCCAAAAATCTGTCCTGGTCCACCCATGTCGACGCTACCACCAAGAAAGCACAACAGCGCCAATACTTCCTCAGAAAACTAAGGAAATTCAGCATGTCCACATTAACTTTTGCCAACCTTTACAAATGCACCATAGAAAGCATCCTATCTGGCTGCATCACAGCCTGGTATGGCAACTGCTCAGGCCAAGACCGCAAGAATCTTCAGAGAGTCATGAACACAGCCCAGTCCACCACACAAACCTGCCTCCTATCCATTGACTCCATCTACACCTCCCGCTGCCAGGGGAAAGCGGGCAGCATAATCAAAGACCCCTCCCACCCAACTTACTCACTCTTCCAACTTCTTCCATCAGGCAGGAGATACAAAAGTCTGAGAACACGCACGAACAGACTCAAAAACAGCTTCTTCCCCACTGTTACCAGACTCCTAAATGACCCACTTATGGACTGACCTCATTAACACTACACCCCTGTATGCTTCACCTGATGCCGGTGGTTATGTAGTTACATTGTGTACCTTGTGTTGCCCTATTATGCATTTTCTTTTCTTTTCTTTTCATGTACTTAATAACTTGTTGAGCTGCTCGCAGAAAAATACTTTTCACTGTACTTACACGTGACAATAAACAAATCCAATTCAAATGTTGTTCAACTCTTGTTGCATGTGGGCACAGTCTAATTCAGTATCTGAGTTGTGAATGATCCTTAATACTGTACAATCATCACCAAACATTCCCACTTCTAATCTCATGTTGGAGAGAAGATCACTGATGTAGTTCCTGAAAATGGTTGGTCCTAGGACACGACCCAAAGGAATTTTTGAAGTGATATTCTGGGGCTGAGATGATTGGCCTTTAAAAACCATAATCATTTGTCTTTGTACTAGGTAAGATTCCAACCCATGGAGAGTTTTCCATTGACTTCACTTTTGCTAGGGCATCTTGATCCACATCTGGTCAAATGCTGCCTTGATGTCAAGGACATGTACTCTCACCTTACCCCTGGAATTCAGGTGTTTTGTCCGTTATTGGACCAAGGATGCAAGGAGCTCCAAACCAAGAGGTGGAACCCAAACTGAACATCAGTAAGTAGGTTATTGCTGTGTAAGTGCGCTGGATAGCACTGCCAACATCTTTCAACAGTTCGCTGGTGATTGAGAGTAAACAGTAGACAGATGAGATGGTAAATGACCAGATTGGATTGGGCCTGCTTTTTGTGGAGCAATGTTGAGCAAAGTTCTAAAATGTCACAGATGCTACTGTTGTAGCTGTAGGTCCCAGGTCTGATCCCGGCTCTGGGTCACTGTCCGTGTGGAGTTTGCACATTCTCCCCGTGTTTGCGTGGATTTCGCCCCCACAACCCAAAAATGTGCAGGGTAGGTGCATTGGCCACGCTAAATTGCCCCTTAATTGGAAAAAATGAATTGGGTACTCTAAATTTTAAAAAAATGTTTGGAGTCTTCAGTACAATAGTTGAGATGGTCAGGGCCCATATTCTTTGCTATGTGCAGTGCATTCAGCTGTTTTTTGATATCACATGGATTTAATCAAATTGGCTGAAGACTTGCATCAAAACGCCAGTACTCTCCAAAGGGAGGCCGACATTAATCTTTCACTCATCACTTCTGGCAGAAGCTGGTTGAAAATACTTCAGCCTAGCATTTTGCACTGACATCCTGGGCTTAGCTATCATTGAGAATGGGGATGTTTGTGGAGCCTGCCCATTAGTTGTTTAATTATACACCAGCATTCATGACTGAATATGGCAACACTGCAGAGCTTTGATCTGACGTGTTGCTTGTGGAATTGCTTAGCTCTTGTCTATATGTTCCTTTTGCTGTTTTTCTGGCACGGATAGAGGATTGGCTGACTGACAAAGGCAAAGAGTGGGGACAAAGGGGTCTTTTTCAGGATGGCAGCCAGAGACTAATGGTGTTCCTCAGGGGTCAGTGTTGGGACCACAACTATTAACGATATGCATTAACGATCTGGAAGTAGGAACTGAGGGCATTGTTGCTAAGTTTGCAGATGATACAAATATATGTAAAGGGAAAGATAGTGTTGAGGAAGCGGGGAGGCTGCAGAAGGACTTGGACAGGCTAGGAAAGTGGGCAAAGAAATGGCAGATGGAATACAATGTGGATAAGTGTGAGGTTATGCACTTCGGTAGGAAGAACAGAGGCAGGGATTACTTTCTAAACGGGGAAAGGCTTCAGAAATTTAAAACACAAAGGGACTTAGGAGTCCTAGTTCAGGATTCTCTTAAGGTTAACATGCAGGTTCAGTTGGCAGTTAGGAAGGCAAATGCAATGTTCATTTTGAGAGAGCTAGAATACAAGAGCAGGGATGTACTGCTGAGGCTGTATAAGGTTCTGGTCAGACCCCATTTGGAATATTGTGAGCAGTTTTGGGTCCTGTGTCTAAGGAAGAATGTGCTGGCCTTGGACAGGGTCCAGAGGAGGTTCATCAGAATGATCCCTGGAATGAAGGGCTTGTCATATGAGGAGCGGTTGAGAACTCTGGGTCTGTACTTGATAGTGTTTAGAAGGATGAGGGGGGATCTCATTGAAATTTACAGAATACTGAGAGGCCTAGATAGGATGGACATGGAGAAGAGGTTTCTACTAGTCGGAGAACCTAGGACCAGAGGGCACAGCTTCAGAATGAAGGGCCAATCTTTTAAAACTGAGATGAGGATGAATTTCATCAGCCAGAGTGTGGTGAATCTGTGGAACCCCATTGCCACAGAAGGCTGTGGAGACCAAGTCACTGAGTGTCTTTAAGACAGATAGTTAGGTTCTTGATTAATCAAGGGATCAGGGGTTATGGGGAAGAAGGCAGGAGAATGGGTATTAAAGACATATAAGATTAATCTTTATTGTCACAAGTAGGTTTACATTAACACTGCAATGAAGTTACTGTGAAAAGCCCCTAGTCGCCACATTCCAGCACCTGTTCGGTTACACAGAGGGAGAGTTCAGAATGTCCAAATGACCTAACAGCACGTCTTTCGGGACTTGTGGGAGGAAACCGGAGCACCCGGAGGACATCCACGTAAACACGGGGTGAATGAGCATACTTCACACAGACGGTGACCCAAGTCGGGAATCGAACCTGGGACCCTGGAGCTGTGAAGCAACAGTGCTACCCACTGTGCTACCGTGCTAGCTGTCGCCATGATCAAATAGCGGATCAAACTTGATAGACCGAATGGCCTAATTCTGCTCCTATATCTTATGGTCTTTAGCATGCATGTAATCTTGTAGCTTCACCAAGTTGGCATCTCATTTTTAGGTATGCCTGGTGCTGTTCCTGGCATGCTTTACTACACTTTTCATTGAACTAGCATTGGTCCCTTAAACTGTGGTAATGCTAGAGTGAGAGATATGCAGGTCATGAAGTTACAGATTGTGGGTGAATACGGAACGGTGGCACAGTGATTAACACTGCTGCCTCACAGTGCAGGGTCCCAGATTTGATTCTGGCCTTGGGTGACTATCTGTGTGGAGTTTGTATCTTTCCTTCGGGTGCTCGGGTTTCTTCCCACAGTCCAAAGATGTGCAGGTTAGGTGAATTGGCCATGCTAAAATTGTCCCTTTGTGTCAAAAGATGTGCAGATTTTAGGTGGGGTGACGGAGATTAGACGTGGGAGTGGGCCTGGGTGGGGTGCTCTTTCAGAGGGTCGGTGCTGACTCAATAGGCCGAATGCCCTCCTTCTGCACTGCAGGGGTTATATAAACCCCCAATCTGCTGTTGATGGTCCACAGCGCATCACTGATTCCAGTTTTGAGCTACAAGGTCTATTCTGAATCAATCTCATTTAACATGGTGGTGTTGCCACACAACATAATGATGTGAAGATGGGACTGTCACTCCTGTCATGGACAGGCACATCTGCGACAGGTAGATCAGTGAGGGCAACGTGAAGTGGCTTTTTAGCTCTTGTTGGTTCTCCCATAATCTGCTGAAAGCCCAATCAGACAGCTATGTCCATCAAGACCCAGTCAGTAGGGCTCCTACTGGTGATGGACATTGAAGGTCCACATCCAGAGTACATTCTGTGTCACTCAGAGCTTCTTCCAATTTGTGTTCAACATCGCAAATGCTGATTCATCAGCTAAGTGAGAGTAGGTGGTAATCAGTAGAAGGCTTCCTTGCCCTATGTTTGACCTGATGCCATGATACTTCATGATGTTTGGAATCAATGTTGAGGATGCATAGGGTGACTTACTCCTGGGTGTATACCACTGTGCTACCATCTAGTAGATCAGTCCTCCCAGTGGGACAAGACCTGCCCAGGGATGGTGACAGAGAACATTGGCTCTAAGCTATGATTTGTTGAGTATGCATTTGTCAGATTATGGCTTGACTAGTCTGTGAGTCAACTCTTCCAATTTTGGCACCAGCCCCAGATGTTAGTGAGGAGGACTAAGGTAGGGTGTGTCTTTGTTTTCGATGCCGATGTTAATGACATTCTTATTCAGCTTTTCTGAAAGCAGTCAGAAAAACCTGACTGGCATGTTAGGCCATTTCAGAGGGCATTTAAGATCAAGCATATTGTTATGAATGGAATCACAAGTAGACCAAATCAAGTAAGGACGGCAGATTTCTTCCCCTGTGGGACATTAGTGAATCAGTTGGCTTTTTATTCCTATCGGATAGTAATGAAAACAAAACTTAGACTAGCTTTTTTATTCCAGATGTATTAACAATGTGAATTTAGACTCCATCAGCTGCTGTGGTGGAATTTGAACTCATGGGCCTTAACTTCCTTGGAGTGGCAATCAGCAGGAGGAACTCAGACATTGGGGAAGAGATGGGGAGATCAGACATCAGGGTGTCAGGAGGTTGGACATTGGGTGGGTCGGGGTCAGACTTTGGGTGTATAGATAGGGGGTTTGGATCTCATGGGGTGGGTGTCAAACCTCAGGACGGGGAGAGGGAGGTAGTCGGTGGTGGGGGGGGCCGGGTGGCAGGGCTTGCTTTGCACCTCGGGGGTGGAAGGGAGTGGTGTGGTTGGGGGTTGGCTTGTGACGGCCTGCTGGGGCGGGGGGGTCAAATTGGGACAGGGATGGTATTGGCGGCACTGTTAGCACTGTTGCTTCACAGCGTCGCGTTCGATTCCCGGCTTGGGTCACTGTGCGGAGTCTGCATGTTCTCCCTTTGTCCGCGTGGGTTTCCTCCGGGTGCCCCAGTTTCCTCCCAAAAGTCCCAAAAGACGTGTGTTAGGTGAATTGGACATTCTAAATTCTCCCTCTGTGTACCTGAACAGGCGACGGAGTGTGGCGATTAGGGGATTTTCACAGTAATTTCATTGCATTGTTAATGTAAGCCTCCTTGTGACACTAATAAAGATTATATCATTATTAAGTTGGGCCTGGGTTAGGCATCCCATGTGGAAGAGGGGAATCCCAAGTGGGTCGGGGGGCTAGCGATGTGGTTACCAATTTTTTTGGTTACGGCATGCTTCACAGAGAAAAACAATTCCACGGTAAGAAGACCCAAGAGGCCCTGGTAGATGAATAAACACAAGTTTATTGTAGTCATAGAAAATGACCACCGATGACGTCCATGCTATAACTCTCAGTCGGGACTACCAGCCCTCTTCGGGCCATCTTTTATATACACGGTAGCAAGCCCCAGCTGGGCAGGCCTCAGCGCATTAGCGGGGAAGCTCGTATTCCAGGGTCCCATGGGGAGATCAATTGGTGTATTACTCTGGGCCTCGTGAGGGTCATTATACCCCCTCTTGCCCCAAGTCCAAAGGTTACCTTCCAGTGCCAGCTGAGGGTGTCTTTTTGCCACTTCGCACATGGCTGCGCCTCTGCCAGCGGTGGGGCCAGGTCGGGGTGTGTGTATCAAGTCATCGATTGCACATTTTGTCGATCTCTATTGCCAGGGGTGACCGTTGACTGTAGTCTCAACCGAATCGGTACCACTTTAGGTGCCATGGTGCAATTCGGCTGCATCAGGTCAGCCTCCCCGGACTGGGCCACATGCAAGGTCCTGGCTTGGGGTAACCTAGTCATCTGCCCGGGGTGGCATGTTCTTTGTTGATCCAGGCGGCCTTGATTACCGCGTGTTCTGCAATCGCAAGCATGGGAATGCCGCTGGTATTCCCCGTCACCTTCTGGGGAGATGTTACACTGCCCTGTGGTGGCCCTTGACCATTGAGTCCGGACGCGATGTTATGTACTTGGTTGCTGCTTTGGTCATGCGAGCACTGCCCTCAGAGAGCGCTGCACTCGTGTACACTACGGATGCTATAGTCACCAGAACCCTGGAGCTCCTGAACCCCCGTCTCAGCATTTTCACGTGACAGGGCTAGCTCGATGGATCTTTTCAGATCCAATGTTACTTCTGCCAACATCTTCCTCTGAGTTGCCACTTTAATCCCGCACACCAAATGGTCCCTTATCATCTCGGAGAGGGATGGACCGAAACCACATTGTTCTGCCAGCCTTCGGAGCCGTGTGAGAAAGTCCATTACCAACTCTCCCGGAGTCCACACAGCCGTATTAAATCAATACCTTTTCATTATCATGGATGGGTTTGGGTCATAATGATTCGTCACTAACTCCATCAAAGGACTTTGGGTTTGGGGCTGCCAGGTCAGCGAGGCTTTTGATTATGCTGAAGGTTTGAGCCCAGCAGTGGTCAGGAGGATTACCTTCTGTCGGTCCTCTCTACTGATGCCATTCACCTGGAAGAAAGGAAGAAATGCCGCATTCGCTTGGCATACTGGGCCCAATCTACCAGGCCTGCATCAAAGGCCTCTAATTTCCCGAAGAGGGCATTTTCAAAACTTCCCCAATTTTGTTCCTGCGTGTGCGGCTGGGACGTCCAGAATTGCAATAGCTGATTTTTATTTTCTAAGTTTAGAGTACCCAATTCATTTTTTCCAATTAAGGGCAATTTAGCATGGACAATCCACCTACCTTTTGGGTTGTGGGGGCGAATCCCACGCAAACATGGGGAGAACGTGCAAACTCCACAGAGTGACCCAGAACTGGGATTGAACCTGGGACCTCGGTGTCGTGAGGTTGCAGTGCTAACCACTGTGCCACCGTGCTGCCCCGCAATAGCTGTTTTTACCTCATCGCCAGTGTAAAGTCCCAGGAGGCCCTTGTAGATGAATAAATGCAAGCTGTACTGTAGTCAAAGAAAACGGTCACTTTGGTGGGAGAATTCGAAATGTCCAATTCATCTAACAACATGTCTTTCGGGACTTGCGGGAGGAAACTGGAGCACCTGGAGGAAACCCACGCAGACATAGGGGCTGGTTTAGCACAGTGGACTAAATAGCTGGCTTATAAAGCAGACCAAGGCCAGCAGCGTGGGTTCAATACCCGTTCCAGCCTCCCCGAACAGGCGCTGGAATGGGGTGACCAGGGGCTTTTCACAGTAACTTCATTTGAAGCCTACTTGTCACAATAAGCAATTTTCATTTCATTTTCATTTTCATTTTCACATAGGGAAAACGTGCAGACTCCGCACAGACAGTGACCCAAGCCGGGAATCGAACTCGGGTCCCTGGCGCTGTGAAGCAACAGTGCTAACCACTTTGCTACCATGCCCGCCTCTAGAATGCCCGTCCCTGTCCGGGCCGACATTTACATAGCCTGGTAATGAGCCCCAGCTGGGTGGGCCTCCGTCCACTCGTGGGGAAGCTTGTATTCCACGGGTTTCATGGGGAGATCAATTAAGGTATCCCTGTGGGCCAAGTAGGGTTATTACACATGGCATACACTTTTGTTCAGCTGAGTTGATTGCTCATAACCGTACTTACATTCGCCAGGTAACAAGTCTCTTGAGCTTTTTCCGATACCTGCACAGACTCCTTCAGACGTGGGTCTGCTTTACATTTTGTTCTTTAAAGTACTTGAAGAATGTCTTTGTTCACAAAAGATGGATGTTTTGTCTGTGAAATGGTGTTTTAACTTGGTACCATCACAGCGTTTGTCAACTTCTCTCTGCTGATGAGACATTCAGGTAAGGGTCAAAGTGGCATTTCCTGCCCATGAAATTCCAAAGACCACATAGCTCCTATTATACTGTCTCTGAACAAATCTTGATCTTTTTTCTTGGGGTTCAGATGTTTCATCAACGATTGACAAGCGGAGGAATCAAACTTATCCATTTCTTCTTAAGTCAGTGGATATAAAATAGATCTGGCCAAAAATATGTGGATACGGTCAATCTTGCTGTGTCTGCGAGCTTGTTTTGTCTTGTTTTACTATCAATAAAAAGCACGCGAACACCATTGCTTGGTTTCTATGGTGACTGGTAAAACTCATCCTTTGTCCACCTGATTCAGAATGTTCACATTTTAGAATTGAAAGTCCGATAGCTCACTTTTAAAGTGTTTGATGATTAATTTTCATGAGTATTATGAGTTGCAATTTTGGTTGCATTGAATATTATTTATAAAACAAGTGAGAATAATATTGTTGTTTTACATTGATTTTCATGCCCTTTGTACAAAATGTCATGACACATGGACAGTTCTCATGGCACACAAGTGTGCCGCGGCAGTGAAAACCCCTGGGCTAGTGGATACTGTGGAGGGATGGGGAGTGTCCCATGAGGAGAGTTTCCTACAGGGTTGGTCTGGGTCTTTTTCTGAGTAACTATTTATGTAACCCTATCAGTTACATAACCAAACCGTAAGTTTGCGAATTAAGTCACATTTTCGGATGGTTCCCAGCACAGGACAATTGCACTTCTGGAAAATTGCCATGCGAATGCTTACCCATACAGTTTCGAGAGGGATTCCCCAGCGCATCACCCAGTCCGACGCCGAAGAGCTCAGAGGTTATGACCCCATAAACCCAGAACATTAATCCAGGCCTCTGAGTGACTCTTCCAGTAGTATTACCATTGTGCTGTCATCCCCATGCGCTTTGAAATACTCATTTCAAAGTTGCTAAGATACATTTATTCCACCTATCCACATTATTTGGGTTTATAACAATAATGAGCAATCTCGTAGCCCTTTACTGAGTTTTTAAAAAAGTGGTTTTTATTGAACTTTAGGTATTCAAAACAAATATAAATATGAACAAACAGTAGGAGTTAAACAGAAAAATATATAAGAGGTAAAACTAGAACTATTTACACCAAGATCGGTTTTGACTATTTACATAAATACATCACTGTTTTCCCTTCCTTTTCTTTTATTCCTTCTTTGGTGTTTGCCGTGGTGATTGTGGTCCCCTGCATTACCCCCACCTCCCCACACTGGTTTTCCCTTTGCTTTTCTTCCTTTTGGTTCAGGTTGTTGTTGCCCCTGCCCCCATCCCCTCCTTGTGTCTCCTGGTTCCTCTGTTGGGTTTGACTGAGTTCCCTGTTCCCTTGACACCCCCCCCCCCTTCCTTACTGTGTCATGGCTACACCCTTCTGATCTGTGGCTTCCCAGTTGTTGGCTACAAACAGGTCTTGGAACAACCGAGTGAATGGCTCCCATGTTTTGTGGAAGCCTTCTTCCGACGCTCGGATGGAGAATTTAATTTTCTCCATTTGGAGAAATTCCAACAGGTCAGACAGCCAGTCTGCAGCTTTGGGTGGTGTTGCTGACCGCCAGCCGAGCAGGAGTCTCCGGCGGGCGATCAGCGGGACAAATGCAAGGGTGTCGGCCCTCCTCCCCATGAAGAGATATGGCTGTTCTGATACCCTGACGACTGCCACTCTTGATAATGGCTCCACCCTCATCCCCACATCAAAGAAGGCCATCCAGTACCCAGCAAGTCTGGGGCAAGACCAGAACATGAGGGCGCGGTTGGCCAGGTCTCCTTGGCACCGTTCGCATCTGTCCTCCACCTTCGGGAAGAACCTGTTCATTCAGGTTCTGGTTAAGCGGGCTTTGTGTTCCACTTTTAGCTGCAGTAGGCTTAGCCTTGCGCATGTGGAAGTGGAGTTGACCCTGTGCCATGCTTCGAACCAGAGTCCCCACCCTATTTCGAACCCCAAGTCTTCCTCCCACTTCTCCTTTGTCTCATCCAGTTGGGTGTTGTCCGTACATGTCATCACAGTTCCCTTTTCCTAAGATGTCTGCGTCCAGCAGGTCCTCTAGCAGTGACTGTCTTGGTGGTCATGGGTACGTCCTTGTTTCTTTTCGTAGGAAGTTTTTGAGTTGTAGGTACCTAAGTTTGTTGCCCCCCTGTCAGCTGGAATCTTTCTGTCAGCTTTTCGAGCGTTCTTAACCTTTTGTTGGTGTATAGGTCCCTGACTGTCAGCGTCCCCCATCCTGTCTCCACCTTTTGAAGGAGGCGTCCATGGTCTCCGGCATGAACCTGTGGTTGTTGCAGATGTGGCTGTTGCAGATGGGGCTTTATCAGACATCTCGGTTAGCCCAAAATGCTGTTGCAGTTGGTTCCACGACTGGAGTGCTGCTACCACCACTGGGCCCGTTCAATATTTATTAGGTGTGGATGGGAGTGCCGCCATGGCTAGGGCCTGGAGAGAGGTCCCTCTGTAGGAGCCCTCCTCCATGAGGACCCACTCAGCTTCTGGCTTCTTTATCCACCGCTTTGCTCTCGCTGAGGTCGCTGCTGAGTGGTAATATTGTAGGTTTGGGAGGGCTAGGCCCCCCATGGATCTCGTTCTCTGCAGTACCCTCTTTGGGATGCTTGCATTCTCTCTCTCTCTCTCTCTCTCTCTCTCTCTTCCCCCCCGCCAAAAAACAAAAAACGGCATAATAAGTTTATCCAGTGAGTTGAAAAAGGCCTAGGGGATGTAGGTCGGGATGGATCTAAACAGGAAGAGGAACCTGGGCAGTACGTTAATTTTGATCGTCTGCACTCTCCCCGCCAGGGAGAGTGGGAGTGTGTTCCACCTCTGCAGGTCCTTTTTTACTTCCCCCATCAGGCTGGTCAGGTTCCACTTGTGGATCCCTGTCCAGTCGTGAGTGATTTGTGGAACTTGTTCAAGGAACAGGTGCTACGTGTCCTTGATATGTATGTCCCTGTCAGGCAGGGAAGAGATGGTCGAGTGAGGGAACCATGGTTGACAAGAGAGGTTGAATGTCTTGTTAAGAGGAAAAAGGAGACTTATGTAAGGCTGAGGAAACAAGGTTCAGACAGGGCATTGGAGGGATACAAGATAGCCAGGAGGGAACTGAAGAAAGGGATTAGGAGAGCTAAGAGAGGGCATGAACAATCTTTGGCGGGTAGGATCAAGTAAAACCCCAAGGCCTTTTACACATATGTGAGAAATATGAGAATGACTAGAGCGAGGGTAGGTCCGATCAAGGACAGTAGCGGGAGATTGTGTATTGAGTCTGAAGAGATAGGAGAGGTCTTGAACGAGTACTTTTCTTCTGTATTTACAAATGAGAGGGGCGATATTGTTGGAAAGGACAGTGTGAAACAGATTGGTAAGCTCGAGGAAATACTTGTTAGGAAGGAAGATGTGTTAGGCATTTTGAAAAACTTGAGGATAGCCAAGTCCCCCGGGCCTGACGGGATATATCCAAGGATTCTATGGGAAGCAAGAGATGAAATTGCAGAGCCGTTGGCAATGATCTTTTCGTCCTCACTGTCAACAGGGGTGGTACCAGGGGATTGGAGAGTGGCGAATGTCGTGCCCCTGTTCAAAAAAGGGACTAGGGATAACCCTGGGAATTACAGGCCAGTTAGTCTTACTTCGGTGGTAGGCAAAGTAATGGAAAGGGTACTGAAGGATAGGATTTCTGAGCATCTGGAAAGACACTGCTTGACTAGGGATAGTCAGCACGGATTTGTGAGGGGTAGGTCTTGCCTTACAAGTCTTATTGAATTCTTTGAGGAGGTGACCAAGCATGTGGATGAAGGTAAAGCAGTGGATGTAGTGTACATGGATTTTAGTAAGGCATTTGATAAGGTTCCCCATGGTAGGCTTATGCAGAAAGTAAGGAGGCATTAAGGAGGGATAGTGGGAAATTTGGCCAGTTGGATAACGAACTGGCTAACCGATAGAAGTCAGAGAGTGGTGGTGGATGGTAAATATTCAGCCTGGATCCCAGTTACCAGTGGCGTACCGCAGGGATCAGTTCTGGGTCCTCTGCTGTTTGTGATTTTCATTAATGACTTGGATGAGGGAGTTGAAGGGTGGGCCAGTAAATTTGCAGACGATACGAAGATTGGTGGAGTTGTGGATAGTGAGGAGGGCTGTTGTCGGCTGCAAAGAGACATAGATAGGATGCAGAGCTGGGCTGAGAAGTGGCAGATGGAGTTTAACCCTGAAAAGTGTGAGGTTGTCCATTTTGGAAGGACAAATATGAATGCGGAATACAGGGTTAACGGTAGAGTTCTTGGCAATGTGGAGGAGCAGAGAGATCTTGGGGTCTATGTTCATACATCTTTGAAAGTTGCCACTCAAGTGGATAGAGCTGTGAAGAAGGCCTATGGTGTGCTCGCGTTCATTAACAGAGGGATTGAATTTAAGAGCCGTGAGGTGATGATGTACAAAACTTTGGTAAGGCCACATTTGGAGTACTGTGTACAGTTCTGGTCGCCTCATTTTAGGAAGGATGTGGAAGCTTTGGAAAAGGTGCAAAGAAGATTTACCAGGATGTTGCCTGGAATGGAGAGTAGGTCTTACGAGGAAAGGTTGAGGATGCTAGGCCTTTTCTCATTAGAACGGAGAAGGATGAGGGGCGACTTGATAGAGGTTTATAAGATGATCAGGGGAATAGATAGAGTAGACAGTCAGAGACTTTTTCCCCGGGTGGAACAAACCATTACAAGGGGACATAAATTTAAGGTGAAAGGTGGAAGATATAGGAGGGATATCAGAGGTAGGTTCTTTACCCAGAGAGTAGTGGGGGCATGGAATGCACTGCCTGTGGAAGTAGTTGAGTCGGAAACATTAGAGACCTTCAAGCAGCTATTGGATAGGTACATGGATTACGGTAAAATGATATAGTGTAGATTTATTTGTTCTTAAGGGCAGCACGGTAGCATTGTGGATAGCACAATTGCTTCACAGCTCCAGGGTCCCAGGTTCGATACCGGCTTGGGTCACTGTCTGTGCGGAGTCTGCACGTCCTCCCAGTGTCTGCGTGGGTTTCCTCCGGGTGCTCCGGTTTCCTCCCACAGTCCAAAGATGTGCAGGTTAGGTGAATTGGCCAATGATAAATTGCCCTTAATGTCCAAAATTGCCCTTGGTGTTGGGTGGAGGTGTTGAGTTTGGGTAGGGTGCTCTTTCCAGGAGCCGGTGCAGACTCAAAGGGCCGAATGGCCTCCTTCTGCACTGTAAATTCAATGATAATCTATGATTAATCTAGGACAAAGGTTCGGCACAACATCATGGGCCGAAGGGCCTGTTCTGTGCTGTATTTTCTATGTTCTATGTTCTATGTCGGCCTCTCGTGGTGGGGGCCTCTTTTGCGCTGGGCCTGTTTAAACGGCAGCCCTTCCAGCTCTGGCCCTTCCTCTTGCGGGTTCACCGGGAAAATCTTGCTTTTGCTCAGGTTAAGTTTGTAGTTCGAGAAGGTTCCAAACTCGTTCAAAAGTGCCATGATTCCTTCCATGCTGCTTCGCGGGTCCGAGATGTAGAGGAGCAGGTCATCTGCATAGAGCGAGACTCTGCTCTCTGCTTCTTCTCCTGATCCCTTTCCAATTCTTTACCGCCCTGAGCATGATCGCATGTGGTTCGATCGTTAGGGTGAACAGCAGCGGGGCAAATGCCCATCCCTGCCTTGTGCCCCTATGCAGCTGGAAGTTATAAGAGCTGGTAGTGTTGGTCCGCTGCTCACCGTGGGAGCGTTGTATAGGAATTTCACCAAGGTGGTGAACCCTGTTACAAGCCCGATCCGCTCCAGTACCTCTATGAGATACTTCCATTCGACTCTGTTGAAGGCCTTTCCAGCGTCCCGGGAGACGATCACCTCAGATGTTCTCTCCCTGGATGGGGTCATGGTCACATTCAGCAGGTGCCTGATGTTTGAAGTTAGCTGTCTACCCTTGACAAAGCCCGTCTGGTCTTCAGAAACCACCTCAGGAACGCAATCCTCCAGCCTTTTGGCTTGGATCTTAGCCAGTATTTTTGCTTCTATGTTTAGTAGCGAGATGGGTCTGTAGGAACCGCTATCTATTGGGTCTTTGTCTTTTTTAGGTATCAATGAGATTGAGGCTTGTGTTGGGTAGGCGGCAGTCCGCCCCTTACCAGTGAGTCTGTGAGCATCTCCTGCTGGAGTGGGGTCAGTGCTGTCGAGAATCGTTTGTAGAAGTCTACCGTGAAACCGTCTGGTCCCGGCGCATCCCCGCCTACATGGAGCTAATACTCTCCATGACCTCTCCCAGTTCTAACAGTACTTCCAAGCCCCGTTTCCGGTCTTCCCCCACAACTGGCATGTCCAGTCCATCAAGGAACTGCTTCATCCCCAAGTCCCCTGCTGGGGGCTCCGAGGTGGACAGTCCCTGGTAGAAGGTCTCAAACGCCTTGTTGACTTTGTCCGGTTCCACAACTAATGTCCCTGATCTGCACTATTTTTCTTGTGGCTGCCTGCTTCCTCAGCTGGTGAGCCAGCAGGCGGCTGGCCTTGTTCCTGTGTTCGTACAGGGTCCCCCGTGCCTGGCGGAGTTGGTGCATTTCTTTCCTTGTGGAGAGAAGATCAAAGGCCATCTGTAGCTTTATCCTCTCCGCCAAGACCTCTACGGTTGGAATCTCAGAGTATCGCGGTCTACTTCTAGTATGGAGTTGATTACCGGTTGCCTAGCCGCCCTCTCGTCCCTGTCCCTTTGTGCTTTGAAAGCGATAATTTCTCCCCCGATCACAGACTTCAAAGCTTCCCAGAACGTGGAGTGTGAGCCCTCCCCATCCTGGTTGATTTGATTTGATTTATTGTCACATGTACCGAAGTACAGTGAAAAGTATTTTTCTGCGGCCGAGAGAACGTACACATTACGTACATAGTAGACAAAGAGAATAATCAACAGAGAACATTGGCAAATGGTACATTGACAAACAGTGATTGGTTACAGTGCGGAACAAGGGGCCAAACAAAGCAAATACATGGGCAAGAGCAGCATGGGGCATCGAGAATAGTGTTCTTAAAGGGAACAGATCAGTCCGAGGGGGAGTCGTTGAGGAGTCTTGTAGCTGTGGGGAAGAAGCTGTTCCTATGTCTGGATGTGCGAGTCTTCAGACTTCTGTACCTTCTGCCTGATGGAAGGTCTGGAAGAAGGCAATGCCAGGGTGGGAGGGGTCTCTGATAATGCTGCCTGCCTTCCTGAGGCAGCGGGAGTGTATACTGAATCACTGTGGGGGTGGCAAGCTTGTGTGATGCGCTGGGCTGAGTTCACCACACTCTGCAGTTTCTTGCGATCTTGGACCGAGCAGTTGCCATACCAGGCTGTGATTCAGCTGGATAGAATGCTCTCTATTGCACATATGTAGAAGTTTGTGAGAGTCGATGCAGACATGCCAAATTTCATTAGCTTCTGTAGGAAGTAGAGACGTTGTTGGGCTTTCTTGACTGTTGCATCAATGTGAGTGGACCAGGCCAGACTGTTGGTGATGATGACCCCCAGGAACTTAAAGCTATCAACCATCTCCACTTCGGAGCCATTGGTGCAGACAGGAGAGTATGTTGTGCTACGCTTCCTGAAGTCGATGATCAGTTCCTTGGTCTTTCTGACATTTAGAGAGAGGTTACTTTCGGTACACCATGCAACCAAGTTAGTAATATAATTGCCTATGGCCTGTGATATTTTCTCGCAAAAAGCCTTGTTGGCCTGAAGGGCCGTGTCCAGCCTCCATGGGGGCGTTGGGCACAGCCTTTCTCCAACCTCACAACCATATAATGTGGAGCGTGGTCGGAGATTTTGATTGCGGAGTATTCAGCCCTTGCTAACCCTGAAAGCACCGATTTTCCCACCACAAAGAAGTTGATCCTTGAATAGATGTTAAGGACTTGGGAGAAGAAGAACTCTTGCTCCTCTGGGTGGGTGAACTGCCAAGGGTCCACCGCCTCCATCTGCTCCATGAATAGGCTGAGTTCTTTCACCATGTTGGAGGTCTTTCCCGTTTTGGGATTCGACCTATCAATCCGTGGGACCTGTACACAGTTAAAGTTACCCCCCCCCCCCCACCCCAATGATCAGTCAGTGCGTATCTATGTTGGGGATTTCCGCCATGGTCTTCCTTGTAAACTCCTTGTTGTCCCAGTTGGGAGTGTACACATTAACGAGGACTACCGGTGCCGCATCCATGCAGTACCGTCCCCCTGGATCCATAACAGTCTTTGTCGCCGTGAACATCATCCTCTTATTTAGCAAAATGGCTACCCCCTGTGGCCCTTGTCCCATCGCAGGAATGGTAGGTCTGTCCCATCCAGCCCTTCCTTACCCGCAGTCAGTCTTCTCCCTCAGGTGCGTCTCTTGGACTATGTCGGCTTTCATGTTTCTCGGGTGGGTGAAGACTGGAACTTTTCACTGGGCCGTTAAGTCCCCTAGCATTCCAGGTGACTAACCTGATGGGGGGGTTTTGCCCCCCCCCCCGCTCCTGTGGGATCAACCATACTGACCTGGTGGACGCACCCCTGCACTCCGGGGTTTCCCTTTGTTAGGGGTCCGTCCAAATGGCCAGGATCACTGTTCTCCCCATGAGGTTGGACCCCTGCCTTCTGGGTTTTCCTTTGTCCAGGGGCATTCAACATGGCTGCCAAGTATGCGTTCGCCATGTGGAGGAGCCCCTGCATTCCGGGATTTCCCATTGTCCAAGGATCTTCCCAAGTGGTTGCTTGCAGCGCCATTTTGTTCCGAGTCGCCACATGTGGCCAGTTGTAGCCAGTCTAATGCCTTCTATTTTTCTTTACCTATTTCTCCATTATGGTACCCTCTCTTCCCCCCCCCCCATCTTCTTTTCCCCCCATCCTGTAGCTAAACCCCCGTTCCCTCTGTTTCTTCCCCCAATTACCCCCCGTCTCCGTTATCTGCTCCCCCCATGCCAGACGCCTTCCCGCTTGCTGGGGATGCGCTGAGGCCTCTTTCTTCCTTGTGAATCCAGGTGCTAGCTACCTTGCTCGTGTGGTGGCTCCCCTCCCGGGAGTTGTAGCACTACCTCCTATTGCCCGATCTCTGGGCTCCCTGTTCGCCATTTCCCTCACCTTACCCTGCGCTTAGCTGTACTTAGATCAACCTTCCCTCTCACGCTGCTTTCATGTCCAAAACAAGGCAGTGTTCTCCCGCATAAAGCGGTCGCTTTGGCAATGATCTAGTGTTAGCTGTACAGACTGTAAAAGGGAGAGAGCTTTTTTTTGTTAGAACACTGCGTTATCAAAATCTCATTCAGTGGGCTCTTCATCGCTGCCCCTGCTGCCGCTTCTCCAGGCCGTTTTCTGCGACAAACGCGTCAGCATCCGCAGGGACCGTGAAAAAGTGTTCCCTGCCTTGATACGTGACCCAGAGCTTGGCTGGGTACAGCATTCCGAATCTCAAGCCATTCCTGTACAGCGCGGCGTTTGCTTTGTTAAATTCAGCCCGGTGCTTAGCCAGGTCAGTCCCAATGTCCTGGTAGATCCGGATCTTGTGATCTTCCCAGCTGCAGGGTGGACAGTGAGAGCCTTCTCCCGCGGATGGAAATGGCTGGCACGAGGGGACATAGCTTTAAACTGAGGGGTAATAGATATAGGACAGAGGTCAGAGGTAGGTTCTTTACGCAAAGAGTAGTGAGGCCGTGGAATGCCCTACCTGCTACAGTAGTGAACTCGCCAACATTGAGGGCATTTAAAAGTTTATTGGATAAACATATGGATGATAATGGCATAGTGTAGGTTAGATGGCTTTTGTTTCGGTGCAACATTGTGGGCTGAAGGGCCTGTACTGCGCTGTATTGTTCTATGTTCTATGCAGTTCTTGGACTGCCTGACGCAGCGCAGGATTCTCTCCTGATCCTGGTGCTGATGCATTTTTGCAATAATCGCCCTCGGCTGTTCCCCGGTTTTGGTCTTTGGTCAGAGCGACCGGTGCGCTCTGTCGATTTCTGGTGGGTTGTGGAAGCTGTCCCTTCCCACCAGGTTACCCAGCATTTGGGCCACATAGACTGTGAGGTTCCTACCTTCGATACCCTTTGGTAGGCCCACGATCCACAGGTTCTGCCGCCTCAACCAGTTCTCCTGATCTTCAACCTTTCCTCTCAGGTTGCCTTGTGTCATTACCAGCCTTGCCACCTCCTTTTCCAGGTGACGGTCCGGCCACTCTGGTCCGTTGCAGCCCTTTCCAGAGCTTTAATTGTTGCCTCCTGTGCCTCCAGTCGCTTTTCGGCTTTGTCCAGGGCCACCTGCATGTTCGTCACAGCTTCAACCACCGTATGTCTGCTTTTGTCTCATCTTGGTGTTCCCTCAACACTCTTGAAAGCAATGTCCTCCATCCGTCCCCTGGTGAGGGGGGGCTTCTTGTGCGTCGGGTCGGTTTCTTTTGCTCTGGCGATGTCCGAGTTTCACCATCTTGTGCGCTAGTCGACTCGGCCGATTGCTGTTTGTCCGACCTCTTCCCACTCCTGGACTGGCTGTTATGTGGCATATTTTCTTCTGCCTTCATTTCATTGGGGATGATTTTCTTCGGTTACAGGCGTTTGTCGGGCATAAAGTGCCTATTTTTCCATTTCGGGGGAGGAGAGCCATCTGATGTGCGGCTTCTCAGCGCATCCCCGTCACTGGAAGTTGGCTCTTTACTGAGTTGCCTTCAAGTCTGTCCCTTACCAACTTTTGCAGATGCACCATAGAAAGCATCCTATCTGGCTGCATCACAGCCTGGTATGGCAACTGCTTGGCCCAAGACCGTAATGTAACTTACGGAGTTTCCCTTTAAGAAATGTTTTTGTCTTATCACATGGCTTCAATGATGTCATTGTGTGGGTAGAGCTGGGCTGTGGCTCTGGGAGTATTTACTTTCGCTTTTGAGTTTTGGACTGGTTTTGAACTGCACAGGTTGAAAGAAGTGTTTCTCTATCTTCATTTTAAAAGCTGTTTCTAGACTACTTGGTAACTTAAAAGAGATAATTTCTGGAAGGAATTCAAATCTGCTGTTTGAAAAGAGGAACAAGACTATCAATAACAAGTCTTAAAGACAGTAAGAATGCCGTGTGCTGGGCCACACCTTTGAAAAGGGTTTTCTGGTTTTACTCGGATTTTGTTATTGAATTGGAACAGTTAAGGGGGAATTCATTAAGGGTTATACATAGATTACTGTAGCTGTGTGGGGTCTTTATGTCTGTAGTTGATAAAAATTCTTACTGTGTGAGTTTATACAAATGTTAACTAAATTCGTAGAATAAAGCTTGTTTTTTGATTAAAAGCGCCTAAGAACTTTGTTGAATAACTCCTGAAAGGCAGGCTCTCGTGCTCATCGTAACCAAAATCAGTAAACAGTTGTAGGTCAGGTGAACTCCATAATATACTTTGGAGTTTTCTAAACCCTGGCCCATAACAGTAAGAAACTACAGAGAGTCGTGAACACAGCCCAATCCATCACGCAAACCCGCCTCCCATCCATTGACTCTTATCTACACCTCCTGCTACCTTGGGTAAGCATTATCAAAGACCCCTCCCACCCGGCTTATTCGCTCTTCCAACTTCTTCCATCAGGCAAGAGATACAAAAGTCTGAGAACACGCACTAATAGATTCAAAAACAGCTTCTTCCCCGCTGTTACCAGACTCCTAAATTACTCTCTTATAGACTGATCTGATCTCTTCACACATCTTCTCTACTGAGTACTACTGCACTCCTGTATGCTTCACCCGATGCCTGTGTCTATGCATTTGCATTGTGTATTTATGTTTGCCCTATGTTATTTTTCATGTATGGAATGATCTGTACGCAGAACAATATTTTTCACTGTACCTCGGTACACGTGACAATAAACAAATCCGATATTGATGGCTGAACTCAATACAATATTCATGATTATGAATACTGATTCCAATGGGCTACTGCAAAATACATGAAATATGTATACCCAGATGTTTGTTGATCTACCCTATTTAGTTTATTGTTTTTCATTGAATAAGTGGTCTTCTTATTCATCCTACCCAGATGATGAACCACCTTATTATACACTGTGCTATATTGAATTTCGTTTGCTATGTACCTTCTTGCTCTGCCAGCCTATTCATGTTTTCCTGTATTTGTGCATTTGTTAACTCTTTCAAATTTTGATAGCATACAAAACACCTCTAAAACCAAATTATTTTGGTGTATGGTTTTGTATATGGTGAATAACATTGGCCCCAAATAAGGCTGCCTGCAATACACCATTTCTCACTTTTTTGACAGTCTGAGAACCTCCCCTAAATTCCAACCTCCAGTTTTATGTTTCGTAGCCACCTTCCTACCTGTTTGGCTGGCCAGGCACCCTGCCCTTTGCCATGAATCTGTAAAATAGCACTTTTCCTCAAGTCCATGTGAATTTAACAAAGTTATTGAATGATTACATTTATTTTAAAACAGAAGCAAAATACAGCAGAAGCTGGAAATCTGAAATAGAAACAGAAAATTGGATTGGATTTGTTTATTGTCACGTGTACCGAGGTACAGTGAAAAGTATTTTTCTGCGAGCAGCTCAACAGATCATTAAGTACATGAGAAGAAAAGGGAATAAAAGAAAATACATAATAGGGCAACACAACATATACAATGTAACTACATAAGCACTGGCATCGGATGAAGCATACAGGGTGTAGTGTTAATGAAGTCAGTCCATAAGAGGGTCATTTAGAAGCTGTTTTTGAGTCTGTTCGTGCGTGTTCTCAGACTTCTGTATCTCCTGCCCGATGGAAGAAGTTGGAAGAGTGAGTAAGCCGGGTGGGTGCGGCAGAGAGAAACAGAGTTAACACGTTTCAGATCAAGGACTTTTCTTCAGAACACAAGGACCTTCTGAAATCATTGATGATTGTTTTTATTACCTCAGTCTCTGGATCTTTCATCAAATAAACTATAGATAGCAACTAGTCGTGAGCAGTTGCATCACGTTCAGGAGCTAGTTGGTGTGGGTTTGGGAGCTGGTTTCAGGCTGGTGGGGCAATCTTGTTTCTCTGCTCCAGTGGTACTCATCCTAAATTCAGAGGGCTGGCTCCTGGGTGGGCGCCCCTCGTGGCGCGCCCCCTGCAGGTGAGCTGCCGCCAGAGTTCGACGTCGCCCCGCCCCTTTTTGGGAAGTTTTCCGATCCGGTGATTGGCCGGGCGACTGCCATGGCAACGCTAGGCAGCCAGCATGTGACTTACTGTTGACTGTTGTGTGGACCGCGATGCGTGGACTGGCCTGAGCCGACGGCGAAGGAGTCGTTGAGGGGCGCGGACGCGGAGCACTACTTTTTTGTGGTTGGGAAGAAGTCCCGGAGCCGGGGCACCGCTGCCTCGTTGCGTCTGCGGTTATCGCTGCAGAAGATTTGAAATTGGAACCGTCCCGGGCGCGCGCTGCTCCCCCGAGCTTCCAGGACGCGCGCCCTCTTGACCTCCTCCCTTCAACTCTGCACGCGCACCTCTCCTCACCCCCCCCTCCTTTTCCTCATTAAAATGGCCGAGGAGCAGGAGCTGATCAGTGCCTCCGAGTTCAGTAAAGGTGAGTGAGTGTTGTAGTTACAGCAGCGTGCTCGGGGTGAGAGGTACTTCTCCCGCCGAGCCATTGGGCTCACGGCTTAAGGGTGAAGCGCTCTGCTGTTGACATTGATTTAATCCTTTCTTCCCCCCCCCCCCCCCCTCCTATTTTTCAAATTTAGATCGTTTGTACTTCGCAACTCTGAGAAACAAGCCGAAAAGTACAGTCAATACACACTACTTCTGCACTGACGAGGAGCTGGTTTACGAAAAGTAAGTTTCTGGTTACACGGGGAATAACGTTTCTGCAAGGATCTCCTGTAAGTAACTACAGTGCATATGTGAAACCCCAGGCTTGTTAATGGACTTGTAGCAGCACAAGGGAAATCAAGAGCCCAGTGTGCTAATCTTATCCCGAGATATCCTGTTTTTGATTATTCAAGAACGATAGTGCCTGATTGATATTTAATTATACCAGCCGCGCTTATGTGGCAAAGGATAGGCTTCTCCACTCAAGTAATAATTGAATCCTTTCTCTAATTGCATATCTTTTTCAGTTTCTATGCAGATTTTGGACCGCTCAACTTGGCCCAACTGTATCGATACTGCTGCAAACTTAACAAGAAATTGAAAGTAAGTACTTAAAAAAAAAATCAGTTAGCGACAGGATGAATTTAGTTATCGGATGAATTTAAGACTGCTGATGTTTTAAACCTGTGACAAATGTATGGGTAAACCTGCTGCGAAATCATAATGAGTATTCCAGTGGTAATTTTATCTGAATGCTGTATTTATAGAGAATCATCAATGATGATCATCCCAGCAATTGGGGGAGAAAACTAGTATTTTTTATAACATTGCTTGACACTTCTCAGTTGAAGAGGTCAGAAAATAAAATAATCTGGGGTACAATGAATGCAGTGATGTAATGGTTAGAAATAAGTAAAGGTTTGAGCTGATAGTGAGTCTGATTTTTTGGGAAAGGAATTTTTGAAGGGGAGTGATATGGTTGAAAGATCAGTCTTCTATTGTGGAGTGCAGGCTGACCACTTGTCTGCTGTTAGAGGAATGACAGTTGTGACAAACCTTCAAAGGCTTTGAAGATGATTGGGACAATGAGCTGTGGTCTAAGTCACAAGGAACCTCAGCTAGGTTGGTTATGTGGTTGGTAATGTGGAGGACAGTACTGATGAATGGGTTTTGGGACTTCAGCCAGATTTTGGACACTAATATGTTTTCAACCATAAAATCATAGAAGTACAGTGCAGTGCAGTAGGAGGCCATTTGGCCCATGAGTCTGCATCGGCCCTTGGAAAGAACACCCAACCCAAGCCCACACCTCCACCCTATCCTTGTAACCCAATAACCCCACCCAACCTTTTTGGTCACTAAGGGCAATTTAGCATGGCCAATCCACCCTGTATATATTTGGACTGTGGGAGGAAGTTGGAGGAAACCCACGCAGACACTGGGAGAACGTGCAGACTCTGCACAGACAGTGACCCAAGCCGGGAATCAAACCTGGGACCCTGGAGCTGTGAAGCAACTATGCTAACGACTATGCAACCTTACTGCCCAAATCGCAGCATTGCAGAACTAATTTGTTACCAGTTTAATCACAAATGTTGCCAATCTCATGCCAGCCCATCTCTTGATGTCAAAGGCTCTTGAATTATGGGTCTACCTGTGATCATTGCAGATCATCTTTTGTGAGACTCTTCCCTCAACCTCAAATACTTCTGGGCTTCACACTAATGAAAGATATTACTAATTGTTATGACTTTTAGAGCCCAATTGCAATATCTGCTGCTGAAATAAATACAATAATTAACCAAGACTGAAGTGGTACTAGATGACTTTTTGCAGCCTTGAGCCAATGCTAACCAAAAGGCCCAGGGGTAAAAAAATACTATTTTTAAAAATGAATGTAACTTGGCTGATTTTATTTTGTCTGAAAGGAAAACCAAGCAGACTATTGCCCATCACCTAAAAACTTACATGCGTAAATCTGATTTGTGTTGAAAATGAATTGAGAGAAAGTTGTTTTGCAACAGAGCGATTATAATTAAAGACAAAATCAGAATGATAAGCAAGCAAAGATAGACAATTTTAGAGGAATAAATCCTTGTGAAAGTCCAGGAGATAAAATTATGAACTTGTATCTTTACCATTTCTCTGCTGATTTAAATACCAGTTTTCTTCTGCACTGACTCAGACGAGTGGCAATAAAATGGGAAACAATGTAATTATCTAGGTCATCAATTGATGCCCTTTGGTGATGCTGTCACTGTAATTTTGAGCTGTGTTCTTAAAAATATTTGTGTCAACATAGAGGGTAGTACTGTGAAATGGCTAAAATAAATGTTCAGTGACTCACTAAGAACAGAGGAGCTATGAAACAGAATCAAGTGTGCATTGTTCAGATATGCTGCTGTACTTATGTGGTTTCATGTTCAGATTGTTTTATATCCAATGATCTTGGTTTTCATTTGCAGTTTAGTATAGTGGCTGGATGTGATATTGAAATGACAACTTTTATTTTTATTTAAAAGAATCGCAAAAAGTCCATGACTGAAGAGACAGAGAAAAGCATTAGTTTTATATCATTCATATACCTAAGTTTAGAAACTCTTTCTGTGTTCAGAATTTTTTTTAGCGTAGTACTTTGGGGCAAGGGATAAGGGCATACTCGGCATCAAGATTTCAATTGCTGATTTCTGGTAGCAACCATGAGCTGAGTGGTCGCACGAAAGGTGGTTCCCGCCTGGAAACTCTTTCTTGGATCTTTTTTTGACCCAATGAACTGGCACCAAAATCCCTCAAAATTTGCCCCCTGTCAGTAACCCGACCAATTGTCCCTGTCGTGTGATTTTTTTTTATTGTACGCTGTGGACCCAGGCCCCGCAGTGGGGGGCATAATGGAGCTGTTGAAGCAGTTTGCGGCTTTTTCAAGATATAAACTGAATTTAGAAAAAAGTGAGTGTTACTTGGTGACTCTGCCAGGGAAGGGAGCTAATCTGGAGGTGTTGCTGTTCTGTTTAGCGGGCACTCACTTCAGGTACCTAGGGGTGCAGGTGGCCTGGGATTGGGCCCGCTTTGCAAATTGAATTTTACAAGCCTGATGAGATTAAGGCCGATCTGCAGAGGTAGGAGAGCCTCCTTCTATCTTTGGCAGACTGAGTACCATCTGTGAAGATGAACATTCTGCCACGTTTTTTTGTTTTTATTCCATTGTCTACTGTTTTTTCTTTACAGAGGATACAGCAACCTTTGAGGGGGTTAAGGCCAAGTGGGAGGGAGAGGGGGGGGGGGAGGAGTTGGAGGAATTGGAGGAAGAGTGTGGTGTGAAGCCCTGTGAAGGGTGAATGCCACACCTTTGTGCACAGACGTGGGCTTATACAGCTGAAGGTGGTATACCAGGTGCATTTAATAAGGTGTAGGGTGAGTTGGCTGTTTGAGGGATTAGAGGATAAGTGAGAGTGCTTTGGGAGGGGCCCCATCAACCATGTACGTATGTTATAGGCATGTCCTAAACTGAGATTTTGGATCTCCTCCTTCAGCACCATGTCAGCGATTCTACGAATTGAACTGGAGCCCAGACCTTAGGGGCCATATTCAGGGTGTCAGACCAGCCGGAGCTGCTGCAGATGGGAGCAGGGGGATGTCCCAGCTCTGGATTAGCTGATTGCTCGCAGGTGGGTTCTGTTGGAATGGAGGTCAGCTTCTCTACTTGATGCCTCCATATGGCTGGGGGGGGTCTTACGGAGTTTTTGTACCAGGAGAAAATTGAGTATGCTAGGAGGGGTGCAATTGAAGGGTTCTAAAAGATGGCAACTGTTTTTGGGGGGATGTGGGTATTATAATTTTTTGTCTGTTTCCTGTTTATCTGTCTGTTTATTGTTTTGTATTTATCAAAAAATGTTCAATAAAAATATTTTAAAAATCTATAATCCGTTCAATCTGTGATGTCGGCAATCCACCAGACAGGACGTAAAGAGAGCAGAAGCTCAGCATTGGAGCCAGTGGAACTGCGTGGCAACACAAACTTGAATATGGCGGACCCAACAGAGTCGCCAATGCCATCCCAGTCCTCGACGGAGAGGCTGATGTAGTTCCTCTCAACAGAACTGCAGAAGCATAGGGAGGCAATAAAAGCGGACCTAATGTCGGCGATGGAGACGGCAATCGGGGCTGCGCAGGCCCCCATGCATGGATCGATGGGCAGGGTAGAGCGACGATTGGTGGCCTAAGGGGTGACGATGCGAGGTGTGAAAAAGGCTGTCACCGAAAAGGACGATCGAATCGCCTCACTGTAGGCTGAAATAAAGTTGCTAGCGGCGACCCAAAAGACTCTGAAGGCCAGAATAAATGACTAAGAGAACTATGCGCCAGAACCTCCAGATCGTCAATCCACCAGAGGGCACAGAAGTTAGGAGCCCAATCAAGTACACATCAAAAAGTGCTCGGGAGGAGGGCTTCAATAAGCCCCCACAGGTTGCTCCGCCAGGTCCCAGGGAACCACCGCGGGTAGTGATCGTCAGGCTATAGATACCAGGAGAAGGAACGTATCAGTATCCTGAGTTGGGCAAAGAACACAAGGACTTGTAACTGGGAAGGACATGTCATCTGTGTCTGCCAAGACATTTAGGTCGACCTGGCTAAACGCCGGGCGGAGTTCAACATGGCCAAGGTGACATTTTTCAAAAACCAATTGCGAATCGGCATGCTGTACCGGGCGAAACTCTGGGTCACTTAAAAAGCCAAAGGAGGCAAACAAATTGTTCAAAGGAATGTTCTGAGTGGAATGATACAAGGTCATAGACATATATGAACGGTGGGGGATATGCATTGCCTGTGTGGGTGTTAATTTCTGCCTTGTCGGTTCTTGTTCGCATTTGTGGCTTTTGCCCCGGATTATGGTTATTCTGACTCTCATCCTGCAGAGGCCTGATGGGGAACTGCCACATGTACTTGCACTGCGAAGTATCGCGGGGTGTTCGTGGGTTATGCTAAGTTATGGTTACAAGGCAGGCCTGTACACATAGCGGGGTCAAGCCATTGGGTGTCAAGACTGATCCCTCGCTATTGGTAAAAGTTGGCAGATTGCTCGTTCAGAAGCCTGGGGGGGGTGGGGGCTTCGACACAAGGGCAACAGGGGTGGTAATTCCATTTGGCAAAAGGGTAGCCTTCATGATGACCAACACTGTGATGGACTCGGGAGGTGGGTGGCACAGTGGTTAGCACTGCCGCCTCACAGCTCCAGGGACCCGGGTTCAATTCTGGCCTCGGGTGACTGCCTGTGTGGAATTTGCACTTTCTCCCCGTGTGTGCTTGTGTGTTTCCTCTGGTTTCCTTCCACAGTCCAAGGTTTCCTCCCACAGTCCAAAGATGTGCAGGTTAGGTGGATTGGCCGTGTTAATTTGCCCCTTAGTGTCCAAAAGGTTAGATGGGGATAGGGTATAGGATAGGGGATATGGGCTTAAGTAGGGTGCTCTTTCCAAGGGCCGGTGTCAACATAATGGGCCACATGGCCTCCTTCTGCAGTGTAATTCTATGATCTACATAATGGTAAGTGAGGTTCTGGACACGTAGTCCTGGTATATGTGTGCGCCCCAAACTGGAACAATGCCCCGTTCGTCGAGAAGACATTGGCAGAGATTCCCGACCTCGACTCCCACCAACTGGTCATGGGAGGGGGGAGACTTTAACTGTGCCTTGGACCTGAAGGTAGACCGGTCAAGGCCCAGAACGGGTGCAAGTTTGGGAATGGCAAAGGAACTGACAGTCTTCCTGAATCGGATGGGGGGGGGGGGCGGTGGACACTTGGAGGTTCAACCAACCGATGGTGAAGGAGCTCTCTTTTTCCCATGTCCACAAGGCCTACTCCGAGTAGGCTTCTTTGTGGTGGGGCAATCGGTGCTTCCAGGGATCATAGGGGTGGAATACTCAGCAGTAATCATCTTGGACCACGCACCAATGTGGTTGTGAGGTTGGAGACGAGCTGGACACCGCCCCTTCACTGACGAGGCCTTTTGTGAAAGGACAGTACTGGCCATTGACAAATACGTGAGCTGTAACCAGAACGGGGAAGTCTTTTTCCCCCACATTTTGGGAGGTGCTGAAGACTGGGGGTGGGGGGGGATAATAGCATACAGGGCACATGGGGGTAGGGGGGAAGAGGGCAGCCAGACAGTTGATCGACTCCATACTGGAGGTGGATCAGCACTACTTCATGATCCTGACCGTGGAGCTACTAGTGGAGAGGAAAAGATTACAAATGGAGTTTGAGCTGACTTAACTAGGTAGGTACGGGGGACCTTCTCCGAATGTGGGGGCAAGGCCAGCCGCCTGCTGGCCCACCAGTTGAGGAAACTGGCGGCCACACGAGATTGTAAAGATCAATGATGAATGGGGGTGATGGGTGGTTACGGCTACAGAGCAGCCTCTACCGGGGACTGTACGCATCTGAGCCCCTGGAGGGGGACTTGAAGAGATGAGGCAGTTCCTGGACAGGCTGGTCTTCTCAGCTGTGGGTAGGGAAAGGGGCAGAGAATGCATCAACTCCATGAAGTCCTGGAAGGGGCTGGGGCCTGATGGGTTCCTGGTGGACCTCTATAAAAGTTTACAGCAGTACTGGCCCTGCACCTGCTGGGATGTTTAACGACTCGCTGTCGACCCCCGCCCTGTCCTGCCACCCACGCTGGCACAGGCCTCAATCTCGCTGATCCCGAAGACAGACAAAGACCAGGCAGAGTGTGGGGCAGACAGACCTATCTCACTCCTGAATACTGACGCAAAAGTTTTAGTGAAATTCTGACCAGGCGACTGGAGAGATGCTTGCCAGAAGTGATTGTGGAAGATCAAACCGGGTTGTCAAGGGCAGACAGCTGACGGGTGAACATTGGATGCCTGCTGAACATGGTCATGTCCCCACCCAGGGAGGATGGAGAAGGCCTTCGATTGGGTGGGATGAAGTACCTCTTTTGAGGTACTGGAACGGTTTGGGTTTGGCCAGTATTCGCCTCGTGGGTGAAGCTGTAATACAATGCCCCGATGGCGAGCATCCGGCGAACGCCGCAAGCTCAAAGTATTTATGGTTGCACAGAGGCACGAGGCAGGGATGCCTGCTGTTCCCCCTGGCAATTGAGCCACCGACAATCGTGCTCAGTTTAGTGGAGGGGTGGCGAGGTATCCAGAGAGGAGACAGGGACCATAAGAGTATTTAGTTATGCGGATAACCTGCTGCTGTACATCTCGAACGCCCTAGCCAGCTTGAGAAAGATGATGGAACTCCTTCGGTAGTTCGGAGCCTTGGCCGCAACCAAGTTTAAATACCAGGGGATCCAGATAGCTCCCATCTGGGCCTGGCTCCACAAGCGGAACCTAACTAGCCTGGTGAAGGGGGTCCTGTGGAGCTGGGACTTGCTCTTGCTCTCCCTGGCGGGGAGAGTGTTGACGATAAAAATGAATGTCCTGCTAAGATTCCTATTCGTGTTTATATAGTTCCCGATCTTCCTCCCCAAATCCTTTTTCGTCAGGGTAGACAAACTCATCTCGACTTTTGTGTGGGTGAGAAAGAACCCCAGGTCCATAGAACCGTCCTGCAGAAGGGGTGGCATGTAGGGGGTCTAGTGCTGCCAAACTCTTACCACTGGGCAACAAAGGCAGAAAGTGTGCGGGGTTGGCTGGGGAAGCCGGGGGCAGTGTGGGTACAGACAGAAGAAACTTCCCCCACTGGATGGAACGAGAGAGAGGTGGGAAAGAGGGGTTAAGTATCGAGATTGGGGGGGGGGCCTGTGGAGCGCGATCTTGTACAGGATGAACTCCACTATCTCATGCACAAGGCTGGCCAGATTCAATTGAAGGTGGTGCGCAGGACACATATCAGGTCAGAAAGACCAAAGGGAGGGGGTGTTAACACTACTAAAACCTACAAATAACAAACTGCACTACATCCATTGTATTGATGTTCATGAGCTGTATGGTGATTGTTTGTTCTGCCACCCTTTGAATAAAATATATTAAAACATTTTTAAGGGCGGCATGTGGCACATGGTTAGCACTGTGGCAATAAGGACACAGGTTCGAATCGTGGCCCTGGGTCACTGTCCGTGTGGAGTTTGCACATTCTCCCCGTGTCTGCGTGGGTTTCACCCCTACAACTCAAAGATGTGCAGATTAGCTTGACTGGGCATGCTAAATTGCGCCTTAATTGGAAAAAATATATCATTGGGTACTCTAAATTTATTTTAAAAATATTTTAATTGCTGGAGCACCATTATTTATCACTTTAAAATCAATGGTTGAAATTACTTAAAAAAATTTTTTTTATAATGTTTTTCAATTGGCTTTATTTTACACAACAATTTGTACGCATTATTGAGGTTGCCCACGACCACGGCCGAATCCGCCTTTAAACTGGAATTCTGTCGCTGCACCTGCACCAGCTTCAGCCTTCTTGTCTGACCCAAGGGGAGCAGTCCGCCTGCAAGTGTCCCTGTCAGCTTCACCTCGAAGACGAGCTGGACGGTCCTCACCAAGACCTTTAGGTCTTGGCCTGGCTGTCTCAGGACGGGTCTGGCGACGTAGGGTAGCAGGAACTATTTCTGGAGGAAGGTGAAGGTAGTCACGTAGGTACTGGATGCCCTCATTGGTCAAGTACCAGTAGAAATGTTGCAAAAACCAACTGCTCCTTTACTTAACCACGGGATTTCAAAGACTGCATGGCCTTCATTACGTGCAGGTTAGGGACATTCTTGTCAGCCAACTCTGGATGTTTTGGCATATGCATATCCTTCTTGGCCACCATTACCCCCTCCTTGAAGAGGAGCTCATAGATAGCAATACGGTTCTTCTTGGGCATCAGCATCTTGAGCTCTTATAATGGGGCTAAAGCAGAATGGTTGAAATTACTATAAGGTAGAGGAATGTTAATGCTTTGGTATTTGTGCAGGATTACAGATGTATTCATGTGGTGATAATTAGTTCATAAATGAAAATGATGTGGCCATATTTAAAATGAAGAATGGATTGCTCCAGCTGTCAGGAGAAAGATCCAATATTGGACATCAACTTGTGGTTCAAAAGAAAGAGAATGACTTGGGCAAAGGTGCAAATTTGTTGTCCCTTGACCAGGTAATGCTGGAGGACATGTAACCAGTAGTGCAATTTGTAATTGTCGAATAATAAAGTGAATATATTAGAGGGGAGTGGTAGAGGCTTGATATGTAATTAAATCAAAGCTATTGTTTTGCCACTTGCACGCACCACTGAAATGAAGCAGTGCAGATTGTCCTTTGAGTAAATGAATGACTTTTGGCACTTGGTGTGATCTTTTTGTGGGGAGATGGGTTGTGCTTGCACTGAGTTTGTTTCGATGCAGGTTTCTATGGTGATGCATCGATAGTGGAAATCTGTTAATCCTGCTTTGGTTAATGTGCTGAACTTTGAACTCAGAATTGGCTTAAGCAATACTGTTACTGTGTTTTGGTTGTCACCAATTGTATAAGAAAGCACAGATGATTTACATCAGCAACAAACAGTAACGCTGGCTTAATTCTGAAGCTTGCTATGTGCATTGCATGGTTAAAGTGAACATTTGGCAAGCATTGTCAAACATATCCATAGTTGGTGTGTTTTCAACAGTGTTGTGTAATGTGGAAAAGAATCATAGAATTTACAGTGCAGTAGGAGACCATTTGACCCATCGAGTCTGTACCAGCCTTTGGAAAGAGCACCCTACTTAAGCCCACACCTCCATCCTATCCCTGTAACCCAGTCACCCCACCTAACCTTTTGGACACTTAAGGGGCAATTTAGCGCTTCCGGTTGCGGCTATGCCTAGGTAGGTCGCACGTTCGGCAGCTCCCGCCGGGAACGGACTTTTGGGCTCTCCAGAGGGGCCCCAACGGCAATTGTTCGACGGCTTCCAGTGTGGGAAGGTGACAGCAAGGTCCCCCCGACATTGTATGGATTGGACCAGGAGTGAAGCGGTGAAAAAAGTGATCTTGGGGCAGCGACAAGTCCGAGGGAGGAAAAGCAAGATGGCGACGGGTGGAGACCAAGCAGCATGGGCGCAGTGGTCGCAGGAGTTTCTTAAACGCTGCTTTGAGGAGCTGAAGACAGATATGCTGCCGCCAATGAAGGCGGCGATTTGAGAAGCTTGTGGGGACCCAGAAGGCCCAAGGGGCGGCAAAGCCTCGGAAAATGAGGATGAGATCTTGGGCCTGGCGGTGAACGTGGAGGCGCACGAGGCGCTGCACAAGAGGTGGGCGGAAACATTTGAGGACCTGGAGAATAGGTCGAGGAGGAAGAATCTTCGGATTCTGGGTCTCCCTGAAGGAGTGGAGGGGCCCGATGCCGGGGCATATATGAGCACTATGCTCAATTCGCTGATGGGCGCGGGAGCTTTCCCGAGGCCCCTGGAGCTGGATGGGGCTCACCGGGTCCTGGCAAGGAGACCCAAAGCCAACTAGCTGCCAAGGGCTGTAGTGGTGCGGTTCCACCGCTTTATGGACAGAGAGTGTGTCCTGAGATAGGCCAAAAAGGAGTGGAGCAGGTGGGAGAACACTGAGATCCGAATTTACCAGGACTGGAGTGCGGAGGTGGCTGAGAGCTGGTTTGAATCGGGCTAAGGTGGTGCTCCATCGGAAGGGGGTGAAGTTCGGTATGCTGCAGCCAGTGCGATTGTGGGTCACGTTCCAAGATCGGCACCACTATTTTGAAACGCCCGATGAGGCATGGAACTTTATACAGACTGAAAAGTTGGACTCAAATTGAGGGTTTGTCGTGGGGGAATGTTTGCTGTGTTCACTGTGTTTATTACGTTTGGGAAATGTTCTTTTGGTTTGAGTGCTGGGTGGGGATGGGTGAATGGATTTGATGTGGGGGCTGTGGGATAGTGTGGGCGTCGGTGTTGGAGGGGCTGGCCCCCACGGAGGAAGAGGGGGAGTGGAGGCCCGGGGATGAGGAGTTGGGGTAAGGCCGCAAAAAGGAGCTGCGCCAGAGGGGCGGGGCCGGCTCAGGAAAGCACGGGCTTTTTCCCGCGTTGGGGGGGGCGGGGAAGAGAGGGAAGGGCGGTGCTGGAGAGGAGCGCACACGGACTGCCATGGGGAGGGGGGAATCTCACACTGGGGGGGTCGATGGAATGGCGGGAGAGGCCGGGGTCAGCAGGAGCTGACTTACGGAAGTGTCATGGGGGAGCAAAATGGCTAGATGTGGATCTGGCGGGGGAAGAGAGGAACTGGGTTGCTGCTGCATTGGCCAAAGGACAGCTGGAGCTCGGAGAGAGAGTTGGGGCGGGGGTCTGCCGCTGGGGGGAATGGAGAGTGCGGGAGGCGCGGGCACGTGGCTGGCATAGAAAAGGAGATGGCGAGTCGGCCGGGGGGGGGGGGGGGGGGTAGTAGCCCCCCAATCCGGCTGATAACTTGGAATGTGAGGGGCCTGAACGGGCCGGTCAAGAGGGCCCGGGTGTTCGCGCACTTAAAAGGACTGAAGGCAGACGTGGTTATGCTCCAGGAGACACATTTGAAGGTGGCAGATCAGGTTGGGCTGAGAAAAGGGATGGGTAGGACGGGTCTTCTATTCAGGGCTGGATGCAAAGAACAGAGGGGTTGCAATACTGGCGGGGAAGCGGGTGTCGTTTGAGGCAATGAATATTGTAGTGGATAATGGAGGCCAATATGTGAAGGTGAATGGTAGGTTGCAGGGGGTGTGGGTGGTACTGGTGAACGTATATGCCCCGAATTGGGATGACGCCGGATTTATGAAACGCATGCTGGGTCGGATTCTGGATCTGGAGGTAGGAAGTTTGATAATGGGGGGGGGGGGGACTTCAACACGGTGCTGGACCCAGCACTGGACCGCTCTAGGTCCAGGATGGGTAAGAGGCCGGCTGCGGCCAAGGTGCTCTGGGTTTATGGACCAGATTGGGTGGGGGGGGGGTGGATCCATGGATGTTTGTCAGGCCGCTGGCCAGGGAATTTTCCTTCTTTTCCCACGTCCATAGAGCCTACTCCCGGATAGATTTTTTCATTTTGAGTAGGGCGCTAATCCCGAAAGTGGAGGGAACGGAATATTCGGCCATAGCCATCTCGGACCACACCCCGCATTGGTTGGAGCTGGAGTTGGGAGAGGAGAGGGACCAGTGCCCGCTGTGGCGCCTTGATGTGGGACTATTGGCGGATGAGGAGGTGTGCGGGCAGGTGCGGGGGTGCATTGAAAGATATTTGGAGGCCAATGACAACGGGGAGGTGCAGGTGGGGGTAGTCTGGGAGGCGCTGAAGGCGGTGGTCAGGGGAGAGCTAATCTCCATTAGGGTCCACAGGGAGAGGAGAGGGAGAGGTTGGTGGGGGAGATTTTAAGGGTGGACAGGAGGTATGCAGAGGCCCCCGAGGAGGGGCTACTCAGGGAGCGACGGAACCGCCAGACGGAGTTCGACCTGTTGACCACAGGGAAAGCAGAGGCACAGTGGAGGAAAGCGCAGGGGGCGACGTATGAGTATGGGGAGAAGGCGAGTCGGATGCTGGCACACCAGCTTCGTAAGAGGGAGGCAGCGAGGGAGATTGGTGGAGTTAAGGATAAAGGGGGAATAACGCACATGTTTTGGGCGTGCCCGGCACTGGAAGGATATTGGAAGGAGTGACGGGAGTGATCTCGCAGGTGGTGAATGCCCGGGTCAAACCTAGCTGGGGGGTTAGCTATATTTGGAGTTGCGGAAGAGCCGGGAGTGCAGGAGGCGAAAGAGGCCGATGTCGTGGCCTTTGCGTCCCTCGTAGCCCGGCACAGGATCCTACTCATGTGGAAGGAGGCGAAACCCCCCGGACTGGAGGCCTGGGTAAACGATATGGCGGGGTTTATTAAACTGGAGCAGATAAAGTTTGCCCTGAGAGGATCGGCTCAAGGGTTCACCAGGCGGTGGCAGCCATTTCTCGACTACCTAGGGGAACGTTGGAGGGAAGACAGATGACCAGCAGCAGCAACCCAGGGGGAGGGGGGGGGAGGAGGTTTAGTTGAATATAGGTCAATTGAGAATGAGGTTTTGTTACTTGTGTATTATTATTATTATTATTGTTAAAAAGTTAAAAATTTCTGTATTGTTTCGTAAGTGGGAAAAATGTTGTTCAGGGAAAAAATTTTCAATAAAATATATTTAAAAAAAAAAAAGGGGGGGAATACGGTGCGGAGTGCGGTGAGAATAAACAAGGTATTTAGGGACTTCTATGGGATCTGTACAGGTCTGAGCCCCCAGCGGGGGAGGAGGGGATGCGACGATTCTTAGATCAGCTGAGGTTCCCGAGGGTGGAGGAGGAGGAGGTGGCTGGTTTGGGGGCGCCGATTGGGCTGGAGGAGCTGGTTAAAGGATCGGGGAGCATGCAGGTGGGGAAGGCCCCGGGGCCGGATGGGTTCCCGGGGCCAGATGGGTTCCCGGTTGAATTCTACAGGAAATACGTGGACCTGCTGGGCCCGTTGCTAGTGAGGACTTTCAATAAGGCGAGGGAGGGGGGGACCCTGCCCCCGACAATGTCTAGGGTGCTGATTTCTTTGATCCTGAAGCGGGACAAGGATCCACTGCAATGTGGGTCGTATAGACCGATCTCGCTCCTCAATGTTGATGCTAAGTTGCTGGCAAAGGTGCTGGCTACGTCAATTGAGGACTGTGTCCCGGGGGTGATTCATGAGGACCAGACGGGATTTGTGAAGGGTAGGCAATTAAATACAAATGTGCAGGGGCTCCTCAATGTGATTACGATGCCCCCGGTGGAGGGGGAAGCGGAGGTAGTGGCAGCTATGGACGCGGAGAAGGCCTTTGACCGGGTGGAGTGTGAGTATCTTTGGGAAGTGTTGCGGAGGTTTGGGTTCGGGGAGGGGTTCATCAGCTGGGTCAGGCTGCTATATAGAGCCCCGGTGGCGAGTGTGGCTACGCATCGGCGGAGGTCGGAGTACTTTCGGCTGTACCGGGGGACGAGGCAGGGGTGCCCCCTGTCCCCCTTGTTGTTTGCACTGGCAATTGAGCCTCTGGCCATGGCTCTAAGGGAGCCCAGGAAATGGAGGGGACTGGTCCGGGGGGGGCGGGGGGGGGAAGGAACACCGGGTGTCATTGTATGCTGACGACCTGTTGCTGTATGTGGCAGATCCAGTGGAGGGGATGGCGGAGGTCATGCGGATCTTAAGGGAGTTTGGGGACTTTTTGGGGTATAAACTCAACGTAGGGAAGAGTGAGCTCTTTGTGGTGCATTCAGGGGACCAGGGAAGGGGGATAGACGAGCTACCGCTGAAGAGGGTGGAAAGGAGCTTTCGGTACCTAGGGATGCAAGTAGCTAGGAGTTGGGGCGCCCTACACAAGCTCAATTTGACGCGGTTGGTGGAGCAGATGGAGGAGGATTTTAAAAGATGGGATATGCTGCCACTCTCACTAGCGGGTAGGGTGCAGTCAGTCAAAATGACAGTCCTCCTGAGGTTTCTCTTTGTGTTCCAGTGCCTTCCCATTATGATCCCCAAGGCCTTTTTCAAACGGGTAAGGAGGAGCATCATGGGTTTTGTGTGGGCGAATAAGACCCCGAGGGTGAAGAGTGTTTCTGGAGTGTAGCAGGGACGGGGGGGGCTGGTGCTGCCGAATGTGTGCGGCTATTATTGGGCAGCCAATGTGGCGATGATCCGTAAGTGGGTAATGGAGGGAGAAGGGGTGGCGTGGAAGAGGTTTGAGATGGCGTCCTGTGTGGGCACGAGCCTGAGGGCACTGGCGACGGCACCGCTGCCGCTCTCGCCAACAAGGTACACCACGAGTCCGGTGGTGGCGGCGACGTTGAAGATCTGGGGGCAGGCGACACGGGCGAGGTGGTAGACTCTGTTTGGTCCCCGATTCGGGAGAATCATCGGTTCGTCCCGGGAAGGATGGATGGGGGGTTTCGGAGCTGGCATTGGGCAGGGATTAGAAGAATGGGGGACCTGTTCATCGATGGGACGTTTGCGAGCCTAGGGTCGCTGGTGGAGAAGTTTGGGTTACCCCCGGGAAACGCTTTCAGGTACATGCAAGTGAGAGCGTTTGTGAGGCGGGAGGTGAGGGAATTCCCGCTGCTCCCGGCACATGGGATTCAGGACAGGGTCATTTCGGGTGTATGGGTTGGAGAAGGCAAAGTTTCGGCGATTTACCAGGAGCTGAAGGAAGAGGAGGAGGCCTCGGTGGAGGAGCTAAAGGGCAAGTGGGAGGAGGAGCTTGGGGAGGAGATAGATGAGGGTCTGTGGGCTGATGCCCTGAGTAGGGTTAATTCTTCCTCCTCCTGCGCCAGGCTCATCCTAATACAGTTCAAAGTTACTCACGGAGCGCATATGACAGGGGCTAGGTTGAGTAGGTTCTTTGGGGTGGAGGACAGATGTGGGAGGTGCTCGGGAAGCCCGGCAAATCACGTCCATATGTTCTGGTCGTGCCCGGCACTGGATGGGTTTTGGAGGGGTTTTGCGAGGACTATGTCCAAGGTGGTGAAAGTCCGGGTCAAGCCGAGCTGGGGGTTGGCATTATTTGGGGTAACGGACGAGCCGGGTGTGCAGGAGGCGAAAGAGGCCGGTATTCTGGCCTTTGCGTCCCTGGTAGCCCGGCGGAGGATTTTGCTATTATGGAAAGATGCGAAGCCCCCTAGTGTGGAAGCTTGGATCAATGACATGGCAGGGTTCATCAAGCTGGAGAGGATAAAGTTTGCCTTGCGAGGGTCTGTGCAGGGGTTCTTCAGGCGGTGGCAACCGTTCCTAGACTATCTCGCGGAGCGTTAGGAGGAGGTCAGCAGCAGCCCAGGGGCGGGGGGGGGGCGGCGTTTGGTGGGTGTGGGGGGCTTCCCTATTGGTGCTTTTAAATGTCATATGGGGGGTTATTGTATATGGGGGAAATCCAATGTACAATTTTTTGTATAATTTTTGATTGTTGTTTCTTTCTTTTTATTGGGGGTGTTTGTTGAAAATCTGTTAACATTTGAATAAATATATATTTTAAAAAAAAAAACCTTGGTCTGGGTCATTAACACTCCAATGTATAAAAGAAACATGACAATGTAAATGTTTAAGAAGGAATTGTAACGTAAAGAGCGATATGTGTGTAAGGTTATCAAAATTGAATGGAAGAAAGTCAAGGGAATGTGTAACTCTGATGGAAATGTACAGTCAAGACAATTCGAAATGTCCTGTAATCTTTATGATAGATTTTATGAATAAAGTATATTTTTTGGGCGGGAAAAAAAGGGGCAATTTAGCATGGCCAAACCACCTAACCTGCACTTCTCTGGACAGTGGGAGGAAACCGGAGCACCCGGAGGAAACTCCACACAGACAGTAACCAGAGGTCGGAATTGAACAAGGGACCCTGGAGCTGAGAGGCAGCAGTGCTAACCATGGTACCATAGAAAGATGGTCCCAGGAGAAGGTTGGTGCTGAGTATTCAGCATAAAGTCATGGGGCGGGATTCTCCGACACCACCCCCCCCCCCCCGAATCACCGGGGGGGGGGGCGGCGGCGGCGGCGAGAATCCTGACCCCGCTGCCGCTGGCTGTCGGATTCTCCGGGGCTATGGCGGGGGCAGTAATTGCCCCCCCCCGGGGCGATTCTCCGGTCCATGATGAGCTGAGTGTCCGCCGCCGGCGTAAATCACAACAGGTCCTTACTGGCAGGACCTAGCTCCACGGGCGGCCTGCAGAGTCCCCGGGAGGGGGCGTGGGGGGATCTGGCCTCGGGGTGCCTCCACGGTGGCCTGGCCCGCGATCGGGGCCCACAGATCCGCAGCCGGGCCTGTGCCGTGGGGGCACTTTTTCCCTCCGCAATGGCTGCTGTCAATCTCTGCCATGGCCGGTGTGCAGAAGAACCCCACTGCGCATGCACTGGGATGACGCCAGCACACGCTGTGCTCGCGCGCATGCGCCCACTCGCGCCGGCCGGCGGAGGCCCTTCGGCACCAGTTGGCGTGGCGCCAAGACCTTCTACGCCGGCGGGCACAACGCCAAACACTCCGGTGCCGGCCTAGCCACTGAAGGTGCGGAGGATTCCGCACCTTTGGGGCGGCCCGACGCCAGAGTGGTTCATGCCACTCCTCGGCGCCGGAGTGGCCCGCCCCGCCGGTTCGCGGAGAATTCCGTCCATGATTCTGAGAACTTTTTTGAAATCCATTTAATTTTTAGTACAGCAATGTGAACTTTTTTTCTTTTGAACTGCCAGGGTGCTTTATTGTGGGAGGTTGCAGAACATGTTAAAGTCTACTGATATTTGGAAAAGAGCAAATCTGTTGTGTTGGAAATCAGAAAGAAGAACAGAACATGCTGGAAATAGTCAGGTCTGGCAGCATCTGTTGGATGTCAATGACCCTTTTGTCAGAGCTGGGAGTACTTGGAGGTCTAACCATTTTAAAAAATAAATTTAGAGTATCCAATTATTTTTTTTCCAATTAAGGGGCAATTTAGCGTGGCCAATCCACCATCTTGCACATCTTTGGGTTTTGGGGACGGGACCCACGCAGACACTGGGAGAATGTACAATCTCCACACGGACAGTGATCCAGGGCCGGGATCGAACCTGAGACCTCGGTGCCGTGAGGCAGCAGTGCTAACCCACTGCCACCATGTTGCACGTGCGTCTAATCTTAAACAAGATGGTGAGAAGTAGAGGAAAGAACCAAGGAAAAGGTCTTTGGGTGGAAAGTGGGAGAGATTAAATGGCAAAAGGGATGATGGTGCAAGGCTAACAGAGGGTAATGGACCAAGTCAAGAAACTAGATAGGCCAGGAAGAGATGTAAGTGGGAACAGCAGAATCCTCAACATCTCATGGTCACCAAAGAAAAATAAACAGTTGCAGAAAGGTAAAGTTCTGTTCCATTGAACTTCATTGGGACAATTTCGGCCAAATAAAGAGGGTGTATAATTAAAATAGTGGGTGACCATAAGCTTCGGAGTCATAATTGTGGATTCAACAGTGAACAATACACCAGCTACAACTTCTCTCTTTTATCTGCTCCTTTTTCCTAATTGCGAAGTGTGAGGTGATGTGTTTGGATATGAAGAGGCAATATATACTTAATGGTACAGTTCTAAAAGTTGCAGAGGGACATTTGATTTAGATTTATTGTCATGTGTACTGAGGTACAGTGAAAAATATTCTGCGTACAGTCCAGGCAAATCATTCCATACACACAAAATATAAGACCTATGATAAGTACACTGGTAAATACATGAACGTAGACATTGGTTTGAAACATACGGAGTATAGTGCTACAGCAGTAGAGAAGGTGTGTAAAGAGATCGGTTCAGTACATAAAGAGGGCCATTCAGGAGTCTGGTAACTGTGGGAAGAAGCTGTTTTTGAATCTGTTGGTCCGTAATCAAGACTTGTATCTTCTGCCCGATGGCAGAGGTTGGAAGAGAAAATAACTCCGGTGGGAGGGTTCTCTGATTATGCTACCTGCTTTCCCAAGGCAGTGGAATGGATGGGAGCCAGGCTTGTGTGATGGACTAGGCTGTTTTCACAACTCTCTATAGTTCCTTATGATCTTGGGCTGAGCAGTTGCCATACCAAGCTGTGATGCAGCCAAATACGATGCTTTCTATGGTGCATCTATAAAAATTGCTAAGAGTCGTTGTGGACATGCTTAATTTCCTGAGGAGGTATCAACACTCTTGTGCTTTCTTGATCTAGCGTCTACCTGGGTGGACCAGGACAGATTATTGATGTTTACACCTCGGAATTTGAAGCTGTGAACCGTCTCCACCTTGGCACCAATGATACAGACTGGGGAGGTGGACGACACTTTGCTTCCTGAAGTCGATGTGTCTCGCGCTCTCTCTCTGTCTGTGTCTCGCGCTCTCTCTCTCTCTCTCTGTGTCTCGCGCTCTCTGTGTCTCGCGCTCTCTGTGTCTCGCGCTCTCTGTGTCTCGCGCTCTCTGTGTCTCGCGCTCTCTGTGTCTCGCGCTCTCTGTGTCTCGCGCTCTCTGTGTCTCGCGCTCTCTGTGTCTCGCGCTCTCTGTGTCTCGCGCTCTCTGTGTCTCGCGCTCTCTGTGTCTCGCGCTCTCTGTGTCTCGCGCTCTCTGTGTCTCGCGCTCTCTGTGTCTCGCGCTCTCTGTGTCTCGCGCTCTCTGTGTCTCGCGCTCTCTGTGTCTCGCGCTCTCTGTGTCTCGCGCTCTCTGTGTCTCGCGCTCTCTGTGTCTCGCGCTCTCTGTGTCTCGCGCTCTCTGTGTCTCGCGCTCTCTGTGTCTCGCGCTCTCTGTGTCTCGCGCTCTCTGTGTCTCGCGCTCTCTGTGTCTCGCGCTCTCTGTGTCTCGCGCTCTCTGTGTCTCGCGCTCTCTGTGTCTCGCGCTCTCTGTGTCTCGCGCTCTCTGTGTCTCGCGCTCTCTGTGTCTCGCGCTCTGTGTCTCGCGCTCTCTGTGTCTCGCGCTCTCTGTGTCTCGCGCTCTCTCTGTCTCCCGCTCTCTGTGTCTCCCGCTCTCTGTGTCTCCCGCTCTGTGTCTCCCGCTCTCTGTGTCTCCCGCTCTCTGTGTCTCGCGCTCTCTGTGTCTCGCGCTCTCTGTGTCTCGCGCTCTCTGTGTCTCGCGCTCTCTGTGTCTCGGTCTCGCGCTCTCTGTGTCTCGCGCTCTCTGTGTCTCGCGCTCTCTGTGTCTCGCGCTCTCGTGTCTCGCGCTCTCCGTGTCTCGCGCTCTCCGTGTCTCGCGCTCTCCGTGTCTCGCGCTCTCCGTGTCTCGCGCTCTCCGTGTCTCGCGCTCTCCGTGTCTCGCGCTCTCCGTGTCTCGCGCTCTCCGTGTCTCGCGCTCTCCGTGTCTCGCGCTCTCCGTGTCTCGCGCTCTCCGTGTCTCGCGCTCTCCGTGTCTCGCGCTCTCCGTGTCTCGCGCTCTGTGTCTCGCGCTCTCTGTGTCTCGCGCTCTCTGTGTCTCGCCTCTCTGTGTCTCGCGCTCTCTGTGTCTCGCGCTCTCTGTGTCTCGCGCTCTCTGTGTCTCGCGCTCTCTGTGTCTCGCGCTCTCTGTGTCTCGCGCTCTCTCTGTCTCGCGCTCTCTCTGTCTCGCGCTCTCTCTGTCCTCGCGCTCTCTCTGTCTCGCGCTCTCTCTGTCTCGCGCTCTCTCTGTCTCGCGCTCTCTCTGTCTCGCGCTCTCTCTGTCTCGCGCTCTCTCTGTCTCGCGCCTCTCTCTGTCTCGCGCTCTCTCTGTCTCGCGCTCTCTCTGTCTCGCGCTCTCTCTGTCTCGCGCTCTCTCTGTCTCGCGCTCTCTCTGTCTCCCGCTCTCTCTGTCTCGCGCTCTCTCTGTCCTCGCGCTCTCTCTGTCTCGCGCTCTCTCTGTCTCGCGCTCTCTCTGTCTCCCGCTCTCTCTGTCTCCCGCTCTCTCTGTCTCCCGCTCTCTCTGTCTCCCGCTCTCTCTGTCTCCCGCTCTCTCTGTGCGTCCCCCCCCCTCTGTGCGTCCCCCCCCCTCTGTGCGTCCCCCCCCCCCCTCTGTGCGCGTCCCCCCCCCCCTCTGTGCGCGGTCCCCCCCCCCCTCTGTGCGCGTCCCCCCCCCCCTCTGTGCGCGTCCCCCCCCTCTGTGCGCGTCCCCCCCCCTCTCGGCGTCCCCCCCCCCCCCTTCTCGGCGTCCCCCCCCCCCTCTCCGGCCCCCCCCCCCCCCTCTCGGCGTCCCCCCCCCCCCTCTCGGGGGTCCCCCCCCCCCTCTCGGCGTCCCCCCCCCCTCTCGGCGTCCCCCCCCCCCTCTCGGCGTCCCCCCCCCCCTCTCGGCGTCCCCCCCCCCCCTCTCGGCGTCCCCCCCCCCCCTCTCGGCGTCCCCCCCCCCCTCTCGGCGTCCCCCCCCCCCTCTCGGCGTCCCCCCCCCCCTCTCGGCGTCCCCCCCCCCTCTCGGCGTCCCCCCCCCCCTCTCGGCGTCCCCCCCCCCCCTCTCGGCGTCCCCCCCCCCCTCTCGGCGTCCCCCCCCTCTCGGCGTCCCCCCCCCTCTCGGCGTCCCCCCCCCTTCTCGGCGTCCCCCCCCCCCCACTCGGCGTCCCCCCCCCCCTCTCTCGGCGTCCCCCCCCCCCTCTCGGCGTCCCCCCCCCCCTCTCGGCGTCCCCCCCCCCTCTCGGCGTCCCCCCCCCCTCTCGGCGTCCCCCCCCCCCTCTCGGCGTCCCCCCCCCCCTCTCGGCGTCCCCCCCCCCCTCTCGGCGTCCCCCCCCCCCCTCTCGGCGTCCCCCCCCCCTCTCGGCGTCCCCCCCCCCCCCCTCTCGGCGGTCCCCCCCCCCCTCTCGGCGTCCCCCCCCCCCTCTCGGCGTCCCCCCCCCCCCTCTCGGCGTCCCCCCCCCCCCCCTCGGCGTCCCGTCCCCCCCTCTCGGCGTCCCGTCCCGCGCTCGCGCTCTGTCTGTGCGCCCCGCGCTCGAGCTCTGTCTGTGCGCCCCGCGCTCGCGCTCTGTCTGTGCGCCCCCGCGCTCGCGCTCTGTCTGTGCGCCCCGCGCTCGCGCTCTGTCTGTGCGCCCCGCGCTCGCGCTCTGTCTGTGCGCCCCGCGCTCGCGCTCTGTCTGTGCGCCCCGCGCTCGCGCTCTGTCTGTGCGCCCCGCGCTCGCGCTCTGTCTGTGCGCCCCGCGCTCGCGCTCTGTCTGTGCGCCCCGCGCTCCGCGCTCTGTCTGTGCGCCCCGCGCTCGCGCTCTGTCTGTGCGCCCCGCGCTCGCGCTCTGTCTGTGCGCCCCGCGCTCGCGCTCTGTCTGGTGCGCCCGCGCTCGCGGCTCTGTCTGTGCGCCCCGCGCTCGCGCTCTGTCTGTGCGCCCCGCGCTCGGCGCTCTGTCTGTGCGCCCCGCGCTCGCGCTCTGTCTGTGCGCCCCGCGCTCGCGCTCTGTCTGTGCGCCCCGCGCTCGCGCTCTGTCTGTGCGCCCCGCGCTCGCGCTCTGTCTGTGCGCCCCGCGCTCGCGCTCTGTCTGTGCGCCCCGCGCTCGCGCTCTGTCTGTGCGCCCCGCGCTCGCGCTCTGTCTGTGCGCCCCGCGCATCGCGCTCTGTCTGTGCGCCCCGCGCTCGCGCTCTGTCTGTGCGCCCCGCGCTCATGCGCTCTGTCTGTGCGCCCCGCGCTCGCGCTCTGTCTGTGCGCCCCGCGCTCGCGCTCTGTCTGGCCCCGCTGCTCTGCTGTGCCCCGCGCTCGCGCTCTGTCTGTGCGCCCCGCGCTCGCGCTCTGTCTGTGCGCCCCGCGCCCAGCGCTCTGTCTGTGCGCCCCGCGCCCGCGCTCTGTCTGTGCGCCCCGCGCCCGCGCTCTGTCTGTGCGCCCCGCGCCCGCGCTCTGTCTGTGCGCCCCGCGCCCGCGCTCTGTCTGTGCGCCCCGCGCCCGCGCTCTGTCTGTGCGCCCCGCGCCCGCGCCCTCTCTGTGCGCCCCGCGCCCGCGCCCTCTCTGTGCGCCCCCGCGCCCTGTCTGTGCGCCCCGCGCCCTGTCTGTGCGCCCCGCGCCCTGTCCTGTGCGCCCCGCGCCCTGTCTGTGCGCCCCGCGCCCTGTCTGTGCGCCCCGCGCCCTGTCTGTGCGCCCCGCGCCCTGTCTGTGCGCCCCGCGCCCTGTCTGTGCGCCCCGCGCCCTGTCTGTGCGCCCCGCGCCCTGTCTGTGCCGCCCCGCGCCCTGTCTGTGCCGCCCCGCGCCCTGTCTGTGCCGCCCCGCGCCCTGTCTGTGCCGCCCCGCGCCCTGTCTGTGCCGCCCCGCGCCCGCGCCCTGTCTGTGCCGCCCCGCGCCCGCGCCCTGTCTGTGCCGCCCCGCGCCCTGTCTGTGCCGCCCCGCGCCTGTCTGTGCCGCCCCGCGCCCGCGCCCTGTCTGTGCGCCCCGCGCCCGCGCCCTGTCTGTGGCGCCCCGCGGCCCGCGGCCCTGTCTGTGCGCCCCGCGCCCGCGCCCTGTCTGTGCGCCCCGCGCCCGCGCCCTGTCTGTGCGCCCCGCGCCCGCGCCCTGTCTGTGCGCCCCGCGCCCGCGCCCTGTCTGTGCGCCCCGCGCCCGCGCCCTGTCTGTGCGCCCGCGCCCTGTCTGTGCGCCCCGCGCCCTGTCTGTGCGCCCCGCGCCCTGTCTGTGCGCCCCGCGCCCTGTCTGTGCGCCCCGCGCCCTGTCTGTGCGCCCTGTCTGTGCGCCCCGCGCCCTGTCTGTGCGCCCCGCGCCCTGTCTGTGCGCCCCGCGCCCTGTCTGTGCGCCCCGCGCCCTGTCTGTGCGCCCCGCGCCCTGTCTGTGCGCCCCGCGCCCTGTCTGTGCGCCCCGCGCCCTGTCTGTGCGCCCCGCGCCCTGTCTGTGCGCCCCGCGCCCTGTCTGTGCGCCCCGCGCCCTGTCTGTGCGCCCCGCGCCCTGTCTGTGCGCCCCGCGCCCTGTCTGTGCGCCCCGCGCCCTGTCTGTGCGCCCCGCGCCCTGTCTGTGCGCCCCGCGCCCTGTCTGTGCGCCCCGCGCCCTGTCTGTGCGCCCCGCGCCCTGTCTGTGCGCCCCCGCGCCCTGTCTGTGCGCCCCGCGCCCTGTCTGTGCGCCCCGCGCCCTGTCTGTGCGCCCCGCGCCCTGTCTGTGCGCCCCGCGCCCTGTCTGTGCGCCCCGCGCCCTGTCTGTGCGCCCCGCGCCCTGTCTGTGCGCCCCGCGCCCTGTCTGTGCGCCCCGCGCCCTGTCTGTGCGCCCCGCGCCCTGTCTGTGCGCCCCGCGCCCTGTCTGTGCGCCCCGCGCCCTGTCTGTGCGCCCCGCGCCCTGTCTGTGCGCCCCGCGCCCTGTCTGTGCGCCCCGCGCCCTGTCTGTGCGCCCCGCGCCCTGTCTGTGCGCCCCGCGCCCTGTCTGTGCGCCCCGCGCCCTGTCTGTGCGCCCCGCGCCCTGTCTGTGCGCCCCGCGCCCTGTCTGTGCGCCCCGCGCCCTGTCTGTGCGCCCCGCGCCCTGTCTGTGCGCCCCGCGCCCTGTCTGTGCGCCCCGCGCCCTGTCTGTGCGCCCCGCGCCCTGTCTGTGCGCCCCGCGCCCTGTCTGTGCGCCCCGCGCCCTGTCTGTGCGCCCCGCGCCCTGTCTGTGCGCCCCGCGCCCTGTCTGTGCGCCCCGCGCCCTGTCTGTGCGCCCCGCGCCCTGTCTGTGCGCCCCGCGCCCTGTCTGTGCGCCCCGCGCCCTTCTGTCCCCCGCCCGCGCCCTGTCTGTGCGCCCCGCGCCCGCGCCCTGTCTGTGCGCCCCGCGCCCGCGCCCTGTCTGTGCGCCCCGCGCCCGCGCCCTGTCTGTGCGCCCCGCGGCCCCGCGCCCTGTGACTCTCTCTCTCTCTCTGTGTGTGTGTGTGTGTGTGTGTGTGTGTGTGTGTGTCCAATTTTTTTTAATACGTTTATAATATCCAATTGTTTTTTCTTTTTTTTACCAATTAAGGGGCAATTTAGTATGGCCAATCTACCTACCCTGCTCAACTTTGGGTTGTGGGGGTGAGATCCACGCAGATATGGGGAGAATGTGCAGACTCCACTCAGACAGTGATCCGGGGCCGGGATCAAACCCGGGTCCTCGGCCTCTCTTGCCAATGTTGATCTGCATTGATGCCTGCCAATTTCAAATTGTCATCCTATTCCTGGCCTTCTTATCTTAAACCTACACTAGCTCTACACCAGGCATTGTCAAAGTTGGGGGCGCGACCCGTGGGAGGGTCTAGGAGCCATCCATCGTGGCGCTCCCGATTGCCCAAATCCACGCAGCAGCTGGCTTTTAACTATGGCGGCTGCGAACGGCCTTCAAAATGGCCACGAGCATATTAAAAAAATGCGGCCGCACTGCGCATGCATGCCCGATCATCGGTGCACATGTGCAAAACTATGTGCATGCGCGCCGATGATCGGGCATGCTTGCGCAGTGCGGCCGCATTTTTCTTATGGTAAAAAGGCCGCTCGCAGCCGGCATAGTTAAAAGCCGGGTGCTGCACGCTCTGCCCGATTCGGAAGTGCCCGGTTCTTCGGAACGAAGCTAAGGCGGAGTTTCCCCCCCAACCACTAGCACCATCGGACCCACCTGCAGAGATCTTGCGTCATGGCCTCCACCTCGGAACACGCCTGTATCTACGTACAGCGCGCTCATCCTGCATAATGATGAGATCTCCGGCACCCAAGACAAACTCAATGCCCTGATAAAAACACCTGGTGTGACCATTGAGCCTTTCTGGCCTAGTCTGTTTGCCAAGGCATTGCCGAATATTGACATCAATAGTCTGGTCTGCAATGTTGGTGCTGGCCATCGTGCCCCAGCTGCTGCAGCAGTTGTTTCCACCGCTGCCCCTGTTGCTGCTGAAGAGAAAAACGAAGAGAAGAAACAGAAAGAATCTGATAAGTCTGACAATGACATGGGCTTTGGTCTCTTTGATTAAATGTGCCGTGCAACAACATTGTTACAATTTACAAAATATAAATAAAAATTGAATATAAAAGCCGGCTGCTGCGGCTGAAGACTGCAAAAAAAAAAAAAAAAAATCCATGTAATCTTCCTGCCTGAGAGAGGCAGAGAGCAGGTCACGGCCCCCGAACGTCGCCATCACGTGCTTTGGGCGCGATTGCGATGCCTCCATTTTGTCAGCTGCAAACAAGGTAAGAGAAAATGGTAGGTCGCGAAGGTCGGCCGGCGTGGGCCGGGAAGGTCGGCCGGTTGGTAGAAATGGGTCTCCGGAAAAAAAGTTTGAAAAACACTACAGTCCCCAATCCTTGTTTTTTTTTTTTTTGTTCCTTACATCTTTACCCCCACCGTTGGTTCCTATACCTTCCGTCACCTAAGCCATGGGCTCTGAAATTCTCTCCCTGGGCGGCATGGTGGCGCAATGGTTAGCATTGCTGCCTCACGGCGTTGAGGACCCGGGTTCAATTCTGGCCACTATCCATGTGGAGTTTGCACATTCTCCCTGTGTCTGCATGGGTCTCACCCCCATAACCCAAAGATGTGCAGGGTTGTGGATTGATTGGTCATGCTAAATTGCCCCTTAATTGGGGGGGAAAAAGAATTTGGTGCTCTAAATTAAAAAAAAAAAGAAATTCTCTCCCTAAACTGCTGTGACTCTCTGGTTTTTAAGATCCTATTGAAGAGCTACTCGGGGCAGCATGGTGGCACAGTTGTTAGCACTGTGTCTCACGCCACTGAGGACCCGGGTTTGATCCCGGCCCCGGGACACTGTCCATGTGGAGTTTGCACATTCTCTCGTGTCTGCATGGGTCTCACCCCCACAACCCAAAGATGTGTAGGGTAGGTGGATTGGCCATGCTAAATTGCCCCTTAATTGGAAAAATGAAAAAAAGCTACCTCTGACCAAGCTTTTTCATTTCTAATATCTTCTTTGGCAATATTGATTATGCTTCAGAATCGCCTTGCATTTTCTACATTTAAAGATGCTACACAAATTTGAGTTGTTACACACTGCTTGTATTTTTGACAAGATAGAAAATATAGACTGCTCTGAAAAAGCATCTCCATACGCACAAGGTCAACTGCAAGAAAAGTGTACACTTGTGGAATTTGTAATTTGCAGGATAGAGGGATTCATTTAATGTTGACTTTCAGCGACGATACTTGGCCTTTGTGATAACTTTACCAACCACTGGGATTATGCATCATGGGGTAGAAAACTCAAATGTAATTATTCACTAATTTTGCTCTTGTTTTCATAAAACCATTTGTTTGTAATATGGAGCAGTTACAACAGGAAGCACAAAGTAGTGTCTAGAGCAGTTGGATTCAAGGTGGGCTCTGCTTGGGTGCGCATACAACATGTTTTCGTGTCAGCCACCAAATGCAATGTTTAAATGTTTTTTTTCCACAGGTGGTAGTGGAAAGGGCATGGGGTGAATTTTGAAGAACAATAAACAAAAGCAAATGATCAGTAAAACAGAATAATCAAGGTGTGGGGAGGTGACAGCCTAGTGCGATACTATTGTGTGTGATTATGTATAAACAAGAATAGTGGGTTTATCTGCATTTCTCATTATTGGCACGGTAGCACACTGGTTAGCACTGCTTCACAGCGCCAGGGACCCGGGTTCGATTCCTGGCTTGGGTCACTGTCAGTGCGGAGTCTGCACGTTCTCCCCATGTCTGCATGGGTTTTCTCCGGTTTCTCCCACAAGTTCCGAAAGACGTGCTGTTAGGTAATTTGGACATTCTGAACAGGCGCCGGAGTGTGGCAACTAGGGGATTTTCATTTATTATTATTAAAAAATACATTTCGGGACATGAGTAATATGAATTAAGAGCTTGGATTTTTTTTAAACCATGATTGATTGAAGGATCCAATTCTTTGTGTCCTTCACTGAGGTCGACTCTTGTTATTGTTAATAGCTTTGTTGGTGCCAAGTGGTAATAAAGATTTTAGCTCTGTTTACCTAAAGGCTAAGTCACTAATTCTTCATGACCAAGATAGTGAGGTAAATACATGTTTTACCTGTTAACTTTTGTCCTGGACAATTGCTAAATTGGAGCTTTTTCTAATATTGTATAACTATTTGTCTTTGATTTAAAACACAAAAGTGGTTACATTAGTTAACATATATGCAGGTTCTCTCTGGAAAGGTTAATTTTGATTCTGCAGAAGACATAAAATATATTACACCTTTTCTCGGCCTGAACTCAAAAGAGACTTTTAATGTATTAAGATGTGCTATGGGATATCTTCTGTTTCAAAACAAATGTAGATTGGCAACCCATTCAACCGTACTGCAGAGTAATGTATTGGAATTTATATGGAGTTATGGAAAGTACAATGGCCAAGATCAGGTTTTGGAGTTTGTTGCAAAGATGCTTTTTTAGATGTTTTTGTAATACTATATTCATTTTATTGAACATGAGCAATTTCTTTCCCCCCCCGTAGTCATTTACTTTGTCGAGGAAAAAGATTGTCCACTACACCTGTTTTGATCAACGAAAACGAGCTAATGCAGCATTCCTAATTGGTGCCTATTCTGTAAGTGGTGGTTTTATTTATACTTGCACTTTCATTTTCTCTGATTTGATGGAATTGACTAGAAAACCTCATCAGTGGAAAGTACTCGGCAGATAGGATTTTCAACACAATAGGCTTTCAACACGGCTTGAATACTGAAAAATCCAAAGCACTTTTTAACCTTAATGTATTCTTTTTGTTCATTAATTGCTTGCTTCACTTTGCTTCTAATTTTCTTTCGCTCCAGCTTTCTTTTTCCAACTCTGGTCTATTGTATATTTTACCCCTGCCCCAGCTCAACCCACCTTCAGCCACACCCATCAATCGCTGTACTACAAGTTCTGTGATGATTGAAGCCTCTTTACATTTCAACCATGCTCTTATTTTGGAATCGTTTAATATATTTAAAGGACTTCCGGGTGCGGCTATGCAGAGCTAGGTCGCATATTCGGTAGCTCCCGCTTGGAACGGACTTTTGGGCTCTTTTACAGGGCCCCCACGGCATTTGTTTGACATTTCCCGGTGTGGGAAGAAGACTGCAACATTCCCCTGACAGTGTCCCCCAGGAATGGTATGTCTTTTGGTTACCAGACCCAGCAGAAACAGTAAAAGATCTGGCTGTAACTGCAGGAGAGAGGGGCCTCTTCCCGCATGCAGGCGGGGGAAGGGCAAGCTTAAAGCTGCAAGCTGACTTGAGGGCCTCTATTAAAGGTGAATTCTAGCAGCAGAGGGAACAACTGTGAAAAGATCTACCAAGGCCATTGAAGAAGCGGGGCGAGCATTTGGCAGCTCCCGTCTGGAACGGACTCTCAGACCTTTTTCAGGTGTTTCCATAGACTTTTTGGGGCAGATTGGTGAAGCGAACACTGCCAAAAGGATTCCCTCTTGAGACTTCCGGTTGCGGCTATGCGGAGCTAAGTCGCACATTCGGCGGCTCCCGCAAAAACTGACTTTTGGGGTCCACCAAGGGCACTTTTCCGACATTTCCCGGTGTGGGAAGGAGTTAATAATAGCTCCCCGTCAGTATATGGCTTTAACTAGGAGCGGGGCGACAAAAAAGGTGGTGGTGGACCAGAAGAAGGGAGGGAAGAAGGACAAAATGGCGGCGGGCGGAGACCAGGCAGCATGGAGGCAGTGGGCGGAGGAGCAACAGGAGGGTATCCAGCGCTGCCTCAGAGAGATTAAAACGGACCTGCTAGAGCCGATGAAGGCTTCTATTGATAAGCTGCTGGAGACACAGACGACCCAGGGGGTGGCGATCCGAGAGGCTCGACAAAAGATCTCTGACAATGAGGACGAGATCGTAGGCCTGGTGGTAAAGGTGGAGGCGCACGAGGCGCTCCACAGGAAATGGCAGGAGCAGTTCGAGGAGATGGAAAAGCGGTCAAGGCGGAAGAATCTGCGGATTCTGGGCCTCCCGGAGGGGCTGGAGGGGCCGGACGTGGGGATCTATGTGGTCACCATGTTGAACTTGCTGATGGGAGCGGGGTCCTTCCAGGGGCCCCTGGAGCTGGAAGGGGCCCGTAGAGTGTTGGCGAGGAGGCCCAAGGCTAACGAACCTCCGCGGGCGGTGCTGGTGCGGTTCCATCGGTTCGTCGATCGGGAGTGTGTGCTCAGGTGGGCCAAGAAGGAGAGGAGCAGCAGGTGGGAGACCGCGGAGGTTCGGATATAGTTTGGATATATCAAGACTGGAGTGCGGAGGTGGCGAAGAGGAGGGCCGGGTACAATCGAGTGAAGGCGGTGCTGCACAGAAAGGGGGTGAAGTTTGGCATGTTGCAGCCGGCGCAACTGTGGGTTACCTACAAGGACCGGCACCATTATTTTGAGTCTCCGGACGAGGCGTGGGCCTATGTTCAGGCCGAGAAGCTGGACACAGACTGAGGGTCGGGATGGGCGATTGGGGACTGCGGTGGATATGTTATGCCTATTTTTGGTTCGGTGGGGGGCGGCCCTTTGCATTGTTTTGGGTTTCTTTTTCTCTTTCGTGTTGGGGAGGGTGGATGGGGTGGGTTGGGCACTGTTTTGGTTGATGGCGGGGCCTGGTAGGTGGAGAGCGTGGGCTTTTTTCCCGCACCAAAGACGTGGGGAGGGTTTGCCGCACAATGGGAGGAGTCGAAGGGGAGGCGGGAGTGGCCGGGGTCAGCAGGAGTCAGCTGACTTGCGGAAGTGCAATGGGGGAAGTAAACCAGCTAGGATGGGTCCTAGCCGGGGGCGGGGGGGAAAGAGAATCGAGTTGCTGCTGCTAAGGTCAAGGAGGAGCTGGAGCGAGTGGGGGGGGGGTCGAGACAGGGGTATGCCGCTGTGGGGAACGGGCCGGGTGTGGGGTGCGGGCGCGGCTGGCCGAGGAGGGGTCATGGCTAGTCGGCGGGGGAAGGGTGCGGGTAGCCCCCTGATCCGGCTGATAACCTGGAATGTAAGGGGACTGAATGGGCCGGTTAAGCGGGCCCGCGTGTTCGCGCACCTGAAGGGGCTCAAGGCGGATGTGGTTATGCTCCAGGAGACACACCTGAAGGTGGCAGACCAGGTAAGACTGAGGAAAGGGTGGGTAGGTCAGGTGTTTCACTCTGGGCTAGATGCCAAAAATCGAGGGGTGGCGATCTTGGTGGGAAAGAAGGTGTCATTCGAGGCGTCGAGCATTGTGGCAGATAATGGCGGTAGGTACATAATGGTAAGTGGTAAGTTGCAGGGAGAGAGGGTGGTACTGGTCAATGTGTATGCTCCGAACTGGGACGATGCGGGTTTTATGCGGCGTATGTTGGGTCGGATCCCAGACTTGGAAGTGGGGGGCCTGATAATGGGGGGAGACTTTAACACGGTGTTGGATCCGGCACTGGATCGCTCCAGGTCTAGGACGGGTAGGAAGCCGGCGGCGGCTAGAGTGTTGAGGGGATTTATGGACCAAATGGGAGGGGTGGACCCTTGGAGATTTGCAAGGCCGGGGCTGGGGAATTTTCATTCTTCTCACATGTCCATAAGGCTTATTCTCGAATCGACTTTTTCATTTTGAGTAGGGCTTGATAGCGAGAGTAGAGGATACCGAGTATTCGGCAATAGCCATTTCGGACCACGCCCCGCATTGGGTGGACTTGGAGATGGGGAGGAGAGGGACCCGCGCCCGCTGTGGCGCTTGGAGGTGGGGCTGTTGGCGGACGAGGAGGTGAGCGAGCGGGTCCGAGGAAGTATAGAGAGGTACTTGGAGACCAACGACAACGGGGAGGTCTGAGTGGGGATGGTATGGGAGGCACTGAAGGCGGTGGTGAGAGGAGAGCTGATCTCCATTAGGGCCCACATGGAGTGGAGGGAGCGGGAGAGGCTGGTGGGGGAGATGGTGAGGGTAGACGGGAGGTATGCGGAAGAGTCTGTGGAAGGATTGTTGAGGAAGAGGCGCAGCCTCCAGGCCGAATTCAACCTGGTGACTACCAGGAAGGCGGAGGTGCAGTGGAGGAAGGCCCAAGGGGCGGTCTACGAGTATGGGGAAAAGGCAAGCCGGATGCTGGCGTATCAGCTTCGGAAGTGGGACGCAGCTAGGGAGATCGGGGGAGTTAAGGACAGGGGAGGGAACGTGGTGCAGAGTGGGGTTGGCATCAATGGGGTCTTCAGGGACCTCTACGAGGAATTGTACTGATCCGAGCCCCCATGGGAGGAGGGAGGGATGGGCTGCTTCCTGGACCAATTGAGGTTTCCAAAGGTGGAAGAGGGACTGGTGGCAGGACTGGGGGCCCCGATTGGGCTGGAGGAGCTGATCAAAGGGATAGGAAGCATGCAGGTGGGGAAGGCACCGGGGCCGGACGGTTTCCCGGTCGAGTCTATAAAAAATATATGAACCTGTTGGGCCCGCTGTTAGTTAATGAGGCAAGGGAGGGGGGGGCTTTACCCCCGACGATGTCCCGGGCACTGATCTCCTTGATCCTGAAACGGGACAAGGATCCTCTGCAATGTGGGTCTTACAGACCGATTTCCTTGGTAAATGTGGATGCCAAGGTGCTGGCGAAGGTCTTGGCCACGAGGATTGAGGATTGTGTGCCACAGATCATCCATGAAGACTAGACGGGGTTTGTGAAGGGGAGACAGTTGAACGCGAATCTGCGGAGGCTTTTGAACGTTATCATGATGCCGGTGAGGGAGGGGGAGGCGGAGATAGTGGTGGCGATGGATGCTGAGAAAGGGATGAGGCAGGAGTGTTCCCGCTCTCGCTCTCGCTCTCGCTCTCTCTCTCTCTCTCTCTCTCTCTCTCTCTCTTCTCCCCCCCGCTCTTCGCACTGGCGATTGAACCCCGGGCTATGGCACTGAGAGAGTCGAGGAACTGGAGGGGGTTGGTGTGGGGTGGGGAGGAGCATAGGGTGTCGCTTTATGCGGACGACCTGCTGCTGTATGTGGCGGACCCAGTGGGAGGAATGCCAGAAGTAATGAGGATCCTTGGGGAATTTGGTGACTTTTCGGGGTACAAGCTCAATATGGGGAAGAGCGAGCTGTTTGTAGTTCAGCTAGGGGACCAGGAGAGGGGGATTGGCGAGCTCCCACTAAAAAGGGTGGGGAGGAGCTTCAGATATTTGGGGGTCCAGGTGGCCAGGAGCTGGGGGGCCCTGCATAGGCTTAACTTTACAAGGTTGGTGGAGCAAATGGAGGAGGAGTTCAAGAGGTGGGACGCGTTGCCGCTGTCCTTGGCGGGTAGGGTGCAGTCAATCAAAATGACGGTGCTCCCAAGGCTTTTGTTCCTGTTCCAGTGCCTCCCCGTGTTTATCCCGAAGGCTTTTTTCAGGCGGGTTAACAGGAGTATAATGGGGTTTGTGTGGGCGCGAGGGACTCCGAGGGTGAGAAGGGTGTTCCTGGAGCGGAGTAGAGTTGGGTGGGGGCTGGCGCTGCCCAACCTCTGTGGGTACTACTGGGCCGCCAATGCGACGATGGTGCGCAAGTGGGTGATGGAGGGGACGGGGGCTGCATGGAAGAGGCTGGAGACGGCGTCCTGTGTGGGTACGAATCTGGGGGCGCTGGCAACGTTGCCGCTGCCGCTCCCTCCAAGGAGGTATACCACGAATCTGGTGGTGGTGGCGGCGGCATAGGGGGGAAGTTGGGGCCTCGGCGTGGACCCCATTACTGGGGAACCACCGGTTCGCCCCAGGAAGAACAGGTGGAGGGTTTTCAGGGTGGCACAGGGCAGGGATACGAAAGGTGAGGTACCTGTTTGTGGATGGGAAGTTTGCGAGCTTTGGTGAGCTGGAGGAGAAGTACGGGCTTCCCCTGGGGAACACCTTCAGGTAACTTGCAGGTAAGGGCGTTTGCCAGACGGCAGGTGGTGGAATTCCCACGGCTGCTGCCACACACATTACAGGTCAGGGTGCTCTCGTTTGGGGGGGGGGGGGGGGAGGGAAAGAGAGAGAGAGAGATCACGGAAACTTACCAGGTGATGCAGGAGGAGGAGGCCTCGGTGGTGGAGTTGAAAAGTAAGTGGGAGGAGGAGTTGGGAGAGGAGATCGAAGAGGGGACGTGGGCAGATGCCCTAGGGAGGGTGAATTCTTCCTCTTTGTGCGCGCGGCTCAGCCTCATACAGTTTAAGGTGCTGCACAGGGCACGCATGACCGGGACAGGATGAGCCGATTCTTTGGGGTGAGGACAGGTGTGTTAGGTGCTCAGGGAGTCCAGCAAATCACACCCATATGTCTGGGCATGCCCAGCGCTGGAGGAATTTTGGAAGGGCGTAGCGAGGACGGTGTCGAGGGTGGTAGGATCCAGGGTCAGACCGGGCTGGGGGCTCGCAATATTTGGGGTGGCAGAGGAGCCGGGAGTGCAGGAGGCGAAAGAGGCCGGAATTCTGGCCTTTGCGTCCCTGGTAGCCCGGCAAAGAATTCTCCTTCAGTGGAAAGATGCGAGGCGCCCAAGCGTGGAATCCTGGATCAGCGATATGGCAGGGTTCATTAAATTGGAGAGGGTGAAATTCGCCTTGAGAGGGTCGGTCCAAGGGTTCTTTAGGCGGTGGCAACCGTTCTTAGACTTTCTGGCAGAACGATAGACATTGGTCAATGGCAGCAGCAGCTCGGGGGGGGGGGGGGGGGTTACTTTATTTTTGTTTGTTATTTACACTGGAGGGTCTGAGGGGGTGTATGCACTTGTTGTGTTAAGTCGGGGTGTTAATGTTAATTTATTATTTATGTACAGGGGGGGGAGGGGTTTGGGGGGTTGCTTTTTTAGATTGTGTTTTGTACTTAACCCTGTTGGATTCTTTTTTCTTTCTCATTTTGTTATTGATATTTTATGAAAACCTTAAATAAAAATTATTTTTTAAAAAGTGGAAAAAAAAAAAAATATATATATATATATATATATATATATATATATTTAAAGGCACTAAAAGAGTTAAAGTTTCCTTTTTGAGCTCATTTGCTGCCAATATTTCCCAATCTTAATTCCCCTTCTCCAGTTGTTGTGAGCCATCTTCTGGACAACTGCTTGGCTTACTAGGCTATTTCAGATGGGAGTTAAGAGTGAGCTGTATTGATTTTGGTGTAGATCAGACTGTATGATAGATTTCCTTCTCTAAAGGACATTAGTGATGGATTTATTTTTTCAATAATCCAGTAGTTGCAGGGCCTCTGATATGAACCTTTTAACTTCAATTTAATTAATCCACTTCAACTGCTACGGGTGGGCTTCAAACTTGTACCTTCAGATCATTGAACCATAACTCTGATTACTAGCCAGTATTGTAACCACTATGCTATCATACTGCTGTTACCCGATTGGTACTGGTCCGAAGGTGGTCATTGTACAGGAGTGAGGTTTCATAAGCAATACTACAATAGCATTTTGCATTAATCTGATATCTAGTAAAACATCCCAAAGCACTTCACATTCCAAACAAAATTAAATTTGAAATCAAGCCAAGTAAAGACCTGCTCATCTGACATAGAGCTTGTCAAAGTGGTAGGTTCTAGGTCTTTCTTAAATTAGGAAAAGGGTGGAGAATTTTCAAGGGGGGAATTCCAGAACACTGCATTTTCTGTCTATCTCATGCCAGACCTCCTGGCACATGAGGTAACCCATTTCTTCCACTGCTTCTTGTCAGAACAAGGTTTTTGATTATCTTGAATGTCATTAGGGCCCTTGTATGTACCATGCTTGGTGCTACTGCCTTGGACACAATGTGTTTCTTTCATTGCTCCCCTCGTACAAAAATGCAATACCGTACAACACTAAGGCTGTGGTATTATGAGCTTGTTAGCGGAATAATTGAGCATCAATTAGACTTTTGTTCAGAAACTGTTGCAGTAGAGTTTTGCATTTCACTTTTGAATATTAACGTCTATTTTTAAAATGCTTTATTTTTGCAGATTTCATTTCAAACTGCTTTTGATAGCAATACTTGCTGCAGTTGAAAATTGAATATCTGTTATTGGTCTACAAATTAGAAACTTGCACACATTTATCAAGATGCCTTCGTAACCGTTCAACTGCATTAAGTAACTGCTACATCTCTGCCCTTCATATCTGGAGAAGTCCCAGGATCAAAATCTACTATGTTGGCTCCTTACTCTTCTTTCACCGAGGCAACTAGCAGTAGATTTGCTTTTGTCAATAGTAAATCTATATATTTGTTTTGCCCAAAAATGGAAATTGCCCTGCGGAGCAGCAGAGTTAAACATCTGTTGCTGTTTTTAAATTTAAAAAAATGAGATGTGGGTGTCACTGACAAGGCCAGAGAGGCCTGTTCGGGTATACAGAGGGAGAATTCAGAATGTCCAATTCATCTAACAGGACGTCTTTTGGGACTTCTGGAAGGAAACCGGAGCACCCGGAGGAAACCCACGCAGCACAAGGAGAACATGCAGACTCCGCGCAGTCAGTGACCCAGCCGGGAATCAAACCTGGGACCCTGGCACTGTGAGGCAACAGTGCTACCCACTGTGCTGTCCCTGATGAAATATCAGGGAGACCAAAGCAACATGATTGTGTATTCATTGATCTAGAGAAGGCTTCTGACTAGATACCTAGGGAGGAAGTCCGGAGATGTGCTAGAAGTGGTAGAGTCCAAAAGGTATGTGCAACTATTATAAAACTGGTACATTGGAGTGCCAGACAAAAGTAATCAGCATTGATACAGGAAGGTACCACAGTCAATGATGTTTGGGCATGGCATTGAGCTATGTGGTGGGAATGAAAAGAATATGATAAAATATTTGGTGAACTGGAGAAGAACACTGGGTTGTAGTCCTACAGTCCAGAAGGAGGCGTTCAGCCCATCAAGTCTGCACCGACCCTCTGAAAGAGCAGACATGGGAGAATGTGCAAACGCCACACAAGCAATCACCCAAGGCCGGAATTGAAACTGAGTCCCTGGCGCTGTGAGGCAGCAGTGTTGACCACTGCTTCTGTGCCGACCCTGATGATCAGTAGACCAAAGATCCAATTTATGGGCTGCCAATTTGAGCCTAAAGAAGAGGATCAGAGTGAAGGTTTATGGGTGAGAACTTGGAAAATGTGAGTTGAGTACCTCGGGGTCAGTGATGGTAGAAGATGTATGGAAATTAAGCAATGGTTGAGTTTGACTCTAGCTCAAGTAATTTGAAGTGCATTGGAGTGTTGTGTGATTAAAAATTACCACTGAAGCTGAATGGAAGAATTTACAGGACCACTGAGATCAGCCTAGTTATAATGTACAGAAACAGTATGGAGTGATAAAGAAAGGACAAGTACAGGAAGCAATACAGCAGGGGTCAATGAAGACCGAGAACATTGAAGAAAGTAGCGAAGAAGCGATGGAAGTTGTTGGGTCATCTGGTGGGGAAAGCGAAGAAATGTGGTGACGTGAGTGATGGAGATGTGTCTGCCTGGAAGAAGGAGAAGAGGAAGTCCTAAGGCCAGATGGAAAGATGAAGTGGGAAGAGGCTTAAATGCAATGGAATTGGAAGATAAATGGGCGACTGACTGGAGCGGATGGAGAAGGATGTCGCAACCTTGTGTGACATGGACATGGGGGGGGGGGGGGGGGGGGGGGGGTGCTCATGGTGTATATTGAATGCAAATTTGTTCCAGCAGATATTATGTCATGGTCACAGAATAGCACCCTTTGGCCCGACGCATCTGCATGATTAATTACTGGTTTGTGCTGCAAAGACTGCCAAATATCTTGAAATGATTCATCTACCCAAACATATTTAGGGTGGCATGGTGGCGCAGTGGTTAGCACTGCTGCCTATGGCGCTGAGGACCCAGGTTCGATCCCGGCCCCAGGTCACTGTGTGGAGTTTGCACAGTCTCCCCATGTCTGCGTGGTTTCAACCCCATGCCCAACATGCACAGGTTAGGTGGGTTGGCCATGCTAAATTGCCTCTTAATTGGGGGAAAAAAATAATTGGGTATTCTAAATTTAAAAAAAAAACATTTTTGATTTGTCTATGTTCTTTGGACTATTGACAAATCGCCTGGTTTTGTTCAGACAGATTTCTTGCTCTGACTCCTTCATTGCTCTTTCATCTATTAATCCTTGCCAGCATTTATGAAGCTGCAATATACATTTTCTTTTATGCTAAACCCTTCTTTCTGCTCAGTTTGTCAAGCCATTTGCCTCATAATGTCATTCTCAAATGAGTCAGAAGATCATCGATCATAGATTCAAGTTTTCAATCCAGGATGAGTGCATAGCATCGTGGTGTAGTGCTGAGGGCGGTATGTCACTGGAACGAAGTTGTTTAAACTTAGTACTAGTTGCCTCTCTGGATAGCTGTAAAGGTACTGGTTGCCTCTCTGGATAGCTGTAAAGGTTATTTTGACAAACTTAGAAGAAAAACAATTCTGTAATTCTGATCAGCATTTATTCGTAACCACATAAAAACAAAATAACCAATTTGGTTGGTATCTTTGGTGTTTTTCTGTGAGCAATTAATCATGTGAGTAATTAATAGTGTTTGCCTAAATAAGTGACTAAATTATTCATACATTTTTTTGACATGTTCTTGGGGCCATAAAATGCTATATAAATGCAAACTAACCATGTCATTCAAAGCAAACTTGGTTGGAAGGACTGGGCAAAGTTGCAAATATGCATTTTACTTGGTTCTCTTAAGTTTATTGAACCTCTTCATTTAAAATTCAACTTTATGTTGAACAAGATCAGATTTGATTTAGCAGGTTTGACCTAAAAAAAAAGTTGGTTTTAAACTAATACGCTTTTAATACAGGGATAAAACAACCATTTCCACAAGGCAAATAAATGCATCCAATTTTTGAGTACTGACAACACTACAAGAATTTTCTGTTACCTACTTTGACCGTGGCATTCAAAAGGGAAGGGGGAGAAAAAGTATTAATATCAGCTCTGGCATTGATACTGAAAAGTCACCAAGTAATCCTAGTGGCCTGTCAGGAGTGTAGCATATATTAGCTAGTGCCTACAACTCAAATATCAGTCTCCGATTTGAATCAGCAACAAATCAAATAGCTTAGCCAAACTGTGGCATTTTTAAATGCACTATTTTGATGGACTGCAAGATGGGTACTGCTCATAAGTTTTCTCATTGTTCGTCACTGATCTAGTTATTCAGTTCCAACCCCTTTCCAGTGGTAATTACTTTTTCTTATTAATGTAGGTTGCAAATGTGGCACTCAGCCGACTGTCTTGAATGTTCCAGGATACATGTGTGACTGGCGACAAAGGCTTTGATGTTTTCTAAAGTTATTAAACTGATACAAAACATTATTTGAAAATTGATTTACTTGTGAATCTTTTAGTTTCTGCTTTTTTGAGCAGTGCAAAGGAAGTTTCATGATATGGAAATTGTGCGCTGAGTAAGCTGTAGTTTTAAGAACGAAAATCTATGCCTCAAATCATCAATTTAGTTTTTAGGCTGCAAAGCCACTGTTTTACTAATGAGATATGCTGTTGAGCATATTTAAAGTTCAAGAGGCAGTAACCTTTTCAAAAACTAGAAATAAATGATATGAAATCACAGTAAATCTTTGCCTGCATTCTACTTGAAATAAACTGGGAAAATAAACATACCATTTTAAACACTTTAGGCTTTTGTGCATAACATCTGCAGTGTAAAACAGAAAAGCTATTCATGAAGCACAAGAGCATGAGCGAGAGTACAAAAACCTTTCTGTAATCGTTTATCATAATGCACAAATATGAATATAAAATATTTTTAGAATATCAAAAATCTATTGTGTAACAGGCTGTAAAAAGTACAAGTTATTGATTTTAATTTCATCTAACAACTTCCCTGCTCCTGAAATAATATCTGCAATTAAAGCCAGTTACCAGGATGACCTGATAGAACATAGAACATTACAGCGCAGTACAGTCCCTTCGGCCCTCGATGTTGCGTCGACCTGTGAAACCACTCTAAAGCCCATCTACACTATTCCCTTATCGTCCATATGTCTATCCATAAGACATAGGAGTGGAAGTAAGGCCATTCGGCCCATCGAGTCCACTCCACCATTCAATCATGGCTGATTTCAACTCCATTTACCCGCTCTCTCTCCATAGCCCTTAATTCCTCGAGAAATCAAGAATTTATCAACTTCTGTCTTAAAGACACTCAACGTCCCGGCCTCCACCACCCTCTGTGGCAATGAATTCCACAGACCCACCACTCTCTGGCTGAAGAAATTTCTCCTCATCTCTGTTCTAAAGTGACTCCCTTTTATTCTAAGGCTGTGCCCCCGGGTCCTAGTCTCCCCTGCTAATGGAAACAACTTCCCTACATCCACCCTATCTAAGCCATTCATTATCTTATAAGTTTCTACTAGATCTCCCCTCAACCTCCTAAACTCCAATGAATATAATCCCAGGATCCTCAGACGTTCATCGTATGTTAGGCCTACCATTCCTGGGATCATCCGTGTGAATCTCCGCTGGACCTGCTGCAGTGCCAGTATGTCCTTCCTGAGGTGTGGGGCCCAAAATTGCTCACAGTATTCTAAATGGGGCCTAACTAATGCTTTATAAAGCGTCAGAAGTACATCCCTGCTTTTATATTCCAAGCCTCTTGAGATGAATGACAACATTGCATTTGCTTTCTTAATTACGGACTCAACCTGCAAGTTTACCTTTAGAGAATCCTGGACTAGGACTCCCAAGTCCCTTTGCACTTCAGCATTATGAATTTTGTCACCGTTTAGAAAATAGTCCACGCCTCTATTCTTTTTTCCAAAGTGCAAGACCTCGTACTTGCCCACGTTGCCCACAGTGCTAACCACTGTGCCGCCATGCCACCTGCCCCTCATCTAAGTTACTGATTGAGATTGTAGGTAGCTGAGATCCTTGCAGCACTCCACCAGTTATACCCTGCCGTCTCAAAAATGACCCATTTGAGCTTTCTTTGTTTTGCGTCCTCACAGTCATTCCCACTTTAATAACATTGGCTTAGTGGCACGGCTAAATTATATTAAATGGAACTTTATCCAGTGGCTATTGAAAGTCCATATTTGCAACAAAAGCACTGCCCACAGCCACCCTCTATTAATTCATCCAGGAACGTGAACATGATTTGCCTTTTACGAATCCTCGCAGGCTTTCATTTTTTTGCCCATCTTTTTTCCAGCTATGCTGTTGCAGGATTTCATCAATCACCTTCTATACCTGCATACTAAATTTGTGATTCCTGTACCTCAGAATTTTGCCATCTTTCTTCATTTAAATAATATATTGCTTTTCTACTCTTCTGCCAAAGTGGACGAGTTCACATTTTCCCATTTATGCTCGCATCTGCCAATTATTATACTTCATCTGCCATTGGTTTGCCCAGTCAACCTACCCAAGTTCCTGTATAGACTCGTTTTATGACCTCCTCATAATTTACTTTGCTACCCCGTCTTTGTCAAAACAAATTTAGCTACCACACGTTTGTCCCTTCATCAAAGTCATTTATACAAATTGTAAACAGTGGAGGCACCAGCACTGATCCTTGTGGCACTCCCATTGGTTACAGCTTGCCAACCCAAAAGTGACCCTTTAGCCTGAGTCTCTGCTCCCTGTTAGCCAACCAATCCTGTATCCAAGATGATATGTTGCCCCGACACCATGAGCTCTTATTTCACGTAGTAAAAATAACCTTTAAAATAACTTTGTAAAACACCTTTTGGAAACCCAAGTACATCACATCTACAGGTTCCCCTTCATCCATATTGCATGTTACTTCCTTAGGGGCTAGTTTAGCACAGTGGGCTAAATAGCTGGCTTGCAATGCCGAACAATGGCAGCAGCGCAGGTTCAATTCCCGTACTGGTCTCCCTGAACAGGCACTGGAATGTGGCGACTAGGGGCTTGTCACAGTAACTTCATTGAAGCCTACTTGTGATAAGCTGTTGTTATTATTATTAATAATAATAAAATGATTTCCTATTCACAAAACCATGTTCACTCTACCTAATTACATTAGAAGTTTGAGTGGCCACTATAATCTCCTTAATCATAGTTTCCAGTATTTGTGCTGCTTTCGGCCTCTTTCCTTTCTTAAATAGAGGAGCTACATTTGATGGAACCTTTCCAGGATCAAGAAAATTTTGGAAAATTAAAACCAAAGCATCCACCGCTGCTTTTAAGGCCCTAAAAAGAAATCCATTGGTTCCTGGTGACTTTGTGGCCTTTAGATCTATTAGTTTTCTCAGTACCTTTTATCCCTGGTGATATAATAATAATCTTTATTAGTGTCACTGTTGCTATCTTTTAGGGGCTATAAATATGGCGGTTAATAAGGTTGCCTTTCTTAATCTTAATTATGAATACGCTTTTCAGAGTCGCCAGGTATCTCTTGATACCGCCACAAGATTCAACCGAATATCGATCAAAGAACCAATACACCAGTTAGTTAGTTCAAAGTCAATGGTACTTTATTTACACACAGTATGGTTTACTCATGCACAATAACACTACAGACTAACCTACGTCTATCACTAACACCTATACTTAACTTTGGGTACCCACTTAGGTCAGAAGAACAGTGGCCGTTGTTCGGATCTGAGGCTGTTGGGTTCGAAGAGGTAGTAGGAGTGTAGCTATGGTCGTCCGTCTGGTAACGAGTGTTGAACTTGAACTTGCTTCTGGTGGTGCAGGTGGAGGGGTCTCTCCAGTTGAGAGCCGAATCCAAGAGAGCGAATGCATGCTGGGGTTCCTTCTTATACTCCGGTGGGGGGGGGGGGGGCTTCGCGCGCTTTTAGGTGGGTCTTAAACTTGGTCCCAATCAATTGGGCAGCTTCTCAATCACCGCCATCGATCTGAGCCAATAAAGGGGCGGGGGTGCCTTGATGGCTGGGCGTGTCCTAAGTGGCCGTTGGCCTTGCTTTATTTGTATTTTGCTGAGGTAGTGGTTCCGGAATGTCTGGGATGGTATCGGCTACCTGAGCACTAGTCTTTTGTGTATCGGAGATGGGCCATCGATGTGCAAATCGGCCAAGAGTTTCAGTTCTGTCTGCAGTCTGTCTTCTAAATACACATTCAGGCTCTGTGCCTGCTTGTTACTTTGCATTGTCCATTTTTCCCTGTATGCTCTGCGAGTGTCCATTTTATATGCTGAAAGTGACCATCCCAGATGGCTACATCACAAGTAGGCTTACATTAACATATTAACACTGTAATTACGTTCCTGTGAAAATCCCCTAGTTGTCACACTACGGCACCTGTTCGGGTACACCGAGGGAAAAGTCAGAATGCCCAATTCACCTAACAAGCACATCTTTCGAGACTGGTAGGAGGAAACTGGAGCACCCGGAGGAAACCCGTACAGACTCCACACAGACAGTGACCCAAGATGATAATTAAATCTGGGACTCTGGTGCTGTGGAGCAACAGTGCTAACCACTCTGCTACTGTGCTGCCCAAACCTCCCACCCTTTCACCCCTTGATTAACAAGTATTTCTGGGATATTATTTTTGGGATGTACGATTAAGATGGACATGATATCTGTTCAACGCTTTTACCATCTTATTTTTTATTATTAATTCCCCAGACTTACTCTTTAAAGGATCAACAGTCACTTTAGTTACTTTTTTTCTATGTAAATACTTAAATCTCGCTTTTTGTTTTTCGAGCTAGCCTTTTCTCGTACTCTAATTTCTCCCTCCTTGTTACTTTTTAAAGTAATTCTTTGCTGGTTTTAAATTCTGTCCATTTTCTGACCTACCACGTACTCTTTTATAAAATTGTACCCTTTTCATCGCAATTGATACTTTCTTTAAATTCCTTAGTTAGCCATGGCTGGTGCACTCATTTTATCTTTGCTGAACGCTATAAAATATCTCCTTCAATGTTGCCACTGCATTTCTACTTGCCTACCCATGAACCTATTTTCCTAGTTCACTTTAGCCAGCTTCGTATTCATACCATTGTAATTGCCTCCATTTATGTCTAAAACACTAATCTTTGACCACTCTTCTCTTCCTCAAACTGAATGCGAAAGTCAATCATGTGTTTATGATCACTGACACCTCGAGACTTCTTTACTAATGAGGTCATTAATCCTACCTCACAGCACATTGCCAGGTCTAGAATAGCCTGTTCTTTGGTTAGCTCTAGAACTTGGTGCTCTGCATAAAGCTTGATGGACCAAATTAACTTTCCTCATTTCACACCTTTCAAAATGTATATTGTTACCCTGAGACACGTAATCTTGCTTCAGTTGCGCCCATCATTTGCAAGCAAGTAGTTTTCTTCCTTTTGTGTTTAAAATGTTTCCTCTGGAGGAAATCTGTCATCATTTGGCTGCAAAGTGCTTTTCCATTACACTACAGAGTTTGATTTCTATTCGGTAGCTACCATTTGACATTCAGAGATCATGTTTAGACCAGCAGTAAAATCTAATTGACACTGTAATTCAAGCTATGAAACACAACTTTTTAATATAGTAGCTATAAATAATGTATTTGCAGAATGAGAAATAAAGCTAATAGCTGTTAAAAATACATTGTTCAACTGCTATTTTATGTTAATCTTCCATTGCCACAAATATTTTCTGAATATGAAGGCGAATCTAGTTCTAAATGAAGCTTGTAGATTGTTTTGTTTGGTGAACTGCATTTTGCATTGTGCATGTCCATATCAGCTGTTACGTGCATGGCGCGAGCTGATTGTATGCAACTCATCCATGCACTGGCAAAGGATGGGAGGAAACCATTTTATCGTTTCTGTTACAACAAAGATGTTTCTTCTGTATGGCTTCTCTGAATTGGCTTACCTTTAATATACAATCCAATTGCCCAATGCAAATTTAACAAAAATGATTTGCTCAGTCTGCTATGGTAATAGGAAATGAATATGTTCTCACTATTGGAAGAGAAGTTTAAAGCGAGTACCCAATTAATTTTTTCCAATTAAGGGGCAATTTAGTGTGGCCAATCCACCTAGCCTGCACATCTTTGGGCTGTGGGTGCGAAATCCACGCAAACACGGGGAGAATGTGCGAACTCCACACGGACAGTAACCCAGAGCCGGGTTTGAACCTGGAACTTCGGCGCCATGAGGCAGCTGTGCTAACCACTGTGCCCCTGTGCGGCCCAACTGTAAGAGGAAGTTATGATGGCTGTTTTTTAGAATTCTAAAAGGGATCTACAATGTAGACCACAACAAGTTACTTCACCTCGTCCAAAGCAGGGGTGAATTTATTTTTAGGACGATTTGCTGGTGTTATTGGTGATGTTTTAAACTAACCTGGCGGGGATGGGCGAACCGAAAGGCAACATTAGAGAGGAACACCAAGATTCACAGGATAATGGAAAAGACTGGTGGCATCCACGTAAGAAACCGTTAAGGTATGAAAGAGGGTATGGAATAAAATCAAAATTAGAGTTACGATGCAGGCATGTGAATGCATGGGGTGATTTTTTTTATTTGTTCACGGGATCTGGGCATCTCTAGCTGGGCCAGCATTTATTGCCTATCCCTGAGGGCATTTAAGCGTCAACCACATTGCTGTGGATCTGGAGTCACATGTAGACCAGACCAGGTAAGGACGGCAGATTTCCTTCCCTAAAGGACATTAGTGAACCAGATGTTTTTTACGACAATAGACCGCAGTCTCATGGTCATCTTTATACTTCTAATTCCAGATTTTTTTTATTGAATTCAAATTTCACAATCTGCCATGACAGGATTCGAACCCGCGTCCCCAGAGCATGACTCTGGGTCTCTGGATTACTAGTCCAGCGACAATATCACTGCACAACTGCCTCCCTTGTGTTAAATAAGTTTGGTGAGCTGCAAGGAAATATGATGTAATAATGGAGTTCTGGCTCAAAGAAGGAGAGGACTGAGTAGTAAATATTCCTGGACACATGGTGTTCAGGAAAGATGGACAAGGAAAGAAAAGAAGAATGGTAGCAGAATTGATTAAGGAGAAGAATACAATGCTGCAGGGCGAGATGACCCAAAGGGATCAAGGCCAGAATCTGGCTTGGTTTGAGCTAAGATTCAATAGAGGTATCATTGCCCTGATTTGCTTGGTATATTTTATAGGCCACCAACTGATGGGAAATATCTAGAGGAAGAAATTTACAAAAGAGAAATGCAAGAATTATAGTGTTATAATGACTAATAATCCTGATATGGACTGGGATAGTAACGGTGTAAAGGGCAGAGACGAGCAAACGTTTCTGGAAGAGATTCAGATTTATTTTAAATCCGTATGTTTCTATTTCAATGAGAAAGGAGGCATTGGTAATCTGTTTCATGTGTACATGGACTTCCAAAGGAAAAATATTGATAAAGTGCCACAAAACAGTCTTGAGTAGTTTAAGAGCTCATGGAATAAAAGGTACAACAGCCGCTTGAATAAGAAATTGGCTGAGGACCGAAAACAGTAGTGATGTTTGGTTGGTTGTTTTATCACACTGGAGAAAACTTTATAGTGGGACTCCGCCACTCTGTTGTAGAGTAATGACCTAGAATTTGTTGTATTTGACCCAAATTCAAAATTTGTTGATGACACAAAACTTGGAATTATTGTGACTGAGGAATATAATGTTAAACCTCAAAAGGACATAGACAGGTTAGCAGACATAGACAGGTTTGTGGAATATGTGGACAAGTGGCAGATGAAATTTAATGCATCGAAGTGTGAAATGATTCCGTTTGGTAGGAAAAGTGGGGTGAAGCAAATGGTACAATTCTAAAGGCTTGCAAGAGCAGAGGGACCTGGAGGTATGTACTGTTTTGGTAATATCAATAATTAGTAAATTAAATGAAAGAAAGGGGCGGTGACATGATGGGGCACTGTAAGGAAACTCCATTAATTAAAATTAAAATGTAATTCCCAGGCGGTGGTGACGCACCCGAGCCCCTGCTGTGCCCACTGGTCGCGGAAGGACCTGGAGGTACTTTGCACAAATCATTAAAGGTGGCAGGACCGATTGAGAGCACAGTAAATAAAGCATACAGCATCCTGGACTTTTATCAATAGGGGCAGTGGTAGAGTACAAAAACAAGGAGTTTATGGTAAACCTGTATAAAATGTTGGTTTAATTTCAGCTAGAGTATTGCATCCAGTTTCTATGAATGAGGAATTTTAGATATGTAAATTGGATAAGTTGGGGTTGCTCTCCTTGGAGACGAGCAAGCTGAGAGGAGATTTGATGGAGCTCCTCAAAATCAGAGGGTGGGAATAGATAGGGAGAAAGTATTCCCATTGGTGGAAGGATCGTGAAACCGAGCACACTCGTTTAAGGTGATTGTCAAAAGAAGCAATGGTAATCTGAAGAAAACCTCTTTCATGTAGCGAGTCATTAGGATCTAGAATGTACTGCGTGAGCATGTGGTGGAAGCTGATTCAGTCACTGCTTGCAAAAGAGACTTGAATCATCATCTGAAGAGGAAATATTTGCACGGTTATGGGAAAAGACTTTTAAGAAAAAAAAATAAGAGTATCCAATTCTCTTTTTCCAATTAAGGGGCAATTTAGCGTGGCCAATTCACCTACCCTGCACATCTTTTTTTGGGTTGTGGGGGTGAGACCCACATAGACCCGGGGGGGAATGTGCAAACTCCACCCAGACAGCGACCCGGGGCCAGGATCGAATGTGGGACCTCAGCACTGTGCCACCCTTGTTATGGGAAAAGACAATGGTGCATTGCTTCTGTAGAGAGCTGACAAAGACACATTGGGTTGAACAATCTCCTTCTGTGTTGTACTTGAAGTGGAGATGGCTATTTGAAAACTAATTTGCAAAATAATATTTCTGCGAACTAGTGGTCAATCTAGGAAACCAACTCTAGAAAGAAAATTAAGTAGTTGCTGAGACTTTTAATTTGAGAATTTTAAAAAACAATTTTCTAGAACAGCAATACTTAAAAATATTTTCAGCAAACACAAATGTTTTCTGACTATACAATGAAAACACACCCTGTCATACATCTAGAATAATCTATTTGCTAGATTCCCTCATCTTTTGAGCCCTGGATTTTATTTCTCCAAATAAAATTAGTGGATTCTTTAAGAAAGACTAATTGTCAATGCTTTATTAACATGTATGGATTTGAAATCTGTTTATTTTTGTTGGCTCAATCACATTTTTGAAGTTAAATGCGTATCAAAATTTCATTCTATGTTTCAGACATTCATTTCTATGTAGTGAAATAATTAGACTTCAATTCTACAAGCAGACTATTCCCTGTTACATTTTGAAATTAGAACCATGGAAATGTTACAATACAGAAAGAGGCTATTCGGCCCATGTTTGCGGCAGCCGAAAAAGAGGAAAAAGAAACTAGCCGCAAATTTTAATCTCATTTTCCAGCACCTGTCTGTTTTTCTTGACCATTAATTATAATGACATGGTGCATTTACATTGCAAAGTTTGCAATGCAATTTTGGCTTTGTACCAGCACTAAACTTGTACTATAAATCTGAGTTGTGATGTGATAGTGTAGAGGTTTGCAACCCCCTTATGTGGTAGTCTTATTGTGTAACTACCATCCAATGTCATCTTGGTTCACAAATTAGGGAAGACAGTTGGACCACCTGGGTACTTAAACTTTTGACATAACAGCAGTAACAAATTTAGAGGTTTCTTTATGTTGGAAGAGAACTCCCAAGAATCCATGTATTTGGGTGCACACAGCTCTTCTGAACAGGATGTCATAATATACATCAGTACATTATGGTGCAATCACATACACACACTGATGAACATGCAGTAGGACCAACCAGCGTACATAACACCGCTGCCAATCACCAGTGAGAGCACAAACACTATAAAGACGGGGCAGGAGAGTTCCCGCTCATTCTAGCAGCAGCCAGCTCCGAGCACAGAGCTCGCAGCCTGCATCACAGACATTCACCATGTGCTGAGTGCCTCACCATAGCTCGTGATAGGAGAGGGTCCACAGTTAAGCTGGTATTGCTTATACCCACGTTTACAGTATGTTAGCATAGTTGAACAGTTAATAAAATAGCGTTACACCACTTCCAGCATTGTTGGCTTGTTTGTAAACCAGAACATCCAACACGACATGGTACAAGGAGTGGCTGCAATCCAGCACTTGTGAGACCTACCTGCAACTTCTCAGCATTCCAGCATCCTACAGCATGGAGAACATCAACCCGCCACCTCCGCATCGCTGGCAATCTCGGGGTAAATTGGAAGATATTTAAACAGCGCTTCCAGCTCTTCCTCGAGGCCACGGACAGGGAGAATGCATCGGGCACCAGGAAGATAGCCCTTCTTCTCTCCACGGCTGGGCAACATGCCATCCACATCTTTAACTCCCTGACATTCGCGGACGATGAGGACAAGACCAAGTACAAGACGGTGCTCCTCAAATTCAACACACACTTCAGTGTTGAAGTCAACGAAAGTTTCGAAAGGTACCTGTTCCAGCAGCGCTTGCAGGGTAAGGACGAGCCTTTCCAATCACACCTCCGCATCCTCGCGCATTCCTGCGGCTACGGGCCCACCTCCGACTCCATGATACGCGACCAGATTGTTTTTGGGGTCATGTCGGACACCCTGCGTCAGCAGCTCCTTAAAGTTAAGCAACTAACCCTAGCGACTGCCATCGATACCTGTGTCCTGCATGAGAATGCCACCAGCCGGTACTCCTACATACAGGCAGCTGAAACGGCCCCATGAGGCAGAACGGGTCCAAACGATCGAACACTGCCCGGGCCGCAGTCTGGAGGAGGACGGCCATTTTGCGCGCTTTAGGAGGCCTCTCGCGCTTGTACGCGCCAAACGAGGGGTTGGTGACGTGGAGGAACACTATGCGCAGGCCCGCACCACGCAAGACCGTACCGCGCATGCGCAGTGGCGCAATGAACGCACTCTCGTTACGACGTGTGGCAACTGTGGCTCCGCCCACTTAAAGCGTCAATGCCCTGCAAAATCACGACAGTGCCTACGCTGTGGCAGGCTTGGCCACTATGCTGCCTGCTGGCGAGCAGCCCAGCCTGCCAACTCGCAACGATTTAACCAGCCTCTCAGGAATGTTCGGGCAATTCAACCCACCTTCACCGAGTCCGATCCTGACTTCATGCAGACCAGTGACACCGAGGACAGGGAGCCTTTTCGAGTCGCTGTCATAACCAAGAACAGGCTGTCCCCGAATCGAAAGCACCAGTCGCTGTTGGTGCACAGCATTGATCCAGACGACGAGTGGTGTGCCACCCTGATGGTCAACCGATCCCAGATCAGATTCCGTCTGGACACTGGTGCTTCCGCCAATCTCCTCGCATGATGCTGATTGCTGAATTCAGCACTGAGTGCTGAATTTGGTGCATTTGAGTGCTATAGTGAGAGTTTGGTGACTGAGGGAGTATAATGCTTCATTTTTATCTAAAGTCTAGTCTTTCTTTTATTTAGTTAATTAACTTAAAAGTTGCTGTTTGGTTTAGAAGAAGGTGAATTTTCAATCCGCTTTAAACAAAGGTTCTACTTGTAGGTACTTGCAGCTGGTGCTTGTTAATTAGTTAATTGGATTAGGCCAGTTTTCAGAGGCTAGATTCACAGTATAAAAGTGATCCACCTACAGTGCAGACTTTGTTTGCACTGAGTGCTGAATTTGGTGCATTTGAGTGCTATAGTGAGAGTTTGGTGACTGAGGGAGGTAGGTGAGGAGGGAGTAAGGCGCTCCTTTCATTTTGTTTCCTACATTTCCGCAAAGAGCGAGAAGGGAGCCAGGAGTTTACAGAGAGTGCAGCTGACTGGGAGCAGAGTCGGAGGGCGGAGATCCAGTTGGTCCACAGGGCAGCTATATTCTGTAAGGTAAGAGGGGATGGAGGCTAGGCCAGTTGTATGCTCCTCCTGTAGGATGTGCGTGGTGAGGGATACCACTGGTATCTATACCTGCGGGAAGTGCACCCAACTCCAGCTCCCCAAAGACCGTGTTGGGGAACTGGAGCTGAAGCTGGATGAACTCCGGATCATCCGGGAGGCAGAGGGGGTGATAGAGAAGAGTTACAGGGAGGTAACCACACCCAAGGTATAGGACAGGAATAGCTGGGTTACAGTCAGGGGAAAGAAAACAAACAGGCAGACAGTGCAGGAATCCCTCGTGGCCGTTGCCCTTCAAAACAAGTATACCGTTTTGGATGCTGTTGAGGGGGATGACCTACCAGGGGAAGGCCCAAGCGGCCAGGTCTCTGGCACTGAGTCTGGCTCTGGGGCTCAGAAGGGAAGCGGGGAGAATAGAAAAGCAATAGTAGTAGGAGATTCAATGGTTAGGGGAATAGATAGGAGATTCTGTGGTCGCGAGCGAGACTCCCGGAAGGTATGTTGCCTCCCGGGTGCCAGGGCCAGGGATGTCTCGGATCGTATCTTCAGGATCCTTAAGGGGGAGGGGGAGCAGCCAGAAGTCGTGGTGCACATTGGTACCAACGACGTAGGTAGGAAAAGGGGTGTGGAGGTAATAAACGAGTTTAGGGCGTTGGGCTGGAAGTTAAAAGCCAGGACAGACAGAGTTGTCATCTCTGGTTTGTTGCCGGTGCCACGTGATAGCGAGGCTAGGAATAGGGAGAGAGTGCAGCTGAACACGTGGCTGCAGAAATGGTGTAGGAGGGAGTGCTTCAGGTATTTGGATAATTGGAGCGCATTCTGGTGAAGGTGGGACCTGTACAAGCAGGACGGGTTGCATCTGAACCAGAGGGGCACCAATATCCTGGGAGGGAGGTTTTCTAGTACTCTTCGGGAGGGTTTAAACTAATTTGGCAGAGGAATGGGAACCGGATTTGTAGTCCAGCAACTAAGCTAGCCGATATTCAGGACGCCAAAGCGTGTAGTGAGGCAGTGGGGAAGGGAACACTGACAAAGGAGAGTACTTGCAGGCACGGAGATGGGTTGAAGTGTGTGTACTTCAACGCAAGAAGCATCAGGAATAAGGTGGGTGAACTTAAGACATGGATCAGTACTTGGGACTACGATGTGGTGGCCATCACGGAAACTTGGATAGAAGAGGGGCAGAAATGGTTGTTGGAGGTCCCTGGTTATAGATGTTTCAATAAGATTAGGGAGGGTGGTAAAAGTAGTGGAGGGGGGGGGGTCGCATTGTTAATTAGAGATAGTATAACAGCTGCAGAAAGGCAGTTCGAGGAGTATCAGCCTACTGAGGTAGTATGGGTTGAAGTCAGAAATAGGAAAGGAGCAGTCACCTTGTTAGGAGTTTTCTACAGGCCCCTCAATAATAGCAGAGATGTGGAGGAACAGATTGGGAAACAGATTTTGGAAAGGTGCAGAAGTCACAGGGTAGTAGTCATGGGTGACTTTAACTTCCCAAACATTGAGTGGAAACTCTTTAGATCAAATAGTTTGGATGGGGTGGTGTTTGTGCAGTGTGTCCAGGAAGCTTTTCTAACACAGTATGTAGATTGTCCGACCAGAGGGGAGGCAATATTGGATTTGGTACTTGGTAATGAACCAGGGCAAGTGATAGATTTGTTAGTGGGGGAGCATTTTGGAGATAGTGACCACAATTCTGTGAATTTCACTTTAGTAATGGAGAGGGATAGGTGCGTGCAACAGGGCAAGGTTTATAATTGGGGGAAGGGTAAATACGATGTTGTCAGACAAGGATTGAAGTGCATAAGTTGGGGACATAGGCTGTCAGGGAAGGACACAAGTGAAATGTGGAACTTGTTCAAGGAACAGGTACTATGTGTCCTTGATATGTATGTCCCTGTCAGGCAAGGAAGAGATGGTCGAGTGAGGGAACCATGGTTGACAAGAGAGGTTGAATGTCTTGTTAAGAGGAAAAAGGAGACTTCTGTAAGGCTGAGGAAACACGGTTCAGACAGGGCGCTGGAGGGATACAAAATAGCCAGGAGGGAACTGAAGAAAGGGATTAGGAGAGCTAAGAGAGGGCATGAACAATCTTTTTCGGGTAGGATCATGGAAAACCCCAAGGCCTTTTACACATATGTGAGAAATATGAGAATGACTAGAGCGAGGGTAGGTCCGATCAAGGACAGTAGCGGGAGATTGTGTATTGAGTCTGAAGAGATAGGAGAGGTCTTGAACGAGTACTTTTCTTCTGTATTTACAAATGAGAGGGGCCATATTGTTGGAGAGGACAGTGTGAAACAGACTGGTAAGCTCGAGGAAATACTTGTTAGGAAGGAAGATGTGTTGGGCATTTTGAAAAACTTGAGGATAGACAAATCCCCCGGGCCTGACGGGATATATCCAAGGATTCTATGTGAAGCAAGAGACGAAATTGCAGAGCCGTTGGCAATGATCTTTTCGTCCTCACTGTCAACAGGGGTGGTACCAGGGGATTGGAGAGTCGCGAATGTCGTGCCCCTGTTCAAAAAAGGGACTAGGGATAACCCTGGGAATTACAAGCCAGTTAGTCTTACTTCGGTGGTAGGCAAAGTAATGGAAAGGGTACTGAAGGATAGGATTTCTGAGCATCTGGAAAGACACGGCTTGATTAGGAATAGTCAGCACGGATTTGTGGGGGGTAGGTCTTGCCTTACAAGTCTTATTGAATTCTTTGAGGAGGTGACCAAGCATGTGGATGAAGGTAAAGCAGTGGATGTAGTGTACATGGATTTTAGCAAGGCATTTGATAAGGTTCCCCATGGTAGGCTTATGCAGAAAGTAAGGAGGCATGGGATAGTGGGAAATTTGGCCAGTTGGATAACGAACTGGCTAACCGATAGAAGTCAGAGAGTGGTGGTGGATGGCAAATATTCAGCCTGGATCCCAGTTACCAGTGGCGTACCGTAGGGATCAGTCCTGGGTCCTCTGCTGTTTGTGATTTTCATTAATGACTTGGATGAGGGAGTTGAAGGGTGGGTCAGTAAATTTGCAGACGATACGAAGATTGGTGGAGTTGTGGATAGTGAGGAGGGCCGTTGTCGGCTGCAAAGAGACATAGATAGGATGCAGAGCTGGGCTGAGAAGTGGCAGATGGAGTTTAACCCTGAAAAGTGTGAGGTTGTCCATTTTGGAAGGAGAAATATGAATGCGGAATACAGGGTTAACGGTAGAGTTCTTGGCAATGTGGAGGAGCAGAGAGATCTTGGGGTCTATGTTCATACATCTTTGAAAGTTGCCAATCAAGTGGACCGAGCTGTGAAGAAGGCCTATGGTGTGCTACCATTCATTAACAGAGGGATTGAATTTAAGAGCCGTGAGGGGATGATGCAGCTGTACAAAACTTTGGTAAGGCCACATTTGGAGTACTGTGTACAGTTCTGGTCGCCTCATTTTAGGAAGGATGTGGAAGCTTTGGAAAAGGTGCAAAGGAGATTTACCAGGATGTTGCCTGGAATGGAGAGTTGGTCTTACGAGGAAAGGTTGAGGGTGCTAGGCCTTTTCTCATTAGAACGGAGAAGGATGAGGGGCGACTTGATGGAGGTTTATAAGATGATCAGGGGAATAGATAGAGTAGGGCCGAATGGCCTCCTTCTGCACAGTAAATTCTATGATAATTATGATTAATCTAGAACAAAGGTTCGGCACAACATCATGGTCTGAAGGGCCTGTTCTGTGCTGTATTTTTCTATGTTCTCTATGTTCTATGGTCAGCATTTCAAACGCTGGGGGTCAAACCAACAATTCTTCCATCCAATTGCCAACTGGTCGACTATAACGGTAACGTCATCCCCGCCACCGGGTCATACTAACTCGAGGTGACACACAACTCGCGAAAAGTCACCCTACCCTTCGAGATCGTGGGCTCCTCAAAGGACTCCCTGCTAGGCACACAGGCGTGCAAGCTCCTCAACCTCGTGCAGCGCGTACATTCCCTCTCTCCAGAGGACGCGTCTGACTTCCAAGATGCGGACTTCAGGGGGCAATTAAGTGCCATCATCACTCAACACCGAGATGTCTTCGAAGGCATGGGCACACTTCCCTACACATACAAAATCCTGCTCAAACAGGACACCACGCCTGTGGTCATGCTCCTCGCAGAGTCCCAGCACCCCTTGAGGACTGCCTCAAGCAGCAGCTGCAGGACCTCCAGGACCAAGGTGTGCTTTCCAGAGTGATGGAACCAACCGACTGGTTCAGTTCCATGGTGTGCGTCAAGAAGCCTTCCGGCGATCTGTATCGACCCGAAGGATTTAAATCGTAACATCATGCGGGAGCATTACCCTATCCCCAAGCGTGAGGAGATCACGTGCGAGATGGCTCGAGCCAACATACTCACCAAGCTGGATGCGTCAAAGGGCTTCTGGCAGATTCAATTGGACCAAGCTGGATGCATCAAAGGGCTTCTGGCAGATTCAATTGTCCAGCAGAAAGCTGTGTACTTTCAACACCCCATTTGGCAGGTACTGCTACAATAGAATGCCATTTGGAATCATATCAGCATCTGAAGTGTTCCACCGCATCATGGAGCAGATGATGGAGGGCATCGAGGGTTTGCGCGTCTATGTGGACGACATCATCATCTGGTCCACCACCCCGCATGAGCATATCAGTCACCTCCAACGCGTTTTTAAGCGAATACGGGACCAAGGCCTGCGCCTCAACAGAGCCAAATGTTCTTTCGGCCAGACCGAACTCATGTTTTTAGGAGACCACATCTCCCGGTTGGGTGTGCGGCCGGATGCGGACAAGGTGGCAGCCATCACGGCCATGCAGAAGCCGGCGGATAAGAAGGCGGTGCTCCGGTTCTTGGGAATGGTCAACTTCCTCGGAAAGTTCATCCCTAACCTTGCTTCCCACACCATGCCTCTCCGCAACCTAGTTAGGAAGACAACGGACTTCCAGTGGCTTCCTGCCCACCAGCGTGAATGGGAGGAGCTCAAGGTCAAGCTGACCCCCATCCCGGTATTGGCGTTTTTCGATCCTGCAAGGGAGACAAAAATATCAACGGACGCTAGCCAATCTGGCATAGGGGCCGTGCTCCTGCAACGAGATGACGCCTCGTCATGGGCCCCTGGTGCCTATGCGTCACGGGCCATGACCCCCACAGAGCAGCGCTATGCGCAAATCGAGAAGGAGTGCCTAGGCCTGTTGACTGGTGTCGACAGGTTCCATGACTACGTGTATGGCCTTCCCCAGTTCACTGTGGAGACCGACCATCACACGCTGGTCGGCATCATCCAAAAAGACCTCAATGGCATGACCCCTCGCCTACAATGCATTCTGCTCAAGCTCCAGAGATACGATTTCCAGCTCGTGTACACACCGGGTAAGGACCTGATAATAGCCGACACTCTGTCCAGGGCTGTCACCACTCCTTCCGACCCAGAGGGGCTCGTTTGCCAAGTCGACGCCCATGTGGCCTTCACAGCCGCCAATCTGCCGGCCACGGATGAACGCCTAACCCACATTCGCCGTGAGACTGCGGCTGACCCCCTGCTACAACGTGTGATGCGCCACATGACTGACGGATGGCTCAAGGGACAATGCCCGCAGTTCTATAATATTCGAGACGATCTGGCAGTCGTTGATAGTGTCCTCCTGAAGCTGGACCGCATCGTGATCCCACACAGCATGCATCACCTGGTTTTAGAGCAGCTGCACGAGGGCCATCTCGGCGTAGAGAAGTGCCGACGGAGGGCCCGAGAGGCTGTCTACTGGCCTGGCATAAATGAGGACATTGCCAACACTGTGCTCAATTGCCCCACCTGTCAGCGGTTCCAGCCGGCCCAACCACGGGAGACCCTTCAGCCCCATGAGTTGGTCACGTCCGCTTGGTCTAAGGTAGGCATGGACCTCTTCCATGCGCTCGGTAGGGACTATGTTCTCATAGTTGATTATTTTTCCAGCTATCCCGAGGTTGTACGCCTGCACGACATCTCGTCATCGGCTGTTATCCGTGCCTGCAAAGAGACCGTTGCTCGTCACGGCATCCCACTCACTGTGAGGTCGGACAATGGCCTCTGCTTCGTGAGCCAGGAATGGTCTAACTTCGCCAGCAGGTACAACTTTGTACGCGTGACGTCCAGTCCCCTGCACCCCCCAGTCAAATGGCAAAGCAGAAAAGGGCGTCCACATCGTAAAGAGGCTCCTCTGCAAGGCTGCTGATGCAGGATCCGACTTCTGCCTCGCCTTGCTGGCCTATCGCTGGGCTCCACTGTCCACGGGCCTGTCACCAGCCCAGCTGCTGATGGGTCGCACCCTCAGGACCACTGTACCGTCCATTCACGTCCCAGACCTCGACCATGCCCCGGTCCTTCTGCGGATGCAACAGTCTCGCGCACAGCACAAGGTGGCGCATGACGCTCGAGCGACTGACCTTCCTGCTCTGGCGCCAGGTGACAACGTCCGAATCCATCTTCCGGAGGGTGGCTGGTCTGCGACTGCTGCGGTTATTCGGCTGGTGGCTCCCCAGTCATTCCTGGTTTGTCTGCCTGATGGCTCCATTCGCCGCCGCAATCAGCGTGCCCTTCATCTGGTTCCATGCTCGCTACGCGATCCTCCACCGGTGCCACGCCCTCCTGTTGTCCCCGACCTGGACTTTGTAGAGCTTCAGGATACTCTGCATCCTCCTCACTTGGCTGTGGCCTGGCCCGATCCTCAGCCGGTGGCTCCTGACCCACCCTTGAGGCGGTCAACCCAAATTCGTCGCCCACCTCAGAGACTTGATTTATGAGCCTTATAATGTTGCACTCAATGCTTTGTTCTTTCATCCTGTTTCAGCATTTCACTAGTTTGTTTATAGCATTCGTTATTAGTTTTGTTGTTGGTGTAACATCTTGTTTTTCTTTTCTCTGCACCAGGCACCTTCCCGTGTATATAGACTAGCCTCATGTACATAGTTATGTAAATACTACACACACGTGTTCAGATACACTCATTACACGTTATTTATTCTCACATAGGCACATGTTCTTTGTAAAAAAGAGGGATGTCATAATATACATCAGTACATTATGGTGCAATCGCATACACATACTGATGGACATGCAGTAGGACCAACCAGCGTACATAACACCGCTGCCAATCACCAGTGAGAGCACAAGCACTATAAAGACAGGGGACAGGAGAGTTCCCGCTCATTCTAGCAGCAGCCAGCTCAGAGCACAGAGCTCACAGCCTGCATCACAGACATTCACCATGTGCTGAGTGCCTCACCATAGCTAGTGATAGGAGAGTGTCCACAGTTAAGCTGGTATTGCTTATACCCACGTTTACAGTATGCTAGCATAGTTGAACAGTTAATAAAATAGTGTTACACCACTTCCAGCATTGTTGGCTTGTTTGTAAACCAGAACACCCAACACGACACAGGACAGTTATACTCCTGTCAGACATGAGTGAAGCAGTTGAAGCACTACAGGGTCTGATCTCAAATTGCACTCTGGCACAGTTCCATTTACTTTGAATCCATTTGGTTTTCTTTGCAACCTTTTATAAAAATTAAAAATAAAAATTTTATGGGGTGTGGGCGTCACCGGCTAAGCCAGCATTCATTGTCCATCCCTAATTTGTCCTTGAAGGTGATGCTGAGCTGCCGCCTTGAACACTCACAGAGCTGTTAGAGAGTGGGTCCCAGGATTTTGACCCAGCGACATGTAGGAATGTTGATATATTTCCAAGTTAGGATGGTAAGTGACTTGGAATGTTGATATATTTCCAAGTTAGGATGGTAAGTGACTTGGAGGGGATCAATCAGGTGGTGTCGTTCCCATGTGTCTGCTGACCTTGTCCTTTAGATGGTAGTGGTCATAGGTTTGCAAGGTGCTGCCTAAGGAAATTTGGTGTGTTCCTGCGGTGCATCTTGTAGATGATGCGCACTGCTGCCACTGTTCGGCGGTGCTGGAAGGAGTAAATGTTTGTGGCAGGAGTGCCAATCAAGCTGGCTGCTTTGCCCTGGATGGTGACAAGCTTCTAGAGTGTTGGAGATGTACTCACCTAGGCAAGGGGTTCTATCACATGGAGTTACATTGTTTTAGGTCTGGAGTCATCTGTAGGCCAGGCCAGGTAAGGATGGCAGGTTTGGTATCCGTTGAAACATGGGCATGGAAATCTCCTGAAAACTGCTACATCCAACAGTAGTGAAAATTCTCCCTCAGTGTTTGTCTTTGGGTAGTATTTAATTTTATTCTTTAGCTGCAGTGGCTCTGTAACTGAAACCTGCTGTTCCTTCATTAATTGTTAGTCCATGGCAACCCAGTGCTCTTTCAGTTCACTTGAGTATTTCACTGTATATTTCTGATTTTGGTTTAAGTCTCCTAACAATGTTGCTTTCATGGTGCAGGGAGTGGCATTACCCATGCGCTGAACTTTCAAATAGTGCCTAGTAACCTGAGCATTGTTTTATTTGTAACTCTGGATACGTTTGTGAATGACGTCTCATGAATGGCCTTTCATGTGGTTTTGTCCCCAGCTGAGAGTTAATCATGCAAACTCCTAGGTCTTAGTCAAATTGCATATGTGTGCTGTCTACGGTCTTGCCACATCACAAAGTACTCTATACATAAAAGCTTCTCCTTGTTACTTGAATATTGATTGCTCTGGCCATTTTCAAAAGCACCCATTCACTGCTTATCTGTTTTGAACTCTGTTCTCCATACTGTATACCATTTTTATAACCATAAAGGACCATAGGCTGCTCTTCTCTTTGAGAGCTGACTGGTGGTGATTTAGCCTGAGGGCCACCACACCTCGGGCGAGGTGCAAGGTTGAGAAAGCAGGGCCTTCATGAATAACCTCAGCCAGTATTGGAATTGAACCCGCACTGTTTGTGTTGCTTTGCATCACGAACCAGCCAACTGAGTAAACCGACCCCTAAGATATATAATCTATATATCATATTTGTGTATTTAAAACTCAAACAACCTACTGCCCAATTATACAAGCGAATTCACCGTTTCTAGGTAGAAACGTCAGATTAGTATCTATTTTTAATTTGTGTCTTTTTTGTCTTTCTGTCCAGGATGTAACCTATTTTCAAAAACTGATGTTGCATTACATTCTGTTCCTTTTTTGCCAAGTTTTTTCAATTCATGGAACTTATGAGAAGCATTTATACTACGAGCTTCTTGGCCTATCATTAACATATCTTGACATGCACCAGTTTTTTCTTGTTTATTGCCTGTTGTTTTGCTCATATGTTATGGTCCATTACTACACTGAACAAGGTCAGCAAGTACACTGCAATGACATTATTTCCATAAATTCTCATGCTCCCTTCATTTTCTCGTGTTGATTTTGCAATTTCTCAAAGCCTCACGTTTTTTCACTTCATTGCACGTTTAAAAGGACAGGTTTTAGCATACAGGAATATAACTAAATTCATGCCTGCTATACGCACTATTTGAGCTCCTTGTTGGTTGCTTTGATAAATAGTTCCCACCTCCGTCATATCGACTGATGATGGGGGGAGATTTCAATACGGTCCTGGATCCGAGGCTGGATCAGTCAAGTTCCAGGTCTGGGAAGGACTTGAATCAGCTATGGCAAAGGCGCTGTGGGGGTTTAATTGGGGAGGGGGTTCTCATTCTACTCCCATGTACACAAGGTATATTCCCAGTTAGACTTCTTTGTGTTGGACAAAACACTGCTGGCTGAGGTAGTGGATACTGAATATTCAGCAATTGTGGTGTCCGACCACGCTCTGCATTGGGTAAACCTGCAAGTCAACAAAGGAAAGGCCCAGCGGCTGCAATGGAGGTACAATGTGGGGCTGTTAGCGGAGGAGGAGGTGTGCGAGCGGGCGGGGGAGGCCATTCGGGGATTATATAAAGATCGATGACACGGGTTAGGTTTCAGCGGGGGTGATGTGGGAGGCACTGAAGGCGGTATTAAGGGGGAACTCTCAGTTCGGGCACATAAGGAGAAGACTGAGCGGATGGAGTTGGACAGGCTGGCGGAATTTTACAGGTGGACAGGAGGTATGCGGAGTCCGGATGATGGGCTTCTGATGGAGTGTCAGAGACTGCAGCTGAAATTTGGGCTCCTGTCCGCAGGTAAGGCGGAGGTACGGCTGAGGAGGGTGAAGGGGGCGGTGTGTGAATATGGTTAAAAAGCCAGCAGTATGTTGGCGCACCAGCTGAGGAAACGGGAGGCGGCGAGAGAGATTGGGAAAGTAAAAGATACAGGGGGGAGTTGGTTTTTGATCTGACGAGGGTGAGTGATGTGTTTCTGGAGTTTTACAGTAGATTGTATAAATCGGAACCCCCAGCTGGGGAGGAGGGTATGAAGCGATTCCTTGGGGGCTAGAGTTCCGGAGGATAGATGAGTTGGTAGAGGGTTTGGGAGCCCCAATTGGGCTTGGAGAGGTTTTGGACTGGTTGGGGGCGATGCAATCGGGTAAGGCCCTGGGACCTGATGGATACCCGGTTGAGTTCTATAAAAGGTTTTCTGGGTTGCTAGGGCCGCTCCTGGTAAAAGCTTTTAATGAGTCCAAGGAGCTGGGAGTGCTCCTCCCAATGTTATCGCAGGCATCGATCTTCCTTATTTTGAAGCGGGATAAGGATCCGGAGAGTTGTGGGTCGTATAGACCGATCTCCCTGTTGAATGTGGATGCTAAATTGTTGGCAAAGATCTTGGTCATGCGCATAGAGGATTGTGTCCTGGAGGTAATAGGGGAGGACCAGATGGGATTTGTGAAGGGACGACACCTGACGTCCAATATCAGACGGCTCCTAAATGTGATAATGGAGCCTGCGGAGGGGGGCGAGGTCGAGGTGGTGGTGGCCATGGATGCAGAGAAGGCCTTTGATCGGGTGGAGTGTGGGAAGTCCTGGGAAGCGGGGAGGGATTCGTGGATTGGGTCCAGTTGCTAAATCAGGAACGGGTGGCAAATGTAAGGACCAACCGGGTCCGGCCAGAGTATTTTAGTCTGTGCAGGGGGACAAGGCAGGGGTGCACACTCTCCCCACTACTGTTTGCCTTTGGCAATGGCGCTGAGGGCATTGAACGTTTGGCAGGGGATAGTGAGAGGGGGATGGAGCATATGGTCTCACTCTATGCGGACAATTTGCTCCTGTATATAACAGACCCGTTGGGGGGATTGCAGGAATTATGGGAATACTGGAGGAATTTGGCCGGTTCTCAGGGTACAAACTAAACATGCGCAAGAGCGAGGTCTTCGCGATCCAAGCAAAGGGGCATGAGAGGAGACTGAGGGAGATGCCTTTAAAAGTGGTGGGAAGGAGTTTTAGGTATCTGGGGATTCGGGTAGCAAGGGACTGGGGTCAGCTTCATAAACTAAATTTGGGCAGGATGATTGAGCAGATGAAAGGGGACTTTCGCAGGTGGGACGGGCCCCCGCTGTCATTGGGGAGGGGGGGGGAGGGCACAGACTATGAAAATGCCAGTCCTCCCGAGATTGCTGTTTGTGGTTTAGTGTCTCTCAATCTTTATCCCCAAGGCATTTTTTAGGAAAATGAACACTATGATCTTGGGTTTTAAACGGGCTGGGAAAGCCCCGAGGGTGAAGAAGGTCCTTTTTTTCTCTTTAAAAATTTTTTTAGAGTACCCAATTAAGTTTTTCCAATTGAGGGGCAATTTAGTGTGGCCAATCCACCTACTCTGTGCATCTTTGGGTTGTGGGGCAAAACCCACGCAAATACTGGGAGAATGTGCAAACTCCACACGGACAGTGACCCAGAGCCGGGATCGAACCTGGGACCTTGGCGCCGTGAGGCAGCAGGGCTAACCCGCTGCGCATCCGTGCTGCCCATAGAAGGTCCTTGAGCGGGGGCTTGGGGAGGGAGGCTTGGCCCTTCCGAACTTTATTAATTACTACTGGGCGGCTAATATTTTGTAGCCATCTGGGATGGCCACTTATAACAAGAAACATGGACGTTCGCAAAGCCTAAAGGGAAATATGGACAATGTAAGATTCAGGCGGGCACAGAGCCTGAATGTATATTCGTGAGCAGAGAATCCAGACAGCAACGAAACCCCCAACCGATTAGCATTTTAATGACCCATCTCCGTAAGACAAAGGACTGATACTCAGGTATACGATACAATTCCAGACACATCGTCGCCACTCCCTTTACTCAGGAAGCATAAACAGCAAGGTCAATGACCGCCTCGGACGTGCCCAGCCATCAAGGCACCAGCCCCTTTATTGGCTCAGATCGAAGGCAGTGATCGAGAACTGCCCAATTAATTGGGTGCAAACCTAAGGTCCACCCAAAAGAGCGCGAAACCCCCCAAGGATAATGAGAGACAATGCCATGTGTTCGATCTCCTTTGGACCTGGCGCTTCGGCAACATCCCATCTCCAACTGCAGCACCACGACCAGAAGCAAGTCCAAGTTCAACGCTCGCTACCAGACGGATGAGCCTAGCTGAACTGCAGTTACTTCTCCAGACCCAGCAGATCCAGATTCGAACAAAGGCCACTGTTCCCCTGACCTAAGCCGCGTGCCTGAAGTTAAGTACAGGTTGTCATAGTTGTTAGGTGTAGTTTAGCTCTTAGTGTTTATGTTGCATGTATAAGTTAATCTTGGGTGTAAATAAAGTATGATTGAACTTGAACTAACTAACTGGTTGTTTGGCTCTTTGATCGATATCCGGTTGAACCTTGTGGTGGTATCATTTGATACCTGGCGACTCTGAAAGCAATATAATATCAATATCTAGATCAAAGAGGGGCAACCTTATTGACTGCCATATTTATAGTAAGTAAATATAGCAACAATTTTGATGGTTAGGAAGTGGGTAGTGGGGGAGGGGTCTGTGTGGGAGCGGGTAGAAGCGGCATCTTGTAAGGGCACGAGTCTGGAGGCTCTGTTAACGGCATCTCAGCCGTTCACGCCGGCTCGGTACTCCACAAGTCCAGTGGTAGTGGCAGCCCTGAGAGTGTGGGGGCAATGGAGGCAGCATATGAGACTGGAGGGGGCATCGGTGTGGTCACCGATCTGTTTCAATCACCGGTTTGCTCCGGGGGGACTGGATGGGGGATTTAGGAGGTGGCAGGGATGGAGAGATTTGGGGATCTCTTCATTGAGGAGGGGTTCCCGAGCCTGGAGGAGCTAGAGGAGGAGTTTGAGTTCCCGGGTGGGAACGGAATTTGGTACCTGCAGGTACGGGACTTTGTCCGGAGGCAGGTTCCAAGCTTCCCTTGCCTCCCACTAAGGGGACTACAGGATAAGGTGATGTCAAAAACAGGGGTTGGGGAGGGGAAGTTTTTGGAAATATACAAGAAATTAATGGAATGAGAAGGGGTCCCAATCGAGGGGGTGATGAGGAAGTGGGAGTTGGAAGTCGGGCTATGGGAGAAGGCCCTGAAAAGAGTCAGTGCATCCTCGTCGTGTGCCAGGCTCAGCCTGATTGAGTTCAAGGTGGTCCACAGGACTTGTATGACTGTGGCCCGGATGAGTAGGTTTTTTGAGGAGGTTGTGGACAGGTGTGGGAGGTGCGGGGGAAGTCAGGCAAATCATGTGCATATGTTCTGGTCACGTCCGAAGCTGAGAGGATTTTGGCTGGGATTCTCAAATGTCATGTCAGAGGCCCTGGAAGGAGGGAGGGTGACTCCAAGTCCAGAGGTGGCAATATTTGGAGTGTCGGAAGATCCGGGAGCCCAGGGGGGAGAGAGGCCGACGTTTTGGCCTTTGCCTCTGTGGTGGCCCTGAGACGGATTTTGCTGGGATGGAGGGACTCGGAGCCTCCAAAGTTGGGGGTGTGGGTCAGTGACATGGCAGTGTTTCTCAGACTAGAGCAGATTAAGTTCGCTTTAAGGGGTTCGCTCGGAGGTGGCAGCCGTTCATCGACTTCTTTAAGGAAAACTGACCGTCAGCAGAACGGGGGGTGGGCGTGGTTGGGGGGGAGAGAAGGGGAGGCATGGAAGTGGAGAATAAGGGCAGGGAATCTAACATATGGGTAGCTAGGAGGTAGGGCAGGGGGAAGTTGGGTATGTTACTGTGGGGTTTTTGCGTATGTCGGACCGCTCTGCTATTTAGAATGTTGATATGTTAAAACTATAAATGCCTCAATAAAATATTTTCTAAAAAAATAGTCCCCACCTTTACCTATAGGAGTGAACCTACAGTCTAATATTTACTTGTGTGGTGACACACTCGGGATGTAAACCAAACATTCTGTATTTGACCCCATTCAGCAATAGACTGGTAAAGCCTATGGTCAGACAAGAAGCCTTTGGTCAGAACAGGCTGATGAATTGTTAAACTGCCTTATTTCACAGTAGTTCAACATGCAGCTTATGAGTCCTTTTATTTAATTCAATCGATGCAACTTGTCATTCAATGTTAAAATAATGAACATTCACCCATTTTCTGGTGCAGCCCCCCCCCCCCCCCCATGGAGATAGAAAGCATTTGGCAATTGCTCTTGAAGTAGTACACTGAAGAGTTTGAATAACAAAAGTTAATAATAATAAATTATAATAACCTTTTATTGTCACAAGTATGAAGTTACTGTGAAAAGCCCCTAGTCGCCACATTCTGGCGCCTGTTTCTCTAAATACTTTCTCTATTTGGAGAAAGTATTGCAAATTTGTCGCAATTTCCATGTGTATTAAGGGTGTGGGAATAATCTAAGAACTGCAAAGGTAGCGGTCTTGTTGACATTTTATGGATAAATGTTTTGACTGGTGATGAATAGGATGCAGGAAACTTGGTCTAAAGTATGTGTAGCAGTTTATGTGGCTTCAAAAGAACTGACTGGACCTACACGCTATGTGATGCCTTAACACTAGTTTAATTGAACTACCTCACAAGAAGTATTATTTGTGACCTAAAACAAGTGATCTATTCACTTAGCAATCGAGAATAAAGTGCTAAATGTTCCTATGTAATAAACCCCTAACTGTGTGATACCTATTCAATTTGTGTTTGTGGGAAGAGCTGTGTTTGAGCCTTTTATGAATTTGTCTTGGAGTTTTTCATATTCTATTTTGTTTATGTGGAGCATAAACACCAGCATAGATCATCAGTTGGGCAAAATGCTATGTCACTGTGTTGTGAACTCTTAATTTCTCAACTGTTGTAGTCTTATTAGCAGCCCAAAAGAGCAGGGGAAGTTTTCGTCTGTTTAATTTCAATGAAACGCCTGACTTTCTGGAACAACTGGTGCTCACTTCTGACCCCAGAGAAAGCTATACCTACCTGGAGTCTATGGCAAATATTTTCCTTTTATGATGCCAATTTTTAATATTCAGTAGTAATTGGAAGATTACAGTAGTGATTGGAAGATTGGTAAGACTATCTTCCATGTGAGTTCACTTCAGCCATTATCACAGCGGCCTACATCCCACCCCAGGCAGAAATGAGGAAGGTGCTGGACGAACTATACACAGTTATAAACAACTACGAAACAGAACACCCGGACGCCTTGTTCATCGTGGCCGGAGACTTCAACAAGGCTAACCTCAAGAGTGTACTGCCAAACTTCCACCAGCACATCTCCTGTCCCACCAGGGGTGACAACACTCATGACCACTGCTACTCAAAAATCAAGGGCGCCTACCGTTCCATCCCCCGACCGCACTTTGGGAAATCAGACCATAAGACGGTGCTACTTCTCCCGGCATACAACCAGAAACTCAAGCGGGAGAATCCAGCTAAGAAGGTTGTGCAGTGCTGGTCCGAGGAGACAGAAGAGCTCTATGTGACTGCTTAGAGACAGTGGACTGGTCCATATTTAAGAACTCCGACCAACTTAAATGAGTATGCCACCACCGTCACAGACTTCATCAGCAAATGTGTGGACGACTGCGTGCCAAAGAAAGCAGTACGTACGTTACCCAACCGGAAACTATGGCTCAATCGCGAGATTGACTCCCTACTGAAGGACAGATCTGAGGCGTTCAAGACAGACGATCCTGACCTTACACAAGAAATCCAGGTACGACCTCCGCAAAGCCATCCGAGATGCCAAGAGAGAATATCAAACCAAGCTAGAGTCACAGACAGGCTCTTGGCGGTTGTGGCAAGGACTAAACAACATAACGGGCTACAAAACGAAATCGAACAGTATCTCTGGCAGCAGCGCACCCCTCCCCGATGAACTCAATGCAGTCTATGCTCGGTTCGAGCAGGTAGCCAACAATCCGCTGTCGAGTGCCCCAGCAGCCCATAATTCATCCATACCCACCATCACGGCTTCCGAAGTCAGATCGGCCTTCCTGAAAGTGAACCCTCGGAAAGCGACGGGCCCGGACGGGATCCCTGGTCGTGCACTCAGAGCCTGCGCGGACCAGCTGGCAGAGGTATTCATGGACATCTTTAACCTGTCCCTACTCCACTCCGAGGTCCCCACCTGCTTCAAGAAGACCACCACCATACCGGTACCAAAGAAGAACCAGGCAACGTGCCTCAATGACTACCGACCAGTGGCCCTGACTTCAGTCGTAATGAAGTGCTTCGAGAGGTTGATCATGAAGCGTATCACCTCCATGCTCCCAGAACGCCTTGATCCACTGCAATTCGCATACTGCTGCAACCGGTCCACATCAGACGCCATTTCCCTGGCCCTACACTCATCCCTGGAGCATCTCGAAAACAAGGACTCCTACATCAGACTCCTATTTATTGACTGCAGCTCTGCCTTCACCAACATAATCCCAGCCAAGCTCATATCAAAGCTCCAAAACCTAGGACTTGGCTCCCCACTCTGCAACTGGATCCTCGATTTTCTGACCAACAGACCACAATCAGTAAGAATGAACAACAACACCACCTCCACAATAGTCCTCAACACCGGGGCCCCGCAAGGCTGCGTACTTAGCCCCCTACTCTACTCCCTGTTGTTGCTAACTTTCCGTTGGTCCAATTGCTCTGTTTTATTACTTTTGCTCTCGAGTCGCCAGGTATCTATGATACCGCCATGAGGTTCAAGTCCGAGTAATGATCAATAACCCAATACATCGATTAGTAAGATTCAAATCAAAGCACATTTATTATACACAGTAATCGCTACTCATGCACAAATTCTACGTCTAAGTTACTTCTACAACTAACAGGCCTATACTTAACTTCGGACTGGCCTACCAGGCCTTTCGTTCGGGTTCTGAGTCTGCGGGATTCGAAGTTTGTACGGATTGGTAGCTAGGAGCGCCTACCTTGTAGCGAGCGTTGAATTAAGACTTACTTTGTTCGGTGGTCACTGCACCGGTCACGGTCAATGTTGGTTTGTGTTGCTGGGTGACCCGGGCAGGACGAAGAGGTGAAGAGGGCTGAAGAGAGCGATTTGAACTTGGGGCTTAACTCTTATAGTCCCCAGGGGCTTCCCGCCTTTCGGGGCGCACTCTGTACCTGGTCCCAAGTGATTGGACTTTGTCCCAATCGCTTGGTTCGATTTCTCCAATACTGGAGCGGTTCCCTGATCGATGGGCGGTCTTGAGGTGCTCGTTCACCTCTTTTGTGTTGGCTCCTGCTGGCGCCGAGGAGTGTGGCTTTGCTTTGTGTGTCCAAAATGTTACTTATTGTTCCCGGGGATTGCTCATCAGTATGCAGATGGCTGCTACATTGTTATGCTGATGGTTGCTGGTATCGATGTTGTCTGGCCTTTGCAGAGGTAAATACACAGCAAACCTGCAGCTGCTGGCTTCTGTCTATGTTGGCTGACCTTCCCATCAGCCTTTGCCGTTCGCCATTTTAAATCGGGAGTTGGTCAATTTAGGTGGCTACACTGTACACACACGACTGCGTGGCAAAATTTGGTTCCAACTCCATCTACAAGTTTGCTGACTATACGATCATAGTGGGCCAGATCTCGAATAACGACGAGTCAGAATACAGGCGGGAGATAGAGAACCTAGTGGAGTGGTGTAGCGACAACAATCTCTCCCTTAATGCCAGCAAAACTAAAGAGCTGGTCATTGACTTCAGAAAGCAAAGTACTGTCCACACCCCTGTCAGCATCAACGGGGCCGAGGTGGAGGTAACAAAGAACAAAGAAATGTACAGCACAGGAACAGGCCCTTCGGCCCTCCAAGCCCGTGCCGACCATGCTGCCCGACTAAATTACAATCTTCTACACTTCCTGGGTCCGTATCCCTCTATTCCCATCCTATTCATGTATTTGTCACGATGCCCCTTCAATGTCATTATCGTCCCTGCTTCCACCACCTCCGGTAGCGAGCTCCAGGCACCCACTATCCTCTGCGTAAAAAACTTGCCTCGTACATCTACTCTAAACCTTGCCCCTCTCACCTTAAATCTATGCCCCCTAGTAATTGACCCCTCTACCCCGGGGAAAAGCCTCTGACTATCCACTCTGTCTATGCCCCTCATAATTTTGTAGACCTCTATCAGGTCGCCCCTCAACCTCCTTCGTTCCAGTGAGAACAAACTGAGTTTATTCAACCGCTCCTCATAGCTAATGCCCTCCATACCAGGCAACATTCTGGTAAATCTCTTCTGCACCCTCTCTAAAGCCTCCACATCGTTCTGGTAGTGTGGCGACCAGAATTGAACACTATACTCCCAAGTGTGGCCTAACCAAGGTTCTATACAGCTGCAACATGACTTGCCAATTCTTATACTCAGTGCCCTGGCCAATGAAGGCAAGCATGCCGTATACCTTCTCCACCTGTGTTGCCCCTTTCAGTGACCTGTGGACCTGTACACCTAGATCTCTCTGACTGTCAATACTCTTGAGGGTTCTACCATTCACTGTATATTCCCTACCTGCATTAGACCTTCCAAAATGCATTACCTCACATTTGTCCGGATTAAACTCCATCTGCCATCTCTCCGCCCAAGTCTCCAAACAATCTAAATCCTGCTGTATCCTCTGACAGTCCTCATCGCTATCCGGAATTCCACCACCTTTGTGTCGTTTGCAAACTTACTAATCAGACCAGTTACATTTTCCTCCAAATCATTTATATATACTACAAAGAGCAAAGGTCCCAGCACTGATCCCTGTGGAACACCACTGGTCACAGCCCTCCAATTAGAAAAGCAACCTTCCATTGCTACTCTCTGCCTTCTATGACCTAGCCAGTTCTGTATCCACCTTGCCAGCTCACCCCTGATCCCATGTGACTTCACCTTTTGTACTAGTCTACCATGAGGGACCTTGTCAAAGGCCTTACTAAAATCCATATAGACAACATCCACTGCCCTACCTGCATCAATCATCTTAGTGACCTCCTCGAAAAACTCTATCGAGTTAATGAGACACGACCTCCCCTTCATAAAACCATGCTGCTTCTCACTAATACGTCCATTTGCTTCCGAATGGGAGTAGATCCTGTCTCGAAGAATTCTCTCCAGTAATTTCCCTACCACTGAAGTAAGGCTCACCGGCCTGTAGTTCCCTGGATTATCCTTGCTACCCTTCTTAAACAGAGGAACAACATTGGCTATTCTCCAGTCCTCCGGGACATCACCTGAAGACAGTGAGGATCCAAAGATTTCTGTCAAGGCCTCAGCAATTTCCTCTCCAGCCTCCTTCAGTATTCTGGGGTAGATCCCATCAGACCCTGGGGACTTATCTACCGTAATATTTTTTAAGACACCCAACACCTCGTCTTTTTGGATCTCAATGTCACCCAGGCTATCTACACACCCTTCTCCAGACTGAACATTACCAATTTCTTCTCTTTGGTGAATACTGATGCAAAGTATTCATTTAGTACCTCGCCCATTTCCTCTGGCTCCACACATAGATTCCCTTGCCTATCCTTCAGTGGGCCAACCCTTTCCCTGGCTGCCCTCTTTGCTTTTTATGTACGTGTAAAAAGCCTTGGGATTTTCCTCAACCCTATTTGCCAATGACTTTTCGTGACCCCTTCTAGCCCCCCTGACTCCTTGCTTAAGTTCCTTCTTACTTTCCTTATATTCCACACAGGCTTCGTCTGTCCCCAGCCTTTTAGCCCTGACAAATGCCTCCTTTTTCTTTTTGACGAGGCCTACAATATCTCTCGTTATCCAAGGTTCCCGAAAATTGCCGTATTTATCCTTCTTCCTCACAGGAACATGTCGGTCCTGAATTCCTTTCAACTGACACTTGAAAGCCTCCCACATGTCAGATGTTGATTTGCCCTCAAACATCCGCCCCCAATCTATGTTCTTCAGTTCCCGCCTAATATTGTTATAATTAGCCTTCCCCCAATTTAGCACATTCATCCTAGGACCACTCTTATACTTAATTTAGCACATTCATCCTAGGACCACTCTTATCCTTATGGATAAGATGGTTAGCAGTTTCAAATTCCTAGGGGTGCACATCTCCCAAAATCTGTCCTAGTCCACCCATGTCGACGCTACGACCAAGAAAGCACAACAGCGCCTATACTTTCACAGGAAACTAAGGAAATTCGGCATGTCCACATTAACCCTTATCAACTTTTACAGATGCACCATAGAAAGCATCCTATCGGGCTGCATCACAGCCTGGTATGGCAACTGCTCGGCCCAGGACCGCAAGAAACTTGAGAGTCGTGAACACTGCCCAGTCCATCACACGAACCTGCCTCCCATCCATTGACTCCATCTACAACTCCCGCTGCCTGGGGAAAGCAGGCAGCATAATCAAAGATCCCTCCCACCCGGCTTACTCACTCTTCCAACTTCTTCCATCGGGCAGGAGATACAGAAGTCTGAGAACACACACAAACAGACTCAAAAACAGCTTCTTCCCCACTGTCACCAGACTCCTAAATGACCCTCTTAAGGACTGACCTCATTAACACTACACCCTGTATGCTTCATCCGATGCCAGTGCTTATGTAGTTACATTGTATATGTTGTGTTGCCCTATTATGTATTTTCTTTTATTTCCTTTCCATGTATTTAATGATCTGTTGAGCTGCTCGCAGAAAAATACTTTTCACTGTACCTCGGTACATGTGACAAATCAATCCAATTGGTTATGCCATTTGGAAACTCGGTTGGTACGTAAGAGTTCACAACAAACGATTCTGTGTTGATTGCTTCTGTGAAGACTGCAACAGCACACTCTTGGAGGAGCAAGTTGTCTCTGACAACAGCTTATGGATATCTGCATTTAATTAGGCTTGTGTGCTGACAAAGGAAGCTGCTTTAGTTTTACACTGTTATGATGGTGAACACGTGACCATTTCAGTGTCATGATGGCTGTAAATACCAGGCCTATTGGTAATTTGATAGGCTGCACTTGTAGCTGGGCTAAAGTTTATTGGGTTATTGACCCTCAGTGAAAACGGCAAGGGTTATTTTTGCAGGAACACAAGTCTGAAGTATCTGTGCTTGGAAACCACATAGAAGAGAGGAGTAAAATGGTAATAGAAACCGTATGAATCCAATTTTTATTTGAATATGCTGATCTATAACACCATATGCAAATGTTCTGACCTGTTGAGGGCATATAACCCTAAGTTTTTGATATTTTAATACTGACAACACACCGGTTAATGCAAATTTGTAAATCGATGTCTGTATGTGCAATAATTCCATGGACCAATAGATAATTGTAAATCAGACTTATTCTTTCTTTTAACAAGGTCATTTACCTTCAAAAAACACCGGAAGAGGCCTACAGATCTCTTGTCGCAGGAAAGAACCCTCCTTATCTGCCATTCAGGTATGAGTGCCATGTTGTTTTACAAATAGTTTTTTCATGGTCTTACTTTCTGACTGCATTGTTTGTTTTTTATTTCCAAATTTAGAGTATCCAATTACTTTTTTTCCCAATTAAGGGGCAATTTAGCGTGGCCAATCAACCTAACCTGCACATCTTTGGGTTGTAGGGGTGAAACCCATGTAGACATGGGGAGAACGTGTAAACTCCACACGGACAGTGACCCAGGGCCGGGATTTGAACCCGGATCCTCAGCGCTGCAGTCCCAGTGCTAACCACTGTGCCACATGCCGCCCTCTGACTGCATTTTTAAAAGATTGACAGTGCTATTTATTTCACTCTTCTTTCACCCCAACCCCAATGCCGTCGCAAGACCATACAATGGCTGAGCCTAGAAGGGAAGGTGAAACATTGTTTCATTGAGATTAAAGAATAAGAATGGTTCAAATGGTTTTCTTCCTATCGTTGCTAATTTCCTGCTTGGAGTGACTCCTGCCTTTTTACTAGGTGTTTTGAACTCTACACCGCATCCATACAGAGCAGAAGGTGGCCAATCAACCCATCGAGTCTGTATCGACCTTCTCTAAGAGCACCCTACCTAGGCCCACTCCCTTGCCTTATCCCCATAACCCCACCTAGCCTTTGGACACTTGAGGGTCAATTTAGCATGACCAATCCGCCTAATCTCTACATTTTTGGACTGTGGGAGGATACTGGAGCACCCAGAGGAAGTCCATGCAGACACTGGGCGAAAGTACAAACTCTACACAGTCAATCACCCAAGGTCGGAATCGAACCCGGGTCCCTGGCGCGGTGAGGCAGCAGTGCTAACGACTGTGCCACCGTGCTGCCCCTATCTAGAATACATCTGGAGTATTGTGTACAGTATTGGTCTCCTCACTTAAGGAAGGATGCTAATACATTGGAAACAGTTCAGAGAAGGTTTATTGGACTAATAGTTGGAATGGGCAGGCTGTCTCATAAGGAAAAATTGGACAGGTGAGACTTGTATCTGCTGGAGTTCAGAAGAGTAAGAGGCGACTTGATTGAAACATACAAGATCCTGGAAGTCTTTGACAGGGTGGATGTAAGAAGGATGTTTCCTCTTGTGGGAGAATGAAGAACTAGGGATCACTTCAAAAATAACCGAGTGGCCTTCTGCTCATAATTCCTATGTTCGTATTTACGTAGTGCTTTTGACACAGTTAAATGTCCCAAGATGCTTTGCAGGAGTGTTCTCAAACAAAAATAATTTAGACTGAGCCACGAAAGGAAGTATTGGTCAAAGAGTTGGGTTTTAAGGGACATCTTTAAAGGGGGGGGGGGCGGAAAGAGCCAGAGGGGTTTAGGGATGGAATTTTAGAGCTTGGGATCTTGGCAGCTGAAGACATGGCTTTCAATGGTAGAATGTTTAAAATTGATGTTCAAGACACCAGAATTGATGGAGTGCAGGTATGCATTTACATCCCTCTTTATTTCCTCAGGGAACTCTATAAAGTAATTTGCAACCAAATGCATAGATATTTATGTATACACCAAACATGTTAATACATAAATGTGTCTCAAATTATTGATAAATTAACCAGGGTTTGTGAAGAAGTAATTTAATATTTCCATCTCATTAACTTTGGTCATAAACAATCGCTTTGAATGTGGTTATGCTTGGTATTATGATGCTTGGTTATTTGAAGTGTAAATTGATTTATGAGTTAATGTTTTAGCAGGTATTTATCAAAAATGATTTTAACCTTTTGAGTGGACAAACCAGAAGTGTTTCTGTTTTGTCACTGGCAGCAAGACATGCAAGTCTTGTATCTGTTGTAGGTTTTTCTCTATAAATTGTTACAGTTCCCTCACACACATATTCCGACTGGAATAGTCTGTTGTAGTTACATTTTGCAATTTACAAAGCTTTTTGGCATGAATGTTTACTGAGTTCTACAATGCCACTACATCAAATTCCTCCATACATTCATGTAATGTAAACTATTTAAGAAAATAAAAAGAGTTGGATCAATAGCTTAAGTGAACTTGGCAACAAAAGGTTGTCATCTCTGGATGCACAAGCCATTAATCTTTGAGTTTCCTGTTCGTGATCTGAAATTTGCATCAAAAGTCGCCTTGCTTGTTTCCAAGTTTTTCAAGTTTATTTATGTTCTTAACAATGTTGTGTTTAGTCAGACCAGGAAGTGATTTATAATTAAATGAAATGGGCATGTTGAAACATGCTAATTTAATGCAACCCGATGTAAAAAGGCATCTTGCGTTCTTGATACCCATGGAGTTTCTGGCATTTCTTTCCATGTTTCACAATTGTCCAGTTAAATGTTTCCTTGGCTAAACCCTGTCGCATCCTAGTATAAACAAGAAAATTGATTACTGGCCACAAATTACTGAATTTTGCAATATATTTTCAAAATCATAGAGATTCACTAGCATAATTAAATAAGTAATTTAAACCTACCGTTCTAAGAATGATAGCTTTATGCTACTTGTGGTATTTTTTATCTCCCTGTATATTGAAGGATTGTAATGTTAACTATAATTTGAAATGGAATCAAAAGACATTTAGCATTTACCATTTTGTAAAACTATTATACAGGACTAAGGCATTGCATCAATGGTAATCCACACTTCCTTGAATAGCGTCACATTCTATATGGCCGTCGATTGTGATTTTTAACATCTAATTCTTTGTAAACCTATTATGCAGGACTACGGCATTGAATCAATGGTAATCCACACTTTCTTGAATAGCATCAATTTCTATATGGTCGTCGATTGTGATTTTTAACATCTAATTCTGTCAGACAATTTCTCTAGGCGTTTTTACATCTATTATAGTTTATGAACCATTTCCTGGATTTGTTTTGCACAGCTATTCTGTCTGTATTTTGAATCCTGACTTTTTCAGTTGCATAGTCACTGATGCATGTGCCGTATGTTTGAAAATATGGTCTATTTTGTTTGTACAGTGGCAAATAAAATTAGTCTTTAGTATAAGTTTGTTGAATAATTGGACCAAATCATTAGTTTCATTAAAATGTAGCAAGTTTGCAATTCTTGGCTCGGCCTCCCCAGTTCCTAGCTTGAACCCCTTCCTGCCACCTTCTACTCCCCCAACCAAACCTAGCTGCACCATTTGATAAAGTGATTACCCATTTTTAAAGGTAAATGTAGCTCTATTTTATAGTTCGAGCATTGATATTACAGAGTAAGAAACTGAAGTTGAGTTTGTAAAGATAGTGATACGATGCTGATTGAAATATGTATTGCGTGCAGTTCTGATTGTTGAATTAGAGGAAAGATATTGGAGCTTTAGAATATGAACCCATCAAAATGATGCCAAGAACAAGAGACCAAGACAGGATTGTCGCTCTGGAAGCAGAAGTCAAAAGGTTGGTGGCGACCCAAGGGAGCTTAAAGGGGAAAGTCTAGGACCAGGAGAACAGGTCCCGATGACAGAATATTCAAGTTGCGGGCCTGCGAGAAGGCATCAAGGGTAGAGACCCAACAGGCTACATCGCCCAAATGCCGGGCAACCTAGTCTGGAGAGACTGCTTCCCCAACCCCCCAGAACTCGACAGGGCACACCGGTCGCTCAGACCGAAGCCCAAGCCCAAGGCCGGGGAGGGGGGGGGGGGGGGGGGGGGGGGCAGCCAAGAGTGATCATCATGAAGCTGCACCGATATCAGGACTGGTAGAGGATCCTGCGGTGGGCAAGACAAACTAGAATGAACACATGGGAAGGACACAGAATCCATATCTACCAGGACATTGGGGAAGATCTGGCGAAACGCAGGGCCGAGTTCAACCAGGCAAAGTTGGTGCTATACAAAAATGGAGTGCGATTTGGCATTCTATTCACTGCCAGGCGCTAGGTCACGTACCAGAACAAAGAGCACTACTTCAATACCCCAGCGGAGGCAAACTATTTTGTGAAGATCAACGGCCTAGACAAAGGGCAGGTGAGGCAGCGATGGAAGATCGCTAAAGAGACGGAGGCTTATTGAACAGTTACCATGTTTGCGTGGGACTGCACTGCCTCATTCTGTTCAAAACCACTAGGTCACAGGAGAGTGCGAGTACAGGTAAATGCTGGTGAGGGTATAGGCAGAGAAAGCAGACAGTCAGTGGACATAAGCTAGGGGCTAGACTAGCCACAGGAGGGGAGCCACCATACGATCAGCGATAGCTAGCACGGGAAGACAGACAGTAAGGGGAGCCATGGCGCACCTCTTGGCATAGAGGGAGCGCCTGACCAGAGTGGTTGTGGAAGGGGGGGGGGGGATGGATGGAGAGGAGGAGGAAGGATGGAACACGGAACACGTAGGAAACGGGACAGGAAAAAAAGAGTTGGTTCTCGGATTGGCTTCGGTAGGTAGGAAGCAGGCCGAGGAAACAAGATGGTGCCGCCTGCAGCCATTTTAAAGGATCCCTAAACAAAGGGAAACCCGGAGTGCATGGGCACACCCACGTGGCGCATACACAGTTGGCGGCCAGTTGGGTGCCCCTGGACAAAGGGAACCCTGGAGCGCAGGGGCCTGGCCCCATGGTGAGAACGGCGACTGTGGCCATTTTGGGCTGCCCCCTAACAAAGGAAACCCCGGGGTGCAGGGGCGCGTCCACCAGGTAAGTATGGTTGATCCTGCAGGAACCGGGGGGGGGGGACGGGGGACGGGGGGGGGGGAGGAGGACAGAAACCCCCCCCACCAGGATTACCACCTCCAATATCAGGGGGGGGGGGGGGGAGAAACAGAAACCCCCCCACCAGGATTACCACCTGCAATATCAGGGGACTCAACGGCCCAGTGAATCGGTCCAGAGTCTTCGCCCACTTAAGAAGTCTGATAGCTGACATAATCTTCCTGCAGAAGACATGCCTGAGGGAGAAGGAACGGCTGCGGGTAAGAAAGGGCTGGGTGGGTCAGACTTGTCATTCATACCGGGGGCAGCATGGTGGTTAGCACAATTGCTTCACAGCTCCAGGGTCCCAGGTTCGATTCCTGGCTTGGGTCACTGTCTGGGCAGAGTCTGCACGTTCTCCCTGTGTGTGCGTGGGTTTCCTTCGGGTGCTCTGGTTTCCTGCCACAGTCCAAAGATGTGCAGGTTAGGTGGATTGGCCATGCTAAATTGCCCTTAGTGTTCAAAATTGCCCTTAGTATTGGGTGGGGTTACTGGGTTATAGGGATAGGGTGGAGGTGTGGGCTTGGGTAGGGTGTGCTTTCAAAGAGCCAGTGCAGACTTGATGAGCTGAATGGCCTCCTTCTGCACTGTAAATTCTATGAAATCAATGCTACAGGACGAGGGCTAGGGGAGTAGCCATATTGATTAGTAAGAGGACGAGGTTCACTGAGACAAAGACGGTTGCGGACCAAGGGGAACGGTACGTCATGGTCAACGACGCCCTGGACAGAGCACCCGTGGTTCTGGTAAATTTGCATGTGCCAAACTGGGCCGACACAGACTTTATAAAGAAGACCATGATGCAAATCCCCGACATTGACACACACCAACTGATCATGGGGGGCAACTTCAACTGCGTACAGGACCTTCTGACGGACCGATCAAACCCCAGAACGGGGAAAAAGACGGGCGTGACTCGGGAACTGGGGGCATTTTTGGAGCAGATGGGGGCAGTGGACCCATGGCGGTTTCTACACCCCGGTGAGAGGGAATTCACATTCTTTTCACTGGTGCACAAAGCATATTCAAAAGATAGACTTCTATGCAGTGGGAAAATCGGTGCTTCCAGGAATAGCAAGGGCGGAATATTCAGCGATAGTCATCTCCGACAATGCTCCACATTACATGGATGTTAGGTTGGAGACGGGCTGTGCCAAGCGCCCCACATGGAGGCTGGACATGGACCGCTTGGCCGACAAGGCCTTCTGCCAAAAAACATCACAGGCCATAGGCGAGTACATTATTAATAACCAGAACGGGGAAGTCTCCCCTTCCACGTTCTGGGAGGCACTGAAGGTGGAGATTAGGGGAGAAATTGTAGCCTATAAGGCACGTAGAGACCGGGAAGAGAGGGCGACCGGGCAACAACTGATCAACTCCACCCTGGAGGTCGATAGAAAGCACTCTGGCCCCGACTGTAGAGCTTCTGGAAGAGAGGAAAAAGTTGCAAATGGACTTTAATCTGCTATCCACCAGGACAGCAGTGCACCAACTCTGCCAGACACGGCAGACCTTCTATGAGCATGGAGGAAAGGCTGGCCATCTACTGGCTCACCAACTGAGAAAGCGGGCAGCCACGAGGAAGATGGCGCAGGTAAAGAATAGCAGACGCAGACTGGTAACCCAGCCAAAAGAGGTCAAACGGGCTTTTGGGACCTTCTGCCGAGGGCTGTACACCTCTGAGCCCCCCAACGACAGTGCGACGTTGAAACGGTTCCTTGATGGACTGGTCATGCCAGTCATGGGGGACAATAGGCAGGGGAACTGGAAGCATCAATAGGTCTGGGAAAGATCATGGCGAGCATCAGCTCCATGCAGGCGGGCAAGGTGCTGGGACCCGACGGGTTCCCGGTGGACCTTTATAAAAAGAATTTGCGCCAGCCCTGGCCCCACACCTAAGGGATATGTTTACAGACTTGCCAGCGCGCAGCACCCTGCCTCCTACGCTGACAGAAGCCACCATATCACTGATACCCAGAAAGACAAAGACCTGACGGAATGCGGATCATCCAGACCAATTTCGCTGCTCAACGTTCATGCAAAGAAACTAGCGAAAGCTCTGGCCAAGAAACTGGACAACTGCATGCCAGAGATAGATGCAGAGAACCAGACAGGCTTTGTCAAGGATAGGCAGCTAACTGCGAACATCAGGCGGCTGATAAATGTAATAATGACCCCCCCCCCCCCAACCCCTCGCCATGGCAGTGCTCCCATCCCCCAGATGAAACACACATCCTGCCCATTGGCGGTAGCCACATTGAAGACATGGAGCCAGATGCGGCAGCATTTTGGTCTAACCGAGATGTCCCCCATGGTTCCCATCTGCGGAAACCACAATTCCCACCAGCCATGCTCGACACCACCTTCAGAAATGGAGACAGGACGGCAGACGCGAACAGTCAGGGACTTCAACATGGGGGACAGATTAATGACATTGGGCGAACTGACAGAAGACCTGGAACTACCGACAGGACAGGAATCCGGACACCTCCAAATCAAACACTTTCTCCGCAAGGAGACAGCAAGATAGCCCAGGGACCCGAGAGCTGCACTATTAGAGGAACTGACCAACATGGACGGGGGGGGGGGGGGGATCTGTGGGAACATCTATGGACAGTTATTGGATAGGGCAAGACCACCACTGGACGAAGCAAGTCAAAAATGAGAAGACGAACTGGGGACGGAAGTGGGTTGGGGACTCTGGAGCGAAGCATTGAGCAGGGCCAATTCCTCCACCTCCTGTGCAAGGCTCAGCCTCATGCAGTTTAAAGTGGTGCACTGAGCGCCCCTAACCAGAACCCGAATGAACAGGTTCTTTCCAGAGGTGGGAGGATAAATGTGAAATGTGCCAGGGAGGCCTGGCCAACCGCCCCCACGTGTTCTGGACTTGCCCCAGACTTGTAGGGTTCTGGACGGCCTTCTTCGAGGCGATGTCCAAGATTGTGAGGGTGGAGCCATACCCGAGAGTGGCAGTCTTCGAGGTATTAGAACAGCCAGATCTACATATTGGGAAGGGGTCCGATGCCCTTGCTTTTGCTTCCTTAATCGCACGCTGCTGATCAGCAGCACCACCCACATCTGAAGACTGGCTGGCAGACCTATCCGAATTTCTCCACCTGGAGGCGATTAAGTACACCATCTGGGGGTCGGACGACGGCTTCCACAAGCGTGGGGGCAATTCATCAGCCTGTTCCAAGACCTGTTCGAGGCCAACAGCGACCAAGGAAGGCGGGGGAGACACGGGAGAGCAGATAAGAACGCATACAACGAGAAGGTACAAAGGCGGGAGGAGATGAGGAGGGAACCCAAGGGAGCCACAGAGAAAAATGGGGGGGGGGGGGCAGGGGCAGGGGCAGGGGGAGATGGTGAGAATATATGTTAAATATGTATGTAAATAAGAAACTCCAACATTCGTTAAAAGTATCGTTCTGTAAAATTGAAAAACGACAAAAATGTTTTTTTTAAAAAAGAAAATATCGTGAGAAGACCACAGTCGACGTGAAAGCAGGAAGCGATTGTCAGTGGCGGACCATGTTTCCCCCCCATACAATGTCAGGATCCCTATTTTAATAGATTAATATATGGTTATTAGGCCCATACGGCAGAATTTAGCCTCATGTCAAAAACTGTGTCCACGGTGGCGTGATGTCAGAATGGCGTGAAACATGACAAGTCTCAGAATGCACCTGTTTTGCAGTGCTCCCAGTGGAGCTTGGGAGGAGACGGTCATGCCAGGGTATTTCTGAAGGGTGCCAGTTCTAAAGGTGCATTGGGTGAAGTTTTTATTTATTTGCTAGCGGTGAGCCGGGGCACACACCAGTGATGTAATCGAACCCATGCCTGCAATTATTTTCCTGAGTGCCAGTGTCACAAGTTGATGGAAAAAGTCACCATTGATGCCGGCAGGCTCAATGCCACTTTTCCTGACGGACATTGACCGTTGCTAATATTGGAGAAAATCTCAATTTTATGTTTCCAGTCAACTCTGAAGACATTCCAAAGAGTCATATTGAACTCTAAATGCTAACTGTTTCTCCCTCCTCAGATGCTACCCCATCTGAGTTTTAAATCACCTAGAGACATGTATTGGGGAGTTTAAATTTAGTTAATTGATTTAATCTGGAGTCAAATTATTGGATTGTCGTTAAAAACTTGTCTGGTTCAATAATATCTTTTTTTCAGGGGAGGAAATCTGTGACTCTTGGCCCACAGCAATGGGGTTGATGCCTAACTGCTCTATGAAATGGCCTAGCAGACGTCCGGTTGCGGCTATGCGGAGCTAAGTCGCACATTCGGCGGCTCCCGCAAAAACGGTCTTTTGGGCTCTTTTCAGGGCCCCCAACGGCACTTTTTTGACGTTTCCCTGTGTGGGAAGGAGATTATAACAGCTCCCCGATAGTATATGGCTTCTACTAGGAGCGGGGCGACTAAAAAGGCGGTGGACTCGAAGAAGGTGCGAGGAAAGAAGAACAAAATGGTGGCGGGCGGAGACCAGGCAGCGTGGATGCAGTGGGTGGAGGAGCAGCAGGAGGGTATCCAGCGCTGCTTCAGAGAGATTAAAGCGGACCTGCTAGAGCCGATGAAGGCTTCTATTGATAAGCTGCTGGAGACACGCAGACGGCCCAGGGGGTGGCGATCCGCGAGGCTCGACAAAAGATCTCCGACAACGAGGACGAGATCTTAGGCCTGGCGATAAAGGTGGAGGCGCACAAGGCGCTCCACAAGAAATGGCAGGAGCGGTTCGAAGAGATGGAGAATCGGTCGAGGCGGAAAAATCTGTGGATTCTGGGCCTCCCGGAGGGGCTGGAGGGGCCAGACGTGGGGGCCTATGTGGTCCCCATGTTGAACTTGCTGATGGGAGCGGGGTCCTTCCAGGGGCCCCTGGAGCTGGAAGGGGCCCATAGAGTGCTGACGAGGAGGCCCAAGGCTAACGAGCCTCCGTCGGCGGTGCTGGTGCGGTTCCATCGGTTCGTCGATCGGGAGTGCGTGCTCAGGTGGGCCAAGAAGGTGAGGAGCAGCAGGTGGGAGAACGCGGAGGTTCGAATATACCAGGACTGGAGTGCGGAGGTGGCGAAGAGGAGGGCCGGGTACAATCGGGCGACGGCGATGCTGCACAGGAAGGGGGTGAAGTTTGGCATGTTGCAGCCGGTGCGACTGTGGGTCACCTACAAGGACCGGCACCATTATTTTGAGTCTCCGGAGGAGGCATGGGCCTTTGTTCAGGCCGAGACGTTGGACACAGATTGAGGGTCGGGATGGGCGATTGGGGACTGCGGTTGATATGTTATTTTTATTTTTTTGAGGGGGGGCCTTTGCTTTGCTCGTGGTTTCTTTTTTTCTGTGTTTTTCTCTTTCGGGTCGGTGAGGGTGGTTGGGGCGGGTTGGGCACTGTTTTGGTTGGGTTGGTTGGGGGGGCACTAGGAGGGGGGTAGGTAAACTGAACAGGGGTGTTGGACGGCGGTGAGATGGGGCCCCGCGGGGGAGGGGGAGGCCAGAGTCGGGGGTGAGGGTACTGGGCCTGTAAAAGGAGCTGCGCCAGAGGTGGCGGGGCCGGGTAGGTGGAAAGCGCGGGCTTTTCCCTGCGCTGAAGACTGGAGGGGGCGGGGCCGGGGCGGGGAAGCGAGGGTTGTTTCCCGCTCTTCGAATGGAAGGGGGAGGGGGAGAGCCTATGGATGGGGAACGGGAGAGGTGGGTGTGTCACACAATGGGAGGAGTCGAAGGAGAGGTGGGAGTGGCTGGGGTCAGCAGGAGTCAGCTGACTTGCAGAAGTGCAATGGGGGGAGTAAATCAGCTAGGATGGGTCCTAGCCGGAGGGGGGGGTCGAGATGGGCGTATGCCGCTATGGGGAATGGGCCAGGTGTGGGGTGCGGGCGCGTGGCTGGCCGAGGAGGGGTCATGGCTAGTCGGCGGGGGAGGGGGGCGGGTAGCCCCCTGATCCGGCTGATAACCTGGAATGTAAGGGGACTGAATGGGCCGGTTAAGCGGGCCCGCGTGTTCGCGCACCTGAAGGGGCTCAAGGCGGATGTGGTTATGCTCCAGGAGACACACCTGAAGGTGGCAGACCAGGTAAGATTGAGGAAAGGGTGGGTAGGTCAGGTATTTCACTCGGGGCTGGATGCCAAAAATCGAGGGGTGGCGACCTTGGTGGGAAAGAAGGTGTCATTCGAGGCATCGAGCATTGTGGCAGATAATGGCGGTAGGTACGTAATTGTAAGTGGTAAGTTGCAGGGAGAGAGGGTGGTACTGGTCAATGTGTATGCCCCGAATTGGGACGATGCGGGTTTTATGCGGCGTATGTTGGGTCGGATCCCAGACTTGGAAGTGGGGGGCCTGATAATGGGGGGAGACATTAACACGGTGCTGGATCCAGCACTGGATCGCTCTAGGTCTAGGACGGGTAGGAAGCCGGCGGCAGCTAGAGTTCTGAGGGGGTTTATGGACCAGATGGGAGGGGTGGACCCTTGGAGATTTGCAAGGCCGGGGGCTAGGGAATTTTCATTCTTCTCATATGTCCATAAGGCTTATTCCCGAATTGACTTTTTAATCTTGAGTAGGGCGCTGATAGCGAGAGTAGAGGATACTGAGTATTCGGCAATAGCCATTTCGGACCGCGCCCCGCATTGGATGGACTTGGAGATGGGGGAGGAGAGGGACCAGCGCCCGCTGTGGCGCTTGGAGGTGGGGCTGTTGGCGGACGAGGAGGGGTCATGGCTAGTCGGCGGGGGAGGGGGGCGGGTAGTCCCCTGATCCGGATGATAACCTGGAATGTAAGGGGACTGAATGGGCCGGTTAAGCGGGCCCGCGTGTTCACGCCACTGAAGGGGCTCAAGGCGGATGTGGTTATGCTCCAGAAGACACACCTGAAGGTGGCAGACCAGGTAAGACTGAGGAAAGGGTGGGTAGGTCAGGTATTTCACTCGGGGCTGGATGCCAAAAATCGAGGGGTGGCGATCTTGGTGGGAAAGAAGGTGTCATTCGAGGCATCGAGCATTGTGGCAGATAATGGCGGTAGGTACGTAATTGTAAGTGGTAAGTTGCAGGGAGAGAGGGTGGTACTGGTCAATGTGTATGCCCCGAATTGGGATGATGCGGGTTTTATGCGGCGTATGTTGGGTCGGATCCCAGACTTGGAAGTGGGGGGCCTGATAATGGAGGGAGACATTAACACGGTGCTGGATCCAGCACTGGATCGCTCCAGGTCTAGGACGGGTAGGAAGCCGGCGGCGGCTAGAGTGCAGAGGGGGTTTACGGACCAGATGGGAGGGGTGGACCCTTGGAGATTTGCAAGGTCGGGGGCTAGGGAATTTTCATTCTTCTCACATGTCCATAAGGCTTATTCCCGAATAGATTTTTTCATCTTGAGTAGGGCGCTGATAGCGAGAGTAGAGGATACTGAGTATTCGGCAATAGCCATTTCGGACCACGCCCCGCATTGGATGGACTTGGAGATGGGGGAGGAGAGGGACCAGCGCCCGCTGTGGCGCTTGGAGGTGGGGCTGTTAGCGGGCGAGGAGGTGAGCGAGCTGGTCCGAGGAAGTATACAGATGTACTTGGAGACCAATGACAACGGGGAGGTCCGAGTGGGGATGGTATGGGAGGCGGTGGTTAGGGGAGAGCTGATCTCCATTAGGGCCCACAAGGAGCGGGGGGAGAGGAAGAGGCTGGTGGGAGAGATGGTGAGGGTAGACAGGAGGTATGCGGAGGTGCCCGAGGAAGGACTGTTGAGGAAGAGACGCAGCCTCCAGGCCGAATTCGACCTGGTGACCACCAGGAAGGCGGAGGTGCAGTGGAGGAAGGCCCAGGGGGCGATTTACGAGTATGGGGAAAAGGCAAGCCGGATGCTGGCGCATCAGCTTCGGAAGTGGGACGCAGCTAGGGCGATCAGGGGAGTTAAGGACGGGGGAGGGAGTGTGGTGCGGAGTGGGGTTGGCATCAATGGGGTCTTCAGGGACTTTTCAGAGGAATTGTACCGATCCGAGCCCCCACGGGAGGAGGGAGGGATGGGCCACTTCCTGGACAAATTGAGGTTTCCAAAGGTGGAAGAGGGACTGGTGGTGGGATTAGGGGCCCCGATTGGGCTGGAGGAGCTGATCAAAGGGATAGGAAGCATGCAGGCGGGGAAGGCACCGGGGCCGGATGGTTTCCCGGTCGAATTCTATAAAAAATATATGGACCTTTTGGGCCCGTTGCTCGTCAGGACCTTCAATGAGACAAGGGAAGGGGGGGCTTTGCACCCGACGATATCCCGGGCGCTGATCTCCTTGATCCAGAAGTGGGACAAGGATCCCCTGCAGTGTGGGTCTTACAGACCGATTTCCTTGCTAAATGTAAATGCCAAGGGGCTGGCGAAGGTCTTAGCCACGAGGATTGTGTGCCGCAGATCATCCATGAAGACCAGACGGGGTTTGTGAAGGAGAGGCAGTTGAACGTGAATGTGCGGAGGCTTTTGAACGTTATCATGATGCCGGCGAGGGAGGGGGAGGCGGAGATCGTGGTGGCGATGGACGCTGAGAAAGCCTTTGATAGGGTAGAGTGGTGGTACCTGTAGGAGGTGTTGAAGAGGTTTGGGGAGGGGTTTGTCAGGTGGAATAGGCTGTTGTATGAGGTCCCGATGGTGAGTGTGGCCACAAACAGGAGGAGGTCCGAGTACTTTCGGTTGCACCGAGGGACGAGGCAGGGGTGTCCCCTGTCCCCCCTGCTCTTCGCACTGGCGATTAAATCCCTGGCTGTGGCACTGAGGGAGTCAAGGAACTGGAGGGGGTTGGTGCGGGGTGGGGGGGGGGGAGCATAGGGTGTCGTTCTATGCGGACGCCCCTGCTGCTATGTGGCGGACCCGGTGGGGGGAATGCCAGAGGTAATGAGGATTCTTAGGGAATTCGGGGACTTTTCGGGGTACAAGCTCAACATGGGGAAGAGCGAGCTGTTCGTGGTTCACCCAGGGGACCAGGAGAGGGGGATTGGCGAGCTCCCGCTAAAAAGGGCGGAGAGGAGCTTCAGGTATTTGGGGGTCCAGGTGGCCAGGAGCTGGGGGGCCCTGCATAGGCTTAATTTTACAAGGCTGTTTTTTTGGGGGTGAGGACAGGTGTGTTAGGTGCTCAGGGAGCCCAGCAAATCACACCCATATGTTCTGGGCATGCCCAGCGCTGGAGGAATTTTGGAAGGGCGTAGCGAGGACAGTGTCGAGGATCCAGGGTCAAACCAGGCTGGGGACTCGCAATATTTGGGGTGGCAGAGGAGCCGGGAGTGCAGGAGGCGAAAGAGGCCAGTATTCTGGCCTTTGCGTCCCTGGTAGCCCGGTGAAGGATTCTTCTTCAGTGGAAGGATGCGAGGCCCCCAAGAGTGGAATCCTGGATCGGCGATATGACGGGGTTCATTAAATTGGAGAGGGTGAAATTCGCCTTGAGAGGGTCGGTACAAGGGTTCTTTAGGCGGTGGCAACCTTTACACTGAAGGGTCTGTGGGGGTGTATATACCTGTTGTGTTAAGTCGGGGTGTTAATGTTAATTTATTATTTATGTACGGGGGGAGGGGGGTATGGAGGGTTGCTTTTCTAGACTGTGTTTTGTACTTTACCCTGTTGGGTTCTTTTTTCATTTTGTTACTGATATTTTATGAAAACCTTAATAAAAATTATTTTATATAAAAAAAAAAGAAATGGCCTAGCAAGCTACTCCGTTGTCAAGAAGGTGGTTCACCACTACCTGGAGGGTAATTGGGGATGCAGCTCTCTCCGTTTAGATAATAACTATATTTTTTATTTTCCCTGCCAAAATGGACAATTTTACATTTACCCACATTGCACTCCATTTGCCAGAGTTTTGTCCACCTATGTCCCTTTGTAGCCGCCGTATGTCGTCTTCATAATTTATTTTCCTACCTATCTGTGTCATCAGCATATTTGAGCAACCATATCTTCAATCCTTCATCCAAGTAATTTGTATACATTGTAAAAAGTTAAGACACAGCACTGATCCCTGTGGCACACCATTCATTCCATCCTGCCAACCAGAATAGGATGGTTAAGTGTCCCATTTTAACATTCCACTTCAATCAGTGCTTGCTGTTAGGCCTCTGGCGTTTTTTTTATTGTTAGGTGCTATGAAGTACCACGAAGTGTGAGCATACCACGAAGCATGACCATCCCCATTTAATTCCTCTCTAATGGGTGAGATGGGCTGGTTGTGCCCCGCATATTTTAAATAAATAACGGAATAGAGATTGTGACATTTAGCATGCTTAATTCAATGTATGAATTCCTCAATTTTGATTGAATTTCAAGCGAGCAGCACTACTGCAGCTTCCCAGTGCTGTTCTCCTCATTTTCCTCTTCACCCCCAACCCTCTCCTCTAAGCCAGGTTTACAATTCCGCAATCCTTTGCTCTTCATCAAAATTATAGCATTATTATGACAAAAGGCCATGAGATCAATCTGGTGGCAGTTATTGAAATTGTTGAAAAGTGGATCTTGGATTAGTAATTTTCTATTTAATATTTTTTAGTGCAGCATTTGGGGAAGGAGTGCCCATGCTTTAAAAAGAAATGTTGTATTTTGGTCGGCATCTAGTCTATATTTGCTGGCCTCTGTTGTCACATGGAGCAGAGTGTAAATGAGGGAAGGAGCCAGCTGCACCCCTGTGATGTAAAATGCTGTAAGAATATCAAGAAATGTATTAATGCAATTGGCTGGTGTACATCTTTTTCCTGTAGTGTATTGGTACCGAGATTAAGTAAACTGAGTGACAACTGCAATGGATTAGAATTAACAAGCAAAAGAAGCATAGAGGCTGATGGTACTAGCCTGTACTATCTTGACACATTTGGCTCTGAATTTTTGGATTTGAAGCTTGATCACTCCGCCAATTGCGGGGGGGGAAATGATACAGATTGAAAAGCATATTGCAATAGGTTTGCATTGTAAATTAGATCACAATGTTAATAGCATGTAAATTAGTGGGGGGGGGGGAGAATTGTGAATTTGATTGTGATTTTACTGCTATGAGTCAAGATATTGGGAGTCAAATCAAAGCAACATTTACAACGTGCACATTTAGCTTTTCAATTTATCATTTTTTGCCAATTGGCTTGGTGATCAAGCTTCAAAGACTCAAATTCCGAGTAAAATGTGCCACATAGTACTGGCTTGTACCGTTTTAAAAATTTACTCTTTAAACAAACAGCATTTTGACATGATGTGTTTAATGCTTTAAACTGCAGTAAACAAAATCTCTAAATGGTACTAAAATTAGTTAGTGTTCTATAAATAAAGGATGAACTTTCCAGGGAGAGCACTTTAATTCCAGCTACTTGCTTTTGGCAGGAACCAAGTCTTAACAGGAAGTTTTTAATTGTATGTTATACTTGCAGGGAGGAGTTCAATTATAAAATCAATTATGGGCAGCACGGTAGCATAGTGGTTAGCACAGTTGCTGCACAGCTCCAGGGTCCCAGGTTCGATTCCCGGCTGGGTCACTGTGTGCGGAGTCTGCACGTTCTCCCCGTGTCTGCGTGGGTTTCCTCGGGGTGCTCCGGTTTCCTCCCACAGTCCAAAGATGTGCGGGTTAAGTGCATTGGCCATGCTAAATTGCCCTTAGTGTCCAAAAAATATTAAAGTGGGGGTTACTGGGTTACGGGGATAGGGTAGATACGTGGGTTTCAGTAGGGTGCTCTGTAAGGGCCGGTGCAGACTCGATGGGCCGAATGGCCTCCTGCACTGTAAATTCTATGAAAGTGGGGAGTTTCGTTCAAGTGTCGTTTGCATTTTCAGGGTGGCTTTAATTTCTAACTGAGCTGCTCATGATGCTCCATATAATTGATGTGTTGAGGTGGCCTGACGAACACACCAGTTTGTAGCATGAGGGACCCTACTTCTCATTTTTTGTACGACTTTAGACAAGATACTTGGGGATAATGATGGAGGTGCGTGGGTGTGAGACTGGGGTACAGCAGAAGAAGAGAGAAGTAGGAAAACACATTTTTCATTTTGAACTATATTGGGCCATACTTGCCCTTGTTTTAATTTACATGTAACTTTTCTGACAGACGGTTGGGAGAGAACTGAAACCCTTGTATACTTTCTCTTGCTGTCCATAATTGGATACTTGCTGGCCATAATTGATATGATTTGGGAAAGGACATATGTTTCCTAACCTCTGAGTATGTGCTCAGTGTTTAAACAGCAGCAAACATTTGTGGATTTAAATAACTAGGATTATTTTGCACGTGTGAGCATGCAGGTTAAGAGGATAGTTGTGACCTATAAACTATTCTTTTTTTATGTTTGGCGCATTGTAGGAAAAATAATCATTGTGGGCCTGTTGAATTCTTGAATCAGGATTTTATTTGACATTCTATTCTCATGGGTCTGACTCGTCCGGCAGCCATTGTTTGTTGGATCTTGTCCATTAAACTGGTAAGGTGGTTCCTTTGCACCCGAGAAAATTATTTGCATTTGAGAACTGCCTATGCAGAAATTGCAAAAGTCACTTGACCCTTGGCAAACATCTCGACAGTCTGTTAGGTGTCCATATTTTAAAAGAAAGGCAGTTACAGAAAATTATGTACTGAATGCAGTCCACATCTTATATGAATAGAACATGCGGTCACTGGACCTGACACTTTGCAAGTTGCTGTAAATGGGTTATTGAAACACTGAAACTGTCTGCGCTCACATGGCATCTGGGACCTGGCCAGGAGATCAATAACGAGAGGACATGGAGTTAAGATGATTAAAAAAAAAAATCCAAGGAGGAGATGAGAACTTTATGTAGCTAGTTGTTATGGTCAGAAATGTGGTGGAACAGGGCAGAATGGTGGTGCAGTGGTTAGCACTGCTGCTTCATGGTGCTGCAGACCCGTTTCAATCCCGGCCCTGGGTCACTGTCCGTGTGGAATTTCCCATGTCTGTGTGGGTCTCACCCCCAGAACCCGAAAAGATGTGCAGGATAGATGGATTTGTCACACTAAATTGCCCCTTAATTGGGTGCTCTAAATTTATTTTGAAAAAAAGAATGTGGTGGAAGGAGCTTTATATCTTCCTTCCTCTACCAAGCCAAAGAATGGGACTACAGGGTCGTCGGGTTTGGCGAGATTTTCACAATAAACCTCTTAATTAATGAAGATTGAATTTTGCTTTCTTTCAAGGTTATAAAGAAAACAACTTCACATTCTTTGTTTTTCTTATTAAGCCAAGGCAATATTATAGTGTTTTACTATTAGGCATAAATATGGTACACACTGGGAAGGATTTATTTTCTGATATAACCTCATTGGTATTATGCTACAATATGGGGATATTATTTTAGTGTTCAGAGATGTGAATTAAGCAGAGCATTTAAGTCACAAAATCATCAACTTTGAAATTGAGATTCATTCAATTGGACAATGGATGTCACTTTTTGGCTGATGTGAATGCCTGTTATGGCATAGAAACAGACATTCAGCTCATTGTGTCTGTGTGGCTGTAAAATAAAAAAATGACTGCACATTCTAATCCTACCTAACAATAATCTTTCATTGTCACTCGTAGGCTTACATTAACACTGCAATGAAGTTACTGTGAAAAGCCCCTAGTCGCCACTTCTGGCGCCTGTTCGGATACACTGGAGAATTCAGAATGTCCAAATTACCTAACAGCACTTTCGGGATTTGTGGGAGGAAACCGGCGCACCCGGAGGAAACCCACGCAGACATTGGGAGAACGTGCAGACTCCGCACAGACAATGATTCAAGCCGGAAATCAAACCTGGGACCCTGGCACCGTGAAACAACAGTGCTAACACTGTGCTACTGTGCACCTTCTAGTACCCGGTCCATAGCCTTGCAGGATTCAGCATTTAAGGTGCAGTTCCAGGTACCTTTTCAGATGCGTTCCTGCCTCCACCACTAAACCAGGCAACAAATTCCAAACACCCACCACACTCGTGTCCCCTCTCATCCTTCTACCAATCATCTTAATCTTTGCCCCCTGGTAATTGACCTCTCTGCTAAGGGAAACAGGACATCTCTGTCTACTCCTCTGCCACCTTAATGCTAAGGAAAACAGCCACAGCCTATCCAACCTTTCCTCATAGCTGTGATTTTCAAGCCCTGGCAACATTCTTATAAATCTTCTCTGTACTTCATTTCTTCAGAGCGATTATGTCCTTCTTGAAATGTGGTGTCTAGAACTGTACACAACTCCCAACAGTTGGCTTGTACTTTGAAAAGGAAAACATAAATCAGGGCTAGGGGAAGGAGCAAGTGAGTGTGGCTAATTGGGTAGCTCTTTTCAAAGAGTTGATACAGTTGTTGGGGATGAATGATAATTGCGCCGGATTCCTGTGCTTATTTGTGCACTTTTCAGCTGTTTGGGGGGGGGTCACACTACCTATTGCAGCAATCCTACCTGATTTATTTTCTTCTACCAAAGGATACAGACTAATTGGATTGTCATTTGTCACACTGCTTTAGGTTTGCTATCTATGGATAGACCACAGATTTAATCTAGGAGCTTCAGATCTGTATTTGTTTCATTTTATATCATGAGACACTATACCATCTCAACTGGGAGTGTTCAAACCTTTTGTCTTGGGTTGCTGGTGTGTGAGCCTCGTGCTGTAATGACAGCATTGAAATTGCAATTCATTTTCATACATCCCATTACTGATACCAGCTGATCTTGGTTCTTTAATCCAAGATTTATCCAACGTGAATTTATAGAACGTTTAAAATATGCTGATATCCATTGGTTTGCATTTTGTTTGCTCTTTTAATTTTTTCCTTCTAATTTGACTTGTAAGTTTCAAAGCAGTTATCCTTAAGAATTGTTGCAATGTTTTGAAATGATTTACTTGCACAGAACCTTGACTTCTGTTTATGAAGAAATAAAAATTGCACATATTATTCGATCTGAATGTAGGGCAGCACAGTGGTGCAGTGGTTAGCACTGCTGCATCACAGCACTGAGGACCCTGGTTCGATCCCTGCACCGTCACTGTCCATGTGGAGTTTGCACATTCTACCCGTGTCTGCGTGGGTCTCACCCCACAACCCAAAAAGATGTGCAGGTTAGGTGAATTGGCCACGCTAAATTGCCCTCAATTGGGGAAAAAAAAATGAAATGGGTACTCTAAATTTATTTTTAAAAATCTGAATGTAATAAACATCCCCTGACTATAAATCATTCATTTGTGAATAAATTGATTTTTTTAAAAGGTTAACTTTCTATTAATTATTAAAGAGGTATGACCTATAGGAAAGTGGGTCTGGAAGTAAGAGACACGTTGGTCACGATTGGAGACTGGAGAGGAACAGTCGAGTGACCTGTGGGCATTACACCAGCAGCAGTGAAGTGTAGCGACTGGGTTGCAGTGGCAACTGGGAGATGTCACAGTGGTTACAATATAATTGCAGATTTGTTTGTGTTGTGATAGAGAATGGAATGTACTGGGTGTTGCAATGTGGTTGCCTGTCTTTGAATTCTAGACTTCAGCTGGATAAAGTGGACTACTTTTGGTTAGATAGAAGCTGAGTTCTCAGGATGTGTTGCAAATCACAGTTTTGAATGTCAAATGTTTTCCAGTTTGTTCATTGGTTTTATTTGATTTCAACCATGGCAAAATAAATTGACCCATAAACAGTAAGAAAGAAATACAACTATACATGTGCTCTGATTCTCCAAACTCAGATTTAAAAAAAAAGAGATTTAGTCCTTGCTGTAAGCCATAATCGTTACTGCTGGCTTGAGACCGAGCCCAAATCTGATCTTCCACTGCAATCTGAAGCTTGAATTTGGTGTCATTTGAAATAAAAGTATTTTAGGAGTAGATTTTGTACTAAGACCTGCTGAAAGGCAGAGCAGTTTAAATGCTTGCTGAATATTGTTACATTTTATTTGTTTCCAGCTTGAACAGTAATGGAAAAACTGCCTCCCAGAACCACCTACTCCTCTCCGTTTTTATTTATTTCCACATACTCCGCGATCGGCAACCTCACCTTTTCACAGAACCCCTTATCTGCCAACAAAACAAATGCGAATCCAGCCTCCATCCTGGCCTCTACACTACCTTCGCTGAGCCTCTCCTCCAGCCAATTCTTTGTTCTTTAAGATTGTAGTTTAGTCGGGCAGCATGGTCGGCACGGGCTTGGAGGGCCGAAGGGCCTGTTCCTGTGCTGTACATTACTTTGTTCTTTGTTTGTTCAATGTGGCGCATGATCAGATATCATAATTCCCACATTCTCCACCCCCAACAACATACTCCTCGATCGGCATCCTCACCTTTTCACAGAACCCCTTTTCAACCAACAAAACAAATCCGAATCCCGGCTTCGACAGCAGCACGGTAGCACAGTGGTTAGCACAGTTGCTTCACAGCTCCAGGGTCCCAGGTTCGATTCCCCCTGTCTGTGGGTCACTGTGCGGAGTCTGCACATTCTCCCCATGTCTGCGTGGGTTTCCTCCGGGTGCTCCGGTTTCCTCCCACAGCCCAAAGATGTGCAGGTTAGGTGGATTGGCTCTGCTAAATTGCCCTTAGTGTCCAAAAAAATGGTCAGGTGGGGTTATGGGGACGAGGTGAGGGGATAGGGTGGAGGTAGGGGATTAGGCAGGGTGCTCTGTCCAAGGGCCAGTGCAGACTCGGTGGGCCAAATGGCCTCCTTCTGCACTGTAAATTCTATACCTGCCCTTGCTGAGCCCCTCCTCCAGCCAATGTGGCGCATGATCCGATATCATAATTCCCACATACTCCATCCACCAAAACACCGCCCGGCTCATCACAAAGAAATCACCCCCCCACCCCCAAATTGACTTGGGTCTTGATCTGTACTCGTTCGGTTCCATCAAGCAATTAAAATCACCACATCCGGGATCGCTCGATAAACTCCTCATAAACCCCATATCATTCCATTCCAATTTGGCGCATATATATTGATTAGCACCACTGACTTCCCCAACTTCCTTGGTCCCCACAAACAGTCCATGGACTGTTATGGCTTGTCAATTTAAAGGACAAACGTGTTGGCGGATTTGTTTGCTGGTTGGTGCTTGGCGCAGAAGGAGGCACTTGGACCACCTAAACATGCGTGGCTGTCAATGGCTCATGGTGGGTGGGTAGGGGGTTTGGTGAAGAAAACAGTGAAAGATAAAGGAGATCCAACAACAAAGCTACCTTGGTTGGAGAAATTGTTTCTGTGAGGGAAGGGATTGATGAGATGGCATGGGAGATGGGTGAATGAGATGATGTAATTGGTTAAGTGGCAAAATGGTGGAGACAGTTATTTGATGCAAGCTGTTATTTGATAATTATTCTTTGTGCTAATAATGAAGATTCACTGGATTAGAATGAAAAAGGTTGTTGGGGGAATTAGAACAATACGACAGATAAAGAGGATGATAACCGGCTATATTGCCCCTTAGTGTCCAAATATTAGGTGGGGTCACTACGTTATGAAATGAGGGGGGATAGGGCGGAGGCATGGCCTTAAGTAGGGTGCTCTTTAAAGGGCCGGTATAGACTCGATGGGCCAAATAGCCTCCTTCTGCACTGTAAATCTATGATTCTATATCCTCCAGAGTTTCTACGCAGTCTAATTGCAAGGGATATGCCACCACACAAACATCATAACTTCTGCTTTCTTAAAATCTTAATGTTACTACAAAATCTGGATCCTAACCTGAACAAGTATTTTGTCATGAACCAAATTGACCATTAGGAAGCTGCTTTCTTCCATGATAGATTTGAAATTATAGCAGGCAGATTTTAAGGAACTAGCATGTTTATTCCTTGAATACTGTTGAGCTCATTCAATTCTGGTTAAAATAGACTCATAATTCTATCGCTAAACGCAGACTGGGTGACCGCTTTGCAGAACACCTCTGGTCCATCCGCAAGCAGGACCCAGACAGGACCTGTCGCTTGCCAGTTCAACTTACTTGCTCTCACGTCCGCATGTCCGTCCTTGGCCTGTTGCAGTGTCCCAGTGAAGTCCAGTGCAAATTGGTGGAACAGCACCTCATCTTCCAATTAGTCACCTTACAGCCTTGCAGAATTAGTTCAACAACTTTCTCCTCCACCGTCACATCATTTTTATTTCTACCAATTTATTTTCATACATCGATCTGTTTTTCCCTTGCCTTTGTGTCCTCCTCTCCCTCCCCCCCCCCCCCCCCCCCCCCCCCCCCCCCCCCCCCAACTTGGGCCAACTTGTTCCTAGTTGTCCTTTAACATAATGCTCACCTTTGTTCTGCCATTCACACATTTTAATCTCTTTATGTGCCACTATCAGCACCCATTTTAGCTTTAATCAGCCCCATTTACATTTCTTTTGTCTTCTGTCCTCGCCATCTTTCTCTATCTCCACCTATCGCTGGCCCCCTATCCAGCCCCATCGATCTACACCCCCCTCATTACAGTATAAATCTGACCCAGTTCTCTCTAACTTTGACAGAGTCATCCAGACTCAAAACATTAGCTCCCTTCTCGCTCCACAAATGCTGTCAGACCTGCTGAGATATCCTGTATTTTCTGTTTTTGTTTCAGAATCCAGCATCCGCAGTAATTTGCTTTTATCTCATAATTCTATGACTATAAACTAATGCCAAAGCCAGACACTTGAAAAAATTTGTATTTATATTCCTACGTCTATTTTTACACACGGGCCTGAATTTTCAGGATGGCAAAATGCTCAGCTAAAACTCCCAGACTGAGTCTGAAGGGGCTTTCAGATTGGGGTACCTCCATCCGCCTGAGATCAAGGATGAAAACTTCTCTGCTTGGCACCCAAATCCATCTGGTGCCCACAAGAGTAAGTATTGATTCTGGGTGGGAAAAGACCCTTGACTGGCTGGAGACATGGACGGGCTTCCCTTCTGAGGCCCTGTGCGCCTCATTGTAAAATTTGGGTCTGGGTCAGGGCTGGTGGGACCCTGAAGGGGTTCCTTTTCATGGGGCACTGGCATCCATATTGGGACCGGAGAGATCTTAACCATTGGGATGGACTCCACCTGAATCGACCTGGAACCACTGTTCTAGCGGAAAGGATAAATGGGGTGCTCGCAAGGTCTTTAAATGAGCAAATGCGGGGGGGGGAGGGGGGGAAAGAAGGGAAGATTAAAACTACAATAAGTATAATGGTTAATGGGAACCAAGGCAGCAGGTCAGCATGTGAGGAGAATATGGAGGTTAATAAAATAACGGGAAGGGCCAGTTAGGGGAAATGAAACCTATGACTGTTGGAGTGAAAGTTGGGGATGATGCCGAGTGTTATCAGAGATTAATACGTGGAGTCAGAATGTGAAAAGCATAGCGCACAAGAAAATCCTGCAAGGGAAAGATAAATCAGTAGGGCATATTTAAAAAACATGTATTTAGGCACAAGCTCAGTGAGCTGACAGCACAAATAGAGACAAATGGGTATGGTGGGGATTGTTGAAACATGGTTGTAAGGGGCCAGGACTGGGAGCTGAATGTCCAAGGGTACTCGGTATTCCGAAAGGATAGACCGGATGGAACAGGAGGTGGAGTTGTTTTATTGGTTAAAGATGACATCAAGGCTGTATTAAGAAATGATATTGGCACTAAGGGCCAAAATGTTGAATCGATCTGGATGGAAATTAAAAAAAAAAACAAGTGAAAAAACTCCTTGGTAGGAGTAATTAAAAAAAATAAAAAAAAATTTTTAAGCGGACCCAATTAATTTTATCCAATTAAGGGGCAATTTAGCGTGGCCAATCCACATAGCCTGCACATCTTTGGGTTGTGGGGGCGAAACCCACGCAAACACGGGGAGAATGTGCAAACTCCACACTGACTGTGACCCAGAGCCGGGATCGAACCTGGGACCTCGGCTGCCGTGAGGCAGCAGGGCTAACCCACTGCGCCACCGTGCTGTCCTTGGTAGGAGTAATTTACCGGTCCCGAGCAATACTTCCAAAGTGGGACATAGTATAAACCAAGAATTAATGAGGGCTTGTGAGAAAGGCACAGCAGTAACCATGGGTGATTTTCGCATGCATATTGACTGAATTAGTCAAATTGGCATGGAGAGTGCATGAGGGATTGTTTCTTAGCGCAATATGTTATGGAGCCAACCAGGGAGCAGGCTATTTTAGATTTAGTAATATGTGACAAACAAGGGTTGATAAATAGTCTTGTCATTAAGGATCCCCTTGGAAGGAGTGATCACAGCATGCTAGAATTTCAAATTCCGATTGAGCGAGAGAGGACAGAGTGCCGTACTAGAATTTTAGCGTTGGGCAGAGGTAATTATACAAGCCTGAGGAAAGAGTTGGCCCAAGTAGACTGGGCACAGATCATGAGGATAAGACAGTTGAGGAACAATGGTGAATGTTCAGAGAGATATTAAGTACCTCTCCCTTTTTTTTGAAAGATAATTTATCGAAGGCATATCCAAAGCATATATAGAGAATACAAAAACAGGAACAATCCATAACATTAAACAACAAACACCACATAACATATTAACAATACAAATAACATTGGAGCCCCCATATATACAAATGTGACGCCAAAGCCCTCAACGAGAAAGAAAGTGTAAACTTTTTTATTAATTAGAAAAACCAAATAATGAACCCCCACCCCTTTAACAGGTAACAAAATTACTATTGCCTCTCGGCCCTACCGACGGTCTAGTAGTTCTTAAAAAAATCGATGAACAGCTTCCAGCTCAATGAGAACCCTTCATCCGAACCTCTAATGCCGAACTTGATCTTCGCCAAATGAAGGAACTCAGCAAGTTCCCATACCCATGACAGAGTGCTTGGCTGTTCTGCGGTACGCCAATTGAGCAAAATTCTCCTTCGTGCCAAAAGGAGGCGAATGCCCCCTTTCCCACCATGACATCAGGATCCTCACACACCAAAGATAGCTACCCATGGAGAAGGCGTGACCACTACCCCCCACCACCTGAGACAGTACATCCGTAACACCCTTCCAAAACCCCACTAGTTTTGGACAGGATAGAATATGTGAACATGGTTCACAGGGGATCCGGCACATGGTGTACATTGATCAGCCACTTCCGTGAAGAAACGGCTCAGCCTAGCCAGTGTCACATGCGCTCTGTGCACAACCTTAAGCTGTATAAGACTGAGCCCAGCCCAAGACGAGGAAGCATTAACCCTACACAACACTTCCTTCCAAATCCAGCGCCGCACTTCACATCCCAACTCCTCTTCCCATCTCTGCCGCATCAACACCGTCGAGACTTCCTCCCTACTGGCCAACTCTGCATACACATTGGAGATCTTACCCCCTCCAATCTCAACATCCGAGAGGAGCCTGTCCTGTAGACCCAAGGGTGGTAACATTGGAAATGAACTCAACTCTTTGCTTGAAAAAGCCCTTATCTGAAGATACCTAAACTCATTACCGCTGGGCATTTGATAGACTTCCATCAGCTCAGTTGGGTCTGCAAACGTCCCACCCAAGAACAAGTCCTCAAAGCAGTGGATCCCCAAGCCTTAAACCTGGCATCCAAGGTCACTGGCATGAATCTGTGGTTACCACTAATCGGAGCCTTCCTGTACGTGCTCTCCAAACCAAAATGTAATCGGCACTGGTTCCAAACTCTCAAAGTGGAAACTACCACTGGGTTTGATGAATACCTACTCGTCGAGAAAGGAAGGGGCGCTCAAACCAATGCCCTTAAGGAAGTCCCTCTACACGAGGCCTCTCCAGACAAACTCTTTTAATATGGGGGACCCTCCCCGCCCCCACAAAGCCCAAGACAAGCTATTAATCTTTCTGAAAAAGCATTTGGACAGAAATATTGGGAGGTTCTGAAAAACAAAGAGGAACCTTGATATGATCACCATCTTAATAGTCTGGACTCTTCCAGACAAAGATAGAGGGCAGACTGTCCCACATATCTATATTTACAGCGACAACAAAATAAACAATATACATGAATCTATAAACATAGTGCAAAAGCCGTCTCCTTTTCTTCCAGGTCCCACTTTATTAGCCCCCTACTCTAAGCTAAACTACCCCCCCCCCCCTTTCTGCTGGCGATTAATTTTCCGCAAAGATGTCGACGAACGGTTGCCACTTCCGGGCAAACCCTAACATTGACCCCCTCAAGGCGAACTTGATTTTCTCCAGACAGAGAAAGCTAGCCAGGTCTCAGACTTTGGGGGCTTTGAGTCACTCCAAACTAATAATATCCGTCTCCGGGCTACCAGGGAAGCAAAGGCCAGCACGTCTGCCTCTTTCTCCTGGATTCCTGGATCTTTCGACAATCGCCACCGCTGGACTCGGTGCCACCCTTGTTTTTAACACCGTGGACATGGCATCTGCAAACCCCTGCCAAAATCCCCTAAGCTTTGGACATGTCGAGGACATGGTTCGCTGGCCCTCCCGCACATTTTGCACACCTATCTTCTACCCCAAAGAACCTGCTCATCCGGGCCACTGTCATGTGAGCCCGATGAACAACCTTGAATTGTATCAGGGTGAGCCTGGCACACGTGGGCGCGTTGATTCTACTCAACGCGTCCGCCCATAGACCATCCTTTATCTCTCCTCCCAACTCCTCTTCCCACTTGCGCTTCAGCTCCCCAGTCTGCGTCTCCTATGACCCCATAAGTTCCTTTTAAATTCCTGCCCACCCTCTGGAAACTACCCTGTCCTGTATCCCCCTTTGTGGTAGGAGGGGGAAGGTTGAAACCCGCCTGCATAGGAAGTCCTAGACCTGCAGGTCTATCCTTCCTGGGGCAAACCGGTGATTATTACAAATTGGAGACCAAATTTGGTCCCTCTCCTCCATTGCCCCAGACTCTCAGCCCCCCCCCCAAACCACATCACCCACTTCCCGATCACGGCTGTGGATCACGGCTATGTTCGACGCCCAATAGTAGTTACTGAAGTATGGCAGCGCCAGCCCGCCCTCTCCCCGGCTCCGCTCAAGCATCACCCTCTTTACTCGCAGGGTTTTGCCCGCCCATACAAAGCCAATGATCACTTTGTTGACCCACTTAAAAAAGGACCGTGGAATAACGACGGGCAGACACTGAAACGCAAACAGGAATCTCGGGAGGACCGTCATCTTCACCGTCTGCACCCTCCCAGCTAGTGACAGCAGGAGCGCGTCCCACCTCCGAAAATCGTCCCTCATTTGGTCTACTAGTTGGGCCAGATTTAGTTTGTGCAGCAGTTCCCATTCCCACGCCACTTGGATGCCTAGATACCTAAAGCTTCCCCCTACCACTCTAAACGGCAACTCCCCCAGTCGCCTCTCCTGCCCCCTCGCCTGGACCGCAAACATCTCACTTTTCCCCATATTTAGTTTATAGCCCGAAAACCGGCCAAATTCCCCCAGAATCCTCATGATTTCTTCCATCCCTCTGCTGGGTCCGATATGTACAGAAGCAGGACGTCTGCGTAAAACGAGACTGTGGACCCCCATCCACCCCCCCCCCACCCCCGGACCAGCCCCTTGAGGCTCTCAGTTCAATTGCCAGCGGCTCTATGGCTAATGCGAACAACAGTGGGGAGAGGGGGCACCCCTGTCTCGTCCCCCGATGCAGCCTAAAATAGTCCGATGTTGTCCTATTCGTCCGTAGGCTCGCCACAGGAGCCTGATACAGCAACTTAATCCAGTCAATAAAGCCCCGCCCAAATCCGAACCGTCCCAGTACCTCCCACAGATATTCCCATTTAACTCGATCAGAGGACTTCTCTGCGTCCATTGCGACCACTGCCTCCACCTCCCTACCGTCCGGGGGCATCATGATCATGTTTAATAGCCTTCTTACATTGGCCACCAACTTACTTCCCTTAACAAACCCCGTCTGGTCCTCCCCAATAATGTCCGGAACACAATCCTCAATCCTAGAGGACAAAACTTTGGCCAGCAGTTTGGCGTCCACATTCAATAGGGATATCAGCTGTAGGACCCACACAGCTCCGGGTTCTTTCCCGCTTCAGGATCAGTGAAATCGTGGCTTGTGACACCTTCGGGGGAAGCACCCCTCTCTCCCTTGCCTCATTGAATGTCCTCATCAACAACAGCCCCAATATCCCAGAGAACTTTTTATAGAACTCCACTGGGTACCCGTCCGGCCCCAGGGCTTTACCCGACTGCATGGCCTTCAGACCCTCCACTATCTCTTCCATCCCGATCGGGGCCCCCAGCCCTTCTACCAGCTCCCTGTCCACCTTCGGGAAGTCAGCCCCCCTAGGAAGTGCCTCATCCCCTCCGGCCTCGTTGGGGGTTCCGACCCATACAGCCTACTGTACAACACTTTAAAACGCCTTATTCACCCCTGCTGAGTCTCCAACCAGGTTCCCATCTCCATCCTTTACTTTCTCTATCGCCCTGGCTGCTCCCCTCTTTCTAAGCTGCTGTGCAAGCATTCGGCTGGCCTTCTCTCCATGCTCATAAATCGACCCCCTCGCCTTTCTCAGCTGCTCCACCGCCCTCCCTGTGGTTAACAAGCTGAACTCCACCTGTAGCCTCCGCCGTTTCATTAAAAGTCCTGCCCCTGGGACCTCCGCATAATTTCATTTATTTATTAACTAGATCTTGGTTGGAGGTTAGAGGGATGGCAGGGAAGGGAGTGCAATGTTCCTCCTGCAGGATGTTTGAGGTGAGGGATGCCGTTAGTGTCCCTGCTGATTTTACCTGCAGGAAGTGCAGCCATCTCCAGCTCCTCCAAGACCGAGTTAGGGAACTGGAGCTGGAGTTGGATGAACTTTGGATCATTCGGGAGGCAGAGGGGGTCATAGATAGCAGCTTCAGGGAATTAGTTACACCAAAGATTGGAGATAGATGGGTAACTGTAAGAGGGACTGGGAGGAAGCAGTCAGTGCAGGGATCCCCTGCGGTTGTTCCCCTGAGTAACAAGTATACCGCTTTGGATACTTGTGGGGAGGGGGACTTACCAGGGGTAAGCCATGGGGTAAGAGCGAAAGTAACAGGGTAGTTATTATGGGAGACTTTAACTTTCCAAATATTGACTGGAAAAGATATAGTTCGAGTACATTAGATGGGTCGTTTTTTGTACAATGTGTGCAGGAGGGTTTCCTGACACTATGTCGACAGGCCAACAAGAGGAGAGGCCACATTGGATCTGGTTTTGGGTAATGAACCAGGCCAGGTGTTAGATTTGGAGGTAGGTGAGCACTTTGGGGACAGTGACCACAATTCGGTGACGTTAACGTTAGTGATGGAAAGGGATAAGTATACCCCGCAGGGCAAGAGTTATAGCTGGGGGAAGGGCAATTATGATGCCATTAGACATGACTTGGGGGGGGAGATAGGTTGGAGAAGTAGGCTGCAAGTGTTGGGCACACTGGATATGTGGAGCTTGTTTAAGGAACAGCTACTGCGTGTTCTTGATAAGTACGTACCGGTCAGGCAGGGAGGAAGGCGTCGAGCGAGGGAACCGTGGTTTACCAAAGAAGTGGAATCTCTTGTTAAGAGGAAGAAGGAGGCCTATGTGAAGATGAGGAGTGAAGTTTCAGTTGGGGCGCTTGATAGTTACAAGGTAGCGAGGAAGGATCTAAAGAGAGAGCTAAGACGAGCAAGGAGGGGACATGAGAAGTATTTGGCAGGTAGGATCAAGGAAAACCCAAAAGCTTTCTATAGGTATGTCAGGAATAAAAGAATGACTAGGGTAAGAATAGGGCCAGTCAAGGACAGGGGTGGGAAGTTGTGTGTGGAGTCTGAAGAGATAGGCGAGATACTAAATGAATATTTTTCGTCAGTATTCACTCAGGAAAAAGATAATGCTGTGGAGGAGAATGCTGAGACCCAGGCTATTAGAATAGATGGCATTGAGGTACGTAGGGAGGAGGTGTTGGCAATTCTGGACAGGCTGAAAATAGATAAGTCCCCGGGGCCTGATGGGATTTATCCTAGGATTCTCTGGGAAGCCAGGGAAGAGATTGCTGCGCCTTTGGCTTTGATTTTTATGTCATCATTGGCTACAGGAATAGTGCCAGAGGACTGGAGGATAGCAAATGTGGTCCCTTTGTTCAAGAAGGGGAGTAGAGACAACCCCGGCAACTATAGACCGGTGAGCCTCACGTCTGTTGTGGGTAAAGTCTTGGAGGGGATTATAAGAGACAAGATTTATAATCCTCTAGATAGGAATAATATGATTAGGGATACTCAGCATGGCTTTGTGAAGGGTAGGTCATGCCTCACAAACCTAATCGAGTTCTTTGAGAAGGTGACTGAACAGGTAGACGAGGGTAGAGCAGTTGATGTGGTGTATATGGATTTCAGTAAAGCGTTTGATAAGGTTCCCCACGGTAGGCTATTGCAGAAAATACGGAGGCTGGGGATTGAGGGTGATTTAGAGATGTGGATCAGAAATTGGCTAGCTGAAAGAAGACAGAGGGTGGTGGTTGATGGGAAATGTTCAAAATGGAGTTCAGTTACAAGTGGCGTACCACCAGGATCTGTTCTGGGGCCGTTGCTGTTTGTCATTTTTATCAATGACCTAGAGGAAGGAGCAGAAGGGTGGGTGAGTAAATTTGCAGACGACACTAAAGTCGGTGGTGTTGTCGACAGTGCGGAAGGATGTAGCAGGTTACAGAGGGACATAGATACGCTGCAGAGCTGGGCTGAGAGGTGGCAAATGGAGTTTAATGTAGAGAAGTGTGAGGTGATTCACTCTGGAAGGAATAACAGGAATGTGGAATATTTGGCTAATGGTAAAGTTCTTGGAAGTGTGGATGAGCAGAGGGATCTCGGTGTCCATGTACATAGATCCCTGAAAGTTGCCACCCAGGTTGATAGGGTTGTGAAGAAGGCCTATGGAGTGTTAGCCTTTATTGGTAGAGGGATTGAGTTCCGGAGTCATGAGGTCATGTTGCAGCTGTACAAAACTCTGGTACGGCCGCATTTGGAGTATTGCGTACAGTTCTGGTAACCGCATTATAGGAAGGACGTGGAAGCTTTGGAGCGGGTGCAGAGGAGATTTACCAGGATGTTGCCTGGTATGGAGCGAAAATCTTATGAGGAAAGGCTGATGGACTTGAGGTTGTTTTCGTTGGAGAGAAGAAGGTTAAGAGGAGACTTAATAGAGGCATACAAAATGATCAGAGGGTTAGATAGGGTGGACAGTGAGAACCTTCTCCCGCGGATGGAAATGGCTAGCACGAGGGGACATAGCCTTAAACTGAGGGGTAATAGATATAGGACAGAGGTCAGAGGTAGGTTCTTTATGCAAAGAGTGGTGAGGCCGTGGAATGCCCTACCTGCAACAGTAGTGAACTCGCCAACATTGAGGGCATTTAAAAGTTTATTGGAAAGCATATGGATGATAATGGCATAGTGTAGGTTAGATGGCTTTTGTTTTTTGACTTCCCATGTCGGTGCAACATCGTGGGCCGAAGGGCCTGTACTGCGCTGTATCGTTCTATGTTCTATACCTCCTGTCGACCTGTAGTATCTCCTTTACCAGTCGGTCCATCTCTGACCTGTCTACCTTCTCCCGAGATCAGCTCCCCTCTAACCACCGCCTTCAATGCTTCCCAGACCACCGCTACCGAAATTTCCCCCGTGTCGTTGACTTCCAGGTAGTTCTGAATACATTTCCTCAGCCGTCCGCACACCCCTTCGTCAGCTAAAAGACCAACATCTAACCTCCAGTGCGGGTGCTGGTTACTGTCTTTACTAACCTGTAGGTCAACCCAGTGCGGGGCATGGTCTGAGATTGTGCTCGCCGAGTACCCCATGTCCACCACCCCTGTCAGTAAGGCCCTGCTCAGAATAAAGAAATCGATCCGGGAGTACACTTTATGCACGTGTGACTAGAAGGAGAATTCCTTCACTGTCGGCTGCCCAATTCTCCATGAATCCACCCGCCACCCCCCCAATCTGCTCCACGAACCCTTTTAATTCCTTTGCCATTGCTGGCACCCTGCCCGCTTTTGAGCTTGACTGGTCTAAACCAGGGTTAATAACTGTTAAAGATCCCTCCCATGACCAACTTGTGCAAATCCAGATCTGGTACTTTCCCCAGCATCCTCTTTATAAACTCCACATCGTCTCAATTTGGTGCATACACATTTACTAGTACCACCTGCATCCTCTCCAATTTCCCACTGACCATAATGTTCCCCACATGTCCCCATAATGCCTCCCACATCCGAAACTATTCTTCCCGCCTCAAACACCACCCACTTGTTGATCAGGATCGCGACCCCTCTCGTCTTCGAGTCCAGTCCCGAATGAAAAACCTGTCCGACCCAACCTTTCCTTAATCTAATCTGGTCAGCTACTCCTAAGGTGCGTCTACTGCAGCATTACCACGTCTGCCTTCAGTCCTCTCAAATGCACGAATACGTGTGCCCTCTTGACCGGCCCATTTAGCCCTTGTACATTCCAGGTGATCAGCCTAGTTGGGGGGCTCATCGCCCCCCCCCCCCCCCCCCCCCTCTTCACCGATCAGCCACCACCTTTCTTGGGCCAGTCTCCAGCCCGCGCCCCGCGCCTCCACCGGCCTGCCCCCAGGCAGCCTCTGCCCCCGACCTCCTTTCTGTCCCTCAGCAGCAGTCCCTCCCTCGTCAGCAGAACATTTCTCTCCCACCCCCCCACACCCTAATAACAGCACAATGTAAATCGCCCTCTTTGACAAGCCTAACATCTGCTCACCCCCCACTACGCTTCTGTGAGCTAGCCCGCCCAGCTAGCTTGGTGGCCCCCACCCCTGGCGCCAGACATTCTCCCACCCATTGTTCGCTCCCCGCTCATCGCTCATACACACATATTCAAATGACAAACAATCCCAACACAATTGCCCGACAGAGAAAAAAAACCCACTAAACAAAGAAAAGATCAAACAAGAGATCCAGCATCTGAACAAACACACCTCCATCCCCCAACAGTGCAAATGTAAACTTTAACTCACTCAGCTCTGCAACTGGCCCCAAATCACTACAGAAGGCATAACAAATAGCGTCCACAAAACAAAAAAAACCGAGAAACTTTTTTAAACATGAACGTTGCAGCGAAGTTCAAAAGTTCTCAAACCGCCACCAGTCCTTTCCTTTTCACGAAGTCCAAGTGCTTCCTCGGGTGACTCGAAATAAAAATGTTGCTCCTCGTACGTGACGCAGAGACGGGCCAGATACAGCAGTCCGAACTTCACCTTTTTCTTAAAAAGGGTCGACCTGATCTGGTTAAACCCTGCTCTTCTTCTGGCCACCTCTGCACTCATGTCCTGATAGATCCACAGGATACTGTTGTCCCATTTACAGCTCCGTGTCTGCTTGGCCCACTGTAAAATACGCTCCTTATACAAATTCCTGTGGAATCTCACCACCATTGCCCTGGGGGGGGGCGGGGGGGGGGGTCGGTCGGGGGTCTTCCTCGCGAGCGCTCTGTGAGCTCTGTCCACCTCCAAGGGGCGGGAGAATGCCCCATCCCCCAGCAGCTTCTCGAGCATGTCCGCTATGTATGCCCCAGCGTCTGCTCCTTCGGACCCCTCCGGGAGCCCAATGATTCTCAAGTTCTACCAGCGGGACCTATTCTCTAGGTCCTCCACCTTCTCCAGGAGCCTTTTCTGCTGGTCTCTCAGCATCCCCACCTCCAGCTCCACCGCAGTTTGATGTTCCTCCTGGTCAGCCAGTGCCTTCGTTACTTTCTGGATTGCCCGATCTTGGGCATCCAGTCTAAGCTCCAGCCGCGCAATTGACTCTTTAATCGGGTCCAAGCAGTCCCGCTTCTGCTTGGCGAAGCCCACCTGGATAAATTGCATCAGCTGCTCCGTTGACCACTGGGTCGACAAGCCAGAGGTCTGGTCATCCACCATGCTTTCTACCCCTGCAGCTTCAGCCCAAGCTTTCTCTGTCTTTCTGTTTCTGCCTTTGTGAGCACTTCTAGTTCTCCTATCCATGCACCGATGTGGGAATTCAGTACCCAATTGCCTCTGTCATCGATTTTTCAAATCCAGTCCAGTAAAAAATCGGGGAAAAAGGTTCAAAAGCCCGACCCGAGCGGGAGCCAGCAAATGTGCGACTTACTCCTTCATAGCCGCCACCGGAAGTCGACTTCCCACATTTTGAACTCCTCCTTCATCCCCTCTACGAAGCGTGTCAGATTGAGTTTGTGAAGTTGAGCCCAGTCCCGCACCACCTGAATCCCCAAATAACGGAAGCTCTTACTAGCCAGGTGAAACGGGAGCCCACTCAACACGCCTCCCGTCCTCCAGAGCCAGTCAAGAACATCTCACTCTTTGCCGCATTAAGCTTATATCCAGAGAAGGAGCTGAATTCTCAGGATCTTTTCAATAGACCCGAAGGGGTTGGAGGCCATCCGCATATAAGGAAAGCCGATGTGTCTCTCTCACGCTCTCTCTCTCTTCTCTTCTCTTCCCCCCCCCCCCCCCCCCCCCCCCCCCCCCCCCCACCACCACCACCACCCCCCCCCCTCTCGGGCTTAATACCCTCCCACACTCCAGACGTCAGAAGAGCCGTTGCTAAAGGATCGATAGTAATGGCGAGATTAGGCATCCCTGTCTCGTTCCACGCTGCAGAGTAAATTATAGAACATAGAACAGCACAGTACAGGCCCTTCGGCCCACGATGTTGTGCCGACCATTTATCCTAATCTAAGATTAATCTAACCTGCACACCTTCAATTTACTGCTGTCCATGTGCCTGTCCAAGAGTCGCTTAAATGTCCCTAATGACTTTGACTCCACCACCTCTGCTGGCAGTGCATTCCACGCACCCACCACTCTGTGTAAAGAACCTATCTCTGACATCTCCCCTATACCTTCCTCCAATCACCTTAAAATTATGTCCCCTCGTGACAGCCATTTCTGCCTTGGAAAAAGTCTCTGGTTATCCACTCTACCCATGCCTCTCGTCACCTCTCTTCCTTCTTCTCTCCAGTGAGAAAAGTCCTAGCTCCCTCAACCTTTCTTCTTAAGACATGCCCTCCAGTCCAGGCAGACCTCTCCAAAGCATCCACATCCTTCCTATAATGAGGTGACCAGAACTGGACACAATATCCCCAATGTGGTCGAACCAGGATTTTATAAAGCAAAACCTTGTGGCTCTTAAATTCAATCCCCCTGTTAATGAAAGCCAACACACCATGCGCCTTCTTAACAACCCTATCAACCTTGGTAGAAATTTTGAGGGATCTATCTATGTGGACCCCAAGATCCCTCTGTTCCTCCACACTTCCAAGAATCCTGCCATTAACCCTCAGCATTCAAAATTGACCTTCCAAAATGAATCACTTCACATTTATCTGGGTTGAACTCCATCGGCCACTTCTCAGTCCAGCTCTGCATCCTTTCCATGTCCTGTTGTAACCTGTAACAGCCATAGACATAATCTACAACCCCACCAACCTTTTGTGTCATTGGCAAACTTACTAACCCACCCTTCCACTTCCTCATCCATAAGACATAGGAGCAGAATTAGGCCACTCGGCCCATCAAGTCTGCTCCGCCATTCAATCATGGCTGATATTTTCTCATACCCATTCTCCTGCCTTCTCATAACCCCTAATCCTCTTATTAATCAAGAACCTATCTAACTCTGTCTTAAAGACACGCAATGATTTGGCCTCCACAGCCTTCTGCGGTAAAGAGTGCCACAGATTCTCCACCCTCTGGCTGAAGGAATTCCTCCTCATCTCAGTTTTAAATGATCATCCCTTTAGCCTGAGGTGGTGTCTTCTGTTTCTAGTTTTTCCTACAAGTGGAAACATCCTCTCCACGTCCACTCTATCCAGGCCTCGCAGCATCGTGTAAGTTTCAATAAGATCCCCCCTCATCCTTCTAAACTCCAACGAATACAGACCCAGAGTCCTCAACCGTTCTTCATACGACAAGTTCTTCATTCCAGGGATCATTCTTTTGACCCTCCTCTGGATCCAAGTCATTTATAAAAACCACAAAGAGCAGAGGTCCCAGAACAGATCCCTGCGGGACTCCACTGGTCACCGACCTCCAGGTGGAATACTTTCCATCCACTACCACTCGCTGTCTTCTTTGGCCAGCCAATTCTGTATCCAGACAGCCAAACTTCCCTGTATCCCATGCTCCCTAACTTTCTGAATGAGCCTACCATGGGGAACCTTGTCACATGCCTTACTGAAATCCATTTACACCACATCCACTACCCGACCTTCATCAATGTGTCTCGTCACATCCTCAAAGAATTCAATGAGGCTTGTGAGGCATGACCTGCCCCTCACAAAGCCATGCTGACTATCTTTAATCAAACTCCGTTTTTTAAAATAATCATAAATCCTATCTCTCAAAATCCGTTCCAATATTTTGCTCACCACAGGCGTAAGACTGACTGGTCTGTAATTCCCAGGGATTTCCCTATTCCCTTTCTTGAACAGGGGAACAACATTTGTCTCCCTCCTATCATCCGGAACTACTCCAGTGGAGAGTGAAGACGCAAAGATCATCACCAATGGTGCAGCAATCTCCTCCCTCGCTTCCCGTAGTAACCTTGGGTATATCCCGTTATGCCCAGGGGACTTATCTATCCTGATGCTTTTCAAAATTTACAGCACATCCTCCTTAATATCAACCTGTTCTAGTCTGTTAACCTGGTTCACGCTGTTCTCATGAGCAACAAGGTCACTCTCTCTAGTGAATACTGAAGCAAAGTATTCATTTAGGGTCTCCCCTATCTCCTCAGACTCTAGGCACAAGCTCCCTCCACTATCCCTGATCGGCCCTCCTCTCACTCTGATCATCCTCTTATTTCTCACAAGTGTAGAATGCCTTGGGGTTCTCCTTCCTGCCTGGGCTTTTTCATGCCCTCTTCCAGCTCTCCTAAGTCCATTTTTGAGTTCCTTCCTGGCTACCTTGTAACCCTCTAGAGCCGTACCAGATCCTTGCTTCCTCAACCTTGCGTAAGCTTCCTTCTTCTTGACTAGAAGCTCCACTTCTCTTGTCATCCGTAAGTGGAGATGTTTGCCTTCAGGGCTGTATATAACAATTTAACCCAGTCCACAAATCTCTGCCCGAACTCAAACCACTCCAAAATAGTCAAAAAGGTACGCCCACTCCACTTGGTCGAATGCCTTCTCAACATCCATTGACAGTAATACCTCCACATCATTTCCTCCAGCAGGCATCATGATAACGTCAAGTAGCCTCTGAATATTAGTTGTCAACACTCTGCCTTTTACAAAGCCAGTTTGATCCTCTCCAACCACTTCCGGAACACAATCCTCAATACAGGTGGCCAAGATCTTGGCCAGAAGCTTTGCATCAACATTTATGAGGGAAATCAGACAGTAAGATCCGCATTGCTCAGGATCCTTATCCTTTTTGTGGATAAGGGAGATGGAGGCCTGTGACAGCAAAGCCTCCCCAGCGCCTCATTGTACATCCGTACCATCAACAGACCCAGCAGCATACCAAAAGGTTTATAAAATTCGACTGGCAATCTGCTCCCGGGGCCTTCCCTGACTGCATCGAATTCACACATCCCAGCAGTTCCCGCAGACCTACCGGAGCCCCTAATCCTTGCGCCGTGTCCTGACCCACCATTGAAACTCCAACCCATCTAGGAATCTACCCAGTTTGTCCCCGATGAAGGTTCTGATTGCTAAGCCTTTGATAAATGGACACACAGATTTTATTAATCTCCGCAGGGTTCGTGACCACCTCTTCTCTCCCCTTGCCCCAAAGTCTACCTATAACTCTAGCCGCCATCTGCTTCCTTAGTTGATGGACAAGGCATCCTACCAGACTTCTCACCATGTTCAGAGAAGAACCCCCTGGCTCTGCGCTGCTGTCTCACTGCCTCCTCTGAGGTGACCAAATTAAACTCTGGAGCCTCTGACGCTCACTCAATAATATTTCATCCTGTGATTCTAGGAATCTGCGGTCAACTGCTAAGATCGCCTCCACCAGTCTCGATTGTTCTTTTTGCTCCAACTTTAGCCGATGCGCCCAGATCGAAATAAGTTCTCTCCTCACCACCACCTTCAGTGCATCCCGTAGTACCCCAGCGCAGACCTCACCAGTGTAGTTCTGATCTATATAATTAGGAATGACTGACACCTTGCAATCTCTCACATCCCTTATTCGAGGGCAGTACGGTGGTGCAGTGGTTAGCATTGCTGCCTCACGGTGCCGAGGTCCCAGGTTCGATCCCGGCTCTGGGTCATGTCCGTGCGGAGTTTCCACGTTCTCCCCGTGTTTGCGTGGGTTTCGCCCCACAACCCAAAGATGTGCAGGGTAGGTGGATTGGCCACGCTAAATTGCCCCCTAATTGGGAAAAAATGAATTGGGTCCACTTAAAAAAAATTTTTTTAACCTCCCCTCCACCCCAAATGAGCTGCATGAATTTTGACTGCTCCCCAGCTATCGCTGACGTCCTCCCAGATCTAGGGCTTGATTGGTAGTCTGCGAATTTCCAGGATGAGGGCAGAACCTGCCTCAAAGTCCACATCGTTATTGCACAGTACCATTGAGAAGCCCTCCAACCGATGCTTACCAACATACATCTACCACTTGGATCCACAATGAACCGCTTTATTGAAAAAGACACCCGTCTACTTATCACTACGGCCACCCCTCTTGCCTTCATATCGAGACCAGAGTGATACACCTGGCCAATCCATCCTCTTCCCTGTTTTGTCTGGTCTGCCACCTTCAATTGAGTCTCCTGAAGAAAAATCAAGTCCGCCCCCAGGCTCCTCAGATGAGCAAATATGCGCGATCTTTTAACAAGGCCATTCAGGCCTCGAACATTCCAAGTTATATTTTCTCTCTCTCTCCACCCCCCCCCCCCCCCCCCCCCCCCCCAATCCGCCCAGCCCATGAGCACCAGTCCCGTCTCAAGAACGAAGAAGAAAACCAAGGGGAAAGTAATGAACAGAGGAACTTAGTAGCAGCATTAGAATACCCAACAATCAAACTAATAATACAGTCCCCTACAACCCACAACAGTTTAACGTATTTACAAGTTCCCAATCCTTTGGTCTCGAAGAAACCTGTCCGCCTCCTCCGGGGTGTCCAAGAAGTATTCCCTTTTACGGAAGGTGATCCACAAGCGGGCTGGATACAGCGTACCAAATTTCTCACCTTCCTTGTGAAGAACTGCCTTGACTTTATTAAAACTGGCACGGCATTTAGCCAGTTCTGCCCGCACCCCAATCGGGGTATATCTTGATAACCCTCCCCTCCCATGCGCGTTTCTTTGTCTGCCTAGCCCATCTCAGGATTTTTTCCTTATCCAGGAACCTATGCAGACATACCACCAGTCCTCTTGGATGTTCATCTGCCTTTGGTTTCCTTCCCAACACCCTGTACTCGTGATCCACCTCTGGAGGACGATTAAAAACGTCCTCCCCTACCAGCTTCCACAGCAATCTGAGTCACATACTCCCGACTGTTGCGAACCTTCCAGCCTCTCCGGGAGACCCACTATCCGGACATTCAGCTGCCACACACTGTTCCCTAGTTCGTCCACTCTATCCTGTACCTTTTTAAAACTGCCGGCAATTAGGGAAAGCTCTGCTTCCATCATGGCCAACCAATCCTCGTGTTCTGCAATAGACTCCTCCATTTTTTGGAGCGAAGCGCCCTGGGACACCAACAGCTGGTCAACCCTCTCCACAGCTGCTTTTATCGGGTCAATAGCCAGGTCTTCGGAGGTTTCCATCCTCTGTTTCCTGAATTGTGAGGTTAAGAAGTCCACCAACTGCAGTAGTGCTCCGGGCCCGCCACCATCGCGTCTTCAGCCATGCTCTCCAGATCCTCGCGGTCAGTCTGCTGCTGGTTTTATTCCCAGAAAGAAGTCTTACAACACCTGGTTAAAGTCCAACAGGTTTGTTTCGAATCACTAGCTTTCAGAGCACTGCTCCTTCCTCAGGCGTTTTTATTCCCACCATTACTTTTCACTGCATGTATGCTGGATCGCTTTAAGAAAAAAAAAACTGCCGGCACTTTCACAAAGACGAAGATGCACTTTTGGACTGAAATAGCAAGTCCGATCGGTACTTTAGATAAGAAAATAAACCTCAGCATGAGAGTCACCAAGTTCATAGCCGGCTGTGGCATGGCCGCTACCAGAAGTCCATTAAAGTATATTCCTGAGAGGAAGAGGAATTGTAAAAGGGAGAAAAACATTCCATGGCTAAACAAGCAAGTCAAGGAAGACATAAAGGCAAAAACTAGGGCATACCATAATGCAAAAGCTAGTGCTAAGCTGGAGGATTGGGAGAACTTTAGGGGTCAGCAAAAGGCTACTAAAAATAGAATCAAAAACCTAAGATGAACTGTGAAAGAAAACTAGCAGAAAACATAAACACTGCTACCAGAAGCTTCTATAAGTGTATAAAGAGGAAGAGAATAGCTATAGTAAGTGTTGGCCCTTTAGAAGACTATACCGGAACACCGAGATGGCGGAGACACTGAATCTCTGGGGTTTTTATTGCCTCTGTCTTCATGGTAGAAGATAAATTTTCAAAAACTAGAGTTAATGCAGAGGAACTTGGTGCAATAAACATCACTAGGGAGACAGTATTGAATAAACTGATGGGATTAAAGGCAGATAAATGTCCAGGACCTGATGGCCTGCACCGAAGGATATTAAGAGAGGTGGCAGCAGAGATAGTAGATGCATTGGTTTTGATATTTCAGAATTCCCTAGATTCCCTGGGACTGCGGTGCTGAGTGCCCGGCTTTGAACCCCGGCCCTGGGGCACCATCCTTGTGGAGTTTGCACATTCTCCCAATGTCTGCGTGGTTTTCGCCCCCACAACCCAAAGATGTGCTGGTTAGATGGATTGGCCACGCCAAATTGCCCCTTAATTGGAAAAGAAAAATAATTGGCTACTCTAAATTAATAAAAACAGAGCAGAGAGGCAAAATGTAGGAAACCATAGACCGGTTAGCTTGATCTCTGTGGTGGGGAAGTTGCTGGAATGAATCAACAACAACAAATCTTCCAGGTCATTAAGGAGGAGATGACTGAACATTTGGGAAGACCAAGCTCAATCCACCATTGTCAGCATGGCTTTATGAAGAGTAAGTCATGATTTACAAACTTGCTTGAGTTCTTTAAGGACGCAACCAGCAAGGTGGATAATGGGGAACCTGTGGATGTGGTATATCTAGACTTCCAGAAGGCATTTGACAAGGTGCCGCATAAAAGGCTGATCCAGAAGGTGAGATCGGCGGAGATTGGGGGTAGAGTACTAGATTGGATTGAGGATTGGCTGACTGACAGAAAGCAGACGGTTGGGATGAATTGTAACTAGCTGGGTGCCGCAGGGGTAGGTCCTTGGAACTCAGCTGTTCAATCTATTTCAAGGATCTGCAAGTAGGGACAGAGTGTAACATAGCAAAATTTGCGGATGATACTAAAATAGGTGGGAAAGCAGGCAGTGAAGAGGAGATAAAGATTTTACAGATTGATGTAGATAAGCTAGGAAATTATTAAATTTGGCAGATGGAGTTTAATGTAGATAAGGGCGAGATTATCCATTTTGGCTGAAGAAATAGAAAAGCAGGTTATTATCTAAATGGAAAGCAGATTCAAAATGCGTCTGGGCAGAGGGATCTGGGTGCCTTTGTTCATGAATCATAGAAAGTTGTTATGCAGGTACAGAATATAATTAACAAGATAAATGGAATGTTTGCATTTATTGCAAAAGGAATGGAGTATAAAGGCAGAGAAGTGTTGTTGCAATTGTATAGGGAGTATTGTGTCCAGTTTTGGTCTCCTTATTTGAGGAAGGATGTGGTGGCATTGGAGGCAGTTCAGAGGTTTACCAAATTGATTCCAGGGATGAAAGGGTTGACTTATGAGGAGAGATTAAACAGTTTGGGCTTGTACTCGGTGGAGTTCAGAAGGATGAGAGGGGATCTGATCGAGTTATATAAAATACTAAAAGGGATTGATAGGGGCAGCACGGTAGCATTGTGGATAGCACAATTGCTTCACAGCTCCAGGGTCCCAGGTTCGATTCCGGCTTGGGTCACTGTCTGTGCGGAGTCTGCACATCCTCCCCATGTGTGCGTGGGTTTCCTCCGGGTGCTCCGGTTTCCTCCCACAGTCCAAAGATGTGCAGGTTAGGTGGATTGGCCATAATAAATTGCCCTTAGTGTCCATAATTGCCCTTAGTGTTGGGTGGAGGTGTTGACCTTGGGTAGGGGGCTCTTTCCAAGAGTCGGTGCAGACTCGACGGGCCGAGTTGCCTCCTTCTGCACTGTAAATTCTGTGATAATTCTATGATAAAGTAAACGTAGATCAAATGTTCCCCCTTGTGGAGCGATCTAGAATCAGAGGTCATTCTTCTGGCCTTCTTCGCAACATTGTATGCATTTACTTTCAGTTTGATATGATCATTGCAGATAGCGCTTCCTTCTCGGTCTTTCTCAGTTGAATATATCTTTGTTGAGTTATGAAATACCTCTTTAAATGTCTGCCACTTCTCATCTATCGTCTTACCTTTTTAACCTTCTTTACCAGTCTATGGTAGCCAGTTCTATCTTTGCCTTTATTGAGTCTGAAACTAGTATTGTAAGTTTCTCATTCTCTGGTTGATCGGTGAAATTCTAGCATGTTATCACTCTTTCCTGAAGGGTCCTTCACCATGAGTTCATTAATCCCTGTTACATTCTGTTTTTACCATGTCTAAAATAGCCTGTTCCGTGGTTTCTGTTTTTACCATGTCTAAAATAGCCTGTTTCTTGGTTGGTTCCACATGTAGAACATAGAAGGAGGCCATTCGGCCCGTCGAGTCTGCACCGACCCATTTAAGCCCTCGCTTCCACCCTATCCCCATAACCCAATAACCCCTCCTAACCTTTTTGGACACAGAGCAATTTAGCATGGCCAATCCACCTAACCTGCACGACTTTGGACTGTGGGAGGAAACCGGAGCACCCGGAGGAAACCCATGCAGACACGGGGAGAATGTGCAGACTCCGCACAGACAGAGACCCAGCATAGAATCGAACCTGGGACCCTGGTGCTGTGAAGCCACAGTGCTAGCCACGTGTGCTGCCATGCTGTCCTGCCCTGTAGTATTCTAAGAAATTATCCTAATACATTAAATTAACTCCCCCTCCAAGGCTACCTTTGCTAATGGGAGAGAGTGATAATGTCACTGACCGAGTAATCCAGAGTCCGAGGCTAATACTGCCCTGGAGACACTGGGTTTGAATGCCATGGCAGCTAGTTTAATTTCAATTCAATTAATTAATTTTGTCAATAAAAATCTGGAATTGAAAGCCGACTGGTTCACTAATGTCCTTTTCCTTTTAGGTTGACTCGTAATTATCCTCTGAAATGGCCTAGCAAGACACTCAGTTGTAGCAAACTGCTACAAAAAAGTTGAAACAGAATATTTTGGGGCGGAATGGTGCACTGCTGCTTCACAGTGCCAGGGACCTGGGTTCAGTTCAGGCCCTCGGGTAACTATTGTGTGGAAGTTGCACATTCTCCCCATGTCTGTGTAGGTCTCTGATAGAAATTGGCTTTTCTAGTCAGATATGAGGTTTCAATGAGAACTCATTAAGAATAATTAACTATAATCATATTAACCATGAGTGTAAGGGAAGCCGAATAGCTGGGAACATTTTGCAAGTTGCTTGAGACTTGCTTGATACTGTAAGAACAGTGACGTCAACTAGCTAAAAGGCCCCATTGTTGTACAGTAAGAACTGGTAGTTTCATCAAGAACTGGTAGCTCCGTCTCTATGTAAACAGCCAGTCTAGAGATACTTTCTGAATTAAAATTGGCAAGCGATGGTATGGGAAAATTTGTACCAATATATTTAAATACATATATCTCTTGATGGACAGACAGTTTGGCCGAATTGAGAGTGAATTATAAATTAGTTAAAGCCAATCAGAGGTGAAAAGAAGGCGAAACCTCAAGTTAATAATCTCCTTAAGAATCACTTGCTGGGATGGAAAAATTCATTCCGGAATCAATCTATCTCTTTCTGAAACCTATTTCCTTGCTGCTTGCTTTTGCTAAATTACCATCTTTCTTTTGTTTAAATCACTTAGTCAGTTTATACTGTGTATTATGATTTGAAGAAATTACCACGATCTGTATTTTAAAACTCAACCACTGTATTCGCTAAAGAAAATCAATCTGGCTAGCTTGCTAAAGGGCTAGTCGGAACTCTAAATGTTGTATTGAAAATAAATTTACCAGTGGGCACAACAGCTGACAAAATAAAGTTCCAGTGGACTTTGCCAAAAAGCACAGAGTTGACCTCTGTTATTTGGGAACTGAGAAGGGATAACGGATATCCAAAGTTCCGAATGGACACACAGATCCATCAATCTCCTCCGTGTACTCCGGTTTCCTCCCATTGTCCAAAGGTGTGCAGGTTAGGTTGATTGGCTCAGGTGGATTAGCTGTGCTAAATTGCCCCTTAATATCGAAATGTGAGGTAGAGTTACGAGGATAGGGTCTACCATAGGGTGTTCTTTCGGCGTGTCGGTGCAGACTCGATGGGCCAAATGGCCTCCACCTGCACTGTAAAGATTCTGTGGTAACCAAACAGACCACCTGACATCGAGTCAGGACGCTCCAAAGTCTTCCTTGCTAACATCTTGGAGATTGTGCTAAAACTGGGAGAGCTGCCCCAAAGATTAGTCAGACCGCAGCCTGACATAAACTCTCAGAACCATATCTTACTGTGAATATGTCAGTCATTATCAGGACAGACCCAGCACATGTGAATGATGAGCAGCACAGTGGTTAGCGTTGCTGTCGCACAGCTCAATGGACCCAGGTTCGATTCCGACCTTGGGTGATTGTCTGTGTGGAGCTTGAACATTCCCCCGTGTCTGTGTGGGTTTCCTCTGGGTGCTCTGGTTTCCTCCCACAGTCCAAAGATGTGCAGTTTAGGTAGATTGGCCATATTGAATTGTCCCTTAGTGTCTAAAGGTTAGGTGAGGTCACGGGGATAGGGTGGGGTAGTGGGACTCGGTAGGATACTCTTTTCAGAGAGTTGGTGCAGACTCAATGGGCTGAATGGCCTCCTTCTGCACTTTAGGTATTCTATGAACATATGAAACAGGAGCAGAAGTAGGCCATTTGGCCTCAAGCCTTCTCTGCCAATAAGATCATGGCTGATTTGTTCGTGTTTTGAATTCCACATTTCCATCTACCTCTGATAACCTGTTGGCGGTGACTCAGTGCTGTATAGTCTAGACTGATTTGCCATGAGAGTCCTCAACATTGACTCTGAAACTCATAAAGCCTCAGGGCATCAGATCAAACCTGGGATCACGATGACTTGCTTCTCCACGGGCGGTGATGGTGTGTTTCCACAATTAGTAGATAGAGCAGAGCGGGTCTTGAAATGGGCCAAAGAAAACCGGCATGCGAGGTGGGAAGGCAGCAGAATTCGGATTTATGAGGATGTTGGGGCAAAGCTTGCAAAGAGGTGTGTGACCTTTAATAAGGCAAAGTCGGCGTTATAAAAGAGCGGTGTGTTTTTGGTGTGGTGTACCCAGTGGGAATACAACTCAAATGATCACTTTTTTGAGATGGTGGAGGCTTTCGTCAAAGAACTAGGACTTGGTCTGCATTGAATGGGACTTTGAGAGCTCAGCTAGTGAATGGGAGTAAGTTGGGGGAGGGGATGCAGCCTGTTGGAACTGTTCAGACAGGTTCTTGAATATGGACCAGTTACTGACTCCAAGCAGTCGTGTAGGAGCTCTTTGGTTGCCTTGGACCAGCATTGCACGACCTTAACCGGATTCTCCTGCTTAAATTTACCTTGTTTGCCGGGAGAAGGAGCACCGTCTTATGGTCTGGTTTTCCGAAGAGTGATCGGGGGATGGATCGGCAGGCACCTTTGATATTTGTGGAGCAGTAGTCAAGGATATTGGCACCTCTGGTGGGACAGGAGATGTGTTGGTGGAATTTTGGTAGTGTACTCTTGAGGTTGGCCTGGTTGAAGTCCCCAGCCACGATGAACAAGGCCTCCGGGTATTCTGTTTCACTGTTATTTATAGCGCTGTACAATTCATCAAGCGCCTTCTTCACTTCCGCCTGGGGTGGGATGTAGACTGCCGTGATGATGGCAGAAGTGAACTCCCGTGGATGGTAGAATGGGCGGCACTTCATAGTCAGGTATTCCAGGTCTGGGAAGCAGTAGATTGCCAGGATCGCTACGTTCAAACACCAGGAGGGATTGATGAAGAGGCAAACCCCCTCCACCCTTCACTTTGCCCGATGACTCCGTGCGGTGCATCCGATGTTTTGAGAAGCTGTCAGGTTGTACGGCACAGTCCAGTGAGCCATGGCTCCATGAAACAGAGCACATAGCAGTCTCTTACCTCCCTCTGAGAGGTAAGTCTAGCGATAAGCCCGTCCAGCTTGTTTTTGATCACTTGGACTTTTGCCAGAAGTATGCTGGGGAGATGAGACTTTAAACCGCATCGTTCTAGTCTCGCCTGCAGACCGCCGCATTTAACCTCGTTTCCTCAGTTTGGATGTTCCTGGGGTCCGATGGGAGAAGTCTGTGGAAGGTAAGTGGTTGCGTCTGGCGGGGTCCCGGGCACTGGTTGCAATTTTGGGGTTGCCGGTGTGGCAAGTTCATGATCCGGCTGGGCACTGGGGTTCCGTGAGGACGGGTCTACCTTTAATAGAATCATAGAATTTACAGTGCAGAAGGAGACCAGCCCATCGAGTCCACACCAGCCCTCTGAAAGAGCACTCTACTCAAGCCCACACCTCCACCCTATCCTCGTAACTCAGTAACCCCACCTAACCTTTTTGACACAAAGGGCAATTTAACATGACCAATCCACCTAACCTGCACATAGATCATAGAATTTGCAGTGCAGAAGGCCATTCAGCCCATCGAGTCTGCACTGGCCCTTGGAAAGAGCACCATACTTAAGCCCAAACCGCTACCCTATCCCAGTAACCCAACCTAACCTTTTTGGATACTAGGGGCGATTTATCATGGCCAATCTACCTAACCTGCACATCTTTGGGCTGTGGGCGGAAACCGGAGCCCCTGGAGGAAACCCACGCAGACACTGGGAGAACGTGCAGACTCTGCACAGATAGTGATCCAAGCTGGGAATCGAACATGGGACCTGGAGCTGTAAAGCAACTATGCTAACCACACTAACCATCTTTGGACTGTGGTAGGAAACCAGAGCACCCAGAAGAAACCCATGTAAACACTGGGAGAAAGTTTAAACTCCACACAGTCACGATGCCGGAAATGAACCCGGGACCCTGGAGCTGTGAGGCAGTAGTGCTAACCACTGTGCCACCGTGCCGCGTCCTTAGTTCTGGGATTTTCATGACATGCGAGCGGATGTCAGGAGGGTCACGGAGCTATCGATCATGGTTTTTCCGATCGTGGGAGAAGTGCCCAACGGCGACGACTGACTTTTTAGAATGTCAGCTGTGACCAGCTTTTAAATGCAAACAGTGACGACTTCCTGCCAGAAACGGCACCAGAGAGTAAGGCGCCCGGCATATACGCTGACATCATGTGCTCTGTATGCCCGTGCTTTTGCCGGGAAATCACGGAGGAGCGATTCCTCTATTTTCTAGTTGCCAGTAGGCAAGGCAACAGGACTGTGAAGAACTGAATGAAGATGGATTGTTATGTTATAAGGAAGAGGGGGCCAGTGACACCAGGCCAGGATGTGACAACTGAATCTGCTGAAGAGAGTTGGTCAGGAGAGTCCATGGCAGGACAAAGCATGCCAGTGTGAGCTGTATACAGAGACCCAGAGCTTCCGGTTAACAGCATACTAAGAAGAAACTGAAAACGGAAGCTAAGCAGTATAAAGATGATTTCTTGAAGTATGGCTTTGTTAATTGTGCCAATGAAAATCAGGATGTAAATATGTGTTATATGCAAGTAAGTATTGGCGAATAAGCTTTAAAAACCTCAAACTTCAAAGGCATGGCAAGTTCGAGGACAAACCTCTTCAATTTTTTTGAAAGGATGCAGCGAGAACTTAAATCATCAGCTGAAGTCCTTAGCAAAAATGTAACAGTGAATGATAAAGCAAGTGAGATTGTAAGGACCAAGCAGGCTCGCCTGTCGCATTAACGGTGAGTGAAAATGGGTGTGGCATGGGACGCGAAGTTCGGCTGTTCTGTAAAAGTGGGTGCCCGGGGAAAAAAGTTTGAAAAAACACTGCCTTAGTTGATTTCTAACATTAGGGAGAATAGGATATCACAAACAGTTTTCAGAGTTTGAAGAAATCATCCGTAATCTTGTTATGCAATATTGTCGTGAGTTAGCATGAGAGCGTGCGTGCGGGGCAGAGGCTGGCTAGCTCAGTTGACTGGACAGCTAACGTGGGGTTCAGAATAATGCAACAATGTTGAGTTCAATCCTCCTTCTGGCTGAGGTAGACTTGGGGGGGGGGGGGGGGTGCCTCCTGTTCTTGCCCTGTAATAAACCTATGACATAAGTTGGGGTTCGATGACCCTAAAATAATTGAGGATGTTACCGAGAGAAAAAGTGAGCAACCCTGTCTGAGCTAAACTGAAAATGTGAAAACGCAAATTAAGATTTTAGTAAGATTTTTCTAGAAAATATCAAGAGCTTTTTAATTTTTTAAATCAGTTTTCCAACCATTGAAAATTTAATGCTATAATGAATGTATATTCTAATTGTTTACCTCTGGCAATAGTGACTGTGATTTAAAACCAAGTTGTTAATTTGAGGCAAAATGTTTGTCTTAAAGTAACTTGTGTAAACTTTAGCCATAGTGCAAACTGTACTTTAAAGGATAGGAACTACCCCATCTTCCCATTGGGTTGCTCATGTAGCCTTGCATCTAGATCGGTCTAGAATGCATTTTTTACTTTTGTTGATAGCCTAACCTGTGCTTCTGCCCCAATTTAGCAAATCCCGGTAATTGCAGCTGTCAGTGGACAATTTGTAAATTGCAGAATTTTGGGTTGATTGCATTTAAAAAAAATATTATTTTGCCTTTGTAATGGAATATGTCACCACCAATGTAGTTTTGATAAAAGCAGTAATGGAGATAATTGGGACTGGGAGCATCTGTGGAGAGAGAAACAGTGAATGTTTTGACTCAAATTTGACTTTTTCCAGATTGAAGATGTAATATTCGACCCAAAATGTTAACTCTGTTTCTGTCTTCATAGATGGTACCAGACCTGCTGAGTTTTTTAAAAAAGCCCGTTTGTTTTTATTTCAGATTTCTCACATCCACAGTATTTTCCTTCTATTTTATGGCTTTAGTTATATTGAAATTTAATTTTCCATTTTCCAATTTTTTTTCTTCTGTCCTCTTTTTCTCCTGAAGGTCATGCCTCATAGATAAAGTATCATGAGAACTGGAAGTCTTTTAGTACTTTGGCCATTCTTCACATGTGGCTGGACATTGGCAGTTGAAGAGGCATTTGTGGAAAGCATTGCTACTTGAGTCTGATCTTATTATCACTCTAGATTGACACATCTGTTATCCAGCAGGGCACATTGGATAGTGATCAGGGAATCCCAACTGATTATTGCCGTATCCCGACAGTTCCATCCATGATCAGCTGACTAAACTGAATTGTTTTGAACCTGAGACATTTATGGTCTGTTTAGATTCTTGCTGAACCCTGTATTGCATTTGCCTACTTGAGTCACCAGGACAACACACAGAATTCAATGATTTGTATGATGCGTTGCTGTTAACATTTTGAATTTTATGACTGATAATGAATAAGCTAAATAAACTTTGGATCCAAATGTGCACAGTTTTTTAAATCATTTTTATTTTTAATTTATTTCCAATTATGGGGCAATTTAGCATGGCCAATCCACATACACTGCACATCTTTGGGTTGTGGGGGCAAAACCCACGCAAACACGGGAAGAATGTGCAAACACCACACGGACAGTGGCCTAGGGCTGGGATAACCACTGCCATTGTGCTGCCATGTTCTTGACTATATCTGAGCTACTTGACAACCATTTTTTGAGTCCCAACTGTTTCTGCAGTAAATTGATGACTTATTGTTATAAGAATTTTTCTGAGTTTTCTTTTATTTTATAGAGATGCCTCCTTTGGAAACTCCACCTATCACCTAACCATTCTCGATTGTTTACATGCAATCAATCAGGTAAGTGACTTCAGACATGGGCATGTTTCTCATGAATTAAGTAACTTGGGCTCAGAAAGAGGCAATGATTGGTTATAAATAGGCATTTTGTAAGCAGCCCAGCGGTAGATGTAAGCTGATAACAAAATACCAGTACCATTTTTTTCTCTCCCCCTGAATATAGAGCTTTTTGAATTGAAATCTCATGTTCCTGATCTTATCCTGACGGTCCTCGGGCTCTAAGCTGACAGTCGTCGGGCTCTAAGCTATGTTCAGTTCCAGTGCTTTTTTTCTGAACTTTCTTTAGGGCCATGATATCCCACCCCACTAGGAAGAACAAAACTGGACACCATATTCTAGATTCTACCAAAGCCTTGCAATAAGCCAGATGTCATATATTAAGTGTTATTAAAAGACCTATAATTGTTCATTTGGTTTAAAGTGTAAATCTTTGTTCTCTTACTGCCACGACATATGATTAATTGTGCAACTATGTATTTCAAATTTCATTTAGTGCTCAGTGTTGTTTCCTTTTCAAACTGGGATATTCTCCCATTTGTGTGTGAAAGATGCGTATTATTCACATAAAAATGAGTCAAACTAGTTAGGTAATACATGCCTTTATAATAAGTTTGAGTTGATGAGGCAGTGTACTTTGCTCAACACACAGAATGCTTTTAGATTTATGTAGCTATTTTCTTTCTTGACTTTCGTTTGACATTTTAATATATGTATAATAATTGTTAAATATTTTTCAGGCCCTCCAACATGGATTTCTTAATTTTGAAAAATTTGATGTGGATGAATATGAACACTATGAGGCAAGTTTTACCCCATATGGTGTACTTTGATTAATTGTAGCTTTTTTTCCTGTGGAGAATTAATGTACTTCAAATTTGTTTGAAGTAAAATGAATGGTGGATGTAATTTATCGAAGGGGACTAGTGTAATACGGAATAACCTTCTCTCTGGATGGTCTCCCAACCTATTCTTGGGGCATGTACAGAACTCCTTTGGGTGAGGCCCATCTTGACATACTAATGTGTTCTGGACCTCGTGTCTTCCACTTACCTCCCTACAATGCCGTTCCTCTGAACAGTATATCAACGATCAGAAATTCTGTGGAAATCATAAAACTGGCGTAGCTAATCATTCTGGCTGCTGAATGTCGAAGTCAGTATTTCCATAGTACGTATATGTGTGCCTTCCACTGGATGTGTTTCTCAAATGCAACACTGAAAACTTTAAGTCTCTAAGCGACATTGTGATGAGAATTTCTCCTCTTCAGCGTGTAGAAAATGGTGATATTAACTGGATCATCAGTGGCAAGTTTCTGGCTTTCAGTGGACCCCATCCAAAAAGCAAAGTTGAAAATGGTGAGGAAAATACTTTACAATCAGCAATTTTTGTTGTTGGCAATAATCCATGAACAAACTGTAAATGTTAATATTTTGCAAACTAGTGGGTGCTGTTCAAATTTGAACAAGTCAATTCTTTAAAAACATTTTTAATATTCTTTAGCTTTTTGTGTATTTTTGTAAAGCTGTGTATTTGTCACAAATGTTGAGAAAAGGAATATTCAAAAGGCTAGATTTTATGTTGACTCGAATGCAATATGTGATGATCCGATTGCTTAAGGTGAAAACATTGCGATGAGTTTTAGTTTGTCTTGTTTCATGAGTTTTGGGTTTAGGCAAGCATTCCACTTTTGCTACTTTCTGTGATTAAAATTCAAAATCTATGTGTACTTTATCCCAGCATCAGATTCCCAAAGTCTAGTTAACACCTAGTTCCTGTTTAATGATGCCATGAAATTCGTCGATTGGTTATTCTTGTTGTAGTCTTCCAAAAACTGACAGTTTTCTGAAGGTATTCAAGTTTATATTCATGACAGAAACCACTTTTATTGAGTCAGTTTGAACTTGGCTTTCTGCCACCAGGTGGCACTGCAGCATAGGTATTCCAAAAGAATCTGTTCCATTAGTGTTATGTCCATTAGTGTTATGTTAAAGTTTGTTTAATCTATTTGTCTTTAAAGTGTGTATCTTATGAAAGTATATGCAGGGAGATTTAACACTTTAGGGGAAATTGTACTTGTACTTTTAAGTGTATTTCTGTCAACCATCTTCTCTTGATTTAAAAATACTGTTGTGTAGAATTTAACCAATAGTTGGTGCACAAATATTTGGAACTGTAGATAAGGGAAAGGTCATTTTTAATTTGTTTTTTCAACATGAATTGAAAATCATTCTGCAGTGCATGGACTAAGTTAGTGTGACTAGGCCTGGTCGCCAGCCTCCTCATTATCCTCCTACCTGATCCCCACAAAGTTGACTGATCATGGTGATAGTTATAAATGATTTATGAGCACCAATGCCTAGGTGCATGCAGTACATAGTTGCTGGCAAGACGACTGTGTTATGCCCAGGAACATGATGGACCAGTTTCTTGAGTGTTTTTGTTTCAGTGGCTTGCTAGGCTACTCTGAGCTTGTTGGCCAAAGGATGGGAGGTTTCTTTTCATGAAGGACACCAGGGAACCATTTGGGCATTTATGAACCAGTGACTCAAATATTTGTTTGGTGCCAGCCTATGAATTAAAAGTTTATTGAATTAAATTTCACAATTTTCTGCAATGGGATGCAAATTCACTGCACTATTTATACCTATTGTATTTACAATGGGTGGATATTGCCACTTGTTATATTGGTAATATTGTCTGGGCACTGTGCAACTGCTTCTGATATATAGAAGAATGTTATCCAAATAAATATATCTTTAATGTTGAGGGATGGTGACCCTTGCCTTTATAGTAAGCAGAGCTTCCAGTATTCCCCTGGGAACATCCCCTTCTGGATTTTTGGTACTTATTTTAATCTGCTACGCTGGCAACTCCACTGAGGATCAATTCAACAATTTAATAGAAAGAAGGCATGGAGTGCTTTTTCAGGATGTGGAAAAAATTCCATGGTCTAGCACAGTGCGATTGTAAAGGGTTTTGATCAACTTTTTTGCATTTGAATTAACTTGGGTTATTTTTAAATAACCCTTAGGTTACCCTCTTCATGCACCAGAAGCATATTTTCCATACTTCAGGAAACATGGTGTTACCACAATCATAAGACTTAACAAGAAAATTTATGATGCTAAACGTTTCACTGATGCTGGGTTTGAACACTACGACCTTTTCTTTGTTGATGGAAGCACACCAAATGATTCCATAGTGAAAAGGTTTTTAACGATATGTGAAAATGAAGAAGGGGCTATTGCTGTACATTGCAAAGGTATGTCTTGTTGAAGTGTTCACTCCATTACTTTTTTCTTTGAAAGCAACCGTTAGGTTAATTATTTTTGCCATGACTGCCTCTGTCTTCAGTTGTGATAGTATGCTAATTATGCAGGTTTCTCTCAAAGCCTTTGCAATGTTGCTCTGTAAAATAATATGACCCACTGCTTTCATGTTTCATTGTGTAGACTGGATCTTATTTAAATATACAGACTAATTGTGGAATGCTAGTTCCAGTAATAACCAGTGATTGAGTTTGGTGTTTTCATAGCATTTGGGAGCACTAACCATTATATGGTAGGATCAAATGGACAATGGAGTTATACAAAGAACAAAGAAAATTACAGCACAGGAACAGGCCCTTCGGCCCTCCCAGCCTGCACCGATCCAGATCCTTTATCTAAACCTGTCTTCTATTTTCCAAGGATCTACTTCCCTCTGTTCCCCGCCGGTTTATATATCTGTCTAGATGCATCTTAAATGATGCTATCGTGTCTGCCTCTAACACCTCCGCTGGCAAGGCGTTCCAGGCACCCACCACCCTCTGCATAAAAAACTTTCCACGCACATCTCCCTTAAACTTTCCCCCTCTCACCTTGTAATCGTGACTCCTTGTAATTGACACCCCCACTCTTGGAAAAAGCTTGTTGCTATCAACCCTGTCCATACCTCTCATAATTTTGTAGACCTCAATCAAGTCCCCCCTCAAACCTCCGTCTTTCCAATGAAAACAATCCTAATCTACTCAACCTTTCTTCATAGCTAGCACCCTCCATACCAGGCAACATCCTGGTGAATCTCCTCTGCACCCTCTCTAAAGCATCCACATCCTTCTGGTAATGTGGCGACCAGAACTGCACGCAGTATTCCAAATGAAGCCGAACCAAAGTCCTATACAACTGTAACATGACCTGTCGACTCTTGTACTCAATACCCCGTCCAATGAAGGCAAGCATGCTGTATGCCTTCTCGACCTGCGTTGCCACCTTCAGGGTACAATGGACCTGAACTCCCAGATCTCTCTGTACATCAATTTTCCCCCAGGACTCTTCCATTGACCGTATAGTCCGGTCTTGAATTAGATCTTCCAAATTGCATCACCTCGCATTTGCCTGGATTGAACTCCATCTGCCATTTCTCTGCCCAACTCTCCAATCTATCTATATTTTGCTGTATTCTCTGACAGTCCTGCTCGCTATCTGCAACTCCAACAATCTTAGTATCATATACAAACTTGCTAATCAGACCACCTATACCTTCGTCCAGATCATTTATGTATATCACAAACAACAGTGGTCCAAGCACTGATCCCTGTGGAACACCACTAGTCACCTTTCTCCATTTTGAGACACTCCCTTCCACCACTACTCTCTGTCTACTGTTGCCCAGCCAGTTCTTTATCCATCTAGCTAATACACCCTGAACCCCATACGACTTCACTTTTTCCACCAACCTGCCATGGAAAACTTTATCAAACGCCTTACTGAAGTCCATGTATATGACATCTACAGTCCTCCCCTCATCAATTAACTTTGTCACTTCCTCAAAGAATTCTATTAGTTTGTAAGACATGACCTTCCCTGCACAAAACCATGCTGCCTATCACTGATAAGTCTATTTTCGTCCAAATATGAATAGATCCTATCCCTCAGTATCTTCTCCAACAGTTTGCCTACCACTGACGTCAAGCTCACAGGTCTATAATTCCCTGGATTATCCCTGCTACCCTTCTTAAACAAAGGGCCAACATTAGCAATTCTCCGGTCCTCTGGTACTTCACCCGTGCTCAAGGATGCTGCAAAGATATCTGTTAAGGCCCCAGCTATTTCGTCCCTCGCTTCCCTCAGTAACCTGGGATAGATCCCATCCGGACCTGGGGACTTGTCCACCTTAATGCCTTTTAGAATAACCAAAACTTCCCCCTTCCTTAGATCCCATCTGGACCTGGGGACTTGTCCACCTTAATGCCTTTTAGAATAACCAAAACTTCCCCCTTCCTTATGCCGACTTGACCTAGAGTATTTACACATCCATCCCTAGCCTCAACATCCGTCATGTCCCTCTCCTTGGTGAATACCGATGCAAAGTACTCATTAAGAATCTCACCCATTTCCTCTGACTCCACGCATAAATTCCCTCTTTTGTCTTTGAGTGGGCCAATTCCTTCTCTAGTTACCCTCTTGCTCCTTATATACGAATAAAAGGCTTTGGGGTTTTCCTTAACCCTGTTAGCCACAGATATTTCATGACCCCTTTTAGCCCTCTTTATTGCGCGTTTGAGATTTGTCCTACTTTCCCGATATTCCTCCAAGCAAATCCCCATCTGAGTTTGTCCACAGACAGCTGTGGGCTCAATGGTAGTACTCTCATTGAATTGAAAGACTGTGGATTTCTCCTCACCAGAGACTTGAGCCCATAATCTAGGTGGCTGCTGAATAAGTGCTGCAGTGTTGAAGGTGACTTTTTGATGAAATGTTAAAATGGGGGCCCATCTATCCTGTTAAGTGGACGTAAAGATTTGGTGATGCTGTTCAAAAGCAGGAACGATTTGCCCCTGTCCAGCCCATTATTTATTCCTCAAGTAATGCTGGAAATAAAATTAAAACAGAAAATGCTGGAAACACTCAGTAGGTCTGGGGCGGCATGGTGGCCACGCTAAATTGCCCCTTAATTGGAAAAATATATACAATTGGGTACTCTAAATTTATTTTTAAAATCTCAGTAGGTCTGGCAGCATCTTTGGAGTAAGAGCCGAGAGTTAACATTTCCTCCAGAGGTCACCAGAATCGCAGATGTCAGTCTTCAGCCAATACAATTCACTCAACGTGATATCAAGGAACGGCTGAAGGCACTGGATACTGCAAAGGCTATGGTCCCTGACAATATCCCGGCAATAGTACTGAAGATTTTTGCCCCAGAACTTGCCGCACCTCTCGTCAAGCTGTTCCAGTACAGCTACAACACTGGCATCTACCCGGCAATGTAGAAAGTTGACCAGGTGTGTCCTGTACACAAGAAACAGGACAAATCCAGCCCAGCCAATTAGTGCCCAATCAGTCTACTCTCTATCATCAGCAAAGTGATGGAAGGAGTCATCAACAGTGCTATCAAGCAGCACTTACTCAGCATTAACCTGCTCACAGATGCTCAGTTTGGGTTCTGCCAGGTTCCTGACCTCATTACAGCCTTGGGTTAAACATGGACAAAAGAGCTGAATGCTTGTGGCGATATAAGAGTGACTGCCCTTGACATCAAGGCAGCTTTTGACTGAGTATGGTAACAAGGAGCCCTAGCTAAGCTGGACTCAATGGGAGTCAGGGGGAAAACTATCCGCTGGTTGGAGTCACACCTGGCGCAAAGGAAGATGGTTGTGGTGGTTGGAGGTCAATCATCTCAACTCCAGGACATCACTGTAGGAGTTCCTCAGGGTAGTGTCCTAGGCCCAACCATCTTCAGCTGCTTCATCAATGACCTCACTTCCATCATAAGGTCAGAAGTGGGGATGTTTACGGATGACTGTACAATATTCAGCACCATTTGTGACTCCTCAGATGATGAAGCAGTCCATGTCCAAATACAGTAAGACACGGACAATCTCCAAGCTTGGGCTGACGAGTGGCAAGTTACATTCACGCCACACAAGTGCCAGGCAACGACCATCTCCAACAAGAGAGGATCTAACCACTGCCCCATGATATTCAATGGCATTACCATCACTAAATCCCCCACAATCAACTTCCTGGGGGTTACCATTGATCAAAAGCTTAACTGGAATGGCCACATTAATACTGTGGCTATCAGGGCAGGTCAAAGACTAGGAATCCTACGGCAAGTAACTCGCCTCCTGAGACCCCCCTCCCCCCAAAAAAAACATGTCCACCTTCTACAAGGCACAAGTCAGGAGTATAATGGAATATTCTCCACTTGCTTGGATGAGTGCAGCTCCAACAACACTCAAGAAGCTAGATGCCATCCAGGGCAAAACAGCCTGCTTGATTGCCCCCCCCCCCCCCCCCTTCCACAAACATTCAAACCCTCCACCACCGACGAACAGTGGCAGCAGCGTGTGCCATCTACAAGATGCACTGCAGTAACTTACCAAGGTTCCTTAGACAACACCTTCCAAACCCACGACCACTACCATCTAGAAGGACAAGAGCAGTAGATACCTGGGAACCCCACCACCTGGAGGTTCCCCTTCAAGTCACTCACCACCCTGACTTGGAAATATATCGTCGTTCCTTCACTGTTGCTGGGGCAACATCCTGAAACTCCCTCCATAACAGCACAGTGGGTGTACCTACACCTCGGGGACTGCAGTAGCTCGGGGACTGCAGTAGTTCAAGAAGACAAGTCGCCACCACCTTCTGAAGAGCAACTAGGGATGGGCAATAAATGCTGGCCTAACCAGCGACACCCACATCCGTAAAAATTAATATAAAAAATAATTTTGAGTCCTTGACTTCATCAAATATCATGATGAAAGATCACAGAACTGGAGCCAAAACACTTTCTCAACCATTAATACTACCAGGTCTGCTGGGTGTTTCCAGCATTTCCTGTTCTTAATTCATTACACAAGATATCTAATTGCGGTATCTTGCTGTGGAGATGCTGACTGTCGCTTTTCCCTCATTACAACAGTGACTACACTTCCTCAAAGCATCTTCATTGGCTGCAAAACTCTTTGGGATATCCTGAGGTCATAAAAGGTGCTCTTTAACTGCACGTTATTTCTTAAGCTGACATCAGCATTCTCCTGGATCCCTGTCAATGAATGAATAGCAGCAATTAGATTAGTTTCCAGAAAGCTTTCATGGCCAAGATTGATGCAGGTCGGGCAGTGGATGTTGTCTATATGGACTTCAGTAAGGCATTTGCCAAGATCCCTCATGGTAGACTAGTACAAAAGGTGAAGTCACACGGGATCAGGGGTGAGCTGGCAAGGTGGATACAGAACTGGCTAGGTCATAGAAGGCAGAGAGTAGCAATGGAAGGATGCTTTTCTAATTGGAGGGCTGTCACCAGTGGTGTTCCGCAGGGATCAGTGCTGGGACCTTTGCTGTTTGTAGTATATATAAATGATTTGGAGGAAAATGTAACTGGTCTGATTAGTAAGTTTGCAGACGACACAAAGGTTAGTGGAATTGCGGATAGCGATGAGGACTGTCAGAGGATACAGCAGGATTTAGATTGTTTGGAGACTTGGGCGGAGAGATGGCAGATGGAGTTTAATCCAGACAAATGTGAGTAATGCATTAATGCATTAAATGTGAGTAATGCATTGGAAGGTCTAATGCAGGTAGGGAATATACAGTGAATGGTAGAACCCTCAAGAGTATTGAAAGTCAGAGAGATCTAGGTGTACAGTTCAACAGGTCACTGAAAGGGGCAACACAGGTGGAGAAGGTAGTCAAGAAGGCATACGGCATGCTTGCCTTCATTGGCCGGGGCATTGAGTATAAGAATTGGCAAGTCATGTTGCAGCTGAATAGAACCTTAGTTAGGCCACACTTGGAGTATAGTGTTCAATTCTGGTCGGCACACTACCAGAAGGATGTGGAGGCTTAAGAGAGGGTATAGAAGAGATTTACCAGAATGTTGCCTGGTATGGAGGGCATTAGCTATGAGGAGTGGTTGAATAAACTCGGTTTGTTCTCATTGGAACAACGGAGGTTGAGGGGCGACCTGATAGAGGTCTACAAAATTATGAGGGGCATAGACAGAGTGGATAGTCAGAGGCTTTTCCCCAGGATAAAAGTGTCAATTACTAGGGGGCATAGGTATAAGGTGCGAGGGGCTAGATTTAGAGGAGATGCACGAGGCAAGTTTTTTTTTTTTTACACAGAGGGTAGTGGGTGCCTGGAACTCGCTGCCAGAGGAGGTGGTAGAAGCAGGGACGATAGTGACATTTAAGGGGCATCTTGACAAATACATGAATAGGATGGGAAATAGAGGGATACGGGCCCAGGAAGTGTACAAGATTTTAGTTTAGACGGGCAGCATGGTCGGCACGGGCTTGAAGGGCCGAAGGGCCTGTTCCTGTGCTGTACTTTTCTTTGTTCTTTGTTTGTTGTCGGAGGCATAAAATTCCATGAACTGAGTTGATGAAAACTGCTGTGCTTAAAATATGCATTGCAGCTAGCAGATTAATTTCTTCAGCATTAACAGGTACAAGCATTAACCCAAGATTAAAGCACGTGCAGCTGATGCTTTGATTTTGGGTTAATTCTGTACACTTGCATCCCAAATTGGTATTCCTGAAGATGTATTCATTCAGAAAACATGAAAAAGCTAACATGCGTTGAATTATACTGAAGTATGTTGGTGATTCTTTGCAATTGATCATTCAAACCAACATCTGTGGGGATTAGGTGTCATTGTTTTTTTAATGGTGAGAAGTGATACAGTACTCAAAACTATTGTTTCATACACTTAGCTGTATTTTTACTCAGTCCATTAAAGATGTTAAAATACATTAAAGTTGTTGCATTTCCTGTGAACCCTGGATGGTTTTAATTGGCAGAGGGGGTCAGAAAAGAATTTTCAAGAATATTCTTTCCTTTTTTTGGCCCTCCATAGACTCCATGGTGGAGTGAATGAGTGTGATAGTCGGTGAAGGGCAGAAATTATGGACCAACCAGTTGTTTCCTACCTGAAATGTTTATGTTTCATTGAATTTTACTTGTTTAAGTTGAATGTATGGAAATTTTAGTTGAATTCATATAAGCAATGACATTGAAGTCTTGAGATGATCTATTATTTTTTAAACTTTGGTTTGTAGAGATCCTGTATTCTTGTGTGCATTTGCACTTCAAATATAGCCTCAATATAGAGTTGAGTCTTGCTTTGCTTCAGCATTTTGTGTCTGAACACACTAGATTTACATTTATCAAGAGAGGAATTTCCACAGGGTTTCCTAATTGCCTGTTGTAACTTCAGGAGAAACTGCACAATGAGTTCAAGCAGGTAAAATTTGTGGAAATTATAAGCATTTGTTTAGGGTTGGTGGAAAGCCAAAACCAGAATGCAACAAGTGCTAAACTTGTACTGTAAATATTACCTTTGAGCAGAAGTTTATATGTTGTAATTGGACTGAAGTTTTAAACTCCAGTAATGAACAATGGCTATGTAATGACATAATTGAGTAATGAATGTTTAAATAAATATTGTGCCTTGTTTAGAATGGCATACAATTAGTGTTCTCTCTAAACTGCACAGCAATCTGATTGAACCATCAGTGAACAAACATGTCCCACACAAACTGTTCCCTTGAGATGCATGCATGCACAGTGGTGCAGCAATCTTAAAAGGACCATGATGTCCAATATGCAGGCCATGGACAGCAAAGAGAAATGAGAGGAAGGATTGCTAACAATGTAGTTGACTAGATTGCTCCCCAATGTTAATTGTGAAAATATTCTTTCCCTACGTGTTTCAGGAAATATTGCAAAATGCGCTGTTCATATTATGCTATTTCTCACATAGTGGAACAGTTGCCATGACACTCGCTTGGTGATGTTATTATTAACCTTTTTTAAAATTTGAGTTTCCTAGTAAGGTGTATTAATTCAAAATTATTTCATGAAGTTTGATTTTAATCAATCCTAATTTAGCAATTATAAAATAACATCTCTCAAATAACGTGAGGATGTAATCACATAACCAATCTTCCTTCATTTCAGCTGGTTTAGGAAGGACAGGAACCTTAATAGCCTGTTACATAATGAAACACTACAGATTCACTGCAGCAGAAGCCATAGGATGGATTAGGATATGTCGACCAGGATCTATAATCGGTCCACAGCAACACTTCTTGGAGGAGTAAGTGATAAGTTTATCTTATAATTGAAAATGTTGTGTAGTGGGTGGCACAGTGGTTAGCACTGCTGCCTCATAGTGCTGAGGACCCAGGTTCGATCCCAGCCTCGGATCACTATCCATGTGGAGTTTGCACATTCTTCCCGTGTCTGCATGAGCCTCACCCCCACAACCCGATCCCTACCACAGGCAAAATGCCAGAGTGGCACGACCAGGGTGTCCAAGTGGCACCAAGTATGCCAGGCTGGCGGCTCCTGGATGGCACCAGCAATGCCAGGGTGCAAACCTGACCAGAGGCCAACCACCCAGGGGCCTCCGATGGCCTGTAAGACTCCCAACCCCCACGGGCACAAATTAGTCCCCGTTTGTAGGGCACTAATCGGCACTCGGCTGGAGTCTCCTCGGCTAAGCCGATAGCTGTCATGAGGCCATTCGATCCGGCATCATGACAACTAAATGGGGTTTTAAACTCAACCATACGAGACTGGGTCTCGTGAGGTGTAGCAAATGTCGGGAATCCCAGGCGAGGCCTGATATCGGTGGGCGCAGCTGGGGGTGGGTTGGAGGAGAGCCAAATAGCTGCTTATGACTCTATGCAAGTAATAAGTAATGACGTATTTTGTTGTAAATTGCACAATGTTGGACTTCCGGGTGCGGCGATGACCAGCTGAGTCGCACGTTTCGTCAGCTCCCGGTGAAACGGACTTTTGGGCTCTTGATAGGAGCCCCAACGGCAATTTTGACGGCTAAAAACACTGTGCGGTAAACCAGAAGGGAATCCCCCCCTGGATACGGATGGAAAAAGGAGGAGAAAGTGGCCGGATTGCAGTGGATCCTTTAGAACAGCGGCAAGGAAGGCAAGCAAAAACCAAGATGGCGCCGGAAGGTGGCAGTTTAACATGGGGCCCTGAACAACAAGAGTTCTTGAAATGCTGTGTGGAAGAGATCAAAAAGGAAATGAAGAAAGAGCTGTTGGCCCCGATACTACAGGCGATCGAAGGGCTAAAGGAGGAACAAAAGACCCAGGAGCGGGAGCTTCGGGTCGTGAAGGCAAAGGCAGCCGAGAATGAGGACGACATACAGGGCCTGGTGGTGAAGATGGAGACGCAGGAGGCACATCAGAAACGATGTGTGGAAAGGTTGGAGGCACTGGAAAACAACGCAAGGAGGAACAACCTGAGGATTCTTGGTCTTCCTGAAGGTGTGGAGGGAGCGGACGTTGGGGCATATGTGAGCACGATGCTGCACTCGTTAATGGGAGCGGAGGCCCCGGCGGGTCCGTTGGAGGTGGAGGGAGCATACCGAGTGATGGCGCGAGGACCGAGAGCAGGAGAAATTCCCAGAGCCATAGTGGTGAGATTCCTCCGTTTTAAGGATAGAGAAATGGTCCTTAGATGGGCGAAGAAAACTCGGAGCAGTAAATGGGAGAACGCGGTGATCCGCGTTTATCAAGACTGGAGTGCGGAGGTGGCGAGAAGGAGGGCGAGCTTTAATCGGGCCAAGGCGGTACTTCATAAAAAGAAAAAATTTGGAATGCTGCAACTGGCAAGACTGTGGGTCACATATCGAGGGAGGCACCACTATTTTGAGACGGCGGATAAACGTGGACTTTTATTGTGGAAGAAAAACTGGAATGAGCGGGTTATTAAAAAGAACGTTTGAACAAAGTGGTGGGGCGAATGTGAGGGGCAAAGAGGGGGGTTAAAAAGGGGGGAAAGAGGAGTTTTATGTACTAATCCTGCGATGTGGTAACTTTTCTCTCTCCCACAGGTGGTGATGGGGGGAGGAGTGGAGGTGGAGGAGATGGGGAGTTGGCCATTGGGGGCGGGGCCAAGGGAGAAGCGCGGGCTTGGTTCCCGCGCTATGATAATCATGGCGGGAATAAAGAAGCAGGAAGGAGGGGGCGTCGCACGGTGCGAGCCGAGGTCACGGGGGAAGCCGAGGTCGGCCAGAGTTTGCTGACTTCTGGGAGCAACATGGGGGGAGTAATTACGCTAGCGGGGGATCTAGCGGGGGGGAGGGGGGAATTACTGGGTTGCTGCTGCTGGGGAGAGGGGGGAGCTGGTATGGGAGAGGATGGGCGGGGGGGCACCGCCTGGGGGAGATACAGTTGCGTGGGAACCGGGTGAGGAGCTGGAAAAAGGTGATGGCTAATCGACAAAGGGGGGGGGGGGGGGGTAGGTAGGAAGGAAGCCCCCCAACTCGGCTGATCACGTGGAACGTGAGAGGGCTGAACGGGCCGATAAAGAGGGCACGGGTACTCGCACACCTTAAGAAACTTAAGGCAGATGTGGTTATGTTACAGGGAACGCACCTGAAACTGATAGACCAGGTTAGGCTACGCAAAGGATGGGTGGGGCAGGTGTTCCATTCGGGGCTAGATGCGAAAAACAGGGGGGTGGCTATATTAGTGGGGAAGCGGGTAATGTTCGAGGCAAAGACTATAGTGGCGGATAACGGGGGCAGATACGTGATGGTGAGTGGCAAACTACAGGGGGAGACGGTGGTTTTGGTAAATGTATATGCCCCGAACTGGGATGATGCCAATTTTATGAGGCGGATGCTAGGACGCATTCCGGACCTAGAGATGGGAAAGCTGATAATGGGGGGAGATTTTAATACGGTGTTGGAACCAGGGCTGGATAGGTCGAAGTCCAGGACTGGAAGGAGGCCGGCAGCAGCCAAGGTACTTAAAGATTTTATGGAGCAGATGGGAGGTGTAGACCCGTGGAGATTTAGCAGACCTAGGAGTAAGGAGTTCTCGTTTTTCCCCTATGTCCATAAAGTCTACTCGCGATAGACTTTTTTGTGCTGGGTAGGGCATTGATCCCGAAGGTGAGGGGAACGGCTATAGCCATTTCGGATCACGCTCCACACTGGGTGGACTTGGAGATAGGGGAGGAAACAGGAGGGCGCCCACCCTGGAGAATGGACATGGGACTAATGGCAGATGAGGGGGTGTGTCTAAGGGTGAGGGGGTGCATTGAAAAGTACTTGGAACTCAATGATAATGGGGAGGTCCAGGTGGGAGTGGTCTGGGAGGCGTTGAAGGCGGTGGTTAGAGGGGAGCTGATATCAATAAGGGCACATAAAGGGAAGCAGGAGAGTAAGGAACGGGAGCGGTTGCTGCAAGAACTTTTGAGGGTGGACAGACAATATGCGGAAGCACCGGAGGAGGGACTGTACAGGGAAAGGCAAAGGCTACATGTAGAATTTGACTTGCTGACTATGGGCACTGCAGAGGCACAATGGAGGAAGGCACGGTGTACAGTACGAATATGGGGAGAAGGCGAGCAGGTTGCTGGCACACCAATTGAGGAAAAGGGGAGCAGCGAGGGAAATAGGGGGAGTGAGGGATGAGGAAGGAGAGATGGAGCGGGGAGCGGAGAGAGTGAATGGAGTGTTCAAGACATTTTATATAAAAAATTATATGAAGCTCAACCCCCGGATGGGAGGGAGAGAATGATGGGCTTCTTGGATCGGCTGGAATTTCCCAAGGTGGAAGAGCAGAAAAGGGTGGGACTGGGAGCACAGATCGAGGTAGAAGAAGTGGTGAAAGGAATTAGGAGCATGCAGGCGGGAAAGGCCCCGGGACCGGATGGATTCCCAGTCGAATTCTATAGAAAATATGTGGACTTGCTCGCCCCGGTACTGACGAGGACCTTTAATGAGGCAAAGGAAAGGGGACAACTGCCCCCGACTATGTCTGAAGCAACGATATCGCTTCTCTTAAAGAAGGAAAAGGACCCGCTACAATGCGGGTCCTATAGACCTATTTCCCTCCTAAATGTAGATGCCAAGATCCTGGCCAAGGTAATGGCAATGAGAATAGAGGAATGTGTCCCGGGGGTGGTCCACGAGGACCAAACTGGGTTTGTGAAGGGGAGACAGCTGAACACGAATATACGTGTTCAGCTGTCTCCCCTTCACAAACCCAGTTTGGTCCTCGTGGACCACCCCCGGGACACATTCCTTTATTCTCATTGCCATTACCTTGGCCAGGATCTTGGCATCTACATTTAGGAGGGAAATAGGTCTATAGGACCCGCATTGTAGCGGGTCCTTTTCCTTCTTTAAGAGAAGCGATATCGTCGTTAGGGGTAATGATGATGGCCCCACCAGAGGGAGAAACGGAGATAGTAGTGGCGATGGATGCCGAGAAAGCATTTGATAGAGTGGAGTGGGATTATTTGTGGGAGGTGTTGAGGAGATTTGGTTTTGGAGAGGGGTATGTTAGATGGGTGCAGCTGTTGTATAGGGCCCCAATGGCGAGCGTGGTCACGAATGGACGGGGATCTGCATATTTCCGGCTCCATAGAGGGACAAGGCAGGGATGCCCTCTGTCCCCATTATTGTTTGCACTGGCGATTGAGCCCCTGGCGATAGCGTTGAGGGGTTCCAAGAAGTGGAGGGGAGTACTTAGGGGAGGAGGAGAACACCGGGTATCTTTGTATGCGGACGATTTGCTACTATACAAATAGCAGGACCCGGCGGAGGGGATGCCAGAAATAATGCGGATACTTGGGGAGTTTGGGGATTTTTCAGGGTATAAATTGAACATGGGGAAAAGTGAGTTGTTTGTGGTGCATCCAGGGGAGCAGAGTAGAGAAATAGAGGACCTACCGTTGAGGAAGGTAACAAGGGACTTTCGTTACCTGGGGATCCAGATAGCTAAGAATTGGGGCACATTGCATAGGTTAAATTTAACGCGGTTGGTGGAACAGATGGAGGAGGATTTCAAGAGATGGGATATGGTATCCCTGTCACTGGCAGGGAGGGTGCAGGCGGTTAAGATGGTGGTCCTCCCAAGATTCCTCTTTGTGTTTCAGTGCCTCCCGGTGGTGATCACAAAGGCTTTTTTAAAAAGGATTGAAAAGAGCATCATGGGTTGTGTGTGGGCCGGGAAGACCCGGAGAGTGAGGAAGGGATTCTTACAGCGTAGCAGGGATAGGGGGGGGCTGGCACTACCGAGCCTAAGTGAGTATTATTGGGCCGCTAATATTTCAATGGTGAGTAAGTGGATGGGAGAGGAGGAGGGAGCGGCGTGGAAGAGATTAGAGAGGGCGTCCTGTAGGGGGACTAGCCTACAGGCTATGGTGACAGCCCCATTGCCGTTCTCACCGAGGAACTACACCACAAGCCCGGTGGTGGTGGCTACACTGAAGATTTGGGGACAGTGGAGACGGCATAGGGGAAAGACTGGAGCCTTGGGGGGGTCCCCGATAAGAAACAATCATAGGTTTGCCCCGGGGGGAATGGATGGGGGATATGGAATGTGGCAAAGAGCAGGAATAACGCAACTGAAAGATCTGTTTGTGGATGGGAAGTTCGCGAGTCTGGGAGCGCTGACCGAGAAATATGGGTTGCCCCAAGGGAATGCGTTCAGGTATATGCAACTGAGGGCTTTTGCGAGGCAACAGGTGAGGGAATTCCCGCAGCTCCCGACGCATGAGGTGCAGGACAGAGTGATCTCAAAGACATGGGTGGGGGATGGTAAGGTGTCAGATATATATAGGGAAATGAGGGACGAAGGGGAGACTATGGTAGATGAACTAAAAGGGAAATGGGAAGAAGAGCTGGGGGAGGAGATCGAGGAGGGGCTGTGGGCAGATGCCCTAAGCAGGGTAAACTCGTCGTCCTCGTGTGCCAGGCTAAGCCTGATTCAGTTTCAGGTATTACACAGGGTGCATATGACTCGAGCACGGCTCAGTAAATTTTTTGGGGTGGAGGATAGGTGTGCGAGGTGCTCGAGAAGCCCAGCGAATCATACCCATATGTTTTGGTCATGCCCGGCACTACAGGGGTTTTGGATGGGGGTGACAAAGGTGCTTTCAAAAGTAGTAGGAGTCCGGGTCGAACCAAGCTGGGGGTTGGCTATATTTGGAGTTGCACAAGAGCCGGGAGTGCAGGAGGCGAGAGAGGCCGATGTTTTGGCCTTTGCGTCCCTAGTAGCCCGGTAATGTGGAAAGAAGCCAAGCCCCCGGGGGTGGAGACCTGCATAAATGACATGGCGGGGTTTATAAAGGTAGAGCGGATTAAGTTCGTCCTAAGGGGGTCGGCTCAAGGGTTCACCAGGTGGTGGCAACCGTTCGTCGAATACCTCGCAGAAAGATAGACGGAATGGAAAAAAAGAAGGCAGCAGCAGCAGCCCAGGATCGGGGGGTGGGGGGGGGGAAGGAGGAACCAGAAGGACTCTCAGGGTTGTTAATATATACTGTATAGTATGTATAGGTCGTTGCTACAGATAATTATATATTGGACTGTTAAATTATATTTTTGGAGAGTGTTACTTGTGACAAGGCAGTTGCCAATTAGGGCTAGTTTTCATTTTTGTTATTTATTATTTATTCATTTTTTGTTTATAAAATAGGTCATTGTTATTTGTGTTGTTATAATATTGTGTAAAGGATGCACAATGTACTGTGTTGGTTGACCAAAAATTTTCAATAAAATATTTAATTTAAAAAAAAAAAATTGCACAATGTTTTTTTTTAAATTTAGAATACCCAATTAATTTTTTTCCAATTAAGGGTCAATTTAGCATGGCCAATCCACCTACCCTGCACATCTTTTGGGTTGTGGGGGCGAAACCCACGCAAACACTGGGAGAATGTGCAAACTCCACACGGACATTGACCCTGAGCCGGGATCGAACCTGGGACCTCAGCGCCGTGAGGCCACAGTGCTAACCCACTGCGCCACCGTGCTGCCCTAATTGCACAATGTTGTTCGGTTAGGCAAAGCCTTTTTATTTGTCAAACAATTGTGCAAGTCTTTGAAAGTATTTAAAAGGGGTAATGTAAGAAAAACTTTTCTTTCCTGCGTTCTACTTTCATAACAAAGGGTGAACTTTATGGCCGTCGAAACTGATATTTTGTCCTATTTTAACTCGTTCTTAAGACTTTTTATGACTTCCTGACACATTTAAGGAGAAAGGTGACAGACAAGTCAGCATATTGACCTTGACAGGAAATTAGTGTTTCTAGTAATTTTTTTGGACATAGTGCAGTTCTTTAATACCAAAAGAGTTTTGCATTCTAGAAGCGGCTGTTCCAATGTTTCAGTTGGATTTTGAAGATGCCACAATTTGACCATACCGTCTAACCTAACATTCTTCCCCCCCCCCATCAACACCACCAAAATAAATTTCCCTGACTAAACTGGTTGTTCACCTTCTTGTCGGCTTGTGGGTATTGCTAGTGCAGAAAGGCTGCAATTTTCAAAGTGTTTTGAGACTTTTGTTATCGTTGATTTATAAATGCAGGTGTTTATATCTTTTTATAACGTTTACTTTATTGAAGTGTTAAGTCAACTTTTCATGTTAGTTTCATCCTATTTTCCCTTTTCCATTACAGAACAATTAAAAGTGTGCATGCTTTTAAAATAAAAATTGTCCAAACAGTGGCAAAATTGTCCAAACAGTGGCATTCTCCCAATTTGAGTGAGTGATAACTGCATAACTGATCAATTGGGAGTGAGCTGAATTAACTAAAATCAATACTCCCTCCTTTCAGTTGCTCCTGAAATTGATCCAGCCATTTGTGCGAATTGTGATTAAAATACACCCTACCACTTAGTAACAGACAAAAATGTATGGGACATTTAACACCTAAAATCAGTGAAGTTTTAATATATTTAATATTTTCTGCCTTGATCAACTGAAGTCTGTGAAATCAGCAAGCCAAATTCACCAAGGCAATCTTTTAAGACGGAGGTAGATTCTGGTTCGGCAAGGCAATCAAAGATTATCGAGAGTAAACGGGGAATGTGGAGCGTAAACATATCAGCCACGATATTAAATGGTGGAGCAGGCTCGAGGGGCCAAATTTCTATATTTGTAACATGGCTACAGAAAGATTTATTAACATGGAGGTGTACAGTTCAAAAATAGTGTTTTCAGTGTGACTCCTTGCAACAGAAATTGCAACCTAGAACTGTTAACTGTGAACCCATGCATTTCAGTTGTTGTTGGGAATACATTGGGACGGTTGGAGTGTTTACATGACTGTTTACGGGACAGAATCCTAAACTTGGTAAATAAATAATGGTAACTTAATAACTTGTGTGTTTCTATTTTGGTTCAGCATTCTAATTACATTTTCTGCTCAGTGGTGATTGGACATCGGGGCAGCGTGGTGGCACAGTGGTTAGCACTGCTGCCTCATGGCGCCGAGGACCGAAGTTTGACCCCAGGTCACTGTCCGTGTGGAGTTTGCACATTCTCCCTGTGCTGCGTGAGTCTCACCCCCACAACCCAAAGATGTGCAGGGTAGGTGAATTGGCCATGCTAAATTGCCCTTTAATTGAAAAAAAAGTGGTGACTGGACATTTTAATAGTTAACCTCTTAAGTCTCTCAACTTTACCCTTGGCTATTTTAACACCATTCACGGAACAAATGTTACTTTTCATGTTAAATTATACATAATATTATTCTGCCCACCAGCTATTTTATCTAACTTATTTTCTATGTCTCTGTCAGTGCCTCCAATTCAGTATCTCTCCCAAGTTTGCTTTCCTCTAATTTCATTAACTCATATTGATCCTGATTTTTTTATATTCCTGAATATAAAATTAGAAACATTTGAAACCTCAAGATTAATCTTGTAAAGACTTCATCCCAATTCCCAAAGAAATCCACTCCACCTCTGACATTGTTCACCTAACATGACTGCTGTTTCCTTCCAAGTGCACTCAACATTTTAAAAACTAATCTCGGGTACTTGTCACCCGCCGTGTTAAGATTGCATGATATTTCCTAGACCTCTGTAGCAGGGCCAGATCATGATGCAGCAAAGCAACATAGTTAAGACCTGCTCCTTAAGTTTGCTCTGAGTTCTGTATAGTGTATTTAGTCATGTATCGAAAACTCAAGTGTTTGCTAAAGAGAATTATAGTAAGAAGTCTTACAACACCAGGTTAAAGTCCAACAGGTTTGTTTCGATGTCACTAGCTTTCGGAGCGCTGCTCCTTCCTCAGGTGAATGAAGATGTATGTTCCAGAAACATATATATAGACAGATTCAAAGATGCCAGACAATGCTTGGAATGCGAGCATTAGCAGGTGATTAAATCTTTACAGATCCAGAGATGGGGTAACCCCAGGTTAAAGAGGTGTGAATTGTGTCAAGCCAGGACAGTTGGTAGGATTTCGCAGGCCAGCTGGTGGGGGATGAATGTAATGCGACATGAATCCCAGGTCCCGGTTGAGGCCGCACTCATGTGTGCAGAACAAGATGAACATCTTGCCAAGGTCATCCCCACACCCCCACTACTTGCCTTCAAACAACTGCGCAACCTCAAACAAACCATTGTTTGCAGCAAACTACCCAGCCTTCAGAACAGTGACCACGACACCACACAACCCTGCCATGGCAATCTCTGCAAGACGTGCCAGATCATCGACATGGATACCACTATTACACGTGAGAACACCACCCACCAGGTACGCGGTACAAACTCGTGCGACTCGGCCAACGTTGTCTACCTCATACGCTGCAGGAAAGGATGTCCCGAAGCGTAGTACATTGGCGAGACCATGCAGACGCTGCGACAATGAATGAATGACATCGCGCGACAATCCCCAGGCAGGAATGTTCCCTTCCAGTCGGGGAACACTTCAGCAGTCAAGGGCATTCAGCCTCTGATCTCCGGGTAAGCGTTCTCCAAGGTGGCCTTCAGGCCGCGCGACAACGCAGAATCGCCGAGCAGAAGCTTATAGCCAAGTTCCGCACACACAAGTGCGGCCTCAACCGGGACCTGGGATTCATGTCGCATTACATTCATCCCCCACCATCTGGCCTGCAAAATCCTACCAACTGTCCTGACTTGACACAATTCACACCTCTTTAACCTGGGGTTACCCCATCTCTGGATCTGTAAAGATTTAATCACCTGCTAATGCTCGCATTCCAAGCATTGAATCCAAGAATCTGTCTATATATATATATATATATATATATATTATATATATATATATATATATAAAACATACCTCTTCATTCACCTGAGGAAGGAGCAGCGCTCCGAAAGCTAGTGACGTCGAAACAAACCTGTTGGACTTTAACCTGGTGTTGTAAGACTTCTTACTGTGCTCACCCCAGCCCAACGCCGGCATCTCCACATCAAAGAGAATTATGGTATTAATGAAAGTGCTGCTACCATACACATGACTCTGGCACTTTATTTGGAGGCATCCTTTGTATTAAAGTGTATTTGAAAGGTTTCTCTATGGCAATAAATTGTCAAGCGTGTTTTTTTTTTTTACATTTAATGCAATGACCTTGCCTTCACAGACTGGTGTCTTCTACTGTATTTTAGTTTTAAATGATGACTATCTTAATAAATATCTCCAGCATAAAATGCTGGTTTCAAATATTCTGTGGAATGCAAAATCTTGGGACATAAATGAAAAAATGGAAAACTGTGGTAAAGATTTCTTAAATTTTTTACAGTGCAAAAATCAATGTGAATCACACTGTCTAGCAATTTTCTGTGAAACTACTTATGGATATGTATTGCATTGTAGCATGCAGTGGGGGAGGGAAGAGTAATGTGGTATCGTGATTGGGTTACAAACAGGTCCTTTCAGGTTAATTTTCCAGCTGGATGTTTAATGATCTCATCGGCCTAATTCCTTGTATTGTGTTTTCCTTGGGCTCTGTAACTGCACTAAAATATGGCAAGTTGTCAAAGGATTTGTGGAATTTTTAAAAAAAGGACATCCTATGACTTTTTAATAGTGATTTGTAGTACTTTACATGTCATGTTTTGTCTAGCATCAATTCACATGCATTTATTTGGTTTCAGCATTTCCTTATCATTTGGTTCAATTTCTAAATTCTCTCATTTTTAATTTTAATATATTACATAATTTAAGCATTAAGGTAAATTGTACATTGTTTTAGTTATTAACTGCCTGAATTACTGTGTTCTCAGTAATTGCCTAAAATACCAGAATTGAGGTTTTAAATGTATCAGTGCTAGTACCTAACCGTTCTATTTTCAGGTACAGTTGAAAAGTTTCTTAAGACTATGAAAATTGCAGTCAGCAAGCTGAATTTCTTTGTTGTGCACTCTATGTTCTGGACTTGACATCTTTAAGATTGGAAACCTGGTGGTTAGCCACTGTTTTATGGTAACATGTTCTTAATCTGTTCTCAAATTTTGCCCTATATATGACCATTTGTAAAAGTGGTAAATTTGGCTGGAAAGAACTTGGAAATATTTATGTTTGACTTGATTTTTGTTTAATGCTGTTTACTGGTTTGAGTTCTGTGGAAAATTTGAATATTGCAATCTACTCGAGGTTCATTTTTAAAAATCTCTTTACTTTCATCCTGCTATCTTACATTTTAGAAGACAAGCACAGCCTCCCTCTTATCCTAAATGCTCTGTGCAAATAGTTTGGATGCGTAGTTTTGTCACTTAACAAAAAAAAAAATGGGTTGTTGTTTGGCGTGGGCATCTAACCTACTATTGTCACGATACCAGCTGATACTATTGGACAGTCAGTCGCAAAATGGAACGCTGGCTCAATAGACTGGCTTTTAATTTTAAAAAAATATATGGATGAACAGTCACAGGATTAACTTTTGACAAATGAATAAAACATTACTTTTTACATGAAAAAGATTGACTATAATATGCTCCTTCACCCCACCTACATCATCAAAGATGTACACAGATTTTTCATGTTCTCAGTAGATACACAGTCCATGTAAACCAACAGGCCAGTTATGGTCAGCGACACCACACTCTGAAACCAAGTGGCAGATGCCACCGAATAGCACTTATGCGCAACTCTTCTACCCCCCCCCCCCCCCCACACACACACACACAAAAGGTGCTTGTCACACTTGCCAACCAGTCTCACTGAAACTCTGGAAACATTTGTGTGGAAGTGCTTGAAGAATGCACGTTTAAATCTTCTCCCACACATTACTTTCTTTCAGGTGCATTCACCACAGATCTACTTCCAGAATTTCAATCTCCTCTTCCTCTTCCTCTGTCCTCGATGGCCACGTGCATTCAAGCTTCCACACAATCTTGTGTGCTCCTAGCTGCGCCAATAGAACACTTCACAGGCTGTGTTCAAGTGTCACCAACCTTAGGATCACTTCAGATGTCTGGCTTCTTGGCTTCAGTGAACAGTAGTTATTCAGATTCTAGTTCTTTGTCCTTCATTCTATCTGGGACTTATCCTTTTTATTTCCTGGTTTCTAGAACTATCTTCAGTTTCTGAGACTTGCCTTCTGTCCCTTACTCCATTGCCCTGCTTATTGTGTTGGCAGTTTTCTGTGAGAGCTGCTTTCTGCTCGGGCACCTGGTTCCAACTGAACCACAAGTGCTTTATGTTTTTCAGTGTGAGCCCCTGGCTGTCTAACAGGGGCTAGCAGCCTAGTCTGTCTTTAAATCCTGTTTGTTTTCAGTTGTGAGCCCTTTGTGACAAAAACCCAGACAAGCAGGCACCTTTGGTTACCATGAAGCTAACCAAAATTTCAATCTTTCTTACACACAGACATCAAATTAAACTTAAGCTATGCCTTGTTTCTACTACCCACAAATATGGATTGCTTAAAACTACCTCAGTTTCCTGACACTATATATCTGGAGCAAAACTATATTTTGCTGCTGGAAACTGCTTTGCTTAACATCGCTTTGAGTTATGTTCCGTTACTCTGGCATGTTGTGACAATGATATATTGTATCAAGAAACTCTGATTTGTCTCTACTGCAAGTTATTTGACCAAGAGAATGTGGCCTAATGTATTGCCGTATTTCATTAGGCGCATTTGTGTTTCTTAATTTTCACACTTAAATTTCCTAATTTTCTTCAACATTGTATCGTTTGAATATTGCAGATAATTGCACATTAATTTTTCCCCTCTAATTAAAAAAAAATCAATTCTGAGAAGCAACCTGTGCATGTAAGCATTCTAAAAGAAATTTAATCCATTATGAGCTTCAAACAATTTTGACTGCATATTAATCTCCCATTTGTTCCATTACAGTCTGATTTTGGTCATATGCTTCAGATTCTGTTCTATTTGCATCAAAGGCACCATCCCATGGCCATCCCCTTTCAATTAACTTTGTTACCTTGATAATATGCCCCCTCGTGCTCTGGTGCGCTGAGAAGTATTCAGATGTTGGAGTGAATCTTCCTCTGGGTTCTGAAACTAGTCCATCACCACTATAATTAATAATTGTTAGTGCAAGACATACCTTTTGTATCTTGTGCATTATCAATTTAATGTAACTACCAAATCAAGAGAAATAGGTGGGCATTCTGCACGGAGTTGTGGAAGAGATGAGAGAAGGTAGCCTGCTTGTTGAGAAATTGTCCTAATCCTCCATTCATTTATCCCTGGTGGTAACTACGCTTGATCCTTGCCTGTATACATTTTAGAATTGTTCAGAGTCTCCAGACTGCTGTTTCTCATTCTAACTTAAATAGAGAGCTATGGAAATACCAAATTATATTTATGTAACTTCTTTCTCTTCTTTGCTGCTTCCACTTTCTAGGTGTGAGTATCAGTGATGCACCTTTGCACAACGGTGGTTATTGCCTGTTTAATGTCACCTACATACATGCCTCTTGAGTGGTCATAAATCTGTTTTTCCCTTTCTCAGCAATGGTTTAACTTTATCTGCTTCACATCCCATCTGCTTTTCCTTTACCTAAAGACTAAAGAATATATGAACATGCAGATCAGAAAAAGATGTGAGAAAATAAGTAGGTGAATTGGGAAGCAAAAGAGATTGCTTCATGATAGCGGATCCTTCTTGTAGAATTTTTAAGAAGGGAAAGACGCACCAGCAAACCTGATACCAAACAAATGGCTTTCTGTATCATCCATATGTTTTGTATGTCCCGAACTGCTCAACTTGGCAGAAACATATGTATCATGATGTTGGGGGAAAAGGCCAAATTTTACATATTCTGGGAAGAAAGAAATCTTCGTCATTTGCTACCGAATTGAAGCACTTATGCACGTGATTAGTGACTTTGTTGTCTCATTTGTCTGACTAATTTATATTTCTCATGGATGCAGATTGGATATAGTCAGCTCAGCAGCTTTTTTCTGCAGAATACTGTAGAAAGGTATTGATTAATTTTATTGTCAGGAACCTTTCAGTTGAGCATATCAAACACAACTAAATTCATAGTAAATGAAGATGGCTGTCAATTTCTCCCCTTTGATTTACTGGTGAGAAACATGATTTGGTTCTATAAAAATAAGTAATTAAAAGTTTGGGTTGTTGCCCCTTCTCACCTACAAAGAAGCACAGTTAAAATATGAAGAACCATTTAAAAACATGCATTTCTTGCCATTTGTTTAAGCAATTCTGCATTCCCAAAATTCCAGAGAAGGAAATTAATGGCAGAGTTGTAAAAGTTAACCTAGCAATTAAATAGCATTACATCCTGAGTTGCCAAATACAGTTGTGCATATAAGACATCAGGATGGATAGTTGAAGCACTCGTATGGATGAGACAAAAAAAAACAACATTACGTTTACTTGCTGTTTTACCATCACAAGCATGCTCTAGACAGAAGTGTGCAGTTAATAGATGTCAGAACAGTATTCCTCAAGAGAAAGTGGAGTATTTTGAGTCATCATTACAGCAGGAAATGAAAACAGAAACTATCTAAATTCATCTAAGCAAAACCTCTGTTCAAGAAAAGAGCAGTACTGCAAAGCTTAAACCATTAACATCCATATAAACATGTAACTGGTCTAAAGGTAACTTATTTCCAAGTTCTCTTCCAACAGACTCTACCAGTTTGACAGACTCTACCAATTTGGCACATAACCACCACAGTGGAAGACCGCAACAAGGATCTGAGAAATGCCAGTTCCAGAATATGAAGAGCACAACATTCCGAAGTTTGAGGCTTGCTGACTGCAGTTTCCACAGGCAAATTTTGTAACCAATCTGAGTCTCCTAAATGCTGCAAGGAATATAGTTAAATCAATAGAAATGAAAATTAAAAAGTAAATCCAAGTTCAAAATCTCAATTCTGCTGTGGTGCTGTGCATTTGCCGAAATGTCTAGTGCTGTGGATATGCTGAAAATTACTAGTGGTTCCACTTATTTGAAGGTTGATCTCATGGTAGTGATATTTGTGTAAGCTATTATTTATTACTTACAGCTTACAAAAGACTAAGCTTGAATATTTTTAGTGCTGGTACGATACTTATCCAAAGGATAATGTACACCTGTTAATTTCTTGGGGTAATCCCTCCTCTTTCCCTTAATGTTGAGCATGCCTTCCTAGACCCTACAGCACACACAATGCAATGTAATACATTCATTCCAGTTATGTAGCTGCACAGAAGTCATCCAGCTACTCCCCCACCCAAGTGTATGCAAAATGACTTCCGCAAATACAGGTATGCTTATCTAATCTGTGTGCTAATCACTGTTTATTAGTCTACAATGGACCCAGACATGAAGCAAGGAGACCCCAGTGGTGAAAAGCTTTGGAAACCATGAGCCTAAAAAGTCACTTGTGACTTGCAGTGCTGCACTTGCCATGTATCATGCCTTCAATTGCTCATTACTGTATCCCAAAATATTAAATTGGGTAATGAAATGCTTCATGAAACTATTCTTTTCAGAGATGCTATCAAATTCTTATTACTTCATATTTCTGATGGAGGATATTGCTTTTCTTTTATAATTCCAAGCAGTATGTTGTGAGATAACTGAAGGGATCTTCCACTAAATATTTGTTCCAAGTAGGTTGTTAGAACATGATTTGAGTAACTGATGTAGGTTTGCCATTTTAAAATAATGTTAGCTGGCACAGGTGTGGTGATCACTGTAAATCGTGGTAACTATTCCATTTTAAAATTGCCTCTACTGCAAATCAATCATTTATTTAATTCTTATCCATATGTTAATCCCTTGGTGCGATGGGCACTATTGCATCTGTTCTGATTTGGGGCAGCTCGGTAGCACAAGTGGATAGTACTGTGGCTTCACAGCGCCAGGGTCCCAAGTTCGATTCCCCGCTGGGTCACTGTCTGTGCGGAGTCTACAGTTTCTCCCCGTGTCTGCGTGGGTTTCCTCCGGGTGCTCGGGTTTCCTCCCAAGGTCCAAAGACATGCAGGTTAGGTGGATTGGCCATGATAAATTGCCCTTTGTGACTAAGAAAGGTTAGTGGGGGTTACGGGGATAGGGTGGAAGTGAGGGCTTAAGTGGGTCATGAGATTTGATGGGCCGAATGGCCTCCTTCTGCACTGGATGTTCTATGTATGATCATATATGGGGTTTGATAAATTATTCCATAGAAATTTAAATATTCCAGGAAAATAGCATTGCCTCTAAATGCATGCACAGCCATGCAGATGAATAATGTGAGATTGACTATATTTTAAATGGAATCTATAGGGCAGATACTGCCTTTTTAAACTTGAGAAACAAAGGTAAAGAACAACAATAAAAATTCAGCATTGGCAATTTATCTAGTTTTCTAAATTTGATGTCTCTGAAATCTGCTGTGTAAACTAGTTTTTATGGGAAATATCCATCACAAAAGCGACCCTTTTAGCTGATGCTATCTTGGAATTATGAGGTGTTGCAAGTTTTCTAATGCACAATACCCACCATTATATTAACTGCCATGCAGAGTATTCCACTGCCCTTCATATAAAGTGCTTTCTGAAAACAACTTTTCTATTCACTAAAAGTACAAAAAACGTCCCCCAAAAATGGTGTAATCCAATAAAATAGTATAATTCACAATAAGATTAATTATATATACCAAATTACCTTCTGAGACTTTTAAATGCCGCCTCATTTTTTTTAACTTAAGGCTTTTACCCGTTGTAAATAATCTGGGTTCAAACTTGACTGAATTTCGATTCTGCAACACATCCGCTTAAGATGCAGCAGTACCTTTCAGTAGTTTCCAGATTTTCAAACTTATTTGAAGATGAGCTCGAGAATTCTTTCAATTTTTAAAAATTAATTTAAAAGATTTTCTTTTTTTAAGAAAAACTGGTAAGAGAGGATGGCACAGTGGTTAGCACTGCTGCCTCACAGCGTCAGGGACCAAGTTCGATTCCGGCCTTGGGTGAGTGTGTGGATTTTGCACGGTCTCCCCTGTCTGCGTGGGTTTCCTCTGGGTGCACGGTTTACTTCCAGTCCAAAAATGTGCAGGTTAGGTGGATTGGCCATGATCAATGCATAGGGGTACGGTGATAGGGCGGGGACAACGGGGCTAGGTAGAGTGCTCTTTTGCAGGGTCAGTGGTCACTTGATGGGCCAAATGGTCTCCTCCTGCGCTGCAGGAAGTCTATGGACTAATTAGAAATTGCAAATTTCACATAGCACCTTGCATTAAAGTAAATGTACTTATATATAGTAGAGCAGTATTGCATTGAAATAGAATTTTTTGAGGGTTAACTAATCACCTTCCTGTCTAAAGGGCCCTAGATGACAACTACAAAACTTTAAAAAAGATCGGGGAGGCCTTACTATCTGTTTTTAGAGTATGCTCGACTTAGAACAGAACTCTCTGGGCACGAGTGTGCAATTCTGTTATGCCCAATTTTATTGGCTGAAGTTTAGGTCTTGATAGCTGCATTTATAAATCTTCGTTCCAAATCTTTGAACTTTTGTTTTAGAGCAATGACCTTTCCTGTTTCTGTGTTGCATATGATACTTGTGTGGCACTTTTGTGGCTTTGAATGGAGTCTGAAAACAGTTGAATCAAATGTGACTTTCAGCAGTATTTGATATTTATCTGTTCTGCACCATTTTTTAGTAACCGGCTTGTTTGTGATTTGGGCACTGCCAACTTTTAGCGAGGTTACTGATCTTGGAGATTTATACTACAACTGTGCTCTTTTTTTTTTTTGAACATATAGTTCAAAAACACTATGCCATGTACTGTATCTGGTACAAAAGAATCTCTGCAACCCAAATGAAATGTGTGAACATAATTATGAAAATGAGTCAAAGTTGTCTTCAAATGATGACTGTGCAGCGAGTAACATTTTTAAAAAGTTAGCTCTTAAACTTTGAATAATTCCAGAATCACTGCAAGTATATGAGAGCACCACATCACCAATCCAGTAAGACTTTTCCAGCAAGATGAGCCACCCTAAAACTCAAAAGGTTAAAATTTGTTAGTGTGTGTGGGATTTCTGCCCATGTCTGTTTAATCGCTATAAGATCATGCAGTTTTACTTCTGACCTTTAAATGCAAAAGTCTGAATAATAATGAGAACCAATTTTGACCCCTTAATTTGTCTCCAGGAAGCAAGGCCACATGTGGCTCGAAGGTGATATTTATAGGTCCTTGAAAAAACGGCAGAGTACAGATAAAGAATGCACTGGATTATCCCGGATCATTTCTGGTATTGACAGTCTCTCTCTTGGTGGGAACATGAAAGTGCACTCCATCGACAAGACAATAGAGGTAAGGATGTTCATATCACAATCACAAGCTTGACATTCCTACTGTCTGCAAGGAGAGGTGGTGGCATAGTGGTATTATCATCGGACTAGTAATTCAAAGTTCCAGGGTAATGCTTTGGGGTCCCAGGTTTGAATCCCCCCACCCCCCCCGTGGCAGATGGTGAAATTTGAATTCAATAAAAATCTGGATTTAAAAATCTAATAATGACCAAGGAGCCACTGCTGATTGTCATAAAACCCATCTGGTTTACTAATGTCTTTCAGGGAATCTGTGGTCCTTACCCTGTCTAGTCTGCATGAGACTCCAGACCCACACAGCGATGCGGTTGACTCTTAACTGCCCCCCCCACGGAAATGGCTGAGCAAGCCACTCAGTTCAAGGGCAATTAGGGATGGGCGACAAATGCTGACCCAACCAGCAATGTCCACATTCCAAGAACTAATTTTTAAAAAAAAATTAATACTTGAAGCTGACCCTCTGCAATGTTGTATTTCAAGAAAACCTGTATCTTGGCAAACTGTGTATATAGGATTTCTGCCACTTCAACTGCAACAACCCATTTGATTTTATTTGTTTTGAGATGTGTAATGTTGACCAGGCCAAGTGTCAGTGGGCTGCCACCTTGATTACACTTTTTTTCCCAAGTGATTGGTTTGCTAGGCAATAAGTGTGGAATTAATGCCTCCCCTGTGGCATTCAAGTCTAGATATGGCAGGGCTTGGACCTGATCCTTTGGATGTAGAATCAACTCTGTCTATTACTTGCTCCTTAAGTTGTTTGGCATGCAAGTAGTCCTATGTTTTAGCTGCACCAGGTCGATACCTCATTTTTAGGCATTCCTTCTGTACTCTTCATGGAACCAGGGTTTGATCCCCTAACTTGGTGGTAATGGCAGAATGGGGGACATGCTGGGCCATGACTTTACAGATCATGGTTGAGTACAACACTGCTGCTGATGGCCCACAACACCTCATGGTTGCCCAATCTTGAGTTGCCAGATCTGTTTGAAATCTATCCAATTTTGCATGGTATTCCAGTCCAAGGATATACGGGTTACGTGGATTGGCAATGCTAAATTGCACCTTAGCTTCAAAGGTGTGCAGGTTAGGTGGGGTTATGGGGTTAGGGCGGGGGAAGGGGCCTAGAGAGGAAGGATCAGTGCAGACTCGATGGGCCTAATAGAATCCTACAGTGCAGGAGACTATGATCCCATCACACTCCTCACTTGTCCCTTGTTGATGGTGAACATGGGGAGTCAGGAGACTAGTTACTTGCGACAGACATCCGAGTCTTTGACAAGCTCTTGCAGCCATAATATTTGTGTGGCTGGTCCAGTTCAGTTTCTTGTGTATTCTATGCTTCTTAGTGCAAAGCAAGGCATTCTGCTGGTCCTTTTCTATGCTCTTGTCTGTTTACATTGAAACCTTCATTGACCCGTGAACCTGTAGGTCCATTGCTTCTTTTACTCTATTTAATATCATATTTAAGATGTTATGGTGTTTGGTTCTTGCACTATGTATTAACACTGTTACCTCTTCAGTCCAGAATTCTTGAGGCCAACATTTGAATTTTCTGGATTATAGAATAATGTTAGAATGCCTAACAACTGTGTGACCCGGATATAAATTTGTACCTGAGACATAAAGCAGTGGCAAATATTATAAAGTGCCAGTAAGTTGGGTAGCACGTTGACCGAGTGGTTAGCACTGCTGCCTCTCGGCGCTGAGGTCCCAGGTTCGATCCTGGCTCTGGGCCACTTTCCGTGTGGAGTTTGCCCATTCTACCCGTGTATGCGTGGGTTTCACCCCCACAACCCGAAGATGTGCAGGCTAGGTGGATTGGCCATGCCCCTTAATTGGAAAAAATGAATTGGGTACCTACGTTTTTTTTTTTAAGTGGCAATAAGTTATTTATTAAAATGCAAAGTATACCTATATGCACTGGCTCACTACAGAAAATGGGGGTGATGGGGATACAGGGTGCCTATATTGCTTAAAAACACAACACAATGTCAAAGTTAAACACAGGACCCAGAATTAGCAATACCAAAGCTCCAGGCTGGGAAAGAAGGCTAATGATAACATTTAGTACAAAAACCTAACAGTTTCCTTTTGCAGAAAGATTGGCAGTATATTACCAGTTTGAAAGGCTTTCATTGTTACTTTAATTCTTACCTGGTAGCTGACTTTATTTCCTCCATCATCGACCTTATGCCTCTCTCCTTTTTCACAATTTGTTTCAGCTACTTGCTGCATGTAGCAAGTTTGACAGTTGTGGGGCCGACTCAAAAAATATATCTGGGACAGCTGGTTCTTCTAGATTTTGGATTACTGGGCTAGAGAGGTTACAGTATACTTTGTTCCTAACACTGTATCCATAGAATCCCTACAGTGCACAAAAGTGGTCAGTCCTCTTCTGAAGTAGAATTGTTGAATCCCTACTGTGTAGAAGGAGGCCGTTTGGCCAATCAAGTCTGCACAGACCCTCCAAAACAGCACTCTACCTTGGCCCTAACTTTAAAAAAATTAATTTACCGAATGTGGGAGTTGTTGGTAAGGCCAGCATCTATTGCAATTGGATGTGACAGGCTGGTCATTGCCAGACACTTGTTTTTAAAATGTATGTACCCAATTCATTTTTTCCAATTAAGGGGCAATTTAGCGTGGCCAATCCACTTAACCTGCGCATCTTTGGGTTGTGGGGGCGAAACTCATGCAAACACGGGGGGAATGTGCAAACTCCACGTGGACAGTGACCCAGAGCCGGGATTGAACCTGGGACCTCGGCGCCGTGAGGCAGCAGGGCTAATCCACTGTACCACTGTGCTGCCCGATTGCCAGGCACTTCTGTGGCATGAATGTTACTTGCCACTTGTCAGCCCAAGCTTAGATATTGTCCATATCTTGCTGCATTCGGACATGGACTATTTCACTATCTGAGGAGTCGCGAGTGATGCTGAACATCGTGCAGTCATCTGCGAACATCCCGACTACTGACCTTATGAAAGTGGGGAGGTCATTGATGAAGCAGCTGAAGACGGTTGGGCCTAGGACACTACCCTGAGGAACTCCTGCAGTGATGTTCTGGACTCAGATGATTGTTCTCCAACGACCACAGTCATCGTCCTTTCTGCCAGGTATGACTCCAACCAGTGGAGAGTTTGCCCTCTGATTCCCATCGGCTCTAGTTTTTCTAGGGCTCTTTGATGCCATACTCTCAAATGCTGTCTTGATGTCAAGGGCAGTCACTCTCACCTCACCTATGGCTTTCAGTTCTTTTGTTCATTTTTGAACCAATGCTGTAATGAGGTCAGGAGCTGAGTGACCCTGGCAGAACCCAAACTGAGCATCCGCGAACAGGTTATTGCTGAGTAAGTGCCGCTTGATAGCATTGTTGATGACTCTTTCCATCACTTTGCTGATGATGGAGAGTAGACTGATGGGGTGGTAATTGGCTGGGTTGGTTTTGTCCTCTTTCTTGTCTACAGGACACACCTGGGCAATTTTCCACATTGCCGGGTAGATACCATTGTTGTAGCTGTGCTGGAACAGCTTGGCTAGTGGTGTGGCAAGTTCTGAAACACAATTGCTGGAATATTGTGAGTGTCCATAGCCGTTGCAGTATCCAGTGCTTTCAGCCATTACTTGATATCACGTGGAGTGAGTCGTATTGGCTGGTGACTGACATCTGTGATACTGGGGACCTCCGGAGGAGACCGAGATGGATCATCCACCCAGCGCTTCTGGCTGAAGATTATTGCGAATGCTTTAGCTTGTCTTTTGCACAGATGTGCTGGGCTCCTCCATCATCGAGGATGGGGATGTTTGTGAAGCCTCCTCCTCCAGTGAGTTGTTTAATTGTTCACCACCATTCACAGCTGGATGTGGCAGGACTGCAGAGCTTGGATCTGATGCGTTCCTTGTTGAATCACTTAGCTCTGTCTATTACTTGCTGCTTATGCTGTTTCACACTCAACTAGTCCTATGTTGTAACTTAACCAGGTTGACACCTCATTTTTCGGTCTGCCTGGTGTTGATCCTGGCATGCTCTGCTGCACTCTTCATTGAACCAGGGTTGATCCCTGGCTTGGTGGTAATGGTAGAGTGGGAGATATGCCGAGCATTGAGGTTGCAGATTGTGGTTGAGTACAATGCCCCTGCTGATGGCCCACAGTGCCTCATGGATGCCCAATCTTGAGTTGCTAGATCTATTCGAAGTATGACCCATTTAGCACTGTGGTAGTGTCGCACAGCATGATGGAGGGTATCCTCAATGTGAAGACGGGACTTTGTCTTCACAAGGAATGTGCGGTGGTCACTTCTACCGATTCTATCATGGCCAGATGCATCTGCAGCAATCAGTATTCTGAGGATGGGGTCAAGTATGTTTTTCCCTCTTGTTGGATCCCTCGCCAGCTGCTGCAGTCCCAGTCTAGCAGCTATGTCCTTTTAGGGTTCAGTCTGTGGTGGTACTGCCGAGCCACTCTTCGCGATGGACATTAAATTCCCCTCCCAGAATATACTCTGTGCTCTTGCCACCCTTGGGAGCACAGTGGTGTTCATCAGGCCGTACCGGCTTCCCCGAACAGGCGCCGGAATGTGGCGACTAGGGGCTTTTCACGGTAACTTCATTGAAGGCTACTTGTGATAATAAGCGCTTATTATTATTATTATTATCAGCTGTTGGTGGCCTGTATGTGGTAATTAGCAGGAGGCTTCCTTGCCCTGTTTAACCTGAAACCTTGAGACTTCATGGGGTCCAGACTCCATGTTGAGGACCCCCAGGGCAACTCCCTCCCGACTGTATACCACTGTGCCGCCACCTCTGCTGGGTCTGTCCTGCCGGTGAGACAGGACATACCCAGGAATGATGATCGTGTTGCCTGGAACATTGTCTCTAAGGTAAGATTCTGTGAGTATGATTATGTCATGCTGTTACTCGGCTAGTGTGTGAGACAGCTGTCGTAACTTTGGCACAAGCACGGCGATCTTTGGACACTAAGTGGTAATTTATCATGGCCAATCCACCTCATCTTTGGACTGTGGGAGGAAACCAAAGTACTCTGAGGAAACCCAAGCAGATACTAAGAGAACGTGCAAATTCGACATAGACGGTGACCCAAGGTCAGAATTGTACACAGGTCCCTGGCGCTGAGGCAGCAGTGCGAAGCATTCTGCCACCACGCCCCCAGTTTAGTTGCAGCACCGAATCTCAGAAAATATATTGCGAAAGGGGTACAGCACAGGGCCACCAAAAGGATTGATACTAGGGCTTCAACAGTTTGTTATAAAGTCAGATTGAATAAATTTTGATTGTAATCAAGGTATTTAAAATCTTGAAAGGATTCAGCAGCGTGGATATGAAGAAACTAATTTCTCAGATGTGTTCCAGAAGAAAGAAAATCTTAAAATTAGAGCTAGGCCATTTAGGAGTGAAATTAAGAACCACCTTTTCACAAAAAGGATTTGGAAACTTGAAACTTTTCAAAATGGATATAGACGCTGGCTCAGTTGTAATTTTCTAGAACAAATGTGGGTGATTTTGATTCGGGTACAGATTAGCTGTAGTGTAATAGAGTGGCAGGCAGGTTTGCAAAATTGAATGGTGTACTCATGTTCCCATGTAATAATTAAGAGATGCTTCAACATCAATTGTACACGATTCAGCACATTTCTCAGTCCAGGAACCTTACCTTTTGCTTTCAGTCCTATCTCCCACTCTACCATTACCACCAAGCCAGAGATCAACCCTCGTGTTTACATTCCTCTTAATTCTGTACGCTTTTTCTTTACTATGGGTTGCACCTGTATTATAATGATCTATATATCTAAACGCATCTTTCACCAGAATTTGCCCACATAAGGGTAATAAACTAAAAGCATTGCATGTACAGTAGTGTTCATATTTATAAGCAGTTTGAAGGCGATGTAACTTGCACAAAGCTGATTTGAGTGATTTTTATTTGTCTCTATTTCACTTGTGAAAAAAAGCTGAGTTTTGCAAAGTGGAATACAGCATTCCATTTAGTGACTTGTACATAATTTTTGTTTAAAATTCGTAAAGTAAAATTTTTGTACTGTATGGTTGCCCTAGAAATGCACATGTAACACATTTGTTTTTGCTTAGTGTAGGATTTAACTTTGTTGACTAGAAACCTGCTGTGCAACGTGACTGACATTGGATGCTAGTTAGTTATGCAGGATTCAGCAATGGAATGTATGCACATTAGTCTTTAGAAAATGAATACAGTAATGACGTATGTATTAGTTATTAGTATCAAGAGGTATGGGTTTAGTTATTTTGAAGGAGGTATAGTGATGAAATGGACTTGTGTGTGTAACTGTTTATTAGGATGTAACCTTTGTGGGAATATATAATTTGAAAACTGGTTGCAATTTTTTTATTTTTGTAACTATATTGGCAAATTATTTTTTGTACTGCTGACACTCCGTAATGATTAGAAGCAGCAATGGTGAGGAGGTTGCTATGGTTTCAGCGTGTTCTTGTTGATTGTGAGAGTGTGAACAGCTGCTTTATTAAAATAAACCCAGCTGATGGCTAATAGCAAAGAAATTTTGAACAAATGGATGTCTGACTTTTACTGTTCCTTCTCGCGTGCATAAAACTAGTTAAGTTTAGTGAAATGGAAATTTAAATTATTTGTGATTGTACTTGGATGTTCCCGCGTTTTGCTACTCCCACTTGATCATATGCTCAGTGGTCACAATCTCCTCCGGTGTCAGTGACCTCCCTCTTTCCCTGTTGATGACATTTGATCCAGAAGGCATAAAGGAAGTTTGTAATTTCTTTCAAACCTCGGGAATCTATATTATTTTTATGTAGATTTGAAAAGGATTTTTGTGAAGAGAGCAACTGCAATTTTTTTGGGTGATAAATATTCGTCCATATGAACTCTTACTTGGAAGCAGCACCAACAGAAGGAAAGTGTGTGTGTCACATACATAGGCCACATTAGATACCTTAGGATCACTACATGTGGCCATATGTTTGGGGTTGTATAGGCCGTAGCCTTGTTCTTTTGACTAATTAAAGTGAAATTTACCTTTTGTTATGAGAAATGTTTAAAAAGAAAATTTAACTTGGTTAATAGCTGAAAAGGAGGACTAACATGCGACTAAAACACTATTGGTTAAACACGTTTAAAAGGAGGACTACTGTAACATGTGACTAAAACACTATTGGTTAAACACATTTTGTAGGCAATGTGTATTTTAAAGTACATGAAGCAATTTTTCCCTTTTATACTTGTCACACATTGCACTCTCTACAAAACTACAATCCTTAAGTAAATAATCCATAGTTGCTCCCTTCTTCCTGTTCTTTCCTCAGCCAGGTAACTTGCAATTTTAGAGCAGTCTTTCACAGTGCGGATTTCTTTTCCTGGAGACTCTGCCTCTATCCGAAACTAGGTGATTCTTCCAACCTCGCTTTAATTCCCCATGAATTTGATCTTTTCAGTCTTAAGCACGAGCTACCATTTGTGGTTAAACCACAGACTTTTTTGTCCTCTAGTTGCTCTCTTTGTCCCTGATCCAAACCAACTCAAAACATTACCTGTGATATTTACTGATATTTTAGGAAAGCCTGCAACCTGATCTTTAGAATAGCTTCCTCTGCATCTTTCCCCATAGCAACACGAATCATGTGGGCCTTGTATTTAGGTAGAAATGCTAATTGGTTAATTTAGGAGCCCAAATCTTGGAACTAAATGGACAATTTAAAACATTACTGTTTATAACCCAATATTCTCAACACTTTTGAGACTTTCGAGTTGCACCGTGTGCCCTGTAAACACAGGTTGTTGCCATTGTCTCCAAGCACCTTGCACCACCTTCCTAGTTCCAAAAATTCTAACCAGCCTTTGATCTCTTCTGAATAGGTCAAATGGCCCCTTCAATTTTACCTCAAGTTTAAACACAGTCCCAAAACATACAATTCATCCTCTTATTTGAAGTATGATTTGCCTGTTAATTCTACTTAATTTACATTGGTACTGATTTGTGTTAAAATAAAAACTCGGAAATTGACACCTTTTTAGTAGCTGCTTCATTTGGGGGGTCATTCAGTAACTTTGGCTATTTTGGTTTACAGTTTCCCCACTGGGACCGTAACTAATACAAATGCAAATATTATTGACTATGGTCTGCAGTCAACCGTCCTAATGTCTCATCAGAAAGCAGAATGGTCAGGGTGAGGCAGCAGTCAGAATATCAAATGTGTGTTCTCTATATGCTACAGCATTTGTCTGTTAGAATTTGGCCAGTCCAGTAGCATGACTTGATGGGTTGTGTTTTGTCATTGTAGTTTTTGCTGCTGAACTCACCAAGTTGAGCAAAGCCCATGACCGAACAACACAACACCCACAACCTAATTACAAAGAGCTCCTTCAGATGGAAATGTTTCTATTGCATTCAGTTGGGGAGAAAACGTGGATATTGATCAGAAAGGAAAAAAAAAAATTAGGATCAGAAGCCAATGAGGGTAATTTGAAGATGTTTCATAGATGGTAAGAGATAGAGGGGGTGATATGGTTGAGGGAGTTCCTGCAGGCAGTGTCAACTGCTGTTTTAGTTAACTGAAAGAGTTCCCCTATTGGGAAATTTATGGTATGCCAGTGTTATTCCGGAACAGAGGAGGCATGTGGTGCTGAAAATAATTGCTCAGGGAAAATGGAGTAAATCTGAGAATGGATTTGGCTTTCAAAATGAGAAGGAAGATTTTGAAGCAATCTCATTGTCACGTGGAAAACTAGGAGTGGCAACTTGTTAGAAGTGCAGGGTTCAGAAAGCTCATCGTACGTACTACCAGTTTTCAATATGCAGATACATCAACAAATGGTTACATCACAGAGGAAGCCATTCAACACATTGGACCTGTGCCAGCCCTCTGCAACAGCAATTCAGCTTGTCGCAATCCAGCTTGGCACACTCTGCTAATCTTTCCCCATAACCCTGAATTTTCTTTCCAAGATCTAATTTTCTTTTGAAAACCTTGATTCAAGCTGCCTCCACTACCCTTTCAGGCTGTGCGTTCCAGATCATAACCGCTCACTTAAAAATATATTTTTCCTCATTTTTGCTTCTTTTGCCAATTACCATAAATTTGCATCCTCTGATTTTAGACCCTTCTGCCAGTAAGAATGGTTATCCACTCCATCTAGTCTCTTCATGATTTTTATCATTTCAGATTTCCTTTCCAACTTCTCAGTTAAGAGAATAATCTAATTTTCTCCACATTGCCCACAGAACTGAAGTCCCTCACCCTTTGAACTAATTTAGTAAAACTCCTGCACACTCTCTCAAGCCTTCTCATAAAGTGCAGTTCTGGAATTGGACTCTACTCCAGTTGTGACTGATTTGTAAAGAGATCCATCAGAAGTGGCTTGCTTTTGCATTGTGTGCTTGTATTTATAAAGTGCAGACTCCTGTACACTTGCTTTCTCAACCTGCCACCGTCAACATTTTGTCCTTATCATCAATATCCCAGGTTTCTGTTCTTGCACGTAGCATCGTACCTGTTAGTTTATATTGCCCCTTCCCTAATTTATATTGCCTCTCCTCCCCAAATGTATCACTTTACACTCTTGGCGAATGAGGTGGGGTAGTGGAAATGTCCAGAGACCCAGGGCAATGCTTAGGAGACCCGGGTTTGAATTTCACCATGGCAGATGATGGCATTTTAATTCAATAAAAAAAAAATTGACATTCCTAGTCAATGACCATGAAACCATTGTCAATATGATTCTATGATTCTACGATAATTGCCGTAAAAACTCATCTGGTTCACTAATGTCCTTTAGGGAAGGAAACATGCTGTCTTTACCTGGTCTGACCTACATACGACTCCAGATCCACTGCAATGTGACCTGCTCTCTAAAATGTACCACTCCGTTCAAGGGCAATTGGGGATGGACATTAAATGATGGCCTTGCCAGCTACACCCACATCCCATAAAAGAAAGAAAAAATTGGAAATTTTTATTTAATTAACAAGAGATGGCCACATCTCACTAATGAAGAAATAGCAATCAAGCAACCCAAGATTTAGAATCCTTGTTCTTAACTGCCTACCAAATTTCTCACCAATATATCCTTGCTGCTTTCTTCAGGCTATTGACTTGGATGATCAGCCATGATCATAATGAATGGCGAAACAGGCCCTTGGGCCGAATGTCCTCCTCTTGCACCTATTTTCTATGTTTCTATGTAATCACTGATAAGGCCACTTCTTTGCGTCCCCCTCCACTCTTACCCCCTTCCAACTTCACATCCTTATACATCCCTGGAAAAACAAATTCATTTAGAACACTTCCAAAATCCAAGGACAGGGTCTTAAACATCTGTGACAGTCTACTGGTTTAGTCATTCATTGCCAAGTCTGACTGGATCTCTGGTGACACTGCTCATTAAACCAGGATTTTCTTGGAATGCCAAGGTCATACCCAGCATATCCTCTTCACTACAAATGCATTCTCTCTGTTCTCCCCAACTTCACCTCAAATGCAAGGAGCCAACTGTCTTTGTTACCAAACAGAAATCATCTCCCTAGCTGCCATTGTTGCTTCCCTCCCTTCCCCTAACTCAGAGTAGAGCTTTCCCTAAAGCTACCCAACTGTCTAACTCTGAACCTACATCTTTCTCCATCTTCTCTGCTCACTCCCCATATACACTTTCCAAGCTCATTTTGGCTTGACAGATGGGGCATAATGGGGAAAATGTGATGTTACGATCACAGTTGATATAACTGGACTGGAAGATCCCAGAATGAAACCCTGACTCAAAAGAACATAGTTTTTTGAAAATAAAATATGGAAGGACCACTAATTCATTTTTCAAAAACTATTTTTATTCTCCTTTTTCACATTTTCTCCCAAATTTACACCCACCAACAATAAACAATAAGCAGTAACAAATATAATGTAAATCCTCATATCAACAAAAACAATCCTATCCTCCCACCAACCCTCAAACAACTGCTCGCATGTTAACATGAACAAATAACAAAAAGAAATCAGGAATCACCCATAGTCACCATTAACACATACCGTCCCATTTCCCCCCCCCCCCCCCCCCCCCCCCCCCCCCCAAACTAATGTTCAACGTTATCCAGTTCTTGAAAGTGCATAATGAATAATGCCCATGAATTGTAGAGCCCTTCCATTCTTCCCCTCAGTTCAAACTTAACCTTCTCAAGAGTCAAGAATTCTAACTGGTCCCCCCCCCCCCCCCCCCCTGCCACGCCAGGGCACAGGGTGGAGAGGTTGCTCTCCATCCCAACAGGATCCGCCTTCGGGTGATCAATGAAGTGAAGGCTACAATATCTGCCTCCGCACCCGTTTCCAACCCCGGCTGTTCTGACACTCCGAATATGGCCTCCCGAGGGCCTGGGTCCAGTTCGCGTGCACCACTTTAGAGATTACCCTAAAAACCTCCTCCTAGTAATTCTCCAGCTTTGGACAGGACCAAAACATATGAACGTGATTTGCGGGCCCCCACCCGGCAACGTTCACACACACATCTTCGACCCCCTCAAAGAGCTGGCTCATCCTCGCCCTTGTGATATGTCTGTGTTTTGGTTAATATATTTTAAATGTCGCCGCAGTTTATATATTACTCGACAGACGTTGAAACTAAGCTTTTGCATCAAGTAAATTCTCTTTATTCAGTTTGATTCACATCTCTTGATCAGTTACTTTTTACTTGCAATACAGAGTCTTTTTAAAGTTTGTTTTGTCCCCTTCCTGGCAAAATCTCGAACTTGCATGTATCTAAACATTTCCGCCTGCTCCAGCGCATACTTCGCTCCCAGCTCCTTCAATCCTAAAGCCGACCCCCAAGAAACAAATCTTTTAGTGTCTTAATCCCCTTCTCCTCCCATTTCCGAAAATTTCCATCCCACTTCCCTGACTCAAATCGGCATTTCCCTTGACCCTGCCCCCAACCCGAAGTGTTGGTGAAACTGCCTCCTAATTCTCAATGAAGCTATTATTACTGGACTCCCTGAGTATTTCCCCGGGGCCATCGGGAGCGGCGCTGTTGCTAGCGCCTTCAATCCCCCGACCCCCTGCACAAACTCTCCTCCATTCTGACCCACTGGGAATCAACCCTCCTCCGAAACTTCTCCAAATTTGCCGCCCAGTAATAATACATCGGGTTCAGAAGACCCAAACCCCCTGCCTCCACCAATGCGGAGCATGATTTGATACTGCAATTGCCGAGTACTCCGACCCCTTAACCCCAGCCAGCAAAGCCTTCCCCACCACAAAAAAGTCGATCCGTGAGTATACCTTATGGACCGCTGAGAAAAACGAGTACTCCCGTTCCCTCGGGTGCAGAAACCTCCAAGGGTCCACCCTGCCCATTTCCACCATTAGCCCAGCCAACACCTTCGCTCCCCTGACGGGACCAGCGAGCGTGGCCGTGACCTGTCCAACCTTGGCTCCTGCACCAAGTTCCAGCTCCCCCACTATCCGTTTGTGTGTGTCCAAGTCGGGGATGGCCCCAAAAACCACCTTCGCGAATCCCACATTGTCCCAATTGGGACCACATACACGTACCAGCGCCACTAACCTCCCCTGTCACAATGACATATCTACCCCCCCGATCTGCAACCACATTCTCCATCTGGAACTGTACTCTTTTGCTGACCATTACCACTATCACTCGAGCCCTTCCGTCATATCCAGAGTGAAACACCTGACTAACTCAGCCCTTTTTAAGTCTCACCTCCTTCACCCTCAAGTGAGTCTCCCGCAGCATTGCTACATCGGCTTTCAAACTTTTAAGATGCACAAGCACCCTTGACCGGACCTCCTAACTCCCTCTCGTTCCACGTGACTATCCTAACTGGGGGTCTCTCACCCCCCTTCTTATCCACCATCATCATACCATCGGGCTCTGCCCCATGAGCCTGACCTGCCCCTATCCATTATCAGCATCAAACCCCTTTCTCCCCCTCCCAGAATTCCCCCCTGCACTTCCTCTCGGAAAAACATCTTAATTCATTTTAACAACAAGGAAAAAACATTTATTAAACATGAAAAGTTGGATTATTATAACAATGCTCCTTTACTCCCCCACAATTACACATTGGTTTTAGGATTAACACAGATTACAAAGCACAATTTAATCTTCAAGTACCTCGTTAACACAGTCCCTTTTGAGCACCCAAGATGAGTGGGCAAATATATTTTACACCCTGATCCCAAAGTGAATGTCTCCTCAGAATCCTGCCAGATAATTGTCATATGAGTGTTTCCAAACTCCACTCCCAAAAACATGCTTTAAAATCTTCTCTCATAATTATGCTTTCCCTTAGCAGTTTACTTTTCGAAATCCAGACAATGTTTTCCAAATTGCACTTTTAAACAAAGCTTCCACTCCACTTTTAACAGTGAATCCAGGCCAGGATTTCACACCAAACCCTTTAGGATTTCTGTTTGTTTTTACTTCTGTGTAAACTGCTCACAATTGCTTTCGCACTCTATTCCCAAATTGTATTAAAATGGCCGTGGACATTTGTTTTGCCTTTTTAGAAGGCTGTTGTCCCACTTAAAATCTTTTTGCAATTGTCTCTTTTAACTCCGAACACTTGGTTTATTCTTCTGAACAATACCTTGGTCTCTGTTCATTTGACTCCAGGCTCCTTAGACACTTCTCTTCATTTCTCTGGTTTCCTTCACTAGCTGCTCTTCAGATCTCTGCACTTGTTTTCTGAACCATTACTTCAGCTTTTCTTTGAGCAAATCTGAGAGAGATGTTCCTATCTAGCCTTCTAAACCAACTGCCTCCGGCACCGCTCTGAGGGCTGCCTTCTCTGTCACTACGTATCTCCAACTGCAATCAAACTAGCTAAACTAAAACTTAAAAGCTTCTCTACAAGGCCACAGTTTGCAACACAACCAGTGCTGGTTTGTTTATTTACTCTTCGCTCTTTACCCTCTCTAAGCACAATAGAAACACAGTTGAAACGTAACCAACTTACAAGCACCTTTTGTCCAGCATGAATCTAATGGGTTTACCCTTCCAGGCACAGAAACATTGAATTAAACTGAATTACACAATTAAAACTGTACCATATTTTTAATGTTTACCAATTCAAATGTAAATTCCTGAAAACTACCTTTGATTTCCTAGCAGTGAGGTTGCCCGCTTTGGGAGGAAGAATAGAAAAACAGAATATTATTTAAATGGTGAAATGCTGTAATACAGAGGGATCTGAGTGCCCTCATACATGAATCATAAAAAGTTAACATACAGGTATGGTAAGTGATTAGTTGGGCAAATGGAATGTTCACCTTTATTGCAAAAGAGATGAAGTATAAAAATAGGGACACTGGTGGGACCACACCTCGTATTAAATACAGTTTTGGTTTCCGTATTTAAGGAGCGATATACTTGTATTGGAGACAGGTTAGAAGAATTTCACTAGGTTGGCGGTTGTCTCAGGAAAGTATGGGCCTATACTTGAGTTTGGAAGAATGAGAGGCCATCTTATTGAAGGGAAAATGCCGAATACTTTGGAAATCCAAAATAAAAACAGGAACTGCTGGAATTATTATCATCCATGGAGAGAGAAACAGAGTTCATGTTTCAGTTGATGACCCTTCATAAGATTCTTAGGAGGCTTAACGGGGTAGATGCTGAAAAGATGTTTCCCCTTGTGGAGGGGAATTTAGATCTAGGCGGCACAGTTTCAAAATAAGGAATTTTCCATTCAAGTTGAAGATGACGAGGAATATTTTCTCCCGGGGTCATAGTCTTTGGAATTTTCCACTCCCCAGAGACCAATGGGTCTGTGTCATTGAATATGTTCAAGGTTGAGTTGAACAGACTTATGATCTACAACGGAGTTGAGGGTTATGGGTAACGAGCAGGAAAGTGGAGTTGAGGCCGTGATCAGATCAGCCCTGATCTTGAATGGCGCATCAGGCTCGAGGGGCCAGGTGGCCAATTCCTCCTATTTATTATGTTCTTTTATTTTTAAATAGTTAATTAGGGATTGGTATATTTTACTGGATTATAGATTCACAATGAATGGTAGAATGGGGAGAAAACCAGTAATCAAAAAAACCTAAAGCTAAATATTTGTGAGAAATGCAACAGTAAAAATGGTAAAGATAAGTTTTCTGAAGAGCAGAAGATAGCAAAAGTAGTTTTAGTTATTTTTATTATGAATTATTTCAAAATGCATTTCATTCGACAAGTCGATCTCCTGTGACATTGTGAATCAACACTGCGTTGAAGTTTAATAGAAAGTAAGTGTGAAGCTAGCAAGATATGCAAGCAATATACAATTTCTAACCTATTAGTTCAGTTTTATTGCTATTTTTACTATAACAGATTTGTTAGCGCGAATGCGACTGGAACTCATTTTGTTATAAAGCTGTCTGAAGCAGCTGGCAATCCAAGATGTGAATTTGTTTTCCACCCACATAAGGTAGCAAGTATGTGTCACGTGCTAGTTTGAGCAACATACGTGGTATAAATAGAACATGTGTCACTGCAGTTATGACATGTGAAAAGGCTGTATTAAAGAATTAAAGGCAGCATAATTTGTGCACTTAGTGTTTGTACTAAAAATGATTTCATTTTCTCCCCATTCCAATGTCTGATTGTGACTCAGATTGAATGTTTTTGTAAGTTACATTTGCTTCAACTCTAAAAATTGTTTGCATTCTAAATTTACAGCCCCTGTAGTTCACAAAATTGGCTTTATTTTCTTTTTCTTGAGCTGCATTCAGGACTTTGATCTTCAGAGTTCATTAGGATGTTTATAGTAGGGGATGGTCTTTAGGCTTCATTTGGAACAAATCCCAACTATAGCAAATACCTATCTGGATTTGGTGCCTTTGACATCCCTTGGTTATTTAGTGAGAAGAAAAGACACTGAGCAAAAGAGGCAAACTTGAGGAAGATGGCTGAAAATGTTGTCTGACCTCTTAAGTTTTCTGCAGTTGAGGAGAGGGGTAGCAAATAGAATGATTTCATAAGAGTTTATTGCAAAAGGCTTCAACCGTCCATATTCCTTGAGGGAGGAGGAGATCGTAGAAAGCTAGTAGTGGAAAACAAAGAGGATTGGACAGAATATTGGACTGGATAGGTTGCAGAGCTAGTGTGAGCAAGGTCATGGAGTAATCTGAAAACTTGGAAGGTGATACTGATTTCAAAGCATTCAGAAATTAACATGTCAAAGTCTGAAAGTGAGTAATGAAAAGGGGATGAACTGGGCAGTGGCATCAGAGACACTCTTAACATTTAAGAAGTATTTAGATGCGCACTTGCGATGCCAAGGCATGTAAGACAATGAATGGGCCAAGTGCTGAAAAATGGGATTAGAACACTTAGGTGGTTGTTTTCGACTGGCACAGACATGGGCCAAAGGGCCTTTTCTGTGCTGTATACCTCTATGACTCTAAGATGCAGCTCAAGATGTGGACAACAGAATTTGGTCTGAGCAAGCATTTACTGCATGAGGTTTAGGAGAATACTGATCAAAATCTTGACAAAGTTGAACCTGAAGATCATCAAAGGGTTTTGACTGTAGTGGGGACAAGGTAAGGATAGAGATGGGTTATGCAAACTTGGAAATAAATGAGCATCTCGGGTCTGAACAAGATGGAACAAATCCAAAATTTTGCAGGCTGTCTAATTTAACTGATGTAGAGAGAAGATAAGAATCTGGAACATGTGTAGCTGTTTTGGAGACTGATAAACAGGACAGCTTTGTTTTTACCAGTTGGTGAACATTCCGATTCATTAATAACTTAGTTGAACGTGGTATTTTGTGATGCAGGCAGTGAAATTAAGATTGATTGCATGTTTACTCCATGCCCAAGGAAAATCTTGACACAAGTACAGTTTGTAGACCAGGGATGGGAGGGGACAAAGTTTGGAATTTTCTTTTAGTTGGTTGTAATTGGTGGAGAAATGATTGTAGAGATGAGAATTTTTTTTTCTCTGAGGGTCATGAATCTGTGGAAGTCTCTTCCCGAGAGAATGATGGAGGCAGGGTCATTGAATGTTTTAAGGCTGAGTTACATAGATTCTTGTTTGACAAGATGACAAGAAAGAATGATCCCTGGATAAAAGAGCTTGTCGTATGAGAAACGGCTGAGGACTCTGGTCTACTCGTTGGGGTTTAGAAGGATGAGGGGATCTTATTGAAACTTGCAGGATACTGCGAGGCCTGGATAGAGTGGATGTGGAGAGGATGTTTCGATTAGTAGGAAATACTAGAATCAGAGGGCACAATCTCAGACTATGCGGATAGTGACCTGGTGCCGGGATCGAACCCGGGTCCACGGGCGTCTTGTTGTGGGGATCTCCTCTGAAGGTGATCATACATACAGCCTCTAGATGGGCAGGGATGAGGTGTCCACATGATCCACATTGACAGTGCTGGCTTGAGGGGGAGGAGAAATAATGCAGGCAAATGTTAAGGAGGTACAGCTGCTGCTTATATGGCATCCCATCATTGAAATATTTTCATCCGAATTCCACATGTGGCATGTGTAACAGGCCAAAGAACAGCCAATCCTTAATCAGCAAGATATTGTATGGCACATCTGAGATTGGAGCAGGTCAAATCACACGTGTCATTCAAACCTTTTCCAACCTCTTCTGGATTGAGATGTAAAGTCTTGGGGATAGCATTTTGGTCACCTCAGTGTATATGTTTGTTCCTCAGATACAAGGCTGCATCAACAACCAGGCTAGCAGAGCAAAAGCCACTCAAGACCATTACAGTGACTTTTGGCTTAAGATTGTTTATACCCATTATTCATGACCACCTTGAATCATTTCCCAGCAAGAAGGACAAGACAATAATGGTGCCTGGGCTCAATGCTGCCTTCTTGAGGATTCTAACAGAGGGGAAGAGGAGTAGAAGGGACAGGTGCCTCTGAGCGCAGCATCGGGAACAGGGGGCCTGAGGCTCAGGTTTCAGGGGAGCCCCAACGATAAGAGGATCTGGAAGATAGACCCTGACCACAGACGTGACTCGCTAGACCAAATGTTTATCAAAAAAGACTCTTCTATATGCAGATGAGCAAGAGGCACGGTTGTACACATCTGCATTTGTCCCAAGCTCAGGTGGATCACATTTCCCACATTCTTCAGAAGGAACTAACGCTTCATGGAGTGGGAAGCTAACTCCTGCCATGACCTTTTAAGTGACTGTCACGCTTAATTTCTTTGCCTGCGGATTGTTCCAGGGATCCGCAGTGCCTGAGTGGCATCCCACAGTCCGCCATACATAGATGCATCAAGGTGGTCAGAGATGTCCTCTGCAGCAAGGCTCATCAATATATGAAGTTTACACTTGATGAAGACAGCCAGGCTTCTAAATTGAATGGGGTTGCAGCTATCTCTGGCTTCCCTGGAGTGTGGAGTGCAATCAACTGCACCTATGTAGCTTTGAGAGCTCCATGGCAGTAGCTCCTAATGTTTATCAACTGTAAAGTGTTTAATTACAGAATAATAATCTTTATTGTCACAAGTAGGCTTACATTAACACTGCAATGAAGGACTTCCGGTTGCGGCTATGCGGAGCTAAGCCGCACGATTTGGCAGCTCCCGCTATCACGGACTTTCGAGCTCGTTAGAGGAGCCCCAGCGGAATTTTTTTTCAAGACAACCCGTGGGGAAGGGAAGAAAGAGGTCCCCCTTCAACTTTTATGGACCGGACCAGAAGTGAAATGGCCAAAAAAGCGGCACTGGAGCAGCGGGAGAAGTGAGGGAAGAAAAGCAAAATGGCGGCGGCCGGGGACAAAGCGGAGTGCGGGCCAGAGCTGCAGGAGTTCATCAAGCGCTGCTTCGAGGAGCTGCGGAAGGAGATGCTGGCGCCTATGTTGTCGGCAATTGAAGGACTAGGGATGACCCAGAAGGCCCACGAGGTAAAGATCCAGGAGGTACAGAAAAGAGTCAGTGAGAATGAGAACGAGATCTTGGGCCTGGCGGTGAGAGTGGAGGAGCACGAGGCGCTGCACAAGAGATGGGCGGGAAGACTCGAAGACTTGGAGAACAGGTCGAGGAGAAAGAACCTGCGGATTTTGGGTCTCCCTGAAGGAGTGGAGGGGGCCGATGCCGGGGCATACGCGAGCACGATGCTCGGGGCGATGATGGGCGCGGAGGCCCCTTCGAGGCCGCTGGAGCTGGATGGGGCACACTGGGTGCTGGCGAGGAGGCCCAAGGCAAACGAGCCGCCAAGGGCGATGGTGGTGAGATTTCACCGGTTCACGGACAGAGAGAGGGTCCTGAAATGGGCCAAGAAGGAGCGGAGCCGCAAGTGGGACAATGCAGAGATCCGAATATACCCGGACTGGAGCACAGAGATTGCAAAGAGGAGAGCGGGTTTCAAATGGGCCAAGGCGGTGTTGCACCGGAAAGGTGTGCGATTCGGAATGCTGCAGCCAGCGCGACTGTGTGTCACACACAAGGATCAACGCTATTATTTTGAAATGCCTGAAGAGGCGTGGGCCTTCATACAAACCGAAAAGTTGGACTCAAACTGAGGGTTTGTGAGGGTTGGGGGGATGTTTGATGTGTGATGGTTGTTGTACATAGGGAGTCAACCACGCACAGGAAATGTTATATGGGCTTGGGGAGAGAGACAAGGCCGTGACAGGAGCTGCGCCAGAGGGAGCGGGGTAGGCTTCGGAAAGCGCGGGGTTTTTCCCACGCTAGGGAAGAAAGGCGGGAAGGGGAATGGAGGAACGCACACGGATTGGGACACTCCCAAACGGGGAGGTCAATGGGACGGCGGGGGAAGCCGGGGTCAGCATGTGTCAGCTGACTTACGGGAGTGATATGGGGGGAGCAAAAAAGCTAGACAGGGGGTCTAGTGGGGGGGGGGGTAAAAGGGTTGCTGCTGCACTGGCCGAAAGGGAATGGGACACAGAAGAGGTGGTCGGGGCGGGGGTCTCCCGGCTGGGGGCCGGCTGGGGGACTGGAGGGCGAGGGCAGCGCGGACACGGGACTGGCCTAGAAAAGGAGATGGCTAGTCTGCGGGGGGGGGTTGTGCGAGAGCCCCTCCAATCCGGCTGATAACGTGGAATGTGAGGGGCCTGAACGGGCCGGTGAAGAGGGCCTGAGTGTTCGCGCACTTAAAGGGACTGAAGGCAGATGTGGTCATGCTCCAAGAGACACATCTGAAGATGGCAGACCAGGTCAGGTTAAGAAAGGGATGGGTAGGACAGGTATTCCATTCGGGGCTGGACGCGAAGAATAGAGGGGTGGCAATATTGGTGGGGAAGCGGGTGTCATTTGAGGCTAAGACTATCGTAGTGGATAACGGAGGGCGAAATGTGATGGTGAGCGGTAGATTGCAGGGGACGTGGGTGGTGTTGGTAAATGTATACGCCCTGAACTGAGATGATGCTGGATTCATGAAGTGCATGTTGGGGCGCATTCTGGACCTGGAGGTAGGAGACCTAATAATGGGTGGGGACTTCAACACGGTGTTGGACCCAGCACTGGACCTCTCCAGATCAAGGACTGGAAAGAGGCCGGCGGCGGCCAGGGCGCTTAGGGGGTTTATGGATCAGATGGGGGTAGTGGACCCATGGAGGTTTGCTAGGCCGCAGGCCAGGGAATTTTCTTTCTTCTCCCACGTGCACAAAGCCTACTCCCGGATAGATTTATTTGTCCTGAGCAGGGCGCTCATCCCGAGGGTGGAGGGAACGGAGTATTCGGCCATAGCCGTTTCGGATCATGCCCCGCACTGGGTGGAACTGGAGCTGGGAGAGGAGAGGGACCAACGCCCGCTGTGGCGGCTGGATGTGGGACTGCTGGCAGATGAGTGGGTGTATCGAAAGGTACTTGGAGGCCAACGACAACGGGGAGGTGGGGGTGGTATGGGAGGCGTTGAAGGCAGTGATCAGGGGAGAGCTAATCTCCATCAGGGCTCATAGGGAGAAGACATGAGGGCATGGAAAGGGAGAGGTTAGTGCGGGAGATTTTGAGAGTGGACAGGAGATACGCAGAGGCCCTGGAGGAAAGATTACTTGGGGAAAGACGACGTCTCCAGACGGAGTTTGACCTGTTGACCACAGGGAAGGCAGAGGCACAGTGGAGGAAGGCGCAGGGGGCGACCTAAGAGTACGGGGAAAAGGCGAGTAGGATGCTGGCACACCAGCTCCTTAAGAGGATGGCAGCGAGGGAAATAGGGGGAGTCGGGGATGGAAGGGGAGCCACGGTGCGGAGTGCAACGAAAATAAACGAGGTATTCAAGGCCTTCTATGAGGAGCTGTACAGATCCCAGCCCCCAGTGGGGGAAGAGGGGATGAGAGGATTTCTAGACCAACTGAGATTCCCGAGGGTGGAGGAGCAAGAGGTGGTTGGTTTGGGGGCACCAATTGGGTTGGAGGAGCTGAGCAAGGGTTTGGGGAGCATGCACACGGGGAAGGCCCCGGGACCGGACGGGTTCCCGGTGGAGTTCTACAGGAAGTATGTAGATCTGTTGGCCCCGCTACTAGTGAGGACCTTTAATGAGGCAAGAGAGGAGGGGACCCTGTCCCCGACAATGTCGGAGGCGACGATTTCTTTGATCCTAAAGCGGGACAAGGACCCACTGCAATGTGTATCGTACAGGCCGATCTCGCTCCTCAATGTGGATGCTAAGTTGCTGGCAAAAGTGCTGGCTACGAGGATCGAGGACTGTGTCCCGGGGGTGATCCACGAGGACCAGACGGGATTTGTAAAGGGCAGGCAACTAAACACATGTCTTAAACGTGATAATGATGCCATCGGAGGAGGGAGAGGCGGAGATAGTGGCAGCTATGGACGCGGAGAAGGCCTTTGACCGAGTAGAGTGGGAGTACCTCAGGAAAGTGCTGCGTAGGTTTGGGTTCGGGGGAGGGTTTATCAGTTGGGTTAAGCTCCTTTACAGAGCCCCGGTGGCGAGTGTAGTGACGAACCGGCGGAGGTCGGAGTACTTTCGGTTGTACCGAGGGACGTGGCAGGGGTGCCCCCTGTCCCCCCTGTTGTTTGCATTGGCGATCGAACCCTTGGCCATGTCATTGAGGGAGTTTAGGAAATGGAGGGGGGTGGTCCGAGGGGGAGAATTCGGGTGTCGTTTTATGTGGATGACCTGCTGCTGTATGTGGCAGATCCAACAGAGGGAATGATGGAGGTCATGCAGAGTCTAAGGGAGTTTGGGGAGTTTTCGGGCTATAAGCTCAATGTAGGGAAGAGTGAGCTTTTTGTAGTACAGGCAGGGGACCAAGAAAGGGGGATAGGGGATCTACCGCTGAGGAGGGCGGAGGGGAGCTTTCGGTACCTGGGGATCCAGATAGCCAGGAGTTGGGGGGCCCTACATAAACTGAATCTGACGAGGTTGGTGGAGCAAATGGAGGAGGACTTCAAAAAATGGGACATGTTACCGCTCTCGCTAGCGGGTAGAGTGCAGTCGGTCAAAATGGTGGTCCTTCTGAGGTTTCTCTTTGTGTTTCAGTGCCTTCCCATCGTGATCACCAAGGCCTTTTTTAAGAGAGTAGGCAGGAGCATTATGGGGTTTGTGTGGGCGAATAGGACCCCGAGGGTAAGGAGAGGGTTCCTGGAATGCAGCAGGGACCGAGGAGGGTTGGCGCTGCCAACCCTAGGGAGCTACTACTGGGCAGCAAATGTGGCGATGATCCGCAAGTGAGTGATGGAGAGAGAGGGGGCGGCATGGAAGAGGATGGAGATGGCGTCCTGTAAAGGAACGAGCCTGGGGGCGTTGGTGACGGCACCGCTGCCGCTCTCGCCGTCAAAGTATACCATGAGCCCAGTGGTGGCGGCAACGCTAAGGATCTGGGGCCAGTGGAGACGGCACAGGGGTGCAATGGGAGCCTCGGTGTGGTCCCCGATCAGGGGTAACCACCGGTTTGTCCCGGGGAGGATGGATGGGGGGTTTCAGAGCTGGCATCGGGCGGGGATTAGAAGAATGGGGGATCTGTTCATTGACGGGACGTTTGCGAGCCGAGTTGCACTGGAGGAGAAGTTTCAGATACCCCTGGGAAATGCTTTTAGATATATGCAGGTGAGGGTGTTTGTGAGGCGACAGGTGAGGGAATTCCCGTTGCTCCCGGCAGAAGAAATTCATGACAGGGTGATCTCGGGTGTATGGGTCGGGGAGGGCAAGGTGTCGGCAATATACCAGGAGATGAAAGAAGAGGGGGAAACGCTGGTAGAGGAGCTGAAGGGTAAATGGGAGGAGGAGCTGGGGGAGGAGATCGAGGAAGGTCTGTGGGCTGATGCCCTTGGTAGGGTTAATTCCTCCTCCTCGTGTGCCAGGCTCAGCCTGATATAATTTAAGGTGGTTCACAGAGCACACTTGACGGGGGCGAGGTTGAGTAGGTTCTTTGGGGTAGAGGACAGATGTGGAAGGTGTTCAGGGAGCCCCGCGAACCATGTCCATATGTTTTGGTCATGCCCGGCACTGGAGGGGTTCTGGAGAGGAGTGGCGGGAGCAATATCTCAGGTGGTGAAAGTCCAGGTCAAGCCAAGCTGGGGGCTAGCAATATTTGGAGTAGTGGACGAGCCGGGAGTGCAGGAGGCGAAAGAGGCTGGCATTCTGGCCTTTGCGTCCCTAGTAGCCCGGCGAAGGATCTTGCTAATGTGGAAGGAGGCGAAGCCCCCCAGCGTGGAGGCCTGGATAAACGACATGGCTGGGTTCATAAAGCTGGAGAGGATTAAGTTTGCCTTGAGAGGGTCTGCACAGGGGTTCTACAGGCGGTGGCAACCGTTCCTAGACTATCTCGCGGAGCGTTAGAGGAAGGTCGGTCAGCAGCAGCAACCTCGGGGGGGGGGGGGGGGGGGGGGGTGGCGTTCTGTGAGGGGGGGGCGGGAAATGGGGGCTTGCCTGGGAGGGTGGATGAGCAAGAGAAAACATGAAGGATCGGGGAAACTGGCACGTGCGGGAGAGAGCCAGTGTACAAAGCTATGTAACATATCGTTTTCACCATGTATATATCTTGCTCTGCGCGATTTCTTGTTATTTTGTCATGGGGGGGGGGGGGGTTATTGTTGTAAGGGTGAAAAATTGTGTTAAAAAATTTTAATAAATATATATATTTTTTAAAAACACTGCAATGAAGTTACTCTGAAAATCCCCCAGTCGCCACATTACGGTGTCTGTTCGTATACTCGGAGGGAGAATTCAGAATGTCCAATTCACCTACCAAGCACGTCTTTCGGGACTTGTGGGAGGAAACCGGAGCACCCAGAGGAAACCCACACAGACACGAGGAGAACATGCAGACTCTGCAGATAGTAACCCAAGCCAGGAATCGAACCTGGGGCCCTGGTGCTGTGAAGCAGCAGTGCTAACCATTATGGTACCATGCTGCCCACATCAATGTTCAACTGGTCTGCAATCATCAGAAGAACCTAATGCACATGTGCCAAATACTTTGAAGTTCCCATGACTTGCATCAAGTCATTCCCAGGTGTCTCTCCTATTAAAAGGGCCTGAGAATCTACAAGGATGGCTGCTTGAGTATAATAATAATAATCACTTATTGTCACAAGTAGGCTTCAATGAAGTTACTGTGAAAAGCCCCTAGTCGCCACATTCCAGCGCAAATCAAACAATGGCTCACCACACCTGTACATCGGCCTTGGAGGAGCGGTACAACATAGCTTCATATGGTCCATAGCCGAACAGATCATTGGCACCTTGAAGATGCGCTTCCAATGTTCAGACCACTTAGGGGTGAGGCTCTTCAGTACACTCCAGATAGGGACTCCCACATCATTGTTGTGTGTTGTGCTCTTCACAACCTGGTGGTGCAAAGAGCTGACCCCTTGCTAGGGGACCAATGGAAGAGGATGAGAGCTCCTCAAGATGAAGAGCAGGAGGACCAGGAGCCTGAAGAGGGAAGGGAAAGAGCAGGTGCGCCAGGAACTTGAAGCTGGAGGTGAGGGTCAGCTTCCACGTAATGATAAATAGAGGAAGCATGACATTGAAGATGTGCCCGTGCCACTTCAATTGCCACCAGTTTCCAGGAGAGTAAAGTGAAAGCAATGTGAGATGGTCACATTCCTCCTGTCCCTTAATGCAATTCCATTGAATTGAAAAGGATGTCCAACCAGTCACATTGAGAACAGGTTCAGCATTATTACTTGCACCATCATGCCTCATGATTCATTAGACCATGATCTCCAAGAAGGTCAGTGGTGCACTCAGTGCATGCTTGTTCTGGGAAGTGAAAGTCAACACAAGACTGCTGCGTCAACTAACTTGATGCCATTACCACCACATTAATGAGAAACTACAGCAGCCAGAGAGATGCAGACATGATTGGGGAATTCATCCTCCCTTACAGGTCTTGCTCTTTGGCACTGCCACTGAGGAGATATAACTGCTGCTAATTCTTCAAGACTTCTAAAGTGCCATCACACGTTGATGTGCCGTGAACAAAAAAGGGTTAATAAACACATTAGCACACACCTCCAATCAAGATTTTAACAGGTCTCCCTGACATCAAACCATGGTGTGGAAACTATTTTCAGGAAGTTGACATCACATGAATGTGAATCTCAAAAGGAAACTGTCACTGAATGGGATGGCTAACCCTTCCATTTTTAAAAAACATATATTCAAACCCATGCTTTTGGTAAAAATATTTTTTATTATGATTTTTAACAATTTTAATACAAAACATAAGAGCCCCCCACCCCACAGCTAACAGTGACCAACTCTTTTTTTAAAAAAAAGTGTTTTTCTTGTCTTTTTGTCATAAATGGCACAGTATAGATACACACAGACTGATGAGACTTTTACAAGGGACGGGACACCTGGATGGTGCTCCTAATGCTATTTACATTTTGGTCGGTTTATGTTGTTTATTTACATGACTTTAGACTTTCTTCTTTTTGTTCCTTTGTTCTCTTTCGCCTTGCTGCATTCGTTGTAGCCGTTGTGTTCCCCTGTGTTTCCTTTCCCGTTTGTATTCCTCCCCCTCTTTTCTCCATCCTCGTTCTTCTCCGTTGTTTCTCTCGCTGGGTTTGGTTATGCCTTCTTGTTTCCCTGGATCATCCCCCTTCCACCGCTTTGCTATTGCGTCTTGGCTACCTTATCTTAGTCCCTGGCTACTTAGTTGCTGGCCACAAACAGGTCCCGGAACAACCGGGCGAATGGCTCCCATGTTTTGTGGAAGCCATCATTCGACCCTGGGATGGCAAATTTGATTTTCTCCATTTGGTGAAATTCTGATATGTCGGACAGCCAGTCTGCAGCTTTAGGTGGTGCTGCTGACCACCAACTGAGCAGGATTCTACGGTGGGTGATCAGGAATGCAAAGGCAAGGGTGTAAGCCCTCCTCCCCATGAACAGATCTGGCTGGCCTGATTTCCCGAAGACTGCCACTTTCGGGCAGGGCTCCACCCTCATCCCCACCATCTTGGATATTGCCTCAAAGAAGGCTGTCCAGTACCGGCAAGTCTGGGGCAAGACCAGAACATGTGGGTGTGATTGGCCGAGCCTCTTTGGCACCGTTCACATTTATCCTCCACCTCCGGAAGAACCTGCTCATTCGGGTTCTGGTCAAGTGGGCTCTATGTCCAACTTTTAGTTGCATTAAGTTGAACCTTGTACATGTGGAGGTGGAGTTGACCCTGTGTAGTGCTTCACTCCAGAGTCCCCACCCTATTTTGAACCCCAAGTCTTCTTCTCACTTCCTCCTTGTCACGTCCAGTTTGGCATCGGCCCTCTATCAGTCATCCGTACATGTCACTACAGTGCCCTCTGCCTAAAATGTCTGCGTCCAGTAATTCTCTGCGTAATGACTGTTGCGGCGGTCGTGGGTATGTCCTCCATTCCTTCTGTAGGAAGTTTTTATGCTGCAGGTACCTGTATTTGTTGCCTCCTGCCAGTTGAAATCTTTCCGTCAGTTCGTCCAGTGTTGTGACCCTATCGGCGCTGTGTAGGTGTCTTAACTGTTGATGTCCCCCTGTCTTGTCACCACCTTTTAAAGGTGGCGTCATTGAATGCCGGCATGAACCTGCGATTGTTGCAGGTGGGGGGCCTTTATCGGACATTTCGGTTATGCCGATTTGTTGTCGTAGCTGGTTCCAGGACTGGAGTGTTGCCCACCATCACTGAGCTGCCTGAGTACTTCTTGGGTGGGAATGGGAGTGCCGCTGTGGCCAAGGCCCGGAAGGAGGTCCCCTTGCAGGAGGCCTCCTCCATGCGCACCCACTCTGCTTCTGGCTCCTTTATGCATCCCATTACTCTTTCTGCTGGTGCTGCCCAGTGGTAGTATTGCAGGTTTGGGAGGGATAGATCCCCCCCCCCAGACTTCATTTTCTGTAGGACCTTCCTTGGGATCCTTGCCCCACCCCCAGTCCTGAGTTCCAGCACAATTGAAACCCCATAAATCGGCACTAATGGACAAGGCTCCAACCCAATGTTCAGGATCGCCGCCAAGTCTCAAAAAAGGGCCTCCAGACGTCCGTCAACTTTGAGCAAGACCAGAACATGTGCGCATGATGCACCAGGCCTCCAAACACAGATCATATCTATCATCCACCCCTTCAAAAAAATGACTAATTCTAGTCTCTTGAGGTGTGTCCAGAACACCACTTTCAGCTGGACGAGACTCTGCCTTGCACAAGACGAGGTCAAGTTCACCCTCTTCAGCACCTCACTCCAAACCACCAGCAGAGGTAGCCAAGATCGTTACCAGCTCCTCCACCCACTTTGCCATCATACCCTCAACAGAGCATGTCTCCTCCCCCACCATCCGACGAGTTGGCCACCTCCAAATCAGAGCAGGATAAGATCCTCCTGAGCAAAGCTGCTTCAACTGATAAGCTGAACAGTACTTTTGACCCAGCTGTGCAGCTGGAAATACCTAAACCATCAGCGTCTGTAAGCCCATATTTTTCTTTCTGTTCCTCTAGGCTAGCAAACCGATCTTCTAAAAATAAGTGTCCCACTTTCTCTAAATCTTTATCCTTCCATTCCCAAAATTTCACATCCGACCTAGAAGGTTTGAATAACTGGTTGGCACAGATGGCCAGAGAGGCAGTCCTAAAATTAAAATGTTGGCGGAGTTGCCTCCAAGTTTGTTACGTGGTCACTACTACTGAGTACAGTTACTTCGGTACCACCGGTAACGGAGCAGTTACCAACGGCGCTAGGCTTGTTCCCCTGACAGACTTTGCTTCCACCCGGAGATCCGAATCTCCGAACCACTCCAGTACTTTTTCAGCATTAGCCACCCAGTAATAGTATTGAAAGTCTGGCAAGGCCAAGCCCCCTAATTGTCAACCCCTGGTGCAACGTCCTCTTACCCGCCCAAATAAAGGCAGTCACTGGTCGCTCAATCTCTGAAAAAAGCCTTGGGCAAGGACATCGTAAGACACTGGAATAAAAATAAAAATCTCGGCAAGATATTCATCTTAACCTCGGCCCACCAGCGATAATGGGAAACCGTCCCATCTTTGCAGCTCCACTTTGGCCTTCGTGACCAGATTTGCATAATTCAACCTCCGGAGTTTTCCCCAGTCCCTAGCAAATATCGAAAATGACTTCCAGCTAGCGGGAATGGCTCTCCCCTAAGCCCCCCTCTCTACCTCGGCACTCCAACCACAATGTATTCACTCTTTTGTTTTTTTTTCTCCAATATTTATCTTGTAAGGCCCCAAAACGCTGCAAGATCCTCATAATATTTCCCATTGATGCCTCCGGATCCCTCACATTTAGTAAGTTGTCGGCGTACAGCGATACCCTGTGTTCCAACCCTCCTCCAATTAATCCTTTCCATGTATTCAACAACCTTGGGGCCATGGCTAGTGGCCACATGCCAGTGACCCACATTCTTTTTAACCCTTTTTGGGGAATTATGGGGGCAGTGTGAAGGATTCCCGAGCTCATTTTCAGCCCTTTGGATCGTATTATGAACGCTTCTTCCGTGGCAGTAAGTTCCAGCGTTAAGACTTGAACCCAGAGCTTCTGGTTCAGCTACAGGGGTGCTGTCACGGTGCCACAAGGCCTTCCATAACTTTGCAATAAGAGGATACATATGTAAATAGTCACATCTTCGGTTGACCATGCCAGTCAAATTAACATCAAATATATTATCAAAACTGGTTGCATACTTGTGACCCCAAAAATGAGTTCACTTTGTCTTAATTTTCCTAACCACTATGCCTGGGTGCAGCTCCAACATCCACAGCAGCAGTGGAGGCAGCCTGCTATCCTGATGTCTTGAGATGATCTTGGCAGACATCGTCTGGTGGTCCACAACCTGTGGGTACTGCTCGAGGGCCAGATGCACCTTGCTCGGCCAAAGCAGCTGGAGTGGATGGGATCATAGTTAGATGGGATTGAGTGACCGGAACACCATTGGAGTGTCCCGAGTAGAGGCACTCCAGGTATCTGTCAGACACCCATCCTCTCTGTGGGTCCCGGACTTCTTGAGGAAAATTCAATTTTTGCAGACGTAGCCATGAGGAAGAATTCATAGTGTATACAGGACAGTTTCTGAGAACAATATGTTGCGGATCCAACTAGGGATCAGACCTTCTTGGATCTGGTAATGCGTAATGAGACAGATTTAATCAACAATCTGAGTTAAAGATCCCCTCAAAACAGTGATCATAACATGGTTGAATGTAGCATTCAATTTGAGAGTGAGAAACTTGGGTCAAAGGCAACTGTGCTAAACTTAAATAAGGGTAATTACAAAAGAATGAGGGAAGAGTTGGCTGGAGTGAACTGGGAAAGCAGTATAGTGGAAAATAAGGTGAGTAACAATGATAGCCAAATAGTTCATGCCTCTCAACAAAGATATATCCCAATGAGGAAGGAGGATTCTAAGAAGGAGATAAATAAACAATGGTTAAACAAGGAAGTTAAGGATAGAATTTAAACTTAAAGAAAAAATATACATGTGGCAAAGATTAGTGGTAAGCCAGAGAAATGGGAGTTTCAAAATCCAACAAAAGATAACCAAAAAAAAGAGGAAGAAAATAAATGGAGGGTAAACTAGCAAGTAATATAAAAATGGGCACTAAGAACTTCTTTAAATATATAAAAGGGAGAGAGGCCAAAGTGAGCATAGCCCCCTTAGAGAATGAGACTGGAAATAACAATGGGGAACCAGGAAATGGTGGAGAAGTTAATAAATATTTTGTGTCCGTCTTAACGGTGGAATAGCAGCACGGTGGTAAGCACTGTTGCTTCACAGTGCCAGGGTCCAGAGTTTGATTCCCGCTTGGGTCACTGTGCGGAGTCTGCACGTTCTCCCCGTGTCTGTGTTCTCCCTCCAGGTGCTCCAGTTTCCTCCCACAAGTCCCGAAAGACATGCTGTTAGGTGAATTGGACATTTTGAATTCTTCCTCCGTGTACCCGAACAGGCGATGGAGTGTGGCGACTAGGGGATTTTTCACTGTTACTTCATTGCAGTGTTAATGTAAGCCTACTTGTGATACTAATAAAGATTTATTATTATAAGCATTCCAAAAATACGAAATAATCAAGTGGCAAAAAGTTATAGGAGGAACCTCCGGTGGTGACATGTAGGTGGAGGTCGCATGTTGGGTGGCTCCCGCTAGAGCTTTAGATTTTTGGCCCTTTTCACCCAGTTTTTTCGGGGAAATTTTACATTAACGTAAAGTTGTGTTAACTACAGGATTTCGAAAGGTCAACAGAAGAGTATGGAACGAAAAGGAATGAGCGCTAGCCTGCCTGAGAGCTCTAGTTCAATGCAGAGTTCTGAGGGAAGAAAGGTGGCGGGGGCAAGCTCGTAGGGTGGAGCTACATCCATTACGGAGGACACACTGGCCGAGGTGATGGCTGTGGCGTTTGAGAGGCAGTTTGCTAAACGTTTTGAGCGGTATATGAGGAGATAATGAGAATGATACGTTACCCCGATAAAGGAGGCTCTTGGAAAGACGTGGAGGCGGTACGGGAGCATGGACAAGTGTTGATGGGGTGGGAGGAGGCATTGTCAAGGCACAGCAATCAGCTCATCTCGATGGGAGAGGAGCTGCGGAAGGTGGAAGAAAGTAATAAAGGACTGAGAGCCAAAGTGGAGAACAGGTGACAGCAGCAGAATCTTCGGATCCCTGAGGTGCTCGAGGGCCAGAGTGCAACGGAGTGCTTTTCGGACATGTTTACCAAGTTGTGGGAGGGGAGAGCACCTACCTCTTTGAGCTGGGTAGGGCTCATCAGTCACTGCAGTTGAGCCAATGAACCACCAACAGCGGTGATATCTGTTTACACCGCTATAAGATGAAGAAGGTCTTGAGATGTTCCAAACAGAATCTGGAGGTGAGGTGTATTCGTATATACCAGGACATCACAAAGGAGCTGGCAAGACGGCAGACGGCTTTTAACATTGTGAAGGCAGCACTTTATAAGAGTAATGTGCGGTTTGGGGTAGTCTACCCGGTGAGGTTGAGAGATACACACAACTCCAAGGGCTATTGATTTGAGATGGCAGAGCAGGTGGAAGAGTTCATGAGGGCTGAAAGATTGGGACTGAACAGAGTTTGGACTTTGATTTCTTATGTTGTGGTTGAGGGGATAGTTTGGGGGACGATGGCATAATGTGTTGGGGTTTTTTCCCCTTTGTTTGGGGTTTATCATATTTGGCTGGTTTAGGAGCTGGAGCTTTGATAGCAGGGCCTGGAAGGGCGGGGGGTGGGGGGGGGTGGGGGGGGGGGGGGGGGGCAGGTAGCAGTACTGGTGGGGGCCAGGAGCGTTAAGAGAGTTAGGTTTCAGATGGACACGGTTGTGGTAGATCAGGTAACGGGTGCTTGGAGGGGAAGGTTGGTGGCATTGGTTAGCGTGTGTGGCTAGAATTGGCATAATGTAGGGTTTATGAAGAGGACATTGGTGGCCATACCGAGTCTGGATACGCATCAGTTGATTTTAGGTGGGGATTTAAATATAGTGTTGCATCCGATCTACACCGTGCTCATTGACCCCTTTGGGGGTGGCATGAGGGTGTTGGCAGAGTTTATGAAGGAGGCATGGTTCTTACATCCTTTCTTTCACCAGTGCATAATGTAAACTCGAGGATTGACTTTATTTTGGGGGAGGTTGTTGTCGGGGTGAGGAAAGCAGAATACTCGGCGATTGACATTTCGGATCACGCTCTGCATTTAATGGATATGGTCTTGGAGAAGGGGCTACTTGCAGTTCTGAGTTTTTGTGTGAGGATGGCAAAGGTGATCGACAATTATGTGGGGTTTAATAAGAATGGGGCGGTCTATCGGTGGCTTGGGAGGCGCTGAAGGCGGTTGTAAGGGGTGAGATTATCTCGTATAAGGCGCAGGTGTACAGGGAGACAAGAGGGGCGGCAGCAGCTGATAGATGAAATCTTGGAGGTTGATGGGAAGTATGTGGAAGATCCCACTCGGGAGATTTTGGTCAGTATAAAGGAAGTGCAAACGCAGTTTGATCTTTTGTCTACAGGGAAATCGGTATGCTAGTTGAGGCGGGCAAAGGGTGTGGTGGACGAGTATGGGGAGAAGGCCACTCACTTGCTGGAGGGGCAGCTCGGCAGGCGGCCCCGTGAGAGATTGTTCAGGTCGGTTTGGGGCAAACGGGCTGGTGGTGGCGCCGGAGCAGGTGAACGGAGCATTTGAGGAGTTTTATTATCCAAGATTGTATAGGTCGGAGCCTCTGGGGATGAGTCTAATATGAAGGAGTTCTTGGAGGGGCTGGTGTGTCCTAAAGTAGGAGAGGAGGCGAGGGCAGGGTTGGAGTCGAGTCCTGATGGATTCCCAGTGCACTGGCCCCACATCTGCGGGAGATGGTCAATGACTCTATTGCGTGGGACCCTGCTGCCCATGCTGGCACAGGCCTCAATATCACTGATCCCTAAAAACGATGAAGGCCCGATGGACTGTGGGTCATCAGACCTATCTCACTTAAACACTGACACCCAAGTCCTGGTGAAGGCCCTGGCAAGACAACTGTAGGGATGCATGCCAGAGGTGGTTACGGAAGATCAGATGGGCTTTGTCAAGGGCAGACAACTAACGGCGAACATCAGTCACCTGCTGAACATGATTGACTTCACCCAGGGAGGAGACACCTGAAGTGATCATCTCCCTACACACACACACAAAGCCTTCGACAGAGTTGAATGGAGGTACCTCGCGGAGGTCCTGGAACCTTTTTGGTTTGGGCGAGGGTTCGCCTCATGGGTGAAACTGCTGTACAGCACTCCTGTGGCCAGCATATGGGCAAACACCACGAGCTCGGGATACTTCCAGCTGCACAGAGGCACGAGACAGGGATGCGCATTGTCCCCGCTTCAATTTGCCCTGGCAGTGAGTCTCTGACAATCGCTCTCAGATCATTGAACGGGTGGAGAGGTATTCAGAGAGGAGACAGGGAGCACAGAGTCTCACTCTATGCGGATGACCTCCTCCTGTACATCTCGAACCCCCAGCCAGCATGGGAGGAGTAATGGAACTCCTAATGGAGTTTGGAGCCGTTTTGGTGAGCAAGAGTGAAATCTTTCCCATGAACCCGCAGGGGAGGGGGATTCTGAGCTGGGGAGCTTGCCATTCAAACTGACCCTAACCAAATTCCCATACTTGGGGATCCAAATAGCCCATGACTGGACACTGATCCACAAATGGAACCTGTTGAGTTTGATGGAGGAGATAAAGAGGGACCTACGGAAGTGGAACTCCTTCTTTAAAAGGTGGAGACAGGACAAGGAGTACTGGCGGTAGGGGACGTATACGTGGACAGCAGAGTAACGACCCTGGGGGAACTGACGGACAAACTCCGATACATGCAAATAAGGAACTTCCTCCAAAAGGAGACCGTGACATTCCCCAGCTACCAGGACACTCCTTAATGGGCAGACATCTAACCGCAGGGAAACTAGAGGACGGTAACTGTGCTGACATGTACCCACGATTCCAGGAAGAGGTATGTGCATCGCTGGAAAAGACACAGGAGAAGTGGGAGCAAGAGCTGCGCATGAAGATAAGGTGAGGACTCTGGATCGAAGTACTGCACGGGTAACCTCCACCTCCTCTGGCGCAGGGCTGAGCCTAATGTGGCTAAAGGTAGTGCACAGGGTGCACTTGACCAGAACGTGCATCAACGGGTTCTTCCCAGAGGTGGCAAACAAATGTGAACGGTGCCAGGGAGTCCCGGCCAACCACACCCACATGTTCTGCTTCTGTTCCAGACTTGTCAGGTACTGGGCCGCCTTTTTCGAGGCCATGTCCAAAGTTGTGCGGGTGAAGCCATGCCCACCAGTGGGAGTCTTCAGGGTATCAGAACAGCCAGAACTCTTTACGAGGAGAGGGGCGGTGACCCTAGCCTTTGCCTCCCTATTGAACACCGGAGACTCCTGTTCAGATGACTTAGGCAGCACCACTCGGCCGCAGACTGGCTGTCCGACTTAGTGGAATTCCTTAAATTCCAAAAAATAAAATTCTCCATTCGAGGATCGGAGAAAGGCTTCCACGACTCGTGGAAGCAGTTCACCAGACCTGTTTGTGACCAGCAACTGATAAGGGGGAGGCGGGGGTGTGTGGAGAAGAGCAGGATGGGGAGGGATGACCATTACCAAAATGGATACTAGAAGAAGAAAAGGCTAAGAGTGGAGGCAGGAGAATGGGAGGGGGAAGACCTCAACCAGGGCAAGCAAGGCAGAGGAGCCAAAGGTGACGAGCGCAGGGAAGCACGTGGGTGCGACCACATCAACAGCGCCAAGGTATGCCCAAGTGGCACCAAATACGCCCGATATGTTTTAATACAGGAGGTAACATGTAGAAAGTTATGAAGTGGCACGGTTGTGGTAACCGATCACTGGGGGTCCAAAGTTAAATGCCCCTTATCTGTATACGTACCTGTTTATGTTGCTATTTTTTTTCTTCTCGTACACCCATTCTGTAGATATCTCTTTATTACTGTGACGTTCCTTGTAATGTTATTATAAAAACCAATAAAAATACTTTTTAAAAAGATGTTCATGGCTGAGATAGACCGATTTTTAATTAATAAGGGAATTGAGGGTTATGGGGATAAAGCGGGAAAATGGGATTGAGAATTATCATCAGATCGGCATGATCTCAATGAATAGCGGAGCAGACTTGATGGGCTGAATGCTAACTGGTTACAAAACTCAGCAGAAGAAGGTGAAAGACCTTGCCAAGGAGTTGGAAGAGACCTGTGGTGCAGCAGCCGGTGGAAGGATGGCGGAGGGGGAAGGACTAGTGCAAGTAGCAAAGCTCCAGATGGAACAGTTGATGGCCTTCATCAAGGAAGAGTTCCGCCAGCAGAGAAAGGAGATGCAAGAGCATCGCTCAAAGGCCATCGAAGGGGCTGTGGCACCCCTGAAGGGCTCGATGGAGAGGGTGAAGAAATGCTTTGAGGCACAAGGGTCGCAGATCCGAGAGATTGAGAAGGTGAGGTCGAACCACAGCGGAACGGGGGTGGTGGCATTGGAGGCGGAGGTGGGGCTCTTAGGAGACATTTGCAAGATATTGAGAGCAAAGGTGGAGGAGCAGGAAAATAGATCGAGAAAGCAGAATCTGCGGATAGTGGGCCTGTCTGAAGGAGTGGCAGGTACGAGTGCCATGAGGTACGTTTCGAGGATGCTGGTGGTGGAGGGGGTGTTGGTTAAGTCCCTGAAGTGGACAGAGCGCACAGGTCTCTGAGGCAGAAGCCAAGAGCGGGGGAGATGCCGCAGGCAGTGATCGTGAGGCTCCATATGTTCGTGGAGAAGGAGAAAATTCTGCAGTGGGCCAGGGAGAAGCGCAACTGTGAATGGGAGGGGAACAAGATCCGCACGTTCTCCCCGTGTGCGTGGGTTTCCTCTGGGTGCTCCGGTTTCTTCCCACAGTCCAAAGATGTGCAGGTTAGGTGGATTGGCCATGTTAAATTGCCCTTAGTGTCCAAAATTGCCTTTAGTGTTGGGTGGGGTTACTGGGTTATGGGGATAGGGTGGAGGTGTGGGCTTGGGTAGGGTGCTCTTTCAAAGAGCCGATGCAGACTCGATGGGCCGAATGGCCTCCTTCTGCACAGTAAATTCTGTGAAATTCTACGAATCTACCAAGACATTGGAGCTGAGCTGGCAAAACGACGGGCGGGCTTTATCAAAGCCAAGGCGGTGCTATATCGACGGCAGATCAAATTTGCGGTGCTCTACCCGGCGAAGCTTTGGGTGATGTATGAAGGCCAGGAATACTATTTTGAGACCCCAGAAATGGCCAACAACATTTATCAAGGAGCATAAACTGTGGAGAACTGAACTGAACAATTCTAGGAGACAGGTGCTGGTACTTTGAAGTAAATAGGAATATGGGTGGAGTGGGAGGTTTTCTTTTCCTCCGATGTGGAGGGGTTTTTGCTTTTTTTAAACTGTTGGATTGACAAAAGGGTAGCAGGGGTGAGAGGTCTGTAAGGGGACGGCAGTCCAATCCCCCCCCCCTCGTTGCTTGGGCTGTGATTTTTTTTTTGTTCTTGGGCATGGTGACCTGTGGTTCGAGATGAGTCTTTGCATGGGGGAGGGTGAGGTCAGCAGGAGCCTTCCTCACAGAACAGAGAGGTGAGTGGGGGAAGGGGTTGGGGGGGGGCAGTAGGAGGAGCTTTTGGGCAGGAGTTACCACGCTGGCATGTAATGCTGGTGAACTGAAGTAAGGTGGGGGAGAAGGCTGAGAGAGGTGGCCATGGCGGGGGGGGCGGTGATGATGCGACGAGACAAAACCTGGTCACAGGTGGAGAAAGGGGCCATTTTGGATGGGCCAGGTATAGGGTGAAATTAATGGGGGTAAAGCCAAAAGGGGGGAGGATGGTGGATGGTAGAGGGGAATGGAGGCGTAAGCCCCCGGTAAGGCTGATAATGTTGAACACGCGAGGACTCAATGGACCAGTCAAAAGATCTCTGGTCTTGCGCACCTTAAGAGCTTGAAAGCGGAGGTGGTCTTTCTGCAAGCGACGCACCTCCACGTGAAGGACTAGGTTAGGCTAAGAAAGGGATGAGTGGGTCAGATTTTCCACTTGTGGGTTTGATTCAAACTCGCGGGGTATGGCAATTTTGATGAGTAAGAAAATGGGGGTATGCGAGCGCGAAGGAAGTGAGGGACCCGAGTGGAAGATATGTGATTGCGAATGGGATATTAGAAAGGACGCCGGTGGTGTTGGTGAATGTGTATGCACCGAATTGGGATGATATAGGTTTAATCAGAGGGTTGCTGGCAGCGATCCAAGACTTGGCCACGCACCAGTTGATTATGGGAGGAGATTTTAATTGTGTCCTAGAGCCGAAGGTAGATGGATCGAGCCCCAGGTCAATGGGTAGGAGGCAAAGGAGCTGGGTGGATTTATGGAGAAGATGGGTGGACCTGTGGTGCTTCAAGAACCCAGGGGGAAAGGAGTGTTCCATTTTTTCGCATGTGGACAGGGTATATTCCAGAATTGACTTTTCTGTGGCGAGCCGAGAGGTTTTGGTCAGGGTGGAGGGGGCAGAGTACGCAGGGATAGTAATCTCGGACCATGCGCCCCATTGGCTGGACATTTGGCTTAGATCGGGACGGGAGCAGAGGCCAAGCCGGAGGCTTGATTAGGGTTGTTGGCAGAGAGGTGTGACAAAGTGCGAACTGTGATTTTAAAATTATGTAGAGTTGAACCAAAACAGGGAGGGGGCAGCGGCCACGTTTTGGGAAGCGTTAAAAGTGGTGGCCCGAGGGGAGATTATCTCGTTCAAGGCACATGTGGATGGGGAAACGAGGGAGGAATGTGAACGGTTAATGAACAAGGTAGTGGTGGTAGATAAGGGAGTAATCGAGAGTGCCTGCCATGGAGGGATTGGCGAGGAGGAAAACATTACAAGGGCAATTTGATAGGCTGACAACGGGGAGGGTGGTAGGATAGCTGCGTAGGGCAAGAGGGGTGCAGTATAATTACCTAACAACTTGTCTTTTGGGACTTGTGGGAGGCAACTGGAGCACCCGGAGGAAACCCATGCAGACAAGGGGAGAACATGCAGACTCCCACAGACAGTGACCCAAGCCGGGAATCGAACCCAGGGCCCTGGCGCTGTGAAGCAACAGTACTAGCTACCGTGCACACCCTGCTGGAGGAACAGTTGTTTCCGGATGTGGAAGTGGAAGGCAGGATTATAGACGCATATAGGTGGCTGGCAGATCAGGGAGGTGGGCAAGGGAGCTGGGAGGGGAGATAAACTGGCGAGTATGGAGTGAGATGCTACGACGAGTAAACGCACCCTCGTGTGCAAGGATGAGCCTGATACAGTTCAAGGTTGTACACTGGGTACATATGACGAGGGCAAGAATGAGTTTTTTTTCAGGGGGTGGCAGACGAGTGTTGAGAAGTGTGGACGGGGACTAGCGAACCATGAACATATGTTCTAGGGCTGCGAAAAAGTTGGAGAGATTCTGGACGGAAGTGTTTGCGGTGCTACCAAGTAGAGTGGGGGAGTAGGTTGAGCCGGACCCTTTGGTGGCGACATTTGGGATATCAGAGAAGCCGGAGCTGATGGAGGGGAGGAAGGCTGATGTTGTGGCCATCGCCTCTCTTGATTTCCCAGCGACTAATTTTATTTGAGTGGCAGTCAGCAACGCCGCTGGGGGGGTAGCAGCCTGGCCACGTGTCCTATATGACTTTCTTCGGCTGGAAAAGATCAAATACGAGTTAAAGGGTTCTGCGGAAGGTTTCTGGGCAAGGTAGGAGATGTTTGTGATCGTGTTTGAGGAGTTGTTCATCGTGAGGGAGGGGTCTGAAAAAGGGGAAGAATTTGTACAAACTATAGTTGTGTTGGGAAGCTTGTTTCCCGAATTGTCTCTGTTTTGAAACTTTTCATACACGTTTGGAATAAAATACATATTTTAAAAAATATTAAATGAATATGGCTTTTCTTGGCCACATAAGCAAGGGGTTGAATTTTATGTGACTTGGCTGGGAATATTTTCAGTGGGGGCACGAGGGACATGTAAAACTACCCCTGGGGTAAAGAGCATCCGCATGGTACTGTACTCCTCTCATCAAGCCTGGAGGGTGTTGTGGCAGAATTAGGGTGCAGCCCCCGCCGTCTGGTTAGGAGTCATCTCTAAAGGTACGCTGCTGGCCTGGAAAGTGTGAAATGAGTGTTCGGGTGGCGTTTAAATAAGGCACGTGGACTGTCAATCTTGTTGGTTAACGGCAGTACGGCTGAATCAGTTCCTGACCGATCATACGATATGGAGAGATACTCACCTGTGCATAATTAATGAGCTTCCAAGCACTGAAAGGGATACAATTTCCCGCCATTCCGACCAGTGGAAAACATGTCACAGAACCCGTCCGCCCCCATGCTTAGAGCAGATTTTTCAATTTTGAAGCTGAGTTTCTATAGATATTTTAAAGAGTTAACAGAGCGAGCATTCATCTTACAGAAAGTAAGGCTACTCCTTCACCCTATGTTTCAGTCCGTGGTGTTGTTTCGTCATAACTAGAATGTCTAGAATCCAAACTATCTGCACAATATTGCAGGGGGTCAGCTAGTATGATAGCTATTGTCCCACCCCCAATTATCCCCAACTCGTTTCCTGCGTTCTTTTAAGTTTAAAAAGTGATGTGTTTCTTCTGCATTTAAAACCTCTCCCACAAAATGTAAAGAGCATTTAATTCTATTTTTTCTTGAAAGAACAATTATGCAGAAGATGGAAGTCCAACAACAACAAATTCTATGACTCAGGGAGATAAACTTCGTGCCTTGAAGAGTAGGAGACAACCACGATCGGCAACAACAGGAACATTAAGGTAATGTATATGATTTATATGTCACAAAATTATGTTCAATAAAATCCTAAAAGTGGAAATAAACCATTCAGGAGACTTTAGGAAAGAATTTTGAAGACATTTTTTCTTGTGGGCATTTATAATTAATTTTTATTTTCATACGGAGATTTATTTTCAGGGCTATCAGATACCTACACTTTGGTGTTAACTCTAAAATGGTCAATGCTCTTGTATATAAAAATAATTAGTGAACTGCAAAACTTTTCCTTTATTTGAACTCATATTGTCTGTAAAATCTAATACCAACCAGTTTTGTGTATGGCAGTTTCAACATTGCACTAAATTGCATCAATATGTGTACAGTTCAGAAACAAGCTATTGAACTTAACTCATCTATCTCAGCATTTATGCTCCACATGAGGTTTCTTTCACCCTACTTCATCTAAGCCTGTTAGCTTATCCTTCAGTCCCTTTCCCCCTCAATGTACTTACCTAATTTCCTATTAAATACTTCAGTGCTGGTTGCCTCAACTATTCATTGTACTGGGACGTTCCACACAGCTGGGTGAAGATATTTATCCTGAATTAGATTAATTAACGAATATCCTACATTGGACTTTTCCACAAGTTGGAAACATTTTCTCTGCTTTTACTTGTCAAACCCTTTCATAATCTTGAAGACCTTCAGGCATATCTCATACTATTTACAAGAGATGGAGCCCCAGCCTGTTCAACCTTTCCTGATACGTATAGCCTCTCCTCTCTGAAATTCTTTTCATAATTCATTTGCACTTTTGCCGTTGTCCCTATATCTTTGATGGAGACCAGAGTTGTTCACATGACTTAACCAAGGTTTTTTGTGCAAGTTTAGCATTGCTTCTCTGCTTTTCAATTTATCTCTAGGAATGAACCCCCAATTTTTGATTTGCATTTTTTAAATGGCCCTATTAACCTGCAGCACCTTTTTATTTTACTGATTGCGAATCTATACTCCCGAATCCCTTTGCTTCTCTCCCCTGTTCAGATTATTATCTAAGCAGTATGTGGTCTCTTTATTCTGCCTACCAAAATACAATCCCCTCACAAATGCCACCACTTAAAACAAATGTTACTTTAAATTTAATCTATTTCAAGGAAATAGTATGTGTGAATGGTGGTTTTGAAATGCAGCCGCTGCACAACTGAGAATCTTGTTACTAAAAATAACTTTTAACATTTCTGTCCTTTCATTATTATATTGAAATTCAATTTCCAATTATATGGTCATTCTGTAGACTTAAAATATCTTCCTGCGTTTTGTCACATTCTTCCTTTTTGCTTTATATGTACTTCCAATTCCCACATACAAATTAATGAACAATGGTGGTTCACTTCCCAGACTTTGCCAGTCAGAATAGCTACCCTCAGTCCCTACTTTCTGTTTTGCAGTCAGTTTGCTGTCCATTATCCTTTCTGGCTCCTGACTTCTCCATGCTGTGACCTTGGTTATGAGTCTACTATGCAATGCCTTTTAAGGGCCTTTTGGTAATCCAACATATATCTACTGCATTACTGTCTAATCTTTGTTAGTTCTTCAAATCATTCAGTAAGGTTAATCAAGCATAACTTTCCCCTTTGAAATCCATGCTAACTGCGGCGGCTCATTCGCCCGAGGCTTCCGCCGGAGTACTCGGTGGGCCCGATCCAACTCTGGAGGGGAGAATCACTCATTCCCCTCCCCCCTACCCCCTGTTCTCAATTCATCCATCTTGGCCCTCCGAGTCTTGTTCCTCTCCTCCACGAGCAACATCTCAGCTTCCAACGAGGTGATTCGAGCCCCATGCGACATCAAGGCCAGCTCCACAGCGTTCAGCACCACTCCATTCTCCTCCACTGCCACATGAGGTTTTTTCCAGCTTATTATTGATCGAGCAAAGTGCCTCCTCAATTGACCCTGCCCTGGACCTTAAAAATGCTTTTCAAACTGTTTTTCATACTCCTGCTCCATCACCTCAGTCAGCATCTCTACCGTGATATGAGCAGCCCCACCCAAGATTGGATCCGTCGCCTTTCCACATGCTGAGCTTTGCGGGTTTTCTGGCTTTGTCAAAGGATTACCCCCGTAATTTTTTTTTCCATAAATTTAGAGTACCAATTAATTTTTTTCCAATTAAGGGGCAATTTAGCATGGCCAATCTACCTAGCCTGCACATCTTTAGGGTTGTGGGGGTGAGACCCATGCAGACACGGAGAATGTGCAAACTCCACATGGACAGTGGGCCGGGATCGCCCCCTTGACCCTTGACACCACCCCTTGATGGCAACTAGACCCCCAAAGTGTAAGATAAACAAAGCCCATCTCTTGTGGAACCCCAAGCTGGCCTCCACCCCAACAGGACCTGCCTTCGACCGATTAATGAGGCGAAGGCTAAGACATACTGTCTGTCTGCAACCCTGGCAGGCCTCACACCCCGAATATGGCCTCCAGGAGCCAGGCTCCAAATCCACATGTAGAACCTCAGACGTGGTGCTGAAAAACAGCCCTCAAAATATTTCTGCAACTTCGGACAGGACCAGAACAGGTGAACATGATTAGCTGGGCCCCACCCACACTGCTTGCTCCTGTACTCCACCCACTCAAACAGCCAACTCATCCACACCTTCGTTAAGCGTGCCCTGTGCAGCACTTTTAATTATTGAATCAACCCCAGTCTCGCATATGAGATTGAGGCATTAAGCTTTAACCCTCCGCAGCATCTTGCACCATAATCCCTCCTCCAACACCATCCCCAGCTCCTCCTACCACTTGACCTTGCTCCCTCCCATGGACACCCTGTCTTCCTCCATGATCCTCCTATAAATCACCGAAACAGCCCCACCCTTCAGCCACATCACCTACAGCACCTCCTCTAACAACGAAGAGGACGATGCCACTGGAAAGCTCAGGGAAGGCCTTTCTTGCAAAGTTCTGCACCTGCATATATCTAAAGCCCTCCTCCCGCTGGAGCCCAAACTCATCCAAGCTCACAAACCGCCCCTCCAAAAACAAATCCTTCATCTCCTTCACCCCTACCTCCTCCCATCCCCAGAACCTCGCATCCATCCTCCCTGGCTCAAACCCATTGTTCCTTCTTATCAGTATCGCCCTCAAGCCGGTCCCCTAAGTGCTGCCGGAATTGCCTCCAAATCGTCAGCGTAGCTACCACCACAGGACAACTCGAGTACTTCCCTGCGGTGAACAGTAGCGGCACTGTTGCCAGCGGCTGCAACCGCAACCCCTTAGAGGAACCCGCCTCCATCTGCACCCATAAAGCCTATCTCCCTACTCCAGCCCCACACCTTCTCCGCATTCGCCACCAGTAATAGTACAAGAAGTTCGGAAGGCCGCCCCCCCCCGACTGCCGTCCCCTTTGGAGAACCTTGTTCCTTATCCTAGCCACCTTCCATGCCCACACAAATGCCGAGACCAACCTAACTACTCCCTTAAAAAATTACTTTGGTTAAAAAAAGTCCAGTAGACATTGAAATGAAACAAGAACCGTGGCAGAATGTTCATCTTGAGTCTCCCCTGCCAACAACCAGGGGAGACTATCTCATCGCAACAAGTCCTCCTTCACCCTCCCACCTAGCTCTTGAAATTGAACTCACAAAGCCGTACCCAGTCCTGCGCCATCTGCACACCCAAATACCTAAAATGAGTTGTTACCCAGAATGGCAACGCACCAACTTTCACCTCTGCACCTGGGGAAGACATCACAAAATATTTGCTTCTCCCTAGATTCAACTTATACCCTGAATCTCCTTAGCAACCCCTTTCTACCCCACACCGAACTCTGGTCCGATGTGCAACAGCAGATCATCCATGTACACCCTATGCTTCACCTTCTCGCACCCCCCCCCCCCCCTCCCCCCTCACTATCCCCTTCCATACGTCTGAACCCCTCAACACAATGGCCAAGGGCTCAATCGAACAGAAGGGGGAGGAATATGGGACATCCTTGCCTCATTCCCCGAAATAGTGGAAAGTACCCCAAATTCGTTGTATCGTTCGTTCATACACATACTGTCGGATCCTTGTACAACAATTTCACCCATGCAACAAACCTTAAGTCCAATCCCAAATTTCTCCAGTACTGCAAACAGATAGCTCCAGTCTAACTTATCAAACGCCTTCTCCGCATCTAATACCACCACCACCTCCAGTTCCCTTCCCTCTGCCAGAGAAAATATCACATTCAGCAGCTGCCACACATTCGACGACAGTTGCCTGCTCTTATTGAACCCCGTCTGTTCCTCACCAACCACCTTCGGGAGGCAGTCCTCCAACCTCAGTGCCACTACCTTTACCAATATTTTAGCATCCACATTCAGGAGAGAAATGGGCCTGTAAGACCCACACTCTGCCAGATCTTCCTTATTAAGCAAGTGAATTGGATGTCTGCCCCATCGTCTCTGGCAATACTCCCCTAACCATCGCATCCTCACAGATTTCTACCATCAGCGGTGCCAATGTATCCTTGAATTGTTTTATAAAATTCCACCGGGATCCCATCCACCCAGGCGCCTTACCCAGCTGCATCTTCCTTATCGCTGCCTGCACTTCTTCCACCCCCATTGGTCCCTCCAATCCCGCCCTCTCCTCCTCCCCCACCTCCGCACTCGAGTCGCTCCAGAAATTCCCTCCTATCCGACTCATCCTCCGGCAGCTCCAACTTATGCAAGTCCCTATAAAAGTCTTCAGTGGCCTGATTCACCTGCCCCGGCGCCACTACCAACCCTCCCGTCCCATCCCTAACCCCCACAATCTCTCTCGCTGCCACCAGCTGACGGAGCTGGCTCGCCAGCAATCTAGGCTTTCTCGCCATACTCGGAGATGACCCCCCTCCCAGCTGCCGGACTGCCCTCCCCATGGATAGAAGATTAAACTTTGCCTGCAACTCCTTCCTCTTCACCAAAAGTCCCAACTCCCAGAATGGCAGCCAATGTTTTCTTCACAAACCCAGCTTAATCCCAATTTGGGGCATACACACTAACCAGCACCACCAGCCTCTCTTCCGATGCACCCTTTACTATCATGTACCAGCCCCCTGGTCTGCCACCACCTTCTCCATCTGGAACCTCACTAATTTACCCACCAGCATCATCACCCCGCCGGGCCCTCCTGTCGAAGCCCGAATGAAACACCTGACTCAACCAGCCCTTCCTCAGCCTCATCTGGTCTTTCAGCCTCAGATAGGTCTCTTGTAACCTTCGCTTTCAGGTCCTTCAAGTGTGAGAAATTTGGTGCTCTTTCACTGGTCCTCCCAACCCTCGCAAGTTCCATGTCACCACTCTGACAGGGGCTGTCTCGCCCCCGGCCTTCCTACCGCCATGACCATCCCCCAAGGCCTCGTCTGACTGGCAAGACCCAGCCCTGGCTCTCGTCATGGCCCCCCTCCCTTCCCAGAATCCCCCCAACCACTTCCTTTAGAAAACACCTCATCCAGTATTGTCCCCATTCCCCCACCATTCACTCTTTCCAGGCCCATTGGAACCTGCCCACACAGGTTCCAATGACCGTGGCCCCTCCCTCCACCTCACTCCCTTTCACCAGCCAACGTTACATTTGCTCGCATGGCAGCCCCTGCCAGAGCCCCCTACCCCACATCGAAAAACACACCCACTCCAAAGCCCCCAAACCCAACAAACCACAAATCTCAACCATCCTCTCCAAACCACCCCAGCCCATACATCTTTTAGTCAAAACAGTCAATGATAGCCATAAAGGGAAAGAACAACATAAAGCCTGGCCAAAAACCATTAAAGTTCATACTTGGTCCAGTCTCAGGCCTTCTGCCTTCACAAATGCCTCCGCCACCGTCTCAAAGTAGTAGGCCCTGCTATTATGCGTGACCCTTAGCTTCGCCGGGTAGACCACACCAAACCGCACGCTGCGTTTATACAACGGCGCCTTGGCCCGACCGAAGACCGCCCGTCTCCTCACCAGCTACGTCGTCAGATCGTATATGTATACCATTGCCGTCCCACTCCACCTTCTGCTTCGCCTTCCTCAGCACCTCTCCTTTACCTGAAAGTTGTGAATGCAGGCACAGTTCTCGACGGTTCATTTGTTCTTGGTTTCGGCCGGAGTGACCAGTGAGCCCTGTCGAATTCATAGTAGGAGGGATCCCCCATCAACTTCGCAAGCATCTCGGCTAAGTGCCCTGTGTACCTCTGGCCATCTAGTCCCTCAGGCATACCCATGATCCTCAAGTTCTGCCTTTGCGACCTGCTCTCCAGGTCCTCTACTTTGGCTCTCAGCCCTCTGTTGATCTTCACCACCCTCCGCAGCTCTTTGCCTATCGAGGTGAACTAGCCACTATGCTGTGACAATTCCCCCTCCACCCCTTTCATCTTCTCTCCTTGCTGCTGCACCACCGTCAAAGTCTTCAACTCCTCTTATCGATGCAAGGGTTTCGCCCACCCACTCCTTAAGTGAGGTCATCATCTCTGTCCGATGCCTTTCAAAATGTTTTAACAGCCGCTCAAACTCCTCGGCCATCACTTCGGCCATCTTTTCCACAGTGACGAGCTCTCTCCCATCATCTTTTCTCCCATTGAACTCACCACGCTCGACGGCGAACTTTTGCTCACTCCCTTTTTCGTGGGTTATTTTTACTGGTTTTTGACATCCTTGAAATGCCTCAGACCTTCCCACACTTCTCACAAGAATTCCCCCCCCAAAAAAACTGGATGTAAAGGGCCTAAAAAAGATGAACTTCGGCAGGAACCATCAAAAATGCGACCTCGACCTACATGCACAACCGGAAGTTGCAATGTACTACCTGTTTTACATGTCACCATTGTCTCCTGGTTTTTTTCTCCGTCCTACATAGCAGTTACTGTTCGCTCCCTATAGACTACTCCCATCAGTGTTTTCTTCCCCTTGTTATTTCTGTTAGAATCCAGGATGAGAATCCAACTATTTGCAATTTGTAAAACTGTGAAAAAGTGTTACTGCACCACAGGAGTGACAACGCAGGCCTATAGGTATCTTTTATGCAGAAACAAATTTTTATTGCATCACAGAACTGACCACATCAGCAGCAACAAAATAGCATTACAGTTAACAGTTACAACAGTTCATAAGTAAAAGAATAAACCGTAACTTCCTAAATCTGCCACCTTATTCAATATTGTTCAAATGCCACTCATGAAGAAAGTTAACAACAAGGGCAGCTCGGTGGCACAGTGGTTAGCACTGTTGCCTCATGCCACCGAGGTCCCAGGTTCGATCCTAGCCCTGGGTCGCTATCTGTGTGGAGTTTGCACATTTTCCCCGTGTCTGCGTAGGTCTCAGCCCCATAACACAAAAAGATGTGTAGGGTAGGTGAATCGGTCACGCCTAAATTGCCCCTTAGTTGGAAAAAATAATTGGATACATTAAATTTATTTTTTTAAAATGAATTAAAGTTAACAACCAGATTTTCCCAGGCTTTTCGCTGTTCAGAATCTTTGGAGAGAAAATCTTTCAGGACCAAACTGGGAACACCTTTGTTCAAATTAGAGTTCTAGGACCTTTTCAAACAGACCTGGCTCTTCCCATTAACTACCCAAAGCATAAGGCATTCTTTTGTCTCTTCTTACAAGATGTCCCTTGACTTGTTTAGTCAGGACCAAACATTAATGAAGTACACCCCAGGGGATATTCAAAAGTAAACAATATTCCATTAGCTAGCTATCTGTAAACAAGTAAATGGTTCTCGAGTTCTATTAGCAGAACATTTCACCTGCAAATCAATGATTACCTCATTTTTACAACACCGTAATCACCGCTCTAGCAGTCATATTGTCTTTACACATCTTAACCCAGGTTTTAATAACATTACTGCTAAATATATAAAATATGACTTTCTTACATTCATCACGTTTCTTATCGAATTCTGCATCTTCCTTTCCAAGATCTTTTCTTGCTATTGTAACTATTCTATCTCATACTAACAAAACTACCCCACTGCCCCCTCCTTCCTGCCTGTCCTTACGAAAAGTCACATACCCCTGAAAATTTAGTTCCCAGCTTTGGTCTCCTTGTAACTACAACTCTACAATGGCTATAAAAGCATATCCATTAACCTCCAATCTGTGTCCGTGTGGAGTTTGCACATTCTCCCCATGTTAGATCACAGAACATAGAACCGTATAGCACAGAACAGGCCCTTCGTCCCTCGATGTTGTGCCGAGCATTGTCCGAAACCAAGATCAAGCTACCCCACTCCCTGTCATTCTGGTGTGCTCCATGTGCCTATCCAATAACCGCTTGAAAGTTCCTAAAGTGTCCGACTCCACTATCACAGCAGGCAGTCCATTCCACACACGAACCACTCTCTGAGTAAAGAACCTACCTCGGACATCACTTCTATATCTCCCACCCTGAATCTTATAGTTATGCCCTCTTGTAACAGCTACATCCACCCGAGGAAATAGTCTCTGAACGCCCACTCTATCTATCCCCCTCATTATCTTATAAGCATCTATTAAGTCGCCTCTCATCCTCCTCCGCTCCAAAGAGAAAAGCCCTAGCTCCCTCAACCTTTCCTCATAAGACCTATCCTGCAAACCAGGCAGCATCCTGGTGCATCCCCTTTGCACCCTTTCCAATGCTTCCACATCCTTCCTATAATGAGGTGACCAGAACTGCACACAACATTCCAAATGTGGTCTCACCAGGGTCATGTATAATTGCAGCATAAGCCCGCGGCTCTTAAACTCAAGCCCCCTGTTAATAATTCGCTAACACACTATAAGCCTTCTTCACGGTTCTATCCACTTGAGTGGCAACCTTCAGAGATCTGTGGACATGAACCCCAAGATCTCTCTGATCCTCCACATTCCTCAGAACCCTGCCGTTGACCCTGTAATCCGCATTCAAATTTTTTCTACCAAAATGAATCACCCCTCACTTACCAGGGTTAAACTCCATCTGCCATTTTTCGGCACAGCTCTGCATCCTATCAATGTCTCTTTGCAACCTACAACAGCCCTCCACCTCATCCACTACTCCACCAATCTTGGCGTCATCAGCAAATTTACTGGCCCACCCTTCAGCCCCCTCCTCCAAGTCATTGATAAAAATCACAAATAGCAGAGGACCCAGCACTGATCCCTGTGGTACACCGCTGGTAACTGGTCTCCAGTCTGAAAATTTTCCATCCACCACCACCCTCTGTCTTCTATGTGATAGCCAGTTACTTATTCAATTGGCCAAATTTCCCTCTCTCCCACACCTCCTCACTTTATTCATGAGCCGACCATGGGGAACCTTATCAAAAGCCTTACTAAAATCCATGTATACATCAACTGCTCTACCTTCATCTACACACTTAGTTACCTCCTCAAAGAATGCAATCAAATTTGTGAGGCAAGACCTACCCTTCACAAATCCATGTTGACTATCCCGGATTAAGCTGCATCTTTCCAAATGGAAAAAAATCCTATCCTTCAGGACCTTTTCTATTATCTTACCGACCACCAAAGTAAGACTAACTGGCCTATAATTACCAGTGTCATTCCTATTCCCTTTCTTGAACAGAGGAATAGCATTCGTCACTCTGGCACTATCCCTGTGGACAGTCCTCTGACACTATCCCTGTGGACAGCGAGGACCCAAAGATCAAAGCTCTGCAATCTCATCCCTTGCCTCCCAAAGAATCCTTGGATACATCCCATCTGGCTCAGGGGACTTGTCGACCCTCAGGTTTTTCAAAATTGCTAATACATCCTTCCTCAGAACATCTACCTTCTCCAGCCTACCCGCCTGAATCACACACTCGTCCTCAAAAACATGGCCCCTCTCCTTTGTGAACATTGAAGAAAAGTATTCATTCAATGCCTCTCCTATTTCTTCTGACTCCATGCACAAGTTCCCACTACTGTCCTTGATCGGCCCTACCCTCACCCTGGTCATTCTTTTATTTCTCACGTAAGAGTAAAAAGCCTTGGGGTTTTCCTTGATCCGACCTGCCGAGGACTTCTCATGCCCCCTCCTAGCTCTCCTAAGCCCTTTTTTCAGCTCATTCCTTGCTACCTTGTAACCCTCAAGCGACCCTACTGAACCTTGTTTTCTCATCCTTGCATACTCTTCCTTTTTCCTCTTGACAAGACATACAACCTCTTTTGTGAACCATGGTTCCCTCACACGGCCATTTCCTTCCTGCCTGACAGGGACATGGGTATCAAGGACACGCATTATTTGTTCCTTGAACAAGCTCCACTTTTCATTTGTGCCTTTCCCTGACAGTTTCTGTTCCCATCTTATGCTCCCTAATTCTTGCCTAATCGCATCATAATTACCCCTCCCCCAATTATAAACCTTGCCCTGCCGTATGGCCCTATCCCTCTCCATTGCAATAGTGACAGACACCGAATTGTCACTATCTCCAAAGTGCTCTCCCACAAACAAATCTAACACTTGGCACGGTTCATTACCCAGTACCAAATCCAATGTGGACCCCCTCTTGTCAGCCTATCCATATATTGTGTCAGGAAACCCTCCTGCGCACTCTGTACAAAAACCGCCCAATCTGAATTGTTCGAACTAGAGAGGTTCCAATCAATATTTGGAAAGTTAAAGTCACCCATGAGAACTACCCTGGGACCTCCACATCTATCCATAATCTGTTTTGCAATTTCTTTCTCCACATCTCTATTACTATTTGGGGGCCGATAGAAAACTCCTAACAATGTGACCGCTCATTTCCTATTTCTAACTTCAGCCCATATTACCTCAGTAGGCAGATCCCCCTTGAACTGCCTTTCTGCAGCCGTTAAACTATCCTTGATTAACAATGCTACTCCTCCACCTCTTTTACCACCTATCCTACCCTTACTGAAACATCTATACCCCGGAACTTCCAACAACCATTCCTGTCCCTGTTCTACCCATGTCTCCGTAATGGCCACAACATCGTAGTCCCAAGTACCAACCCACGCTCCAAGTTCACCTACCTTATTCCGGATGCTCCTTGCATTGAAGTAGACACACTTCAACCCACCTTTCTGTCTGCCGGTACACTCCTGCAACCTTGATACCCTCCTCAGTACCTCACTACTCTCAACACTGGCTTCTGGACTACAGCTCGTTTTCCCAGCCCCTTGACAAATTAGATTAAACCCCCCCTGAAGAGCCGTAGCAAATGTCCTTCCTAGGATATTGGTGCCCCTCTGGTTCAGGTGCAAGCCGTCCTGTCTGTACAAGTCCCACCTTCCCCAGAATGTGCTCCAATTATCCACGTACCTGAAACCCTCCCTCCTACACCATCCCTGCACCTACGTGTTTATCTGCACTCTCTCCCTGTTCCTCACCTCACTATCACGTGGCACCGGCAACAAACCAGAGATGACAACATGGTTTGTCCTGTCTCTCAGCTGCCACCCTAGCTCCCTACATTGCTGTTTTAAATCCCTGTGTCTTCTCTTACCTATGTCGTTGGTACCGATGTGTGCCACGACTTGTGACTGCTCCCCCTCCCCTTTAAGGTTTCTGAAAACATGTCCGAGACGTCACGGACCCTGGCACCCAGGAGGCAACATGCCATCCTGAGTCTCTTTCGCTGCCACAGAACCATCTAGCTGTCCCTCTAACTATCGAGTCCCCAATAACTATTGCTCTCCTGCTCTCCCTCCTTCCCTTCTGAGCCACAGGGACGGATTCAGTGCTGGAGATCCGTCATCCCTGAAGCTACTGTCTATGACCACCTCTGCCTCCCGAATGATCCGAAGTTCATCCAGCTCCAGTTCCCTAACGTGGTGTCTGAGGAGCTGGAGATGGGTGCACTTCCCACAGATGAAATCAGCAGGGACACTGACGGTGTCCCTCACCTCAAACATTCTGCAGGAGGAACATTGCACTGCCTTCCCTGCCATCTCCTCTAGATAAAAAAAGAAAAAGAAAGAAAGAGCTTACCTGTTATTCACTCTACCCCTTAGGTTAAAGGAGGTGGAAGGGCGGGGGACACTACAAGTGTAGTGTCTAGGGTTTAGAAACTGCCCAACTTAAATACAGGTAAAAATAAAACACTTAACTAGCAACCACTGCGTTCCATACGAGAACAGCAATCAGCTGTTATGGGACTGTGCAAACAATTTAAATCTTTACTACTTACCCAGCAGTCACTCTGCCCTCCGACCGGATTCAGCTGGAAACTCCCAAAAGTAAGTATTTTTTAAAAAATTACTCTCCTTCTCAGCAAGCACTCACTCAGCAACCACTGCGCCCTGCACGATAACACCTCAGGGAAAAGAAAAACTACTTACCAGTCACCAGCCAATCACTTACCTGCAGGCTGTGAGTTCCCCAGGGTTGCTACTCTGCCTTCTACGTACATGTCCCTGACCGTCCATGTCCCTTTGACCTGCCTCCACCTTTTGAAGGAGGTGTCCATTATCACGGGGGTGAACTTGGGATTTTTGCAGATGGGATTGGTGGACATCCCTGTCAGACTGAAGTGTTGTCGCATTTGGTTCCATGTTCTCAGCATGGCTTCTACCACTGGGCTTTTTGAGTATCTGGTTGGGGGATGGGAGTGCGGTCATGGCCAGTGCTCTGAGGATGCTCTTCTCCATTCTGACTCATTCTGCTCCCGGTTCCTTGACCCATCCCTGTACCCTTTCGGTGGTAGCTGCTCAGTGGTAGAATTGGAGGCTAAAGGGCAACCTCTCCAACTCTGCTCCCCCCAGTGCAGGTTCACAGGGAAGAGGCTCCGAACTCCTTTGGGAATTCCATTATTCCTCCCACGCTGGCCAGGGGGTTAGAGATGTAGAGGAACATGTCATCCACATAGAGTGAGACTCTATGCTCTCTGTCACCCCTTTGAATGTCTCACCGCTCCTTCTCTGCTCTAAGAGCGATCTCCAGAGGCTCAATTGCCAGGGCAAACAGTAGTGGGATTAGGGGCATCCATGCCTCTGAAGTAACCAGAACCAGTGGTGTTTGTCCGTACACTCACCATGGGAACGTTGTACAGTAGTTTCACCCATGAGGCGAACCTGGCCCAAGCCGTTCCAGTACCGCAATGAGGCACTTCCATTCCACCCTGTCGAAGGACTTCTCTGTGTCCAGGGAGATGATCACCTCTGATGTCCCCGCCCCAGGTGGGGTCATGATCCCATTCAGCAGACGCTGTTAGTTGTTCTTGACAAAACCCGTCTGATCTACCACGACTATCTCTGGCATGCAACTTTCCAACCACCTTGCCAGAGCCTTCATCAAGATTTTTGCATCATTGTTTAGGTGTGGGATGGGTTTGTAAGACCCATATTCCGTCAGGTCTCTGGCCTTTTTAGGGATCAGTGATATCAAGGCCTGAACGAGCGGTGGTGGCAGGGTTCCCCTTGATAGCGAGTCAGTGAACATCTCCCACAGGTGGGGGGCCAGTGCTGGCGCCAATGTTTTGTAGAGTCCACCGGGAATCCGTCTGGCCCCATCGCCTTCCATGTCTACATGGAGTTGATACTCTCCATGACTTCCCCCAGTTCTAGTGGTGCTTCCAGGCCCTGTCTCTTTTCGTCTCCCATCACTGGCATGTCCAGTACTTTGAGGAACCACTTCATCTTCAAGTCCCCTCTGGGAGCTCAGAGGTGTACATCCTTCGGTAGAACGTTGCAACGGTCTCGGTAATCTTGTCTGGTGCTTTGCCTAGTTGCCGTTCCTGTCCTTCACCTGCGCTCTTTCCTTTGTGGCTGACTGCTTTCTCAGCTGGTGAACCAGCAGACGGCTGACCTTGTCTCCATATTTATAAAAGGTCCTCCGTGTCTAGCGGAGCTGGTTTACTGCTCTCCCGGTGGAGAGCAGGTCAAATTCCATTTGCAGTTTTTTTTCTCTGTCAGTAGTTCCATGGTCAGGGCAGTGGAGTACTGCCGTTGCACCTCTAGAATGTAGTCAATCAGCTGTTGCCTAGCCGCCCACTCCTTTTTATCTCTCAGAACTCTGTAATGCTATAATCTCCCCACTTATCACCATCTTCAGTGCCTTCCAGAATGTGATGGGTGAGACCTTCCCATTCTGGTTGCAGGTTACATAACCGTGGATGGCTTGTGATACTTTCTCACAGAACGCCTTGTCAGTGAGGATAGCAGTGTCCAGACTCTATGTCGGACGTTGGACCCAACCCGTCTCCAACCTCACATCCACGTAGTGTGGTGTGTTGTCTGAGATTACTATTCCAGAGTATTCCACCCCTACCGCCCCTGGAAGCACCGATTTTCTCCACTAAAGTTTCTCTCCATTAAGATAAGTTGCCTTTCCATTTTTTCCAACCTTTAGAAGTCAATATTTTCCTGCTTCTTTGACTGTGGTAAAGACTCAACAATAGATTGTTATGATAAAATAACACGGCTTTATTTACGAAACGACCACATGCAGTTTTGGCTGAAAGTTGAGGTCGAAGAGCAGTTACTACCATTGCTGATTCCTACTCAAGTCTGCGCTTTTACAGAAAGTCAGTTCAGTATTTATACATTATCATTATCAAGATTGCGTGACTACAGCTTAGTCAGGAATTCGATCGGAAGTAGAAACGTAAGCAATGTCATGAAACAAGCATGACCTGTTGATCTTCTCGGACTCTTTGTCTCATCCCTCATACCATTATCTTGTCCTTTGATAGAACATTAAAAGGTCGGAGGAGACTCATCCATTCCTTATCTTGTCTTATTCACATCGCCCTCGGTTATGACGAATTAGCCTTATCAGAAATTACACAGGTCAGGCATTTTGGAATAATGTGACCTTCTCTGATCTTATTCATGCTTTAGGTTATGCGGAGTCAGCCTTATTGGTCTTACAAAGGGGTCTGGTACATTGAAATGGCTAGGTCAGCTTTTCTTACATTGTACCAAATAGTTGATCAGTTTTCCTATCATGCCATTACTTAATTCGTACAACATCACATTCCCTCCCTTTGTCATATCATCACAACTAGTTAAATAGGGATATCCATGACTCGATTGAAAATGCATTTACACAAGCAACCAAGCAATCCTACCCCTAGTAGCATTAGTAGTAGTAGAATGAAGGCCTTAAAGAGCCAATCAAATAATCCGTGACCCAACCATCCTAGCCAAGCCGGCGGGTTATAGTTATGAAATTCACTGCCACTTCCGGTTGCGGCTATGCTGAGCTAAGTCGCACATTCGGCAGCTCCTGCCAGAAACGGACTTTTGGGCTCTTTTTGGGGGCCTCAGCGGCATTTGTTCGACGGTTCCCAGTGTGGGAAGGTGACAGTACAATTTCCCTGGCACTGTATGAATTGGACCAGGAGTGGAGCGGTGAAAAAAGTAATTCTGGTGCAGCGAAAAGTGCGAGGGAGGAAAGCCAAGATGGCGGCGGGTGGAGACCAGGCAGCGTGGCCGCAGTGGTCGCAAGAGCAGCAGGAGTTTCTCAAGCGCTGCTTCACGGAATTGAAAGCAGAGCTGCTGGAGCCGATGAAGGCTTTGATTGACAAGCTGGTCGAGACCCAGAAGGCCCAAGGGGCGGCGATCCGGGAGGTGGCCTCGGACAATGAGGACGAGATATTGGGCCTGGCAGTGAAGGTGGAGGCGCACGAGACGCTGCATAAGAAATGGCAGGAGAAGTTCGAGGACATTGAGAATCGGTCGAGGAGGAAGAACCTACGGATTCTGGGTCTCCCGGAGGGAGTGGAGGGGTCGGATGCTGGAGCATATGTGGTCACGATGCTGGACACATTGATGCGTTGAAGGCGCGGGTGCCTTCCCGAGGCCCCTGGAGCTGGATGGGGCCCACCGAGTCCTGGCGAGGAGGCCCAGGTCTAACGAGCTGCCGCGGGCGGTATTGGTGCGGTTCCACCGCTTGGTGGACAGGGAGTGTGTCCTAAGATGGGCAAAAAAGGAGCGGAGCAGCAGGTGGGAGAATGCAGAGGTCCGTATATACCAGGATTCGAGCGCGGTGGTGGCCAAGAAGAGGGCCGGGTACAATCGGACTAAGGCGGTTCTGCATCGGAAGGGGGTGAAATTCGGGATGCTGCAGCCGGCGCGATTGTGGGACTGGCACCATTACTTTGAGACGCTGGAGGAGGTGTGGACCTTTTATTCAGGCTGAAAAGTTGGACACGGATTGAGGGTCGGTTGTGAGGGGAGGTCGCGGGGGGCTACTGTGATTACTGTGCTTTGGGGGATGTTCTGTTCTGTTCTGTATTGTTTCCTTGGGTGCTGGGTGGGGTAGGGTGAAATGGTTCGAAGTGGGGATTTTGTGAGAGTGTGGGCGTCGGTGGTTGGAAGGACGGGGCCATGTTGGGGGGAGGGGTGATGGAAGGCCTGAGGTGGGGAAGCTGGGATTAGGCCGCAAAAGGGAGCTGCACCAGAGAGGGCGGGGCCGGTTTGTTGGAAAGCGCGGGCTTTTTCCCATGCTAGGGAATTAAGGGGGCGGGACCAGGGGGGAAGGGCGGTGTTGGAGAGGAGCGCTCGCTGATGGACAGGAGGGGGGGGGGGGGGGGGAGACTACCACACCGGGGAGTGGCTGGGGTCAGCAGGAGTCAGCTGACTTACGGGAGTGCTATGGGGGGAGCAAAGAAGCTGGGGGGGACCTAGCTTGGGCGAGGTGGGGGGGGAGGGAGGAACTGGGTTGCTGCTGCATTGGCCAATGGGGAGCTGGAGCTCGGAGAGAGAGTCGGGGCGGGGGTCTGCCGCTGGGGGGAATGGAGAGTGCGGGAGGCGCGGGCACGTGGCTGGCCTAGAAAAGGGGATGGCTAATCGGCAGGTGGTGGGGGGGGGGGGGGGGGGGGGGGGGCGGCGGGAAGTCCCCTGATCCGGCTGATAACTTGGAATGTGAGAGGCCTGAACGGGCCGGTCAAGAGGGCCCATGTGTTCGCGCACCTGAAGGGACTGAAGGCAGGTGTGGTTATGCTCCAGGAGACTCACTTGAGGGTGGCAGATCAGGTTAGGCTGAGAAAGGGGTGGGTAGGGCAGGTTTTCCACTCTGAGTTGGGCGCAAATAATCCAAGGGTGGCGATTTTGGTGGGGAAGCGGGTGTCGTTTGAGGTGCTGAACATCGTGGCAGACAATGGAGGTAGGTATGTGATGGTGAGTGGTAAGCTGCAGGGGGTGTGGGTGGTATTAGTGAATGTATATGTCCCGAATTTGGACGATGCCGGATTTATGCGGCGCATGTTGGGCCGGATTCCGGACCTGGAGGCAGGGAGCTTGATAAAGGGGGAGGACTTCAACACGGTACTGGATCCAGCATTGGACTGCTCCAGGTCCAGGACGGGTAAGTGGCCGATGGCGGCCAAGGTGCTGAGGGGGTTTATGGACCAGATGGGAGGAGTGGACCCATGGAGGTTTGTCAGGCCGGGGGGCCAGGGAATTTTCTTCTTTTTCCCACGTCCATAAAGCCTACGCCCGGATAGACTTCTTTGTTATGAGCAGGGCACTAATCAAGAGGGTGGAGGACGCGGAGTATTCGGCCATAGCCATCTCAGACCATGGCCCGCATTGGGTGGAGCTGGAGCTAGGGGAAGAGAGAGACCAGCACCCGCTGTGGCGCCTGGATGTGGGTTTGCTGGCGGATGAAGAGGTGAGCGTGCGGATCCGGGGGTGCATTGAAAGTTATCTAGAGGCTAACGATAATGGTGTGGTGCAGGTAGAGGTGGTCTGGGAGCCGCTGAAGGCAGTGATTAGGGGAGAGCTATCTCCTCAAGGGCCCACATGGAGAAGAAGGAGAGGAGAGAGAGGGAGAGATTGGTGGGTGAGATTTTAAGGGTGGACAGAAGGTATGCAGAGGTCCCCGAGGAGGGACTACTCAAGGAGCGACGAAGCCTCCAGGCCGAGTTCGACCTGTTGACCACCAAGAAGGCAGAGGTGTAGTGAAGGAAAGCGCAAGGGGCAGTGTATGAGTATGGGGAGAAGGCTAGCCAGGTGTTGGCACACCAGCTTCGGAAGCGGGCGGCAGCGAGGGAGTTTGGGGGAGTTAGGGACAAAGGGGGGAACGGTGCGGAGTGCGATGGGAATAAATGGGGTATTTAGAGACTTTTATGAGGGGCTGTATAGGTCTGAGCCCCCGACGGAGGAAGGGGGGATGCGTCGATTTTGGATCGGCTGAGGTTCCCGAGGGTGGAGGAGGTGCAGGTGGCTGGGCTTGGGGCACCGTTAGGGCTGGAGGAGCTGACTAAGGGGCTGGGGAGTATGCAGGCGGGGAAGGCACCGGGGCCAGATGGGTTCCCGGTGGAATTTTGCCGGAAGTACATGGACCTGCTGGGCCCTCTATTAGTGAGGACTTTCAATGAGGCGAGGGAGGGGGGGGGCCCTACCCCCGACTATGTCCAGGGTGCTGATCTCGCTGATCTTGAAGCGGGACAAGGACCCATTACAGTGTGGGTCGTATAGGCCAATCTATCTCAACGTGGACGCAAAGCTGTTAGCGAAGGTGTTGGCTACCAGAATTGAGGACTGTGTCCCAGGGGTGATTCACGAGGACTAGACGGGTTTTGTTAAGGGAAGGCAGCTGAATACCAATGTGCGGAGGCTCCTTAACGTAATCATGATGCCTGCAGTGGAGGGGGAAGCGGAGATAGTGGCGGCGATGGACGCGGGAGAAGGCCTTCGATAGGGTGGAGTGAGGGTACCTTTGGAAAATGTTGAGGAGATTTGGGTTCGGGGAGGGGTTCATTAGTTGGGTTAGGCTACATTACGAAACTCCGGTGGTGAGTGTGGCCACGAATCGGAGGAGGTCAGAATACTTTCGGCTGTACCGGGGGACGAGACGGGTGCCCCCTATCCCCCTTGCTATTTGCATTGGCAATTGAGTCTTTGGCTATGGCTCTAAGGGAGTCCAGGAACTGGAGGGGGTTGGTCCGAGGGGGGAGGAACACCGGGTATTGTTGTATGCCGATGACCTGTTACTGTATGTGGCGGACCCAGTGGGGGGAATGCCGGAGGTGATGCGGATCCTCAGGGAGTTTGGGGACTTTTCCGGGTGTAAGCTCAATGTGGGGAAGAGTGAGCTCTTCGTGGTACACCCAGGGGACCAGGGAAGGGGGATAGACGAGCTTCCACTGAAGAGGGTGGAAAGGAGTTTTCGGTACTTAGGGATCCAGGTGGCCAGGAGCTGGGGGGCCCTACACAAGCTCAACTTGACGAGGCTGGTGGAGCAGATGGAGGAGGAGTTTAAAAGGTGTGATATGCTGCCACTCTCCCTGGCGGGTAGGGTACAGTCAGTGAAGATGACGGTGCTCCCGAGATTCCTTTTTATATTCCAGTGCCTCCCCATCCTGATCCCTAAGGCCATTTTTAAGCGGGTCAGTAGGAGCATCATGGGATTCATGTGGGCGAAAAAGACCCCAAGGGTGAGAAGGGTGTTTCTGGAGCGGAGTAGGGACAGAGGAGGGTTAGCGTTACCTAATCTGTGTGGGTATTACTGGGCTGCCAATGTGGCGATGATACGCAGGTGGGTAATGGAGGGGGAGGGGGCGGCTTGGAAGAGGTTGGAGATGGCGTCCTGTGTGGGCACGAGTCTGGGGGCGCTGGTGACAGCACCGCTGCCGCTCCCGCCGACTGGTTCCACCACGAGTCCTGTGGTGGCGGCGACTTTGAAAATTTGGGGGCAGTGGAGACGCCACAGGGGTGAGGTAGAGGCTTCGGTTTGGTCCCCGATCCGAGAGAACCATCGGTTTGTCCCGGGGAGAATGGATGGAGGGTTCCTGAACTGGCACAGGGCAGGAATTAGAAGGATGGGGGACCTGTTTTTAGATGGGACGGTTGTGAGCCTTGGGGTGCTGGAGGAGAAATTTGGGCTTCTCCCCGGAAATGCCTTCAGGTAAGGGCATTTGTAAGATGCCAGGTGAGGGAGTTCCCGCTGCTTCCAGCACTCAGGATCCAGGATAGGGTGCTCTCGGGGGCGTGGGTTGGAGGGGGCAGCGTCTCGGCGATCTACCAAGAGATGCCGGAGGAGGAGGAGACCTTGGTGAAGGAGCTAAAGAGTAAATGGGAGGAGGAGCTTGGGGAGGAGATAGACGAGGGTGCGTGGGCGGATGCCCTGGCCAGGCTTAGCCTGATACAATTTAAGGTTCTTCACAGAGCGCATATGACGGGGGCGAGGCTGAGCAAGTTGGGGTGGAAGACAGGTGTGGGAGGTGCTCAGGGAGCCCAGCAAATCACACCCACATGTTCTGGGCGTGCCCGGCACTGGATTGGTTCTGGAGGGGTGTTGCGAGGACGGTGTCTAAGGTGGTGAACACCCAGGTTAAGCCGAGCTGGGGGTTAGCACTATTTGGGGTATCGGACGAGCCAGGAGTGCAGGAGGCGAAAGAGGCCGGTATTCTTTGAGTCCTTGGTAGCCCGGCGGAGGATTCTGCTACAGTGGAAGGATGCGAGGCCCTCAAGCGTGGAAGCCTGGATTAGCGACATGGCAGGGTTCATTAAATTGGAGAGGGTAAAATTTGCCTTGAGAGGGTCTGTGCAAGGGTTCTTCAGGCGGTGGCAACAGTTCCTAGACTTTCTAGCGGAGCGTTAGGTGGTGGTCAGCAGCAGCAGCAACCCAGAGGGGGGTGGGGGGGGGGTGTACTTTGTGTTTTCTACTGTGTTTATTATTGCTTAATGGGGGGTTTGGATATTGGGGGAATTCGTGAGGTAGTTGTAAGATGTTTATTTATGTGTTCTTTGTTTTTCTTTTTTCTGTAAGGGGGGGTTTGTTGAAAATATGTAATAATTTGAATTAAAAATTTCTAAAACAAAAAGAAATGAAATTCATTGCCAATCTCTTGAATTTGATCAGCCTGTCTCTTAATGTGGTCGGCCAGGCTGGTGATATTTTCAGAGCCATCTGGAATATACGTACAGCACTCCTGACCTACAATAGCGCACGTTCCTCCCTGCGAGACTAACAGATAATCCAAAGCCAATCGATTTTGTAATGCCACGGTCCGGACAGCCACCAGCTCAGCTGAGATCTCGGCCAGTGCCTGTCCAGTTTCCCTGGCTTCTGCTGACGTTACGTTCGCCAGTTGTTCCAATGCTGAGGCCATGTGGATCAGTTTGTTGGCTGCCTTGCCTGTTCCATACAATGGAAAGGCCATCATGAAGAACTGTTCCGTTTTAGTAATAGTCCTTTTGGCTCGCAAGGGGTCATGCTTAAGGGTGGGTAGGTGACGCATTTGGGGTACTACATATCCCAGAAAGAAGGATCCTGTCCAATCACTCGGGAGCCACGCGTTTGCTTTAGTGCCGCATATGAAATATGTTCCATTATAGGCCGTAAAATCATCAGCTAATGTCATCCAGGGGGTTGGGGCTGTCTGGCCCCATGAGCTATTAGAGGTTATATTCCATTCCCTGGACCAATCACAGTTAAAGATGCCCTTGGTGGATATGCCTGGTACCGGTCCTTGCCAGTCAACTGTATGGTTGCACCTACTTTGCCCCATCAACTTTCCTTTTCCTGATTTATTAAAACACATGGAACCTTGAACATCATTTGAGTGGACAGTGAGGGAGGGTGGAGTCAAGGCATGATTATAAGCAGGCTGATACGAAGCTGAAAATTTAGTCATGTCATAGCCAGCAAATCTCCATATTTCCATATCTCCCCTAATCCCTGTTTGATTTTGTCATAAAATCCATTCAGCTGTCTCTGCGATATGAAAGGGGAGGGATTGGAGAGGTATTCCTTCCCTCGAATGGACGGGGATGTGGGTACAAATCCAATACTTGCTTACATGCAATTTTTCAGCATAAAGATATGACATAGATCAATAGGTATTGGCATGCAGCTCCCGGGTAGTCCATTTTTTTTAATACCTAGTGGCCATTAAGGCTAAATAGTTCAGAGAGTCCAAAAATTTTAATGAAGATCTTCATCCTGTTTTTGCATCTGGGTTGGAGACTATCTTCTTGCAATCGGATAGATGTATCCAACTTGAACGTCCTTCAAGCTTGACAGAAGTCTGTGTAGTCAGTAGTGCTAGGCAAGGTCGGCTCCAGCGTTGTCCTAGTTTGTTTCTGTCCCAGTTTTTTACCAATACCAATATGTAATCTCCGGGTTCGATCACTGGCTATCGAGGGACGACTGTCCCTGCTGCCACTGGGAGATGAGCCTGTTTCACCTGTGAGTGGAGAAACTTCAGAAAAAATGTTAATTGCTTCAGATAGTTCTGCATCTGTTCCCCCATCACATGGAGGTCTATTCCCTCCAGGGGTTTTTCATGGGCATCCCAGGGAGTCCTCATTGGCTGACCGTAGACTATCTCTGCAGCTGACAGTCCGGTCCGCGAATGTGGAGTCACCCGCATGTGAAACAGTGCCACGGGTAATACCTTTAGCCAATTTAACCCAGTTTCTTCAGTCAATTTAGATAATTTTTCTTTTAAAGTCCCGTTGGCTCTTTCCACAATTCCTGCTGCCTGCGGGTGATACGCGCAGTGCAGTTGCTGCTTAATTACGAGTCCTTCGCACAATTCAGTATTGATCTGAGCCACAAAATGTGGTCTATTGTCTGAGCTCACCATTTTGGGTACCCCAAAACGAGGAATGACTTCTGTTAACAACAACTTCACCACTGTATGTGCAGTACAATTCGTGGTGGGGAAGGCTTCAATCCATTTACTAAACATACCGATTATTTCTAAACAATATTTATAGCACTGTACTTTTGGTAATTCAATAAAATCAAGCTGTATGCAGGCAAAAGGGCCATCTGGCAAGGGAGTGGTTCCTGGAGGGCATTTAATGCCTTTACCCTTATTATATTTCATGCAAATGAGGCATCGATCCAGCCGCGTTTGTGCTGCTGTATTCAAATCTGGGTGCCACCAAGTTTTCAGGAGTAGCTGTACCATTCCCTCCTTGCCAAGATGAATGAAATGAAATGAAGATGGGTACAAGAATACAAATAATCAATAAGTACCGGCAATAAAGAATTCGGAATACAAACTTGACCAACTGGAGTAAGCCAGAGGTCCTGTGTCAAGGAGTGCGAACACCCCATTGACTTCCATAGTGCACGCTCAGAATCAGAGGCATCCCTCTGTAAATTTTGAACCTCAGTTATCTCTGGCATGCCCTTCGTTCCTAATGCAGGTACCTGATTTAGAGCCTGATTAGCTCCACTGGGAACAATCAAAGAGGCTGATGTAGCCGCAGCCTTAGCAGCTGAATCAGCACGGGCATTCCCTATTTGAACAGGAGTGTCCCCCTTCGTGTGCGCAGCACATTTAATAATTGCCAATTGATGAGAAAGCTGAATAGCATCAAGGAGATTTTTAACCCAAAGAGCATTTTGAATGGGAGCTCCCGCAGAGGTGAGAAAGCCTCGTTGCCAGAGGCGGCCAAAATCATGGGTCAAAGGTATACCTAGAATCGGTGTAAACGTTTCACTTTTCTCTGCGGCCAAGATACATGCTCGAGTAAGGGCGAATAGATCGGCTTTTTATGCAGAGACAGGGGTTTGGAAGGCAGCTGCTTCCCGAACGTCAGTGTCTGTAACAACAACATATCCCAACTGTGGGATACCAGTGAAAGAAATGGAGGAACTGCCATCAACATAAAAAATGAGATCTGGATTGTCAATAGGCCGATCCGCTAAATCCGGGCGAGGCGTGGTAAGGAAGTGATAAATAGAAATAGATAACCTCACTTATCCAAGTTAAACTCCATCTACCAAATTTTGGCACACTCACCTAACTTATTTATATCCATTTATAAATGAAATAAAAATTGCTTATTGTCACAAGTAGACTTCAAATGATGTTACTGTGAAAAGCGCCTAGTCCACATTCCGGCGCCTGTACGGGAATTGAACCCGCGCTGCTGGTCTTGTTCTGCTTTATAAGCCAGCTGTTCAGCCCACTGTGCTAAACCAGCCCCTTACTATCCCACATTGCAATTTACTATCCCATCTATTTTAGTCTCATCTGCAAATTTGGCTGTAGTACCTTCTATCTCTACATCCAAGTCAATAATATATATTGTAAATAGTTGGGCACCAGGACCGAAACCTGTGGCTCCCCACGAGTTACATCTTGCCAACCAGAAAAAGACTCATTTATCCTGACCCTCTGCCTTCTGTCGGCTACCTCGTATCCCCTGTGATCTTACCTTGTCTATTAACTTTTTGTGTGGCACCTTAAATACCTTCTGCAAGTCCAGATATATTACATCTACAGGATCCCCATTATCCACTTGGCTTGTTATATCTTTAAAAAAACTAGCAAATTAGTCAAACACTATTTGCCCTTCATAAAACCATGCTGACTTTGATGGATTGCATTTTGATTTTCTAAATGTCCTATTATTATTTAATAATGGATTCTAACCATTTCCCCATGACCACTGGTGTTAAACTAACTGGTCTATAGTTTCCTACTTTCTGCCTCACTTTTTGAATAAGCATTTTTCCAATCCACTGGAACCCTTCCTGCATCCAAGGAATTTTGGAATGTTATAACCAATGGATCCACGATCTCCGCTGCCACTTCATTTAAGACCCTAAGTTATAGGCCATCAGGCCCTGGGGACTTAATTGCCTGCCGTAAATCCCAATAGTTTGTTTTGTACTCTTTCCCTATTGATAATCTAACTGCCTTTGCTTTTCATCAATAAACCCCTTTTGTTTACTACTGGAAGCCTCAAGTGTGTGACCCAAGCCACCACGTTGGCAATGAGGTGAAAGTTTCCTATCACAACCGACAAGACACCGTGAATTTGGTGGTGGGGGGGGAGCAACAGTTGAGAAAGGACAGCAGCTCATTTGAATCATTTGAACCGTGGGTGGAAATGTCTATTCGACCCATTTGACCAAGGGGTTGAGTCATGGAGTCAATACATCAAATGGCTCTGTTTATTCTTTACCGCAAAAGAAATCACAAGTGAGGGCAAGCAGAAGGTGATACTTCTGGCAGTTTGCGGAACCCAAACATATAATTAGATTAGGAACGTCAAGTACCCGGAGGCACCAGACTCGAGATCTTTGACCAGAAAGTGAAATTGATTAAAGAACATTATAATCCGTACTTCCGGTGGCAACATGTAGGTCGCACATTGGGTGGCTCCTGCAACACCTAGTTTTTGGCCCTTCGCACCAAGTTTTGGGGGAGAATTTGGTATGATTATTTGTGTGAAAGTCTCAGGCAACCAAAGGATATCGAAAATCCAGAAAAAGAATCCGGAGGAAAAGTGAACGTCTGCAGGTAAGTTCAGTGAGGAGTCCAGTGGGAGGAAAGATGGCGGGTGCAGGCCTGTCAAGTGGGGCCACGCCCATTACGGTGGATAAGCTGGCCGAAGGGATGGCGGGGTGTTTGAGCGGTTGTTTTCTAAGCACTTTATAAACATCACAAGAAGATGATGACCTCCCTCAAGGACTGGGTGGATGAAACTCTTGTCCGAATGAAGGAGGCTTTGGCAAAGATGTTAAGAGGTGTGGGAGCGAGGAGAGATGTTGAAGGGAGTGGAGGAGGCATTGTAGCAGCACAGCAACCAATTCACCTCGATGGGAGAAGAGCTGTGGAGGGTGGTAGTGTAACAAAGGGCTGATGACCTGGAGAACAGGTCAGGAAGGCAGAATATAAGGATTGAGGGACTGCCTGAGGGGGTGGAGACTGATGGCGAACATCTCCGCAAAGTACTCCAAGTCAACGGGGAGGGAGGAGGACTCCCTCCCTCTGAGTTGGACAGGACTCACCGGTCGCTCTGGCCAAAAGCAAATTCGAATGAGCCACCAAGAGCTGTGATGGTTTGTTTCCACAGCTATCAGGTGAAGGAAAAGGTGTTGAGATGGGTGAAGCTGAATCGAGAGGTGAAATGGGGAGGCGTTGCTTTTCGGATATACCAGCATCTCACGGCGGATCTGGCGAGAAGGAGGGGGTGGCATTGTATAAAAGCAAAGTGAGGTTTAGGGTGGTCGACCCGGCAAAGCTGAGGAGCACACACATCTCCAAGGACTTCTACTTTGAGACGGTGGCAGAGGCGTTCGTGAAGGCTGAAGGATTGGGACTGAATTTGGATGTTGGTGGTATTGATCTTTTTCTATTGTTTTTTTTCTTCTCTCTTTTTCTGTTTGTGTTTCTTTCCCTCTGCTTAAATTGTATTTGGGAAGGGATGGATTGGGGCTTTGGAGTGATTGGTTGGGATTTGCGTCTTTTGGGTTTGAGGGATTACTGCTGTGTTGGGAGTTTGGAAGGTTCGGGTGTGGGGGGTGATTTTTTCCATGTGGTGGAGGGGGCTCTGGCAGGGGCCACATCACTAGCAAACGTGTTGGCTAGTGAACGGGAGTGAGGTGTGGGGAGGGGCCATGGTGATTGGAACCTGTATGGACAGGTTTCAATGGCCCTGGGAGGTGTGAATAGTGGGGGAATGGGGGGACGATACTGGGTGAGGTGGTTTCAAGAGGGAGTGGCAGGGATTTCTGAGAAAGGGGAGGGGTGGGGGGCTGGGTCCTGCCTGTTGGGCGTGGCCAGGAGTGGCACTTGTAACTGAAAGGAGGGGCGAGGCTGACTGAAAGGAGGGGTATGGGGTTGGGGGTGAGATGTGGAACATGCAAGGGCTCTGGTGAAGCGAATCAGAGTTTTCTTGCATTTGAAGAGCTTGAAAGCCGACGTAATGCTATTGCAAGAGACCCATCTGAGGGTGAAGGACCAGGTGAGGCTTCAGAAGGGCTGGGTGGGTCAGGTTTTCCGCTCAGGCTTTGAAAGCGGTGCAAAGATTTTGGCGACGTTTGTGAGTGGGATGGGATGGGCGGACCTGTGGGCGCTTCTGCACCCATGGGATAGAGAGTGCCTGTTATTTTCACCAGTACACAATGTGTATTCAAGGATTAATTTTTTTTCCTTGTTATGGGACAGGCGCGATTGGCCGGAGTGGGGAAGGCAGAATATTCTGCGTTTCTTGTCTCCGACCATGCTCCACATTGGATGGATGTGGTCCTGGAGAAGGGGCTAGCTCAGAGGCCTACATGGGGATGTTGGCAGACCCAAATTTCTGTCCGAAAACGGGAAATGTGACTGAGGATTGCGTAGGGTTCAATGAGATTGGGGAGGTTTCGCCGTAGTGGTATGGGGAGCGTTGAAAGCAGTAGTTGTTTAAGGCTCAGGTGGACAGAGACAAGAGAGGAGCGGCACCAGTTGGACATTTTGGAGGTGGATGGAAGGTATGTGGAGGATCCAACTCCGAATCTTCTGGTGAGGGGGAAGGAGCTACAGGCGAGGCTTGACCTTGTGTCCATGGGAAAGACAATTCAGCAGTTAGGGCGGTCGAGGGAGCTGTTTACAGGGAGAAGGCCAACCGCTTGTTGGCAGGCCAGCTCTGCCGGCAGGTGGTTGCGAGAGAGGTTGTTCAGGTCCAGGATGGGATAGGGGAGTTGGTGGTGGCACTGGAGCAGGCATTTGAGGAGTTCTATAAGAATTTGTACAATTTCCGAGCCTCCGAAGGATGAGTCCGATATGAGAGAGTTTGTGGGGGGATTGGAGTGCCCCGAAGTAAGCAAGGAGGGGAGGACAGAGTTGGAGGAGCCAGTAGAGGTGGAAGAAGTGCAGGTAGCGATAGGGAAAATACAGATGGGTAAGGTACCGGTGCCGGATGGTTTCCCAGTGGAGCTTTATAAAACGTTTATGGATAAGTTGGCGGGACAGCCATCCATTTAATTGTTGCTTAAGAAGGACAAGGACCCAGTGGGGTGTCGGTCGTATAGGCCTATATCTTTGAATGTGGATGCCAAGATACTGGCGAAAGTGCTGCCGCTTAGGTTGCAGGAGTGCCTCCCGAAGGTGATTGGGGAGGATCTTAAGGGGCAAATAGTTGTCATCAAATGTGTGCTGTCTGTTAAATGTGGTTCGTTGTCCAGTTAGAGATGGTGGTGGCGCTGGATGTGTAGAAGATGTTTGATTGTGTGGAGTGGAACTATTTGTTAGTGGTGTTGGAGAGGTTTGGGATTGGGCCTAAGTTTGTGGCATGGGTGAAAATGTTGTATAAGGATCCGTGTGTGCACACAAATGAGATTAATTCGGGGTACACTCCACTGCATAGGGAAAAGGCAGGGGTGCCCTATGGCCTCCCCTCTGTTTGTGCTGGATATAGAACTCTTGGCCATAGCGCTGAGGTGCTCTGATCGATGGAGGGGGATAGTGAGGGGTGGGAAATAGGGTGTCCCTGTATGCTTTTTAAAAATAAATTTAGAGTGCCCAATTTTTATTTATTTTTTCAAATAAGGGGCAATTTAGGATAGCTAATCCACCTGTCCTGCATATCTTTCGGTTGTGGGGGTGAGACCCACGCAGACACGGAGAATGTGCAAACTCCACACGGACTATGACCCGGGGCAGTAGCACAAACCACTGAGCCGCCCCGGGTGTCCCTGTGTGCTGATGATTTGTTGCGGTGTATCTCTAGCCCAGGGGATATAATGGGACAGCTCAGGAGATTTGGAGCTTTTTCAGGTTCAACTTAGATTTGGGAAAAAGTGAGTGTTTCATGGTGCCTTCTCCAGGGGTGGGAGCTGGGGTGGATGGCAATAACCCACCTTAGGTATTTGGAAGTGCAGGTGGCTCGGGATTGGGCCTGCCTCCAGAAGTTGAACTTTGCGAGTCTGGTGGACCAGGGTCAAGGTGGATCTATCGAGGTGGGATAGCCTTCCCCTATCGTTGGAAGGCGGTTAAGGTGAACATTTTGCCACGGTTTTTATTTTGTTTCCGTGCATACTGGTCCTTTTGCTGAAGTCATTTTTTACGCGGGTGGATAGGTTGATTTTGTTGTTTGTGTGGGCAGGTAAAGTGGCAAGGATTAGGAACTCGGTACTTCAAAGAGGGCGACAGTCGAGGCGGCCTGTTATACTATTATTGGGCAGTGAATGCGGAGAAAGTGCATGGTTGGAGATGGGAGATGGCTGCTTTGTGGGTGAGGATGGAGGCAGACTCTTGCACGTGGTCGGGGTTGTGGGCACTGGCAATGGTGCCGCTCCCGTATGCCCAAGGGACGTTCTCGGGGAGTCCTGTGGTGGTGGCCATGCTGAAAATATGGAGGCAATTTTGGCAGCATTTTAGGTGGCGGGGGGGGGGGTCAAAATTGTTACCAATCAGAGGGAGGACCGTTGAGAGGGGCGATGGAGATGAAGGACTGGTTTTTAGGAGGGCTGTTGAAAGGAGTTAGGGGAGAGGTTTGGGGTCCTGCGTGGGGAGGGTTTCAGGTACATGCACGTGCGGGATTTTGCAAAAAAGGTTTTCCCGACCTTTCCGGTGGCACCGCTGCTTTACTGGAGGGGTTGTTGTCGGTGATGGGGTTGGACGGGGAAGTGGGGGGGTGGGGGGGGGGGGGGTCATCTCAGCAATCCATGGGAGGGGTTTTCCCCATGTCTACGTGGGTTTCCTCCGGGTGCTCCCACAGTCCAAAATGTGCGGGTTAGGTGGATTGGTCACGCTAAAATTGCCCTGTAGTGTCCAAAAGTCAGATCGGGTTGCGGGGATAGGGTGGAGGTGTGGGCTTGGGCAGGGTGCTCTTTCAGCGGCTGTTGTAGACTCGATGGGCCGAATGGCCTCGTTCTACACTGTAAATTCAATGAAAGGCGTACCACTCCATGAATGTCCAGCTGGTCTGTGACCATCAACTGCGCATCGTACACCTCTGTGCCTGATACTCTGGCAGTATGCACGACTCCTTCACCCTGGCACACTCGGTGGTCCCTGACATGTCCGAGGGGCACCTCCCCGGCTGAGGTGTTGGCTCCTGGGGGACGTGGGTTACCCGCTGCGGCCGTGGCTGATGACACCTATCCAGAGGCCGTAGACCGACACACAGACCTGCTGCAACGACATCCATAGAGCGACCAGGGGTGTGATCGAGCGGTATTTCAGGGTCCTGAAGATGCGGTTCAGGTGCCTGTACCGCTCTGGAGGGGCCCTCCAGTACAAGGCTGAGAGGATTGCCAGCATTGTGACGGCCTGCTGAGGTAGCTGGGCTTTGCTACCTCACCTTGCCCCCCCTCCCCCCCGGGTCCTCCCTCGCTTTCCTCTTTCTGTCTTGTCCTGGCTATTTCTCCCTGTCTACTGGCTATTTATTTATGTGTTGGCCATAATCGGGTCTCGGAACAGTTGGGTGAATGGCTCCCATGTTTTGTGGAAGTCCTCTTCCGACCCACGGGTGGTGAATTTGATTTTCTCCATTTGGAGAAATTCCGATAGGTCGGACAGCCAACCTGCAGCTTCAGGTGGTGCTGCTGATCGCCAGCTGAGCAGGAGTCTATGGTGGGCGATCAGGAAAGCAAAGACGAGTGCTTCCGCCCTCCTACCCATGAAGGGATCTAACTGGTCTGATAACCCGAAGACCGCCACTTTCAGGCATGGCTCCACCCTAATCCTCACCACTTTGGACGTTGCCTCGAAGAAGGCTGTCCAGTACCCAACAAGTCTGGGGCAAGACCAGAACATGTGGGTGTGGTTGGCCGGGCCTCCTTGGCATCGTCACATCTATCCTCAACTTCCGGGAAGAACCTGCTCACTGCTCATCCGGGTTATGGTCAAGTGGGTTCTATGTACCACTTTTAGCTGCGTTAGGTTGAGCCTCGTGCATGTGGAGGTAGAGTTGACCCTGTGCATTGCTTCGCTCCAGAACCCCCACCCTATTTCAAACCCCAGGTCTTCCTCCCATTTCCTCCTTGTCGTGTCCAGTTCGGTGTCTGCCCTCTCTAGCAGTCGTTCGTACATGTCACTGCAGTTCCCTCTGCCTAGGATGTCTGCGTCCGGTCGCTCTTCTAATAGTGTCTGTTGTGGTGGTCGCGGGTATGTCCTTGCCTCCTTCCATAGGAAGTCTTTCAGCTGAAAGTATCTTGAGTTTGTTGCCTTTAGCTAGTTGAAATCTCTGCGCCAGTTCTTCCAGTGATGTGTATAGGACCCTGACTGCCAGTGTCTCCCCGTCTTGTCTCCACCTTGAAGGTGGAGTCGGTGAGTGCTGGTGTGAACCTGTGGTTATTGCAGATGGGGGCTTTGTCGGACATTTCGTCAATCCGAATTGCTGCCGTAGTTGGTTCCACGTCTGGAGGGTGGCTATCACCACTGGGCTGCTGGAGTGTGTTCCTTCCCGCCGTCTTGTTGGCTGGGATGGTGTGTGTAGGGGGGAAGTATTGTTTATGTACGACTCATCAGTGAGTGCCAATCATGACCAGATGAATCAGGCACCATTTTTAGTGGAATTGATTGTGTTCCATGTGGTGCTGGTGCTCGGCCATTAATAGTGGTGGAATTGGTGCAGGTGTGGCGCCGATTTTTCTGTTGTAAATGTCCACACATGCTCCGCTGGCATAAACACTTAGCCTCAGAAACCGAGAATCCAGCCATAGTCTTTTAAGTTGAGGAGTACTGCAGCCAAGTGTTCGCCATACACCGGTGAGATTTTGAAGATCCTCTCAGAACAGCCAAGACCCCAGTGGCTTACAGAGGCCTGGAGGCCAATCTGCCTTTGGTTGTAGTGAAAGGACAGTGATCCAGTCTGTTGGGAAGAGACTGCTTACAGGAGATTGGACTCAACTGCCTGGAAATCTTCAAAATATCTGACGGAATTCTCCAAGATGCCTTGAAGTAAGACGATGTCTTCCATAAAGAATTGGGCAAGATGTATGTCATGCCAGATTCGGCACCCATGTTCTTCAGAGCCAGACCAGTACCCATACGCGTTGCACCAGAAGGTTGAATCAGAGCTAAAGAATTTGAAGAGCTGGGTATAATTAAGCCAGTTCAGTTTTAAGAGTGGGTCGCATCGATAGGTGGCGCAGTGGTTAACACTGCTGCATCACGGCTTCAGGGTCCTGGGTTCAATTCTGGCCTCGGGTGACTGTGTGGAATTTGCACTTTCTCCCCGTGTCGGCATGGGTTTCCTCCGGGTGCTCTGGTTTCCTCCTGCAGTCCAAAGATGTGCAAGTTAGGTGGATTGGCCATGCTAAATTGACCATTAGTTCCCAAATGGTTAGGTGGGGTTGCTGGGTTTCGGGGATAGGGTGGAGGTTGTGTGCTGAATTAGGGTGCTCTTTCCAAGGGCCGGTGCAGACCCGATGGGCCGAATGGCCTCCTCCTACACTGTAAATTCTATGATAGTCGCTGTCCTTAAAATTGATCGGTCGATAAGGATTTCTGGGGACTGAGTTGACCATAAATGAAGCTGAAAGCAAATTACTGCAGATGCTGGAATCTGAAACAAAAACAGAAAATACGGACAATCTCAGCAGGTCTGACAGCATCTATGAAGAGTAAAGGGAGTAAAAGCTTTTGTCAACTCTGACAAACCAGTCATCCAGACTCAATGTTAGATTCCTTTTCTCTCCACAGGTGCTGTCAGACCTGCTGATATTGTCCAGTATTTTCCATAAATGAAGCTGCCCAGGTCGATCAGTATCTGATTCCCCGAATTGAAGACCTCTGCGCCAAGCTAGTGGGGGGCGGGGGGAACCTTGCGTATTTAAAATGGGACATATGTAACGCCTACCTGCAATTAGAGCTTGATGAGTCTCAAATGTTTGCTACAATCAATACCCATAAAGACCTCTTCCAGTATATTGGGCATCGCTTCAGCCTGCGCCATCTTCTACCGCACGATAAGAATTCCCACGCTGATGGTTTACCTTGATGACTTGCTAGTCACCGGCACTACAGCAGAAGAACACATGGGCAGCCTAGAGGAAATATTCAAGAGGTTTTTGTGATGCAGGGGTCTGTCTAAAACGTGAAAAATGTACTTTTCAGGCCCTGAAGGGACGCACCTAGGATTTTGCGTTGATGCAACAGGGTTATACACATTAGAAGAAAAGGTCAAGGCCATACCGGATGTCCCTGCACTCAAAAATGTCAGCGAGCTAAAGTCCTTCCTTGGTTTGGTCAATTACTGTGGAAGGTTTATTTTAAATTTAGCCACAACATTGGCACCACTACGCCAGCTATTGAGGAAGAATCAAATGAGGAAGAAAGAAATGGAGGGAGCCTCAAAGGGAAGCTTTACGGTTGTCAAACCTCTTGGTGCATTTTAAGCGAGGGGAATCAATCCTGCTGACGTGACACATCCCCTTACCATATAGGGGACCCACAAAATGGTAGACAGTTCGGAACGCCATATTTTAGATTACATTACATAGAATTTACAGTGCAGAAGGAGGCCATTCGGCCCATCGAGTCTGCACCGGCTCTTGGAAAGAGCACCCTACCCAAGTCCACACCTCCACCCCATCCCCATAACCCAGTAACCCCACCCAGCACTAAGGGCAATTTTGGACACTATGGGGCAATTTATCATGGCCAATCCACCTAACCTGCACATCTTTGGACTGTGGGAGGAAACCGGAGCACCCGGAGGAAACCCACGCAGACACGGGGAGAACGTGCAAACTACACACAGACAGTGACCCAGCGGGGAATCGAACCTGGGACCCTGGAGCTGTGAAGCAATTGTGCTAACCACCATGCTACCGTGCTGCCCCGATTGCCTTTGTCTCAAGGATACTTTCTGAAGCACAACAAAACTATGCCCAGATTGAGAAGGAGGGCTTTGCGGTGAGATTCGGTGTGAAGAAATTCCACCAGTATGTGTACGGTCAGCAGTTTGACATAATGACTGATCGCAAGACATTATTGGGTCTGTTAAAGGAAGATAGGCGCATACCGCCCATAGCTTGGGTGCCTGCTGTTGGCAGCTTACCACTATGCTTCACTGTGGCGATGTATGCAAATTGCTGATGCAGATGCATTAAGTCACCTGTCTTTACCCAAGATCCTTCCGTGACCACTGGTACCCCAGGTGATAATTCTAGCCCTAAACCACCTCAACACTCTGCCAGTGCCTGCAGGGTACATTTGCAGCTGAACCCAAAGAGACCCTATCCTTTGGTCAAACAAATGATACCATCTGGTTAGCGATGCGAGAAGCATGAACTGCCTGAGGCTCTATTCATTTGTCAAGATGAGTTCACTAGTGAAAACTGCCTGATTCTGTGGGTGGTCGTCCCACCTCGGGCAACCTCCTTCAAGAGTTACACAGTGCCCACCCAGGGCAAACAAAGATGAAGATGTTGGTGCAGTTACTTCTGGTGGCCAGGCATTGAAGAACTAATACAACAGTGCCACCTTTTGCCAAATGCGGCAATTTTTGTGTTCTGCCACCCTTTACCCCCTTTACCCACCCTTTACCCCTGGGAATGGCCAGGTCTTCAGTGGACCAATGTGCATGTTGATTATGGTGTTGGGAGATGCCCACTCAAAGTGGCTATCAGTTCAAGAGATGGGGACCACTACCTCAGCGGCCACAGTAGATACCTTGCGCCAAGTGTTTGCCATTCATTAAAAAAATTTTAACTACCTTTTTTTCCAATTAAGGGGCAATTTAGCATGGCCAATCCACCTACCCTGCACACCTTTGGGTTGTGGAGGTGAGACCCATGCAGACATGGAGAATGTGCAAACTCCACATGGACCGGGATCGAACCCGGGTCCTTGGTGACGTGTGGCAGCAGGACTAACCACTGTGCCACCATGCCACCCCGTGTTTGCCATTCAAGGGCTTCCCGAATTAATTGTTTCAGACAATGGAATGCCCTTCGCCAACATTGATTTCCAGCGTTTTGTGAGAGCAAATGTCACATGACACACCAGGATAGCCCCCGACCACCCAGCATCAAATGGTCTGGCTGAGAGAGCCAATCAAACTTTCAAGAATGCCCCGAAAAAGCAATCCAATAAACCACTTTGTCAGAGGTTGTCTAATTTTTTGCTGTTGTACAAGTCAACCCCTCATTTAACTACGAGGGTCACTCCAGCGGAGTTGCTCACAGGAAATCAGTTAAGAAACCGATTGGGGGGGGGGGGGGGGGTGGTCAGCACGGTGGCACAGTGCTTAGCACTGCTGCCTCATGGCGATGAAGACCCAGGTTCGATCCTGGCTCTGGGTCACTGTCCGTGTGGAGTTTGCACATTCTTCCCGTGTTTGTGTGGGTTTTGCCCCCACAACCCAAAGATGTGCAGGGTAAGGGGACTGACCACGCTCAATTGCTCCTTAATTGGAAAAAAATTAATTGGGTACTCTACATTTTTTTTAAAAACCCGATTGGATCTTATATTTCCAAATTTGGAGGGAAGGGGAAGTCGCATCAGGCCTCCCAGAAGAGTCAACGGTCAGAGCAGAGAGGTGACAGTTCGTTCCGGGTGGGAGCCCATTTTTGATCTGTAATTTTGTTGCCAGTTCGCCTTGGTTAGAAGGACAGGTAGTCAGGACCGGTGTCTTATGTGGTCGATGTTAACTGGAAGACTGTCAAAAGGCATGTTAACCAGCTGAGGTATCGAGAGGTGGAGACCCCTGACGTGGAGTTGACAAGTCCAGCAAGCATCGTGAATACTCTACCAAGGTCAGTGAGGCTAGTTCGCCTGTCATGTAAGTGGTCCCTCACGGCGCCTTTACCATTCTCGCCAGCCAGGTACTCCACAAGCCCAGTACTGCTGGCAGCCCTGAGGGTGTGAGGACCGTGACGGCAGCACCTGAGGCTGAAGGGGGCCTCTGTTTGGGCACCGATCTGTGGGAATCATAGGTTTTCTCCGTGGGGACTGAATGGGGGGTTTCGGGGGTGGCAAGGGACGGGGATTTAGCGGTTTGGGGAGGAGATCTATTCATTGGGGGCAGCTTCCCAGCTTGGAGGGTTTGGTGGAGGAATTTGAGTTGCCCGCTGGGAATGGGTTCAGGAAGCAGGTGCCAACCTTTCCCCACCTTCCACCCCAGGGGCTATAGGACAAGGTGGTGTCTAAAACGGGTCGGTGAGGGTAAAATGTCGAAAATTTATAAGGAATTGATGGATTGGGAGGGAGCCCCAATAGGGGTAGTGAAGCGTAAGTGGGAGGAAGAGTTGGGGTGTGGGAGGAGGCTTTGAGGAGGGTGAATGCATCTTCTTCCTGTGCAAGGTTAATCTTATTCAGTTCCAGGTGGTCCACAGGGCACATATGACTGTGGCCAGGATGAGCAGATTTTTAACGGGGTGGAGGATAGGTGTGGGCAGTGCGTGGGTGGGCCTGCGAATCATGTCCACATGTTTTGGGCCTGTCCAAAGCTTGGGGGATTCTGGCAGGGGTTCGCCGATGTTATGTCCGAGGTCTTTGAAGGTGAAGGTGGTCCCGAGTCCAGAAGTGGCAATCTTCGGAGTGTCAGAAAACCTGGAATCCAGGGGGCGAGAGAGGCCGATGTCTTGGCCTTTGCTTCCCTGGTAGCCCAGAGATGGATTTTATTGGAATGGCGGGACTCGGGGCTGCCAAAACCGGGTGTTTGGGTGAGTGACCTGACAGACTTCCTCAGACTGGAGAAAATAAAGTTTGCCTTGAGAGAGTCTGTGGAGGGGATGACTTCCGGGTGCGGCTATGCAGAGCTAGGTCGCATATTCGGTAGCTCCCTCTTGGAACGGACTTTTGGGCTCTTTTACAGGGCCCCCACGGCATTTGTTTGACATTTCCCGGTGTGGCAGGAAGACTGCAACATTCCCCTGACAGTGTCCCCCAGGAATGTTATGTCTTTTGGCTACCAGACCCGGCAGAAACAGTAAAAGATTTGGCTTTGGCTGCAGGTTTAGACAAAAGCCTCTTCCAGCATGCAGGCGGGGGAAGGGCAAGCTTAAAGCTGCAAACTGACCTGAGGGCCTTTATCAAAGTTGAATTCTAACAGCAGAGGGAACAACTATGAAAAGATCTCACCAAGGCCACTGAAGAAGCGGGGACGAGGCTTCCGGTGACGGCATGGAGGAGTAGGTCGCGCATTCGGCAGCTCCCGTCTGGAACGGACACTTAGACCTTTTTCAGGAGTTTCCACAGACATTTTGGGGCAGATTGGTGAAGCGAACACTGCCAAAAGGATTCCCTCTCGAGACTTCCGGTTGCGGCTATGCGGAGCTAAGTCACACATTCGGCGGCTCCCGCAAAAACTGACTTTTGGGCTCTTTTCTGGCCCCCAAGGGCACTTTTTCGACGTTTCCCGGTGTGGGAAGGAGTTAATAATAGCTCCCCGTCAGTATATGGCTTTAACTAGGAGCGGGGTGACAAAAAAGGTGGTGGTGGACCAGAAGAAGGGAGGGAAGAAGGACAAAATGGCGGCGGGCGGAGACCAGGCAGCGTGGAGGCAGTGGGCGGAGGAGCAACAGGAGGGTATCCAGCGTTGCCTCAGAGAGATTAAAACGGACCTGCTAGAGCCGATGAAGGCTTCTATTGATAAGCTGCTGGAGACACAGACGGCCCAGGGGGTGGCGATCCGAGAGGCATGACAAAAGATCTCTGACAATGAGGACGAGATCTTAGTTCTGGCGGTAAAGGTGGAGGCGCACGAGGCGCTCCACAAGAAATGGCAGGAGCGGTTCGAGGAGATGGAGAATCGGTCGAGGCGGAAGAATCTGCGGATTCTGGGCCTCCCGGAGGGGCTGGAGGGGCCGGACATGGGGGCCTATGTGGTCACCATGTTAAACTCGCTGATGGGAGCGGGGTCCTTCCAGGGGCCCCTGGAGCTGGAAGGGGCCCATAGAGTGTTGGCGAGGAGGCCCAAGGCTAACGAGCCTCCGCGGGCGGTGCTGGTGCGGTTCCATCGGTTCGTCGATCGGGAGTGTGTGCTCAGGTGGGCCAAGAAGGAGAGGAGCAGCAGATGGGAGAACGCGGAGGTTCGGATATATCATGACTGGAGTGCGGAGGTGGCGAAGAGGAGGGCCGGGTACAATCGAGCGAAGGCGGTGCAGCACAGGAAGGGGGTGAAGTTTGGCATGTTGCAGCCGGCGCGACTGTGGGTTACCTACAAGGACCGGCACCATTATTTGAGTCTCCGGAGGAGGCGTGGGCCTTTGTTCAGACCGAGAAGCTGGACACAGACTGAGGGTCGGGATGGGCGATTGAGGACTGTGGTGGATATGTTATGCCTATTTTTGGTTCTGGGGGGGGGGCCTCTGCATTGTTTTGGGTTTCTTTTTCTCTGTGTTCTTCTCTTTCGGGTTGGGGAGGGTGGATGGGGCGGGTTGGGCACTGTTTTGGTTGGTGGCGGGGCCTGGTAGGTGGAGAGCGCGGGATTTTGTTCCCGCGCCGAAGATTGGGGGGGGGGGGGGAGGGACCGGGGCGGATAAGCGAGGATTGTTTCCTGCGCTTAGAACGGAGGGGGAGAGCCTGTGAATGGGGAGCGGGAGAGAAGGGTGTGCCACACAATGGGAGGAGTCGAAGGGGAGGCGGGAGTGGCCGGGGCCAGCAGGAGTGAGCTGACTTATGGAAGTGCAATGGGGGGAGTAAACCAGCTAGGATGGGTCCTAGCCGGGGGGGGGGTGGGGGGGAATCGAGTTGCTGCTGCTAAGATCAAGGAGGAGCTGGAGCGAGTGGGGTGGGTCGAGACGGGGGTATGCCGCTGTGGGGAACGGACCGGGTGTGGGCTAGTCGAGGAGGGGTCATGGCTAGTCGGCGGGGGAGGGGGGTGGGTAGCCCCCTGATCCGGCTGATAACCTGGAATGTAAGAGGACTGAATGGGCCGGTTAAGCGGGCCCGCGTGTTCGCGCACCTGAAGGGGCTCAAGACGGATGTGTTTATGCTCCAGGAGACACACTTGAAGGTGGCAGACCAGGTAAGACTGAGGAAAGGGTGTGTAGGTCAGGTGTTTCACTCGGGGCTAGATTACAAAAATCGAGGGGTGGTGATCTTGGTGGGAAAGGAGGTGTTATTCGAGGCGGCGAGCATTGTGGCAGATAATGGCGGTAGGTACATAATGGTAAGTGGTAAGTTGCAGGGAGAGAGGGTGGTACTGGTCAATGTGTATGTTCCGAACTGGGACGATGCGGGTTTTATGCGGCATATGTTGGGTCGGATCCCAGTCTTGGAAGTGGGGGGCCTGATAATGGGGGGAGACTTAACAGGGTGCTGGATCCGGCACTGGATCGCTCCAGGTCTAGGATGGGTAGGAATCCGGCGGCGGCTAGAGTGTTATGGGGATTTATGGACCAAATGGGAGGGGTGGACCCTTGGAGATTTGCAAGGCCGGGGGCTAGGGAATTTTCATTCTTCTCACATGTCCATAAGGCTTATTCTCGAATCGACTTTTTCATTTTGAGTAGGGCGCTGATAGCGAGAGTAGAGGATACCAAGTATTCGGCAATAGCCATTTCGGACCATGCCCTGCATTGGGTGGACTTGGAGATGGGGGAGGAGAGGGACCAGCGCCCGCTGTGGCGCTTGGAGGTGGGGCTGTTGGAGGACGAGGAGGTGACCGAGCGGGTCCGAGGAAATATAGAGAGGTACTTGGAGACCAACGACAATGGGGAGGTCCGAGTGGGGATGGTATGGGAGGCACTGAAGGCGGTGGTGAGGGGAGAGCTGATCTCCATCAGGGCCCGGAGGGAGCGGGGGGAGAGGAAGAGGCTGGTGGGGGAGATGGTGAGGGTAGACAGGAGGTATGCGGAAGAACCTAAGGAAGGATTGTTGAGGAAGAGGCGCAGCCTCCAGGCCGAATTCAACCTGGTGACCACCAGGAAGGCGGAGGTGCAGTGGAGGAAGGCCCAGGGGGCGGTCTACGAGTATGGGGAAAAGGCAAGCCGGATGCTGGCGCATCAGCTTTGGAAGCGGGACGCAGCTAGGGAGATCAGGGGAGTTAAGGACAGGTGAGGGAGCGTGGTGCGGAGTGGGGTTGGCATCAATGGGGTCTTCAGGGACTTCTACGAGGAATTGTACCGATCCGAGCCCCCACGGGAGGAGGGAGGGATGGGCCGTTTCCTGGACCAATTGAGGTTTCCAAAGGTGGAAGAGGGACTGGTGGCGGGACTGGGGGCCCCGATTGGGCTGGAGGAGCTGATCAAAGGGATAGGAAGCATGCAGGCGGGGAAGGCACCGGGGCCAGGCGGTTTCCCGGTCGAGTTCTATAAAAAATATATGGACCTGTTGGGCCCGCTGTTAGGACCTTCAATGAGGCAAGGGAGAGGGGGGCTTTACCCCCGACGATGGCCCGGGCACTGATCTCCTTGATCCTGAAGCGGGACAAGGATCCCCTGCAATATGGGTCTTACAGACCGATTTCCTTGCTAAATGTAGATGCCAAGGTGCTGGCGAAGGTCTTAGCCTTGAGTATTGTGTGCCGCAGATCATCCATGAAGACCAGACGAGGTTTGTGAAGGGGAGACAGTTGAACGCGAATGTGCGGAGGCTTTTGAACGTTGTCATAATGCCGGCGAGGGAGGGGGAGGCGGAGATAGTGGTGGCAGTGGATGCTGAGAAAGCCTTCGATAGGGTAGAGTGGGGGTACCTGTGGGAGGTGCTGAAGAGGTTCAGGTTTGGGGAGGGGTTTGTCAGGTGGGTTAGGCTGTTGTATGAGGTCCCGATGGCGAGTGTGGCCACAAATAGGAGGAGGTCCGAGTACTTTCAGTTGCACCGAGGGACGAGACAGGGGTGTCCCCTGTCCCCCCTGCTCTTCGCACTGGCGATTGAACCCCTGGCTATGGCACTGAGAGAGTCGAGGAACTGGAGGGGGGTGGGGAGGAACATAGGGTGTCGCTTTATGCGGACGACCTGCTGCTATATGTGGCGGACCCGGTGGGAGGAATGCCAGAGGTAATGAGGATCCTTAGGGAATTCGGGGACTTTTTGGGGTACAAGCTCAATATGGGGAAGAGCGAGCTGTTTGTAGTTCAGCTAGGGGACCAGGAGTGGGGGATTGGCGAGCTCCCACTAAAAAGGGCGGAGAGGAGCTTCAGATATTTGGGGGTCCAGGTGGCCAGGAGCTGGGGGGCCCTGCATAGGCTTAACTTTACAAGGCTGGTGGAGCAAATGGAGGAGGAGTTCAAGAGGTGGGATGCGTTGCCGCTGTCCCTGGCGGGTAGGGTGCAGTCAATCAAAATGACGGTGCTCCCAAGGTTTTTGTTCCTGTTCCAGTGCCTCCCCGTGTTTATCCCGAAGGCTTTTTTCAGGCGGGTTAACAGGAGTATAATGGGGTTTGTGTGGGCACGAGGGACTCCGAGGGTGAGAAGGGTGTTCCTGGAGCGGAGTAGAGATAGGGGGGGGCTGCCGCTGCCCAACCTCTGTGGGTACTACTGGGCCGCCAATGCGACAATGGTGCGCAAGTGGGTGATGGAGGGGGAGGGGGCTGCATGGAAGAGGCTGGAGACGGCGTCCTGTGTGGGTACGAGTCTGGGGGCGCTGGCAACGGCGCCGCTGCCACTCCCTCCAAGGAGGTATACCACGAGCCCGGTGGTGGTGGCGGCCCTCAAAATTTGGGGGCAGTGGAGGCGGCATAGGTGGGAAGTTAGGGCCTCGGCGTGGACCCCATTACGGGGGAACCACCGGTTCGCCCCAGGAAGAACAGTGGAGGGTTTTCGGGTGGCACAGGGCAGGGATACAAAGGTTGGGGGACCTGTTTGTGGACGGGAAGTTCGCGAGCTTGGGTGAGCTGGAGGAGAAGTATGGGCTCCCCCCGGGGAACACCTTCAGGTACTTGCAGGTAAGGGCGTTTGCCAGACGGCAGGTGGTGGAATTCCCACAGCTACTGCCACACACAGTACAGGACAGGGTGCTCTCGGGGTGGGGGGGAAAGTGGGGAGGATCTCGGAAACTTACCTGCTGATGCAGGAGGAGGAGGAGGCCTCGGTGGTGGAGTTGAAAGGTAAGTGGGAGGAGGAGTTGGGAGAGGAGATCGAAGAGGGGACGTGGGCAGATGCCCTAGGGAGGGTGAACTCTTCCTCTTCGTGTGCGAGGCTCAGCCTCATACAGTTTAAGGTGCTGCACAGGGCACACATGACCGGGACAAGGATGAGCAGGTTCTTTGGGGGGTGAGGACAGGTGTGTTAGGTGCTCAGGGAGCCCAGCAAATCACACCCATATGTTCTGGGCATGCCCAGCGCTGGAGGAATTTTGGAAGGGCGAGGACGGTGTCGAGGGTGGTAGGATCCAGGGTCAAACCGGGCTGGGGGCTCGCAATATTTGGGGTGGCAGAGGAGCCAGGTTTGCAGGAGGCGAAAGAGGCCGGAATTCTGGCCTTTGCGTCCCTGGTAGCCCGGCGAAGGATTCTCCTTCAGTGGAAAGATACGAGGCCCCCAAGCGTGGAATCCTGGATCAGCGATATGGCAGGGTTCATTAAATTGGAGAGGATGAAATTCGCCTTGAGAGGGTCGGTACAAGGGTTCTTTCGGCGGTGGCAACCGTTCTTAGACTTCCTGGCAGAACGATAGACATTGGTCAATGGCCGCAGCAGCTCGGGGGGGGGGGGGGGAGGATGGTTTACTCTATTTCTGTTTATGTTATTTACACTGGCAGGGTCTGAGGGGGTGTATACACCTGTTGTCTTAAGTCGGGGTGTTAATGTTAATTTATTATTTAGGCACAGGGGGGAGGGGTTTGGGGGGTTGCTTTTTTAGATTGTGTTTATGTACTTAACCCTGTTGGGTTCTTTTTTCTTTCTCATTTTGTTATTGATATTTTATGAAAACCTTCAATAAAAATTTTTTTTTTTTTTAAAAAGAGAGGGTCTGTGGAGGGGTTGCCCGGAGATTGCAGCCATTCATCGACTTCTTCCAAAATAGTTGTTTTTTTATAAATTTAGAGTACCCAATTATTGTTTTTTCCAATTAAGGAGCAATTTAGTGTTGCCAATCCACCTAACCTACACATCTTTGGGTTGTGGGGGTAAAACTCACGCCGACACGGAGAATGTGCAAACTCCACAGGGATATTGACCCAGGGCAGGGATTCGAACCAGGCTCCTCAGTGCCATAGTCCCAGTGCTAACCATTGCGCAATGTGCCGCCCTCTTCAAAAATAATTAAGATGTCAGTGGTGTTGGGGTGTAAAAAAAGGAGGCAAGGAGTTGGGAAACAGGAGGTATTTGCAGCCCTGTTTGCTTGTTTTGTGTCATGTTTGTGTATATAAATGCCTCAATAAAATATTTTTCAAAATATAAATCTAAGTGGTCCCTGCTGAGGACCACTCGACTGCCTAAGAGAGTGCCGAGCCTGTGGATGGGCTACGAAGGTCTTCAGAGTGATTGACTTTTTGATGGACTCTCATAGAATTTACATTGCAGAAGGAGGCAATTGAGTCTGCACCAGCCCTTGGAAAGAGCATCCTACTTAAGCCCACACCTCCACCCTATCCCAGTAACCCCACCTAACCTTTTTGGACACTAAGGGCAATTTAGCATGGCCAATCCACCTAATCCGCACATCTTTGGACTATGGGAGGAAATCAGAGCACCCAGAGGAAACCCTGCAGACACTGGGAGGAAGTGCAAACTCCACACAGTCAGTCACCCAAGACCGGAATTGAACCCTGGTTGTCTCCGTTAACAATTGTAACTTTATACACTGTTTTTGGGGTAATATATTAAGTGGGGAGGGATGTTGTAGTGTGGCCCCATTTAAGGGGACAAGCTCCCCAGACGACATGACCAGTTCTGGGCCAATGTTGAGTTTGTGAGAGTCCCTGGGAGCAGGACCCCATCAGTGTGGACAAGGGAGCTAAAGATTGAAGACCTGTTGTATAGTGTTCTGTGCCTGTTATCTAACTGCTTTTGCCTTTCATCAATAAACTCCTTTGTTTACTACTGGGAGCCTTCAGTGTATGTCTCGAGCCACCAATTTGCATGCAACTCGGGTAATAACCCAGAGATTATAATCTTGCTGGATTAGCCATGCTAAATTGCACTTAATTGGAAAAAAATAATTGGGTACTTTAAATTTATTTTTTAAAATGTCTTCAATAGTTACTGAATCAAATTAATTATTTATTTATGGTATTTTTTAAATATATTTTATGAAATAATCACCAAGTTATTATGCACTTTAAACTCTTGGGAAAGAGTAGAACTTAATATATCCTCACAAAACAGCTGACTCCTTTCCCTGTCGTAGAGCAAGAACCGATCCAAAAGGGTGAAAAAGCGAAGGGAAACAAACACCACCTACTGCCCAGTTGCCTAACTCCAAGCTTTCACTCTGAGCCTTGGTGCACTCGTTTGCCCTTAGCTACATTGAAGACCTTGATTGATAGAGAATTGAACTGGGACTACTGGATTTACAGGAACCAGATTATACTAGCTAGCTAATTAACGGCTCAGTTTCCAGTGTGAGAGTGAGTTTACCATGTAACTGCTAGAAAGAAAGAGAATCCAGGCTGCATACAGAATTCTTTCCAACTATTTTGGTTGAAACCAAGTAAACTGAGGGACAAATTAAAGAGACAGCCCCTTAAAGGAATACTGCCCTAAACAAAGAACACAAATTAAACACCACATCTCTAGATTCCCCTTTATCCTCCTTATTTCATAGATTTCATAGAATTTACAGTGCAGAAGGAAGCCATTCGGCCCATCGAGTCTGCACTGGCTCTTGGAAAGAGCACTCTACCCAAGGTTCACACCTCCACCCTATCCCCATAACCCAGTAACGCCACCCAACACTAAGGGCAATTTTGGACACTAAGGGCAATTTATCATGGCCAATCCACCTAACCTGCACATCTTTGGACTGTGGGAGGAAATAGGAGCACCCGGAGGAAACCCACGCACACACGGGGAGGATGTGCAGACTCCGCACAGACAGTGACCCAAGCCGGAATCGAACCTGGGACCCTGGAGCTGTGAAGCAATTGTGCTATCCACAATGCTACCATGCTGCTCCTTGAAGAAATTAGTCAAAATCATATTGACTCTGCCTGATTATATAAAGATTTTCTAAATGTCCTGCTAGTTAATAATAGATTCTATTTTTATTTCAAAAGACATGTTAGACTAACTAGCCTGTAGTTACCTCATGTCTATTTCCATCCAAAATTAGCTGTTTCCCATCTGATGGAACCTTTCCAGAACCTCGGGAATCTTGGAAGGTCCCAATTGAAGCATCAAATATCTCTGCAGCCATTTCTTTTAGAATCCAAGAATGAGGTCTCTGTGGTCCTGGTGATATATCAGCCTTTAATACTAATAGTTCTCAGTACCCTTTCCTAAGTGATTGTCATTATTTTAATTTCTTCCCTCTATTCATCTCTTAATTTGTAAGTATTTCTATGATGTTAATTTGTGTCTTCTACAGTGAAGTCAGAAACAAAATATCTGTTCAATGTGCCCCTTTCCTTATGTTGATTCCCCATTCTCGCCCTCTACAGGACCTACACTCGCTGTTTAGCTATTCTTTCTTTTAAAATACTTGCAAATGCTCTGACGATCTGTTTTCATTTTCTAGCTAGCTCTTTCTAATACTCTTAATTCTCCCTTCGTCCCCACCCCGTACTAACAATGGGATGATCTTAATTGTGCAAAAATAGACTGTAATGCTTTAGTTTAAAGTCGGTGGAACTTTTTTCCCCTTTATTTCTGGGATGTGGTCGTCGCTGGCTAGGCCAGCATTTATTGCCCATCCCTAATCGCTCTTGAAAAGATGGTGGTGAGTTGCCTTGAACTGCTGCAGTCCTTGTGGTGTAGGTACATCCACAATGCTGTTAGGGAGAGAGTTCCAGGAGTTTGATCCATCGATGGTGAAAGAATGGCAATATAGTTCCAGGTCAGGATAGTGAGTGACTTGGTGGAAAACTTTAATAATGCAGCCAGGATTTCGGTTTAAGAAAGAACTATTGCGTGACATAGTTCTGGAAAATTAAGTACGGCTAAACTGAAGAATAAGCGACAGATGACTCGGTGGAGCAGAGTTTGTATTGGGACAAAAAATGATTTGGATTTTTAAAAAAGGGGTCATGATGGATGAGAAAGCGGGCAGCATGGTGACGCAGTGGGTTAGCCCTGCTGCCTCACAGCACCGAGGTCCCAGGTTCGATCCAGGCTCTGGGTCACTGTGTTTGCTTGGGTTTTGCCCCCACAGCCCAAAGATGCGCAGGCTAGGTGAATTGGCCACACTAAATTGCCCCTTAATTGGAAAAAATGAATTGGGTATTCTAAATTTATTTAAAAAAAACAATTTTTTAAAATCATGGAGGAGAAAGGTTAAAGTCTAAAGTTATTGAACTTCATGTTGAGTTCCAAGGACTGTAATGTGCCTAATTGGAAGATGAAGTGCTGCTCCTTCAGTTTGAGCTTGGCTTCACTGGAACATTGCAGCACTGCAGCAGGCCAAGGACAGCAAGGTTGGGGTCATGCTTGTGGAATGTAATGGATAAAGAGTTATGAAAGTGAGACTTCGGGAGGCATGGTGGCGCAGTGGTTAGCAGGGGTTCGACCCCAGCCCCAGTCACTGTCTGCATGGAGTTTGCACATTCTCCTCGTGTCTGCGTGGGTCTCATGCCGACAACCAAAGATGTGCAGAGTAGGTGAATTGGCCATGCTAAAATTGCTCCTTAATTGGAAAAAAAAGAATTAGGTTCTCTAAATTTATTTTAATAAATTAAAGCGGGGCTTCCGGTGCGGCATGATTGGAGTGGCTACATGTGTGGGAGCTGTCGCAAAATGACAGGTGCTCGTGCTGGGGAGCCACCTTGGGCGTTTGTGGGCCGGTTCCACAGTTACCACAAAAATAAAAACATTTTAAGATGGGCAAAAGAGCATCGGGACAACAGATGGGAAGGCCATGGGGTGTGAATATCTCAAGATGTCAGTTCGGAGCTTGCGAGAATGCGTGCAGCTTATAACAAGGCTAAGGTGGCACTGTATTATAAGAAAGTTCTATTTGGCATGATTTACCCCGCATGTCTTTAGGTGACCTATGAGAATGAACACCATTACTTTGAGTCTCCAGAGGAAGCTGAGGCATTCGTACATAAAAATGGATTGGGGTTGAAGTAATAATATTTTATACGAATTGAAGGAAATATATTTGGAGAAGAGAGGCGAGTTGTTTGGATTTTTCTACTTGATCTGTTTATTTTTGTTAATGTTTGAAGAGGTATAGGTGGGGCTGTCTATCGCTTTGTACGGAAGTTGGTGGAATTGGTGTTTACTGTTGTTACTGATCTCATTTGGAATTAATAAATAAGTTTTGGGCGAGTAAGGCTAGTTTAGTTCTTGAGAATTTTGTGGTTATTAAAGATTTTCTGCGGGGCCTACCCAGCTAGCTAAATTAATTAGTTAACGGAAACAAAGAGATGAGATTATCTGCGGTTATACAAGGAGGGGGTTCATTTAATTTGAGCTTGATGGTTGTATTATTTGGGTGGATAGGGTTTGAAAAGGGAGAGGGGAGTACTTGGGGTTTTGTCTATAGTTTACTGGGTTGTTAGAGTGTGGTATTGGTGGGTGATGAGGTGGGGTAGGGGGAGGGTGGGTTTAGTTTCTCTGGTGACTGGGGACTCTTATCTGATTGTGCTGGGGGTCTGGTGGCCATCTTGGGTGGGCTTCGGCCCTTCTCAGAGGGTTGGTGGACTGTCTCCTGGGACGGCAATGACTGACTTTGGGGGTGTTATTCGGCTGGTTACATGGAATCTGAGGGGTTGAGTGGCCCGGTTAAGAGATCTAAGGTGTTTACGCACCTCAGGATGCTGAAAGCAGCTGTGGTGCTGTTGCAGGAGACCCATTTGCGCATTAGAGACCAGATAAGGTTACGAAAGGGCTGATTGTGGAGGTGTTTCATTTGAAGCTTGATAGCAGGGCCCCAAGGGGTTTCGATCCTGATAAACGGAGGAAGAGTAGCCTTCTCGGCGGGAAAGGTTTTGACGGATCCGAAAGAGAGGTATGTCAATGTTAGCGGGTGCACCGGTAGTGCTGGTCAATGTATATGCCTCAAATTGGGATGATCCAACTTTTATTAATAAAAGTTAATCCCTGAAGCTTAAGGTATTAAGGTCCTCTGGGATGGCAAAAGCTCAGTTGACCTTCATGGAACAGATGGGGGAGCTGACCTTTGGAGATTCCTACACCTGCGAGAAAGGGATTTTTCATCTCTGGTTCGTCAGGTCGATTCTAGAATCGACCTTTTGGTGGTTGGTAGGTCCTTGCTGCCGGGGGTGGTGGAGTCGGGATACTCTGCAATCATGATCTCTGATCATGCTCTGCATTATGTTGACGGGATGGTTGGGTCTAACCCCACTCAGCTCATCGCTGGAGGTTTGATACTTAGCTTTTGGTGGATAAGAGTTTTTGTGAAAGGGTCTCCTCCATCATGGAGGAATACTTGTGATTTAACAGGAGTGAGGAGATTTCCTTTGCCACATTATGGGAGGCAATGAAGGTAGTTGTTAGAGGGGAGATTATCTCCTTTAAGGCGCATAAGGAGAGGAGTGCAAGGGCAAAGAGGCAGAGGTTGGTGGATGCCATCTTGGAGGTGGACAGTGTTGCTAACTTTTGGCTGGTTCAATTGGCTCTGTTTTATAACCTTTGCTCTCGATCTTTATGATATCTTTATGATATCGCCACGAGGTTCAAGTTCAAGTCATGATCAATAACTCAATACACCGATTAGTAAGATTCAAATCAAAGCACATTTATTATGCACCGTAATCGCTACTCATGCACAAATTCTACTTCTAAGCTACTTCTACAACTAACAGGCCTATACTTAGCTTCGGACTGGCCCATCAGGTCAGGGGAACAAATGGCCTTTCGTTGGGGTTCTGAGTCTGCGGGATTCGAAGTTGGTACGGATTGGTAGCTAGGAGCGCTTATCTCGTAGCGAGCGTTGACTTAAGACTCACTGGATATCGGCGGCAGCTGCACCGGTCACTGTCAAGGGTTGGTTCGCGTTGCTGAGTGACCCGGTCAAGAAGAATGATTTGAACTTGGGGGCTTAACTTTATAGTCCCAGGGGCTTCCCGCCTTTCGGGGCGGACCCTGTACCTGGTTCCAAGTGATTGGACTTCGTTCCAATCGCTTGATTCGATTTCTCCAATACTGGAGGGGTTCCCTGATCGATGGGCGGTCTTTAGGTGTCCGTTAACCTCTTTTGTGTTGGCTCCTGCTGGCGCCGGTGAGTCTGGCTTGGCTTTGTTTATCCCAAATGTTTTGATTGTTCCCAGGGATCGCTCATTAGTATGTAGATGGCTGCTACATTATTATGCAGATGGCTGTTTGTATCGATGCTGTCTGGGCTTTTGCAGAGTTTAATACACAGTAACTTGCACCTGCTAGTTTCTGCCTGTGTTGGCTGAATTTCCCTTCAGCCTTTGCTGTTCTCCATTTTAAATCGGGACTTGGCCAACCCAGGTGGCTACACACCCTCCTTGTGATCCTAACGCGAAGCGTGAAGGATCACATAACTGCGTTGTTTTTCATTCCCTGACCCAGCGAGCACTCTTCTATGGCCTCTACACTGACCATAACTATGCAAAACATTTTTAGCTGACAATTCTCAGGGGCGCTATGTCAAACAGGGACATGCAGGGACAAAACAAGAAAATCGGAACCTCTAACTATCCTTAATAAACTACACTCACTTAAACGTTTCATCACACTAATGTCCTAAACCATACAAACAAAATCATAGCAGTATTATACACATTTTTCTGGCTTGGCAGTCAAGCTCAGGATTGTACAATTGCTCATGAACATTTCTTTATTTACAACAAATCACAAACGAATGCGCTTTATTATAGATCGTGGGGGTCGGGGATCTGGTCATCTCCGAAAATAGGGGATCTTATTCTATATACCGGGGTGCGAGCGCGGTAGGCTCTTCTTCTCCATTTTCTCAGACGAATAGTCTGCACGATGCAGCAGAGTATCGCCAATACTAATAGGGATTCTATCAAGTAGGACACGGAGTACTAGGTTATAAATCTGTCACACCAAGATGGTGTGGTGTCGCTTGTGACTGGGCTCTGGGTACTGTGGGGAAGTGAATCATTAACGGCTGGGGGGGGGTTGAGGTCAGGGGGTTTGTGTTCGCGCGCAACCAAATGTCCATTAGGTTGAGCCATGCGGAGGATGTCCTCATGGTTCTTCTTCTTTCACTCTTCTCTTCTCTGGTCCTGCAGCGTCTGGAGTTCTGTGTGATCAAGCATAGTGTCTGTAACTATCTTGGTTTAATATCTCGTATGATAGCCTGTCTGTCCTTTAGTGCCAATTACTCCCTTTATAATTGGTCATGTGTGTGACTCCCTCATTTTTTTTTCAAAAACCGAATTTCAGGACAAGACACACTTACAAATAATGAACCAGTGCGAGCCGTCTCGCAGGCTGTGCGATTTACCATCCAAATGTTTGAGGATGTAAATAGCATAAGGTTGGCAACCTAAGGGTCACCTGAAAACAAAACAAAACTTTTTGAACAAAACGTGCCGAAATGAGGTGCGTATGGGCCGCGACGGGTAAGATTTGGATGGAGTCCCAGGGTAGGATGGCGACCAATGCCGTGTGTGCCCTACCCGAGCGTAGCTGACCAGAGGGGGGTTCCCAGGCAGGGCGGGTCCCAATGCCGTTTCTCCACTGCCCGAGCAACCGACAAGAACGGGCAAGAAATGTAGTCATCGTGGGGGGCTGCCGTATTGGTTCTTCGAACCAGAAGAGCAGTTACAAACGGGGTTCTGTGTTTCAGTCGACAGACGAGTTCCTCTGAACTGGCGTCTGGGACATTAACAAGTCTCTGTGGACAAACTAGTTCCGCTGAACTAGCGTCTGGCCAAACTAGTTTCTCTGACTGCCAGTGGGCGTCAAGGGTGGTGTCGTGGGGCCGTGGAAAAAAAAAAAAATTCCGGTCTGACATACAACATTTAACAGTGCAAGTACAAACAACATCAAACATGCTGCAGGTCCCATCAGAAAGGACACTGTTTTCTCCCAAGCGGTTCCTTTTAAAACATCATCTGGACACCTCAGTTATCGGTTGCGAACAGGGTCGCAAAGGGGTTCTTGTTTTGGGAGTCAGACTCAAAGTCGTCATCTTCTCCCAGATGCCAAACTCTCGAGAGTATCAGGGCTGATAGGGCTGCATGGTGTGATTTTGGATCGCTCTCGTCATTCCGGACGAGTCTGTACGAATTATCTCGGTGCCAAAAAGGTGGTGTCTAGTTCTGTGAGGACGGAATCGGGGTAGTCATTGTAGGTCGGTGGTGGGGTTTGTTTGGGAAAGTGATCATGAAGGGATCACTCGAATCATGGTCAGATTCGCTGGGTGTGGGTCCTGTTGCATGGGGATAGTAGGGAGGCGTGCTGTGACTGTTGTCCGAGTCACAGTCGCTGTCGCTGCTGCTGCAGTCTGTGGGCGTTCCGGGGCGGAGTGTATATTTTGGGGGTTGAGTCAGTGGCTGGGCTGGACGTGTTGGGGGAGGGTAGGGTTACGTTGGCTGTGGGCGGGGCGTGGTCTGCTGCGTCGAGCATGACGTGGTGTGCATGGTTAGACTGTTCCATATGCCTTCATCTGGTTGATATGGAACCACGCAGTCTTTCCATTGGGGTACTTTATTTTGTCGATGGAAGGGTTGACTTCGTCTGCACTGGAGTACGGACCCGAATACTTGGGTGACAGGAATGTGCTGGGGTTGTATACAGAGAGCATGACTTGCTGTTCTACACTGAACTCAGTCGCATGCACTGTCTTATTGAGCCAGACCTTGCTCTGTTTCTTTCTTGTGCCCAATTTCACTGCGGCTGCTAGCTGAGCCATTTTAACATTCGCCACTAATTGTTCTACTGATTTCTCTTGTGTGAGGGCCGTCACTTCGGGGCTGGTCAAATCTAATCCTAATAGAAATTCTGTGCCTTTCATGGGTCGTCCGGTCATGAGAGTGTGTGGGGTGTAACCTGTGGATGTTGAAACTGTATTGCGCAAAAACATCAGCGCAAAAGGGAGGACTGAATCCCAAGTGGTGGTGTTTTGCTGGACCATTTTTCTGAGGGTGGATTTTACGGCCCGATTCATGCGCTCCACGATACCACTCGACTGGGGGTGGTATACAACGTGGAAATTTTGAGTAATACCAAATATCGTGAGGACGTTCTTCATGACACATCCTGTAAAATGGGAACCTTGGTAGGATTCAATGCTGTGGGGGAGTCCCCATCTCGTAAAGATGTGGTGGGTGAGGATCTTGGCTGTGGTCTTTGCCGTGTTCTGGATGGGAATGCTTCCACCCATTTTGTAAACGTGTCTATCAGCACGAGTACATATTTATAACCATTCCTGCAAGGGGGCAATGGTCCTATATAATCAATCTGGAGGTTAGTCCAGGGGCCATTAACGGGTCGGGTGCGACTGAGCTGAGCCTTTTTGGCGTATCTCTCCGGGTTGTTCTGGGCACAGATGAGTAAATTCTCAATGTAGTGATTTACATCGTCCTTTAAACTTGGCCACCAACAGAGCAGCTTGAGGTGGGCTGTAGTGGGATTGATTCCCTGATGTCCATGACCGTCATGGAATAAACAAATCAGTTGATTCCTGTCCTGTTCAGGAACCACATAAAGGGTGTCTTTTAACACTACACCGTCATGTGTGGTCAGAGCATTTTTAAACCTCTCATAGGGGGCTGGATAGCTTCCTTTCAAAATCTCCATGAGATTGCTGTCCTGCTTCTGAGCCTGCACTAAATCCTCGATATTAGTCTACGAGACCTGAACTGCATTCACTGGTGCGCTTTCGGGGGGTGTCCAAAAATATCCGTGCCTGGAACCTGCTTTAGCCAGTGTGTCGGCTTTTACATTTCCAGAGGGGAGGAACGATGGTGACTTCGAACTTTGACTATCCCAAAAGTCCTGTTCTGTGCTCGCTGTAAAATGTGACGGAGCAATGGGGCGGAGTGGAGGGGTTTTCCGTCTGCGGACACAAATCCTCTTGCTTTCCACAGGGGTAGGAATTCCATACGGCTGTTGCAGACGAAGAGGCTTTCCGAATATATGTCTGCTGGGCTGGGGAAGGAATCTGGGTGTTCCACTATGTATGCGATGGCCGCAAGTTCTGCTGCCTGCGCGCCTAAGTGTCCTGGAAGTTTTATTGCTATTTCTTCTAGGGCGCGTCCCTGCGCATCCTCGGCGTAAATACCGCATCCTGTTATGCGCTTCCCTTCTAATATTGTGGAAGATCCATCCACATATATCCTTAGGTGTTCGCACGTGTCTGTGTGCTTGGGGCTCTGGGTTGAACTACCTATTTTTCTGGGGGATGTTTTAGCAATAAAGGGGCCTGTGTTGTGGTGTGGAGATATAATTTCACATTCATGGGAGTTTCCGGGGTACTGTAGGTTGTCGGCTAAAAAGGTGTGCGTCTTTGTCCTTTTAACAGTGATGTCCCATCCCTGCAAAAGAAGGGTACATCTGGCTGCTCTTATCTGACTAACTGTACCGTCCTTGAGTCGTCCGTCCAGTAAAAGTTGGGTGGGGGTGTGTTCTGTGAGGATTGTGATGGGGTTCAGTCCGGTTATGTACGAAAAATACTGTACTGCCCAAATAACTGCGAGCAGGTGCCTTTTACAGGCTGAAAATACCTGCTCCACAGCATCTAAAACTCTGGAGGCGTAAGCCACAGGCCTCAACTGTTCGTGCCGTTCCTGAAGGAGCACGGCCGAAAGGATGCGGTCTGTGCTTGCTACTTCTATCGCATAGGGGCAAAGCGGGTCTGGAACTTGTAGTGCGGGGGCTGCTATGAGTGCTCTTTTCAAAGAGTCCACAGCATCCGTATGCTGCGGAAGCAATTCCCAGGGGGCTCCTTTCTTTAGGAGGTCTGAGAGGGGTGCTGCCTTGCTGGCGAAACCGTCAATGTGGTTTCGGCAGTAGCCAACCAGTCCTAAAAACAACCGGAGGTCTGAAACGTTCTGGGGAAGGGCAATTTAACAATTGAGTCAATCCTTTTGTGCTCCATCTCGTGTTTACCATGTGTGATAATTGTACCCAAATATATCACTTTCTCTTCCAAAATCTGGGCCTTTTTGGGGTTAACTTTACATCCAATTGATTGTAGGAGTTCCAGGAGTTCGGACAGAAGCTCAATGTGCTCTTCCTTGGTGTCTGTCTGCAGTAGTAGGTCGTCTACGTACTGGACCAGACATTCGGGGCGAGAGAATTTGGCTAAACCATTTGCCAGCTGTCGGTTGAAAATGGAGGGGGAGTTGTGGAATCCTTGTGGAAGGCATGTCCACGTGTACTGTTGATTTTTAAAGGTGAAGGCAATTTTGTACTGGCACGCCTTTGCCAATGGAATGGACCAGAATCCATTACTGACATCCAAAACCGTAAAGAATCGGGAATTGAGTCCCTGCTTGAGCATGGTCTCGGGACTTGTTGCTACTGTGGGGGCTTCTGTGGGGGTGATTTTGTTGAGTTCCCGGTAATCGATGGTCAGTCGCCATGATCCATCGGGCTTTCTCACTGGCCAAATTGGGGCATTATTAGTAGAGGCTACTGATCTGAGTACACCCTGCTCTAATAAGCTGTCGATTACTTTTGCGATTTCTCCCTCTGCCTCTTGGGGAAATCCATATTGTCTTTGGGGTCGAGGGTCAGGTCCTGTGATTTGTACTGAACCAGTCATCCGGCCACAGTCGTGTTTGTGGGTCGTGAAGGCTGTCCTGTTCTTTTGTAACACTGCCCTAACCTGCTTGTCCGTGCTAATTGTCGTCGGGTTAAACCAAAATTCGCCTACTGCGCTAATTCTGTTGGCGTATTCTCCTACTGTGAGCGTTGCGGGGGCTCTTGCAGATTTTGCCATTTTCCAGACACATTGGTTGACTGGATCAAAGGATAGATTGTGGGAATTCATGAAGTCTATGCCCAAAATGTGTTCTGCTGTGTGGGGCAGATCGACTAAAACTATGGGGTGCTTGGTGGTGATGTGACCGATTAGAATGGGTACAGGGGCTGTGATGTGTCCCAACTGTGAGCGGCCTGTAAAGCCGCTGAGGGTGATAGTGGCTGTCGTGGGCCACGTGTCCTTTTGGAACATGGTGGAGGAATTTATTGTGGTGCGGGACCCTCCTGTGTCCCAGAGAAACTCGATGGGCTGTCCCCGTATTTTTGCTGCAACTACCGGTCGTCCGGACCTATCCCAAAGGGTGTCGCAGACCCAACTGGGGGAGCCCGAACACCGTCAGTCCGTTCCGTTCTGGTCCGTCTGATCTGAACGGGTGCTCACACTATGTATGGGCTCTGTCTTATTCTTACTTAGAGTGCCCGTCTGCTGGGCTCTGTGTGGCTTTCGTGGGGCATTGCATTCCCTTGCAAAGTGTCCCAACTGTCCACAGTTGTAACACTCCTGTGACTTTGGTGGGGGGCTGTTCTTGCTTTCGTTTACCCATGCGGGGTTATGGTGTGTTTTAACTGCTTGTATGTCTGCTCCTGCCTGCTTTACTTCGGGATTGTTAACTGCGGGTTTGTTTTGTACAGACTTCTCCCAGGCGTGGGACAATCTTTTTACGACCCATTTCTCATTATGAGCCTCCTCTGAAGGATCATAATTCGCGCAAGCTTTTTGTCCTGTTTCTGTGGCATGGGAGATAAGGGTGCGGGCCCATTTGGCCATGTTGTCTGGAGACAAATGGGCGCGGTCTAGGTCTCCTAAAACTGCTGCAAAATGGATCCACGGGCGTCCAGCAAACGCTGTGGGGTGCTCGGTTTTCTTTTGCCTGCACTTATTGAGGCCATCTACAGGGCCACCCCAGTTATACCCGATCCAAGGGTGCCTCCTCCTACATTCTGTGGGTCGGGAAGGGCTGCTACGACCGAAGGGTTTAAACTCAAAACTGTGAGCTTAACATGCTCTCGCTCATCCAGGCCATACATGGTCGCCTGCTGCTTTACTCTGGCAAAGCAGTGGTGGGGGTCTGAGGTGGGGAGGAACGGTGTGATTTTCTCGCACGCGTCCCGTAATTGGGTCACTGTTAAGGGGGTGGTGTACAGAAATTCCATGTCGTCCGATGTGGCTGTGCGGTGGGTGGTGACTGGGTTCATTGGAGCCTGAACTTCCTGCTTGGTGGGGGGTTGGGGCGCTTTTATCTTTTGGGGCTTTTCCTGCACACATGTTCCCTGAACATATATCTGCGCTGTCTCATTCAACTCTTCCCAATCAGGTCCGTCTTCCTCATCTAATTTTGCTGCAAAGGTTTCCTGGAATCCTTTTTGAACTGAAAGCAGAGATTGCAGCTCTGCAATCTGCTTCCGGCACTTTGCATGGTCTAGTGAGCTTTGTCCTTGCTCCGTGGTGGCAGCATGGAGTGCTCTTAACGCTGCCTTCAGGTCACTACACTGTCTCTGCAATGCTTCTACCTGCTTCTCGGTTTCTTCTCGTACCAGGACTGCACGTTGCGTGTCCTGATAGGCCTTTTCATACTGGGACTGGAAGCTGCTTAAGTGTGCCAGACAAGACTGGTGTGCCCCCTTGGCATCATCCACCTCTCCGTCTTTTGCTGCCAACTTCCTCCTTAATTCTAAGTTCTCCCTTTCTACCTCACTAACATCGACCTTGCTCATTCGATGTACGCCTTCTATCTCTTTCCGGAGCGTCCTAACGACCTCCTCTGTTCCTCGCAATTGTGCCAAGCAGGACACGATTGCCATCGGCTTGCGAGCTTTCCCGAAGCTCTTCTTGTGAATCTTGTTCAGGTTCTCCCACCAAGTATGTCCTATACTCCCGGGACCTGTTTCCTCATTGCTCCGGAATTTGCTCCAAAGGGGCCATTCTTTCCCTTTGAGGTACTTCCTGATTTCTTCTTCCCATACGGGACACTGTCCTACTCTACTGCTGCTGGTCGCTGCGACCGCAAATTCTTCTGGGTTCATGAGGTGTTGCATTGCCCGCATTGCCATCTTTCTTATCTGAATGCTTCTTTTAAATTTGGAACAGGGGATATTAAGGCGGTGCTGTAATTACGGGTACGGCTTTCGCTAATTTCCGAAATACAAACTCCCGACAGTTTTGTCGCAACAAAAAAAATCTATCAGTATTACCTTATAGCCCTGTTAGTTACGCATGCACTTAACACACGTCCGAATTATGAGGATTGATCAGAACTGCTTGAACACTTGTGGTTTTCTGTTCCCAATTGGATCTCTAATTCACATTTTTGGGTTCTCCCGGAGTGGTTAAGCCACTTCTAGATCGGCTCCCGTCAGATGTCGCCAGTAATATGTTGCTAACTTTTGGTTGGTTCAATTGGCTCTGTTTTATAACCTTTGCTCTCGAGTCGCCAAGTATCTTTATGATACCGCCACGAGGTTCAAGTTCAAGTAATGATCAATAACTCAATACACCGACTAGTAAGATTCAAATCAAAGCACATTTATTATGCACCGTAATCGCTACTCATGCATAAATTGGACTTCTGAGCTACTTCTACAACTAACAGGCCTATACTTAGCTTCGGACTGGCCCACCAGGTCAGGGGAACAAATGTCCTTTCGTTCGGGTTCTGAGTCTGCAGGATTCAAAGTTGGTACGGACTGATAGCTAGGAGCGCCTATCTTGTAGCGAGTGTTGACTTAAGACTTACTGGATATCGGCTGCAGCTGCACCGGTCACTGTCAAGGGTTGGTTCGCGTTGCTGAGTGACCCGGTCAAGAAGAACGATTTGAACTTGGGGGCTTAACTATATAGGCCCCAGGGGCTTCCCGCCTTTCGGGGCGGACCCTGTACCTTGTTCCAAGTGATTGGACTTTGTTCCAATCGCTTGGTTCGATTTCTCCAATACTGGAGCGGTTCCCTGATCGATGGGCAGTCTTGAGGTTTCCGTTAACTCTTTTGTGTTGGCTCCTGCTGGCGCCGGGGAGTCTGGCTTGGCTTTGTTTATCCCAAATGTTTCGATTGTTCCCGGGGATCGCTCATTAGTATGTAGATAGCTGCTTGTATCGATGCTGTCTGGGCTTTTGCAGAGTTTAATACACAGTAACTTGCACCTGCTAGTTTCTGCCTGTGTTGGCTGAATTTCCCTTCAACCTTTGCTGTTCTCCATTTTAAATCGGGACTTGGCCAACCCAGGTGGCTACAACAGTCAATACTCGATCAATCAGACACCAGAATTGCTGGCTACTAGAAAGAAGCTCCAGTTGGCGTTTGAGCTTTAATCCATGGATAGGGTGGTGTTCCTGCTACAATGTTCAAGAAGGGCTCTTTACGAACATGGTGAAAAGGCTAGTCAGTTGCTAGCACATCAGCTGAGGCGACAGGTGGCCTCTCAGGAAGTTGTGCAATTTAGGGTTATGGAGGATAGACTGATTTCCACCCCAACCAAGACTAGTAGGTCTTTTGAGGCATATTACTGGTGCCTTTGAGACTGAGCCCCAGTGGATGAGTCATCAATGTTGAGATTTTGGACAGTTCGGCCTTCCCGGCAGTGGAACAAGAGCTGAAGACTCCTCTGACTTTGGAGGAGATTAAGGAGGGTATGGGTTTGATGCATTCGGGGAAGGCGCCAGGACCAGGCGGGTTCACGATTAAATTTTCTAAAAGATTTGCTGGGTTTCTGGCCTCAGTACTGCCTATGTTTGAGGATTCTCTGACTTGGGGATTGTTGCCAACCTCTTTTGTGCAGGCAATGATCTCCTTGATACTGAAAAAAAATAAAGACCCGGTGGAATATGGGTTTCCGCCCCATTTCTTTATTGAATACGGATGCAAAGTTGTTGACGAAGGTCTTGGCTACGCACATGGAGCCCAACCTCCCAGGGATCATGTCAGAGGAAAAGACTGGATTTAGCAAAGTGAGACAGCTGTCGGCCAATATCCGAAGGCTACTTAAAGTAGTTATGTCACTCTCCATGCCCTGAAACAGAGACGGTTATCTCTTTAGATGCGGAGAAGGGGTTTGATAGGGTGAAGTGGGCTATTTATTTGGGTCTTGGGTAGGTTTGGCTTTGGGCCTAAATTTATTTCCTGGATCCTGCAAGAAACTGCAGAGTGTGGTGAACTCAGCCCAACGCATCACACAAGCTTGCCACCCACACATTGATTCTGTCTACGCCTCCTGCTGCCTCAGGAAGGCAGACAGCAATTTCAGAGACCCCTCCCACCCAGGCTTTGCCCTCTTCCAGATCCTTCCATCAGGCAGAAGATACAGAAGTCTGAAGACTCATACATCAAGTCATAGGAACAGCTTCTTCCCCACAGCTATTAGACTCCTCAACAACTCTCCTTTGGACTGATCTGTTCCCTGTGCGAACACTGTTCACGACGCCCTATGCTGCTCTTGCTCATGTATTTGCTTTCTTTGGTTATCAGTATTTGTCGATGTATTTTTCTTTTTGTCTACTGTGTATGTATGGCGTACGTTCCCTTGGCCAAAAAAATGCTTTTCACTGTACTTCGGTACATGTGACAGTAAATCAATCAATCTGTGGAAATCACCTTTTTGTGCCAGAGGTTTTAGATCGTCCTTTGGGGCTTGGAGGGAGAAGGGATTAGAAAGGCTTGGTGATTTGTTTGTTGATGTTAGGTTCTTGAATTTTAAGGAGTGGTTAGAGAAGTATAGGCTGCCAAGAACTAACCAGTTTCAATATGACCCCGTACGAAACTTCGCGCGCAGAAAGATTGCTTACTTCTCTTTGGCTCCACCCACATTGGACGGTGTTGCTTCGGCGACAAATGTATGGGAAGGAGGAGGGTCGGAGATCTATGGTCGGCTGATATCGACGGAGCTAGTTCTGTTGGATGAGATTAAAAGAAAGTAGGAGGAGGAATTAGGCCAGGAACTTGAGGGTGGGGTGTGGAGCGAGGCTCTATAATGAGTCAATTCTACCACCTCATGCACTAGAGTCAGCCTGATTTAATTCAAGGTGGTGCATAAGGCACATTTAACCAGGGCTCAAATGAGTGGTTTTTCGCGGAGGATAGGTACGAGCAGTGCTCTAGGGGCCTGGCACATCACACGCAAATATCTTGCTCTGGGCTTGTGGGTTTCTGGATCTCCTTCGTCGGCACCATGTCAAAAGTTCTTGGGGTTGACTTGGAACTATGCCCTTTGGTAGCTATTTTTGGGATCCCAAACTTGCCAGAGTTACAGACAGGGGCAAAGACAGGTGCTCTTGCCTTTGCTTCCTTAATAGCCCGAAGGTGAGTCCTGTTTGGTTGGAAGTCTGCGACCCTACCCAGTGCAGCAGCTTGGCTCAGAGACGTGATGGAATGTTTGTACTTGGAAAAAATCAAGTACCTAATGAGAGGGTTGGCTGGGGGGGTTCCACCTTTATGTGATAGCCATTTATTTCCTTTTTCAGAGAGTTGGTCACCGTTAGATGCTAGGTGGGGGAGGGGGACATAGAGGGTTAGTTGTTGTCTCTTTTGGGTTTGGGGGAGTGGATGAAAGGGTTGAAATATTGTTAACTGTGTGTGTGTATAATATATATACATATATATATATATATATATTATATAGTTGCCAATTTTTTTTAAAAACCGAATGGGGGAGGGGTTGGGTAGTGTTGAATATTTTCGTGTTTTGTATGAATCTGGTTGAATATTTTGTATGTTTGTAAACTGAAAATGTTTTCTTCGAATAAAAATATTTATATTAAAGGAGTTATGGGAGCGGGCTTGAGTAGGACTGGAACAAGGAATGTTCCACATACCCCACTGGTCACCCAGTCTGTGTTTAGTCTCCCCAATGTCGAAGTGACCGCATTGGGTGCAGCGAATACTGTAGACCACATTGAAGGAGGTATAAGAGAAATGTTACTTTAGCTGAAAGGAACGCTTGGGGCCTTTAACGGTGAGGAGGTAAAGGGGTAAGCGTTGCACCTTCTGAAATTGCAAGGGAAGGTGCTGTGGGAAACGGATGAGTGCTAGAGGGTGATGGAGAAGTGGACAAGGGTGTCAGGGAGCAAGCAATCCCTGCAGAATGCTGACCGGGAAGGTGAGGGGAAGACGTGTTTCATGGTGGCATCATGTTGGATTTGGCAGAAATGGCAAAGGATGATCCTTTAATTGCAGAGGCTGGTGGGGTGGAAAGTGAGTACCATGGCTCCGGGAGGACGACGAAGAGGTGAGGGGTAGAGGTTCAAGAAATGAGTCAGACCCAGTTAAGTGCCCTGCCAACATAACCATAGCGAGGAGAGAATTCCGTCGAGGAAAAAAAGACATGTCAGAAGCTCCATTTTCAGGTTACCTCAGAGGGCAGTGAGGCTATATGGGTGGAGATCAGGAATAAGAAGGGTGCAGTCACAATGTTGGGGGTTTACTACAGGCCTCCCAACAGCCAGCGGGAGATAGAGGAGCAGATAGGTAGACAGATTTTGGAAAAGAGTAAAAGCAACAGGGTTGTTGTGATGGGAGACTTCAACTTCCCCAATATTGACTGGGACTCACTTAGTGCCAGGGGCTCAGACGGGGCAGAGTTTGTAAGGAGCATCCAGGAGGGCTTCTTAAAACAATATGTAGACAGTCCAACTAGGGAAGGGGCGGTACTGGACCTGGTATTGGGGAATCAGCCCGGCCAGTGGTAGAAGTTTCAGTAGAGGAGCATTTCGGGAACAGTGACTACAATTCAGTGAGTTTTAAAGTGCTGGTGGACAAGGATAAGAGTGGTCCTAGGGTGAATGTGCTAAATTGGGGGAAGGCTAATTATAACGATATTAGGCGGGAACTGAAGAACCTAGATTGGGGGCGGATGTTTGAGGGCAAATCAACATCTGACATGTGGGAGGCTTTCAAGTGTCAGTTGAAAGGAATTCAGGACCGGCATGTTCCTGTGAGGAAGAAGGATAAATACGGCAATTTTCGGGAACCTTGGATAGTGAGAGATATTGTAGGCCTCGTCAAAAAGAAAAAGGAGGCATTTGTCAAGGCTAAAAGGCTGGGGACAGACGAAGCCTGTGTGGAATATAAGGAAAGTAGGAAGGAACTTAAGCAAGGAGTCAGGGGGGCTAGAAGGGGTCACGAAAAGTCATTGGCAAATAGGGTTAAGGAAAACCCCAAGGCTTTTAACACGTACATAAAAAGCAAGAGGGTAGCCAGGGAAAGGGTTGGCCCACTGAAGGATAGGCAAGGGAATCTATGTGTGGAGCCAGAGGAAATGGGTGAGGTACGAAATGAATACTTTGCATCAGTATTCACCAAAGAGAAGGAATTGGTAGATGTTGAGTCCGGAGAAGGGTGTGTAGATAGCCTGGGTCACATTGAGATCCAAAAAGACGAGGTGTTGGGCGTCTTAAAAAATATTAAGGTAGATAAGTCCCCAGGGCCTGATGCGATCTACCCCAGAATACTGAAGGAGGCTGGAGAGGAAATTGCTGAGGCCTTGACAGAAATCTTTGGATCCTCACTGTCTTCAGGTGATGTCCCGGAGGACTGGAGAATAGCCAATGTTGTTCCTCTGTTTAAGAAGGGTAGCAGGGATAATCCAGGGAACTACAGGCTGGTGAGCCTTACTTCAGTGGTAGGGAAATTACTGGAGAGAATTATTCGAGACAGGATCTACTCCCATTTGGAAGCAAATGGACGTATTAGTGAGAGGCAGCATGGTTTTGTGAAAGGGAGGTTGTGTCTCACTAACTTGATAGAGTTTTTCGAGGAGGTCACAAAGATGATTGGTGCAGGTAGGGCAGTGGATGTTGTCTATATGGACTTCAGTAAGGCCTTTGACAATGTCCCTCATGGTAGACTAGTACAAAAGGTGAAGTCACACGGGATTAGGGGTGAGCTGGCAAGGTGGATACAGAACTGGCTAGGTCATAGAAGGCAGAGAGTAGCAATGGAAGGATGCTTTTTTAATTGGAGGGCTGTGACGAGTGGTGTTCCGCAGGGATCAGTGCTGGGACCTTTGCTGTTTGTAGTATATATAAATGATTTGGAGGAAAATGTAACTGGTCTGATTAGTAAGTTTGCAGACGACACAAAGGTTAGTGGAATTGTGGATAGCGATGAGGACTGTCAGAGAATACAGCAGGATTTAGATTGTTTGGAGACTTGGGCGGAGACATGGCTAATGGAGTTTAATCCGGACAAATGTGAGGTAATGCATTTTGGAAGGTCTAATGCAGGTAGGGAATATACAGTGAATGGTAGAACCCTCAAGAGTATTGAAAGTCAGAGATCTAGGTGTACAGGTCCACAGGTCACTGAAAGGGGCAACACAGGTGGCGAAGGTAGTCAAGAAGGCATAGGGCATGCTTGCCTTCATTGGCCGGGGCATTGAGTATAAGAATTGGCAAGTCATGTTGCAGCTGAATAGAACCTTAGTTAGGCCACACTTGGAGTATAGTGTTCAATTCTGGTTGCCACACTACCAGAAGGATGTGGAGGCTTTAGAGAGGGTGCAGGACAGATTTACCAGAATGTTGCCTGGTATGGAAGGCATTAGCTATGAGGAGCGGTTGAATAAACTCGGTTTGTTCTCACTGGAACGACGGAGGTTGAGGGGCGACCTGATAAAGGTCTACAAAATTATGAGGGGCATAGACAGAGTGGATAGTCAGAGGCTTTTCCCCAGGGTAGAGGGGTCAATTACTGGGGGGCATAGGTTTAAGGTGAGAGGGGCAAGGTTTAGAGTAGATGTACGAGGCAAGTTTTTTACACACAGGGTAGTGGGTGCCTGGAACTCGCTGCCAGAGGAGGTGGTAGAAGCAGGGACGATAGTGACATTTAAGGGGCATCTTGACAAATACATGAATAGGATGGGAATACAGGGATACGGACCCAGGAAGTGTAGAAGATTGTAGTTTAGTCGGGCAGCATGGTCGCCACGGGCTTGGAGGGCCGAAGGGCCTGTTCCTGTGCTGTACATTTCTTTGTTCTTTGTATAACCAGAACAGATGACTCGGGCGGAGAAACTAGGAGAATGGGAGCTTTTTATGTGAAACAGCAATTATTTTTTTACTATCTAAATCTAAACTTTGGGGGGGGGGGCGGCATTTGAATACATGATGTAATAAATTAATATTTGAAATATATTTAGTGTGAAACACAACTGGAGAAAAAACTGAGCTCAGTTTTGGAAGATTACTACTTTGCCCCAGGCAAGTAACTATTCTCCAGGCAACTAAACCTTGTCTAGTACCTGCTACTTCACACACAAATTGCCCTTATTGACAAGAAAAGTACTTGAAGCTTTACTAATTAAAACATATTCTATCCTTCCAAATGCACTTTAAGGTAAACCACTATTTTAAAACCAAACCTTTTTCCCCCTTAGGGGGAGCTTTCCTTGTCAACATTGTTTCTAATTGTATATGGTTAAATACTCTGTTCTTAATAATAATACGACAGGAAGTGAGGTGGTAGGAGCTGTAGTCGAGGTACTGTGGTTGTCAGTGGGTTTGTAATGAATATTGGTGGTCAGTCTATTGTCAAAATTGGAGACAGAGAGGTCAGGGAAGGGAAGTGTCAGAGATGGATCATGTGAAGGTGAGAGGAGTGGGAATCAGAAGCAAAGTAAAGAAATCTTTCCTGGTCCAGATTAAAGCATGAAATGGCACCGATTGTAGCCATCAATGTAATGGAAAAAGACTGGAACAATGAATGTTCCACATACCCCACAAAATGACGGGCCCATACGGGCACCATATCCACACCTTTTATTTGCAGGAAGTAAGATAATAATAATAGCTTATTGTCACAAGTAGGCTTTAATGAAGTTACTGTGAAAAGCCCCAATGCAATATCCGCGCCCCCCACCCGAGGTTCGAAATAGTATGTGTACATGTACTATTGAATGATTTGGCTTTGTTATAATGCAGCTGCTGCACAAATAAGTATCTTGTTAAAAAAAATAAGCTTTAGTTTGTTTTTCCTGTCCTTTCATCTTGTTCCCTGATGTAGGGTCTCACCTTTTATTTTAGAAATAATTGTTACAATTTGCATAAAGAAGCGCAGTTTAAGTGGAAAAGATGATGTCATTTTCTGTCCTTAACATATTTGCTAATGTTTCTTCAAAGGTGACTACTGTGTACGTTATAGTGATCAAAGAACTGCTTTTCGTCTATTTTCAAAACTGATTTAACTAATCTAGTTAACTGATTTAGCAGAGACTAATGATCAGTTGCTCTTGTTTTCCTGTTTGTAGTAACAATGGAACAAAGCAATGATATCTAAACATGGATCAGAATTTTTATTTTTGCTAAATGTTTATTATTCAGAAAATTTATTTTTAAATCCATTAACTGACTATTGTTAATATGCTGTTGCAGGTTAGATGATATGAAAATTCATTCGAGATCTCCTTCACAACCATTCAGGTAAGCAGGCATGTTTAATTTTTGTAGTTTATCTATGTTTTTTGAATGGAAATGCAAGTAAATGTGGAAATGGTTGGTTTTGAATACCACAAAAAAAGTGATAGCTAGTTGAACCCTTTGTTTGTAACAAAAAATACTAGCTTGCCTCCAATTGGCCAAAGATGATTAAAAGTGATTGAATTTCTCACAAATTATGTAAAGACATCTTTTCTGTATGTTTGTGTTCCCTCAGCAAAATTTGAAAATTACATTTCAGGAAAAAGTACTAGGTATTGACACTTCATTGCCAACTTATAAATTTTTTAAAAATATTGGACAGGATTTTACAGACCCCACCAGCATATTTGAAGGCAGCAGGTTGGGTCGGCTCTTAAAAGTGAAATGGATGGCTTGCTTGTTACCTTCCTGTCCAAACCTGACCTGACCTCATATTTACAGCAGATAAGTAAAGCATCAGACAACCCAGCACATTGTCAATTTCTGGCCACTTAAAGGACCTCCACCCCTGTAGGAAGGAGGGATGCCTTTGTTATGGGGGGTGTTGGTGGAATCCCTTGTACCTCTGAGTTAAGACCCCAAAGATCGTACCTACCAATAGGTTTTCCCCCCTCCCCCCCATCTGACGTCTTCGCCCTGCACCCACCCCTTCACTGGGATCATCCCCATGACATTTTTTAGGAGACTGCTCGAAGTCCCAGCCGTAGCCACTACTCGATTCTGTCATTGCTGGGATTACAGAACTGCCGGTCAATCAGTGCAGCAGCTCTCTACGGTAGGACTTCCTCTCAGACAGGGAACAGAAGTACCACTCTGACTAAATTGAGGCTGCCTCCAATGTAATATTGCTGCACAGAAGCTGGGATCAGGTGGTTGGCTGAGCTTCAACTTTTCAGTCAGATGGCAAGGGGTAGGGAATGCTGTTTTTATTTAAAAAAATTAAAATCCAGTTGGAGCAAAAATCTAAATTTATCATTGGAATTGTACCAAGGTGGATAAAATTGACAGCATTTATGGGAACAGTGAGTACCAGAGCCCGCATAAAGCATTAATCATGTTGGGGGAAAGTTATGTCTCCATTTTTAAACTAAAAGATCCATTAAACAACACTTTTCACGACCACCGGATATCTCAAAGCGCTTTACAGCCAATGGAATACCTTTTTGAAATGTAGCCATTACTATAATGTAAGAAATGCAACGGCCAATTTATGTACCACAAACTCCCACATGCAACATTGTTATAAGGCAAGAGGACCCGGGTTCGATCCTGGCTCTGGGTCACTGTCCGTGTGGCATTTGCACATTCTCCCCATGTTTGCGTGGGTCTCACCCCCAAACCCAAAGATGTGCAGGCTAGGTGGATTGGCCATACTAAATTGCCCCTTAATTGGGAAAAAATGAATTGGGTACTTTAAATTTATAAAAACAAAAAAAACATTTGTGATAATGTCCAAATAATCTGTGAGGATGGTGAAGGGCCAGGGAACCAGTGAAATAATCTCTTTCTCAAGTGTTGTTCTCAACCCATCAAATGAGATTTGACCCTGGAATCTGGTTACTTGCAAGAGTGCAATGAAAGCAAAGCCGACATTTTGGCATCAACAGGTCTTTCTGCATACGACTGGAGCAAAAGTGACATGCTGTGGAGTGCTTTTCCTTGGACTTTTTCTGCAGCATTTCATATGATTGGTTACGCTAACCTTATCCATCTCTTTAGGCCTGTCCAAGTATTGTTCTGTTCCTACCTGACAGCAATGGCTTCTATTCCACTGTCTTGTAATTTCTGGATTCCTGTGGATCTACTATTGCCCTTTCTTTTTGGTGTTTTTCTTTCATTCATTCAGGGGCTCTGGGCATCACTGGCTAGACCCAACATTTATTGCCCATCCCTAATTGTCCTTAAGAAAGTGGTGGTGAGTTTCATTAATTGAACCGCTGCAGTACATGAGCTGGAGGTACACCTAAGTGCTGCTGGGAAACGAGTTCCAGGAATTTGACCCGGCGAAAATGATGGAATGGCGATATATTTCCGAGTCAGGATGGTGAATGTCTTTGGAGGGGAACTTCCAGGTGATGGTGTTCCCATGTGCCTGTTGCTCTTGTCTTGCAGCTAGTAGTAATTGCAGGTTGAGAAGGTGCTGTCTGAGGAGCCTTAGTGAATTCATACAGCGCATCTTGTAGATGGTAAACACGGTTGCTGCTGTGCATTGGTGGTGGAGGGAAGAAATGTTTGTGGATGGAGTGCCAATCAAGTGGATTGCTTTGTCCTGGTGTCAAGCTTCTTGAGTATTGTTGGAGCTGCATTTATCGAGGCACGTGGGAGTGTTCCATCACACTCCTGACTCTGACCTTGTAAATGGATGACAGGTTTTGGGGAGTCAGAAGGTGAGTTACTTGCGGCAGGTTCCAAGTCCCTTACCTGCTGTTGTCGCCACATATTTATATGGCTAGTCCAGTTACGTTTCTGGTCAATGGTAACCGTCAGGATGTTGATAGTGGGGGATTGTTTCTGGTCAATGGTAACCGTCAGGATGTTGATCGTGGGAGATTCTGCGATGGTAATGCCATTAAATGTCTAGAGGCGGTGGTTAGATTATCTCTTGTTGGAGTCATTGCCTGGCACTTGTGTGGTGTGAATGTTACTTGCCACTTATCAGCCCAAGCCTGTCCAGGTCTTGCTGTATTTGGACATGGACTGCCTCAGTATCTGAGGAGTCATGAGTGGTGTTGAACATTGTGCATTTACCAGCAAACATTCCCAATTCTGACCTTATGGTGGAAGGAAGGTCATTGATGAAGCAGCTGAAGCTGATTGGACCTAGGGAACTGTCCTGAGGAACTTCTGCAGTGAAGTCGTGGACCTGACATAACTGACCTCCAACAACCGCAACCATCTTCCTTTGTACCAGATATGACTGTACACAGCGGAGAGTTTTCCCCCTGTTTTCCATTGACTCCAGTTTAGCTAGGGTTCCTTGATGCCACTTGGTCAAATGCTGCCTTTATGCTAAGGGCAGTCACTCTCATCTCACCTCTGGCTTTAAGCTCTTTTGTCCATGTTTGAACCAAGGCTGTAATGAGGTCAAGAGCTGAGTGGCCCTGGCAGAACAAACTTGAGCAGAGGTGAACAGGTTATTGCTGAACAAATGCCGATCCCTGACGATAACCCTGTTGATGACCCCTTCCATCAATTTACTGGTGATCGAGAGTATACTGATGGGGAGGTAATTGGCCAGGTTGAATTTGTTCTGGTTTTGTGTACAGGACGTACACCTGGACAATTTTTCACATTGCTGATATATGCCAGTGTAGTAGTAGTTGTACTGGAACAGCTTGGCTCAAGACATGGCATGTTTTGGAGCACAAGTCTTCGGTGTTATTACGGAAACGTTCTCGGGGTTCATGGCCAGTGCTTTCAGCTGGGTCTTGATATCACATAGAATGAATTGAATTGTCTGAAGACTGGCATCAGTGATGCTGAAGCCTTCTGAAAGAAGCCAAGATGGATCATTCACTCGTCTTTTGCAATGTTGTGCTGGGTTCCCCCATCATTGAGGAAGGGGATATTTGTGGAGGTGCCTCCTCCAATGAGTTTTTTAAAAAATAACATTTTATTAAGGCATTTATAATAATAACAGGAAACAGTACAAATATAAACATAGTGCAAAGGCCACCTCCCTCCTTCACAAGTCCCACCTCCTCTAAACAATAATCTAACCCCGCCACCATCACCTCTGCTGACGGTTAGTTTTCTCCAAAGAAGTCGACAAACGGCTGCCACCTCTGGATGAACCCTAGCATTGACTCTTCGGGCGAACTTTATTTTCTCAAGTCTGAGAAACCAAGCCATGTCACTAAGCCAGATCTCTGAATTCGGGGGCTTCGAGTCCCTCCACGCTAACAATATCCGTCCTCCAATGAGTTTTAATTGTCAACCACCATTCACATCTGGAATGCGAATTCCAGATCTATTGGTTGTGAAATTGCTTGACTCTGTCGATCACTTGCTGTTTGACATTCAAGTAGTCCTGCATTGTAGCTTCACCAGGTTGACACCTCATATTTAGGTTTTCCTGGTGCTGCTCCTGGCATGCCCTCCTGCACTATTCGTTGAACTAGGGTGATCTCCTGGCTTGGTGGTAATGGTAGAATGGGGGATATGCTGGGCCATGAGGTTGCAGATTGTGATTGAATACAATTCTGCTGCTGATGACCCACAGCGCTTCATGGATGCCCAGTCTTGAGTTGTTAGATCTGTTTGAAGTCTATATTATTTAGCACGTTGGTGGTGCCACACAAAACGATGGAGGGTATCCTCAATATGAAGACGGGACTTTGTCTCCACAAGGATTGTGTGGTGGTCACTTCTACCGATACTGTCATGGACTGGGATGGTTTAGCAGGCCTGGGCTGGTTTAGCACACTGGGCTAAATCGCTGGCTTTTAAAGCAGATCAAGCAGGCCAGCAGCACGGTTCAATTCCCGTACCAGCCTCCCCAAACAGGCGCCGGAATGTGGCGACTAGGGGCTTTTCACAGTAACTTCATTTGAAGCCTACTTGTGACAATAAGCGATTTTCATTTTTTCATTTCATTTTCAGGTGCATCCGCAGCCGGTGTGGATGAGGTCAAGTATATTTTTCCCTCATGTTGGTTCTCCTGCTGCAGTCCCAGTCTAGCAACTATGTCCTTTAGTACCCGGCCAGCCTGGTCTGTGTTGGTACTACCGAGCCACTCTTGGTGATGGACATTGAAGTCCCCCACCCAGAGCATATTCTGCACTCTAAGGCAGCACGGTAGCACAGTGGTTAGCACAGTTGCTTTCACTGCTCCTGGGTCTAGGTTCAATTCGCGGCTTGGGTCACTGTCTGTGCGGGATTTCTCCGGCTGCCTCAGTATCTTCCCACAGTCCAAAGATGTGCAGGTTAGGTGGATTGGTCTAGCTAAATTGCCCTTAGTGTCCAAAATGGTTGGGTGGGGTTACTGGGTTACGGGGTTAGGGTGGAAGTGTGGGCTTGGGTAAGGTGCTCTTTCCAAGGGCCAGTCTCGATGGCCCGAATGGCCTCTTTTCTGCACTGTAAATTCTATGATTCTAAATCTATGCCCCCTGGTCATTGATCCCTCCACTGAGGGGAATAGTTTCTTCCTGCCTACTCTATTTATGCCCCTCATAATTTTATACATTTCAATCATGCCCCTCCTCGGTCTCCTCTACTCCAAGGAAAACTGCCCCAAGGAAAACAATCTAAGTCTATCCAATCCCTCTGGTAAATTTCCTCTGCAACCTTTCCAGTGCTGTCATATCCCTCCTATAATATTGATTCCAAAACTTTGCACAAAACTCTAGCTGTGACCCAACCAATGTTTTGTGCGGATCCAACATAACCTCCATGCTCTTAAACTCTATGCCTCAGCTAATAGAGACAGTACCATATGCCTTCTTAACCACTGTATCCACCTGCTCTGCTACCTTAAGGGACTGGTGTACATACACACCAAAGTCCCTCTGATCCTCTGTGCTTCCCTGGGTGCTGCCATTTATCATGTATTCCCTTGCTTTGTTTGTCCTGCCCAATTGCATCACCTCACACTTATGTGGATTGAATTCCATTTGCCACTGATCAGCTGATCTGGCCAGCCCGTCTCTATCCTCCTGTAATCGAAGGCTATCCCCCTCACTATTTACCTGTCCACCAATTTTCGGATCATCCACAAACTTACTAATCAGCCCTCCTACATTCATATCCAAATCATTTATGGAAACCACAAACAGCAAGGGCCCTAACACTGATCCCTGTAGGATCCCATTGGACACAGACTTCCAGTCAGAAAAACACCCCTCGACCATCACCCTCTGCTTCCTGCTTGCCACTCAGCCAATTTTAAATCCAATTTGCCAAATTTCCTTGAATCCCATAGGCTCTTACCTTCGCTATCAGTTTTCCATGTGGACCTTGTCAAAAGCCTTGCTGAAGTCCAAGTAGACTACGCCAAAAGCATTTCCCTCATCTACACACCTGGTTACCTCTTCGAAAAACTCAATCAAGTTGGTCAGACATGACCTCCTCTTAACAAAACCATGCTGACTGTTTTTGATTAATTCCTGCTTCTCCAAATTCTGTCGCTCAGAATTGCTTCCAATAGTTTCCCCACCACTGAGGTTAGACTGACTGACCTGTAGTTTCCCTTCCTCCGTTCTTGAAAAATGGTACCACATTGGCTATCCTCTGGCACCTCTCCTGTGGTCAGAGAGGAATTGAAAATTATTGCTAGCGCCCCTGCTGTTCCCTCCCTTGCCTCGATCAGCAGCCTGGAATACATTTAATCTGGCCCTGGAGACTTGTCTACTTTTAAGCCTGCTGGACCACTCAGAACCTCCTCTCTGTCTATGTTAATCTCTTTAATTTTATTACAGTCCTTCTCCCTGGTTTATATACCCATGCTGTCCTTCTCACAAGTGAGCACTGACACAATGTATTCATTTAGAACCCGACCTACAACCTCCGGCTCTGTTGATCCCCAAATTTCTTTCTCTGTCAGTCTGGCCTCAATAAAAGTTGAGATGGATTCGCACGTAAAAATAAGTTATTTATTTAGCTTGCAAGCTTGAATCATCTTACAGAAACGTAAGAGACATCCAGCCTCTTACACCCCAGAAAACGACTGAACTAAAAGACAAAGGGATCTCTGCAAAATCAATTCAAATGGTATCAAGTTTCACATACTCGACGGACATAGGTCAGCCTATGTCCCTCCTGACCTGTTCGATCTATTCTGATTGGCTCACTTCCAATCCCTTTCTCTGGCCCCTATCAATGCAGTATCACTCTCATAGACACACCTCTTCCTGCTTTTTCCATGCGGTCTCAAACCCCTTTGTCCCTAACTGCCAGAATCAAAGTGGCTTATTTCTACATACATTAACTAGTAACTCTAAAGTAACTATTTTATATCACATTCGTCACTCCCTCCTTTTATCATTCCATGATAACCGAACTATCCAATCCATAGCTACGGTTCCTCATCTAAAAAGATCCGTCGCTGCATTTCCAATTCCTGTCTTAGCCCCCCTTCATCTGCCTCACCCTCATGGATTTTAACAGTTAAATTTTTTTTCCGGTGATTGGGGCGGTGATCTGATCTAGTGCACCCCGCATTCTACCCATCACACATTTAAGGATGGCCAGGCCCACAAAGATGCAGCCGATAGCTACCACTAGATACATGGCCATATTTATCAACCAGTCCTTCCATCCTCCAAATCCCCAGTTACCCCAAGAGTCAGGATCCTGCATCCCGTCCAAGTGATCCCGTATGCGATCCATAAATTTAGTAATGTTAGCGGTCAAGTCCTGAACACCCATGATACACTTGCCCTGTACTATGGCGCATACCCCACCCTCACGGGCCAGAAGATAGTCAAGAGCATGCCGGTTCTGCATTGCAAACAACCGTAGCTGAGACAACTCCTTGGTTATTGCCCCGAGGGCTCCCAAGGTTTACTACCCGGGTTTTCCTCAGTTTGGCCTTTAACTAACTTAAGTGTATCTCCCGGTAACCTACGTTCTAGCTGTACTTCCCTTCTCACACGCCCCGTCCTCTCTCTAGTCCCTTTCTCTTTCTCATGGTCTCTTCCTACACTCTTCTGACAGCCTTATTTTACCTTTATTGTACCACTTTTAACACATCCAAAATCAAATTTACATGTATTCCAAAAACAAGGCAATGTCCATATAATGTTCCCTTCCCATCGCCGGGACCGGTGCAGCTGCTTCATGACTCCTGCATTCTCCTTAACTTTGATGACCTTCCATGAGTCGATACCATGTCCTCGTATATGGGGGCAGCGAAGAACATCACCTTTGCATAGGTGATGTATCCTTGTAGATTGGTTGGGGCTACACAGATACATAATATTCCCCTTTTCCATGTCCATCGCCAATAACACGCCAAACGAAGTGAGGCCAAATATCAGACAGACGATGCGTAGCCACTCCATCATGCTCCACACCTGTAAAATAGCACTGGAGAAGGGAGGCAGGTTAGTATCCGACCTTTTACAGTAGTGGAGATGGACTCAATTTACAGTGATGTAGGTGGAACCAAGCACTTCGTCCCTCCACTTTAACTGCTGTGGGGGTGGTAAGGAGAACTTGGAAGGGCCCGTCCCATCGCGGCTCCAACCCCTTCCTAGTCCAATTTTTGACCATGACATAACTACCGGGCTGGACTGAAAGTGAGCTAGGTACTGGGGCAATGGCTGGTGAGCCGCGCGGACTGGGCCATGGAGTTCCTTGAGCACTTGCGTAAGGGCTAGAACATAGGTGGTCATTTCTTCAGTCATCTGATGAAACTGAACCCGTCTGGGAACCTGCAGGCTCCAAGGAGTTCTAAGAGGCCTGCCATAAAGAATCTCGGCGGGAGAGAGCCGGGCTGGTCCCGCAGGTGTAACCCGCAGCTGGAAGAGGGCAACGGGGAGCAACTTAAGCCATGTCAGTCCCGTGTCTGCTCTTAATTTTGCCAATTTAGTTTTGAGGGTCTGATTGTGTCTCTCAACCAACCCGGCCGCCTGCGGTCTGTAAGCACAGTGTAACTGCTGGCGTATGCCCAACTGGGAGCAAAACTCCTTGTTAATTTGTCCAATAAAATGAGGCCCATTATCAGAACTTAACTGAGCTGGTATACCGTACCGGGGAATGATTTCCCTCATCAAGACTTTAACCACAGGAGCAGCTTTACTATAGATAGTCGGATACGCCTCGACCCATCTGCTGAACACATCCACAATGACCAAAACATATTTGTAACATTGACACCTTTCCAACTCAATGTAATCCATTTGGAGCGTCTCAAAGGGACCACTGGGCAACGGGGTTTGCCCCTTCCCACAAGGGATACCTTTTCCGGTGTTATATTGCTGACAAATCAAACACCGATTACTGATACTTTGGGCCAACCCCTGCATTTTAGGGTGCCACCAAGTGTCCAGCAACAAATCACTAGTCCCTCGAGCCCCACAATGAGTTGCAAAGTGTACACATTCAATTACCCATAAAGCCAGCGCATCAGACATACAAGTCTGATGTGCAGGCGTGGTCCATAAAGAGGAAACAGAATCATATGTACAACCTAACCGTTTCCACATTTGTTTATCACTCTCAGGAGCGTCCTCCTGTAACCTTATGACGTCTTGGATGGTTGGCATTGGCTTGTCAGAAGCAGACATATTCATAGTAGATCGTTTAGTCTGACTTAACATTTTAGGCACCATCACTTGCTGAATTTGTGCGGCTGCGCGCGCTGCACAATCTGCTCGTTCATTACCAACGTCAACTGGGGTTGTACCATTCGTGTGGGCAGCGCATTTAATAACGGAAATCTGCGCGGGCATAAGGAGGGCCTGCAGTAGGTCATTAACTAAACCCCGGTGGGATATTTGACCACACATAATCATGTCAGGTTGTTCTGACGAAATGTCACTCAAATCGCCCCTTATTGTGGTAGTTTCCTGAATCAAGGCTAAACAGTCGTGGCCAGGTGCGTCTTCATGGACAGGGGGACCACTAAGAAAACAGGCTGGATTGATAGTGGTACAGTATTTAAATGTCAGATGTGGATTGTTCAAAAGGTATATCTCATACCTATTCTGACGAGCTGCGGTAAGATGCTGACCATTCGCCCCATATCCCTGGCATGGTACTGGTCATGGACCTGACGTGTAATATGAGGGCTTACCGAAGCTGACTGTGGCCATAAATGTGGTGATATTGTAACAAAATCGGCTGTACCTTCTTTTCCCGTGACTGTGGCTGTAACCTTGACTGGCCATTCGGTCTCAAGTAATGGCCGGTATTTGTCCTCCAACTCCCTGTTTCGTCCAGTTCTGTCATAGGCCAGGGTAACGTGATGCAGTGACTGTTCAACGTCTAACGTCCACCACTGGGGGGGTGATAGAAATATAGCACTGTTGTCTCATCCTCCTCTTCGCTGATCCACCCACCCAAAGTCACTATATTGGAGCTCCTGCTGGTAAACTACCATTTCTGCCGCTTGTTGGGGTCGCAGATCATCCTTTTTCATTACATACTCAGTCTTAACCTTTGTAACTGAGCCTCCTTCTTGGCCTACACCCTCCTTCCAGTAAAATCTGAGTGCCCTTGCCATCTGGGAAGGGTCGTTCTCTGTCCAATTCATGTTATTACATTTCACAGCAGTAACCACAGAAGGTGGTAGGCAATGCATTAACATAGCACAGTATTGAGGGGAATTCTGACCATTTTGATACAGCAAATCGCCTGACTGCCCCCGGTAGATTTCATTAAAACGCTCCAGAAATTCCTCTGGCTCGTCAATCTTCCTAGGTTTTAGGTCTAAGATAACAGAAAGATTTATGGGCCTTTGAAATGTGCTATTCAACGCATTCAAGATCTGTGTCCTTCTTTTCTCTATTTGCTCTCTTTTTTTTTAAAACTTAAAAATGTTTGAAAATTCAAATTGAATTACTGCAACTTGCAAGCTTAGCTCTGATCTCAACTCAGAACTAAATTTACAATTTGCTTAACACAAACTTGTATAACATTTACAACTTAATTATTTCTTTATCTTAACAATTTTTCTTTTAACAAGTTTTTTTTCTTTTACAACTATCATCTCCAGATTGACACTTTTTAAAATGGTGTCCATGATCTTCTTTAAGTTTCTATTAATCTCCAGATAAAATGAGATAAACCTTATTTCAAGTAAGTAAAACTTAAGATTCTGGCAATTTCAATCAATTGCTTTCGAAAATAATAACTTTTATCAAAGAGGTGGAGAAACCCACTGGTTTCCTTTAATTAATTCAAAACGTAACTTTGCTGGTGTTCACTGACTCAAAGGAAAGGTATCCGATTACACTACGGCTGCTGCTGTTATCTCAAAGCCTGAGTGAGAAGCACTGTCTGTTTTCAACTCCGCCTGCTGCTGTTAACCCTTTGAGAGACTTCTGCTTCAACCAATATGCAGCATTCCTCACAATCTCAACTAGACCTCGGAACTTTACAGTCCAAGGAGACAATTTTAGCTTAATCAACTATATATTTAAAACACTCACACATAGAGTTGAACCATCTTCAGATTTAAAAACAGTTATACTGGACTGAACCTCCATCTATTGAAGTCCCATCAGCCCCTGAACCCATATAATAGACTGAACCTTCATTAATGAAGTCACATCAGCCTCTGAACCCTTATAATAGACTGAACCTTCATTAATGAAGTCACATCAGCCTCTGAACCCATATAATAGACTGAACCTTCATTATTAAAGTCCCATCAGCCCAAAACCCTAACCCAAGCCGAAACAACAATATGAAATCCCATCAATTAAAGTGCTAATCCCCAGACTGACCTGTGATTTCGTCGAGGCGGTCTTTCTGTGCCAACCGCGAGTGACCAGACTAATCAGACGATAAGAAGAGGGGAACAATCAATGAGCGGTCGTTTTCCAGTTCTACATTGAGGGCCCTTTGTTCCCCATCCTCCTGTTCATAATCAGTCTAATTCTGATTTCGCAGTTGGATCAGGATCGCCCAGAGAAATCCCGGTTTTCGGCACCAAATGTTGATCCCCAAATTTCTTTATCTGTCAGTCTGGCCTCAATAAAAGTTGAGATGGATTCGCACGTAAAAATAAGTTATTTATTTAGCTTGCAAGCTTGAATCATCTTACAGAAACGTAAGAGACATCCAGCCTCTTACACCCCAGAAAACGACTGAACTAAAAGACAAAGGGATCTCTGCAAAATCAATTCAAATGGTATCAAGTTTCACATACTCGACGGACATAGGTCAGCCTATGTCCCTCCTGACCTGTTCGATCTATTCTGATTGGCTCACTTCCAATCCCTTTCTCTGGCCCCTATCAATGCAGCATCACTCTCATAGACACACCTCTTCCTGCTTTTTCCATGCGGTCTCAAACCCCTTTGTCCCTAACTGCCAGAATCAAAGTGGCTTATTTCTACATACATTAACTAGTAACTCTAAAGTAACTATTTTATATCACATTCGTCAGCTCCATACACCAATTACTCCTGTGGTCCTTAATGGGCCCTACTCTTTCCCTAGTTATCCTTTTACCCTAATGTACTTGTAAAGCAACTTAGGATTTTTCTTTATTTTATCTGGCAGTATCCTTTCATGTCCCCTTCTTGCTCTCCTAATTTCCTTTTTAAGTTCCCTCTTGCACATTCTATAAGCCTGTAGGGCTTCTGCTGTTTTGAGCCCTCGATATCCGCCACAAACGTCCCTTTTTCTCCTGATCCAATTCTGTATTTCCCTCGATATCCAGGGTTCACTGGATTTGTTGATCCCAACCTTTTTTCTTGACTGGAACATGTTGGCCCTGTACTCTCCCTATTTCCTTCTACGTGTCCCACTCTTCTGTCATAGGTTTACCGAAAAGTGTCTTCTCCCAGTCCACTCTGGCCAAATCATATTCTTAATCTTTCTTAATCTCTTATTATCACAAGTAGACTTACATTAACACTGCAATAAAGTTACTGTGAAAAGCCCCTAGTTGCCACATTCCAGCATCTGTTCGGGTACACAAAGGGAGAATTCAGAATATCCAAATGGACTTGTGGGAGGAAATAGGAGCACCCGGAGGAAACCCATGCAGACACAGGGAGAACGTGCAGACCCCACACAGACAGTGACCCAAGCTGGGAATCGAACCTGGGACTCTGGAGATGTGAAGCAACAGTGCTAACCACTGTATCATGCGAATCATCCTAAAGCTTAGTTTTAGAAAATAAATACATTGAATCATAGAGCAAATATTATCCACTCTGTACTCGACTATGGTAATTCAAGGTTGTTTAATTTTGTGTCTGATTTAACAGAGTCAATTCTTCAAGCACTACCCAAGGATCAATGTCACCTCTGAAATCTTCAAAGATCTCAATGAATTACCCAAGTGCTAGAAGGATTAGCAGAGTTTCCATGCCCATGACCAGTAATCTAAAAAGGTGATGTTTTTGTTTATTAATATTACTTTAAAAATACTGTTTCAAACTTTTAATTGCATAGCATAGAAACTTAGAAACATTTTGCCTTTCCTTTATTGAAATACAATTAAATTTGCTTTCCAAGTTGATTTTTTTAAAACCTGAATAATTGATGCTTGGTCTTTTATTATCTGAATTTTTAAAAATTCATTTACGTGATGTGGGCTTTGCCCATCCCGAGTAGCCCTTCAGAAGGTGGTGGTGAGCTGCCTTCTTTAACCATTGCAATCCCTGAGGTGTAGGTTCACTCTGCTGTTGGGATTTTGACTCAGTGACAGTGAAGGAACAGTGATATATTTCTAAGTCAGCATGGTGAGCAACTTGGAGGGGAACCTCCAGTTGGTGGTGTTCACAGTTATCTGATGCTTTTGTGGTTCGAGGTGGTAGTTAGTGGTCGTGGATTTGGAAGGTGCTGCCTCAGGAGCCTTGGTGAGTTCCTACAGTGCATCTTGTAGATGGTACACATGGCTGCCACTATTCATTGGTGGTGGAGGGTTTGAATCTTTGTGGACGGTGTAGCAATCAAGCAGGCTGCTTTGTCCTGGATGGTGCCGAGCTTCTTGAGTGATGTTGGAGCTGCACTCATCCAGGCAAGTGGAGAGTATTCCATTACACTCCTGATTTTTGCCTTGTATATGGTGGATAGGCTTTGGGGAATCAGGAGGTAAGTTACTCGCTGCAGGATTCCTAGCATATGACCTGCTCTGGTAGCCACAGTATTTATATGGCTAATCCAGTTACTTTTCTGGGCAATGGTAACTCCCAGGATGTGATAGTAGGGGATTCAGCGATGGTAGTGTCATTGAATGTCATGGGACGATGGTTAGATTCTCTCGTTGGAGATGGTCATTACCTGGCACTTGTGTGGCAGAAACATTATTTGCCACTTGTCAGCCCAAGCCTGGATATTGTCTGGGTCTTGCTGCATTTGCACATGGACTGCTTCAGTATCTGAGGAGTCAAGAATGGTGTTGAACATTATGCAGTCATCTGCAAACATCCCCACTTCTGACCTTATGATGAAAGGAAGGTCGTTGCCGAAGCCAGCTCGAGATGTTTGGGCCTAGGACACTATCCTGAGGAAGTCGTCTTTTGTGGCTGTTATGACTCCAACCTGCGGAGGGCTTTCCCCCTGATTTCCATTGACTCGTTTTGCTAGGGCTCCTTGATGTCATACTCTGTCAAATGCTGTTATGAGGTCAGGAGCTGAGTGACCATGGCCGAACCCAAATGCACGTCCGTGAGCAGATTAATGAGTGAATCAAATTGGCTGAAGATTAGTACCTGTGATGCTGGGGACCTCCAGAGGAGACTGAGATGGATCATCCAGTTGGCACTCCTGGCTTAAAATGGTTGCGATTGCTTCAGCCTCGACTTTTGCACTGATGTTCTGGACTCCTCCATCATTTGAGGATGGTGAAATTTGTGGAGCCTCCTTCTGCAATTAGTTGTTTAATTATCCAGCGCTATTCACAGTTGGATTTGGGAGGACTGCAGAGCTTAGATCTGATCTGTTGGTTGTTTAAGTGCTTAGCTCTGTCCATCACTTGATGCTTATTATATTTGGCGCTCAAGTAGTCCTGTGTTGTAGGTTCACCAGGTTGACACCTCCTGTTTAGGTATGCCTGATGTTGCTGTTGCTCTTGGCATACCTTCCTGCACTCTTCATTGAACCAGGGTTGATCTCCTGGTTTGATGGTAATGGTAGCGGGATGATATGCCGGACCATGAGGTTACATATTGCAGCTGAGTACAATTCTGCTGCTGCTGATGGCCCACAACACCTCATGGATCCCCAGTCTTGAGTTGCTAGATCTAAGTTCATCCCAATTCACATAGTGGTAGTGCCACACAACACGATGGAGGGTATCCTCAATGTGAAGATAGGACTTTGTCTCCACGAGGGCTGTACTGTGGTCACTCCTACCGATACTGTCACGGGCAGATGCATCTGCGGCAGGCAGGTTAGTGAGGATAAGATCAAGTATGTATTCCCCGAGGCGGCACGTGGTGCAGTGGTTAACACTGGGACTACGGCGCTGAGGACCCGGGTTTGAATCCCGGTCCTGGGTCACTGTCCATGTGGAGTTTGCACATTCTCCCCGTGTCTGCGTGGGTTTCACCCCCACAACCCAAAGATATGCTGGTTAGGTGGATTGGCCACGCTAAATTGCCCCTTAATTGGAAAAGAAAAATAATTGGGTATTCTTTATATTTAAAAAAAACTTTTTTAAGTACGAATTTCCCTCTTTGTGGTTTGCTCACCACCTTCCGCTGTCCCAGCCTAGCAGCTATGTCCTGTAGGACCCGGCCAGCTCTGTCTGTAGTGGTACTGCCGAGATACTCTTGGCGCTGGACATTGAAGTCCCCCACCCAAAATACATTCTGCACCTTTGCCACCCTCCGTGCTTCCTCAAGTGGTGCTCAACATGGAGGAGTAATGATTCATCAGCTAAGGGGGACCGTACATGGTAATCAGCAGGAGGCTTCCTTGCCCATATTTGACTTGGTGCCATGAGACTTCATGGGCACCTCCTTCCCAACTGTATACCACTGTGCCGCCACATCTGCTGGGTGTGTGCTGCCGGTGAGACAGAACATACTTTGGAATGGTGATGGTGGGACATTATCTGTCAGGTATGATTCAGTGAGTATTATTGTCAGGCTGTTGCTTAACTAGTGTGTAGACAGCTTTTCCAATTTTGGCACCAAGTCCCCAGATGTTCATAAGGAGGACTTTGCATGGTTGACAGGGCTGCATTTGCCATTGTCGTTTCTGGTGCCTAGGTCGATGCCGGGTGGTCCATCCGGTTTTGTTCCTTTTTGTTTCCTTTTGTAGCAATTGAATACACCTGAGTGGCTTGCTAGGCCTTTAACAGTCAGCCACATTTCAGTGGGTCTGGAGTCACATATAGGCCAGACCAGGTAAGAATGCAGGTTTCCTTCCCTAAAGGACAGTAGTGAACCAGTTGGTTTTTTTATGATCGTTTCATGGTCATCATAGACTTTTGGTTGAGTTTAAATTCCACCATCTGGCGTGTGGGATTTGAGGCGGGTCCCTAGAGCATTTCATAAAACCATAAGACAGAGGAGCAGAATTAGGCCACTTGGCCCATCGAGTCTGCTCTGCCTAATCATGGCTGATATGTTTCTCATCCCCAGTCTCCTGCCTTCTCCCCATAACCCCTGATCCTCTTATTAATCAAGAATCTATCTATCTCTGTCTTTTTTTTAATAAACATTTTATTGAGGTATTTATGGTTTTATAACAACAAAATAAACAATGTACATTAAAATATAAACATAGTGTAAAAGCCGTCTTCCTCCCTTACAGGTCCTACCTTTACTAATGCCCTACTCTAAACTAAGCTAACCCCCAACCCCACCCTTTCTGCTCACGGTTAATTTTCCCCAAAGAAGTCGACGAACGGCTGCCACCTCCGGGCGAACCCTAACATTGACCCTCTCAAGGCAAACTTGATTTTCTCCAAACAGAAAGCTAGCCATGTCAGTAAGCCAGGTCTCCGTCTCGGGGACTTTGGGTCCCTCCAAGCTAATAGTATCCATCTCCTGGCTACCAGGGAAGCAAAGGCTAGAACGTCTGCCTCTTTCTCCTCCTGGATTCCCGGGTCATCCGACATCCTGAAAATTGCCACCTCTGGACTCGGTGCCACCCTTGCTTTCAACACTTTGGCCATGACCTCAAACCCCTGCCAGAATCCCCTAAGCTTCGGGCATGCCCAGAACATATGGACATTTCATTTCATTTTTCACATGGTTCGCTGGCCGGGCTCCCGCACACCTTGCGCACCTATCTTCTACCCCAAAGAACCTGCTCACCCGAGCTACTATCATGTGAGCCTGGTGAACAACCTTGAACTGTATCAGGCTGAGCCTGGCACATGTTGTGGACGCGTTGACTCTACTCAACGCGTCCGCCCAGAGACCATCCTCTATCTCTCCTCCTAACTCCTCTTCCCACTTGCGTTTTAACTCCTCGGTCTGCGTCTCCTCTGACCCCATAAGTTCCTTGTAAATGTCCGAAACCCTCCCTTCTCCCACCCACATTCTGGAAACTACCCTGTCCTGCATCCCCCTTGGCGGCAGGAGCGGGAAGGTTGAGACCTGCCTGCGTAGGAAGTCCCGCACCTGCAGGTACCTAAACTCATTTCCTCTCGTCGATCCAAATTTCTCCTCCAGCTCCCTCAGGCTAGGAAAGCTCCCCTCCGTCAACATATCTCCCATCCTCTCAATCCCTGCTCTCTGCCATCTCCGGAACCCTCCATCCAGCCTGCCTGGGGCAAACCGGTGATTATTATAGATTGGAGACCATACCGATGCTCCCTCCGCTCCCACTTGCCTCCTCCATTGCCCCCAGACTCTCAGGGCCGCCACCACCATGGGGCTGGTGGAGTACCGTGCCAGCGGGAACAGCAGAGGTGCCGTTACCAGTGCCTCCAAACTAGTGCCCTTGTATGATGCTGCCTCCACACACTCCCACACCGACCCTCCCCCACCACCCACTTCCTAATCATGGCTATATTCGCCGCCCAATAATAATTACTAAAGTTCGGCAGCGCCAGCCTGCCCTCCCCCGGCTCCGCACCAGCATCGTCCTTTATTATCTTTCTCTATCTTAAAGACACTCCCTAACTTGGCCTCCACAGCCTTCTGCGGCAATGAGTTCCACATATTCATCACCTTCTGGCTGAAGAAATTCCTCCTCATATCTGTTTAGAAGGCTTATCCCTTCAGTCTGAGGCCTGTGCCCCTGGGTTCTAGTTTTTCATACTTGTGGAAATATCCTCTCCACATTCACTCTATCTAGGCCCCTCCGTATCCTGTAAGTTTCAATGAGATCCCCCCTCATCCTTCTAAACTCCATCGAATACAGACCCAGAGTCCTCAACCGCTCCTCATATGACAAGCCCTTCATTCCAGGGTCGTTCTTGTGAACCTCCTCTGGACCCTCTCCAAGGCCAGCACATCCTTTTTTAGTTACGGGGCCCAAAACTGCTCGCAGTACTCCAAATGGGGTCCAAATAGAGTATATCCCTGCTCTTGTATTCTAGCCCTCTCGACATGAATGCTAGCATTCCATTTGCCTTCCTAACTGCCAACTGAACCCGAATGTTAACCTTAAGAGAATCCTGAACTAGGACTCCTAAATCCCTTTGTCCTTCTGATTTCTGAAGCCTTTGCCCATATAGAAAATAGTCTATGTCTCTATTCTTTCTACCAAAGTGCACTACCTCACGCTCTTCTACATTGTATTCCATCTGGAACTCTTTGCCCACTCTCCTAGCCTGTCCAGGTCCTTCTGCAGCCTCTCTGCTTCCTCAACACAGCCTACCCCTCTATATATCTTGTATCATCTGCAAACTTGGCAACATTGCCCTCAGTTCCTTCTTCCAGATCATTCTTGTATATTGTGATTAGCTGTGGTCCTAACACTGACCCCTGTGGAAAACCACTAGTCACTGCCATCCTGAAAAGGACCCCTTTATCCTCACTCTCTGCCTTCTGTTAGTCAGCCAATCCTCTATCCATGCTGGTACCTTGCCCCTATCACAATGGCCTCTTATCTTGACTAGTAGGATCCTGTACAGCACCTTGTCAAAGGCCTTCTGGAAATCCAAATAGATCACATCCACTGGCTCTCCTTTGTCTAACTTCCTTGTTATTATAACAGATTTGTCAGGCATGGCCTCCCTTTGATGAATCCGTGCTGACACAGTCCTATTTTACCATGCACTTCTAAATACTCTGCAATCTCATCCTCAATAACAGACTCAAGTCTTAACAACAATCAAAGTCAGGCTAACCAGCCTGTACTTTTGTGTCTTCTGCCTCCCTCCCTTCTTTTTTTTTTAAATTTAGAGTACTCAATTATTTTTCCCAATTAAGGGGCAATTTAGCATGGCTAATCCACTTACCTTGCACATCTTTGGGTTGTGTGAGTGAAACCCAGGCAGACACGGGGAGAATGTGGAAACTCCACACAGACAGTGGCCCAGGGCCGGGATTCGAACCCAGGTGTTCAGCGCCGTAGGCAGCAATGCTAACCACTGTGCCACCGTTTTGCCCCTCGCTCTGTTCTTAAACAGGAACGTTACATTAGCCATTTTCCAATCTTCTGGGACCCTCCCTGCCTCCAGTGATTCCTGAAAGATCACCACCTATGCCTCCACAATCTCCTCCAGAACCCTGGGGTACAGTCAACCCTACCCGGGTAATTTATCCACCTACAGACCTTTCCAATTTCCCCAGCACCTTGGTGATGACCACTATATTCACCTCTGCCCCGACTCTCTAAGTTCTGGTATGCCACTGGTGTCTTCTACTGTGAAGACTGATGCAAAATACATATTTGATTCCTCTGCCATTTCTTTGTTCCCTGTTGCGACTTCTCCATCCTCATTTTTCAGTGGCCCAAAATCCATTCTTGCCTCTCACCTTTACTATATTGAATAAACTCTTGTAATCTTCTTTTATATTACTAGCTAGTCTACACTCATATTTTATCTTCTCCTCCCTTATTTCTTTTTTTGTTGTCCTCTGCTTGCTTTTAAAGGCTTCCCAATCCACTGGCTTCCCACTAATCCTCACCACATTGTATGCTTTTTCCTTTGCTTTTATGCTGCCTTTGACTTCCCTTGTCAGCCATGATTGACTTGTCCTCCCCTTAGCATGTTTCCTCCTCCTTGGGATAAATTTCTGTTGTGCCTCCTGAAAAATCCCTGCCATTGCGGTTGAACTGTCTTACCTGTTAGGCTCCCCTTCCAATCAACTTTGGCCAGCTCCTCCTTCATGTCTTTGTAGTTACCTTTACTCAATTGTAAAACCGTTACATGTGATTCCAGCTGCTCCCTCTCAAACTGCAGGGGAATTCTTTAACTGCCTTCTAAGGGTTCCTTCACCTTCGGTACCCTCATCAAGTCTGCCTCATTACACATCACCAAATCCAAAAAACCATCTTGTAGACATTCCTTTTCTTGGGATCTGCTACCAACTGATTTTCCCAGTCTACCTGAAGTTCCCCCATGATTATTGTAATATTGCCATTCTTTTTTTTGTCTAAATCTTTTTATTCTCCTCATTTTCTACATTTTCATCAATAAACAACCAAAGAAAAAACAAACAAAATCAATAACAATCCCCTACACGCAAACCACACCCCGCTCAATATACAGACCAAAACATCCGTACATTTCAGGTAAAAAACACAAATTAACCATCAATCCGTAAACAGTGTAACCAAAGATAACAATACCAATGTTTAATGGCAACCAATTCTCGGAAGTGCATAGTAAATAGCCCCCATGAATTGTGAAACTCTTCCTTCATCCTCTTCAGCTGAGACTTCACCTTCCTGAGAATCACAGAAATTCAAGCAGGTCCCCCCGCCAAGCCATGTCACAAAATTGAGAAGCTAACCTCCACCCAACAGGACCTGTCTCCAGGCAAACAGCGAGGCAAAGGCTAAAAACATCTGCCCCCGCATCTGCCTGCCGTCCAAGCCGGACCGACACCCCGAAAATGGCTTCTAGGGCCCCTGCTTCTAGGTTCACGAGCTCTACCCCCGAGATGAGACTGAAAACCTCCCTCTAACAAATACCTCACATTCCTAACTGCTTCCCCCGCATCATCATAACTCCAAGCCCTGCCCACCGGGCGTGGCCCGCCCCGTCCCATTGTCCCTAGCGTTCATTAACAGAGGGATTGAATTTAAGAGCCGTGAGGTGATGATGCAGCTGTACAAAACTTTGGTACGGCCACATTTGGACAGAAATGTGTACAGTTCTGGTCGCCTCATTTTAGGAAGGATGTGGAAGCTTTGGAAAAGGTGCAAAGGAGATTTACCAGGATGTTGCCTGGAATGGAGAGTAGGTCTTACGAGGAAAGGTTGAGGGTGCTAGGCCTTTTCTCATTAGAATGGAGAAGGATGAGGGGAGACTTGATAGAGGTTTATAAGATGATCAGGGGAATAGATAGAGTAGACAGTCAGAGACATTTTCCCCGGGTGGAACAAACCATTACAAGGGGACATAAATTTAAGGTGAATGGTGAAAGATATAGGGGGGATGTCAGAGGTAGGTTCTTTACCCAGAGAGTAGTGGGGGCATGGAATGCACTGCCTGTGGAAGTAGTTGAGTCGGAAACATTAGGGACCTTCAAGCAGCTATTGGATAGGTACATGGGTTACGGTAAAATGATATAGTGTAGATTTATTTGTTCTTAAGGGCAGCATGGTAGCATTGTGGATAGCACAATTGCTTCACAGCTCCAGGGTCCCAGGTTCGATTCCGGCTTGGGTCACTGTCTGTGCGGAGTCTGCACATCCTCCCCCTGTCTGCGTGGGTTTCCTCCGGGTGCTCCGGTCTCCTCCCACAGTCCAAAGATGTGCAGGTTAGGTGGATTGGCCATGATAAATTGCCCTTAGTGTCCAAAATTGCCCTTCGTGTTGTGTGGAGGTGTTGACTTTGGGTAGGGTGCTCTTTCCAAGAGCCGGTGCAGACTCAATGGGCTGAATGGCCTCCTTCTGCACTGTAAATGCAATGATAATCTATGATTAATCTAGGACAAAGGTTCGGCACAACATCGTGGGCCGAAGGGCCTGTTCTGTGCAGTGTTTTTCTATGTTTTTCTATGTTACCATCGAACCCCTCTTTCACCCCCTCCCAGAATGCCCCCATCCACTTGCTCTCGAAAACACCTCGCCCTGTATCGGTTCCCACACTCTCACTTTTCACGCCTCGGCCCATCGGAGCCTCATAGAGCCAAAGCCCCTCCCCCCACCACACTCCCATTCACTGGCCAGCCTGAGCTAGCCAGTGTGGAGGCCCATGCCCAGGCCCCCCTTCCCTGTGAGCGCGAACCAGTTTGTACTGGGAGGGATCTTCCCCCTGCCCCAACAGCTCCGCCAACATCTTGGCAAAATACTGCGTCGGCCTCTGGCCGTCCACCCCTTCAGGCAGGCTCACGATCTTCAGATTTTGCCGCCTAGCTCTGTTTGCCAGGTCCTCCACTTTGGCTTGCAGACTCTTGTTGGCCTCCACTACCCTCTGCAGTTCCTCACTCATCGAGGTGAGTTGATCACTGTGATGTGACAAGGTCTCTTCCACTCCCTTCAGTTTCTCACCCTGCTCCCACACCTTGGCTGATGTCCTCGACACCTCCGCCTTCATCGGAGCAATCACCTCCTCCCCTAGCACCTTCAATGCTGCCATCATATCCTTCCTCATCACCTCCATGTGTTTTTCAAGTTCCAAAGCCATCGCCTCGGGCATCCTTTCTGCCGTGAACAGTCCGGCACCGACCCAGCCTCCGCCATCCTTCCAGTTGCCGAGCCGACCTTTCCACTCAACAACGAACCTTCATTCACCCCCTTCACGGCAGCTTTCCTTTGGGTTTTGGACATCCTCCTTCCTTGTGTCTTCCTGCACGTATCTAACGAAAGATTGCCTCTGGGACTGGGCATTAAATTATTAAACATCAAGCCTTGAGCAGGAGCCATCCAATGTGTGACCTCCTCCTACATGCTGCCACCGGAAGTCCCCGTAACATTGCCTTTCTTATTTGTCTTTTCTGTCTCATGATTTATTTTCTGTCCCACATCCTGACTACTGCTAGGGGGCCTGTACATTGCACCCATCAGGATCTCTTTTCCTTTGTGATTCGTCAACTCTACCCACACAGATTGTACGCCTTCTGACCCTATATCGCTTCGAAGTTCATTTCTTACTAACAATACAACCCCGCCCCCTCTGTCCATCAGCCTGTCCTTTCGATAGGACACACAATCTTGGATATTTAGATCCCAGCTGATCCCCTTACAGCTACATCTCTGCGATGCCCATAACATCACACCCGCCAATTTCAATGTGCGCAACAAGCTCATTTACCTCGTTTCGTATACTATAATAATAATCTCTATTGTCACAAGCAGGCTTACATTAACACTGCAATGAAGTTACTGTGAAAAGCTCCTAGTCGCCACATTCCGGCGCTTATTTGAGTACACGGAGGGAGAATTCAGAATGTCCAATTCACCTAACTTGTGGGAGGAAACGGAGCACCCGGAGGAAAGCCACGCAGACACACTGAGAACGTGCAGACTCCGCACAGACAGTGACCCAAGTCGGGAATCAAACCTGGGACCATGGTGCTGAGAAGCAACAGTGCTAACCACTGTGTGCTACCGTGCCGCCCATACTTATGCGCATTTAGGTACAACACCTCTACCTAAGTTGACCGCTCCCTTCTCATAGTTGTCCCCTTTTTTGCTCTGCCTGAAGTTGGATTCCTGCCGATTTCTATACTCTGCTCAATTACATGTTCTGGAAACTTTACTAACCTCTCCTGAGACCTCGACCCCTTTAACTCGTTTAAAGTCCTCATCATTAACCTGCACTCTCCCCTTCTTCTTTAAACCCTTCCCCCATTATTTAGTTTACCCTGGGTCTCTGGATAGCTAGTACAGTGACAATACCACTGTGCAAGTGAAGTCTGGTCCTTGATATTCAACTTGAGTGTGTGCTTTATATATAGTTTGGCTGCTTAAAAGATTTGTTACTGTGGAATATTGGTGTAGCACTGAGTTTTAAACTGAGTTATGCATCATCCAAAGGTAAGACAAATAGAACAGGAAGATTTCAGATTTAATCCCTGGTTTCTGTGGTCTACCCAGACTTGGATGTAGTGGGGCGCAACATTAGTTTCTTAGGTTTGACTGGGCAGCAGAGGAATTAATTGACAGGCCAGAATTCTTGCTCCGATGCTGTCCAGTAACCAGGTTAGGACATAATTGAGTCAAGATAAAATCGTCTGTGGCAGATTGATAACCCCAGGCTCATTAAGGCCTATGTGTAGTGAGGCTACATCGTCATGCTATTGGAGGGCAGGAATCCTGCGTGATTAGATTCCAGTTGGAAGTCAGCAGAGAGGGGGAGGGTTTAGTTTAGTTTAGATTAGTGTGTAAGAAAGATGGGACCTGTGAGGGAGGAAGACGGCCTTTGCACTATGTTTATATTTGTATGTGCACTGTTTCTTCTGTTATTGTTACAAAATCACAAATACTTCAATAAAATGTTTTATTTTTTAAAATATTCCAGTTGAAGATTAAAATTGAAGAAAGAAACGTAATAGGTTAGTTTGCAACTCCAAACTGACTGGCATAGTTTCCAGTGGTTAACCCTGCCACTGTATTTGTTCTTGTGTAAACCTGCATATTGAAATATTTTTATATTGACAGGTCATTTTTGCTTCTCAACATCTCTAAAGCACTTCACATACAATTTTTTATATATATTATTTTCAGAATGATTACGTTCACAGTGTGGGGAAGCATGTTCTGATACAAAATTTGTGCACATGTAAGATTGGATTTGTACAGCAGAAGGACATTGCTGTTCCTCATCTATTTGCAGGGGAGTTAGCCAAATGGAATGGGGAAAGATCACTTGTTGACACTGCCCCTCCTGTGATCTGAGTTTTCCTTTTTCAATCTCTGCCCGCTCCCCACATGCTTCCAAAATTAGTCCTATATCCAGTTAATTTTTCTTCCTCCTTTTCAATAGCAGTTTCATCATGGAAGATTATGAATCTGCATCTTGGTTTTTTTCAAAGTGTTTTTTTGTAAAGCTTAAAAGTGCCAGTTTTGCCTTTAGAGAGCGTTCAGGTTTATGAAGGTAATTAATGTCTGCTTCCTCAGGGAGGTTTTAATTTTTTGATTGAAGTTTATTTGTTAGGATCTGTGTTGTTTGGTCAATCCTTTTCTGCAGTTAACCTGATTTTCGACTTTGGTCAGTAACCCTCAATTTGATAAACTCCTTATTGTGCCTGGATTTTTCCAGGACCAGTTGAGTTGTATTTGAGTTGTTCATCAGCTCACAATTTGTAACCACATCAAAGATTACAACACAAAATAATAGCTTATGGTGTAGAAGGTAACATATTAGCATGGATAAAAGACTGGATAGTAACAGGAAGCAGGGATAAATGGGTCTTTTTCAGGTTGGTAAGTTGTCACTAGTGGAGTGTCACGGGGGTCAGCGTTGAGGTCTCCACTACTTATCATCTATATTCGTGACTGACTTGGATCAAGTATTCAAATGAATGGCAGCTAAATTTGTTGATTACACCAAGATAGGTAGGAAAGTTAAGTTGTCAACAGGAGGTAGGGAGTCTGCAAAGGAGGTAAATAGGTCAAGTCGGCAAAAATTTGGTAGATTGCAGTATAATGTGGGAAAGTGTGAACTTGTCCACTTTGCAGAAAAAATAAAAAGAATACTATTTTAATCGAGAGATTGCACAACCTGGTGGTACAGAGAGATCTGGATATCCTGGTACATAATCCCAAAGTATGCAGATACAGCAAGTGATTAAGAAGGTAAATGGAATGTTGGTGTTTATTGCAAGTGAGATGGAATATAAAAATAGGGAAGTTATGCTGCAGCTGTACAGGGGCTTGGTTAGACAACATCTATGGTACTGTGTACAGTTCTAGTCTCTTTATTTGAAAAGGAATATAACTGCATTAAAAGCTGTTCAGAGAATGTTCACCTTAACCCATTCCTGGGATGAAAGGTATATGCTATGAGGAAAGGTAAACAGGTTGAGTCTATACCCATTAGAGTTTAGATGTTTCAATAAGATGACCTTGCATTCTTCTAAGATCCTGAGGGAACGTGATGGGATGGATACCAGGCAGTTATTTCCTCTTCTGGGAGAGACTAGAACTAGGGGGCACAGTTTTAAAATTGAGGGGAAGAGAAACATTTTCTGAGCTTCGTTAGTCTGCGGAATTCTCTTCCATAGAACGCAGTGGAGGCTGGGTCATTGAGTTTATTTAGACTGAGTTAGATATTTGATGGGAATCGAGGGTTATGTGGGGAAGACAGGAAAGTGGAGTTGAGATCATAATCTGATAAGCCATGCTCTTATGTATGGCAGAGCTGGCTTATAGGGTCAACTGGCCGCCTACTGCTCCCATCGTGCCCGTAGGGTGGCACGGTAGCACAGTGGTTATCACAGTTGCTTCACAGCGCCAGGGACCTGGGAACGACACTGTCTGTGCGGAGGCTGCACTTTCTACTCATGACTGTGTGGATTTCCTCCGGGTGCTCTGTGTCCTCCCACAGTCCAAAGATGTGCAGGTTGGGTGGATTGGCCATGCTAAATTGCCCTTGGCGTCCAAATGAAAAAAGGTTAGGTGGGGTTACTGGGTTACGGGGATATGGTAGAGGTGTGGGCTTGTGTAGGGTGCTCTTTCCAAGGGCCGGTGCAGACTTGATGGGCCAAATGGCCTCCTTCTGCACTGTTAATTCTATGATTCTATGAAATCCTCAGATCCTCAGTTCCTATTTACTAAGCCCAGGAGTGAACCCATCCTGGTGAGTATTAAGGAAAATTGAAAGAAATAAAACTAAAAATGCCCTTCGTGTGTATTTTTTAATTTTGTAACTTTTTTTCCCTTTAAATATTGCTTCCCTTAAATGTTGCTTCTGAAAGTTGCAATGATGGATTTACTTTGACAACCTTTAAATCTTATTAACATGACTAGCTGAAATGTCTTTTTCTAGAAACATATTTCTAGTAGGCATTGGCATTATGTGACAGTTAAATAGTAAGCTTTAACACCTAAAAATGTGTATAATAGTGACCTGCATGTAGTTATGGAATTTAATGATTGCAAATGTAAGAGCCTAAAATGTTAGTGACCAAATTTAATGAGACCACTTTTTAACATACAAAATATATTTGAAAGTTTGTTTCCACATGCATGACATTTCTTTTTCTTCATAATTGCATTTTTTTTTCCATGTACATTATGTCCTCTTTTCCCATTGTCTGTTTCCATTTAGCTTCTCCATAAACTCCAGGCTAGGCAGTTCACTAGGGAATCTATATGCTGCCCCTGATGAAACTGAGAACGCTATGACATCAACTCCTAGGACAGGTTTTACATCGTGTTATCCCTGCAACCAGCTGTATAGCAGCTCACAGCTTCCTGCGAGATATTACCATGAACTGAACAACAACTACCACAGCAAATGCAACAGTGGCACGACCTGCAATATTCCCATCAATAATTGTGCAAGTCCAAAGGATGATTACAGCGGTAGATCCACCTGCAGTGGCCTTGGTCCTGTCACCATGCGATACCTAAGCCGTTCACACCCCGTAAGTTTATGTGCTTTACAAGCTTTTAGAAAAGGTGTTTATGATTTTGCCATGTATGAGGTAGAATGGGATCTTGTATGTGGAGTGGCTGTACCAATGCTCATTGTATCAAATTTTACGGTTAAATTAAATTAAGGTTTTAAGGGTTAAACATTGCTTATTTTATAAGGAATATGCTTGTCATAATTCCTAGGCATATGATGGATTAACTGATCTTAGCCAAAGCAGCCTGGGGGTATGATAAATTACTCCTATTTCTACACCTGATTATTGTCCACTGACTACACGTAATGTGTGGATATCAGTTATGACAGAATTGGGCACCCATCGTATTGCCTTTGAAGTCAAATGGCCTGCTGACACTCATTATTCAGGCTTACACAAGGGTAAGATATCAGAGAATTCTTGAAATCCATGTCACGTGCACCCAGTAGAGAGTTTGAGAACATGGACGAAATTGGTACAGGAGATGTTAAAAATCAGGATGATTAATTTTACTTTTCTCAGACATTTATTCTGCTTTGCTCCACTATTGCAGTTATAGTTTCATATCCCAGTATTTGAAACTAGTTTTTAATAAGATGGAAATTAAATTACACTTTTCTCTCTAAACAGAGTTACTGTAGATAGTGGTAGGCGTCGAGGTAGTACACTCCTAATTAAGATACTTCTGTTATATATTCTTCCTCAAAAAGCTGCTTTAGGCAATTGTCTTTGCAGATTGCAGATCAAGTATGACAGTCTAAATGTACTAAATAGATGCAAAAAGGTTTACAGAGACCCACTCAATTCAAGAAGAGAAATATCTTGCATTAAATTGTCCTTTTACTTTGTTGAGCTGTCTTCTGATTGAAAGACGTGTGCTACTTATTTTTAGGGAATCATCAAATCTTGGATTAATTGCTTCAAACGGAATAATTTGGCAATCATAAATCTCCAAAATATATACAATCTTCAAATAATTTCAAATGCATATACTACAATATATCAAATATAGGGTGGTCAGTTCATGATGCTATTCATACTCTGGAAAGTAATTTCCAATATTAACTGCAACATTTCTACTAATTAAAGTATAGAATCATAGAATTTACAGTGCAGAAGGAGGCCATTCGGCCCATCAAGTCTGCACCGCCTTTTGGAAAGAGCACCCTACCCAAGCCCCCACCACCACCCTATCCCAGTAACCCCACCTAACTTTTTTTTTGGACACTAAGGACAATTTAGCATGACCAATCCACCTAACCTGCACATCTTTGGACTGAGAGAGGAAACCGGAGCACCCGGAGGAAACCCACGCATACACGGGGAGAACGTGGAGACTCCGCACAGATCCAAGTCGGGAATCGAATCCAGGTCCCTGGCGCTGTGACTCTGCACAGATCCAAGTCGGGAATCGAATCCAGGTCCCTGGCGCTGTGAAGCAACAGTGCTAACCACTGTGTATAATCAGTAGTTAATTACATACTAAAAGTTATTTACGTGTAAAGTAATTTAATGCGGTCTGAATCCTGTTATTTTTTTCCAATTAAGGGCAATTTAGCGTGGCCAATCCACCTAACCACATCTTTGGGTTTTGGGGTAAGAACCACGCAGACACTGGGAGAATGTGCAAACGCCACATGGACAGTGACCCAGGGTCGGGATCGAACCCAGGTCCTCAACGCCATGAGGCAGTAGTGTTAACCACCGTGCCATCCCGATTTTTCTACTTTTATGTCACATTTTACTTTCTCAGTCACTTTTATTTCCAAAATAAACAATGAATGTATTATTCATTTGTTTTAAGCCATCAACCTCATGGTAAGCATGTGATCTACGGTCTCTACCGTGTCTAAGGCGTTATGGCTTGACACCTTACGTATTCTATTACCATTAATGTTTTCCACTAGAAACAGAATTCCTCTTATCACAATTTATCATGCTTTTTATCTAGTAGCTTACTAAGTTTTTGAAAGTGTTATTTGTGAAAATGTTTGTACTTTTGCTTTTCATGCATAGCAGCCACTATTCGAGTAGGAATTGAAGAGATTTACAGAGTGATTGGAAATGGATAATGTTATCCTGCAGGGTCAGTTTTGGAATAACATCTGTTCTGACCTGATCTTTCTTTAGCATAATTTTGGCCTTTTTAAAAGCTTAATGAGGGCAAAGTCAAATTAAACAGTACTATACGTTTTCAAAGTTTGTGTCACTTGCACCCATAACAATTTTATGCAAGAGAATCTGCAATCTCTTACACTAATTCAAAGCCTCCTTACCCGAAGCAACGCCCAACAACAATACATGGCCACACAGTCAGAAGGGTGAGTTTCCAACAATTGTGCCTGTTCATGGGGTTTCATCACCTGTGGTCATATAGATTCACACGATCTGCCGTGACCAACGGCCAATTGAAGTAATTAACCAAGGTCTGACTTTCCTGCAGTTGTAAATCGTTTAATTTCAGCTGTAATTCAGTCATTTTCCTGATAGCACCAGTAGGGGAAACTCCAGGCTCCTGTGTTTGCTGGTCTTCTTTAGCTGCCAGTCAAGCAATGTCTTGATTTTAAAAATTCTCATTCATTTTCAAATCCTTCTGGATCTCTATTACAATCTCTTCTGACTCCAAGATATTTGCATCCCTCTAATTTTGTGCTTTCCCAATCTCTCCGCTCTATTTGCAAGACAACTACATATAGTTATCTAGCACTTCCACAAAATATCTGTGAGCTCATTCTCTAGTTCCAGTTGGGCTCACCTTTCCCACCTTCCACTTTGCATAGTAGTAGAATTCATTTATATGTAAGAGGAGGAATGTTAATTATCTGTCTTCATTGTAATTATTCCCGTGCTTTGTGTTACATGTTCGGATTTGTGTTATTCCTTCAGTTTCAGCACTGCTGCCCACTCTCAGGGTTACAATTTGTGCCTTTAATAACCATTATGTGATGTTCAATAACCAGTAGCTATGCAAGTTTAAAAATACTATGAGGTCAAGCAATGAGCCCTTGTAACTACTTGTTTTAATTTATGTATTATGTGCCACCTCTTCTCCTTAATTGGTGGCCAGAAGAATAACCATTATCAGACTATGATTCAGGCTATAAAATTAAGTAAGTTTTCTTTCTTTCAAGAAAAGAGAGACTTCATTTATATAAGTACTTTTGCGACCACTAGACACCTCAACCAGCTTAATAGCAAGTTAAGTACTCTTGATGCATAGTAATTCTTGCAATGTAGGAAATGGAGTAGCCATTTTGCACACAACAAAATCCCACAAACAGAAATGTGATAATGACCAGATAATCTGTTTTTGCGATGTTGATTGAGGGATATGTGTCAGCTATGACACAGAGGATATCACCTCTACTCTTCAACATCTTTTACATCCCCCTGAGCAGACACTGGAGAGTATGGGTCGAATCATGGGAATATTGGAGAGGTTTGGGGCCTTCACTGGGTACAAGTTAAATGTCGGGAAGAGTGAGGTGTTTCTGGTGAATATGGCGGGGCTGGGTGCCAACTTGGGGATGTTGCCATTTAAGGTAGCTAGGGAAAGGTTCTAGTCACAAAAGGGAATGGGTTACGATGCACAAGTGGAATTTGGCAACGTTGGTATGACTTTCTCGGTTGGAAAAGATCAAATCAGAGGAGGGCTTTGAGACAGGATGGGTGTTGTTCATGACAATGTTTGAGGAACTGTTCGTCATGGGGGAAGGGGGGAGGGGAGGGGTTAAAAGGGGGGAAATTTACAAACTGGATTGTGAGGTTGTGGAGTGTGTTGGTGTATATGTTACTGTTTTTACACCTGTTTGTAATAAAATACATTTGAAAAAAGAGTGCTACCAACTGAGCCACAACTGACACTCAATCAACATAAACCTGTAAATGAGCACAAAATTGCCTCCTTTTGTGCGGTATCATTTTGAGTCCATGAAAAGGAGCATATATCCTACAGTATTCTCCTCCATGTCAAAAACGTCTCATGTTAGCCTTCAACATAAAATTGACCAGTGGAAAAACGGTTGCTACTTATGTAGTTGTACTGCACCATTAAGCCTTTCATGATCTGAACGCAGGTAGTCAAGTGTCAGGGCACAATGAGAAGTTTGCCCTTCAAAAGGATTGGAAATCACTCCCTCCTGGATTTGACTCTCATCTTTATCTTAGATACTACAGTCAGTCAAATATTTCCCTCGGACATCCCTTTTTTTCATTTGACTCCCTTCTAAGCAACCGACTGATCAAACTGATTGCAAAAGGGCTATCTGGACAGATTGACACTTTTGTGCTCATAACATATTTTTGATTATGGTGATTCTTAAAAAAAAAAACACCTTTCAACTCATTACTTTTTTAGCACATTGGGCTACAATATTATGTGTACCTAATGCTTGCAGCAACGGATGAACACTAACCCATTTTAATCCTGTGTGCAGTTACCAACTTATGTTTTTGTCGGACTTTGTAAAAAATTTATTTGCTGGTGCTTTGAGGATGAGCTACATTAAATGAATGAGGAAAAGTGTATGAAGATATTAGTTTCAGTCATTAATGAACATGACATTAAGGAACACTAAAAATGCAGTGAGCTGATAGTGCTCATATTTAGATGTAATTATAAAGGATGTGCTTAACTAGTGAATACAACTAAATTACCCAAGTCCCCTTAATTAGTATTCTATCTTGCCCTTTCTATTTCCCCCTTTTTCTTCCATTTCCTATTCTGCTGAAGTTGCTGATTCCTTACTGGGGTGTGATTCCAGAATTGGCAGATATCCCCAGGGTACCCAAGCAACCGTGTGGAACAATTGGATATTTGGGGATATCCAAGCCAGTCCTGTCATTTGCTTACCGAATGTCTGTTTTTGTGCACATCCAGCTGAGATTCCTGAATGACTCGAGCAGGGTACTTTCCCTTTTCTTTAATTTCCCCAACTCCTCTGTCTGTAATTCCCTCCAGGGCATTGAGACTGATTAATTGTACAATGTTCTTACCACTTAATCTTTCTGCAAGTTAACACTAGGATCAAACCTTAGACCTTTTGTATGTGAGGTTAGGTACTGAACAATGAGGATAACCAATAACATTCTTGATATTTATGCGAGGAGTTGACTACTTTTTAATATACAGTACATTGGTTTCATTCAATGGCTATCAACTGCTTTAATTTTTCCTGTAATATCCAGTAGAAATTTAAATGTTCTTAAGCCGAAGTTATTTTTCTTTTGCAGTCACTTCAATCTGAATATGTTCAGTACTAAAGCATCACTACTTCGCTGAAAACGGAATATATTGTGTCTGAAAAAGCAAAGAAACTAAAGTGAAGACTAATCTTCCTGGGCTAGAAACTAGGCAACCTTAATGTTTAAAGATTTGTAAATGGCCAGTAATTGCTGCATTGCCTTGGCAATACTTTGAGAAGGACTTTTCTGCAGTTTGCATCAAGTATTGGGAGCTGATAAATCAAAAGTAATGCAAACCTTTAAGATTCCAGTTCTAGTTCTATTTAAAAAAAAAAAAAAAAATTTTTTTTTGCTGTACTGTTATTTGTGGGAATTTAACTAACATTTAAAATTTTAAAACATCTAAAATGTAACTATCATGTGATGTCTGGCTGCTGCAATTCCTTCTTAACAGTGTTGTTTTACCAGCGCCATTCCCACCAACAATACAAATCCTTGTATCACAGACTGGTTCATGGTATTACAGGTCTTGGTGATGGCGCCAAAGTAAGCAATCGTTACATTGCAAATAAGGCACGGCTTTATAACTTTGGATTCTTGCAAAGAAACTTACGGCGTCCTGAATAAAAGTAAAAATTTGGGCATCAGCCATTTAAAAGGTGTGTTACAGCAAGGGGAATGTAGAAAGAGATTCTGTACCTCTTTTACAACTGTAAATTGTAACCGCTGTAGCAGTAGAGATTAGGATCTCAACCCCAGGATCTAGAAGTTTGAGTTCTAGTTTCAGCTGTCACTTGCACTTTCCTGCACTGATTGTCACTAGTTTTAACCAAGTTGCTTAATGGAGCATCTTGTTCCAGCAATATCCTCCACTTTGCGCCTGGCGAGGCATTTACAGAAAGACGCATTACTGATGGCTCTGAGGAAGTCTGTTGTTCAAACTGCTGCAACCTTCAGGCCATCTAAAACAAACCAGTAATCAGGCTTAGGGATGGAAGAAAGAATGAGGTTTGGAATAGAAAATAAAATTAAATATGAGCATCATAAACTATGATCCCAAATTAAATGGTCAGAAATTGGTGATGGCTTATTCTTTCCTAAATTTTTAGGAGAGTACCAGAACAAAATATAACATTTTTAAAAATTGATGTAGTTAAGTTTTAAATACAGAAGACCGGTATTTACAGGTTTTTTTTTTATCGAAAGCTGAAATTACAGCTCTGTTAAACAGCCAGACAGGGTATAATTTCGAACTGTTAGTTAAAATAAAAACCTCTCTCCAGCCTAATGTAAATGTACAGCTACGATGTGAGGTGTGAAATTTGACATTTGTATGCAAAGTCAACTTGAATTTATTTTGGGTTCCAATACCAGCTTTATAAAATGTTAATTATTTTCACTTTGATAGATATATATATTTGGTATCCTAAATAAAAGTATTGTGCTTTCCCTGTTCATCCCAGGTGTTCTAATGCATTCACATTTCAGTGCTTTAGTAAAAGTACCATTCAGGTAATGGTGATAAAATTCAAAAGTAACTTTCTTTAATTTGCTCTTTATGAACTGTGTATAATTCAGAATATGAAAGTTTTGACAACATTGTATAATATTTTTTCAGTAATCTGAAGTCTGTAAATGAAATGTCCATATTCAAAATAAATTACTTCAGTTGATAAAGTGACACAGCTATTTGTACTTAAGCCACCAATTGAATGGATTTTTCTTAAACCAACCAGGTCAGTTGGAATGCGTAAGGCAAAGCCTTTAATTTTTAAAAATATTGGTTTGAAAGAAATAGTTTGTAAATTAATTTGAACACCTTGTTTGTAGTGTTATCAATATATTAAAATTATTTTAATATAATTATAGCTGTCAAAAGAATCATTGTGAAGAGTTTGTTTATAGTATACTTATTGTAATATTTGCTGTTTGAAATGATGGTTGTACATTTAACAGTACATGTGGGCAGCAGAAATGTTTTGTCAAGATTCTACCTCTTGAAAAGTTACGTTTGGAAGATATAGAGCTTAAAAGCACATATATTTTTCATGCTGTGTATAAAGGAGTTTTAAAATGTTTTTAATTAACTTTCCTACTATAGGCCAGTATTCCTTTAATTGTATCCAAATAATTAAAATTTAATTTCAATTATTATGTAAATGTGTCCTGTGTTTACTTTTACTGCTTCGGTAAAATTGTATGCTGTTGGCTACTGTTTAGAATTTCAATGCATAAATTTAGTTACCTGGAGATCAGTTGCAGTGTTAATGTATGTTCATATAATTCAATGAGGTTCGGTACATTGCATCCTTGCTAACTACTTGCCCAATAGGAACTGGAGTAGGTCACTGAGCTCTCCCAACCTGTTCCACCATTGCGGTAGATCGTGATTGGTCTGTAGTCTCTTTTTTTTTCTTTTAAATAAATTTAGAGTACCCAATTATTATTATTATTTTCCAATTAAGGAGCAATTTAGCATGGCTAATCCACCTAACCTGCACAACTTTTGGGTTGTGGAGGTGAGACCCACGCAGACACTGGGAGATTGTGCAAACTCCACATGGACAGTGACCCAGGGCTGGGATTTGAACGCGGGTCCTCAGCACCGCAGTCCCAGTGCTAAACACTGCGCCACATGCTGCCCTGGTCTGTCGTATCTTAACCCATTCTAGCCTTCATGGTCCCAATACCTTTGCCTAATCTATCATCCCACTTCTAAAATTGCCATTCTTTCCATGTTTTTACGCTATGCCCCTTTGGTTTGAACTCTTCCAACAAAGGAAATAGTTTCTGTCCCATCTAACCCATCAAACCATTTAATTATCATGAACTCCTCAATTAGATTACCCTTTCATCTAAAAAGAAAATTGGAAGCAGAGAGAGGCAGGTTCTAATGGTTTAGATCCTAAATACCTTTTTGTGCTCAGGGGGATATCACTGCTGCCAATTGGGAATACATTTTTCCATTACATCAAAAGGAAGTGCTTCTATTTCAGATATCCAGCATCAACACTAAGCTTACCCAAGTTATGTATTTCATGGTTAGATTCAGTTAAGCCTTCAAACTTTGCCCAGCAATATGCCTTTAGTTTCCCACATCAGTCAATTTAAAGCTGTCTATTAGAAACTGGATTGAGATTGTCCATGCTCATTTCACTGGATTTATCCAGAAAACAAAGGAGACATCATCCCATTAATCTAGGGAGGCTTTGAGATTTGTTTCCACAGGTGAAACATCAGCAATTAATACATATTATCACCGAGTGTAAAACTAGATGATTTTGATGGTGTTTTGCATGTTTCTTATGGCAGAGCATTCTAAGTTCAGGAGATGAGAAGTGACAAGCTCCCACATATGTCACCCTTGAGCAAGCTGTCAGTGAGAGGCTGAAAAAGTGGCCTGAGTGACTGAATTATTTTATTCCTCACTCCTGGAGAGGCTATTTGGGTTGATTTCTTAATTGGAACAAGGTAATTGCTACAAGAATTTTAGATATAAACCTGCAATCATATAGTACAACATATTGGTGCGCAGAAGTCCAATTTTGAAAACCAGTTCAGTAATGATAGCCTAATTACATCTTGGTCATGAATTCAGTCATCAGCTATATGTGTAATGGTTAACTAAATCAGTTTGATTTTGCAGAGAGAAAACATTATTGCTGGGCTTTTCTACATAGGAAATTCTTATAAGCTATAGATCTCCCATTTTATTGCTCATGTTGATGGATTCAGAATGTAGACTTATCTAATAATAGATGAAGCAGTTCACAACCACAGTGAAATTAAAGGCAAAAATGTCAAGCTCATATTGGTGTATCGAGGCAGATTATGTCTGATAAAGTAATGATTTTTTTTTTTAAAGAATGTGATTTGAGTTAGTTGGAAGTAACATGGCAAATATTTGACTTTGAGAATAAAAATTGTCATAATCCTCTTGGAATACATTATTTTTCGCAATTTATGGCATTCGAAATTTGAGTTGTAAATTAGAAACATGGGAATGTACAAGCCTGGAAATGAACCCTTAAGCCATTTGGCTGGCCCCAGGCTTCAGAATACGTAGTTTGCTACCATAAGCCTCAACTACTTCTCATCAGATGTCCATCTAGCCCTTCCTTAAACTTGCTGATCTCATTGGCTTCCTGATTAGCTCATGTCAAATATTGACCACGATCTGTTTGAAATAATTGTATTTGAACGTCCATCGTCTGAAATCATTCTGTGCCTCTTAGTCATGGTTCAGGTCAGGTGAAGCATCTTACAGCATTCAACTTGCCAATACCCTTAAGGCTCTTAGTATCTCAATTAAGACTCCTTTTGGTCTTCTAATGGAAATAAATTCCGCTTCTGTAATCTCACCTTGCAAGGAGGTCTTGTGGCGCAGTGGGTAGCATCCCTGTCTCATAATAAGAAACTCTGGGTTCAAGCGCAGGAGCTGATGAGCAAAGAAAGTGTGTTCACCACATGGCCAAACAGTTGTATCAACTTGTAGACACTTGCAACATACACCAGTGGCAAGTATGAGTGGGTCATGATCATCCATGTATTGGAAAGGAAATTGCAGACTCCACCATCACTATTCATAGCACCAGACTACAACATGCAGATAAAAGTGCATGTTGCCACAGTGACTCCGACTCCTTGGGTAGAGGTGGGGGTGTGGGGGGGGGGGGGGGGGGGTTGAGGTTGGCTCAGTTGCCTGGTTGACTAGTGTGGATCAGATCATAGAATTTACAGTGCAGAAGGAGGCCATTTGGCCCATCGAGTTTGCACCAGCCCTTGGAAATAGCACCCTACTTAAGCCCATGCCTCCACCCTATCCCTGTAACCCAACAACCCCACCTAACCTTTGGACACTAAGGGGCAATTTAGCATAGCCAATCCACCTAAACTGCACATCTTTGGACTGTGGGAGGAAACTAGAGCAACCGTAGGAAACCCACGCAAGACATGGGGAGAAAGTGCAAACTCCACACAGTCACCCGAGGCCGGAATTGAACCTGGGACCTTTGTTGCTAACTTTTGCCTTTGTTTAATTGCTGTTTTATCACCTTTGCTCTTGAGTCGCCAGGTATCTTTATGATACCGCCACGTGGTTCAAGTCCGAGTACTGATCAATAATCCAATACACTGCTTAGTAAGATTTAAATCAAAGCACATTTATTATACACAGTAATCACTAATCATGTACAAATTCTACGTCTAAGCTACTTCTACAGCTAACAGGCCAATACTTAACTTGGAACTGGCCCACCAGGTCAGGGAAACGAATGGCCTTTCGTTCGGGTTCTGAGCCTGCGGGATTCGAAGTTGGTACAGATTGGTAGCTAGGAGTGCCTATCTCGTAGCGAGCGTTGAAGTAAGACTTACTGGATATCGGCGGAGGCTGAACCGGTCACTGTCAAGGGTTGGTTCTCGTTGCTGAGTGACCCGGTCAAGAAGAACGATTTGAACTTGGGCTTAATTCTTACAGTCCCCAGGGGCTTCCCGCCTTTGGGGCGGACCCTGTACCTGGTTCCAAGTGATTGGACTTTGTCCCAATCACTTGGTTCGATTTTCTCCAATGCTGGAGCGGTTCCCTGATCGATGGGCGGTCCTGAGGTGGTCATTTACCTCCTTTTATGTAGGCTTCTGCTGGCGCCAAAGAGTTTGGTTTTGCTTTATGTGTCTAAATGTTGCTCATTGTTCCTGGGGATTGCTCAATAGTATGCAGATGGCTGGTGTTTTGTTATGCTGATGGTTGCTGGTATCGATCTTGTCTGGACTTTCCAGAGGTAAATACACAGTCAACCTGCAGCTGCTCGTTTGTGTCCTGTTGGCTGACTTTCCCATCAGCCTTTGCTGTTCGCCATTTTAAATCGGGAGTTAGCCATTTTAACTGGCTACACCTTGGAGCTGTGTGGCAGCAGTACTAACCACTGTGCCACCCCTAAATTGATGCCAACAGCAATGGGGTTTGATCCCCATTCCAGTGGTGGAGCTCGGATTGCCATCGGACAGAGAACTGGAGAAGAAGAAGAATCTCCCCTTGTAGTTCAAATATCTGATGCTTTTTGCACCTTTTTTTAGTGCCTTGGTGTGTTTCCTGCACTATCGTGACTAGAACTGCACACAACTCTGACTGGGATGTAACAATGTGTGTATAAGTGTAGTATCTAATCCTGTGATGCACATCCCATTCCATGTGCCATATAATCCTAGGACTGATTTGCCTTATCCACCACCTTTGCAATTGTGAAAATGGTTCATGACCTGCCCACTCCTATCCAAAAATCCATTTCCTGTGCTCTCACATGGAATAACTCTGTTCTAAATCTAGGTTTAGTTATTTGCTTTCTTGTTTTTATCATAATTCACTTCTTTCAAGTTTAAACCCTTTAAATTGCTTTAATTAAACCAGAACTCTTAATGCCAATAATATCATCTTGGTCACCAACATAGAACTCCCAAGATTATCTAAATTATGTTTGCCTCCTCATATTCATCTGCATAAAGAATTACTCCATAATTAGCATTACTGCTGTCACCTCCTCCTTTAGTCTACACATTAATTTGCTGTAGATTCCCTATTCCCAACATGGTTATCTGATTCAATTATATGCATTCTAGTTTTAAATTTTCCGTAACAACTTGCCTTGATATAGCACCTTTAATGTAGCAAAATGTCCAAGGTATCAGGAACACAGTTAAATATCGACAGAGCCATAGAGGAGATATTTAAACAGGTGACCAAAAGGTTGGTTTTGAGAAGTGTCTTAAGAAAAGAAGCCAGGAAGTTCAGGGAGGAAATTACAGAATTTGGGGCATAAGACATTTGTAGATGGAGATTTGTGGATTTGTTGAAGGAGATAGCTACAGAAAAAAGGCAAGATGTGGAAGATTTTGAACACCTGGATGAGAATTTAGATTTGAAATCTTGCTATTCTGAGACCCAATGTGGATCAAAGTGGTGATGATTGCACATAGATATGTGCAGGTTAGGATACAGACATTAGAATTTTGGATTAAATTAAGTTTTTGGATGTTAAAAGCTGGACTGATGGGGTGAAGCAGGGTGGAGATGGGCCAAATTACAGAGGAGGAGGTAAGCTGTCATGGTGATAGAAAGGGTATGGGGTCAGAAGCTTAACTAGGTGTCAAATAAGATATTGAGGTTGTAAATAGTCTGGTGCTGACTGAGATGGTGGCCAGGGAAAAAGAATGGAATTAACTATTGATTGGAGGAACTCTTTAGATTCTACATATATTGGAGAGGTTGTCATATTTGTGCAGTCTCTCCACAACCTTTGCTATTAACACTAGTTCCAGCCATTAATATTGCTGTCATAGATCATAGAATTTACAGTGCAGAAGTAGGCCATTCGGCCCATTGAGTCTGCACCAGCTCTTGGAAAGAGCACCCTACCCAAGGTCCACACCTCCACCCTATCCCCATAACCCATTAACCCCACCCAACACTAAGGGCAATTTTGGACACTATGGGCAATTTAGCATAGCCAATCCACCTAACCCGCACATTTTTGGACTGTGGGAGGAAACCGGAGCACCCGGAGGAAACCCACGCACACACGGGGAGGATGTGCAGACTCCGCACAGACAGTGACCCAAGCCGGAATCGAACTTGGGACCCTGGAGCTGTGAAGCAATTTTGCTATCCACAATGCTACCGTGCTGTCTAATTCCATAAATCCATGTGCAAATCATGATACCAATTGCATCCTTTTCTATCTATCCTTCCCAATCCCTCTGCAACTTTTAACTAAGTTAACCACATCATCCACCAAAACCTCATCAGGCTGTGTGGAACTGTACTTGCCTAGTTCCATTATAATAATAATCGCTTATTGTCACAAGTAGGCTGCAATGAAGTTACTGTGAAAAGCCCCTAGTCACCACATTCCGGCACCTGTTCGGGGAGGCCAGTACGGCAATGGTACACCTCTGTAATTTGTATTCATCTAGTCATTGTGAGAGAATCATCTGCAATACCTTCTCATATCATCCCCACTATCATGCTGTTACCTAGAGTCCCATAAGGATGTACCAGCGGTTCCCTCCAATACTCAACCATGTGCTGCCCCTTGTTAACATAATTAGGAATATATAGTGGCAGGTTCCGCGTGCACTTCGACACCCAACTCTACCTCACCACCAGCTCCGCCCTTTGACAGTGTCTGATTTGTCACTCAACCCTTTGGTGTCTGATTTGTCACTAGCTTTTACAGGATGTTCAGAAAATTCCTTCAACCTAATATTAAGAGCGAGCCACTGTCCTTGATTCAAACTTTGTTACCTAGCTACTGACTCCATCTGGCAAGTCTGAGACTGAACCAGTGTTCACAACCATTGCTGTCATATTTTATCTCATGACCACATAATCTCTAAGTAAGATCGCTTACTTCCATTCCTGTAATATTACTCTATCAACTCCCCTGCCCTCATATCTGCTCCTAAAACCATCGTCCATGCCCTTGTTACCTCAAGACTTGATGTTCCAATGCTCTCCTTATCAACCTCCACCCTCCGTAAATTTCAGTTCATCGAACATTCTGCTGCCTGAATCCTAATGTACCGCCAAGTCCCATTCACCTGTCTCTTGTGTGCTTGCTAACCTATTACTTGACCTCTCTATGTTACATCCTGCACCCCTCTGTGATCTCTGCTCCTCCAATTCTGGCCTTTTGCACAGCCCCAATTTTCAATTTCATCACCAGTGGCAGCCCTGCCTTCAGCTGCCTTTCTTCCCTAAACACCTTATCCTGACCTCCCCTATAAGAAGCTTCTTAAAACCTATCCATTTGATCAAGCTTCTGATGGCTCTTTACATGGTGTTGTATTAAGTAGTTTGATAATGTTCACTTGAAGTGCTTGGAATGATTTTCTATCTTTGAGGCTGCATAAATGCCAGTTATTGATCCGCATGGTAATTCTCTTTATTGTCTTTGCAATTTTTCAGGCCTAACCCTACGTAACCCCTTTCAACACTGTGTCAGTATATTGATCAGAACTACCTTCCCCTCCAAAGGAGTTCACTTGCTACTCAGATTTATCAAAATTACAGATCATTCTGACTGCTCCAGTAATGTGTGTTTCCTGGTCCATTCAAATTTTGGCTCCAGGTGGCCGTTCCTTCCTGTTCTCTTCCTAAATTATTGTATTATCCTGGATACTGATCTGGAATACCGTTGTTGTACATGGTATTTCAGACTAAAGTACTGTGTTTGAGTTTTCCAATCGTGTGCTTAAGACACTCTGCCCTTTGGCATCTGATGCATACACTAGTCTCTGATTATCTTGTGGAGACCTATATTGTGCACTCCATCCCCATTTTGAGCAATTATTCCACCTTTGTTCCCAAAACTATTTATTTATTTTCAGTTAAGTGCATATCTACTTGTCCAAATGTTGAGAAATTCTTTGTCAAGGACTACACAATTAAAATTAACTTGCAAATATCTGAACGCGGTTAAAAAGGCCCTTGACGCTTCATACTGAACTTTTAAAATGATGAATTGATGACTATGAACACAATTTGACTCAACATGAAATAACAGATTCCTGATTCCAACAGCATTTGAATGGGTTGTGCCGGACCAGATTCTGCTCACAGCTCAGAACAAAGAACAAAGAAAAGTACAGCACAGGAACAGGCCCTTCGGCCCTCCAAGCCTGTGCCGACCATGCTGCCCGTCTAAACTAAAATTTTCTGCACGTCCGGGGTCCGTATCCCTCTATTTATGTATTTGACAAGATGCCCCTTAAACGTCACTATCGTCCCTGCTTCCACCACCTCCTCCGGCAGCGAGTTCCAGGCACCCACTACCCACTGTGTAAAAAAAAAAAAAAAAAAACTTGCCTCTTTCATCTCCTTTAAACCTTGTCCCTCGCACCTTATACCTATGCCCCCTAATAATTGACCCCTCTACCCTGGGAAAAAGCCTGCCTATCCACTCTGTCTATGCCCCTCGTACTTTTGTAGCCCTTTATCAGGTCGCCCCTCAACCTCCGTCGTTCCAGTGTGAACAACCCGAGTTTATTCAACCATAATGGGTAAACTGGACCAGATGAATCACATACAAATATGAAGTCTTAAGATTATTATGTTTTGGGTCTGTGTCTTTCATTTCAGGTAAGATTGAACGAGTACTTTTTTTCTGTATTTACAAATGAGAGGGGCCATATTGTTGGAGAGGACAGTGTGAAACAGACTGGTAAGCTCGAGGAAATACTTGTTAGGAAGGAAGATGTGTTGGGCATTTTGAAAAACTTTAGGATAGACAAGTCCCCCGGGCCTGACAGGATTTTTCCAAGGATTCTATGGGAAGCAAGAGATGAAATTGCAGAGCCGTTGGCAATGATCTTTTCGTCCTCACTGTCAACAGGGGTGGTACCAGGGGATTGGAGAGTGGTGAATGCCATGCCCCTGTTCAAAAAAGGGACTAGGGATAACCCTGGGAATTACAGGCCAGTTAGTCTTACTTCGGTGGTAGGCAAAGTAATGGAAAGGGTACTGAAGGATAGGATTTCTGAGCATCTGGAAAGACACTGCTTGATTAGGGATAGTCAGCACGGATTTGTGAGGAGTAGGTATTGCCTTACAAGTCTTATTGAATTCTTTGAGGAGGTGACCAAGCATGTGGATGAAGGTAAAGCAGTGGATGTAGTGTACATGGATTTTAGTAAGGCATTTGATAAGGTTCCCCATTGTAGGCTTATGCAGAAAGTAAGGAGGCATGGGATAGTGGGAAATTTGGCAAGTTGGATAACGAACTGGCTAACCGATAGAAGTCAGAGAGTGGTGGTGGATGGCAAATATTCAGCCTGGAGCCCAGTTACCAGTGGTGTACCGCAGGGATCAGTTCTAGGTCCTCTGCTGTTTGTGATTTTCATTAATGACTTGGATGAGGGAGTTGAAGGGTGGGTCAGTAAATTTGCAGACGATACGAAGATTGGTGGAGTTGTGGATAGTGAGGAGGGCTGTTGTCGGCTGCAAAGAGACATAGATAGGATGCAGAGCTGGGCTGAGAAGTAGCAGATGGAGTTTAACCCTGAAAAGTGTGAGGTTGTCCATTTTGGAAGGACAAATATGAATGCGGAATACAGGGTTAACGGTAGAGTTCTTGGCAATGTGGAGGAGCAGAGAGATCTTGGGGTCTATGTTCATACATCTTTGAAAGTTGCCACTCAAGTGGATAGAGCTGTGAAGAAGGCCTATGGTGTGCTAGCGTTCATTAACAGGGATTGAATTTAAGAGCCGTGAGGTGATGATGCAGCTGTACAAAACTTTGGTAAGGCCACATTTGGAGTACTGTGTACAGTTCTGGTCGCCTCATTTTAGAAAGGATGTGGAAGCTTTGGAAAAGGTGCAAAGGAGATTTACCAGGATGTTGCCTGGAATGGAGAGTAGGTCTTAAGAGTAAAGGTTGAGGGTGCTAGGCCTTTTCTCATTAGAAGGATGAGGGGCGACTTGATAGAGGTTTATAAGATGATCAGGGGAATAGATAGAGTAGACAGTCAGAGACTTTTTCCCCAGGCGGAACAAACCATTACAAGCCTTGATAAATTGCCCTTAGTGGCCAAAATTGCCCTTAGTGTTGGGTGGAGGTGTTGACCTTGGGTGGGGTGCTCTTTCCAAGAGCCGGTGCAGACTCAATGGGCCGAATGGCCTTCTGCACTGTAAATTCTATGATAATTATGATTAATCTAGGACAAACGTTCGGCACAACATCGTGGGGCGAAGGGACTGTTCTGTGCTGTATTTTTCCATGTTTTATGGAGAAATGATGGGGGTCATGAGACCTATTCTGAATTCTGCTAACTAGACGTTTGGGTGAGGGGGTCCATTTGCTTTACTGGGAAGAAGGTGCAAGATATTCACACCTGTAAACATTGGCTAGAGTGGCTGTGCTGTCTCTTTATACCAGGGAGGTGTTGGACATGTTCGGTTTTGTAAACAGTTATACTTTAATCTGTCCAAAAGACCATAAGACATAGGAGCGGAAGTAAGGCCATTCAGCCCATCGAGTCCACTCCACCATTCAATCGGCTGATTTCAACTCCATTTACCCGCTCTCTCTCCATAGCCCTTAATTCCTCGAGAAATCAAGAATTTATCAACTTCTGTCTTAAAGACACTCGACGTCCCGGCCTCCACCACCCATTGTGGCAATGAATTCCACAGACCCACTACTCTCTGGCTGAAGAAATTTCTCCTCATCTCTGTTCTAAAGTGACTCCCTTTTATTCTAAGGTTGTGCCCCCGGGTCCTAGTCTCCCCTGCTAATGGAAACAAACATTCAATTCCAACATGGAATGGAGTTAGGGAGTCTAGAGGGAAGCTAATTAGCATTTCTACCTGGATACAAGGCCCATATGTTTCACATTGCCAGCTAATTTAGGAGGGATGTCATTTACGGTAGCGAGGGATAGGTTTAGGTACTTGGGGATTCAGGTAGCGAGGGAATGGACAGGGCTCCATAAGTGGAACTTAACCAAGCTGGTTGAGGAGGCCAGGGAGGATCTTAAGAGGTGGGATACACTGCCCTTAATGTTGGTGGGGAGGGGCCAAGTGGTGAAAATGAATATTCTGCCACGGTTCTCGTTTATATTTCAGGCTCGCCCGATCTTTATACCAAAGGCCTTTTTTCAGAAAGTAGACACAATCATCTCTGACTTTGTATGGACGGGGAAGGTGCCGAGGGTGGGGAGGACCCTGCTGCAGAGGCAGCAGGGGGGGTTGGCGTTGCCAAACTTGCTTCATTATTATTGGGCGGCGAATGTGGACAAGCTGCGGCTGTGGTGAGAAAGATAAGGGGTAGAGTGGGTTAGGTTGGAGGGGGAATCTTGTATGGGGTCTATGGTGACGGCAGCATTGCCAATGGCTTCACGTAGGTATTCAGGGAGCCCAGTGGTGCAGACCATGGTGAAGATATGGAATCAGCTGAGGAGGCATTTTAGGGTGGAAGAGATGTCGGTGCTAACGCTGCTGTGTGAGAATCATAGGTTAGAGCTGGGGGGGATGGACAGTGTATACAGGAGGGGAGTGAAGTGGGGCTGGTCAAGGTGAGGGATTTGTATTTGGAGGAAGGATTCACCAGTCTGGAGGAGCTAAGGGAGAGGGTAGAGCTTCCGAGGGGTAGTGAGTTCAGGTATCTACAGGTTAGGGACTTTGCACGAAAGATCTGGAAGGGGTTCCCTAGATTGCCGGGATACACGCTGCTGGAGCGACTGCTGCTTCCGGATGTGGAAGTGGAGGGAAGAATTGGGGATATATATAAGTGGCTGGGGGAGCAGGTGGTGAAGATCAAGGAGAAATGGGAAGCGGAGTTGGGAATGGAGATCAATTGGGGAGTATGGAGTGAGGCACTACGAAGGGTAAACGGGACCTCCTGTTGTGCAAGGATGAGCCTGATACAGTTTAAGTTGGTGCACAGGGTTCATGTGACTCGGGCGAGAATGAGTGGATTCTTTCAGGGGGTAGCAGATGAGTGTGAGAGGTGTGGGCGGGGGCCAGCGAATCATGCGCACATGTTTTGGGGTTGTGAAAAATTGGGCGGGAGTGTTCGCGGTCTTAGTCAGGATAGTGGAGGAGGGAGTGGACCCGGACCCTTTGGTGGCGATATTTGGGGTTTCAGAGAAGCCGGAGCTCATGGAGAGGTGGAAGGCCGATGTCTCGGCCTTCTCCTCTCTGATTGCACGGCGACAAATTTTGCTGGAGTGGTGGTTGGCACCAGCATGGTTGGGTGACCTGTATGACTTCCTGTGGTTAAAGAAGTTAAAGTATGAGTTGAGGGGCTCAGCAGGGGAGTTTGAGAAAAGGTGGGGGATGTTTGTGACCGTGTTTGAGGAGCTGTTCGTCGCGGGGGGGTGGGGGGGGGGGTGAAAAAGGAGAAAAATCTGTACAAACTGTATAGTTGATTGTTGGGAAGAATGTTTCCCGGGGTGTTTATTTGTTTATTTGCTGTAACCTACTTTGATACAAGTTTGAATAAAATGCATTTTTTTTTTTTAATGTTTCACATTGCCATGGAAGGGAAGATTCCATAGGAAGCCATTGTAGGATCAGGTTATAGGTTTTCCTAACAAATCACTCAACCTCATCGTCAAGGTCAGTCAGGGAAATAGAGACAGCAAATCTCTATTGTTCACCACACAAAATGTGGGTGGGATCTTGCATTTGGATTGAAGGGATGATGTCGTGAGGGTTCAAATTAAGCTGGAAGATTCACCTAGCTTTGGTTAGAGGGAGGGATCTCCAGAGAATTCTACACTGGTAAGTCAGTTTGAGGTTTCGAAGTTATCTGCCTGGAAAGGAACTAAGAATCACTTTAGATTGGTGCCCAGTGAATTAAGTGTCTACTTAAAGGACAGAATTCAAGTACAATTGTAGGAGATTTTATGTTGTTTTGAGTGTTGGGGGGGGAGAATCTTTTTGGAATAAGTTGCCTGCTGAAAGTGATTAGTCAATGTTTTTCAGTGTGTTACAATAAACGTCTTGTAACCTGAAATCTTGCGGTGCAATCCTTTCAGCCATTCACTGGAAGTCGGAATTTCTTTTTACATGTTATGCATCTCTATTGTACGATAGAGACAGAACGGTTAGTAATGTTCATACCCTTGATCGAGCCCAACCATGAATATCCATGCTCTTTCAGAGGCTCGGTGCAGACTCGGTGAGCCAAATGGCCTCCTACTGCACAGTAGCGATTCTATGTTTGAAGTGCTTGGTTGAACACACAACCAAATTCGCTGGCATCTTTAAAAAATATTTTGGCATTTGGGCGACAAGGTTAGCATTGCTGCCTCATGGTGCTGAGGACCCTGGTTTGATCCCAGCTCTGAATCACTGTCCGTGTGGAGTTTGCACATTCTCCCTGTGTCTGCGTGGGTCACACCCCCACAACCCAAAGATGTGCAGGGTAGGTGGATTGGTCACGCTAAATTGCCCCTTAATTAAAAAAAATATTTGAAAATACTCCGGTGTTTGAAAGCAGTGTTTAGTTGGGTAAGCCACGACTTCCCGTAATTCGAAGATTTTTTTTTCTCATCTGGTTGGTTGATTTTGAGATAATTCTATGTTTACTTTCTGTACAAGAATATAATCCTTTTATTGGTAATGTCTGGGAGCGAAGTCTGAAGATGGGGTGTTCGCTGACACTGTTAAGTGGATTCTGATACACATGAAGGTCTAACTTAAAAATGACCCGTTGCTGTGGCCAGAATCTAACGGGAACCAATAGTCTTCATGCTGGGTTCTGGTATCGAGTTTCAGAGTTCCAGCTCGCATTAGTGTGGTTTGGGACTGCACTGCAACCAATGACTGTTTCATATGTTTGCGCCCGGCTAATTCACAAGTTACACCACAAGGACATTTACCATTGCGATATTATAATAAGTGGATGGAATGGGACCGTCTTGCTCGACAGTATGACTCGGTCCTGGAGATGATGCATTATTTATCTGCAAAGTGCCATTTCCTGCCTGGAATTATTTATTTGCTTGTCTTTCAGGTGGAACCTGAACCACTCCATGGAGGATGGTGCCACCAGCAAAGAGAACACCACTTTTGATGACACCAACCCGGTAACTGATGGAACAAGAAATGGAATAAGGCAAAAACTAGCTTCCTGCCTTCTCACGCCTGGGCAGATGAGGTGAATGCACACTGATTTTTGTCTTGTTAAACATTTCGCCAGACATGTTACAAGAAACAACTTCTGATCTTGTGGGATATTTTACTCCTCGGGAAAGTTGCACAAATGGCATAATCTCCTGTTTTAACTCCACGCCGGACATCACGGGAATGTCTAGATTCCTGAACAGTGTGGTAACTCACAGTAACTGCGGCTTTCTTTAGAGCAAGTTCAACTGCTCCAATAAAACCTTGTGCTGCCTTGGAAAAGCAACTCCCAACTCTATATTCTACTCTTCAGCATTCATTCAAATCAGCCCAGAGTGAAGAACCAGCGTGCAAATGTGGTGGGGTTACCTCTACGCGAGTGCATCCTAATCAACCTCTTGACTCAAAACCATTTTTGTTTGAAGCGACTCACAACAGCATGACCGAGAATGCTCGACGGGCAGCACTATTATTTATCAAAATTATTACCCCAATGGGGTTGGGAGAAAAAGATAACCCGCAAAAGTTCACAGCTAAAACTTCAGGTATCTGGACAATTGCAGCGCCTGGTTAGTGAAGTGTCCTTCATGTAATTCCTGTAACCAAATAAATACGGCTTATTTGGAATTGTCCTTGCCAATATTTACACCTCATACACCATTGCTCAAAGGTAGAGCGGCGGGTCATTTCTCAGTACTGTTTGTGGCGCCTTGCTGTGCCCAAAGTTCGACGCCCCCTCTCCCGGGAGACTACATTTGGTTGCTACAGTCCTGTTAATAGACTTTCCTGCTCGAAAACGCGTTGGGGTTCCCCACGACCACTACTTTGCCCTGTCCTGGTCTCACTCTCCTGGCCTTGAGTTTTTGAGACAGCACTAACTCCTGCAGCACTGTTAACAATATCTGCGCGTGTGTAGGAAGTGCTCCCCCTGGTGCCGGGGCTCAAATAAACGCAACCAAGAACATCAATTTGGGCATGACCTTACTTAAAATGTAAATTCCTGCCTTTGTTTGCTGGAGGTTCACGTGTTAGGTAAACACGAATGGAATGCTGACCAGCGATTCCATTATTTTACATGATGTGGAGATGCCGGCGTTGGACTGGGGTGGGCACAGTAAGAAGTCTTACAACCTTGTGGTGCTGTTTGATTCAGTGGCAAATCAATTTAAACAGATTACATTTCGTAAGAAAAATATTGCTTGGAAGATAATAATTTGAATGCGGTATGAAAGCAAAGGGACCTTGGGACTACAAATTTACAAAGCACTAAAAGTAGCCAGGCAGGTTAATAAACAAGGCAAATCAAGCACAAGGACTTACTTGTAAGGGGATGGACTTGAAGAGCAGAGACCTATATTAATTTATAATTAGGCCACACTCGGATGGCTGTGTACAATTCTGATCACAATATTATCTTTTAAAAGCATATAGAGACACTGAAGAGAGAGAAAAAAGATTTACACGGATGATACTAGATTAGGGGTATGGCTATCATGAAAAGATGAACACGCCAGATCTCTTTTCCCTCGATCATCCTAATAAGGATCTTATAAAATTATGAAAGGTTTTCATAGAGTAAATACCGAGAGACTTCTGGCTTGTGGGGAAGAGGAAAACTCGACGCCATCAGGAAAGGATCGTCACGAAGAAATCAACGAGGGAACTCAGAAGAAATGTCTTTACTAGCGAGCGGTGAAAATGTGGACGCGCTGCCACATGGGATAGTTGAGGCGAGTAGTATAAATGCATTCAAGGGGAAACTAGATAAGCTTCTGAGGAAGAGGGGAATCTGGGGTAAAGTTGATAGAGTTTAGATAAGGAAGAGAGAGGCTCGAGTAGCACATGAACAGTACCATGGACTGGTTGGGCCGAATATCCTCTTTCCTTGTAGTATAACCTGTGTAACATCTTGAACCATGACTTGGCATGTCACCCTGATCCTCGGTGCCGTGAGACAGCAGTGCTAACCACTGCGCCACCGTGCCGCTCTACCTGCGCAGTGCTGACCTTGCTCTATGACACTGAGTTCTACTCTGTCCATCACTGTAGAATCACTGCCACTCCCTAGCTGCTGAAGACTTTTTTCAGAGTCTCATGTTTCTCAGCAGCAAGCAGACAAGTTCCTTTTGGGTAAGATTTGCCTCGTGCCCCATGCGTCCTTCAGTAATTAAATTGGGGATGATTTGGCCCTGAGAAATGAGAATGGGTTTCTCCAGCTACTGGGGACATTTTATTTACTTACAAACTTCACATTCAGATCAGAAAGGGCACACACCGCCTTTTGAAAGGAGAAATCTGCTCCTGGGGAATGCTCCTGGGCAGAGAGTGGCTGCTGTCTATTTAAAAACACTATAACTGGGGCTCGCTCATTTCACCAACTTCACAAAGGCCACTCCGAACTCAAAATGAAAACTTCGGCGGCTATTGCCTCCGTGGCCGTTACAAAGAGTTCGAAAACAGGGATTGTCAAATAATCCAAATTAATGATCGGCTGCCCTTCGATCTTGGCGTTAGATCTGCAGCCCAAAGCCCAGAGGAAAATGGGTAATGGTTTGAAGATTCCCTCCCGGATAACACTGTTTCCCATAGAACACGCTCGCTTATCTTGGAGGATGCAGAGAGTCCAAAATTGTGTTCCTCCATCTCTGTATGAGTGTGTGATATCAGGTTATTTTGGTCTGGACAGTGCAAAGCCAGAACAGTGGCCGTTGCCCAGGAATGACCAGCTCTGCCAAACAGTAGAGAACATAAAAACATGGTGGGGTAGAGGGGGAGATGTTTGGCCCAATTCAAGGAGTGAGGTCTTGGAGGTTTGGGTTGGTGAAGTGAGTAAAAAAAAACACGGGGCTGTTTAGGAGAGCTCCTACTAATCAATGGCAATGTCTTCTGATAAAACTAAGATGAATTCATCTGATTGTAGAGGTTTTATAAACTTATTTTGCTTGTTCCTTTTGCATGAACGTGATGTTTTTGATGTCTACCTTGGCCTACATGACGTCTGCATCAAAAGGAGTTTTTCTGATGAAGGCGGCCTGATCAAGCATTTTCCAATCCAGGTTAACCTCTGGTCATATATGAGGCGATTGGGGAATGCAAACACGCGGATTTACAAGGATATACATTGATATAAGTCGGCTGTAAAAATACAACCAATTTGAAGAGATTTCCAAATAGCACCAAAGTGATGGCCAACTTAGCCGTTACCTTTGATGGTATAGCTTTTTAACTTTAACCATTTATTTGGCTTACCAAAGAATGGACTGAGACCCAGCCATCTGGACAAGAAGCCCATTCCTCCCACATTACCAAATGCACATGATCTCCCAAAGGAACGTTCCCACTCTGCCCATCCACACCATCCGGGAGATTTCCTTAATTATCTAACTGACCTCACATCATCCATTCTTCCTCTTATGTCCTTACCTTAATGGTACAACTAAGCCAACGTGGTGAAGGTCTTCCTATTTTTGTCAGTATTCACTTTTCTTCATTAAATTGGGATTAATATTTCTTGAATGACCCATGTCATTTTAGTCCAAAAATCACACTGCTCGCTCGGTTAGGTCGACCTTGTTCAGTTTCCTACGGAGAGTTGAAATTGTGCATTGGAGGATTCCGCTCAATGGCTGCATTCAGAGTTTCCAGCGAAATTCTTTTGCAAGAAAGCTTAGCTGGAAATGTTTGTCATGGCAACTCAGTCAGATTAAATAAATGAACCGAAAGGGTTCTAGTCGGGCGCGAGAGATGGGGTGGGGGAGTTTCTGGGAACATGTGCAGAAACATGTGCAGAAAAGGAATGACCTTCAGACCTTCAGCTGTCTAATGTGACACTATGATTAGTATCTCCTAACCTTTAGCGATTTTTAAAACAATCTCGTTCAATCAGCAGCATTGACTACTATAAACATTATCATGATGTGAAAGAGGTACTGCAGACGAGAGTTGGAATGATTAAGATATACAATGTACCAGTGGCGACAGTGAAGGATCTGCAACTAAGCTTCACATTTTATTTTTAAACATCTATTTGATTTCTGATTTTAATAAATTGAAAGAGACATTGCGAGCGAGGCATTGATTTTATAGACTGAAAATGTAATTTAATTGAATGTATTTTATAATTAGTCTGCCAAAGTCAGCGGTTCTCCTGCTGATTAATCTAAATTTATCAAAATGTGAAAGATCTTATTAATTATTTTGCGTCAGACTGACATTCAGGTGACACCTGTGTCTCAATAATTTCAAAGTTGTTTGTAACAATGTTGCTTATTCTATTTACATCCAATCTTTAACCCTTTGCATAGCCTTCTAAAAAAAAGAATGAAATCAAAAATAAACTACCAGGAAAATGTGTCAGAAACAACACAGGGCCCAACGATGAATATGGGAACATAGGGAAATATATTTCTCAGTTACATACTTTCTATTCTGTTAATGATCCATTTTTCGAAGTTGATACCTAAATGTAACCAGGAAAGACGTAACAATCTGAGACTCAAAGAATCATCATAGAATTTACAGTGCAGAAGGAGGCCATTCAGCCCATCGAGTCTGCACCAGCCCTTGGAAAGAGCACCCTACTTAAGCCACCCTATCCCCATAACCCAGTAATGCCACCTAACCTTTTGGACACTAAGGGGCAATTTATCAAAACCGATCCACCTAACCCGCACATCTTTGGACTGTGGGAGGAAACCGGAGCACCCGAAGGAAACCCACCAGGCACGGGGAGAATGTGCAAACTCCACACAGACATCCGAGGCCAGAATTGAACCCGGGACCCTGGAGCACTGTGCCACCCAAAAAATATATTTCAGGTTTTTTTAAATTGATGGAATTTAAATTTCACAAGCTGCCCTGGTGGTATTTGAACCAGAGCATTAGTTTGGGTCTCGAGATCACTAGTCCTGTGACATTACCCAATGCCAATGTCAGCCCCTACTGCCGATAGTAAGTAGAATTTGAACAATGTCTTTTGGGATAATTAAAATTGGTAACGTCAGAACATTTATTTTCCGATTTTAACTCAGTCCAAGTAGATGGGGTTTGAATGAGTTGAAAATGCGACCACAGCAGTTTATAGTTACATTTCTACAATAATGGCTGGAAACATCGCAATGAAAACTTGTGAACAACCACCAGCTCATGGCCCTGCTTGTGATCGCAGCAAACACTCGGCAGCTAAAAATAAAATGTTTATCTCAAAACAACGGACAATTATTATTTTTAGCATCATCCTTGTTGGATTACACTGGTGGCGTTGCCGTTGAAGAGACCTGGTGAAAGACTGCCATCGTTACTTGAGCAGAAAAGAGTGGAGAGACTGATGGAGAGAGACTGGTGGATGGACAGGTGGAGGACTGTTCAGGAGACTGGTGGAGATCTGGTGGAGGGACTGGTGGAGAGATTAGTGGAGATCTGGTGGAGGGTCTGGTGGAGAGATTAGTGGAGAGATTGGTGGAGGGTCTGGTGGAGAGATTGGTGGAGAGATTGGTGGAGAGATTGGTTGAGAGACTGGTGGAGAGATTGGTGGAGAGATTGGTGGAGGGACTGGTGGAGAGATTGGTGGAGAGATTGGTGGAGACATTGGTTGAGAGACTGGTGGAGAGATTGGTGGAGAGATTGGTGGATGGACTGGTGGAGAGATTGGTGGAGATCTGGTGGAGATCTAGTGGAGATACTGGTGGAGAGATTGGTGGAGAGATTGGTGGAGATCTGGTGGAGGGACTGGTGGAGAGATTGGTGGAGAGATTGGTGGAGAGATTGGTTGAGAGACTGGTGGAGAGATTGGTGGAGAGATTGGTGGAGAGATTGGTTGAGAGACTGGTGGAGAGATTGGTGCAGAGATTGGTGGAGGGACTGGTGGAGAGATTGGTGGAGAGATTGGTTGAGAGACTGGTGGAGAGATTGGTGGAGAGATTGGTGGAGGGACTGGTGGAGAGATTGGGGGAGAGATTGGTTGAGAGACTGGTGGAGAGACTGGTGGAGAGATTGGTGGAGAGATTGGTGGAGAGACTGGTGGAGATCTGGTGGAGATACTGGTGGAGAGATTGGTGGAGAGATTGGTGGAGATCTGGTGGAGGGACTGGTGGAGAGATTGGTGGAGAGATTGGTGGAGAGATTGGTTGAGAGACTGGTGGAGAGATTGGTGGAGAGATTGGTGGAGAGATTGGTTGAGAGACTGGTGGAGAGATTGGTGGAGAGATTGGTGGAGGGTCTGGTGGAGAGATTGGTGGAGAGATTGGTGGAGAGATTGGTTGAGAGACTGGTGGAGAGATTGGTGGAGAGATTGGTGGAGGGACTGGTGGAGAGATTGGTGGAGAGATTGGTTGAGAGACTGGTGGAGAGATTGGTGGAGAGATTGATGGAGGGACTGGTGGAGAGATTGGTGGAGAGATTGGTTGAGAGACTGGTGGAGAGACTGGTGGAGAGATTGGTGGAGAGACTGGTGGAGAGATTGGTGGAGGGACTGGTGGAGAGATTGGTGGAGAGATTGGTTGAGAGACTGGTGGAGAGATTGGTGGAGAGATTGGTTGAGAGACTGGTGGAGAGATTGGTGGAGGGACTGGTGGAGAGATTGGTGGAGAGATTGGTGGAGAGATTGGTGGAGGGACTGGTGGAGAGATTGGTGGAGATCTGGTGGAGATCTGGTGGAGATACTGGTGGAGAGATTGGTGGAGAGATTGGTGGAGATCTGGTGGAGGGACTGGTGGAGAGATTGGTGGAGAGATTGGTGGAGAGATTGGTTGAGAGACTGGTGGAGAGATTGGTGGAGAGATTGGTGGAGAGATTGGTTGAGAGATTGGTTGAGAGACTGGCGGAGAGAATGGTGGAGAGATTGGTGGAGGGACTGGTGGAGAGATTGGTGGAGAGATTGGTTGAGAGACTGGTGGAGAGATTGGTGGAGAGATTGGTGGAGGGACTGATGGAGAGATTGGTGGAGAGATTGGTGGAGAGACTGGTGGAGAGATTGGTGGAGAGATTGGTGGAGAGACTGGTGGAGAGATTGGTGGAGGGACTGGTGGAGAGATTGGTGGAGAGATTGGTTGAGAGACTGGTGGAGAGATTGGTGGAGAAATTGGTTGAGAGACTGGTGGAGAGATTGGTGGAGGGACTGGTGGAGAGATTGGTGGAGAGATTGGTGGAGAGATTGGTGGAGGGACTGGTGGAGAGATTGGTGGAGAGATTGGTTGAGAGACTGGTGGAGGGACTGGTGGAGAGATTGGTGGAGAGATTGGTGGAGAGATTGGTGGAGAGATTTGTGGAGGGACTGGTGGAGAGATTGGTGGAGAGATTGGTGGGGAGATTGGTGGAGAGTCTGGTGGAGAGATTGGCGGAGAGATTGGTGGAGAGACTGGTGGAGAGTCTGGTGGAGAGTATGGTGGAGAGATTGGCGGAGAGATTGGTGGAGAGATTGGTGGAGAGTCTGGTGGAGAGTCTGGTGGAGAGTCTGGTGGAGAGATTGGTGGAGAGATTAGTGGAGAGAGTGGTGGAGAGATTGGCGGAGAGATTGGTGGAGAGACTGGTGGAGAGACTGGTGGAGAGATTGGTGGAGAGACTGGTGGAGAGATTGGTGGAGAGATTGGTGGAGAGAGTGGTGGAGAGATTGGCGGAGAGATTGGTGGAGAGACTGGTGGAGAGACTGGTGGAGAGATTGGTGGAGAGACTGGTGGAGAGTCTGGTGGAGAGATTGGCGGAGAGATTGGTGGAGAGACTGGTGGAGAGATTGGTTGAGAGATTGGTTGAGAGACTGCTGGAGAGACTGGTGGAGAGTCTGGTGGAGAGATTGGCGGAGAGATTGGTGGAGAGACTGGTGGAGGGACTGGTGGAGAGATTGGTGGAGAGACTGGTGGAGAGACTGGTGGAGTGACTGGTGGAGGGTCTGGTGGAGAGATTGGTGGAGAGATTGGTGGAGAGACTGGTGGAGGGACTGGTGGAGAGATTGGTGGAGGGACTGGTGGAGAGAGTGGTGGAGAGATTGGCGGAGAGATTGGTGGAGAGACTGGTGGAGAGACTGGTGGAGAGATTGGTGGAGAGACTGGTGGAGAGATTGGTGGAGAGATTGGTGGAGCGAGTGGTGGAGAGATTGGCGGAGAGATTGGTGGAGAGACTGGTGGAGAGACTGGTGGAGAGATTGGTGGAGAGACTGGTGGAGAGTCTGGTGGAGAGATTGGCGGAGAGATTGGTGGAGAGACTGGTGGAGAGATTGGTTGAGAGATTGGTTGAGAGACTGCTGGAGAGACTGGTGGAGAGTCTGGTGGAGAGATTGGCGGAGAGATTGGTGGAGAGACTGGTGGAGGGACTGGTGGAGAGATTGGTGGAGAGACTGGTGGAGAGACTGGTGGAGTGACTGGTGGAGGGTCTGGTGGAGAGATTGGTGGAGAGATTGGTGGAGAGACTGGTGGAGGGACTGGTGGAGAGATTGGTGGAGGGACTAGTGGAGGGACTGGTGGAGAGATTGGTGGAGAGACTGGTGGAGAGATTGGTGGAGAGACTGGTGGAGAGATTGGTGGAGAGACTGGTGGAGTGACTGGTGGAGGGACTGGTGGAGAGATTGGTGGAGAGACTGGTGGAGAGTCTGGTGGAGAGATTGGTGGAGATACTGGTGGAGAGATTGGTGGAGAGATTGGTGGAGAGATTGGTTGAGAGACTGGTGGAGAGATTGGTGGAGAGACTGGTGGAGAGTCTGGTGGAGAGATTGGCGGAGAGATTGGTGGAGAGACTGGTGGAGAGACCGGTGGCGAGATTGGTGGAGAGATTGGTGGAGAGATTGCTGGAGAGATTGGTGGAGAGATAGGTGGAGAGATTGGTGGAGAGACTAGTGGAGAGATTGGCGGAGAGACTGGTGGAGAGATTGGTGCAGGGACTGGTGGAGAGATTGGTGGAGGGACTGGTGGAGGGACTGGTGGAGAGATTGGTGGAGAGACAGGTGGAAAGATTGGTGGAGAGATTGGTGGAGGGACAGGTGGAGAGACTGGTGGAGAGATTGGTGGAGAGACTGGTGGAGGGACTGGTGGAGAGAACGGTGGAGAGATTGGTGGAGAGACTGGTGGAAAGATTGGTGGAGAGACTGGTGGAAAGATTGGTGGAGAGACTGGTGGAGAGACTGGTGGAGGGACTGGTGGAGGGACTGGTGGAGGGATTGGTGGAGAGATTGGTGGAGAGACTGGTGGAAAGATTGGTGGAGAGATTGGTGGAGAGACTGGTGGAGGGACTGGTGGAGAGATTGGTGGAGAGACTGGTGGTGAGACTGGTGGAGTGACTGGTGGAGGGTCTGGTGGAGAGATTGGTGGAGAGATTGGTGGAGAGACTGGTGGAGGGACTGGTGGAGAGATTGGTGGAGGGACTGGTGGAGGGACTGGTGGAGAGATTGGTGGAGAGACTGGTGGAGAGATTGGTGGAGAGACTGGTGGAGAGATTGGTGGAGAGACTGGTGGAGGGACTGGTGGAGAGATTGGTGGAGAGACTGGTGGAGAGTCTGGTGGAGAGATTGGTGGAGAGACTGGTGGAGAGATTGGTGGAGAGATTGGTGGAGAGATTGGTGGAGAGATTGGTTGAGAGACTTGTGGAGAGATTGGTGGAGAGACTGGTGGAGAGTCTGGTGGAGAGATTGGCGGAGAGATTGGTGGAGAGACTGGTGGAGAGACCGGTGGCGAGATTGGTGGAGAGATTGGTGGAGAGATTGGTGGAGAGATTGGTGGAGAGACTAGTGGAGAGATTGGCGGAGAGACTGGTGGAGAGATTGGTGCAGGGACTGGTGGAGAGATTGGTGGAGGGACTGGTGGAGGGACTGGTGGAGAGATTGGTGGAGAGACTGGTGGAAAGATTGGTGGAGAGATTGGTGGAGGGACAGGTGGAGAGACTGGTGGAGAGATTGGTGGAGAGACTGGTGGAGGGACTGGTGGAGAGATTGGTGGAGAGATTGGTGGAGAGACTGGTGGAAAGATTGGTGGAGAGACTGGTGGAAAGATTGGTGGAGAGACTGGTGGAGAGACTGGTGGAGGGACTGGTGGAGGGACTGGTGGAGAGACTGGTGGAAAGATTGGTGGAGAGACTGGTGGAAAGATTGGTGGAGAGACTGGTGGAGAGACTGGTGGAAAGATTGGTGGAGAGACTGGTGGAAAGATTGGTGGAGAGACTGGTGGAGAGACTGGTGGAGGGACTGGTGGAGAGATTGGTGGATAGATTGGTGGAGGGACAGGTGGAGAGACTGGTGGAGAGATTGATGGAGATCTGGTGGAGAGACTGGTGGAGAGATTGGTGGAGATCTGGTGGAGAGACTGGTGGAGGGACTGGTGGAGAGATTGGTGGAGAGATTGGTGGAGAGATTGGTGGAGGGACTGGTGGACAGAGTGGTGGAGGGACTGGGGGAGAGATTGGTGGAGGGACTGGTGGAGGGACTGGTGGAGGGACTGGTGGAGGGACTGGTGGAGAGACTGGTGGAGGGACTGGTGGAGGGACTGGTGGAGGGACTGGTGGAGAGATTGGTGGAGAGATTGGTGGAGAGACTGGTGGAGAGATTGGTGGAGAGACTGGTGGAGGGACTGGTGGAGGGACTGGTGGAAAAATTGGTGGAGAGATTGGTGGAGAGATTGGTGGAGAGATTGGTGGAGAGATTGGTGGAGAGACTGGTGGAGGGTTTGGTGGAGAGACTGGTGGAGAGATTGGTGGACGGACTGGTGGAGAGATTGGTGGAGAGACTGGTGGAGTGACTGGTGGAGGGACTGGTGGAGAAATTGGTGGAGAGATTGGTGGAGAGATTGGTGGAGAGATTGGTGGAGAGACTGGTGGAGAGATTGGTGGAGAGATTGGTGGAGAGACTGGTGGAGAGATTGGTGGAGGGACTGGTGGAGAGACTGGTGGCGAGATTGGTGGAGAGATTGGTGGAGAGATTGGTGGAGAGATTCGTGGAGAGATTGGTGGAGGGACTGGTGGAGAGATTGGTGGAGAGATTGGTGGAGAGATTGGTGGAGAGATTGGTGGAGAGATTGGTGGAGAGATTGGTGGAGGGACTGGTGGAGAGATTGGTGGAGAGTTTGGTGGAGAGATTGGTGGAGAGACTGGTGGAGAGACTGGTGGAGGGGGCTGGTGGAGGGACTGGTGGAGAGACTGGTGGAGAGACTGGTGGAGAGATTGGTGGAGAGACTGGTGGAGAGATTGGGGAGAGACTGGTGGAGAGATTGGTGGAGGGGCTGGTGGAGAGATTGGTGAAGGGACTGGTGGAGAGATTGGGGGAGAGACTGGTGGAGAGATTGGTGGAGGGACTGGTGGAGGGACTGGTGGAGATCTGGTGGAGAGATTGGTGGAGAGATTGGTGGAGGGACTGGTGGAGAGATTGGTGGAGGGATTGGTGGAGAGACTGGTGGAGAGATTGGGGGACAGACTGGTGGAGAGATTGGTGGAGAGATTGGTGGAGGGACTGGTGGAGGGATTGGTGGAGAGACTGGTGGAGAGATTGTTGGAGGGATTGGTGGAGGGACTGGTGGAGAGATTGATGGAGAGACTGGTGGAGAGTCTCGTGGAGAGATTGGCGGAGAGTGGAGAGATTGGTGGAGAGATTGGTGGAGGGACTGGTGGAGAGATTGGTGGAGAGTCTGGTGGAGAGATTGATGGAGATCTGGTGGAGATACTGGTGGAAGGACTGGTGGAGAGATTGGTGGAGCGATTGGTGGAGGGACAGGTGGAGATCTGGTGGAGCGACTGGTGGAAGGACTGGTGGGGAGATTGGTTGTGCGATTGGTGGAGGGACTGGTGGAGAGATTGGTGCAGAGATTGGTGGAGGGACTGGTGGAGATTTGGTGGAGAGACTGGTGGAGAGACTGGTGGAGAGATTGGTGGAGGGACTAGTGGAGGGACTGGTGGAGAGACTGGTGGAGAGATTGATGGAGAGAATGGTGGAGAGACTGGTGGAGAGATTGGTGGAGAGATTGATGGAGAGAATGGTGGAGAGATTGGTGGAGGGACTGGTGGAGAGATTGGTGCAGAGATTGGTGGAGGGACTGGTGGAGATTTGGTGGAGAGACTGGTGGAGAGATTGGTGGAGGGACTGGTGGAGAGATTGGTGCAGAGATTGGTGGAGAGATGGGTGGACAGATTGGTGGAGAGATTGGTGGAGAGATTGGTGGAGAAATTGGTGGAGGGACTGGTGGAGAGATTGGTGGAGAGATTGGTGGAGAGATTGGTGGAGAGATTGGTGGAGAGATTGGGGAGGGACTGGTGGAGGGACTGGTGGAGAGATAGGTGGAGAGATTGGTGGAGAGACTGGTGGAGAGATTGGTGGAGAGACTGGTGGAGAGATTGGTGGAGAGACTGGTGGAGAGATTGGTGGAGAGATTGGTGGAGGGACTGGTGGAGGGACTGGTGGAGAGATTGGTGGAGAGATTGGTGGAGAGATTGGTGGAGAGATTGGTGGAGGGACTGGTGGAGAGACTGGTGGAGAGATTGGTGGAGAGACTGGTGGAGAGATTGGTGGAGAGACTGGTGGAGAGATTGGTGGAGAGACTGGTGGAGAGATTGGTGGAGAGATTGGTGGAGGGACTGGTGCAGGGACTGGTGGAGAGATTGGTGGAGAGATTGGTGGAGAGACTGGTGGAGAGATTGGTGGAGGGACTGGTGGAGAGACTGGTGGAGAGACTGGTGGCGAGATTGGTGGAGAGATTGGTGGAGAGACTGGTGGAGAGATTCGTGGAGCGACTGGTGGAGAGACTGGTGGCGAGATTGGTGGAGAGACTGGTGGAGAGACAGGTGGCGAGATTGGTGGAGAGATTGGTGGAGAGATCGGTGGAGAGATTGGTGGAGGGACCGGTGGAGAGACTGGTGGAGAGACTGGTGGAGAGACTGGTGGCGAGCTTGGTGGAGAGATTGGTGGAGAGATTGGTGGAAAGATTGGTGGAGGGACCGGTGGAGATATTGGTGGAGAGATTGGTGGAGAGACTGGTGGAGAGATTGATGGGGAGATTGGTGGAGAGATTGGTGGAGAGATTGGTGGAGGGACTGGTGGAGGGACTGGTGGAGAGATTGGTTGAGATCTGGTGGAGAGACTGGTGGAGAGATTGGTGGAGATCTGGTGGAGAGACTGGTGGAGGGACTGGTGGAGAGATTGGTGGAGGGATTGGTGGAGAGATTGGTGGAGAGATTGGTGGAGAGATTGGTGGAGGGACTGGTGGAGAGAGTGGTGGAGGGACTGGAGGGACTGGTGGAGAGATTGGTGGAGGGACTGGTGGAGGGACTGGTGGAGGGACAGGTGGAGGGACTGGTGGAGAGACTGGTGGAGAGATTGGTGGAGGGACTGGTGGAGAGATTGGTGGAGAGATTGGTGGAGAGACTGGTGGAGAGATTGGTGGACGGACTGGTGGAGAGATTGGTGGAGAGATTGGTGGAGGGACTGGTGGAGGGACTGGTGGAGAAATTGGTGGAGAGACTGGTGGAGAGACTGGTGGAGAGATTGGTGGAGAGATTGGTGGAGAGACTGGTGGAGAGACTGGTGGCGAGAATGGTGGAGAGATTGGTGGAGAGATTGGTGGAGAGATTGGTGGAGACCCGGTGGAGAGACTGGTAGAGAGATTGGTGGAGAGATTGGTGGAGAGACTGGTGGAGAGATTGGTGGAGAGATTGGTGGAGAGATTGGTGGAGAGATTGGTGGATGGACTGGTGGAGAGATTGGTGGAGGGATTGTTGGATAGATTGGTGAAGGGACTGGTGGAAGGACTGGATGGGGAGATTGGTGGAGAGATTGGTGGAGAGATTGGTGGAGGGACAGGTGGAGATCTGCTGGAGAGACTGGTGGAGAGACTGGTGGAGAGACTGGTGGAGGGACAGGTGAGAGACTGGTGGAGAGACTGGTGGAGAGATTGGTGGCGAGATTGGTGGAGATCTGGTGGAGAGACTGGTGGAAGGACTGGTGGGGAGATTGGTGGAGGGATTGGTGGAGAGATTGGTGGAGCGATTGGTGGAGGGACTGGTGGAGAGATTGGTGCAGAGATTGGTGGAGGGACTGGTGGAGAGATTGGTGGAGGGACTGGTGGAGGGACTGGTGGAGAGACTGGTGGAGAGACTGTTGGAGATATCGGTGGAGGGACTGGTGGAGAGATTGGTGGAGTGATTGGTGTTGAGATCAGTGGAGGGATTGGTGGATAGATTGGTGGAGGAACTGGTGGAGAATTTGGTGGAGAGACTGGTGGAGAGACCGGTGGACAGACTGGTGGAGAGATCAGTGGAGGGGCTGCTGGAGAGATTGTTGGAGAGATTGGCGGATAGATTGGCGGAGGGACTGGTGGAGAGATTGGTGGAGAGATTGGTGGAGGGACTAGTGGAGAGACTGGTGGAGTGACTGGTGGAGAGATTGGTGGAGAGATTGGTGGGGAATTTGATGGAGGGATTGGTGGAGAGATTGGTGGAGGGACTGGTGAAGAGATTTGTGCAGAGATTGGTGGAGAGATTGGTGGAGAGATTGGTGGAGTGATTGGTGGAGAGACTGGTGGAGAGACTGGTGGAGAGACTGGTGGAGAGATTGGCGGGATTGGTGGAGAGATTTGGGCAGAGATTGATGGAGAGATTGGTGCAGAGATTGGTGGAGAGACTGGTGGAGAGATTGGTTGAGAGACTGGTGGAGAGATTGGTGCAGAGAGTGGTGGAGAGTCTGGTGGAGAGATTGGCGGGTTTGGTGGAGAGATTGGTGGACATCTGGTGGAGAGACTGGTGGAGAGATTGGTGGAGAGATTGGTGGAGAGATGGATGGAGAGTTTGGTGGAGGGACTGGTGGATAGATTGGTGGAGAGATTGGTGGAGAGATTCATGGAGAGACTGGTGGAGGGACTGGTGGAGGGACTGCTGGAGGGACTGGTGGAGGGACTGGTGGAGGGACTGGTGGAGAAATTGGTGGAGAGACTGGTGGAGAGATTGGTGGAGGGGCTGGTGGAGAGATTGGTGAAGGGACTGGTGGAGAGATTGGGGGGGAGACTGGTGGAGAGATTGGTGGAGGGACTGGTGGAGGGACTGGTGGAGGGGGCTGGTGGAGGGACTGGTGGAGAGACTGGTGGAGATCTGGTGGAGAGATTGGTGGAGGGACTGGTGGAGAGATTGGGGGAGGGACTGGTGGAGGGACTGGTGGAGATCTGGTGGAGAGATTGGTGGAGGGACTGGTGGAGAGATTGGTGGAGGGACTTGTGGAGAGATTGGTGGAGGGACTGCTGGAGGGACTGGTGGAGATCTGGTGGAGAGATTGGTGGAGGGACTGTTGGAGAGATTGGTGGAGGGACTGGTGGAGAGATTGGGGGACAGACTGGTGGAGAGACTGGTGGAGAGACTGGTGGAAAGATTGGTGGAGAGACTGGTGGAATGATTGGTGGAGAGACTGGTGGAGAGACTGGTGGAGGGACTGGTGGAGAGATTGGTGGATAGATTGGTGGAGGGACAGGTGGAGAGACTGGTGGAGAGATTGATGGAGATCTGGTGGAGAGACTGTTGGAGAGATTGGTGGAGATCTGGTGGAGAGACTGGTGGAGGGACTGATGGAGAGATTGGTGGAGAGATTGGTGGAGAGTTTGGTGGAGGGACTGGTGGAGAGAGTGGTGGAGGGACTGGGGGAGAGATTGGTGGAGGGACTGGTGGAGGGACTGGTGGAGGGACTGGTGGAGGGACTGGTGGAGGGACTGGTGGAGAGACTGGTGGAGGGACTGGTGGAGGGACTGGTGGAGGGACTGGTGGAGAGATTGGTGGAGAGATTGGTGGAGAGACTGGTGGAGAGATTGGTGGAGAGACTGGTGGAGGGACTGGTGGAGGGACTGGTGGAAAAATTGGTGGAGAGATTGGTGGAGAGATTGGTGGAGAGATTGGTGGAGAGATTGGTGGAGAGACTGGTGGAGGGTTTGGTGGAGAGACTGGTGGAGAGATTGGTGGACGGACTGGTGGAGAGATTGGTGGAGAGACTGGTGGAGGGACTGGTGGAGGGACTGGTGGAGAAATTGGTGGAGAGTTTGGTGGAGAGATTGGTGGAGAGATTGGTGGAGAGACTGGTGGAGAGATTGGTGGAGAGATTGGTGGAGAGACTGGTGGAGAGATTGGTGGAGGGACTGGTGGAGAGACTGGTGGCGAGATTGGTGGAGAGATTGGTGGAGAGATTGGTGGAGAGATTCGTGGAGAGATTGGTGGAGGGACTGGTGGAGAGATTGGTGGAGAGATTGGTGGAGAGATTGGTGGAGAGATTGGTGGAGAGATTGGTGGAGAGATTGGTGGAGGGACTGGTGGAGAGATTGGTGGAGAGATTGGTGGAGAGACTGGTGGAGAGACTGGTGGAGAGACTGGTGGAAGGGGCTGGTGGAGGGACTGGTGGAGAGACTGGTGGAGAGACTGGTGGAGAGATTGGTGGAGAGACTGGTGGAGAGATTGGGGGAGAGACTGGTGGAGAGATTGGTGGAGGGGCTGGTGGAGAGATTGGTGAAGGGACTGGTGGAGAGATTGGGGGAGAGACTGGTGGAGAGATTGGTGGAGGGACTGGTGGAGGGACTGGTGGAGATCTGGTGGAGAGATTGGTGGAGAGATTGGTGGAGGGACTGGTGGAGAGATTGGTGGAGGGATTGGTGGAGAGACTGGTGGAGAGATTGGGGGACAGACTGGTGGAGAGATTGGTGGAGAGATTGGTGGAGGGACTGGTGGAGGGATTGGTGGAGAGACTGGTGGAGAGATTGGTGGAGGGATTGGTGGAGGGACTGGTGGAGAGATTGATGGAGAGACTGGTGGAGAGTCTCGTGGAGAGATTGGCGGAGAGTGGAGAGATTGGTGGAGAGATTGGTGGAGGGACTGGTGGAGAGATTGGTGGAGAGTCTGGTGGAGAGATTGATGGAGATCTGGTGGAGATACTGGTGGAAGGACTGGTGGAGAGATTGGTGGAGCGATTGGTGGAGGGACAGGTGGAGATCTGGTGGAGCGACTGGTGGAAGGACTGGTGGGGAGATTGGTTGTGCGATTGGTGGAGGGACTGGTGGAGAGATTGGTGCAGAGATTGGTGGAGAGACTGGTGGAGAGACTGGTGGAGAGATTGGTGGAGGGACTAGTGGAGGGACTGGTGGAGAGACTGGTGGAGAGATTGATGGAGAGAATGGTGGAGAGACTGGTGGAGAGATTGGTGGAGAGATTGATGGAGAGAATGGTGGAGAGATTGGTGGAGGGACTGGTGGAGAGATTGGTGCAGAGATTGGTGGAGGGAGTGGTGGCGATTTGGTGGAGAGACTGGTGGAGAGATTGGTGGAGGGACTGGTGGAGAGATTGGTGCAGAGATTGGGGGAGAGATGGGTGGACAGATTGGTGGAGAGATTGGTGGAGAGATTGGTGGAGAAATTGGTGGAGGGACTGGTGGAGAGATTGGTGGAGAGATTGGTGGAGAGATTGGTGGAGAGATTGGTGGAGAGATTGGGGAGGGACTGGTGGAGGGACTGGTGGAGAGATAGGTGGAGAGATTGGTGGAGAGACTGGTGGAGAGATTGGTGGAGAGACTGGTGGAGAGATTGGTGGAGAGACTGGTGGAGAGATTGGTGGAGAGATTGGTGGAGGGACTGGTGGAGGGACTGGTGGAGAGATTGGTGGAGAGACTGGTGGAGAGATTGGTGGAGGGACTGGTGGAGAGACTGGTGGAGAGATTGGTGGAGAGACTGGTGGAGAGATTGGTGGAGAGACTGGTGGAGAGATTGGTGGAGAGACTGGTGGAGAGATTGGTGGAGGGATTGGTGGAGGGACTGGTGGAGGGACTGGTGGAGAGATTGGTGGAGAGATTGGTGGAGAGACTGGTGGAGAGATTGGTGGAGGGACTGGTGGAGAGACTGGTGGAGAGACTGGTGGCGAGATTGGTGGAGAGATTGGTGGAGAGACTGGTGGAGAGATTCGTGGAGCGACTGGTGGAGAGACTGGTGGCGAGATTGGTGGAGAGACTGGTGGAGAGACAGGTGGCGAGATTGGTGGAGAGATTGGTGGAGAGATCGGTGGAGAGATTGGTGGAGCGACCGGTGGAGAGACTGGTGGAGAGACTGGTGGAGAGACTGGTGGCGAGCTTGGTGGAGAGATTGGTGGAGAGATTGGTGGAAAGATTGGTGGAGGGACCGGTGGAGATATTGGTGGAGAGATTGGTGGAGAGACTGGTGGAGAGATTGATGGGGAGATTGGTGGAGAGATTGGTGGAGAGATTGGTGGAGGGACTGGTGGAGGGACTGGTGGAGAGATTGGTGGAGATCTGGTGGAGAGACTGGTGGAGAGATTGGTGGAGATCTGGTGGAGAGACTGGTGGAGGGACTGGTGGAGAGATTGGTGGAGGGATTGGTGGAGAGATTGGTGGAGAGATTGGTGGAGAGATTGGTGGAGGGACTGGTGGAGAGAGTGGTGGAGGGACTGGAGGGAATGGTGGAGAGATTGGTGGAGGGACTGGTGGAGGGACTGGTGGAGTGACAGGTGGAGGGACTGGTGGAGAGACTGGTGGAGAGATTGGTGGAGGGACTGGTGGAGAGATTGGTGGAGAGATTGGTGGAGAGACTGGTGGAGAGATTGGTGGACGGACTGGTGGAGAGATTGGTGGAGAGATTGGTGGAGGGACTGGTGGAGGGACAGGTGGAGAAATTGGTGGAGAGACTGGTGGAGAGACTGGTGGAGAGATTGTTGGAGAGATTGGTGGAGAGACTGGTGGAGAGACTGGTGGCGAGAATGGTGGAGAGATTGGTGGAGAGATTGGTGGAGAGATTGGTGGAGACCCGGTGGAGAGACTGGTAGAGAGATTGATGGAGAGATTGGTGGAGAGACTGGTGGAGAGATTGGTGGAGAGATTGGTGGAGAGATTGGTGGAGAGATTGGTGGATGGACTGGTGGAGAGATTGGTGGAGGGATTGTTGGATAGATTGGTGAAGGGACTGGTGGAAGGACTGGATGGGGAGATTGGTGGAGAGATTGGTGGAGAGATTGGTGGAGGGACAGGTGGAGATCTGCTGGAGAGACTGGTGGAGAGACTGGTGGAGAGACTGGTGGAGGGACAGGTGAGAGACTGGTGGAGAGACTGGTGGAGAGATTGGTGGCGAGATTGGTGGAGATCTGGTGGAGAGACTGGTGGAAGGACTGGTGGGGAGATTGGTGGAGGGATTGGTGGAGAGATTGGTGGAGCGATTGGTGGAGGGACTGGTGGAGAGATTGGTGCAGAGATTGGTGGAGGGACTGGTGGAGAGATTGGTGGAGGGACTGGTGGAGGGACTGGTGGAGAGACTGGTGGAGAGACTGTTGGAGATATCGGTGGAGGGACTGGTGGAGAGATTGGTGGAGTGATTGGTGTTGAGATCAGTGGAGGGATTGGTGGATAGATTGGTGGAGGAACTGGTGGAGAATTTGGTGGAGAGACTGGTGGAGAGACCGGTGGACAGACTGGTGGAGAGATCAGTGGAGGGGCTGCTGGAGAGATTGTTGGAGAGATTGGCGGATAGATTGGCGGAGGGACTGGTGGAGAGATTGGTGGAGAGATTGGTGGAGGGACTAGTGGAGAGACTGGTGGAGGGACTGGTGGAGAGATTGGTGGAGAGATTGGTGGGGAATTTGATGGAGGGATTGGTGGAGAGATTGGTGGAGGGACTGGTGAAGAGATTTGTGCAGAGATTGGTGGAGAGATTGGTGGAGAGATTGGTGGAGTGATTGGTGGAGAGACTGGTGGAGAGACTGGTGGAGAGACTGGTGGAGAGATTGGCGGGATTGGTGGAGAGATTTGGGCAGAGATTGATGGAGAGATTGGTGCAGAGTTTGGTGGAGAGACTGGTGGAGAGATTGGTTGAGAGACTGGTGGAGAGATTGGTGGAGAGAGTGGTGGAGAGTCTGGTGGAGAGATTGGCGGGTTTGGTGGAGAGATTGGTGGACATCTGGTGGAGAGACTGGTGGAGAGATTGGTGGAGAGATTGGTGGAGAGATGGATGGAGAGATTGGTGGAGGGACTGGTGGATAGATTGGTGGAGAGATTGGTGGAGAGATTGGTGGAGAGACTGGTGGAGGGACTGGTGGAGGGACTGGTGCAGGGACTGGTGGAGGGACTGGCGGAGGGACTGGTGGAGAAATTGGTGGAGAGACTGGTGGAGAGATTGGTGGAGGTGCTGGTGGAGAGATTGGTGAAGGGACTGGTGGAGAGATTGGGGGGGAGACTGGTGGAGAGATTGGTGGAGGGACTGGTGGAGGGACTGGTGGAGGGGGCTGGTGGAGGGACTGGTGGAGAGACTGGTGGAGATCTGGTGGAGAGATTGGTGGAGGGACTGGTGGAGAGATTGGGGGAGGGACTGGTGGAGGGACTGGTGGAGATCTGGTGGAGAGATTGGTGGAGGGACTGGTGGAGAGATTGGTGGAGGGACTTGTGGAGAGATTGGTGGAGGGACTGCTGGAGGGACTGGTGGAGATCTGGTGGAGAGATTGGTGGAGGGACTGTTGGAGAGATTGGTGGAGGGACTGGTGGAGAGATTGGGGGACAGACTGGTGGAGAGATTGGTGGAGGGACTGGTGGAGAGATTGGTGGAGAGATTGGTGGAGGGATTGGTGGAGAGACTGGTGGAGAGATTGGTGGAGGGATTGGTGGAGGGACTGGTGGAGTGATTGATGGAGAGACTGGTGGAGAGTCTCGTGGAGAGATTGGCGGAGAGTGGAGAGATTGGTGGAGAGATTGGTGGAGGGACTGGTGGAAAGATTGGTAGAGAGTCTGGTGGAGAGATTGATGGAGAGACTGGTGGAGAGTCTCGTGGAGAGATTGGCGGAGAGTGGAGAGATTGGTGGAGAGATTGGTGGAGGGACTGATGGAGAGATTGGTGGAGAGATTGGTGGAGAGATTGGTGGAGATCTGGTGGAGATACTGGTGGAAGGACTGGTGGAGAGATTGGTGGAGCGATTGGTGGATGGACAGGTGGAGATCTGGTGGAGAGACTGGTGGAAGGACTGGTCGGGAGATTGATTGTGCGATTGGTGGAGGGACTGGTGGAGAGATTGGTGCAGAGATTGGTGGAGGGACTGGTGGAGATTTGGTGGAGAGACTGGTGGAGAGACTGGTGGAGAGATTGGTGGAGGGACTGGTGGAGGGACTGGTGGAAGGACTGGTGGAGAGACGGGTGGAGAGATTGATGGAGAGAATGGTGGAGAGACTGGTGGAGAGATTGGTGGAGAGATTGATGGAGAGAATGGTGGAGAGATTGGTGGAGGGACTGGTGGAGAGATTGGTGCAGAGATTGGTGGAGGGACTGGTGGAGATTTGGTGGAGAGACTGGTGGAGAGATTGGTGGAGGGACTGGTGGAGAGATTGGTGGAGAGATTGGTGGAGGGACTGGTGGAGATTTGGTGGAGAGATTGGTGGAGAGATTGGTGGAGAGATTAGTGGAGAGATTGGGGGAGAGAGTGGTGGAGAGAGTGGTGGAGAGACTGGTGGAGAGATTGCTGGAGAGATTGGTGGAGAGATTGGTGGAGAGACTGGTGGAGGGATTGGTGGAGAGACTGGTGGAGAGACTGGTGGAGGGATTGGTGGAGAGACTGGTGGAGAGATTGGTGCAGGGACAGGTGGAGATTTGGTGGAGGGATTGGTGGAGAGATTGGTGGAGAGATTGGTGCAGAGATTGGTGGAGGGATTGGTGGAGAGATTGGTGGAGAGATTGGTGGAGAGTTTGGTGGAAAGACTGGTGGAGAGATTGGTGGAGAGATTGGTGCAGGGACTGGTGGAGATTTGGTGGAGGGATTGGTGGAGAGATTGGTGGAGAGATTGGTGGAAAGACTGGTGGAGAGATTGGTGGAGAGATTGGTGGAGAGACTGGTGGAGGGATTGGTGGAGAGACTGGTGGAGAGATTAGTGGAGAGATTGGTGGAGAGACTAGTGGAGAGATTGGTGGAGGGATTGGTGGAGAGATTGGTGGAGAGTCTGGTGGAGAGATTGGTGGAGAGATTGGTGGAAAGACTGGTGGAGAGATTGGTGGAGAGATTGGTGGAGAGATTGGTGGAGAGACTGGTGGAGAGATTGGTGGAGAGATTGCTGGAGAGATTGGTGGAGAGATTGGTGGAGAGACTGGTGGAGAGATTGGTGGAGAGACTGGTGGAGAGATTGGTGGAGAGATTCGTGGAGAGATTGGTGGAGAGATTGGTGGAGAGACTGGTGGAGGGATTGGTGGAGAGACTGGTGGAGAGATTGGTGGAGAGTTTGGTGGAGAGATTGGTGGAGAGATTGGTGGAGAGACTGGAGGAGGGATTGGTGGAGAGACTGGTGGAGAGATTGGTGGAGAGATTGGTGGAGTGATTGGTGGAGAGATTGGTGGAGAGATTGGTGGAGAGGTTGGTGGAAAGATTGGTGGAGAGACTGGTGGAGCGATTGGTGGAGAGACTGGTGGAGAGATTGGTGAAGAGATTGGTGGAGAGATTGGAGGAGAGACTGGTGGAGAGATTGGTGGAGAGATTGGTGGAGAGACTGGTGGAGAGATTGGTGGAGAGACTGGCGGAGAGATTGGTAGAGAGATTGGTGGAGAGATTGGTGGAGAGTCTGGTGGAGAGATTGGTGGAGAGACTGGTGGAGGGACTGGTGGAGAGACTGTTGGAGAGATTGGTGGAGAGATTGGTGGAGAGACTGGTGGAGGGATTGGTGGAGAGACTGGTGGAGAGATTGGTGGAGAGATTGGTGAAGGGACTGGTGGAGAGATTGTTGGAGAGACTGGTGGAGGGACTGGTGGAGGGACTGGTGGAGAGATTGGTGGAGAGACTGGCGGAGAGACTGGTGGAGAGACTGGTGGAGAGATTGGTGGAGAGATTGGTGGAGAGACTGGTGGAGGAATTGGTGGAGAGACTGGTGGAGAGATTGGTGGAGGGACTGGTGGAGAGATTGGTGGAGGGACTGGTGGAGGGACTGGTGGAGAGACTGGTGGAGAGACTGGTGGAGATATCGGCGGAGGGACTGGTGGAGAGATTGGTGGAGTGATTGGTGTTGAGATCAGTGGAGGGATTGGTGGATAGATTGGTGGAGGAACTGGTGGAGAGATTGGTGGAGAGACTCGTGGAGAGACCGGTGGACAGACTGGTGGAGAGATCAGTGGAGGGGCTGCTGGGGAGATTGTTGGAGAGATTGGCGGATAGATTGGCGGAGGGACTGGTGGAGAGATTGGTGGAGAGATTGGTGGAGGGACTAGTGGAGAGACTGGTGGAGAGATTGGTGGAGAGACTGGTGGAGAGATTGGTGGAGAGATTGGTGGAGGGACTGGTGGAGGGACTGGTGGAGAGATTGGTGGAGAGATTGGTGGAGAGACTGGTGGAGAGATTGGTGGACGGACTGGTGGAGAGATTGGTGGAGAGATTGGTGGAGGGACTGGTGGAGGGACTGGTGGAGAAATTGGTGGAGAGACTGGTGGAGAGACTGGTGGAGAGATTGGTGGAGAGATTGGTGGAGAGACTGGTGGAGAGACTGGTGGCGAGAATGGTGGAGAGATTGGTGGAGAGATTGGTGGAGAGATTGGTGGAGAGATTGGTGGATGGACTGGTGGAGAGATTGGTGGAGGGATTGTTGGATGGATTGGTGAAGGGACTGGTGGACGGACTGGATGGGGAGATTGGTGGAGAGATTGGTGGAGAGATTGGTGGAGGGACAGGTGGAGATCTGCTGGAGAGACTGGTGGAGAGACTGGTGGAGAGACTGGTGGAGGGACAGGTGAGAGACTGGTGGAGAGACTGGTGGAGAGATTGGTGTCGAGATTGGTGGAGATCTGGTGGAGAGACTGGTGGAAGGACTGGTGGGGAGATTGGTGGAGGGATTGGTGGAGAGATTGGTGGAGCGATTGGTGGAGGGACTGGTGGAGAGATTGGTGCAGAGATTGGTGGAGGGACTGGTGGAGAGATTGGTGGAGGGACTGGTGGAGGGACTGGTGGAGAGACTGGTGGAGAGACTGTTGGAGATATCGGTGGAGGGACTGGTGGAGAGATTGGTGGAGTGATTGGTGTTGAGATCAGTGGAGGGATTGGTGGATAGATTGGTGGAGGAACTGGTGGAGAATTTGGTGGAGAGACTGGTGGAGAGACCGGTGGACAGACTGGTGGAGAGATCAGTGGAGGGGCTGCTGGAGAGATTGTTGGAGAGATTGGCGGATAGATTGGCGGAGGGACTGGTGGAGAGATTGGTGGAGAGATTGGTGGAGGGACTAGTGGAGAGACTGGTGGAGGGACTGGTGGAGAGATTGGTGGAGAGATTGGTGGGGAGTTTGATGGAGGGATTGGTGGAGAGATTGGTGGAGGGACTGGTGAAGAGATTTGTGCAGAGATTGGTGGAGAGATTGGTGGAGAGATTGGTGGAGTGATTGGTGGAGAGACTGGTGGAGAGACTGGTGGAGAGACTGGTGGAGAGATTGGCGGGATTGGTGGAGAGATTTGTGCAGAGATTGATGGAGAGATTGGTGCAGAGATTGGTGGAGAGACTGGTGGAGACATTGGTTGAGAGACTGGTGGATAGATTGGCGGAGAGAGTGGTGGAGAGTCTGGTGGAGAGATTGGCGGGTTTGGTGGAGAGATTGGTGGACATCTGGTGGAGAGACTGGTGAAGAGATTGGTGGAGAGATTGGTGGAGAGATGGATGGAGAGATTGGTGGAGGGACTGGTGGATAGATTGGTGGAGAGATTGGTGGAGAGATTGGTGGAGAGACTGGTGGAGGGACTGGTGGAGGGACTGGTGGAGGGACTGGTGGAGGGACTGGTGGAGAAATTGGTGGAGAGACTGGTGGAGAGATTGGTGGAGGGGCTGGTGGAGAGATTGGTGAAGGGACTGGTGGAGAGATTGGGTGGGAGACTGGTGGAGAGATTGGTGGAGGGACTGGTGGAGGGACTGGTGGAGGGGGCTGGTGGAGGGACTGGTGGAGAGACTGGTGGAGATCTGGTGGAGAGATTGGTGGAGGGACTGGTGGAGAGATTGGTGGAGGGACTGGTGGAGGGACTGGTGGAGATCTGGTGGAGAGATTGGTGGAGGGACTGGTGGAGAGATTGGTGGAGGGACTTGTGGAGAGATTGGTGGAGGGACTGCTGGAGGGACTGGTGGAGATCTGGTGGAGAGATTGGTGGAGGGACTGTTGGAGAGATTGGTGGAGGGACTGGTGGAGAGATTGGGGGACAGACTGGTGGAGAGATTGGTGGAGGGACTGGTGGAGAGATTGGTGGAGAGATTGGTGGAGGGATTGGTGGAGAGACTGGTGGAGAGATTGGTGGAGGGATTGGTGGAGGGACTGGTGGAGTGATTGATGGAGAGACTGGTGGAGAGTCTCGTGGAGAGATTGGCGGAGAGTGGAGAGATTGGTGGAGAGATTGGTGGAGGGACTGGTGGAAAGATTGGTGGAGAGTCTGGTGGAGAGATTGATGGAGAGACTGGTGGAGAGTCTCGTGGAGAGATTGGCGGAGAGTGGAGAGATTGGTGGAGAGATTGGTGGAGGGACTGATGGAGAGATTGGTGGAGAGATTGGTGGAGAGATTGGTGGAGATCTGGTGGAGATACTGGTGGAAGGACTGGTGGAGAGATTGGTGGAGCGATTGGTGGAGGGACAGGTGGAGATCTGGTGGAGAGACTGGTGGAAGGACTGGTCGGGAGATTGGTTGTGCGATTGGTGGAGGGACTGGTGGAGAGATTGGTGCAGAGATTGGTGGAGGGACTGGTGGAGATTTGGTGGAGAGACTGGTGGAGAGACTGGTGGAGAGATTGGTGGAGGGACTGGTGGAGGGACTGGTGGAAGGACTGGTGGAGAGACTGGTGGAGAGATTGATGGAGAGAATGGTGGAGAGACTGGTGGAGAGATTGGTGGAGAGATTGATGGAGAGAATGGTGGAGAGATTGGTGGAGGGACTGGTGGAGAGATTGGTGCAGAGATTGGTGGAGGGACTGGTGGAGATTTGGTGGAGAGACTGGTGGAGAGATTGGTGGAGGGACTGGTGGAGAGATTGGTGGAGAGATTGGTGGAGGGACTGGTGGAGATTTGGTGGAGAGATTGGTGGAGAGATTGGTGGAGAGATTGGTGGAGAGACTGGTGGAGGAATTGGTGGAGAGACTGGTGGAGAGATTGGTGCAGGGACTGGTGGAGATTTGGTGGAGGGATTGGTGGAGAGATTGGTGGAGAGATTGGTGCAGAGATTGGTGGAGGGATTGGTGGAGAGATTGGTGGAGAGATTGGTGGAGAGATTGGTGGAAAGACTGGTGGAGAGATTGGTGGAGAGATTGGTGCAGGGACTGGTGGAGATTTGGTGGAGGGATTGGTGGAGAGATTGGTGGAGAGATTGGTGGAAAGACTGGTGGAGAGATTGGTGGAGAGATTGGTGGAGAGACTGGTGGAGGGATTGGTGGAGAGACTGGTGGAGAGATTAATGGAGAGATTGGTGGAGAGACTAGTGGAGAGATTGGTGGAGGGATTGGTGGAGAGATTGGTGGAGAGACTGGTGGAGAGATTGGTGGAGAGATTGGTGGAAAGACTGGTGGAGAGATTGGTGGAGAGATTGGTGGAGAGATTGGTGGAGAGACTGGTGGAGAGATTGGTGGAGAGATTGGTGGAGAGATTGGTGGAGAGACTGGTGGAGAGATTGGTGGAGAGACTGGTGGAGAGATTGGTGGAGAGATTCGTGGCGAGATTGGTGGAGAGATTGGTGGAGAGACTGGTGGAGGGATTGGTGGAGAGACTGGTGGAGAGATTGGTGGAGAGTTTGGTGGAGAGATTGGTGGAGAGACTGGTGGAGAGACTGGAGGAGGGATTAGGGGAGAGACTGGTTGAGAGATTGGTGGAGAGATTGGTGGAGAGATTGGTGGAGAGATTGGTGGAGAGATTGGTGGAGAGGTTGGTGGAAAGATTGGTGGAGAGACTGGTGGAGGGATTGGTGGAGAGACTGGTGGAGAGATTGGTGGAGAGATTGGTGGAGAGATTGGAGGAGAGACTGGTGGAGAGATTGGTGGAGAGATTGGTGGAGAGACTGGTGGAGAGATTGGTGGAGACACTGGCGGAGAGATTGGTAGAGAGATTGGTGGAAAGATTGGTGGAGAGTCTGCTGGAGAGATTGGTGGAGAGACTGGTGGAGGGACTGGTGGAGAGACTGTTGGAGAGATTGGTGGAGAGATTGGTGGAGAGACTGGTGGAGGGATTGGTGGAGAGACTGGTGGAGAGATTGGTGGAGAGATTGGTGAAGGGACTGGTGGAGAGATTGGTGGAGAGACTGGTGGAGGGACTGGTGGAGGGACTGGTGGAGAGATTGGTGGAGAGACTGGCGGAGAGACTGGTGGAGAGACTGGTGGAGAGATTGGTGGAGAGATTGGTGGAGAGACTGGTGGAGGAATTGGTGGAGAGACTGGTGGAGAGATTGGTGGAGGGACTGGTGGAGAGATTGGTGGAGGGACTGGTGGAGGGACTGGTGGAGAGACTGGTGGAGAGACTGGTGGAGATATCGGTGGAGGGACTGGTGGAGAGATTGGTGGAGTGATTGGTGTTGAGATCAGTGGAGGGATTGGTGGATAGATTGGTGGAGGAACTGGTCGAGAGATTGGTGGAGAGACTGGTGGAGAGACCGGTGGACAGACTGGTGGAGAGATCAGTGGAGGGGCTGCTGGGGAGATTGTTGGAGAGATTGGCGGATAGATTGGCGGAGGGACTGGTGGAGAGATTGGTGGAGAGATTGGTGGAGGGACTAGTGGAGAGACTGGTGGAGGGACTGGTGGAGAGATTGGTGGAGAGATTGGTGGGGAGTTTGATGGAGGGATTGGTGGAGAGATTGGTGGAGGGACTGGTGAAGAGATTTGTGCAGAGATTGGTGGAGAGATTGGTGGAGAGATTGGTGGAGTGATTGGTGGAGAGACTGGTGGAGAGACTGGTGGAGAGACTGGTGGAGAGATTGGCGGGATTGGTGGAGAGATTTGTGCAGAGATTGATGGAGAGATTGGTGCAGAGATTGGTGGAGAGATTGGTGGAGAGACTGGTGGAGAGATTGGTTGAGAGACTGGTGGAGAGATTGGTGGAGAGATTGGTGGAGAGTCTGGTGGAGAGATTGGCGGGATTGGTGGAGAGATTGGTGGACATCTGGTGGAGAGACTGGTGGAGAGATTGGTGGAGAGATTGGTGGAGAGATGGATGGAGAGATTGGTGGAGGGACTGGTGGAGAGATTGGTGGAGAGATTGGTGGAGAGATTGGTGGAGAGACTGGTGGAGGGACTGGTGGAGGGACTGGTGGAGGGACTGGTGGAGGGACTGGTGGAGAGATTGGTGGAGAGACTGGTGGAGAGATTGGTGGAGGGACTGGTGGAGGGACTGGTGGAGGGACTGGTGGAGGGACTGGTGGAGGGACTGGTGGAGAGATTGGTGGAGTGATTGGTGGGGAGTTTGATGGAGGGATTGATGGATAGATTGGTGGAGGGACTGGTGGAGAGACTGTTTGAGAGACTGGTGGAGAGATTGGCGGGATTGGTGGAGAGATTTGTGCAGAGATTGATGGAGAGATTGGTGCAGAGATTGGTGGAGAGATTGGTGGAGAGACTGGTGGAGAGATTGGTTGAGAGACTGGTGGAGAGATTGGTGGAGAGATTGGTGGAGAGTCTGGTGGTGAGATTGGCGGGATTGGTGGAGTGATTGGTGGACATCTGGTGGAGAGACTGGTGGAGAGATTGGTGGAGAGATTGGTGGAGAGATGGATGGAGAGATTGGTGGAGGGACTGGTGGAGAGATTGGTGGAGAGACTGGTGGAGGGACTGGTGGAGGGACTGGTGGAAGGATTGGTGGAGAGACTGGTGGAGAGATTGGTGGAGAGATTGGTGGAGAGATTGGTGGAGAGACTGGTGGAGGGACTGGTGGAGGGACTGGTGGAAGGATTGGTGGAGAGACTGGTGGAGAGATTGGTGGAGAGATTGGTGAAGGGACTGGTGGAGAGATTGGTGGAGAGATTGGTGGAGAGATTGGTGGAGAGATTGGTGAAGGGACTGGTGGAGAGATTGGTGGAGAGACTGGTGGAGAGATTGGTGGAGAGATTCGTGGAGAGATTGGTGGAGAGATTGGTGGAGAGATTGGTGGAGAGATTGGTGAAGGGACTGGTGGAGAGATTGGTGGAGAGACTGGTGGAGAGATTGGTGGAGAGACTGGTGGAGGGACTGGTGGAGGGACTGGTGGAGAGATTGGTGGAGAGACTGGCGGAGAGACTGGTGGAGAGACTGGTGGAGAGATTGGTGGAGAGATTGGTGCAGAGATTGATGGAGAGATTGGTGCAGAGATTTGTGGAGAGATTGGTGGAGAGACTGGTGGAGAGATTGGTTGAGAGCCTGGTGGAGAGATTGGTGGAGAGATTGGTGGAGAGTCTGGTGGAGGGATTGGCGGGATTGGTGGACATCTGGTGGAGAGACTGGTGGAGAGATTGGTGGAGAGATTGGTGGAGAGATGGATGGAGAGATTGGTGGAGGGACTGGTGGAGAGATTGGTGGAGAGATTGGTGGAGAGATTGGTGGAGAGACTGGTGGAGGGACTGGTGGAGGGACTGGTGGAGGGACTGGTGGAGGGACTGGTGGAGAGATTGGTGGAGAGACTGGTGGAGAGATTGGTGGAGGGACTGGTGGAGGGACTGGTGGAGGGACTGGTGGAGGGACTGGTGGAGGGACTGGTGGAGAGATTGGTGGAGTGATTGGTGGGGAGTTTGATGGAGGGATTGATGGATAGATTGGTGGAGGGACTGGTGGAGAGACTGGTTGAGAGACGGGTGGAGAGATTGGAGGGATTGGTGGAGAGATTTGTGCAGAGATTGATGGAGAGATTGGTGCAGAGATTGGTGGAGAGATTGGTGGAGAGACTGGTGGAGAGATTGGTTGAGAGACTGGTGGAGAGATTGGTGGAGAGATTGGTGGAGAGTCTGGTGGAGAGATTGGCGGGATTGGTGGAGTGATTGGTGGACATCTGGTGGAGAGAATGGTGGAGAGATTGGTGGAGAGATTGGTGGAGAGATGGATGGAGAGATTGGTGGAGGGACTGGTGGAGAGATTGGTGGAGAGATTGGTGGAGAGATTGGTGGAGAGACTGGTGGAGGGACTGGTGGAGGGACTGGTGGAAGGATTGGTGGAGAGACTGGTGGAGAGATTGGTGGAGAGATTGGTGAAGGGACTGGTGGAGAGATTGGTGGAGAGATTGGTGGAGAGATTGGTGGAGAGATTGGTGAAGGGACTGGTGGAGAGATTGGTGGAGAGGCTGGTGGAGAAATTGGTGGAGAGATTCGTGGAGAGATTGGTGGAGAGATTGGTGGAGAGATTGGTGGAGAGATTGGTGAAGGGACTGGTGGAGAGATTGGTGGAGAGACTGGTGGAGAGATTGGTGGAGAGACTGGTGGAGGGACTGGTGGAGGGACTGGTGGAGAGATTGGTGGAGAGACTGGCGGAGAGACTGGTGGAGAGACTGGTGGAGAGATTGGTGGAGAGATTGGTGGAGAGACTGGTGGAGGAATTGGTGGAGAGACTGGTGGAGAGATTGGTGGAGGGACTGGTGGAGAGATTGGTGGAGGGACTGGTGGAGGGACTGGTGGAGAGACTGGTGGAGAGACTGGTGGAGATATCGGTGGAGGGACTGGTGGAGAGATTGGTGGAGTGATTGGTGTTGAGATCAGTGGAGGGATTGGTGGATAGATTGGTGGAGGAACTGGTGGAGAGATTGGTGGAGAGACTGGTGGAGAGACCGGTGGACAGACTGGTGGAGGGACTGGTGGAGAGATTGGTGGAGTGATTGGTGGGGAGTTTGATGGAGGGATTGGTGGATAGATTGGTGGAGGGACTGGTGAAGAGATTTGTGCAGAGATTGGTGGAGAGATTGGTGGAGAGATTGGTGGCGTGATTGGTGGAGAGACTGGTGGAGAGACTGGTGGAGAGACTGGTGGAGAGTTTGGCGGGATTGGTGGAGACATTTGTGCAGAGATTGATGGAGAGATTGGTGCAGAGATTGGTGGAGAGATTGGTGGAGAGACTGGTGGAGAGATTGGTTGAGAGACTGGTGGAGAGATTGGTGGAGAGATTTGTGGAGAGTCTGGTGGAGAGATTGGCGGGATTGGTGGAGAGATTGGTGGACATCTGGTGGAGAGACTGGTGGAGAGATTGGTGGAGAGATTGGTGGAGAGATGGATGGAGAGATTGCTGGAGGGACTGGTGGAGAGATTGGTGGAGAGATTGGTGGAGAGATTGGTGGAGAGACTGATGGAGGGACTGGTGGAGGGACTGGTGGAGGGACTGGTGGAGGGACTGGTGGATAGATTGGTGGAGAGACTGGTGGAGAGATTGGTGGAGGGACTGGTGGAGAGATTGGTGGAGGGACTGGTGGAGGGACTGGTGGAGGGACTGGTGGAGGGACTGGTGGAGGGACTGGTGGAGAGATTGGTGGAGTGATTGGTGGGGAGTTTGATGGATGGATTGATGGATAGATTGGTGGAGGGACTGGTGGAGAGACTGGTGGAGAGACTGGTGGAGAGATTGGCGGGATTGGTGGAGAGATTTGTGCAGAGATTGATGGAGAGATTGGTGCAGAGATTGGTGGAGAGATTGGTGGAGAGACTGGTGGAGAGATTGGTTGAGAGACTGGTGGAGAGATTGGTGGAGAGATTGGTGGAGAGTCTGGTGGAGAGATTGGCGGGATTGGTGGAGTGATTGGTGGACATCTGGTGGAGAGACTGGTGGAGAGATTGGTGGAGAGATTGGTGGAGAGATGAATGGAGAGATTGGTGGAGGGACTGGTGGAGAGATTGGTGGAGAGACTGGTGGAGAGACTGGTGGAGGGACTGGTGGAAGGATTGGTGGAGAGACTGGTGGAGAGATTGGTGGAGAGATTGGTGGAGAGACTGGTGGAGGGACTGGTGGAGGGACTGGTGGAAGGATTGGTGGAGAGACTGGTGGAGAGATTGGTGGAGAGATTGGTGAAGGGACTGGTGGAGAGATTGGTGGAGAGATTGGTGGAGAGATTGGTGAAGGGACTGGTGGAGAGATTGGTGGAGAGACTGGTGGAGAGATTGGTGGAGAGATTCGTGGAGAGATTGGTGAAGGGACTGGTGGAGAGATTGGTGGAGAGACTGGTGGAGAGACTGGTGGAGAGATTGGTGGAGAGTTTGGTGAAGGGACTGGTGGAGAGACTGGTGGAGAGACTGGTGGAGAGATTGGTGGAGGGACTCGTGCGGTGTTGAAGAAATCGGTGATCAAATGGGTGTTGATGCTTGCGTGGTTAGTGATGGTGAGCTGGTTCTGCTCTTCGTGGTGATGCTGTTGCTGCCGATGGGAATCCAGCCCCCTCCCCAAATCCAGAGAGCCGAGTGCGCAGGCGTCTGCTGGAGCACAAGCTCTCCAGCCTGTAAGCTTTGTGGATGCTGAATCTCTCTAGACTTCTACAACACCCTCACCGAGGAACTGCCTGCACCATGAACAATTTCTCAAACCCTTCCAGCTGCTGTGAGGGGAAGCTGAGGGAGAATATCTCCTTGGCTGTCGCCTATGCCTTGCTGGCCGTCGCCGGGAGCTTGGGCAACGTGCTGGTCATTTACCTGGTTTACTCGGTCAGGAAGCTCCGCAACACCAGCAACGCCTTCATCGTCAATGTGTGCGCCGCTGACCTGCTGGTGTGTGCCCTCTGGATGCCCCAGGAGTCGGTGCTGCGGTGCCAGCCCCCGGGGCGCCCTGCCTCCGCCCAGTTGCAGACTTTCAGCCGGGGCTTGCTCTTCCTGGGGCTGCTCGTCTCCCTCTTCTCCCACTCGCTCATCGCCCTCAACCGCTGCGCTCTCATCACCAAGGTACCGGCTGCTTACCGCGCTCTCTACCGCAGGAGGAACACCGCCGGCATGATCGCCACCTCCTGGGTGCTGGCCACCCTCTTGCTGCTGCCCTGCTTAATCCTGGGGCAGGAGGGGCAGAGCGGGGGCTGTGCCTGGCTCCAGCTCCTGGTCCTCAGCCTGTCGGAGGGCTGTTCAATGCGGCTCAGTGCCTACAGCAGCTGGCTGACCGCCAGCACCATCCTGTCGCAGACAGCGGTCCTCCTGTATTGCTACTTTAAGATATTCCGCAAGGTGCAGGTCAGTGTGAAAAGGGTCAGTGTGCTCAACTTTCAGATCATTCCCAACCTCTCCTACCCATTCGCCAGGAAGGACAAGAGGCTGCGGGTGTATGTATCCTTTGTCCTGTGTGCCTTCACCCTGACCACCGAGCCCTTCCTGTGGGTCAGCCTGTTTGGCCTGTTTGAGCCTGTGCCCAGCCTCCTGTACAATGTGTCCTGGCTGCTGCTCTCTCTGCTCTTTGTCCTCAGCCCTTTCCTCTACACCCACAACAACGAGGAGTTCAGGAAATCCCTGCGATCTGTTACTGGGGGGGACTTCGGCAGAGGCTCTGCCGGTGTTGAACCGATGATCCGAGTGGTCTCCAGGTGAGCCCCCCCCCCCCCCCCCCCATCCCCCCAGTCTAAACCCCAGAGGTGCAGAAAACTCTTGCTGGGTCAAAGCTGCTTCACAGGATTGACAGCGCATCCAGTAAGACTGCGGCAATGTGCCATCAGCTGGACAAAGCTGCTGGACTTTTAAAAGCCGACTTGTTGCCGAGGGTCGAGTGTTGAAGGAAAGAGAGTCGTGCTTTTGTGCTGAGCGTGTCCTGTTCATCAGCCCGGCCAGACTTTGTGTGGGTGGAAATGCGGAGAGGTGCACAGTGCATGTGGATGTGTGAACCTGTATAGTGAAGCCCAGCAGCCTCTGACTGTGTTGCTCCCTGCCAGTAGCCCAGGCCATGTTACAAGCAGCAGCCCCTCCCTGCTCCAGCACTCGCCGTGAGGATTGCACCGACAGACCAGAATGGCATGCTCCATCCAGGGCGAAACAAAGTTTGGGGAAACGCTGTCCTGTGTTCAATGTTTGCTGGCGCCCATTCCAAACATTGCCCAAATATCAGAAAGGCAGGTACAAGTATTCTTTCCAAATGCTGTGGATTTAAAAATGAGTGACTGGGGAAGGCTATTGAAAGCTACAACAGCAATGGTTTCAACTGACAACTGGATCCATTCTCCTCAGTGATTGTGTGGGGAGGGAGAAACATTGATGACCCAGAAGGAGGCCTTTTGGCCCATCGTCAGGACACCCCCCCCCCTCCCCCCCCCTCCCAAAAGTACATATTCCAGATTTGAAAACATGCAACGAGGGTTTCTGCCTCTACCGCCCTATCAGGTAGTGAGTTCCGGACGCCCACACTGCTTCCTTCGAAATTCCCCTGTAATTCCACCAATTACTTCCTCTTGGTTATTGACATCACTAAGGGAAATAGCTCCACATTATTTAGCCCTCATAATTTTATATACCTCAATTAAATCTCCCCTCAGACCTCTCTGACAACAGACTCAGCTTATCCAATCGTTCCTCGTAGCTGAACAAATTCCACTCCGAGCAACATCCTCAGAAATGTCCCCTCCAGTGTGAATACATTCTTCCTGAACTCGTGCTGTGTCTAACTGGGCTTTCATACAGTTCAGGGTTATCCTACCTCTTCTTGCAGCCTTAGGAAGAAAAGGAAAGATTCCCGAATGCCCTCTTGATCCTACTGTCCCGCTAACTTCAGGAATGTGTAAACATTCACTCCTTGGTCCCTCTGTTCCTCTGCTCTTTCACAATCTTACCTTTTACGCCTTTCTATATTTGTTCTTTTAACTGCATTGCCTCAGGCGTCTTCAGAGGGAATTCATTTCGCCACTTTTCTGCCCACTTGAGCAGATATATATATTTATTTATTATATATACACCGATATCAGCAACAGGTCCAACACTGAGTCCTACAGAGATCCACAACTGAGTCCTACAGAGATCCAGCAATGAGTCCAACAGAGATCCAGCATTGTGTCCTATAGAGGTCCAGCACTGAGTCCTGTAGAGATCCAGCACTGAGTCCTAGAGAGATCCAGCACTGAGTCCTATAGAGATCCAGCACTGAGTCCAACAGAGATCCAACACTGAGCCCTACAGAGATCCAGCACTGAGTCCTACAAAGATACAACACAGAGCCCTATGGAGATCCAGCACTGAGCCCTATAGAGATCCAACACTGAGTCCCATAGAGATCCAGCACTGAGCCCTATAGAGATCCAGCACTGTGTCCTACAGTGATCCAGCACTGAGCCCTATAGAGATCCAGCACTGAGCCCTACAGAGATCCAGCACTCAGTCCTATAGAGATTCAGCACTCGGTCCTATAGAGATCCAGCACTGAGTCCTATAGAGATCCAGCACTGAGCCCTATAGAGATCCAGCACTGAGCCCTACAGAGATCCAGCACTCAGTCCTAAAGAGATCCAGCACTGAGTCATACAGAGATCCAGCACTGAGTCCTACTGTGATCCAGCATTGAGCCCCACAGAGATCTAGCACTGAGTCCTACTGTGATCCAGCATTGTGTCCTACATAGATCCAGCACTGAGTCATAGAATTTACAGTGCAACAGGAGGCCATTCGGCCCATCGAGTCTGCACCAGTCTTTGGAAAGTGCATTCTACTGAAGCTTATGCCTCCACCTTATCCCCATAACACCACATCCCCACAACCCAGTAACCCCACTTAACCTTTTTGGACACTAAGGACAATTTAGCATGGCCAATCCACCTAACCCGCACATCTTTGGACTGTGGGAGGAAACCGGAGCACCCGGAGGAAACCCACGCAGACACGGGGAGAACATGCAGACTCCACACAGACAGTGACCCAAGCCGGGAATCGAGGCTGGGATCCTGGAGCTGTGAAGCAACTGTGCTAACCGCTGTGCTACCGTGCTGCCCCTAGAGATACAGCACTGAGTCCAAAGAGATCCAGCACTGAGTCCAAAGAGATCCAGCACTGAGTCCTATAGAGATCCAGCACTGAGTCCAATAGAGATCCAGCACTGAGTCCAAAGAGATCCAGCACTGAGTCCTATAGAGATCCAGCACTGAATCCTACAGAGATCCCGCACTGAGTCCTCTCGAGATCCAGCACTGAGTCCTACAAAGATCCAACACTGAGCCCTACAGAGATCCAGCACTGTGTCCTACAGAGATCCCGCACTGAGTCCTATAGAGATCCAACACTGAGCCCTACAGAGATTCAGCACTGAGCCCTACAGAGATCCAGCATTGAGTCCTACAAAGATCCAACACAGAGCCCTACAGAGATCCAGCACTGTGTCCTACAGAGATCTCGCACTGAGTCCTATAGAGATCTAGTACTGAGTCCTACATAGATCCAGCACTGAGCCCTATAGAGATCCAGCACTGAGCCCTATAGAGATCCAGCACTGAGTCCAATAGAGATCCAGCACTGAATCCTACATAGATCCAGCACTGAGCCCTTTCGAGATCCCGCACTGAGTCCTACAGAGATCCCGCACTGAGTCCTATAGAGATCCAGCACTGAGTCCTATAAAGATCCAGCACTGAGTCCTACAGAGATCCAGCACTGAGTCCTACATAGATCCAGCATTGAGCCCTATAGAGATCCAGCACTGAGTCCTATAGAGATTCAGCCCTATAAAGATCCAGCACTGAGTCCTATAGCAATTCAGCCCTATAAAGATCCCGCACTGAGTCCTATAGCGATCCAGCATTGAGCCCTATAGAGATTCAGCACTGAGTCCTATAGAGATCTAGCACTGAGTCTTATAGAGATGCAGCACTGAGTCCTACAGAAACCAGTACAGTGCCTTAGAGAGATCCAGCACTGAGTCCGAGAGCGATCCAGTACCATGCCCTATAGAGATCCAGCACTGAGTCCTACAGAGACCCAGCACTGAGCCCTATAGAGATCCAGCACTGAGCCCTATAGAGATCCAGCACTGAGTCCTACAGAGACCCAGCACTGAGCCCTATAGAGATCCAGCACTGAGTCCAAGAGAGATCCAGCACTGAGTCCTACAGAGGCCCAGCACTGAGTTCTACAGAGATCCAGCACTGAGTCCTACAGAGATCCAGCACTGTCCTGTAGAGATCCCGCATTGAGTGCTATAGTGATCCTTTACTGAGTCCTACAGAAAGCCACTGAAAACAGTCATACAATCACAAAATAATTCCCATCACCCCTTTGTTTCCTGCCACAAACACAATTTTGGATTTACCGTGTTCCTTCGCCTTGGATCTCATCAGCCTTTAAACATGTAAATCCTGACAAACACGCCAATATGACAGGAAGCAGCCAAGGGCTCGGCCCAGTCTTCTTCATCTAAGCACTGGAGGCAATTTTAAATCTTATTTTTCAAACTGTATCTGAAAGGTGAATTCACCAAGTTGCTACCTGTTGGACTATAATACAGTGCCATTCATTGTCTCCTTTATCTTGTTAGTTTCTCTTCAATGCTTTTTAACAGTGAATCTGGTATTAAAGTGGAACGCAATGTTTCACTCCAAGCAGATTGAGGATGATTTATCCAGGCTTTGCTGGAGCTTCACAGCTTTCATGGAGTGGTTTCATAGGGCGGCAGTATTATCATCAAGACTCATTTCACACCCTGGAATAGCGCAGTGAACACGGCATAGCCAATAAATAGCTCAACAGCCAAACCACCCCCACCCCTAAGGGGAGGCACTGGCTCGGTGGTATTGTCACTGGACGAATAACCCAGAACAAGATCTGGGGATCCGCATTCTAGTCGCAGATGGTGAAATTTGAATTTAATAAAAATCTGGAATTACAAATCTAATGATGGGCATGAATTGATTGTCGCAAAAACAGGCTCATTAATGCTCTTTGGTCTAGTGATGTGATTGACTCTCAAATGCCCTCTGAAATGGAGGGCTTTAGGGATGGGCAATAATTTGTTTAAATTAATTTTTACGGGATTTGGGCTTCGCTGGTTAGGCCAGCATTTATTGCCCATCCCTAGTTGCTCTTCAGAGGGTGGTGGTGAGTTGCCTTCTTGAACCGCTGCAGTCCATGTGATGTAGGTACATCCACAGTGCTGTTAGGGAGAGTGATCAGGATTTGCCCCAGCGGCAGTGAAGAAATGGTGGTATATTTCCAAATAAGGGTGATGAGTGACTAGGAGGGGAACTTCCAGGTGGTGGGGTTCCCAAGTATCTGCTGCCCTTGTCCTTCTGGATGGTCATGGGTTTGGAAGGTGCTGCTTAAGGAGCCTGTCCAATAAATACTGTCCAGTAAAACTGATAAACCCATTTAGACAGCTGTCTGCTCAAACTCATCTTTGACATGGGGGGGGGGGTTGGTGTCCATAGATCTGTTGGCTACCAAACGTCAGGAGGGGCGCTGGAAAAACCATCCCAATTCCAGAAGCTCTGCAGGAGTCAGTAGTAGTTTCTAGTATGAAGGTGGCTTTGGGAAGCGGCAGCACACGCTGTATAATACATTTTCTAAGATATCCTAGGTAATGTGAACATTCTGAATTCTCCCTCGGTGTACCCGAACAGGCGCCGGAATATGACGCCTCGGGCCTTTTCACAGTAACTTCATTGCAGTATTAATGTAAGCCTACTTGTAACCATAAAAATTACTATTATTATAGAAACTGAAATTTGGAAATTTATAGAAGTGCATATAGGTACACACACATATATATATATATATTCGTTAATCAGGACGTAAAATAGAGGGAAGTCTAGAATAGAGGGAGATGAAGGACGTGAGTCAATAAATCCTCCGCCAGGAACTCCACGGACCCTTTCATAATGTTGATGCTGGTGCAGAGCTGATGTGGGAGGTAAATGTCAGAGACGTGTTATGTTTGATCAATCGCTGGTTTGCCGAAGAAGGCCCGGGTGAAGTTTACATTTGGTAGATAGTTGCATCCTCCCCAAACCCAGCAGTTTACAAACACATCCTGAAAACAGCACCGTATCTTTCACGGAAGCGGGATCTCCGAAGTTGATCGGCACTCTGCCCTGGTCACATTCCTGAAGCTACTGCCAATCAGCTGGCTGTTGCCAGGCAGCTCCGCCACGATCAGCATTGTCTATCGGTTCTCATCCTGTTCTTCAAATTACATCTCAATCATTGTTTTTAATATTTACGGTTCGCAATTGATGACGGGTGTGTCTCGGATGAGAACTTTGGTCTGCTGTTGACCGGGATCAAAGATCTGGTTGTAATAAATGGTAGGTTTTTATTTGTGACTTTGGTGTTACGCATTGTGGCAAAATGGTAATGAAACCTGAGGAGAAGACAAAGAGGCCTATTCCTGCTCTGAAATGAGTATCCGATTATCACAATCCACCGGCTTTTCACCCTTGCCAATTCAGTTTACATTGTCCGAGTATTGAACTATTATTAGATTCTGTTGCATCCTTATTTTGGCGGGGCATTCCATGTCTTCTCAATTATTCACTGAAAAACTATCTTCCCATCTCACTTAATCCTCTTGATATTATTTTGATCATTAAAAAAAATATGCCCTCTAGTTGTTGACTCGCTAACCAATGGAAATAGATCTTTCCCATAGAATTACTGGAGATATCCCTCATAACTTCGAACATCCATCAGATCACCTCTCAACACTCTTTGCGGTAACTGCTCCCGTCCGGAACTTACCCCTGAGAGAGAAGATCCTTGTTTCAAGATCTACTTCAGAGATGGCTGGAGCGTCCAGTCTACAATGATACTTTAATGTAATGCCAAGGGACCTTTCAACGTTTAGGTGAGACAACAGCAACATTATTTGAGCACCTGATCCTCTGCCCTAAACTCTGGGCTCGAAGTCTTGCATTCATGGGCGGGATTCCCCCCTACCCGGCGGGGCAGGGAGTCCCGGCGGGATGGAGTGGCGGGAACCACTGCAGCGTCGGGCCGCCCCACTCCGCACCTTTAGGGGCCAAGCCCTCACCTTGAGGGGCTAGGCCCGCGCCGGAGTGATTGGCCTTTGGCACCACGCCAGCCGGGGCCGAAGGGACTTCGCCGGCCGGTGGAAGTCCGCGCATGCACAGGAGCGTCAGCGGCTGCTGACGTCACCCCCGCGCATGCGCAGGGGGTCACTTCCGCATCGGCCATCGCGGAGGCTATGGCCGAGGCGGAAGGAAAAGAGTGCCCCCACGGCACAGGCCCGCCCGCGGATCGGTGAGCCCCGAACGTGGGCCAGGCCACCGTGGGGGCACCCCCCCGGGGCCAGATTGCCCCACGCCCCCCAGGACCCCGGAGCCCACCCGTACCGCCAGTCCCGCCGGTAAGGTAGGTGGGTTGATTCACACTGGCGGGACTGGCGTGACAGCAGCGGGACTTCGGCCCATCGTGGGCTGGAGAATCACCGGGGGCGGGAGGGGTGGGGGCCGCCGACCGGCGCGGCGCAATTCCCCCCCCCGCCGAATTTTAGGTGCCGGAGAATTTGGCTGCCTGCGGGGGCGGGATTCACGCCGCCCTCCCGGCGATTCTCCAACCCGGCCGGGGGGGGGGGGGGGGGGCGGCTCGGAGAATACCGCCCGACTCTAGGCATCAATCCAACAGTTCTGTTAGCATATCACACAGCATCTTGGTTTGATTTTAAAAGTCTCACTGAACTCTGACCGTATGAGATGGCACCTCGCTCTACACAGCCGACAGATTTCGAAATAACGTCAATGCCATTACTAATAACTGTGCGTGAGGAGAGGGAAGTAGCTCAGGAAATTGGCAAAAGAACAGGACAAGTTTGGAAACTCCTGCCTGAAAGGGTGATGCATAACATACTGAAAAGGGAATCGGATAAATAATTCAATGGGACAATGGTGCGAGAAATTGGGAAAAAACAGCTGTGGAGTGGGACCAATCTGGGTTGGTCTTCAGTAGCCAGCACAAACTCAATGGGCCGAATGGCTTTTTTTTAGCGCTACACTAGCCTATGATTCACCATAATGTAAACATGTGACTGAAAAAAGTCAGCCCAATTGGATTAGATCTAAAAATAGCTAAAATGAACCCAGTAAATGCAGAATGCTTGGAATTGGAACAGACAAATTGGAAATATAAAGAGACTGATCTGAGTGATAAAAACAAACACAGGTAAAGGTGAGAACTTCCGGCATAAATCCGAGAATACGAGGCTTTCCAGTATTTTTCCGTTTTTATTTTAGAAAGTCAATGAGGCAGCAACACCATTTATTGAGAGCTTCCCATTTGACTTAGAAAATCGTGAGATCAGTTAGATTCCAGCAAGCAAAGAAAAGAAGAGAGCATGAACCTGAGACACCGTCAAATCCTGGGGCAATCAACACATTCTGCCTTCATCCTGGGCATTTTCTTAGATCAACGGCTGCACAAATCAGCATTGAAGGCATTTATCAAGATATCATTTAACTCCTATGTGGGTCTTTCCAAGATAGTTATGATTTAGAACCCCTCCTTTAACTCAAGGTGAAACCAAATGATCTGGATGTTGGGGGGGGGGGGGGGGGAGGGCTCATATTAAATCTCTGCCCAGAGACTGGCCCATATGATGTAGTTGTCATGGACAAAGAAACTCAAATCAAAACCCATGAACATCAAGTGACAAGTTTCACACATTGACACAGAAAGGAAACAGCTACTTTTTGGACATAGAGACAGAGAGAGCGACAATCCAGCCTGTGTAGAGCAGGGAAGTCTGTTTTTGCATTAGCAACCAAGCAGGATGCTGGTTCTCTATTTGAAAAGATGGAATAGGCAGAACGTTTGGAGATTTCAGGAACAATGTGTTACCGAGGTGGGCCTTGCTGATTGATGTGAGTTTTGGAATATTCAGGTTGAGTGGGACAATTTTTGGAGGACACTGGATGATTCAACAGGCAGAAGTGGGCCTGCTGGAAAGTTGGGAGTAACTTGGGACTCGCTCTTGTAATGCTACCCATCTGCCAGCAGGTGCTGGAAGACGCGATTGTGTAAGTTAGATAATGTGAAAGTCAAGGCTATAGGGATTTATTGGAATGGTACAAAGGGATTCAGTAATGTGGAGAGAATGGAGAAGCTGAGAAGGCTTTCCTTAAACCAGAGAAAGTTGAGAAGAAATTCGAGGGCACCACGGTGATGCAGTGGTTAGCACTGCTGCCTCACAGCGCCGAGGCCCCAGGTTCGATCCCGGCTCTGGGGTCACTGTCCGTTTGGAGTTTGCACACTCTCCCAGTGTTTGCGTGGGTTTCGCCCCCACAACCCAAAGATGTGCAGGTTAGGTGGATTGGCCACGCTAAATTGCCCCTTAATTGGAAAAAAATAATTGGGTACTCTAAATTTAGATTTTAAAAAGAGGACATTTTACGCAGGTGCTTAAAATCATGAACACTTTTGATAAAGAAAATGATGAGAAACTATTGCCAGGAGCAGAAGCGTTAACAGTTAGAAAATATTTTATTAAGACATTTATAATTTTAACAATTTTCTGGAACAACAGTCCCAGCCACCCCGCCGGGTCCAATTTTAATAAGCGCAGTGGAGGGGACACCGGGCGAGGGGGTAGGAATGCTGTTACCTCATTGCCATCTAAAGACCCTTGCTTGAAACTGCGCCTGAGCAGGTTAGTTGAGCACAGTAAGAAGTCTTACAACACCAGGTTAAAGTTGGTTGAGGATCAGGTACAGTCGTCCCTGGTAAAATATCTCATCCCTTTCCGATGACCCCATGCAGAGATCTGGGGCGAAATTCTCCGGTATCGGCGCGATGTCCGCCGACTGGCGTCCAAAACGGCGCAAATTAGTTGGGCATCGCGCCGTCCCAAAGGTGCGGAATGCTCCGCACCTTGGGGGGCCGAGCCCCAACCTTAAGGGGCTAAGCCCGCGCCGGACAAATTTCCGCCCCGCCAGCTGGCAGGAAAGGCCTTTGGTGCCCCGCCAGCTGGCGCGGAAATGACATCTCCGGACGGCGTATGCGCGGGAGCGTTAGCGGCCGCGGATGGCTTTCCCGCGCATGGGCAGTGGAGGGAGTCTCTTCCGCCTCCGCCATGGTGGAGACCGTGGCGAAGGCGGAAGGGAAAGAGTGCCCCCGCGGCACAGGCCTGCCCGTGGATCGGTGGGCCCCGATCGCGGGCCAGGCCACCGTGGGGGCACCCCCGGGGCCAGATCACCCCGCGCCCCCCCCCCAGGACCCCGGAGCCCGCCCGCGCCGCCTTGTCCCGCCGGAAAGGTAGGTGGTTTAATCTACGCCAGCGGGACAGGCATTTTAGCGGCGGGACTTCGGCCCATCCGGGCCGGAGAATCGCGGGGGGGGCCCCGCCAACCGGCGCGGCGCGATTCCCGCCCCTGCCGAATCTCCGGAGAATTCAGCAACCGGCGGGGGCGGGATTCACGCCAGCCCCCGGCCATTCTCCGACCCGGCGGGGGGTCGGAGAATCTCGTCCCTGAGTCTCATTCAGCAGCCTGCCGGTTTCACGGCGACTGAGCTCAGGTGTGTCCACGAGTTCAAGCGAGAAGTGAGGGAACACCCATCACAATCAACTCGAGAAACAAGCGGGATTCTCAGAATGTCGGATATGAGCCGACAGGGTCGTTGCCCTAAATGTTACCACCGAGGCTGCTTTTGTAATGTTATATATAACGAGTTAACAGCATGCCAAGCCATGTGTCCATTCACTTCTTACACTTAAGCTTCAGGGCAGTTCTTCAAGTGCTCCTGTGACATTTCTCAATATTCTGGTATATGTTATATTCAAGGAGATCAAGAACCATAGAGGAGGCAACACATGATCAGATCTAATGGGTGCAGTGTTATGTACTTACAACTAAGAGGCCTCTTAACCTGTGTGTCACGATTAGCAGGAAATGGTCTGGTGTCTGGAAAACACAACCGAGTTTAATTATTTTCAGTTTCACAATTGTTAATATCAGCTTCCTCTGCCACAAGACACAGGGTATTTTGGGCTGTGAAGCGATTGGCGGTTTCGACATAGTAAAACAAAAATAATTGTGAACGTTGCTGATGAATGGAGGGAATTACTGGGGGGCGGGGGGGGGGAGCGAAATATTTTTTAAAACTCCCACATAAAAAAATAGTGTGTCGTCCAAACCCCTTTCATTCATGTAGCGCCGTATAATAAAGAATAGGACAATAAATCAGTGTATGAGAGAAAAAACTGTTGTTTGCTTACAAAAAAAATGGGTCGTCAAGTATATTCAAGGCTGAGATAGACATATTTTTAATCAGTAAGGGAATCGAGGGTTATGGGAATAATGCAGGAAAGTGGAACTGAGGATTGTATCATATCAGCCATGATCTCATTGAATGGCAGAGCAGACTCAAGGGGCCGAGTGGCCTACTTCTGCTCCTAGGTCTTATGGCCTTCTAGTAACAAATGACCATTTTAAAAAGTGATCGGAAAGTTGTACCTCCTTATTTCAACATGATAAATCTTTTATTTGGGGAATGTGAAGTATGCGCTATTTTGTTTCAATATGCGAGTCACGGTTTCAATAAAATTCCCACCATCCAGTTGTGCATTTGCAATGAATGGAGAACAAACTGCATCCATGTTTTTCAGGAAGTAGATCTCCCATACTGATCAGCACAATAGTAGGTGTATATGTACTGTAATGCATGTGCCTTTTTCAACCTTTTCACCCTAGATTATTTGGTCTCTTGTATTGTAATCATTACCATGGGTGAGATCCATTCCTTTTCAAGGTACATGCTGTGAGATCTAAGCAGGTTTTCAGTGATGTGTCCTCGTAAACAGACAACAAACCTTTTTTTTTGGGTGGGGGTGGGGGGGGGGGGGGGGTAGTGTATTACTTTATGCCAGCAAAATATCTCAAATCAGTCTACAAAAGGAGTCCAAACATGAAGATGTAACAATAGGACACATTTGGAAAAAGGTAATACAGTAAATAGTCATCCAGATTTAAATATTATCACCATTCTCTCTCCACAGATGCTGTCAGACGTGCTGAGATTGTCCAGCATTTTCTGTTTTTGTTGCAGATTTCAGCATCTGCAATAAATTGCTTTTAGAATACAGTAGCAGCCATTGGTATTAAACCAGCAATCAGCTGGGTTAAGATTTGGCTGCACAGATTTTAGACAGTTCAAACGCTGAAGATAATAATTCAATCCCTTTCCATAATTACACTTTCAGTAAATGTTTCATTGTAGTGCTGTTGAATGTCTTTTTTACTTTAAAATTGTATTTACACTAGCTTTCTGAACTCTATGCACATTTCCATTTTTGGAATATGTTTAAAGCTTTTTGAAGGACTGATTTATTTTACCAACTGCTATGTTAGATTCAGTCAGGATTTTGCCATCTTACCCTTTCGCCTCCTTCACATCCCTTGAGGAATGCTTAATTTTCAATTACTGCCTGTCCCCTGCTCTAGCCAAAGACCATGGTGTGGGATCAGGGCATTAAGTTGTATAAAAATAAATTTAGAGTACCCAATTATTTTTTTTCCAATTAAAGGGCAATTTAGTATGGCCAATCTACCTAACCTGCACATCTTTGGATTGTGAGGGTGAAACCCACGCAGACACGGGAATCAGGACATTAAGCAACATCCTCCCCTTTATTGGCTGAGGTTACAGATCAGTGTACTGGCCCTGATGACTCATTGAGTTTAAGTAGTGAGTAGGTGCATCATTGAGATCAGGAATGTCCCAGGCTGTGTTGAGCTATTTGATTCAAAATAGCCGCTAAAGATTGTGGTTCAATTCCCACTTAAGACCATAAGACATAGGAGTGGAAGTAAGGCCATTTGGCCCATCGAGTCCACTGCACCATTCAATCATGGCTGATTTCAACTCCATTTACCCGCTCTCTCTCCATAGCCCTTAATTCCTCGAGAAATCAAGAATTTATCAACTTCTGGCTTAAAGACACTCAATGTCCCGGCCTCCACCGCCCTCTGTGGCAATGAATTCCACAGACCCACCACTCTCTAGCTGAAGAAATTTCTCCTCATCTCTGTTCTAACGTGACTCCCTTTTATTCTAAGGCTGTGCCCCCGGGTCCTAGTCTCCCCTGCTAATGGAAACAACTTCCCTACGTCCACCCTATCTAAGCCTTTCATTATCTTGTAAGTTTCTATTAGACCTCCTAAACTCCAATGAATATAATCCCAGGATCCTCAGACGTTCATCGTATGTTAGGCCTACCATTCCTGGGATCATCCGTGTGAATCTCCGCTGGACCCGCTCCAGTGCCAGTATGTCCTTCCTGAGGTGTGGGGCCCAAAATTGCTCACAGTATTCTAAATGGGACCTAACTAGTGCTTTATAAAGCTTCAGAAGTACATCCCTGCTTTTATATTCATAGGTTTGAGCACAAAACTCGAGGCTGATATTATAGTTGTCAGGAAAAATCATAACATGAAAAATCAGGGAAATCCAGGAAATTGGATTGTCTTCGGCTGGTTATGTGTTTTAAACTGTTTAAAAATGAATACGATTTAATGACAGGGACCATTTGGCTAGGTTAATGGAAAGAGTACTGTTGATATATTGTTCAGCCGATCACCACTGCAAACAGATGTTTGCCTAAAGCAAGCAGGTAACAACAGTGATTGGAAATCTAGAACATCAAAGTTTGATTAAGAAAGGTTCACAACATATGAACTTTGCAATTACTTTTTTTTAGTTTTATCAATTAAGGGGCAATTTAGCATGGCCGATCCACCTACCCTGCACATCTTTGGGTTGTGGGGGTGAGACCCACGCAAACGAACTTTGCAATTATATTCTAAAAGGTGGACTCATGAAATGAAGGTAATTAAGTTTGACTTCTGAAGATGTTCGTTCAGATATGGGAAGATCAAAAGGGAAAAATGGTACAGCAGAAGCAATTCAATATGTGCAAGGAAGCTGTTTTGAGACCTCAGCCCACAGCAGGAATAGCTATTTTATCTCCCAGCAAGCAATGTCTGTGAAAAATGCCTGCTTGAACAACCAGGGGCGAGATTCTCCGACGCCCCGCCGGGTCGGAGAATCGCCGGGGGCTGGCGTGAATCCCGCCCCCACCGGTTGCCGAATTCTCCGGCACCGGATATTCGGCGGGGGCGGGAATCGCGCCGTGCCGGTTGGCGGGCCCCCCCCCCCGCGATTCTCCGGCCCGGATGGGCCGAAGTCCTGCCGCTAAAATACCTGTCCTGCCGGCGTAGATTAAACCACCTACCTTACCGGCGGGACAAGGCGGCGCGGGAGGGCTCCGGGGTCCTGGGGGGGGGGGCGCGGGGCGATCTGGCCCCGGGGGTGCCCCCACGGTGGCCTGGCCCGCGATCGGGGCCCACCGATCCGCGGGCGGGCCTGTGCCGTGGGGGCACTCTTTCCCTTCCGCCTCCGCCACGGTCTCCACCATGGCGGAGGCGGAAGTGACTCCCTCCATTGCGCATGCGCGGGAATGCCGTCAGCGGCCGCTAACGCTCCCGCGCATGCACCGCCCGGTGATGTCATTTATGCACCAGCTGGCGGGGCACCAAAGGCCTTTTCTGCCAGCTGGTGGGGTGGAAATTCGTCCCGCGCCAGCCTAGCCCCTTAGGTTGGGGCTCGGCCCCCAAAGATGCGGAGCATTCCGCACCTTTGGGGCGGCGCGATGCCCGGCTGATTTGCGCCGTTTTGGGCGCCAGTCTGTGGACATCGCGCCGAACCGGAGAATTTCGCCCCGGTTGTTTAAACCTACTACCTGGTGCAGTAACTATTACTGGATTTTGCTTTTGACTTTTAAAAACCTATAATATGTTGTTTGGGGAGAATTGGCTCAGAAGTAGAGGTGTTTGAAACTGGATAAAGTAATTGATTTAGTTAAGTGTACTTACTTATTAATATTATTATTTAATAATCTAAGAATTATAGAATTTACAGTGCAGAATGAGGCCATTCAGCCCATCGAGTCTGCACCAGCTCTTGGAAAGAGCTCACACCTCCACCCTATCCCCATAACCCAGTAATCCCAGCTAACCGTTTTTGGACACTAAGGGCAATTTAGCATGGCCAATCCACCTAACCCACACATCTTTGGACTGTGGGAGGAAACCGGAGCACCCGGAGGAAACCAACGCAGACACAGTGAGAACGTGCAGACCCCGCACAGACAGTGACCCAAGCCAGGAATCGAACCTGGGACCCTGGAGCTGTGAAGCAACTGTGCTAACCACTGTGCTACCCTGCTGCCCATAAACATTTATGTTATTTAAAATCCGCAGAATATACCTGGGACATAATTCTCTGGTTTTCAAAATCTTTACTCACGTTATAATAAATTGCTAAATACAGTTGAGGGCAGTTGTTTCAAGTTTCCCTTTTGGAATAACCTGGTGCGTACCATCAGCTGCACTCTTGCTACAACACAGGATAGCCGAGCAGAAACCGATAGCCAAGTTCCGAACACATGAGTACGGCCTCAACCGGGACCTTGGATTCATGTTGCATTACATTCATCCCCCACCATCTGGCCTAGGCTTGCAAAATCCTACCATCTGTCCTGGTTTGAGACAATTCACAACTCTTTAACATGTGATTATCTCTCTCTCCAGTTGCTCTGTCTGGACCTGTAAAGACTTAATTACCTGCAAAGACTCGCATTCAAAGTATCATCTTGCATCATTGACTTTGTCTAAAAATGTGTTTCTGAAACCCACCTCTTCATTCACCTAAGGAAGGAGCAGTGTTCCGAAAGCTAGTGAATCGAAACAAACCTGTTGGACTTTAACCTGTTGTTGTAAGACTTCTTACAATGTAGAATAAGGGAGTGCTGCATTGACAGAGATGCTGAGTTTTGGATAAGACATTAATCCTCTTTTGCTCTCTCAATTAAAATGGTGCTATTTCTTTTTTTTTTTAAATAATTTTTATTAAAGGTTATCATAAAATATCAATAACAAAATGAGAAAAAAAAAAGGAACCCAACAGGGTTAAGTACAAAACACAATCTAGAAAAGCAATCCCCCATATCCCCCCCCTCCCCTGTACATAAATAATAAATTAACATTAACACCCCGACTTAACACAACAGGTGTATAAAGATTTACTAGGATGTTGCCGGGACTTGATGGTTTGAGTTATAAGGAGAGGCTGGATAGACTGGGACTTTTTTCCCTGGAGCGTAGGAGGCTTAGGGGTGATCTTATAGAGGTCTATAAAATAATGAGGGGCATAGATAAGGTAGATAGTCAACATCTTTTCCCAAAGGTAGGGGAGTCTAAAACTAGAGGGCATAGGTTTAAGGTGAGAGGGGAGAGATTCAGACGGGCCCAGAGGGGCAATTTCTTCACTCAGAGGGTAGTGAGTGTCTGGAATGGACTGCCAGAGGTAGTAGTAGAGGCGGGTACAATTGTGTCTTTTAAAAAACATTTAGTTACATGGGTAAGATGGGTATAGAGGGTTATGGGCCAAGTGCGGGCAACTGGGACTAGCTTAATGGTAAAAACTGGGCGGCATGGACTGGTTGGGCCGAAGGGCCTGTTTCCATGCTGTAAACTTCTATGATTCTATACACCCCCTCAGACCCTTCAGTGTAAATAACAAAAACAATAATAAAGTAACCCCCCCCCCCCCCCCCCGGGCTGGTGCTGCCATTGACCAATGTCTATCGTTCTGCCAGGAAGTCTAAGAACGGTTGACACCGCCTAAAGAAACCTTGTACCGACCCTCTCGAGGCGAATTTCACCCTCTCCAATTTAATGAACCCTGCCATATCGCTAATCCAGGATTCCACGCTTGGGGGCCTCGCATTTTTCCACTGAAGAAGAATCCTTCGCCGGGCTACCAGGGACGCAAAGGCCAGAATTCCGGCCTCTTTCGCCTCCTGCACTCCCGGCTCCTCTGCCACCCCAAATGTTGCGAGCCCCCAGCCCGGTTTGACCCTGGATCCTACCACCCTCGACGCCGTCCTCGCTACGCCCTTCCAAAATTCCTCCAGCGTGGGCATGCCCAGAACATATGGGAGTGATTTGCTGGGCTCCCTGAGCACCTAACACACCGGTCCTCAACCCCAAAGAACCGGCTCATCCTTGTCCTGGTCATGTGTGCCCTGTGCAGCACCTTAAACTGTATGAGGCTGAGCCTCGCGCACGATGAGGAAGAGTTCACCCTCCTCAGGGCATCTGCCTACGTCCCTTCCTCAATTTCCTCTCCCAACTCCTCCCACTTACCTTTTACCTCCACCACCGAGGCCTCCTCCTCCTCCTGCATCACCTGGTAAGTTTCCGAGATCTTCCCCACTCCCACCCACCCCCCGAGAGCACCCTGTCCTGCACTGTGTGTGGCAGTAGCCGCGGGAATTCCACCACCTGCCGTCTGGCAAACGCCCTTACCTGTAAGTACCTGAAGGTGTTCCCTGGGGGGAGCCTGTACTTCTCCTCCAGCTCACCCAGGCTCGCAAACTTCCCGTCCACAAACAGGTCCCCCAACCTTCGTATCCCTGCCCTGTGCCACCCCAAAAACCCTCCACCTGTTCTTCCTGGGGCGAACCGGTGGTTCCCCCATAATGGGGTCCACGCTGAGGCCCCAACTTCCCCCCTGTGCCGCCTCCACTGCCCCCAGATTTTGAGGGCAGCCACCACCACCGGGCCCGTGGTGTAACTCCTTGGAGGGAGCGGCAGCGGCGCCGTTGCCAGCGCCCCCAGACTCGTACCCACACAAGACGCCGTCTCCAGCCTCTTCCATGCAGCCCCCTCCCCCCCCCCCCCCCATCACCCACTTGCGCACCATCGTCGCATTGGCGGCCCAGTAGTACCCACAGAGGTTGGGCAGCGCCAGTCCCCTCCCTATCTCTACTCTACTCCAGGAACACCCTTCTCACCCTCGGAGTCCCTCGCGCCCACACAAACCCCATTATACTCCTGTTAACCCGCCTGAAAAAAGCCTTCAGGATAAACATGGGGAGGTACTGGAACAGGAACAAAAACCTTGGGAGCACCGTCATTTTGATTGACTGCACCCTACCCGCCAGGGACAGCGGCAATGCGTCCCACCTCTTGAACTCCTCCTCGATTTGCTCCACCAGCCATGTGAAATTAAGCCAATGCAGGGCTCTCCAGCTCCTGGCCACCTGGACCCCCAAATACCTGAAGCTCCTCTCCGCCTTTTTTAATGGGAGCTTGCCAATCCCTCTCTCCTGGTCCCCTGGATGAACTACGAACAGCTCGCTCTTCCCCATGTTGAGCTTGTACCCCAAAAAGTCCCCGAATTCCCTAAGAATCCTCATTACCTCCGGCATTCCTCCCACCGGGTCCGCCACATACAGCAGTAGGTCGTCCCCATAAAGTGACACACTATGCTCCTCCCCATCCCGCACCAACCCCCTCCAGTTCCTTGACTCCCTCAGTGCCATAGCCAGGGGTTCAATCACCAGTGCGAAGAGCAGAGGGGACAAGGGACACCCCTGTCCTCGTCCCTCGGTGCAACCAAAAGTACTCGGACCTCCTCCTGTTTGTGGCCACACTTGCCATCGGGACCTCATACAACAGCCTAACCACCTGACAAACCCCTCCCCAAACCCGAACCTCTTCAGCACCTCCCACAGGTACCCCCACTCTACCCTATCGAAGGCTTTCTCAGCGTCCATCGCCACCACAATCTCCGCCTCCCCCTCCCTCGCCGGCATCATGATAACGTCCAAAAGCCTCTGCACATTTGTGTTCAACTGTCTCCCCTTCACAAACCCCGTCTGGTCTTCATGGATGATCTGCGGCACACAATCCTCAATCCTCGTGGCTAAGACCTTCGCCAGCATCTTGGCATCTACATTTAGCAAGGAAATCGGTCTGTAAGACCCACATTGCAGGGGATCCTTGTCCCGCTTCAGGATCAAGGAGATCAGTGCCCGGGACATCGTTGGTGGTATAGCCCCCCCCCCCCCCCCCCTCCCTTGCCTCATTAAAGTCCTAACTAACAGCGGGCCCAACAGGTCCATATATGTTTTATAGAATTCGACCGGGAAACCGTCCGGCCCCGGTGCCTTCCCCGCCTGCATGCTTCCTATCCCTTTGATCAGCTCCTCCAGCCCAATCGGGGCCCCCAGTCCCGCCACCAGTCCCTCTTCCGCCTTTGGAAACCGCAATTGGTCCAGGAAACGGCCCATCCCTCCCTCCTCCCGTGGGGGCTCGGATCGGTACAATTCCTCGTAAAAGTCCCTGAAGACCCCATTGATGCCAACCCCACTCCGCACCACACTCCCTCCCCTGCCCTTAACTCCCCCAATCTCCCTAGCTGCGTCCCGCTTCCGAAGCTGATGCACCAGCATCCGGCTTGCCTTTTCCCCATACTCGTAGACCGCCTGGGCCTTCCTCCACTGCACCTCCGCCTTCCTGGAGGTCACCAGGTCGAATTCGGCCTGGATGCTACGCCTCTTCCTCAACAATCCTTCCTCGGGCTCCTCCGCATACCTCCTGTCTACCCTCACTATCTCCCCCACCAGCCTCTCCCTCTCCCCCTGCTCCCTCCGCTCCTTGTGTGCCCTAATGGAGATCAGCTCTCCCCTCACCACCGCCTTCAGTGCCTCCCATACCATCCCCACTCAGACCTCCCCGTTGTCGTTGGTCTCCAAGTACCTCTCTATACTTCCTCGGACCCGCTCGCTCACCTCCTCGTCCGCCAGCAGCCCCACCTCCAAGCGCCACAGCGGGCGCTGGTCCCTCTCCTCCCCCATCTCCAAGTCCACCCAATGCGGGGCGTGGTCCGAAATGGCTATTGCCGAATACTCGGTATCCTCTACTCTCGCTATCAGCGCCCTACTCAAAATGAAAAAGTAGATTCGAGAATAAACCTTATGGACATGTGAGAAGAATGAAAATTCCCTAGCCCCCGGCCTTGCAAATCTCCAAGAGTCCACCCCTCCCATCTGGTCCATAAACCCCCTCAGCACTCTGGCCGCCGCCAGCTTCCGACCCATCCTAGACCTGGAGCGATCCAGAGCCGGATCCAACACCGTGTTAAAGTCTCCCCCCATTATCAGGCCTCCCACTTCCAAGTCTGGGATCCGACCCAACATACGCCGCATAAAACCCGCATCGTCCCAATTCGGGGCATACACATTGACCAGTACCACCCTCTCTCCCTGCAACTTACCACTTACCATTATGTACCTACCGCCATTATCTGCCACAATGCTCGACGCCTCAAATGACACCTTTCCCACCAAGATCGCCACCACTCGATTTTTGGCATCTAGCCCCGAGTGAAACACCTGACCTACCCACCCTTTCCTCAATCTTACCTGGTCTGCCACCTTCAGGTGTGTCTCCTGAAGCATAACCACATCCGCCTTGAGCCCCTTCAGGTGCGCGAACACGCGGGCCCGCTTAATCGGCCCATTCAGTCCCCTTACATTCCAGGTTATCAGCCGGATCAGGGGGCTACCCGCCCCCCCCTCCCCCGGCGACTAGCCATGACCCCTCCTCGGCCAGCCACGCGCCCGCACCCCACACCCGGCCCATTCCCCACAGCGGCATACCCCCGTCTCGACCCCCCCCCCCCATTCACTCCAGCTCCTCCTTGACCATAGCAGCAGCAACTTGATTCCCCCCCACCCAACCCCCCACCCCCCACCCCCTGGCTGGGACCCATCCTAGCTGATTTACTCCCCCATTGCAATTCCGCAAGTCAGCTGACTCCTGCTGACCCCGGCCACACCCGTCTCTCCTTCGACTCCTCCCATTGTGTGACACACCCTCCTCCCATTCCCCATCCATAGGCTCTCCCCCTCCCCCTTCCGTTCTAAGCGCGGGAAACAACCCTCCCTTCCCTGCCCCGGCCCCGCCCCCTCCAGTCTTCAGCGCGGGAAATAGCCCGCGCTTACCACCTACCCGGCCCCGCCACCTCTGACGCAGCTCCTTTTACAGGCGCAGTCCCCTCACCCCTGACCCGGGCCTTCCCCTCCCCCGCGGGGCCCCATCTCACCTCCAAGAGTCCCCCCAACCAACCCAACCAAAACAGTGGCCAACCCACCCCAGCCACCCTCACTGACCCGAAAGAGAAAAACACAGAGAAAAAGAAACCCGGAGCAATACAAAGGCCCCCCTCTCGAAACAAAAATAAACATAACATATCAACTGCAGTCCCCAATCGCCCATCCCGACCCTCAATCTGTGTCCAACTTCTCGGCCTGAACAAAAGCCCACGCCTCCTCCGGAGACTCAAAATAATGGTGCCGGTCCTTGTAGGTGACCCACAGTCGCGCCGGCTGCAACATGCCAAACTTCACCCTCTTCCTGTGCAGCACCGCCTTCGCTCGATTGTACCCGGCCCTCCTCTTCGCCACCTCCGCACTCCAGTCCTGGTATATTCGAACCTCCGCGTTCTCCCACCTGCTGCTCCTCTCCTTCTTGGCCCACCTGAGCACACACTCCCGATCGACGAACCGATGGAACCTCACCAGCACCGCCCGCGGAGGCTCGTTAGCCTTGGGCCTCCTCGTCAGCACTCTATGGGCCCCTTCCAGCTCCAGGGGCCCCTGGAAGGACCCCGCTCCCATCAGCGAGTTCAACATGGTGACCACATAGATCCCCACCTCCAGCCCCTCCAGCCCCTCCGGGAGGCCCAGAATCCGCAGATTCTTCCGCCTCGACCGATTCTCCGTCTCCTCGAACCGCTCCTGCCATTTCTTGTGGAGCGCCTCGTGCGCCTCCACCTTTACCGCCAGGCCTAAGATCTCGTCCTCATTGTCAGAGATCTTTTGTCGAGCCTCTCGGATCGCCACCCCCTGGGCCGTCTGTGTCTCCAGCAGCTTATCAATAGAAGCCTTCATTGACTCTAGCAGGTCCGTTTTAATCTCTCTGAAACAGCGCTGGATACCCTCCTGCTGCTCCTCCGCCCACTGCATCCATGCTGCCTGGTCTCCGCCCGCCGCCATTTTGTCCTTCCCTCCCTTCTTCGGGTCCACCACCACCTTTTTTGTCGCCCCGCTCCTAGTTGAAGCCATATACTGACGGGGAGCTGTTATAGACTCCTTCCCACACCGGGAAACGTCGATAAAGTGCCATTGGGGGCCCTGAAAAGAGCCCAAAAGTCCGTTTTTGCGGGAGCCGCCGAATGTGCGACTTAGCTCCGCATAGCCGCAACCGGAAGTGCCCAAAATGGTGCTAATTCAAAAAGAGCAGGGAAGCTATCCCTGGTGTCCTGGCTAGCATTTATTCATTTATTCAAAATAAATATAGAGTACTCAATTCTTTATTTCCAATTAAGGGGCAATTTAGCGTGGCCAATCCAACTACCCTGCACATCTTTTTGGGTTGTGGGGGTGACACCCATGTAATCACGGAGAGAATGTGCAAACTCCAGATGGACAGTGACCCAGGGCCGGGATCGAACCCAGGTCCTTGGCGCTGTGAGGCGGCAGTGCTAACCACTGTGCCACCGTGCCGTCCCTCTGGCTAATATTTATCAATGAACATCACAGAACAAATTATCTGGTCATCATCACATTGCTTTTTTTTATCATTCATTTCCTGCACTGACAAACTCAGCTCGTCAATGCAGGACGATATCGGGGAGCCATTTTAATATAATGCCCCGATCTCTCGACCCCCCCCCCACCACGGCCTCTGGATCCACCCAATGCTCCAGCTTACTTGTCAAGGGATCCTTGAGCCCCCCCTACTCCATCCCATAAGGGCAGGGAACCCCCAGGCCAGATCCCTGGCATGTGCTACCTGCCAACCCGGCACCCTGACAGTACCCCTGCCAGCATGGCGGTGTCACCCAGGCACCCTGGCAGTGCCAGGATGCCAGGGCAGCAGTGCCACAGTGCCAGGTTCAGTGCCAAGGTGCTTGGGCGGCAGCAAGAGTGGCAGAGTACCACCCTGCCCAGAATCCAACCAACCAGGGGCCTCCAATGGCCTTGGAGACCCATCCCATGTGACGTTACACCTGATCCATGTTTGTGTGGATCAGTGCTAAACAACGCCATAGCAAGATCTCCCAGCCATCATCACATTGCTGGGGGAGCTGGTAACCTAGTAGTATTGTCACTTGACTAGTAATCCAGAGGCCCAGGCGAATGCTCCGGGGACAGCTGGTGGAATTAAAATTAAATTAATTTTTTTAAAACTGGAATCATCACATTGCTGTTTGTGGAAGCTTGGCTAATGCATTTCCTATGTAACAACGTAAAAAGTACTTCATTGGTTTTAAAGCATCTGAGAGCTCCTGAGGTCATATGAAAGGGGCAACATGAATGCAAGCCATTCTTTTTGACAGTATGCCATAGTATCACTGCCTGAGAGAAACAAAATTTGATTTGGGCTACAGCTCTTGATTTCTGGAAATGTACTTTTGTGGATGGCTGACATAAGTAGCACTGGACAAATTTAAAATGATTAAAGTGATTAAAATACTTTGGCAAAGTACCAGCGAGCAATTGACGCCCGTGGATGCATATGTCAGTAAAATACATTACCTGCCAGGATAGCAGGGGGCTTAAAAAGAGGCCTCCACATTACTTACACACTTTATCCCTGAATCATCTATTATTCCAAAGCTCTGGATTTTTAACTGCCTGAGAGAAGATGTAGCAATAGTTCTATTAGCACAATAAACAACAACTTGCATTTATATAGCACCTTTTACATGGTAAAACATCCCATGGTGTTTCACCGAGACACACAAGGAGGTATTGGAGCAGATGTCCAAACGTTTGATCACGGAGGTGTCATGATATTCAGGTAAACATCATAGCACAAACATACATACATACTGATGGACAGATCAACGGACCAATCAACATACACACAACACCACAGCCAATCACAGGCAAGAGCATACACAGTACAAAACAGGGAACACAACACTTCCTGGGCATTCCAGCAGGAGACAGCTCAGGGCACAGAGCTCATAGCAAGCCACTCAGACATCCACCATGTGCTGAGTGCCACTACAAGATAGTATTAGGAATAGGTCCACAGATTCTAGGGTTATGATCGAACCTCAGTAACCAGTTTACCACTGTAAATAAATGTTAGTAATAAAACTGAGTTGTACCATTCGCAACCGTGTTGGTTCGTCTGTGTAGCAGAGTACCCAACACATCAGGAGGTAGGTTTTAAGGATTGTCTCAAAGGAAGAAAGAGAGGTGGAGAGTCAGATAAGTTCTGGGAGGGTATCCCAGGGCTTTTGGCCTTGCTGAAAACAGGTCACCAATGGTGGAGTGACTAAAATTGGGATACTCAAGATGCCAGAGAGATCTGAATACAAGAGTGAGAATTTTAATATCAAGGTGTTGCTTAACTGGGACTAAACAGAAAATGTTGGAAAGGCACAGCAGGTTTGTAGAGAGAGAGACAAATTAACATTTCAAGTGTCTCGAAGAAAGGTTCACACCCAAAACATTAACTTGCCTGTCCCCGCTGTGCAGTAAATGACTTGCTGTGAGCTTCCAGATGTTCCTGTTGCTCTTTCAGATTTTCAGCATTTCCTGTGTTGGTTTTTTTGGTATTCAATTCCAGTCTTTTTCCAAGAATTGAATTAGCTTCATCTGATAATTTATGTGCATTTCAATCTCCGTTTGTGCCAGTAAATAAGAAGGTGCATGACTGTAACTAGAAATTGTTTCTTGTATGTTTTGAAGAAAATTATTTGTAACTGGAAGAAAAAGGTAAGGGGTTTTCAGCCAAGGCATTACAGGGTATTTCTCAGAAGAAAGGCCATGAGCACAGAAAGCTTACTGTTGCAAATTACTGGGGAAAGCACAATTTGAAGTTTAAAAGCAAAATTAATTAAATGACCATGAGTGAGATTTGCTCATGATTGTACAATGTTTGCAAACATTCAAAACTCCTTAGATAGTGAAGCAGTCATTATCCATATGCAATAAGGCCTGCACAATATCAAAATCCAGAGCTTTGGAATAATAGATGATTCAGGGATAAAGCAGCAAGTAGCATTCGCACCACACAAGTGCCACGCAGTGACCATTTCCAATAAGAGAGAATCTAACCATCAACCCTTCACATTCAATGGTATTACCATTGATGAGTCCGCCTCCATCAACATTCTGGAGTGGGGGGGTTAGTTTACCATTCACCATGAACTGAACTGCACCAGCCATATCAATACTGTGGCTGCAAAAGCAGTTCAGAGGCTGGGAATTTAGCCACGGGTAACTCACTTCCTGTTTCCGCAACATCACTCCACCATTTAAAAAACACAAGTGAGGAGCGTGATGTAAGATTCTCACTTGGCTGGATGAGTGCAACTCCATCAACACTCAAGAAGCACAACACCATTCTCGATAAAGCAGCTTGCTTCATCAGCATCCCATCCACCAATTTAAACATTCAATCCCTCCACCACCAATCATAGTGGGAACAGTGTGCACTGTGTACAAAATGCATTGCAGTATCTCATCAAGGCTCCTTCAACAGCACCTTCCAAACCCACCTTTACCATCCAAAAGGACAAGGAATTTCAACGGCTTCTGCACCGGTAAGTGAGGTAAGGTTGAAATGGGAATTCGGTCCCATTCTTAATGGTGAGGTGTGGCGTGACGCCCTTCACAGGATCAACTGCAGATCTTCATCTGCTTGCTGAAGTCTGATTCCATTCAAGGTTTTGCACAGGACCCACCTGACCAGAGCTAGGATGGGTGGATTTTCCTCCGGGGATGAGGGTAAGTGTGTGCTGCCGGGGCCGGCTAATCATCAACATATATTCTGGCCCTGGATTTTGGGCTTCTTTCTTTAACATCATGTCGGAGATACTTTGTGTAGATTTGGATCCATAGGGCGTGATCTTCCGGCCTCGTTACACTCTCACTCAAGCAGAACGAGGCCGATGAATAGCGGGAGAGGCCAAAAACAAGATCCGTGCCAGGCACCAAACGGTTTGCGATGCAACTGGCCCGCTCCCGTAGGCGAAATCGTGATCTCGTCGTAGCGTGGCGAGAAACCAATTACCACCACTTAAGCCCCATTTCCAGACAATTAACGAGAACGATTCCATATCCAACGGCCTCCTGTCATTCACCGGCCTCCCCAGCAAGTGCTCACGCTAGCGCCGATTAGTACTCCTTTTTAAAAGCACGAACCTGGCGGAAGGGCTTCTGTGGGGAGCTGAGGCGGTGAGTAAAGAGCCCCGGGGCGCTGGACCTGCTGCCTCTGTACTCGGCAGGAGTTGGGGGACCCTCGGCTGAGGGTGGGGGACCCTCCGCAGGGGTGGGCCGCCATGGGAGGGTGGGGGGGATGCTGGGGGCGCAACTGGGGGGCTACCACTCGCAGCATCACTATGCGAACCCCTGGATCACGTGTATGTTCCAGGGGCAACCTTTGTCTCTGCCTGCCTGCCCCAACAACCACCCATAAACCCCCACCGACTGCCAAGATCTCTAGCCATGCAGCTGAAGGCTATCACCTCTCGGGAATTGGCAATTGTGGTTAAGATCATAGAATTTACATAGAATTTACAGTGCAGAAGGAGGCCATTCGGCCCATCGAGTCTGCACCGGCACTTGGAAAGAGCACCCTACCCAAGGTCAACTCCGCCACCCTATCCCCATAACCCAGTAACCCCACCCAACACTAAGGGCAATTTTGGACACTAAGGGCAATTTATCATGGCCAATCCACCTAACCTGCACATCTTTGGACTGTGGGAGGAAACCGGAGCACCCGGAGGAAACCCACGCACACACGGGGAGGATGTGCAGACTCCGCACAGACAATGACCCAAGCCGGAATTGAACCTGGGACCCTGGAGCTGTGAAGCAATTGTGCTATCCACAAGGCTACCGTGCTGCCCCACGTGAGCACTTCTCACAACCCAAGTGGATTCAATGGGTGGGCGGGCCATTGAGCACGTGGGAGTAATTGCCTAGCATCCCAATCAGACCGTGATGCCTGGACACTGTGCCTGAACACTGCGGGAGGCAACCCCACCCACACAGCAGCCTACACCCTAACACCCAGGGGATGGGACACAGTTCCGGGGGACATGTCCACAGCCGGAGGGTGAGTGAGTGCCAAGTTCAGGCAGCCAGCGCCCGGTCCGGTTGACGTTGTGAGTGGGTGTCTGGGTTACGGGGTCTGGGGCCCGATGAGGGGTGACCACTGCAGTTGCATGTGCATGGGGACGGTGTTCCGGGTAGGGGGGGATCAGTGAGGGAATGGAGGGTCCCAGGGTGGGAGCCACCGCTGTTTGTCAGTCTCACACCCTCTCCCAATGCCTTACAGATATTGAACGCTATGGCAGGGATGTTGGAAGCAGTGGTTGCCGTCGTGTTATGGGCCAGGGTTTAGAAAAACTCCAAAGTATATCATGGAGTTCACCTGACCTACAACTGTTTATTTATTTTGGTTTCAAGGGCCTACCTTTCAGGTGTTATTCAACAGAGGCCTTAAGCACTTTAATCAAAAACAAAGTTTATTCTACGAATTTAGTTAACATTTTTATAAACACACTTAGTGAGCATTTTTATCAACTACAAACATAAATACCCCACACAGCTACAGTACTCTATATGTAACCCTTAATAAATTCCCCCTTAAGCTGTTCCAATTTGATAACAAGATCCCATAAACCAGAAAACCCTTTTCAATAGTGTGGCCCAGCACACAGCATTCAAGACCTGGTATAGGTACTTCTTGTTTCCTGTCCAAAACATCAGGTTTGAATTCCTTCCAGGGAGCAGTTATTTCTTTTCAAGTTATCACGTTAGCTAGAAACAGCTTTTAAAATGCAGTGAGGCAAGACAAGACTTCTCTGTCTGAATCTAGTAACCAAATGTGAAAACGAAAGCAAAACTCAGAGCCACACAACAGCTCCCAGCTCAAAAACGAAAGTAAACCCCAAAGCCACAGCCCAGCTCCACCCACACAATGGCATTACTGAAGCCATGTGCTAAGACAAAACATTTCTTGAAGGGACACTTCCACGACACCTCCCCCCAAGAAAAAAAAACCCCATCAACTTCAAAGAGGGTTCATTTTTCACCTTTTCACTTTCCTTTAAGAACAATTGACAATAAATATATATATTTTAAACAAAAACAAAACAGGCAAACATTGTTATTTTTTAAATAAATGTTTTATTAAAGTTTTACCGATGAGCGTTTTTACATAACAAAAATAGAAATACAGATAATAATAAAAAATAACAATCAACATATCCCGAAGCTTACAGTGAAACTACTTACACAACAGAATTTTTTTTTTAAAAACAGAACAGGGTGGGTTTTGTCTCCATGCCCAACTCACATTCTATCAACAGTACCCCCACCTGAACCTCCCACCCCAGGATGCTGCTGCTGACACTTACGGCTCTCCTAGAAAGTCAAGGAAAGGTTGCCACCGCCGGGAGAAACACATCACGGACCCTCTCAAGGCGAACTTTATTCGCTCCAGGCTGAGGAACCCCGCCATATCGCTAACCCAGGTCTCCATACCCGGGTCCCTCCACATTAGCAAGATCCGTCTCCGGGCTACCAGGGTGGCAAAGGCCAGTACCTCGGCCTCTTTCGCTTCCTGCACTCCTGGATCCTCTGACAGAATGGCAGCGGAGCCGTAACAAGTGCCCCTAGTGCCTCTACACGACGCCGCCTCCAACCGCCCCCTCCTCCATCATCCATTTCCTGATCATGGCCACATTGGCTGCCCAGTAATAACTGCAGAAGTTCGGCAGAGCCAGTCCCCCCCCCCCCCCCCCCCCCCGGCGCAACCGACTATGCTCCAAGAATACCCTTTTGACTCGCGGGGTTTATTCGCCCACACAAATCCCGTAACAATCCTATTCACCCGCTTAAAGAAGGACTTGGGGATGAAAATGGGGAGGCACTGACATACAAAGAGGAACCTGGGGAGAACCGTCATCTTCACAGTCTGCACCCGTCCCGCCAGGGAAAGCAGGAGCATATCCCACCTTTTAAACTCTCCCTCCATCTGCTCCACAAGCCAGGTTAAGTTGAGCCTGTGCAGGGCATCCCAGTTCCTGGCCACTTGTATCCCCAAGTTCCGAAAACTCCTCTCCACTATCCTGAGCGGGAGCTCCCTCAGTCTCTCGTCCTGGCCCCAACAATGGACTATGAACAGCTCACTCTTCCCCACGTTCAACTTATACCCCGAGAACCTCCTGAAGTCCCCCAGGATCCGCATGACCTCCCCATCCCCTCTAACAGGTCCGAAATATACAACAGCAGGTCATCCGCGTAGAAGGAGACCCGGTGTTCCTCCCCTCCGCGCACTAGTCCTCTCCAATCCCCCAAAGTCCTGAGCGCAATGGCCAACGGCTCAATTGCCAGGGCAAACAGCAACGGGGACAGGGGACACCCCTGTGTCGTCCCCCGATGCAGCCTGAAATATTCTGACCTTAGCCGGTTTGTGGACACACTCGCTACAGGGGCCTGATACAGCAGCTTGACCCACCCTATAAATCCCTCCCCAAATCCAATCCTGCCTAGCGCCTTCCACTCCACCCTGTCAAAGGCCTTCTCAGCGTCCATCGCAGCCACCATCTCCACCTCCCCCCTCCGAGGCATCACAGGCAAACATTGTTAATAATACAGCCCACTTTACTTATTCTTCCACCACCAAACCTACATCTCTTCATCACATTCATGACAAAGCATCGGCTATCACGTTTTCCTGTCCTGCCACATGTATAATTTTTAAATATAACATTGAAACAGTCTGGCATTTTTATTCCTGAATCGCTACAAAAACGTCAATGGATTATGATCAGTATATATAATTGTTTCAGACGAATTGCTGGAACATAAATGTGTAAATGTAAAGCCAGCACCAAGCTCAAAGTCTCCTTTTCAATCGTTGAATATTTGCTCTGGTGATCATTCAATTTCTTGGAAAAATATCCAATAGGCCACTCTATTCCTTCGTCGTCTTCTTGCAAGAGCACATCATCTACGCCCACATCACTCGCATTGACAGCCACTTTGAATGGTTTTGTGTAATTTAGGGTGACAAACACAGGAGCAGTGGTTAACACAGCCTTCAGGCCATCAAATGCCTGTTGACACTCTGCTGTCCACTGAAATTTGCTACGTTTCTTCAGCAAGTCCGTCAGTGGAGCAACCACGCTGCTAAAATTCGGCACAAATTTTCGGTAAAATCCACTCATGCCAAGAAATCGCATTATTTCCCTTTGTGTCGAAGGTATTGGAAACTCCCAAATAACTTTTGTTTTCACATCCCGTGGGACCATTCGACCCTGTCCGATTGAATGGCCAAGGAAAGTGACTTGGGATTTTCCAAATCAACCTTTGGCTAGGTTTACCACCAAACCCGCCTCCTGAAGTCGATTGAATAACTCCATCAGATGCTTCAAATGTTCTATCCATGTCTGACTAAAAATCACCAGATCGTCGATGTATACCACACAATTGGATAATCCTGAAACGACTTTGTTAGTTAATCGTTGAAATGTGGCTGGGGTGTTTTTCATGCCAAATGGCATAACTTTGAATTGGTATGTACCATCTGGAGTCACAAAAGCTGAAATCTCCTTCGCCCTTTCGGATAAAGATACCTGCCAGTAACCTTTAAGTAAATCCAGTTTGGAAATAAAAGCTGATTGTCCTACCTTCTCAATGCAGTCCTCCAAGCGTGGGATAGGTTAAGAGTCTGTCCTTGCAACTGCATTAATCTTTCTATAGTCCACACTATACGTTGGGTACCTCACCTTTCCTTACCATTTCTCCCTTTTGCTTCCCCCTTCCCCCCCCCCCCCACATCTACATCTGTCACAGTTTACCCCCTGATGTTAGTTTCTCCGCTGTTTGGCCTTTCACACCTTTTGTTCTCTCTGGGGACTGCCATTAGCACTCTTTCCCCATAGTTTCTGTGGCTATTAGCACCCCGTTTCCCTGGGTTTCTGTGGCTATGACTCATCTTTCATTCTCATTCCACAGTATAAATATTTCACACTTTCTCTGTCTTACAGTAAGAAGTCTTACAACACCAGGTTAAAGTCCAACAGGTTTGTTTCGAATCACTAGCTTTCGGAGCACAGCTCCTTCCTCAGTGAATGAAGAGGTGGGTTCCAGAAACATGTATCCTGAAGAGGTGGAACCCACCTCTTCATTCACCTGAGGAAGGAGCTGTGCTGCGAAAGCTAGTGATTCAAAACAAACCTGTTGGACTTTAACCTGGTGTTGTAAGGCTTCTTACTGTGCTCACCCCAGTCCAACACCGGCATCTCCACATCTCTGTCTTATAGCTTTGACAAAGGTCACCTGGACTCGAAACGTTAGCTCTTTTCTCTCCCTACAGATGCTGCCAGACCTGCTGAGATTTTCCAGCATTTTCTCTTTGGTTTCAGATTCCAGCATCCATAATAATTTGCTTTTATCGTTGGGTACCATCCGGTTTCGGTACCACTACTATGGGTGAGCTCCATTGGCTGCAACCCACTTCATTTATGCCATTTTTAAGCATGCTTTCAATTTCTTTTTTAACCTGTGCCAATTTTAAAGGGTTAAGTCTATATGGATGTTGTTTAATTGGAACAGCATTTCCCACATCTACATCATATATAGCCATTTTAGTACTTTCCAACTTATCTCCACAAACTTGCCCATGTGATATTAATAACTCTTTCAGTTCAGTTCATTTTTCCTCTGGAAGGTAATTCAACAATTTATCCCAATTTTTAAGAGCATCCTCATTATCTAATTTAATTTGAAGAATGTCAAATTCAGAGTCATCTGGATTTGATTCTTCACTTTGAGTTAGAATCACTAAAACCTCCTCATTTCGCTCTACTTCCCTTTCAAAGTACCTTTTAAGCATATTCACATGACACATGGCGGTCTTACCACATAATTCACCTCACTTAATTACCTTTCAATCTGATAAGGTCCACAAAACCTTGCTTTTAAAGGTTCATCTACCACTGGTAACAATACTAAAACTTTATCTCCACTGGCAAAACTATTAACTTTTGCTTTCTTGTCGGCTACCTGTTTCACATGCTGTGCAACCTTCAAATGTTGTCTAGCCAGTTCAGCTGCTCTATTTAATCGTTCCCTAAGATTTGACACGTAATCCAATAATGTAATTTCAGACTGCTCACTCACCAATTTCTCCTTAATCAATTTAAGTGGGCCTCTTACCTCATGACCAAAAATTAGTTCAAAAGGACTGAATTTGGGTGACTCATGAGGTGCATCCCAAATTGCAAACAGTACGAATGGAATTCCTTTATTCCAATCCTCTGTATAATCTTGGCAATAAACACTCAATATTGTCTTTAACATCTGATGCCACCGTTCTAACACTCCCTGCGATTCTGGACGGTACGCCTTTGATTTAAATTATTTTACTCCTAAGCTATCCATAACTTCCTTGAATAACCTTGAGGTAAATTTTGATTCTTGATCAGATTGTATTTCTGTGGGTAGTCCATATATAGTAAAGAATTTAAGTAACGCCTCCACAATTTTTTAGCTGTAATATTGCGTATTGGAATGGCCTCTGGAAACCTAGTAGGCACATCCATTATAGCCAAAAGATATTGATTCCCAATTTTCGTTTTAGGAAGCGGTCCTACGCAATCATTTAAGACCCTTGTAAAAGGTTCCTCAAATGCTGGAATGGGTATTAAGGGCATTGGTTTTATCACCGCTTGAGGCTTCCCTATCACTTGACATGTCTGACATGATCGACAAAATTTAACTACATCATTATGTAGTCCAGGCCAATAAAAATGTCTTGTATTTTAGCTTGAGTTTTCCTTACTCCCAAATGACCTCCCACTGGTACCTCATGTGCTACTCGCAACACCTGCTTTCTATACCCTACCAGCAATACTACTTAATGAACTTCTGCCCACTTTTCATCCGCCTGCATATGTAAAGGTCTCCGTTTTCTCATTAAGACACCATTTCTAAGGTAATAACATTCTGGTATACACTCAGGTTCCTCTTCAAGGTTCCTCTTCAGTGTATGCTTTCTGATACATCCTTTTTATTTCTACATCTTTCTGTTGTAACTCCGCCAATTTTCCTGAACTAAAAATATCCACCTCATCATCCACCTGTTCTTGTTATTTTCCAACCATCTGATCAAAAATAGTATCTGATAATTGAACTTCAGCTTTATCTTCACTCTTTGATTTCTCCTCTTGTCTTAACCTGTGACTTTGTGACCTTGTTACTACACAATCCGGAAAAATCCCAGAATATTCCTCCTTCAACAATTCAGTTGTTTGATTTTCCACTGGCTTATTATTACCCAAGATAAACTGTATTCCTGGACAAGATAATTTCTCTATTACTCCTACTACCACTTCACCACTCTTCACTGGACTTTCCAACCTTACCTTACCTTATATAATGGAACACTACTCTTCTCACTCTGAATTCCACATATTATCACCTTTTCTGACAATATTCCTCCCAAACGACATAACTCCTCACCTCTTACCATCAAACATTGGTACCATCCCGTATCTCTTAAAATTCTGACTTCTTTACCTATTCCTCCTGGTACACACGAGCAAACTTTACCCACACAAATAAATTCTTTAAAGAGATCTGGCACCTTCTTATCAATCACCTCTTGATCAGGCTGTACAATCTTTTGCACCTTTGTTGCTTCAACTGGGCTTTCCTTTACCACTTTAACAAACACCACTGGCTTATCCTGTTTTACCATATCAGCCTTCCCAGTCCTTTTCCTCAACCCCCAACACTGTGACTTTACATAGCCTAGTTTATTACAGTAAAAACATCGGAAACTCTTCATTTCTCTTCCATCGTCCTAGATTTCTTTTTTAATCTGAGGTACACTCTCCTTATTATCTCACATCAGATCCCCTTTACCTTTACCACTTGAGTATTTTTCATTTCCCCAGTTTCTATCCCTCACCGGCTGAAACTCATGTTGGAAACCAAACTTTGATTTATGAACTAATTCATAATCATCTGCCATTTCTGCTGCTAATCTAGCAGTTTTAACCCTCTGCTCTTCCACATGAGTTCTCACTGCATAGGAATTGCATTTTCAAACTCCTTCACAATTATCATTTCTCTAAGAGCTTCATACGTTTGGTCTATTTTCAAAGCCCTTATCCACCTAACAAAATTACTCTGTTTGATCCTTTCAAACACGATGTATGTTTGACCAGGTTCTTTCCTTAAATTTCTAAACCTTTGTTTGTAGGCTTCATGCACTAGTTCATATGCACCTAACATGGATTTTTTGACCTCCTCATACATCCCAGATACCTCCTCTGATAGTGATGCAAACACTTCACTCGCTCTACTACCAACATTATTTGAATCAGTAATACCCACATGTCCTCTGGCCATTTCATTTATTTAGCTACCTTCTCAAATAAAAATAAAAAGGCTTCTACATCCTTCTCATCAATCCTTGGACATATTTAAATAGATCCCCACCAAGCTTTCGACTATGTCGCTCTTTCTCACTATCCTCATCACTATCTTCAAACTGCACGTTTCTCTTTACATCCGCCAATTTTAACTGACTGTCACGTTTCATGACCATTTTCTGAAGTTCAAGGTCTCTCTCTTTTTCTTTTTCCCTGATCTGTACCTCCCTTTCTCTCCTTTTTTGTTCTGCTCGGGCTATTCTTTCTTTTTCTCTCATTTCGAATTCAAGCTGCTTAAATTCTTTTTCATGTTCAAGCTGCTTGATCTGTAATTGAATTCTTGCCATTTCCAATGATTCTGACTGTGTCTCAGACAATTTTAAATGATGAGCTACCACCACAATTACCTCTTCAGGCAATGTTAACTGCAAAGTGTTTGCCAAATCTAAAAGCCTTTTTTTAGTCTCTGTTTGTAAGGTACTTTGTGTGACCTTCTCCACCCCCAAATATGTCTGAGTCTCTGAAAGAGCCATTGTCCACAACAGACTCCCTACTTAAACTGGAATATACCACCTGAAAACCAAACACAAATATGCTCACCCCTCACTGTCTTTAAGTTCACTAAGCCAACCCAATCACAAAATATAGACTTTTATCCCGGACGAGCCCCAATTTATTATCGGCTAGGATTTAGAAAAACTCCAAAGTATATCATGAAGTTCACCTGAACTACAATGTTTATTAATTTTGGTTACGAGGAGCACAAGGGCCTGTCTTTCAGGTGTTATTCAACAAAGGCCTTAAGCACTTTTAATCAAAAACAAAGTTTATTCTACGAATTTAGTTAACATTTTTATAAACACACACAGTAAGCATTTTTATCAACTACAAACGTAAATACCCCACACAGCTACAGTACTCTTATGTATAACCCTTAATAAATTCCCCCCTTTAAGCTGTTCCAATTTGATAACACGATCCCATAAACCTGCTCTAAGTCTCCACCACCTCCCTACATCTGGCACAGAGGACTGCTGTGCCAGGCTGTCCTCCACAGTCTGGCACAGAAGTGGGGCGACGTACTGGAGGATAATGATGAAGAACATGTGGCCACCCACAAGGAGGGCGAGGATGATGAGAAGGTGCCAGACCAGCAGGGCTGGAAGACGAGGCCAGGGAGGAACCTCAGGTCTAACTGGCGGCTGCAGTTCAGGTGGCAGCGGTGAGAGTCCTGCAAGCCCAGAAGGCCAGGGAGGCCCTCATACTCGCCTGAATCACTCAGGATGTGGCCGGTCCGTCATCACAAACTTACCCACCCACCGCACCATTGCCCACCCTCCCAGGGTATGTATCACATCACTCCAGGGTGCTGGGACTGTGTCAGCGGGTCACCATCGAGAGCAGGAGGGTGGATGATAACCCGCAGAGAGCTGGGTGCTGGTGCTCCACAATCTATGCCACAATCTGACCCCTGCCTGTCAGCTGAGTGCTCGCTCTCACCCATCACCTGCACGCGGTGATGCATTGTGGAAGAAAGTGACAGAGGCTTTCTACTGGTTGTGCACAAGGGTGTTTATTGTCCAATATAGGTCTCCACTCTCCCGATGGTGCCGCACCGCCCCCCCTAACCTTCGCACACACCCTCCCTACCTCTTCCCCCCCTCCCTCGGTGCCCTCAGTGATCTTCGATGTGCCTGGCCCTCCTAGCTCTACTTCTATGTCTAGGTGTCTCCAGGCTGCACATCTGAGGTGGAGGCAGCCAGCTGCTTACCTTGTCTCATGGCCTTTGAAGCCCCTGGTGGGCGGGCTTTGGGGGCTCTGGGGCCAGAGAGCCCCAGCTCACTGGTCAACGGCACAGGCACAGCCCTGCTGCCTTGTCCCGTGCGCTGACCCCGAGACGCGGCCTCAGCAGAGGGGTGGAACTTGGAGGAGCTGGTGGCCACCATTGCCGCCCCATGGGACGGGTCTGGGTTGGCACTCAGCGCCCCCTTCGCCCGCTCGGTGCCCATAGGGCCCTGGGGTCCACCTTGGGGCAAGGGGCAGCTAGTTAGAGCCCTGGCTGCCCCTGCATCATCTACCTGGCAGTTCCCCTTGGTCTGCACCATTGTGTCAACGCCCTCGGCGATGTTCCTCAGTAACTGGGACATGCTCTGCAGTACCTCGGCAATGCCCACCTGCGACTGGGACAAACTCCACAGGGCCTCTTCCCGTCACGATAAATGTAAATAAAATGTTCTCTTTGTAACTATGTAATACCAGTGTTTTTCAAACTTTTATCCCCGGAACCACTTTTGCCAATTGGTTGACCTTCAGGACGCACCTGATGGCCGACACAGACACGACAGACTGAAGGGCCCCTTTATGTGAAACTCTCACACTATGAAAATAGAAAGATATTCAAAGTGCAGAGGATAGCTACGAGGTTTATGTCAATGTTTGAATTATGGAAAAAGACAGGATTTGCATTTTGCTAGCACCTTCACAACTACATGAGTACAAAGTAGCTTCATTGTTGTAATGTCAGTTTATTCACAGCAAACTCCCACAAACAGCAATGTGATAAGGACCAGATCGTCTGTTTTTGTGATGTTGATTGAGGGATAAATGTTAGTTGGGACATTAGGGATAATTCCCTGCTTTTATTCAATATGGACCCATGGAATTTTTACATCCACATGAGAGGCAGAGTCTCAATGTAACATGGTAACTAAAAAAAACACATCTCTAACAGGACAGCATCCCTGCAGTACTACACTGGTGTGTTAGCCTAGATGTAGAGGTGACCCCACAACCGTCTGTCTGATGTAGAGACGAGCGCGTTACCAACTGAGCCACGCCTAACAGAAAGAAAACACTACAGAACTTCAGGCTTAATAGCCCTCAATCTTAAAGATAATCTTGCAGGATAAGATGAAGTATACTAATAAATGTTCGTGGAAGATGAATCGACAACATTACTGTAAATGAAACTGTGAGAGTTAGACAAAGGGATACAGGTTTAAACTCGCGAATGCCACTTTTAAGATTGATATTTCCACTCACGATGCAAGATATTTGTGGGGGGTTGGTGAGGGGTGTGTGCAGACAAAGGCAGTGAGTTTTCATAAAGTTTGAAGGATTTTCCTTTGGCAGCTGTTGTGAAAGAATCCGAATTTAATTGTTCTGTTCCAGGTTTAATCTGGTAAATGTAGCAAAGCTTGCTACGGGTGAGAAATAAAAAGATGTTTTTTTACAACCCCTATTCCCCATCAACATACATTAAATGGATGCGTAGTCTCCAACCTGGTGCTTGCCTTCCCAAAAGCTCCTTCCAACGGGAGAACCTAGTAAGAGAGAGAGAGAGAGTATATGTGGAGGGCTTGCAGGGTGGGGGTCTGTACTAGGGCTTGCAGGGTGGGGGTCTGTGCTAGGGCTCGCAGGGTTGGGGTCTGTACTAGGGCTTGCAGGGTGGGGGTCTGTACTAGGGCTTGCAGGGTGGGGGTCTGTGCTAGGGCTCGCAGGGTGGGGGTCTGTGCTAGGGCTTGCAGGGTGGGGGTCTGCGCTAGGGCATGCAGGGTGGGGGTCTGTGCTAGGGCTTGCAGGGTGGGGGTCTGTGCTAGGGCTTCAGGGTGGGGGTCTGTGCTAGGGCTCGCAGGGTTGGGGTCTGTACTAGGGCTTGCAGGGTGGGGGTCTGTGCTAGAGCTTGCAGGGTGGGGGTCTGTGCTAGGGCTCGCAGGGTTGGGGTCTGTACTAGGGCTTGCAGGGTGGGGGTCTGTGCTAGAGCTCGCAGGGTTGGGGTCTGTACTAGGGCTTGCAGGGTGGGGGTCTGTGCTCGGGCTTGCAGGGTGGGGGTCTGTGCTAGGGCTCGCAGGGTTGGGGTCTGTACTAGGGCTTGCAGGGTTGGGGTCTGTACTAGGGCTTGCAGGGTGGGGGCCTGTGCTAGAGCTTGCAGGGTGGGGGTCTGTGCTAGGGCTCGCAGGGTGGGGGTCTGTGCTAGGGCTTGCAGGGTGGGGGTCTGTGCTAGAGCTTGCAGGGTGGGGGTCTGTGCTAGGGCTCGCAGGGTTGGGGTCTGTACTAGGGCTTGCAGGGTGGGGGTCTGTGCGAGGCCTTGCAGGGTGGGGGTCTGTGCTAGGGCTTGCAGGGTGGGGGTCTGTGCTAGGGCTTGCAGGGTGGGGGTCTGTGCTAGGGCTTGCAGGGTGGGGGTCTGTACTAGGGCTTGCAGGGTGGGGGTCTGTGCTAGGGCTTGCAGGGTGGGGGTCTGTGCTAGGGCTCGCAGGGTTGGGGTCTGTACTAGGGCTTCAGGGTGGGGGTCTGTGCTAGGGCTTGCAGGGTGAGGGTCTGTGCTAGGGCTTCAGGGTGGGGGACTGTGCTAGGGCTTGCAGGGTGGGGGACTGTGCTAGGGCTTCAGGGTGGGGGTCTGTGCTAGAGCTTGCAGGGTGGGGGACTGTGCTAGAGCTTGCAGGGTGGGGGACTGTGCTAGAGCTTGCAGGGTGGGGGACTGTGCTCAGGCTTGCAGGGTGGGGGTCTGTGCTCGGGCTTGCAGGGTGGGGGTCTGTGCTAGGGCTTGCAGGGTGGGGTCCTGTGCTAGGATTTGCAGGGTGGGGTCTGTGCTAGGGCTTGCAGGGTGGGGTCTGTGCTAGGATTTGCAGGGTGGGGGTCTGTGCTAGGGCTTGCAGGGTGAGGGTCTGTGCGAGGCCTTGCAGGGTGGGGTTCTGTGCTAGGGCTTGCAGGGTGGGGGTCTGTGCTAGAGCTTGAAGGGTGGGGGTCTGTGCTAGGGCTTGCAGGGTGGAGGTCTGTGCTAGGGCTCGCAGGGTTGGGGTCTGTGCTAGGGCTTGCAGGGTGGGTGTCTGTGCTAGGGCTTGCAGGGTGGGGGTCTGTGCTAGGGCTTGCAGGGTGGGGGTCTGTGCTAGGGCTTGCAGGGTGAGGGTCTGTGCTAGGGCTTGCACGGTGGGAGTCTGTGCTAGGGCTTGCAGGGTGGGGGTCTGTGCTAGGGCTTGCAGGGTGGGGGTCTGTACTAGGGCTTGCAGGGTGGGGGTCTGTGCTAGGGCTTGCAGGGTGGGGGTCTGTGCTAGGGCTTGCAGGGTGGGGGTCTGTGCTAGGGCTTGCAGGGTGGGGTCTGTGCTAGGGCTTGCACGGTGGGAGTCTGTGCTAGGGCTTGCAGGGTTGGGGTCTGTGCCAGGGCTTGTAGGGTGAGGGTCTGTGCTAGGGCTTGCAGGGTGGGGGTCTGTGCTAGAGCTTGCAGGGTGGGGGTCTGTGCTAGGGCTTGCAGGGTGGGGGACTGTGCTCGGGCTTGCAGGGTGGGGGTCTGTGCTAGGGCTTGCAGGGTGGGGGTCTGTACTAGGGCTTGCAGGGTGGGGGTCTGTGCAAGGGCTTGCAGGGGGGGTCTGTGCTAGGGCTTGCAGGGTGGGGGTCTGTGCTAGGGCTTGCAGGGTGGGGTCTGTGCTAGGGTTCGCAGGGTTGGGGTCTGTGCTAGGGCTTGCAGGGTGGGGTCTGTGCTAGGGCTTGCAGGGTGGGGGACTGTGCTCGGGCTTCAGGGTGGGAGTCTGTGCTAGGGTTTGTAGGGTGGGGTTGTGCAAGGGCTAGCAGGGTGGGGGTCTGTGCTAGGGCTTGCAGGGTGGGGGTCTGTGCTAGGGCTTGCAGGGTGAGGGTCTGTGCGAGGCCTTGCAGGGTGGGGGTCTGTGCTAGGGCTTGCAGGGTGGGGGTCTGTGCTAGGGCTTGCAGGGTGGGGGTCTGTGCGAGGCCTTGCAGGGTGGGGGTCTGCGCTAGGGCTTGCAGGGTGGGGGTCTGTGCTAGGGCTTGCTGGGTGGGGGTCTGTACTAGGGCTTGCAGGGTGGGGGTCTGTGCTAGGGCTTGCAGGGTGGTGGTCTGTACTAGGGCTTGCAGGGTGGGGGTCTGTGCTAGGGCTTGCAGGGTGAGGGTCTGTGCTGGGGCTTGCAGGGTGGGGGTCTGTGCTAGGGCTTGCAGGGTGGGGGTCTGTGCTAGGCCTTGCAGGGTGGAGGTCTGTACTAGGGCTTGCAGGGAGGGGGTCTGTGCTAGGGCTTGCAGGGTGAGGGTCTGTGCTAGGGCTTGCAGGGAGGGGGTCTGTGCTAGGGCTTGCAGAGTGAGGGTCTGTGCTAGGGCTTGCAGGGTGGGGGTCTGTGCTAGGGCTTGCAGGGTGGTGGTCTGTACTAGGGCTTGCAGGGTGGGGGTCTGTGCTAGGGCTTGCAGGGTGGTGGTCTGTACTAGGGCTTGCAGGGAGCGGGTCTGTGCTAGGGCTTGCAGGGTGGGGGTCTGTGCTGGGGCTTGCAGGGTGGGGGTCTGTGCTAGGCCTTGCAGGGTGAGGGTCTGTGCTAGGGCTTGCAGGGAGGGGGTCTGTGCTAGGGCTTGCAGGGTGAGGGTCTGTGCTAGGGCTTGCAGGGTGGGGGTCTGTGCTAGGGCTTGCAGGGTGGTGGTCTGTACTAGGGCTTGCAGGGTGGGGGTCTGTGCTAGGGCTTGCAGGGTGGTGGTCTGTACTAGGGCTTGCAGGGAGCGGGTCTGTGCTAGGGCTTGCAGGGTGGGGGTCTGTGCTGGGGCTTGCAGGGTGGGGGTCTGTGCTAGGCCTTGCAGGGTGGAGGTCTGTGCTAGGGCTTGCAGGGTGGGGGTCTGTGCTAGGGCTTGCAGGGTGGGGATCTGTGCTAGGGCTTGCAGGGTGGGGGTCTGTGCTAGGGTTTGCAGGGTGGGGGTCTGTGCTAGGGCTTGCAGGGTGGGGTCTGTGCTAGGGCTTGCAGGGTGGGGGTCTGTACAAGAGCTTGCAGTGTGGGGGTCTGTGCTAGGGCTTGCAGGGTGAGGGTCTGTGCGAGGCCTTGCAGGGTGGGGGTCTGTGCTAGGGCTTGCAGGGTGGGGGTCTGTGCTAGGGCTTGCAGGGTGGGGGTCTGTGCTAGGGCTTGTAGGTGCTAGCTTCTCTACAGAAATAGGGACTGAGTCTCTTGCTTGGAGATCCTGAAAAGCTACTCAATTTAAAGTTAGCTGATTGAAAGTCTTCAGTTCAGTGAAGAATTGGATTGATTGATGATGACCAGATGTCCTTTTACTCGGCTACAGTCTTGTCCATGTTAATAATAACAGTAGACTTTATTGTCACAAGTAGGCTTACATTAGGCCCACATTTTCCTTAGCTCTGTACTTGCTGAAAAGAATCTTTCAATTTCAGCACCTTTCTGATGATAGGTCAATACTGCAGCAAACCTAGAGGGGGATAGAAATACAGGGGTGAAATTAAGTTGTAATTTTAAAAAGCAAAGTTAGGACATGAAAATATATTGGCAAGTTTTTTATATGTTATTTTATAATCTTTATTGTCACAAGTAGGTTTACATTAACACTGCAATGAAGTTACTGTGAAAAGCCCCTAGTCGCCACATTCCGGAGCCTGTTCGGGTACACTGAGGGAGAATTCAGAATGTCCAAATTACCTATCAGCACGTCTTTCAGGACTGGTGGGAGGAAACCGGAGCACCCGGAGGAAACCACGCAGACACGGGAGAACGTGCAGACTCCACACAGACAGTGACCCAGCCGGGAATCGAATCTGGGACCCTGGCGCTGTGAAGCCATAGTGCTAACCACTGTGCTACCGTGCTGTATTGGTTCCAAATTACAGCTAACTGTCCGGCTTGCTGTGGAGATGTCTGTCAGATTGCCAGTCCACTCTGCTTCTCACTCCTGGGCTATGCATTCTCTCTTATCTCCCCTCACAAAAGTCATTTTTTGACATTCTTTCTGTTTTCCATCTTGCTGGTCTTACCCAGTCATTAATTTCAGGGTGCACTGTGACCCTTTTTACATCTGCCCGCGACCCACCCACATGTCGCGACCCCCACTTTGAAAAAGCCTGGTGTATACCGCTGTAAATAAGGAAACGTGATTATGAAGACGATGGTCACGCATACAGTGATAACCTGGGATATATGTGTTGTGGGTTGTTGTTCTTGTACTTTTTTTGGTATTTTATCAATTTATGTGTTGTGCAAATTTTGATATTAAATGTTAAAATTCCAATAAAAATACTTTAAAAAAAAAATTGGATCCATGTCCATTGGTGGCCATATTCGTCAGATTCTCCGGTGGTACAGTCTGGGGCGAAGGCAGATGTCCTCGTCTTTGCTCATTGGTAGCCCAAAGGTGAATTCTGCTTGGGTGGAGGTCTCCTACTCCACCTCGTGCCTCAGCTTGGTTGGATGACCTCATCTCGTTTCTACATTTGGAGAAGGTCAAATATACCATTACGGAACCGATGGAGAGTTTCTAACTAAGTTGGCAATCATTTATTTCCCCTTTTAAGTAGTAGTCACTGTCAGCTGTTAGGGGGTTTAGTTTAGTTGCTGTGTTTAAGCTAATGTGTGTTTCTCTCTTCTATTGTGTATTTATGTTTGATTGTTTCGGATGGTTTGTTTAATATGAAATATTTTTTAATAAACATATTTTCAAAAGGTCAAAGGCAGCAGGTGCATGGGAACACCACCATCTTCAAGTCCTCCTCCAAGCCACACATCATCCTGACTTGGAATATATTGCCATTCCTTGCACCCTGGCCTAGTGCAAATGAAGGCCTGGCCAAATTTCACTCTGGCCTCAGGTTGACAACTTTGCACAGCCTGTAGAGTGGGGATCTACTTGACTTTCTCCACCACATTCCCAGTCACAGGAGCTTTCCCCTCTCCTGACCTTCCATGCTTCCCTGCCTATCTACTGAACTAATACAGTTACACATCCTCTGGACCCATCTTTTGTTTCATTACTTGTCCCCCTTTAGCTTCGCACCATTTCATGGCAGGAATTGGTAAAAGTTTAATTTCTCCTGTTTCCTGCCTCCTTGTTTATTTTGCCAGGCACTTTTCCTAGAATGTTATTATCTATGGGAAGGCTGCAATAACTCTTAAAGGCTAATTACATTATCCGTCTACACACTCACTTAGGTTTAGGTATCTGCATTCCTTGACATATTTCCAAAAGCCTTTAACAGCCCGTTAAAAGGCTGTTGACACATTTCTTCCAGCTATCCTCTGATGAAGTGCCAACATCAAACCCTATATGGGCTGGAATTGGTTGCATTTACTATAATGAGGCTGGCCAAGAGGGGGTGAAGAGGCAACCATCCAACTGTATTGGACTCTGACCCAAACAGCAATACAATACAGATCCAGTGATAATTAAATATAGCAGCCCCAAATTGAACCTTTGTATAGATGCCCCTGCCAGGCACGTGCCGTTCCGATTGACCACAAAAGTCCAGTGGAGTCAGTCTTCCTGCAGAGCCCAGATCATAGCACAGATCATAACAACTGACCCTACCATCATCAAGAGAGGCAGGGAAATAATTAGAACAAATGTTTATTCCTGTTTTACTAACATTCATGAAGTATCCTCTATGGTGTTAGCCTGTCGATTATTTTAATGTCTGATCCAATTTTTATTCCCAACATTTGTTATGGTTAGGCAGCTTCACTTAGTCAAGTGCTAATGTTGGAATTGTCAAATTCCTCTGGTTCTTACTGATAATGATTTAAGTGCCGGTTCACAAATTCCTCTTAGAACATTCACTCTCACCCAGTGTCGCCCACAGCAGATAAAGCTAATCACAGAACACTGCCGCATCCCATCTGAGAGATGCACTGACACTGGGAATGTCAGGCTTCTGAGTCCTTTTGACCTTGAGTTCTGCTAGATTGGTCTTCGGACTCTTACTCCTTTTCTTTCTCTAAATGTCCTGTTATTTTCACCATTCTTTAACATGGTACCCATTATTTTCTTTGGACTTTTCTTCTACATTAGTGGTGCCATATAAATGCAATTTGTAGCACGGTAGCGCAGCGGTTAGCACTGTTGCCTCGGATTAGCACGGGTTTGCTTGCGGCCCCGGATCACTGTCTGTGTGGAGTTTCACCCCCACAACCCAAAGATGTGCAGGTAGGTGGATTGGCCATTCTAAATTGCCCCTTAATTGGAAGATAAAATTGTGTACTCTAAATTTAGAAAAATGAATAAATAAATAAATGCAAGTTGTTGTTTTCTACATTTGCCACTTTTCTGAAAACGTTCTTTGCATTGTTTGGTTCCATCACACAAACCCGCCTCCCATCTGTTGGCTCCCGCTGCCTTGGGAAAGAGGGCAGCATAATCAAAGACCCCTCCCACCCAGGTTATTCTCTCTACCAACCTCGACCATCGGCAGAAGATACAAAAGTCTGAGAACATGCACCAACAGATTCAAAACAGCTTCTTCCACACTGTTACCAGACTCCTGAATTGCCCTCTAATGGACTGAACTTATCTTTCTACACATCTTCTCTACCGTTGTAGCACTATACTCCGTATGCTTCACCTGATGTCTATATCTATGTATTTACATTGCGTATTTATCGTATGTCCTGTTTTTCATGCATGGATTGATCTGCCTCGACTGTACGCAGAACAATTTTTACTGTACCTCGGTACACGTGACAATAAATCAAAATCAAAATCTTTCCACACAGCCAGGCTTTGAACATTTCCCAAGACTTTACAGCTTTTTAGCCTCAGCACCATTTAACACTTTTAGATTTAACCATTGCTCCTATATTCTCAGATAGCATGGAGGGAGACTGCATCAAAACTGCTGGGAGTGAGGAGGTGTGAGCTTCTGCTTGGAGTAGGCATCCCCTATTCAAATACAACCTGGAGATTGGTGATCTACCTGACTCTAATCACCATGTTCCCAGCCACAGGCGCTTTCTCCTTTCTGATCTTCCATGCTTCCCTCCCTGTCCATCTGTTGATCATCGTCTGTTACATTTACACATCCTCTGGACTCATCTTTTGTCTCATTGCCTGTCTCATTACTACCCCCTTCTGCTTTGCACCATCTCCCCTTTTGTTATGTAAACACTCCTGCCCCTTTCCCCTGTCACAGACCTGCCTTTGTCCTTTCCCCTTCCCGCCACTCTCATCACCCCACATTTTCCTTAGCTCTGTACTTGCTGAAAAGAATCTTTCAATTTCAGCACCTTTCTGATGATAGGTCAATACTGCAGCAAACCTAGAGGGGGATAGAAATACAGGGGTGAAATTAAGTTGTAATTTTAAAAAGCAGAGTTAGGACATGAAAATATATTGGCAAGTTTTTTATATATTATTTTATAATCTTTATTGTCACAAGTAGGTTTACATTAACACTGCAATGAAGTTACTGTGAAAAGCCCCTAGTCGCCACAGTCTGGAGCCTGTTCGGGTACACAGAGGGAGAATTCACAATGTCCAATTCACCTAACAGCACTTTCGGGACTTGTGGGAGGAAACCAGGGCACCCGGAGGAAACCGTCGAAGACACGGGGAGAACTTGCAGACTCCGCACAGACAGTGACCCAAGCCGGGAATCGAACCTGGGACACTGGAGCTGTGGAGCCATAGTGCTAACCATTATGCTACCGTGCTGCCCTTAGTGATGTCAAATATGTTATTTAAGTATGTAAAAAGCAGGAGGCTAACTAAGGGACAGAGTAGGGCAGATTAGAGACCAAAGAGGTAACATGTGTGAAGGTGGAAAACTTGGATATGTTTCTTTACATCTGCCATTACAAAAGAGGGAATTGATGTATACATCTTAATGAAAGAAGAGGATTATGAAACATTGGATGGGATAAATGAGAGAGAAAATAGTCAGGTGCTTAGCATCTTTGATAAATCAACAGGCCCAAAATAAAGGTATCCCAGGCTACTAAGAGAAGCAAGGGAGGAAAGAGTGGCTCTTACTATCATTTTCCAACCTTCTGTAGCAACAGGCGTGGTGCTGGTGACTGCTGATGTAGTGCCATAGCCTGAAAAGGGAAGATGAAAAAGATGAGTAATTACAGGTAGTCAGCCTAGCCTCAGATTTGGGCAAATTATGGATAAAATTATTAGGACAAAAAGGGATTGTTATTTAGAAAGGTACACGGTGTGGCGGCACAGTGGTGCAGTGGTTAGCATTGCTGCCTGACAGCGCCGAGGACCCGGTTCGATCCCTGCCTCGGGTCACTGTCTGTGTGGAGTTTGCACATTCTCCTTGTGTTTGCGTGGGTCTCACCCCCACAACCCAAAGATGTGCAGCGTAGGTGGATTGGCCATGCTAAATTGCTCCCTAACAAAAAAAAGGCACACATCAGTCAAGGACAGTTAACATGGATTTGTTGATTAAATCTTTTGAGGTGACAAGGAGAGTCAATGAGGGTGTCACAATGGATGTAGTCTATTTGGATTATAGCAAAGCATTTTTAAAATAAATTTTGTGTACCCAATTCACTTTTTCCAATTAAGGGGCAATTTAGCATGGACAATCTACCTACCCTGTACATCTTTGGCTTGTGGGGGGCAAAACCCATGCAGACACAGAGAGAATGTGCAAACTCCACACAGACAGTGACCCAGAGCCGGGATCGAACCTGGGACCTCGGCGCGATAGCAAAACTTTTGACAAGCTCCCTCATAGCAGTGTGATCAAAAATGTAAGAGCCCATGGCATTCAAGAGTGAGTGGCAAGTGGAATCCAAAATTGGCTCAGTGGCAGAAAGCAAAGGATGAGGAATGGTCAATGGTTGCTTTTGAGACTGGAAGCTGTTTGTTGCTTTTTGTGGTATATGTCAATGATTTGGAGTTACATTTAGGTGACAGGGGAGTAAGAATTTTTCAGTTGATGCAAAAATTGTCGTGTTGTTGATAGATAGAAAGCTGTAGATTGCACAATTGTAACCAATGGACTGGTCAGGTAGGTAGAAAAATTACAAATAGAATTCAATCCTGAGGACTGTGAGGTAATGTATTTGGGAAGGGCAATGCAAAGGAATATACAATAAATGGTAGGGTCCTGAGAGTTGGAGAGACAGAGGTATCTTGGAAAGTACATCCACAAATGTCTGAAGGCAGCACATACGTGTAAGCTGGTCAAGAAGGAAACAGGGATACTTTGTTATTTGCTGAAGCTAATAAGATTATAAACCATTGAGATTCTAATAGGGAGGTTTTGCTGGGACTATATAAAACTCTAATCAGGTCACAGCTAGAGTACCACAGTTCTGATCATCACATTATCGAAAGGATATGATCACATTAAAGAGAATACAGGGAGGAGATTTTGCAGGATGTAGTCAGGAATGGAGAAACGTAGACACAGGAAACAGCTGGATAGGCCTGACATTTTTTGTAGGGAACAGAAGAGGCTGAGGGGAGATTTAATTGAAGTGTATAAAATTATGAGGGGACTAGATAAAATTGATAGGAAGGACCTATTTCCCTAAACAAAGAAATCAGTAACTGGGGTCATAAAAAGTAATTGATGGGAGGATTTGGATATGTTTATTGCCACATGTACTGCGGTACAGTGAAAAGTATTGTTCTGCATGCAGCTCAGACAGATCATTCATACATGAAAAGAAAATACACAGGGCAAACATAAAAATACACAATGTACATAAAATACACAATGTAAATACATAGACACAGGCATCGGGTGAAGCATACTCAGTAGAGGAGATGTGTGAAGAGATCAGATCAGTCCATAAGAGAGTCGTTTAGGAGTCTGGTAACAGCGGGGAAGAATCTGTTTTTGAAACTGTTAGTGTGTGTTCTCAGACTTTTGTATCTCCTGCCCGATGGAAGAGGTTGGATGAGTGAGTAAGCCTGGTGGGAGGGGTCTTTGATTTTGCTGCCCGCTTTCCCAAGGCAGTGGGAAGGCACCTATGTCAGACTCCTATTTATCGACTACAGCTCAGCCTTCAACACCATCATTCCTACGAAACTCATCTCCAAACTTCGTGGCCTTGGCCTCGGCTCCTCCCTCTGCGACTGGATCCTGAACTTTCTAACCCACAGGCCACAATCAGTAAAGATAGGCAACAACACCTCCTCCACGATCATCCTCAACACCGGTGCCCCACAAGGCTGTGTCCTCAGCCCCCTACTATACTCCTTCCCCACCTATGACTGTGTGGCCAAATTCCCCATCAACTCGATTTTCAAATTTGCTGATGACACCACAGTAGTGGGTCGGATTTCAAACAATGATGAGACAGAGTACAGGAATGAGATTGAGAATCTGGTGAACTGGTGCGACGACAATAATCTCTCCCTCAATGTCAACAAAACGAAGGAGATTGTCATCGATTTCAGGAAGCGTAGTGGAGAACATGCCCCTGTCTACATCAATGGGAACGAAGTAGAAAGGGTCGAGAGCTTCATGTTCTTTGATGTATAGATCACCAACAGCCTGTCCTGGTCCCCCCATGCCGACACTATAGTTAAGAAAGCCCACCAACACTTCCGGTTGCGGCGATGCACTGCTAAGCCGCACGTTTCGGCAGCTCCCGTTCTAACGGACTTTTGGGCTCTTTTCGGGAGCCCCAACGGAAATTTTTTCAGACCAAACCCAGTGTGGGGTGACGAAGGAAGGTGTCCCCCCGGGTGTGTATGGAAAGGACCAGTGGCAGTGGCCAGATTGTGAAGGATCCTTTGGAGCAGCGGCAGAGAAGAGAAGGAAGAAGCAAGATGGCGGCGGATGGAGCCCAGACGACATGGGGCCCGGACCAGCAGGAATTCCTCCGACGGTGTGTGGAGGAACTAAAGAAGGAGGTGCTGGCGCCGATGTTATTGGCAATCGATGGCCTGAAGGAAACACAAAAGGTCCAGGCGATAGAGCTCCGTGGAATGAAGGCAAAGGCAGCCGAAAATGAGGATGAGATACAGGGCCTGGTGGTAAAAACGGAGACGCATGAGGCGCTACATAAGAGGTGTATCGAAAGGCTGGAAGCCCTGGAGAACAGCTCGAGGAGGAAGAACCTACGGATTCTAGGTCTCCCCGAAGGGACAGAGGGAGCTGACGTTGGGGCTTATGTGAGCACGTTGCTCCATACGCTAATGGGAGCTGAGGCCCCAACGGGCCCCCTGGAGGTGGAAGGAGCTCACCGGGTCCTTGCGAGGAGACCAAAGGCTGGAGAAATACCAAGGGCTATAGTGGTGAGATTTCACCGCTTCACGGACAGAGAGACTGTTTTGAGCTGGGCCAAGAAGGTACGGAGTAGCAGGTGGGAGAATGCCTGAAGTGTATTCAGGACTGGAGTGCGGAGGTGGCGAGAAGGAGGGCGAGCTTCAATCGGGCCAAGGCTTCACGCGAAGAAAATAAAATTTGGGATGCTGCAGCCGGCGCGATTGTGGGTCACGCATCAGGGCAAGCACTACTACTTCGAGACGGCGGATGAGGCATGGACATTCATCCAAGAAGAGAAACTGGACTAGATCTGAGAGACTGATGTTGGGGGGGAAACAACGAGGTTGTGGTACAGAAATGTAAATTGGGGAATGGGAGGGTTATTATATTGTAACGATAGATGAGGAATCTCTCTCCTCTTGATGGGGGAACACGGAGAAATGTGGGCGCCGGTGGAAAAAGGGACTGAGAAGGGGGATGGGGAATGAGGGAGCTGCACCATAGGGGGCGGGGCCAATAGGAAAGCATGGGGTTTTTCCCGCGCTATGGAGATGATGGCGGGAAGATAGGCGCAGGAAGGAAGAGAGCTCCACACACAGGGGGGTCAAAGAGAGAACGGGGGAAGCCGGGGTCAGTTAGAGTTAGCTGACTTTCAGAAGCATCATGGTGGGAGTAGCCATGCTAGATGGGGATCTAGCGGGGTGGGGGAGGGGGACGGGACTAACTGGTTTGCTGCTGCTGAGTGCAAGGGGGAGCTGGGAAGAGAAGAGGTGGTCGGGACGGGAAGGCGCCGCCTGGGGGATAGATGTGTGCGCGGGACCCGGACGGGGGGCTGGCCCAGAATAGGGGATGGCTAGTCGGCGGGTGGCCCCCCAATCCGGCTGATCACGTGGAATGTGAGAGGCCTAAATGGGCCGATTCAGAGGGCCCGGGTGTTCGGCAACTTAAAAAGACTGAAGGCGGACGTAGTCATGCTTCAGGAGACGCATCTGAAGGTGGCAGATCAGGTTAGGTTAAGGAAAGGATGGGTGGGACAGGTCTTCCACTCAGGGTTGGACGCGAAAAATAGGGGGTGGCGATACTGGTGGGGAAACAGGTGTCGTTCGAGGCTAAGAATATAGTGGTGGATAACGGGGGCAGATATGTGATGGTGAGTGGTAGATTGCAGGGAAAGGAGGTCGTGCTGGTAAATGTATATGCCCCGAACTGGGATGACCCGGGATTTATGAAGCGGATGCTGGGACGTATCCCGGACCTGGAGGTGGGAAGCCTGGTAATGGGGGGGGGGGGACTTCAATACTGTGCTGGATCCAGGGCTAGACCAGTCTAGATCCAGGACCGGAAGAAGGCTGGCAGCGGCTAAGGTGCTTAGGGGGTTTGTGGAACAAATGGGGGAGTGGATCTGTGGAGATTTGCTAGGCCGTTGGCCAAAGAGTTCTCCTTTTTCTCCCATGTCCACAAGGTATATTCCCGAATAGATTTCTTTGTTCTGAGTAGGGCACTGATCTCGAAGGTGGCAGGAACGGAGTACTCGGCCATAGCCGTTTCAGACCATGCCCCGCACTGGGTGGATCTGGAATTAGGAGAGGAGAGGGAGCAGCGCCCACTCTGGCGACTGGATGTGGGACTATTGGCGGATGAGGGGGCCTGTGGAAGGGTGGGGGGATGTATTGAAAGGTACCTGGAGGTCAATGATGATGGTGAGGTCCAGGTGGGGGTAGTATGGGAAGCGCTGAAGGCGGTGGTTAGGGGAGAGTTGATCTCCATTAGAGCCCACAAGGAGAAACAAGAGGGCAAAGAAAGGGAGAGATTAGTGGGGGAGATTTTGAGGGTGGATAAAAGATATGCGGAGGCCCCGGACGAAGGACTATATAGAGAAATGCGAAGACTTCAGACGGAGTTTTACCGGCTGACCACAGGAAAGGCAGAGGCACAGTGGAGGAAGGCACAGGGGATGAGATATGCGAATGGGGAAAAGGCGAGCCGGCTGCTGGCCCACCAACTTCGTAAGAGGATAGCGGCGAGGGAAATAGGGGGAGTTAGGGATAAAACGGGAACTACGGAGCAGAGAGCAGGGAAGGTAAATGAGGTGTTTAAGACCTTCTATGAGAGGCTATATAAGTCCCAACCCCCGGAGGGAAAAGAGGGAATGCTACATTTTCTGGACCAGCTAAGGTTCCCGAGGGTGGAGGAGCAGGAGGTGGCAGGTCTGGGGGCGCCAATTGAGGTGGACGAGGTCACTAAAGGACTGGGGAACATGCAGGCAGGGAAGGCCCCGGGACCAGATGGGTTTCCGGTGGAATTCTACAGGAAATATGTGGACCTGTTGGCCCCGCTGCTGGCGAGAACCTTTAACGAGGCCAGGGAAGGGGGGATACTACCCCCGACAATGTCGGAGGCGACGATATCACTAATCCTGCGGGATAAAGATCCGCTGCAATGCGGGTCATATAGGCCTATCTCACTCCCAAATGTAGACGACAAACTGCTGGCAAAAGTGCTGGCGACGAGGATAGAGGATTGCGTCCCGGGGGTGGTGCATGAAGGCCAGACAGGGTTTGTAAAGGGAAGACAACAGAATGTCAACGTTCAACGGCTGCTGGGGGTGATGATGACGCCCCCAGCGGAGGGGGAGGCAGAGATAGTGGCGGCGATGGATGCGGAGAAGGCATTCGATAGGGTGGAGTGGGAGTATTTATGGGAGGTGTTGAGGAGGTTTGGGTTCGGGGAGGGGTTTGTCAGATGGGTCAGACTCCTATATGGCCAGTATTTTCAGCTACACAGGGGAACAAGACAGGGATGCCCCCTGTCCCCATTACTGTTCGCGTTGGCAATTGAACCACTGGCCATAGCGTTGAGAGACTCGAAGAAATGGAGGGGGGTGGTTAGAGGGGGAGAGGAGCATCGAGTGTCACTCTACGCAGATGACTTACTGCTATATGTTGCGGACCCTGTAGAGGGAATGACAGAGGTTATGCAGATATTGAGGGAGTTTGGAGATTTTTCGTGATACAGGCTAAATATGGGGAAGAGCGAGCTTTTTGTAATACACCCCGGGGACCAGGGAAGAGGAATAGATGCCATGCCGTTAAGGAGAGTGGAAAGGAGCTTCCGATATTTGGGGATCCAGGTAGCTAGGAGCTGGGGAACTCTACACAGACTTAATCTGACACGGCTGGTGGAGCAGATGGAGGAGGATTTCAAGAGGTGGGATATGCTGCCGCTCTCATTGGCGGGCAGAGTGCAGGCGGTAAAAATGATGGTTCTCCCGAGGTTCCTTTTCGTGTTTCAATGTCTCCCCATTCTGATCACAAAGGCCTTTTTCAAAAAAATAGACAGGAGCATTATGAGCTTTATGTGAGCAGGGAAGACCCCGAGGATAAAGAGGGGGTTCCTGCAACATAGCAGGGACAGAGGGGGACTGGCGTTGCCGAGCCTGGACGACTACTACTGGGCCGCCAATGTAGCGATGGTTTGTAAGTGGATGAGGGAGGGAGATGGGGGCGGCGTGGAAGAGGCTGGAGATGGCGTCCTGTAAAGGAACGAGCCTAAAGGCGCTGGTGACGGCGCCGCTGCCACTCTCCACGAAAAGGTACACCACAAACCCAGTGGTGGTGGCAACCTTAAGGATCTGGGGGCAGTGGAGGGGACACAGGGGGGTGACGGGTGCCTCGGTGTGGTCCCCGATCAGGAATAACCACAGGTTTGTCTCAGGAAGGATGGACGGGGGGTTCCAGAGCTGGCAACGAGCAGGAATTAGGAAACTGAGGGATCTGTTTATAGACGGGACATTTGCGAGCCTGGGAGCGCTGGAGGAAAAGTATGAGTTGCCCCCGGGGAATATTTTTAGATATATGCAAGTGAGGGCGTTTACGAGGCAACAGGTGAGGGAATTTCTGCTGCTCGCCCGACACAGGGGATCCAGGATAGAGTGATTTCGGGGGTATGGGTCAGGGAGGGCAAAGTGTCCGAAATATATCAGGAGATGAGAGACGAGGGGGAGGCGCTGGTAGAGGAGCTGAAAGGAAAATGGGAAGAAGAGCTGGGGGAGGAGATTGAGGAGGGTCTGTGGGCTGATGCCCTAAGTAGGGTAAATTCCTCGTCCTCGTGTGCCAGGCTTAGCCTGATACAATTTAAGGTTCTACACAGAGCACATATGACGGGAGCAAGACTGAGCAGGTTCTTCGGAATGGAGGACAGGTGTGGGAGGTGCTTGGGAAGCCCGGCGAACCACACACACATGTTCTGGTCGTGTCCGGCACTGGATGAGTACTGGAGGGGAGTGGCAAAGGTGATTTCAAAGGTGGTGAAGGTCCGGGTCAAGCCAAGCTGGGGGTTAGCTATATTTGGGGTAGCGGGAGAGCCGGGAGTGCAGGAGGCGAAAGAGGCCGATATTCTGGCCTTTGCGTCCCTGGTAGCCCGGCGAAGGATCCTACTTATGTGGAAGGAAGCGAAACCCCCCGGCGTGGAGGCCTGGATAAACGATATGGCAGGGTTCATAAAACTGGAACGGATGAAGTTTGCGTTGAGAGGATCGGCTCAGGGGTTCTCCAGGCGGTGGCAACCGTTCCTTGACTATCTCGCGGAACGTTAAGGGAAAATAGATCGACAGCAGCAGCGGCCCGTGGGGGGGGAGGAGGGGGAGCACTATTTTTTGTTACTTTGTTAGTTCACTATATTATTTAAATAATGTTATTTAACAGTTATTGTACTATTTTTATGTTGATTTGTAAAATGGAAAAATTTTGTTTGAAAACTTTAATAAAATATATTTAAAAAAAGAAAGCCTACCAACGACGCTACTTTCTCAGAAGACTAAGGAAATTTGGCATGTCAGCTACGACCCTCACCAATGTCTACAGATGCACCATAGAAAGCATTCTTTCTGGTTGTATCACAGCTTGGTATGGAGCCTGCTCTGCCCAAGACCGCAGGAAACTACAAAAGGTCGTTAATGTAGCCCAGTCCATCACGCACACCAGCTTCCCATCCATTGACTCTATCTATAATTCCCGCTGCCTCAGAAAGACAGCCAGCATAATTAAGGACCCCACGCACCCCGGACATACTCTCTTCCACCTCCTTCCGTCAGGAAAAAGATACCAAAGTTTGAGGTCACGTGCCAACCGACTCAAGAACAGCTTCTTCCCTACTGCCATCAGACTTTTGAATGGACCTGCCTCGTATTAAGTTGATCTTTTCTCTACACCTTGCTATAACTGTAACATTATATTCTGCGGTCTCTCATTCCTTCTCTATGTATGGTATGCATTGTTTGTACAGCATGCAAGAAACAATACGTTTCCCTGTATACTAATACATGTGACAATAAATCAAATCAAATCAGAGTCAATGGATGGGAGGCAGGTTCGTGTGATGGACTGGGCGGTGTTCACGACTCTCTGTAGTTTCTTGCGGTCTTGGGCCGAGCAGTTGCCATACCAGGCTGTGATGCAGCCCGATAGGATGCTTTCTATGGTGCATCTGTAGTAAGAGTCAGTGTGGACATGCCAAATTTCCTTAGTTTCCTGAGAAGGTATAGGTGCTGTTGTGCTTTCTTGGTCGTAGCGTCGTCTTGGGTGGACCAGGACAGATTGTTGGTGGTGTGAACACCTAGGAATTTGAAGCTGCCAACCATCTCCACCTCTGCCCCGTTGATGCAGGGCGTGTACAGGGATTAGGCAGGAGTTGACAAATCTTTTCATCGAAAGGGTGGTGGCAGTCTAGAAATCATTGGCTGAAAGGGTGGTAGAGGCAGAAATCCTCATTGCATTTAAAAACTATTTGGAAATGCACTTGATGTCCATCCATGAGAATCCCATGAAGACAGGAGACATGGCAGGTAGACTTGGGAGGGCTGTAATACCAAATGGCTCATGCTGAAAGGAGCCATTTAGTATTAGTCATTTATATTGAAAAAGTGCTTAGCACAGTCCTTAGAAAACTTCATAAACACTTGTTATAAACAACATGCCCCTTTAAGGAGTTCTGTCAGTACTCAGTATTAATTGTTTCCCGTCGCCATCAGTACTGCAGCACTCTTCCTGACCCTATGCGTCCTTTTCTTGAGAGGACATTCTGTGCTTGCTAAAATGTGTTCCATACCAGAACCAGGTTTCATCAAGCACTGTAAAAACTTACTTTGAGCAACAGCACAAAACCTTCTTAAGTGACGTGTAACACTGGGATGGACGAAGTGCAACTTTCATACCAGGTACAACACAATTTATTTTTATTCAGCAATAGATAGTCCCTTGGGAAAGTTTTGGAAACCAGCAAAGGATGACTAAAAAATATTAATAAAGCGAGAGGAGCATGAGTCAAAATTACAAGCAATATGAAAACAGACTGTAAAAGTTTCTACCAGTAAATAAAAAAGAAAGAAAGGAGGAGCTGAAGTGAGAATTGGTATCCTAGAGGGTGAGACAGGTGAGTTAATAATGGGAAATTAGGAAATAGCAGAGACTTTGAACATGTATTTTGTATCTATCTTCATAGTAGAAGGTACAAAAGACATTGCAAAAATCTGAGAAAATCAAGAGGCAACGGGTGGAACCTAAAACAATCATTATCGCTGGAGAAAAATTAATGGGAAAATTAATGGAAATTCAGATTGACAGGTTTCCTGGACATGGTGGCCTGCAGCATAGGGCCTTGTGGCCGCAGAGATAAAGGGTGCATTAATTGCAACCGTACAAAATTCCTTGGATTCTGGAAAGGTCCCAGTGGATTAGAAATCAGCAAATGTAACACCATCATTCAAGAAAAGAGGGATTCAGAAAGCAGGAAACTAGAGGTTAGCCTAACTTCTGTAATTGGTAAAATGCTAGAATTCATTATTAAAGAGGTAGTAGCAGGGTATTTAGAAATTCATACTATTATCAGGCAGATTCAACATGGCTTTATGAAAGGGAAATCAGGTTTGACTAATTATTGGAGTTCTGTGAGGGTGTAACAAGCAGTGTGGATACCAAGGGGAACCAGAAGACGGATTTCCAAAAGGCATTCAACAAGGTGCCAGATAAAAGAATAATCCAAAAGTTAATATAGTTTTTCTGGTAATACATTAGGGTGAATACCTGACAGGAAACAGAGATTCGGAATAAATGTGTCACTTTTGGGTTGGCAAACTGTTATAACCTGCCTGCTTACCATTGGCTGGGGACTAATGACAATCCCACAATCCTGTGGGAGTATGAGCTTCCCCAATGAGGGGGGGCGGAGAAATCATTAGCAGACTCCCTGTATAAATAAAGCCGGCTAGTTTGGAACCAGCCAGGAAGGAGTGAGCAGCAAGCGAAGTTGCTGCTGCTGTTGCATATATATGTTATTGTAAATAAATGTTATTTCTTTGTATCCTTAAAACTTGTGCTGGATTCTTCGTGGCCCTCACAAAACTGGCGACGAGGGTTAAAGTGAATAGCTGTCGACACTGCTGAAGCCACCTCCCTGGATTTTTGTTGGATACAGGTTGGAAGTTGTTTTCTATTACACCATTCCTCTGTACGGACGTTTGGATGTTTTTGATGCTGCGCTGGAAAGCTGGAACCAGTACGCACAATGGATGCGTTACTATTTCCGGGCAAACAACATCACCGAAAATGAGCGCCAGGCGGTCATATCGCTCACCGCCTGCGGCCCACATACGTTTGGGGTATTTAGGAGCCTTACGTACCCAGCTGCGCCGGACACCAAAACGTTTGATGAACTTGTGAACTTAGTGGGGCAACATTTTAACCCAACCCCGTCCACGATAGTCCAACGTTACCGGTTTAATACCGCTGAGAGGACCCCAGGAGAATCCCTTGCCGACTTTCTCTCCAGGCTACGCAGGATTGCGGAGTACTGTGACTATGGTGAGACCGTGTCAGAAATGTTCTGTGACCGTTTGGTTTGCGGTATTAACAATGCGGCCACCCAGAGAAAGTTGTTAGCTGAGCCAACGTTGGCTTTTCAACAGGCCATTCAAATAATATTGTCCCGAGAGAGAGCAGAACGAAGAGTGCAGGAGCTACAGGGAATAGAGGTGCATGCCTTGGGGCGCAACCCCTTCCGTCCGAAAACGTCCCCCGCACTCCTGCGGTACCTTGGGCGAGGCGACGTCCGGATCGACGCCAGTGGCCGTCAGACATTCCTCCCCGAAGGGAGCCTTCTCCCGAACCAATGGATAAGGAGCCATGTCCGTGTCAGACTTGTAGGCGCTGACCCGTCGCGGACGCCGGACCTGGGGGCGCCAGAGGCGCCGTCACTCCAACTGAAACTGGGGTCAGCCCAGGGGCCGTACCTTCCATGTGGATGAACCTGCGGCGACTACTCCTGAGGACGTGGAGGCGGAGGACGACTGCCTGCAGCTGCATTGTGTGGCAGCTCTCCATGTGGCCCCCATTAAGGTGACAGTACGGGTCAAAGGTCACCCGCATGAGATGGAGTTGGACACTGGCGCAGCGGTCTCCGTGATCGCCCAGGGGACATTCGACCGCATCAAGCAGGGTATACAGACTCTTACATTAACTGACTCACAGGCCAGGTTGGCCACCTACACGGGGGAACCATTGGACATTGCAGGAACTACGATGACCCCTGTTGTTTATGGACACCAGGAGGGGCGTTTCCCACTTATCGTGGTGCGCGGCCATGGACCCAGCCTGTTGGGTTGGGACTGGTTGCGCCATTTGCGGTTGCAGTGGCAGCACATCCTCCAAACAGTTTCTGGAGGGTTGACTGAGGTGCTAGGACGATACCCAGATGTATTCCAACCCGGTTTGGGGAAAATAAAAGGGGTCGTAGCCTGCATCCAAGTCGAACCAGGAGCCACGCCACGCTATTTCCGGGCGCGCCCGGTGCCTTACGCCTTGCTCAAGAAGATAGAAGGGGAGCTCACTTGTTTGGAGACTTTGGGTATTATCAGGCCCGTCCGTTTCGCTGACTGGGCAGCACCAATTGTACCTGTAATGAAGCCAGGTGCCACAGTTCGCTTGTAGTGAATACGGCTTCCCGACTCGACCGATATCCAATGCCTCGCGTAGATGATCTCTACGCGAAGCTTGCAGGCGGACTCTCGTTCACAAAATTAGATATGAGTCATGCCTACCTACAGTTGCAGCTGGACCCTGCCTCCCGACCGTAAGTAACGATTAATACACACCGGGGCCTGTATGAATATACACGTTTGCCCTTTGGAGTATCCTCTGCCTGCACTATTTTTCAACGTGTGATGGAGGGATTTTGAGAGGTTTACCGCGTGTTGCTGTCTACTTAGATGACGTTTTGATCACAGGGACGTCGGAGCAGGAACATTTGGAAAATCTGGAGGCTGTCCTTAGACGCTTTTCGGAGGCTGGAGTCCGTTTACGTCGCACAAAGAGCGTATTTCAGGCAAAGGAAGTAGTCTACCTGGGTTATCGGGTGGACCGCGAAGGTTTGCACCCCGTCACAGAGAAGATGCGCGCGATTCAACAGGCACCCGCCCCGACTGACACTTTGCATCTTCGTTCTTTTCTCGGCCTTGTGAACTATTACGGGAAGTTCCTCCCCAATCTGGCAACTACGCTGGCCCCGTTGCACCTCCTGCTAAAGAAAAATCACACCTGGGTTTGGGGTCAGCCGCAAGAAACCGCTTTCCGGCGGGTAAAACAACAATTGTCGTCATTGGGGTTACTAACCCACTATGATCCGGGAAAGCCTTTGCTCGTCACATGCGATGCATCCCCGTATGGTATTGGGGCCGTCCTGTCCCACAAGATGGAGAACAGGGCCGAGCGGCCGCACATTTCGCCTCCCGCACATTGACTGCAGCGGAAAGAAAGTACGCGCAGATCGAGAAGGAGGGCCTGGCAGTGGTCTTTGCGGTGAAACGTTTCCACCAGTACATGTATGGCCGCCACTTCACTATCGTGACTGATCATAAGCCTCTGCTGGGACTTTTCAGAGAGGATAAGCCAATACCGCCCATTGCTTCCGCACGGATCCAGCGCTGGGCTTTGTTACTCGCTGCCTCTGAGTATTCTCTGGAGCACAAACCAGGAACGCAGATAACGAATGCCGACGCACTAGGCCGATTGCCATTATCGACCGGCCCCATGTCAACCCCCATGACCAGTGAGGTGGTTGCAACCCTAAATTTTATGGACACCTTGCCTGTCATGGCATCACAGATCCGTGAGTGGACCCAGACGGAGCCAGTCCTATCAAAGGTTTGGCACATAGTCCTGTATGGTGGGCAGCATAGACAGCTCCCAGGCGAGTTGCGGGCATTTTCCTACAAGCTGTCAGAATTCAACGTGGAAGATGGCATCCTCTTGTGGGGGACGCGTGTGATTGTCCCGGAAAAAGGCCAGGAGCTGATACTAAGAGACTTGCACAATGGGCATCCAGGTGTGACCACGATGAAAATGTTGGCCCGGAGTTATGTCTGGTGGCCAGGCCTCGACACCGACATTGAGAAGATGGCCCAAAACTGCACCATTTGCCAGGAGCATCAGAAGCTTCCGACGTCCGCGCCCCTACATCACTGGGAATGGCCAGGGCGGCCTTGGGCGTGTTTGCATGCGGATTTCGCCGGCCCTTTTCAAGGATCCATGTTCCTTCTATTAATCGATGCCCAGTCTAAATGGCTAGAGGTGCATAAGATACTAGGCACAACGTCCTGCGCAACAATTGAGAAGATGCGTTTGTCTTTCAGTACGCATGGCCTCCCCGAGGTGCTAGTCACGGATAACGGCACTCCATTCACAAGTGAGGAGTTTGCGAGGTTCAGGAAGATGAACGGCATACGCCATATCCGCACTGCCCCTTACCACCCGGCTTCAAATGGGTTGGCGGAGCGCGCAGTGCAGACATTCAAACGAGGCCTAAAGAAGCAGTTTTCCGGGTCAATGGACACGAGACTAGCTCGCTTTTTGTTCTCGTATAGGACCACCCCCCATGTGGTGACTGAGGTAGCTCCCGCAGAACCCCTAATGGGCCAGAGACTTCGCACCCGCCTTAGCATGGTTTTCCCGGACATTGGCGCAAAAGTACGCCGCACACAAGAACGGCAGGGACAGGGATTTTCTCGGCATCGGCCGATTCGGCAGTTTGCGTCCGGTGACCCAGTGTTTGTTCGGAATTTTGCTGGTGGTGCCCAGTGGGTCCCTGGCGTAATCTTTCGCCAAACGGGCCCTATCTCTTACCAGGTGCAAGCCCAGGGACGTCTCCAGCGCAAACATGTAGACCACGTTCGGTCCAGAAGACTATCCCTTCCAAAGATTCCCCGCCCCCGGAGCTCATTTCTACAGCCGCAGAGACCAGAGACAAGGGAAGGTAGTCCTCACAATCTTCCTCTGGTGCCTCACTCAAAGCCTGTACAAGTCGTTACAGAACCGCGTGGAGATAGAGACGCTGAGATGATGGAGGCAGCAGACTCTGACTCCGAGATGGAGACACAGGACGCATCAGAAGGGGAATCCTCGGGCCCATGGGCCGTGGTCGTCCAACTGTTACGCCGTTCATCACGGAAGCGCCGGTCTCCGTTTCGTTACATGCCGCCCGATCCAGCGCCTCGTGCAAATGGTGTCCGGCCTGCGCAAAACGAGTCCGATGCCCTCCTTCGCCAGGGTCTTCGGTGGATTCCTTGGACTTTGGGGGGAGGGATGTTATAACCTGCCTGCTTACCATTGGCTGCGGACTAATGACAATCCCATAACCCTGTGGGAGTATGAGCTCCCCAATGAGGGGGGCGGAGAAATCATTAGCAGACTCCTTGTATAAATAAAGCTGGCCAGTTTGGAACCAGCAGGAAGGAATGTGCAGCAAGGGAAGTTGCTGCTGCAGTTGTGTATATATATATATGTTATTGTAAATAAATGTTATTTCTTTGTATCCTTAAAACTCATGCTGGATTCTTCGTGGCCCTCACAAAACAAACTAATGAGTGGAATGCTACAGGGATCAGGCTCGGTCCTTAAATATTCATGATCTATATTAATGACTTGGATGAAGGGACCAACTGTATTGTAGCCAAGTGTTCTGATGGTACGAAGGTAGGTATGAAAGCAAGTTGTGGGGAGAGTGTCTGCAAAGGAACATGCATAGGTTAAGTGGGTGGGCAAAAATTTGGTGGATGAAGTATAATGTGAGGTTGCCCATTTTGGCTGGAAGAATAGTAAAGGTGATTTTTATTTAAATGGAGACTGACAATGGAATTCTGCAGAGGGATTTGGGTGTCCTGGTATTTGAATCACAAAAGGCATGCAAGAACAGCAAATAATTAGGAATGCAAATGAAATGTTGGACTTTTTATAAGAGGGATGGAGATGAAGTAGGGATGCCTTCATTGTATAGGCATTGGTGAGACCATACCTAGAGTATTGTGCACAGTTTTGGTCACTTTACTTAAGGAGAGGCATACTTGCATCGGAAGCAATTCAGAGAAGGTTCACTGGGCTGAATCTTGTGATGAGGGATTTATCTTATGAAGAAAGGTCAATCAGGTTGGGCCTGTACTGTTTGGGGTTTAGAAGAATGAGGTGCGATCTTATTGAAACACATAAGATGTTGAGGGGGCTTGACAAGGTAGATGCAGAGAGGGTCCTTCCTCTCATGAGAGAACCTAGAACAAAAGAGCACAGTTTAAAAATAAGGGGTCTCCAATTTTGGCAGATACGAAGAGGAATTTCTTCTCTGAAGTTAATGTTTGGAATTAGCTTCCCCAGTGAGGAGTGGAGGCCAGGTCATTGAATATATTTAAGCCAGACTTAGACAGATTTTTTTGGGGGAAATGTTTTTTTATTGAGTTTTCATATTTTATATTAAACAAATTGTACATTATCATAAAAGAAACACGTAAAAACCAACATGTATATTTACAACCGAGCATCTTCATAACAACAACTGTGGCCATGACATCACCCCCCTTTAACCAGCATACATATTTTACATTCCCCAATACGGCCAAGACTCATATCTACAGGCATTATAGCTTGCCATCGGACCGGTCCCTTTGTGGCTTTGTCCCTCCTCCTCGTACCTTGCGTTCCTTTTTGTTTGCCTTCACCCCCCCCCCCCCCACCACCCCACCGCCCCCCTTCACCCTTCTTTCCTCTCTGCCCCATGGCTCGCCTGTGTCTCAACGTTCTCCCCCCCCCACCCCCGCTGAGTTAAACATTATTTTTTTTAATAAACTATTTTAATGAAGTATTTTTTGGCATTGTAAACAATAGAATTACAGAACGAGAAAACAAATGGGCTGTACAGTAAACAAAGTACATAATGTAATTGCCGTAGCCCGCCCCACCCAGATCTGCCTAAATGACCCCCTATACTACATCCCCCTATACTGCTGACGATTAATTCTCCGCAAAGAAGTCAATGAATGGTTGCCACCTCCGGGCGAACCCTAACAACGACCCTCTCAAGGCAAACCTGATTTTCGCTAAGCCCAGGAAACTCGCCATGTCTGACAGCCAGGCTTCCGACTTCGGGGGCTTGGAGTCTCTCCACGCTAGAAGTATCCGTCTCCGGGCTACAGGAAAGCAAAGGCCAAGACGTCGGCCTCTTTCTCCCCCTGGATCTCCGGGGCCACTGAACCCCCAAAAATCGCCACCTCTGGACTCATTGCCACCCTTGTGTTCAATACTCTAGACACGACGTCCTCAAACTCCTGCCAGTATCTCCTAAGTTTTGGACAAGCCCAAAACATGTGGACATGGTCTGCCGGCCCTCTCAGACTCTTTACACACCTGTCCTCTACGCCGAAGAGTCTGCTCATCCGGGACACTGTCATGTGGGCCTGGTGGACGACCTTAAATTGAATCAGGCCAAGCCTGGCACATGTTGCGGTCCCATTAACCCTGTTCACCCACAGGCCTTCCTCAATCTCCCCTCCCAACTCCTCCTCCCATTTATGCCTCAGCTCCTCGGTCTGCCTCTCCTTCGCCCCCATGAGCTCCTTGTAAATATCCGAGACACTTCCCTCTCCCACCCATCCTCTAGACTCTTGGATCCCCCTTAGTGGCAAGAGTGGAAAAGATGGCATCTGCCTCCGCAAAAAGTCCCGCACCTGAATATACCGGAATTCATTCCCCCTCGTCAACCCAAACTTGGCCTCCAGTGCCCTCAAGCTAGGAAAGCTCCCTTCCAAAAACAAATCTCCCATCCGCTCAATCCCCACCCTCCGCCATACCCGGAACCCCCCGTCCAACCTCCCCGGGGCAAACCGATGGTTGTCACATAACGGGGACCAGACCGATGCTCCTGTTGCTCCCACGTGCCTCCTCCACTGTCCCCAGATCCAAAGAGCCGCCACCACTACAGGACTGGTTGAGAAGCGCGCCGACGGGAACGGCAGAGGCCCTGTCACCAACGCCCCCAGACTGGTACCCCTACATGAGGCTGCCTCCACCTGCTCCCAAGTAAACCTCCCCCTCACCACCCACTTCCTTATCATGGCTAGGTTAGCCGCCCCATAATAGTTGCTGAAATTCGGCAGTGCAAGCACCCCCCCCCCCACCCCCGGTTCCGCTCGAGCATCACCCTCTTGTAGCCACCTGAGTTGGCCACTTCCCGACTTAAAATGGAGAACCGCAAAGGCTGAAGGGAAATTTAGCCAACACAGCCAAAAGACTAGCAAATACAGAAATCATGTGTATTGGAACCTGCAAAACAACCAGACAGCACTGAAACCAGCAGTCATCTGCATAGTAATGTAGCGGCCATCTACATAGTAATGTGCGATTCCCAGGCACAATGGCAACAGTTAAGGTAAACAAAGCCAAGCCAGACCCCTGGCGCCAGCAGGAGCCAAGACAAAGGAAGGCCAACGGACACTTAGGGACCGCCCAGCGATCAGGGAACCGCTCCAGCATTGGAGAAATCGATACAAGTGATCGGAAAGTAGTCCAATCACTTGGAACCAGGTACGGGGTCTGCCCTGAAGGGCGGGAAGCCCCTGGGGACTATAAAGTAAAGCCCCCCAGTTCAAATCGTCGTTCTTTGGCAGGGTCACTCAGCAACTTGAACCAATCCTTGACAGTGACGTGTCTTGTTGCCGCCAAGCAAGTAAGTCTCAAGTCAACGCTCGCTCCGAGATAGGCGCTCCGAGCTACCAGTCCATACCAGCTATTGAATCCTGCAGACTCAGGACCTGAACGAAAGGCCATTTGTTCCCCTGACCTGGTGGGCCAGTCCGAAGCTAAGTATAGGCCTTTTAGTGATAGGAATAGCCTAGAAAGTAGAGTTTATGCATGAGTAGTGATTTACTGTGTATAATAAATGTGTTTTGATTTGAATCTTACTAATTGGTGTGTTGAGTTATTGATCATTACTTGAACTTGAACCTCGTGACGGTATCATAAAGATACCTGGTGACTCTAGAGCAAAGGTTAAACAAACAGAGCAAATTACGATTGAAGAGCCAACCAAAAGTTAGCAACATATTACTGGCGACATCCTGCCGGGACCCGACTTAGAAGTGGCTTGACCACTCCGGGAGAACCCAAAATTTGAATTAGAAATCCAATTGGGAACAGAAAAACCACAAGTGTTCAAGCAGTTCTGATCAATCCTCATAATTCGGAAGTGTGTTAATGCATGCGTAACTAACAGGGCTATAAGGTAAACTGATAGATTTTTGTTGCGAAAACTTTCGGGAGTTTGTATTCCGGAAAAAAGGGAACGCCGTACCCGTAATTACAGCACCGCCTTGATACCCCTTGTTCCAAATTTTAAGAGAAGTATTTGGAGAGGAAAGATGGCAATGTAGACAATGCAACGCCTCATGAACCCCGAAGAATTCATGGTCGCAGCGACCAGCAGCAGAGTAGGACAGTGTCCCGTTTGGGAAGAGGAAATCAGAAAGTACCTCAAAGGGAAAGGATGACCACTTTGGAGTGTATTCTGTGAAAATGAGGAAACAGGTCTCGGGAGTATAGGGCATACTTGGTGGGAGAACCTGAGCAAAATCCATAAGAAAAGCTTGGGAAAAGCTTGCAAGCCGATGGCAATCGTGTCCTGTTTGGCACAATTGCGAGGCACAGAGGAGGTCGTTCGGACGCTCCATAAAGAGATAGAGGAGACACATCGAATGAGCAAGGTCGATGCAGGCGAGATAGAGAAAGAGAACCTAGAATTAAGAAGGAAGTTAGCAGCAAATGACGGAGAGGTGGATGATGCCAAGTGGGCACACCAGTCTTGTCTGGCGCACCTAAGCAGATTCCAGACACAGTACGAAAAGGCCTATCAGGACACGCAACGTGCAGTCCTGGTAAGAGAGGAAACAGAGAAACAGGTAGAGGCATTGCAAAGGCGACCTGAAAGCAGCATTAAGAGCACTCCACACTACCACCATGGAGCACAGACAAAGCTCACTAGATCACTAGATCACGCTAAGTGCCGGAAGCAGATTGCAGAACTGCAATCTTTACTTTCAGTTCAGAATGGATTCCAGAGCACCTTTGGATCCCAGTTAGAGACAGAAGACGGCCCGGATTGGGAAGAATTAAATGAGACCGCGCATAGATATGTTCAGAAGAGAAAAGCGCCCCAACCCCCCACAGAGCAGATAGTTCAGGCACCAATGAATCCAGTAACCACCCACCACACAGTCACCTTAGAAGGAGACATGGAATTCCTGTACACGACCCCCTTAACCGTGACCCAATTACGGGACGCGTGCGAGAAAATCACACCGTTGCTCATCACCTCAGACCCCCACCACTTCTTTGCCAGAGTAAAGCAGCAGGTGACCATGTACGGCCTGGATGAGCGTGAGCACATGAAGCTCACAGTTTTGAGCTTAGTCCCTTCGGTCGTAGCAGCCCTTCTCGACCCACAGAATGTAGGAGGAGGCACCCTTGCAGAAATGCACGCGATCTTAGAATCTTAGACGCGATCGGCTACAACAGAGGTGACCCCGTAGAAGGCCTGAATAAGTGCAGGCAGAAAAAGACAGAACACCCCACAGCGTTTGCTGGACGCCTGTGGATCCATTTCACAGCAGTTTCCAGCAATTTAGAACGTGCCCATTTGTCCCAAGACAGTATGGCCAAATGGACCCGCACCCTTATCTCCCATGCCACAGAGGCAGGGCAAAAAGCCTGTACAAATTATGACCCCTCAGAGGAAGCCCACAATGAGAAATGGGTTTTAAAAAGATTGTCCCGCGCCTGGGAGCAGTCTGTACAAAACAAACCCGCAGTTAGGAAACCCGAGGAACAGCAGGCAGAAGCCGACATCCAAGCGGTGAAAACGCACCAGAACCCCGCATGGGTGAACGAAGGCAGGAACAGCCCCCCATAGAAGCCACAGGAGAGTTACAACTGTGCACACTTAGGACACTTTGCACGAGAGTGCAATGCCTCATGAAAGCCACAGAGAGCCCAGCAGGCAGGCACTCTGAATAAGAATAGGACAGAGCCCATACATAGTGTGAGCACCCGTTCAGACCAGACGGACCTGAACGGAACGGACTGACGGTGTTCGGGCTCCCCCAGTTGGGTCTGCGACACCCTTTGGGATAGGTCCGGCCGACCAGTCGTTGCAGCAAAGATACGGGGACAGCCCATCAAATTTCTCTGGGACACAGGAGGGTCCCGCACCACAATTAATTCCTCCACCATATTCCAGAAAGACACGTGGCCCACTACAGCCACCATCACCCTCAGCGGCTTTACAGGCCACTCACAGCAGGGACACATCACAGCTCCTGTACCCATTCAAATCGGCAACATCACCACCAAGCACCCCATAGTTTTAGTCGATCTACCCCACACAGCAGAACACATTTTGGGAATCGATTTTATGAATTCCCACAACCTGTCCTTTGATCTAGTCAGCCAATGTGTTTGGAAAATGGCAAAATCCGCAAGAGCCCCCGCAACGCTCACAATAGGAGAATATGCAAACAAGATTAGCGCAGTCGGCGAATTTTGGTTTGACCCCACCACGATTAGCACAGGTAAGCAGGTTAGGGCAGTTCTGCAGAAACACAGGACAGCATTCGCGACCCATAAACACGACTGTGGCCGGATGACTGGTTCCGTTCAAATCACAGGACCTGACCCGAGACCCCAAAAGCAATACGGATTTCCCCAAGAGGCAGAGGGAGAAATCGCAAAAGTTATCGACAGCTTATTAGAGCAGGGCGTACTCAGATCAGTAGCCTCCACTAATAATGCCCCGATTTGGCCAGTGAGAAAGCCCGATGGATCATGGCGACTGACCATCGATTACCGGGAACTCAACAAAGTCACCCCCGCAGCAGCCCCCACGGTAGCCACAAGTCCCGAGACCATGCTCAAACAGGGACTCAACTCACAATACTTTACGGTTTTGGATATCAGTAATGGATTCTGGTCCATTCCATTGGCAAAGGCGTGCCAGTACAAATTTGCCTTCACTTTTAAAAGTCAGCAGTACACGTGGACATGCCTTCCATAAAGATTCCACAACTCCCCCTCCATTTTCCACCGACAGCTGGCAAATGGATTATCGAAATTTTCTCGCCCCGAATGTCTGGTCCAGTATGTAGACGACCTACTACTGCAGACAGACACCAAGGCAGAGCACATCGAGCTTCTGTCCGAACTCCTGGAACTCCTACAGAAAATTGCTTGCAAAGTAAACCCCAAAAAGGCCCAGATTTTGGAAAACAAAGTGATATATTTGGGTACGATTATCACGCACGGTAAACGCGAGATCGAGCACAAAAGAATTGACTCGATTGCCAAATTGCCTCTTCCCCAGAATGTTTCAGCCCTCCGGTCGTTTTTAGGACTGGTTGGCTACTACCGAAACCACATTGACGGTTTCGCCAGCAAGGCAGCACCCCTCTCGGAATTCCTAAAGAAAGGAGCCCCTTGGGAATGGCTTCCGCAGCATACGGATGCTGTGGATGCTTTGAAAAGAGCCCTCATTGCAGCCCCCGCACTACAAGTTCCAGACCCACTTTCCCCCTACACTATAGAGATAGCTAGCACAGACCACACCCTTTCGGCCGTGCTCCTCCAGGAACGGCACGAACAGTTAAGGCCCGTAGCTTACGCCTCCAGACTTTTAGATCCTGTGGAGCAGGAATTTTCGGCCTGTGAGAGGCACCTGCTCGCAGTTTTCTGGGCGGTTCAGTATTTTTCCTACATAACCGGGCTAAACCCCATCACAATTCTCACAGAACACACCCCCACCCAACTTTTACTTGACGGACGACTCAAGGACGGTACAGTTAGTCAGATTAGAGCAGCTAGATGGACCCTTCTTTTGCAGGCACGGGACATCACTGTTAAAAGGACCAAGACCCACACTTTCTTAACTGATAACCTTCAGTACCCAGGCATCCCCCATGAATGTGAAATCATCTCACCGCACCACAACACAGGCCCCTTTATTGCAAAAACACCCCCTAGAAAGATAGGTAGTTCACCCCAGAGCCCCCAGCACACAGACACGTGCGAACCTTTAAGAATATATGTGGATGGTTCTTCCACTATATTAGAAGGGAAGCGCATTACAGGATGCGGCATATATGTCGAGGACGTGCAGAGACGCGCCCTAGAAGAGATCTCCCTAAAGCTACTTAGGCGCGCAGGCGGCAGAACTAGCAGCCGTGGCGTACATTATAGATCACCCAGATTCCTTCTCCAGCCCAGCAGACATATACTCGGACAGCCTCTATGTCTGCAACAGCCTTACAGAATTCCTACCCCTGTGGAAAGCAAGAGGATTTGTTTCCGCAGACGGAAAACCCCTCCCTTCAGCCCCATTGCTCCGTCACATTTTAGAAAAAGCCCAGAACAGGACATTCGGAATCATTAAAGTTCGCAGTCACCACCGTTCCTCCCCCCCTGGAAATGTAAAAGCCGACGCACTGGCCAAAGCAGGTTCCAGGCATGGATATTTTTGGACACCCCCCGAAAGCGCACCAGTGAATGCAGTTCAGGTCTCACAGACTAATATCGAGGATTTAGTGCAGGCCCAGAAGCAGGATAGCAATCTCAGGGAGATTTTGAAAGGACAATTTCCAGCACCTTACGTTAGGTTTAAAAATGCATAGACAACACATGACGGTGTGGTGTTAAAAGACACCCTTTATGTGGTTCCTGAACAGGACAGGAATCAGCTCATTTGTTTATTCCATGATACTCATGGACATCAGGGAATGAATACAGCCCACCTCAGGCTGCTCTGTTGGTGGCCAAGTTTAAAAGAAGACGTAACGCACTATGTTGAGAATTGCCTTATCTAATCCCTGAACAATCCAGACAGGTACGCAAAGAAAGCTCAACTTAGCCACACCCACCCCGTTAACGGCCCCTGGACTAACCTCCAGATCGATTTTATAGGACCATTGCCCCCTTGCAGGAATGGTTACAAATACGTATTAGTTGTCATAGACACTTTTACGAAATGGGTAGAGGCATTCCCATCCAGAACGAACACGGCAAATACCGCCGCAAAGATCTTAACCCACCACATCTTTACGAGATGGGGACTCCCCCGCAGCATTGAATCCGACCAAGGTTCCCATTTTACGGGACGTGTCATGAAGAACGTCCTCATGATATTTGGCATTACCCATAAATTCCACATCGCATACAACCCCCAGTCAAGTGGTATCGTGGAGCGCATGAATCGGACCCTAAAATCAACCCTCAGAAAAATGGTCCAACAGAACAACACCACTTGGGATTCAGTCCTCCCTTTTGCGCTGATGTTTTTGAGAAATACTGTCTCAACATCCACAGGTTACACCCCACACACTCTCATGACCGGACACCCCATGAAAGGCACAGAATTTTTATTAGGATTGGACTTGACCAGCCCCGAAGTGACGGCCCTCACACACGAGAACGCAGTCAAACAGTTAGTTGAAAATGTGAAAACGGCTCAGCTAGCAGCCGCAGTACGATTAGGTACACGGAAGAAACAGAGCAAGGCCTGTTTCGACAAGACAGTGCATGCGACTGAGTTTGAGGTAGGACAGCTGGTCATGCTCTCAATTTACAACCCCAGCACATTCCTGTCACCAAAGTATTCAGGTCCGTACTCCATTGCGGACAAAGTAAGCCCCTCAGTGTATAAAATCAAGTACCCCAACGGAAAGACTGCGTGGTTCCATATTAACCAGCTTAAGGCATATGGCCCACAGTCCAACCACGCACACCACGTCATGCTCGACGCAGCAGACCATGCCCCGCCCACAGCCAACGTTTCCCTACCCTCCCCCAACACGCCCACCACATCCACGGACTCGCCCTCGACTCCACCCCCGACCTCTAGACTCCGCCCCAGAACGCCCACAGACAGCAGCAGCATCCGGGAGAAGATGACGACTTTGAGTCTGACTCCCAAAGCGAGAACCCCTTTGCGACCCTGTTCGCAACTGATAACTGAGGTGTCCAAATGATGTTTTAAACAGGAACCGCTTGGGAGAAAATGGTGTCCTTTCTGATGGAACCTGCAGCATGTTGTTTAATGTTGTTTGTTACTGTTAGTGTTAAATGTTGTTTGTAAGATCGGAAATTTTTTCCACGGCTCCACGCCTTATTTGTCTGCAGAAACCTATGAAAACTTGCCAGCACACTCATCGGCAGAAACCGCTGAGAGCTTGGCAGACCCCCGTTCATAACTGCTCTTCTGGTTCGAAGATAGAACCAATACGGCAACCCCCATGATGACTACATTTCTTGCCCGTTCTTGTCGGTTGCTCAGGCAGTGGAGAAACGGCATTGGTTTCCGCCCTGCCTGAGGAACCCCTCTGGTCAGCTACGCTCGGGTAGAGCACACGGCATTGGTCGCCGTCCTACCCGGGGATTCCATCCAATTCTTACCCGTCGCGGCCCATACGCACCTCATTTGGGCACTCTTGGTTCATAAACTCTTGGTTCTTGTTTTAGGTTGCCATCCCTATGCTATTTACATCCTCAGACATTTGGATGGTAAATTGCACAGCCCGCGAGACGGGTCGCACTGTTTCAGTATATTAAGTGTGTCTCGTCCCGAATATTCGGTTTAAAAAAAAAATGAGGGAGTCACACATGGTGACAAATTGTAACGGGAGAATTGGCACTGAAGGACAGACATACTAACGCACGAGATATTAACCAAGATAGTGACAGAAACTATGCTTGATCCCACCGAACCCCAGAAGCTCAAGGAAAAGAGACGAAACGGAAAGGAAGAGAAGAGAAGAGAAGAGAAAGAAGAAGACAACAACGAAGACGGCATACGTGTTTTTCGTCATAATGTGTACCCGTTTGCGCGCAAACGCAAACCCCCTGACCCCAACCCCCCCCAGCCGTCAATGATCCACTTCCCCATAGCACACAGAACCCCGAGATAGTCTCCGATGCACTATCATGATGTGATAAGCTCATAACATGGTACTCCCTTTCCTACGTAGTCGAATCCCTATTAGTGTTGGTGATACTCTGCAGCATCGTGTAAACTATCCGCATGAGGAAATGGAGAAGGAGAGCCTACCGCGCTAGCACCCCGGTATACAAAATGAGATCCCCTATTTTCGGTTTTCACCAGGCCCCCGAACCCCTCGATCTATAATAAAGGACATTCGTTTGCGTTCTTCTGTAAATAAAGAAATGGAAAGATTGTACAACCCGGTGCTTGACTGCCAAGCCAGGAAAAATGTAAATACTGCTTTCATTTTGTATTGTTTCGGACGTTAGTATGATTGAATGTTTGAGTGAGTGTAGTTTATTGAGGACAGTTAGAAGTACCGTTTTTTAAATTTTGTAATGTTATTTTGTTTTGACATAGCGCCACCTAGAAATTGTTAGTTAAAATTTTTCTTGCATAGTTATGGTCAGTGTAGAGGCCATAGAAGAGTGCTCGCCGGGTCAGGGAATGAAGACAACACAGTTATGTGATCCTTCATGCTTCGCGTTAGGATCACAATGAGGAAGTGTAGCCACCTGAGTTGGCCACTTCCCGACTTAAAATGGAGAACCGCAAAGGCTGAAGGGAAATTTAGCCAACACAGGCAAAGACTAGCAAATACAGAAATCATGTATATTGGAACCTGCAAAACAACCAGACAGCACTGAAACCAGCAGTCATCTGCATAGTAATGTAGCAGCCATCTACATAGTAATGTGCGATTCCCAGGCACAATGGCAATAGTTAAGGTAAACAAAGCCAAGCCAGACCCCTCGGCGCCAGCAGGAGCCAAGACAAAGGAAGGCCAACGGACACTTAGGGACCGCCCAGCGATCAGGGAACCGCTCCAGCATTGGAGAAATCGATCCAAGTGATCAGAAAGGTCTTATAGGAATTAAGGGCTATGGAGAGAGAGCGGGTAAATGGAGTTGAAATCAGCCATGATTGAATGGTGGAGTGGACTCGATGGGCCGAATGGCCTTACTTCCGCTCCTATGTCTTATGGTCTTATGGAAAGTAGTCCAATCACTTGGAACCAGGTAAGGGGTCTGCCCCGAAGGGCGGGAAGCCCCTGGGGACTATAAAGTAAAGCCCCCAAGTTCAAATCGTCGTTCTTTGGCAGGGTCACTCAGCAACTTGAACCAACCCTTGACAGTGATCTGTCTTGTTGCCGCCAAGCAAGTAAGTCTCCAGTCAACGCTCGCTACGAGATAGGCGCTCCTAGCTACAAGTCCATACCAGCTTTTGAATCCTGCAGACTCAGGACCTGAACGAAAGGCCATTTGTTCCCCTGACCTGGTGGGCCAGTCCGAAGCTAAGTATAGGCCTTTTAGTGATAGGAATAGCCTAGAAAGTAGAGTTTATGCATGAGTAGTGATTTACTGTGTATAATAAATGTGTTTTGATTTGAATCTTACTAATTGGTATGTTGAGTTATTGATCATTACTTGAACTTGTACCTCGTGACGGTATCATAAAGATACCTGGCGACTCTAGAGCAAAGGTTAAACAAACAGTGCAAATTACGATTTAAGAGCCAACCAAAAGTTAGCAACACTCTTCACTCGCAGGGACTTGCCAGCCCATACAAAGCCCAAAATTATCTTGCTTACCCTCTTAAAAAAAGGAACGTGGAATGAAAACGGGGAGACACAGGAACACGAATAAGAACCTCGGGAGGACCGTAATTTTAACTGTCTGTACTCTCCCTGCTAACGACAGCGGGAGCGCATCCCACGTCCGGAACTCCCCTCGCATTTGATCTACCAGCCGGGACGGGTTCAGTTTGTGCAGTCGACCTCAATCCCGCGCCACTTGTATTCCCAGGTACCTGAAACTGTCCCCACCTAACCGGAACGGCAGCTCTCTCAGCCGGTCCCCTTGGCCCCTCTCCTGAACTACAAACATATCATTTTTTGTCATATTCAATTTGTACCCCGAAAACCGGCCGAATTCCCCAGGGTCGCCATGATTCTGTCCATCCGCGCCATCGGGTCCGAAACGTACAAAAGCAGGTAATCTGCATACAATGTAACTCCATGCTCCACCCCCCCCCCCCCCCCCCCCCGAACCAGCCCCTTCCAACCCTCCGAAGCCCTCAGAGCAATTGCCAGTGGCTCTATAGCTAGCGCAAACAGCAGTGGGGAGAGGGGGCACCCCTGTCTCGGCCCGCAGTCAGTCTAAAATAGTCGGAAGTGGTCCTCACACTTGCCTCCGGGGCCTGATATAGCATCCTGACCCAGTCGATGAAACCCTCCCCAAATCCAAACCATCCCAGCACCTCCCATAAGTACTCCCACTCTACCCGGTCAACGCCTTCTCCGCGTCCATTGCCACCACTACCTCTACCTCCTTTCCCTCTGGGGGCATCATGATCACATTGAGCAATTTTCTTATATTCACCACCAGTTGCCTACCTTTAACGATCCCTGTTTGATCCTCCCTGATAACAGTCGGCACACAATCCTCAATCCTAGTGGCCAAAAGCTTTGCCAGCAGTTTAGTATCCACGTTAAGAAGGGAGGTTATCATCGACTTCAGGAAGCGTAGTGGAGAACATGCCCCTGTCTACATCAATGGGAACGAAGTAGAAAGGGTCGAGAGCTTCAAGTTTTTAGGTGTACAGATCACCAACAGCCTGTCCTGGTCCCCCCATCCCCTATAGTTAAGAAAGCCCACCAACAACTCTACTTTCTCAGAAGATTGAGGTAATTTGGCACGTCAGCTATGGCCCTCACCAACTTCTACAGATGCACCATAGGAAGCATTCTTTCTGGTTGTATCACAGTGTGGTAGTATGTATTGGGGGTCATGCGGGACTGGAAGCCCTAATGTCATTGGCTGCCAGATCCCAGGTCCTGGTTGGCCGTTGACCTCTAGCTCCGCCCTGAAGGCGGAGTATAAGAAGCCGGAGTCCTCCCCCGCAGGCCATTCTACTATCGAGCTGCGTGGGAACAGACACGCTTAATAAAGCCTCATCGACTTCACTCTATTCGTCTCTCGGAGTCTTTGTGCGCTACAATTTATTAAGCGTGCCTAAAAAGGACTATGGAGCTCAGGATCATCCCGGAATGCCTGAGGATCAGCCCCCACGCAGTGAACGCGGCAGCAGCCTTCAAGCACTGGCAGACTTGTTTCGAGGCCTACCTCAGAACGGCCACCGGCCGGGTCACAGAAGACCAAAAAACTACAGGTCCTGCACTCGAGGTTAAGCACGGAGATTTTCTCCCTCATCGAAGACGCGGAGGATTTCCAGACGGCGTTCGCAGCACTGAAAAGTCTCTATGTCCGCCCAGTTAACCAAATCTACGCTCGCTACCAGCTCGCGACGAGACGGCAAAGTCCCGGAGAATCGATTGACGAATTCTACGCCGCGCTGCTGATTTTGGGACGAGCCTGCAGCTGCCCTTCGGTGAACGCAAATGAACACATGGACATGTTAATGCGCGATGCTTTTGTGGCAGGTATGAATTCCTCCCAAATCCGCCAAAGACTTCTAGAAAAAGAGTCGCTAGGACTCTCAGAGGCACGGGCCCTAGCAGCCTCCCTAGACGTTGCCGCGCGGAATACCCGCGCCTACGGCCCCAACCGCGCGGCAGCCCATTGGGCTCCGTACGTACCCGTCGCGACAAACCCACCCCCCCCCCCCGGACACCCCACAGGCTTGCGCGGTCCAAACTCCAAGTCGCACCGGGGGCGCACGCTGCTATTTCTGCGGCCAGGCGAAACACCCCCGGCAGCGCTGCCCGGCCCGCGCAGCAATCTGCAAGAGCTGCGGGAAAAAGGGCCATTTCGCGGTTGTGTGCCGGTCCCGCGAGGTCGCCGCTGTCCCGGGAGAACAGGGAGCCCTGCACGCCGCTTACGCTCCCCAACCCCCCCAGCGCCCCATGTACGACCCGCAGGCGCAGCCACTCTGGGTCCCGACCACCGCGGTCCCGGGAGAACAGGGAGCCCTGCACGCCGCTTACGCTCCCCAACCCCCCCCCCCCCGTCCCCACGTATGACCCGCCGGCGCTACCAATTTGGGTCCCGACCACCGCTGTCCCCAGAGATGAGGGAGCCCCGCGCGGTCCTAACGCTCCCCAACCCCCCCAGCGCCCCATGTGCGACCCGCAGACGCCGCCATTTTGGGTCCCGGCTACCACGAGGGGAGGAAGGGCGCCACCATCTTGGACCACCCCAGACCTGTACGACGCATGGGGGCGGCCATTTTGTCCACCCCCGCCGCCACCTTGTGACCCCCCAGCCATGTGCGATGTATGGGGCAGCCATTTTGTTTATCCCCGACGCCATCTTGGACGGCAACAACGGACCCCAGTGTCGACGGTTCAACGGGGTTCGAGGAAGACGCCCCACTACTACAACCACGTCTCGCTTCAATAACGCACGATCAAGCTCGACCCCGGACACTCCAGATGACGACGACAACGGTGCTAATAAACGGGCACGAGACACCATGCCTAGTCGACTCCGGGAGCACGGAGAGCTTTATCCACCCCGACACGGTACGACGCTGTTCCTTGACCACCTATCCCAGCGCACAAAAGATTTCCCTAGCTGCAGGATCCCACTCCGTACAGATCAAAGGTTTCTGCATAGTTACCCTAACGGTGCAGGGGAGGGAGTTCAAAAACTACAAACTACACGTCCTTCCCCAACTCTGCACCCCCACATTACTGGGATTAGATTTCCAGCGCAATCTACAGAGCCTTACGTTCAAATTCGGCGGCCCAATACCCCCACTCACTATCTGCGGCCTCGCAACCCTCAAGGTGCAACCCCCGTCCTTGTTTGCGAACCTCACCCCGGATTGCAAACCCGTCGCCACTAGGAGCAGACGGTTCAGTGCCCAGGACCGGACCTTCATTCGGTCCGAAGTCCAGCGGCTACTAAAGGAAGGCATAATCCAGGCCAGCAATAGTCCCTGGAGAGCACAGGTGGTAGTAGTGCAGACAGGGGAGAAACAAAGGATGGTCATAGACTATAGCCAGACCATCAACAGGTACACACAACTAGACGCGTACCCTCTCCCCCGCATATCCGACATGGTCAATCGGATTGCCCAATATAAAGTCTTCTCCACCGTGGACCTCAAGTCCGCCTACCATCAGCTCCCCATCCGCCCAAGTGACCGCAAGTACACAGCCTTCGAGGCAGACGGGCGATTATACCATTTCCTAAGGGTCCCATTTGGCGTCACAAACGGGGTCTCGGTCTTCCAACGGGAGATGGACCGAATGGTTGATCAACATGGGTTGCGGGCCACGTTCCCGTATCTCGACAATGTAACCATCTGCGGCCACGACCAGCAGGACCACGACGCCAACCTCCAAAAATTCCTCCAGACCGCCAAAGCCTTGAACCTCACGTACAACGAGGACAAGTGCGTTTTCAGCACCGACCGGCTAGCCATTCTGGGCTACGTAGTGCGCAATGGGATAATAGGCCCCGACCCCGAACGTATGCGCGCCCTCATGGAATTTCCCCTCCCGCACTGCTCAAAAGCCCTGAAACGCTGCCTGGGGTTTTTTTCATACTACGCCCAGTGGGTCCCCCAGTACGCAGACAAGGCCCGCCCCCTAATACAGACCACGACCTTCCCTCTGTCGACAGAGGCTTGGCAGGCCTTCAGCCGCATCAAAGCGGATATCGCAAAGGCCACGATGCGCGCCATCGATGAGTCCCTCCCCTTCCAGGTCGAGAGCGACGCCTCCGACGTAGCTCTAGCGGCCACCCTTAACCAAGCGGGCAGACCCGTGGCCTTTTTCTCCCGAACCCTCCACGCTTCAGAAATCCGCCACTCCTCAGTGGAAAAGGAAGTCCAAGCCATAGTGGAAGCTGTGCGACATTGGAGGCATTACCTGGCCGGCAGGAGATTCACGCTCCTCACCGACCAATGGTCGGTAGCCTTCATGTTCGATAATGCACTGCGGGGCAAAATCAAAAACGACAAGATCTTAAGGTGGAGGATCGAGCTCTCCACCTTCAACTACGAGATCTTGTATCGTCCCGGAAAGCTGAACGAGCCGTCCGATGCCCTATCCCGCGGCACATGTGCCAACGCACAAATTAACCGCCTCCAAACCCTCCACGAGGACCTCTGCCACCCGGGGGTCACTCGGTTTTTCCACTTTATCAAGTCCCGCAACCTCCCATACTCTTTAGAGGAGGTCCGTACAGTCACAAGGGACTGCCACATCTGCGCGGAATGCAAGCCGAATTTTTTCAGGCAGGATGGTGCGCACCTGATTAAGGCTTCCCGCCCCTTTGAACGCTTTAGTCTGGATTTCAAAGGGCCCCTCCCCTCCACCGACCGCAACACATACTTCCTTAATGTGGTGGACGAGTACTCCCACTTCCCATTCGCCATCCCCTGCTCTGACATGACCGCGGCCACAGTCATTAAAGCCCTGAACACCATCTTCACACTGTTCGGTTTCCCCGCATACATCCACAGCGACAGGGGGTCCTCTTTCATGAGTGACGAGCTGCGCCAGTACCTGCTCAGCAAGGGCATAGCCTCAAGCAGGACGACCAGCTACAACCCCCGGGGGAACGGGCAAGTAGAGAGGGAGAACGGCACGGTCTGGAAGACCGTCCTACTGGCCCTACGGTCCAGGGACCTCCCAGTTTCACGGTGGCAGGAGGTCCTCCCGGACGCTCTCCACTCCATCCGGTCGCTATTATGTACGAGCACTAATCAAACGCCTCATGAGCATCTCCTTGTCTTCCCTAGGAAGTCCTCCTCTGGAACGTCGCTGCCGACCTGGCTGGCAGCCCCAGGACCCATCTTGCTCCGAAAGCATGTGCGGGCACACAAGGCGGACCCGTTGGTTGAAAGGGTTCACCTCCTCCACGCGAACCCGCAGTACGCTTACGTGGAGTACCCCGACGGCCGACAGGACACGGTCTCCCTGCAGGATCTGGCACCCGCCGGCAACACACACACCCCCCCGACACCATTCACCCAACCCCCCCCCCCTTCCTGCCACCGCCGCACCCCGCGACCGCCCCCTTCCCAGGAGGATCGGTTCCCCTCCCCTCAGGCCCGACCAAGAATAAAGCCCAAGCTGAAACCGTAAGGCTCCCGGAGACGACAACACCGGAACAAGCACCATCACCACCACCGGGGCCGAGGCGATCGACACGGACGACCAAACCGCCCGAACGACTCGTGGCGTCGATCTAAATCAATATATGGACTTTTCACAAGAACATTTTGCTTTTTCTCCCGATACCTTCTGTAAATAGTTGAAACAGGACAAAATTGTACATACTGTATTGCCATATGAATGTTTTCCTCCCAGGACCTGCCCTGCAAACCCTTACCACCATGCGAAGCATCACCCCGCCGGGTTCATTTTTGACAAGGGGTGAATGTGGTAGTATGTATTAGGGGTCATGTGGGACTGGAAGCCCTAATGTCATTGGCTGACAGATCCCGGGTCCTGGTTGGCCGTTGACCTCTAGCTCCGCCCTGAAGGCGGAGTATAAGAAGCCGGAGTCCTCCCCCGCAGGCCATTCTATTATCGAGCTGCGGGGGAACAGACACGCTTAATAAAGCCTCATCGACTTCACTCTATTCGTCTCTCGGAGTCTTTGTGCGCTACACACAGCTTGGTATGGAGCCTGCTCTACCCAAGACCGCAGGAAACTACAAAAGGTTGTGAATATAGCCCAGTCCATCACGCAAACCATCCATTGACTCTATCTATAATTCCGGCTGCCTCAGAAAGGCAGCCAGCATAATTAAGGACCCCACGCACCCCGGACATACTCTCTTCCACCTCCTTCCGTCAGGAAAAAGATACCAAAGTTTGAGGTCACATACCAACCGACTCAAGAACAGCTTCTTCCCTACTGCCATCAGACTTTTGAATGGATCTACCTCGTATTAAGCTGATCCTTTCTCTACACTTTGTTATAACTGTAACATTATATTCTGCAGTCTCTCCTTCCTTCCTTATGTACGGTATGCATTGTTTGTACAGCATGCAAGAAACAATACTTTTCACTGTATACTAATACATGAGACAATAATAAATCAAATCAAATCAGAGATCGGCCTACAAGACCCACACGACTCCGGGTTCTTGTCCCGTTTTAGAATCAAGGAGATGGTAGCCTGCAACATCATCTGGGACAGCACCCCTCTGTCCCTTGCCTCATTAAAAACCTTGACCAGCAGCGGCCCCAATATCCCGGAGAACTTTTTATAAAATTCTACCGGGTACCCATCCGGCCCCGGAGCTTTACCTGACTGCATGGCCTTTCAGCTCTCTAATAGCTCCTCAGCTCTGATCGGGGCGCCCAGCCCTTCTACTAGCTCCCTACCCACTTTTGGGAATGTCAGGCCGTCTAAGAAGCGGCTCGTCCCCTTCGGCCCCGCGGGGGGCTCCGAGCTATAGAGTCTGCTATAAAAGTCCTTGAAAGCCCCGTTCACACGTGCCGCATCCCCTACCAAGTTACCGCCTCCATCCACCACTTTACCTACTGCCCTAGCGCCTCCCTCTTTCTGAGCTGCTGAGCCAGCATCCTGCTGGCTTTCTCCCCATGTTCATATACCGCACCCCTCGCCTTTCTGAGCTGCTCCACTGCCTTACCCGTGGACACCACCCCAAACTCTGCCTGCAGCCTCCTCCGTTCCCTCAAGTGCTCCGCACTCGGGGTCCCCGCATACCTCCTGTCAATCTGCAGGATCTCCGCTAACAGTCGGTCCGTTTCTGCCCTGTCCGTCTTGTCTCTGATGTACCATCAATGACCACGAGACAAAAATGGTGAAACTATTGAGGCTTTATTGCACAAGATATTGAGCCTCTTGCAGCTGGAATCAGAATGGAAGCAGCGCAGGAGAGCATACACTTTTATACAGCGCCTGCTGGGAGGAGCCAGCAGGCTGGGATTTGCTGTGTTACCTGTAGTACAGTGGCAGTACCGTAATACGTGTAGTGTGTTACCAGTGGTGTTTACCACAGTCTCTGTGAGCCCGGATTGAAATCAGCTCCCCTCTCACCACTGCCTTGAGCGCCTCCCACACCACCGCTGCTGAGACTTCCCCCGTATCGTTGACCTGCAGGTAGTTTTGTATACACTTCCTGTTCCTCTCGCACACCCCTTCGTCCACCAGCAGTCCCACGTCCAGCCTCCACTGCGGGCGCTGGAAGCTCTCTTCACTCACCTGTAGCTCGACCCAATGCGGGGCATGGTCGGAAATGGCGATTGCCGAATACTGCACATCCACCACCCCTGTCAGTAGATCCCTACTCAGTATGAAAAAATCGATCCGGGAATAGACCCTATGGACGTGCGAGAAAAAGGAGAACTCCTTCTCTGTCGGCCTTCTAAACCTCCACGGGTCGACCCCCGCACCCCCTCCCATCTGCTCCATGAACCCCCTCAGCTCTTTTCCCATTGCTGACACTCTGCCCGTTCTTGAGCACGACCGGTCCAGCCTGGATCAATAACTGTATTGAAGTCCCCTCCCATGACCAGCTTGTGGGATTCCAGGTCGGGTATCTTCCCCAGCACCCTCTTTATGAAATCCGCATCATCCCAGTTTGGCGCATATATGTTGACCAGGACCACCTTCCTCCCTTCCAGCTTACTGCAAACCATAACTTGCCGTCCTCCCCCGTCCGAAACAATACTCCCCACCGCAAACTGCACCCGCTTGTTCACCAGAATCGCGACCCACCTGGTCTTAGTATCTAGCCCTGAGTGGAATACCTGACTAACCCAGCTCTTCCTCAACCTAATCTGGTCCGCTACCTTCAGGAGTGTCTCCTGCAGCATTATCTCGTCCGCCTTTAGAGCCCTAAGATGCACGAACACCCTTGCCCTCTTCACCGGCCCATTTAGCCCTCTGACGTTCCACGTGACCAGCCTAGTTGGGGGGCACCGTGCCCCCCCCCCATGCCGGTCAGCCATCCCCTTTCCTGGGCCTGCCCCCAGCCCCTGCCCCGCACCTCTGTAGCCCCACCTCCTGGCAGTGCCCATCCCCGACCTCTTCTCCGCTTCTAAAATCAAATCCCTCCCTCGTCAGCCGAACACCGCCCCCCCCTCCCCCTAGCACCAACACTCTGTCACCTAACCCCATCCCTAATCTGATTGTATACACACCCCCCACTGTGCTCCCGCAGACCAACTCACCCAGCTAGCCTGGTGGCCCACAGCTCCGGCGCCAGCATGTCTCCCACCTATTGTTGCCAACTGCCCTCCCCGCCCATCGAAACCATCGCCTTCATCAACCCAGCCCCGAAAACCATCCACTTTAAGAAAAAGATGCCAACCAAAGTCAGTGTAAAGAAAAACAAAGCCAAACTCTCGCCATAATACAGACCAAAGTAATACTACTCAAAATAATACAAAGTCAAAAATTCCGACCACCATCCCCCTCCCAACACAGAAAACCGACCGAAATCGAATAATTTTTTGAAAAAAAACAATCCCCCTACTTTCCCCTTCTTAAACAGAGCACAGTTATTGAAGAGAAAAAGCCAAGAATGAAAATGAACGAACGAATAAATCAGTGCAAACAGCATTTAAAACGAACAGGAAAAACAGCTTCTCAAACTTAGAGCAGAATGTTCTCAAGTTGGCACCAGTCCTTTCCTCCTGGCGAACTCCATTGCGTCCTCGGGCGGCTCAAAGTAATGATGTTGGTCCTCATGTGTAACCCAAAGTCGCGCCGGATACAACAGTCCAAACTTAACCTGCTTCTTGAACAGGATCGACTTGACTTGATTAAAGCCTGCCCTCCCAGTTCTCCCAGTGATCCAGAGAAGACACAGCCAGAGTGAGACACAACCAAGAGTGAGTTTGGGAATTTGAAGCTAGGTGGGAATTCGAAGCTGGGTTGGGAGGAGGTGCTTTTTATCCCTGGTAAGTAGTTTTTCTTTTTTTTCCCTTTTCATTGTCTAATTTATTTATTTTTTCTTTCGTTTTTTGGAATTGTAGTTGTATATGTTTACCTAAGGTTTAAGACATGACAGGAGATCCCAGACCCGTGTCATGCTCCTCGTGTGCGATGTGGGAGCTCAGGGACATGTCCACTGTCACTGGCTCCTTCACGTGCAAGAAGTGTGTCCAGTTGCAGCTCCTGTTAGACCACGTGACGGCTCTGGAGCTGTGGATGGATTCACTTTGGAGCATCCATGATGCTGAGGACGTCGTGGATAGCACGTTTAGCGAGTTGGTCACACCGCAGGTGAAAGCTACTGAGGGAGATAGAAAATGGGTGACCAAAAGACAGAGCAAGAGTATGAAGGCAGTGCAGGTGTCCCCTGCGGTCATCTCCCTGCAAAACAGATATACCGCTTTGGATACTGTTTCGGGAGATGGCTCACCAGGGGAAGGCAGCAGCAGCCAGGTTCATGGCACTGTGGCTGGCTCTGCTGCGCAGTTGGGCAGGACGAAGAATGGCAGGGCTATAGTGATAGGGGATTCAATCATAAGGGGAATAGACAGGTGGTTCTGCAGATGCAATCGAGACTCCAGGATGGTATGTTGCCTCCCTGGTGCAAGGGTCAAGGACGTCTCAGAGCAGCTGCAGGACATTCTTGGGGGGGGGGGGGGGGGTAGGGTGAACATCCAGCTGTCGTGGTGCACATAGGCACCAATTATATAGGTTTAAAAAAATGGGACGAGGTCCTACAAGCTGAATTCAGGGAGTTAGGAGTTAAACTAAAAAGTAGGACCTCAAAGGTAGTAATCTCAGGATTGCTACCAGTGCCACGAGCTAGTCAGAGTAGGAATGTCAGGATAGATAGGATGAATCCGTGGCTCGAGAGATAGTGCAAGAGGGAGGGATTCAAATTCCTGGGGCATTGGAACCGGTTCTGGGGGATGTGACACCAGTACAAACCAGACAGTCTGCACCTGGGCAGGACTGGAACCAATGTCCTAGGAGGGGTGTTTGCTAGAGCTGTTGGGGAGGGTTTAAACTAATGTGGCAGGGGGATGGGAACCGATGCAGGAAGTTGGAAGGTAGTAAAACAGAAACAACAGGCAGTAAGGGGGAAAGTGTAAGGCAGAAAAGCCATAGTCAAAAATCAAAAAGGGCGACAGTACAAGGTACAGTGACTGAGGGGAGCTCAGTGAATAGGCCCGGTAATACTAAAAGGAATAAAACAGGAAGTAAAAACATTAATCGTAAGCAACGCGGCAGGTTGTTACATGAAGATATGGGTTCAACAGCAAAGAAAATTAGGAGAAAAGTTAAGAGGAAATATTACTTAGGAGAGGTTACTGATCGAGGTGTTAAGATTCAAAACAGAGGTAAAAAAGCCAACAGAAGTGTACTTTACCTGAATGCTCATAGTATTCGGAATAAGGTAAATGAGTTGATGGCGCAAATCATCGTGAATGACTGATTTAGTGGCTATTACTGAAACATGGTTAAAGGATGGTCACGACTGGGAGTTAAATATCCGAGGGTATCAAAATATTCGGAAGGACAGAGTGGATGGTAAGGGAGGTGGTGCAGATCAGTTATTTAAGGATGACATCCGGGCAATAGTAAGGGATGACATCGGTGCTATGGAGGATAAGGTTGAATCCATTTGGGTGGAAATCAGGAATAGTAAGGCGAAAAAGTCACTGATAGGAGTAGTCTATAGGCCACCAAATAGTAACATTATGGTGGGGCAGGCAATAAACAAAGAAATAACGGATGCATGTAGAAATGGTACAGCAGTCATCATGGAGGATTTTAATCTACATGTCGATTGGTTTAACCAGCTCGGTCAAGGCAGCCTTGAGGAGGAGTTTATAGAATGTATCCGCGATAGTTTCCCAGAACAGTATGTAATGGAACCTATGAGGGAACAAGCGGTCCTAGATCTGGTCCTGTGTAATGAGACAGGATTGACTCAGGATCTCATAGTTAGTGATCCTCTCAGAAGGAGCGATCACAATATGGTGGAATTTAAAATGCAGATGGAGGGTGAGAAGGTAAAATCAAAGACTAGTGTTTTGTGCTTAAACAAAGGAGATTACAATGGGATGAGAGAAGAACTAGCTAAGGTAGACTGGGAGCAAATACTTTATGGTGAAACATAAAGGTGAGGAACAGTGGAGAACCTTCCAAGTGATTTTTCACAGTGCTCAGCAAAGGTTTATACCAACAAAAAGGACAGTAGAAAGAGGGAAAATCGACCATGGATATATAAGGAAATAAGGGAGAGTGTCAAATTGAAGGAAAAAGCATACAAAGTGGCAAAGATTAGTGGGAGACTAGAGGACTGGGAAATCTTTAGGGGGCAACAGAAAGCTACTAAAAAAGTTATAAAGAAGAGTAAGATAGATTATGAGAGTAAACTTGCTCAAAATATAAAAACAGATAGTAAACGTTTCTACAAATATATAAAACAAAAAAGAGTGGCTGATGTAAATATTGGTAATTTAGAGGATGAGAAGGGAAATTTAATAATGGGAGATGAGGAAATGGCTGAGGAACTGAACAGGTTTTTGGGGTTGGTCTTCACAGTGGAAGAAACAAATAACGTGCCAGTGACTGATAGAAATGAGGATGACAGGTGAGGACCTTGAGAGGATTGTTATCACTAAGGAGGTAGTGATGGGCAAGCTAATGGGGCTAAAGGTAGACAAGTCTCCTGGCCCTGATGGAATGCATCCCAGAGTGCTAAAAGAAATGGCTATGGAAATTGCAAATGCACTAGTGATAATTTACCAAAATTCACTAGACTCTGGGGTGGTCCCGGCGGATTGGAAATTAGCAAATGTGACACCACTGTTTAAAAAAGGAGGTAGGCAGAAAGCGGGTAATTATAGGCCAGTGAGCTTAACTTTGGTAGTAGGGAAGATGCTGGAATCCATTATCAAGGAAGAAATAGCGAGGCATCTAGATGGAAATTGTCCCATTGGGCAGACGCAGCATGGGTTCATAAAGGGCAGGTCGTGCCTAACTAATTTAGTGGAATTCTTTGAGGACATTACCAGTGCGGTAGATAACGGGGAGTCAATGGATGTGGTATATCTGGATTTCCAGAAAGCCGTTGACAATGTGCCACACAAAAGGTTGCTGCATAAGATAAAGATGCATGGCATTAAGGGTAAAGTAGTAACATGGATAGAGGATTGGTTAATTAATAGAAAGCAAAGAGTGGGGATTAATGGGTGTTTCTCTGATTGGCAATCAGTAGCTAGTGGTGTCCCTCAGGGATCAGTGTTGGGCCCACAATTGTCACAATTTACATAGATGATTTGGAGTTGGGGACCAAGGGCAATGTGTCCAAGTTTGCAGATGACACTAAGATGAGTGTTAAAGCAAAAAGTGCAGAGGACACTGGAAGTCTGCAGAGGGATTTGGATAGGTTAAGTGAATGGGTGAGGGTCTGGCGGATGGAATACAATGTTGACAAATGTGAGGTTATCCATTTTGGTAGGAATAACAACAAAAGGGACTATTATTTAAATGATAAAATATTAAAACATGCTGCTGTGCAGAGAGACCTGGGTGTGCTAGTGCATGAGTCGCAAAAAGTTGGTTTACAGGTGCAATAGGTGATTAAGAAGGCAAATGGAGTTTTGTCCTTCATTGCTGAAGGGATGGAGTTGAAGACTAGGGAGGGTATGCTGCAATTGTATAAGGAGTTAGTGAGGCCACACCTGGAGTATTGTGTTCAGTTTTGGTCTCCTTACTTGAGAAAGGATGTACTGGCACTGGAGGGTGTGCAGAGGAGATTCACTTGGTTAATCCCAGAGCTGAAGGGGTTGGATTACGTGGAGAGGTTGAGTAGACTGGAACTGTACTCGTTGGAATTTAGAAGGATGAGGGGGGATCTTCTAGAAACATATAAAATTATGAAGGGAATAGATAGGTTAGATGCGAGCAGGTTGTTTCCACTGGCGGGTGAAAGCAGAACTAGGGGGCATAGCCTCAAAATAAGGAGAAGTAGATTTAGGACTGAGTTTAGGAGGCACTTCTTCACCCAAAGGGATGTGAATCTATGAAATTCCTTGCCCAGTGAAGCAGTAGAGGCTTCCTCATTAAATGTTTTTAAGATAGATAGATAGTTTTTTGAAGAATAAAGTGATTAAGGATTATGGTGTTTGGGTGGGAAAGTGGAGCTGAGTCCACAAAAGATCAGTCACGATCTCATTGAATAGCGGAGCAGGCTCAAGGGGCCAGATGGCCTACTCCTGCTCCTAGTTCTTATGTTCTTATGTTCCTCTTGGCCACCTCCCCGCTTAAATCTTGGTACACCCGCAAAATGCTGTTGTCCCACTTACAGCTCCGCATGCGCTTGGCCCACAGGAGAACGCGCTCCTTATTCAGGTACCTGTGGAACGTGACCACCATCACCCGCGGGGGGGGGGGGGTCTCCCTGCCGCGGCTCCCTCGCCAGCGCTCTGTACGCCCGATCCACCTCCAACGGTCAGGGGAAAGCCCCAGCTCCCAGCAGCTTCTGGAACATGTTCGCCACAAACTCCCCGGCATCAGCCCCCTCCACGAGGCCAACAATCCTTAGGTTCTGCCTATGGGACCTATTCTCCAAATCCTCTACCTGTTCCAGCAGCCTTTTTTGCCGGTCCCTCAGCATCTCCACCTCCATCTCCTCCGCCGTCTGGTGTTCCTCCTGTTCAGCTAGCGCCTTCTCCAGTTTCTGGATCGTCCGGTGCTGGGCATCTAGCCTCCGCTCCATCCTCTCCACCGTTTCCTTAATCGGGTCCAGACATTCCCGTTTCTGTCTGGCGAAGCGTTCCCGGATGACCTGCATCAGCTCCTCCGTTGATGGTTGGGCCCAAACCCCGGGGGTCTGGACACCGGCCATCTTGTCCGCTGCTGCAGCCAACACCCAGCTCGAGCCTGTCTTTTTGTTTCTTCCCTTTCGATCCCTTCGGGCTCTCTGTTCCATAAACCAATATATACAACAGACACTTGTTCACTGCTTCTTCAAGTCCAGCGCTTAAAAACGCAAAAAAAGTCAGGGGGAAAGGTCCAAATGTCTAGCCAGAGCGGGAGCCACCAAATGTGCGACCTACTCCCTCATAGTCACCACCGGAGGTTGACGAGTTAAACAGATTTTTGATAAACAAAGGAGTCAAGAGTTAAGGGCAGCAGAGAGGATAGTGGAGTCAAGGCCTCAATCACACAATCAGATCAACCATGACCTTATCAAATGGAGGAGCAGCCTTGATGACTGAATGGCCTACTCCTGCCTTTATTTCACGGAAGTTCCAGATCTCACAGGTGAATCAAATGCATCCATTAATCGATAAAGTATTATAATAAGAGGCAATAAGTGAACATCCCATCACTTGCTCTTTACAACAAATTATTCTGTGCAGTTTCTGCAAAAAATACAATTGCAATATTTTGGAGAAATCTGATTTTATATGTTGTGGAAGTAGTGACAACCTCTAGTTCTTTGAAGAATGAAGACTTCATTCTATTTGACTTGTTTCCTTTCACCCTAATCAGGAAGTCCATGATTAGGAACTTCCCCCTATTGTTCCATTCTGTTATATCATTACAAACAGCCACTGACACTGGCATGTTTCTTGTATTTTGTTCTCTCTAGGTTCCAGGAAGCCTCTTTACATAATGCTATTTCACGATCATTTCGTAGGAGATGTGCCTCTGAAACTATCAATGTGCTATGTCTTTACTTCAGCCTCTCCGCAATGCATTCCACCATTCCTTCTTTAAAAGCATATTGCAAACATTCAATTTCTTTTTCTTTTAACTTCATATTTTGTGTTTTTCCTGAATTTTGGAAAGCTGCCATTAACTTTCATTGAATAAACAAGCAAGCAGCCAAAGGCAGAAACATAATGGCTGGAATTTTCAATGGGAAACCCCATGGAAAATGGTGGGGCCAGCAGATCCCACCGTCTGCCACCATGAAACTCGCGGTGGGTTGCATGGAAATCCTGCCTGATATGGCTGCTGTACTTGTTAAGATTTACTTTGGGCGTGATTCTCCAGCCTTGTTCCACTCACGCTCAAGCGAAACAAGGTCAGTGAATAGGGGGAGAGGCCAAAAACAAGAAGCACGCAAGGCGGCAAACAGTTCGCGGGCCAGACGAGGCTGAGGAAAGGATGGGTGGGACAGGTGTTTCACTCGGGGTTAGACTCCAAGACCAGAGGGGTGGCCATTTTGGTCAGTAAACGAGTGGTGTTTGAGGCAGGGAGCATCGTGGCGGACAAGGGGGCAGGAATATAATGGTGAGTGGCAAGCTGCGGGGGGCCCGGGTGGTGTTAGTGAATGTATATGCCCCGAACTGGGACGATGCGGACTTTATGAGGCGCGTGTTGGGAAGGATCCCGGACTTGGAGATAAGTCACCTGATAATGGGAGGGGACTTTAATGCGGTCTTGGATCCGAGCTTGGACCGTTCCAAGTCCAGAACGGGAAAGAGGACGGCGGCGGCCAGGGTCTTGTGGGAGTGTGGTATTATAGGTATTACGGTACCTGATAGGCTGGAGCACCATTGGTGGAAGCTGTATGCTTTCTATTGGTGGGGATGTATGGTAGCTCCGCCCTGCTATGCGGGGTATAAGAACCCGTGCCGCCCCAGCAGCCTTCATTCTGTACCTGAGCTGCTGGGTGAAACATCTAGCTTATTAAAGCCTTCAGTTGGACTACAACCTCGCTTTAGTGGTCATTGATCGTGCATCAATTTAATAAGCTAGTTTTTTTAAGAAGAAAGGATGGAGCTCCGAATCAAGCCGGAGTGTCTGCAACTCAGCCCCCACGCGGTAAACTCAGCGGCAATCTTCAAGCACTGGCTGCCGTGCTTTAAAGGGTATCTCGGGATGGCAAGTCCTGCACTCAAGGGTGAGCCCGGAGATTTACACCCTCATCGAGGAAGCGGAAGACTTCGATGCAGCACTAGAGCTGCTAAATGGACACTATATTCGCCCGGTAAACCAGGTCTACGCCTGGCACCTGCTTGCAACAAGGCAACAAACCCCTGGGAAATCGCTGGAAGAATTCTGCCGTGCACTCCTGGTGTTGGGGAGAAGCTGAGGCTGCCCGCAAGTTTCGGCGAGCGAACACACTGAACTCTTTGACCGGGTTGCTTTCGTGGCAGGTATGCTATCCTCACAAATCCACCAGCGACTGTTAGAAAAAGATACTCTGGGACTTCCGGGTGCGGCGATGACCAGCTGAGTCGCACGTTTCGGCAGCTCCCGGTGAAACGGACTTTTGGGCTCTTGATAGGAGCCCCAACGGCAATTTTGACGGCTAAAAACACTGTGCGGTAAACCAGAAGGGAATCCCCCCTGGATACGGATGGAAAAAGGAGGAGAAAGTGGCCGCATTGCAGTGGATCCTTCAGAACAGCGGCAAGGAAGGCAAGCAAAAACCAAGATGGCGTCGGAAGGTGGCAGTTTAACATGGGGCCCTGAACAACAAGAGTTCTTGAAATGCTGTGTGGAAGAGCTCAAAAAGGAAATGAAGAAAGAGCTGTTGGCCCCGATACTACAGGCGATCGAAGGGCTAAAGGAGGAACAAAAGACCCAGGAGCGGGAGCTTCGGGTCGTGAAGGCAAAGGCAGCCGAGAATGAGGACGACATACAGGGCCTGGTGGTGAAGACGGAGACGCATGAGGCACATCAGAAACGATGTGTGGAAAGGTTGGAGGCACTGGAGAACAATGCAAGGAGGAACAACCTGAGGATTCTTGGTCTTCCTGAAGGTGTGGAGGGAGCGGACATCAGGGCATATGTGAGCACGATGCTGCACTCGTTTATGGGAGCGGAGGCCCCGGCGGGTCCGTTGGAGGTGGAGGGAGCATACTGAGTGATGGCGCAAGGGCCGAGAGCAGGAGAAATTCCCAGAGCCATAGTGGTGAGATTCCTCCGTTTTAAGGATAGAGAAATGGTCCTTAGATGGGCAAAGAAAACTCGGAGCAGTAAATGGGAGAACGCGGTGATCCGCGTTTATCAAGACTGGAGTGCGGAGGTGGCGAGAAGGAGGGCGAGCTTTAATCGGGCCAAGGCGGTGCTTCATAAAAAGAAGATAAAATTTGGAATGCTGCAACCGGCAAGACTGTGGGTCACATATCGAGGGAGGCACCACTACTTTGAGACGGCGGATGAAGCGTGGACTTTTATTGTGGAAGAAAAACTGGAATGAGCGGGTTATTAAAAAGAACGTTTGAACAGAGTGGTGGGGCGAATGTGGGGGGCAAAGAGGGGGGTTAAAAAGGGGGGAAAGAGGAGTTTTATGTACTAATCCTGCGATGTGGTAACTTTTCTCTCTCCCACAGGTGGTGATGGGGGGAGGAGGGGAGGTGGAGGAGATGGGGTGTTGGCCATTGGGGGCGGGCCAAGGGAGAAGCGCGGACTTGGTTCGCGCGCTATGATAATCATGGCGGGAATAGAGAAGCAGGAAGGAGGGGGCGTCGCACGGTGCGAGCCGAGGTCACGGGGGGAAGCCGAGGTCGGCCAGCGTTTGCTGACTTCTGGGAGCAACATGGGGGGAGTAATTACGCTAGCGGGGGATCTAGCGGGGGGGGGGTGGGAGGGGGGAATTACTGGGTTGCTGCTGCTGGGGAGAGGGGGGAGCTGGTATGGGAGGGGATGGGCGGGGGCGCACCGCCTGGGGGAGATACAGCTGCGTGGGAACCGGGTGAGGAACTGGAAAAAGGTGATGGCTAATCGACAAGGGGGGGGGGGTAGGAAGCCCCCCAACTCGGCTGATCACGTGGAACGTGAGAGGGCTGAACGGGCCGATAAAGAGGGCACGGGTACTCGCACACCTTAAGAAACTTAAGGCAGATGTGGTTATGTTACAGGAAACGCACCTGAAACTGATAGACCAGGTTAGGCTACGCAAAGGATGGGTGGGGCAGGTGTTCCATTCGGGGCTAGATGCGAAAAACAGGGGGGTGGCTATATTAGTGGGGAAGCGGGTAATGTTCGAGGCAAAGACTATAGTGGCGGATAACGGGGGCAGATACGTGATGGTGAGTGGCAAACTACAGGGGGAGACGGTGGTTTTGGTAAACGTATATGCCCCGAACTGGGATGATGCCAATTTTATGAGGCGGATGCTAGGACGCATTCCGGACCTAGAGATGGGAAAGCTGATAATGGGGGGAGATTTTAATACGGTGTTGGAACCAGGGCTGGATAGGTCGAAGTCCAGCACTGGAAGGAGGCCGGCAGCAGCCAAGGTACTTAAAGATTTTATGGAGCAGATGGGAGGTGTAGACCCGTGGAGATTTAGCAGACCTAGGAGTAAGGAGTTCTCGTTTATCTCCTATGTCCATAAAGTCTACTCGCGAATAGACTTTTTTGTGCTGGGAAGGGCGTTGATCCCGAAGGTGAGGGGAACGGAGTATACGGCTATAGCCATTTCGGATCACGCTCCACACTGGGTAGACTTGGAGATAGGGGAGGAAACAGGAGGGCGCCCACCCTGGAGAATGGACATGGGACTAATGGCAGATGAGGGGGTGTGTCTAAGGGTGAGGGGGTGCATTGAAAAGTACTTGGAACTCAATGATAATGGGGAGGTCCAGGTGGGAGTGGTCTGGGAGGCGTTGAAGGCGGTGGTTAGAGGGGAGCTGATATCAATAAGGGCACATAAAGGGAAGCAGGAGAGTAAGGAACGGGAGCGGTTGCTGCAAGAACTTTTGAGGGTGGACAGACAATATGCGGAAGCACCGGAGGAGGGACTGTACAGGGAAAGGCAAAGGATACATGTAGAATTTCACTGCAGAGGCACAATGGAGGAAGGCACAGGGTGTACAGTACGAATATGGGGAGAAGGCGAGCAGGTTGCTGGCACACCAATTGAGGAAAAGGGGAGCAGCGAGGGAAATAGGGGGAGTGAGGGATGAGGAAGGAGAGATGGAGCGGGGAGCGGAGAGAGTGAATGGAGTGTTCAAGACATTTTATAAAAAATTATATGAAGCTCAACCCCCGGATGAGAGGGAGAGAATGATGGGCTTCTTGGATCGGCTGGAATTTCCCAAGGTGGAAGAGCAGGAAAGGGTGGGACTGGGAGCACAGATCGAGGTAGAAGAAGTGGTGAAAGGAATTAGGAGCATGCAGGCGGGAAAGGCCCCGGGACCGGATGGATTCCCAGTCGAATTCTATAGAAAATATGTGGACTTGCTCGCCCCGGTGTTGACGAGGACCTTTAATGAAGCAAAGGAAAGGGGACAACTGCCCCCGACTATGTCTGAAGCAACGATATCGCTTCTCTTAAAGAAGGAAAAGGACCCGCTACAATGCGGGTCCTATAGACCTATTTCCCTCCTAAATGTAGATGCCAAGATCCTGGCCAAGGTAATGGCAATGAGAATAGAGGAATGTGTCCCGGGGGTGGTCCACGAGGACCAAACTGGGTTTGTGAAGGGGAGACAGCTGAACACGAATATACGGAGGCTGTTAGGGGTAATGATGATGGCCCCACCAGAGGGGGAAACGGAGATAGTAGTGGCGATGGATGCCGAGAAAGCATTTGATAGAGTGGAGTGGGATTATTTGTGGGAGGTGTTGAGGAGATTTGGTTTTGGAGAGGGGTATGTTAGATGGGTGCAGCTGTTGTATAGGGCCCCAATGGCGAGCGTGGTCACAAATGGACGGGGATCTGCATATTTTCGGCTCCATAGAGGGACAAGGCAGGGATGCCCTCTGTCCCCATTATTGTTTGCACTGGCGATTGAGCCCCTGGCGATAGCGTTGAGGGGTTCCAAGAAGTGGAGGGGAGTACTTAGAGGAGGAGAAGAACACCGGGTATCTTTGTATGCGGACGATTTGCTACTATACGTGGCAGACCCGGCGGAGGGGATGCCAGAAATAATGCGGATACTTGGGGAGTTTGGGGATTTTTCAGGGTATAAATTGAACATGGGGAAAAGTGAGTTGTTTGTGGTGCATCCAGGGGAGCAGAGTAGAGAAATAGAGGACCTACCGTTGAGGAAAGTAACAAGGGACTTTCGTTACCTGGGGATCCAGATAGCCAAGAATTGGGGCACATTGCATAGATTAAATTTAACGCGGTTGGTGGAACAAATGGAGGAGGATTTCAAGAGATGGGATATGGTATTCCTGTCACTGGCAGGGAGGGTGCAGGCGGTTAAGATGGTGGTCCTCCCGAGATTCCTCTTTGTGTTTCAGTGCCTCCCGGTGGTGATCACGAAGGCTTTTTTTAAAAGGATTGAAAAGAGCATCATGGGTTTTGTGTGGGCCGGGAAGACCCCGAGAGTGGGGAAGGGATTCTTACAGCGTAGCAGGGATAGGGGGGGGCTGGCACTACCGAGCCTAAGTGAGTATTATTGGGCTGCTAATATTTCAATGGTGAGTAAGTGGATGGGAGAGGAGGAGGGAGCGGCGTGGAAGAGATTAGAGAGGGCGTCCTGTAGGGGGACTAGCCTACAGGCTATGGTGACAGCCCCATTGCCGTTCTCACCGAGGAACTACACCACAAGCCCGGTGGTGGTGGCTACACTGAAGATTTGGGGACAGTGGAGACGGCATAGGGGAAAGACTGGAGCCTTGGGGGGGTCCCCGATAAGAAACAACCATAGGTTTGCCCCGGGGGGAATGGATGGGGGATATGGAATGTGGCAAAGAGCAGGAATAACGCAACTGAAAGATCTGTTTGTGGATGGGAAGTTCGCGAGTCTGGGAGCGCTGACCGAGAAATATGGGTTGCCCCAAGGGAATGCATTCAGGTATATGCAGCTGAGGGCTTTTGCGAGGCAACAGGTGAGGGAATTCCCGCAGCTCCCGACACAAGAGGTGCAGGACAGAGTGATCTCAAAGACATGGGTGGGGGATGGTAAGGTGTCAGATGTATATAGGGAAATGAGGGACGAAGGGGAGACTATGGTAGATGAACTAAAAGGGAAATGGGAAGAAGAGCTGGGGGAGGAGATCGAGGAGGGGCTGTGGGCAGATGCCCTGAGCAGGGTAAACTCGTCGTCCTCGTGTGCCAGGCTAAGCCTGATTCAGTTTAAGGTATTACACAGGGCGCATGTGACTGGAGCACGGCTCAGTAAATTTTTTGGGGTGGAGAATAGGTGTGCGAGGTGCTCGAGAAGCCCAGCGAATCATACCCATATGTTTTGGTCATGCCCGACACTACAGGGGTTTTGGATGGGGGTGACAAAGGTGCTTTCAAAAGTAGTAGGGGTCCGGGTCGAACCAAGCTGGGGGTTGGCTATATTTGGGGTTGCACAAGAGCCGGGAGTGCAGGAGGCGAGAGAGGCCGATGTTTTGGCCTTTGCGTCCCTAGTAGCCCGGCGCAGGATATTGCTAATGTGGAAAGAAGCCAAGCCCCCGGGGGTGGAGACCTGGATAAATGACATGGCGGGGTTTATAAAGCTAGAGCGGATTAAGTTTGTCCTAAGGGGGTCGGCTCAAGGGTTCACCAGGCGGTGGCAACCGTTCGTCGAATACCTCGCAGAAAGATAGATGGAATGGAAAAAAGAAGGCAGCAGCAGCAGCCCAGGATCGGGCGGGGGAGGAACCAGAAGGACTCTCAGGGTTGTTAATATATACTGTATAATATGTATAGGTCGTTGCTACAGATAATTATATATTGGACTGTTAAATTATATTTTTGGAGAGTGTTACTTGTGATAAGGCAGTTGCCAATTAGGGTTAGTTTTCATTTTTGTTATTTATTATTGATTCATTCATTTTTTGTTTATAAAATAGGTCATTGTTATTATAATATTGTGTAAAGGATGCACAATGTACTGTGTTGGTTGACCAAAAATTTTCAATAAAATATTTACAAAAAAAAAAATGAAAAAGATACTCTGGGTCTCAGGGAGGAACAGGCCCTTGCAGGCTCCCTGGACTTGGCCTCCAGGAACGCCCGCGCTTACGTTCCCGACCGCGCGGCAGCCCCCTGGGCAGCATGGAACTCCTCCGCGGCCGACCCCGACACTACCCCCATCCCCCCACAGGCCTGCGCTGCAAGGCAGCCTGACAACCCCGGGGGTCCCCGCTGCTACTTTTTCGGGCAGGCCAAGCACCCCCGCCAGCGCTGCCCGGCCCGCGCATCCACCTGCAAGGGATGTGGCAAAAAGGGCCATTTTGTGGGGTTATGTCAGGCCCGTGCGGTTGCCGCGGTCTCCGGCGGCGAATGCGGACCGCAACCACAAACTTCTCCACGGTCCCTGTGCGACCAGCGGTCGCCACCATCTTCCTATTCCAGGGCCACGTGTGGACTCCGGGCGCCGCCATCTTGTTCCGCGGACGCCACGTTGGAGGGATGGGCGTCGCCATTTTGTTCACCCCCAGCCATGTGCGACCAATGGGAGCCGCCATCTTGGATGAACCCCCAGGACCTCAGCTCGGCTGACCACGCACTGCCCGAGAGAACTCTCAACTGCTGCAATTAGCCTTGGTGACCCTGGGTCAGTCCCAGCCTCGAACACTCTCAACTGCTACAACGACCGTATTCATCAACGGGCACGAGACGCCCTGCCTAATCGACTCTGGGAGCACGGAGAGCTTCATACACCCTGACACGGTAAGGCGCTGTTCTCTCCTCATCCACCCCGTTAATCAAAAATCTCCCTGGCCTCCGGTTCACACTCAGTGGAGATAAAGGGGTTTTGTGTAGCAAACCTCACAGTCCAGGGAAGGGTGTTCAAAAATTTCCGTCTCTACGTCCTTCCCCACCTCTGCGCGGCTACACTCCTGGGTTTAGACTCCCAGTGTAACCTCCAAAGTCTAACCTTCAAATTCGGCAGCCCTATACCCCGCCTTACTGTCTGTGGCCTCGCAATCCTTAAGGTCGACCCACCTTCCTTGTTTGCGAACCTCACCCCGGATTGCAAACCCGTCGCCACCAGGAGCAGACGGTACAGTGCCCAGGACCGGATCGTTATTAGGTCAGAGGTCCAAAGGCTACTGAGGGAAGGGGCCATTGAAGCCAGTAACAGCCCCTGGAGAGCTCAAGTAGTGGTGGTGAAGACCGGGGAGAAGCATAGGATGGTCATCGACTATAGTCAGACCATCAACAAGTTTACGCAGCTGGACGCGTACCCTCTCCCCCGCATATCCGACCTGGTAAACAGGATCGCGCATTATAAGGTCTTCTCCACGGTGGATCTCCAGTCCGCCTACCACCAGCTCCCCATCTGCACTAGTGACCGCAAATACACTGCCTTCGAGGCAGATGGGCGGCTCTACCACTTCTTAAGGGTTCCCTTCGGTGTCACCAACGGGGTCTCGGTCTTCCAGCGCGAGATGGACCGAATGGTTGACCGGTACGGTTTACGGGCAACATTCCCGTATCTCGATAATGTCACCATCTGCGGCCACGACCAGCAGGACCATGACACCAACCTCCGAAAATTCCTCCACACCGCATAAATCCTTAACCTTACGTATAACAAGGATAAATGCGTGTTTAGCACCAACCGCCTAGCCATCCTCGATTACGTAGTGCGAAATGGAGTTATAGGCCCCGACCCTGAACGCGTGTGCCCCCTTATGGAGTTCCCCCTCCCTCACTGCTCCAAGGCCCTGAAGCGTTGCCTAGGGTTTTTCAGCTACTACGCACAGTGGGTCCCCAACTATGCGGACAAGGCACGTCCCCTGATCCAATCCACAGCTTTACCCCTGTTGATAGAGGCCCGCCAGGCCTTCAGCCGCATCAAAGCAGACATTGCAAAGGCCACAATGCACGCCATTGACGAGTCCCTCCCCTTCCAGGTCAAGAGCGATGCGTCCGACGTAGCTCTGGCGGCCACTCTCAACCAAGCGGGCAGACCGGTGGCCTTCTTCTCTCGTACCCTCCATGCTTCCGAAATCCGCCACTCCTCAGTCGAAAAGGAGGCCCAGGCCATAGTGGAAGCTGTGCGACGTTGGAGGCATTACCTGGCCGGCAGGAGATTCATTCTCCTCACAGACAAACGGTCGGTTGCTTTCATGTTTGATAATGCACAGTGGGGCAAGATAAAAAACGACAAGATCTTGCGGTGGAGGATCGAACTCTCCACCGACAACTACAAGATCTTGTATCGTCCCGGGAAGCTAAATGAGCCTCCTGACGCCCTGTCCCGCGACAAATGTGCCACCGCACAAGTGGACCACCTCCGAGCCCTCCACGAGGACCTCTGCCACCCGGGGGTCACTCGCTTTTTCCATTTTGTCAAGACTCGCAACCTGCCCTACTCCATCGAGGAGGTCAGGACAGCCACCAGGGACTGCCAAATCTGCGCGGAGTGCAAACCGCACTTCTACTGACCAGAGAAAGCACATCTGATAAAGGTTTCCCGTTCCTTTGAACGCCTCAGCAGGGACTTCAAAGGCCCCCTCCCCTCCACCAACCGCAACACGTACTTCCTGAACATGATTGATGAGTACTCCCGGTTCCCATTCACCATCCCCTGCCCCGACATGACCGCAACCACCGTCATCAAGGCCCTCCATAGCATCTTTGCACTGTTCGGGTTCCCCGCTTACATACATAGTGATAGGGGGTCCTCCTTTATGAGCGACGAACTGCGTCAATTCCTGCTCAGCAAGGGCATCGCCTCGAGCAGGATGACCAGTTACAACCCCCGGGGTAACGGACAGGTAGAGAAGGAGAACAAATGTTCTGGAAGACCGTCCTACTGGCCCTACGGTCCAGGAACCTCCCAGTCTCCCGCTGGCAGAACGTCCTCCTGGATGCCCTCCACTCCATCCGGTCACTGCTTTGTACGACCACCAACCAGACACCTCATGAACGTCTCCTCATCTTTCCAAGAAAGTCCTCCTCTGGGACCTCGCTCCCGACCTGGCTGGCAGCATCCGGACCCATCCTGCTCCGAAAACACGTGCGGGCGCACAAGTCGGACCCATTGGTCGAGAGGGTCCATCTGCTCCATGCTAACCCCCAGTACGCCTGCGTGGTGTACCCCGACGGCCGACAAGATACGGTCTACCTACGAGACCTGCCGCCCGCCGGAACCCCACGTAAACCCCAGCCACCAGTCCCACCCTCCCCTCCACCGCAGCACCTTACAGGAGGATCGGTCCTTCCGCCGGCCCCATCTAGGCCCCACCCCCACCGACGTTCCCGCAGGCGCTCCCTTCCCAGGTCAACCGTTTTCCCCACCAGCGCCGTCTAGGGGTGCCGAAGCTGCCATGGAGATCAAAGCCACGCTCCCGGAGTCACCACCGAAGCTCCGACAATCGCAGAGGACGGCCAGGGCCCCCAATCGACTGATTGCTTCATTTTAAATTGTAAACTGTAAATGTAAACCATCAAATGTACATAGCTATCAGAATTGCAAATAGTTACAAAACGCTGTACGGAGGTATTACGGTACCTCCATAACTAATTCTACCACGTTGCCATGTTTGTAGTATCAGGCCACCACCCCGCTGGACTCTTTTTTAACAGGGGGTGAATGTGGTATTCTAGGTATTACGGTACCTGATAGGCTGGAGCACCATTGGTGGAAACTGTATGCTTTCTATTGGTTAGGATGTATGGTAGCTCCGCCCTGCTAGGCGGGGTATAAGAACCCGTGCCGCCCCAGCAGCCTTCATTCTGTACCTGAGCTGCTGGGGGAAACATCTAGCTTATTAAAGCCTTCAGTTGGACTACAACCTCGCTTTAGTGGTCATTGATCATTCATCAGGGAGTTCATGGGCCAGATGGGGGGAGTGGACCCCTGGAGGTTTATGCGGCCAAGGACGAAGGACACAGTAGCATTGTGGTTAGCACAATTGCTTCACAGCTCCAGGGTCCCAAGTTCGATTCCCGGCTTGGGTCACTGTCTGTGCGGAGTCTGCACGTTCTCCCAGTGTGTGCGTGGGTTTCCTCCGGGTGTTCCGGTTTCCTCCCACAGTCCAAAGATGTGCAGGTTAGGTCGATTGGCCATGCTAAATTGCCCTTAGTGTCCAAAATTGCCCTTAGTGTTGGGTGGGGTTACTGGGTTATGGGGATAGGGTGGAGGTGTGGGCTTGGGTAGGGTGCTCTTTCCAAGAGCCGGTGCAGACTCGATGGGCCGAATAACCTCCTTCTGCACTGTAAATTCTATGAAATCTATGACTTTTCCTTTTTCTCCCATGTCCATAAAGTTTATTCGCGAATAGACTTCTTTGTGTTGAGTAGAGCGTTAATCCCGAGGGTGGAGGGGGTTGAATACTCGGCCATCGCGGTCTCACCATGCCCCGCACTGGGTGGACCTGCGACTGGGGGCAGAACGGGGTCAGCGCCCTCTCTGGCGACTGGATGTCGGGCTGCTGGCGGACGAAGATGTGTGCGGGCGGATAAGGATGAGTATTGAGAACTATGTGGGAGCGAATGACACAGGAGAGGTGATGGTGGCAGTGGTTTGGGAGGCTCTGAAGGCGGTGATTAGGGGAGAGTTAATCTGGATAGTTCGTCCCACAGAAAGAATAAAGAGAGGGCGGAGAGGGAGAGACTGGTGGGAGAGATACTCAGGGTAGATAGGAGGTACGCGGAGGCCCCAGAGGGGGGCTGTTGAACGAGCGCCGGAAATTACAGGCGGAGTTTGACTTGCTGTCCACGGGGAAGGCGGAGGCGCAGCTGAGGAAAGCGAAGGAGGCAGTTTATGAGTATGGGGAGAAGGCGAGTCGGATGCTGGCGCACCAGCTGCGCAGGAGGGAGGCGGCCAGAGAGATTGGGGGAGTGCGGGATAGGGAAGGCAAAATGGTGCTGAGCCCAGATAGGGTGAATGAAGTCTTCAGGGAGTTCTACGGGAGGTTATACGAGTCGGAACCCCCCAGGGAGGGGGAAGGGATGAGGCGGTTCATGGACCGGTTGAGGTTCCCATGGGTGGAAGCAGAGTGGGTGGAGGGACTGGGGGCCCCGATTGAGTTGGAGGAGGTAGTCAGGGGGCTGGCAGGCATGCAGACGGGCCAGGCCCCGGGCCTGGACAGCTTCCCCGTAGAATTTTTAAAGAAATTCTCAGAGCTATTGAGCCCGCTCCTGATGAGAACCTTCAATGAGGCAAAGGAGAGAGGAACCCTCCCCCTGACAATGTCGCAGGCATTGATCTCGCTTATCCTGAAGAAGGAGAAGGATCCACTTCACTGTGGGTCCTACAGGCCGATATCGCTCCTGAACTTGGATGCCAAGCTGTTGGCAAAATTTCTGGCCACCAGAATAGAGGACTGTGTCCCAGGAGTGATTGGGGAGGACCAGAAGGGTTTTGTTAAGGGCAAGCAGCTGAACATGAACGTGAGGAGGCTCCTGAATATTATCATGATGCCCTTGGAGGGGGGGGGGGGGAGGTGGAGGTGGTGGCTGCGATGGACGCGTAGAAGGCCTTTGGCAGGGTGGAGTGGGAGTATCTGTGGGAGGCGCTAGGCAGGTTTGGATTTGGGGAGGGATTTATAGGGTGGGTCAAGCTGCTGTATTAGCCCCTGTAGCAAGTGTGTCCACAAACCGTCTAAGGTCGGAATATTTCAGGCTGCACCGGGGGACGAGACAAGGGTGTCCCCTGTCCCCGTTGCTGTTTGCCCTGGCAATTGAGCCATTGGTCATTGCGCTCAGGACTTCAGGGGATTGGAGCAGGCTGGTGCGTGGAGGGGAGGAGCACCGGGTCTCGCTCTACGCGGATGACCTGCTGTTGTATATTTCGGACCCGTTGGAGGGGGTGGGGGAGGTCATGCGGATCCTGGGGGACTTCGGGAGGTTTTCGGGGTATATGTTGAACGTGCGGAAGAGTGAGCTGTTCGTGGTCCACGGTAGGGGGCAGGAGGAGAGACTGAGGGAGCTCCCGCTCAGGATAGTGGAGAGGAGCTTTCGGTACTTGGGAATACAAGTGGCCAGGAACTGGGATGCCCTGCACAGGCTCAATTTAACCCGGCTTGTGGAGCAGATGGAGGGAGAGTTTAAAAGGTGGGATATGCTCCCGCTTTCCCTGGTGAGACGGGTGCAGACTGTGAAGATGACGGTTCTCCCCAGGTTCCTCTTCGTCTTTCAGTGCCTCCCATTTTCATCCCCAAGTCCTTCTTTAAGCGGGTGAATAGGATTGTTACGGGATTTGTGTGGGCGAATAAAACCCCGCGAGTCAAAAGGGTATTCTTGGAGCGTAGCCGGCAAGGGGGGGGGGGGGGCGGGGGGGGACTGGCTCTGCCGAACTTCTGCAGTTATTACTGGGCGGCCAATGTGGCCATGATCAGGAAATGGATGATGGGGGAGGGGGCGGCGTGGGGGCGGTTGGAGGCGGCATCGTGTAGAGGCACCAGTCTAGGGGCACTTGTTACGGCTCCGCTGCCGTTCTCGCCGGCGTGATACACGACTAGTCCGGTGGTGACGGCAGCACTTAGGATCTGGGGGCAGAGGAGGAGACACAGGGGAGAGGAGGGGGCCTCGGTGTGGACCCCGATACGGAATAACCACAGGTTTGCTCCGGGTAGGTTGGACCAAGGCTGGTACAGGGCAGGTATTAGGAGGATGGGGGACCTGTTTATAGACGGGGTCTTCCCCAGTATGCAGGCGCTAGAGGAGAGGTTCGGCCTGCCCCCGGGGAATGCGTTCAGGTACCTTCAGGTTCGGGGTTTCCTTAGAAAACAGGTGGGGACATTCCCGCGGCTGCCCCCACGCGGGATCCAGGATAGGGTGATATCTGGCGTCTGGGTAGAGGAGGGGAAGGTGTCGGACATATATCAGGAGCTGCAGGAGGTAGAGGAAGCCTCAGTGGGGGAGTTGAAGGATAAGTGGGAGGAGGATCTGGGCGAGGAGCTGGATGAGGGCCTTTGGGCCGATACCCTGGGCAGGCTGAACTCCTCATCATGTGCCAGGCTCGGATTAATCCAGTTTAAGGTGGTGCATCGGGCGCATATAGCGGCGGCAAGAATGAGTACTTTTTTTGGGTGGAGGACAGGTGCCCGAGGTGTGCGGGGAGTCCGGCGAATCATGCCCATATGTTTTGGGCATGCCTGGCTCTTAAAGGATTCTGGTAGGGGTTTGCAAGGGTGATGTCTAGGATTTTGGACGCTCGGGTGAAGGCGAGCCCAGTGGTAGCGATATTTGGGGTGGCAGAGGATCTGGGAGTGCAGGAAGCGAACGAGGCTGAGGTATTGGCCTTTGCCTCCCTGGTAGCCTCCGGAGATGGATTCTGTTAATGTGGAGGGACTCGAAAACCCCGAGTGTGGAGACCAGGGTTAGCGACATGGCGGGGTTCCTCAGCCTGGAGCGAATAAAGTTCGCCTTGAGAGGGTCCTTGATGGGGTTCTACCGGCGGTGGCAATCTTTCCTTGACTTTCTAGGAGTGCAGTAATTGTCAGCAGCAGCAGCATCCTGGGGGGAGGGGGGTACTGTTGATATATTGTGAGTTGGGCATGGAGACAGACACCTTGTTCTGTTTAAAAAAATTGTTTTTGTTTTTTCTGTTGTGTAAGTAGTTTCATTGTAAGCTTTGGGCTATGTTTATTGTTATTTTCTATTACAATTTGTATTTCTATTTTTGTTGTGTAAAAACGCTCATTGGAAAAACTTTAATAAAACATTTATTAAAGAAAAAGGTGATGACTTCCGGGTGCGGCAATGACCAGCTGAGTCGCACGTTTCGGCAGCTCCCGTTGGAACGGACTTTTGGGCTCTTAATAGGAGCCCCAATGGCAATTTAAACGGCCAAAAACACTGTGCGGTAAACCAGAAGGGAATCGCCCCGGACACGCATGGAAAAGGGAGAGGATAGCGGCCGCATTACGGAGGATCCTCTGGAGCAGCGGCAAGGAAGGGAAGCTCAAAGCAAGATGGCGTCGGAAGGTGGCCGTTTGTTATGGGGCCCGGAGCAACAAGAGTTCCTGTGGCGCTGTGTGGAAGAGCTGAAGAAGGAGTTGAAGAAGGAAGTGTTGGCCCCGATATTACAGGCGATTGAAGGGCGAAAGGAGGAGCAGAGGACCCAAGAGCTGGAGCTTCGGGTCGTGAAGGCAAAGACTGCTGAAAACGAGGATGAAATACAGGGCCTGGTGGTGAAGGCAGAAACGCACGAGGCACAGCACAAAAGGTGTGTGGAGAGGTTGGAAGCACTGGAGAATAACTCGAGGAGGAAGAATTTAAGAATCCTAGGTCTTCCCGAAGGCGCAGAAGGGGCGGACGTCGGGACATATGTGAGCACGATGCTTCACTCGCTAATGGGATCGGAGGCCCCGACGGGCCCTTTGGAGGTGGAGGGAGCCTATCGAGTTCTGGCGCGAAGACCAAAGCCTGGAGAAATACCTCGAGCTATAGTGGTGAGGTTTCTCCACTACAATGACAGAGAGACGGTCCTCAGATGGGCAAAGAAAACTCGGAGCTGTAGGTGGGAGAACGCGGTGATCCGCGTATACCAGGATTGGAGTGCGGAGGTGGCGAGAAGGAGGGCAAGTTTCAATCGGGCTAAGGCGGTGCTTCACAAAAAGAAGGTTCAATTTGGAATGTTGCAACCGGCGAGACTGTGGGTCACACACCAAGGGGAGCACCACTACTTTGAGACGGCAGAAGAGGCGTGGACATTCATTGTGGACGAGAAGCTGGAATAGTCTGGCGAGAGAAAGAGCTTCTGAGACAAAGTGATGGGGTGATTATGTGGGGCGAGGAAGGGGAAGGGGGGGTGGGGAGGATTTTTCAATTTGTTAATTCTGTGATCCTGTAACTTTTCTCTCTTCCCCATGTTGGGGGGGGGGGGGGGGGGAGTATGAGGAACTGTGGGTGCCGGTGGGACGGAAAGGAGAAGGAGAAGGGAAATGCACCATTAGGGGCGGGGCCGAGTGGGAAACACGGGCTTTGTTCCCGCGCTATGGTAATTGTGGCGGGAACGGGGACGCAGGAAGGAGGGGGGACTCGCACAGTGGGGGCCGAGGGCAAGGGGGGAAGCCGAGGTCAGCCAGAGTTCGCTGACTTCTGGGAGCAACATGGGGGGTGCAACTACGCTAGAGGGGGATCTAGCGGAGAGAAGGGGGGGTTAACTGGGTTGCTGCTGCTAAGGAGAAGGGGGAGCTGTTATGGGGTGGGGTGGTCGAGGCGGGAGGGCACCGTCGGTGGGATATACGGGTACGTGGGAACCGGGTGAGGAGCTGGGTTAAAAAAGGGGATGGTTAGTCGACAAGGGGAGGGGGTAAAGAGCCCCCCAACCCGGCTGATCACGTGGAATATGAGAGGGCTGAACGGGCCGATTAAAAGGGCACGGGTACTCGCACACCTAAAGAAATTAAAGGCAGATGTGGTTATGTTGCAGGAGACGCACCTGAAACTGATAGACCAGGTCAGACTACGTAAAGGATGGGTGGGGCAGGTGTTCCTTTCGGGTTTAGATGCGAAGAATAGGGGGGTGGCTATCTTAGTGGGGAAACGGGTACTGTTTGAGGCAAAGACCATAGTGGCGGATAGTGGGGGTAGATATATGATGGTGAGTGGCAGATTGCAAGGGGAGGCGGTGGTTCTGGTGAACGTATACGCCCCGAACTGGGATGATGCAAATTTTATGAGGCGTATGTTGGGACGTATCCCGGACCTGGAGGCGGGAAAGTTGGTAATGGGGGGAGACTTCAATACGGTGCTTGATCCAGGGCTGGACCGGTCGAGGTCCAGGACCTGGAGGAGGCCGGCAGCGGCCAAGGTGCTCAAGGACTTCATGGAGCAGATGGGAGGGGTAGATCCCTGGAGATTTAGTAGGCCTAGGAGTAAGGAGTTCTCATTTTTCTCCCATGTTCACAAAGTATACTCACGGATAGACTTTTTTGTCTTGGGAAGGGCACTGATTCCGAAGGTGACAGGGACAGAGTATACGGCCATAGCCATTTCGGACCACGCTCCACATTGGGCAGACCTGGAGGTAGGAGAGGAAAAAGAACAGCACCCATTCTGGAGAATGGATATGGGCTTATTGGCGGGTGAGGGGGTATGTCTAAGGGTGAGGGGGTGTATCGAAAGGTACTTGGAGCTTAATGACAACGGAGAGGTTCAGGTGGGAGTGGTCTGGGAGGCGTTGAAGGCGGTGGTCAGAGGGGAACTGATATCCATAAGGGCACATAAAGGGAAGCAAGAGGGTAAAGAAAGGGAGCGATTGTTGAAAGAACTTCTGAGGGTGGACAGGCAATATGCAGAGGCACCGGAGGAGGGACTGTACAGGGAAAGACAAAGGTTACATGTGGAATTGACCTGCTGACCACGGGTAAGGCAGGGGCACAGTGGAGGAGGGCACAGGGTGTACAGTATGAGTATGGAGAGAAGGCGAGTCGGCTATTGGCCCACCAATTGAGGAAGAGGGGAGCGGCGAGGGAGATAGGTGGGGTGAGAGATGAGGAGGGAGAGATGGAACGGGGAGCGGAGAGAGTGAACGGGGTGTTCAAGGCATTCTATGAGAGGTTATATAAGGCTCAGCCCTCGGAAGGGAAGGAGGGAATGATGTGTTTCCTGGATCAGCTGGAATTCCCGAAGGTGGAGGAGCAGGAGTGAGCGGGACTGGAAGCACAGATTGAGATGAAGGAGGTGGTAAAAGGGATTGGGAGCATGCAGGTGGGGAAGGCTCCTGGACCGGACGGATTCCCGGTGGAATTTTACAGGAAATATATGGACCTACTGGCCCCGCTTTTGACGAGAACCTTTAATGAGGCCAGGGAAAGGGGGAGGTTGCCCCCGACTATGTCGGAGGCGACGATATCGCTCCTTTTGAAGAAGGAAAAAGACCCGCTGCAGTGTGGGTCCTACAGGCCCATTTCCCTTTTAAACGTAGATGCTAAGCTCCTGGCCAAGGTGATGGCGACGAGGATAGAGGACTGTGTCCCGGGGGTGGTCCACGAGGATCAAACTGGGTTCGTTAAGGGGAGACAGCTGAACACGAACATACGGAGGCTGCTAGGGGTGATGATGATGTCCCCACCAGAGGGGGAGGCGGAGATAGTGGTGGCGATGGACGCCGAGAAAGCATTCGACAGAGTGGAGTGGGACTATCTGTGGGAAGTGCTGAGGAGATTTGGTTTTGGAGAAGGGTATATTGGATGGGTACAGCTGCTGTTTAGGGCCCCGGTGGCGAGTGTGGTCACGAATAGGCAGAGGTCTGACTACTTCCGTCTTTATAGAGGGACGAGGCAGGGGTGTCCCCTGTCTCCGCTACTGTTTGCATTGGCGATTGAGCCCCTGGCCATAGCACTGAGGGGCTCCAGGAAGTGGAGGGGAGTACTCAGGGGAGGAGAAGAACACCGAGTATCATTGTATGCAGATGACTTATTGCTGTATGTTGTGGACCCAGTGGAGGGGATGCCTGAGATAATGCAGACACTCAGGGAGTTTGGGGAATTCTCAGGGTACAAATTGAATATGGGGAAGAGTGAGTTGTTTGTGGTGCATCCGGGGGAGCAGAGCAGGGGAATAGATGATTTACCGCTGAGGAAGGTAACAAGAGACTTCCGGTACTTAGGGATTCAGATAGCCAGGAGTTGGGGAACCTTACATAGGCTTAATTTAACACGATTGGTGGAACAGATGGAGGAGGATTTTAAGAGATGGGACATGGTGCCCCTGTCACTGGTGGGTAGGGTGCAGGCGGTCAAAATGGTAGTCCTCCCGAGATTCCTTTTTGTGTTTCAGTGCCTTCCGGTGATGGTCACGAAGGCTTTTTTTAAGAAAATCGAGAAAAGTGTCATGAGTTTTGTGTGGGCTGGGAAGACTCCGAGAGTGAGGAGGGGGTTCTTGCAGCGTAGCAGGGATAGGGGGGGACTGGCACTACCGAGCCTAAGTGAATACTACTGGGCCGCCAATATCTCAATGGTGTGTAAGTGGATGAGAGAAGGGGAGGGAGCGGCGTGGAAGAGATTGGAGATGGCGTCCTGCAAAGGAACCAGCCTACAAGCACTGGCGATGGCGCCGTTGCCGTTCTCCCCGAAGAAATACACCACAAGTCCAGTGGTGGTGGCAACACTGAAAATTTGGGGGCAGTGGAGACGGCATAGGGGAAGGATGGGAGCCTCGGTGCGGTCCCCGATAAGAAATAATCATAGGTTTGTCCCGGGGAGAATAGATGGGGGATTTGGAGCATGGCAGAGAGCTGGGATTGTGCAACTGAGAGATCTGTTCATAGACGGGACGTTTGCGAGTCTGGGAGCGCTGACGGAAAAATATGGGTTGCCCCAAGGGAATGCATTTCGGTACATGCAACTGAGGGCTTTTGCGAGGCAACAGGTGAGGGAATTCCCGCAGCTCCTGACGCAGGAGATTCAAGATAGAGTGATCTCAGGGACATGGGTGGGGGATGGTAGGATGTCGGATATATACAGGGAAATGAGGGACGAGGGGGAGATCATGGTGGATGAGCTGAAGGGAAAATGGGAAGAAGAGCTGGGGGAAGAGATTGAGGAGGGGCTGTGGGCTGATGCCCTACGTAGGGTAAACTCGTCGTCCTTGTGCGCCAGGCTAAGCCTGATACAATTCAAGGTTTTGCACAGGGCACATATGACCGGAGCAAGGCTCAGTAAATTTTTTGGGGTAGAGGATAGGTGTGGGAGATGCTCGAGAAGCCCAGCAAACCACACCCACATGTTTTGGTCATGCCCGGCACTGCAGGGGTTCTGGGTGGGGGTGGGAAAGGTGCTTTTGAAGGTGGTGGGGGTCCGGGTCGAGCCAGGCTGGGGGTTGGCTATATTTGGGGTTGCAGAAGAGCCGGGAGTGCAGGAGGCGAGAGAGGCTGATGTTTTGGCCTTTGCGTCCCTAGTAGCCCGACGAAGGATATTGCTTATGTGGAAGGAAGCCAAACCCCCGGGCGTGGAGACCTGGATAAATAACATGGCAGGGTTTATAAAACTAGAACGGATAAAGTTCGTGCTAAGGGGTTCGGCTCAAGGGTTCACCAGGCGGTGGCAACCGTTCATTGACTACCTCGCAGAACGATAAAGGAAATGGGAAGGTGACAGCAGCAACCCAGGGGGGAGGGGGGGGGGGGAGGGAGGGCTTGGGTGGGTCCTCCGGGGTGGTTTTTGTATAGATATTTGTACTTGGTTATGTATATTGGATTGTTTGATTTTATTATCTGGAGAGTTATTATTTTTGTTGTGGCAGTTGCCATTTAGTTTATATATTATTTATTTACTTGTTAAAACGGTCACTGTTATTTATATTGTTTTATTGTTGTAAAAAGGGAAAACCTTTGTATTGTTTTGTTTGGCCGAAAAATTTGAATAAAATATATATATTTTTTAAAAAGGTGATGGTCTCTCTAAACTTTTACGCTAGTGGGGACCTGTCCGGCATCCAACAGACCTTGTTGTACAGGTGTGTCCGCGCTGTCACGGAGGCCCTGTATGTCCAGTCGGCGCAATACAACTGTTTCAATGGTAGCATGGTAGTACAGTAGTTAGCACTGATGCTTCACAGTTCCAGGATCCTCAGGTTCGATTCCCAGCTTGGGTCACTGTCTGTGCGGAGTCTGCACGTTCTCTCTGCGTATGCGTGGGTTTCCTCCGGCTGCTCCGGTTTCCTCCCAAAGACGTGCGGGTTAGGTGGATTGGCCATGCTAAAATTGTCCTTAGTGTCCAAAAAAGGTTAGGTAGGGTTACGAGGATAGGGTGGTGGTGTGGGCTTAGGTAGGGTGCCCTTTCCAAGAGCTGGTGCAGACTCGATGGGCCAAATGGCCTCCTTCTGCACTGTAAATTCTATGACTCTATGACTGAGCCCACCAGGATGCCCAAGCAGCTGGGTTCGCCGCCATCAACGATATGCCCTGGTTCCAGAGGGTGATCGATGGGATGCATGTCCTCCTACGAGTACCTGCAGATGACAGGCCACTCTACACAAACTGAAAGGGAGCCCACTCGATGAACGTGCAGTTGTTATGTGACCATTAGCTGCGCAACATGTATATCTGCACCCGACACCCGGGCAGTATGCAAGACATCTTCATCCTGGCACACTCGACGATTCCTGACATGTTTGAGATGCTGGGAGGTTGGCTCCTGAGTGACAGGGGTTGTCCACTGCAGTCTCGGCTGATGACATCTTTCCGAAGGCCACAGACTGACGCAGTAACCCACTACAACGACGTCCATGCAGTGACCAGGGAGGTGATCGAGCGGTGCTTTGGCATCCTGAAGATGCGGTTCAGGTTCCTGGACCGCTCTGGAAGGGCCCTCCAGTATGATGCTGAGAGGGGCGCACGCATCGTGGCGGTCTGCTGCGTCCTTCACAACTTTGCACAGCAGAGGTGCGACGTGCTGGAGAAGGATGAACACCAGTCCCCGTCCAACGACGAGGATACGGGGGGAGAGCAAGGATGGATAAGACATGAGGCACAGGCAGGCACGAGAGGCCGCACAACGTGTGTGCCAGGGCCAACGCGCACGGAACGCTCGGATCGCTTTCAGGTTCATCGACGTGGGGGAGGGGGGGTGGGGGAGAACTGGCTTGGGGCACAGACACCACCTCCCAACCCCCTCACCTGCAACCCCCTCCATGATACATACCAGTGTACAAAACAAGGTCATGTGTGGCCTCAGCCGCTTGTTGCCACCTGAGGCCCCATATACAATGCGAGTTGTGTTGTGGAGCCATATGTATCTTGGCACTGCGAGCGCCAGGAAACATGCGGTTAAACACGCTCGCAACGGGACTTCCTTCCCAATTAGTTAATCGAGCCCCATGTCAAACCATTTACTGCACACATCCTGGTAGAATTTTGTCACACCGAATCGAACCGCTAAGCCCTCCTTCTCAATCTGGGCATTGTTTTGTTCTGCGTCAGAAAGGATCTTTGAGGCAAAGGCGTTCTGAACTATCTACCGTCTTGGAGGTGAAAAGGGCCCCAATTCCGTTAGGGGATGCATCCTAATGTGGACTGGTCCATATTGAAGAACTTAACTTAAATGAGTATGCCACCACCGTCACAGACTTCAGCAGCAAATGTGTGGTCGACTGCGTGCCAAAGAAAGCAGTTTGTACGTTCCCCAACCGGAAACCATGCCTCAATCGCGAGATTGACTCCCTACTGAAGGACAGATCTGAGGCATTCAAGTCAGGAGACCCTGACCTATACAAGAAATCCAGGTACGACCTCCGCAAAGCCATCCAAGATGCCAAGAGAGAGTATCAGATAAAGCTAGAGTCACAGACTAGCGTTACAGACTCTCAGCGGTTGTGGCAAGGCCTAAACAACATAACGGGCTACAAAGCGAAGCCGAGCAGTATCTCCAGCATCAGCGCACCTCTCCCCGATGAACTCAATGCATTCTATGCTCGGTTCGAGCAGGGAACCAACGATCCACTGTCGAGTGCCTCAGCAGCCCATAACACACCCATACCCACCATCACAGCTTCCGAAGTCAGATCGGCTTTCCTGAAAGGGAACCCTCGGAAGGCAACGGGTCCGGACGGGATCCCTGATCGTGCATTCAGAGCCTGCGCGACCAGCTGGCAAATGTGTTCGTGGACATCTTTAACCTGTCCCTACTCCACTCCGAGGTCCCCACCTGCTTCAAGAAGACCACCATCATACCGGTGCCAAAGAAGAACCAGGCAACGTGCCTCAACGACCACCGTCCGGTGGTCCTGACTTCAGTTGTAATGAAGTGCTTCGAGAGGTTGGTCATGAAGCGCATCACCGCCATACTCCCAGAATGTCTTTATCCACTGCAATTTGCATACCACCGCAACCAGTCCACAACAGACACCATCTCCCTGGCACTACTCTCATCCCCAGAGCATCTCGACTACAAGGACTCCTACATCATTTATTGACTACAGCTCTGCCTTCAACACCATAATCCTAGCCAAGCTCATATCAAAGCTCCAAAACCTAGGACTTGGCTCCTCACTCTGGAACTGGATCCTCGACTTTCTAACCCACAGACCACAATCACTAAGAATAAACAACAACACCTCCTCCACAATAATCCTCAATACCGGGGCCCCGCAAGGCTGCGTACTTAGCCCCCTACTATACTTCCTGTACACACATGACTGTGTGGCAAAATTTTGATCCATCTCCATCTACAAGTTTGATGACAATACGACCATAGTGGGCCAGATCTCAAAAAACGACGAGTCAGAATACAGGAGGGAGATAGAGAACCTAGTGGAGTGGTGCAGCGACAACAATCTATCCCTTAATGCCAGCAAAACTAAAGAGCCGGTGTTTGACTTCAGGAAGCAAAGTACTGTACACACCCCTGCCAGCATCAATGGGGCCAAGGTGGAGATGGTTAGCAGTTTCAAATTCCTAGGGATAAACATCTCCAAAAATCTGTCCTGGTCCACCCACGTCGACGCTACCACCAAGAAAGCACAACAGCGCATATACTTCCTCAGGAAACTAAGGAAATTTGGCATGTCCACATTAACTCGTACCAATTTTTACAGATGCACCATAGAAAGCATCCTATCGGGCTGCATCACAGCCTGGTATGGCAACTGCTCGGCCCAGGACCGCAAGAAACTTCAGAGTCGTGAACACAAACCTGCCTCCCGTCCATTGACTCCATCTACACCTCCCGCTGCCTGGGGAAAGCGGGCAGCATAATCAAAGACCCCTCCCACCCATATTACTCACTCTTCCAATTTCAACTTCTTCCATCGGGCAGGATATACCAAATGCCTGAGAACACGCACGAACAGACTCAAAAACAGCTTCTTCCCCGCTGTTACCAGACTCCTAAATGACCCTCTTATGGATTGACTTCATTAACACTACACCCTGTATGCTTCACCCGAAGCCGGTGTTACCTAGTTACATTGTGTACCTTGTGTTGCCCTGTTATGTATTTTCTTTTATTTCCTTTTCATGTGCTTAATGATCTGTTGAGCTACTCGTAGAAAAATACTTTTCACTGTACCTTGGTACACGTGACAATAAACAAAATCCAAATCCAAATATGTCACCACGATTGGATTCCTTGGGTCAAAATGCATCAAGAGATTTGATGACTGTAATGTTAATTTCACAACTCAGAATGTTTCCTCTTGAGACTCCCCTCCATTGCCACCACTAATTCTCCCTTAATGGCTGGTGTAGTAGTGCCAATTCTTTAGCTAGATCTAAAGTATGCTGTTCATAGTAATTGACCATGCCAAGGAAGGACTAAAGCTCGCTGACATTTGTGGTTGCAGGGACATCCTGTATGGCCATGACTTTTATTTCTAATGGGTACAACTCTGTCGCATCAACGCGAAATCCTTCAGGGACCTGATAAGTACATTATTCGCATTTTAGGTGGACCCGTGCATCACAAAACATCTTTATTACTTCCTCTAGGCTGTCCTTGTGTTCTTCTGGTGTAGTGCCGGTGACCAGCATGTCCTCAGGTAAACCATCACTGTGGGAATTCCCTGGAGCAGATTTTTGTTCATGCGCTGGAAGACAGCGCAGGCTGAAGCGATGCCCAACAGCAGTCTGATATGCTGGAAGAGGCCTTTATGAGTATTGATTGTTGCAAACGTCTGAGATCCTCATCAAGCTCTAGTTGTAGGTAGGCGTGACTGAGGTCCAACTTTGAATAGGTGAGTCCTCCTGCCAGTTTGGTGTAGAGGTCTTCAATTGGAGGAATTGGATATCGATCGACTTGGGCAGCCTGGTTTATGGTCAGCTTGCAGTCCCCCAAAATTCCTTATCAACGAATCAGGTTTAAGGGCGAGGACTATCGTCACTGCCAACTCTGAAAACTGAACTGGCTTGATTATACCCAGCTCTTCCAATCTCTTTAGCTCTGCTTCAACCTTCTGGTGCAATGCGTATGGCACTGGTCTGGCTCTGAAGAACTTGGGTGTCGAATCTGGATTGACATACATCTTGGCTTAATCTTGCCCAATTCTTTGTGGAAGTCAGTGTCATGTCTCCTTAAGACATTTCGGAGGATTCTGTCAGATATTTTGAAGATTTCCAGGCAGTTGAGCCTAATCTCCTGTAACCAGTCTCTTCCCAACAGACTGGGTCTAAGTCCTTCCACCACATCCAAAGGCAGATTGGCCTCCTGCCCTCTGTAAGCCACTGGGATATTGGCTGTTCTGAGAATTTAAAAAATCTCCCCAGTGTATGTCAAAACTTTAGCTGTAGTACTCTTCAAACTTAAAGACTGTGTTCCTACATGCAGGTATTGGACGGTCCGTTCACCCACTGCATCGAAGTCCTGGTATCCACTTCCATTTTAAGGGATTTTTCTGGATATTAAGTTTATGGATCGCACAAACCAGCCGGTCGTGTACATGTCACGAAGCGCGGTCCAAACTCAGTACTCAGCACGCTGGCGAAGCCTGGCTAGAAAACTGAGAGAGACTCTTCATGGTCCCTCACTACAGAGTTCAACTTTTGTTTTTATAAATTTAGAGTACCCAATTCAATGTTTTTCCCAGTTAAGGGGCAATTTAGCGTGGCCCATCCACCTACCCTGCACATCTTGGGTTGTGGGGGCGAAACGCATGCAAACATGAGGAGAATGTGCAAACTCCACACAGACAGTCACCCAGAGCCAGGATTGAACCTAGGACCTCGGCACCATGAGGCAGCAGTGCTAACCACTGCCCCACCATGCTGTCCAGAGTTAAACTTCTAACATTTGAGGATAATCGAGGACCTTGAGTTATAATGTTCTTTAACCAATTTCACGATCCAGTCAAAGATCTTTCAGTCAGATGCCTCCAGGGACGTGAGGTTCCTAATCAAATTGTAGGTCTGGGAGCTCGCAAACTGTCAGAAGTATCACCTTCTGCTTGTCCTAGCGTGTGATCTCTTTTGCGGTAAAGAATAAACTGAGCCATTCGATGTACATGACTCAACCCCTTGGTCAAATGGGTCTAGTTTCCCAATGATAAGCCTTCCCACTCACGGTTTAAAAAATGTCGACTCTTGCTGAAGCTTCACTTACTCAACTGTTCCTTCCTTCCACACACCCCCCCACCCCCGATTTACGTTGACTGTCGACTGTGATAGAAAACTATTACCTCATCGCCAATGTGGTGGTTCGAGCCATACACTGGAGGCTTCCAAAAGTAAAACAAAAGGCTTTATTGATGAAATGCAAAGGCAGTAAGAGGACAGGCACAGAACACTATACATTTTTTTAAAATATATATATTTTATTGAAAATTTTTTTCCCTGAGCAACATTTTTCCCGCTTACAAAACAAGCGAAAAGATAACAATAACAAAACAGAAATGTTTTAACTTTTTAACAATAATAATAATATACAAGTAACAAAACCTCGTACTCTATTGACCTATACTCAACTAAGCCTCCTCCCCCACCTCCCCCCCCCCCTCCCCCCTGGGTTGCTGCTGCTGGTCATCTGTCTTCCCTCTAACGTTCCCCTAGGTAGTCGAGAAATGGCTGCCACCGCCTGGTGAACCCTTGAGCCGATCCTCTCAGGGCAAACTTTATCTGCTCCAGTTTAATAAACCCCGCCATATCGTTTACCCAGGCCTCCAGTCCGGGGGGTTTCGCCTCCTTCCACATGAGTAGGATCCTGCGCCGGGCTACGAGGGACGCAAAGGCCACGACATCGGCCTCTTTCGCCTCCTGCACTCCCGGCTCTTCCGCAACTCCAAATAGAGCTAACCCCCAGCCTGGTTTGACCCGGGCCTTCACCACCTGCGAAATCACTCCCGTCACTCCCTTCCAATACCCTTCCAGTGCTGGGCACGCCCAAAACATATGTGCGTGGTTTGCCGGGCTCCCGCCACACCTCCCACATTTGTCCTCCACTCCAAAGAACCTGCTCAATCTTGCCCCCGTTATGTGTGCTCTATGTAGCACCTTATCAGAACACTATACATAAGACCCACACTGCCTGGGGTCCTGCTCCCAGGGACATGTACAACTTCCCACTGGCTGGGGTTCACACTCTCCCGTGCGATTGGCTCCAAGACAGTCACATGGTCCATGGTGCCCACCTCCTTAAGGGACCACCCTACCACAATGGTCATAACTTATTGTAATGCCTGTTGAGTTACCTTGTTATTAGTTATCTAATATTTCTTTTTTTTCTATTTTTATTCAAGGTCTTTTAACAAAAATATACAGAATATCAGAAGAACAACATATTAACCCAATAAACAACCATAACCCTTCGGCCCCTTGACCCCAACCCCATACCATATCCCACCTTCCCCATTTTAACTCCCTTACCCGCCCTCCCCACCCCAGAACCTCCCCTGCCCCACTTCCTGATCCCTCAATCCTGCTTGACAAAGTCAATGAATGGTTTCCACCTCCAGGTGAACCCTTCCTCCGACCCCCGCAAAGCAAACTTGATCTTCTCCAATCTCAGGAATTCTGTCAGGGTGGTCACCCACACCCCTGCCTTTGGCAGCTCCGAGTCCCGCCATCATAACAAAATCCATCTCCGGGCTAACAGGTAGGCCAATACATCGGTCTCTCTCCCTCCCTGGGCACCCGTGTCTTTCAACACACCAAGTATTACCAACTCCGGACTCGGGGCCACCCCACATCCAGCACCTTGAACATAATATCCGAGCCACTGCCAGAGCCCCCTCAGTCTTGGACAGGCTCAGAACTTGTGGGCGTGATTCGCGGGCCTCCCCGCACACCGCCCACACCTATCTTCCACCCCTCTAAGATCTTACTCATCCTCGCCACTGTCATGTGGGCCCTATGTACCACTTTAAACTGGATGAAGCATTGCCTCGCACACAAAGAGGATGTGTTCACCTTCCGCAAGGCCCCAGCACATGTCCCGGCCCCCATCTCCCGTCCCAGCTCCTCCTTCCATTTGCGCTTAACTTCCTCCACCAGGGAGCTCTTCCTCTCCAGCAATTCCTTATAAATATTCAACACCTTTCCCTTCCCTATTTCGTCCTCCGACAAGAGCTTGTCTTGCAATGCCGGAGGCTTTTAAACACAAATATACAGAAAGTCCTCACAAAATCCTGAACCTGCAGGTACCTAAAACCATTCCGTTTGGGCATAGAGTCATAGTCTACAGCATGGAAACAGGCCATCTCCCCTGCTTGTCCATGCTGCCCAGCTTCTATCACTAAGCTAGTCCCACTTGCCCGCATTTGGCCCATATCCCTCTATACCCACCCTGCCCATGTAACTGTCTAACTGCTTTTTAAAGCACAAAGTTGTACCCTGCTCTGCCACTACCTCTGGCAGTCTGTTCCAGATGCTCACCACCCTCTGTGTGAATAAATTTTCCCTCTGGTCTCTTTTGTATTTCTCTCCTCTCATCTTAAACCTATGCCCTTTGGTTCTAGACTCCTCTGCCTTTGGGAAAAGGTGTTGACTATCTTCCTAATCTATGTTGCTCATTATTTTATAGACCTCTATAAGATCACCCTTAAGCCTCCTACGCTCCAGGGAAAAAGGTCCCAGCCTATTCAGCCTCTCGTTATAACTCAGACAATCAAGTCCTGGTAGAATCCTCGTAAATCTCTTCTGCACTCTTTCTAGTTTAACAATATCCTTCCTATAATGGGGTGACCAAAACTGAACACAGTATTCCATGTGTGGTCTTACCAAAGTCTTGTACAACTTCATCAAGACGTCCCAACTCCTGTATTAAATATTCTGACCAATAAAACCTAGCATGCTGAATGCCTTCTTCACCACCCTGTCCACCTGCGACTCCACCTTCAAGAAGCTATGAACCTGTATTCCTAGATCTCTTTGTTCTGTAACCCTCCCCAACCTCCTACCAATAACTGAGTAGGTCCTGCCCTGATTTGATCTACCAAAATGCATCACCTCACATTTATCCAAATTAAACTCCATACAATTTGTCCAACTCCTCTTGCCCTGCAAATTTGATCCCGATAAACAATCCCTGAAGTACTCAATCCTCACCTGCCGCCACGCCGGGAAACCCGCATGCAGTCTCACCACCATGAATCTATGGTTGTCACAGACGATGTTCACAACGACCTACCCTCCAACCCCAAGTGCTGCCTGCACTGCCCAACACACTTAAAGCTGACACCACCCTGGGCTCGTGGAGTACCTGGCTGGTGAGAATGGCAAAGGTGCCAACAACAAAGCCCTCAAACTCGTTCCCCTCCAAGATTCCGCCTCCACCCATCCCTAGACCGACCTCTCCGCCACAGCCCATTTTCTCACCATTGCAATATTTGCCACCCAATAATAATTTGGGCAAGGCCACACCCCCCCCCCCGCCCCCCCACAGAAACCTGGGCAGCACCGTCATTTTCACTGTCTGCACCCGCCTAGCCAGCAATAGCAGCAAAACATCCCACCTCTTAAAATCCGCCCTCATCCCCTCCAACAATCGGGCCAAGTTCAATCTATGCAGCTGTGCCCAGCTTCATGCCACCTGAATACCAAGGCACCTAAAGCTCGTCCTCACCACCCTGAATGGTAACTCCCCTAACCTCCTTTCCTGCCTTTGATCAGGAATACCTCATTCTTTCCCATGTTCAATTTATATTGAAAAAAAATGATAGGCCTGCTCGTCCTCATGGTTCTTAAAAATTCTTAATTTCTTATATGTGCCACATCATCAGACTAAATGGGCAGCATCTAAATCAATGCAATCCAAAGTCCCAAGCTATTTTATAATTTCAGGTTTTGCTAATAAGTGGTATTGAATTCTTATTCTGCCTTGAAAGAGCCTGCATTCCTGCTGCACTGATTGCTCACTTTGTTGTTATTTCCAATTGATACTTTACCTATGAATATTTTTCAGACTCTGTATTTGAGCAAAATATAGCTAATTCAAAAGTTTAATAAGCAATCCTGACAGAGAGGGAACTTAACTGGCTGACAAGGCAAAAGTCCCTGTGCTTGATGATTTGATCAAATAAGGAAAACAATGTAATGTGTTCTTCCTGACATTTCCGGCATTTCACGAAAAAAACCCTAACTAAACAAAATACTTATTTAGGAAACATTGCTTCCTTTGAGGATTCATGTGTTCAGAGAATTGAATACAGCAAATACGCCCACCTCCCCTCCATTCCCGCCCCACACGCACAAGGACACAATGCCAATGAAAATTAGTATAAGCTGGGATTTTCCAAGTAAAGCTTATGAAAACATACTTTCTCAGGACCCTAATTCTCAAGACGCGCCAGCCTGCTTTTGGATAGCATCCGTGCAGAGCACCTTTATTAATTGTTTTAATTAAGTGTATCCAATTCTTTTTTTTCCCCAATTAAGGGGCAATTTAGCATGCCAATTCACAGTGCATCCTCAATGCAATCAAAACTTTTGCAAAAATCTTGTTTTAATGTTTTATCATTTATAATTGTGGTGGGCACTTGTGGAATTTCAAGGAGCTGTCGCATTCTGGAGGTGGGCCCTCGGTAAAGCAGCAATCATAGATCTCATAGAATTTACAGTGCAGAAGGAGGCCATTCGGCCCATCAAGTCTGCACTGGCCCTTGGAAAGAGCAACCCACTTAAGCCAACGCCTCCACCCTATCCCCATAACCCCACCTAACCTTTTTGAACACTAAGGGCAATTTATCATGGCCAATCCACCTAACCTGCACAACTTTGGACTGTGGGAGGAAACCAGAGCACCCGGAGGAAACCCACACACACATGGGGAGAACGTGCAGACTCTGCACGGACAGTGGCCCAAGCCGGGAATCGAACTGTGAAGCAATTGTGCTATCCACTGTGCTACTGTGCTGTACACGCAATTATAGAAGTGGGCTAACTACACAATGGCCATGGGATGTATTTTTAGGGTGGGGGTAGTGTGGTGGTTGGGTGCCTGTGGCATACCCCTCACAAACATCTGATGCTTGACACTTTATGCATTTTCCAATTTTTAAAGTAAACTTTTTATACGTAATTAACATTTTCAGATATGTCCAATGTTTGATGTAAAATAATATGCCCCACTAAGCTGGATTGCAAACTATAATAGTGATGTAATGTTGTAGTAATTTACTGCACTATCAACTAGAATCTTGTTTCTTGCTTCGAACCATAGAATCATAGAAAGCTACAGTGCAGAAAGAGGCCATTCAGCCCACTGTGCCACACTAATAGAAAAAATAAACTAGCTGCTCATTTTAATCCCACTTTCCAGCAACTGGGCCGTAGCCTTGCACGTTACAGCACTTCAGATGCAGATCCAGGTATCTTTTAAATGAGTTGAGCTTTTGGGCCTCAACCACCAAGTTAGGCAGCGAATTTCAGAGACCACCCACCATATCGGTGAAAAGATTCTTCCTCATGTCCCTTCTAATCCTCCCACCAATCACCTTAAATCTATGACGGTGGTAATTGACCCCACAGCAAGAGGAAACAAGTCTTTCCTGTCTAGGCCCCTCATTATTTTGCACATCTCATTTTAGTTGTGTTCTGAAGAAAACAACCCTAACCTTTCCAATCTCTCCTCATAGCTGCAATTTTCAAGCCCTGGCAACATTCTTGTAAATCTCCTCTGCTCTCTCTCCAAAGCAATTATGTCCATCCTATAATGTGGTGACCAGAACTGTACACTAACTTCCAGCTCTGGCCTAACCAGTGTTTGTTACTGTTCCATCATTGCATCCCTGCTTTTGTATTCAATACCTCACCCAAACTCTGCGCTAATCACTCACAACTGACCATGCATTCTTCTGCACGAAGAACCTCCTCTGAGCACTATTTAAAGGATCAATCATCCAACTTTCAAAGAACAAAGAACAATACAGCACAGGAACAGGCCCTTTGGCCCTCCAAGCTTGTACCGGTCATGATACCAATCTTGGACGAAACCCTCAGCACTTCCTTGTGCCGTATTCCTCTATACCCAACCTATCCATGTATTTGTCAAGATGCCTTTTGAACGCCGTTAATGTGTCTGCTTGCACAACCTCCCCGGCAACGCGTTCCAGGCACTCACAACCCTCTGCATAAAACAATTGCCTCGTACATCTCCTCTAAACATTGCCCCATGGGCCTTAACCTTATGCCCTCTAGTGACTGACCCTTCCACCCTGGGAAAAAGTGCCTGCCCATCCATTCTTTCCATGCCCCTCATAATCTTGTAGAGCTCTATCAGGTCACCCCTCAACCTCCGTCGTTCTAATGAAAACAGTCAGAGTCTATTCAGCTTCTCTGCATAGCTAACACCCTCCAGACCAGGCAACATCCTGGTAAACCTCTTCTCCGCCCTCTCCAAAGCCTCCACATCCTTTTGGTAGTGTGGCGACCAGAATTGCACGCAATATTCCAAGTGCGGCCTTACCAAGGTTCTATACAACTGTAGCATGACTTGCCAGTTTTTATACGCGATGCCCCATCCAATGAAGGTAAACATTCTGTATGCTTTCTTGACTACCTTGTCCACTTGTGTTGCCACTTTCAAAGATCTGTGGACCTGAGCGCCCAGATCTCTCTGACTTTCTACATTCTTAAGGGTTTTGCCATTTACAGTATATTTCCCCTCTATGTTAGACTTACCAAAATGCATTACCTCACATTTGTCTGGACTAAACTCCATTTGCCATTTCTCTGCCCATCTCTCCAACCTATCTATGTCCTGCTGTATCCTCTGACAATCCCCATCACTATCTGCCGCTCCACCTACCTTGGTGACCAAACCAGTTCTGTATCCATCTCACCACCTCATCTCTGATCCCAAAGAACAAAGACCAAAGAAAAGTACAGCACAGGAACAGGCCCTTCGGCCCTCCAAGCCTGCACCGACAAATGTGACTTTTGTACCAGTCTGCCATTAGGCACCTTGTCAAAGGCTTTACTGAAGTCCATGTAAACAACATCCACTGCCCTCCCCTCAACAATCATCTTTGTCACCTCCTCAAAAAACTTGATCAAGTTAGTGAGGCACGACCTCCCCTTCACAGAACCATGCTGTCTATCACTAATCAGTCCATTTGTTTCCAAATGGGTATAAATCCTGTCCCTGCGAATTCTTTCCAATAATTTACCTACTACCGACGTGAGGCTCACCGGCCTATAGTTTCCTGGATTATCCCTGCTACCTTTCTTAAACAGCGGTACCACATTAGCTATTCTCCAGTTCTTTGGAATCTCACCTGTAGCCAATGAGGATACAATGATGTCAGTCAAGGCCCCAGCATTTTCCTCCCTTACATAATTTAGTATTCTGGGGTAAATCTCATCTGGCCCAAGACTTATCTACCTTAATATATTTTAAAAGACCCAATACCTCCTCCTTTTCGATGTCAACATGACCCAGACTGTCCACACATCCTACCCAAGAACCATCTTCCACAAAGTCCTTTTCTTTGGTGAACACTGATGCAAAGTACTCATTTAGTACCTCACCCATTTCCTCTGGCTCAACACACAGGTTCCCCCCACTGTCCTTACGTGGTCCAATACTTTCCATGGCCATCCTCTTGCTTTTTACAAAATCTTTGGGATTCACCTTAACCCTACTTGCCAAGGACTTTTCATGACCCCTCCTAGTCCTCCTAATTTCCCACTTCAGTACCATCCTACTTTCTTTATATTCAAGGGTTGCGACTGATCCCACCCTTCCATACCGTACAAAAGCCTTCTTTTTCTTTCTGACAAGGTTCAAAATATCCCTCATTATCCAAGGCTCCCTAAATTTCCCACACTTAATCTTCATTCTCTCAGGAACGTGACTGTCCTGAATCCTAATCAACTGTCGCTTGAAAGACTCCCACATGTCCGATGTTGATTTACCCTCCAACAGCCGCACCCAGTCAAAGTTCTTCAATTCCTGTTCAATGTTATCGTAATTTTCCTTTCCCTAGTTTAGCACTGAGGGTTACCCTCATCCCTATCCAAAAGTATCCTAAAAAGTGTGGAATTGTGGTCACTACTCCCTGTCCAGGCTCATTCCCCAATACCAGATCCAGTACTGCCCCTTCCCTAGTTGGACTATCTACATATTGCATCAAGAAGCCTTCCTGCATGCACCTTACAAACTCTGCCCCATCCAAGCCCCGAGCACTAAGTGAGTCCCAGTTAATATAGGAGAAATGAAAATCCCCTACCACAGCAACCCTGTTACTTTTGCACCTATCCAAAATCTCTCTACCTATCTGCTCCTCAATCTCTCCCTGGCAGTTGGGGGGGCCTGTAATAAACTGCCAACATTGTGATTGCCCCCTTCCTGTTCCTGAGCTCTACCCAGATTGCCTCATTGTATGAGCCCTCCAAAGTGTCCGCCCGCAGTACGGCTATAACATTCTCCTTAACCAGTAATGCTACTCCCATACCTCTTTTACATCCCCCTCTATCTCTCCTGAAGCATCCATATCATCCAACGTTCAGCTGCCAATCCTGCCCTTCCTTTAACCACGTTTCTGTGATAGCCACAACATCATAATTCCAAGTACCAATAAGTGCTCTAAGTTCATCTGCCTTACCTGCTGTAGAAATATACTTCAGACCACTGTGTTTGAGCAGACAGGGTGATGTTGTTCTCTTATTTATGTGCTCTATTTCCCCTTCAGATTTTACACCATCTAAGCTAGTGCTCTGGTGCCCACCCCCCTGCCATACTAGTTTAAATCCTCCTGAGTGACTCTAGCAAAACCTCCCAGCCAGGATATTGGTGCCCCTCCAGTTTAGATGCAACCCGTCCTTCTTGTACAGGTCACACCTGCCCTGGAAGAGATCCCAATGGGCCAGAAATCTGAAACCTTCCCTCCCACACCATCAATTTAGCCACGTGTTTAGCTGCCCTATCTTCCTATTTCTAGCCTCACCAGCACGTGGCACAGGAAGTAATCCTGAGATTACAACCCTAGAGGTCCTGCTTTTTAGCTTGCTACCGAACTCTCTGAACTCCTTCGGCAGGACCTCATCACTCTTCATTCCTATGTCATTAGTACCTATGTGTACTTGGCATTGTCCTTGACCTTGGCACCAGGGAGGCAACATTCCATCCTGGAATCTCTTTCACGTCCAGTGAAGCATCTATCTGTGCCCATTACTATAGAGTCCCCTATAACTATCGCTCTTGTGCACTCTGCCCTCTCCTGCTGAGCAACAGAGCCAGTTGTGGTGACACTGTTCTGGCTGAGTTGTTTCCCCCTGATAGATTATCCCCCCCAACAGTATCAAAAACGACATACTTGTTAGAGAGGGGGACAGCCACAGGGGATTCCTGCACTGACTACCTGCCCTTTCTAGCGGCCATCCATCTGTCTGCCTGCACCTCGGGTGTGACCATGTCTCTATAACTCCTCTCTTTGACACTTTGCCTCACCTGCATGCTCCTAAGTGCCTCCAACTGCTCCTCCAACCGAACCACGCGGTCTGTGAGGAGCTACCATTGGTTACACGTCCTGCAGATGTAGTCGACTGGAATGCTGGATGAGTCATGGATCTCCCACATCTCACAGTTAGAGCACTGCACCCCGCTAAGTGACATTTAAGCACCAGTTAATTCAAAATAAATACTCAAATTGTTATTAGATTAAGTTACAAATAACTATATGGCCCCTGGCACTAGGGTTTTACTGTAAAATTAAATGCTAAATACTAATTTCTGCCCTCATGTTGAATCCCAAATTTCTTTATCCGTCAGTCTGGCCTCAATAAAAGTCGAGATGGATTTGCAGGTATAACATTAGTTATTTTATTCAGCTTGCAAGCTAAACTTAGTCCACAGTGATACAGATAACATGTTGCTCTCTGCAGCTCCGGGACTAAGTGAATGTCCCAGACAAAGAGATCAGTACTGATACATTCAAATGGCATCAAGTTTCACATACTCGACACCCATAGGTCATCCTATGTCCCTACTGACCTGTTTGATCTATTCTGATTGGCTCACTTCCAATCCCTTTCTCCGGCCCCTATCAATGCAGCATCACTCTCATAGACACACCTCTTCCTGCTTTTTTCCATGCGGTCTAAGATCCTTTGTCTCTACTTGCCAGAATCAAAGTGGTTTATTTCTACATTACATTAACTAATATCTCTAAAGTAACTATTTTATATCACATTCGTCACTCAGGTTTAGTTATTCCTCTACCTGGTTAAGTAATTAGTTTAAATTAGTTTTTTCAATGTTTTTTTTCAAATTTCACACAGATCCCCTACCAGGCAATCGGGTCACAGCTTTACTGTGACGTCACTTCTCAGCCCCCCACCCCACATACAATTTGAAAACACAGAGACATAGAAACAAAATACCACTTACCTTCCCAGACTGCACTCAGGATTTCTCCTGCTCAGCTCCCAATATGAAGGACTTTCCTACCTTACCCGCTGCACACCAATCAGCTCTCTCCCTTGTAGTCACCTGCAGCAGGGCAAAGCCGCTCACTGGTAATTTGAGTGTAACAAATTAAGGCATAAAAGCACCTCCTCCCACCCAGCCTCGAATTCCCACCATCTTCAAATTCCCAGCTCCCAAACTCATTCTTCGATACTTTTGACTGAACCGCTACTCTGCTAAGGTTTGTGGAAATACGGTTGTGTACTTTAGGAGTTAGGTGAGGCTTACGTGCTGGATTTGGAAGGGAGTGTTGCAGAAGAGTTTTGTGACCTATGCACAGAAAGGCTGTTACAATTATGGGCTGCAACATTAAGGGGCATGGCGTCGAATGGAGGTACCTCATGGAGGTGCTGGAATGGCTAGGGTTCACCTTGTGGATGAAACTGCTATACAGCGCTCCCGTGGCGAGTGTACAGACAAACACCACCAGCTCTGAAAATTTCCGGCTGCACTGAGCTACAAGGCAGGGTTGTCCATTGTCCCCGCTGTTACTTGTCCTGGCAATCGAGCCACTGGCTATTGCTCTCAGGTCAGCGAAAGAATGGAGAAGCATCCAGAGTGGAGCGAGCACAGAGTCTCACTCTATGCGGTTGACCTGCTCCTCTGTGTCTCAAACCCCTTGGCCGGCCTGGAAAAGATAATGGAACTCTGAAGGGTTACAAACTTAACCTGAGCAAGAGCGAAATATTCCCCGTGAACCCCCATGGGGAAGAACCAGAGCTGGAAACGTTGCCATTCAAATGGTCCAAACCAAGTTCCAATACCTGGGGATCCAGATAGCCCATGACTGGACACGGATCCACAAGTGGAACCTGTCGAGTCTAGTGCAAGAAGTAAGAGAGACCTGAGGAGTTGGTCTCACTCCCGCACTCCCTGGCGGAAAGAGTGCTGACAATAAAAATGAACGTGCTGCCAAGGTTCCTTTCTTATTCAAATCCCTCCTGATCTTCATCCCCAAAGCCTTCTTCACCATGGTAGATAAGTTAATTATAGCGTTGCTTGCGTGGTTCTCACCCCACCACCCAAAATGATGTGCAGGGTCGGTGGATTGGCCATGCTAAATTGCCCCTTAATCGGACAAAAGAAAGAATTGGGTACTCTAAATTTATAAAAATAAAAGTTAATCATGGCATTTGTGTAGGTTAGAAAAAACCCCGGATCCGCAAAAGCATCTTACAAAGAAGGCAGAGCACGGGAGGCCTGGCACTGCTGAACCTCCTACTCTCCCACTGGGCAGCGAATGCAGAAAGGGTGCAGGGGTGGCTGGGAGAACAGGGGGCGGAATGGGTGCAGATGGAGGAGACCTCCTGTATTGAGCCATCCCTCCGTGCACTGGACACGGCTAAATACTTGTGGAGCCCGGTGGTCGTGGCCACACTAAGGACTTGGAACCAACTAAGGCACCATTTCAAACTTGGTGGCATGTCCAATGGTGACATTGCGGCCCCCATCTGCAAAAACCATAAATTCGTCCCGCCAAAAATAGATGCCACCTTCAAAATGTGGAGTCAGGACAAAGGGGTACAAGATGGCAGAGGACGGACCGCATGGTGGGGCCGCACTACTTACGGTGGAAAAGATGACTGAGGTGATGGCTGTGGAGCTGGAGAAGCGGTTTGCGAGGCACATGAGTGGCGTTGAGGAAGGAGATGGCAGTCGCACCGAGATGGAGGAGGCAATCGTCGCGATGAGGGTAGCTGTGGCAAAGGCATTGCCGAGGTGAGAGAACAAGGTGAAAAGATGAAGAAAGCGGAGGAGGCCGTGTCACAGCATAGCGATCAGCTCACCTCGGTGGGGGTCAAGCTGCGGAGGGTGGTGTGGGTCAACAGAGGGCTTCGAGCAAAGCTTGAAGATTTGGAGAACCGCTTGAGGTGCATAACCTCTTCACCAATCCCACCGTCAAGTCCTGGTATATCCGAACTCTAGCACCAGCCCATGGCACCTCCCGCTTCTGTTTTGCCCAGCTTAACACCCTTTCCTTCAAGCAATATTTATGGAAGCAGATAATTACTGCTCTTGGTGGCTCATTTACTTTGGGTTTCCCGAGGGTGTGGGATCACCTGGGATCTGTTCACTGACAGCAGCTTTCCGAGCCTGGAGGAGTTGGAGGAGGAATTTGAGCTACCCGTTGGGAATGGGTTCCAGTATTTGCAGGTGAGGGACTTTGTTCGGAGGCAGGTATCGTCCTTTCCTCACCTGCCGCCCCAGGGGCTACAGGACATGATGGTGTCAAGAACAGGGGTAGGAGAGGGGACAGTGTTGGAAATTTACAAGGCACTAATGGACTGGGAGGGAGCCCCGCTAGGGGTAGTGAATCACATGTGGGAGGAAGAGTTGGGTAGGGAGTTGGAGGCTGGGTTGTGGGAGGATACCCTGAGGAGAGTGAATGCATCGGCGTCGTGCGATAGGCCTTAACCAGTTTAAGGTGGTACACAGGGCGTGGTCAAATTGAAGGGGTGGAGGATAGGTGTGGGCAGTGTGCGGATGGGCCTGAAAATCATGTCCATAGGTGTTGGGTGTGTCCAAAGCTTGGGGGATTCTGGCAGCGGTTCGCCGATGTTATGTCAGAGGTCCTGAAGGTGAAGGTGGTCCCGAGTCTGGAGGTGGCAATCTTTGAAGTGTCAGAAGACCGGGAATCCAGGGGACGATGTCTTAGCCTTTGCCTCCCTGGTAGCCCGGAGACGGATATTGTTGGAATGGAGGGACTCGGGGATGTGAGTGAGTGACCTGGCGGAGTTTCTCAGGTTAGAAAAAATAAAGTTTGCCTTGAGGGGTTCTGTTGAGGGGTTTGCCCGGAGGTGGCAGCTGTTTATCAACTTCTTCGAGAGAAGTTTTTTTAAATACATTTCGAGTACCCAATTGTTTTTTTTCCCCCAATTAATGGGCAATTTAGCGTGGCCAATCCACCTAACCTGGATATCTTTGGGTTGTGGGGGTGAAACCCACACAGACATGGGGGGAATGTGCAAATTCCACACGGACAGTGACTCAGGGCCAGGATTCGAACCAGGGTCCTCAGCGCCACAGTCCCAGTGCCACATGCCACCCTTTTCTTTAAGAAAAGTTAAGATGTCAGCAGTAGTTTGCATTTCAAACTCCATACCAGGTTTTCCAAATGACAATTTTAAACAAAGTATCCACTCCAGTTCCAACAGCTAATCCAGCCTTGGATTTTACACCAACCCCTTTAAGATTTATTTGTCTTGACTGCTGTGAAAACTGCTCACAATAGTTTTAACTCTTGATTCCCAGACTGTATTAAAATGGCATCAGATGTTTGATTTAACTTTGTAGGCTGCTGTCCCACTTTAAATCTTCCTACTACAATTGTCTCTTTAACTCAGAATATTACGCTTCGTTGAATTCATAGAACATTACAGCGCAGTACAAGCCCTTCGGCCCTCGATGTTGCGCCGACGTGTGAAACCACTCTAAAGCCCATCTACACTATTTCCTTATCATCCATATGTCTATCCAATGACCATTTGAAAGCTCTTAGTGTTGGCGAGTCCACTAATGTTGCAGGCAGGGCGTTCCACGCCCTTACTACTCTCTGGGTAAAGAACCTACCTCTGACATCTGTCCTATATCTATCTCCCCTCAATTTAAAGCTATGTCCCCTCGTGCTAGACATCACCATCCGAGGAAAAAGGCTCTCACTGTCCACCCTATCCAATCCTCTGATCATTTTGTATGCCTCAATTAAGTCACCTCTTAACCTTCTTCTCTCTAACGAAAACAGCCTCAAGTCCCTCAGCCTTACCTCATAAGATCTTCCCTCCAGACCAGGCAACATTCTGGTAAATCTCCTCTGCACCCTTTCCAATGCTTCCACATCCTTCCTATAATGCGACGACCAGAATTGCACGCAATACTCCAAATGCGGCCGCACCAGAGTTTTGTACAGCTGCAACATGACCTCATGGCTCTGAAACTCAATCCCTCTACCAATAAAAGCTAACACACCATACGCCTTCTTAACAACCCTCTCAACCTGGGTGGCAACTTTCAGGGATCTATGTACATGGACACCGAGATCTCTCTGCTCATCCACACTGCCAAGAATCTTACCATTAGCCCAGTACTCTGTCTTCCTGTTATTCCTTCCAAAATGAATCACCTCACACTTTTCTGCATTAAACTCCATTTGCCACCTCTCAGCCCAGCGCTGCAGCTTATCTATGTCCCTCTGTAACTTGTAACATCCTTCCGCACTGTCCACAACTCCACCGACTTTAGTGTCATCTGCAAATTTACTCACCCATCCTTCTACGCCCTCCTCCAGGTCAGTTGTAAAACTTACAAACAGCAGTGGCCCCAAAACAGATCCTTGTGGTACACCACTAGTAACTGGGCTGAATGGCCTCCTTCTGCACTACAAGGATTCTATAATTCTTTATTTTCCTAAAACCTGGCACTGTTCCAAGAAGAGCAGGGGAAGTCTGCCTGATGACCTGGCTAACATTTAGCACTCATCTAACAGCACTAAAACCAATTATGCAATCATTATTCAATTGCTATTTGTGCACACATTAACTGCTGCGTTTCCATGCACTACAACATTGACAACATCTCAAAAGTACTTAATTAGCTGTAAAGTACTTTGGGCCATCTTGACATTATGAACACTGCTAAATAAATACAAGTTCCTTTTTGTCTTTGTTTTGGACTATGAATGATACAGTAGATTGCTCACACATTGTGACTGTGATGAGTCATAGGCAATTATGGTCTGGTGTCGTCTGTAACTGTGTTTAGGAATTAGAGGGGAATATCCTGTGTTTTACCTGAATCGGCCGATGGTTTTTAAAATATTTTCCCACCTCTTTCAGGCAGACAAGGTTGCATATAAACAGTGCCTTTCACAACTACAGAACGTCCCGAAGTGCTTCACAACCAATTAAATATTTTTGAATTATAGTCTAATGTAGGAAACACAGCTGCCAATTTGCACACATCGAACTCTCACAGTGACGTGATCCTACCAAATAACCTGTTCTGTGATACTCATTGAAGCATATATATTGCCCAGGTCACTGAGAATACGTCAACTGTTGGTCCTCATAATAAAGCCAGGGATTTGTTTTTACATCCACATGAGGGGGGAGATGGAGTCTCAGTTATCTGCCAATTCGATAGCTCTTACAAAAAGCTGACCCAGGCAAAATGGGCTGAGCGGACCCCTTCAGTGCTGTAGTCCACAGATGTGCAGGTTAGGAGGGTTGGCAATATCTTTTTATTAAAAACAGTAAAAAAATATATACAAGGCCAATCGGTACAAACACTAATTTTGTGTTGGAGAAACAGGGTACCTCCCCTCAGTACCAACGTAGGGGGAGGGGGGTAGGATACTCTGATTATTAAAACAGTTCACAACACAGTTGTACAAAAAACAAATGGTACAAGCACTAAACTTTGCGCTGGAGAGACCAGATACCCTCGCCTCTGTACCAACAGAAGCGAAAGGAAGGGGTGGTGGTGGGGAGAGAGGGGAAAGGAGGGTGGTGGGGAGGGAGGGTGTCGGGATGTTGGTGGGGGGGGGGGGGGGGCAATAGGACACTGCCTGAAACATCAACGGAGGCAGAAAAACAAAAGATTCTTCAATTATGATGTGCCTGATTCCGGGAGTCCCTCAGAGGGGTGAGAGGCGACACAGTGTCAGGCACGAGTGAGCCCTGCACCCCACTGCAGAGAGCCTCATGAGCAGCCTCCGCTCCCGACACTGGGCAGCTGACAGTCTTTGTCTAGAGATGTGCAGGTTAGGTTCTGGGTTACGGGGATAGGGCTGGGTGGAGGGGGGAGTGTAAATGGGTAGAGTGCTTATTGGAAGGGTCAGTGCAGACCCGATGGGCCAAATGGCCTCCTTCTGCACAGTAGGGATTTGATGATTCTATAAGAATCCAAAAGACAAGGGGCAGCATGTGGCACAGTGGTTAGCACTGGGACTGCGGCGCTGAGGACCCGGGTTCGAATCCCGGCCCTGGGTCACTGTCCGTGTGGAGTTTGCACATTCTCCCCATGTCTGCGTGGGCTTCACCCCCACAGCCCAAAGATGTGCAGGTTAGGTGGATTGGCCACACTAAGTTGCCCCTTAATTGAAAAAAAAAATAATTGGGTACTCTAAATTTAAAAAAAATAAATCCAAAAGACTAAAGCCTCAAGTTATTGCACTCAAATACTGGGGTGAGATCTGAACCCTTAAACTTCGAATTCAGAGACAAGTCTGTACCCAGCTGAGCCATTGCTGACTTGTACCATAGTATAAAGGGTATATTCCTTATGAATATTGGATGAATGAATGGGGTGAGCTTGATAGGCCCAGTAGCTTCAGTCATCCTCCTTTTTGTAGGTTTGTATTATCTTTAAGAATTGTAGGAATCATTTATTGACCTACCTGCTCACAATTTTAGCATGTGATGTTATTCATTTTGTTCTTATTAAAAGTAGGAAATTCAGAAACTATGATGAGCTTGCGTGCTGGGCTAGGAGTGCTGTAATTTGATTCTATCTATTGAGGAGGAATGCAACAGCCAAATACCCTCCCAAACACTTCAGTAATCAGATTGAACCTACTGTTCATGTGGTCTTTTTCCATATTAAACTGGAATAAAATTTTATTGACTCCATTTTTCTAAGTAAATAATTGATTAAGCATTCTCTAATTCTTTCCAAAAAAGTGTTGATGGAAACGGATATTTTGTTTGGAGTTGAAGTGCTTGCGTGGGCTTTATTTTAGTCAAACATTCACATTCAGCGCAATCCACTCATAGCCAGAAGGAATGCAGCAGGAACACATCAACACCTTTAATCATTTTCCTCTTTGCTGCCAATGACTCTTCTCTGCTCTGATGATGATTTTTAACTCTTTGCTGGGGTAAGGTCAGTCACCCTACTTTCCAAGTAGCCATCATTTGTGTGAAACAAGTGTGGACAACAAGAAGTCAGCTATCCATCCATGGCAGGATCACAACAAAACTAAATGCTGTCTTGATCATAAGCGCAATTCCTACTGGATAGCAATCAGGAGCAGATTGTTGGTTTGATTTGTTCCCCCCCCCCTGCCCAGTGCCATACGAGAATTATAGGTGAAGTCGCCATAGTCCCAGATGACCATCGGCTGCTTTCCACTTTGAGGACTGATGGTGATGCTTTAACCTGAGGACCATTGTAACAGGAGAGGGGCAAGGTCGAGAAGGCAGGGCCTTCATGAATAACCACAAACAATTTTACTGCTCTTGACTAAGAGAATGGAGCTAAAGTTTTGAGTTTTGACTTTGACAAAGAATCATCCAGACTCGAAACATTCAGCGGAATTCTCTGCATCAGAAACTAAGCGCTGACGCCAGAGCTGAATCGGTGTTCCATGACAGCAAAGCTGGCGCCGTGCCCAGATCAATCCACCGACCATTAAGAGGCTAGCACCGGCGCCACGTGGAACATGACCGATTCCAATGAAAAATGATGTCTGATTCGCCGGATTCGAGATTGGCACTCAAGAGGCTGACAAACTGCAGCCGCATATAAGCACCCTATACCCCACATACACCATCCCAGCCAACAAGATGGCAGCAAGGAGAGTGGCACTGCGGGCCACTGACGCCGTGCTGGAGACCCCAATAGATGCAGTGGAGCAGAGGTGGGCCACCCTGTACCCCGGGGAGGGGGTGGGAGGGGGTTACCACCCGCCGCCATGCACTGGCCTGGGTGGCAGATGGAAGAGGTTGTGAGCACCATGGGCAAACCACTAAGACCAACCAGCAGTGCCGCAAGAAACTGTACGACCTCCTCAGGGCAGCCAGGGTGAGTAGGCAGCACTGTGCCCCTGGTACTAACTCCCATCCCATACACCTGCAAACACCCCCCCCCCCCCCCCACCTCCCCCACCACCCACCCCTCCCCCACCCTGGCAGCGACCAAACCCCCACTCTGCACCACTTGCCACTGCTCGGTGCCCTGGCTGCCAAGGCCATCAGCCACCCACCCCCTGTGCTGCATGGTGGCGTCCATGGTGGGGGCCTTGGGGGTAAAGGTTTGGGACATGTGTCAAGATGTCCAAGGTTTGGAGCACTCTGTATGGGCAGTGGACAAGGCCCAGGACAGGGCTGCCCCCTCACAGGCAGCCATGTGCCAGGGCCACCTGGATATTCAACAGCATTCCTGAGCATGGTCCAGTCACAGCGGGCCATGACTGATGGTGGTGGCAGCATTGCCCAGGCACTTGTTGACGTGGCAGAGACCCAGAGGGAGGTGGAGCAGGTCACTGGCTGATGTGCGCAGACCCAGAAGGTTGTGGCACAGTCACAGCGTGAAGCGGCGCAGTCCCAGAGGGAGGTGGTCCACACCTTGTGCTTCATGGCCGCGAGCATCGAGATCATGGTTGGGGCGGGCCTCCAGGACTGGCAGTGCCAGGTGGCGGGGGTGCCTCAGGGGTTAGCTCCATTTGCACACGTCCCATGGAGTAGTCCAGGGGCCATCAGGCACCCCAAGGGAGATAGTGGTGCTGGGGCCCGTGCCGGTGACTCCCGCAGGGGAGGTGCAGGACAGCACAGTGCCTCGGACTCTCTCCGCCCCCTCTCCCCTCTGTCCGAGGCACATCTCATGGGAAACAGGCAGAAAAGGGTGGCACCACAATACCTGGGACACCCAAGCAGCGTGGCCCATCCAGGCCCAGTCGCCTCAGAAGACAGCCGCAAAAGGGGACCCATGACATAGGGTAGGAATCACAGCAGGCCGCCTCCACTCCTGATGTACTCCTGAGGATCCGCCGAGGCGTAGCATTCGGCCCTGTAAGGCCAGAAAAGGAGACGCCAGTAAAGTTGGCATGGGTTTAGGGTACAGTATAGCATTTGGGGCTAGGGAATAAAGCTGTATATATTTGTTCACGTTAAAATTCTATGCACAACATTACAACCTGCCTCGGTGCTCTGTCAAATGGGAATGAAGCATGGGCTGGTCTAGGCTGGTGGGGATGGACGGACATTGTGTGTAGGCTTGGCCCAGGGACCACAGTTCAGCCAGCACTCACTGCTCCAGTGTCCCACCCATACGACCAGTATCACACCCAGGGGCCAAGGTGGGGAGTCAGTGGGGTGCGGAGCAAGATGGCTGCCTTCCAGGCTGCGGCAATGGCGGTCTGTGCCTAGACACCTTGGTCCCGTGAGGATCACCTCGACCCCACGGCCCATCCCCTGACCACCACCCTCTGCCCCCCCCCAGGCTTGGCGGAGGCCCCCTAGCCCCCCCTCCCCCGGGGCAATTCGAGGACTGACAGCCTCTGTGTGTCCTACATCCTCCCTTTCCCTCGCCAGCCACGGTGCTAGTTTCCTAATTTTTAAAAGCCCAAGTGACGCTTGCCATCAGGAACTCCCCCCAGCGGTGGTGCAGCATCACGGAGGCCCGGAGAATACCGGGTCAGGTCCGTTAATGATATGCAAACAGCGTTTACTGTAGGTACGGAGTAGAGTAGAACGCATTGATGCTGCTGTCAAGGCGGCAGAGCATTGAAAATTGGCGTGAACCCATTTGGCTTCATGACCGATTCTCCGCCCAATCGCCTTTCCCAATTTCGGCGTTAGGCCCATGGAGAACCCCGCCGGTTATCTCTGTTCCATCTCTACAGATGCTGTCAGACCTGCTGAGACTATCTGCCATTTTCTGTTTCTGTTTCATTTTACATCTGATGTGAGCTGAGGTGTTCACCCAAGTGACCCATTGATAAGGCAAAGGTCCCTGCTTCCACATATCCTTAAATCACACTCATGCACTATCAATTACGACGAGACGAGAGTAGAGAGTAATCGAGGCTTTATTAAGCAGAGATATGTTGCCTCCTGCAGCTGCTGCCGAAATGGCTACAGCTCGGTGAGCACACACATTTATACTCTGCCTAATGGGCGGAGCCAGCAGTCAGGGATCTACCCCCGTACCTGTAGTACAGGAGCCTTACCGTATTACCTCTCATATACGTATTATACAAACAGTAGTGACTACCACATTCACCCCGTTAAAAGAGTCCAGCGGAGGTGGTGGAAAAACTATTTACATGGTATGTGAGCAATTTTAAAGAGTACAGTTTGGCGAAAGTTCACAAATTTAGCCGGTCAGGTGCCTTGATCCTCCGTTGTGAGCGCCGCAGTCCCGGTGGTGATGCAGGTGCCAGCTTGATCGCCTGTGACTCCGGGAGCATGTAGTCCTCATCCTCATCCCCAGGTGGAACCAATGGGAGGACGGATCGTCCTGGAGCGGGGGATGTTGGTGGCGCCAGGGCAATTGGAGGGGGGGTGGGGAACCAGCTGGTGCCAGGTCCCTGAGGGAGACTGTGTCTTGGCGGCCGTCGGGGTACGCTACGTAGGCGTACTACGGGTTTGCATGTAGCAGTTGTACCCTTTCGACCAACGGGTCCGCCTTGTGAAGCCGCACGTGCTTGCAGAGGAGGATGGGTCCTGGGGCTGCCAGCCACGTTGGGAGCGAAACCCCGGAGGTGGATGTCCGAAGGAAGGCAAGGAGATATTCATGGGGGGTTTCATTAGTCGCAGTGCAAAGTAGCAATCAGATGGAGTGGAGCGCGTCAGGGAGAACTTCCTGCCAGCGGGAGACCAGGAGATTTTTAGACCGTAGGACCAGCAGGCCGGCATTCCAGACCGTCCTGTTCTCCCTCTCCACCTGCCCGTTTCCCCGGGGGTTGTAGCTGGTCGTCCTGCTCGAGGCAATGCCCTTGCTGAGCAGGAACTGACGCAGCTCATCACTCATAAAGGAGGATCCCCGGTCGCTGTGGACGTAAGCGGGTAAACCAAACAGAGTGAAGATGCTATTGAGGGCTTTGATGACTGTGGCAGACGTCATATCCGGGGCATGGGATGGCGAAGGGGAATCTGAAGTATTCATCGACCACGTTCAGGAAATACGTGTTTTGGTCGGAGGAGGGTAGGGGCCCTTTGAAATCCATGCTGAGGCATTCAAAGGGATGGGAGACCTTCACCAGGTGCGCTCGGTCTGGACCTGGCAGTCTTTGGTGACTGTCCTGACTTCCGCAATGGAGTAGGGTAGGTTGCGGGCCTTTATGAAGTGAAAGAACCGGGTGACCCCTGGGTGACAGAGACCATCGTGTAGGGCCCAGAATCGGTCTACTTGTGCGCTGGCACATATACCTCGGGATAAGGCATCGGGGGGCTCGTTGAGCTTACCGGGGCGATACAAAATCTTGTAATTGTAGGCGGAGAGCTCGATCCTCCACCTCAAGATTTTATCATTTTTGATCTTACCCCGCTGTGTGTTGTTATACATGAAGGCAACCAACCGTTGGTCAGTGAGGAGAGTGAATCTCCTGCCGGCCAGGTAATGCCTTCAATGCCGCACAGCTTCAACGATGGCTTGGGCCTCCTTTTCGACAGAGGAGTGCCGAATTTCGGAGGCATGGAGGGTGCGGGAAAAGAATGCCATGGGTCTGCCTGCCTGGTTGATGGTGGCGGCCAGAGCAACGTCTGATGCATCGCTCTCGACTTGAAAGGGGAGGGTCTCGTCGACCGTGTGCATCGCAGCCTTGGCGATGTCGGCCTTGATACGGTTGAAGGCCTGCTGAGCCTCGGCCGTCAGTGGGAAAACTGTGGAGTGGATGAGTGGGCAGGCCTTGTCCGCATAGTTAGGGACCCAATGGGCATAGTATGAGAAGAACTCCAGGCATCGTTTGAGGGCCTTGGGATAGTGGGGGAGGGAGAGTTCCATGAGGGGGCGCAAGCGATCGGGGTCGGGCCCAAGAACTCCATTTTGCACCACATAGCCAAGGATGGCTAAGCGGTTGGTGCTGAACACGTACTTCCCCTTGTTATAAATGAGGTTCAGGAGTTTGGCGGTGTGGAGAAATTTGAAAAGGTCGTGGCCGCAGATGGTGACGTTATCCAGGTACGGGAAGGTGGCCCGCAGTCCGTACCGGTCAACCATTCGGTCCATCTCCCGTTGGAAGACCGAGACCCCATTAGTGACGCTGAAGGGAACCCTAAGGAAGTGGTAAAGGCGGCCGTCTGCTTCGAACGCAGTGTATTGGCGTCCGCCTTTCAGATGGGGAGCTGGTGGTAGGCGGATTTCAGGTCCACTGTCAAGAAGACCCGGTACTGAGCAATCTGATTGACCATATCAGACATGCGTGGGAGGGGGTACGCGTCAGGCTGCATGTGATGGTCTGACTGTAGTCAATGACCATCCTGTGTTTCTCCCCAGTCTTTACAACTACCACTTGGGCTCTCCAGGGGCTGTTGCTGGCCTCGGTGATGCCTTCCCGCAGTAGCCGCTGGACGTCTGACCTGATGAGGGTCCTGTCCTGGGCACTGTACCGTCTGCTCCTGGTGGCGACGGGTTTGCAATCCGGGGTGAGGTTTGCAAATAGGGAGGGTGGGTCTACCTTAAGGGTCATGAGGCTGCATACGGTGAGGGGTGGTAGTGGTCCGCCGAATTTTAGAGTTGGACTTGGAGGTTGCACTGGAAGTCCAGACCGAGTAGCAAGGCAGCGCAGAGGCTGGGGAGGATGTAGAGCCGGAAGTTGCTGAACTCTACGCCCTGGATGTTGAGGGTGGCGATGCAGTACCCCCGGATCTCCAGGGAGAGGGATCCGGAGGCCAGGGAGATTCTTTGGGTAACGGGGTGTACCGCGAGGGAGCCGCGCCTTACCGTAGGATGAAGCTCTCCGTGCTCCCGGAGTCGAGAATAAGAAGTCTTGTGGCCATTGACTTTCACCGTCGTTGTCGCGGTTGCGAGGCTGTGTGGCCGGGACTGGTCGAGCGTGATGGAGGCGAGCTGAGGCTAGTGTTGGTGGGCCCCGGGCTGGTCGGCGGCGGTTGCGGGCGATAAGCGGCCAGATGAGGTGCCCGACAAGCAGGGGTCCTGAGGCACCGTCCAAAATGGCGCCGAAGATGGCGGCGCCCACAGGGCGCACGTGGCGGGCGGCATTAAAGATGGCGGTGCTCACGGGCCGCACGTGTTCTGCTGAGAGGAAGATGGCGGCGCCCACGGGCCGCACATGGGCTGCGGGGACGAAAGTGGCGGTGCCCACGGGTCGCACGTGGGGGTGCAGGAACAATGGGCCTGGATACAGCGGCGATCGACCGGGCCTGGCACACCGCAGTGAAATGTCCCTTCTTCCCGCAGGTCTTGCAGATTGCACTCCGCGCCGGGCAGCACTGCCGGGGGTGCTTTGCCCGCAGTAATAGCACTTGGGTCACCCGGGGTTTGCTGGCTGCCGCGCAGCGCAGGCTTGGGGTTGGCTGCGGGCGGCTGCTGGTGGGGCCCACGATGTCCATGAGGGGGGGCCGTGCGGTCGGAGGCGTACGCTTGAACGGGAGGCTACCGTTAGTGAGGTCGCGAGTTTCTTGGTCGCCGCGAAGTCGAGCGTACCCCTTTCCAAGAGACGCTGGCGGGTGTACGCCGACCCTATGTCCGTAACGAAAGCGTCCCTGATTAGGAATTCAGTATGTTCAACGGCCGAAACTGCCTGGCAATCGCAGTTCCTCGCCAGGGCAGGCAGGGCACGGCAGAACACGTCCAATGACTCACCCGGGGAGTTGTTGCCGCGTGGACAGGAGGTGCCTGGCATAGAGTTTGTTGATCGGCTGGGTGTAGTTCTCTTTCAGAAGCGCCATGGCCTTAGTGTAGTTGGGCGCATCCCGGATAAGGGGAAAAATATCGGAGCTCAACTGTGTGTACAGGATCTGGAGCTTCTGTGCTTCTGAGGGTTGTTCTGTCGCTGCTCCGATGTAGGCTTCAAAGCAAGCTAGCCAGTGGTCGAAGGCCGACGTGGCGTTGTCTGCTTGAGGGTGCAGCTGCAGGCGATCAGGCTTGATGTGTAGGTCCATCGCTGTATAATCTCTGCATAATAAATTGATGTATTATCAATTACGACGAGACGAGAGTAGAGAGTAATCGAGGCTTTATTAAGCAGAGATGTGTGGCCTCCTGCAGCTGCTGCCAAAATGGCTGCAGCTCGGTGAGCACACACATTTATACTCCGCCTACTGGGCAGAGCCAGCAGGCAGGGATCTACCTCCGTACCTGTAGTACAGGAGCCTTACCGTATTACCTCTCATATACGTACTATACAAACAGTGGTGACTACCACACACACCCCAAGGGTGCACATAGCTGCCCCAGGCCAGATAACGGACACTTTCGAACTTAGGTTACCTTAGGTCCCTTGCGAACATTTTTGCTGTTTTTTTCTCTCACTCGTGTCTGCTTTTTGTTTGCTGTTCTTGGCTCCACTCATCTGAATGGGAAGTTCCCAGAACGTTTCTGGACAAAAAAAGCAAGGGAGGGTGTTAGGGCACGTGGTTGGGAATTTCTTTCAATATCGAGGAGGAAGGGAAATTCCCAAGTCAGACAAACTGCTCTATAAAAAGGACAGCGCAGCTGAGAGATCCCCTAACTTGTCAGCCTTCTCTGACCAGGCCTGAGCTTCACAACAGCAGCTTGTTTTGAGCGGGCACTATGGCGAACGGAAGATCATTTATGTATCTTGTACTGACTCTCGCAATCCTGCTCACAACTGGTAAGTCTTTTGATTTGATATCCTCATTTTTTACCATAATTAATTTTCATTATAATTAGTTCACAATCAAAAACGAATTCAAAAGATCTGTTTTGGCTTTCTGCTCAATTAAAAATACATTTGTAAAGTTAAAACAAACTTGTAGATTTTCAACATCAAATCATGATTGGAAACTTTCTATGGGCGTTTAAAACATTGCATTTGTAAACTTCTCTCAAATCTAAATTGTCAGTTAATTTTATTAATCCGTGCGTGTTTTTATTAAATTGTAAACTTTTAAACATTACATTTGTAAACGTTTTAAATGAATCTACTGCACGTTTGCTTTATAATGTTGAAAGATTACTTAATGTTTTTATAGTTATTTAAAAAAAATATTTGTGAATATTTTTTGTGAGTTTGTGAAGTATTTTTTTTAAATAAGTTTGACCCCCCCCCCCCCCCCTACACAGGATCTACCTTCAATTTAAAACTGGAACCAAAGTCAGAGATGAGGTGGGCCCGGATCGGAGGGGAGTTGGTGCTCAGCTGCAGAAGCACTGGGTGCTCCACATCTCCTCGCTTTAGCTGGAGAATCGCAACGGACAAGCCTCGTGGGGGAGAGGTCAGCGATCAGGGCGCAGTGTCGACCCTCACCTTCTCCCCGGTGACCTTACACAATGAGGAATTATACATCTGTTCTGCAACATGCGACAACCAGAATCTGCAGAGCTCCCAGGAGGTGAGCGTTTATTGTGAGTATTAACTCATCACTGACTTTTTTAAATGTTTAGTACACATTCTGGGTGATTTATTTTAAAATGATTAGAAACAAATTAAAATCATAGAAAATGCAAAATATTTCTAACCCTTTCAGAAGTAACTGTCACTTCAGAAGTGTTAGTGTCACTTACCAGCGGTTTGAGGAATGTTTTCTGAGTCTATTGGTGAGTGACTGGATTACCAGCACCTCTGGTGGATCTGGAATTAATAGGTTAATGGTCAGGAGAGGGTGCAATCACTGAACACTCTCTGTTTGATTCTCTGACTGCAGCTTTTCCAGATGAGCTGGTCCTGGAGATGGTCAACGTACTGGAACTGGGCAAGAACAACACCTTGAACTGCACCGTTCCTGATGTTTATCAGGTTGGGGTCGAGGTAGAATTGCTGAAAGGAGACACCCTTTTAAATAAGCAAGAGTTTTTCCAAATGCCGGTGACCATCACCAGTGAACTGGTGCCTGAACTTGGGGACTCCGGGAAAGAGGTCAGCTGCCGTGCCCGCTTACTCAGTGAAGAAATACCAAGCAAGACTTTGGAGAGCAAGTTAACTTTACAGGTTCTGTGTAAGTATCGACTTAGAGATTTGAGTTCGCCCTCGGTATTCATCGGGCTCTCACTAAACATTTACAACTCGCTCGCATTGTACTGACTAAGTTATTTCTCACCCTCCCTCCTTTTGTAGATGCTCCCAGAATGACCAACATTTCTGTAACACCATCCCACACTGAGAGAGAGGGCCAGGACATCCTACTGAGCTGTGTTACCAACAGCAACCCCCCTGCCAGCATTGTGTGGAGCAAAGAGTCAGCCCAAGGCTGGTCAGTGATTGCCAAGGGGAAAACAACTCTTCACCTGCCAACAGCTCAGATTGGAGATGCAGGGACCTACCGCTGTGAAGTCAGCAATGAGCTGGGGAGAGAGAGCAGAGAGCTGAAGATTCACGTTCTGGGTAAGTGGATCTCGCTCCAGGTCGATTCGATGATGTTGACTTGAAACAGCCTCTTGTTATTCACTCATTCCTCTTCATGGCCTGTCTTTACAGGTGCCCCCAGAAACACCAGGCTCTCTGTCACACCCCCTGTTGTGAAGGAAGGAGACCGTGTTAGTGTTACCTGCACCAGCCACTCAAACCCATCTGCTCGGATTGTACTGAGGAAGAAGTCCGAAAGTGGACAGGTACAGCTGGGCTCGGAGAATGGAACATTTACAATTGGTGCCGCTCAGTTTGGTGATGCCGGGCAGTATGAATGTGAGGCCATCAATGATCTGGGATCAGACAACGCAACGGCGAAGCTGACTGTTCAAGGTTTGTACCCTTACTATCTCTGAAATACTGGAATTGTATTTTATACAGTTTAATATTGAGAAACACATTATAGGAATGAACTGCCCCTAATAACACTAATCTGTGAAGTAAGACTGGGTTTATCGGGGGAGAGCAGCCTCCTCGGGAAGGATTGAATCCCAGCTAACAATTATATTTTTATAATTGATCAGCTCAACAAAATGGAGGCTGTTAACACTGCCAATTAGAACACATTCACATTGTTATTATCCACTATCGGCATCATATCGGCAAGTTAGTTACAACTTGGGGTAGGTACAAAGTAAAGTCTCCCCTATTTCCCCAAAGAATATGATCATCAATCACAGGAGTGCTCCCTTATTTCAAGTTTCACCGATCCTCAGATTGATATTTTGAGTTTGATATTTTGTGTCAAAGTCAGGGTAGAGTCTGTGATATTGTTTGTGCCCTTTACACAATGGATGGAATATTCCAAACCCATCCAGGCTCTCGCAGAAATGAGACAGGAATACAATTGTATATTGCTGGTCTCAGAGGACCTTCTCTGGTTTTAACGAAAGGCACATGTTCAGGAACACCTGGATTTTATGGTGGTAGCAGAGGTCACACAGCTGGAGCATAAAGTAGGGGAGGGGATGAACCTGTTACAGTGCTCTGCAGAACCCGGGGCAGTACCTTGGCAACCAATGAAGTGCCAGGCGGCATCCATGCCATAGGATGCTGTTGTTACTGGGTGTCTCTCCCTGGATCAAAGAATTCCTGATAAGGAGGCCCTCCCACTCTATTTCCCACCTGACAGCCTCCTGATGAGGCGGAGGACCCACCAACCACTGGTTAAATACCAGCGAGGTGAGGAGAAGCCTTAATTGGCCAACTAAATGGCTTAATTTGTCTCTGGGCAGGTGGCATTGGGCAAAAACATAAGGGGTATGCCAGCAACCATCCTTCTGTGCCAGTTTACTAACCTTCTGGCCTCCCAGTCCATCCTCCAAGGTCTTGACAAATCCATCCCATAAAACCACGGTATGTGGCATTTAAGTCAAACCCACCATCCACAGATGTGGTATTGCTGGGTATTTCTGAATATATCAAGCGCTCGATTAATAATGATTTCAACCAAATCTCTCCAGATGTGAAAATAATGGGAAATATCTTCTTTCTTTACAGGTGCCCCCAGAGACACCAGTCTCTCTGTCACTCCCCCTGTTGTGAAGGAAGGAGACCGCGTTAGTGTTACCTGCACCAGCCACTCAAACCCATCTGCTCGGATTGTACTGAGGAAGAAGTCCGAAAGTGGACAGGTACAGCTGGGCTCGGAGAATGGAACATTTACAATTGGTGCCGCTCAGTTTGGTGATGCCGGGCAGTATGAATGTGAGGCCATCAATGATCTGGGATCAGACAACGCAACGGCGAAGCTGACTGTTCAAGGTTTGTACCCATACTATCTCTGAAATACTGGAATTGTATTTTATACGGTTTAAGATTGAGAAACACATCATAAGAACTAACTGCCCCTAATAACACTAATCTGCAAAGTAAGACTGGGTTTATTCGGGGAGAGCAGCCTCCATGGGAAAGATTGAATCCCTGCTAACAATTAAATTTTAATAATTGATCAGCTCAACAAAATGGAGGCTGTTAACACTGCCAATTAGAACACATTCACATTGTTATTATCCACTATCAGTATCACATCAGCAAGTTAGTTAATATTGATCTTTATTATTGTCACAAGTAGGCTTACATTAACACTGCAATGAAGTTACTGTGAAAATCCCCGAGTCGCCACACGCCAGCGCCTGTTCATGGACACGGAGCGAGAATTCAGAATGACCAGTCATCCATGGCTTTGAAGGTCTGGGTTCGAACCTGGTCCCGGGTCCGTGTCCGTGCGGAGTTTGCACGATCTCCTCACTCCCACAACCCAAAGGTGTGCAGCGTAGGAGGATTGGCCACGCTAAATTGTCCCTTAATTGGAAAAAAAATTAATTGGGCATTCTAAATTTAAGAAAATGTCCAAATCACCTAAGAAGCACGTCTTTCAGGACTTGTGGGAGGAAACCGGAGCACCCAGAGGAAACCCACGCAGACACTAGGAGAACATGCAGACTCCGCATAGACAGTGGCCCAAGCCGGGAATCTAACCTGGGACCCTGGAGCTGTGAAGCAACAGTGCTAACTGTGCCACCCACAACAACCTGGGCTAGGTACAAAGTAAAGTCACCCTGTTTCCTTGAGGAATCCACTGATCATCAATCACAGGAGAGCTCCCTTGTTTCAAGTTTCACTGATCTTCAGGGTCTGAGTTTGAGCTTTTGTGTCAAAGTCAGGGCAGAGTCTGTGATATTGTTTATGGCCTTTACACAATGGATGGAATATTCCAAACTCATTCAGGCTGTGGCAGGAATGAGTCAGGAATGCACTTGTATATTGCTGGTCTCTGAGGACCTTCACTGGTTTTAACTGAAGTCACTCCGCCGGTAACCTAAAACCACAATATGTGAGCCAAACCAAGCATCCCCAGCTGTTTGGTATCGCTGGGTATTGCCAGGTCTAACTGGAGTGTCAGATTGATAATGGGAAATATCCTTTTTCTTTAAAGGTGCCCCCAGAAACACCAGGCTCTCTGTCACACCCCCTGTTGTGAAGGAAGGAGACCGTGTTAGTGTTACCTGCACCAGCCACTCAAACCCATCTGCTCGGATTGTACTGAGGAAGAAGTCCGAAAGTGGACAGGTACAGCTGGGCTCGGAGAATGGAACATTTACAATTGGTGCCGCTCAGTTTGGTGATGCCGGGCAGTATGAATGTGAGGCCATCAATGATCTGGGATCAGACAACGCAACGGCGAAGCTGACTGTTCAAGGTTTGTACCCTTACTATCTCTGAAATACTAGAATTGTATTTTATACAGTTTAATATTGAGAAACACATTATAGGAATGAACTGCCCCTAATAACACTAATCTGTGAAGTAAGACTGGGTTTATCCAGAGAGAGCAGCCTCCTCGGGAAGGATTGAATCCCTGCTAACAATTATATTTTTATAATTGATCAGCTCAGCAAAATGGAGGCTGTTAACACTGCTAATTAAAACACATTCACATTGTTATTATCCACTATCGGCATCATATCGGCAAGTTAGTTACAACCTGAGCTAGGTACAAAGTAAAGTCTCCCCTATTTCCCGAAAGAATATAGTCATCAATCACAGGAGTGCTCCCTTATTTCAAGTTTCACCGATCCTCAGATTGATATTTTGAGTTTGATATTTTGTGTCAAAGTCAGGGCAGAGTCTGTGATATTGTTTGTGCCCTTTACACAATGGATGGAATATTCCAAACCCATACAGTCTGTGGCAATTGAATATTGCTGGTTTCTGAGGACCTTCTCTGGTTTTAACTGAAGGTTTTAACTGAAGAACACCTGGGGCGGGATTCTCCGACCCCCCCCCCCCGCCGTCGGAGAATCGCCAGGGGGCGGCGTGAATCCCGCTCCGACGCCGGCTGCCGAATTCTCCGGAGCCGGTTTTTAGGCGGGGATCGCGCCGCGCCGGTCGGGGGCCGTTGGCATCGGCCCCCCCAGCGATTCTCCATGCCCCGAAGGGCCGAGCAGCCTCCCGTTTTCAGCCAGTCCTGCTGCCGTGGAATAGACAATGTCCATACCAGCGGGACCTGCCTTTGAAGGCGACTTCCGGAGTCCCCGGGGGGGCGAGGGGGGATCTGGCCCCGGGGGGGGGGGGGGGGGCACAGTGGCCTGGCCTGCGATCCGGGCCCACCGACCGGTGGGCGGGTCTGTGCCGTGGGGGCACTCTTTCCCTCCGCGATGGCCGGCGCGGAGAAGAAACCCCCTGCGCATGCGCAGGAATCACGCCGGCGGTTCTGCGCATGTGCCAACTCCCGCCGGCTGGCGGAGGCCCTTCGGCGCCAGTTGGCACGGCGCCAAACACTCCAGTGCCGGCCTAGCCCCCGGACGTGCGGAGGATTCCGCACCTTGCGGGCGGCCCAACGCCAGAGTGGTTCACGCCACTCTTTGGCGCCAGTACGGCCCACCCCGCCGACTGCGGGAGAATCCCGCCCCTAGATTTTATGGTGGTGGCAGAGGTCACACCGCTGGAGCATAAAGTCGGGGAGGGGATGAGCCTGTTTCAGTGCAGAAAAGGGGCAGTATCTTGGCAACCAATGAAGTGACAGGCGGCGTCTTTGCCATAGGATAATGTTGTTACTGGGTGTCCCTCCCTGGGTCAAAGAATTCCTGAAAAGAACGCCCTCCCACTCTATTTCCCACCTGACAGCCTCCTGACGTGGTGAAGGACCCTCCAACCACTGGTTAAATAACAGCAGATGCAACAAAAGGCCTTAATTGGCTAATTAAATGACGTGGTAAGGGAGATCCGGAGTGCAGAACTCATTGTTCAAGGTTTGTAAGAATAATTCTGATTGTATCACAACCTAAGGGCAGCATGGTGGCACAGTGGTTAGCACTGCTACCTCACAGCGCCAAGGTCCCTGGTTCGATCCCGGCTCTGGGTCACTGTCCGTGTGGAGTTTGCACATTCTCCCCGTGTTTGCCTGGGTTTCACCCCCACAACCCAAAAGATGTGCAGGATAGGTGGATTGGACTCACTAAATTGCCCCTTAATTGGAAAAATAAATTGGATACTCTAAATTTATTAATTAAATTTATTAATTTAAAAAAATGAATGTATCACACCCAATCCTATTTTCTTGGGACAATAAAAACTATCACACATATTGTTACTAAAATGTATCTTTCTTTTCTAACCCTACAGTTCTGACTCTTTGGGCACATCCTTCCAAGTCGATCACTGAAGGTGAGAATGTCACCATTGGCTGCACTGTTCACAGCAGTCACTCAGCCAAGTTCACCTGGAAGAAATTAGAGAACAACAGTGAAGCCATTCTATGTTCTACTAATAATTCTTTTACAATCCTTGAAATAACTCAAAGTGATGCTGGATTTTATAAGGTTGAAGTAATCAATGAATTTGGGAATCAGACTGGACTTGTGAAAATAATCGTTTTGAGTAAGTAAAATATACTTATGGCACATTGTTGCAAGAGGTGGTTGGAGCCATTATTTTACTGAAATGTATTTCTAAACTTATTCTGTCTATCTGCAGAAACAACACCATATGTAATACCCGCTGATGAGAATCCTTCAGGAATCCTAGTACCAGCGTGTACTGGGGCATTGGCATCCGTAGGAGCACTTCTTAGTGTTCTGTATTACATCTACCGCAGAAGCAACTGCAAGGGATCATACCAAATGCCAGGAGAACAGATCTTGTGAAGAAAGAAAGGACTGGAGGGATGAACATTCCTATTGCTCTCATTGTTTAATCTCCAATGCTCAACATCTCTCCTGTCAGGAGCAGGATGGCGGACCAGGAAAGAAAAATGAAGCATAAGACTATCCCTGCAATATGTATAAGATTCAATAACATCATTGACAGCTGGCAGCCAGAGAATGGAAGGCAAAAGGACACTTGAGCTCAAGTCACTTTATTGTAGATAGTCCTCAGAATCTATCGAGTATCTTGGAGGGAATAAGTCTGTGACATTTATGGATCCGGAGTGCATGTCATGTTACTGAAAATAATATACAAACTTTAAATAGTCACTGGCTAATAGTAAATAACTTATTGGTGTCTGATCACCCATGGATACCAGATGCCGAATCAGATTCTAGCATTCAATGGTGAAGCAGACATTCCAGCTGCTAACTGGTCCTAGGTTGGCAGGCCGGGTGAAACAATGTTGATTTCCAGTTCATAATAAAATAATTCAATCATCTGCAGGGTAATGCTGTAGATTATCTATACTGGATTTTTAATGTTGTCCAGCATCCCTGCCAATACATATGAAGCTGCTTCTACAATTAGTTCCAAATGTTTGGAGCCAGGCTAAAACCCTCTGTGGCTGAATCGAGGCACTGACTGCTGGATTAGACATGGGTACTGTGTGCTGGGCTGAGACACTGTGCTAGAAACAGTCTCTGTAGCTGGGACTGGAAATCTTGCCCACTGCAATATAAATCAAATTCAGTTTGCATTACAGTCTGCTTTGGGTAATAGAAAAGGTTTTTTTGTACAAAATTTTAAATTATCCAGTAATTTGAACTAAGCAACTAAATGAAAACGGTGTTTGGGCGGCGCAGTGGTTAGCACTGCTGCCTCACGGCACCGAGGACCTGGGGTCGATCCTGGTCCCAGGTCACTGTCTGTGTGGAGTTTGCACATTCTCCCCATGTCTGCGTGGGTCTCACCCCCACACCCCAAAAATGTGCAGGCTGGGTGGATTGACTACGCTAAATTGCCCCTTAATTGGAAAAAGAATGGGTACTCTAAATTTATTTTAAAAATGAAAACAGTGTTTACTTTTATTCACTGAATTCAAATTATGCAATTTCAAATCAGAAGTAAACTTAGCAGCAAAGTGTATTTTTATCACAGCTGCTAAATTTCCTTATAGGCAAAATATGAAAATAATTAGTTTCCAAGTGGGAGATAAGTTAAATAAGGTTTAATTGGATCTATCCTGTATATGTACGGAAGACTCACCAAATGGAATTAATGTTTTGATTGATTCTCAAGGTGATTGAACATCTGGAACTATTGAGTGTGAATGTTTGACAGATTGTACTGACGACAGTTGTGTTTTTAATAAATTGAAGATTTTTTTTTTAAAAGCGCTTGCTGGTGATATTTTGCGAATACTGCTGGGTGAGGGGTAAAATATAAGCTCAACAATATCACTGGGCTCGAAAGGGGCTGTGTCTTAAATGTGACAGGTTTTTGGTTATGGATTTGGCTAAACATTATGTGCAATGATCACATTTAATTTCAGAAAGCAACTTAAAATTTTGAGTTTCAGGTGAAATAAACTATCCCGGTTCCTCAAATATTTCTGAAACTGATATCCCAAAGAAATCATGCATATTTACAAACTGAACAGCTGCTCATGGGTCCAGGGAGTGACAGAGTGAATTATATTTAATGGATGTTCTAATGTCTGGAGAAATAGGGGAAGGCAAAAGTCTTATACACCGGGGGGCGGGATTCTCCGAAATGGAGGCAGAGTGCTCGCGCGCCGGCGTGAATGGCGTCGAGGTTCACGACGGCGCGAAATGGCCCCTATCCCGACCGATTCAGGGCACGATAATGTGCATAGAACAGGGACCGAGCCTTCCAGTTTCAGTCAAAAAAGGTTTGCCAAGCCTTGTCCAGCATTATTTTCTGAGTAAAATGTCTTTCACTTGCCTGGCTCTGTAATGTGCAAAGGAGGCCAAAGTTTTGGTTTCTCTTGGGCTCGGTGGGTTTTTAGGGGGTTACCAAACGTATCTTTTTTTTTAGGGAAATTTGCTTCTACTTTTTTTAAATCAAGGAGGAGGAAGTGTGTCAGCATTTAATGGAATTTAAATTGGGGAGCCACAATACATCAATAGCATGACAACACAGTGACTACAGAAACTAAAAGTAAAAGCAGAAAATGCTGGAAATTCTTAGCAAGTCAGTCAACATCTATTAAATGCAGCAATAATGTTTCTGAGGTTCAGGCTATCAAATGCTAACGTGCCTCCCCACCAGCCGCCACCAGCTGGCTGAACAATGTGGGTGGGGGGGTGGCAGGGAGGAAGGGCTGATTACAGTATGTGTTGGGGGACAAGAGGGGCTTCATGGAGGGGATTGTAGAGAACCTTGCTGAAACACAGACAAGTATGTAAAATATTAACATTTTTACAAAGTACTCTAAAAACAAAGTTTTCATATTTATAGGATATAGGTTGATCTGTAATAGACAGACTTTAATAATTATACAATGAATGTTAGTATCCAGACATCCGGGGTCACATTAATTTTCAAATGCTAAAATGGGGTGACATGGTGAAATAGTTTGGCAAGCAAATTTTAGTCATTCATCAATACCAGAAGAAAGATAAATGAGGCTATAGTTTCCTGGCTTGCTGCTACCTTCTTTTACAAACAGGAAACTCATTGAAGCACACTCCAGTCCTCTGACACAGGATCTAAAATCCAGCTAGGCCATATTATGAATGAGAAAATTAAAGCACAAAGAAATTCAACAGAGTAAAATATTGAAAGAACAATTTTACCAAGGACAATATTGCATTTGGAACATTGAGTAATCAGTTAACAATAGGCAATGCCTATTGTTGTGAACAATGAAGGAAGAGAACAGGACTTGAAGACATGACAATTACAGCACTCGGCTTTTGGCCATGAAATCAATCAAATCCTTTTCCCACCTTACCATACCTCACTCCAAAAAAAAATCCATTAGTTTCTGGTCCTAAACCTACTTGCCATTTTGATGTTGAATTGTTACAGCAGCATTTTCAAGCTTGATGACCAGGTTGCCACCATTTTGAATGATGAGCTCCTCCTAGTTATTAGGGTCAATGCTACCATGCTTAAGGAGAGTCTTTGAATCAATTTCTTTGTCCTCTGGAATTTTGGCTATTTGATAGTCGAGAGAACAGGACACAGCAGAGAGATTATTTTTGTCTATCCAGACACAATCTCCAGTCCATCAAAACTGATATTGGAGGGCTTTTCCTGAAGGTTTGTGGAGGTGGCTTCAAGAAGGACACTAGTGTTTGTTCAGTGGTCCTTCCGTTAAATAGGGAGGATGGGGTAGAGGCATTGGTAATGGAATTTCTCCAATGGTCTAGAATTTCACTGAGTCAATTTTCACCTAGTCCAGGTCTAACTGCAGTGTAGGACCTTGATGACAACACTTGCTCTGTACACCAAGACTTTTGTTGATTTGAGGAGGTCTTTGTTGTCAAACATTTACTGCCGTAGTTTGCAGAAGATTGAATTAGTGTAGTTGATCCAGTGTTGGATCTCCTCGTGAATAGCCGCCTTTTGAGAGAGGTGGATGCCAAGGCATGGCAAGTGCTCAACATATTCCAAAATTGTCTCTTCCTTTACTAAATTAAAAAAAATAAAATAAACTTAGCATATCCAATTCTTATTTTTTTTCCCAATTAAGGGGCAATTTTAGCGTTGCCAAAGCACCTACCCTGCACGTCTTTTTGGGTTGTGGGGGTGAGACCCACGCAGACACGGGGAGAATGTCAAAGTTGTCTCTTCAACATATACGGGAAGTGGAATATTTGACTGAGCAGGTCTGGGTCGATATAGGAGTTTTGTTTTGGCAACATTCAAGGATAGCCGAGTTTCTGCTATGCAGAATTAAAGAGATGAAGAGTGACTTACAAATCTGCTGCAGTTGTCTGCAGACTGTAGGTCATGTATATTGACAATGATCAGTTTATTTTTGGCATGGAGGTGATCGAGATGAAAGGTTTTTCCATCTAGATAGAGGGGAGGTGACCTGATGAGGTAAATAGCCAGGTAGATTGTAACTAGTTCTAGGATTATCACATAGCCAAACGGATGTGAGGAGGCAGGGTGGAGGTGGAGGGGAGGGGAGGTTGGAGGGTTGAGAGCAGAGGGGAAGTGGGATCGGAGGGGAGGGGGCATCCGATTGGAGGGGAGGTAGGATTGGAGCGGAAGGGGGAATCAGAGCGGAAGGGAGGGGCGATCGTTGCAGAGGGAAGGGGTGATCAGAGCAAGGTGGAGGGAGGTTTGGAGCACGTGGGGTTTGGAGTGGAGGGGGGATCAGAGAGGAGGGTAGGGGGGGATTGGACTGGAGTGACCAGTCGGAGTGGAGGAGTGTGGTTTTGAGGGGGAGGTCCCGTGCAAGGCTGGGTCTGGGTTTTTAAATAGTTACTCTGGAGTTAGAAGTGATATTTTTTCCTCTAACTCTTTCAGAATAACTCCGAGTAAAACTGGCAGAGTCATCTGAAGTTAGCGATTTAAATTGCTTCTGTTGGATGGTTCCCAGCCTAGCTCAATTGTCCAGAGGAAGTTAGCACTTTTGGGAAATTGCCAAGTGTCATAATGAGGTCATCTGGATCATAATGGTAACAAGGGACTTTTGGGCTGACAGAAGTTCCTGGCCACAATCCTTATTCAACAAAAACAGAGAACCGGACATTCAATTATCTTCCCTTCAATCATGTTCTAGGAATCAGTGAAAGGCAAAATTAGTGGCAAGTACATCCAAAATAAACACCCTTTTTGCATATATTTCAGGGCAGACAAAACATGAATATGTTTATCGAGGTAGTTGCGGTGGCAATTCTGTCCCGTTTTAACATTTTAGTGGTTCATTTTGTTCACTTATTCATCATTAAAAAACAAATGTTTTAAACTTAGTTTCTTGACTCGAGTTTAAATCAATTAGAATGTTGAAAGTTTTGTCAATCAAATGCAAAGTTTAAGGGAGAACCCAATCTACTTTGGACAGCAATTGAACCCTGATATTCATAAGACCATAAAGAATAGGATCAGGAGTGAGCCATTTGCCCCACAGGCCTACTCTGTCATTCAATAGGGTAATGACTGATCTGATATTCCTAATGTCCACTTTCCTGTCCTTTCATTTTTTATTAAATGTATTTTATTCCAAACATATTAAAAAATACAAAAACATAAATAATCTGGAGAACATTTTCCCCAACTCACAATTTTACAGTCTGTACAGGTTTTCCCCCTTTTTCATTACCCCCCCCCCCCCCCCCCCCCAGCAACGAACAATCCCCATCGTGCCTCAAAGCCCTCCGCTGTACCTCTTATTCAAACTTAAATCTTCGCCAATCAGAGGAAGTCATACAGATACCCCAGCCAGGCTGTCACCACTGACGGTGTTGTTGACCGCCATTCCAGCAAAATTCTTCTCTGGGCAACCAGAGAGGTGAAGGCCATGACATTGGCCTTCCTCTCTCCATCAGCTCTGGCATTTCCGATACCCCAAAACTCGCCACCATAGGGTCCGGCCCGACCTCTATCCCCACAATCTTTGATAGCGTCCCAAACACCCCACCACAGTTTTCCTCTAACTACTCACACCCCCAAAACATATGTGTGTGGTTTGCTGGTCCTCGCCCACACTTCTCACACTCATCTGCCATCCCCTAGTAGAAGCCACTCATCCTCGCCCGAGTTGTGTGCACTCTATGTACCACCTTAAACTGTATCAAACTCATCCTCGCACACAAGGAAGTTGGAGTCACCCTGCGCAGCGCCGCACTCCACACTGTTCCTAACTTTTGCCTTAGTTTAATTGCTCTGTTTTATCACCTTTGCTCTTGAGTCGCCAGGTATCTTTATGATACCGCCACGTGATTCAAGTCCGAGTAATGATCAATAATCCAATACACCGCTTAGTAAGATTTAAATCAAAGCACATTTATTATACACAGTAATCACTACTCATGTACAAATTCTACGTCTAAGCTACTTCTACAACTAACAGGCCAATACTTAACTTGGAACTGGCCCACCAGGTCAGGGAAACGAATGGCCTTTCTTTCGGGTTCTGAGCCTGCGGGATTCGAAGTTGGTACAGATTGGTAGCTAGGAGTGCCTACCTCATAGCGAGCGTTGAAGTAAGACTTACTGGATATCGGCGGCGGCTGGACCGGTCATTGTCAAGGGTTGGTTTGCGTTGCTGAGTGACCCGGTCAAGAAGAACGCGAACTTGGGCTTAATTCTTATAGTCCCCAGGGGCTTCCCGCCTTTCGGGGCGGACCCTGTACCTGGTTCCAAGTGATTGGACTTTGTCCCAATCACTTGGTTTGACTTTCTCCAATGCTGGAACGGTTCCCTGATCGCTGGGCGGTCCTGAGATGGTCGTTCACCTCCCTTTGTGTAGGCTTCTGCTGGCGCCAAAGAGTCTGGTTTTGCTTTATGTGTCTAAATGTTGCTCATTGCTCCCGGGGATTGCTCATTAATATGCAGATGGCTGGTGTTTTGTTATGCTGATGGTTGCTGGTATCGATCTTGTCTGGCCTTTCCAGAGGTAAATACACACTCACGCTGCAGCTGCTCGTTTGTGTCCTGTTGGCTGACTTTCCCATCAGCCTTTGCCGTTTGCCATTTTAAATCGGGAGTTAGCCATTCTAAATCGAGAGTTAGCCATTTTAACTGGCTACAACACTCCCCAACCAATCCCCCTCCAGCTCCTCCTCCCATTTCTCCTTGATCCTCACCACCTGTGCTACCCCCTGCTCCTCCAGCCACCCGTATATGTCCCCAATCCTACCCTCCTGTTCCACGTCCGGAAGCAGCAACCGTTCCAATAGTGCGTACTCCAGCAGCCTGGGAAACTCTTTCCACACCTTCCGTGCAAATTCCTCACTTGTAAATACCTAGATTCCCTTCCCTTTGGGAGCTCCACCCTCTCCTGCAGCTCTTCCAGACCTGCAAACCTCTCCTCCAATATAAATCCCTCGCCCTCACCAGCCCCACATCCAGTACATACCATCCGTCTCCCCCCATTTGAACCTGTAGTTCTCACACAATGGTGTTAACACCAACATCCCCTCCATCCTCTTCCTCTCCATCCTAAAGTGTCTCCTCAGCTCGTTCCACACTCTAATCGTGGACTGTACGACCGGGCTCTCAATATACCTCCTTGGTGCCAGCGTCAGCGCCGTCATCACCATGGCCCTCAGACTGGTCCCCCTACAGAACTGTTCCTCCATCCTAACCCCGCTCCTTCCCACCACCTCCTCACAGTTCTCCACATTCGCTGCCCAATAATGGTGCAGCAGGTTTGGTAAAGCCAACTCCCCTTTCTGCCTCTGCAACAGGGCCCTCTTTACCCTTGGCACATTCCCCACGCACATAAACTCCAAATTTCTGAGTCCAGCTTCCGGAAAAAATGTCTTCGGAGTAGAAATCGGGATATCTGGAATACGAGTAAGAACCTTGCAGGACATTCATTTTCACCACATGGACACTCCCCGCCAGTGTCAGGTGCAGTGTATCCCAACTCCTAAAGTCCTCCTTTATCTCCTCCACCGACTTTGTTAAGTTCCACTTGTTCTATGTCACCCACTCCCCCGTCACCTGGACCCCCGGATACCTAAACCTATCCCTGGCTACCCTAAATGGCAACGTCCCTAAATTAGCTCCCAGACCCGCCTTGTTCACCTGGAACACCTCACTTTTCCCCACATTCAATTTATAACCCAAGAAAGCTCCGTACCTCTCTAATGAACTCATAATCCTCCCCATACTCTCCAGCAGTTCTGACACATATAACAGCAGGTTTTCCACATACAGCGACACCCGGTGCTCCTTACCCCCCCCTCATTACCCCCTGCCACTCTGCTGACGCCCATGGGCCATCGCCAAGGGCTCTATTGTTAGCCCAAACAACAGCGGTAACAGCAGACACCCCTGCCTCATTCCCCAATGTGGCCCAAAACTCCATGAGCTAATTTCATTGGTCCATACACTCGCCATCGGAGCCACGAACAGCAGACGCACCCATGCCACAAACTTTGGCCCAAACCCAAACCTTTTCAGGACTTTGAACATGTACTGCACTGCACCCGGTCAAATGCCTTCCCTGCGTCCATAGACGCCACTACCTCCAGTGACGTCCTCTCGACGGGGCCATGATCACATTGAATAGTCGTCTTATATTACTCGAGAGTTGCCTGCCCTTCACGAAGCCTGTTCGGTCCTCTCCAACCACCCTAGAACATATCCTTTCATCCTCCAAGCCACTATTTTAGCCAACTCTTTCACATCTGTATTCAATAGTGATATGAGCCTGTATGAACCACAATATAGTGGGTCCTTCCCTTTCTTTGGTATTAGCGTAATCGTCCCCTGTCTCATTATCTTCAGCAGCTCCTCCTTCTCCAGCGCCTCCCTAAGATGTGGTGCCAACTATGCCCCAAACTCCTTATAAAACTCCGCCGGGTAACCTTCCTGCCCCGGGGCCTTCCCCGACTTCATCCGTCTTACGTTTTCCGTTACCTCTCTCAACTAGCCTCCTCCATCGCCTGCCTCCTCTCCTCATCCAGCCACAGGAATTCCAGCCCATCCAAAAAACACCCATATCCCCTTCCTCACCCCCGGATTGGCCCTGTACAATACCTCATAACACTCCCTAAACACCTCATTTATCCTCCCCTGCTCCGATACTACTCCCACTTCCCTTTCCGTATCCTCAGGATTTCTCTGGATGTGGCCTGCCTCAAATGCTGATGGACTAGCATGTGGCTCACCTTCTCTCCATATTCATACTTCACCCCATTCCGTAACTGCCCAACAACCCTTCCTGTGGTCAGTTTACAAACTGCCCCTGTAACTTCTTTCTCTTTACCAATCCCTCCACGATGGGGGTTGTCGAATATTCCCTGTCCACCTCAACTACCTCACTCTATAATCGTTCATACACCTCTCTTATCCTCTTAACTCTGTGCACCTGGAATGAAATAATCTCCCCTCAAACCACTGCTGTTGCTAACTTTTGGTTGGCTCTTAAATGTTGCCTGTTGTATCTTTACTTAATTTGCTCTGTTTCTGTAACCTTTGTTCTAGAGTCGCCAGGTATCTTTATGATACCGCCACGAGGTTCAAGTTCAAGTACTGATCAATAACTCAACACACCAATTAGTAAGATTCAAATCAAAACACATTTATTATACACAGTCAATCACTACTCATGCATAAACTCTACTTTCTAGACTATTCTTTATAACTAAAAGGCCTATACTTAGCTTCGGAATTGGCCCACCAGGTCAGGGGAACAAATGGCCTTTTGTTCGATTCTGAGTCTGCAGGATTCAAAAGCTGGTCTGGACTGGTAGCTAGGAGCGCCTATCTCGTAGCGTGCGTTGACTGGAGACTTACTTGGTTGGTGCGGCAGCTAGGCAGTTCACTCTCAAGGGTTGATTCGAGTTGCTGAGTGACCCTGCCAAGAAGAACAATTTGAACTTGGGGACTTTATTTTATAGTCCCCAGGGGATTCCCGCCCTTCGGGGCGGACCCCGTACCTGGTTCCAAATGATTGGACTGCGTTCCGATCACTTGGATCGATTTCTCCAATACTGGGGTTGTTCCCTGATCGCTGGGCGGTCCCTAAATGTCCGTTGGCCTTCCTTTGTCTTGGCTCCTGCTGGCGCCGAGGAGTCTGGCTTGGCCTTATTCACCTGAAGTGTATCAATTGTGCCTGGGAATCGCTCATTACTATGCAGATGGCTGCTGGTTTCAGTGCTGTCTGGTTTTTGTAAGTTCCAATGCACAGGATTTCTGCACTTGCTGGTTTTTTGCCTGTGTTGGCTGAATTTCCCTGCAGCCTTTGCGGGTCTCCATTTTAAGTCGGGAAGTGGCCAACCCAGGTGGCTACACTCCCTCCTTGTGATCCCTTACACGAAGCGTGAAGGATCACATAACTGCGTTGTCTTCTCTTCCTGAACAAGCGAGCACTCTTCCATGGCCTCTACACTGACCATAACTATGTATGAAAAATTTTAACTAACAATTCTAAGAGGCGCTATGTCACAACAGGAACATGCATTACAACATAAAAAAACGGTCACTCTAACTCTCCTCAATAAACTATCCTCACTCAAACAATCAAAAATAATCTACAATACTTTAAATTTACAAATAGCAGCAACACATGTTTTTCTGGCTTGGCAGTCAAGCACAGAGGTTTACATTCTTTATTGAACAAAATGACGCCGAGCGAATGTCCTTTATTGTAGACTGAAAATAGGGGATCTCATCCTGTATACCAGGGTGCCAGAGCGGTAGGCTCTCCTTGACCATTTTCTCATGCGGCTGGCCTGCACGATGCTGCAGAATATCGCCAATACTAGGAGGGATTCAATTACATATGATAGTGAATACCAGGTTAGAAACTTGTCACACCAGGTCGGGGTGTCGGTAACTATCTCAGGGTTAACTATGTCAGGGTGTAGTGTATGGTAGGGGTGGGAATCATTCACGGCCTGTGTGGTAGGGGTCAGGGGGGTAGCATCCGCGCGCAACTGAAGGGATCCTGCAAAGATCCAGGTGAACATGAAGGTTGTCTTCATCTTTCCGTCTTTCTGTCTTCTTCTTTTTCTTCCTCTGGAATTCCTGAGGTTCCGGAGTTCTATGGACACAAGCATAAATCTGTTACTATCTTGTGTAATATCTTGAATGTTAGCATGTCTGTCTTTTAGTGCCAATTTCCCTTTATAATTTGTCACCATGTGTGACTCCCTCATTTTTTTTAAAACCGAAAATTTGGACTAGACATCTGAGAAAATACTGCCGTACTGCGAGCCGTCTCGCAGCCTGTGTGATTTACCATCCTAGTGTTTGAGGATGTAAATAGCAGAGGGAAACAACCATAGGTTGCCAAAAACAAACAAAAGAATTTTGAACATAATGGTCCAAAAATGGGGTGCGTATGGGCCGCGGCGGGTAAGATTTGGATGGACCGTTTCTCCACTGCCTGAGCAACCGGCGAGAACGGGTAAGAACGTGGTCATCGTGGGGGCTGCCTCTCGTGATTACCTTCAAATCAGGAGAGTAGTTATGATTGGTGTCTGCCTAGAGACTAGTTCCTCAACTATTATCTGGGCCGAACCTGTTCCATTAACAGCCAGGGGGTGTTAAAGGAGTGGTGACGTGGGGCCGTGAAAACTTTCGAGTATACGAACAACACTTAACGTTAACACTAATGAACAAACATACAACGAAAATGGTGCAGGTTCCATCAGAAAGGACATCGTAAATCACATTTGGACTGGGGTGGAACTAGCATATGGAGGTAGTGTAGCGTGACCGAAGAAGAGAGGAAGGAGGAGTGAAACAAAAATGAAGTGGCCTTGCTGAGGTGTCCCTGCCAGGAGAAGTGGTGGGTAAGCGCTCACAGTTTGCATGGGGCAGCTGGGACCTTGTAGCTGCTGTGTGTGGTGTTGGGTGCTCTGATGCACAGATGAACCAACACAGTTGTATTTGGTACAACGCTGTTTTATTTCAACTTCTATATACAATTCGGTCTGGATACTCTGCACGTTGTGTCTCCCTGAGTGTGTAGTGTAACAGGTCTGTCCTTGTCCTGGTCTCCAGCTAATACTGGCCACCAGGTGTCGTGTTTGTCCTTTTATACTGTCCCTGTCCTTGTCTGTGATTGGTTGTGGTGTTGTGTGTTCTGATTTGTCTGTTGGTGTGTCTATCATGATGTGTGTGTTTGAATATCATGACACTGTGGATGGTGTTCTCTTTCATATCTGGGGGCTAGTCTAGCTGGTGGGGGTCTCCTGCAATCTCGGGCGAAGTGTCCTGACTGCCCACAGTTGTAACATGACCCCTGGGGCACATAAGGTGGAGTAGGCTCTCTGGTGCATTGTTCCCTTGGGTATGGTTCCCTGGGTGGGGGGTGGGGGCTGTTGGTGTCTTTGCTGGTTCGGGGGGCATTTGTGGGCTGATTCCGTTGCTGTTTCAGGGGGGCTTGACATTCTCGTGCGTAATGTTCTAATTGTCCGCAATTGTAACATTCTTAAGCTTTGGGCTGGGATTGGCTGTTCCTGCCCTCATTTACCCATGCGGGGTTCTGGTGTGCTTTAACTGGGTTCATTGCTACCTGCTCTTCATCGGGTGCTATAAATGCAGTTTTGCGTGCAATTGAATGCTCCCAAGCGCGGGACAATCTCTTCAAAACCCATTTTTAGTTGTGCGCTTCTTCCGAGGGGTCATAATTGGTACAGGCTTTTTGTCCTGCCTCTGTGGCATGGGAGATAAGGGTGAGGATCCATTTGGCCATGTTGTCTGGGGACAAATGGACGCGGTCTAAATTGCCGAAAACGGCTGTAAAATGGATCCACAGGCGTCCAGCAAACGCTGTGGGGTGTTCTGTCTTCTTCTGCCTGCACTTATTCAGGCCTTCTGGGTCACCTCTGTTGGAACCGATCGCGTCTAGGATCGCTGTGTGCTTCTCTGCAAGGGTGCCTCCTCCTACATTCTGTGGGTCGGGAAGGGCTGCTATGACCGAAGGGTCTAAGCTCAAAACTGTGAGCTTCACTTGCTCACACTCGTCCAGGCCATACATGGTCGCCTGCTGCTTTACTCTGACAAAGAAGTGGTGGGGGTCTGAGGTGGGGAGTAACGGTGTGATTTTCTCACACGCGTCCTGTAATTGGGTCACGGTTAAGGGGGTCGTGTACAGGAATTCCGTGTGTCCTTCCGATGTGACTGTGCGGTGGGTGGTTACTGGGTTCATTGGTGCCTGAACTATCTGCTCTGTGGGGGGTTGAGGCGCTTTTCTCTTCTGAGGCTTTCCTTGCGCACAGGTTCCCTGAACATATCTATGCGCAGTCTCATTTCATTCTTCCCAATACGGGCTGTCTTCTGTATCTAACTGGGATCCAAAGGTGCTGTGGAATCCATTCTGAACTGAAAGCAAAGACTGCAGTTCTGCAATCTGCTTCCTGCACTCCGTATGATCTAGTGAGCTCTGTCTGTGCTCCATGGTGGTAGCATGGAGTGCTCGTAATGCTGCTTTCAGGTCGCTACACTGCCTTTGCAATGCCTCTACCTGTTTCTCTGTTTCCTCTCTTACCAGGACTGCACGTTGCGTGTCCTGATAGACCTTTTCGTACTGTGTCTGGAAGTTGCTTAGGTGCGCCAGACAAGACTGGTGTCCCCTCTTGGCATCATCCACCTCTCCGTCCTTTGCTGCCAACTTCCTTCTCAACTCTATGTTCTCTTTCTCAACCTCACTTACATCGACCTTGCTCATTCGATGTATTCCTTCTATCTCTTTACGGAGGGTCCGAACGACCTCCTCTGTGCCTCGCAATTGTGCCAGACAGGACACGATTGCCATCGGCTTGCGAGCTTTTCCCAAGCTTTTCTTATGGATCTCGGACAGGTTCTCCCACCAAGTATGTCCTATACTCCCGGGTCCTGTTTCCTCATTATCACAGAATTCACTCCAAAGGGGCCATCCTTTCCCTTTGAGGTACTTCCTGATTTCCTCTTCCCAAACGGGACACTGTCCTTCTCTGCTGCTGGTCGCTGCGACCACGAATTCTTCAGGGTTCATGAGGCGTTGCATTGCCTGCATTGCCATCTTTCCTCTCTAAATACTCTCTTAAAATTTGGAACGAGGGGTACTAAGGCGGTACTGTAATTACGGGTACGGCTTTCTCTATTTTCCGGAATACAAACTCCCGACTGTTTTTCGCAACAAAAATCTATCATTTTACCTTATAGCCCTGTTAGTTATGCATGCATTAACACACTTCCGAATTACGAGGATTGATCAGAACTGCTTGAACACTTGTGGTTTTTCTGTTCCCAATTGGATTCTCATTCAAATTTTGGGTTATCCCGGAGTAGTTAGGCCACTTCTAAGTCGGGCCCCGTCAGGATGTCGGCAGTAATATGTTGCTAACTTTTGGTTGGCTCTTAAATGTTGCCCGTTGTATCTTTACTTAGTTTGCTCTGTTTCTATAACCTTTGCTCTAGAGTCGCCAGGTATATTTATGATACCGCCACGAGGTTCAAGTTCAAGTACTGATCAATAACTCAACACACCAATTAGTAAGATTCAAATCAAAACACATTTATTATACACAGTAAATCACTACTCATGCATAAACTCTACTTTCTAGACTATTCTTTATCACTAAAAGGCCTATACTTAGCTTCGGAATTGGCCCACCAGGTCAGGGGAACAAATGGCTTTTCGTTCGATCGGAGTCTGCAGGATTCAAAAGCTGGTATGGATTGGTAGCTCGGAGCGCCTATCCCGTAGCGTGCGTTGACTGGAGACTTACTTGGTTGATGCGGCAGCTAGGCAGTTCACTCTCAAGGGTTGATTCGAGTTGCTGAGTGACCCTGCCAAGAAGAACGATTTGAACTTGGAGACTCTATTTTATAGTCCCTAGGGGATTCCCGCCCTTCAGGGCGGACCCCGTACCTGGTTCCAAATGATTGGACTGCGTTCCGATCACTTGGATCGATTTCTACAATACTGGAGTTGTTCCCTGATCGCTGGGCGGTCGCTAAATGTCCGTTGGCTTTCCTTTGTCTTGGCTCCTGCTGGCGCCGAGGAGTCTGGCTTGGCCTTATTCACTTGAAGTGTATCAATTGTGCCTGGGAATCGCTCATTACTATGCAGATGGCTGCTGGTTTCAGTGCTGTCTTGTTTTTGCAAGTTCCAATACACAGGATTTCTGCACTTGCTGGTTCTTGCCTGTGTTGGCTGAATTTCCCTGCAGCCTTTGCGGATCTCCATTTTAAGTCGGGAAGTGGCCAACCCAGGTGGCTACACCGCCTTCAATGCCTCCCAGAATGTGGCCACCGATACTTCCCCATTTTGGTTCAACTCCATGTCGTCTTATCACTGACCACACCTTATTGCAGAACCCCCTGACCACTAACAGCCCCGGGTCTAGCCTCCATCCCGGCCTCTGTCCCTGGCTCGAGCCAAGTCGAATCTCCAACCAGTGTGGCGCGTGGTCCGAGATTATAATTCCCGCATACTCTGACCCCACCACCCCCTCACGGCTCTTGACAAAAAAAAATTGATTCTGGAGTATACCTTATACACGTGCGGGAAGAAGGAGTATTCCCTCTCCTCCGGGTTCTTAAACCTCCATGGGTCTACCATATCAATCCTTTCCATAAACCCTCCCAGCTCCTTCGCCATACGCAGCCTTCCCATTGACCTTAGGCTCAACCTATCCACCCTTGGCTCCAGCACACAATTAAAGTCCCTTTCCATAATCAACTGATGTGTGGACAAGTCCAGAATCGCCGACAGCAGCCCCCTGACGAACCTCATGTCATCCCAATTCGGTGCATATATATTCACCGGCACCATTGGCGTCCCCTCCAACACCCCGCTAACCATAACGTATCTCCCACCCCAATCCCGCACTTCCTTGGCACTTGCAACCCCATCTTTTTAGTCAACAGAATGGCCAGACCCCACGACTTTGAGTGAAATACCTGACCTACCCATCCCATTCTCAACCTAACCTGATCCTTCACCCGGAGGTGCGTCTCCTGCAGAAAGACCACCCCCGCCTTCAGACTTCTCAAGTGCACGAAGACCAGAGACTTCTTCACCGGCCCGTTCAGCCCCTTCACACTCCATGTACTAGCCTTACTGGAGGCTTGCGCCTCCACCTTCCTCTACTGTCCGCCATTATCCCCATCAATTCTATCCCCTTTAATTTCACCCTAAATTGGGCCCATCCAAGATGGCCCCCTTCTCCGGCCATGACGATGCTTCTCCTCCAACCCTGCCACGTCGCAACTGCCTCTCCTTTCCTTGGTGGCCATCTTCCCCACCTCATTTCCGTTCACCATCATTACCAGCCAGCATGGCAGCTCCTTCCCGAAGGCACCTCCTATCTACCCCTCCACCCCGACCCCTTCCTCCTTGATCTGTGTAAACAGCTCCCTGTGGACCTCCCCCACCCAAACAAAGACACATACAAAATCACAGGTCACATCCTTCAAAAAATAAACATCACCAAAGGTGGCGGGGGTGAGGGGGGGGGTCGCAGTTGCCCCCTTACACACTTATTATATAATGACAAATAGTCACCACAATGAAATCCCCTCCCCACCCGAAAAGAAAAGCCCCCTCACCCTCCGACCGCCACATTACCCGCGTCCTTTGAACTCTGATGTGCGAACTCCTCTGTCTCCCATCAAAGCTCAGTTCTCCCCAGTATATGCTCTTTAATAAAGTAATTGGCCTCCTCTGGGGTTTCAAAATAGTACTCACGGCCTTCAAAGGTCACCCACAGTTTCACCGGGTAGAGCACCGCAAACCTGATCTGCCATCGATAGAGAGCAGCGTCGGCCTCGTTAAACCCAGCACGCCTTTTTGCCAGCTCCTGGTATATTCAGACCTTGTTCCCCTCCAATTTGCAGTTCCGTTTCTCCCTGGCCCATCGCAGGACCTTCCCCTTCTCCACAAACTTGTGGAGCCTCACAATCACTGCCTGCGGCGGCTCCCCCGCACTTGGCTTTTGCGTTAGAGACCTGTGTACTTTATCCACCTCTGGGGCCTTGTCCAGTACCCCCTCTGCCACCAGCCCAATCACTATGGTCAGACATCACCCTCTCCATCTCCCGATCTGCAGCTCCTGTGCCTCCAAGCACTTCTCGACTCTGCATTCGCTCCTTCGATGGTCTTCATATCGGTCTTCCTGCATCTCCTTTCTTTGTTGGTGGAACTCCTCTTTGATGAGCAGCATCAGCTGCTCCATGTGGGGTTTTCCAACCTGCGCCGACCCTTCCCCCTCTGCCAACTTTCCAATCGTTGCTGCGCCACAGGTCTCTCCAAGTTCCTTGGCCAGGTCATCTTTAACCTGTCTCTACTCGCTCCAAGGTCCCCACCTGCTTCAAGATGACCACCATCATACCAGTGCCAAAGAAGAACTAGTCAACATTACTCAATGACTACCGTCTGGTGGCCCTGACATCAATTGTAACAAAGTGCTTCGAGAGGTTGGTCATGAAGCGCATCAACGGGCAGCATAGTGGCTCCGTGGATAGCACTGCTGCCTCATGGCACCGTGGTCCCAGGTTCAACCCGGCTCTGGGTCACTGGCCGTGTGGAGTTTGCACATTCTCCCCACGTTTGCGTGGGTTTCCCCCCCACAACCCAAAGATGAGCAGGGTAGGTGGATTGGCCACACTAAATTGCACCTTAATTGGAAAATATGAATTGGGCACTCTAAATTTATGAAAATGAAAAAAAAAAAAATGAAGCACATCAACCCCATAATCCCAGAACGCCATGATCCACTGCAATTCGCATCCCGCCGCAACCGGTCCACAGCAGACTCCACCTCCCTGGCCCTACAATCATCCCGAGTGCATCTCGACAACAAGAAGTCCTACATCAGACTCCTATTTATTGACTACAGCTCCACCTTCAACATCATAATCCCAGCCAAGCTCATAGCAAAGCTCCAAAACCAAGGACTTGGCTCCTCACTCAGCAACTGGATTCTCGGCTTTCTGACCCACAGACCACAATCAGTAAGAATAAACAATACCTCCTCCTACACCATAGTCCTCAATACCGGGGCCTGCAAGGCTGCATACTTAGCCCCCTACTCTACTCCATGTACACACATGACTGTGTGGCAAAATATGGTTCCAACTCCATCTACAAGTTTACTGATGATACAACCATAGTGCGCCGGATCTCGAATAACGACGAGTCATAAGATAAGAACATAAGAACATAAGAACTAGGAGCAGGAGTAGGCCATCTGGCCCCTCGAGCCTGCTCCACCATTCAATGAGATCATGGCTGATCTTTTGTGGACTCAGCTCCACTTTCCGGCCCAAACACCATAACCCTTAATCCCTTTATTCTTCAAAAAACTATCTATCTTTATCTTAAAAACATTTAATGAAGGAGCCTCAACTGCTTCCCTGGGCAAGGAATTCCATAGATTCACAACCCTTTGGGTGAAGAAGTTCCTCCTAAACTCAGTCCTAAATCTACTTCCCCTTATTTTGAGGCTATGCCCCCTAGTTCTGCTTTCACCCGCCAGTGGAAACAACCTACCCGCATCTATCCTATCTATTCCCTTCATAATTCTATATGTTTCTAAAGATTCCCCCTGCATCCTTCTAAATTCCAACGAGTACAGTCCCAGTCTACTCAACCTCTCGTCATAATCCAACCCCTTCAGCTCTGGGATTAACCTAGTGAATCTCCTCTGCACATCCTCCAGCGCCAATACGTCCTTTCTCAGGTAAGGAGACCAAAACTGAACTCAATACTCCAGGTGTGGCCTCACTAAAGCCTTATACAACTGCAGCATAACCTCCCTAGCCTTAAACTCCATCCCTCTAGCAATGAAGGACAAAACTCCATTTGCCTTCTTAATCACCTATCGCACCTGTAAACCAACTTTTTGCGACTCATGCACTAGCACACCCAGGTCTCTCTGCACAGCAGCATGTTTTAATATTTTATCATTTAAATACAGAATACAGGAGGGAGATAGAGAACCTAGTGGAGTGGTGCAACGACAACAATCTATCCCTCAATGCCAGCAAAACTAGAGTGCTGGTCATTGACGTCAGGAAGCAAAGTACTGTTTACACCCCTGTCAGCATCAACATAGGTTGAGATGGTTCACAGCTTCAAATTCCTTGAGGTGCACATCACCAAAAATCTGTCGTGGCCCACCCAATTGACACTACCACGAAGAAAGCACAACAGCGCCTATACTTCCTCAGGAAAGTAAGGAAATTCAGGGGCAGCACGGTGGGGCAGTGGTTAACACTGCTGCCTCACGGTGCCAACGTCCCAAGTTTGATCCCAGTTCTGGGTCACTGTCCGTGTGGAGTTTGCACATTCTCCCCGTGTTTGTGTGGGTTTCGCCCCCACAACCAAAAGATGTGCAGGGTCGGTGGATTGGCTACGCTAAATTTCCCTTAATTGGAAAAATGAATTGGGTACTCTAAATTTATTTTTAAAAAGGAAACTAAGGAAATTCGGTATGTCCACACGGACTCTTACCAACTTTTACAGCTGCACCATAGAAAGCATCCTATCTGGCTGCATCACAGCCGATAAGGTAACATAGAACATGCAGTGCAGAAGGCGGCCATTCGGCCCATCACGTCTGCACCGACCCACTTAAGCCCTCACTTCCACCCTATCCCCGTAACCTAATAACCCCTCCTAACCTTTTTGGACACCAAGGGCAATGTATCATGGCCAATCCGCCTAACCTGCACGTCTTTGGACTGTGGGAGGAAACCGGAGCCCCACGCAGACACGGGGAGAACGTGCAGACTCCGCACAGACAGTGACCCAGCGGGGAATCGAACCTGGGACACTGGCGTTGTGAAGCCACAGTGCTAATCACTTGTGCTACCGTGCTGCCCACTGCTCAGCCCAAGACCGCAAGAAATTTCAGAGAGTCGTGAACACAGCCCAGTCCATCACACAAACCTGCCTCCCATCTATTGACTCTAACTGCACCTCCCGCTGCCTGGGGAAAGCGGGCAACATAATCAAAGACCCCTCCCACCCAGCTTACTCACTCATCCAACTTCTTCCATCGGGCAGGAGATACAAAAGTCTGAGAACTCGCCCAAACAGATTCAAAAACAGCTTCTTCCCCACTGTTACCAGACTCCTAAATGACCCTCTTATGGACTGACCTGATTAATACTACACTCCTGTATGCTTCACCCGCTGCCGGAGTCTATGTATTTACATTGTGGACACTATTTTGCCCTATTATGTATTTTCTTTTTATTTTCTTTTATTTTCATGTACTAAATGATCTGTTTGAGCTTATCGCAGAAAAATACTTTTCACTGTACCTCGGTACACATGACAATAAACAAATCCAATCCAATCCAAAAGACAGACATCTGCTTCTGTACTTTCTGTTTGTTGCCAATCTTCAATGCATGCCATATGTTACCCCCTACACTATGAGCTGCTGTTTTATGCATTCATCTTTGATGTGGCACCTTATCAAATATCTTCTGGAAATCTAATTACAGTACACCCACCGGCTCCCCTCTATCCACAGCACATTTGACTCCTTCAAAGAACTACACTAAATTGGTTAAACATAATTTCCCTTTCACAACACCTGCTTGATTGCCTTCAGTTTTTCCATGTTCCCTGCTATAACCTCTTCCCCACGACAGATGTTAAGGCTAACCGACCTATAGTTTCCTGTTCTGTCACCCACCCTTTTTGAATAAAAGAGTTGTATTCCAGTCTAATGAAACCTTTCCTGAATCTAAGGAATTTTCAAAAATTAAAACAAACGCAACAGACTTCCAGTGGTGGGATATTGGAAGTAGTCGCACACGAGGGGCCTCCAACCAGGGTACTTCATTTTTTAACCCTTTTTGCCCAGTTTTTGGGGGTGTTTGGGTTAAACCTTAACTAATTCAGTGGGATAGGGTTCCCACACAAGAGAAGTGCCCAGAAGATCCAGGTCAAAGAAGCCAGAAGTAAAGAGTCGTCGGCAGATTCGGAAACCTCTCGAGGCTCTTCTGCTGAGAAAATGTTGAAGGCTGCTGCGACGACTCTGGCCACTCAATTGATGGCTGAGATGCTTACATACACCTTGGCAGCGGCATTTCTGAAACAGCGGCGGGCTGTCTCCGAGGATCTCCACAAATCAACAGAAGTGGCCCTGGCTCCCATTCAGTTGGCACATGTCCTGTCCCACCAGGGGCGACAACACTCTTGACCACTGCTACTCATATATCAAGGGCGCCTACCGTTTCATCCCCTAATCGCACTTTGGAAAACAAATCACAAGACAGTGCTCTTTCTCCCGGTTACAAGCAGAAACTCAATCGGGAGAATCCAGCTATGAAGGTCGTGCAGTGCTGGTCCGAGGAAACAGAAGAGCTCCTACATGACTGCTTGGAGACAGTGGACTGGTCCATATTTAAGAACTCAGCGACCAACTTAAATGAGTATGCCACCACCGTCACAGGCGTCATCAGCAAATGTGTGACGGCTGCATGCCAAAGAAAGCAGTACATACGTTCCCCAACCGGAAACCATGGCTTAATCGGGAGATTGACTCCCTACTGAAGGACAGGTCTGAGCCGTTCAAGTCAGGCGACCCTGCCCTATACAAGAAATCCAGGTACGACCTCCGCAAAGCCATCCGAGTGCCAAGACAGAATATCAGACCAAGCTAGAATCACAGACTAGCGGTACAGACTCTCGACGTTTAAGGCAAGACCTAAACAACATAACAGGCTACAAAGCGAAGCCGAGCAATATCTCCGGCAGCAGCGCACCCCTCCCCAATGAACTCAAAGCATTCTATGCTCGGTTCGAGCAGGAAACCAATGATCCACTGTCGAGTGCCCCAGCAGCCCAGAACACACCCATACCCACCGTCACAGCTTCCGAAGTCAGATCGGCCTTCCTGAAAGTGAACCCTCGGAAGGCGACGGGTCCAGACGGGATCCCTGGTCTTGGACTCAGAGCCTTCGTCGACCAGCTGGCAGATGTGTTCGCGGACATCTTTAACCTGTTCCTACTCCACTCCGCGGTCCCCACCTGCTTCAAGAAGACCACCATCATACCGGTGCCAAAGAAGAACCAGGCAACGTGCCTCAATGACCTTCGTCCGGTTGCCCTGACATCAGTCGTAATGAAGTGCTTCGAGAGGTTGGTCATGAAGCGCATTAACTCCATACTCCCAGAACACTTTGATCCACTGCATTTTGCATACCGCCGCAACTGGTCCACAGCAGACGCGATCTCCCTGGCCCTACACTCATCCCTAGAGCATCTCGACAACAAGGGCTCCTACATCAGACTCCTATTTATTGACTACAGCTCCACCTTCAACACCATAATCCCTGCCAAGCTCATATCAAAGCTCCAAAATCTAGGACTTGGCTCCTCACTCTGCAACTGGATTGGCCACGCCAAATTGCCCCTTAATTGGAAAAGAAAATAATTGGGCACTCTAAATTTTTTTTATTTTTTTTTTAAATGAGTGAGATAGAGAACCTAGTGGAGTGGTGCAACGACAACAATCTATCCCTCAATGCCAGCAAAACTAGACTGCTGGTGATTGACTTCAGGAAGCAAAGTACTGTACACACCCCGGTCAGCATCACCAGGGCAGAGGTTGAGATGGTTAACAGCTTCAAATTCCTGGGGGTGCACATCACCAAAAATCTGTCCTGGTCCACCCACGTCGACGCTATCACCAAGAAAGCATAACAGCACCTATACTTCCTTCGGAAACTCAGGAAATTCGACATGTCCATATTAACTCTTACCAACTTTTACAGATGCACCATAGAAAGCATCCTATCTGGCTGCATCACAGCCTGGTATGGCAACTGCTCAGCTCAAAACCACAAGAAACTTCAGAGTGCCGTGAACACAGCCCAGTCCATCACACAAACCTGCCTCCCATCTGTTGACTCCATCTACACCTCCCGCTGCCTGGGGAAAGCGGGCAGCATAATTAAAGACCCCTCCCACACGCATTACTCACTCATCCAACTTCTTCCACCGGGCAGGAGATACAAAAGTCTGAAAACACGCATGAACAGACTCAAAAACAGCTTCTTTCCCACTTTTACCAGACTCCTAAAGAACCCTCTTTTGGACTGACCTGATTAATTCTATACCCCTGTAAGCTTCACCTGATGCCGGTGTCTATGTATTTACATTGAATACCTTGTGTTGCCCTATTATGTATTTTCTTTTCTTTTCATGTATTTAATGATCTGTTTGAGCTGCTTGCAGAAAACTACTTTTCACTGTACCTCTGTACACGTGACAATAAACAAATCCAAGATGAGATGGTAAAGGCACATAGCACGGCATTACAGGGTGTGGAAGCGGCTCTCTCGATGCTGAGCGATCAGATTGTCTTCTTGGAGGCCAAGGTGGCAACGTTGGCCAGCGATAATAAGGCACTGCCAAGATGGATGATCTGGAGAATCGCTCAAGGATATAGAACCTTAGAATTATGGGACTGCCGCTGAGGACCCAGGTTCGATCCCAGCCCCGGGTCACTGTCTGTGGAGTTTGCACATTCTCCCAATGTTTGCATGGGTTTCACCTCCACAACTCAAAGATGGATTGGCCACGCTAAATTGTTCCTTAATTGGAAAAAAAAAAATTGAGTCCTCTAAATTACAAAAAAAAGAGTTGTGGGACTGTCGGAGCGAGTGGAGGGCCCAAATCCAACAGATTACATTATGAAGATGTTTGGGAAGATGGAAGGCGAGAGTGGATCAACATCCCTTCCCGAGCTGGATCAAGCCCATCGGTCACTCAAGCAGAAGCCCCGTTCCGGCAAGCCACCACGGCAATCATCGTGAGGTTCCATAGTTATCAGGAGAAGGAACAAGTCCTGAGCGGGTGAAGGATCTTCGAGACTACAAATGTGAGGGCAATGCCATCAGGCTCTATCAGGATATGGGAACGGAACTGGCTAAAAGACAGGCGTGTTTAACAAGGCCAAGGCCATGCTGTATAAGAGTGGAGTGACTTATGATACGAAGGATACTATTTTGATGTGTTGGAAGAGGCAGGGGCTTTTGTTAAGAAGCATGGACGGGAGTGATTTAATTATAATTTTTACAAGGTCTTTGTATTATTGTGGAGGGAATGTGGTTAAGGACTAGTTGGGGTTTCTTGTACAAGTTTGTATTTTTTTGTTCTCGTGTGGGATGGGTGTTTTTTCCTTGTTTATTAAAGTTGGATGTGGTTGGGGGGCTGGTTGTTATGGCTAATTATTTGTCGTTAATCCAGGCGAGGAATGAAGTGGTGGGGGTAACTGCAGCTCCTTATTTTATTGCAGTTTTAGATAATGGATTTTGTTTTGTTTTGGGTTAGGAGTAGTTGAGGTCGGGGCCAGAGGTTTTTGTTCGCCTTTTTGGTTGTTTATTTGTTAATTTGGGTGTGGTGTTCTTGGGAGGCCGTGAGATGGGCGGGTGGGGGGCAGGGATGGTTTTCTGAACATGACTACAGCTTACTCTTTGTTTTGTCTGGGGTGGAGGCCATCTTGGGTGGGCTCGGTGCTTGAACTTTCTAAGTAGTTGCTGGATTACCTCTCTTGGAGGAAATGGCTGACTCAGGTGTCGGGGGGATGGTGGAATGCCCTCAATTTGGCTGTTCACTTGGAATGTAAGGGGGTTGAACGGCCCAGTAAAATGTTCGAGGGTATTTGCTCACCTGAACGGTGTGAATGCTGATCTGGTGTTTCTACAGGAGACCCATTTGTGGGCCAGGGTCCAGACACGTGTCATGCGAGGGTACCTTTAAGACATGATGTTTAAGCAATGTACCTTTAAGAAAACAGTGATGTCATAGAGTGGGTGGAGCTCAGCTCAGTTCAGCCATTTTGCAGGTTTTTAGTTTCAGTTTTGAAAAAGAGTGTGTGTGTCTGTGTGTTTCCAGAGAGCTGCAAATTTTGCAGTTTAGTTTTGCAGTTGAAGGAAGCAGGTTGTGTGTGTCTGTGTGTGTCCAGAGAACTGCAGGAAAAAAACAAGGGGCTGGAGCTGAAATCAACCAAGCTAATATATCTCTGCCATTCTACAGAAAATATATATATGCTTTAACCTGATGTGATTCTGTTTGAAGGTGTTAAGTCTCTTGGAAGTTTGAAGGAACATTTTAAGGAAGTATTTACTGTTGCAATATTTTCTGAGTTATCTTTGAAGTAAGGGGTGTTAAGAGATCCAATGTTTATTTAAGATGTTAAGTTGAGTTCATGGAATAAACAGTGTTTTGTGTTTAAAAACTCACATGTGACTTCCGGTTGCGGCTATGCACGTTCGGCAGCTCCTGCTAAAAATGGACTTTTGGGCTCTTTTTAGGCGCTTGTTCGACGTTTCCCGGTGTGGGAAGGGGACATTCCCCCGATAGTGTATGGATTGGACCAGGAGTGGGTCGATTAAAAAAGTGGCATTGAAGCAAAGAAAGGTGCGAGGGAGGAGAACCAAGATGGCGGCGGGCGGAGACCAGACAGCGTGGAGGCAGTGGGCGCAAGAGCAGCAGGAGCTTCTCCAGCGCTGTTTTAAGAAACTGAAAGCAGAGCTGCTGGAGCTGATGAAGGCTTCAATCGATAAGCTGCTGGAGACCCAGACGGCCAAAGGGGCGGCGATCCGGGAGGTCCGACAGACGGTCTCGGAGAACGAGGACGAGATCCTGGGCCTGGCAGTGAAGGTGGAGGCGCACGTGGCGCTCCACAAGAAATGGCAGGCGAGGTTCAAGGAGATGGAGAAGCGGTCGAGGCGGAAAAACCTGCGGATCCTGGGCCTCCCGGAGGGGCTGGAAGGATCGGACGTGGAGGCCTATGTGGTCACCATGCTGAATTTGCTGATGGGAGTGGGGGCCTTCCAGGGGTGTAGCCACCTGAGTTGGCCACTTCCTGACTTAAAATGGAGAACCGCAAAGGCTGAAGGGAAATTCAGCCAACACAGGCAAAGACTAGCAAATACAGAAATCATGTATATTGGAACCTGCAAACAACCAGACAGCATCGAAACCAGCAGCCATCTGCATAGTAATGTAGCAGCCATCTATATAGTAATGTGCGATTCCCAGGCACAATGGCAACAGTTAAGATAAACAAAGCCAAGCCAGACTCCTCGGCGCCAGCAGGAGCCAAGACAAAGTAAGGCCAACGGACACTTAGGACTGCCTAGCGATCAGGGAACCGCTCCAGCATTGGAGAAATCGATCCAAGTGATCAGAAAGTAGTCTAATCACTTGGAACCAGGTACGGGGTCCGCCCCGAAGGGCGGGAAGCCCCTAGGGACTATAAAGTAAAGCACCCAAGTTCAAATCGTCCTTCTTGGCAGGTCACTCAGCAGCGAATCAACCCTTGAGAGTGAACTGCCCAAGCTGCCGCATCAAGCAAGTAAGTCTCAGTCAACGCTCGCTCCGAGATAGGCGCTCCTAGCTACCAGTCCATACCAGCTTTTGAATCCTGCAGTTTCAGAACCCGAACGAAAGGCCATTTGTTCCCCTGACCTGGTGGGCCAGTCCAAAGCTAAGTATAGGCCTGTTAGTATAGAGATAGTTTATTAAGTAGAATTTATGCATGAGTAGTGATTTACTGTGTATAATAAATGTGTTTTGATTTGAATCTTACTAATTGGTGTGTTGAGTTATTGATCAGTACTTGAACTTGAAACTCGTGGCAGTATCATAAAGATACCTGGCGACTCTAGGGCAAAGGTTATAAAACAGAGCCAATTGAACCAACCAAAAGTTAGCAACAGGGGCCCTTGGAGCTGGAGGGGGCCCACCGAGTGCTGGCGAGGAGGCCCAAGCCCAGCGAGCTGCCGCGGGCGGTGCTGATGCGGTTCCACGGGTTTGCTGGTCGGGAGTGTGTGTTAAGGTGGGCCAAGAAGGAGCGGAGCAGCAGGTGGGAGAACGTGGAGGTCCGGATCTACCAGGATTGGAGTGCGGAGGTGGCGAAGAGGAGGGCCGGTTACAACCAGGCGAAGGCGGTGCTGCACAGGAAGGGGGTGAAGTTCGGTATGCTGCAGCCAGCGCGTCTGTGGGTCATCTATAAGGATTAACCCCATTATTTTGAGTCCCCGGAGGAGGCGTGGGCCTTTGTTCAGGCCGAAAAACTGAACTCAGACTAAGGGTCGGGGACGAGGGGTCGCGGTGGAGGGATGGGTGGGGATTGTTGGGTTGGGTTTCGATGGGGGTTCGTTGTTTTTTGGGGGTTGATTGGGCATTGTATTGATTAGGTCCGCCGGGTGGGCTCGTCGGGGGGGGGGGGGGGGTAGGTAAACTGCTTGGGGGTTGATGGTCAGTAGGGGAGATAGGGCCCCGCGGGGCAGGGGGTGGGGGGGAGAGGCCTGAGTTGGGGGTAGTGGGACCGGGCCTGGAAAGGGAGCTGCGCCAGGGGAGGCAGGGCCGGGCAAGTGGAAAGCGCGGGCTTTTTCCCGCGTTTAGGGCTGAAGGGGCGGGGCCGGAGCTCGGAAGCGAGGGTTGTTTCCCGCTCTTCGAATGGAAGGGGCAGGGGGAGAGCCTACGGATGGGGAATGGGAGAGGTGGGTGTGTCACACAATGGGAGGAGTCGAAGGAGAGGCGGGAGTGGCTGGGGTCAGCAGGAGTCAGCTGACTTGCGGAAGTGCAATGGGGGGAGTAAATCAGCTAGGATGGGTCCTAGCCGGAGGGGGGGGGGGGGGGGGGGGGATCGAGATGGGCGTATGCCGCTACGGGGAATGGGCCAGGTGTGGGGTGCGGGCGCGTGGCTGGCCGAGGAGGGGTCATGGCTAGTCGGCGGGTGGAGGGGGGCGGGTAGCCCCCTGATCCGGCTGATAACCTGGAATGTAAGGGGACTGAATGGGCCGGTCAAGCGGGCACGGGTGTTCACGCACCGGAAGGGGCTGAAGGCGCATGTGGCCATGCTTCAGGAGACGCACCTGAGGGTGGCGGATCAGGTAGGGCAGGTGTTTCATTTGGGTTTGGATGCAAAAAATCGGGGGGTGGCGATCTTGGTGGGGAAGAGAGTGTCGTTCGAGGCGTCGAGCATTGTGGCAGACAATGGCAGTAGGTATGTGATGGTAAGTGGCAAGCTGCAGTGGGAGCGGGTGGTGTTGGTCAATGTATATGCCCCAAATTGGGACGATGCGGGTTTCATGCGGCGTATGCTGGGCCGGATTCCGGACCTGGAGACAGGGGGCCTGATAATGGGGGGGGATTTCAACACGGTGCTGGACCCGGCATTGGATCGCTCTAGGTCTAGGACGGGCAGGAGGCCGGCGGTGGCCAAGGTGCTGAGGGGGTTCATGGGCCAGATGGGAGGGGTGGATCCATGGAGGTTTGCGAGGCCGGGGGCCTGGGAATTTTCATTCTTCTCCCATCTCCACAAGGCCTACACCCGGATTGACTTTTTTGTCATGAGCAGGGCGTTGATTCCGAGGGTGGAAGATACGGAGTACTCGGCGATAGCCATTTCTGATCATGCTCCGTACTGGGTGGACCTCGAGTTGGGGAGGAGAGGGACCAGCGCCCGCTGTGGCGCCTAGAGGTGGGGTTGCTGGCGGACGAGAAGGTGAGCGGGCGGGTCAAGTGCATAGAGAGGTACCTGGAGGCTAATGACAATGGGGAGGTGCAAGTAGGGTGGTCTGGGAGGCGCTGAAGGCGGTGGTCAGAGGAGAGCTGATCTCCATTAGGGCACACAAGGAGAGGGGGGAGAGGAGAGTGAGGAAGAGGTTGGTGGGGGAGATGGTGAGGGTGGATAGGAGGTACGCGGAGGCCCCGGAGGAGGGATTGCTTAGGGAGCGGCGTAGCCTCCAGGCTGAGTTCGATTTGTTGACGACCAGGAAGGCGGAGGCGCAGTGGAGGAAGGCGCAGGGGGTGGTATATGAATACGGAGAAAAGGCGAGCCGGATGCTGGCACACCAGCTTCGGAAGCGAGAGGCAGCTAGGGAGATCGGGGGAGTTAAGGATGGAGGAGGGAGCACAGTGCAAAGTGCGGTGGGTATCAATGGGGTCTTCAGGGACTACTATGAGGAACTGTACCGGTCGGGGCCCCCACTGGAAGAGGGGGGGATGGGTCGCTTCCTGGACCGGCTAAGGTTTCCGAGGGTGGAGGAAGGGCAGGTGGCGGGGTTGGAAGCGCCGGTTAGGTTGGAGGAGTTGGTCAAAGGGATAGGGAACATGCAGGCGGGGAAGGCACCGGGGCCGGATGGGTTCCCGGTTGAATTTTACAAGAAGTATGTGGACCTGCTGGGCCTGCTGTTGGTAAGAACCTTCAACAAGGCAAGGGAAGGGGGGGCTCTGCCCCCGACGATGTCTAGTGCGCTGATTTCCCTGATCCTGAAGCGGGACAAGGGTCCCCTTCAGTGTTGGTAATATAGGCCGATCTCACTCTTAAATGTAGATGCAAAGTTGCTGGCAAAGGTTTTGGCCATGAGGATAGAGGACTGTGTGCCGCAGGTCATACACGAGGATCAGACGGGGTTCGTGAACTGGAGGCAGTTGAGTACTAATGTACGGAGACTCTTGAATGTTATAATGATGCCGGCGATGGAAGAGGAGGCGGAGATAGTGGCGGCGATGGATGCGGAGAAGGCCTTTGATAGGGTCGAGGGGTGTATCTGTGGGAGGTGTTGAAAAGGTTTGGGTTCGGGGAGGGGTTCATCAGGTGGGTGAGGCTGCTATGAGGCCCCGGTGGCGAGTGTGGCCACGAACAGAAGGAGGTCAGAGTATTTCCGGCTACACCGGGGGACGAGGAGGACCTGTCCCCCCTGCTCTTTCCGCTGGCGATTGAACCCCTGGCCATGGCGCTGAGGGAGTCGAGGAACTTGAGGGGGCTGGTGCGGGTTGGGGAGGAGCATCGGGTGTCGCTCTATGCAGATGATTTGCTGCTATATGTGGCGGACCCGGTGGGGGGAATGCCGGAGGTGATGAGGATCCTTAGGGAGTTTGGATATTTCTCCGGGTACAAGCTTAATATGGGGGTGAGCGACTTGTTCGTAGTGCACCCGGGGGACCAGGAGAGGGGGATTGGTGAGCTCCCGCTAAAAAGGGCGGAGAGGAATTTCAGGTACCTGGGGGTCCAGGTGGATAGGAGCTGGGGGCCCTACATAAGCTTAACTTCACGAGGCTGGTGGAGCAGATGGAGGAGGAGTTCAAGAGGTGGGACGTGCTGCCACTCTCCCTAGCGGGTAGGGTGCAGTCAGTTAAAATGACGGTGCTCCTGAGGTTTTTGATCCTGTTCCAATGCCTCCCCATCCTGATCCCTAGGGCCTTCTTCAGGTGGGTTAACAGGAGTGTTATGGGGTTTATGTGGGCGCAGAAGACACTGAGGGTGAGAAGGGTGTTCCTGGAGCGGTGCAGGGCTGGGAGGGTTGGTTTGTTTTTCTTCAGTGGGCGTGTATTTTTGCTTTGTGTCGATGAAGGCTGTTAATTTATTATTTATGTATATGTTTGTTCTTTTCTTTCTGTATTTTGTTGTTGATATTTTGTGAAAATCTGAATAAAAATTATTTTTTTAAAAACCCACGTGTCCATAATTGTAATACCACACCTAGGGAACAAGCCGTGAGCTCGGAAAAGCAACAAATACATTAAAGGGTGAGGTTGGTTGAACTCCATGATACATTTTGGGGTTCTGAAAACGCCTCGCCCATAACAATTGGGGGTTTGAGGGGGATAAAAGGCTATCTATTGGATTGGCTTTTGTGAACTTAAAGACAGTGAAGAATTGTTGCTTTTCGGGTGTGGTATTTTAGTTTAAGTGGGGAGAGTGTTGTGAACAATGGCTCTTTCAGAGGCTCAGAGGTTTTTGGGGATGGAGAATGTCACACGTAGTACTTTACGGATGGAAACGAAAAGCAGACTGTTAGATTTGGCAAGAACATTGCAGTTAACATTACCTGACAAAATGCGCAAAGGTGAGGTAATTATGGCGGTGGTTAAGCATTTTAAAGTTGCCTGAGATAGAGTTTGACTCATTGGAAATGGCAAAAATTCAGTTGCAAATTGAACAAATGGAACATGAGAAAGAGATAAAGCGGCTTGAATACAAGAGAGGGAGAGAGGAATAAGAGACAGAGAGAGAGAAAGGAAAAAGAAAAGGCGAGAGAAGAAAGGAGAAAAGAAAGAATAGCTCTAGCAGAACAAAAAGAAAAAGAAAGGGAGATACAGATCAGGGAAAAAGATAAAGAGAGGGAATTTGAACTTCAGAAAATGGCCATGAAACATGACAATCAGTTAAAATTGGCAGACGTGAAGGGAAACGTACAGTTGGATGATAGTGAAGAGGATAGTGAGGAAGAGCGTCATAGTCGAAGGCTTGGTGGGAATCTATTTAAATATATTCAAGCACTGCCAAGGTTTGACGAGAAGGAAGTGGAAGCCTTTTTCATTTCATTTGAGAAGGTAGCTAAACAAATGAAATGGCCACAGGACATGTGGGTGTTACTGATTCAAACAAAGCTGGTAGGTAGAGCTAGTGAAGTGTTTGCATCACTACCGGAGGAGGTATCTGGAATGTATGAGGAGGTGAAGAAATCCATCTTAAGTGCATATGAGCTAGTGCCTGAAGCTTACAGACAAAGGTTTCGAAATTTAAGGAAAGAATTTGGTCAAACATACATGGAGTTTGAAAGGCTCAAACAGAGTAATTTTGATAGGTGGATAAGGGCTTTGAAAATAGACCAAACGTATGATGCTCTCAGAGAAATAATACTTTTGGAGGAGTTTAAAAATTCAATTCCTGATGTAGTGAGAACTCATGTGGAAGAACAGAGGGTTAAAACTGCGAGATGAGCAGCGGAAATGGCAGATGATTATGAATTAGTTGATAAATCAAAGATTGGTTTCCGACATCAGTTTCAGCCGGTGAGGGATAGAAACTGGGGACATGAGAAATACTCAAGTGGTAAAGGTAAAGGTGATCTGATGGGAGTCAATAAAGAGAGTGTACCTCAGATTAAAAAAGAAATCCAGGAGGGTGGAAAAGAAATGAAAAGGTTCAGAGATGTTTTCACTGTGATAAACTAGGCCATGTAAAGTCACAGTGTTGGTGGTTGAAGAAAAGCACTGGGAAGGCTGATATGGTAAAACAGGATAAGACAGTGGGGTTTGTTAGAGTGGTAAAGGAAACCCCAAGGGAAGCGAAGGAGGTGCAAACGATTGTACAGCCTGTTCAAAAAGTAATTATTAAGAAGGTGCCAGATGTCTTTAAAGAATTTACATGCGTGGGTAAAGTTTACTCATGTGTATCAGGAGGAGCAGGTAAAGAAGTCACAATTTTAAGAGATACAGGGGCTAGTCAATCTTTAATGGAAAGAGATGAGGAATTATGTAGTTTGGGAAGAATGTTGCCAGAAAAGGTGGTGATATGTGGAATTCAGGGTGAGAGGAGTAGCGTTCCATTATATAAGGTAAGGTTGGAAAGTCCAGTGAAGAGTGGTGAAGTGGTAGTAGGAGTACTAGATAAACTATCTTGTCCAGGAATACAGTTTATCTTGGGTCATGACATAGCTGGATCGCAGGTGGGAATGATGCCTACGTTGGTTGATAAGCCATTGGAAAATCAGTCAACTGAAGTGTTGAAGGACGAATATCCTGGGATTTTTCCGGATTGTGAAGTAACAAGGTCGCAAAATCACAGGTTAAGACAGGAGGAGAAATCAAAGAGTGAAGATTTTTGATCAGATGGTTGAAAAAGAACAAGAACAGGTGGAGGATGAGGCGGATATTTTTAGTTCAGGAAAATTGGCGGAGTTACAACAGAAAGATGTAGAAATAAAACGGATATATCAGAAAGCATATACGGAAAAGGAATCCGAGAGTATACCAGAGTGTTATTACCGTAAAAGTGATGTCTTGATGAGAAAATGGAGACCTGTACATATGCAGGCGGATGAAAAGTGGGCAGAAGTTCATCAAGTGGTATTGCCGGTAGGGTATAGAAAAGGGGTGTTGCGAGTTGCACATGAGGTACCAGTGGGAGGTCATTTGGGAATAAGGAAAACTCAAGCTAAATTCCAGAAACATTTTTATTGGCCTGGACTACATAAAGATGTTGTTAAATTTTGTCAATCATGTCACACATGTCAAGTGATAGGGAAACCTCAAGCAGTGATAAAACCAGCGCTCTTAATACCCATTCCAGCATTTGAGGAACTTTTCACAAGGGTCCTAATCGATTGTGTAGGACCGCTTCCTAAAACAAAAAGTGGGAATCAATATCGTTTGACTGTAATGGATGTGTCTACTAGGTTTCCAGAGGCCATTCCAGTGCATAATATTACAGTTAAAAGGATTGTGGAGAAGTTACTTAAATTCTTTACTAGATATGGACTACCCACAGAAATTCAATCGGATCAAGGAACGAATTTTACTTCAAAGCTATTCAAAGAAGTTATGGATAGCTTAGGAATAAAACAATTTAAATCAACTGCGTACCATCCAGAATCGCAGGGAGCGTTAGAAAGGTGGCATCAGGCATTAAAGACAATGTTGAGGGCGTATTGTCAAGATTATCCAGAGGATTGTGATAAAGGAATCCCATTTGTATTGTTTGCAATTAGTGATGCACCTAATGAGTCTACCAAATTTAGTCCTTTTGAACTAATTTTTGGTCATGAGGTAAGAGGACCACTTAAATTGATTGAGGAAAAATTGGTGGGAGAGAAATCAGAAATTACACTATTGGATTACGTGTCAAATTTTAGGGAACGATTAAATAGAGCAGGTGAATTGGCTAGACAACATTTGAAAGTTGCACAAAATGTGATGAAACGGGTAGCGGACAAGAAATCCAAAGTTCGTAGTTTTGCCAGCGGGGATAAAGGTTTAGTGTTTTTACCAGTGGGATGGGAGCCTTTGAAAGCTAGGTTTTGTGGACCATATCAGATTGAAAGGAAATTAAGTGAGGTGAATTATGTGGTAAAAACACCAGATAGAAGGAAAACTCACCGAATGTGTCATGTGAATATGCTTAAAAGGTATTTTGAAAGGGAAGGAGAGAAAAAGGAGGTTTTAATGAATCTAACTCAAAGTGACAAACCAAATCCAGATGACTGTGAATTTGACATACCTCAAATTAAATTGGAAAATGAGGATGGTCTTAAAAATTGGTATGAATTGTTAAATTACCTTCCAGAGGAAAAACGAACAGACCTGAAAGAGTTATTGATATCACATGGGCAAGTTTGTAGAGATAAATTGGGAAGTACTAAAATGGCTATACATGATGTAGATGTGGGAAATGCTGTTCCTATCAAACAACATCCATATAGACTTAATCCTTTAAAATTGGCACAGGTTAATAAAGAGATTGAGAGTATGCATACAAATGGCATAATTGAAGTGGGTTGCAGCCAATGGAGCTCACCCATAGTGATGGTACCTAGACTAGATGGTACCCAATAGTTGTGTGTGGACGATAGAAAGGTAAATGCAGTTACAAGAACGGACTCTTATCCTGTCCCACCATTGAAGGATTGCATGGAGAAAGTGGGACAATCTGCTTTTATTTCCAACTTCCAGACATGGAAAGAACATTTAAAACATTGCATGGAGTTCTTCGATCGACTTCAGGTGGCGGGTTTGGTGATGAACCTAGCCGAAAGTGAATTTGGAGAAGCCCGAATCACTTTCCTTGAGGAGTGTCCAATACCCTCAAGACGAAGGGAGGCAATGCGATCCCTTAACACGAATGAATTTTATCGAACCTTTGTGCAAAAGATTTGTGGCGTGATCACTCCACTGATGGACTTGCTAAAGAAACATAAACAATTTCAATGGACAGCGGACTTTCAACAGACATTTGACTGCCTGAAAGCTGTGATCACCAATGCTCCTGTATTGGAGAATTGCAAGGGACTCTGTGGTCAGTTTGAACTAAAGTATCTGATTCTAAAAAGAATGGATAGATCATGCAGAGACTTTGTTGAAAGAGACTGTCAATCGAGAAGGATTTTGGTTGGAGGAAGAAGAAGAAAAATGGACTATATTATTATACCTGTTTGCATGTGTTGTTTTTTTTAAAAAACGAAAAAGTATATTTACTGTGTACATTTCTTAGTGGATGGTGCAAAAGTGAAAAATGAAACTATCTTGAAGTTGATGGAGTTTTTTTTCTTGGGGGGAGGTGTCATGTGAGGGTACCTTTGAGACATGATGTTTAAGCAATGTACCTTTAAGAAAACAGTGATGTCATAGAGTGAATGGAGCTCAGCTCAGTTCAGCCATTTTGCAGTTTTTAGTTTCAGTTTTGAAAAAGAGTGTGTGTGTCTGTGTGTTTCCAGAGAGCTGCAAGTTTTGCAGTTTAGTTTTGCAGTTGGAGAAAGCAGGTTGTGTGTGTCTGTGTGTGTCCAGAGAGCTGCAGGAAAAACACAAGGTGCTGGAGCTGAAATCAACCAAGCTAATATACCTTTGCCATTCTACAGAACAAATATATATCCTTTAACCTGATGTGATTCTGTTTAAAGGTGTTAAGTCTCTTGGAAGTTTGAAGGAACATTTTAAAGAAGTATTTACTGTTGCAATATTTTCCGAGTTATCTTTGAAGTAAGGGTTGTTAAGAGATCCAATGTTTATTTAAGATGTTAAGTTGAGTTCATGGAATAAACAGTGTTTTGTGTTTAAAAACCCACGTGTCCATAATTGTAATACCACACCTCGGGAACAAGCCGTGAGCTCGGAAAAGCAACAAATCCATTAAAGGGTGAGGTTGGTTGAACTCCATGATACATTTTGGGGTTCTGAAAACGCCTCGCCCATCACACAAGGTTACACAAGGGATGGGTGGGAAAGGTATTCCACTGGGGCTCAGGGAGCTGCACTTTTGATTAATAAAAGGGTTCCTTTTTCAGCTGCTAGGATCGTGGCGGACCTGAACGGAAGACAACAGTGGGTCTTTAGCGGTCACCTCGGTGGTTCTAGTTCATGTGTATGCTCCAAATTGCGATGATAAGGAATTTATTAACAAGCTACTGGCTTCTATTCCTGACTTGGACTCAAGCTAATTTGGGGTGGGGGGGGGGGGGGCAGAGAACTGTGTTTGAGAGCCCCATTGGACGAATCGAGACACAGGCATGGCAAAGGCATTATTGGCTTTTAAGGAGAAGATTGTAGGGCGGGGGGGGGGAGAGAGCGGATCCATGGCAGCTTTTGCATCCAAGTGGTAAGGACTTTTCTTTTTTCTCCCATGTCCATCAGGTTTATTCTCGGATTGACTTTTTTGTGGTGGGTAGGTCGCTCCTTCCTGCGGTGAAGAGGGCGGGTTACTTGGCAATTGTTATATCAGATTATGCCCCACATTTTGTGTATTTGGTGTTAAGAGCTGAGTCCCTCTCAATGCCTGCCATGGAGATTGGACACGGCATTGTTGGTAGACAAAGGATTTTGCGAGCGCATATCCTCTTACGTTTAATAAGAGTGAGTCTATCTCACTTTCTACATTGTGGGAGACCTTTGAGGTGGTCATTAGGGGGGGTGGGGGGGTGGGGGAGATAATTACCTACAACTCTCAAAAGCAGTTTATGAGTATAGGGAGAAGGCATGTTGGCAGGTTAACTTCGGAGGAAAGTGACGGCGAGGGATATTGTTCAGGTGCGGGATAGGACAAGGAAATTGGTGGTGGCCCCGGATCAGATTAATAGGGTGTCCGAGGAGTTATATGAGAAGATGTATAGGTCGGAGCCACCGGGGGAGGATCGGGAGTTTTAGGAATTCATGAACGGTTTGGAATACCTGAGGTTGGGAGGAGGGGAGGAGGATAGGGACATATTGGAGGGGGCAATGGGGGAACAGGAGATAAAGGAGGCAATTGGGAGAATGCAGTCGGGGATTGCAGCAGGGCAGGATGGGCTCCCGGTGGAGTATTATAAGAAATTTAGGGATAATTGGCACCGCTGATGGTGGGAATGTTTGAGGAGGCCATAGGGAAGGGGGTGCTGCCACAGACTTTGGGGCAGGCCTTGATTTCCTTACTGCTAAAGAAGGATAAGGATCCGACGGAGTGTGGTTCGTACCGGCCTATATTGCTACTGAATGTGGATGCGAAGATACTGGTGACGTTGTTGGTGATTAGGTTGGAGGAATGCGTCCCGAAGGTAATAGGGGAGGACCAGATGGGGTTCGTGAAACGGAGACAGCTACTTTTGAATATTAGGAGGTTGTTGAATGTGGGTAAAGCACTGGCGGAGGGGAGGGAGGCAGAGATGGTGGTTGCGTGGACACAAGAAAAGGCATTTGATCGGGTAGAAGGGGGCATTTGATGGCAGTGTTCAGAGATGGGAGGAGAGGGGAGTTAGGGTATTAAAGAATTTGTTTTTGGGGGGCCATTTTGCGAGGCTGGAGGAATTGGGGGTGAAATATGGATTGGGGCAGTGGGAGGAATTTAGATATCGGCAAGTCCAGGATTTTTCCAGGAAGGAGTTTCGGGGCTTCCTGATAGTGCCGGTCTCCACATTGTTGGAGGAGGTATTTAGAGGAGGGGGGGGGGAATTGAGAGGGGGTGGTATCGGCGATTTATGGGAAGATTCTGGGGGGGATAAGGAATCATTGGAGGGGACTAAAACAAAGTGGGAGGAAGAGTTGGGGGAGGACATGCTGTGGTGTGAGGTGTTCATGTGCAAGATTGGGGCTGATACAGTTGAAGGTGGTAGAAAGGGCGCATCTCACTAGGGTGAGAATGAATCGACTCATTTTTTAAAATATAGAGTATCCAATTATTTTTTTTCCAATTAAGGGGCAATTTAATGAGGCCAATCCACCTAACCAGCACATCTTTGGGTTGGGAGTGAAACCTACGCAGACACGGGGAGAATGTGCAAACTCCACACAAATAGTGACCCAGGGCCGTGATTCGAACCTGGGTTCTCAGCGCCGCAGTCCCAGTGTTAACCACTGTGCCATGTGCTGCCCGATGAGAAGACTCTTTGAGGGGGTGGAGGTGGTGTGTGAGCGATGCGGGAGGAGTTCTGCAAACCATGTTCACATGTTTTGGTCCTGTCCGAAATTGGAGGGGCATTGGGGGGAGGTCTTTAAGGTCATCTCGGGAGTGGTGCATGTGAGGTTCAAACAAGGGCCCCTAGAGACCATATTCAGTCTGGGGTGCAGGCGAGTGTGGGGCAGATGTCTTAGCCTTTGTCTCGCTGATTGCCCAAAGGCGGGTCCTGTTAGGGTGGAAGTCAGCTTCTCTGCCCTGTGCCTCGGCGTGGTAGGGGCAACTGCTGGAATTTTTGATGCTCGAGAAGGTGAAGTTTGAGTTGAGGGGGAGGATGGATGGGTTCTACAATTTATGGGCATCATTTATCCTGCACTTCAAGAGTTGGATGCCATCGAACATTGCGGGGGGGGTGGGGGGGGGGGCGGGAGCTGGGGGTTGAGTGTATTGTTTATTGTTTGCCATGTATGGGATGAACGTGGATTCTCTTTTGGTTTTTCTTGTATTGTATTTGGGATGTAGGGTGATGTTTCGGTTTGTTGTTGAAGGGGATGCTGGTTGGGGGATTGCTATTGTATTTGTTATTGTCGGTTATCTTTTGTTGGGTGTATATTTGATGAAAAAGTGGAAAATGAGAAGAATAAAAAATTTTTTTTTTTTAACTCGCAAAATGAAAAGATTGGGAGTGTGGAGCGGTAGAGGCTGGTGGATTCCATCCTTGAGGTGGATGGCCAATACTCGCTTGCCCCTACACCGGAGTTGCTGGTGAGCAGGAAAAAGCTGCAAACGCAATTTGAACTGCTCTCAATGGGTAATGCAATCAGCCAGCTCACTCGAGGGGAACATTCTATGAACATGGAGATAAGCCAGTCGCCTTTTAGCACATCAGGCTGCCTCCTGGGAGATTGTGCAGGTAAGGGACTCAGTTGGCACTTTGGTTTCCGCCCCATCAAAAGCTGCATTTGAAGTATTTTATTGAGTGTGTATCGATCGGAGCCTCCAGAGGTGAGTTCGCCCCCGATGCAGTTTTTGGAGGGGTTGTCCTTCCCGGTGGTAGACAGGGAGAGCAGTGAGGAGTTTGAATCCCCGTAGGGCCCCGAGGATATATGAAATGTATTGGTTTAATGCAGTTGGGTAAAACTCCTGGCCCGGGTGGATTTCCCATCGAGTTCTTTTAAAAAAAAAATTATTAGAGTGGCCAATTATTTTTTGTCAATTAAGCGGCAATTTAGCATGGCCAATTAATCTATTCTGCACATTTTTGGGTTGTGGGGGTGAGACCCACACAGACATGGGAAGAATGAGCAAACACCAAACGGAGAGTGACCCGAGGCCGGGATCAAAATCGGGGCCTCAGTGCTGTGAGGCAACAGTGCTAACCACTGCACCACCGTGCCATTGAGTTCTATAAGAAACTTGCAGGGCAGTTGATCCCATTGATATTGGACATCTTTAATTCCTTTTCCCGAGGGGTATTGCCAGATACATTGGCGCAGGTCTCCATTTCCCTGTTTTTGAAGGAGAATAAGGACGCAACAGAATGTGGTCGTATAAGCCTATCTCACTGTTGAATGCGGATGCTAAATTGCTGGCTCAAGTGCTGACAATACAGTTGGAGCCCTATCCTTCCAAGGATGATCTCAGAAGAACTGACAGGATTTGTCAAATATCTCCAGCAGTTGGCCAATATATGTTGATTATTAAATATTGTCTGTTCTCCCTCTCCAGTGCCCGGGCCGGAGGTAATTGTTTCAATGGATGCCGAAAAAGTGTTCGATAGGGTTGAGTGGGGTGTTGAGATTCTTGGGAGGTTTGGTTTCAGGCCAAAGTTTATAACTTGGATTTGTCTTTTGCATAGGGCTCCCACCACAAGTGTTCACACAAACACATTGAGCTTGGATTACTTTCAGTTGAATGGGGGTAAGAGGCAGGGTTGTCCATTGTTGCGCTTCTGTTTGCTTTGGCAACTGAGTCACTGGCCATAGCGTTAAGATCTTCCACTGAGTGGAGGAGAAATAAAGCAGGGAGGGAGCATAGGGCGTCCCGGTGTGTGGCTGATCTGCTTTATTAAAGCACGGACCCAGGATGAGATAATGAAGCTACTTAGGAGTTCCAGCTCCTTCTCGGGGTATAAGTTGAATTTGGATAAGAGTGAATACTTTCTGGTGAATTACCTAGGGAGGGAAACTGATCTGGGGATGAGGGGTGGCAAGGCAGCACAGTGGCTAGCACTGTTGCTTCACAGCTCCATGGATCCGGCTTAGATTCCTGGCTTGGGTCACTGACTGTGAGGAGTCTGTATGTTCTCCCCGTGTTTGCTTGCGTTTCCTCTGGGTGCTCCGGTTTCCTCCCACATACAGGGAAACCCTATGCTCCCTCCCTGATTTACTAGGAGTCTTCCTTTTATCTTTAGCAATCAAACTATCCAGGTTTACTGTCACACAGACGGCAGACAAGTCACAGAGCCACCTTCATTTACAATAACTTTAAAAACACCATCCTAAAATACAATAATCTTTGAATATAGACCCAATTTTCTCAATGTCTCTTCCCCTTCATCCAGGGAAAGGATGGGAATGGGTGGATCAGTGGAGGTTTAGGAACCTGGGGAAGAGGGAGTACTCCTTCTTCTCGCACGGGTACAAGGTATATTCCAGAATTCACTGTTTTGTAGTGAACCGAGCGGTGTCGGTGCGGGTGGAGAATGCGGGAACCGTGATCTCAGACCATGCACCGCACTGGCTGGAGGTTAGACTTAGCTCGAGGCAGGAACAGAGGCCGAGATGGAGGTTAGGCTCGGGGCTTTTGGCGGACAAGGGGTTCTGTGAGAAGGTGTGTTCTGTGATCAGAGACCATGTGGAGTTGAATCAGAATGAGGAGGTTTCGGCAACCTCATTTTGGGAGATGTTGTAGGGGGTGGTTTGGTAGGCGGTTATCTCGTTCAAGGCGCTCAGAGGTAGGCGGAGGAGGGAGGAGTATGGACGCTTATTGGACGAGATAGTCGAGGTGGACAGGAAATATTTAGTGCCACCACCGAGGTTGGTGGAGAGAAAGAACTTACAGGGGCAGTTCGATAGGTTAAAGACAGAGAAGGCAGTGGGAAAGCTACGAGGGTGAGGGGGTGCAGTATGAATTTGGAAAGAAGGCGAGCTGTATGCTAGCACATCAGCTACTGAGGTAGGCTGCATCTAGGAAAATCCTGAGATTACAGACAGGAAAGGGGGAGGTAGTGTCGGAGCCGGGGAAAATTAACAAGGCGTTCAGGGAGTATTACGAGAAGTTATATCAGGGCTGAGGAAGGGGATATGGGGCGGTTTTTGAATGAGCTGGAATTCCCAAGGCTGGATGGGGAAAGGAGGCAGGTGCTGGAGGAGCCTTTAAGGTTGAGAAAGGTGATGGATAGCATAAAAGGGATGAAGTCGAGGAAGGCCCTGGGTGGGACGATCACCCGGCGGAGTTCTATAAAGAGTTTGCGATGGAATTGGCACCACATTTATTGTGAATATTTAGCAAGGTGCTGGAGAAGGGGGAGCTGCAGGAGACACTGACCCAGGCAACGATCACGCTAATCCCGAAGGGGAAGGATCCATTGGAGTGTGGGTCCTACAGGCCCATATCATTGTTAAACACGGATGTGAAAGTGTTGGCTAAGTTAGTGGCAGGGAGGGTGGAAGGATGCGTTCCGGGGGTGGTCCCTGAGAACCAAACGGGTTTTGTGAAGGTCGGGCAACTTTGCAGAACATTAGGCAGTTATTAAATGTGATCATGACCCCGGAGGTAGTGGTCTTAATGGACACGGAGTAGGCTTTTGACCGGGTGGACTGGTGGTACCTGTTTGGGGTTTTGGGAAGGTTGGGTTTGAGTCGCTGTTTGTAGCGTGGGTGTGCCTGCTGTACGTGGCCCCAGTGGCGAGTGTACAGACAAATGAGATGAGCACACAAAGCGTTGGGTTGCATCAGGAAACGAGGCAGGGGTGCCCGCTTTTGCCGCTGCTGACAATAGAGCCCTTAGCGATGGCCCTTAGGGGGTCAGTAGAGTGGCAGAGGATTGTGAGGGGGAGTAGGGAATACCAGGTGTCGCTGTATGCAGACGACCTGTTGCTGGTTGTGTCGGATCCATCGGAGAGTATAGGGAGAATTATGAACATATTAGAGAGGTTCGGGGCCTCCTCGGGCTATAAGCCGAATATCGGAAAGAGTGAAGTGTTTCTGGTGAATGCGGCAGGTCGGGGAGCCAATCTTGGGGTGTTACCATTTAGGGTTGCCAGGGACAGGTTTAGGTATTTGGGGGTTCAGGTGTCGGGGGAGTGAGCAATGATGCGCAAATGGAACCAAACAAAGCTTGTGGAGTATGTTCGGGAGGACTTTAGGAGCTGGGATACGTAACAACCGACACTGGCGTTGGGTGAGGGGTGGGGGTCCAGGTGGTGAAAATCAACAATCTGCCAAGGTTCCTGTTTGTATTCCTGGTCCTCCCAATCTTCATTCCGAAGGCCTTTTTCCCAAAACTGGATGCAGTGATTTGAGAGTTTCTATGGACGGAGAAGGTACTTAGGGTGAAGAGGGCCCTGCTGCAGAGGCAGAGAGGGCGGGTGGGTGTTACCAAATCTGTTGCACTATTATTTGGGGGCGAATGTGGAGAAGGTGAAGTGGTGGTGGGAAGGAAAGGGGTTAGGATGGACGAGGAGTCCTGTAGAGGGTCTCACCTGAGGACCATGGTGATGGCAGCACTTCCGCTGGCGCCGGGGAGATATATGGAGAGCCCAGTGGTACAGTCCACAATTAGGGTGTGGAACCAGTTGAGACTTTAGGATGGAGGGGATGCCGGTTCTAACACCGCTGTGTGAGAACCATGGGTTCAAGCCAGGGGAGACGGATGGCATGTACAGGAGGTGGAGAGAGGTGGGGATGGTGAGGGTGAGGGATTTATAACTGGAGCAGAGGTTTGCAAGTCTGGAAGAGCTGCGGGAGAGGGTGGAGCTTCTGAAGGGAAGCAAATTCAAGTAAATGCAAGTGAGCGACTTTGCTCGGAAGAAACGGAATATACCTTATTGGAGCAGTTGCTGCTCCCAGATGTGGAAGGGGAGGATAGGATTGGGGATATATATGGGTGGCGGGTGGGAGAGCACTGGTGGTGAGGATTAAGGAGAAATGGGAGGAGGAGCTGGGGGGGGGGAGAGGGGAGGGAGGAGGAGCTGGGTGGGGGAGGGGAGGTAGGATGGTGAGTGTGGAGTGAGGCGATGCAAAGGGTGAATTCGACCTCCTTGTGTGCGAGGACGAGTTTGATTCAATTTAAGGTGGTGCATAGGGTGCCTATGACTCGGGCAAGGATGAGTGGGTTCTTCCAGGGGATGGCAAATGAGTGTGAGAAGTGAGGGTGAGGACCAGAATATCACCCTCATATGTTCTGGAGCTGTGAGAAGTTGGGGAGACACTGGGAGGGGGTGTTTGAGACATTACCGAAGATAGTAGGGGTAGAGGCCGGGCCGGACCCTTTGGTGGCGATTTTTAGCTGCAGAGATAGTGGATCTACTGGATAGGATTTTCCAAAATTCCTTAGATTCAGCCACAGTCCCATCAGATTGTAAGTTGACATATGTAGCACTGCTCTTCAAGAAAGGAGGGAGAGAGAAAACAGTGAACTACAGGCCAGTTAGTTTAACAACAGTCTCAGGGAAAAATGCTACTATTAAGGAAGTCTTAAAATGCACTTAGAAAAAGCATGGTATGATTAGAACAAGTCACGATGGTTTTAAAAAAGGGAAATCTTGTTTGACAAATTTATTAGAATTTTTGGGGATGTAACCAGTAGGCTAGATAAATGGAAACCAGTAGGTGCAACATACCTGGATTTCCAAAAGGGATTCAATAATGTGCCATACAAACGTTAGTAGGCAAGAAAAGATTTGTGGAGTTGGGGTAATATATTAACATTGTTTGAGCATTGATAAATGGACAGGAGTTGGAGCTGGCATAAACAGGGCATTTTCTAGTTGGCAGGCTGCGACTGGTGGAGTGCTGCAAGGATCAGTGCCTGGACCTCACCTATTTCATATCCATACTGGGGTGACTTAGATGAAGAGGCAGAAAGTAATGTATGTAGGTTTGCTGATTATACAAAGCTAGGTAGAAGATTGAGCTGCAGGAAGGTCATAGAGAGACTGCAAAAAGAAAGAATTAGGTTAAGTGAGTGGACAACAAGATGGCAGATGGAGTATAATGTGATGAAGTGCAAAGCTTTTTATTCTGGTTATAAGAATAGAAAAGCAGAATAATTTTTAAACGGTGAGAAACTTGTAAATGGTGAGAGAGACTCGCGTGTGCTTGTACAAGGAACACTGAAAGCATGCAGCTACAGCAAGCAATTAGAAAAGCAAATAGCTTGTTGGCTTTTATTGCAAGGGGATTGGAATACATGAATAACAAGTCTTGCTACAGTTGATGAGACTACAGCTGGAATATTGTGCAGCTTTGGTTTCATGCATTGGAGGCAGTACAGGTCCCTGGGATAAGAATGTTGTTCGATGATCGGTTGAGTGAATGCTCCGGAATTTAGAAGAACAAGAAATTATCTAATTGAAACATGTAGGATTCTGAAGGGGCTTGATAGGGTGGATGCTGAGAGGTAATTTCTTCTGGTTGGGGAATGTAAAACAGTCTCAATAAAGGGATGGATCATTTAGGACTGAAGAGGAGGAGAAATTACTTCACTCAAAGGGTTGTGAATCTTTGGAATTCTCTAACCTAGAGGGTGGTGGATTCTCCACGGTTTAATACATTCAAGGCTGAGATAGATAAGATCTTTGGTTTCTCAGTGAATCAAGAGATCTGGAGACCAATCAGTAAAGTGATCAGCCGTGATCTTACTGAATGACAGAGCATGCTCAAAGTGCCACATGGTCTACTCCTGCTCCTACTTCTTGTGTTCTTATATCTGCAAAAGAACATCCACATCCCTCTCTCCATTTAAATAATATTCTCTTTTTCTATTCTTCCCGCCAAAGTGGATAACCTCACATTTTCCCACATTATATTCCATTTTCCAATTTTTTGCCCAGTGACCTTACCTATCTATATCCCTTTACAGACTATTTTGCCTTCACAATTTGCTTTTGTACCTTTGTACTGTCAGTAATCATCAGAGGATTAATTTAGACTTTGGTGATCTTATTTCAGAGATGAGCTGTATTATGGTGTAAAGGATTGCTTATTCCAACAGATGGGACTCCGCGGCAGCAGGATTCACTGGAGGGAGACCTGTTACAGGACAAACATATTTCTTGAAGTTAGTCTTACTGATAAACATCCTTGCCACAGGCTATAATCCAGTCACCCTCCATTTCTCAAATTTCAGGATACGGATTGGTGGGGTGAGGTAAAAGGTTGTGGATAAGATGAGCCCCCGCAAAGAGCAGCTGTACAAAGGAGAGGTCTTTCCAACAAATTCCTGCTTGTGTTTGGTTGTGTTAATTTTATTCCTGTATATTTATATTTGATTATCAGTTAATAGAAACAAGACAAGGGCAGCGCGGTGGCGCAATGGTTAGCACTGCTGCCTCACAGCACCGAGATCCCAGGTTCGATCCCGGCTCTGGGTCACTGTCCGTGTGGAGTTTGCGCATTCTCCCCGTGTTTGCGTGGGTTTCACCCCAACCCAAAAATGTGCAGAATAGGTGGGTTGGCCTCAATAAATTGCCCCTTTAATTGGGAAAAATGAATTGGGTGCTCAAAATTTATTTGGAAAAAAATAGAAACAAGACAAAATGATGTTGAATTATTTTTTCCTGAAATTATAGACAGACAGGTAAGTAAAAAGGAGAGAGGATATTCTATGCCAAAAGTTTTTTGCACAGTATTCTCCTTTGACACATAATTAATGCTGTAGATGTGGCCAGTAACTATGTGAAAATGTTGTGCTCAGATATATAACAGCAAGTTTGAATGTGACATCTGAAGGAGCTATTTCTATTGGGCACCATAATATTTTCAAAAGTCAAAATAAACTATTTATGGAATAGGAATGATATTTTTCTCTAACTTTGTAATTAATTTGAGGGGTATCTACTGTATGGAATGTGAATGTTCCACCCTGAATGTGAAGGGTGTTGTGGAGGTGCCGGGGTTGGGATGAAGTGAAATGAAAATCACTTATTGTCACAAGTAGGCTTCAAATGAAGTTACTGTGAAAAGCCCTAAGTCGCCACATTCCGGCGCCTGTTCAGGGAGGCTGATACGGGAAGATGAGGGAGCAAGGTCACCAGTTTACCCACAATGCTCAAAAGATCCGCCCATCAAAATAAAGCACAAAACGCTGGACCAACCTGCATTACTCTCAGATAGCTTTGTCGCTCATTGCTGCAATCAAGGATTTCACAAGAAGCACGCCTGTTCAGAATGCTGGTACTAATTAAAGGCTTCAAAACCCTCACCTTCCCCTCAATGCTTGGATATTTTCACAATGACTGAGAATTTAAAGTTCATGCTAAGGTTACTCACAGCTCCAACACACTTGGACCTTTTACACAGTTGAGTATTTAATTTCTGAGGAGAGTATAACCATTGCAGTAAAGCTATTCATTTATATGGCAGCCTGGAACATGTTTTTGACCCCTGTATTCTTAAAATTATCTAACCAGATGCAAGACCATAAGACCATAAGACATAGGAGCGGAAGTAAGGCCATTCGGCCCATCGAGTCCACTCCACCATTCAATCATGGCTGATTTCAACTCCATTTATCCGCTCTCTCTCCATAGCCCTTAATTCCTCGAGAAATCAAGAATTTATCAACTTCTGTCTTAAAGACACTCAACGTCCCGGCCTCCACCGCCCTCTGTGGCAATGAATTCCACAGACCCACCACTCTCTGGCTGAAGAAATTTCTCCTCATCTCTGTTCTAAAGTGACTCCCTTTTATTCTAAGGCTGTGCCCCCGGGTCCTAGTCTCCCCTGCTAATGGAAACAACTTCCCTACATCCACCCTATCTAAGCCATTCATTATCTTGTAAGTTTCTATTAGATCTCCCCTCAACCTCCTAAACTCCAATGAATATAATCCCAGGAGCCTCAGACGTTCATCGTATGTTAGGCCTACCATTCCTGTGATCATCCGTGTGAATCTCCGCTGGACCCGCTCCAGTGCCAGTATGTCCTTCCTGAGGTGTGGAGCCCAAAATTGCTCACAGTATTCTAAATGGGGCCTAACTAATGCTTTATAAAGCTTCAGAAGTACATCCCTGCTTTTATATTCCAAGCCTCTTGAGATGAATGACAACATTATATTTGCTTTCTTAATTACGGACTCAACCTGCAAGTTTACCTTTAGAGAATCCTGGACTAGGACTCCCAAGTCCCTTTGCACTTCAGCATTATGAATTTTGTCACCGTTTAGAAAATAGTCCACGCCTCTATTCTTTTTTCCAAAGTGCAAGACCTCGCACTTGCCCACGTTGAATTTCATCAGCCATTTCTTGGACCACTCTCCTAAACTGTCTAAATCTTTCTGCAGCCTCCCCACCTCCTCCATACTACCTGCCCCTCCACCTATCTTGTATCATCGGCAAACTTAGCCAGAATGCCAAGGTTCCAAGGAAATACAAAAAATAGCAAAATCTTGGTTGGCAGAGATTTGGACTATGACTTCCAGTGAAGACTCGTATTAAGGATTCAGGATATGTCTCTTTTCCTGATAGGAAAACACTGCAAACACTGCACAAATAACAAACAGCTGAAACCTTTGACCCTATCTCCATGGACATGATTTGTGTTGTACTCTGGAATATTTTTACTGTGTTCATTTAAAAACAAACAACATTTCAGTGAGGGACATGCAAAGGTTTGTGAAGCTTGTTGTCACTGGAAAAGTGATCCAGAGGCTCTGGGGTCGCCAGGTTCGGATCCCATCATGGCAGCGTGCAACTTAAATACAATTAATTAATAATAAAATCTGGAATTGAAAGGTAGTGTCAATAAGGGTGCAGATGAAACAATCATCAATTGCCATTAAAACCCATCTTGTTATTAATGTCCTTTAAGGAAGGAAATCTGCAGTCCTGAGCTGAACTGGTCTCATGTTACACCAGGTCCACAATAAGGTGGTTTACTCTTAAATTCTTTTCATTATTATTCATCCTTGGTTGTGGGTATCACAGGCTTGCCAGCATTTATTCCCCATTCCTAATTACTCCAAATAAGTTGGTGCTGAGCTGCCTTCTGAACCGTTGTAGACCCCCTCTGGTATAGGCACACCGTCAATGCTATTAGAAAAGGGAATTCTTGGGCGGCACGGTGGCGCAGTGGTTAGCACTGCTGCCTCACTGCGCCAAGGACCCGGGTTTGATCTTGGCCCTGGATCACTGTCCATGTGGAGTTTGCACATTCTCCCCATGGCTGTGTGGGCTCACCCCCACAATACAAAAAGATGTGCAGGATAGGTGAATTAGCCACTCAAAATTGCCCCTTAATTGGAGAAAAAAAATTGGGTACTCTTAAATTTATTTTTAAAATGGGAACAATCCCTGATCACAGTGAGCTATAAAATATATGAGCCAGTGGTTTGTAGTTACAGTCTCCATTTCTTTTAGCACCATAATGTAAATACCACCAAGGCCTGTCTACTAGAAATAGGGCTCTAAAAACAATGACTATGTCCATGTGGACTTCTACATATTTTGTTTCAGCATCATCGCTATCCAACATTATTGGTAACTTAGTGCCATATTTAGAAATGAAGACTGATGTATAATGGTAATTTAAACCTCAGCCATATCTTCGAGCTCCACTCAATTCCATTCTCATAGGAACATGTTGGGCCTTTTAAACAGGATTTTATGGAAAATCTGCTTGTGTGCGCATTTTAAGATCATTGTTCATCTGTGAAAAGTCTGGCATCTGCAGTATACGATTGAGTAAGCTGTTGTACTGCTTTAAAGAAGTGAAAATAGATTTATGTAATTTCCACTGGATTTCACACTGAGCAAGTGATGTTTTTTTAACACATAAAATACACAGAAACACAAATCCTTCAGAAAATACTTAGGCATGTTAAAAGATAAATTCACACCAACCTTATCGCCCACTATCTACTTACTCAGTGAGACTTATTCACAAATTGTGCAACAAACATATTTAGAATCATTTCACAACAAAGGGTTATTCTACATATTATCTGTATACTATAAATAGTCACAACATTTCCACAGGAATTGTTCTTGCAGGTTGAACTTTGAAGGTCATCCATGTGCCCTAATGTTACTGGCTTTAAACAGTTTTAACTCATCATTGCGCACCAGTATTTGATCCATGCATCTTCTTTAGTCCACTGGTTGTCTTATTGCCAGAAGCCTGCCTGTGACTGATGTTCATTAGCCTTCTTAGCCCATCAACAGCAAAGAGAAAAGGGCAGAAGTAATGGCCTGACACTGAAAAAGGGTTTGCACACACTAACCATAGAGCGGGTTGCAAAGCCAATGAAGTAACCACTCGATGCACCATTTCAGTTTTTGAGGTTATATACTTAGTCAATAATGGTTCAGAACCTACTATCGTGGTTATCATTTTAATAAATGAGCATAGACAGAAATGGAGGAAATTAAGGCAACATGTAAAAGGGAAGAGAAAAAACACAGGTGACGGAAAGCAGTAATACTAAAGAAGAAACAGCTCGCTATGAATTAGGACAACAGATTAAATTCCTTGGCCTGTTATAATACTCCAGTGGAGCCCAGTGCAAACTGGAGGAGCAGCACCTCATCTTCCGATTAGGCACATTACAGCTTTCAGGACTCAACATTGAGTTCAACAGCTTTAGGCTGTGACCTTTCCTCTCCATCTGAACCCCCTTTTTTCATATCCGATATACTTTTGGCTCAATGCAAAAACACTCCTACCGCCTCCCCCACACCTGGTCACATATCTTGTTCTTAAGATTGTTACATTTTTGTTGCAATTTCTTCCAGCTACAGTTGAATATCCAACAGATTTCCCCACCCTCAATTCTGACGAAGAGTCAAACTGATTCTGTAGGTCAACTCTGTTTCTGCTCCCTACAGCTGCTGCCAGACCCCACACCTTTTTACAGCATTTGTTTGTTTCAATTTCCAGCATCCGCAATATTTTGCTTTGCTTAGCTAAAATTCATCTTGTTCGATTGGGCAGCACAGTAGCACAAGCGAATAGCACTGTGTCTTCACAGCGCCATGGTCCCAGGTTCGATTCCCCGCTGGGTAACTGTCTAGGCGGAGTCTGCACGTTTTCCCTGTGTCTGCGTGGGTTTCCTCCGGGTGCTCCGGTTTCCTCCCACAGTCCAAAGACATGCAGGTTAGGTGGATTGGTCATGATAAATTGCCCTTAGTGACCAAACAAGTTAGGAGGGGTTATTGGGTTACGGGGGTAGGGTGTGTCGTGTTGGGTGCTCTGCTACACAGACAAACCAACACGGTTGCAGATGGTACAACTCTGTTTTATTACTATCAATAACAACATCTGTAAACTTGTTACTGTGGTTCGTTCATTACCCTTTAACCTGTGGACCCAGCCCTAACACTATCTTGGAGAGGCACTCAGCACATGGTGAATGTCTGAGTGGCTTGCTGTGGGCTCTGTGCCCTGAGCTGTCTCCTGCTGGAATGAGCGGGAACTGTGGTGTTCCCCGTTTTATAGTGCGTGTGCCCTTGCTTGTGATTGGCTGTGATGTTGCGTGTGTGTTGATTGGTCCGTTGATCTGTCTATCAGTGTGCATGTCTGTTTGCACCATGATGTTTATCTGAATATCATGACAGGGTGGAAGTGAGGGCTTAAGTGGGCTGAATGGCCTCCTTCTGCACTGTATGCTCTATGTTCTATGATTGTATGTCTACTTGCTATTCCTGCAGTGTTCCAAGATGAAAACTTTATTCCTTCAAGTTGTCAAATCAAGATCCCAGTAAACTAGACTGTAAAACAAAATGCAGAACAAGGAATCATAGAATTTACAGTGCAGGAGGAGGCCATTCGACTCATCGAGTCTGCACCAGCCCTACCAGCCCTTACAAAGAGCACCCTACTCAAGCCCACATCTCTACCCTATCCCCATAACCCAGTAACCCCCACTTAACCTTTCTAGACACTAAGGGCAATTTAATATGGCCAATCCACCTAACCCACACATCTTTGGACTGTGGGAGGGAAACCCAAGCACCCGGAGGAAACGCAAGCAGACACGGGGAGAACGTGCAGACTCCGCACAGACAGTGACCCAAGCCGGGAATCGAACTTGGGACCCTGGAGCTATGAAGCAACTGTGCTAACCAATATGCTACCGTGCTGCCCCGGGCATGTTTGTGTGTTTTGGTTACTAGCGATTGCACAGACCCCAGGAAGGAATGGAACTGAGAGAAAAATGTGGCCATTGAGGAAGGGGCAGAGGGTGTTCCAATTCTTATGCAAACTGTTATGATCCCAGTTGATGTTATAACTGGATGGGAAGATTCCAGAATGGAACCCTGGCTCAGAAAACCGTAACTTTTATTTATTTCATTAAACATTGAGGAACAGAGTCGCAGGACTGCTAATAAGTTTTTTTAAATATAAATGTGTTTTATTCTCCATTTTCACATTTTCCTTCAAACTTTACACCCCACCCACAAACAGTAAATGGTAACAAATACAAAATCAATCCCCTTAACAATACCAACGATCCCATCCTCCCACCACCCCAAACAATGGCCTACCTGTCAATATATGCATCCAATAAAACAAACTCTCCCACAGTGGAAACAAAAAACAAAGGAGAAAAAGAAAAAGGGAGTGTTGTGTCTCCAACTGTTCTGGGCTTCCAGTTAAAACTAAGAATAAAGGAAAACCTTTCCCTCTGGAAAGTGGCCTCCTGTAACCAAGCACTGACTTACTTTACTCTTCATGCCATAACCCTCTCTAAGCACAACAGAGACACAGTTGGAACTGAACCCCCCCCCCCCCCCCCCCCACACAAACACCATTGTTCAACGTGAATCTAACTATAGGTTTTACCCTGCAGGTACAGAAACATTAAATTAAACCCACTTAAAACTGTACCCTGTTTCTAAAGTTTACCAATACAAATATAAATCCCTTAAAACTATCTTTATTTTCCAAACAAAACCAATTGTGAAAGTGGTGAAAAGGACAAATTATCATATGCTTTCTGCTGACAGGAATGCTGCTTTAGAGTGAAGAAAAACAATTAAACTGCATGTAATGTGAAAGGACTCCAGCTTACTCCTTGCCTCTGCCACAGAGTGGATTAACAAACTGACCACAACATCACAGCATCAGAGAAATATAGAACAGTCACAGCACAAAGGAAGACCATTCAGGCCACTGAGACTGCGTCAGCTCTCTTTAAGGACAATTCAGCTCGCCCCGTGCCATGACTTTCCTTGCAACCCTGCACTTATTTCGAATCTTTAGGTGTTTATCTAATTCCCTTTTGAAAGGCCCAACTGAAAGTGCCTCCATCACTTTCGCAAGTAAGTGCATTCCCGATCCTAAATACTGTACAAAATAATGTCTTCTCAGGTCACCTTTGGTTCATTTGTCAATCACCTAAAATCTGGGCCCTCTGGTTCTCCATCTCTCCATCAAAGGGAACAGCTTATCTTCACCTATTGCGTCAAGATCCTCATGATTCTGAAACCTCTATCAAATCACCTTTCAATGTTCTCGAACAATAATCCTGGTTTCTCCCATCTATTCTCATCATTGAGATCCCTCGTGCCTGAAACCATTCTGATAAATCTTTTATGCACACACTCTTAAGCTTTCACATCCTTTTTAAAGTGTAGTGCCCAGAATTGTAGAGTGTAGGATGCCATTCAAGTGCATGCTGTAGAAAGGAATACAAGAGTGATCGGGGACATTACAGGGAACAGGTACTGTTTGTTGCAGTCGTGAATCGGAGCTCCAAAGGTTGCGATGTCTGTTCTATGGCAGGGCTAAGGACATTTTCTTGTGGTTAGGGAAAAGGAATGGAAGGGAAGTTGCCATGGTCCGCATCGTAATGAATAACTTAGGTAAGGATGGCATGTAGTGCAGTGGTTAGCTCTGGGACTGCAGCGCTGAAGATCTGGGTTCGAATCCAGGCCCTGGGTCACTGTCTATGTGGAAGTTTGCACATTCTCATGTCTGCGTGGGTTTCACCCCACAACCCAAGGATGTGCAGGATAGGTGGATTGGCCACGCTAAATTGCCCGTTAATTGGAGAAAAAAATAATTGGGTATTCTAAATTTAAAAAAAAAGAATAACTTGTGTAGAATGTGGCATAAGATTTGGTTGAACAAATTTTGAGGAGCTAGGATTGAAATTAATAAGCAGAAGTTCAAAGGTAATAATCTCTGGTTAACTACCTGAGAAATTTTATACAGGGTTAAAAAGATTAAGGAATGGTATGCATGACTCAAAGAGCAGTGTTGGAGATAAGGGTTTTGATTGATGAGTGACTGGCATCAGTACTGGAGTAAAGGAGAGCTGTGCTAGTGGGATGAGCACTTAAAGTGGCCTGGGACGAGTATTTTGGCTAATTGTACCACTAGGGCTTAGATTGGGCTTTAAACTGAAATGTTGGGGTTGGAGGCTCAAGTAATTTATGAATCTAAAGAGAAGCATCAAGTCCTCAGAACATTGTAGTGAGTTGGATAAAGTGGAATGTGACTGGAAGGTGCAACATGTTTAAGGCAATATGCATCACTGAATAAGGCCAAATTGGTAAAAGATAACAATTAAAGTTGTTTTATCTGAATGCATGAGCATTCATGACAAGGTAGACAAACTAACGTCACAGATGGGGATAAATGGGCTTGATTTAATAGCCTTAACAGAGATCTGGTTGCCTGGTGACCAAGGTTGGAAACTAGATATTCTTGAAGTTAACAAAAAATGGTGATGTTGAACTTAATGTTTCAAAAAGAAAGGCATGATGGAAAATGTAGGAGGGTAGCTCTGGCTATACAGGATGACATGAGCACTATAGTGAGGAAAGATCTTGGCTTGAAAGAACAGGAAGCAGAATCTGTATAGGTGAAGATAAGAAATAATAACGGTCAGAAAACATTGGTGGGTGTAATTTACAGATTTCTCAACAGTAGTACTGCTGGAGTAATCATCAAGAAATAAAAGGAACTTGCAACAAAGGCAATTTTCATAAAGGCTGAACAAATCAAAGTCAGAAAAATAGCTTGGAGGGTGAGTTCATGGAATCCATTCAAAATAGTTTTCTACAGCTAAATATTGTGGAGCCAGACAGGGCTAATTGGCATTCCTATAGTATGGGATACTCGAGGAAATAGTGACCATAATGTGCTAGAATTTCACATTTAGTTTGAATGTCTGAAACTAGAGTACCTGAACTTTAATAAAGCCAATTACATAGTTATGACAGATGAATTGGCTAAGGTAAATTATAAAATTGGATTAAAAGCTATGAAGATAGATGAGCAATGGGCAAACATGTTGTCGTGGGAATGTCACTTTAAGAAATGTTTGACTGCTCAAGTGGCTGCAGTGATGTCAGAGTGTGGGTGGAGCTAAGCTCTGGCTCTGCTTTTTAATTTCGCTTTGAGGAAAAGCTTGGATGTGTCTGTGTTTTTTGGTTTCGTTTTAGTGTCAGAGCTGAAGCAAGCCGAAGAAGGTGTAATTTTGATCTCTCTGCAATCTAAAGACTATCTCAAGATCATTTGGTGAATTCAGAGTGATAACTGCTCTCAGTAGAGAATTTAATCCTGATGTGCTTCTGTTAAAAGGTCTTTTGTCTTATGGACGTTAAAAGGAAAGTTAGAGTTTTGCATTCTTTGGGGGGTGTATTTCAATTGATGGTTGCTGAGATGTTCACTGTATGTTTTAAAAAGGGCAACTGAGTTCATAGAATAAACATTGTTTTGCTTTAAAAATTACTTTTAAATTTCTGCTGCACCACACCTATAGAGTGGGCCGTGTGCTCCCCATACCACAATTTAGTAAAAGTCGTGGGTCAGGTGAACTCCATGATACACTTTGGGGTTCTCTAAACCCTGGCCTATAACAAATTGGGGGCTTGAGGCGGATAAAAGTCTATCTATTGGATTGGCTTAGTGAACCTAAAGACAGAGAGGGGTGAGCATATTGTGGTTGCTTTTCAGGTGTGGTATTTCAGTTAAAGTAGGGAGTGTGTTGTGGACAATGGCTCTTTCAGAGGCTCTGAAGTTTTTGGGGGTGGAGACGGTCACACGCAGTACCTTACAGACAGAGGCTAAAAGCAGACTGTTAGATTTGGCAAAAACATTGCAGTTAACATTACTTGACAAAATGCGAAAAGATAAGATAATTATGGCGGTGGCTAAGCATTTAAAATTGCCTGAGATACAGTTTGACTCATTGGAAATAGCAAAAATTCAGTTGCAAATTAAACAAATGGAACATGAGAAAGAATTCAAGCAGCTTGAATAGGAAAGAGAGAGAGAGGGAAAAAAAGAGATAGAGAGGAAAAAGAAAAAGAGAGAGAAGAAAGGATAACAGAAAGACTAGCCCCAGCAGAACAAAAAAGAGAAAGGGAGATACAGATCAGGGAAAAAGATAAAGAGAGAGAGTTTGAACTTCAGAAAATGGCCATGAAACATGACAGTCAGTTAAAATTGGCGGACGTAAAGGGAAACGTACAGTTGGAGGATAGTGATGAGAATAGTGAGAAAGAACATCATAGTCAAAGGCTTGGTGGGGATCTATTTAAATATGTCCACACAGTGCCAAGGTTTGATGAGAAGGAGGTAGAAGCCTTTTTCATTTCATTTGAGAAGGTAGCTAAACAAATGAAATGGCAACAGGACATGTGGGTATTACTGATTCAAACAAAGCTGGTAGGTAGGGTTAGGAAGTGTTTGCATCACTACCAGAGGAGGTATCTGAGACATATGAGGTGGTAAAAAAAATCTATCTTAGGTGCATATGAACTAGTGCCTGAAGCCTACAGGCAAAGGTTGAGAAATTTAAGGAAAGAATTTGGTCAAACATACATGGAGTTTGAAAGGATCAAACAGAGTAATTTTGAGAGGTGGATAAGGGCTTTGAAAATAGACCAAACGTATGAAGCTCTCAGAGAAATTATACTTTTGGAGGAGTTTAAAATGTCAATTCCTGATGTAGTGAGAACTCATGTGGAAGAGCAGAGGGTTAAAACTGCGAGATTAGCAGCGGAAATGGCAGATGATTATGAATTAGTTCATAAATCAAAGCTTGGTTTCCAACATAAGTTTCAGTCTGTGAGGGATAGAAACTGGGGACATGAGAAATACTCAAGTGGTGAGGCAAAGGTGATCTGATGGGAGATAATAAGGAGAGTGTACCTCAGATTAAAAAAGGAATCTAGGAGGGTGGAAGAGACATGAAAAGTTTAAAATGTTTTCACTGTAATAAACTAGGCTATGTAAAGTCACAGTGTTGGTGGTTGAAGAAAAGCACTGGGAAACTGATGTGGTAAAACAAGATAAGACAGTGGGGTTTGTTAAAGTGGTAAAGGAAAGCCCAAGTGAAGCGAAGGAGGTGCAAAAGATTGTACAGCCTGATCAAGAGGTGATTGATAAGAAGGTGCCAGATCTCTTTAAATAATTTACTTGTATGGGTAAAGTTTACTCATGTGTATCAGGAGACCAGGTAAAGCAATCACAATTTTAAGAGATACGGGAGCTAGTCAATCTTTAATGGTAAGAGATGAGGAGTTATGTAGTTTGGGAGGAATGTTGGCAGAAAAGGTGGTAATATGTGGAATCCCGGGTGAGAAGAGTAGTGCTCCATTATATAAGGTAAGGTTGGAAAGTCCAGTGAATAGTGAAGTGGTAGTAGGTATAATAGAGAAACTATCTTGTCCAGGAATACAGATTATCTTGGGTAATGATATAGCTGGATCGCAGGTGGGAGTGATGCCGACTGTGATTAATAAGCCAGTGGAAAATCAGACAACTGAAATGTTGAAGGACGAGTATCCTGGGATTTTTCCCGGATTGTGTAGTAACAAGGTTGCAAAGTCACAGGTTAAGACAAGAGGAGAAATCAAAGAGTGAAGATAAAGTTGAAGTGCAATTATCAGAAACTATTTTTGGTCAGATGGTTGAAAAAGAACAAGAACAGGTGGAGGATGAGGCAGGTATTTTTAATTCAGGAAAACTGGCGGAGTTACAACAGAAAGATATAGAAATAAAACGGATGTATCAGAAACCATACACGGAAGAGGAATCTTTAATTTACCATTACCGTAAAAGTGACGCTTGATGAGAAAATGGAGACCTTCACATATGCAGGGGGATGAAAAGTGGGCAGAAGTTCATCAAGTAGTATTGCCGGTAGGGTATAGAAAGGAGGTGTTGTGAGTTGCACATGAGGTACCAGTGGGAGGTCATTTGGGAGTAAGGAAAATTCATGCTAAAATACAAAAATATTTTTATTGGCCTGGACTACATAAAGATGTAGTTAAATGTTGTTGATCATGTCACACATGTCAAGTGATAGGGAAACCTCAAGCAGTGATAAAACCAGCGCCCTTAATACCCATTCAAGCATTTGAGGGACCTTTTACAAGGGTCCTACTTGATTGCCTTTTACAAGGGTCCTAATAGGACCGCTTCCTAAAATAAAAAGTGGGAATCAATATCTTTTCCATAATGGATGGGTCTACTAGGTTGTCAGAGGCCATTCCAGTACGCAATATTACAACTAAAAAGATTGTGGAGGAGTTACTTAAATTCTTTACTAGATATGGACTACCCACAGAAATACAATCGGATCAAGGATCAAATTTTACCTCCAGGTTATTCAAAGAAGTTATGGATAGCTTAGGAATAAAACAATTTAAATGAACTGCGTACCATCCAGAATCACAGGGAGTATTGGGATAAAGGAATTCCAGTCATACTGTTTGCAATTAGGGATGCACCTAATGAGTCAACCAAATTCAGTCCTTTTCAATGGGTTTTTGGTCATGAGGTAAGAGGACCACTTAAATTGATTAAGGAAAAATTGGTGAGTGAGAAATCAGAACTTACATTATTGGATTACGTGTCAAATTTTAGGGAATGATTAAATAGAGCAGGGGAATTGGCTAGACAACATTTAAACATTGCACAACGTGTGGTGAAAGGGGTAGCGGACAAGAAAGCCAAAGTTCGTAGTTTTGCCTGTGGCGATAAAGTTTTAGTATTGTTACCAGCGGTAGGTGAACCTTAAAAAGCAAGGTTTGTGGACCTTATCAGATTGAAAGGAAATTAAGTGAGGTGAATTATGTGATAAGAACACCAGATAGAAGGAAAACTTACCGAGTGTGTCATGTGAATATGCTTAAAAGCTACTTTGAAAAGGAAGGAGAGAAAATGGACGAGGTTTTAATGATTCTAACTCAAAGTGACGAACCAAATCCAGATGATTGTGAATTTGACATACCCCAAATTAAATTGGAAAACGAGGATGTTCTTAAAAATTGGGATAAATTGTTGGGTTACCTTCGAGAGGAAAAACGGACTGACCTGAAAGAGTTATTGATATCACACTGGCAAGTTTGTGGATCTAAGTTGGGAAGCACTAAAATGGCTATACATGATGTAGATGTGGGAAATGCTGTTCCAATCAAACAACATCCATATAGACTTAAGCCTTTAGAATTGGCACAGGTGAACAAAGAGATTGAAAGTATGCTTAAAAATGGCATAATTGAAGTGGGTTGCAGCCAATGGAGCTCACCCATCGTGGTGGTACCAAAACCGGACGGTACCCAACGGTTGTGTGTGGAATATAGAAAGGTTAATGCAGTTACAAGAACGGAATCTTATCCTAGCCCACATTTGGAGGATTGCATTGAGAAAGTGGGACAATCAGCTTGTATTTCCAAATTGGATTTACTCAAAAGGTTACTGGCAGGTACCTTTATCCGAAAGGGAGCCCGGAGATTTCAGCTTTTGTGACTCCAGATGTTATATACCAATTCAAAGTTATGCCATTTGGCATGAAAAACGCTCCAGCCACATCAATCGTTAACTAACAAAGTCGTTTCAGGATTACTCAATTGTGTGGTGTACATCGACGATCTGGTAATTTTTAGCCAGAACATTTAAAACATCTGATGGAGTTATTCAATCAACTTCAGGAGGCGGGTTTGGTGATAAACCTAGCCAAAAGTGAATTTGGAAAAGCCCAAGTCACTTTCCTTGGCCATACAATCGGACAGGGTCGAATGGTCCCACTGGATGTGAAAACAAAAGTTATTGGGGTGTTTCTGAGACCCTCGACACAACGGGAAATAATGCGATTTCTGGGTATGAGTGGATTTTACCAGAAATTTGTACCGAATTTTAGCAGTGTAGTTGTTCCACTGACGGACTTGCTGAAGAAGCGTAACAAATTCCAGTGGACATCGGAGTGTCAACAGGCATCTGAAGGCTGTGTTAACCACTGCTCCTATGTTAGCCATCCCAAATTACACAAAACCATTCAAAGTGGCTGTTGATGAGAGTGATGTGGGCGTAGGTGCGGTGCTTCTACAAGACGACGACAAAGGGCTAGAACGGCCTATTAGTTATTTTTCAAAAAAAATAAATAAATTGAATTCTCACCAGAAGAGGTATTCCACGATTGAGAAGGAGACTTTGAGCTTGGTGCTAGCTTTGCAACATTTTCAAATTTATGTGACCAGCAATCCATCTGACACAATTATCTATACTGATCATAATTCACTGACGTTTTTGGCGTGATTCCGGAATAACAATGCAAGGCTGTTTCGATGGAGTTTATTGTTACAGCCATTTCATTTAAAAATAATACATGTGGCAGGATGAGAAAACGTGATAGCCAATGCTTTGTCAAGAATGTGATTCAGAGTTACAGGAAGAAGAACTGAAATGGACTAAGTTATTATGCCTGTTTGCGTGTGTTGTTTATTTTAAACTAAAAAGTAATATTTACTGTCTGCATTTCTTAAAGGAAAGTGAAAAGGTGAAAAATGAAACCATCTTGAAGTTGATGGGTTGTTTTTTTTCTTGGGGGAGGTGTCATGGGAATGTCACTTTAAGAAATGTTTGTCTGCTTAAATGGCTGCAGTGATGTCAGAGTGTGGGTGGAGCGGAGCTCTGGCTCTGCTTTTTAGTTTCGCTATGAGGAAGAGCTTGGGTGTGTCTGTGTTGGAGCTGAAGCCAGCCAAAGAAGGTGTAATTTCGATCCCTCTGCAATCTAAAGACTATCTCTAGATCATTTGGTGAATCCAGAGTGATAACTGCTCTCAGTAGAGAATTTAACCCAGATGTGCTTCTGTTAAAAGTTTTTTTTGTCTTATGGATATTTTAGAGTGTTGTATTCTTTGGGGAGTGTATTGGAATTGATGGTTGCTGAGATGTTCACTTGTTCGCTGTATGTTTATGAAAAGGTTAACTAAGTTCATAGAATAAACATTGCTTTGCTTTAAAAATTACTTTTAAATTTCTGCTGCACCACTCCTGTAGAGTGGGCCGTGTGCTCCCCATACCACAATTTTGTAAAAGTCGTGGGTCAGGTGAACTCCATGATACCCTTTAGGGTTCTCTAAACCCTGGCCCCTAACAATGTAAATAAATATTTCATAATTCTCAATGAATCTGTGCTCCTAAGTTACATAATAGCTCCCTGGGAAAAGTGTTCCATCTGTGGTTAACTAAGGAGATTTAGATAGCAGCAAAGGATAACCAAGAAGATGGATAAAAAGGGAGTTTATAAATCAACAGTAAATATAAAGCAGTAAAATCTCTGACAATCATGCAAAATGAAAGAATTAAGTAAACTTGGCTCCGCAAGTGGCTGAGACGGGAGAAATTATAATGAAGAATATGGAAATGGCAGACAGTAAACAAATATCCCCTATTTAATAATTACATGGCTGAACAGTGACCTCAATTCAACTTTCCTGTCTGATCCCCATATCCCTTGATTTGCATAGGAATTCAGAAATCTCTCAATTTCAACTTTAAACTTATTCAACAATTGAGCACCCTTTGAGGTACAGAATTCCAAAGATTAAAACCCTAATGAAGAAATGTCTCTTCATCTTGGATCTAAATGGCCATACCCTGATACTATGTCCCCTGCTTCTTAACTCTCCTGGTCAGAGAGATAACCTACAAGCATCTATTCTGTCAAGCCCTCTCCGAACCATTTGTGTTTCAATGAGATCACCTCGCCTTCTTCTAAACTCCTGAGAGTATAGGCCCATTCTACGCAAACCCATCTGGTAAAGATAAAAAGATAAAGAACCTTTATTGTCACAAGTAGGCTTACATTAATACTGCAATGAAGTTACTGTGTAAAACCCCTAGTCGCCATGTTCCGGCACCTGTTCGAGTACACAGAGGGAAAATTCAGAATTCTCAGCTGGTACAGGAATTGAACCCGCGCTGTTGGCCTTGTTCCGCATCAGGACAGCACTCTAATCTCGTATTTCAATCTAAAGAAGCTTTGTTCCACCCCATCTAAGGCAAGTACAACCTTTCTTTGGTACAGAGACCAAAACTGCACACAATACTCTAGGTAGGGTCTCACCAAATCTCTGCACAATGACAGCAAGACTTCTTTACTCTTGCACTTAAACCTCCTTGCAATAAAGGTCAACATATAATTTGCCTTCATAAGTGCTGGTTGTAACTAGAATCATCTTATTTGGTAAAGACAAATGCAAAGTACATATTGCGTACCTCAGGCAGGCCCTCTCATGCTCAATTATTTCAGAATCTGAGACTTGAATGTAGTAGTACATGTACTCCACTCTACCATGATTCAAATGTAAAAGTGCTTGAAGGTAAGACACATGACTTGCGGAGGAAGCAACTTTGATGGGTCAAATTAGTTTTCCTTGTTTTCCTAAGTTCCTTTCAAATTACTAATTTTAGAAAAGCCACAGCTATTCTGTGAATGAGTCGTCACATTATATGATTCCTAGAATTCCACCCAAACAAAAAAGCCAAGCATAGACATTTAAGAGAAAATGAAACCAGTGCCAACTCCGAGTTAATTTCAGTCACCTGTCCTTTCTCCATATCCTTTTAATTTTATTTTTTCTGAATTCATTCATTTCCTTTTCAAAGACTTTCCCAAGTCTATTTGAAATGCAGCTTCTGATGGGGACTTCCACAAACAACTCTGTGCAAGTATGTTTCCCTTAACTTCTCTCCATCTTGCATGTATCCCCTCCAGTTCCTAACTCACTGGTATCTATTTTATAAAAACCCTCCTTAATTTCCAATTCCTCAGTCAGAGCTCCTCTGAACCTTCCTTGTTCTCATGAAAATAGCCCCAATTACTCTGACACTGATATTGCAACAAAACCCCCTCAAAACTTCCATCAAAATACCCATGGGTTTTATCAGGTTCTTTTCTTGCTTACAATCAGGCCTCAATGTATCACAAACAATTAATAATTTTAGCATAACTGCTTGATTTCATGTGAATCACACACACCAGTGAAAACATATTTCTCTCATCTTTTTGCGACTAATTGATCTTTCAAGTTTCAATCTTTATTTATCTCTGTTAAATTTCTTTCTCTGCCCAGGACTTACATTCTGATAGCTTAAGCAGCTTCATTACAACTACAGAAAGATAATTTTAAAAATAGACAACATTTATGACTTATCTACTGTTGGAACAAATACAGGTAGCTAAGGGTGTGGGATGGAATCGTATTCCTTTCTGCACATTATCTCAGTAACGTATAGCACTGCTCTCCATGAACTATATTCTCCCCCTGATTTTCTTTCCTTCTTCATGGATGTGCTGACTCAAGTTGCCATTTTGTTTACAGAGTCTCAAAACTCTTTGGTATCTTTTTCAAGTGGTTATTCTTCAGGGTGACCCATGTCCAGCAAATCAAAATAAACCATGTATTACAAAAATCCATTGCAAATGTTCACAATGTGTGAAAGGATAAAGTTTGATGGGCTAAATTATCTTTCCCTGTTCCTTGCTTTCTTAAATTCTGTCAACTGTAAGCCTTAATAAAAGCAGACTTAAATTGATTGTTTGACTCTTTATCAATCCACGTAAATGTGAATAGCCAACAAATTTTTCAACAAAAATCCCCAGACGTTTATACCAAAATTCAAACAGATTGTCGTAAATCTTTTTGTTTCTGTAAACAATGAGAGTTAGCAGTCTGTTTGACCTAGGCACCACTCCTATGTCTTGTTCTGTTCTTATCCAAAAGCCAAGAAGTTTTGCCAAACCAATGTCAAACAGTTCAACCCCACTGTGACCATTGTTCTCAATTCGAGGTACTCGAAGGATGTGAGGCGGAGGGTTAAAGAGTGGGGGGGGGGGGTTCCACAATTTCTCTCCCTGACCCTGCCCTCGAGACCATTGCCGCCAACTGTACTTAATCTTTAACCCATTCTGTTCCTTGCCATATTCTGCTCCTGGCCACTAAGGCCCTGGCCTCAGTCCGCATGCTCTCCTTCTGGCCCTTTTTCTTGACTCCTTCACTGTAAAAGGGTAATTTACAGAAATTACCAACTTCTTTAATCATAAACAAAAAAGGTTACAAATCAGTTTTGTGCCTCAATGTTACGTTATGGCTCCTATTAAATACCAGATGGACCTCCTGTGGTCAATGCTTGTAATACAAGCATTCTAGTCATTGCACAAGTCAAACATCAAAATTATGAATCATTTTCATTTAATCTGCACAGAGCTTCCCTCCTTACCTTAACCATCTATTGCTTACTTTTGTTTCCAATTCCTGCATGGTCAGGAATGGATGAAAATCATCAGGAATGTTAAGTCTGTGACATGAAGAATCTTCTGAAAAGTTTTGCATTATTTGTAATATTCAGAGAACCACTTTGAAATCATGATGCAATATTTTGATTCAACTTAGTTTTGAAACACGTTTAAAGTAATGCTGTTCAAACTGTTATCAACAACTGTCTCGTCTTCAAAACCAAGATTAGACATGGGGCAGGACGTTGCAGATTGTGGTGTTTCCTGCCCCACCATCCGACGGGTTGTGCCGATACCGGCCGACCTATAGCCATTCAACATTAAATGGGGAATTAATTGGTTATGAGCAAGGCTGCTGCTCCGATCTGGTGAAATAGTCCCAATTTAAGAGAGATGCCAGTCATTGAAACGCCAGGTTTGAGTGGTGGCCTCAGCTGGGACTACTGCCAGCTTCCAAAGAACAGGAGCCAAATCCGGGCCTGGCTGGCAGGCTCCAGTTGAGGGGAAGAAGGGTCAGTGCCCTAGAAGCTGGGGGATTGCAGCTGATGGGCACAGAGGACCCCAAAGGAGGTAGCCAACTCCTTGCCTGACACCAGCCCCCACAACTAAAGTTGTCAGACTACCCATTTTGCAAGGCTCTCCATCAGCAATAGGTAAAAGAGCGAGCTGCCCAAAGCCTCCACCGTACCCACTAAAATGGGAGACAGATTTGGGCATGGGGGGGGGGGGGGGGGGGGTTGTAAGCACGAGAAGAGAAGCAGCAACATGGTCCACAATTTCTCTCCCTGACCCTGCCCCCAAGGCCATTGCCGCCAACTGTACTTAATCTTTAACCCATTCTGTTCCTTGCCACTAGTGCCCTGACCTCAGTCTGCATGCTCTCCTTCTTCTCTTTAGATAGACTGCAGGCAACCACAAGTTGCATTTTAGAACTCCAAACAAACACCTACCCCACCTTCAAACACATCTGTGGGGGCCATAACATTTCATCTATAGTTTCAATATTAAAGATACTGACACACAGTAAAGGGCCTCAGCTCTGAGATGAAATGAATTTGTGCATTGATGAAAATGAAAGGTGTGACATAGTACAGGAGGCATAACTAGTTAGCAGGCGGCAAAAATAATTTTCTTAATCGGAATGGATACAACTCAGACAGCAAATATCAGTTATCCAAAATACATTCATTTTTCTCAGCAATGCCAAACCAATCCCTATTGGGACTTCAGCACACATTTTCCCAGAATTGTGTTTACTGCCCATATTATCATTCATGATCATTCAATATAGTGTCTGGATTGTGCATTATCAATTCTACTACTACTACATGATCACCAATAGTCTCATCATGATACAAGATTTGCATTTTGTTTCTATCATTACCAATATGCTTCCAATTTAACACAAATTATCTTGTCAAAATGCAAACAATTTGTAACTTCCGGTGGCGGCGATGAAGGAGTAAGTCGCACATTTGGTGGCTCCCGCTCGGGCCGGACTTTTGGACTTTTTCCCCCGATTTTCTACCGGACTTGAACTGTAAAATTGAAGACAAGGGCAATTGTGTACTGAATTCCCATATCGGTGAATGGAGAGAAGGACTAGAAGTGCTCGTAAAGGCAGAAACAGAAAGACAGTGAAGGCTTGGGCTGAAGCTGCAGCGGGAGACAGCATGGCGGAGGACCGGACCTCTGGTTCGTCAACCCAGCGGTCAACTGAGCAGCTGATGCAAGTTATTCAGGAAGGCTTCGCTAAGCAGAAACGGGACTGCTTGGACCCGATAAAAGAGTCGATTGAGCGGCTGGAGCTTAGATTGGACGCCCAAGATCGGGCGATCCAGAAGGTGGAGAAGGCGCTGGCTGAGCAGGAGGAACATCAAACTGCGGTAGAGTTGGAGGTGGGGTTCCTGAGAGACCAGCAGAAGAAGCTCCTGGAGAAGGTGGAGGACCTAGAGAATAGGTCCCGCCAGCAGAACTTGAGAATCATTGGGCTCCCAGAGAGGTCCGAAGGAGCAGACGCTGGGTCATACATCGCAGATATGTTTGAGAAGCTGCTGGGGGATGGGGGATTCTCCCGACCCTTGGAGGTGGACAGGGCTCACAGAGCACTCACGAGGAAGCCGCGAACGGGAGACCCCCCCCCCCCCCCCCCAACCCCCACCCCCACCCGAGGGCAATGGTGGTGAGATTCCACAGGTACTTGGATAAGGAGCGCATTCTACAGTGGACCAAGCAGACATGGAGCTGTAAGTGGGACAATAGTATCCTGCGGGTCTACCAAGACCTGAGTGTGGAGGTGGCCAGCAGAAGAGCAGGCTTCAACCAGATTAGGTCGATCCTTTTTAAGAAAAAGGTGAAGTTCGGACTTTTGTATCCAGCCCGTCTCTGGGTCACGTACGAGGAACAGCACTTTTATTTCGAGTCGCCTGAGGACACGCTGGACTTCGTGAAAAGGAAAGGACTGGTGGTGGACTGAGAACTTTTGAACTTGGCTGCAGCGTTCATGTTTTTTTTTCTTTTTGTTTCTCTGTTCTTTAAAAAAAAAGTTTCTTGTTTTCCATTTTGTGGAAGCTGTTTGTAACGCCTTCTGTATTGATTTGGGACCAGTGGCAGAGCTGAGTGAGTTAAGGTTTTCATTTGCACTGTTGGGGGATGGAGGTGTGCTTGTTTAGATCTTGGTGTTTTTCTGTCGGGTAATTGTGTGGGGATTGTTTGATGTTAGAGTATGTTTGTATGAGGGGGGGGTAACAATAGGTGGGAGACTATCTGGCACCAGGGATGGGGGCCACCAAACTAGCTGGGTGGGCTAGCTCACGGACGCGCAGTGAGGGGTGTGCATATGTTCGGTTTACAGAGTGGTGTTATTAGAGGGGGGAAGGGGGGAAAATGTTCTGCTGACGAGGGAGGGACTTGGGCCAAGGGACAGAGGGGTTGGGGGCGGAGGCTGCCTGGGGACGGGCCGGTGGAGGCGCGGAGCATGGGCTGGAGGCAGGCCCAAAAAAGGGGATGGCTGATCGGCGAGGAGGGGTGGGGGGGGGGGGGGGGGGCAATGAGCCCCCCAACTAGGCTGATCACCTGGAATGTTCGAGGATTAAATGGGCCGGTCAAGAGGGCGCGTGTGTTCGCGCATCTTAGGGGACTGAAGGCGGACGTGGTAATGTTGCAGGAGACGCACCTTAAGAGTAACTGACCAGATTAGACTGAGGAAAGGCTGGGTCAGTCAGGTCTTTCACTCGGGACTGGATTCAAAGACTCGAGGGGTTGCAATCCTGATCAATAAGCGGGTGGTGTTTGAGGCGGGTAGAATAGTCTCGGATGTGGGAGGTCAGTACATTATGGTCAGTGGGAAACTGGAGGAGGTGCAGGTGGTGTTAGTAAATGTGTATGTGTCAAATTGGGATGATGTGGAGTTTAAAAAGTGGATGCTGGGGAAGATACCAGACCTGGACTCACACAGGTTGGTCATGGGAGGGGACTTCAGCACAGTTATTGACCCTGGTTTAGACCGGTCAAGCTTGAAACCAGGCAGGGTGCCAGCAATGGCAAAGGAACTAAAAGGGTTCATGGAGCAGATAGGTGGCGTGGATCCATGGAGATTTGGGCAGCCGAGGGTGAAGGAGTTCTCCTTCTACTCACACGTGCATAAAGTGTACTCCCGGATCGATTTCTTCATTTTGAGCAGGGCCTGACTGGCAGGGGTGGTGGACGCGGGGTACTCGGCGATCACAATCTCAGACCATGCTCCGCACTGGGTTGACCTGCAGGTTAGTAAAGACAGTAACCAGCGCCCGCAATGGAAGTTAGATGTGGGACTTTTGGCTGACGAAGGGGTGTGCGAACGGCTGAGGAAATGTATTCAGAACTACCTGCAGGTCAATGACACGGGGGAAATTTCAGCAGCCGTGGTCTGGGAAGCACTGAAGGCGGTGGTTAGAGAGGAGCTTCTCCACAGGGAGAAGGTAGACAGTGCAGAGACGGACCGACTGGTGAAGGTGATACCACAGATTGATAGGAGGTATGCGGAGACCCCAGAGACAGGGCATTTAAGGGAACGGCAGAGGCTGCAGGCGGAATTTGGCTTGTTAACCACAGGGAGGGCGGTGGAGCAGCTGAGAAAGGCGAGGGGGGCGATCTATGAGTATGGAGAGAAGGCCAGCAGAATGCTTGCACAGCAGCTTAGAAAGAAGGAGGCAGCCAGGGAGATAGGGAAAGTAAATGACGGAGATGGGAACCTGGTTGGAGATTCAGCAGGGGTGAAAAGGGCGTTTAGTGATTTCTACAGTAGGCTGTATCGGTCAGAATCCCCTATGGGGCCAGAGGGGATGAGGCACTTCTTGGGGGGGGACTGAATTTCCCAAAGGTGGACGGGGAGCTGGTAGAAGGGCTGGGGGCCCCGATCGGGTTGGAAGAGATAGTGGAGGGTCTGAAGGCCATGCAGGCGGGTAAAGCCCCGGGGCCAGACGGGTACCCAGTGGAGTTTTATAAAAAGTTCTCTGGGATATTGGGGCCGGTGTTGATGAGGATGTTCAATGAGGCAAGGGAAAGAGGGGTGCTGCCCCCGACGATGTCACAGGCCATGATTTCGCTGATTCTGAAGCGAGACAAGAACCCGGAGCTGTGTGGGTCCTGCAGGCTGATATCCCTGTTGAATGTGGACGCCAAACAACTGGCCAAAATCTTGTCCTTCAGGATTGAGGATTGTGTTCCGGACGTTATTGGGGAGGACCAGATGGTGGTAAGGGTTAAGGGTAGGCAGATGGTGGCCAATGTTAGAAGGCTGTTAAATGTGATCATGATGCCCCCGGAAGGTAGGGGTAGTGATCGCAATGGATCACTAGAATGGGATTATCTGTGGGAGGTACTGGGACGGTTCAGATTTGGGTGGGGCTTTATTGGCTGGGTCAGGTTGCTGTATCAGGCTCCTGTGGCAAGTGTACAGACGAATAGGACAACATCGGGCTATTTTAGGCTGCACCGGGGGGGGGCGAGACATGGATGCCCCCTCTCCCCACTGTTGTTCGCGGTAGCTATAGAGTCGTTGGCTGTTGCTCGGAGACCCCCAAGGGGCTGGTCCTGGGGGTGTTGGGGGGGGGGGGGGTGGAGCACAGAATCTCACTCTATGCAGACGACCTGCTTCTGTATGTATCGGACCCATTAGAGGGAATGGAAGAAATCATGAGCATTCTAGGGGAATTTGGCCGGTTTTCGGGGTATAAGCTAAATATGGGAAAAAGTGAGATGTTTGCGATCCAGGCGAGGGGACAGGAGAGGCGAAAAGGGGAGCTGCCGTTTAGGTTAGTAGGGGGAAGTTAGTGTGTGGAAAAGACAAGTCGGATGCTGGCGCATCAGCTTCGGAAGCGGGACGCAGCTAGGGAGATTGGGGGAGTTAAGGATAGGGGAGGGAGTGTGGTGCAGAGTGGGGTTGGCATCAATGGGGTCTTCAGGGACTTTTATGAGGAATTGTACCGGTCCGAGCCCCCACTGGAGGAGGGAGGGATGGGCCGCTTCCTGGACCAATTGAGGTTTCCGACGGTGGAGGAGGGACTGGTGGCGGGATTGGGGGCCCCGATTAGGCTGGAGGAGCTGACCAAAGGGATAGGAAGCATGCAGGCAGGGAAGGCACCGGGGCCGGACGGTTTCCCGGTCGAATTCTATAAAAAATATATGGACCTGTTGGGCCCGTTGCTAGTTAGGAACTTCAATGAGGCAAGGGGGGGGGGGGGCTTTGCCCCCGACGATGTCCCGGGCACTGATCTCCTTGATCCTGAAGCGGGACAAGAATCCCCTGCAGTGTGGGTCTTACAGGCCGATTTCGTTGCTAAATGTAGATGCCAAGGTGCTGGCGAAGGTCTTAGCCTCGAAGATTGAGGATTGTGTGCCGCAGATCATCCACGAAGACCAGACAGGGTTCGTGAAGGGGAGGCAATTGAACACGAATGTGCGGAGGCTTTTGAACGTTATCATGATGCCGGCGAGGGAGGGGGAGGCGGAGATAATGGTGGCGATGGACGCTGAGAAAGCCTTCGATAGGATAGAGTGGGGGTACCTGTAGGAGGTGCTGAAGAAGTTTGGGTTTGGGGAGGGGTTTGTCAGGTGGGTTAGGCTGTTGTATGAGGTCCCGATGGCAAGTGTGGTCCGAGTACTTTCGGTTGCACCGTGGGACGAGGCAGGGGTGCCCCTGTCCCCGCTGCTCTTCGCACTAGCGATTGAACCCCTGGCTATGGCACTGGGGGAGTCGAGGAACTGGAGGGGGTTGGTGCAGGGTGGGGAGGAGCATAGGGTGTCGCTCTATGTGGACAACTTGCTGCTATATGTGGCGGACCCGGTGGGGGGAATGCCGGAGGTAATGAGGATCCTTAGGGAATTCGGGGATTTCTCGGGGTACAAGCTCAACATGGGGAAGAGCGAGCTGTTCATGGTTCACCCAGGGGACCAGGAGAGGGGGATTGGCGAGCTCCCACTAAAAAGGGCAGAGAGGAGCTTCAGGTATTTGGGGGTCCAGGTGGCCAGGAGCAGGGGGGCCCTGCTTAATTTCACAAGGCTGGTGGAGCAAATGGAGGAGGAGTTTAAGAGGTGGGACGCGTTGCCGCTGTCCTTGGCGGGTAGGGTGCAGTCAGTCAAAATTACGGTGCTCCCAAGGTTTTTGTTCCTGCTCCAGTGCCTCCCCGTGTTTATCCCAAAGGCCTTTTTTAGGCGGGTCAACAGGAGTATAATGGGGGTTGTGTGGGCGCGAGGGACTCAGAGGGTGAGAAGGGTGTTCCTGGAGCGGAGCAGAGATTAGGGAGGGCTGGCACTGCCCAACCTCTGTGGGTGCTACTGGGCCGCCAATGCGACGATGGTGTGCAAGTGGGTGATGGAGGGGGAGGGGGCTGCATGGAAGAGGCTGGAGACGGCGTCTTCGTGTGGGTACGAGTCTGGGGGCGCTGGCAACAGCGCCGCTGCCGTTCCCTCCAAGGAGGTATACCACGAGCCCGGTGGTGGCGGCTGCCCTCAAAATCTGGGGACAGTGGAGGCGGCACAGGGGGGATGTTGGGGCCACGGTGTGGACCCCAATACGGGGAACCACCAGTTTGTCCCAGGGAGAACAGATGGAGGGTTTTAGGGGTAGCACAGGACAGGGATACAAAGGTTGGGGGACCTGTTTGTGGACGGGAAGTTCGCGAGCCTGGGTGAGCTGGAGGAAAAGTACGGGCTCCCCCCGGGGAACACCTTTAGGTATTTACAGGCAAGGGCGTTTGCCAGACGGCAGGTGGTGGAATTCCCGCGGCTACTGCCACACACAGTACAGGACAGGGTGCTCTCGGGGGGGGTGGGTTGGAGTGGGGAAGATCTCGGAAACTTACCAGGTGATGCAGGAGGAGGAGGTGAAAGGTAAGTGGGAGGAGTTGGGAGAGGAGATTGAGGAAGGGATGTGGGCAGATGCCCTAGGGAGGGTGAACTCTTCCTCATCGAGCACGAGGCTCAGCCTCATACAGTTTAAGGTGCTGCACAGGGCAGACATGACCAGGACAAGGATGAGCCAGTTTTTGGGGGGTGAGGACAGGTGTGTTAGGTGCTCAGGGAGCCCAGCAAATCATACCCATATGTTCTGGGCATGCCCAGCGCTGGAGGAATTTTGGAAGGGCATAGCGAGGACGGTGTGGAGGGTGGTAGGATCCAGGGTCAAACCGGGCTGGGGGCTCACAATATTTGGGGTGGCAGAGGAGCCGGGAGTGCAGGAGGCGAAAGAGGCCGGTATCCTGGCCTTTGCGTCCCTGGTAACCCGGTGAAGGATTCTTCTTCAGTGGAAGGATGCGAGGCCCCCAAGCGTGGAATCCTGGATCAACGATATGGAGGGGTTTATTAAGTTGGAGAGGGTGAAATTCGCCTTGAGAGGATCGGTACAAGGGTTCTTTAGGCGGTGGCAACCGTTCTTAGGCTTCCTGGCAGAACGGTAGACATTGGTCAATGGCAGCAGCAACTCAGAGGGGGAGGCGGGGGGTGGGGGGGTTACTTTATTTTTGTTTTTGTTATTTACACTGGAGGGTCTGAGGGGGTGTATATACCTGTTGTGTTAAGTCGGGGTGTCAATGTTAATTTATTATTTATGTACGGGGGGAGGGGGTATGGAGGGTTGCGTTTCTAGACTGTGTTTTGTACTTAACCCTGTTGGGTTCCTTTTTCATTTTGTTATTGATATTTTATGAAAACCTTAATAAAAATTATTTTTTTTAAAAAAAGGTTAGTAGGGGGAAGTTTTAGGTACCTCGGCATTCAAGTGGCGCGGGAATGGGACCGGCTGCATAAATTAATTCTGGCCCGGCTAGTAGACCAAATGAAGGATGTTTTTCGGAGGTGGGACGCGCTCCCGTTGTCATTAGCTGGGAGGGTGCTGACGGTGAAGATGATGGTCCTCCCGAGATTCCTGTTCGTGTTTCAATGTCTCCCCATCTTTATTCCGTGGTCCTTTTTTAAACGGGTCAATAAAGTGATCTCTGGCTTTGTTTGGGCGGGCAAGACCCCGCGGGTAAGAAAGGCAATGCTTGAGCGGAGACGGGGAGAGGGTGGGCTGATGTTGCCAAGTTTTAGTAACTATTACTGGGCGGCGAATATAGCCATGATCAGGAAGTGAGTGATGGGGGAGGGGTTGGCATGGGAGCGCATGGATGTGTCTTCATGCAAGGGCACCAGTTTGGGGGCATTGGTAACTGCGCCTCTGCCGTTCCTGCTGGCACGGTACTCCACCAGCCCCGTGGTGGTGGCGGCCCTGAGAGTCTGGGGCAATGGAGGAGACATGTGGGAGCAGAGGGAGCATCGGCCTGGTCCCCAAACTGTAATAATCACCGGTTTGCCCCGGGAAGTGTGGATGGGGGGTTCCGGATATGGCGGAGAACAGGGATTGAGAGGATTGGGATATGTTTATAGAGGGGAGCTTTCCGAATAGGAGGGTGCTGGAGGAGAAGTTTGGATTGGTGAGGGGAAACAAATTCAGGTATCTGCAGGTGCGGGACTTCCTACGTAAACAGATGTCTACCTACCACTAAGGGGGATTCAGGACAGGGTAGTTTCCAGAGGGTGGGTAGGAGAAGGGAGCATCTTGGATATTTACAAGGAACTTATGGGGTCAGAGGAGACGCAGACCTAGGAGCTGAAGCGCAAGCAGGAGGAGGAGCTGGGAGAGATAGAGGATGGTCTATGGACGGACGCGTTGAGTAGAGTCAACGCGTCCGCAACATGTGCCAGGCTCAGCCTGATACAATTTAAGGTCGTTCACTGGGCTCACATGACAGTGGCCCGGATGAGCAGATTCTTTGGGGTGGAAGACAGGTGTGCAAAGTGTGCGGGAGGGCCAGCGAACCATGTCCACATGTTCTGGGCATGTCCAAAGCTTAGGGGATTTTGGCAGAGGTTTGCAGATGTCATGACCACGGTGTTAAAAACAAGGGTGGCACTGAATCCAGAGGTGGCGATTTTCGGGGTGTCGGAGGAGAAAGAGGCAGACATTCTGGCCTTTACTTCCCTGGTAGCCCGGAGACGGACACTATTAGCTTGGAGGGACTCAAAGCCCCCAAATCGGAGACCTGGCTATTGGACATGGCTAGCTTTCTCTGTTTGGAGAAAATCAAGTTCGCCTTGAGAGGGTCACTGTTAGGGGTTCACCCGGACGTGGCAACCGTTCGTCGACTTCTTCGCGGAAAATTAATCGTCAGCAGGAGGGGGTTAGTTTAGCTTCGAGTAGGGGGTTAATAAAGGTGGGACCTGTAAGGGAGGGAGACGGCTTTTGCACTATGTTTATAGTTTCATGTACATTTTGTTATAATACCAAAAAATACCTCAATAAAATGTTTATTAAAAAAAAATGCAAACAATTTGGGCAGCAAATGCTTCAACCATTCTGTAACTCCTAATTATCATAGAATCATAGAATTTACAGTGCAGGAAGCTGCCATTCGGCCCATCGAAAAGTGTTTTTTTTCTAATTAAGGGTAATTTAGCATGCTAATCCACCTATCCTACACATCTTTGTCGTGGAGGTGAGACCCATGCAGACATGGGGAGAACGTGCAAACTCCTCACAGACAGTGACCTGGGGTCGGGATCGAACCAGGGTCCTCGGCGCTGTTCGGCAGCAGTGCTAACCACTGCACTACGGTGCCGCCTTGCAACTCCTAATTGTACAGATGTTGAACAATTCAATAAGGCAGTTTGTTTGCAACTAGAAGTTACATCATAACCTTCGATGACTAAATGCACCACAGGAGTTACCTGATCTCTTAATACCATTACAATTAGAGATGGGTTGTTAAAATATCGACAAGGCTTTCAGTTACTAGCTCCGGAGGGAGGCGGTAAGGGAAATTGTTCAGGTGAGGGATAGGGCAGGGAAGTTGGTGGTGGCTCCGGATCTGATTAACAAGGTTTTTGAGGAATTTTATGAGAGGTTGTGCAGTTCAGAGCCGCCTGGGGGAGACCGTGAGATGCAGGAATTTCTAGATGGGTTGGAGTACCCGAGGTTAGGGGAGGGGGACAGGGCTACATTAGAAGGAGTGATAGTGGAGCAGGAGATAAAGGATGCGAATGGCAGGATGCTGTCGGGGAAGGTGGCAAGGCCGGATGGGTTTCCGGTGGAATATTATAAAAAATTCACGGATAAGCTGGCACCCCTGATGGTGGGGATATTTGAAGAGGCGATAGGGAAGGGGGTGTTGCCACAAACTTTGGGGCAGGCATCGATTTCCCTGTGCTAGAAAAAAATAAGGATCCAAAGGAGTGTGGGTCGTATCGGCCCATATCACTTCTGAATGTGGACGCAAAAGTATTGCCGATGGTACTGGCGGGTAGGCTGGAGGAGTGCCTCCCGAAGGTGATAGGTGAAGATCAGACAGGGTTCGTGAGAGGGAGGCAGCTCTTTTCGAACATTAGAAGGGTATTGAACGTCGTTATGGCACCGGCAGAGGGGAAGGAAACAGAGGTAGTTGTGGACGCTGAGAAGGACCGGGTAGAATGGGGGTACCTGATGGCAGTTCTGGAGCGGTTTGGGATTCGACCACGATTTGTGAACTGGGTAAAGCTACCATATAAAGAGCCGAGGGCGAGTGTCCGCACAAACAACATCAGCTCGAGATACTTTTCTCTCCACCGGGGGACTCAGCAGGAATGTCCAATGTCCCCCCTGCTGTTCGCACTTGCGATTGAGCCGTTGGCCATCGCATTAAGAAGTTTGGGGGTATAGAAAGGAATAGTGTGGGGGTGGGGGGGGATAGAGCACAGGGTGTCCTTAAATGCCAATGACTTGCTGTTATATGTGTCGGAACCGAGTGTGTCGATAGGGGGAATATTAGAGCTGCTTCGCATGTTTGGGTCTTTCTCGGGGTACAAACTAAATCTATACAAGAGTGAGTATTTTGTGGTGTCTCGGCCGGGGTTGGGGGCAGGGGGGGCTGCCATTCCGTAGGCCAGCGACTCACTTTAGGTACCTGGGGATGCAGTTTGCCCGGGAGTGTTGGGGGGGGGGCTCCGCAGGTACAACATTTCTAGTTTGGTGGGGAGAGTGAAAGCTGATCTGGCAAGGTGAGATGGTCTCCCTCGGTCATTGGCGGGGCGGGTACAGGCGGTTAAAATGAACGTGCTGCCACGATTTCTGCTCATTTTTCAATGCCTGCCGATTTTCCTGCCAAAGGCTTTTTTCAGAGAGATTGAGGGAATGATTACTTCGTTCATATGGGGAGGGAAGGTGGCCAGAGTTAGAAAGGTGCTGCTACAGAGGGGAAGGCAGGCAGTGGGTTTGGGTGTTCCAAACCTGATGTATTACTACTGGGCGGCGAATTTGGAGAAGGTGCAGAGCTGTCAGAGGGGTTGATTCACAGTGGGTCAGAATGGAGGAGAGTTTGTGCTGGGGGTCGGGAGTGAAAGCACGAGCAACAGCGCCGCTCCCGATAGCCCCGGGGAAATACTCGGAAATACTCAGGGAGTCCGGTAATAATAGCTTCATTGAAAATCTGGAGGCAGTTTCGCCAACATTTTGGGTTGGGTTTAGGGTCAAGGGAAATGCCGATTCGGGGGAACCACAGATTTGAGCCAGGGAGCTGGGATGGAAATTTTCAGAAATGAGAGAAGGGAATTAAGACACAAAAAGATTTGTTTCTCAGGGGTCGGTTTGCAGGATTGAAGGAGCTGGAAGCGAAGTATGGGCTGGAACAGGGGGAAGTGTTTAGATACATGCAGGTTCGAGATTTTGCCAGAAAGGAGATACAGAGCTTCCCGGTGGAGCCGGCCTCCACATTGCTGGAAGAGGTGCTGACGACAGGGGGACCTGGAGAAAGGGGCAGTGTCAGCGGTTTACGGAGCTATTTTGGAAGAGGAGAAGGCACCACTGGAAAGGATCAAAGCAAAGTGGGAGGAAGAGTTGGGAGAGGATATGGAGGAGGGGTTCTAGTGTGAGGTGTTCTGGAGAGTGAATGCCTCCACCTCGTGCGCGAGGTTGGGGCTGATAAAGCTGAAGGTGGTATACAGAGCTCACCTCACGAGGGCGAGGATGAGCCGATTCTTTGAAGGAGTAGATGTGTGTGAACGTTGCGGGGGGGGGGGGGGGGCGGGGGGCTAATCACATTCATATGTTTTGGTCCTGTCCAAAGCCAGAGGATTACTGGAAGGAGTTTTTCTAAATTTCTAAACTGGAACTGGGCCCCCGGGAGGCCATATTCGGGGTGTCGGACCAGCCGGGGTTGGAAACGGGTGCGGAGGCAGATGTTGTCGCCTTCGCCTCGTTGATCGCCCGAAGGCGGATCCTGATAGGTTGGAGAGCAACCTCTCCACCCTGTGCCCTGGTGTGGCGGGGGGGGGGGGGACCTGTTGGAATTCTTGACTCTTGAGAAGGTTAAGTTTGAACTGAGAGGAAGGATGGAGGGGTTCTACAATTCATGGGCATTATTCATTATGCATTTTCAAGAACTGGATAACGTTGAACATTAGTTGGGGCGCGTGGGTGGGAGGGTTGGGGGGGAGGGGGACTGTGTGAGTTAATGGCGGCTATGGGTGATGCCTAATTCCTTTTTGTCGTTTGTTTGTGTGAACATGCGGGCTAATGTTTGGGGTTTGATGGGAGGATGGGATCGTTGTTATTGATATGGGGATCGACATATTTGTTACTGATTATTGTTTATTGTTGGTGGATATAAATTTGGGAGAAAATGTGAAAAAGGAGAATAAAAATATATATTTTTAAAAAAGGCTTCCAGTTACTGATTGACGCATGATAACTGCACACATGTAAAGGTCAAAAATAGACACAATAGCACTGCTGAAAAATACTCTCAGCTGAATAGCCAGAAAACACTCCAGCATGAAGGGTGGCAATGGGCTACAACAGGAGGATTGCTAGAATCAGTGAAATTTTACCTCAAATAAACATTGCGTCCAGCAGGACAGATGGAGAAGTGGAAATGAAAAATAAATCTGAAAAAATGTATGAAGAGATTCATTTTACAAAATTATCTTTAGGATTTTCATCGTTCCCAAGTTTTACCTGATCAGTCAAGTCGCCATAGTCCCTGATTTCCCCTTTGGGGGGGGGGGGGGGGGGGAAAGAGAGCTGACTGGTGGCGATTTAACCTGAGGACCACCAAACCTCAGGCGAGGGGCACGGTTGAGAAGGCTGTGCCTTCATGAATAACCTCAGCGGGTACAGGAACTCAAAGCCACGCTGTTGACCTCGTTCTGCATCGCAAACCAGCTGTCCCGCCAACTAAGCTAAACCGGCCCCCATGAGCTGTACACAAACCAGGATAAGAACATGAGACCCAGGGCAACGAATAAAGGACTTTGGGAGTGACAGTGGAGAAGGGAGAACAACATAGAAATCAATTTCAAAAACTGAAAAGTATTTCCCTCCTTCTCGCAAACAGCATGAAGCTAGCAGGTATGGAGAGAGGGAGGGGGGCAGAGGGAGAGAACAGCGAGAGAGCGGGGCAGATTGAGGGGGAGAGTGTGGGGAGAGCGAGGGAGAAGAAAAAGAGTACGCTGTGAGTTATTCTGAGGTTTATTCATTGAAGTTGTGCACATCATAGCGTCCTGAGAATGTACAAGCACATCAACATAAAGTCACAGCAATCGTCAAAAATATAAAGGACAAGAGTGAAGCAAAGCAGATTTACAGCAGAGTTTTGCAGACATAACCTTTTCGAAGCGTTCTGGTGGGTGAGACATATCATTAGTCACTTGGAAAGGTGCCGATATTGTAACAGACTCCACAGCCTACAAATTGGCTACTCCAGTCACAAGTGGCAATAGTTGATCAAGACGCGACCGCCCTTTGGAAACCCAAAAAACACAATTTAACAAAAAGTACACAATTGCAGACTGTTACTCAACAGCTGTAAAAATTAAAAATAGCAACACGTGACAGTTTCAATAGCGGCGCCGGAACAGCGGAAGCAAAAGATTCATTCCTATTGCATCACCCTCTGCTGGTCAGGCAGAGGAAACGCAGCGAAATCAGACCAATCTCGCCTCCTTGTATAAATAGTCTGTAATAGCAGTTGATGCACCAGCATCTGTCCAGTGCATTCTTCAGCTCTTTGTTTTGTGATTTGCATAGTTAGGAAATCCAAATTGCGAGATCATAATGTTGGAATATTTCAGAGGCATGCCGCCATAGATGGCAGCCAGCTGATTCAGACACCAAGATCTTTGAAGCAAGTGCTCTGCCCGGTGCCACATCCCATTGAAGCCACTGTTGGAATCTTTTTCCAGATTCCTCATATCCACCGGCTTCACAAACACTCCCGACGGCTTCCCGGTATACTTTGCAACTATAAAATTCATGGCAATGTCGTCACAGTTCTGGGTCTTGTCTATTAGGCTGTGTACAGCTGGGAGTTGGACTTTAAACTTCTCGAGGTAACTGGCATGGAAAAATGCAGCTCCGATTAGCACCATGGAGTAATGATCACCACTTCCACCCAGTGCGTTTTGAAGTTCAAAACTGCCATAGCTGTAAATTCCCGAGGAAGTTGTGACATGCTTCCGTGGGACAAAGCCGACTATTTGATCTGGAAATTGCTGAAATACAAAACAGAGTGAGGAAAATCTTCCCTGTATCAGTTTTAACTTTATTCCATACTGTTTAAGACAACGTTTTCCAATACCACATTTGTTATTTATCCATTTAATATATCTTGATGAGGTTTGCTCTTAATTACCATCTTCCTAAATTCTACAGCTCGACATACAGCTGGAATCTGGAAGGGCAGCACGGTAGCCTTGTGGATAGCACAATTGCTTCACAGCTCCAGGGTCCCAGGTTCGATTCCGGCTTGGGTCACTGTCTGTGCGGAGTCTGCACATCCTCCCCGTGTGTGCGTGGGTTTCCTCCGGGTGCTCCGGTTTCCTCCCACAGTCCAAAGATGTGCAGGTTAGGTGGATTGGCCATGATAAATCGCCCTTAGTGTCCAAAATTGCCCTTAATGTTGGGTGGGGTTATGGGAATGGGGTGGCAGTGTTGACCTTGGGTAGGTGCTCAATCTAAGAGCCGGTGCAGGCTCGATGGGCCGAATGGCCTCCTTCTGCACTGTAAATTCTATGATAATCTATGATACAGCAATCACTCTCTTTACAGCAGAAATCAGTTCTGTTGCTTTTCTTTGGATGGACACAACAGTCGCTGGACTGACTTACATTATTTAGAGTATTCGAGTCAGATTCAAATCTCTCCATGGCCTCACCCCTTCCTATCCCTTTTGAACTCCTCCAGTCCTATAATCCTCTTGAGATTCTAGCAATTTTCCAATTCTGGCCTCTTGAGCATCCCAAATTGCTTCACTATTGCCATGTCTTCCAACATCAGGGCCAAAATTCTGAATTTTCCTCTCTAAACACCTTGCAACCCCCTCCTCCTTTCTTCAAGTTTTTGTTTGATAACACTCCGGTGAAGTGTCTTGGGGGGTGTTTTGCTACATAAAAGTGCCACATAAATGCAAGTTGCTGTTATAAATTTACCAGAGGACATGGCAGATTTCCAGGTTCAATTCCTAATCTGTGCTTGAGCTAATCTTTGTCAGAGTACACAAGTTAGGGTTTGAAGAGAATAAAAATGACAGACTTTGTGCTCTTGATTGCTATCAAGTATGTCCTGCTCAAATGTGCACTTGTGCGAAAATCAGACAGGGACAAGATAGAGTTCAGCTTGCTCTTTTTAAATATTTTATTCAAATAAGGATATAAATAACAACATACAAACAATCAATCAATAACAAAATGAACAAATTACAATTCTCCCCATTTTGAGATTTTTTTCCTCCTATTTCCATTAAACCTTGCCCTTTTTCTCTCTTCTTCCCCCCCCATCCCATCTCCCCGACCCCCCTTCCTTTCCCTGCTGGCAAACAGATCTGTAAATAAAGACAGGAACAATTTCCACCTCATCCAGAATTCCCCATCTGAGCCACAAAGGGCAAGCTTAATTTTCTCAAGATTAAGGAATTCCCCCAACCATGTCGATATTTTTGGTGGATCTTTTGACTTCCATTCCAATAAAATGTGTCTCCGGGCAATCAATGTGGCAAAGGCCACCACATCGGCTCCTTTCCCTTATATTAGTCTTGGTATTTCTGAACTCCAAAAATTGCCTAAAGAGATACTGGTAATACTTCCACCTCCACAGTTTTTGATATTGTTTGAAATACCGAGATCCAAAATCCATTAATTGTGGACATGACCAGAACATGCGGACATGGTTAGCTGTTCCTCCTTTACACCTCTCACATTTATCTTCTAGCTCTGTGAGGAATCTACTCATTCTTTCCTGTGTCAGATGGGCCTTATGTACGATCTTGAATTGTTTTAAACTCATTCTAGCACATGAAGATGTAGTATTGACCCTGTGCATAATTTCACTCCATATTCCCCACTCCAATTCCATATCCAACTCTTCCTCCTACTTTTGTTTTATTTCTTCAATCAGTTTTTTCTTTGTGTCCATCAGCTATCTATAAATGTTAGTAATTTTCCCATCTCCGAAATCATCTGGCAAGAGCAATTTATCAAGGAGGTTGTTGTCTTGTAGTCGAGGGAAAGAGGACAACTCCTTTTCCCCAAATTGAAGATATTTAACCTTCTCCTCCCTCTGCATTTTGTGTTTCTCCCTCAATTCTTGAAAGTTCGCAAAACTACCTTACACAATGTTTGCTCCACCTGTACCAATTCCGCTTCTTCCTCTTTCCAACATTGTCAAATCTTCTCTATATTAGCTGCCCAATATTAATACAAAAGATTGGGCATTGCCAACCCTCCCACCTGCAAATTCCTTTGTAAAAATACCTGTTGAATCGATGGAATTTTATTAGCCAATATAAAATCCAAAATTATTATATCCATTTTATAGAAAAATACCATGGGTAGAAATATCAAAAGAGATTGGAGCACAAATTAAAATTTTGGTAGGATGTCCATTTTGATTATTTGTACCCGCCCAGCTAATGAAAGTGGACGGGTATTCCACATTTTAAAATATTCTTTTATCCCCGTCACCACGCCTGTCAGATTCAATTTATACATTGTGGCCCAGTCACGATTCACCTGAATATCTATGTACCTGATTTTATTTTTGGTTAGTTTGAATGGAAGGATACTTGAATCTGTTTCCCTCCCCAGGGTATTTATTGGAAATGTCATTTTTTGTTCTATTCAATTTGTAGCCTGAGAAGGTTCCAAACATTTCCAATATATTTATAATCTTACCCATACATCTCAATGGGATAAATATATACAATAAAGTGTTCGCATATGGTGAAACTCTATGTTCTCTAACAATACCTGTCCATTCCCGAGAAGCTTGGACAGAAATACCTAGAGGTTCTATTGCGAATGTGAACAGAAGTGGGGATAATGGACAGCCCTTCGTCATGTCCCTAAATAGTTGGAAATACCCCGAGCCAACCAAATTAGTCTTAACACTAGCTGTGGTGCCGTTAACAACAATCTAACCCATGAGATGAATGTTGGCCCAAATCCAAACTTACCCAAAACCTCCAGCAAATAACTCCACTCAAACCTTTCAAAAGCTTTCACTGCATCCATCACCACTACAACCTCCAGCATCCTATCCTGAGGCAATATCATAACATTTAACAGGCGTGTGATTTTATTAAACATCTGCCTCCCTTTCACAAAACCTACTTGATCTTCCACCATCACGTCTGGAACACACCCCTCGAGCCGTAGTGCTAAATCCTCAGCCAAAACTTTTACATCTGAATTCAATAAGGCGATGGGTCTGTATGAACCACTGGGTCTCTTTCTTTCTTGGGGATTAATGAAATAGATGCCTGAGTAAGCGCAGTCGGCAATTCACCCCGTGCCAAAGAATCAGAAAACATCTTTAAGAAATGTGGGGCCAATATGGTTGCAAACTGTTTAAAAAAATCAATCGGGATTCTCTGGACCCGGCCCCTTCCCTGACTGCATTGCGCCAATTTCATCCATCACTTCCTGTAATTTCAGCAGAGCATTCATTCATTCCCTACCGTTTCTCTTCTTCAACCTTTGGGAAAACCAATTCCTCGAAAAACTTCTTATTTCATCCCCCCCCAGGTTCAGACTTGTATAATCTCTTATAACATAAATGAAATACTTTATTAATAGTCCCTGGTGTTGGTACCAGTTCTCTTCCTTCTTTCCTCACTTGTATTATCTCCTCATGGCAGTTGTCGCACTTAGTGTGTTAGCAGGTGGCTCGCTTTTTCCTCATACTCATATAAAACACCCTTTGCTCCACCAAGCTGATTCACCACCTTCCTTATTGTTACCAAACTGAATGCCCCTTGTAGTTTTAATTTCTGCCACGAGTTCCCTGTGTCAATCAATCGTTCTCTCTCTGATCTTTCCATATCATCCCTATGTATTTTAAATGCAATCATTTCCAATTGTACCAGGGCGGCACGGTGGCGTTTGGACATGGACTGCTTCAGTATCCAAAGATTCATGAATGGTGAACATTCCCACTTCTGAACTTTAAGATGGATGGAAAGTCATTGATGAAACAGCTGCAGATGGTTAGGCCTAGAACACTACTGAGGGACTCCCGCTGTGATGTCCTGGGACTGAGATGAGCTGCCTCCCACAACTACAATCATCTTCCTTTGTGCGAGGTATGAATCCACCAGTGGAGATATTCCAGGATTCCCATTAATGGTAATTTTGCCAGGGTTCCTTAATGCCACTCAGTCAAATGCCTTGATGTCATGGGCAGTCACCCCACCTCACCTCGAGTTCAGCTCTTTTGTCCATGTCTGGACCAAGGCTGTAAAGAGGTCAGGAGCCGAGTGGTCATGAACCCAAATTAAATGACAATGAGCAGGTTAGGTTACTGCTGTGTAAATGCCACTTGATAGCACTGTTGGAAACAACTTCCATCACTTTGCTGATGATTGAGGACAGACTAATGGGCAATACCTGGACAGTATTTCATATTGTCAGGAGATGACAGCGTTGTGGTTGTATTGGAACAGCTTAGCTAGTGGCTGGCTAACTCTGGAGCACAAATCGTCAGTCCTCATGCCGGGATGTTGTCAAGGCCCACAGACTTTGTAGTATCCAGTACCTTCAGCTGTTCCTTGAAATCACGTGGAGTAATTGAATTGGCGGAAAATTGACACCTGACAGGTTAGGGATTTCAGGAGGTTTTAAAAAAAATTTAGAGTACCCAATCATTTTTTCCCCAACTAAGGGGCAATTTAGCATGGCCAATCCACCTAACCTGCACATATTTGGGTTGTGGGGGTGAAACCCACGCAGACACTGGGAGAATGTGCAAACTCCACACAGATAGTGACCCAGGGTCCTCAGCGCTGTAAGCAGCAGTACGAACCACTGTGCCACCGTATCGCCTGGGATTTCAGGAAGTTGTTGAAATGTACCATCCACTTGGCACTTCTGACTGAACATGTTTGCAAATGCTTCGGCCTTGTCTTTTGCATTGATCTGCTTGGCTCAATTATTTAGGATGGGAATATTTGTGGGGCCTCCTCCTCTAGTAACTTGTTTAGTTGTCCACCATCATTTACGACTGGATGTGATAGGATTCAGAGCTCAGATCTGTTTGTGGATTGTGAGATCGTTTAACTATCTATTGCATGCTGCGTCCATCATTTTGCATGCATGTCGTCATGTATTGTAGCTTCACCAGGTTGACACCTCATTTTAGGCATGCCGGGTGCTGCTCCTGGCATGCCCCTTGCACTCCTCATTGAGCCCAGGATAATCCCTTAGCTTACTGGTAATAATAGTGAGGAACATGATGGAAAATCAAAGGTTTAGTGAGAGGGAAGAACTGAGGGAGATCAACATTAGCAGAGAAATGGTGATGGGAAAATTGATGGGATTGAAGGCAGATAAATCCACAGGGCCTGAGAATCTGCATCCCTAAGTGCTTAAGTAGGTGGCTCTGGAAATAGTGGATGCATTGGTGGTCATCTTCCGGGATTCTAGAGACTATGGAACTGTCCCTGCAGTTTGGAGGGTGGCTCCCATCACTCCAATATTCAAAAAGGGAGGTAGAGAGAAAGCAGGGAAGTATCGACCAATAAGCCTAACATCGGTCGTGGGGAAAATTATTGAATCATTATCAAGGACTTTATAGCAGAACATTTAGAAAGCAATGGCAGGATCAGTCAGACTCAGCATGGATTTATGAAGGGAAAATCATGCTCAACAAATCTGTTGGAATTCTTTGAAGATGTAACTAGTGCAGTTGACAAGGGGGAGCCAGTCGATGTGGTATGTTTGGACTTTCAGAATGCTTTTGACAAAGTCCCGCATAAGAGATTATTGTGCAAAATTTAAGCGCATGGGATTGGGGGAAATGTCTTGAGGCGGACAGAAAACTGGTTAGCAGAGAGGCAACAAAGAGTAGGAATTAATGGGTCCTTTTCAATTGGCAGCAGTAACTAGTGGGGTACCACAGGGATCGATGCTGGAACCCTAGCTATTCACAATATATATTAATGATTTGGATGAGGGAACAAATTTAACATCTCAAAGTTTGCATATGATACCAAGTTGAGTTGGAGGGTGAACTGTGACGAAAATGCAGGGATCCTACAGCATGATCTGGACAAGTTGGGCGAGTGGACAAATCAATGGCAGATGCAGTATAATTTAGATAAGTGTGAGGTTATTTACTTCAGAAGCAAAAACAGGAAGGCAGATTACTACCTGAATGGTTGTAAATTGGGAGAGGGGAATGTGCAGCGAGACCTGGGTGTCCTTGTGCACCATTCGTTGAAGGTAAGCATGCAGGTGCAGCAGGCGGTAAAGAAGGCTAATGGTATGTTGGCCTTCATTGCGAGAGGTTTTGAGTATAGAAGCAGGGATGTGTTGCTGCAATTATACAGGGCCTTGGTGAAGCCACACCTGGAGTATTGTGTGCAGTTTTGGTCTCCTCCTTGGAGGAAGGATGTTCTTGCTCTCGAGGGAGTGCAGCGAGTGCAACTGATTCCAGGGATGGCGGGACTGTCATACGAGGAGATACTGACTAGGTTGGGATTGTTCTCGCTGGAGTTCAGAAGAATGAGGGGGGATCTCAGAGACATATAAAATTCTAACAGGGCTCGACAGGGTAGATGCAGGGAAGATCTTACCAATGATGGGTGGGTCCAGAACCAGGGGTCACAGCCTGAGGATTCTGGATAAACCATTTTGGACAGAGATAAGGAGACATTTCTTCACACAAAGAGTGGTGAGCCTGTGGAATTCATTGCCACAGGAAGTAGTTGATGCTAAAACTTTGAATATATTCAAGAGGAGGCTGGATATAGCACTTGGGGAGAATGGGATCAAAGGCTATGGGGAGAAAGCAGGATTAGGCTATTGAGTTGGATGATCAGCCATGATCGTGATGAATGGCGGAGCAGGCTCGTAGGGCCAAAAGGCCTCCTCCTATCTTCTAGATAACTATGTATTTGGCAGCTCCCGCTCAAGGTGGATTTTTTTGGAACTCTCCCCATTTGTAGGGTGGAAGTTTTGATGGAAAAAGGTGTAGGAGTGCTAGGAGAAAGTGAGACTCCACTGGTGTGGCTGGTGGATGGAGCTGGGAGCTGAACCTTTGTGCGCCACAGGTCAAGATGGCAGAGAGTAAAGGACCTGTCCCACCCGCCGCAGCTGGTGGACTTCTTAAATGAGAAGTCCAACCAGCAGAGAAGGGAAGCCCAAGAGGACCTAGCCTGGGTGGTAGAGCCACTTAAAGCCGGGACTGACCGTGTGGAGCAGAGGCTGGAAGTCCATGGGCCAGGCAATCCAGAAAGGGGAGACGGTGGGGGAGCACGAAGAGCAGCTGGCCTCATTGGTGGCCGAGATGGTAGTGATGAGGGAGCCCCAAAAGCAGCTGAAGGAGAAGGTGGAGCATCTGGAGAACTACTCCAGAAGACAAAACATGCGGATCGTGGGGATGCCCGAACGCATTTAAGGATTGGGTGCTGGCACATATGTGGCCAAGCTGGAAAAGTTGATGTAGGAGGGCGCCTTTAACCTAGCGCACAGGGCGCTGATGAGGAGGCCACAGGCGGACGAACCGCCGAGGGTGATGGTGGTGCGGTTGCAGTTTCCTGGACAAAGAGAAGGTTCTGCAATGGGCGAGGCAGACAAGGAGGTGTGCCTAGGAAGGGAACGAGCTGCGGGTGGGCGCAGAACTGGCGAAGAGGAAGGCCGAGTTCAACCGGGTCAAAGCTGCCTCTTCAAGAAGGGGGTGAAGTTTATGGTGCTGTACCCTGCCTGCCTCTTGGTGACTTTCCAGAATCGGGAACATTATTTTGGTATACCAGAGAAGGCAACGGAATTTTTGAGGGACAATGGATTGGCAGGAGGACATTGCACATTTGAGGAGGTGGTTTCTTTTGATGGTTGCTGGAGAGCTATTCCTTTGAAATGATTTGTTGGGGGTTGGTGGCGGGGTGCTTGGGGAGCATCAAGGGTGAGTGCACCTTTTTTCTGTTTCTTTGTTTCGTGAGGGAGTGCGAACGGGAGGGGTGGGGGGGAATCAGCGGGGGTAGGGGGCTTGGAAGCCTTTGTAAAGCAAAATGGGAAAGATGTAATTTGAAACATGAAGGTCTGATAAAACCGAAGGAATATGAGAAAAGTAAGCAAAAATCCCACAAAGGGTTAACAGCATTCAGAAATTAGGGTTTGAAATGCAGACAGCCTTATCACACGGGCGTTAAGAGAACAGCTCTAAAACACCTTATGCTGTAATTTGATACCTTTCTTTCTAGTTAGAGAAATTCCAACAAATATAGTTACATAAAGGGAATAGTATTCCACCCTTTTATAGAAGTTAATTAGTTTAGCAAACAATTGATTAGAATTGCCAGAATCTTAAGTGAATTGCGTGAAATAATGTGCATTTGTGAATTATAGAAACTTCATGTCATCAGTTAAAAGTGGAAGTCTGGAGATTGCGGTTGAGTCTACTAAGGCATAAATGAACACCAAGCAGGAATCAGTTTAAACATGACGAGAACCGGATGTATCACTCCTCGAAGATTTGACAAGCATCAGAGCATTTTTTACCAATGCTTATCATTGAAACATCCTCTTGTTAAGACATGATGGAAACTAGATGAATACAATGGACAAACAAAATTACATAAATGAGAAGATATTACTTGAAGTTAACGTCATGTAACCAGCATGGCTGTTAGAAGGGTAATAAATATCCTGAATCGCTAGCAGCCAAACACTTCCAGCTCTCAGAGCTGCTATGGTAGATGGGAAGGACTGAATGCAGGAGCCAAACAGGTGATCAAAGTTATTGAGAACACCCACAGATAAGAAGAGAGATTATCAAGGGGGCCACGAAGGTCCAAACAACCGGAACGGAAATTCCTGAAGCAAGATTTTTTGTTTTACTTGTTGTAAAGACAGTGATGTTATATTCTGAAGTAAAATAAAGTTAAAAACTCACTTTAACCTGAAATAGTGGTGATTACAAAATATAGAAAAGTCTACTGTGCTATTACCTCAGAAAGGCTGGACTCAGGATCGAAGCTACTGAGTGGTGAGTAGATAAAATCTTCTTTATATAGGTTATACTGTGAATAACTTGAAATATCAGTTTGACCTGAATAGCACCTACTTAAGTCTGCATTAAGGAGTCAGGGAGTGAAAATCCTTGTACACCATTTAGGAAATCTTTTAAAATTAAAAAAAAAAATTAAAACATTGAGTACCCAATTAATTTTTTCCAATTAAGGGGCAATTTAGCGTGGCCAATCCACCTACCCTGCACATCTTTGGGTTGTGGGGGCGAAACCCATGCAAACACGGGGAGAATGTGCAAACTCCACACGGACAGTGACCCAGAGCCAGGATCGAACCTGGGACCTCGGCGCCGTGAGACAACAGGGCTAAACCACTGTGCCACCGTGCTACCCTTAGAAAATCCTTTTGACCCTTTTTGGTTGAGGGGAAGATTTCTAATAAAAGTGGTGATTTAAATTCACCTTGGGCAGGGGTTGCCAGGCTCGCTGGGCGGGCTAGTTAATGCGAGCACAGTGGGGGGCAGTCAGGTGGTTTGTGCAAGAGAAGGGAATGGAGTTGTTGTTTTGCTTGGGGGAGGGGGGGGGGGGGTGCAAAGGGTGTGGTTGTTGTGGAGCAGCGGAAAAGGGAGTGATGACGGTGGACATCCGAGGGTGGGGCTGGAGGGTCGCGTGACATGGGCCGGGGGAGCTGGCCCAAAAAGGATATGGTTGATTGGCAGGGGAGGGTGGCGGGGAGCTCCCCAACCAGTCTGGTCACGTGTAACGTGAGGGAGCTGAATGGGCCGGTCAAACGGTCATGTGTGTTCGTGCACCCGAGGAGTCTGAAGGTGGATGTGGCTTTTTTTACAAGATGTGCATGTAAAGATAGGGGATCAGACAAGGCTGAGGAAGGGTAGGACAGGTGTTTCATTCGTGACTGGACATAAAGACGAAAGGGGTGCGGTGTTGGAAAGTAAGCGGGTGGCGTTCGAGGTGGGGAACATTGTGGCGCGTTAGGGGGTGGGGAAGAGGTTTGTGATGGTGAGTGGGAAGCTGGAGGGGATGCCAGTGGTTTTGGTGAATGTTTATTCCCCAAACTGGGTCAATGTGGAGTTTATAAGATGGGTGCTGGGGAAGATCCCAGACCTGGACTCACACCGGTTGATCACGGGGGTCGGGGGATTTTAACACGGCCATCGAGCCAAGTTTGGACCGGTCGAGCCCAAGATCAGGGAAGGTATTGGTGATGGTGAAGGAGCTGAAGGGGTTCATGGAACGAATGACAGGGTAGACCCGTGGAGGTTTGGGAGGCCGAGGGCAAAGAAGTTTCCGTACTTCTTTCACGTGCACCGGGTGTACTCCCGGATGGACTATTTTGTGCTCGACAAGGCGTTGCTGGCGGGGGTGGTCGACTCGGGAGTATTCGGCAATTGTGGTTTCAGACAATTCACTGCACTGGGTGGATTTGCGAGTGCACTGAGGGGGCCAGTGCACGTAGTGGAGGCTGGATGTGGGGTTGTTGCCGAATGAGATGGTCAGCGATAGGGTGAAAGCTGCCATCCGGAGGTATGGGAACTCAATATTATGGGGAGGTTATGGCTGCCACACTGTAGGAGGCAGGGTTGTTGAAGGAGAGGCAAAGGCTCCAGATGGAGTTTGGGCTGGTGTCTATGGGGATGGTGGTAGGGCAGTTGTGGAGGGCCAGGGTGACAATGTACGAGTACGGGGAGAAGGCAAGCAGGACGCTGATTCACGAACCTAAGAAGCAGGAGCCGGCGAGGGAGATTGGAAGAGTGAAGGATGGGACGGGAAGGGTGGTACTGGACCTGGTGGGGGTGAATGGGGTGTTCGAGGAGTTTTATAGGAAACTATACGAGTCGGAGGCCCCGGTTGGGGCAGGGTGGGAATGCGGGCGGTTCCTAGATGGATTGGAGTTTCTCAAGGTGGCCGAGGACCTGGTGGAGGGACTGGGGGTCCCCATTGGGTCGAGGGAGGTGATGGAGTGTATGGGAGCGATGCCGGCAGGGAAAGCCCTGGTCCCGGACGGATTCCCGGTGGAGTTTAATAAATTTTTTGGGGGGGGGGGGGGGGGAGATCTGGGGCCACTGCTGGTGAGGATATATAACAAGGCTAGGAAGAAGGAGGAGCTCCCCCTAAACTTTCGCAGGCGTCCATCTCCCTGACATTGAAGAAAGACAAGGATCCGGAGCAGTGCGGATCCTAGCGTCCGATATCGTTGTTAAATGTGGATGCGAAGCTGCTGCTGAAGGTGTTGGCTTCGCAAATCGAGGACTGTGTCCCGGGGGTGATAGGTGAGGATTAAAGTGAAGGGGAAGCAGTTGTTAACAAATGTAAGGAGGTTACTTAACTTGACTATGATGCCCCAGAGGGACAGGAAGTGGAGGTGGTGATGGATGCAGAGAAGGCCTTTGACCGGGTGGAGTGGGAATATCTGTGAGTGGTGTTGGGACAGTTTGGGTTCGGGCAGAGGTTTGTGGATTGGGTCTGGCTGCTGTATAAGGCGCCGGTAGCAAGTGTGCGAATGAACCGGGTGAGCTTGGGGTATTTCAGGTTGCACCATGAGACAAGGCAGGGGTGCCCGCTCTCCCTGTTGCTTTGTGTCCTGGCAATAGAGCAATTGGAAATGGTGCTCAGAGCGTCGAAGGGTTGGAAAGGGATCGTGTGGCTGGGGGAGGGGGTTGTCAAGCAGTGTTTCACTGTATGCGGACGACCTGTTGCTATGTATTTTGGACCCATTGGGGGGCATTGGAAAAATTGCATTTGGGAGAACTTTAGCTGGTTTTCCAGATACAAGCTGAACATGGAAAGAGCGAGGTGTTCCCGATTGAGACCAGGAGAGGAGGTTGGGGGAGCTGCTGTTCAATGTGGTGGGGGCAAGTATCAGGTATTTGGGAATTGAGGTGGTGCGGGGCTGGGCGCAGCTGCATAAGTTGAATTTGGCTTGGTTGGTGGAGCAGATGAAGGGGGATTTTAAAAGGTGGGATGTGCTGCCAATGACGTTGGCAGAAGATTCTTGTTTGTATTTCAGAACCTCCCGATCGTCATTTTTTAAAAAACGTCAATGTGTTTGTGTCAGGGCTTGTGTGGGCGGGGAAGATCCCGCGGGTCAAGAGGACGTTTTTGGAATGGGGGCAAGAAGGGGAGTGTTGGCATTACGGTTAGGTCTTGAGAGGTCGGTTGAGGGGTTCGGCCAAAGGTGGAAGCTGTTCATTGACTTCTTTAAGGAGGATTGAAGAGGGGAAAGGGACTGGGGGAATAAGGGGGTTAAAATGGAGAGGGCAGGATGGGAGGAGAGGAAGGGCAAGGGGTGTGTGGGTGCTGGTTATATATTCTGTAGCACAATTTTGCTTCTGCTCTTTCTTGTGTTTGTTTGTTTTTTTAAAGTATTTTTTATTCTCCTTTTTCACATTTTCTCCCAAATTTACACCCAACAATAAACAATAATCAGTAACGAATGTAATGTCAATCCCCATAACAACAACGATCCCATCCTCCCACCAAACCCCAGACATTAGCCCGCATGTTAACATAAACAAATGACAAAAAGGAATCAGGAATCACCCATAGTCACCATTAAAACACAGTCCCCCTCCCCCCAACCCTCCCAGCCCCCAATCCTCCTAATGTACGATGTGATCTAATTCTCGAACATGCATAATGAATAATGCCCATGAATTGTAGAACCCCTCCATCCTGACCCTCAGTTCAAACTTAACCTTCTCAAGAGTCAAGAATTCCAGCAGGTCCCCCGCCACGCCAGGGCAGAGGGTGGAGAGGGTGCTCTCCAACCTATCAGGAACCGCCTTTGGGCGATCAACGAGGCGAAGGCTACAACATTTGCCTCTGCATCCATTTCCAACTCTGGCTGGTCCGACACCCCGAATATGGCCATGTATCATGGAGTTCAACCAATCTCTCCCTTTAATGGATTTGTTGCTTTTCCGAGCACACGGCTTTTTTCCTCGGTGTGGGATTACAATTATGGACACGTGGGTTTTTAAACAAAAACACTGTTCATTCCATTAACTCAACTTAACATCTTAAATAAACATTGGATCTCTTAACACCCCTTACTTCAAAGATAACTCAGAAAATATTGCAACAGTAATAACTTCCTTAAAATGTTCCTTCAAACTTCCAAGAGACTTAACGCCTTTAAACAGTATCACATCAAGTTAAAGGATATATATATTTTCTGTAGAATAGCAGAGATATATTAGCTTGGGTGATTTCAGCTCCAGCACCTTGGTTTCTTCATGCAGCTCTCTGGAAACCCACAGACAAACCCACGCTGCTTTCTCAAACCTGTCTTTCTCCCTTCAAGCAAATCACAGCAAACCAGAACTTCTCAAGCTGCTGTCTCAAACTGGCTTTCTTCGTTTAAACTGCTCTCAGCAAAACCAGCCAGGCACTTTTTAGCTGTTCTCAGCAAAACCAGCCAAGCACTTTTTAAACAAACTAAAAACCTGCAAAATTAAACTGCAAAATGGCTGACCTGACCTCAGCCTCACCCACTCTCTGACATCACTGTTTTCTTCAAGGTACATTGCTTAAACATCCATGTCTTAAAAGTACTCTCACATGACACCTCTCCCCAAGAAAAAAAACCCCCATCAACTTCAAGATGGTTTCATTTTTCACTATTGCACCATCCACTAAGAAATGTACACAGTAAATATACATTTTCATTTAAAGAAAACACACTCAAACAGGTATAATAATATAGTCCATTTTTCTTTGTTCTTCTTCCTCCAACCGAAATCCTTCTCGATTGACAGTCTCTTTGAACAAAGTCTCTGAACGATCCATCCATTCCTCTACTCCTCGGCATTTCTCTTTAGAATCAGATACTTTAGTTCAATCTGACCACAGAGCCCCTTGCAATTCTCCAATACAGGAACATTGGTTACCACAGCTTTCAGGCAGTCAAATGCCTGTTGAAAGTCCGCTGTCCATTGAACTTTTTTACGTTTCTTCAGCAATTCCATCAGTGGAGTAATCACCCCACAAAATCTTTGCACAACTGTTTGATCAAATTCATTCATGCTAAGAAATCGTATAATGTCCCTTCGTCTTGAGGATAACGGAAACTCCGCAAGGAAAGTGATTCGGGCTTCTCCAAATTTACTTTCGGCTAGGTTCATCACCAAACCCGCCTCCTGAAGTCGATCGAAGAACTCCATACGATGTTTTAAATGTTCTTTCCATGTCTGGAAGTTGGAAATAAAAGCAGATTGTCCCACTTTCTCCATGCAATCCTTCAATGGTGGGACAGGATAAGAGTCCGTTCTTGTAACTGCATTCACCTTTCTATAGTCCACACACAACCATTGGGTACCATCTGGTCTAGGTACCATCACTATGGGTGAGCTCCATTGGCTGCAACCCACTTCAATTATGCCACTTTTAAGCATACTCTCAATCTCTTTGTTAACCTGTGCCAATTTTAATGGATTAAGTCTATATGGATGTTGTTTGATAGGAACAGCATTTCCCACATCGACATCATGTATAGCCATTTTAGTACTTCCCAATTTATCTCTACAAACTTGCCCATGTGATATCAATAACTCTTTCAGGTCAGTTTGTTTTTCCTCTGGAAGGTAACTTAACAACTCATCCCAATTTTTAAGAACATCCTCATTTTCCAATTTAATTTGAGGTATGTCAAATTCACAGTCATCTGGATTTGGTTTGTCACTTTGAGTTAGATTCATTAAAACCTCCTTTTCCTCTCCTTCCCTTTCAAAGTACCTTTTAAGCATATTCACATGACACACTCGGTGAGTCTTCCTTCTATCTGGTGTTTTTACCACATAATTCACGTCACTTAATTTCCTTTCAATCTGATACGGTCCACAAAACCTAGCTTTTAAAGGCTCACCTACCATTGGTAACAACACTAAAACTTTATCCCCACTGGCAAAACTACGAACTTTGGATTTCTTCTCCGCTACCCGTTTCATCACATTTTGTGCAACTTTCAAATGTTGTCTAGCCAATTCACCTGCTCTATTTAATCGTTCCCTAAGATTTGACACGTAATCCAATAGCGTAATTTCCGATTTCTCTCCCACCAATTTTTCCTTAATCAATTTAAGTGGTCCTCTTACCTCATGACCAAAAATTAGTTCAAAAGGACTACATTTGGTAGACACATTAGGTGCATTCCTAATTGCAAACAGTACAAATGTGATTCCTTTATCCCAATCCTCTGGATAATCTTGACAATACGCCCTCAACATAGTCTTTAATGTCTGCTGACACCTTTCTAACGCTCCCTGCGATTCTGGATGGTACGCAGTTGATTTAAATTGTTTTATTCCTAAGCTATCCATAACTTCTTTGAATAACGTTGAAGTAAAATTTGATCCTTGATCCGATTGAATTTCTGTGGGTCGTCCATATCTAGTAAAGAATTTAAGTAACTCCTCCACAATCCTTTTAGCTGTAATATTACGTACTGGAATGGCCTCTGGAAACCTAGTAGACACATCCATTATAGTCAAAAGATATTGATTCCCACTTTTTGGTTTAGGAAGCGGTCCTACACATTCTATTAGGACCCTTGTAAAAGGTCCCTCAAATGCTGGAATGGGTATTAAGGGCGCTGGTTTTATCACTGCTTGAGGTTTCCCTATCACTTGACATGTGTGACATGATTGACAAAATCTAACTACATCTTTATTTATTTTTAAAAAATATATATTTTATTAAAGTTTTTCGATCAAACAAAGATTTCCCATTTTACAACTTTATAATAATATATACATTGATCGTTTTTTAAATAAATAATATGCTGGCTATTGGCAACTGCCAATAACAAAATAAGAAACAACAGAAATAATAACTAAGATAGTAACTTTGTGAAATCAAATATAAATAACTAATATATAAACACACACATAAAACCCCTGAAGACCCAAGTGAGCCCTCCCCCCACCCCCCCTCCCTCCCCCTGGGCTGCTGCTGCTGCCTTTCCTATTTTCCCTTATCACTCTGTGAGATAGTCAAGGAATGGTTGCCACCGCCCGGTGAACCCCTGAGCCGAACCTCTTAGTGCATATTTTATCCGCTCCAGTTTTATAAACCCTGCCATGTCGTTGATCCAGCCCTCCACACCCAGGGGCCTAGCTTCTTTCCACATAAGTAGAATCCTTCGCAGGGCTACTGGGAAGCAAAGGCCAACAACGTCGGCCTCTCTCGCCTCCTGCACTCCCGGCTCATCTGCAACCCCAAATATAGCCAACCCCCAGCTTGGTTTGACCCGGACTCCCACCACCTTCGAGATCACTTTTGCCACACCCACCCAGAACCCATGCAATGCCGGACATGGCCAAAACATGTGGGTGTGGTTCGCCGGGCTTCCCGCGCATCTCCCGCACCTATCTTCCACTCCAAAAAACCTACTCAGCCTAGCTCCTGTCATATGCGCCCTGTGTAGAACCTTGAATTGTATCAGGCTGAGCCTGGCACACGAGGACGAAGCGTTTACCCTACTTAGGGCATCTGCCCACAGCCCCTCCTCAATCTCTTCCCCCAGCTCCTCCTCCCATTTTCCCTTCAGCTCCTCTACCATCGTCTCCCCCTCGTCTCTCATTTCCCTATATATATCTGACACCCTACCATCACCCACCCATGCCCCCGATATCACTCTGTCCTGGATCTCTTGCGCCGGGAGCTGAAGAAATTCCCTCACCTGTTGCCTCACAAATGCCCTCACTTGCATACAGCGAAATGCATTCCCAGGTGGCAACCCATATTTTTCTGTCAGTGCTCCCAGACTCGCGAACGTCCCGTCTCAGAACAAGTCCTGCAATTTCGCAATTCCTGCCTAGATTTAAATCCCCCATCTATCCTTCCCGGGTCGAACCTATGGTTGTTCCTTATCAGGGACCACACTGAGGCACTCCCTTATGTCGTCTCCACTGCCCCCAAATTTTCAGAGTTGCCACCACCACTGGGTTTGTGGTGTATTTTTTCGGGGAGAACGGCAACGGCGCCGTCGACAGTGCATTTAAGCTAGTTCCCCTACAGGACGCCATCTCCAGTCTTTTCCACGCCGCTCCTTCCCCTTCCCTCATCCACTTACATATCATGGACACGTTGGCGGCCCAATAATAATCACTTAGACTCGGCAGTGCCAGTCCCCCTCTGTCCCTACTGCGCTGCAGGAACCCCCTCTTTACTCTTGGGGTCTTTCCAGCCCACACAAAGCTCATAATACTCTTGTCCACCTTCTTAAAAAAGGCCTTTGTAATCAGTACAGGGAGGCACTGGAACACAAAGAGAAACCTCGGAAGGACCACCATTTTAACCGCCTGCACCCTGCCAGCCAATGACAGGGGCGCCATGTCCCACCTCCTAAAGTCCTCTTCCATCTGCTCTACCAGTCGTGCCAAGTTAAGCTTATGCAAGGTTCCCCAATTCCTGGCCACCTGGATCCCTAAATACCGGAGAAAATCTCTTCTTACCCTCCTCAACGGTAAATCGTCTATTCCCCTGCCCTGTTCCCCGGGGTGCATCACAAACAGTTCACTCTTCCCCATCTTCAATTTATATCCTGAAAATTCTCCAAATTCCCTGAGTGTCTGCATTATCTCAGGCATCCCCTCCACTGGGTCCGCGACATACAGCAACAAATCATCCGCGTATAATGACACCCGATGCTCTTCTCCTCCTCCAAGTACCCCCCTCCACTTCCTAGAGCCCCTCAGCGCTATGGGCAATGGCTCAATTGCCAATGCAAACAGTAACGGGGACAGGGGACATCCCGGTCTTGTACCCCTATATAGTCGGAAGTGGTCAGATCGTTGCCTATTTGTAATCACACTTGCCACTGGGGCCCTGTACAGGAGCTGAACCCATCTAATGAACCCCTCTCCAAATCCAAATCTTCTCAGTACTTCCCACAGGTAGTCCCACTCCACTCTATCAAATGCTTTCTTTGCATCCATCGCCACCACTATCTCCGCCTCCCCCTCTGGTGGGGGCATCATCACCCCCCCCCCCCCCCAACAACCTTCGTATATTAGCATTCAATTGCCTCCCTTTAACAAACCCCGTTTGATCATCATGCACCACCCCAGGGACAGTCCTCTATCCTCATCGCCATCACCTTGGCCAAAAGCTTGGCATCTACGTTCAAGAGGGAAATAGGCCTGTATGACCCGCACTGCAGCGGGTCTTTGTCTCTTTTCAGGATCAGCGATATCGTCGCCTCCGACATCGTCGGGGGTAGTGTCCCCCTTTCCCTAGCCTCATTAAAGGTTCTCGTCAGAAGTGGGGCCAGCAGGTCCACGTATTTCCTATAGAACTCCACCGGGAACCCATCCGGTCCCGGCGCCTTCCCTGCCTGCATGTTCCGAATTCCTTTTACCACCTCCTCCACCTCAATCTGCGCTCCCAGTCCAGTCATCTCCTGTTCCTCAACCTTCGAGAACTCCAGCTGGTCTAGGAAACGCATCATTCCCTCTTTCCCTTCCGGGGGTTGAGCCTTACATAGCGTCTCGTAAAATACCTTAAACACCCCGTTCACCCTCTCCGTTCCCCGTTCCATCTTTCCCTCCTCGTCTCTAACCCCTCCGATCTCTCTCACCGCCCCCCTCTTCCTAAGTTGTTGGGCCAGCAGCCGGCTCGCCTTCTCTCCATATTCACACTGCACTCCCTGTGCCTTCCTCCATTGTGCCTCCGCCTTACCCGTGGTCAACAAGTCAAAGTCAGTGTGCAATCTCCGTCTTTCCCTGTATAGCCCTTCATCTGGAGATTCCGCATATTGCCTATCCACCCTCAAAATCTCCCCCAACAATCTCTCCCTTTCTTGACACTCTTGTTTCCCCTTATGGAGATCAGCTCCCCTCTAACCACCGCCTTCAGCGCCTCCCAGACCACTCCCACCTGGACCTCTCCGTCATCATTAATCTCTAGGTACCTTTCAATACATCCCCTCACCCTTACATATACCCCCTCGTCCGCCAACAGTCCCATATCTAATCTCCAGAGTGGGCGCTGCTCTTTTTCCTCTCCTACTTCTAGATCTACCCAATGTGGGGCATGATCTGAAATGGCTATAGCCGAATACTCCGTTCCTGCCACCTTCGGGATCAGCGCCCTTCCCAGGACAAAGAAGTCTATCCGGGAGTACACTTTGTGGTCATGGGAGAGGAAGGAAAACTCTTTACTCCTTGGTCTGGTAAATCTCCAGGGATCCACTCCTCCCATCTGCTCCATTAAGCCCTTAAGCACCTTGGCCGCTGCCGGCCTCCTCCCGATCCTAGATCTGGACCGGTCCAGCCCAGTGTTGAAGTCCCCCCCCATTACCAACTTTCCCATCTCCAGGTCCGGGATGCGCCCCAGCATACGCTTCATAAAGTTCGCATCATCCCAGTTCAGGGCATATACGTTCACCAGCACCACCGCCTCACCTTGCAATCTGCCACTCACCATCACGTATCTACCCCCACTGTCCACCACTGTGGTCTTCGCCTCAAACAATACCCGTTTCCCCACCAGTATTGCCACCCCTCTATTTTTCGCATCCAAGCCCGAGTGGAATACCTGTCCCACCCATCCTTTTCTTAATCTGACCTGATCCACCAGTTTCAGGTGCGTCTCCTGAAGCATGACCACGTCTGCCTTTAGTTTCTTTAGATGCGCAAATACCCTCGCCCTCTTAATCGGCCCATTCAACCCGCTCACGTTCCACGTGATCAACCTGGTTGGGGGGCTCTTTACCTCCCCCCACCCCCCCCCCCCCCCTCGCTTGTCGACTAGCCATCCCCTTTTTTAGACCAGCTCCTCACCCGGTTCCCACGCACCCGCTTATCCCCCGGACGGTGCCCTCCCGTCCATCCCATCCCATCCCGTAACAGCTCCCCCTTCCCCTTAGCAGCAGCAACCCAGTTAACCCCCCCCCCAGATCTCTCTCTAGCTTAGTTGCTCCCCCCATATTGCTTCCGGAAGTCAGCAAACTCTGGCTGACCTCAGCTTCCCCCGTTTATCCTCAGCCTCCCATTATGTGAGGCCCCCTCCTTCCTGCGCCCCCTTTTCCCGCCACAATTTCCATAGCGCGGGAACAAAGCCCGCGCATCCCTCTCGGCCCCGCCCCTAATAGCGCAGCTCCCTCTCTCCTTCCCCCTCCCCTTCCCCACCGGCGCCCACATTTCTTCATGTCCCCCCCCTTCGAGGGGAAAGAAAATTTGCCCCCATCTGATTCACAGTCCCTTGCCACCACCTCGCTACTTCATTTCAAACACTCATTCTCAAATCTAGTCCAACTTCTCCTCTTCAATAAATGTTCACGCCTCCTCTGCCGTCTCGAAGTAGTGGTGTTTACCCTGGTGTGTAACCCACAGTCTTGCCGGCTGCAACATTCAGAATTTCACTTTCCTCTTGTGGAGCACTGCCTTGGCCCGATTGAAACGCGCCCTCCTTCTCGCCACCTCCGCACTCCAATCCTGATACACGCGGATCACCGAGTTCGCCCACCTGCTGCTCAGTGTCTTTTTCGCCCATCTCAGGACCATCTCCCTGTCCTTGTAGCGGTGGAACCTCACCACTATTGCTCGAGATATTTCTCCTGCCTTTGGTCTTCTCACGAGGACTCGGTACGCTCCCTCCACTTCCAGGAGGCCCGTCGGGGCCTCAGCTCCCATTAAGGTATGGAGCATCGTGCTCACATACGCCCCAACGTCCGCTCCCTCTGCCTCTTCGGGAAGACCCAAGATTCTTAAGTTCTTCCCCCTCGAGCTATTTTCCAGGGCTTCCAGTCTCTCCATACACCTCTTATGCAGTGCCTCGTGCGTCTCCGTCTTCACCACCAAGCCCTGTATCTCGTCCTCGTTTTCGGCAGCTTTTGCCTTCACTCCACGGAGCTCCATCTCTTGGGTCTTCTGTGCCTCCTTTAACCCCTCAATCGCCTGCAGCATCGGCGCCAGCACCTCCTTCTTGAGCTCCTCCACACATCGCCGGAGGAACTCTGTTCCAGGCCCCATACCAACTGGCCGCCCTCCGCCGCCATCTTGCTTCTCACTTCTCTTCTTTGCCGCTGCTCCAGAGGATCCTCCACAATCTGGTCACTATGATCTCTTCTATCCATTCACATCCAGGGAGACTCCCTTCTATGTCGCCTCACAGTGGGTTTAGCCTTCGAAAATTGCCGTTGGGGCTCCCGATAAGAGCCCAAAAGTCCGTTATAACGGGAGGTGCCGAAACGTGCGACTTAGCTGGTCATCGCCGCACCCGGAAGTCTAACTACATCTTTATGTAGTCCAGGCCAATAAAAATGTTTCTGGATTTTAGCTTGAGTTTTCCTTCTTCCCAAATGACCTCCCACTGGTACCTCATGTGCAACTCGCAACACCTCCTTTCTATACCCTACCGGCAATACTACTTGATGAACTTCTGCCCACTTTTCATCCGCCTGCATATGTACAGGTCTCCATTTTCTCATCAAGACATCACTTTTACGGTAATAACACTCTGGTATACTCTCAAATTCCTCTTCCGTATATGCTTTCTGATATATCCGTTTTATTTCTACATCTTTCTGTTGTAACTCCGCCAATTTTCCTGACCTAAAAATATCTGCCTCATCCTCCACCTGTTTTTGTTCTTTTTCAACCATCTGATCAAATATAGTTTCTGATAATTGCACTTCAACTTCATCTTCACCCATTGATTTCCCCTCGTCTTAACCTGTGACTTTGCGACCTTGTTACTACACAATCCGGAAAAATCCCAGGATATTCGTCCTTCAACACTTCAGTTGACTGATTTTCCAATGGCTTATCAACCACAGTAGGCATCATTCCCACCTGCGATCCAGCTATATCATGACCCAAGATAAATTGTATTCCTGGACAAGATAGTTTATCTAGTACTCCTACTACCACTTCACCACTCTTCACTGGACTTTCCAACCTTACCTTATATAATGGAACGCTACTCCTCTCACCCTGAATTCCACATATCACCACCTTTTCTGACAACATTCTTCCCAAACTATATAATTCCTCATCTCTTTCCATTAAAGATTGACTAGCCCCTGTATATCTTAAAATTGTGACTTCTTTACCTGTTTTACTGATACACATGAGTAAACTTTACCCACACAAGTAAATTCTTTAAAGACATCTGGCACCTTCTTAACAATTACTTCTTGAACAGGCTGTACAATCATTTGCACCTCCTTCGCTTCCCTTGGGCTTTCCTTTACCACTCTAACAAACCCCACTGTCTTATCCTGTTTTACCATATCAGCCTTCCCAGTGCTTTTCTTCAACCACCAACACTGTGACTTTACATGGCCTAGTTTATTACAGTGACAACATTTGAAACTTTTCATTTCTTTTCCACCCTCCTGGATTTCCTTTTTAATCTGAGGAACACTCTCTTTATTGTCTCCCATCAGATCACCTTTACCACTTGAGTATTTCTCATGTTCCCAGTTTCTATCCCTCACCGGCTGAAACTGATGTCGGAAACCAATCTTTGATTTATGAGCTAATTCATAATCATCTGCCATTTCCGCTGTTAATGTCGCAGTTTTAACCCTCTGTTCTTCCACGAGTTCTCACTACATCAGGAATTGAATTTTTAAACTCCTCCAAAAGTATAATTTCTCTGAGAGCTTCATACGTTTGGTCTATTTTTAAAGCCCTTATCCACCTATCAAAATTACTCTGTTTGAGCCTTTCAAACTCCATGTATGTTTGACCAAATTCTTTCAATAATTTTCTAAACCTTTGTCTGTAAGCTTCAGGCACTAGCTCATATGCACTTAAGATGGATTTCTTCACCTCCTCATACGTTCCAGCTACCTCCTCCAGTAGTGATGCAAACACTTCATTAGCTCTACCTACCAGCTTTGTTTGAATCAGTAACACCCACATGTCCTGTGGCCATTTCATTTGTTTAGCTACCTTCTCAAATGAAATGAAAAAGGCTTCCACTTCCTTCTCGTCAAACCTTGGCAGTGCTTGAATATATTTAAAGATTCCCACCAAGCCTTCGACTATGACGCTCTTTCTCACTATCCTCATCACTATCATCCAACTGTACGTTTCCCTTCACGTCTGCCAATTTTAACTGATTGTCATGTTTCATGGCCATTTTCTGAAGTTCAAACTCACTCTCTTTATCTTTTTCCCTGATCTGTATCTCCCTTTCTTTTTCTTTTTGTTCTGCTAGAGCTATTCTTTCTTTTCTCCTTTCTTCTCTCTCCTTTTCTTTTTCCTCTCTCTCTCTGTCTCTTTCTTTTTCCTCTCTGTCTCTTTCTTTCTCCTCTCCGTCTCTTTCTCTTTCTTTTTCCTCTCGCTCACTCTCATATGGAAGCCACTTTAATTCTTTCTCATGTTCCATTTGTTTAATTTGCAACTGAATTTTTGCCATTTCCAATGAATCAAACTTTATCTCAGGCAACTTTAAATACTTAACCACGGCCATAATTACCTCATCTTTGCGCATTTTGTCAGATACGGTTAACTGCAATGTTCTTGCCAAATCGAACAGTCTGCTTTTCGTTTCCGTCCGTAAAGTACTACGTGTGACATTCTCCACCCCCAAAAACTTCTGAGCCTCTGAAAGAGCCATTGTTCACAACACTCTCCCCACTTAAACTAAAATACCACACCGGAAAAGCAACAATCCTTCACTGTGTTTAAGTTCACAAACGCCAATCCAATAAATAGACTTTTATCCCCCTCGAGCCCCCAATTGTTATGGGGGAGGCATTTTCAGAACACCAAAATGTATCATGGAGTTCAACCAACCTCTCCCTTTAATGGACTTGTTGCATGTCCTAGCACACGCTTTGTCCCGAGGTGTGGGATTATGGACACGTGGATTTTTAAACACAAAACACTGTTTATTCCATTAACTCAACTTAACATCTTAAATAAACATTGGATCTCTTAACACCCCTTACTTCAAAGATAACTCAGGAAATTTTGCAACAATAAATACTTCCTTAAAATGTTCCTTCAAACTTCCAAGAGACTCAACACCTTTAAACAGTATCACATCAGGTTAAAGGATATATATATACTTTCTGTAGAATGGCAGAGATAGATTAGCTTGGGTGACTTCAGCTCCAGCACTTTGCTTTCTTCATGCAGCTCTCTGGAAACCCACAGACAAACCCACGCTGCTTTCTCAAACCTGGCTTTCTCCCTTCAAGCAAATCACAGCAAACCAGAACTTCTCAAGCTGCTGTCTCAAACTGGCTTTCTACTTTTAAACTGCTCTCAGCAAAACCAGCCAGGCACTTTTTAGCTGCTCTCAGCAAAACCAGCCAGGCACTTTTTAAACAAACTAAAAACCTGCAAAATTAAACTGCAAAATGGCTGACCTGACCTCAGCCCCACCCATTCTCTGACATCACTCTTTTCTTAAAGGTACATTGCTTAAACATCCATGTCTTAAAAGTATTCTCACATGACAGGGTGCTCTCAAACCTATCAGGAACCGCCTCTGGGCGATCAACGAAGCAAAGGCTACAACATCTGCCTCCGCACCCGTTTCCAACCCTGGCTGGTCCGACACCACGAATATGGCCTCCCGAGGACCCGGGTCCAGTTTTCTGTGCACCATTTTAGAGATTACCCTAAACACTTCCTTCCAGTAATCCTCCAGCTTTGGACAGGATCAAAACATATGAATGCGGTCTGCTGCCCCCCCCCCCCCCCCCCCCCCCCCCCCAACGTTCACCCATATCTTCTACCCCCTCAAAGAGCCGGCTCATCCTCACCCTTGTAAGGTGCGCTCTATACACCACCTTCAGCTGTATCAGCCCCAACCTCGCGCACAAGGTTGATCCCTTCTAGAAGTGCCTTCTCCTCCTCCAGAATAGCACGGTAACCGCGATACTACCCCCTTCTCCAGTCCCTCTGTCATCTGCACCGCTTCCAGCAATGTGGAAGCCGACTCTACTGGGAAGATCTGTATCTCCTTTCTGGCAAAGTCGCGATCCTGCATGTATCTAAATATTTCCCCCTGCTTCAGCCCATACTTTGCTCGCAGTTCCTTCAATCTCCCAAAACGACCCCCAAGAAATAAATCTTTTAATGTCCTCATTCCTTTCTCCTCCCATCTCCGAAAATTTCCAACCCACTTCCCTGGCTCAAATCTATGGTTCCCCCGAATCGGCATTTCCCTTGACCCTGCCCCAAACCCAAAGTGCTGTCGAAACTACCTCCAAATTCTCAACAAAGCTATTACTACCGGACTCCCTGTGTATCTCCCCGGGGCTGTCGGGAACGGCGCTGTCACTATCGCCTTCAATCCCAACCCCCTACCCAAACTCTCCTCCATTCTGACCCACCCCCTCTGACCCAGCTCCTTACCTTCTCCATATTCACCGCCCAGTAATAATACATCAGGTTCGGAAGTCCCAAACCCCCTGCCTGCCTTCCTCTCTGTAGTAGCACCTTTTTACTTCTGGCCACCTTTCCTCCCCATATGAACGAGGTAATCATCCCTTCAATCTCTCTTAAAAAATGCCTTTGGCAGGAAAATCGGCAGGCATTGAAAAATAAACAGGAATCGCGGCAGCACATTCATTTTAACCGCCTGTACCCGACCCGCCAGTGACAGAGGGAGACCATCCCACCTTGCCAGATCAGCATTCACCCTCCCCACCAAACTAGAAATGTTGTACCTAAGGAGCCCCTCCCAATCTCAAGCAACCTGCATCCCCAGGTATCTAAAGTGAGTCCCTGCCTTATGGAATGGCAGCCCGCTCACCCCTGCCCCCACCTCTGGCCAAGACACCACAAAATATTCACTCTTGTCTAGATTTAATTTGTACCCCGAGAAAGACCCAAACACCCGATGCAGCTCCAATATTCCCCCTATTGTCACACTTGGTTCCGACACGTATAATAAGTCATCAGCATATAAGGACACCCTATGCTCTATCTCCCCCACACTATCCCTTTCCATACCCCTGAACTTCTTAATGCTATGGCCAATGGCTCAATCGCACTGGCCCTCGGCTCCTTATATAATAGCTTGACCCAGTCCACAAATCTGGATCCAATTCCAAACCGCTCTAGAATTCCTATCAATTCTACCCCCATTCTATCCTGTCAAACGCTTTCTCGGCATCCAATGCCACAACCCACCTCTGTTTCCTTCCCCTCCGCCGGTACCATAACCACATTCAATACCCTTCTAACGTTTGAAATGTGCTGCCTCCCTCTCTCGAACCCCGTCTGATCTTCACCTATCACCTTCGGGAGGCACTCCTCTAGCCTACCTGCCAGTACCTTTGTCAATATTTTTGCGTCCACGTTTAAAAGTGATATGGGCCTATACGACCCACACTCCGTCGGATCCTTATCTTTCTTAAGTAACAGGGAAATCGATGTCTGCCCCCAGAGTTTGCCGTAACACCCCCTTCCATATCGCCTCATCAGCGGTACCAGCTTATTTTAGAAATTTTTATAATATTCCACCGGAAACCCATGCGGCCTTGTCACTTTCCCCGACTGCATCCTCCCAATCGTATCTTTTATCTCCTGCTCCAGTATCGCCCCCTCTAATATAGCCCTGTCCCCCTCCCCTAACCTCGGGTACTCCAGCCCATCTAAAAATTCCTGCATTACAAGGCCCCTCAGAGAATTCCTTAAAGACCTTGTTAATCTGATCTGGAGCTACCACCAACTTCCCTGCCCTGTCCCGCACCTGGACAATTTCCCTTGCCACAGCCTCCCTACGGAGCTGACCCGCCAACATACGGCCCGCCTTCTCTCCATGCTCATAAACTGCCCCCCCTTGCTCGCCTCAATTGGCATACCGCCTTCCTGGTAGATATTCGGTCAAAGCTCGCCTGGAGTTCCTTCCTTTTTTCCAACTGCACTGGGTCCCTATCTTCTGCATACCTCCTGTCTACCTCCAGCAACTCATCTATTACCCTCTGATGTTCCAACCTCTCCTCTTCGTCTTGCCTAGCCTTGAACGGGATCACCTCACCCCTCATCACCGCCTTTATAGCTTCCCAAACAACCGCCTTTGACACCTCACCTGTGCAGTTAAAACCTACATATTCGATTACTTTTTCAATTTTGTCACAGAACCCTCGGTACTTGTTGTGTTTGTTGTTTATATAAATGCCGTAATAAAATATTTTTTCAAACAAAACGGCCACCGCTAGTAACTTTGTCAAACCCAGAGTAGAATACCTGTCCCACCCATCCCTTCGCCAACTTAACTGATCCTTCACCTGTAAGAAGCTCACCTCCGCCTTCAAACTCCTCAGGTGCTCAAAAACCCGGGACCTCTTAATCGGCCCATTTAACCCCACGATGTTCCACATTACAATTCTTACTGGAGGCTCACGTCTGAACTCCCCTCTACCATCCACCATCATCTCCCTCTGGCTCTGCCTCCTGGAATGCCATTCTAAATCAGGCCCATCCAAGGTGCCCCCCACTTTGTCTGTGACCACGCACAGTCTCCAACTCTGCCACGTCGCAATTCCCCCACCCCCACCCCCACCACCTGACCACCTCGCCCAGTCTCCTCCACCACCTCACCTCCGTTCACCAGCATTACCAGTGTGTCAGCTTCCGCTTGAAGGCCCCCCACCACCCATAGATAAAAAACAATCAAAGTCAGAGACCACCCTGTGATGATATGCTTAAGTAATCATGTAAACAGTGACAGATACGACCTCCAACCAGCAGGTGGCAGTAGAAAACAGCCACTTCACCTCGGGGAGTCTGGAGATAGTTGTCATATTGGATATTCACATTTGTAGTAGCTCTTAGATAGTTTATAACAGTTAGTAGATTTTGATAATTTTCTTATGGTTATCTAGCCCACGTTATTGTTTAGCAATAAAACATTTTTAAAACATTTTTTTATTATGGCATATAGAATTTTCAAGAGGTAAAAGAACAACAGAACAAATAACACCCACCCAACCAACAACCAAACCCAGCCAACGTGGCTTACATACACAGTTCCCCAACCAAAAAACATTTAAGTAGTCACGGACTAGACGTTCTCCAAAGCACTTATTCCAACCGGCCAAGCACCAGAACGTAACAACCCCTCAAAAAGAAAAAGATCACAGACGGTGGGGGGAGGGGGCAACCCCAGTACAAACTTAACTCCCCGAAGTACAATAATATAAACAAACTAAAGAAAAGAAAACCTCCCACCCTCTGGCAACACACAACAATCATAACCTCCAACCTTTACAGATGCAGCTCCTCCATCTCACACCAACTCTCAGTTCTTCCCCAGTTTATGATCCCTTGTAAAGTCATTAGCCTCTTCTGGTGTTTTGAAATAGTACTTCCAGCCTTCAAAAGTGACCCACAGTTTCGCCGGGTACAACACCACACACCAGATATGCCTTCGGTACAACACCGCCGTGGTCCTGTTGAATCCTGCAAGCCTCTTTGCCAGCTCCGCACCAATATCCTGATATATTCGGACACTGTTCCCCTCCCATTCACAGTCTTGCTTCTCCCTGGCCCATCGTAGGATCTTTTCCTTCTCCATGAATTTGTACATCCACACAATCACTCCCGCTCTCGGCCTCTGCCTTAAAGACCTGTGGGCCATGTCCACCGCTGGGTGCTTATCCAGCACTCCCTGCTCCACCAGCCCGGAACACATCCTTGACATGTATTTTGTGGCACTTGTTCCTTCCACACCTTCTAGCAACCCCATAATCTTTAAGTTCTGCTACCTGGATCTGTTTTCTTGCTCATCCACCGTCACCCTCAGCAACTTACGTAAGTCCCCCAGGACCCCCACCTCCAAGGACACGGTCCGGTCACTGGTCAGCCACCACTGTCTCCACCTCTCGTACTTTCATTCCTTGTGCTTCAAGGCACTTCTCTACACGGTCCATCGATCCTCACAGAGGTGCTAATGCTCCCTCGATAGCCTTTGACCAATCCCCAAACATCTCCTTCCTTTGCTGTCGAAATTTATCTTCTTCTCTGTATTGTTCCAATTTTAGTATATGTGCTGCCGAAGCAAGCACTGTCAAAATTCATCTTTGATGAAGGCCATCAAACTGTTCCATCTGGGACTTTCCTCACTGGCCCCCTCTGCCATATTGACAATTGCTGCTGCACCACAGGTCCTCTCAAGTTCCTTAGCCAGGTCTTTGACTGTTGTTTGCTGGGTCTGGTAGTCAGTACACATCCCATTCCTGGGGAGAACCTCTCCCTCTGCACCTTCAGCACCAATTTCCTTCCAGAGCTACTCCACTAACTGGTATAAAGTGCCCAAACCAACGCCTTTGAGCCGGAGATGCCGTGTGCAACCATGCGTTCCATGGCCGCCACCGCAAGTTCCCAACATTCAATGTTATTTGGGAACAACGGGCATCTCAGAGTTCAGGAAACGTAGGTACTTGGGAACAAACAGGTAACTTCTTGTAATACTGTGTGTGTACAGTCATCAGCATAGTTAAGTGTACTGTTGTAGTGTATTATAGTCCTGATTGTGTGTTTAAAAGTTAATAAATATTCTTTTGATCACAAAACAACTGGACTATTCCTCCTTGGCTTACATATCTTTTCTTGCAGTATATCAAATTAGAAATATTCACCACTAAGAACCGGTGTTCCAAATTACCCTTCAGGCTTTTGAGATACCCTTGCATTTAACATCAGTGAGGTTCTTAACAACACTAAGCAAGATTTGTTGTTAAATCAAGGTGAAAGAACTTGGAAAAAGTTACCTTCAAATAAGCAACTATCAAACAAGTCAGGAAAATATTTAAAAGCAAACCTATTGCACTGAGCAGGCATTAATCAGCAGAGATGTCTAAAACTGACGCCTCACTCTTTTTTAATATTATCCAGACCATCACTGGATAAAATTGATTTATGGTTCCTCACAAAATTTATTTTATTCCTTGGTGCATTCTGCTGCCTGAAACAGCCACCCACCCAGTCCAGAAAACATTTGGTCACATACCTGCCACACTGAGTAGGCAAAATCAAGATCATAGGCGCTAATTAAAATATCATCATCAAGCATCAAGACAGCTGGAAAAAAGGGAAATTACATGAAAATGTTGCTTTATAATCAAACAAATAATTCTACAATAGATTTAGACAATAGTTCACAAAAATATTCCAAAAGGATCAAGGAGAAAATGCAAGTATTTGAAATACAGAAGTACAGAAGACCATTTTCCAAAAAGTTGGTCTAGTTTTCACTGGTCTCAGCTTGATTTACTCATCAATCAATCAATCTCGAATAACGACGAATCAGAATACAAGAGGGAGATAGAGAACCTAGTGGAGTGGTGTAACATCAGCAATCTCTCCCTCAATGCCAGCAAAACTAAAGAGCTGGTCATTGACTTCAGGAAGCAAAGTACTGTACACACCCCTGTCAGCATCAACCGGGCCGAGGTGGAGATGGTTAGCAGTTTCAAATTCCTAGGGGTGCACATCTCCAAAAATCTGTCCTGGTCCACCCACGTCGACGCTACCACCAAGAAAGCACAACAGCGCTTATACTTCCTCAGGAAACTAAGGAAATTCGGCATGTCCACATTACCCTTAGCAACTTTTACAGATGCACCATAGAAAACATCCTATCTGGCTGCGTCAAAGCCTGGTATGGCAACTGCTTGGCCCAGGACCATAAGAAACTTCAGAGAGTCGTGAACACCGCCCAGTCCATCACACAAACCTGCCTCCCATCCATTGACCCCATCTGCACCTCACGCTTCCTGGGGAAAGCGGGCAGCATAATCAAAAATCCCTCCCACCCGGCTTATTCACTCTTCCAACTTCTTCCATCGGGCAGGAGATACAGAAGTCTGAGAACACGCACGAACAGACTCAAAAACGGCTTCTTCCCCACTGTTACCAGACTCCTAAATGACCCTCTTATGGACTGACCTCATTAACACTACACCCTGTATGCTTCATCTGATGCCGGTGCTTATGTAGTTGCATTGTATGCCTTGTGTTGCCCTATTATGTATTTTCTTTTATTCCCTTTTCTTCCCATGTACTTAATGATCTGTTGAGCTGCTCGCAGAAAAATACTTTTCACTGTATCTTGGTACACGTGACAATAAACAATTCCAATCCAATCCAATCTTTGCTCTAGAAATGCATTTACTTTTTGAACACATTTATACTCCCCATTTAATGGCCTCCTGTGACAGCAGTTTTTGTTTAGTTATTCGTTCACAAGGTGTGGCATCACTGGCAAGATCAGCATTTATTGCATCTGTCTAACCTTTTTATGTGAAAGGTTTTTGCCCTGCTTACTCCAAACTATCTAAACCTTAAATGTATGTTCTTGTTCTTGGATCTTTCACCGTAGTGAAACAATTTGTTTAAATTAACTTTTGTTAATTATAATCATAATGTTGAAAACACAAGTTTGGTGACATTGAACCCACTTCTGCAAAAATAAACATCTCTACATCACCAACTATTTCTCAGAAATTAAATTAAAATACGATGAAAAACAGATGTGGACTGTAACTGAGGAAAGATTAGAAAGACACCTTTAGAGAGGGAGTCCAATGCAAAGTTTTCATTAAACACAAGTTACAAAAATACACTCTAATTTAGTTTTTAAGAGCACTGGGGAAAGAACAGGTAAAAACCAGATGTAGCTAATTCAGCCCAACAATAACATAATAACGTTTTAACATTTCACAAAACCTTACCTTTGGTTTCCAGTTCCAGAATCGGCTCCAGTCGGTTCCGCATTCTATTCACAGTCTGTTCCTTAAAAACTACAGGGATGGGATGTGGCCCCAGTGAATCCCACAAGTCTTTGGGGACTTTTATTCCAACGCTATTCCATACCACAATGATTTTGTGTAGATTTGGAATGGCCTGATAATGATTCAGCAGTTTAAGAAGCAGGTCTGTCCTGTTGTAGGACTGCATGATAATGGTGAAGGAATTTTGAGCATCAGTTCTCTGGTCAACCTGCTCCCTACGGTCAACAACAGCTCCACTTTCCACAACTTTGGGCAATAACATGGTCAGAGCAGCTCCAACAATAAAGACAATTAGGACAGCCATCACTAAATAAGAGGGAAGTGTTCTGCCACCAAACAGTCGCCTTGTAAATCTGTGGATATCAAGTACAATATTGAAAATAATTGAATGGTAAACTGTGCAGGCTCCTAACCACCCATCTGCTGCATCCAAGATAAAATTCCTAGACCTCTTACCATTTTGCTGAAAGACAAAGAGAACATAAGTAATTCAATAGACAAAATCATTATGGATAATAAAAGTTTACTTTTTAAAATATCTTAATCCTCTTCAGCCCCATCATCAAAAATTAAAACATAGGAATATGTTACAACAGCGGGTCCCAAACTTTGGATTGCAAGGTCCCCCCTCTTCCAGGGCAGCAATGGTGATTGTGGAGAGAGCTCTCTGGTAGGACAGTCCTGAACTCACTGGATCGATGCTGACAAACAGCAAAGGGGTATATGGAGAGCTCAAAATGCCCTTTAACCTTAGGAAGCACTTCCATTGGTGAATGCCAAACAGACCTGGGATGTTTATGTACCAACTTGGCACAGGCCGAGACAGACACCCAGTCACTGTGTAGGAAAATCGAGGAAGTCATGCGGCTGAGCCAGGAAGGTGAGTGGAAGCTTCTAGAAGGCAGTTCACCACAAACGTCTCAATGGCAAGTGGGGATGAGCAATAAAAGGTCCATTAAATATTTATTTTAAATGTTCATAGCTCAACTCGGGGTCAAGTATGACAACAAGATTGTGAACAGTCTGGTTTAGCTTCAGACAGTTGCCAGGGAATGAGATGGGATTAGTGATGAGGGAGTTTGTAGTGGAGACTGAAGACAATGACTTTAGTCTTTGCAATATTTAAAGGAAATTTCTGCACATCCAGTACAGGATGTCAGAAAGGCAGTCTGATAATTTTAAAGACAGTGGAGGAGGTGAGAGGTGTGGTGAGGTAGTTGGGTGATCTCACTATTTGTGGAAAGTGACATTGTTTTCAGATGATTTTCCAAATGAGCAGCATGTATTTGAGAAATAGTAGGGGGCAACGGATAGATCGATTTGTGGGGGGGGGGGGGGGGCGCAGCTGAGGTAACAGTGCACAGATGGGATGAGAAGTAATTGCAGCCAATTCTCAGATTACAATTAGACAGAGAAGAATAGATACAGCATTGTTTGGCAGGCTGTTTATAAAGATAACTCTGATGGACTGTTATGGAACTGAAACATTAACACCTCTTCTGTCTACATAGATACTGCCTGAACTGTTGAGTGCATCCAGCATTTTCAGTTTGTGAAAGATCACCATCAACATGTTCTCACCCAACATCCACACGTGTTGCAGCAGGAGTAGCTGTGCTGTCTAGTTGAAATCACTGACCAGCCATAGCTTGGGTACAATGAGAGTTTCAACCACATACAGACATTTTTTGAAGTGCATTTACTTGTCTTGCATGAATGAATGCAAGGCATTTTCTACTAAAGCTAGTGCAGATGGCTGAAACAATGTAAACTGTAGCCACGCTTGGACATAGAGGTATTTTTATTGGATGACATTGGTGGAGGGGAGAGGCTAAGTAAAGCATAGAAGCCAGTAACAGTTTATGGCCGAGTACATAAAGCAATGATTGACTTATCAAGCCGCCATAGTTCCTCTACCTGAATTTCTACGGCATATTTGTTTGTAAATAAGCTTTCAAAGAAACATGGCTTGTTGCACTGGGATACAAGCAACCAAAACCACCCAAGACGTGAAAATGGAAAAATAAACTCAGGTTATGTACAGGAAAAGCAAAAATAGAATAAAAATCGTGGGGCTTATTTATCGACAAGGACGCGCAGCAATTAGTTAGAGACCAGAACAACCCTCTCAACATAGCCGAAATTTCCCGTCTCTCTGCAGCCTCCATAGCAGGCCTCAGCCCCGCGGCCCTTAAACCCACTCCTCTGATCTTGAGTAACGGCGAGAGCTTCATCCGTGACAGGCCGAAATCTCGAACTGGAGGGAGCGATGTTACAACGGAAAGCCATGTCTGTGCTTCCACCGCACAAATCTGGCAGCCGCGGTTCTCACCTCATTGCAGCAGCGACCCCGGCCTACACTCACTGCCAGTGAGGCGACTGCCACCTGAGCCGGCAGCGCGCACGCGCGACAGCTGGCACGGGGGGGGGGGGGGTGTCTCACCTGGTCCGATAGCGCGCATGCGCCGCAGCCAGCCGGCGCAGGTCTCTCACCTGGACCGACAGCGCGCACGCGCGTCAGCCAGCCGGCGGAAGACTCACTTGGACTGACAGCCCGCACACGCGACAGTCAGCCCCCAGGTATCTCACCTGAGCCGGTAGGGCGCATGCATATTCCATCTCAATTCCCAATTCATTTTTACCAATTTAGGCGCAATCTAACAAGGCCAATCCACCTACCATGCACATCTTTGGGCTGTGGGGCCGAAACCCAGGCAAACACAGGGAGAATGTACAAACTCCACACAGACAGTGACCCGGAGCCGGCATCGAACCTGGGAGCTGTGAGGTAGTAATGCTAACCACTGCGCCACTGTGCTGCCCATTCCACCTCAATTCCAGCATGGGGGCAGCACGTAGCATTGTGGATAGCACAATTGCTTCACAGCTCCAGGGTCCCAGGTTCGATTCCCGGCTTGGGTCACTGTCTGTGCGGAGTCTGCACATTCTCCCCGTGTGTGCGTGGGTTTCCTCCGGGTACTCCGGTTTCTTCCCACAGTCCAAAGATGTGCAGGGTAGGTGGATTGGCCATGATAAATTGCCCTTAGTGTCCAAAATTACCCTTAGTGTTGGGTGGGGCTACTGTGTTATGGGGATAGGATGGAGGTGTGGACCTTGGTAGGGTGCTCTTTCCAAGAGCCGGTGCAGACTCGATGGGCCGAATGCCTCCTTCTGCACTGTAATTTCTATGATTCTATAATTTCAACTTCTTTGTTAAACTTCATGGAGTAGTTAGACCACAGAAGGAGGCCATTCGGCCAGTTGTGGCCCTCTTCAAGAGCAACTCACCTTTCAAATTCCCTTTTCAAAGGCATGATTGAATCTGTTTTCATCATACTTTCAGGCAGCACATTCGCTATGTAAAAAGGGGGTTTCTCATTTCTCTGTTACTTCTTTTGCCGTTCACCTGAAATCAATATCCCCTTTCGATCCTTCACACTTCTATGCATTGAATTTCATCTGCTATTCATCCACCCATTCAACCAGACTGCCTCTGTTCTCTTTAAGTCTCCATGCAGTTCATCGTACTTCCTAGAAAATAGTAAAAATACATAAATCACAATTTCACACTTCGATTCAGTCCACAGACAACAAAATTCTCTGCAGTGCATCGTGGACACATAATATATTATTTAAGTATATATGTTTCATTCTTTGTTATAGTTTTATAATCCCCTCAAAGAAGTGGCCACTGTTGTCTAATCTTTGGTGAGTGACACTGGAGCAACCCAATGCATCCTTCTTGGTTATTCTAGAAAAGACAGGTGACTAATCTTAAACAATGAATGGAAAGTTATACTGGAAATACCTAAACCCACCATTTAGCTACCCATTTAACTCTTCATTGGGGTTCCAGGTTTTGTCAGGGGAAATTTAAAGAGGTATTTATCCTAATAACATTGCCCCAAGCAAAATTAACCAAACCAAAATTGTTAACAATATTCTGTGATTGCACCTGTGGTGCTTCATCCCTCCTTATCCGACATTTAATTTATTGTCCAACTATCTTGGACTGTTCTTGCTTGGTTTCTTTTCTACCTTGCCATTAATAGCTGATGCATCTCCAGCAATGGCTTCTCTTCCACTCCTGCATCATTAATGCTCTCCAAGAAACAACTTTTGCACCCCTTCCCTCTTCATCGACAAGTGTTCCTCAGCGACAATAATAACTCCTCCTCAGTTAAACCTGCAATTATCCAATTAACTACTGTGATTTTCACAAAGTTGCTTCTTCGAAAATGTAAAATGGATGCATTCAATGTTAGGAAATCTATTAAACTTCAATGCAGTGTTAATGTAAGCCTACTTGTGACAATAATAAAGATTATTCAATTAGATATGATACTGGCTCAGACAATTTTGCTTTCTGGTTCCTTTGGCTCTGATCATGAAAATATTTAGGTTTAATCCTTTTGTTTATTGGCTTGTCTTTTTTTTCTTTCTGTGTTGTAAATGACTGCTTTCTCGAGTACAAAAAACATGTGTGCTACCTATGAGTAAAACTCAGAAATTTACAACTGGACTAGTAATCCAGAAATCCAGACTAATAATCCAGAAAGCAGGAGTTCAAATTCCACCTTGGTAGTTTGGGAATTAGACTTGAATCAATAGCAGGTATCTGTAAAAGTGACCATGAAGCTGTTTGATTGCTGTAATACCTCACCTAATTCATTAATGCCCTTTAGAGAGGATGATCTTTGTAATGCAGTGAGATTGCAATCCGTAAGATTTATCTCAATTGTATCTGTCATTTTACATGTAATTTATAGTTTATATTTGACAATTTTGCTGTTAATTCATGTTTAATTCATGGTTATTGTGGATGTTGGCGTATAGGACAGATGGTATTAAGTGGTTGCTTTGTTGACTCTTGTACAGTAAAATTCTCCTGTTTTAACTCATGGAATTCTGAGGCTTTATTCTTTTAGTAAATAACTGGAATTTTGAATTTAATCTACATTAAAACAAAATATGGGTCTCGACTGAGATCATAACCAATCCCTTCCCATGGTGTGATGCCAGCACTGAATGCACTACACTAAATGGGTCCAACTTGAGCCTTATATAACTATAGCGTAACATTTAACTCTTTACTTTCCAATCATCTTGAAATAAACCCCAAATTCCTATAGCCATTTATTTTTTTATTTAAATAAATTCAGAGTGCCCAATTCATTTTCTCCAATTAAGGGGCAATTAGGCGTGGCCAATCCACCTACTCTGCACAATCTTTGGGTTATGGGGGTGAAACCCACACAAACACGGGGAGAATGTGCAAGCTCCACAAGGACAGTGACCCAGAGCTGGGATTGAACCTGGGATCTGGCGCCGTGAGGCATCAGTGCTAACCACTGCACCACCATGCTGCCCTCCTATAGCCTTTTAAACTATTTTTGTACCTGCCCAGTAGCTTTTAGTGATTTAAGTTCTTCGGACTACAAATCACTGCTTCTTTGCAGTTTAAATTTGAAACCATCTTTTTCGGTGAAAAGCGGATGACCTTAAATTCCCTTCAAGGGCAATTAGGAATGGGCAATAAATACTAGCATTTCTAGTCATGTGGCATGAATCAATCAAATTGGAAAGTTGATATTTTTAACCATTTCCAGTTCCTAACTTGAAAACCTTGAATCTGTTATTTAAAAAAACAACCATAGGGCAGCACAGTGACTCAGTGGTTAGCACTGATGCCTCATACCGCCGAGGTCCCAGGTTCGATCCCGGCCCTGTGTCACTGTCCGTGTGGAGTTTGCACGTTCTTCCCGCGCCTGCGTGGGTCTCACCCCCACAACCCAAAAAATGTGCAGGGTAGGTGGATCGGCCATGCTAAATTGCCCTTAAAAGGAATAAAATAATTGGATACTCTAAATTGATATTAACATAAATAAAAAAATACAACCAGAACAGATCATTGTAAATGTTGGAGTCTTATCTTGTGGATGAACTCTACTTTGCTAGAAGTGTGATGGAACTTCTATTCATAACACTTGATTTCTTTTGACACAGTTCCCCCTATCAATTCTGCAGGAAACAGAACCATTTTCTATTGCAGAGGTAGGTTTGGCATGTTAATTCTTGATAGTGCAAAATTGAAAAGCATACAGTATCTTCCAGTAAGTACTTTGATTTTAATATTTAAGCAGTGTACATAAAACATTTCCAAAATAAATTATTATTGGCTTTGACTGCTCCATTGTTGTACATTTCAAAATGGCAGAAAATGAATTTTAAAAATGTCATAATTCTGCATCTTCGAGAGGTGCGTTTCAGTTCTACCCTCAGGAAATAAATGTTGGTCTTTTCCCATTCAAATATTTTTAAACCCGCAATTATAAAAATTGGATTTGTGTTTTATTTCGTGATAAAATACTGTATGGAGCTGCAGTTTAAGTTATGTCAAGGTCATGCTCCTCTGCATTCCTATTGCAGTTGCATTCAGAATGAGCAGCAGGCTTGAAAGTTGAATGGAAAGACAATGGTAGCATTGTCTGTTGTACGGCATTGTACTGCTCCGCCGAGTACTGCCGTACGGCACTGCGCTTGCGTTCTGCTCGCTGTACGGCACTGACCGGAAGTTGCAGCAATCTGCGAGAGTCAGTGCAGTTGCCGTGGAGCGGCAGCCGCGGCCTTGACTTCACCATGTTACCCCTTTCTATAAAGGACGATGAGTATAAGCCACCCAGACTCAATTTGCTGCGGAAGGTCTCGGGCTGGTTCAGGTAGGCACCTGGAGCGGACTGGGGAAGGAGGCGCGGGGAGGACCGTTGGACACGGTGAGCGCGGCCGGCTTCACTGGCGGGCCGTGCGCCTGGGGTCTGGGTGCCAGGCTGCCTGTGTCTGTCCCACTGACTCCATTTCCCTTCGCTTCTCCTAGATCCATCCTGTCGGACTCCACATCCCGGAACCTCTTCTTCTTTCTGATGCTGAACCTCTCCTTTGCTTTCGTCGAGCTGCTGTACGGGATCTGGAGCAACAGGTGAGAGCCGTGGGCAGAGTGGGCCCAGCCCCGCTGCATTGCCACGTCGCGTTTCTTTGGAGGAAGTGGGGGGAAAAGCTACGGGCCGACTGTACTTCCCCATTGCCAGGAACGAAACAATCCCGTCCACACACCGGTGGGATCTGTTGCTGGACCAATAATGACAATATAGTGTTTCACTTGGTTCTGGCATATATGTGAGATAATTATTAGATGTGTAAGAAATAGATTTAATTTAGTGCTTTCTTTAATAATCTTATTGGTATCACAAGTAGGCTTACATTAACACTGCAATGAAGTTACTGTGAAAATAAATGTCATTTCAATGTTCCACAATCCATCATAACTAGTTAGTCACTTGTGGAACATAGTCACTGATTTGGAGATAACCCTGGCAACTTAATTGTATATAGCAGCCATCTAATCTGTTTGGGTTGAGGAATCCGTGCTGGCCTGGCCACATGAAGTCTAGATGTCCCAAAAAGCATTATGACCTTTTGAAGGGTGTTAAATACCTTTTGAAGGGTGATGGTCACTGTTGTGATGTCAGTAACATGGCAGCCAAGTTGCACATAGCATTGATGTAACAAATTTATGATATTGATTGAAGTGTAAGTATGGTCTGGACACCAAGGAGCACTTTCCTTCGCTCCTGTGAATTGGTGTCAGGGATCATTTATGTCCCCCACTTGACCGATCAGGCCTGGTTCAATATCTGATCAGAAAGAATAAAACATTCTATTAGTCATCAGCATTGCACTGAAGTGTCATCCTAGACATCTGATTAGGTTCCTGGAGTTGGGCTTGAACTCACAATCTTAAGGAAAGAGTGTTACCAAATGAACCACAGCTGCCATCTGATTTTTCTTTCCTTGTTTGCGAAGCATTAAAATACAAACAAATTACAAAATAGAAACATACAGAACGTAGAACATTACAGTGCAGACCATTGAGCCTAGCTAGCCTCTGGTGGAACTTAACCTCACTGGGAGCAGACAGATCCAACCATATTTACCGACCTGCTCCTGTATCTGTTTGTCAAAGTAATCTTGAATATGGAGAGGGTGGGAAATTATCAGAAATTAATGAAGGCCAGAATTTATAAAAAGCGCAGTGCACAAGAACATCCTGCAAGGGAAAGACCAATCAGTAGGCCATATTTAAAAGCTTTGTACCTAAATGCATGTAGTATTCAGAATAAGGTCAATGAGCTGACTGCACAAATAGAGACACGTGGGTATTATCTGGTGGGAATCATTGAAACATGGTTGCAGAAGGACCGGACTGGGAGTTAAATGTCCAAGGGTACTTATTCTGAATGAATAGACAAGATAGAACAGTAGGTGGAGTTGCTTTATTGGTTAAATATGACATCAAGGGCAGCATGGTGGTGCAGTGGCTAGCACTTCTGCCTCACGGCACCGAGATCCCAGGTTCGATCCTGGCTCTGGGTCACTGTCCGTGTGGAGTTTACACATTCTCCCCGTGTTTGCGTGGATTTCGCCCCACAACCCAAAAGATGTGCAGGGTAGGTGGATTGGCAGGTTAAATTGCCCCTTTATTGGAAACAATGAATTGGGTACTCTAAATTTATTTTTAAATGACATCAAGGCTGGATTAAGAAATTATCTTGGCACTAAGAGGCAAAATGTTGAATTGGTCTGGGTGCAAATAAAAACGAGGGAAAAAATCCATGGGAGTAGATTTCATAGAGTGTATGACATATTGTTTCTTCGAGCAGTATGTTATGCAACCAACCAGGAAGTAGGCTATTTTAGATTTCGTATTATGTAACAAAGATGGGTTGATTAATAGTCTTCTCGTTCAGGACCCTTTTGGAAGGAGTGATCGCAACATGCTAGAATTCAGATTAAGTGAGAGGGGACAGAGTGCCATACTAGTGTTTTAGCATTGGTCAGAGGTAACTATACAAGCCTGAGGAAAGAGTTGGCCCAAGTAGACTGGGCACAAATAATTGAGGGTAGGAAAGTTGAGGAATAATGGCGGATGTTCAGGAAGAAATTAAATACCTCTCAACGTATATTCCTGAAAGAAAGCGGAATTGTAAAAGGGAGAAAAATGTTTTGTGTGTGGCTAAGCAAGGAAGTCGAGGAAGGCAAAAACTAGTGCATACCATACTGTAAAAGCCAGTGGTAAACTGGAGGATTGGAAGAACTTTAAGATTCATCAAAAGGCTGCTAAATATAAAATCAAAAGAGTGAAAATGAACTTCAAAAGGAAACTAGCAGAAGACCTAAATACTGATACCAATAGCTTCTATAAGTATATAAAGAGGAAGAGAATAGCTAAAGTAAATGTTGACCTTTTTAGAGAACGATACTGGTGAGGTAATAATGGGGAACACCGAGATAGTGGAGGCACTGAACCAATATTTTGCCAAAATCTACAGTTAATGCAAATGAACTTGGTGCAATAACCATCATTAGGGAGACGGTATTGAATAAACTAACGGGATTAAAGGCAGAAAAGTCTTCGGGACCTGATGGCCTGCACCCTAGGGTATTAAGAAAGGTGGCAACAGAGACAGTGGTGGATGCATTGGTTATGATATTTCAGAAATCCTTGGATTCTGGAAAGGTCCCGGTGGATTAGAAACTTGCCAATGTGACGCCCCTATTCAAAAAGGGAGAGAGTCAAAAAGTAGGAAACCAAAGACCGGTGGTGGGGAAGTTGCTAGAATCAGACATTTAAGGAGGAGATGACTGGACATTTGGAAAGACCAAGCTCGATCCACCAGTGTCAGCATGGTTTTATGAAGGGTAAGTCATGCTTGACAAATTTGCTTGAGTTCTTTGAGGATGTAACCAGCAAGGTGGATAAGGGGAAACCTGTGGATGTGGTATGTCTAGACTTCCAGAAGGTGTTTGACGAGGTGCCGCACAAAAGACTGATCCAGAAGGTGAGATCGCAGGGAATTGAGGGCAGAGTACTCGATTGGCTGACTGACAAAAAGCAGAGGATCGGGATGAATGAGTCCTTCTCTGGCTGGCAAACTGTAACTAGTGGGGTGCCGCAGGGGCCAGTGCTTGGACCCCAACTGTTCAAAATCTATATAAATGATCTGCAAGCCGGGACAGAGTGTAACAGCATAATTTGTGGACGGTATTAAAATAGATGGGAAAGCAGGCAGTGAAGAGAAGATAAAAGATTTTAAAGACTGATATAGAGAGGCTAGGGGATTGGGCCAAAAATTGGCAGATGGAATTTAATGTAGGTAAGTGTGAGGTTATCCATTTTGGCCCCAAAAATAGAAAGGCAAATTATTATCTAAATGGAAAGCAGATTCAAAATGCTTCTGGGCAGAGGGACCTGGGTTTCTTTGTTGATGAATCGCAGAAAGTCAGGTCAGTATGCCGGTGCGGTATATAATTAAAAAGGCAAATGGAATGTTAACATTTATTGCAAATGGACTGGAGTATAAAAATAGAGAAGTGTTGTTGCAATTGTATAGGGTGTTGGTGAGACATCTGGAGTATTGTGTCCAGTTCTGGTCTCCTTATTTGAGGAAGAATGTGGTGGCATTGGAGGCAGTTCAGAGGAGATTCACCAGATTGATCAGGGAATGAAAGGGTTGACATATGAGGAGAGATTAAACTGTTTGGGCTTATACTCGTTGGAGTTTAGAAGGGTGAGAGGAGATCTGATCGAGGTTTATACAATAGTAAAAGGGATTAATAAAGTAAACATAGACAAAATGTTCCCCCTTATAGGGCAGTCTAGAACGAGAGGTTGTAGATCTAGGTTGAAAGGCGGCAGATTTAGAACTGGGATGAGGAGCAACTACTTCTCGCAGAGCATGGTGAATTTGTGGAATTTGCTACCCCATAGTGCGGTGGAATCTGAGTCATTAAGTGGTTTCAAGAAGGAGATAGATATATTTCTGATTTTTAAAACAAATGGGTTAACAGGACATTGGGAACAGATAGGGAGGTAGATTTGAGACCAGGAAGAGATCAACCATGATCGGATTGAATGGCGGAGAAGGCTTGAAGAGCTGAATTGCCTACTTATGATCCTAGTTCCTATGTATTGACATTGGAGCTGTATTCCACAACTCTTGAAAGTAATTTGCCCAATGTATTTATAAATTTATTGCATTTAAGCTTGTAACTATGTCCCCTTGTTCTTGGCTCCTCCACTACTGAAAATGGTCTGTTCCTACATATCAAAGACTCTGCTTCTACCACCTTTTGAGAAAGAGGATTCCAAAGTGCCTCAACCCTCAGAGTAAGAAATTCCCTGCGTCTCTTTCTTAAATGGGCGACCCCTTATTTTTAAACCGTGACCCCGAATTCCAGATTCTCCTACAAAGAGGAAACATTCTCTCCATGTCGACCCTGTCAAGACCCCTCAAGGTTTGGTATATTTCAATAAAGTCCCCTCTTATCCTTTTAAACTTCAGCAGATACATGCTTGGCATGTTGAACTTTTCTTCAGAAGACAACTCTCCCATTCCAAGTATTAGTCTAGTACACCTTTTCTGAGCTGCTTCCAGCGCATTTACATCCTTCCTTAAATCAGAACACCAATACCGTACTCCTTACCCCAGATGTGGTCTCATTAATGCCCTGTATAACGGCAGCAGAACCTCCCTACTTTTGTGTTCAATTCCCCTTACAATAACAATTCTATTAGCTTTTCCAATTATTTGCTGTACCTGCATACTAACCATTTGTGATTCATGCACTTGGACACCCAAATCCCTCTGCTTCAAAGTTCTCTGCAATCTCTCACTATTTAGATTATATGTTATTTCTTATTCTTCCTGCGAAAATGAAGTTACACATTTTCCCACATTATGCTCCATTTGCCAGATCTTTGCCTACTCACTTAACCTATCTATAATCCCCTTTAGCTTCTTTATGTTCTCCTCATAACTTTTCTAACTATCTTTGTGTCATCAGCAAATTTAACAACCATGCCTTCAGTCGCTTCAGTCAGGTTATTTATATAAATAATAAAAGGTTGAGGCCCCAGCACTGATCCCTGTGGCAAACCACTCATTATATCTTGCCAAACAGAAAAAGACCCATCAATGCCTACTGTTACCTGTTAGCTAGCCAGTCTTCTGTCCATGACCATGTTTTATCCCCTACATGGTGGCACAGTGGTTAGCACTGATGCCTAGCAGCACCAAGGACCCAGGTTTGATTGCTGCCAAAGATGTGCAGGATAGGTGGATTGGCCATGCTAAATTACCTCTTAGTATATAATGGTTAGGTCTGGTTATGGGGTTGCTGGGGGTCGGCCTGGGTGGGGTGCTCTTTCAGAGGGTCGGTGCAGACTAGATTGCCAAATGGCCTCCTTCTGCATTGTATGATTGACCATGGTTTTTATTTTCCATAATAATCTTTGATCTAGTACCTTATCAAATGCTGTTGGAAATCTTCTGCCCATGACACTATTTTATCCCTAAACAGTGGCAGTGTGTGAAACTGCTTGCTCATAGCACCAAGGACTGGGTTCAATTCCAGCCTTGGGTGACTGTCTGTGTGGAGAGTTTGCACTTTCTCTGTGTCTGTGTGGGTTTCCTCCTGGTGCTCCGGTTTCCTCCCACAGTCCAAATGTGCAGGTTAGGTGGATTGGCATTGATAAAATTGCCCCTTAGTGTTCAGGAATGTGTAGGTTGGGGGTTATGGGGTTGCGGGTCTGGGACGGGAGAGTAGGCCTAGTTAGGGTGCTCTTTCAGAGGGTCGATGCAGACTCAATAGACCGAATGACCTCCATCTGCACTGTAGAATTTCTATCCAAGTACTGTACATCCACCAGTTTCCCATTATCCACAGCACGTTACGTCAAATAACTCCCAATATATTAATTAAACAAGATTTTTCTTGCCCAAAACCATGTTGACTGCCAGGTTACCATAATTTTTTCCAAATGTCCTGCTGTAACGTCTTTAATAATAATTTTAACATTTTCCATAGATATTATGCTAAATGGCTTGTAGTTTCCTGATTTCGACCTCCCTCTTGAATAAAGGAGTTACATTCACTATTTTCCAATCTAATGGAACCATCCCCAAATTTAGGTGATTTTGGGAAAATAAAACTAACCCTCCATTATCTCATGAGCCACTTATTTTAAGACCCTAGGATGAAGTTCATCTGGATCTGGGGTTTGTCAGCCCAGCAATTTGCTTTTCACTGGTGATTGTAATTTTCTTGGGTTCTTTGCTCCCTTCCATTTCCTGATTTATAGCAATTTCTGTGATGTGAATTGTAAGCTCTATAGTGACTGATGCAAAATACCTGTTCTCTTTATTTTCCATCATTAATTCCCCAGACTCACTTTATATAGGACTCATGCTCACTTTGTTAACTTTTAAAAACAATCTCTCTCCCTCTCTCTTTAGCTCCAACTCCTTGAAAACATATAATCTTTTGCCCTCAATCCTGCATCTAACCTGTCTAGCCCTGTTCGAATTTTGTCAGTTTCTGTAAGATCCCCCCTCATACTTTTAAATTCCAGCGAATATAACCCTTTTTCTAAAATTTGAAGTACCCAATTCATTTTTTTTCCAAATAACGGGCAATTTAGCGTGGCAAATCCACCTATGCTGCACGTCTTTGGGTTGTGGGGTGAGACCCATGCAGACATGGGGAGAATGTACAAACTCCACACGGACAATGACCTGGAGCCGGGATCCAGTGCCGCCCCCTAGCGAATATAACCCTAACTGACTCAATCTCTCTTCCTACATCAGTCTTGCCATCCCAGGAATCTGTGCGGTGAACACTCTTCGCACGGGGTTGTGGGCGTATGCCATTATTTATTGACAATCCCTATTTGCCCTTCAGAAAGTGGTGGTGAGTTGCCCTCTTGACCCGCTGCAGTCCCTAAGGAGTAGGTACACCCACAGTGCTGTTCGGGAGTTCCAGTATTTTGCCCCAGCGACTGAAAAGGCAATATATTTCCAAGTCGGGGTGCTGGGTGACTTGAAGGAGAACCTCCAAGTGGTGGGTATCTGCTGCTCTTGTCCTTCTAGGTGGTGGTGGTCCGTTTGGAAGGTGCTGCCTAAGGAACCTTAGCAGTACCTGCAGTGCATCTTTTGGATGATCCATACGGCTGCCACTGTTCATCGGTGGTGTAGGGATTGAATGTTTGTGGAAGGGGTAACAATCGAGCGGGCTGATTTGTACTGGATGATGTTGTGCTTTTTTTCATAAATTTAGAGTACCCAATTATTTTTTTTAAATTTAAGGGGCAAATTAGCATGGCCACTCCACCTACCCTACACATCTTTTTGGGTTGTGGGGGTGAGACCCAAGCAGACACTGGGAGAATGTGCAAAATCCACACGGACAGCGACTCAGGGCTGGGATCGAACTCGGGTAGCTGGCACCGTGAGGCAGCAGTGTTAACCACCGTGCCGCCCTGGTGTTGAGCTTCTTGGGTGTTGTTGGAGCTGCACTCTTCCAGGCAAGTGGAGAGTATTCCATCACACTCCAGACTTGTGCCTTGTAGATGATGGACAGGCTTGGGTGGCCCGTAGGTCAGTTACTTGCTGTAGGCTCCCTAGCCTTTGACCTGCTCTGGTAACCACAGTATCAATATGGCTAGTTCAGTTCAGTTTAGTTTCTGATCAATGGTAATCCCCAGGATGCTGATTGAGGGGGAATGTGATGGCAATGCCATCGAATGTCAAGGGGCGATGGTTAGATCCTCTCTTGTAGGAGATGGTCATTGCCTGGAACTTGTGTGGCGAAAATGTAACAAGCCTGGATATTGTCCACGTCTTGCTGCATTTGAACACAAACTGCTTCATTATCTGAGAAGTCGTGAATGGTGCTGAACGTAGAATCATAGAATTTACAGTGCAGAAGGAGGCCATTCGGCCTTTGGAAAGAGCACCTCACTTAAGCCCTAAACCAGTAACCCTACCAAACCTTTTGGACACTAAGCGACAATTTAGCATGGCCAATCCAACTAACCGGCCAATCTACCTTACCTGCACGTCTTTGGACAGTGGGAGGAAACCGGAGTACCTGGAGGAAACCCACACAGACATAGGGAGAAAATACAAACTCCACACAGACAATCACCCAAGATCGGAATTGAACCCGGGTCCCTGTAGCTGTGAAGCAGCAGTGCTAACCACTGTGCCAGCTATTTAATCCAACTTAATTATCCCCATGAGCTTCACTCTCTACCTACATTGTGCAGTCATCTACGGATATCCCCACGTCTGACCTTCTGATGGAAGGGAGGTAATTGATGAAACAGCTGAAGTTTATTGGGTCTAGTACACTACCCTGAGGAACTACTGCAGTGATGTCCTGAGCTGAGATGATTGACCTCTAACCACCAGAACCATCTTCCTTTGTGCCAGATATAACTGCAACCAACGGAGAATTTCCCCCCGATTCCCATTGGCTCCAGTTTTGCTACGGCTCCTTGATGCCATACTCGGTTAAATGCTGCCTTGATGTCAAGGGCAGTCACTCTCACCTCACCTCTGGCATCCAGCTCTTTTGTCCATGTTTGAACCAAGGCTGTATTAAGGTCAGGAGCCGAGTGACCCTGACGGAACCTAAACTGAGCATTCGTGAGCGGGTTATTGCTGAGTAAGTGCTGCTTGATAGTACTGTTGATGACTCCTTCCATAACTTTTCTGATAATGGAGAGTAGTCTGATAGGGAAGTAATTGGATTTGTTCTGTTTCTTGTCTACAGGACATAACTGGGCAATTTTCCATATTGGCAGGTAAATACCGGTGTTGTAACTGTACTGGAACAGCTTGGCTAGGAGTGCAGCAAGTTCTGGAGCACAAGTCTTCCGTACTATTGCCGGAATATTGTCAGTTAGCACTGCTGCCTCACCGCCAGGGACCCAAGTTTGATTTTGGATGATTGTGTGGAGTTTGCATGTTCTCCTTGTGCCTGTGGGGTTTCCTCCTGGTGTTACGGTTTCCTCCCACAGTTCAAAGATGTGCAGGTTAGATGAATTGGCCGTAATCAATGCGCACGGTTATGGCTTGGGGCATGGGAATGGGCCTAGATGGAATGCTCTTTCAGGGGGGGTCAGTGCAGATTTGATGGGCTGAGTGGCCTCCTTGTGCACTGTAGGGATTCTATGGATCCTTCCTCGGATAAGGAGACCAAAACTGTGTACACTATTCCAGGTGTGGTCTCACCAAGGCCCTGTATAACTGCAAGACATCCCTCCTCCTATACTTGAATCCTCTCACTATGCATGCCAACATACCATTTGCCGCCTTCACCGCTTTTACTTTCAGCAACTGGTGTACTAGGACACCCGGGTTTCTGCACATTCCCCTCTCTCAATCTATAGCCATTCAGATAAACTACCTTTGTGCTTTTGCTACCAAAGTGGATAACCTTGCATTTATCTACGTTGTATTGCATTTGCCTGGCGTTCACCCATTCATTCAACTTGTCCAAACAACACTGTAACATCTCTGCGTCCTCTTTATAGCTCAGCCTCCCACCCAACCTTCTGTCATCTGCAAATTCTTTGACATTACATTTAGCTCCCTCATGTAAATCATTAATATACATTGTGAATAGCAAGGTCTGAGCACTGATCCCTGCGGCATCCCACTAGTCACTGCCTGCCACTTTATTCCTGCTCTTTGTTTCCTGTCTGTCAACCAGTTTTCTAAAAATCTCCATACTACCAATTCCATGCGCTTTAATTTTATATGCTAATCTCCTGTGTTGTACCTTGTTGAAAGCCTTCTGAAAGTCCAAATAAACCACATTTGCTGGCTCCCCGTCATCAACTTTACTAGTTACATCCTCAAAGAATTCCAGTAGATTTGTCAGGCATTATTTCCCTTTCGTAAATCCATGCTGACTCTGTCCAATCCTGACACTGTTTTCCATGTGTACTGACCATAAGACATAGTAGCAGAAGTAGGCCATTCGGCCCATTGAGTCTGCTCTGCGATTCAATCAGATCATGGCTGATGTGATATAATCCTCAACTCTTTTTTCCTACCTTATTCCCTTGATTCCCTTACTGCTGTCTGTCTCAGCCTTTAATGACCCAGCCTCTGCAACCCACTGTGGTCAAAAATTCCACAGATTCGCCATCCTCTGAGAGAAGTAATTCCTCCTCATCTCTATCTTAAATGGTCGATCTCCTACCCTTGAGATTGTGCCTTCTGGTCCTAGACTCTCCCACAAGAGGAAACATCCTCGCATCTACCCTGAGAATCCTATATGTCTCAAAAGGTCATCTCTTATTCTTTACTCCAATAGGTACAGGCCCAACCTACTTAGCCTACCCTCCTAAGAAAATCCCGCCATACCCGGGGTCAACCTCGTGAGCCTTCTCCGTCTTCCTCCAATGCCAATATATCTTCTCTTAGGTAAGGGAACCAAAACTGTTCACAGTATTCCAGGTGTGGTCTAACTTGTGCCTTGTATAGTTTTAGCAGGACTTCCCTATTATTAGACTTTTTTCATTTAAATAATATTCAGCTCTTAAGTGCATAACTTCATATTTTCCTATGTTATATTCCATCTGTCAAGTTTTTGTCCACTCAAAATCTTTGTTAGTGTCACAAGTAGGCTTGCATGAATACTTCAATGACGTTACTGTAAAAATCCCCTAGTCGCCATACTACGATGCCTGTTCGGGTACACAGAGAATTCAGAATGTCCAATTCACTTAACACACCTGTCTTTCGGGTCTTGTGGGAGGTAACCAGAATACCTGGAGGAAACCCACGCAGAAACTGGGAGAACGTGCAGACTCCACCCGGGCGGTGACCCAAGCTGGTAATCGAACCCGGGACCCTGGTGCTGTGAAGCACAGTGCTAACCACTGTGCTACCGTGCCAAACATTTCTATATCTCTCTGTAGACTCTTGTGTGTGATCCTCACCACGTACCTTCCCACCTAATTTTGTGTTATCCGCAAACCTGACAATAGTAGATTCACTTCCCTCCTCCAAGTCGTTAATATATATTGTAAATAATTGTTGCCAAAGCACTGATCCCTGTGGTGCTCCACCAGTTACAGGTTTCCATCCTGAAAATACCTCAAAGAATTCTACGAAATTTGTCAGGCATGATTTCCCCTTCAGGAAGCCATGCTTAATTATATTGTGCATTTCTAAAGCTCTACTATTACATCCTTTATAATGGACTCGGTAACACTTCCCAGTGACAGAAGATAAACTAACTAGCCTATAGTTTTTTTTTTTTTTTGTCTCCCTTTTTGAATAAAGTTCTTACATTGACAGTATTCCAATCCTCTGCGACTTTTCCAGAATTTAAGGATTATTGGGAAATTACTACTAGTGCATTCACTATCTTCGTAACTACTTCCATTAATATCCTGGGATCCAAGCTATCAGGCCCAGCGGACCTATCAGCCGTTAGCCCCATTAGTTTCGCTAGTACTTTTCCCCTTGTGCTTGTTTTTTTTTGGTAAAATATTTTTATTCTCCATTTTCACATTTTCTCCAGAATTTACACCCCACCCACAAGTAGTAAACGGTAACAAATACAAAGTCAATTTCCTTATCAACAACAATGATCCCATCTTCCCACCACCCCAAGCAACGACCCACCTGACAATATAAGCATCAAATAAAACAAACCCTCCCACGGTGGGACAAACAAAGGAGAAATAAAAGGAATTAGGAATCGCCTATGGTCACCATTAACTGATAGAGTCCCCCCCCCCCCCCTTAACATTCAATGCCATCCAATCCCCGGAGGAGTACCGTAGATGACACCCCTCCCCTCGACTTTTCCCCCCCCCCCCCCACAAATCTTTCCACCCCAGCTAGACTCATCGGGGCCTATTCTGCCAGGCTCCGATGGCCGCAGCCACTCCCCCCACCTCACTCCCGTTCACTGGCCGGTTTAAACTGGCCAGCGCGGAGGCCCCCGTCGGGGTCTCTTTACCCCTTGCCCGGCCCCAGGAAAACCAAGAAATCCCCTTTAGCACACACACCCTGCATACACACCCAAGCTCCAAAGAACCATCATTGCAAGTGAAAGTCCCCTCTCTTCCCTTGTCCAAGTATATACAACGTTGACTCATTTAGCACATACACCCGCCGCAGTGAAAAAATACAGCTACATGAGGCTACATCGGTACATGTCCACTTCTCAATTCAGCCACAGTCCTTCTGTCTTCGCAAACTCCTCTGCTGCGCCGTCCCGATATAAATGTCCTTGAATTTGTAGGTCGCCCTTAACCTAGCTGGGTATACTATGCCGCACCGCACCTTACTGATGTACAGCGCCTTCTTCACCTGGCTGAAGGCAGCCCACCTCCTCGCCAGCTCCACCTTAAAGTCCTGATATATGCGTATACCAGCCCACTGCACCTCCCGCTTCTGCTTTGCCCAGCTCAGGACCTTCTCCTTCACACTGTACCTACGAAAACACAGAGTCATTGGCAGCTCACTCTCCTTTGGTACAGGCCTCCACGACCGATGAGCCCGATCCAGTTCATATCGGGAGGGATCATCACCCTCCCCCCAATAGCTTCGCCAACATCGTGGCAAAATACCCAGTCGGCCTCGGGCCTTCCACTCCTTCGGGAAGACTCACAATCCTCAGATTCTGTCGCCTGGATCTGTTATCCAAGTCATCCACTTTGACTCGCAGACCCTCGTTGATCTCTATCACCTTCTGCATCTCCATCTCCTTGAGGTAAATTGATCGCTGTGCTGCAATAATGTTTCTTCCACTTCCTTCAGCGCCGTGCCTTGCTCCCGTACCTCCGCCACTGCTCTCAATACCGCCACCCTCACCAGGGCAATCGCCTCCTCCACCAGCACTTTCAATACCGCCCCCATCTCCTTCCTCATCGCCTCCATGTGTTTTGTGAACTGCCTTTCGAGTTCCGCGGCCATCACCTTAGTCATTTCTTCAACTGTGGGCAATGCGGCCTCCCCTGGTGCCCCAGCCTCCATTTACTTGCCATCCCCGCGGTGACCTTTCCATTCCCCAACGGACTTTCAGCTGCTTTTTTCATGGCCGTTTTTTTTACTTGTTCTTGACATCTCCTTCACTGTGCCTTCTCCCTGCTTTTTCCGCCTCTGTTACCCCTGGGACCGGGCGTTAGACCCTGAAAATGCCATTCCCGAGCGGGATCCCTCCAATGTGCGGCTGCCTCCGCCCGCCAACAATGGAAGTCCCCCCCCCCCTTGTGCTTGTTATTGTATTTATTTCCTCTCTTTCTCTCCTCCCCCCCCCCACCCCTTGATTATTTAATACTTTTGGAATGTTATTAGTGTCTTCTGCCATGAAGACTGACACAAAGTATTTGTTTAACTCCTCTGCCATTTTCTGGTTCCCCATTATTATTGCCCTAGTATCATTCTCTAAGGGCCACGTTCACTTTGGCCTCTCTTCCTTTTTGTATATTTAAAGAAGCCCTTGCTGTCTGATTTTATATTACTTGTTTGTCTACTCTCATAGTTTATCTTCTCCCTCTTTATTATATTTTGGTCCTCTTTTGTTGGTTTTTAAAACTTGCCCTATCACTAATCATGGCAACATGATTTTTCTTTCTGTTTAAGACTATCCTTCACTGCTATTAAATTGCTTATAATGAACTCTAGCATTTTCCCCCATTACCAACGTCAGGCTGACTGGTCTATAGTTCCCTGTTTTCTCTCTACCTCCCTTTTTAATAATGGAGTTACATTAGCTACCCTCCAATCCATAGGAACTGTTCATCGATCTTGATTTTTTAATTCTTCACTTACTCCTCGTTGCTGGCCTCAACAGGTTTTGGAACAGGCCAACAAACTGCCCCAAGTATCCAGGAAGCCTTCCTCCGAACCTCTGATGGCGTACTTAATCTTCTCCAGGTGGAGAAATTCCAAAAGGTCAGCGAGCCAGTCTGCAGCTGTGGGTGGTGTTGCTGATCGCCAACTGAGCAGGATTCTCCGGCGTGCGATTAGGGAAGCGAAAGCAAGGGCGTTAGCCCCCTTCCACATGTGTAGTTCTGGCTGCCGGGCCCCTCTGGCACCGTTCACATTTGTCCTCCACCTCCGGGAAGAACCTGCTCATTCAGGCTCTGGTCAGGTGCGTTCTGTACACTACTTTGAGCTGCATTAGGCTGAGCCTTGCGCAAGAGCAGGTGGAATTAGCCCTGCTCAGTGCTTCGTTCCAGAGTCCTCACCCTACCTCTGTCCCCAGTTCGTCCTCCCATTTTTCTCTGGTCACGTCCAGTGGTGTTTGAGCTCTGTCCAGTAACTGTCCGTATATTTTCCCACATAGTCCCCCACTTCTTGCTGCTTGTGCCTATCAGGTCTTCTAGTAGTGGGGTTTCTGGGGCCCTGGGGTACCCTATTGTTTCTTTGCGGAGGAAATGTTTTATTTGGAGGTGACTCCTTTCTTGTCCTTTAGCTAGTTTCCACTTCCTCGGCAGTTTGTCCAGTATCACCATCTGTGCCCTACGTAGAGGTCCCCGACCGTCAGTGTGCCTCCATCCTGCCTTCATCTTTTGAAGGTGATATCTAGCATGGCTGGGGGGAATCTGCGATTGTAGATGAGGACCATGGGGGACATTTTAGTTATCCCGAAGTGTTGTCTCAGCTGGGTCCACGTTCTCAGCGTGGCTGCTACCACTTGGCTCGTTGTGTATCTTGTTGAGGGGGATGGGAGTGCTGCTGTAGCTAGGGCCTGGAGAGTCATTCCTTTACAGGAGGCCTCCTCCATTTGTACCCAGTCTGTGCCGGGTTCTTGTACCCAAACTGCCGGGTTCTTGTACCCATCCCCTCACTCTTTCTGCCGTTGCTGCCCAGTGATAGTATTTGTAGGTTTGGTAAATCCAAGCCCCCTTTGATTTTGCTTCTTTGCAATGTCGGTTTGGGAATTTTCGGGTTCTTACCCCCCTCCACACACACACGCCATGATTAGACTGTCTATGTTTTGGAAAAAGACCTTGGGGATGAAGATCGGTATGGAGAAAACGAGCTTCCTCTTAATGTTTTAGTAAGTCTTTGTTATTTTGAATACCGTGAGCAAACATCTGACCTGCCATTCATCTTTGCGCAATTACATGCATTTTGTTTCAGTTTGATACTATCATCAACTTCTTTAGTTAGCCACGGATAACGGGTCCTCCTCTTGGAATTTTATTTTCTGTTGGAATGTATCTGTTTTGTGTATTCTGAAATGTCCCCTTAAGCCTGTCACTGCATCTGTATTGACCTATCCCTTAACTTAATTTGTCAGTTCCGAGCTTTGCTAACTCAGTTTTCATGTCTCATAATTGTCCTTATTTACATTTAATATACCAGTCTTGGACCCACTCTTGTTTGGGGGGCATGGTAGCACAGTGGTTAGCACTGTTGCTTCACAGCTCCAGGGTCCCAGGTTCGATTCCCGGCTTGGGTCACTGTCTGTGTGGAGTTTGCAGTTTCTCCCCGTGTCTGCGTGGGTTTCGTCCGGGTGCTCCGGTTTCCTCCCACAGTACAAAGATGTGCAATTTAGGTGGATTGGCCATGATCAATTGCCCTTAGTGTCCAAAAAGGTTAGGTGGGGTTACAGGGTTACGGGGATAGGGTGGGGGTGTGGGCTTAAGTGGGTGCTCTTTCCGAGGGCTGGTGCAGACTTGATGGGCCGAATGGCCTCCTTCTGCACTTTAGATTCTATGATTCTCCACCAAACTAAATGTAAAGTTCAGTCATATTATGATCACTGCTACATAAGGATACCTTCGCTTTGAGGTCATTATTTGATCCTAACTTGTTGCACAATACCAGATCTAATATAGCCAGATCTCTGGTTGGCATCAGAACATGCTGCTAAGAAACTAGCACCAAGACATTCTATGAACTCCTCATCTAGGCTATCTTATCCAATCTTATTTTTCCAGTCGAAATGTCGATTAAAATCTCTGATGATTATTGCTGTATCTTTCTGTCAAGCTCCCGTTATTTCCTGTCCTAACATTTGGTTACTGTTAGGGGGCCTGTACACCACTCCCACAAGTGACTTGTACCGTTACCATTTCTGATCTCCATCCAAACCGTGGCTATACCCTGGTTCCCTGAACTTGGGTCATCCTTCTCTCCTGTGCCAATATCGTTACCAATTAGCACCTTTTCCTATCTCCCAAAATGTCATGTGCCCTTCAATACTCCGGTCCGGATCTGAGCCACCCTGCAGCTGTGTCTCTGTTGTCATTTGAGAGTCCTTTTAAGAAAAGTGTCTTTTATCAAATGGCTGCAGTGATGTCATTGTGTGGGTGGAGCTGGAATGTGATTCTGCTTTTTACTTTCGTTTTGAGCTGGAAGCTCTTTTTGGCTCTGTGTTTTAGTTTTGCTTTCAGTTGGAGAGCTGCATTCAAACCAAGCAGATGTATACTGGCCTCTCTCTCTATGTTAAACAAGGTATTTAGATCACTTGATAATTTAAAAGTGATAACTGTTCTCCTTAGAGAATTCAAACCTACTGTCTTTGTTAAAAAGTGTTTTGGCTTATGGATGTTGTTAGGAAAGTTACTAAGGGTTACCTATAGAGTACTGTATCTTTTTGGGGGGTTATCAGTGTTGGTAGTTGGTAAGATATTTACTGTGGATTTATAAAATGTTAACAGGATTCATAGAATAAATATTTTTGTTTTAAAAATACTTTAGATCTCTGTTGCATCACACCTGTAAAGTGGGCCCTTGTACTCCCCATAACCAAAATCTATTAAAAGTTGTGGATCAGGTGAACTCCATGATATACTTTGATGTTCTCTAAACCCTGGCCCATAACACTGTAATGGCCATCAGATCATATTTATTTTTATTTGCATAGATCATATTTATATATATTTGCACTATCCGTCCATCTGTTTAGTTTTGAACGCTATTTTCCCTTGTTCAAGTACCCTTCATAATAGTAAACAATTAAATTACAAAAGCAAAATAAGTGTGGATACTGGAAATGTGAAATAAATGCAGAAATAACTGGAAATGCTCAGCAGTGTGTCGGCGTCTGTGGAGAGTGAGACAGCTAAAGCTTTAAGTTGATGGGCTTTGGTCAGAACACTTCTTGTCTAGTAATCCCTGTTCTGCTGACTAAAAGGATCAGTTTTCCTAGTTCTTTGTATTTGCAAACCTCATACAGATGGCATTCTAGTGGATCTGTGTTGAACCCTTGTTGAACCTAAATCCTTCCTAAAGTGTGGAGCTCAATATTGCACAGAATACACTTACCTAGGGTCTTATTCATATTTTATTGCATCAGTTTATGGTAAACAAATCTGTTGATACTCATCCATGAAAAGATATGTTTAACATTTTGTCTCATTGCATTTGCAACTTTTATCCTTGAGGCAATTCAAAAAGGCAGCTTACCACAACCTTTTCAAGAACAATTATGAATGGGCAATAAATGTTGGCCTCGTCAGTGACACCCAGATCCCATAGATGAGCATAAAGAGAGAACTCTATTTCATTTAATTAAGAAACCATGGGATCCACTCCGCTATAAGTACATTGTTGCTGCTCACACTATTGCTCCTATATTTTATTTATGTCATCTCCGTTTTTATGTTCAGTAAACCTTGAGAATTCCATGATCTTATGGACCAGAAATCATTAATGTCTGTAGACCTGTACCCCTAAATTGTCCTGCCCTTCCACCGAACTGAGACCATCATTATTAGCTTAAAAACATTTCTGAAAAAGTCTGTTGAAAAACTTTGATCTGGTTATAATCAAATGTTCATCATTTTTAGATATTACCATTATTCTCTTTCCATTTCATCTCCAGCCCCCTCCTGACCCAAATCCTAAAGGCAATGGTTCCTCCCTGAGATGAGGTTTTGGAGGTGCTGAGTGACTTCTGGCATTTACAAATGTGATCATTATTCGCGCATATATTTTGACCATGCGTATCTGTGACTTTTTGACCTTCAAATCTCAACCTATTATTGACTGATTTAATCAAACCACTTCTAAAGCTCTACCTACTACTTTGAGTGAGATCACAAAACTCAGCACAGATTCATGAGCAAACCTGGACCTGGCTGTTGTGATTATTGGTTATTTGCATATGTGCTGAGTTTGGTTGAGTATTCAGCAACCACTTTTAGGAGCAATGATAGCAAAAGTAATATACTTGCCTTGATAGATAGCAACAGTAACGTATTTGTAAAGCATGGATCCCTTGGTGCCTAAATAATGGACTTGGCTGTCTTTTTATATCCAACCATGGGACCTGGGTGTCACTGGCAAGGCCAGCATTTATTCCCCATCCATGATTTTCCTTTGAAAAGACGGTGGTGAGGTGCCTTCTTAAACTGCCTCAAGGATAAAAATGCAGATGAAATATTAAGAAATATTAATGTTTTGGGAACGATTTCCTTGTAAAGCAGGAGGCAAGTCTGCAGAGTTGTTCACCATAAACTGATGCAAATCAATCCTCCTTTGTATGCTGAGCTTTAATGCTTCAGCGCAGTTTTGAATTGGTAATTATTACAAAGGATTTAAATGCCATGGTGCTTGGTTTAATAAATAAGAAGCTAAATTGAGTGACCACTATGTTAAAAACAAATTGCATTTTTATAGCACTGTTTGCTATATGTATTTATGATGTGGAGATGCCGGTACCGGTTGGACTAGGGTGAGCACAGTAAGAAGTTTTACAACACCAGATTAAAGTTCAAGAGGTTTGTTTCAAATCACTGTATGCATCTTTGACTTTGTCACTATATATGTTTCTGGAACATACCTCTTCATTCACCGAGGAAGGAGCAGTGCTCCGAAAGCTAGTGATTTAAAACAAACCTGTTGGACTTTAACCTGGTGTTGTAAGACTTCTTAATATGTATTTACAGTATGGATGCAGGCTATGCAGTCCAACAGGTCCATACCAGTGTTCTCTAAATGGAGAGAAACGTCAGGGTGAAAGCAAATCACTGTGGATGATGGAATCTGAAACCAAAAGAGAAAATGCTGGAAAATCTCAGCAGGTCTGGCAGCATCTGTAAGGAAAGAAGTGAGATCTCGTTTTGAGTCCAGGTGACCCTTTTAGCTTTGACAAAGGGTCATCTGGACTCGAAATGTTAGCTCTTTTCTCTCCTTACAGATGCTGCCAGACCTGCTGAGATTTTCCAGCATTTTCTCTTTTGGAAACTTCAAGGTGCTCTGGTGCAGAGGGGTCTGGATGTCCACGTGCATGAATTTCAGAAAATTAGTATGCAGGTACAGCAAGTAATAAGAAAGGCAAATGGAATTTTGGCATAATAGCTAAAGGGGTAGAGTCTAAAAGCAGGGAAGTGTTGCTGCAACTGTACAAGGCATTGGTGAGACCGCACCTGGAGTACTTGTGTACAGTTTTGCTCCCCTTACTTGAGGAGGGATACACAGAAAATAGAAGCAGGTGGCGGCTACTCAGCTCTTCGAGCCTGCTTCACCATTCATTATGATCATGGCTGATCATCAAATTCAATACTCTGATCCAGCCTCCCTCTCTTCTTCTTCTTCTCCCCCCAATATCCCTTGATCCTTTAGCCACAAGAGCTAACTCATTGTGTAATTTCAATGTTCTGGCCTTAATTACCTTTTGTGGTAGTGAATTCCACAGATTTATCACTCTCTGGGTGAAGAAATTTCTCCTCGTCTCAGTCCTAAATGGTTTACCCCTTATCCTCAAACTATAAGCCCTCGTTCTGGACTCCTCCAGCATTAGGAACATTCTTTCCGAATCTACCCAATCTATTCTTGTTGAATTTTATACGTTTCTATGAGATCCCCTCTCAACTTCAATGAATATAATCCTAACCGATTTAGCCTCTCCTCATATCACATTTAAAAATTTTAAAAAATTTAGAGTACCCAATTCTTTTTTTTTTCCAATTTAGCGTGGCCAATCCACCTACCCTGCACATCCTTGGGTTGTGGGGGTGGCACCCACGTAGACATAGTGAGAAGGTGCAAACTCCACACAGACAGTGACCCGGGTCCTCGGTGCTGTGAGGCATCAGTGCGAACCACTGTGCCACCCTGTCCTCGTATGGCTGTTCCACCATCCCAAGAATCAGTGTTGTAAACCTTCACTGTACTCCCTCCATAGCAAGAACATCCTTCCTCAGATAAAGACACCACAACTGCACACACTACATCAGGGGCGTCATTCTCCGACCCCCCGCCGGGTCGGAGAATGGCCGTTGGCCGCCGTGAATCCCGCCCCCGCCGAAGTCTCCGGTACCGGAGATTGGGCGGGGGCGGGAATCGGGCCGCGCCGGTTGGCGGGACCCCCCGTTCAATTCTCCGGCCCGGATGGGCCGAAGTCCCGCCCAGAAATTGCCTGTCCCGCCGGCGTAAATCAAACCTGGTATTTACCGGCGCGACCAGGCGGCGTGGGCGGGCTCCGGGGTCCTGGGGGGGGGGGGGGGGGCGCGGGGCGATCTGACCCCGGGGGGTGCCCCCACGGTGGCCTGGCCCGCGATCGGGGCCCACCGATCCGCGGGCGGGCCTGTGCCGTGGGGGCACTCTTTCCCTTCCGCCTCCGCTACGGCCTCCACCATGGCGGAGACGGAAGAGACTCTCCCCATTGCGCATGCGCGGGAAACGTTCTGCGGCCGCTGACGCTCCCGCGCATGCGCGGGGAAACTGTCAGCGGCCGCTGACGCTCCCGCGCATGCGCCGCATTTCCGCGCCAGCTGGCGGGGAAACAAACGCCATTTCCGCCAGCTGGCGGGGCGGAAATCCCTCCGGCGTCGGCCTAGCCCCTCAATGTTGGGGCTAGGCCGCCAAAGATGCGGAGCATTCCACACCTTTGGGCCGGCGCGATGCCCGTCTGATTGGCGCCGTCTTTGGCGCCAGTCGGCGGACATCGCGCCGTTGGGGGAGAATTTCGCCCCAGGTGTGTCCTCACCAATGCCCTATACTATTGCCGTAAAACAGCCCTATTCCTATACTCCAATCCTCTCGCTATGAAGGCCATCATACCATTCCTCCTCTTTGCTGCTTGCTGTACCTGCATGTTTATTTTCAGGACTGATGCAAAAGGACACCAAGGTCTCGCTTACTATCTACTTCTCTCAATTTACACCCATTCGAATAATATTCTGCCTTCCTATTTTTGCTACAGAAGCAGATAATCTCACATTTATCCACATACTACTACATCTCCATGCATATGCCCACTCATTCAGCCTGTCCAAATCCTGCTGAAGCATCTCTGCATCCTCCTCGCAGCTCACACTCCCACCCAACTTTGCATCATCTGCAAATTTGGAGATAATATATTTAGTTCCCTCGTCCAAGTCATTGATATATAATGTGAGCAGTTGGGGCCCTAGTACAGATCCCTGCGGTATCCCACGAGTCACTGCCTGCCAATTGGAAACCCAGTTTTCCCAACTTTTTGCTAACCAGCTTTCTATCCATCTGCAATCCCATGAGTTTTAACTTTACATAGTAATCTGCTACGTGATACCTTGTCGAAAGGCTTCCGATTCCAGCCCCCCCCCCCCCCACCCCAGCAAATGTCAGGCTCTCTTCTCGCGCCCCCACCGCCCACCCAAAACGCCCAGGTCTCTTCCCCTCCCCCGACATCTGGCACCCTCCCCCCCCCCCCCCCCTTTGTTTTTAAAAAATATTTTTTATTCTCCTTTTTCACATTTTCTCCCAAATTTACACCCAACAATAAGCAGTATTCAGTAACGAATGTAATGTCAATCCCCATATCAATAACAACGATCCCATCCTCCCACCAAACCCCAGACATTAGCCCTCATGTTAACATAAACAAATGACAAAAAGGAATCCGGAATCACCCATAGTCACCATTAAAACATACAGCCCTCCCAGCACCCCCCCTAATGTTCGATGTGATCTAATTCTCGAAAGTGCATAATGAATAATGCCCATGAGTTGTAGAATCCCTCCATCCATCCCCTCAGTTCAAATTTGACCATTTCAAGCGGCAAGAATTCCAGCAGGTCCCTCCGCCACGCCAGGGCACAGGGTGGAGAGGTTGATCTCCACCCTTACAGGATCCCCCTTCGGGCGATCAACGAGGCGAAGCTACAACATCTGCCTCCGCGCCCGTTTCCAACACCGGCTGGTTCGACACCCCGGAAATGGCCTCCTGAGGGCCCGGGTCCATTTTCAAGTGCACCACTTAGAGATTACCCTAAAAACCTTCCAGTAATCCTCCAGCTTTGGACAGGACCAAAACATATGAGCGTGGTTTGTCCCAGGTTCATTATCTAGATTATTCTCATGGGAAACAGCATCTCTCACTGTCTGGTATGAAATGTGGGTATTTTACAAGAAGCCATTTTAAATCTTGGGCCATTTTTTCCTTTAATTTGTTATATACTAAAAGGTAGATTCTTTACTAAAAGGGTAGATTCTATCACCTTGTGAGGTGTGCTTGTTGCTAATTTTCTCCTTGGTTCAATTGCTCTGTTTTATTACCTTTGCTCTCGAGTCGCCAGGTATCTTTATGATACCGCCACGAGGTTCAAGGCTGAGTAATGATCAATAATCCAATACACCGGTTAGTAAGATTTAAATCGAAGCACATTTATTATACACAGTAATTGCTACTCATGCACAAATTCTACGTCTAAGCTACTTCTACTACTAACAGGCCGATACTTAACTTTGGACTGGCCCACCAGGTCAGGGGAACAAATGGCCTTTCGCTCGGGTTCTGAGCCTGCGGGTTTCGAAGTTGGTACAGATTGATAGCTAGGAGCGCCTATCTCGTAGCGAGCGTTGAATTAAGACTTGCGAGTGTCGGTCTTCACTGCACCGGTCACGGTCAATGTTGGTTCGTTGTTGCTGGGTAACCCGGGCAGGACGCAGAGCTGAAGAGGAGCTGCTGAAGAGTGAAGAGCTGAAGAAGAGCGCGATTTGAACTTGGGGCTCAATTCTTATAGTCCCCAGGGGCTTCCCGCCTTTTGCGGCGGACCCTGTACCTGGTCTCAAGTGATTGGACTTTGTCCCAATCGCTTGGTTCGATTTTCTCCAATACTGGAGCAGTTCCCTGATCGATGGGCGGTCTTGAGGTGTTTGTTCACCTCCTTTGTTTTGGCTCCTGCTGGTGCTGAGGAGTCTGGCTTTGCTTTGTGTGTCCAAAATGTTACTTATTGTTCCCGGGGATTGCTCATCAGTATGCAGATGGCTGCTACTTTGTTATGCTGATGGTCGCTGGTAAGGTTGTCTGGCCTTTGCAGAGGTAAATACACAGCAAACCTGCAGCTGCTGGTTTCTGTCTTGTTGGCTGACTTTCCCATCCGCCTTTGCCGTTCGCCATTTGAAATCGGGAGTTGGCCACTTTAAGTGGCTACATGCTCTACACACCACCTTCAGCTGTATCAGCCCCAACCTCACACACAAGGTGGAGGCGTTCACTCTCCGGCGCACCTCACACCAGAACCCCTCCTCCATACCCTCTCCCAACTCTTTCTCCCACTTTGCCTTGATCCATTCTAGCGGCACCTTCTCCTCCTCCAAAATAGACCCGTATCCCACAGTCCAAAGATGTGCCAGTTAGGTGGATTGGCCATGCTAAATTGCCCTTAGTGTCCAAAAAGGATAGGTGGGGTTATGGAGTTACGGGGATAGGGCGGAGGCAAGGGCTTAAATGGAATGCTCTTTCCAAGGGCCGGTGCAGACTCGATGGACCGAATGGCCTCCTTCTGCACTGAAAATTCTATGATAAACCGCCGATACTACCCCCTCCTCCAGTCTCCCTGCCGTCAGCAACTCCTCCAGCAATGTGGAAGCCGGCTCTACTGGGAAGCTCTGTATCTCCTTTCTGGCAAAGCCTCAAACCTGCATGTATCTAAATATTTCCCTCTATTCCAACCCATACTTCGCTCCCAACTCCTTCAGTCCTGCAAAATGACCCCCAAGAAACAAATCTTTTAGTGTCCTAATTCCTTTCTCCTCCCATCTCTGAAAATTTCCATCCCACTTCCCTGGCTCAAATCTATGGTTCCCCCGAATCGGCATTTCCCTTGACCCTGCCGCCAACCCAAAGTGCTGTCGAAACTGCCTCCAAAGTCTCAACTAAGCTATTACTACCGGACTCCCTGAGTATCTCCCCGGGGCTGTCGGGAGCGGCGCTGTTGACTTAATTCCCAACCCCCCTACACAAACTCTTCTCCATTCTGACCCATTGAGAGTCAACCCCTCTGACCCAGCTCCGTACCTTCTCCACATTCGCTGCCCAGTAATAATACATCAGGTTCGGAAGACCCAAACCCCCTGCCTGCCTTCCTCTCTGTAGTAGCACCTTTTTAATTCTGGCCACCTTCCCTCCCCATATGAACGAGGTAATCATCCCTTCAATCTCTCTAAACAATGCCTTTGGCAGGAAAATCGTCAGGCATTGAAAAATAAACCGGAATTGCGACGCACATTCATTTTAACTACCTGTACCCGACCCGCCAGTGACAGAGGGAGAGAAATCCCACCTTGCCAGATCAGCTTTCACCCTCTCCACAAAACTAGAAATGTTGTAACTACGGAGCCCCCCCCCCCCTCCCAATCACGAGCAACCTGTACCACCAGGTATCTAAAGTGAGTCCCCGCCTTATGGAATGGCAGCGCCCTCACCCCTGACCGAGACACCACAAAATATTCACTCTTGTCTAAATTTAATTTGTACCCCAAGAAAGATCCAAACACCCGAAGCAGCTCCAGTATTCCCCCTTTTGACACACTCTGTTCCGACACATATAATAACAAGTCATCGGCATATAAGGACACCCTGTGCTCTATCCCCGCCCGCACTATCCCTTTCCATACCCCCCAAACATCTTAATGCGATGGCCAATGGCTCAATCGCGAGTGCAAACAGCAGGGGGGCCAAAGGACATTCCTGCCTAGTCCCACGGTGGAGAGGACAGTATTCTGAGCTGATGTTATTTGTGTGGACACTGGCCCTCGGCTCCTTATATAATAGCTTTACCCAGTCCACAAATCTGGGTCTAATTCCAAACCGCTCTAGAACTGCCATCAAGTGCCAGACAGGCTTTGTTAAGGGTCGGCAAATGTCGGTCAATATTTGGCGGTTGTTGAATATTGTGTTCTCCCCCGCCGCTGGGCCCCGAGCCGGAGGTGATTGTGTCTTTGAATGCTGAGAAAGCATTTGATGGGGTGGAGTGGAGGTACCTTTTTGAAGTCCTAGAGAGGTTTGCTCAAGGCCAAAGTTTATTTCATGGGTGCGTTTACTGTATAGGGCTTCCACGGCTAGTGTCAGTACCAATGCCTTGAGCCCGAGGTACTTATTGAACAGGGGGAACAAGACTGGGGTGTCCAATGCCCCCTCTCATATTTGCTTTCGTGGATAATGAAGTGTGGAGTGAGGCCCTTCTTAGTTCAAAGTCTACGTCTTCGTGTGCACAGCTTGGCCTGTTGCAGCTGAAGATAGTGCAAACGGCTCATCTGACCAAGGTTCAGATGAGCTACGGCTCTCCGGGGGTGGAGGACAGGTGTGAGCAGTGCCCCGGGGGGGCTGGCCAATCACGCTCATGTTCTGGTCGTGTCCCAAACTGGTAACCTTTTTTACGTTGTCTTCTTTAGCACCATGTCAGCGATTCTGAATAATGATCTGGAGCCTTGACGTTTGGTGGCCATTTTCAGGGTCTCAGACTCACTGAGTCTGCAAACAGTCCTCACCTTCGCCTCATGGATTGCCCGCAGGTGGGTTCAGCTGGAGAGGAGGTCTTCTCTGCCCAGCGCCTTGGTGTGATTGGGTGACCTGATGGAATACTTGTATCTGGAGACGGTCAAGCACACCATCCGGGGGTCGGTTGAGGGGTTCTGTCTGAGGTGGCAGCCATAGCCTACTTTAAGGAATTAGTCACAGTCAGTTGCTGGGGAGAGGTATTGGGTTTTATTTTTATTTTCTTTTATGGGTGAGGTGCATATGTATGGTTGTGTTTTTGCTATGTTGTACTGAGTTACACCCAATTTATTTTACATGTAAAATCTTTAATAAAATTTTATAAAAAATATTTTAGATCCGGTAAATTGGTACGGACTGACATTCTGTAGGTGGAAGCTATGTCCCATAGTGTCCAGGTAACTTTTCCACCTCTCTGATGAGTTGCAATGCTTGTAGCTGAACCTCCAGCTCATTAACTCTGCACCAAAGTTCCTCAAGTTGCACTCTTTTTTTTTTTAATAAACATTTTATTGAGGCATTTTTGGTATTGTAACAACAAGAAAAACAATGTACATGAAACTATAAACATGGTGCAAAAGCTGTCTTCCTCCCTTACAGGTGCCACCTTTATTAACCCCCTATTCTAACCCTCCCTTCTGCTGACGATTAAGTTTCCTCGAAGAAGTCGACGAACGGTTGCCACTTCCGGGCGAATCCTAACAGTGACCCTCTCAAAGCGAACTTGATTTTCTCCAAACAGAGAAAGCTAGCCATGTCCGATAGCCAGGTCTCAAACTTCGGGGACTTTGAGTCCCTCCAAGCTAATAGTATCCGTCTCCGGGCTACCAGGGAAGCAAAGGCTAGAACGTCTGCCTCTTTCCCCTCCTGGATTCCCGGGTCTTCCGATACCCCGAAAATCGCCACCTCTGGACTCAGTGCCACCCTTGTTTTTGACACCGTGGACTTGACATCTGCAAACTCCGACCAAAATCCCCTAAACGTCAGACATGTCCAGAACATGTGGACATGGTTCGCTGGTCCTCCCGCACACTTTGCACACCTGTCTTCCACCCCCAAAATCTGCTCATCTGGGCCACTGTCATGTCAGCGCGATGAACGACCTTGAATTGTATCAGGCTGAGCCTGGCACATGTTGTGGACACGTTGACTACTCAACGCGTCTGCCCATAGACCATCCTCTATCTCTCCTCCCAGCTCCTCCTCCCACTTGCGCTTCAGCTCCTCGGTCTGCGTCTTCTCTGACTCCATAAGTTCCTTGTAAATGTCAGAGACGCTCCCTTCTACCCACCCTCTGGAAACTACCCTGTCCTGAATCCCCCTTAGTGGGAGGAGCGGGAAGGTTGACACCTGTCTACGTCAGAAGTCCTGCACCTGCAGATACCTGAATTTGTTTCCCCTCGCCAACCCAAACTTCTCCTCCCAAACTCGGAAAGTGGTGGTTTAGCACACTGTGCTAAATCGCTGGCTTTTAAAGCAGGCCAGCAGCACAGTTCAATTCCCGTACCAGCCTCACCGAACAGGCGCCGGAATGTGGCGACTAGGGTCTTTTCACAGTAACTTCATTGAAGCTGACATGTGACAAGCGATTTTCATTCATTTTTCATCCCTGCTCTCCACCATATCCAGAATCCCCAATCCATACTTCCCGGGGCAAACTGGTGATTATTACAGATTGGGGACCAGACCAATGCTCCCACATGTCTCCTCCATTGCCCCCAGACTCTCAGGGCCGCCATTCTGGCGGGAACGGCAGAGGTGCAGTTACCAACGCCCCCAGACTGGTGCCGTTGCATGAAGTCACCTCCATACGCTCCCATGCCGACCTCTCCCCCACCACCCACTTCCTGATCATGGCTATATTCGCCATCCAGTAATAGTTACTAAAATTTAGCAGCGCCAGCCTGCCCTCTCCCCGACTCCGCTCAAGCATTACCTTCTTTAATCGCAGGGTCTTGCCAATCCAAACGAAGCCAGCGATCACTTTGTTGACTCGTTTAAAAAAGGACTGCGGAATAAAGATGGGGACACACTGAAATACAAACCGGAATCTCGGGAGGACCGTCACCTTCACCGTCTGCACCCTCCCAGCCAGTGACTATGGAAGCGCGTCGTATCTCCGAAAATCGTCCTTCATTTGGTCCACTAGTCGGGCCAGATTTAATTTATGCAGCAAGTCCTATTCCCGCGCCACTTGAATGCCTAGGTACCTAAAGCTTCCCCCTACTAATCTAAACAGCAGCTTCCCCAATCGCCTCTCCTGTCCCCTCGCCTGGATCGCAAACATCTCACTTTTCCCCATATTTAGTTTGTACACCGAAAACCGGCCAAATTCCCCGAGAATCCTCATGATATCTTCCATTCCCTCTATTGGGTCTGATACATACAGACGCAGGTCGTCTGCATAGAGCAAGACTCTGTGCTCCACCCCCACACTCAGACCAATTGCCAACGGCTCTTTAGCTAGCGCGAACAACAGTGGGGAGAGGGGGCACCCCTGTCTCGTCCTCCGGTGCAGTCTAAAATAGCCCAATGTTGTCCTATTTGTCTGTACGCTTGCCACAGGAGCCTGATACAGCAACCTGACCCAGCCAATAAAGCCCCACCCAAATCTGAACCGTCCCAGTACCTCCCACAGATAATCTCATTCTACCCGATCGAAAGCCTTTTCTGCATCCATTGCGATCACTACCTCCACCTCCCTACCTTCCGGGAGCATCATGATCACATTTAACAACCTTCTTACATTGCCCATCAACTGCCTACCCTTACCAAACCCTGTCTGGTCCTCTCCAATAACGTCCGGAACACGATCCTCAAACCTGGAGGACATAAATTTGGCCAGCAATTTGGCATCCACATTCAACAGGGATGTCTGTGCAGCTCCGGGTTCTTGTTCCGCTTCAGAATCAGCAAAATCATGGTCTGTGACATCGTCGGGGGCAGCACCCCTCTTTCCCTTGCCTCATTGAACATCCTCATCAACACCGACCCCGATATCCCAGAGAACTTTTTATAAAACTCCACTGGGTGCCCGTCCGGCCCCTGGGCTTTACCCGCCTGCATGGCCTTCAGACTCTCCACTATCTCTTCCAACTTGATCGGTGCCCCGAGCCCTTCTACCAGCTCCCCGTCCACCTTTGGGAAATTCAGCCCCTCCAAGAAGTGCCTCATCCCCTCCAGCCTCGTGGGGGGTTCCGACTGATGTGTTATGTACTCTGGGATAACACTGGATGCAGCTTTGACCAAAAGATACTCCAGACTTTGAAGTTAGTTTAATCAGATTTATTGAACTAATAGCACAGTTCTTAATGAGTTCGACTCTGCTAACCTAAGTGTGGTACTCTGTCTGACTGAACCAGACTAGCTCGTATCCACGTGCTGGAGGTGTAATACTGTACATACACCCTGACTCACTCTGCAGAATCTGTAGATGTTCATCAATGGAAAGAGGCGGAGTGTGAGTGCCTCATGCCTTTTATAGTGAGGTCCCACCCCTGAGTGTCCTGCCTGCTCATTGGTCATGTCCTGTTCTCTGTGTTCATTTGCTGCTTGTCTGTATATCATTGTGCATGTTTGCATATCATGACACCGACCTGTACAGCCTACTGTAGAAATGCCTAAACGCTTTATTCACTCCTGCTGAATCTCTAATCAGGTTCCCATCTCCGTCATTTACTTTCTCTATCTCCCTGGCTGCCTCCCTCCCTCTTTCTAAGCTGTTGTGCAAGCATTCTGCTGGCCTTCTCTCCATGCTCATAGATCGCCCCCCTCGCCTTTCTCAGCTGCTCCACCACCCACCCTGTGGTTAACGAGCCGAACTCCACCTGTAGCCTCCGCCGTTCCCTTAAAAGCCCTGTCTCTGGGGTCTCCGCATACCCCCTATCGATCTGTAGTATCTCCTTTACCAGTCGGTCGATCTCTGCCCTGTCCTCCACCTCCCTATGGGCCCGTATCGAGATCAGCTCCCTCCTGACCACTGCCTTCAGTGCTTCCCAGACCACCGCTGCTGAAATTTCCCCCGTGTCATTGACCTGCAGGTAGTTCTGAATACATTTCCTCAGCCGCTCGCACACCCCTTCGTCAGCCAAAAGTCCCACATCTAACCTCCATTGCGGGCACTGGTTCCTGTCTTTACTAACCTGCAGATTAACCCAGTGCGGAGCATGGTCTGAGATTGTGATTGTCGAGTACCCCGTGTCCACCACCCCTGCCAGTAAGGCCCTGCTCAAAATAAAGAAATCAATCCGGGAGTACACTTTATGCACGTGTGAGTAGAAGGAGAACTCCTTTACCCTCAGCTGCCTGAATCTCCATGGACCCCCCCCCCCCCCACAATTTGCTCCATGAACCCTTTTAGTTCCTTTGCCATTGCTGGCACCCTGCCCTTTTTTGAGCTTTTCCTGTCTAAACCAGGGTCAATAACTGTGTTGAAGTCCTTTCCCATGACCAACCTGTGCGAGTCCAGGTCCGGTATCTTCCCCAGCATCCTTTTTATAAACTCCACATCATCCTAATTTGGCACAGACACATTTACTAATACCACCTGCACCCCCTCCAGTTTCCCACTGACCATAATGTACCGACCTCCCACATCCGAGACTATTCTACCCGCTTCAAACACCACCCGCTTATTGATCAGGATCGCAACCCCTTGAGTCTTTGAATCCAGTCCCGAGTGAAAGACCTGACTGACCCAGCCTTTCCTCAATCTAATCTGGTCAGTTATTCTTAAGGTGCGTCTCCTGCAACATTACCACGTCTGCCTTCAGTCCCCTAAGATATGCGAACACCTGTGCCCTCTTGACCTGCCCATTTAAAGCTCGAACATTCCAGGTGATCAGCCTAGTTGGGGGGGGCTCATACCCCCCCCCTCGCTGATCAGCCATCCCCTTTTTTCGGTCCACCTCCAGCCCATGCTCCGCGCCTCCACCGGTCTGCTCCCAGGCAGCCTCCGCCCCCAACCTCCTCTCTGTCCCTTAGCCCAAGTCCCTCCCTTGTCAGCAGAACATTTACCGCCCCCCCCCTAGTAACAACACTCCGTAACCCAACCCCTTTAATAAACCGAACATATGCACACCCCCCACTGCGCTTCCGTTAGCTCTCCCGCCCAGCTAGCTTGGTGGCCTTCATCCCTGGTGCCGGATAATCTCCCACCTTTTGTTCCCTCCCCATCCTCCCTCCCACTCATACAAACATACTCCAACATCAAACAATCCCCACACAATGCCCGACAGAAAAGCGCCAAGATCTGAACAAGCACACCTCCATCCCCCAACAGTGCAAATGAAAACCTTAACTCACTCGGGTCTACCGCTGGTCCCAAATCAATGCAAAAGGCATTACAAACAGCTTGCACAAAACGAAAAACAAGAAATGTAATAAAAAAAAATAATAGAAAAGCAGAAAAAATAAAACCAGAACGTTGCAGCAAAGTTCAAAGTTTACAGTCCACCACCAGTCCTTTCTTTTTCGCGAAGTCCAGTGCGTCCTCAGGCGACTCGAAATAAAAGTGTAGTTCCTCGTGTGTGACCCAGAGATGGGCCAGATACAACAGTCCGAACTTCACCTTTTTCTTAAAAAGGATCAACCTAATCTGTTTGAAGCCTGCTCTTCTCCTGGCCACCTCCACACTCAGGCCTTGGTAAACCCGCAGGATACTGTTGTTCCACTTACAGCTCCGTGTCTGCTTGGTCCACTGTAGAATGCGCTCCTTCTCCAAGTATCTGTGGAATCTCACCACCATTGCCCGGGGGGGGGGGGGGGGGGGGGGTCGTCTCCCATTCGAGGCTTCCTCTCGAGTGCTCTGTGAGCCCTGTCCGCCTCCAAGGGTCATGAGAATGTCCCCTCCCCCAGCAGCTTATCAAACATACCTGCTATGTATGCCCCAGCGTCCGCTCCTTCGGACCCCTCCGGGAGCCCAACGATTCTCGGGTTCTGCCGGCGGGACCTATTCTCTAGGTCCTCCACCTTCTCCAGGAGCCTTTTCTGCTGGTCTCAGCATCCCCACCTCCAACTCCACCGCAGTTTGATGTTCCTCCTGCTCAGCCAGCGCCTTCTCTATTTTCTGGATCGCCCGATCTTGGACGTCCAATCTAAGCTCCAGCTGCTCAGTCGACTCTTTTATCTGGTCCAAGCAGTCCCGTTTCTGCTTAGCAAAGCCTTCCTGAATAACTTGCATCAGCTGCTCCGTTGACCGCTGGGTCGACAAACCAGAGGTCCGGTCCTCCGCCATGCTGTCTCCCGCTGCAGCTTCAGCCCAAGTCTTCACTGTCTTTCTGTTTCTGCCTTTTCGAGCACTTCTAGTCCTTCTCTCCATGCACTGATGTGGGAATTCAGTACACAATTGCCTCTGTCATCAATTTTACAATTCAAGTCAAGTAGAAAATTGGGATCATGGTTGCCATGGATTGCAGTGGTATCGAAGAACTCCCACATAATGCAGCTGTAACGCCTCGCCTGTCCTGACATCTGTATTGTGTTAATTGAATTAAGAAGTATACATTTCATTTTTTTTTAATAAGCGTGCCCAATTCATTTTTTCTAATTAAGGGGCAATTTAGCGTGGCCAATCTACCTACCCTGCCCAACTTTGGGTTGTGGGGGCGAAACCCATGGAAACACTGAGAGAATGTGCAAACTCCACACGGAACCTGGATCGAACCTGGGACCTCAGTACCGTGAAACAGCAGTGCTAACCACTGCACCACCGTGCCGCCCTGAGAAAAATACATTTCATTAATAGTTCCCCTCCACCGAACTCCAACACTCCCCAAACTCCATGCTTGAGACACTGTGCAATCAAAGCAGCCCTCAATGCAAACCAAGCAGCACTGAGGAAACAGTGTTATTATGCTTTCTCTAAAACAAATGAATCAAGTTCTGAAAACCAGTTTAAGGTAGCTACCTAACTAACGAGTTGCAGCTACTCTTTGAGTGCTTGTACAGCCTAGATTCAGGCTGGAATAAACTTTTCTTAACTTAAACGAGTAATTTTTAATTGATTGCTGAATTACTTTCAAGAGAAATTAACCCAAAACTCCCTCACTCAGCAGTACTCGGTGTAGGCCCCTTAAATCCCACCAGCTACCAAGGTGGGATTTAAACCCATGCCCCCTTAGCATTAGCCTGGGTTTCTGGATTGCATGTCCAGTGACATTGCCATTCTTGGAGGGTTGTTAGACTTTGGAATTCTCTTCCCTTCTCCAGAGAGCAGTGGAGGATGGGTCATTGAATATATTCAAGGCTGAGATTTTTATAGATCAGCAAATTGCCGGTTGTGGCAGGAAGGAAAGTGATGTTAGAGCCACAATCCGATCTTATTGAATGGCAGAGTAGGTTCAAGGGACTGAATGGCTTGCTGCTGCTCGTATTTCTTGTGAACTTATGAAATTTCATATTTCCAGCTTCTGCAATATTTGGCTTTTGTACTAATGAAGGTCTTACATTAAGAAACTGAGTGTCAAGCTCAGATAGATGGGATTTCAATGAAGTGAGGGAGTGGAACAAGACCAGATGTTCAAAGGGGAAGAAGATGTGGAGGAGTAGAACACAGACCGGGCTGTGTTTTTGATGCTGTCTGCTATGAAGTCACCACAGCAGCTAAAGTCTGGCAAGTGCTGTCATTCATAGTGAGCTTGTGAAAGCCAAGAGCCTTGCTCACAAATGAATGGACAATTAAAGGGAAACTTCGAAAGGTACAGTGATAGCCAATTTGCTGTTGGTGCTGGGCAGGCTGATTGGGGCAGGCAGGAAGGATGTTGATGAGATGGATAGAGGGAACGCGTGTAGGATGGGGCATTCGGACTTGCTGCTAGTAGGAAGGTGACTATAGGTGTCTCTGGCTTTCAGGTGAGAGTGGCACTCGGGGAAGTTGTAGGCTTATCTGAGAAAGAGGCCAACTTGGCATGAGAGTAAAAGAAAGACTTGCATCCATTTGTGATTTTCATAACATGGGACACCGCAAAACACTTTGCAGCTACTGAAGCATTTTTGAAGTATAGTCACACTGTTGTAATGTAGAAAATGCAGCTGCCTATTTACACGCTGCAAGCTCCCTCAAATAGCAATGTGATAATGACCAGGTAATCTGTGTTTTAGAATACTGATTGAAAAATAAATGTTTGCTCGGACATGGGGATAAGTCACCTGATCCTCTTCGAAATAGTGCCTTGAGATCTCTTATCTCCACTTGAGAGGTCTGATGGGACCTCCAAATGTGAAATACTCCCTCAGCACTGGAAGACGTTGCAGCGTGTGGGAGGCTTGCAGTGGAGATTTGGGAGAACTGAGTATCCAAGGGGGAGATGGAAACCAAGCACAATGAGAGGAGCTGAGGATGGGTTAAAAAATTGTAAGGGGAAATAGAAGTGATTGTCTTTGCTGATTGTGGTTGATCTGTACCACTGAATGTGAATTTTATTAACTCTGAAGTTCTGTTGGCTTTGCTGACGTACATTCGAATGACATTTCTTGAAACTTGCTTAGTAATTGTGTTGCTACGGGTTTCTTTGCAGACAGTCTCCACTTTATCCATCATGCTGTCCCCTAGTTCAGCTCTTTTATCTTCATGAATACTTGATAAGTGATCAGTGATATTTCTCTTAACTAAAAATGTTGCATAGATCCAGTAGCATCTGTGGAGAGAGCAAGTTTTAACGAAGGGTGTAAACCTGATCTGTTGAATATTTCCAGCATCTGCCGTACTTGTTCTTAATCTTCTTCCTGTTTCTCTTTCTTACCACTGTAACTTTGATACTCAAGATTGTGTGTAGTCCTTTGAGAAGTTGGTGGGAAGGGTTAAACAAGTTATATCAGATGAATATTTATTTTGTGCCACACCTTCTTGGTTATTCACTTTAATTTGGAAGATTTCACTCTTCACCCATTTTCACCGTTCTGGACCTCGGGACTAACCTGAATGAAGGAAGACAGGTGTTTTCTCAAGGAAAGGAAATAACCCAGAGCTATCCCTTGCTTTGGAACTTTTGAGAAGGCTTTAGAGAGGCTGCAGAAAAATTTGAGTGGTTCCAGGGATGAGGGGCATCAGTTAGGTGATTATATCAGAGAAGCTGGGCTGTTTCTCCTTTGAGAATACCTTGATTGAGGTTTTTAAAATCATGCAAAATAGACGGAAACTGTTCCCTTTGGAAGAAGGGTCAGCAACAGGCGGAAGCTGCTGATTTTATGGTGATCGACAAAAGAACCGACTGCAACATGCAGATCAACATTTTGAGCACCAAGTAATTAGGGTCGAGAATGCACTGTATGAGAGTGTGGTGGAGGCTGTTTCAATCATGGCTTTCAAAAATAAATTGGATAATTATCTACAAAGAGGAAAATTTGCAAGGCTATGAGGAATGGGCAGAGAAAGGACTGATTGAGTTGCTGTTGCGAAGAGCCAGCACAGATGGATAAGGTGGGGGCCGATTGGCCTCCTGTGCTGGCACCATTCAATGATATAATCATATGAGTAGGCCATTCTGTCCTTCAAACCTGTTCAGCCATTCACTGAGACCCTGGCTGACCTGTATCACGGAATTTGAATTTTATTGTATTAACTCAAAGTTCTGTTGGAAATGAGTTGACTTTTATCTGTTCTGCTTTAGTTTAGGTCTTATTTCAGACTCGTTCCACATGTTCTTTGACTGTACTGCTCTTCTGGCTGGACTGGCAGCATCTGTGATCTCCAGGTGGAGGTCAAATGATACCTTTTCCTACGGGTAAGAGTTGGAGGGTGTATTGATATTTAATTGAATAGAGTTACACATTTGGCAGTCAAGCCTTCCTCCTGTCTTCTCTCCAATTGACTGGCTTTTAGGATGGTTGCTGAACTGCTACCTATTAATGGAATCGACCATAAACCAGCTCAAAGTTTGCCTTGATAAGAACATAAGAACTCTGAGCAGGAGTAGGCCATCTGGCCCTTCGAGCCTACTCTGCCAATCAATGAGTCCATGGCTGATCTTTTGTGAACTCAGCTCCACTTTCCCACATGAACACCATAACCCTTTATTCCTTTATTCTTCTAATAACTATCTATCTTTATCTTGAATTTAATCTCTTGAATAAATTTTAAGATCTTCCCTTGCATCTCTTCAAAAGCTATTGATCTGTTGATTTCTTTCTCTTTATTTATAAATTTAGAGTACCCAATTCATTTTTTCCAATGAAGGGGCAATTTAGCGTGGCCGATCCACCTAGCCTGCACATCTTTGGGTGGTGGGGGCGAAACCCACACAAACACGGGAGAATGTGCAAACTACACCCGAGCAGTGACCCAGAGCCGGGGTAGTTCCTGGGACCTTGGCACCGTGAGGCAGCAGGGCTAACCCACTGCGCCACCGTGCTGCCCCTAGCAAAACAGGATTTTGACATTTTCCTCCCACCCACCCCCCTTCTGTTTCCCCTCTCTGATCCTATCTTTCCAGCTGAATGACAGCTGAATGTTGTTGCTGCTTTGTCTTCTTCTAACTTTATTTTTCATGTTTCTCTTTTTTCCCCAAACATATAAATGAGGTATTCACCACTCTGATGCATGTCCTGAATTGCAGCTACCGTTCTAATTGAAGGCATTTGGGCTCTGTGAACAGCACAAATAAGACAATGTGGCAGATTCTTTGCTTTTTTTTTTAACAGGAGAATTTTGCTTGGGGTTTCAGTCTGATGCTATTATTTTTTATTTTTATTTTTTGAAATTTTTTATTTAAAACAGATTTGTAACATTTACAGAGGAAAAAAAGGCCATATACAAAAGCCTTAACATATTGAAAACGAACAGTGGGAGAGAATAAACATAATAAAGCACTTCCCCAACCAGCTCTATTTACCCATGCCCCACTTGTGGCTCTAAACCCCCCCGCCCCCCCCCCCCCGGTGCTGCTGCTGTCGGTTTCCTATGCTATTCCCTGCAAGCGACTATCTCCCCCGGGGATTTCTGATCTCCCCCCCCCCCCCTCCTTACCCTCTTAAATCTTCTCTGCTCCTACTCTCCCTGGTGCCCCCCGACCTACGCTAACTACGTTGACCCCTGCCCTTAGCGCCTGGCTGTCTCCCGCCCGAATGCTCGGGCCCTCCCCCCACACCCCAAAGACCCATTAACCTGACTGTATCTCCCTGTGTCCTTTCAAGTCCCTTACCCAGCCCCTAGCCCATCCCCCTATCAGAGGCCCCGGTCTCCCGCCAAAAGGTACCAAGCACGGGACCCCCTTTGCAGCCCCCCCCCCCCGTTGCAAGCTCCCAAACTCGCCCTAAGCAGTGCGCCCTCCAGTCCCCGTTCTCTGTCCAGGCTGAATACAATCTTAAATAAAACATTACAGTGCAGAATAATTTAACGGACCGCTGCCACACAACAGCTCTGTGAGCCCAGAGTCCTTTAGTTCAAATCCAGCTTCTTCCTTTAATAAAAGTCCATTCCTAGTCAAAACAAGTTAGGTTAACATACCGCCGCCACTGTAGAGCATTGAAAAACAAACCAAATGTCCGTTAGTTCAAGTCCAGCTTCCTCTCTCTAATAAAGGCCCAAACCTGTTCTGGTGTCTCGAAGTAGTAATGAAGTTCCTCAAACGTCACCCAAAGCTTCGCAGGATACAGCATTCCAAATCTCACCTGCTTTTTGAAGCGGGTTGCCTTTACCTTGATGAATCCTGCACGCCTCTTGGCCAGCTCAGCTCCCAAGTCCTGGTAGACGCGCACCTCGCAGTTCTCCCATCTGCTACTCCTCTCCGCCTTGGCCCATCGCAGCACCCGATCCCTGTCGGCAAGCCGGTGAAAGCGAACCACCAAGGGCCTCGGTCGGTCAACCGTCCTGGGCTTCCTTGCGGGGGCTCTATGCGCCCTATCCAACTCCAGGGGTCGAGGGAAGGCCTCCGGTCCCATCAGCGCCTCGAGCATACCCATCACGTATGCGCCTGCATCCGATCCCTCACAGTCCTTGGGGAGGCCCACGATCCTCAGGTTCTGCCTCCTGGCTCTGTTCCCCAGCTCTTCAAGCTGCTCCTGCATCCTCCTCTGGCGGGCGTTCAGCTCCTCTACCTCATGCTCCAGCTCCGTTACTGTGTCCGCCTGGGTGGAGAGCTTCACCTCGACCTCCCTGAGCGCCTTCTCTTGGACCGCCTGCTCCTTGACCATTCGATCCATCACCGCCCTCATCGGGTCCAACCTGTCCCTCTTCAAGTCGGCGAAGCAGCTCTGGAAAAACTCCATCTGCTGCTCCCTTGGCCAGTGAGCCTCCGCTCCCTGTTCCCTGCTGGCCGCCATGCTTCGCCGCCTGGTCAGAGGTCCCCGCTGCTCCTACTTCGAACTTCGCCGCTCCACTTCTGGTCCGACTGTCCATACCCCGGGAGGAAAACCTCTTTTCGTCTCCTCCGCCGATTCAGGCCGCCAGGTCCCGAAGAAATCCTGCAAAACAGGTCCGTTTGCCCATCGCGGGCGGGAGCGATCCGACCTGCGACCTGCTTCCTCGAGGGTGCCACCGGAAGTCCCTGATGCTATTATTATTATATGCTGGTGCAATGCATCCAGGTTTGGGGTCAAGAAATGGTTACATTTAGTAGACAAATTGGAAACATTACTAGAAATTAAAACACAATTCAGGGTCAACATTGCATTGCTATGATTGTGGCAGTGCAAACAGTGTGTAGACAGCATGGGGAAGAATTACAAAATGGGGCAGTTGGAGAAAAATGCATTATCACACTCTGGTTATTTTTTAGCAATAGTGTTTAGCGATTTTGAAGAAACCAGTTCATGCTCCTGGTCATGTGGTAGCAAGGTATTATCCATTTCTTTCATCTTTTTTGTTTCCTTTGGCAGATATGTGCGAGCAGAAGTTTTGGCTGGATTTGTAAATGGACTATTTCTGATCTTCACAGCCTTTTTCATTTTCTCAGAAGGAATAGAGGTTGGTTGGTGAAAAACATTATGGCTATATGTCAGCTGTAGATTTCACTTGCAGCAAATTCCTTTCTGCTCTAAAAAGGAATACATTTCTCGTCCAATCTGAATAGTAACTAAGATTCTGAATGTCTGTTTGATTTTAATGGTTTTTACAATGGTTGCTTAGTGAAGGGATCTTTGCTGGGGATTTCTGGATTTTAAAAATGGGTGATTCCAGATTTTGGAAATGGCGACACATGCAATACAACCCTGACCTTGGAAGTGGAATTTCAGCAATGTCACAGGCCAGCTCGTACCTCACTGTACAGATTCAGTTATGGCATCTTCAGAAATGATCTTATTTCTTTACTCCCATCATTCTCTCTTGAAGACATTACTTCCCTGCTTGTGAGCATCTGCTCCCTATAGTACTTCAGTTTTCTTTGCGATTTTAGACAGTATATGTGGGTGAGCTATTTGATTGCACGGCCATCACAGCTCAACCCAATTCTGTATACTGTCAGTAGGAGCTACTGAATAAGAATCCGAAGCTGAAACCGCTGTTAAGTATTTTTTTTCCCCACACCAGCCCCCTCCCAACAAATACTGAAGCGAGTTGAATTCCAGTCCTACCACCCCAGTTGAGTACAGCAACCTCCACAAACATCCAGAATCAACTTGAGACCATCTGACCTATGTAGGTCAACTGCTTGTTGCCATATCCATTTGAGCACCAATGTGGCCTGTATATTATTTGTTCCTCAAAAACAAATTGTCTCAAAGATGGGTTTCAGATGTAGCTTGGGTGCTATATAGAATACTGCTGGGTCTACAATCACAACTGGGTCATTGCAGGAACAAATCATCGGGCATTAGCACGATAAAGTATACTTCATTGTATTGTATATGCCAATGCTTTCTCTTTAACTTTTTTAAAATAAATTTAGAGTACCCAATTCATTTTTTCCAATTAAGGGGCAATTTAGACTGGCCAATCCACCTACCCTGCATATGTTTGGGTTGTGGGTGCGAAACCCACACAAACACGGGGAGAATGTGCAATCTCCACACGGATAGTGACCCAGAGCCGGGATCGAACCTGGGACCTCTGCGGCGTGAGGCAGCGGTGCTATCCACTGTGCCACCATGCTGCCCTGCTTTCTCTTTAACTAATATCTACTTTAATTCCATTCCCAGAATTTGGAAATTATTTTATATATTAATATATATCATATTTTTTGTAGTCTCTTGCTCCATAGCCACTTGTGGCAAAGCATTTGAATGACCCTCTGAAAGTTTTGTTTTAGCTTCCTGCTCCTAACTTCTATCTTTCTTAGAGTAAGGGCTGATCCACAGGTGAATCATTCCATAGAGAATCATGGCAGTTGCATTGACAACTTGTTCACGCGTGCTCTCTTTCTCTTTTGCTGCGAGGGAGGAGAGTTAATTGACCAGATAAAGATCACTGCAGGATTTTTAAAAATAACCCAGTTTAAGTTGTAATTCAGTTGCATTTTTATCCTTCCGATACAATCATTTTTTGGTGAAGATCACTCGCTTGCAACAAGGACAGAAACATTCCGATAAAAGTGTTTGTTTACATATATAACCGAATGCAGCTCCCTATCCGTGTTTTGTATGCTTCAATCCTCTCTTACACCACAGAAACAAATCTTGATTGTCACTACTCCCTGGTCTTCTGTGATAACTTATTCCACAAATCTATCATCATCTAGGCAACATAAAAAGTTCTGCTTGGCAAAACTATAGGAGATGGAATACAATGTGCAGAAATGTGAGTCACATTTAAGCCCAAGAATTTGCTAAATGATGAGAAGATAGGAACTGGAGGAGCAAGATTTAAGGGTCCAAGAACAGAAACCCTTAATGTTAGTGGACAACTACAAAAAATAATGTGAAAGAAATCTCTGATTTGACCCGATTTAGCGTTCTGGGCCACCACACCTGGGGAAGGATATATTGACTATTGCAATATATATAAGGCAATGGCTGTGAAGCAGGAATTATTTTCCTGTGCAGTGAGTTGATATTTAAATTAAACCACCAACAACTTGTATTTGTATAACACCTTTGACATCATCAAACATCCCAAGACACTTCACAAGAATATTGTAAAATAAAATTTGATACTGAGCCACAAGGTGATTTTAGGGCAGGTGGTAGAATAGCCACTCTTAAGGAGACAAGTTGAGGAAGAGAAGGCCAGCTTGAAGAAACAAGAGCAGGATACACTTTTTCATTTGGAGCAGTCTGCCTCGTACAGGAAATAGAGAGGAAGGAGTTGTTTTGCTATGTGGAAACGGATTACAACCAATCTGAAACAGCTTGCCAAAGGCATCAACCAACACCCCATGAGCTGCCCCCTTCCCCTGCCAACAACGCAGGAGGCAGGTGGCCAAAAAATTTGGTCAATAAAATAGGTTTTAAGGAGCATCTGAAAAGAAGAAAGAGAGTTAGAAAGGAGCAGTGGTTTAGGGAGCAAAAAGCAACAATGATGAAGTTTGAGATTGCCAGAATTAGATATGTGTTTGTGGAACTGGAGGGGATTACCGAGATGGTGAGGAGGTGAGATCATGGAAGGATTTGAAAGCAAGGATGAGGCATTCTTTGACCAGGAGCTGGTGTAAATCAACAACCATGGTGAAATGGATGAACAGAACTTGATTTGAATAAGGACATGGGCAACAGACGTTTGGATGACATCCAGTTTATGGAGGGTGAAATGTGGAAGGCCACCAGCAGTGCATTGGAATAGTTGAGCCTAGTGGTAACAAAAGCATGATTGAGGCCTTTGGCTGCTGATGAACGGAGGCAAGGGTGGATTTGAACAATATTATGAAGGTTGAAATAAGTGGCCATTGTGATGGCAGGGACATGTAGTTGGAAGCTCATCTGAGTCGGATATGGCACCAAGTTTGTGAACAGTCTGGTTCAGCCGAAAGAGCGAGATGGAAGGAACAGAGTTCATGGTGGGGACCAAAAACAATAGTTTTGGCCTTCCTGATTATTAAATGGTGGAAATTTCTCTCCTCCGTAATGGATTTCTAACAAGCAGGGGGAACTGTTTAAAGACAGTCAAGAAAGGTGATAATGAGGTAGAGCTGGGAGTCATCAGTGTACGTATGAACATTAAAATAAATCCTTTAATAACTTTGCTGGAGAAAGCAACCACTTTCTGATGCAGAATTTATCTTGTGTTTTGTCAGTTGGTTCTCAAACAAAAAAAAAAAGCTCTTTTTTCCAAAAGTGAATAATAAAGGCCTTCAGACTGCAGTTGAATGGTATAATTGAACCCAGTGTGGCAGCATACTGGAGATCTGACACCCTTAATGTGGGATGGAACTTGTCCCCTCCCACTAGTCTTCTACCAATAAGACTGTATCAAGCTTTGGCCCTCTTTCATCTCTGATTATTTGTCTTTCAGAGAGCTCTGGAACCCCCTGAAGTCCATCATGACCGCCTGCTATCTATTTCTGTGCTTGGGCTTCTTGTGAATTTGGTTGGCATTTTTGTATTTAAGCACGGTGGCCATGGACATTCTCATGATGGTGGTAAGGAACAGTTCTGTTAACTTGCAAGGAGCCTGCAAATATTCAAATTTAGTTTCTTTGTGTAAAGACACTAGCATGGGAAAGAACATTTTTGAGGGACACTAATAAATGGAGTTACTTTCAGTCGGAAGTGTTTAGATATATTTAATATTTTAGAAACTACTATTTGTCATTTCTGACTTTCACAAATTCCTGTTTTTTGTCCTTTTTAATTTTTCCTTCTTGTGCCCAGGCCTACTTCCCACCCGCCCCACCCCCAAAACCAAATGGAAGCCCCTATTAAACATTTAACTCAAAATCAGTAAATTAGATGCGCTGATTCTTGCTGGCTTATGCTTGCATCTCCATCAACAACCTTCCCTCCATCATAAAGTCAGAAGTGGGGATATTCACAAATGATTTGTTCAGCACCATTCACAACTCCCTTGATATTGAAGCAGTCAGTGTCTATATGCAGCAAGAGCTGGATAATAATCAGACCTGGGCTGATGCGCAGTAAGTAACATTTGCACCACACGTACCAGACAATGATCATCTCCAACAAGAGAGAATCTAACCATCATCCCATGAAATGTAATGGCATTACCATTGCTGAATGTCAATGTTCCCATTGACCAGAAACAGACTGGACCAGCCATATAAAAACTGTGGGGCTACAAGAGCAGGTCAGAGGTTGGGAATTCTACAGTCACCACCTGACTCCCTAAAGCTTATCCACCCATCTAAAAGGCTCAAGTCTGGGGTGTGATGGAATACTTTCCATCTGCCTGGATGGGTATAGCGCCATCAACAGTCCAGAAGTTTGACATCATCCAGGACAAAGCAGTCGCTTGATTGGCATCCCATTCACCACCATAAACATTAATTTCCTCCACCACCGCTTCACAGTAGCAGCAATGTGTGCCATCCACAAGATACACTGCAGCACCTTCGACAGCACCTTCCAAACCAGTAACCTCTACTCCCTTGTAGGACAAGGGTAGTGGATGCATTGGAACCCCACCACCTGCAAGTTCCATTCCAAGCCCGCACACAATCCCTACTTTGAACTATATTGTTTTCCTTAAATGTCGCTGGTTCAAAATCCTGGAATTCCCTAACTGCTGTAATTCAAGAAGACGTCTCGCCACTACCTTCTCGAGGGTATTGAGGATAGACCAGAATCATTGAATGTATCATAGAATCTCTACAGTGCAGAAGAAGGTCATCGGCCTATTAAGTCTGCACCGACCCTCTGGAAGAGTACCTAGTCCCATTCCCAGTCCCCCTCAACCTTGGAACGCCGTTTAACCTTTGGACACTAACAGACAATTTAACATGGCCAATCCACCTAGCGTGGACCCCTTTGAACTGTGGGAGGAAACTGGAGCACCCGGAGGAAACCCACGCAGACACAAATTCCACACATTCACCCGAGGCTGGAATTGAACCCGGGTCCCTGGCGCTGTGAGGCAGCAGTGCTAACCACTGTGCCACTGTACCGCCCCACAATAAACCTATAAATGTTGGTTAAGACAACGGGGCCCACATCTCGTGAACAAATGTTTTAAAAAGACAGGCACTGGTGCCATAGTGTTATGATTCTCCATCCACGGGCAGCATGGTGGCGCAGTGGTTAGCATTGCTGCCTCACGGCGCTGGGTCACTGTCCGTGTGGCGTTTGCACATTCTCCCCATGTTTGCGTGGGTTTCGCCTGCACAACCCAAAGATGTGCACGGTAGGTGGATTGGCCACGCTAAATTGCCCCTTAATTGGAAAAATTAATTGGGTAGTATGTTCAAGTGGGCATTATCACCCAGAATCGTTAGCCTCCCTGCAAAAATGAGTATTTTTCACAGGCAATGTGATGTTAATTATTGTTTACACTAAATCTTGAGGGCATTTATTAGAATTGAATATTCTTTAAGTATGAGGCAATCCAGCATTTTAGGGCATTTATACACCAATAAGTGATAAGATGTACAAGAACCAACCATTCAAGATGCAGGGATGTTGTGTGAGGGAGAGCCTTTTTAATACAACAAGTGATAATGACCAGGAACTTACTGCCTCTGGTGGTAATGGAGTTGATGAATGACTTCAAGAAGGAAATTGGACGGGCACTTGAGGAAAATAAACTTGCAGGGCTACAGTGAAATGGGGCTGGCTGCATTGCTCCATTGAGAGCCTGCATGGACTGGGTCTGCCGAATGGTCTCCTGTGATGTAAAGATGTTATAATTTTTGACATTTCACATGTGCTCTTGGACTGAGTTGTGCATTTAATCATTGCGCCACTAGAAAGAATCCCAAAGTTTAACCTCAGTAAATAATTTCTCTTTTTTGCTTCTCCTCCTATAAAAATGTTCATACTCCATTCCACTGACATCTTCCCTCTCTGGCGAGTATTCTCTTTCTACTCCTAATATTCATTTTTGTTTATTGTTTGCAGCTAAAAAGATGAATTTGTTTCAAATGTAAATCTGCATTCAACCATTCCATAAGATCATAAGAAATAGGAGCGGGAGTAGGCCGTTTCTCCTCCTCCCCACTCTTTCTTTCCCCTCTTCCCCCCGCCCCCCAAATTACCTTTGCCTCCTTTGCAGATCAAAAATCATTCTAACCCAGACTTTAATACATTCATTGGCCCAGCCTCCACTGCTCTGCAGAAGAGAATTCCAAAGATTAAAGACCCTCCTAGGGTCTCCTCATTCTGTCAGTTGAAGACCCCTTATTTTAAAATTGTACCTTGTTCTAGATTCTCCCATGAGAGGAAACAGTCTCTCTGCAACTACACTGTCAAACCTGCATAACATCTGATACATTTCAATAAAATCATCTCTCAATCTTGTTCCTCCAATGAGTATAGGCCCAACCTGTTCAACCTTCCTCATAAGACAACCCCTTCTTTCCAAGAATCTGAGCTGCTACCATTGTTAGTATATATCCCTCCTTAAGAAGACCAGAGCTATACACTATACTCTAGGTCTCACCAATGCACTGTAGAAGTAGCAAGACTTCCCTATTTTTATACTCCAGCCCCCTTCACGGTAGCACAGTGGGTAGTACTGTTGCTTCACAGCTCCAGGGTCCCAGGTTCGATTCCCGGCTTGAGTCACTGTCTGTGTGTAGTCTGCACGTTCTCCCTGTGTCTGCGTGGGTTTCCTCTGGGTGCTCGGGGTTCTTCCCACATCTCCCGAAAGACATGCTGTTAGGTGAATTGGACATTCTGAATTTTCTCTCTACCCGAACAGGCGCCGGAATGTGGCGACGAGGGGCTTTTCACAGCAACTTCATTGCAGTGTTAAATGTAAGTCTACTTGTGACAATAAAGATTACTTTTGTAATTAAGGCCAACATTCTATCTGCCTTCCTAATTATTGGCTGCTGCTACATATTGACTCTTTGTGATTCAAGTATAAGAGCACCCAGATCCTTCAATATGGCAACGTTCTGTACTTTCTCTCTATTTGAATAATCTGCTTTTTTGTTCTTCCTGCCGAATTGGACAACCTCACATTTTCTGACATACTCCTGCCAAATATTTGCCCACACACTTAACCTACCTATACCCAATTGCAAACTTTTTGTATCTTCCTCACAACTGGCTTTCCTACCTATCTTTGTATTGTCAACAAATTTGGCGACAATAGTCGGTCCCTTTACCCAAATCATTAATATACACCATCAATAGGTGAATCCCCAGCACTGAGCCCTGTGGCACTTCACAAATTAGTTTGCCAACCTGAAAATGTCCTATTTATTCAACTCTCTGCTTCCTATTAGCTATCCAATCCTCTGACCTTGCTCATATATCACCCTCACACCATGAGCTGTTAGCTTGTGCATTAACCTTTTAAGTGATACTTTATTGTAAGCCTTTTGGAAATTCAAATGCATCTTGTCTCCCTTTATCGACCCTGCTTGTTACATCCTCAAAGAACTCTAATAAATTTGTCAAATATGATATCCCTTTCACAAGACCATGTTGACTCAGCAAGATTGTTTTCTGATTTTCGATATGTCTTCCTGCCTCAATAATGGATTATAGCACTTTCCCAATGCCTGATGTTATACTAACAGACCTATAGTTTTATGTTGAATCATAGAATTTACAGTGCAGATGGAGGCCATTCTGCCCAGCGAGTCTGCACCAGCCCTTGGAAAGAGCACCCCATTTAAGCCCACACCTCCACCCTATCGTGGTAACCTGACCTAACCTTTTGGACACTATGGGGCACTTTAGCATGGCCAATCCACCTAACCTGCACATCTTTGGGCTGTGGGAGGAAATCGGAGCACCCAGAAGAAACCCACGCAAACACTGGGAGAAAGTGTAAACTCCACACAGTCACCTGAGGCCGGAATTGAATCTGGGCCCCTGAGGCAGCAGTGCTAACCACTGTGCTACCGTGCCACCAGTATCCCTCCTCTCGTATAGTGGTATTACATTTGCTGTTTCCTAATCTGCTGGGATCTTCCCAGAATTTAGGGAATTTTGGAAGATTACCTCTCTGTTGTATGGATAGCTGGATCAGGAGTGGCTGGGTGATGCATCGTCCCAACAGACAGAAGCGTGCAGAGCGGGCGCCGAGGCACGGCATGGGTGCCGGTGTAGACTAGGATGCATGGGCGCAGTGGTCACAGGAGCAACCAGTTCCTTAGGGGCTGCTTTGCTGATCTTAAAAAGGACATGCTGGCCCCGATGAAGGCATCAATAGACCAAATGATCCCAACTCAGGCGACACAAGGGAAAGTGATTAAGGAGATGGAGAAAAAGCTACCCGACCATGAGGATGAGTTGGTCGTATTGGCCCTTAAGATGGAGACGCAGGATGACCTCTACAAGAAGTGGCAGGAGAGGCTGGAAGACCTAGAAAACAGGTCCAGGAGACAGAACTTGAGAATTGTGGGCCTCCCCGAAGGTGTGAAGGGGTTGGATGCGGGAGCATTTGTGTCCAAGATGCTGGAGACGCTGATAGGGACGGGGGTATTCCGGGGGTATTCGACCCCTGGAGCTGGACGGGGCGCACAGAGCACTCGCAAGGAAGCCCAAGGCGAATGAACCGCCGAGGGCCAAGGTGGTGAGATTTCATCGCTTCTCGGACAATAAACTTGTCTTGCGGTGGGCAAAAAAAGAACGGAGCAGCAGGTGGGAGAACAGCATGATACGCATCTACCAGGACCTGGGTGCGGAGCTGGCCAAGAGGCGTGCTGGATTCAACCGGGTGAAGGTGACCCTCTTCAGCAACGGGGTGAAATTTGGGATACTACACCCAGTGAGGCTATGGGTCACGTACAAGGAACTGCAACTATTTTGAGACGCCGGACGAGGTGTGGTCATTCGTCAAACAAGAAAAGCTGGACTCGAATTAAAGGACAGTTCAGCTTTGGTGGAATGCGGCGGTGGGGCTGGGTAACACGGTACCGTTTCTAATATAAGATTGAATACAATGTTTGGTGCGTGTAAGGGCTGTGGTGGTGGCTGGAGGGTGCAGTGTTTTCGGCGAAGTTGAGATACGGAGGGGGTCGGGGGCCCTGTACTTAGTGCGATTTTTCAGCAAGTTGGAGCCTTGGTTCAACAAGTGTCTCCTCACGGGGCAATGTTAGTGTCTTCTGCTTATTTTTCATTTCGTATTACTATTTACTCACTGGGGCTGGAGAGGGGTCCGGACAATGAGGCGACAGTCTGATTGGCGCCAGGTGCGGGAGCTGCCGGGGTCAGCGTGGGTCAGCTGACTCTCAGGAGCATAGTGGGGGGTGAGCAAATGCTCAGCTGGTGCTTGGCGGGGGTCTTTAGGTCGTGGGGCTGTTGGGGGGAGGGGGGGGATGCTGCTTTGCTGACAGAGGGGAGGTATCAATTTCAGGGTACCAATTTAGGGTCGGGGCGGTGGCTCCCTGTGGGGGCGCTCGAGGAAGCAAAGGGTGCGGGCTCAAGGTTGGCCAAAAAAGGGCGATGGCTAGTTGGCAGTGGGGGGGTTAGCCCCCCCCGTCCAGGCTGATCACGTGGAACGTGAGGGGTTTGAATGGGCCGGTCAAAAGAGCGTGCGTGTTCGCGCATCTAAAGGGGTTAAAGGCAGACATAGCAGTGCTTCAGGAGACACATTTAAAACTCGCAGATCATACGAGATTGAGAAAGGGATGGGTAGGCCAGGTGTTCCATTCAAGGCTGGATTCGAAGACCAGAGGGGTAGCAATTCTGATCAGTCCGGGTGTGGTATTCGAGGCTGGGAGAATTGTGGCAGATGGGGGGGGGGGGGGCAGGTATATAATGGTGAGTGGAAAGTGGGAGAGGGTCTGGGTGGTGTTTGTGAATGTCTACGCTCCGAATTGGGATGATGTGGAATTTATGAGACGCATGCTAGGCAAAATCCCGGACTTAAAGAGTCACACAACCTGATCATGGGGGGGGGGAGACTTTAACACAAGTCATTGACCCCGAGCTGGACCGGTCGAGTCCAGGACAGGGAAGCGACCGGCTGTGGCTAAGGAACTGAAGGGTTTTATGGAGCACATGGGTGGGGGGGGGGGGTCCCTGGAGGTTTGCGCGGCCGAGAGCAAAGGAGTTCTCTTTTTTTCTCCCACGTTCATAAGGTTTATTCCCGCATAGACCTCTTTGTCTTGAGCAGGGCGTTAATCCCAAAGGTGGTGGGGACAGAATACTCAGCAATCACAGTCTCGGACCATGCCCCGCACTGGGTGGACCTGCGGCTTAGTGAGGAGAGAGGGCAGCGTCCACTCTGGAGACTGGATGTGGGGCTGCTGGCGGACAAAGACGTTTGCGGGCGGATTAGCAGGAACATCCAGGATTACTTGGAAACAAACGATACGGATGAGGTAGCAGCGGCAATGGTCTGGGAGGCTCTGAAGGCAGTTGTCAGAGGGGAGCTCATCTCAATTCGATCCCATAGGGAAACGAGAGAAAGAGCGGAGAGGGAGAGACTGGTGGAGGAGATACTCCGAGTGCACAGGAGATACGCGGAGGCCCCCGAGGCGGGGCTACTGAGGGAGCGGCGGAGTCTGCAGGCGGAGTTTGAACTGCTGACCACCGGGAAAGCGGTAGCACAACTGAGGAAGGCAAGGGGGGCAGTCTATGAGTACGGGGAGAAAGCGAGTAGAATGCTGGCACACCAACTGCGAAAGAGGGAGGCGGCCAGGGAAATCGGGGGAGTAAAGAATAAAGAGGGTAACATGGTCTTGGATCCAGGGAGGGTGAATGGGGTGTTTAAGGAGTTCTATAGTAAACTATACGAGTCTGAGCCCCCAACGGGAGCGGAAGGGATGAGGCAATTTTTGGACCAGTTGAGGTTTCCAAAGGTGGAAGAGGACCTGGTGGAGGGGCTGTGGGCCCCGATTGAATTGGAGGAAATTGTCAAGGGTATAGAGGGCATGCAATCGGGTAAAGCCCCGGGGCCGGACGGTTACCAGGTAGAATTCTATAAGAAACCTCCAGAAATATTGAGCCCACTCCTGATGAGGACCTTCAATGAGTTAGAGAGAAAGGAACCCTCCCCCCAACAATGTCATAGGCCTTGATCTCACTCATTCTTAAACGAGGGAAGGACCCGGAACGTTGCGGGTCATACAGGCCGATTTCGCTTTTAAACGTGGATGCCAAATTGCAAGCTAAGTTTCTGGCCACAAGAATTGAGGATTGCGTCCCAGGGGTGATAGAGGAAGACCAGACTGGGTTTGTTAAAGACAGACAACTCCATACCAATGTCCGGAGACTTTTGAATATTATTATGATGTCCTCAGAGGGAGGGGAGGCAGAGGTGGTAACAGCGATGGACGCAGAGAAAGCCTTTGACCGGGTGGAGTGGGGGTACCTGTGGGAAACGCTGGGGAGGTTCTGGTTTGTTGAGGGCTTTATTGGCTGGGTGAAATTGCTGTACCAGGCGCCAGTAGCAAGTGTATGTACAAACTGGCTGAGGTCAGGGTACTTCGAGCTTCACCGGGGAACGAGGCAGGGGTGTCGCCTCTCCCCGTTACTATTTGCCCTAGCTATAGAACTGCTAGCTACTGCGCTGAGAGCCTCGAACTGGCGGGGACTGGTTCGGGGGGGGGGGGTGGGTGGAACATCGGGTCTCGCTATACGCGGATGATTTGCTCCTGTACATTTCGGACCCTGTGGAGGGGACGGGGGAGGTTATGCGGATCCTGAGGGATTTTGGTAGTTTTTCAGGGTACAAACTGAACATGGGAAAGAGCAAGTTGTTTGTGATCCAGGCCAAGGGGCAGGAGGAGAGACTGAAAGAGCTGCCGCTCAGGATGGTGGAGAGAAGTTTTCCGTACCTGGGTATACAGGTGGCCAGAAAATGGGATGCCCTGCACAGGCTCAACCTGACCCGGTTGGTGGAGCAAATGGAAGGGGACTTTAAAAGGCTGTCACTGGCAGGGAGGGTGCAGACTGTGAAAATGACTGTCCTCCCCAGATTTTTGTTTGTCTTTCAGTGCCTCCCTATCTTCATCCCTAAGGCCTTTTTTAAGCGGGTGAGTAGGATCATTTTGGGCTTTGTGTGGGCGAATAAGACCCCGCGAGTAAGGAGATCGCTGTTGGAATGCAGTCGGGGGGGGGGGGGCACTGCTGAACTTTCGCAACTACTACTGGGTGGCCAATATAGATATGATTAGGCAGTGGGCGAATGGAGGGGGGGGGGGGCCTTTAAATATCTGCAAGTACGAGCCTTCCTGAAAAAACAGTTAGTGGCCTTTCCGACGCTGCCGCCACTGAGGATACAGGACAGGGTGGTTTCCGGCACCTGGGTGGGGGAGGGGAAGGTGTTGGATATCTACCAGGAACTACAGGAGGCGGTGGAAACCCTGGTGGAGAAGCTCAAGGGCAAGTGGGAGGAGGAGCTAGGTGAGGAGTTGGAAGCGGGTCTGTGGGCAGAGGTCCTGGGCAGGGTTAATTCCTCCTCATCATGTGCCAGGCTCAGTCTAATTCAATTTAAGGTGGTCCCACCGGGCACACATGACAGCAGCGAGAATGAGCAAATTTTTTGGGGTAGAAGACCGTTGTATGAGGTGCAGCATTTAAGAGCAGCACGGTAGCATTGTGGATAGCACAATTGCTTCACAGCTCCAGGGTCCTAGGTTTGATTCCGGCTTGGGTCACTGTCTGTGCGGAGTCTGCACATCCTCCCCGTGTGTGCGTGGGTTTCCTCCGGGTGCTCCGGTTTCCTCCCACAGTCCAAAGATGAGCAGGTTAGGTGGATTGGCCATGATAAATTGCCCTTGGTGTCCAAAATTGCCCTTGGGGAGCATGCATATTCCATCTCCATTCCCAATTCATTTTTTCCAATTTAGGCGCAATTTAACAAGGCCAATCCACCTACCATGCACATCTTTGAGCTGTGGGGCCGAAACCCAGGCAAACACAGGGAGAATGTACAAACTCCACACAGACAGTGACCCAGAGCCGGCATCGAACCTGGGAGCTGTGAGGTAGTAATGCTAACCACTGCGCCACTGTGCTGCCCATTCCACCTCAATTCCAGCACGGGGGCAGCACGTAGCATTGTGGATAGCACAATTGCTTCACAGCTCCAGGGTCCCAGGTTCGATTCCCGGCTTGGGTCGCTGTCTGTGCGGAGTCTGCACGTTCTCTCCGTGTGTGCGTGGGTTTCCTCCGGGTGCTCCGGTTTCCTCCCACAGTCCAAAGATGTGCAGGTTAGGTGGATTGGCCATGATAAATTGCCCTTGGTGTCCAAAATTGCCCTTAGTGTTGTGTGGGGTTACTGGGTTATGGGGATAGGGTGGAGGTGTTGACCTTGGGTAGGGTGCTCTTTCCAAGAGCCGGTGCAGACTCGATGGGCCGAATGGCCTCCTTCTGCACTGTAAATTCTATGATAGATTTTTTTTTTAAATGCAGCCCTGCAAACCATGTCCACCTGTTTTGGGCATGGCCGGAGCTTCGAGAGTTCTGGCAAGGGTTTGCCAGGGCAATGTCCAAGGTGCTTAACACACGGGTGGTGCCGAGTCCAGAAATAGCGATCGTTGGAGTGTCAGAAGACCCGGGAGTTCAGGGGGCGAAAGAGACCGACGTCTTGGCCTTTGCCTCCCAAGTAGCCTGGAGACGGATTTTATTAATGTGGAGGGACTCGAAGCCCCTGAGTGTAGAAACTTGGGTTAACAACATGGCGGGGTTTCTCAGCCTCAAGAAAATGACAAATGTTATTGTATATTCTCTTTTTGCACTATGTTAATGTTCACTCTAGTTTGTTTTGTTATTATTGTTACTACTGTTTTATTATGAAACATTCTGCAAAACTTTAATAAAAATACTTTAAAAAAAAAAATTATAGGATTCAGGGAACTTATCAGTTATTAGTTTTCCCTGTACATTTTCTCTATTGATGGTGAATATTTCAAGTCCTTATCCCCTTTTGCCTCTTGATTTACTACTATTCTTGGGATGAATTTTGTGTCTTCAACTGTGAAGACAGATGCAAAATGCTTATTCAATGTCTCTGCCATTTCCTTGTTTCCCATTATTAATTCTCCAGTTTCACCCTCTTAAGATACAACACTCACTCTAGCTACTCTTTTTTCAAAATAACTTGTAAAAGCTTTTACTGGCCTATTTATATTTCTTGCTACTATTCTCTCGTACTCTAATTTCTCCCTCTACTTTTAAGCCCTCCTTTGCTGGCTTCTAATATTTTCCCAATCTTCTGCCCTATCACTAATCATGTTTTTTCTTTCAATTTGATGCCACCCGTAACTTTTTTAGTTAGCCATGGCTGGTGCTTCTTCCTGTATACGGTCCTGCTATCTCCTTAAATTCTATCACTGCGTGTCTACCATCTACCTGTAATTTATTTTCCAAGTCCACTGTGGCCAATTCTGGCTTCATACCCTTGTAATTGTCTTTATTTATGTTTACTACTTTAGTTCCATAAACTGAATGAAAAAAATGAAATGAAAATCGCTTATTGTCACAAGTAGGCTTCAAATGAAGTTACTGTGAAAAGCCCCTAGTCGCCACATTCCGGCGCCTGTTCAGCTGGTACGGGAATTGAACCGCGCTGCTGGCCTGCCTTGGTCTGCTTTAAAAGCCAGCGATTCAGCCCAGTGTGCTAAACCAGCCCCTATATCTATCATGTTTTGATCACTCTTACCTAAAGGATCCTTTACTATGAAGTAATTAATTAATCTTGTCTCGTCTCGTCATATATTACCAGATCTAATAAGAAACTGTCCCAGATACACTTTATGAACTTCTCCTCCAGACGGCTTTTGCTAATTTGATTCATCCGAACTATATGAAGATTAAAATTGACCACAATTGTTCTAGTACCTTTCTTACAAGCCCTCGTTATTTCTTGATTTATACTCTGTCCTGTAATGTAGTTACTGTTTTGTGACTGCTTCCGAGAACAAAATGTTCCTCCCTGATCCATTTCAGTATTCGAATCTCGCATTGCATCAACTCTGAGCCACGGTTCCTTGAGCTGCAGGCACATACTGCAGATGAGATATCATACTGGTATACAGAAGTTCTCACATGCTGCAGCCGCAACACATCACCTGTCCTTCTGTTTTTTATTTGACTAATTAGATTTCAAGTTTAGAACTATCACGCAACGTTTATTCATATTTATTCAGGAGTTTAACTAGTTAAGCTACAAATGTAATAAATACTTTTATCTCATCGATACCAGTTTAAACTATTGCCTCTATTTGGAGAAAAGAAACCTTAAAACTCAGGAATCAATCAACCAACTGATTAATACCTCTGAGCTTCAGCTCTTGGACTCGGCACCACCCGTGTGTTAAGCACCTTGGACATTGCCCTGACAGTCTTGCTGTCTCGGGCTCCCTCTCTTAACCACTTTTGTTTTGTTGAACAGCTCCTTCTCCCTCAGTCACAAAATTCCCAGAGCTAAGCATTCCTGCAGCCAGTCAAGCTGCACCTTAGTATTGCTTAGTTTGTATGTCCGCAAAATCTCCTGTATTTATACTACCTGAAATTCCAAAGACCTGAGTCAGGCCTGTGATACAGGTGTTCAACATGCCACTGTGTATTTAAGCAGGTCTGGTAAAGTGACTCCTTGTGCTTATGTTTTTTTTTCTAGTTTCATTTTGCAGTGTGAAATTTCCATACATAGAGAGGTTTGCAAGTCAAATGATTTTCTACATTTTAATGTAGGTTTGAAATTAAGTTCAGTCGTGTAGTTTTTAAGAAACTTCAATCTGTTTTGTTTGTTGCATTAGGTCACGGCCATAGTCACTCACTCTTCAATGGAGGAATTCCTGGACTGAATCAAGGACACAGTCATGGAGAGCATGGGCACAGTCATGGAGAGCATGGGCACAGTCATGGACACAGATCTTTACATAGCCATGATCATAGCCATGGGCATTCCCATTCTCAGGAGCACTGCCATGGTAAGTTATCCAATCCCAATTCTCTATGCATCTACAGTTGCATGAGTGAGTACTTTATTTTGCCATCCTGCCCTTGGATTTATCCCTGGTTATGTATCTTACTAAGCTCATCTCCATTATTATGCAATGTTTGGGAGAAAATGTGTACTGGAAAAGCTAAATATAGTTTGAAGCTAGTGATTTGAAGCATATTTCCAAAAATTATTTTACCAGTGTTTAGATCATTTAGGTTCTGTTATCCCAAGGGAAACATCCCAGTCCTTGGGCTCCAGGGCTCAATATTGGTGAAAAAGCCTGTCTATTTATTTACATTTGTAAACCACTTTTTCCTTTTTTTTGAATTTTGGTTTTTAAATTTTAGAGTGCCCAATTATTTTCTTTCCAATTAAGGGGCAATTTAGTGTGGCCAATCCACCTACCCTGCACATCTTTGGGTTGTGAGGGCACGCCAACACTGGGAGAATGTGCAAACTCCACACAGACAGTGACCCGGGGCCTTTTCGAATCCGGGTGCTCAGCGCTGTAGGCAGCAGTGCTAACCACTGCATCACCGTGCCGCCCTATTTGTAAACCACTTTCGTAAAACAACCTGGTTCTTAATCGTCCTGTTGCTGGCACTGCATTTACTTAAAAAGCTGATTGATTACAGAATGCATTAAACTGTAAATCCAGTTGGCACCTGCAGTTATTTGTTTAAGGTAACAACTAAGTGCAAATTTAGCTTAATTTGAGGGACCAAATTTAACAATTTTAACTTAAAATATTCCTGCACTTTTCACTTTCTAATCGTAGGGCATGATTGAATGGAAATGTTTCTGATATGGTAGCAAGCGGGAACTGCCGCGAGCTTCCCGACGCTCGACCCGGCGAGGCTGTCAATGGTATCTAACGTTAATTGGTCCACTTAACGAGGCCCCATAGATTTCATGCCGCAAATGATGGTCCCGCCGGAAGATCAGTAATGTGCACATGCTGATATCCATAGTTATATAGCATACCCTTTGATTTCATTTATTGTTTTTTAATTACCATCTGAGTAAGTGTTTCAGAAAATAACTACTGAAGATATCATTAACTTGTTACAAAACCAGTGATAAAGCTAAGAAGATGGACAAAGATGTATTTGCCACAGAAGCTGTTCTTTGATATCTCCTGAAACTCTCAATTATGCTTCCGCCTTGTAACTAGCTTCTATCAATGCATAGATTGTAGTTTTGTAATTATCAGTACAATATTTTTCTGTACAGACGATCACCAGTGTGATACACTACAAGCAAAAGGACCCAATAAACAGATTTTAGAAGGTTTGTGAATGCATCATTTTGCAGTAAAATTGCCACTATTTAAACTGAACATCATTATTTCTTCATTAGAAACACTGATCAGCAATCTAAAACTGTTTTACTTGCTTTTTGTTCTATAAATGTAGGAGGCAGTCAGTAATAGTTAGATATCAAAAATGGCATTTCTTGAAAGCATAAATAATCCCTTCCACTTTTTTTCATTCTAGGGGTTTTTCTGCATATTGTAGCAGACACACTTGGCAGTATAGGTGTAATAATATCTGCCCTACTGATGCAGAACTATGGCCTTATGATAGCAGATCCTATCTGCTCTATGTTGATTTCTTTCCTTATAGGAATAAGGTGAGTGAGTAACTTTCTATTCTTCTAGTTTGTTGGGTGTTTGTGCGTACTGTCCATACAGATCATTTCATACATGGAAAAAAACATCAAGCAAGCCTTTACTTGATGACAAGTTCACCTTTAAATATGCTTGAAGTCAATGTATGAGGATGGCGGGGGAATGGTGCTATCTGGCCACTTCCAATAAATCCTATCATTCCTTTTTTCTTCACTATAAAAAGACATTCTGTAAAAAAGCACAATGAACTCTTCTTCTTTCTCGCACCTTGATTCACTTCCCAGCATTGGATAAAAGGTACTTGGACCCCATTGTCCTTTGCCGTTTGCCCTCCAAAATAACACCCAACTTCCCCATGTCCCACAGAAATCTCCTCTAGTTACTTGCCCTCCAGAACTTCCTTCTCCACTTGCTCCTGCCCTCCACACCAATCACAATTCCCATCCACCCATTTTCTCTTTGACTGGACACTTCTGCCAATTAGATTTTTCCTATCTTATTTATAAAGTTGCACAAAGAGCTTTGAAAAGTTCATTGTTGGTGAAAGTTAGTAGATAGCTGTAAGGGCAGAGGTAGCAATAAGAAAGCGTATTCATTTGCTTTAGTGATCTTGCATGATGTTGCTGAATGAGTTCCATTATTGTAACCATTTGTAATTTACTTTCATCAGTAACTAAAATTTCTAATGTAAAATAACATGTTAAATATTATATATTTCACAATGGAATTAAACTTAGCTATGCTTTCCATTTTCCTGGAATGCTCAATTATCTCTACTCCCCACTCCCCCATATTGCCTAGTCATCTCCCACTCCCCCATATTGCTTAGTCATCTCCCACTCCCCCATATTGCCTGGTCATCCATTGCTATGCATTTTCAGGTACTCTCCACTCCTTGCTTCTTCCATTGTAAAGCCTTGGGCTTTCATCAGACCCACCTTACTTATAGACCTCGTGCCAATTTTCTTGCCATCAGCTTCTATGCTTCTCCCCAATCCAAGATATAACTTTCCTGCTGCTTTTTTTTTGGTCTCCCCATTCTAAAGTATAAACAACTTGTATTATTTACCTCAACTACTGTACTCTGTTCCCACATTGAAAACAAAAATATATTAATGTGGGAGATGACCTGCAGGAGAGCAGTTTTGCTAACAGCAAAAATGGTTGTTACCACTAGGAGATGCCCAAAGCTGAGGTTTGATGGATCAAAATAAAAACTAAATATTTGAAATACACAGCAGGCCCCTTCCATCTGTAAAGAGAAAGGAAGTTAATGTTTTAGTTCTGGACCATCGGACTTCAAAGACATTTTACTGGTTAGACTGAAGTACTTACTCTAGGTACTTTAAACTATTAATATTGTTTTTTTTGTTGGTCTGTTGCTAGCACTTGCTCTGCTCTGGTAACAGTCCATTGTTCTATGCTACTTTCTGACTTTTGCTATTCTTAATTTCCACCCATACTGATTCTATTTTATGATCTTCTGAGACCAGATCCTTTCATACTAATGACTTTATGGCATCCCTTATTATCAGGGCTACCCCACCTCCTTTGCCAGTCTGTCTGAATCTCCAAAATATTGTGTACCCTCGAATATTTATATCCCAACCGTGATCACCTTACAGCCATGTCTCTGTAATGGGGACAAGGCTGAACCACTTAGCTCTATTTGTGCCACTTTATCACTGCTGGAATGTATTATTAAGGAAGTAGAGGGACGGGTAGTATTGAGGAAGCAAGAAGGACTTGGACAAGCTAGGAGAGTGGGCAGTGAAGTGGCAAATGAAATACAATGTGGAAAAGTGTGAGGTTATGCACTTTGGAAGGAGGAATTTAGGCATAGACTGTTTTCCAAATGGGGAAATGCTTCAGAAATCAGAAGCACAAAGGGACTTGGGAGTCCTTGTTCACGATTCTCTTAAGGTTAATGTGCAGGTTCAGTCGGCAGTTAAGGAGGCAAATGCGGTGTTAGCATTCATGTCAAGAGGGCTAGAATACAAGACCAGGGATGTACTTCTGAGGCTGTATAAGGCTATGGTCAGACCCCATTTGGAGTTTTGTGAGCAGTTTTGGGCCCGGTTTCTAAGGAAGGATGTGCTGGCCTTGGAAAGGGTCCGAGGAGGTTCACAAGAATGATCCCTGGAATGAAGAACTTGTATGAGGAACGTTTGAGGACTCTGGGTCTGTACTCGTTGGAGTGTAGAAGGATGAGAGGGGATCTTATTGAAACTTACAAGATACTGCGAGGCCTGGATAGAGTGGACGTGGAGAGGATGTTTCCACTTGTAGGAAAAACTGGAACCAGAGGACACCATCTCAGACTTAAGGGACGATCCCTTAAAATAGAGATGAGGTGGAATTTCTTCAGCCAGAGGGTGGTTTATCTGTGGAACTCTTTGCCGCAGAAGGCTGTGGAGGCCAATTCACAGTGTGTTTAAGACTGAGATAGATAGGTTCTTGATTAATAAGGGGATCAGTGGGGATGAGAAAATGTCAGCCATGATTGAATGGTGGAGCAGACTCGATGGGCCGAGTGGCCTAATTCTGCTCCTATGTCTTATGGTCTAAGTTTATGCACTTAGAAAGCATAGTATGATTAGAACAAATCAACACGCTTTTACAAAAGGGAAATCACATTTGGAGTATTTTTGAGGATGTGACTGGAAGAGTAGATAATGGAGAACCAGTAGAAATAATATACCTGGATTTCCAAAAGGCATTCGATAAAGTGTTTTACAAAGGGTGATGAGCAAGAGTCGGGATTAATATATTAGTATGAATAAAGGAGTGATTAATGAACAGGAAGCAGAGTGGGCATAAATGAAGCATTTTCAACTTGGCAGGATGTGATGAATGGAGTGGCACAAGGACCAGTGACTGGGACCTCTGCTATTTACAATCTATACTAATGAGTTAGGTGAAGAGACCGAGTAATATATCTAGGTTTGCTGATGGTACAAGGTAGGCGGAAAGGTTAGCAACCAAGAAACTGCAAAGAACATATGGACAGGTTGAGTGAATGGACAACAAGATAGCAGATGGAGTATAACATAGAGAAGTGTGAAATTATTCACTTGGTCATAAAGAAGAGAAAAGCAGATTATTTTTTAAAAGGTGTGAAACTTGTAAATTTGATGTTCAAAGACACTCTGGTAAATTTGTACATGGAACGCAGAAAGTTTGCATGCTGGCTCAGCAAAAAATTAGGAGGGCAAATGGCATGCTGGCCTTTATTGCAAGGGTATATCCCTGGAGTACAAGAGTAAAGAAGTATTGTTACAATTGTATTGGGCTTTGGTGAGACCATGTCTGTAATATTTTGTGCAGTTTTGGTCTCCATATTTAATGAAAGATATACTTACATTTGGAGGTGATCCAGCAAAAATTCACTAATTTGGTTCCTGGGATGAGGGGTTGTCCTGTGATGAGAGACTGAGTAAATTGGACCTAAGGGTCTGGAGTTTAGAAGAATTAAAGGAGATCTAATTGAAACATCATCAGTTATGGGGTTTGATGGGATAGGTGCTGAGAGATTATTTCCTTTGGTCTGGGAATGTAAAACATGAGGACACAGTCTCAGGATAAAGGGCTGATTATATGGAACTGGGATGAGAAGAAATTGCTTCACTCAAAGGGTTGTGAATCTTTGAATACATTTAAGGCTGGGAGAGATAGTTAGATTTTTGGTGTCTCAGGGAATCGTGTAATATGGAGAGCGGGCAGGAAATTGGAGTTGGAAGCTCAGATCAGCAATGGTCATATTGAACGGCACAACAGGCCATGTGTTCTACTCATTTCTTGTATTCCAAAGTAAGTTGAATCTGTATTTTGATTTTGTGTATTTGGTAGATGAAGATAGCACTCTTTCGTCTTCATCTACAGGATGCATGTTCAAACTCCTTTACTTGAATTAAGCATGTATCTAGGTTGATACCACAATGCAGTACTGAAGGAGTTCTGCATTCTCAGATGTTGTTTCAAGGGGATGTTAAACTGAGGCCCATTTCCTTATAGAGGTGGTCGTATAAGATCGCATGAAGGGAAGGCAGCACGGTGGCAGAGTGGTTAGCACTGCTGCCTCACTGCGCCGAGGACCCAGGTTCGATCCTGGCTCCGGGTCACTGTCCAATGTGGAGTTTGCACATTCTCCCCGTGTCTGCATGGGTCTCACCCCCACAACCCAAAGATGTGCAGGGTAGATGGATTGACTACGCTAAACTGCCCCTTAATTGGAAATTTTTAAAAATTAAAAAAATTAAATTTTTTGAAGATTGCATGAAGCAATTTGAAGGGCAAGTAGCCCTTGGTGTTCTGACCAACATTCATCCATCAACAAAAACTACCACAAAATAGATCTACTAATACCTTCTGCACTGTTTATGGGATCTTGCTGTACATAAATTGGTTGCCAGGTCACATAACAGTGATGACTTCTTGAAGAATTGAAAGGGGCCAAATTATTAGGTTTACCGGGTCTGTTTAGTATTACCATATATGGCCACTGTGATGACCATCTTAATCAACGTGTGCTCTGCAGAAGTCCTCAACAATCAGTTATCATGCTGGTGTATAAATTAAAATAATTTCTAGAAAAAGTAATTTACATTTTGAACAGCACAATTTTTTGACTACTGCCAGATGATTTTCAGTTCCAACAGATGGATAAAATGCACTCACTTTTAATTCATTGAAATCCTATAGACAATATTGAAATTTAAGAATAGAAACTGGACTGAAATTGCCTCACTTAAATTTTTTGAAAAATTGCTGAATGTGTTCTGTTTCTTGACTAACAATATTCTGTCATGTTCCTGCTTATCTGGTTGCATGTTGTTATGTTGCTGTATACTTGAGTCATACAGGTGGCAGTCTTGGATAGTCTGGTGAAGGTTTGCATTTTCCTTTTACATTCTTCTTTAAAGTCAAAAAAAAAATTGAAGTAATAAAAGTTGTGTCCTACCTAATGTGTTGAGACTTCTTGGGCAATCTGCCCCCACCCCCCATATTTAAAGTAAATCTGTTCTATATTTTGTCCGTGTGGAGTTTGCACATTCTTCCAGTGTCTGCGTGGTCTCACCCCCACAACCCAAAAGATGTGCAGGGTAGGTGAATTGGCCACACTAAATTGCCCCTTAATTGGGGGGGAAAAAAAAGAATTGGGTACTCTAAATTTAAAAAAAAAATCTGTTCTATATTTTGTTTGAAGACATATTCTGAGACAGGAATGGCAAGTTGGTGGAGGTGAGACCGTTTCTGTGGATTTCTTTCCCTTTACCAAGCAGCCTTCACTTTATTGCAAAGTGTTGGAGGTTAATTGTGTCCCTGAAATAGGTTTTCTTTTTTTAAAAATTGAAATGGAAACCATTCTGGGAACCTGACATTTGACTTGTAAAATGTATTCTGCTTCCTTAAGAATTAACTAATTTGCAAGTATCTTAGCCAAAAAACCCTCCCACCATCTCTTTTTCTCTCTCCCACCATTCCCAACTGCAATTTTTCTCACATGCCCAAAGCCAAACTGGAATCCTTGAGCTCAGTTAAGGCTACATTCACAGGATAAATTACTTCCAGCTGTTGCACACACACTAGAGTGGCCATATCCTTGCAGCACTTTCCCATGTAGAGATCTGCAAGTCCCTGTTGTGACTGGTCAGAATGATTTTATAATGTATGGAATTTTCCTGTAAATTGTGGCCCATGTTTGTAGAGGTGGAACGCAATTACTACACAAAAGTAGCAGAGTGCTGTGGTGTGGATCTCACTCTTTGACCATGCACACTGGTGAATGCTTCTGACAGTGTCATGGAATCTCGAAACTTTTGTAAAAGCTGTGTTAGCTTTGATTTTCTTAAATAGAACAAGTCAACATGGGAGTAGACGTATTTTCAGGCCTTTTGGCTAAAGAGTGAATAGCAAGGCACGAGTGAGACAATAACAGCCTTGTGTGTCCATAATAACATTCTAAATACATTGAACAATACTCATTTGTTATCTAAGCCCCTATCTGGGATCTATGTGACAATTACATTGTTGGGTACTTTGGTGCGGCAACCGATTTTCCTCATGCTTTCTTCAGCATTTGTATAAGTTAACGGCAATGTATGCAGCTTAGTAAATGGAATAATTGAAACTAAGGTCATTCATTATTCATTTGAAATATTTAAATAAGCTGTTAAAATGCACTTTATAATTTTTATTTCTCTTGTGAAGATTGTCCACAATAACCAGCTAACCACCAGGTGAGCTTTAAATTCCAACCTCTTGTGTGGTCAGGAAAATAATTTTGCACTTAAATTTTATTATTCCATACCTTGCATCATTTAAGCTTTGTTTCATAACCACTTGTAGATGTTCAGAGCCAGCTCCAATTAGTTAATGGCACGATGAGATATTTACCCGAACACTAATTCAAGTTTGGTAAACTTTAACATTTTTGTGAATTTTTCTACTATAATTGAGATATCACAAACATGATATATATTCCTGTGTTTTAACATTTTACTGTGCAGCATCCTTGCAAAAAACATTTTATTCAATGTCACTTCAGAGAAAGCTTGTGTGGCACAAATCCGTCTTTTCCGCTTGTTTATGAGCCGCCTACAGTATTACAACATAAATGTATGAAACTTTTTATTCCCTCAATTTATATAAAATACAAATTGTGAATTGCATCTATAAAGTTGTACCTTGTGTCTATACATATCTTTGTCAAATCTTACAAAGATGCTGCTCCTGAAGTGTGGGTTAGGCAGCATTGGATTTACAAACTGTCACATATCCATAGACTGAAATTTACAAACAGTTCATGCAACCACTTACCTGTAACCTTTACTGGTCAAAATGATTGTCATTGACCTACCTGGCTCCTGGTTCCCAACACCACCATAAAATTTTACATTACCACCTTGGCCTGGTCTGTTCATCTGCCTTCCGTTTGCTGCACAATTGGTGGCCATGTCAGTCATCTGAGTCTTAGGCTCTGGAATTCTCTCCCTCAAACTCTTTTTGTCTCCACCTCCCTTCAGACTTCATAAAATCTAGCTCTTTCGCCAAACTATTGGTCACAGTTCCTAATATTATCTTTGGCTCAGTGCTCTATGCATCTCTGAAGCATTTTGCATCTTTTTTGAAAATTATTTTCCAAGTTGAAAAGAATTGCTGTTTTTATGGTGATGCAATATCAGCTCTTGATTATGATCTTCCCTTCCCAGCACCTACCATGTGATTTGTTTTCACCAGTTTTAATAGTCCTATGATAGCTAATGCATTGCCTGTGTAATTTTATATTTAATTTGAATAGCTTTCCAGTCTGAAATAATATTATTTTATAAATCCAAAGATGAGACAATATAATCATAGAATCCTGAATCTTTAAAACCTGTTTGGAAAAAGTGGAACATGCAGTTCCATTTCTACTAGTGCTATAAATCTAAGTTGTTCTACATTTTGAGCAGTTTCACATCATACTCTGGTCTTGATTTGGAATGAAACTTGTAGTTCCTCTGCTGCTGTTAAATCTGATTACACGTGTGCCTGAGGAAGTCAGACTAACATAAACAATGTAATTGGAATTCCTAGGCACCAGGTGCCTGGGGATGGGAGAGGGAAAAGGCACTGCTCGTGCTTGGCTGGTGACTTTAAGCTGTCTGTCATGTGAAGTAGGTTGACACAGCTTTTTGTGCGTAAATGCTTACACTATTCCGTTTGAATCAAATCCACTTGACAGAAATCCAGGGGCCTCCATATGATAGAATTTGCCCTGCAGTTTGAGAGGGAGAGGCAGGAGTCAGATGTAATGGTATTACAATTAAATGAGGGTAACTAAAAAGACATGAGGGAGGAGCTGGCCAGAGTTGATTGGAAAAGGAGACTAGCAGGGAAAACAGTGGAACAGCAATGGCAGGGGTTTTGGGGGATTATTCAGGAGGCACAGCAGAAATTCATCCCAAGGAAGAGGAAACATGCTAATGGCAGGACAAAGCATCCATGGTTGACGAGGGAAGTCGAGGACAGCATAAAAGCAAAAGAAAACGCATACAAAGTGGCAAGGATTAGTGAGAAGCTGGAGGATTGGGAATCATTTAAAAGCGAGCCGAGGACAACTAATAAAGCAATAAGGGGAGAGAAGATGAAATATGAGGCAAGTTAGGTCTTAATATGAAAGAAGGTAGGACGGGTTTCTTTCAATATATAAAAGGTAATCCCAGGTTCGATCCCGGCTCTGGGTCACTGTCCGTGTGGAGTTTGCACATTCTCCCCGTGTTTGCCTGGGTTTCACCCCCACAACCCAAAGGATGTGCAGGCTCGGTGGATTGGCCACACTAAATTGCCCCTTAATTGGGGGGGGGAAAAATGAATTGGGCACTCTAAATTCTTTATTAAAAAGGCAGACGAACTGAATAGTTACAGAATCAGGGGGCAGAGGTGAGTGCAGTGGCCATCACTAAGGAGAAGGTTATGGGGAAACTGAAAGGCCTGAAGGTGAATACGTCACCTGGACCGGATGGTCTATACCCCAGGGTCCTAAATGAGATAGCTGAGGAAATTGTGGAAGCATTGGTGCTGATCTTTCAGGAATCACTGGAGGCAGGAAGGGTCCCAGAGGACTGGAAGGTGGTGAATGTAACACCGCTGTTTAAGAAGGGAGGGAGGCAGAAGACTGGAAATTATGGGCTGGTTAGCCTGACTTCGGTAAGATTTTAGAGCCTGTTATTTTTTTTTAAAAAATATATTTTATTGAAATTTTTTTCCCCTGAGCAACATTTTTCCCGCTTACAAAACAAGCGAAACAATAACAGTAACAAAACAGAAATTTTTAAACTTTTTAACAATAATAATAATAATATACAAGTAACAAAACCTCATACTCTATTGACCTATACTCAACTGAGCCTCCTCCTCTCTCTCTCTTTCCCCCCCCCCCCCCCCCCCCCCCCCCCCCCCCCCGGGTTGCTGCTGCTGGTCATCCGTCTTCCCTCTAACGTTCCCCTAGGTAGTCGAGAAATGGCTGCCACCGCCTGGTGAACCCTTGAGCCGATCCTCTCAGGGCAAACTTTATCTGCTCCAGTTTAATGAACCCCGCCATATCGTTTACCCAGGCCTCCAGTCCGGGGGGTTTCGCCTCCTTCCACATGAGTAGGATCCTACGCCGGGCTACTAGGGACGCAAAGGCCACAACGTCTGCCTCTTTCGCCTCCTGCACTCCCGGCTCTTCCGCAACTCCTCCAAATAGAGCTAACCCCCAGCCTGGTTTGACCCGGGCTAGAGCCTGTTATTAAAGATGAGATCGCAAAGTACTTGGAAGTGCATGGTAAAATAGGACTGAGTCAGCACGGCTTTGTCAAAGGAGGTCATGTCTGACAAATCTGTTAGTTCTTTTGAGGAGATAACAAGGAAGTTAGACAAAGGAGAGCCAGTGGACATGATTTATTTCGATTTCCAGAAGGCCTTTGACAAGGTGCCGCATAGGACACAGTTAAATAAATTTTGAGCCCATGGTGTTCAGGGTAAGATCCTGGCATGGATAGAGGATTGGTTGACTGGCAGAAGGCAGAGAGTGGGGATAAAGGGGTCTTTTTCAGGATGGCAGCTGGTGACTAATGGTGTGCCTCAGGGGTCTGTGCAGGGACCACAACTTTTCACAATATACATTAATGATCTGGAAGAAGAAACGGAAGGCACTGTTGCTAAGTTTGCAGATGATACAAAGATCTGTAGAGGGAACAGGTAGTGTTGAGGAAGCCGGGGCCTGCCGAGGGACATAGACAGGCTAGGAGAGAGGGCAAAGAAGTGGCAAATGAAATACAATGTGGAAAAGTGTGAGGTTATGCACTTTTGAAGGAGAAATTTAGGCATAGACTATTTTCTAAATGGGGAAATGCTTAGGAAATCAGAAGCACAAAGGGACTTGGGAGTCCTTGTTCCCGATTCTCTTAAGGTTAATGTGCAGGTTCAGTCAGCAGTTAGGAAGGCGAATGCAATGTTAGCATTCATGTCAAGGGAGCTAGAATACAAGACCAGGGATGTACTTCTGAGGCTGTATAAGGCTCTGGTCAGACTCCATGTGGAGTATTGTGAGCAGTTTTGGGTCCCGTATCTAAGGAAGGAGATGCTAGCCTTGGAAAGGGTCCAGAGGAGGTTCACAAGAATGATCCCTGGAATGAAGAACTTGTCATATGAGGAACAGTTGAGGACTTTGTTTCTATACTCATTGGAGTTTAGAAGGATGAGGGGGAATCTTACTGAAACTTGCAGGATACTGCGAGACCTGGATAGAGTGGACGTGGAGAGGATGTTTCCACTTGTAGGAAAAAATAGAACTAGAGGGCACCATCTCAAACTATAGGGACAATCCTTTAAAATAAAGATGAGGAGGAATTTCTTCAGCCAGGGGGTGGTGATTCTGTGGAACTCTGTGCTGGAGAAGGCTGTGGAGGCCAAATCACGGAGTGTCTTTAAGACAGAGATAGATAGGTTCTTGATTAATAAGGGGATCCGGGGTTATGGGGAGAAGGGATCTGGGATTATGGGGAGAAGGCAGGGGAATGGGGATGAGAAAATATCAGCCATGATTGAATGGCGGAGAAGACGCGATGGGCCGAGTGGCCTAATTCTTCTCCTATGTCTTATGGTCTTATGGCCTGAATGGTGTAAGGATTAGATACTAATATTCCACTTCAAGGACTTTGTTTTAAGTCCACACTGAGAGCATGAAAGTCTTCTGTGCCGATACGAATGTTGTCTGACATTAGTTTAGATCAATTCTCCATGCAATTTTTTTGACCATGGCACAATAAAGCCTCAAGAATTTTGGAGCACTCTCATGTAGTTCCTTCTTGGTATAGATATCCAGTAAAAAAAATTGACCCTCATGAACACAGGCCACAAATGACTTTTGTGAAAAATGTTAGTGTCATGTTAATGTAGTACAGGGCATTTGTCTGAAAATGGGTTAAGGCATGTTGTTTGGACATTGTGGGAGGGATCTTTAACTGTATCCAATATTGTGGAAATGGCAGCGTTCTCCATGAAAAGGGCCACAGCAGTTTAGAGACATGAGTTTCTCAGAGCGCAAAGGGGTAGAAGACTGCTGTGCCAGTTCACCCAGTGCTCTGAGAACAAATTATATTAAATAAAAAACAACTTTACCACAGAGTGGTTAATACCGACATCAGTGTATAAAATGTTATGTATCCAAGTTTGCTGCTGATACAAAACTGGATGGGAAAGTAAGCTGTGGGGAGGACACGAGACTGCAGAAGATTTAGACAAATTAAATGAGTGGACAAGACATGGCAGGTGGAATATAATATGGCAAAATGTGGTGGGGAAAATAGAAATGCAAAATACTTTTTAAATGGTTGAAGGCTGAAATGTTGATATTCAGAAAGATCTAGGCATTCTTGTACGCAAATCACAAAGTTAAGATGCAAGTACAACAAGCAATTATAATAATCTTTATTGTCATAAGTAGGTTTACATTAACACTGCAATGAAGTTACTGTGAAAAGCCCCTAGTTGCCACAGTTTGGCACCTGTTTGGGTACATGGAGGGAGAATTCAGTATGTCCAAATTACCTAACAGCGCGTCTTTCGGGACTTGTGAGTGGAAACCGAAGCACCCGGAGGAAACCCATGCAGACTCGAACGTGCAGAATCCGCAAAGACGGTGATTCGAACCTGGGACCTTGGCGCTGTGAAGCAATAGTGCTTGCTACTGTGCTGCCCATGAATCATACCTGGAATGTACTGTGTACAGTTTTGGTTTCCTTACTTAAGGACTGGTCTACTTGCTTTCGAGGGAGTCCAACCAAGATTCCCTAGATTGATTCCAGGGGTAAGAGAATTTTTCTATGGGGGAGGGGGAATTAAATAACAAGGCCTATATTTCCTTTAAGTTAGAAGAATGAAAGGTAATTTAACTGAAATGTAAAGTTCTTGACAAAATAGGTGCTAGGAGGATGTTTACCCTGGCTAGAGATTTTTGGGTATTAAGAAATATAGAAGTAGCGTGGGAAAATGGGGTAAGAGCTTATTGAATGGTGGAGCATACTTGAAGGGCCAAATACCAGCTAGATCAGCTCGAGCTCTGAGTTTCTGAGCTTGAGGGACAGCTGAGGTCTCTGCACATGGAACATACAGTGCAGAAGTAGGCCATTTGGCCCATCAAGTCTGCACCGACTCAGTTAAGCCCTCTCTTCCATCCTATCCCCGTAACCCAATAGCCCCTCCTAACCTTTTTAGACACTACGGGTAATTTATCATGGCCAATCCACCTAACCTGCACGTCTTTGGACTGTGGGAGGAAACCGGAGCACTCGGAGGAAACCAACGCAGACACTGAGAACGTGCAGACTCCGCACAGACAGTGACCCAGCGGGGAATCGAACCTGGGACCCTGGTGCTGTGAAGCCACAGTGCTATTCACTTGTGCTACCGTGCTGCCCGAAGTTCATTTACAAGGTTCAGATTTTCATGGATACCACATTTCTGGATGTGTTCACTCTGCGGTTGAAGAGAGTGTATGCGGAGAGGGGAAATGGGTGACTGCTAGCTAGGTAGTCAATTAAAAGGTAAGTAGTGCAGGATTTCCTCAGAGAGCATCTTGCTCTCCAACTTGCATTCAGTCCTGAATACTGGTGAGAGCGATGGTTCCTCTGAGAATGCAAGCAGAACTAACTCAATGATACTTTGGTGATTCACCTCCATGGGGAGCTGGTGGGGTGCATGGTGAAGCAGACGAATGGAAGAGCAAAAGGTAGGAGCAGAATGTAAACCGTGAACAGCCAGAGGTTGTCCATATTAGCTCCAGTGGCACAGGCTCAAAGCGGATGAGATCCTGCTGGTAGAAGTTAAGGTGCTGGGTGAGAGATTGAACAGCAGGATTTCCAAGATAGTAATCTGCAAATTACCCCTTTATCTTCGTGAGTACAGAAACCGAAGATAAAACTGATGAATATGTGCCCGGACAGGTGATGATGTGGATAAGAGGGTTTTGGATTCCGAGGCACAACTTCTCTGGGAAGTGGAACCTGTGCAAGCCAGAGACGTTGTACCTGAATAGGGACAGAGGCTAATATCCTCGTGGGACAAAGTGGGGAATGCTAATGTTGTTGGGGAGGGTGTAAAATAGCTCGGCGGTGGTGAGAATTTGAGAGTTGATTCAAAAGGGCAAAAAGGAAGAGTTGGAAATGGAAGACAGAAATGTATTAAGCATGTTTGGAATGTAGAAGAAACAAAGTCCAAGGGTGTTTGGCCGGGCAAAAATGGTATATACTTCAGGACAACAAATCTAGGGAATAAGGCAGCTGAGCTGAGAGCACAGATTGGCACATGGGAGTATGATATAGCTTTTACAGAGCATGGCTGAAGGAAGGGCAGGAAACGATAGCTTAATATTGTTAATTACCAGGTTTTCTGACCAGATAGAGAAGGGGGATAAAAAAGGGGATTACAATATTTATTGAAACAACCTTTATAGCTGTGAAAATGGATCATCAAAAGAGGCCATAGGGGTTGAACTGAACAAAGAGGCTATCAAAATACTGGGAACGTATGATAGACCCCCAAGGAAAAGGGTGGACACAATGAACTGAAAGGCCTCTTTGCTCACTAACTTTCTATGGTTCTATGATTTTAGTGTTAAAGGTGCTATAAAAATGCAAGATGTTTTATATTTAAATTACATTATAGTGTGGTGTAACTGAGTATCAAACTGGCTGCAGTAAATCAACATTTAATTCCAGTACTGGTTGGTTGTGAAGTTCATACTATTTAGCAGATTACACTTGTACATTTTGAAAAATCTCTTATTACTGGGCTCTGATGGCTGACTATGTGCTTGAATTGCTGGAGTTGATGTTGAATGATAAAGGCAAAAGGAATAACATTACCAAATTACTTTTAATTCGGAATGGTACCCGGGGTGGCACCGTGGTGCAGTGGTTCGCACTGCTACCTCATGGCGCCGAGGATCCGGATTCAATCCAGGCCCCAGGTCACTGTCCGTGTGGTGTTTGCATATTCTCCCTGAGCCTGCATGAGTCTCACCTCCGCAACCTAAAGATGTGCAGGGTAGGTGGATTGGCAACGCTAAATTGCCCCTTAATTGGGGGAAAAAAAGAATTGGGTACGCTAAATTTATAATTAAAAAAATGTAATGATACCAAAAGTTGTACCTAATTTCATAGTTTGCGTTTCCACTGTGAGGGCAACTTGGTTTGTTTTACTGGATCATATACATTTCGTGACTATAAGCTAGCTTGTGACTTCCGAGCTTTTAACTACAAAAGAGTCTAAAAACACTTCCTCTTGTGGTTAATTGGTTAGGCAACACCCATTGTTTCAGATTTGTAAGTTTGAAAGTCCTTTGCTATATGGCAATGGTGTTCTCAGTTTTAGAAAAATATCAGGGTATTTGCAGTTTTGAATAAATGACAATTATATTTATCTTTTGTTGACTGAAGATTAATATTACACAAAGTTTTAAAAGTAACCTGTTGACAGCAATCACCTTGTTTAAAAATAATTTGCTGTTTTTATAAAATATCGCTTTCTCATAATTTGCGTTCCTTTAGCAAGGTATTTATATGAAATGAAAAATGAAATTAAAATCGCTTATTGTCACGAGTAGGCTTCAATTAAGTTACTGTGAAAAGCCCCTAGTCGCCACATTCCGGCGCCTGTTCGGGGAGGGTGGTACGGGAATTGAACTGTGCTGCTGACCTGCCTTGGTCTGCTTTCAAAGCCAGCGATTTAGCCCAGTGTGCTAAACCAGCCCCTATACATACACGATTGATACCAGAATAGCACTTTATACATCAATCAGTTCATGCAAAGGGTAAAGTGAAACTTGCTTTTGACCACCTTTATTTAAAAAAAATAATAAATTTAGAGTACCCATATCTTTTTGTTTCCAATTAAGGGGCAATTTAGCATGGCCAATTCACCTACCCTGCACATCGTTTTGGGTTATGGGGGTGATACACAAGCTTCACACGGACAGTGGCCCGGAGCTGGGATGGAACCCTGGTCCTTGGCAGCATGAGGCAACAGTGCTAACCACTGCACCAACGTGCTGCCCAAGATTCAAGTTGATTTTTTAAAAAAGTCACCATAGTCCCAGATGATCATAGGCTGCGTCCCCCTTTGAGGGGTAGAGCTGACTGGTGGTGATTCAACCTGAGGATCACCATATGTAAGCCTACTTGTGACAATAAAGACCTGCGGGTGAAGAGGGTGATGCTTGAAAGGAACAGAGGGAAAGTGGGGCTGGCATTGCCGAACTTCAGCAACTACTACTGGGCGGCCAACATAGCGATGATCAGGAAATGGATGGTGGGTGTGGGGTCGGTTTCGGAGCGGATGGAGGCTGCTTCGGCAGGGGCACTAGCTTAGCAGCCCTGGTCACGGCGCCTCTGCGCCACCATACTGCCCTACAACCAGAGATCATTAAGAAGCATTTATCCAACTTTGTATTCTATGGCAAATAGCCGCAACTCAAACGATTCTGCAATAAATGTACAATAAGCCCAACATGGATACAAAGAAGTTCATCATCTCATCTTTTGTACCCATCGTTTTTGATCACAAAATTTTAGGAATTTAAAAATGTTTTCATGTTCTCCCCTGATCTCTGCAGAGGTGTAAGAACTATTCTTCAGGGCAGCACTGTGGCGCAGTGGTTAGCACTGCTACCTCACGGCGCTGAGGACCCGGATTCAATCCTGGCTCCGGGTCACTGTCATGTGGAGTTCGCACATTCTCCTCGTGTTTGCGTGGATCTCACCCCCACAACACAAAGATGTGGATTGGTCATGCTAAATTGCCCCTTAAATGGGAGAAAAAATTATTGGGTACTTTGTATTTTTTTTTAAATTCTGATTATTAGGGACTGTTCTGATCTTCCCACCGGAGTACTTATCTACTGCACTAACAACTGTCCAAACACTGCACCAAATGTTGGTATTTGATTCCTACTCTATAGTGTACGATACACGTTGAGACATAATTAAGCAATTTCATTGTAGCTTGTTTATTACAGTTCTGAGAAATTAAAACTTGTGCGAGGGAGAGAAAGTGATACCCAACATGCTGAAACAAAAATGAAGCAGTGCATTCTGTATTTGAAGCCGTTTCTTTTTTTTTAATCAAACATTTTTATTGAGGTATTTTAGGCATATAAAAAAAGTGACATTTTACAGTACAAAAAAAAGAAGTGCAGTACAAAAAAAAGAAGTCAAGACACAAATTAAACATAGTGCAAACCACGACTCTGTTCACGCACAGACCTCCCTCAATATCTCTCTACTCTACACTACCCTAGCTCTCTTCCCCCCCGCCCCTGCTGACGCTAACTCCTCTGCGAAGAAGTCAATAAATGGCTGCCACTTTCGGGCGAACCCTAGTAGCGAACCTCTCAAGGCGAACTTGACTTTCTCTAGGCCAAGAAAGCTCGCCATGTCCGATAGCCATATCTCAGCCCACGGCGGCTTTGAGTCCCTCCATGCTAACAGTATTCGTCGCCGGGCTACCAGGGAAGCAAAGGCCAGAACGTCGGCCTCCCTCTCTTCCTGGAGTCCCGGGTCCTCCGAAACCCCAAAGATTGCCACCTACGGGCTCATTACCACCCCAGTTTTCAATACCCTGGACATGACATCTGCGAATCCCTGCCGATACCCCATGAGTTTAGGGCACGACCAGAACATGTGTACATGGTTAGCCGACCCTCTGGCGCATCTAGCACACTTGTCTCCAGCCCGAAGAATCTGCTCATCTGGGCCACCGTCGTGTGGGCCTGGTGCACAACCTTAAACTGGATCAGGCTGAGCCTGGCGCATGTTGCGGTCGTGTTTACTCTGCTCAGGGCTTCCGCCCAGATACCGTCCTTCCCCCCCCCCCGCCGCATGTTGCGGTCGTGTTTACTCTGCTCAGGGCTTCCGCCCAGATACCGTCCTCCATTTCCCCCCCCCCCCCCGAGCTCCTCCTCCCACTTAAGCTTCAGGTCCTCGGTCTGCGTATCCTCCGCTCCCATTAGTTCCTTGTAGACGTCTGACACTCTACCCTCTCCCACCCCTCCCCTAGAAACTACCCTGTCTTGCCTCCCCTTCGGCGGGAGACGTGGGAAGGACGGCACCAGTCTGCGTACAAAATCTCGCACCTGTAAGTATCTAAAGTCGTTCCCTCTCGCCAGCCCAAACTTCTCCTCCCGCGCCCTCATGCTCGGAAAGCTCCCTTCCAGGAACAGATCCTCCATTCTCACAATCCCCGCCCTCCACAGTCGATACCCCCCGTCCATGTTCCCCGGGGCGAATCGGTGGTTGCCGCAGATTGGGGTCCACACCGATGCTCTTACCTCCCCTACATGCCTCCTCCACTGGCCCCAGATCCGAAGTGCCACCACCACTATCGGGCTGGTGGAGTACCATGCCGGCGAAAGCGCCGGGGACTCTGGTTCGATCCCGGCATTGCGTCACTGTCCGTGTGGACTTTGCACATTCTCCCCGTGTCTGCATGCGTCTCACCCCCACAACCGAAAAGGTGTGTAGGGTAGCATTAGCCATGCTAAATAGCCCTTTAATTGGGGGGAAACAAAAATTGGATACTCTAATAAATTTGTTTTAAAATAATCTCTGGTTGTGCTGCCTTAAAAAAGAACTGCTTTAGGGGATGGTGATGAGAGTTGACCCCATTGGTAAATTTGAATTTTTAAAGACTTTTGATGTCATATTGCACCTGTTCACATACACCATGCAACCCAGTATAGAAGAGTTATAATCTAATGCAGTACACTGGAATATTGAAATCTCAATAGGGCGGGAATACAATAATCCATTTAGGAAGGCTACTACTACATCTTGTGGTTTAAATATAGGCAATGCCAATAAACACGCGGAACATACTACACTTGATCATCTGCTGATGCACAACCTTCATGTGACAATGACTCAGACTCGAGGGTAGATCAGAGGAATTTCTAGATTTCTGTTTACATATTTTGCACTTCAAAGTAACTTGCTGTTATGAAATTTGAGGTCCTATTTCAAACTATTCCTAGTTCCATTTTTAAAAATCAGCTATTTAGAAATACTGGATTTAGATTTAAAAATTGCCAACATGCCAGTCATTTCTGATGTGTAAGTATGGTACTTTTGCATTAACGCAGAGTGCGAAGATTACAGTGTACCTCTCTGTTTGGCTTGGCCCTGTCATTCAAAGACCGTTTTTGAAATTTCAACAAAGTACTACAGAACATCTAACCATTTCACTGTAGTAATGTCTTATTAAAACTGTAGCAGGGTCCTTGCAAAGACTAAATAATGTGATAGAAATTTGTGGGAGACAATAGCATATTAGTATTGTCACTTGAGGAATAATTCCGAGACCCTGGTGCTCCAGGCACCTAGATCGAATCCCATCAAGGCAGATGGAATTAAAAGTCTAATGATGACCATTGTTGATTGTTGTAAAAAACCATCTGGTTCACTAATATCCTACATGTGACTCCTGACCCAAAGCAATGTGGTTCCCTCATAAATGCACTCTGAAATGGCCTAGCAAACCACTCGGTTTGATAGTCAATAAGGAATGAAATAGGACAGAGCATTCAGAAATGGCAAAAATGACCAGAAACGACAACAGAAAACTCAGCCCTGTTGACCCTGCAAAATCCTCTTCACTAACATTTGGGTCTTGTAGTAAAATTGGGAGAGCTATCTCCGAGACTAATCAAACAACAGCCTACTATAGTCATTCTCACTGAATCATACCTTACAAATTCTGGACACCACCATCACCATGCCTGGTATGTCATGTCCCACCAGCAATAAAGTTTCATGGCATCACATCTAGCTGGGTGTACAGCAGGTGGGTTGGTGAGTACGAGATCAAGTATGCTTTTTCCTCTTGTTGGTTCCCTCACCACCTGCCGTAGATGCATCTGTCCATCACAGTACTGATGGGAGTGACCACTGCACAGCCCTTGTGGAAAAACATTCCCACCTTCACGTTGAGGGTACCCTTCATTGTGTTTTGTGGCACTATCATTGTGCTAAATGGGATAGATTTTAAGCCAATCTAGCAACTCTAGATTGGGAAACCATGAAGTGCTGTGGGCCATCTGACGCAGAATTTACTCCGCTACAGTCTGAACCTCATGGCCCGGCATATTCCCCTTACCACCAAATCAGGGCTCAACCTTGGTTCAATAAAGAGTGCAGGAGGACATACAAGGAGCAATACTAAGCATATCTTAAAAAGGAGGTGCCAACCAGGTGAAGCCATAACCCAAGACTACTTGCCTGCAAAACCGCATAAGCAAGAGCAAGTGATAGAGCTCAGCAATTGATTAAACCTAAGCTCTGCAATGCTGCCACATCCAGCCATGAATGACAATTAGACAACTTACTGGAGGAGAAGGCGCCATGAATATCCCCATCTTCAATGCTGGAGGAGCCCAGCACATCAGTGCAAAAGATAAGGCTGCAACAATCTTTAGCCAGAAGTGTCAGGTGGATGATCCAGAGGTCCCCAGCATCACAGATGTCAGTCTTCAGCCAATTCGATTCACTCCACGTGATATCAAGAAACTGCTGAAGGCACTGGATACTTCAAAGGCTATGGACCCTGACAATATTCCAGTAATAGTATTGAGGATTTGTGCTCCAGAACATTCCGCACACCTAGCCAAGCTGTTCCATGTTACAACGCTAGCACCTACCCTGGCAACGTGGAAAATTGCCCAGGTATGTTACGCACACAAAAAGCAAGACTGAACTGACATGGCCAATTGCCGTCCGATCAGTCTATTCTATCAACAGTAAACGGGTCATAATTACTGCAATCAAGCGGCACTTGCTTAGCAATACATTTCTCGCTGAAGCATTTTTTGGTTGTGCTGAGGTCATTAAGCTCCTGAGATCATTCTCGCCGTGGTTCAACCAGATCAAAAGAGCTGAACACCAGAGGTGAGATGAGAGTGACTGCCGTTGACATCAAGACAGCATTTAATCAGGTGTTGTATCAAGGAGTCCTAGAAAAACTGGTGTAAATGAGAATCATAGGGCAAACTCTCTGCTTGATGGAATCCTAACTAGCACAAGGAAAGTTTGTTGTGATTGTTGGAGGTCAATCATCACAGTTGCAGGACATCACTGCTGAGGTTCTGCAGGGTATGTCGGCATGGTAGCACATGATTAACACTGTTACTTCACAGCGCCAGGGACTCTGGTTCGATTCCCGACTTGGGTCACTGTCTGTGCGGAGTCTGCACGTTCTCCCTGTGTCTGCGTGGGTTTCCTCCGGGTGCTCTGGTTTCCTCCCACAAGTCCCAAAAGACTTGTTAGGTGAATTGGACATTCTGAATTCTACCTCCGTGCACCAAACAGGTGCCGGAAAGTGGCGACCAGGGGATTTTCACAGTAACTTCATTGCAGTGTTAATGTAAGCCTACTTGTGACACTAATAAAGATTGTTATTATTATTCAGTTTTATGTTGGGATCAAAGGAAATGTCCATCCATAACAATCTAGTTAAGATGGAGCAAATTGCAAGTTTATTCACGACTGTTTGCATGCAAATCATTGAAACTTCTGTTGTCGCAATACCTGTATTTCACACTACTCTCAGTCCTATGTATATTGCACTTTGGTCAGAAGATATAGAAATTATTAACTTTGAATAGAACCAACAAATTAGTTCCAGGCCTGAACTAAAATAAAACTATTAATCAGTCCAGTTCAAACCCAGAGACCTGCCGTTCCATTGCAATACACTCGCCGTTACCAGATCATGCAAAGCCACCTGAAAGCCCAGACCACCGTTTTGTCTCCAATGCAAGAAAGGCCTGACTTAGTTGCCCAAACAAATGGTGTCAAACGTTTACCCTTAAAATTATTAGTTTAGAAAGTTTATGGAAATATGATTGGAACAAGCATTAATTCAACTGCACTCCTTTATCACATCATGAGATTGGTGTTTGTATGTCTATACATTACGCAGTGGCATTACTTCACCCATAGTTATCGAAGTATCAAATATCCAAGAGTGGAATATTTTTAGCTCGTTGGGAATAGCATATAAGACCTTGATTCACAATGGAGTTCAATGAGCATAGTAGAAATTCATTTTTTTTGAACAAATCATTTTATTAAGGCATTTATGGTTTTATAACAACAAAAGATACAAAATGTAAACATGATTCAGTGCATAACACCCCTCCCCACCCCCAACCAACAACCACACCTCGCCAACATAGCTTATACACACAATTCCCAAGTCCCTCTATCTCCTCTCATAGTAGAAATTCATTTTCATTCTGTCCATGATGCAGATAAACAATATGTCTATAAGCTTTGTTTTTCATCTGTGATAATGGACATCCTCTTTGGCTCAAATCCAACACATTTTTTAAAAAAAAGTTATTTTCTGCTGACTGAGATGCATAAAGTTCCTGTTTTACAAGATGTGATTCTATTGCAAAATTTTAAGTAATTGAGCAATTATTAATTATATAAATGACTATTATATACCTATATTGGCATGCTTTTAAACATTTAATGTATATCATATAATATAGTTGATTGTATTATTTGTAATTGAACGTGAAGCATTTGGGCTCCTGAGCTACATGGTTCATGGTGTGTGTAGAGTGATGTTTGAGAAATCACAGTTGGGTGTTTTTTAAGTTTGATGAAGAACAGTTTGTGCTATAATATCTACTTGCGGATTGGCTGATTAAGGGGAATCAGGAGATCACAGTCTACAAGTGAATAGGAGCTTTGATTTTTAAATTTGAGATAAAACTGCATAACTTTTTGAAAATGGAAACGTCGCCACAGTCCCAGAGGACCATAGGCTGCTGTCCCCTTTGAGAGCTAACAGATGGTGATTTAACCGGAGGGTCACCAAACCTCAGACATGGGGCCAAGTTGAGAAGGTGGGACTTTTTCTACTTATTAAACTGAATGTGGATTTCATAAGTTCTCTTTCTGTCCTTCCCAACTCAGTTATTCTGCAATTTTATACAGATATGAATATAAATATATGAATACAAGGAAGTAGAATCTGTGCTTCAACCTCATTTGACCATGCAACTCTTAGGAATAATATGTATTAGCTTTAGAGGGAGTGCATTGTAGATTTACCAGAATGATATCTGGACACTAATTAGGAGGGAGATTACATGACTCAGGGTTGTATTCCCTTGAATTGATTAATATATGAAGAAGGGGTTGTGTTATAATATCTACTTGCGAATTGGCTGATATTCGTCCTTTTAGTTCCATATGTAATTGTAAGGGGACGTTAAGGGAAAGCAGTTGGGTAGATAGGAATAGATTATTTCTGCTGGGTGAAGTAGAACTAGAGGGCATAATCTAAATATTAGAGCCAGTCCTTTCGGGATTGAAATTAAGAAACACTTCTACATGTAAAAGGTGGTAGACATTTGGATCGTTCTTCCATAACTGCTATTGATGCTAGGTCAATTATTAATTTCAAAACTAAGATTGGTAAACTTTTATTAAACTGAGATATTAAGGATATGGGGAAAGGCGCAGATATGAATTTAGGTTGGAAATCAATTATTGAATGGCGGAACAGACTCTGGCTAAAATACTGGAGAAAATTCTGAAAGAGCGAATCTATCTCCACTGGGAGAGGCACGGTTTGATTAGGGATAGTCAGCATGGCTTTATCAGAGGGAGGTCATGCCTAACAAATTTGATTGAGTTTTTTGAGCATGTAACCAAATGTATAGATGAGGATAGCGCAGTTGATGTAGTTTACATGGATTTCAGCAAAGCCTTTGACAAGGTCCCACATGGGAAACTTATTAAGAAGGCAAATTCATGTGTTATACAAGGTGATTTGATGAGGTGGATTCATAAATGGCTCAGTGGTAGGAGACAGGGTAATGATAGACTGTTGCTTTAGTGTCTGGAGGCCAGTGACTAGTGGCTTACCACAGGGATTTGTGTTGGGCCCCCTATTGTTTGTCATTTATAGAAATGATGTAGATGACTATGTGGGGGATAGGATCAGTAAGTTTGCAGATGACACAAAGATTGGCCGGGTGATTAACAGTGAGATTGAGTGTCTTGGGTTGCAGGATGATCTAGACAGGATGGCAGGATAGTCAAATGGGCAGATAAGTGGAAGATGGAATTTAACCCTGAAAAGTGAGAGGTGATATACTCTGAAGGAATAATTTAACAAGTCTATTATGAAATTTCTGACACTGGAAAGTTCCGAAGAACAAGGGAACGTGGCATGTTTGTCCATAGATCTCTGAAGGTAGAAGGGCAAGTTAAATAGGGTGGTGGAAAAGCATATGGGACACTCCCTTTTATGAATTGGGGCATAGATTACAAAAGCAGGGATGTCATGATGGAGCTGTATAGAACATTGGTGAGGCCACAGCTGGAATACTGTGTGTAATTCTGGTCACCACATTATAGGATGGATGTAATTGCACTGGAGGGGATGCAGAGAAGATTCACCAGAATGTTGCCTGGGATGGAACATTTTAAGTTATAAAGAGAAGTTGGATAGGCTTGGGTTGTTTTCTCTGGAGCAGAGAAGATCGAGGGGTGACCTGATTAAGGTGTACAAGATTATGTGGGGCTTGGGCAGGGTGGATAGGGATCAGTTGTTCTCATTGGTTGAAGGGTCAGTTGCGAGGGGACACGAGTTCAAAGTGAGGGGTGGAAGGTTATGGGGAGATTTGAGGAAAATCTTTTTTATCCAGAGTGGTGACGGTCTTGAATGCACTGCCTGGGAGGGTGGTAGAGGTGGGATGCCTCGCATCCTTTAATAGGTACTTGGATGAGTACTTGGCATGCCATAACATTCAAGACTATGGGCCAAGTGCTGGCAAGTGGGATTGGTGAGCCGGTCAGGGCCTTTCATGCGTTGGTGCAGACTCGATGGGCCGAAGGACCTCTTCTGCACTGTAGTATTCTGTGTAAATGACCACCTCCTGTTCCAATGTTTCATTACAATTACTGCTTCCCATTTCCAGGATGAACTATCTACATTTAGTTACATTTTTAAAAATCCTGCAATTATGCATTTTTGTAATCTTTTTCTTTCTGTCTTCAATTTTAATCTCATAATTTTGTTCAGTTGTTAGCTTGTAGGCAGCCAATTGTTCAGACTAGTTATGGAATCTGGATCATAAAGCGAAAGAAGTGTTTGTAGTGAAGCATCACATTCCAGATTTTTATTTTGACTACTTTTCACCCTGAATGATTTTTCCTTCTCAATTTATGGGGCCAACGATTGGTTAGTGACTCAAATAAGTAGGTTCTTGTGTCTGTCTGAAAGCCAAAAGAACACCCCATAGTGCATTACAATCAATTCAATACTTCTAAGTGTAGTCAGAATTATAGTGTATGAAATGCTGCAGCCAACTTGTAAACATCAAGATTCCACAAACAGCAATGTGACTGCATAATCTGTTTTGGTGATGTTGGTTGAGGGATACATATTGGTCAGAACACCAGGAATGAAAACTCTGCTATAATAAAAACAAAATACTGTGGATGCTGGAGATCTGGGAACTCTGCTATTTTATATCAAAATTGTATAAAGCCCAAACAACATTTTGAGAGATTTTTGCCTGTGCCTTTAATTAAATTTCCAGTTTCCGAGTTCATAAAATATTGGGAATATTCGCAGGCATATATTGGAAATATTCTCAGGCAGACAATTCAGTTCTGCTGCAGAGAAAAGCTCAAAGTGCATCATGATAACAGCTTTGTCGATTCAAATTGCCATCATGGAAAATCTTATCAAGTCTGCAGGCTAACTATAGCCAGCATCAAGCAGAAATGGGACCGATGCCAATCAATGGAAGGTCGTCAAAGTTGCGGCAAGGGGGTTCCCATATTTAAAACAGTTTTGTATTAAAATTAGTTGAGTTCTTTATCTTCTAATGTGACAAGAAATTAAAGTAGTTAATTTCACCAATCCAATCTGAAAGTGTGTAAAAGACTTTAATTACCATATGAACTTACAAATACTCGATGGCTTCATTTGAAAGAAGAATTACAAATACTTTGACGAACAGAATAAAATAATGAGCTGATTTTCTTCCGATCACTCAAATTGTTTCGCAAGAGTTATTTGTTCTGAAGCAAACATAAAAAACACATTTTTAGATAGTGAGTATTAAAAATGAGGTACTTTTGGGGGGGGGGGGGGGTCGGTGGCGGCATGTGGTGCAGTGGTTAGCACTGGGACTACAGCGCTGAGGACCCGGGTTCGAATCCAAGCCCTGTGTCACTGTCCGTGTGGAGTTGGCACATTCTCTCCGTGTCTGCGTGAGTTTCACCCCCACAACCCAAAGATGTGTAGGTTAGGTGGATTGGCCAGGCTAAATTGCCCCTTAATTGGAAAACAAAAATAATTGGGTACTCTAAATTTATAAAAGAAATATGAGGTACTTGGGGATTACAGTTTTTTAATTGGGGAGGAAGAATACAATTCTTCAATAATGTGGAATTGAAGAGGTATGGTTTAGGTTCAGATATTGCAGGATAGATATAGGACAGAGGTCAGAGGTAGGTTCTTTACGCAAAGAGTAGTGAGGCCGTGGAATGCCCTACCTGCTACAGTAGTGAACTCGCCAACATTGAGGGCATTTAAAAGTTTATTGGATAAACATATGGATGATAATGGCATAGTGTAGGTTAGATGGCTTTTGTTTCGGTGCAACATCGTGGGCCGAAGGGCCTGTACTGCGCTGTATTGTTCTATGTTCTATGTTCTATAACTACTTTGGCAATGCAGACTGTATTTATTGCCTGAATCCAAATGACTTTGTTTGCATTTCTAGGTTTAAAATTTTACTAAAACTAAAGGTTTTTAGAAGTTGTGAAATGTTCATTCTGGATGTTGTGTAAATCAGGAATTGTACCTATTTGACAACACAAAGTAGTTTCTAATAATTGAATCCACAAAGTTCAGAGCAGATATTTTCCATTTCCTCTACTTTGCAGAATGGACTCATACTTGCTTACAATTAGACAAATTCGGCATCTTATGGTGTAAACTGTGCAAATGTGCGGCTCCAGTCCCACGGCTCCAGTCCTTGCACCACCTGAGGTGACCTCGCAGGCACTCCATTGTACTTGAGAAGGCAGCTGAACAAACTGTCTCAGGGCAACTAGGGATTGGCCCTAAAAGAATAAAGGCCTGGGCTCTTATAATTACAATAACTTTACTTTTTTATTCTATTGCTCTTGAGCCCATTCTCCCATTGGCTTGTGATCACACATTTCAGTGCAGGCACTCGTTTAAATGACTTAAATTGCTAGACCCCAAGACCTTTTATTTATCCTTCTTCCCACATATATTCCAATGTAATCTTGCGACTAAAGTGTACAACTTAAGACTTTCCTTTTTTGCTGATGTTCTACCTAAATGCTTTATCTTATTTCCTTTTGATCTTTCTATTTACAATACTTTATCTCAATATGATCTGTAAATTGGACAAAACCTCCTCTATCCAAATCCTGGTTATTTTTGCGTATTTTACCTAGTTTTTATTTGACATTTATTTTTTGAAATTAATTTGGAGTACCCAATCTTTTTTTCCAATTGAGGGCAATTTTGCGCGACCAATCCACCTAACCTGCACACTTTTGGGATTGTGGGAGTGAGACCCATGCAGACACTGGGAGAATATGCAAACTCCAAGCGGACAGTGACCCTGGGCCAGGATCAAACCTGGGTCCTCAGCACTGTGAGGCAGCAGTGCTGATCACTGCACCACCATGCAGCCCCTTTATTTGACATTTCTGAACGTGGACTCCCAGTGCTAAACATTCTCGATATCCACCAATTCAAGAATGTTCGTTACCTCAAATGTCTCTTTCGTACCTCCCAAATCAGTATCTTAACTGTCCCACAATGTTGTCTCCATGCCCGTGCAACATCTTGTGTGGAACCTAGTCAAATTCCATGTATTTAATATCCATTAATCCTCTGTCTGTCCCCTCAGTGACTGGCATGTTAGATTAATGAAATATGGTCCGTCTTTCAAGGCACTTGATCATCTTAAATCTCACTTCCTGCTGCCACCAAAGAGAACATGCTGGAAAATCTCAGCAGGTCTGGTAGCATCTTTAGGGAGGGTAAAGAGCTAATATTTTGAGTCCAGATGACCCTCGCTTCCTGCTGTCTGTTATCAAACTGCATGGAGACTGCCTGAAAAGAAAACTAAGTTAGGGAAAACCCACAGCACACCAAGTTAAGAGCTGGTACATATGTATTCTTCTAGATGTTCACCAGTCTCGGTAGGATGGCTTTACAGATGGAAGCAATGTAGACCTACACATGAATCCTTTCATTCATGGCCAGGCTAATGATGTATTCCTGAAAGAGCATTAATCAATCATGAGAAAAGAGGTGGTATCCTATAATAAGTTCATGCCCTCACATTAGTGCCAATTGCATAACGCAAATCTATAATTTACACATCTGTAATTGAAACAAAATCCATGTAACATTTTCATGTGTATTGTGACCAGGAAAGTGGTCATGTCATCTGGTAAAAGAGCACTATTCTTAAGTGAATTGATGTTCACTAAAAGTAGTTTTATTTGAAACAGTAAATACGAATCCATGCTAAGCAAGTTGTCGTGGAAGCTAAATTGTAACAGTGCATTTTAAGCAGTGATGTGCCAAGCATAATTTAATGGTGTTGTACAAAAAGACCATTCTTCTGATTATGATCTCTTTCTTTGATAGTGTTATTCCACTCTTAAAGCAATCCATTGGGATTCTAATGCAACGCACTCCTCCACCTTTGGATCACGTGCTGCCCCAATGCTACCAGCGGGTATGTAGAATGCGCGTTATATGCAGTATTATGGAAAGACACATTTAGATTGCAGTTAGTATTTTACTGAACTGGAACTCAACTCTTTCTCATTTGTTCTTCCAGGTTCAACACTTGCAAGGTGTTTATAGCATAATCGATCCCCACTTCTGGACCTTGTGTAGTGAAGTTTACATTGGCACAGTAAAGCTTCTAGTAGCACCCGATGCAGATGCACGATGGATTTTGAGTCAAACACACAACATTTTCACTCAGGTATATGAAGGAAAAGCTTATGCTGTTCTATCGTGAATGTTTCTCTTTACCAATCTCCAAGGTTCAAAAATTGCCTGTGACTTTTTAAGAATTATTTGATAACGCCAAACTTAAGGCTTTCATGAAATTTAATCTTGCACTCTTAGGAAATGCTTCTTGCTGACACTGCAAACAATATTCTGTCATTTGTGTGCCTAAAGAAATGCACACTAAACTTGAAGAGTTTTGCTGTAACTTAAAGTCACATGATGGTCTTCACAAACTCAAAGGAAGCAACCATTCAGTACCCATGTTGAGAGGTTACTGGAGAATGTATTTGCTGTTTGGATTTGACACATCTTTAATGAGTCTATTACATCAACCAATCGGAACACTACTGCTACTTCAGTCTTATTATCTTAGCATATTTCTTGGAAACAGAAAAACGTTCTTTAGTTTTTGGTTTGCTTCAGAAAAACGGTTAAAATGTGCTAGTTAATCTTCTTTGATATTCACTGGTACTTGCAGGGTCTTTAGTGTGGAGGCTGGGTAATTTACACGTGATGCTTGAGGGCAGTCACACATTCATTATACACAGCAAAGGGAAAGGAAAAATTGTTAACTTCCCATGTTTGGTCTGCTTTGGGCTTTGAACCAGTTGTTCCTGAGGTCAAGTGGAAAAGCGACTCCAGTGCTGCTAATGGCAGGTTTTTGAAAGGGTCCCTATCAGTAATGTTGCCTCTTATTTTTATAATTTGATTAGTTGTACACATGAAAAAGGTAGGAAAAGTCCAGCTGGTCCCATCACAATGATAAAAGCTATGCATGTTGCCATTTCAACCTCCTAGTTATGGGGAGTTTCTAATGCATAATTCATTATTTTGAAGACCTCCACAATATTCCACTTAAACTCCACATTTTTCCCTAAGCTTGGACTGATAACTAACTGCTTTTAAACCGGGCCAGTTGAATGTCTGTCTCTTCTCTGGATCTTTTTCCAGCACTTTGAAATATAAAGTCTGACTCTAATTTTCTTAAGATAGAACATTATTTTTGCGCCTTCGTGTGGCACTTTACGAGGGTACACGGTGCTTGCCAAACTTTCAGCATTCACCACCTTTGTTCATGGAAAAATTATGTTGATATTATGTAAGCAGTTATGGATAGCAAGTTAAATTATACAAACTAGTGGCTCTCAGCAGTCTCTAATTTCTTTTCGAGCATTTGGGAAAATACCCTGAGGACTTGGAGCCTGATTGAAGAACTGTCATCCTGGCCAGGGCCATTCTGGATACACATCTACACTTCCATAACGGACAGATGCAGTGGAGACCTATGGAGAGATTATTGGAGAGAGATTAAATGCAGACTGGGTGACCGCTTTGCAGAACGACATTGGTTTGTCTGCAAGCAGGACCCAGACCTTCCTGTCACTTGCCATTTCAAATCACCGTCCTGCACTCATGTCCACGTGTCTGACCTTGGCCTGCTGCAGTGTTGCAATGAAGCCCAGCGCAAACTGGGGCAATAGCATCTCATATTGCGATTAGGCATGTTGCAGCCTTTTGGACTTGACGTTGAGTTCAAGACCTTCGGATTGCAAGCTCTTCTCTTCCATCTTCACCCCATTTTGCTTTCTATCAATTCACTTTCACTTCTTCCATTCATCCGTTTTCCCCTCAGCATTGTTTCTCTCTCTTCCCCCCCACCGGGCAACCTGGTCCCTGTTTCTGATTGTCCTTTGACACGCTGTTAGCTTTTGTTCTGCCATTAACACATTCTAATCTCTTAATGTTCCACTATCCATGATGTGGAGATGCTGGCGTTGGACTGGGGTGAGCACAATAAGAAGTTTTACAACACCAGGTTAAAGTCCAACAGGTTTGTTTCGAATCACTAGCTTTCCTCAGGTGCCTGAGGAAGGAGCAGTGCTCCGAAAGCTGGTGATTCAAAACAAGCCTGTTGGACTTTAACCTGGTGTCGTAAGGCTTCTTACTGTTCCACTATCAGCATCCTTCTTAGCCTTGATCACCCCTATTTACATTCTCTTTCTCTTTCTGTCCATGGCATCTTTGTCAATCTCCACCTATCGCTGACCCTCTATCCAGCCCTACTGCTCCATGCCAACCCCCCACCAAACAGTATAAATCTGCCCCTATTCCCAATTCTCTCTATGACAAAGAGTCATCCAGATTCAAAACGTTAGCTCCCTTCTCCGTCCATAGATGCTGTTGTTGTGTTGGGCGCTCTGGATCCGTGGAACACATACCGGTCACCAACACTTGAAATAGTGCAACACTATTTTATTGAATCATTAACTGTTTAACATACTCTCACTGTGGGTTAACATGATACTAGCTTTAACTAAAGACCTTTGCCTTGTCCTAACCAGTCGATGCACTCAGCACATGGTGAATGTCTGTACTGCAGGCTGTGAGCTCTGTCCTATCTAGCTGCAACTCGAATGAGCGGGAACTCTGATGCCCCCTGTCTTTATAGTGCGTGTGCTCTAACTGGTGATTGGCTGTGGTGTTGTGTGTTGATTGGTCCCACTGTGTGTCCATCAGTGTGTGTCTGCACCATGATATACTGGTGTATACTATGACATCACCCCCCCCCCCCCCCCCCCCTTTTATAAAAGAATGTACATGTGTGGCAATAAATAGTGTATGGTGAGAATGTCTCTGACTACGCGTGTGCGAAAGACATATTTACAGGACTATGTACATAAGAACTAAGCTATTTACATGGGAAGGTGCCTGGTGCAGAAAAACAGTATGCAACAAGAATAACGAGATGAACACTATATACAAACCATGTAAACGGTCAAACGGAAGAACCGAACAATTCAGAAAGTCTATAAGTTCACAAATTAAGCCTCTGAGGTGGGCGACAAATTCTGGTTGACCGCCTCAAGGGTGGGGCGGGATGCACCGGCTGAGGAGCGAGCTGGATTGCGTCAGAGTGACGAGGATGCAGTGTGACCGGGATCTCTGCATAGTCCATGGCAGGGTCAGCAGGAGGGCAAGGCGACAGTGGAGGATCACGTAGCGAGCGTGGAACGAGACGAAGGGCACATCGATTGTGGCACAGAATGGAGTCATCTGGTAGACGAACGAGCGGGGAACCACCTGCCGAAGGACAACAGCTGTTGCAGACCAGCCACCATCTGGAAGATGGATGCGGATGTTGTCATCTGGAGCCAGAGCAGGGAGATCAGCTGCACGGGAGTCATGAGCCGCCTTGTGCTGTGCACTAGACAGCTGCATCCGTCGAAGGACCGGAACGTGGTCGAGGTCTGGGACATGAATGGACGGCACTGTCGTCCTCCGGGTACGACCCATGAGCAATTGGGCTAGCGACAGGCCAGTGGACAGTGGGGCGGAGCGATAGGCCAGCAAGGCGAGGTAGAAATCGGACCCAGCACCGGCAGCCTTGCAGAGGAGCCGTTTGACTATGTGGACGCCCTTCTCCGCTTTGCCGTTGGATTGGGGGTACAGGGGACTGGATGTCACGTGTGCAAAATTGTACCGCCTGGCAAAGTTGGACCATTCCTGGCTTGCGAAGCAGGGGCCATTGTCCGACATAACCGATTTCGGCGTGAGAACAGCTGGTGAGTCAGTTTCAGCGGGAGCAGTGCGGAAGTGGCTGCTGGGAGGTAAGTCTGTCCTTTAAAAGCACTTGTCTTTGCAGGGGCAGGCCAGTCGATTTCGGCGGGAGTTGTGCTGGCTGGTTAGTCAATTTCAGCAGGAGCTGAGAATTTTTTTTTAAAAATTAGTCTTTTAGGCGGGAATAGGAAGTCGACCCGCGGACGTCTGGGAAGACCCTCACCAATAAATTCTGGTGGAGAGGAAACCCGAGACACTACACGTGTAGTGTCTCCCACCCGCCCTCCTCCTCTAACCTAATAATAAAACCCATTGGTCTGAGGTAAGTACCATATTTTATTATATTATTATTATTTTTTATTAAAAAATTTAATTTAGTTGTTAGCCAGATCTTGGTAGAAAGTTAGAGGAATGGCAGGGAAGGGAGTGCAATGTTCCTCCTGCAGGATGTTTGAGGTGAGGGATGCAGTTAGTGTCCATGCTGATTTTACCTGCAGGAAGTGCTGCCATCTCCAGCTCCTCCAAGACCGAGTTAGGGAACTGGAGCTGGAGTTGGAAGAACTTCGGATCATTCGGGAGGCAGAAGGGGTCATAGATAGCAGCTTCAGGGAATTAGTTACACCAAAGATTGGAGATAGGTGGGTAACTGTAAGAGGGACTGGGAAAAAGCAGTCAGTGCAGGGATCCCCTGCGGTCGTTCCCCTGAGAAACAAGTATACCGCTTTGGATACTTGTGGGGGGGGGGACTTACCAGGGGTAAGCCATGGGGTACGGGCCTCTGGCACGGAGTCTGTCCCTGTTGCTCAGAAGGGAAGGGGGAGAGGAGCAGAGCATTAGTAATTGGGGACTCTATAGTCAGGGGCACAGATAGGAGATTTTGTGGGAGCGTGAGAGACTCACGTTTGGTATGTTGCCTCCCAGGTGCAAGGGTACGTGATGTCTCGGATCGTGTTTTCCGGGTCCTTAGGGGGGAGGGGGAGCAGCCCCAAGTCGTGGTCCACATTGGCACTAACGACATAGATAGGAAAGGGGACAAGGATGTCAGGCAGGCTTTCAGGGAGCTAGGATGGAAGCTCAGAACTAGAACAAACACAGTTGTTATCTCTGGGTTGTTGCCCGTGCCACGTGATAGTGAGATGAGTGGCTACAGGGATGGTGCAGGCGGGAGGGATTCAGGTTTCTGGATAACTGGGGCTCTTTCTGGGGAAGGTGGGACCTCTACAGACAGGATGGTCTACATCTGAACCTGAGGGGCACAAATATCCTGGGGGGGGAGATTTGTTAGTGCTCTTTGGGGGGGTTTAAACTAATGCAGCAGGGGCATGGGAACCTGGATTGTAGTTTTAGGGTAAGGGAGAATGAGAGTATAGAGGTCAGGAGCACAGATTTGACGTCGCAGGAGGGGGCCAGTGTTCAGGTAGGTGGTTTGAAGTGTGTCTACTTCAATGCCAGGAGTATACGAAACAAGGTAGGGGAACTGGCAGCATGGGTTGGTACCTGGGACTTCGATGTTGTGGCCATTTCGGAGACATGGATAGAGCAGGGACAGGAATGGATGTTGCAGGTTCCGGGGTTTAGGTGTTTTAGTAAGCTCAGAGAAGGAGGCAAAAGAGGGGGAGGTGTGGCGCTGCTAGTCAAGAGCAGTATTACGGTGGCGGAGAGGATGCTAGATGGGGACTCTTCTTCCGAGGTAGTATGGGCTGAAGTTAGAAACAGGAAAGGTCACCCTGTTGGGAGTTTTTTATAGGCCTCCTAATAGTTCTAGGGATGTAGAGGAAAGGATGGCGAAGATGATTCTGGATAAGAGCGAAAGTAACAGGGTAGTTATTATGGGAGACTTTAACTTTCCAAATATTGACTGGAAAAGATATAGTTTGAGTACAATAGATGGGTCGTTTTTTGTACAGTGTGTGCAGGAGGGTTTCCTGAAACAATATGTTGACAGGCCAACAAGGGGCGAGGCCACGTTGGATTTGGTTTTGGGTAATGAACCAGGCCAGGTGTTGGAATTGGAGGTAGGAGAGCACTTTGGGGACAGTGACCACAATTCGGTGACGTTTACGTTAATGATGGAAAGGGATAAGTATACACCGCAGGGCAAGAGTTATAGCTGGGGGAAGGGCAATTATGATGCCATTAGACGTGACTTGGGGGGGATAAGGTGGAGAAGTAGGCTGCAAGTGTTGGGCACACTGGATAAGTGGAGCTTGTTCAAGGATCAGCTACTGCGTGTTCTTGATAAGTATGTACCGGTCAGGCAGGGAGGAAGGCGTCGAGCGAGGGAACCGTGGTTTACCAAGGAAGTGGAATCTCTTGTTAAGAGGAAGAAGGAGGCCTATGTGAAGATGAGGTGTGACGTTTCAGTTGGGGTGATGGATAGTTACAAGGTAGAGAGGAAGGATCTAAAGAGAGCTAAGAAGAGCAAGGAGGGGACATGAGAAGTATTTGGCAGGAAGGATCAAGGAAAACCCAAAAGCTTTCTATAGGTATGTCAGGAATAAGCGAATGACTAGGGAAAGAGTAGGACCAGTCAAGGACAGGGATGGGAAATTGTGTGTGGAGTCTGAAGAGATAGGCGAGATACTAAATGAATATTTTTCGTCAGTATTCACTCAGGAAAAAGATAATGTTGTGGAGGAGAATGCTGAGCCCCAGGCTAATAGAATAGATGGCATTGAGGTACGTAGGGAGAGGTGTTGGCAATTCTGGACAGGCTGAAAATAGATAAGTCCCCGGGACCTGATGGGATTTATCCTAGGATTCTCTGGGAGGCCAGGGAAGAGATTGCTGGACCTTTGGCTTTGATTTTTATGTCATCATTGGCTACAGGAATAGTGCCAGAGGACTGGAGGACAGCAAATGTGGTCCCTTTGTTCAAAAAGGGGAGCAGAGACAACCCTGGCAACTATAGACCGGTGAGCCTCACGTCTGTAGTGGGTAAAGTCTTGGAGGGGATTATAAGAGACCAGATTTATAATCATCTAGATAGGAATAATATGATCAGGGATAGTCAGCATGGCTTTGTGAAGGGTAGGTCATGCCTCACAAACCTTATTGAGTTCTTTGAGAAGGTGACTGAACAGGTAGATGAGGGTAGAGCAGTTGATGTGGTGTATATGGATTTCAGTAAAGCGTTTGATAAGGTTCCCCACGGTAGGCTATTGCAGAAAATACGGAGGCTGGGGATTGAGGGTGATTTAGAGATGTGGATCAGAAATTGGCTAGCTGAAAGAAGACAGAGGGTGGTGGTTGATGGGAAATGTTCAGAATGGAGTACAGTCACAAGTGGAGTACCACAAGGATCTGTTCTGGGGCCGTTGCTGTTTGTCATTTTTATCAATGACCTGGAGGAAGGCGCAGAAGGGTGGGTGAGTAAATTTGCAGACGATACTAAAGTCGGTGGTGTTGTCGATAGTGTGGAAGGATGTAGCAGGTTACAGAGGGATATAGATAAGCTGCAGAGCTGGGCTGAGAGGTGGCAAATGGAGTTTAATGTAGAGAAGTGTGAGGTGATTCACTTTGGAAGGAATAACAGGAATGCGGAATATTTGGCTAATGGTAAAGTTCTTGAAAGTGTGGATGAGCAGAGGGATCTAGGTGTCCATGTACATAGATCCCTGAAAGTTGCCACCCAGGTTGATAGGGTTGTGAAGAAGGCCTATGGAGTGTTGGCCTTTATTGGTAGAGGGATTGAGTTCCGGAGTCGGGAGGTCATGTTGCAGCTGTACAGAACTCTGGTACGGCCGCATTTGGAGTATTGCGTACAGTTCTGGTCACCGCATTATAGGAAGGACGTGGAGGCTTTGGAGCGGGTGCAGAGGAGATTTACCAGGATGTTGCCTGGTATGGAGGGGAAATCTTATGAGGAAAGGCTGATGGACTTGAGGTTGTTTTCGTTGGAGAGAAGAAGGTTAAGAGGAGACTTAATAGAGGCATACAAAATGATCAGGGGGTTGGATAGGGTGGACAGTGAGAGCCTTCTCCCGCGGATGGAAATGGCTGGCACGAGGGGACATAACTTTAAACTGAAGGGTAATAGATATAGGACAGAGGTCAGAGGTAGGTTCTTTACGCAAAGAGTAGTGAGGCCGTGGAATGCCCTACCTGCTACAGTAGTGAACTCACCAACATTGAGGGCATTTAAAAGTTTATTGGATAAACATATGGATGATAATGGCATAGTGTAGGTAAGATGGCTTTTGTTTCGGTGCAACATCGTGGGCCGAAGGGCCTGTACTGCGCTGTATTGTTCTATAACCGTGAGTGGGATGCCGTGTTGAGCAAAGGTGTCCTTACAGGCATGGCTGACTGCAGACGATGTGATGTCGTGCAACCGTATCACCTCCCGGGTAATTTGAAAAGTAGTCCACGATCAGGACATAGTCTCTGCCCAGCGCGTGGAAAAGGTCAATACCCACCTTGGTCCAAGGTGACGTGACCAACTCATGGGGCTGCAGGGTCTCACGTGGTTGGGCCGGCTGGAAGCGCTGACAAGTGGGCAGTTGAGCACTGTGCTGGCTATGTCTTCATTAATGCTGGGCCAATACACTGCCTTTCGGGCCCGTCGGCGGCACTTTTCACGCCAAGATGGTCCTCGTGTAGCTGTTCCAGGACGAGCTGGCGCATGCTATGCGGGATAGCAATGCGGTCCAGTTTCAGAAGAACCCCGTCTACTACCGCCAGATCATCTCTGACATTATAGAACTGAGGGCATTGGCCCTTGAACCACCCGTCTGTTAGGTGGCGCATGACACGCTGTAGCAAAGGGTCAGCCGCTGTCTCGCGGCTAATTTGGACGAGGAGTTCAACTGAGGCAGGTAGATTGGAGGCCACGAAGGCCACATGGGCGTCAACCTGGCAGACTAATCCCGCTGGGTCACATGGAGTGTTGACTGCCCTGGAGAGAGCGTCAGCAATGATGAGGTCTTTGCCTGGGGTGTATACCAGCTGGAAGTCATATCGCCGGAGCTTGAGAAGAATGCGCTGGAGGCGAGGCATCATGTCGTTCAAGCCTTTCTGTATTATATTGACCAGCGGGCGATGGTCTCGACGGTGAATTGAGGAAGTCCGTACACGTAATCGTGAAATTTAACCGCACCGGTCAGAAGGCCCAGGCACTCCTTTTCTATCTGCACGTAGCGCTGTTCCGTGGGGGTCATGGCGCGTGACGCATGTGCAACGGGGGCCCATGATGAGGCCTCCTCACGTTGCAGGAGCACTGCCCCCATGATGGATTAGATGGCATCGAAATTTTGGTCTCTTTTGCTGGATCAAAGAAAGCTTAAGACCGGGGCCGTGGTGAGTTTGGTTTTGAGTTCTCTCCATTCGCGCTCGTGGGCAGGGAGCCTTTGGAAGTCTGTCGTCATCCTGACCAGGTTCCTAAGAGCCGTGGTATGAGAGGCGAGGTTGGGGGTGAACTTCCCTAAAAAGTTGACCATGCTCAGAAATCGGAGGACCGCCTTCTTGTCCTCTGGCGTTTTCATGGCTGTGATAGCAGCCACCTTGTCCTCATCCGGCCGCACACCCAACTGGGAGATGTGGTCCCCGAGGAACTTGAGTTCCGTCTGACCAAAAGAGCATTTGGCCCTGTTGAGGCGTAGGCCCTGCTCACGTATGCGTTTGAATACGCACTGGAGGCGACTGACATGCACCTGCGGGGTGGTGGACTAAATGATTATGTCGTCGACATAGACGCGAACACCTTCAATGCCTTCCATCATTTGTTCCATAATCCTATGGAACACTTCTGAAGCAGATATGATCCCAAACAGCATCCTGTTGTAACAATATCTGCCAAAGGGGGTATTGAATGTACACAGTTTCCTGCTGGATGTGTCAAGCTGGATTTGCCAGAATCCTTTTGAGGGTCGAGTTTGGTGAAGAGCTTGGCGCGAGCCATCTCGCATGTGATCTCTTCGTGCTTGGGAATTGGGTAATGCTCCCTCGTATTGCGATTTAGATCCTTGGGATCAATGCCCACTATTTCAAAAAGTAGGATGGCTTTGAGTGACTTGTGCGTCATTTCAAGTTGGCACAAACCACTGGCTGCAATGGCATTGCCATTCTAATCCAATAGCTGGCAGGTTGATGGAAGGATGGCTGGTTTGACACGAAGGCTTTGGAAGTCAGACCGCGCAATGAGATTAGTGGAGGCACAGTGCCCAGGCAGAATCTTATTTGGGACCGGTTGACCGTCAGAGTGGCACACCACTCATCGTCTGGATCGATGCTGTATACAGACAGCGGCTGGTGTCTTTGCTTCGGGGACACCCTGTTTTTTGTTACGATACCGACTCGGAAAGGCGCCTTCGGGTCCTCGGTGTCACTGCTGTGTGGGAGGTCCGCATCGGACTCGGTGACCGTGGGTTGAATTACCCGGACATTCCTGCGAGGCTGGCTGAAGCGATATGAAATGGCAGGCTGAGCTGCTCAGCAGAAGGCAGCGGCAGGCTGAGCTGCTCGGCAGAAGGCAGCATAGTGGCCGAGTCTGCCACATCTTGGGCATTGTCGAGATTTGGCAGGGCATTGCCGTTTTAAATGGGTGGAGCCACAGTTGCCGCACGACGTAGCGTCAGCACGTTCGTTGCGCCACCGCGCATGTGAGGTGCGGTCGTGCGTGGTGCGCCTCTGCGCATTACATTCCTCAATGTCGACGTCCCCTCGTTTGGTGCGCACAAGCACAGGAGTCCGCGAAAAGCGTGCAAAATGGCCGCCTCATCCAGGCTGAGGCCCTGGAGTTGCTCAATTGCTTCGACCCGTTCCGCCTCGTGGGGACCTTGCCGCGCCGTTTCAGCCGCTTGGATGTGGGAATACCGACTCGTGGCTTTTCGTGTAGGACACAGGTCTCCGTGGCGGTTGCTAGGGTGAGCTGCTTTACTTTGAGGAGCTGCTGTCGTAGGGGGTCCGACTGAACACCGAAAACGATCTGGTCGCAAATCATGGAGTCAGAGGTGGGCCCGTAGCTGCAAGATTGCGCAAGGATGCGGAGGTGCATGATTAAGGATTGGAAAGGTTCATCCTTATCTTGCAAACGCTGCTGGAACACGTAGCGCTCGAAACATTCACCTCTACACTGCAGTGAGTGTCAAACTTGAGGAGGACCGTCTTGAACTTTGTTTTATCTTCATCATCCGCAAAGGTGAGAGAATTGAAAATGTGGATGGCATGGTCCCCGGCCGTGGAGAGGAGAAGAGAAATCTTCCTGGTATCCGAGGCGTCCTCCCTGTCTGTGGCCTCGAGGAAGAGCTGGAAGCGCTGTTTGAATATCTTCCAGTTGGCCCCTCGGTTGCTGGCGATGCGGAGCGGCGGCGGGCAAATGTTGTCCATGTTGCAGGATGACGGAATGCTGGCGGAAGGCAGATCACTTGCAGGTAGGTCTAAGAAGTGCTGATATCCCTCAACTGGTATCATGTGTTGGGCGCTCTGGATCCGTGGAACACATACAGGTCACCAACACTTGAAATAGTGCAACACTATTTTATTGATGTGGAGATGCCGGCGTTGGACTGGGGTGAGACAGGTTAAAGTCCAACAGGTTTGTTTCGATGTCACTAGCTTTCGGTGCGCTGCTCCTTCCTCCGGTGAATGGAGAGGTATGTTCCAGAAACATATATATGGACAAATTCAAAGATGCCAGACGATGCTTGGAATGCAAGCATTAGCAGGTGATTAAATCTTTACAGATCCAGAGGTGGGGTAACCCCAGGTTAAAGAGGTGTGAATTGTGTCAAGCCAGGACAGTTGGTAGGATTTCGCAGGCCGCCTCTGATCTCCGGGTAAGCGTTCTTCAAGGCGGCCTTTAGGACGCGCGACAACGCAGAATCGCCGAGCAGAAACTTATGACCAAGTTCCGCACACATGAGTGCGGCCTCAACCGGGACCTGGAATTCATGTCGCATTACATTCATCCCCCACCATCTGGCCTGCGAAATCCTACCAACTGTCCTGGCTTGACACAATTCACACCTCTTTAACCTGGGGTTACCCCATCTCTGGATCTGTAAAGATTTAATCACCTGCTAATGCTCACATTCCAAGCATTGTCTGGCATCTTTGAATTTGTCTATATATATGTTTCTGGAACATACCTCATCATTCACCTGAGGAAGGAGCAGCGCTCTGAAAGCTAGTGATCCGAAACAAAACCTGTTGGACTTTAACCTGGTGTTGTAAGACTTCTTACCGTACTATTTTATTGAATCATTAACTGTTTAACATACACTCACTGTGGGTTAACACAATATTGGCTTTAACTAAAGACCTTTGCCTTGTCCTAACCAGTCGATGCACTCAGCACATGGTGAATGTCTGTGCTGCAGGCTGTAAGCTCTGTCCTACGAGGAAGCTGCAGCTCGAATGAGCAGGAACTCTGATGCCCCCTGTCTTTATAGTGCGTGTGCTCTAACAGGTGATTGGCTGCGGTGTTGTGTGTGTTGATTGGTCCCACTGTGTGTCCATCAGTGTGTGTTTGCACCATGATATACTGGTGTATATTATGACAGCTGTCAGACCTGCTGAGATTATCCAGTATTTTCTGTTTGTTTCAGATGCCAGCATCTACAGTAATATGCAATCTACCCATTTAAAAGTTTAACTATATCTTTAGCTCCACTAAAACTACCCTGCAGCATTACTCATGGCCTTATACAGTCCTTGATGGCTCTCTTACTCTTAACATAGACATTAGAATTTACAGTGCAGAAGGAGGCACCAGAGTCCGCACTGGAAAGACAAACCCACATAAGCCCACACCTCCACCATATCCCCTCAACCCATTAACCCCACCTAATCTTTTTTTGAACATTATGGGCAATTTGTCATGGCCAATCCACCTAACCTGCACATCTTTGGACTGTGGGAGCAAACCGGAGCAGCCTGAGGAAACCCACGCAGACACAGGGAGAACGTGCAGACTCCGCACAGACAGTGACCCAAGCCGGGAATCAAACCTGGGACTCTGGAGCTGTGAAGCTACTGTGCTGCCCAACTAACCTAACTAATAATGTCCTTGCTATCACTGTCATGCCCACATTGACTAGAACTATGGAAAGAATGATACATTATACCTATCTTATTATCTTCAGAGTCGCTTACTCTTTAGGCAAAGTTGCTTACTCTTTAGGCAAACAAATGATTTTAAAAGTACTCTATTTTTTAACTGTGCTGCAATTATCCAATCTACTAGTTCCCACACAATCTTGCTCCAGTCCATTGTCATTTTTGTAAATGTTGGGCTCTCCTTACAAACTGGCACTAGCATTACATTTTCAATATCATTGATCGGACTAAGTTAAATCTTATTAATCTGATCAGCGTCAATTGAAGAATGTCAGAACTTTATTAGAAAGATAGATTTAACCTGATGAAATGATTTGTATGAGGCATTTAACTTCAATCCATTCCTTCCTTCATGAAACCTGTACATTATTTATTATTGAAGTGGGTAGTTCCAGCCTCCCCCCTGCCCTTTTATTATCTGGTGGGTAGTGGATTAGGAGCTTATTTTGTGCCTTCTTACTCTTGATATCCTCCTGGGTGCATAGCTTTGACTGTTTACTGAGTGAAACATTTGCCAAGGCAGGTTCGCAGAATCATGTTGCACAAAAGTAATACATATCAAGCCATTCATGTAATGGAACATGATGTGGTGAAACATTTAGCACAACAATGTACATTCACAAAATGTAGGTTATTAAACATTTTTGAAATGTTGTTTTTGTTTAAAGTAAAAAGGAAAAATTGAATTATTTACTAATACTTAGAAATGTTGGGGACAAGGAAACACATTCCTGCTTCATTTCAATGGGTGAATAAACATTTTTTTTTGTCCCTTTCATTCACAGGCAGGAATAAGACAACTTTACGTCCAGATTGACTTTGCAGCTCTGTAAAGTGGTCTAAAAACAAATGGGTCCAAAACCCTGGTGCTGGGATCAGGGAATAAATTTAACTGCTGTTGGGTTGCTGGATTGAAACACCACTACTATACAGTGCGCTTGAATGTGTACAGAGCACTATTTATTTGCATCTTTGGAAGGTTCTCCTCAAAGGAGTCGAGGAATAGTGAAGTAATCTGCATAGTCACTACCTACTAGATCTGGAACCACCTTTTATGTCAAGGCCTAAAGTGTCTTATTTCATCTCGACTTTATCAAGGAATTAAAGCTGTGTCAGTGTTCTGTTGTCTGATGAGCTAAAACATTGTGTGGTATAATCCTGCATCCTATTTGGCAGACGCGTTCCCACATTTCATTCTATTCCTGTTTTTGTAAATATTGTTGTCCTGACTATCATTCTGCTATGTGCTCATTATTTTCTAATTGGTTGTATGCTGTACAGGTTAAATGAAATGAACCATATTCAGTTTCTGAAGTGCCTTTTTACAGTTGACAAGAAGTAATATGTAAAGGAGGGAAGGTGGATACTGGACACATTGGGAAAAATTTGTAATCATTGACCAGTAGTGTACATCATGGCGAGCAGCATGGTTCTAATGCATTTTAATAGATTTTTTTAAAGGGGGGATTGGTGGGTGGGATGTTAATCTTATCCTTTTCGTAGTAGCGGGATACCAATCAATAGTGCATTCTCAACATCGCCCTTTTTTTCATCCTGTCGATTATATGCTGCTGGATATTTTAAAAATCCCACTTTCATCATGGCAATTTTGCACACTGGTGACTATTGTGCGTTCATCTGGATTGGGCAGGGGTGGAATTCGGGCAACGCAGCCAAGGATCCATGCAGAGCTTGTATGGCTAGACATTAATGTCCTCCGAAAACAAATATTCTATCAGAAAATGTTGACAGTAATTTTTTAATTTGTGTCCTCATTCCTCCTGGATCTGATTGTTTACAAGTGATCTGATCTGAATGGCATTTGGTTAAAATTACAGATTTAAGCACTGAGCTTTATTAGTTACTTACACAAAGGTTAAGTACTACAGATGCTGGAAATCTGAAATACAAACAGAAAATGTTGGAAGTACTAAGCAAACCAGGCAGCATCTGTGGGGATGGAAACAGATTTAATGTTGTATGCCAGTGACCTTTCGTCAGAATTGGAAAAAGCCACTGCCTGAGCTTTTTAGCCCTTTCTGTTTCTGTTTACAAATTGCTCAGCTAACCATAGAAGATTCAAAGAGGGACCTTTTATAGTATCTAGTTTGCCAGAAGGGCGGGTTAATTGTGAGTTTAGTGAATGGTTTCTCATTAATGTTTGTGCTGGTCCCGTTTAAACAGGTGTTGTAGACCAACCAAAGTCCAGCTTTTTGCTGTTGAGCAAGAAACTAGATAATTTGATTTATTTTTCGTTAAATGGTTACATTAATGAGGCTGCAAGAAAACTGTGATTCTAATGGAACTTAACACTGAGTTCATTAAGTTGTAGGGTAATGATGAGAAGTCTAACAAATAATCAGTACACAGCGCCACATCAGGAGAAATTGCCCAGAGTCATTTTGCCTGTGCATTATTGATTGGAGTAAGACTGAATTCCACTAGTGTCGATGATAGGGTAGTGTGCAAAGCAAAAGACTTCAGTCTGATTGCATTTTAGAAAATAGATGAAGATATTATTTTGTTTTGGCTGTTTCAGTAGTGAACAGAATCTACTTTTGTAAATTATTGGAATTCATCTAGCAACGAAGCTGTTTGGTGAAATCAGCTGCATAGGGAAATTTATTTGGAATATGATACAGTATCTTTCCATGGTTGCCAAACTGCATTGTCCAAAGCAAATGTTTACAGCTTGGAAATCTCCGTATGATTGAAATGTTTACACACAAAAGCTACAATCAAATCCTGTGTATCGGTGCAGGATAAAATGATGGTCGTGCACAGACATTCCTTTCTTTCTCCTTCCCCCTCCCCAGATGCTATCTATAAAAACAATTATGTGGTTTGCTTAAGTTCACGTCATTCGAGGTCTGTATCTCTCAATTCACATGCTACATGCGTGTTCAATTTCCAAAATGTGAGAGTAACTCGTGTAGGGCAAGTTCATCTTATAAACTTCAATAAATAAATACTTCTGCATCAAAGCGAAAGTATTTATATTGTGTTGGTGGGGAAGCATTGCTGTTCACTTTAAACAAAATAGAGTCTCACTGGCTGTATAATGCATTGTTGCTGCTTCTGGGAAAATTTTCAACAGTAAATCAAAGGGGTTCTTTGTTCTGTACCAAACCTTTGCCTCTACCCATAAATGAATTGGGCATTTGAGGAAAGAAGAGAGTTGTATTATTTTGTTAAAAAATATGGTTGTCAGACTGTAGACGTCTTTTTAAGTTTAGCGACTTTGAACAGAACTTTCTGGAAGCGCCACTTGAAGGCCTTGAGCTGTTCAGTTGATTTTTAAAATCATTCTAGATAAATCTCTTGAGATTCTCAGAAAGCCTCAGAAAAGAGATTCAGTACAGTATTTTTAATAATTTGAAGCAGACTTGTAAATGTCACCAAAGCAATTTGAAGTACGCACAACTATGAAGTAAAGACTCTACAGTAAATTGTCTGATCAAAAAACTTGTCTGATTTACAGAAATATACATAATAAATATTTTGACAACTACAGCATTTTGTACAAGTTTTTAAAATGTTCACTTTGTTTTTCCTCACAGGAATAACTAGATTACCAAGCTCCTTCCGGTTTATTGCTAAATTATTGAACATTGCTCCCTATTTCTTTCGCCACGTTTTTTATAAAATCCTAAAATAACTAATAACTTTGGAAGAACAGTTGGTAAACTCAAGAACTTCAACAGAATGTAACTGAGCTCCATAAATCTCTTCATAGGCAAACGCTTCTCTGTTTCATGATCTGTTAAATAAACTGTCCCACCTCGGCTTTAAAAAGAAATAGCTTGTTTAAAAGGCAAACATCTTGGTAATGACCACGGTGGTTGGTTTAGCACAGGGCTAAATCGCTGGCTTTGAAAGCAGACCAAGGCAGCCCAGCAGCACGGTTCAATTCCCGTACCAGCCTCCCCGAACAGGTGCCGGAATGTGGCAACTAGGGGCTTTTCACAGTAACTTCATTTGAAGCCTACTTGTGACAATAAGCGATTTTCATTTCATTTCTGTGCCTGCACTGAGTCAATGACTCCCAATACAAAGATAATGAGAAATAGATTGACGATACAATTTGTAGATACATTAGAGAATTGTGAATTTACAGTTGTAACTTTCATCTTTTAATTATTGGGAAATTGTGGAGGAAGAGAGGAGTTCTCGGTGTACTCAGATATGCTCTTTAATTTACTATGTTACTATAACATTGAAAGAATCACAACTTGACCTGGTTCTGGCTAATGAAATGGAGTGAGTAAGTGAGCCAAAAGTAGGAAACATTTGAGAAGCAATGAGCACAATATAATAAGAGATCAGTGTAAAAGTAGTAAAGGGAAAATTCCAGGTCGAAAGCATATTGGTGAGAATTTTTTTTAAATGTTGCCCAAATTAAATATAAAACAAATTGGAGGGGCGGCGTAGTGGTTAGCACTGCGGTGAGGAACGGGGTTCGATTCCGGTCCCAGGTCACAGTTTGTGTGGAGTTTGCACATTCTCCCCGTGTCTGTGTGGGCCTCACCCCCACAACCCAAAGATGTGCAAGGTAGGTGGATTGCCCATGCTAAATTGCCCCTTAATTACAAAAAAAAAGAATTGGGTACTCCTATACTGAAAAAAAAAAATTAAAATATTTTTTTTTAAAGAAAGCAAACTGCCATCCATTGATGAGAAATGGGGAAAAATCTAAACAGCAGATTGAAGAGCACAAATTAAGTATATATTAAAAGATCTCTGTGATATAGCTCTCTCTATTGTCCCCATTGTTGGAGAGATGTAAATAAAGTTAGGTCAATAATAGCTACCTGCTGTGGATCCATTTGTTAATCTTCCAGCAAAATGGTGACAAGACTGGAATGGAGTTCTCTTGCATTTCATTTGCAACACGAAGGACTGAAAAACATTCTGACATGTTTTTGGGACACCTAAAATCGATATTGAGACATGGATAAACTTGCTTCACAAGCACATTGACTAATGCACAGTGAGTCAATATGATGCGAAATTGGAAAGAAAATGGCACTGAAGACATATTTGAAGACAATGGAGGAATTTTACCATAATAGAGACCGGTGTAATTCAAAACTAAGATTTCATCTTTAGTTGAAAGGAGTTAAATTCGATGATAAAGCAAATTTTTCCTTACCATAATGGGACCTGATGCTTTTAAGGTGGTCTTGCCAATGGTAGTCAAGAGACCCCAGTTCTTTGAGATATGCTAAAATTAATTAAATTCTGGACTCTTATTGTGGCATGATTAAAAATAAGATTACACCAATTTGCAATCTGAAAGGAAGCTGAGAGACTGCTATAAATTACATTCGTGAATTAAAGAAACTCTTGTCACTGTTGACATGGTGTGAAATTAGAAAGCGACCTTAAGACACATATTTATAAGAGGCTTTAAAAAACAAAAATCAGGCCAAGCTTTTGAACAAAAGCAATAAAACATTGTGGAAAGAGGCCTGCAATGAGGCTCCAGTGATAGAAATAGCAGAAAGAGATGGTTGCAAATTACAAGAGTTATTTTCCTGAGTCAGCATGCCAAGTCCAAGGGATTTTAATGAGATCCAGGCGACAGAAGTAAAGCTAACAGTCTTGGAGAGTCAGAACTTCAGATACTACCATTGCCATGGTAATCACCAACCGTTTAAATTATCCTGTTTCATGTCAAAGTGCTATGGCTGTGGGAAAAATAAAAGCAAATTATTGCGAATGCCAGAATCTGAAGCAGAAAATGCTGGAAAATCTCAGCAGGTCTGGCCGCATCTGTGGAGAGAGAACGGAGCTAACATTTTGTGTCTGCATGACTCTTTGTCAGCTAGAGAGAACTGGAAATAGGGTGAGATTTATACTGTTTGGGGCGGGGGGGGGGGCGTGCACGTGGGGCGGGATATTGGGCCAGTGAAAGGTGAAGGCTAGGGAGAGATTGAGATTGACAAAGATGTGGGCCGTGGGAAAGTTGGTCATACCCAAACAGCACACAGGAGTAGAGGAGACTGTTACTCCAGGTCATGGTAAATTTCCAGGTTGCATTCAAAGGGTGGGGGGGGGGGGGGGGGGGCATGGTTGTGCCAGATCTAAGATTAGTCTGGAAATCCTTGAATGTGCATAGGATAGTGTGGAAACAAAATACGTGTCATTGAGAAGAGAGCACAAAGTGGTCTTTGAGCAAGGAGGACCAAATTATAAAATTATAAAACAAGGCCAGAGTCGAAGTAAAGATCAATGTACACCTGACATTTTGCAAAGCTAGGCCAGTGCCCAATGCACAGTTGGAAGCAGTAAGTAAAAAGCTGGTTACATTAGAAAGAACAGGGGTAGTTAAAGTGGAATTCAATGAATGGGCTGCACCTGCAATGATAGTTCAAAAAGCCAGTAAGTAGGTCTGTCCCGAGTTGTAGAGATTATAAGCAACAGTAAAATAAAGTGATTGAGAATTATACTTATCCACTGCCTACCAATAAAGATTTATTTTTATTTTTAATTTAGCCAATGGAAAGGTGTTCAGTAAGATAGGTTTGTCAAATACATATTTGAACTCAGAATTAACTGACTGGAGTATGGAACTGCTTACCACTCATATACAGAGGATTGTACTAGGGGCAGCAAGACTAAGCACTGTGCCACCATGTCGCCCTGAGCACATTTTAATGTTAATCAAAATCCTAGACAGACTTTAAGATACGGTATCAAAGCTAAAAAGCATATGTTGCTTCATGGTGTCAAATGTAACAAACGTGGGTCACCAAATCGATGGTGAAGGTATCCACCCAACGCAGGAGAAGGGTGAGGGCATTTTAAAAGCAAATAGGCTAGAGAACAAAGGGGGCAGCAGTGCTGCTGCCCCCTCACGGAGCAGGGGACCCGGGATCGATCCCGGTCTCGGGCCATGTGGTGTTTGCACATTCTCATCGTGACTGGGTGGGTCTCAACCCTCACAACCCAAAAATGTGCAGGGTAGGTAGATTGGCCACGCTAAATTGCCCAATAATTGGAAAAAAAGAATTGGGTACTCTATATTTATTTTTTAAAGAGGCTAGAGAACAAGGAAGAATTTACACAACAGTCCCTGTGAATGTTCTATTATTCCAAATTCATCCCAGACTTCACTAATATTTTCACTCCTGTTCAAACTTGGAATAGATTGGGAATGGTCTGTGAAGTGTCAGAAAGCATTTGAATAACTAATAATACTCCTTTGACCCACTGTGATCACAATAAGCAATTGGCTTTGGTGTGCGATGCCTCACCACAGGGACTAGGTGTGGTGTTAAGTCATATACGCAAAATGATGTGGAGAAGTCTGTGGAAAATGCTTAAGGTACTTAACGACAGCAAAACTATTTGCAAATTGAGAAAGACATTAGTGATCATATGTGGTGTTACCAAATTCCAGATACTTGTAGATTCAGGAGTTCATTTAAATTAACCACCAAGCCCATATAACCATATTTGATTCGAAGGAGAGAGTACCATGCCCAGGGCTGCATAGCTTCAAAGATGAGTATTGATTTTGACAGCCCATCAGTACAAAATTAAATAGCATAAGTCAGCAGATCATGCAAATTTGAAAATTCTTTTCAGATTTCCCGTGAAGACTAATTCATGAATTACCTTACATACATGAATGTCATGCCAGTGTCATCCAGATAAATTAGTGAAGAAACTCGTAAGGAAGTAATGCTCAGTAAAGTGCTCAATTATGTATGGGGACTGGCCTAAAGAATGTAGTGATGAGAAATTGCAGAAGTATTTCACACATAGAAATGAACTGAGCATAGATCAAGGCTGTCTCCTATGAGGTTTCACTGTTGTTTCACAGCGCCAGGATCCCAGATTTGATTCCCGCTTGAGTCACTGTCTGTGTGGAGTCTGCACGTTCTCCCCGTGTCTGCGTGGGTTTCCTCCGGGTGCTCCGGTTTCCTCCCACATGCCCCAAAAGACCCGTTTTTAGGTGAATTGGACATTCTGAATTCTCCATCTGTGTATCCGAACAGGCGCCAGAGTGTGGAGACGCGGGGATTTTCACAGTAACTTCAATGCAGTGTTAATGTAAGCCTACTTGTGACACTAATAAAAGATTATTATAATAAAATATTAAGAGCCATTATTCCATCAAGGTTTGGAGAGAGATTTTTTTAAAATATTTTTATTCTCCTTTTTCACATTTTCTCCCAAATTTGCATCCACCAACAATAAACAATAATCAGTAACGAATATAATGTCAATCCCCATATCAATAACAACGATCCCATCCTCCCACCAAACCCCCAGACATTAGCCCGCATGTTAACATAAACAAATGACAAAAAGGAATCAGGAATCACCCATAGTCACCATTAACACACAGTTCCCCCTCCCCCCTACCCTCCCCACTAATGTTCAATGTTATCCAGTTCTTGAAAGTGCAGAGTGAATAACGCCCATGAATTGTAGAACCCCTCTATCCTTCCCCTCAGTTCAAACTTAACCTTCTCAAGAGTAAAGAATTCCAACAGGTCCCCCCGCCACGCCAAGGCACAGGGTGGAGAGGTTGCTTTCCATCCCATCAGGATCCGCCTTTGGGCAATCAATGAGACGAAGGTTACAACATCTGCCTCCGCACCCGTTTCCACCCCCGGCTGGTCCGACACCCTGAATATGGCCTCCTGAGGGCCCTGTCCACTTTCACGTGCACCATTTTAGAGATTACCCTAAACACCTCTTTCCAGTAATCCTCAACATATCCAGGACCAAAACATATGAACGTGATTTGTGGGACCCCCCCCCCCCCCCCCCCCGCAACGTTCACACACATCTTCTACCCCCTCAAAGAATCGGCTCATTCCCGCCCTTGTGAGGTGTGCTCTATATACCACCTTCAGCTGTATAAGCCCCAATCTCGTGCACGAGGTGGAGGTGTTCACTCTCCGGTGCACCTCACACCAGAACCCCTCCTCCATACTCTCTCCCAACTCTTCCTCCCACTTTGCTTTGATTCCTTCCAGTGGTGCCTTCTCCTTTTCCAAAATAGCCCCGTAAACTGCTGATGCTACCCACTTCTCCAGTCCCCTTGACGTTAGCACCTCCTCCAGCAAATGGAGGCCGGCTCCACCGGGAAGCCCTGTATCTCCTTTCTGGCAAAGTCTCGAACCTGCATGTATCTAAATATTCCCCCCTGCTCCAGCCCATACTTCGCTCCCAGCTCCTTCAATCCTGCAAACCGACCCCCAAGAAACTGGGGCGAGATTCTCCGACCCCCCGCCGGGTCGGAGAATCGCCGGGGGCTGGCGTGAATCCCGCCCCCGCTGGTTACCGAAGTCTCCGGCACCGGAGATTCGGCGGGGGTGGGAATCGCGCCGCGCCGGTTGGCGGGGCCCCCCGCGCGATTCTCCGGCCCGGATGGGCCGAAATCCCGCCGCTAAAATGCCTGTCCCGCCGGCGTAAATTAAACCACCTACCTTACCGGCGGGACAAGGCGGCGCGGGCGGGCTCCGGGGTCCTGGGGGGGGCGCGGGGCGATCTGGCCCCGGGAGGTGCCCCCACGGTGGCCTGGACCACGACCGGGGCCCACCGATCCGCGGGCAGGCCTGTGCCGTGGGGGCACTCTTTCCCTTCCGCCTTCGCCACGGTCTCCACCATGGCGGAGGCGAAAGAGACTCCCTCCACTGTGCATGCGCGGGAATGCCGTCATCGGCCGCTAACGCTCCCGCGCATGCGCCGCCCGGAGATGTCATTTCCGCGCCAGCTGGCGGGGTGGAAATTCGTCTGGCGCCGACCTAGCCTCTTAAGGTTGGGGCTCGGCCCCCAAAGATGCGGAGCATTCCGCACCTTTGGGGCAGCGCGATGCCCGTCTGATTTGCGCCGTTTTGGGCGCCAGTTGGTGGACATCGCGCCGTTTCCGGAGAATTTCGCCCCAGATCTTTTAGTGTCCTAATTCCTTTCTCCTCCCATCTCTGAAAATTTCCATCCCACTTTGGGTCTCGTTAGTTGTATGGAAATGGGGCTTTTTGGGGGGAAATTTTTTATTTAAAGCAAATTTGTAACATTTACAGAGAAAAAAAAAGACCCTATGCAAAGAGCCTTAGCATAGTGAAAACGAACAGTGGGAAAGAATAAACATGTTAATAAGGCACTTCTCCTATCAGCTCTGTTTGCCCATGCCACACGTGTTAAACTAAACTAACGTGGCTCTAAATGGAAACGGGGCTTAAGTGGTGATAATTGGTTTCTCGCCTCCCTACAGCGAGATTCTGATTTCGCCTATGGGAGCGGGCCAGTTGCATTGCAAACTGTTTAGCACCTGGCAGATCTTGTTTTTGACCTCTCCCGCTATTTACTGGCCTCATTTTGTTTGAGCGAGAGCGTAACGAGGCCGGAAGGTCTCACCCTTGGTATCCAAAGGTAGATAGAGATACTGGAAATATGGTGTGAAAGTTGTGAAGTACATCTCAAGAGAAATCATTCAAACAAGTTCCTTTCATTCCATGGTCAGCCACAAGCAAACCGTGGGAATGAGTACATGTTGATTTCTTTGAAGTGTAAGGGAAAGAGTACTTCTTTTTTTCAATAGTCACAGCAAGCAGATAAATGTTGAGACTGTGCCCGATACTACGAGTGCCAAAACTATTGAGGTTTTGAGAAGTTGGTGCGTAATTTATGGATTGCCATAGGTGTTAGTGTCAAATAATGATCCACGGTTTATGTCAGAAGAGTTTGGAGTATTTCTGAGTAAGAATGAAATCAAACACAGTCTATTAATACCACATCACCCAGCATTGAATGGTGCTGCAGATTGTGAAGACATGTTTGCAGGAGCATTTACTTAGTGACAAGTTAGGCAGTCATTTCCATGTTTCTGATTGAGATCGGCTAGGCAATTTTCTGTTCTGTTACAGAATAGTCCCAGTCTGCAACTAATTGCCGACCTTGCACGTTGGTATTTAAATGCATTTTAGGGCAAGGTTTTGTTTTCTTAAGCGCGACGCCGAAAACAAAGTAAGAGAAAAGCAAGATAAAGTGAAGATGAGTCATGATGCACCAGGCATGAAACTTAACTCAGTGCTGGTCAGAACGTCATGGTGGAAAAATCACCAAAGTGATGAGGAGGAGTAAGTGATTGGAGTTGTTGCAAAGAGACCAGGTGTATTCACCCATCTACTGGAAATTGGAGAGAGACTCCATCATTGTCATGTTGATCAATTAATTAATTGTAAGAGGAAATCTGACAAAGGGAGAGTACGAGAAACCTCCTTTGGTCCAACTGAAAGTTTACCGGGATCTCAGAATCCACCGGTAGAGCTGTGAGTCAGGGTCTTTGACTAAGACTGAACAATCAATGCCACAGTCCCAACAATTAAGTGGAATTTGTAGTCAACGTCCAGTTTTGACAGAGAGATGTTGAGAGAGGAGGGCAGCATGGTGGCACAGCAGTTTGCACTGCTGCCTCATGGCGGTGAGGACCCGGGTTTGATCCTGGTCCCGGGTCACAGTCCGTGTAGAGTTTGCACATTCTCCCCGTGTCTGTGTGGGTCTCACCCCTACAGCCCAAAGATATGCAGGCTAGGTGGATTGGCCACGCTAAATTGCCCCTTGATTGGAAGAATTAAAAAAACTTTTTTTTAAAAAGAAGAGATGTTGAGAGAACAGAGTCACGTTAAGGAGATGGAAGGAAATACCCAGAGAGAAAGAAGCCAAGTAAGTTAATTCAAAGTATTAGAATGGAAAAAAGAAAGTTTTAAATTGTTTCTTGTCAAATTATATTTTTTTAAGTATGTATTGGTGTTAAGCAAAAACATTTTTTTTTATCTGTAAATGACTCAAAGGCATTGATTGTATGGGTTGTTTTCTGTTGTCTTGTCTTTGCAGTGATTCATACAGAACTGCTGATGACTTACTTAGAATGATGATTTATTAGTTAACACGTGGAAGGATAACATGCAGAATGCTGTACAGACTAGGTTGCTCTGAAACTACCTGATGTGCATTTGTCCTCGAGTACGCCTTACTACCAACTGCTGATAGCTGAATATCATATGATTGATGTCTGACGCAACCTGCTGGTGGGAGGTCGTATAGCTGAGTGTATTATTATGGGCCAGGGTTTAGAGAACACCAAAGTATATCATGGAGTTCACCTGACCCACAACTTTTAATAGATTTTGGTTATGGGGAGCACAAGGGCCCACTTTACAGGTGTGATGCAAGAGTTCTAAAGTATTTTTAAACAAAAGCAATGTTTATTCTATGAATGCAGTTAACATTTTATAAACACACAGTAAACATCTTGGGCGCGATTCTCCGCTCCCGTGACTAAGTGCCCACGCCGACGTGAACGCCATCGAGGTTCATGATGGCGCGCAACGGCCCCGATCTCGACCGATTCAGGGCCCGAAAATGGGCTAGGATCGGGGCCACGAGAAACCTGGGGGGCGTGTTGCGAAAGCAGCGTCGACAGCGTGCGCCGGGCATTTGCACCGCGTAAATGACGCGGCCAGTGCCGCGTAACTGGCGTCACCCAAGCAAGCGTGGTTGCCGTCCTCCCCGAGGCCGCCCCACAAGAAGATGTCGGATGGATCTTGTGGGGCGCGGAGGAAAGGAGGTCTTCCTTCAGAGAGGCCGGTCCGCCGATCATTGGGCCCCGATCGCGGGCCAGACCCGATTTGAGGCCCCCCCCCCCGGTGCAGGAACCCCCCTCCTCCCCCTTCCCCCCCCCCACAGGCCGTCCCCCCAGCGTTCCCGCGCTGTTCCCGCCGGCAGCGACCAGGTGTGGACGGCGCCAGTGGGAACCTGTCGTATTGGGCAGGCCGCTCGGCCCATCCGGGCCGGAGAATAGCGGGGATAGCGGAGAATCGCCATTTTGGGTGTCTCGGGCGATTCACCGGACTGCGCCGTGCAGAACCCGATAGTGCCGATCTCGCCGCTTGGGCATCAGACCGGTGTTGCGTGAAAAAATGGCGCCCCAGGCAATTCTCCCAAACGGCACAGCATCGGAGAATCGCGCCCCTTATCAACTACCAACCCTGATAACCCCCCAAAAAGATACAATACTCTATAGGTAACCCTTAATAACTTTCTTAACAGCATCCATAAGCCAAAACACTTTTTAACAAAGACAATAGATTTGCATTCCTTACAGAAACAGATATTACTTTGAAATTATCAAGTGAACTGAAGACATTCTTTAGATTGCAGAGAGAGAGATCAATGCACCTTGCTTTGAATGCAGCTCTCCAACTGAAAACAAAACTAAAACTCAGAGCCAAAAACAGCTTCCAGCTCAAAGCGAAAGTAAAAAGCAGAGCAGAGCCCAGCACCACCCACACAATGACATCACTCCAGCCATTTGATAAAACACACTTTTTTTAAAGGGACGCTCATAAGCCAGTATGCAATATTATTCACAAGCATATCACCACATCCCCCTTTCTTTGGAGATGTTGATCTTTATGATTAATATCTTTACTTTACATATGTGGTTTATGAATAAACAGATTTAACTAATGCATTGATAGACATGATATGCCAGCTAGATGTGTGTCCCTTGTGCACAGCTCATTGTGTCTCCCTCACGGGATCACCCCGCTGGTCGTCTGGGCTGTTGTTAGCTTTTTTGAAGACTAGTTTCCCTGCCGGTCGTTTATGTTTCAGCCTTTTTAGACAGTGCGCCTTGACACCTGGTATTCTTTTCGGCCATCTTGGTGTCTTCAGCTTCTTCCATTTCTTTGCTCAATGGTGTTGATTGCTGCTTTGCTGTGTGCTTTCGCGATGCGCTCTGTTGCTGCTCTGTGGTGTGGCCTCCGGACTGTCAGCCACATAGTTAACATAGAACATAGAACAGTACAGCACAGAACAGGCCCTTCGGCCCTCGATGTTGTGCCGAACATTGTCCAAAACCAAGATCAAGCTATCCCACTCCCTGTCATTCTGGTGTGCTCCATGTGCCTATCCAATAACCGCTTGCAAGTTCCTAAAGTGTCCGACTCCACTATCACAGCAGGCAGTCCATTCCTCACCCTAACCACTCTCTGAGTAAAGAACCTACCTCGGACATCCCTCCTATATCTCCCACCCTGAATCCTATAGTTATGCCCCCTTGTAACAGCTACATCCACCCAAGGAAATAGTCTCTGAACATCCACTCTATCTATCCCTCTCATTATCTTATAAACCTCTATTAAGTCGCCTCTCATCCTCCTCCGCTCCAAAGAGAAAAGCCCTAGCTCCCTCAACCTTTCCTCATAAGACCTATCCTGCAAACCAGGCAGCATCCTGGTAAATCTCCTTTGCATCCTTTCCAATGCTTCCACATCCTTCCTATAATGAGGTGACCAGAACTGCACACAATACTCCAAATGTGGTCTACCAGGGTCATGTATAATTGCAGCATAAGCCCGCGGCTCTTAAACTCAAGCCCCCTGTTAATAAATCTAACACACTATAAGTCTTCTTCACGGCTCTATCCACTTGAGTGCCAACCTTCAGAGATCTGTGGACATGAACCCCAAGATCTCTCTGTTCCTCCACATTCCTCAGAACCCTGCCGTTGACCCTGTAATCCGTATTCAAATTTTTTCTACCAAAATGAATCACCTCGCACTTATCAGGGTTAAACTCCATCTGCCATTTTTCGGCCCAGCTCTGCATCCTATCAATGTCTCTTTGCAGTCTACAACAGCCCTCCACCTCATCCACTACTCCACCAATCTTGGTGTCATCAGCAAATTTACTGATCCACCCTTCAGCCCCCTCCTCCAAGTCATTGATAAAAATCACAAATAGCAGAGGACCCAGCACTGATCCCTGTGGTACACCACTGGTAACTGGTCTCCAGTCTGAAAATTTTCCATCCACCACCACCCTCTGTCTTCTATGTGATAGCCAGTTACTTATCCAATTGGCCAAATTTCCCTCTATCCCACGCCTCCTTACTTTCTTCATGAGCCGACCATGGGGAACCTTATCAAATGCCTTACTAAAATCCAGGTATACGACATCAACTGCTCTACCTTCATCTACACACTTAGTTACCTCCTCAAAGAATTCAATCAAATTTCTGAGGCAAGACCTACCCTCCACGAATCCGCATTGACTATCCCAGATTAAGCTGCATCTTTCCAAATGGTCATAAATCCTATCCTTCAGGACCTTTTCCATTATCTTCCCGACCACCGAAGTAAGACTAACTAACCTATAATTACCAGGGTCATTCCTATTCCCTTTCTTGAACAGAGGAACAACATTCGCCACTCTCCAGTCCTCTGCCACTATCCCCGTGGACAGCGAGGACCCAAAGATCAAAGCCAAAGGCTCTGCAATCTCATCCCTTGCCTCCCAAAGAATCCTTGGGTATATTCCATCTGGCCCAGGGGACTTGTCGACCCTCAGGTTTTTCAAAATTGCTAATACATCCTTCCTCAGAACATCTACTTCCTCCAGCCTACCCACCTGAATCACACTCTCATCCTCAAAAACATGGCCCCTCTCCTTTGTGAACACTGAAGAAAAGTATTCATTCAACGCCTCTCCTATTTCTTCTGACTTCATGCACAAGTTCCCACGACTGTCCTTGACCGGCCCTACCCTCACCCTGGTCATTCTTTTATTTCTCACATAAGAGTAAAAAGCCTTGGGGTTTTCCTTGATCCGACCCGCCAAGGACTTCTCATGCTCCCTCCTAGCTCTCCTAAGCCCTTTTTCAGCTCATTCCTTGCTACCTTGTAACCCCCAAGCGACCCTACTGAATCTTGTTTTCTCATCCTTACATACTCTTCCTTTTTCCTCTTGACAAGACATTCAACCTCTTTTCATAGATTATCATAGAATTTATAGTGCGGAAGGAGGCCATTCGGCCCATCGAGTCTGCACTGGGTCTTGGAAAGAGCACCCTACCCAAGGTCAACACCTCCACCCTATCCCCATAACCCAGTAACCCCACCCAACACTAAGGGCAATTTTGGACACTAAGGGCAATTTATCATGGCCAATCTACCTAGCCTGCACATCTTTGGACTGTGGGAAGAAACCGGAGCACCCGGAGGAAACCCACGCATACACGGGGAGGATGTGCAGACTCCGCACAGCCAATGACCCAAGCCAGAATCGAACCTGGGACCCTGGAGCTGTGAAGCAATTGTGCTATCCACAATGCTACCGTGCTGCCCCAATGTGAACCAAGGTTCCCTCACACGGCCATTTCCTCCCTGTCTGACAGGGACATGCCTATCAAGGACAAGCAGTATTTGTTCCTTGAACAAGCTCCACTTTTCAATTGTGCCTTTCCCTGACAGTTTCTGTTCCCATCTCATGCTCCCTAATTCTTGCCTAATCGCATCATAATTATCCCTCCCCCAATTATAAAACTTGCCCTGCCGTCTGGCCCTATCCCTCTCCATTGCAATAGTGAAAGACACCGAATTGTGGTCACTATCTCCAAAGTGCTCTCCCACAAACAAATCTAACACTTGGCCCAGTTCATTAACCAGTACCAAATCCAATGTGCCCCCCACCCCTCTTGTCGGCCTATCCAAATATTGTGTCAGTAAACCCTCCTGCACGCACTGTACAAAAACTGCCCCATCCGAACTGTTCGACCTATAGAGGTTCCAATCAATATTTGGAAAGTTAAAGTCACCCATGACAACTACCCTGAGACCTCCACACCTCTCCATAATCTGTTTTGCAATTTCTTCCTCCACATCTCTATTACTATTTGGGGGCCTATAGAAAACGCCTAACAATGTGACCGCTCCTTTCCTATTTCTAACTTCAGCCCATATTACCTCAGTAGGCAGATCCCCTTCAAACTGCCTTTTTGCAGCTGTTAAACTATCCTTGATTAACAATGCTACTCCTCCACCTCTTTTACCACCTTCCCTACTCTTACTGAAACATCTATACCCCGGAACTTCCAACAACCATTCCTGTCCCTGTTCTAACCATGTCTCCGTAATGGCCACAACATCGTAGTCCCAAGTACCAATCCACGATCCAATTTCACCTACTTTATTCCGGATGCTCCTTGCATTGAAGTAGACACACTTCAACCCACCTTTCTGTCTGCCGGTACACTCCTGCGACCTTGATACCCTCCTCAGTACCTCACAACTCTCAACACTGGCTTGTGGACTACAGCTCGTTTCCCCAGCCCCCTGACAAAATTGTTTAAACCCTCCCGAAGAGCCGTAGCACATTTTGTAGTTGGTGTCACCTTTCTTGGTGTCCTTAGTGGGACTCACAGTATCCCTCAATCTCCTTCTCTTCCTCGTCCTCTTTTTCGTTTTTAGTTCCACTTGGCGACCGCTCCATTTATCTTTTTTGCAAGCTGTTTTTTGAATGCTTCTCGCCTTTGGTTTGACTCTGGTAACACCCATCTTGTTGCTGGCCTGCGCCATGGAATCAGTGTGTTGTGGGTCGTCTGTGGAGACGTCTGCATGCTTCCGAGGGACTGTGTGGGGTAGTTAAGTCAACACCTTCAGCAACCAGCTGCAGAGGCTCATCCTCTGGTATCTGGGATGGATTACCCACCGATGTCTAGATCGCCTCACATTCTGGTAAAAGGGTGGGATTAGCATCTTCGGCACTGGGTGCTGCACCTTCACCTTGTGCAGGAGACCCAAATGATGGCTCCTCGTCACTCAATATCACTTTGCATACTTCATCATTTTTAGATAGCCCAGGTGGGGACTCATTCTCATTGTGTGATATCCAATGTCGTGGAACTGCATCCCGATTCAGTATCAACTGTCATTGTGGCGCTGCGTACGGAAGTAGGCCATGGTTCATCCCTGTCATGCATTATAATGCATGTATCACCCGTTGCTTTTGAGCTGCATATGGATGCGGTCATTTGCTCTTCTAACGCTCCCTGTGGTGGAATGGCTTCATGTCTTGGGGAATCCACTACCAGAACGTCTTCATGGGGCTTCAATGGTTCCCTGTATGCTTCTGGAGCTAGTTTCTCCAGAATTGGTACAATGTTTTCTGTTTTCAATTGGTTCGAAGCTACATCAGTTTCGTCTGAGGTGTCTTCTGCTGCAATCGAGCTGTCCATTTCTACGTGCGCCATCTCAGAGTGTTCGCACTGCTCGAGACCCGGCACAGGCTGGGCGACCCTTGTGATCATCTCGTCATTCCCTCCAAACCACCGACGTAGCACTGCACAGGCTCCCTCTGAGTTTGCCATCTCTCCCGCAAAACTGCTTTACTAGCATTTCATATTCATCCAGCTCCGGCTCATCATCCAAACCTTTGTTTACTTGATCGTTTGTATAGTCTTCATAGGATTCATCAATGTACTCATCTTCAGAGTCTGTATCATCAGCAAAGACTTTTCCTGTAAAATAGGACATTGCACATGGAATTATGTATTCACACAGGATTCAACCAATTTCAAAGTCAGCAGCGAGTCTTGCTGCAGTATTTTTATTCAACATTCCATGCTGCGGAGCTTCTGGAGGACTGAAGGAATTGAAGAATGAGTCATTTAGTAAGTTTTTGTAACTGTTTTGTGAGTGCTCTGACCGTTATGCTTCGGCTTGGTTTTAATGATCTTCAATGTGACTTTTTTCTTGTCTTCCAATTGTTCTGGCACCCGGTCCATCCCGTGATTTCTGGTTTGTTTCCCTGCCTGCATTGCCCCCAGGCCTCCCCCACCTCCACCAATCCAATGGGTGCTCCCAGCCCCTCAACCAGGCCCTGCCCCACCCCGGCGAATTCTAGCCTGTCCAGAAAATACCGCATTCCCTCCCACCCCCACTCCCCCGGCAGAGGGCTCCGATTCATAAACACTCCTGTAGAACTCCTCAAATACCCCAATCTCCCCCACCGGGTCCAAAACCACCCCATCCTTGCCATCCTTCACCCTGCCAATCTCCCTCGCCGCCTCCTGCCTCTGAGCTGGTGGGCCAGCACCCTGCTAGCCTCCCCGTACTCGTCCACTGCTCCCCTGGCCCTCCGCAACTGCCCCACTGCCTTCCTTGTGCACACCAACCCAAACTCCATATGGAGCTTCTGCCTCTCCTTCAACAATCCTACCTCCGGGGCCTCCACGTACCTTCTGTCCACCCGCAGAATCTCATCCATCAGCCTTGCCTCATAAACACCACATAGTCTCAATTTGGGGCATAAACGTTCACTAGGACCACTGACATCTCCTCCAGTTTCCCACCCACCTTCACAAACCTCCCCCCTCGAGTCCGCTACTATATTCCCACCTCAAATGCCACATGCTTATTAACCAGCACCGCCACTCCACACGTCTTCATATCTAACCCCGAATGGTACCCACCCTTTCCTTCGCCTGGTCTGGTCCACAATCCTCGCATGTGTTTCCTGGAAAAAGGCAACATCTGCCTTCAAACTCATCAAATGCGTGAAAATATGCGACCGTTTGACTGACCCATTCAGCCCCCTCACATTCTATGTGACCCACCTGGTCGGTGCCCCCCCCCCTCCCCCCACCGTGGACCATCCATACCCCTTCTTAGGCCAGCCCCCCCCACCCGTGCCTCATGACCCTCCAGGCCCACCCCCTGGATGTCCACCGTCACCACTCCCTCCCATATACCTCCTCCAGCACGCCTTTGTCAGCAGCCCCCCCTTTCCCTTCCCCAAAGCAAAACAAAAACCCCACCCCCCTCTGCTACACTAACCACCTGATCACCCCTCACTGTGCTCCGGTTAACTAGCCTGCCCAGCTAGCCTTGCAGCCCCTGTCCAAGGCGCCACCACCTCCTAACCCCCACTGATTCCCCTCCCCCCATCCCGCTTGCTCACCTCGCTGCCAACAGTGCAACAATAACAAACAGAAGAGAAACAAAAAAAAACAATAATCTTAAAGATGCACTCACCCCCTCATTGCATCTAAACATCTCGGAGGAGGAGAGTTTCAGATACTGTTGAGGGGGAAGGTCCATCAGGGGACAGCGGCAGCAGTGGCCAGAGCGAAGGAACCACAACTAGCCCTGCTGCACAGACGGGCGGTACAAAGAGTAGAAAAGCAATAGTGGTAGGAGATTCAATAGTCAGCGGCACGGAGAGGCGCTTCTGTGGCCGCGGAAAGGACTCCAGGATGGTAGTTTGCCTCCCTTGTGCCAGGGTCCTGGGTGTCTCTGAGCGGGTACAAAGTTTGCTAGTATGGTTCAGGTCGGTTTAAACTAATTTGGCAGGGGTTGGGAATCAGAACAGTAAGCCAGCAAATGTAGAGACTGGGATGAGCATGGTACCAGGGCTAGGCTGGCTAAGAGAAAGGGCAGGTCGAATTCAGTGGGCCTAGAGGTCTGGTGTGTATCTGCTTCAATGCACGGAGTATAACAGATAAGGCAGATGAACTTAAAGCCTTGATTCATGCGGGGAACTTGGATGTGGTTACAGTAACAGAGACTTAGTTAAAAAAGGGACAGTACTGGCAGCTAAATATCCCAGGATATAGGTGTTTTAGGCAAGACAGAGGGGAAGGTAAAAGAGGTGGGGGAGCTGCAATACTGGTTAGAGAACATATTACAGCTGTACAGAGGGAGGACACCTTGGAAGAATCAAATAACGAGGCACTGTGGATAGAACTCAGAAACAGGAAGGGGGCAGTCACTATGATGGGGGTGTACTACAGCCCACGGGAAGTTGAAGACCAGATATGTAAGCAGATTCTGGATAGATGTAGAAAGAATAGGGTTGTTGTAGTGGAAGACTTTAATTTTCCTCATATTGATTGGAAATCCCTTTGGGCTAGGGGTCTGGATAGTGAGGAATTTATTAAGTGTGTCCAAGAAGGTTTTTTGGAACAATATGTGGATAGTCCGACTAGAGAGGGGGCTAAACTGGACCGAGTACTAGGGAACGAACCAAGCCAGGTCATCAAAGTTGCAGTGGGAGAACATGTGGCGAACAGTGACCACAATTCCGTAAGCTTTCAGATACTCATGGAAAAGGACGAGTGTTGTCCTCGGGTTAAGGTGCTAAATTGGGGAAAGGCTAACTACAACCAGATTAGGCAGGATTTGGAGGCTGGTGTTTGGGGGAGGCTGTTTCAGGGTAAATCCACATTTGGCATGTAGGAGTCTTTTAAGGACCGGTTGATGGGGTGCAGGACAGGCATGTGCCAGTAGAAAGGAAGGACAGGAAAGGCAGGATTCAGGAACCATGGATGACCAGGGAAATTGTGAATCTTGTCAAAAAGTAAAAATGCATACATGAGGTAAAGGCAACTAAAAACAGAAAAAGAATCATAGAATTTTACAGTGCAGAAGGAGGCCATTCAGCCCATTGAGTCTGCACCGGCTCTTGGAAAGAGCACCCTACTTAAGCCTGTGCCTCCACTCTATCCCCGTAACCCAGTAACCCCACTTAACCTTTCCGGACACTAAGGGCAATTTAGCATGGCCAATCCACCTAACCTGCACATCTTTGGACTGTGGGAGGAAACCGGAGCACCCGGAGCAAACTCACGCAGACACGGGGAGAATGTGCAGACTCCGCACAGACAGTGACCCAAGCTAGGAGTCGAACCTGGGACCCTGGAGCTGTGAAGCAACTGTGCTAACCACTGTGCTACTGTGCTGCCCTTGAAGCGCTTGAGGAATACAAGGAAAGTAGAAAAGAGCTCAAGCAGGGAGTTAGGAGAGCAAAAAGGGGTCACTAAATGTCCTTGTCAGACAGGATTAAGGAGAATCCCAAGGCATTTTATACGTATATTAGGAACAAGAGGGTAGCTAGAAAAAGAGTTGGTCCACTCAAGGACAAAGGAGGGAAATTATGTACAGAACCCAAGGAAGTAGGTGAGATCCTTACTGAGTATTTTATATTGGTATTCACAAAGGAGAGAGATACACGTTGATTGGTGGTGTCTCAGAGGGATGTGTAAACACTTCAGAACAGGTCATTATTACGAGGGCGGAAGTGTTAGGTGTGTTAAAAAGCATTAAGGTAGACAAATTCCCAGGGCCAGATGGCATCTATCCCAGATTACTGAGGGAGACAAAAGATGAAATCGCTGGGCCTCTAACAGAAATCTTTGTGTCCCCGTTGGCCACAGGTGAGATCCCAAGGATTGGAGGATAGCCAATGTTGTATTGTTATTTAAGAAGGGTTGCAAGGATAACCCGGGTAATTATAGGCCAGTGAGCTTGACATCAGTGATAGTGAAATTGTGGGCAAAGATTCTCAGAGATAGTGGGCGGGATTCTCCCCCCCCCCTCCCCCTTCCGGCCGGGTGGGAGAATCGCTGGGGCGCTGCGCGAATCGCGCCATGCCGCCCCGACCCCCGCACGCGATTCTCCCCCCCCCCCCCGAAACCAGCGCCGCGTGAATCACGTCGGGCTGCTCGGAGAATCGCCACAAACGGTGAGCGGCGATTCTCTAGCCCGGATGGGCCGAGCGGCCGGCGAAAAAAATGACAGTCCCGCCGGAGCCGTTCTAACCTGCTCTCGGGCCGGCGCGACATGGGGCTTCAAGGGTCGTGAGCAGCCTGTGTGGGGGAGGGGGGTTCCAACCCCGGAGAGGCCTGGTCCGCGATCGGGATCCACTGATCGGCGGGCCGGCCTCTCTGTCGGCGGGCCTCCTTTCTTCTGCCGTCAAGCCTGGATCCATGCACTTCCGGTTGCGGCGATGCACTGCTAAGCCGCACGTTTTGGCAGCTCCCGTTCTAACGGACTTTTGGGCTCTTTTTGGGAGCCCCAACGGAAATTTGTTTGGACCAAACCCAGTGTGGGGTGACGAAGGAAGGAGTCCCCTCGGGTGTGTATAGAAAGGATCGGTGGTAGTGGCCAGATTGCGAAGGATCCTTTGAAACAGCGGCAGAGAAGAGAAGGAAGAAGCAAGATGGCGACGGATGGAGCCCAGACAACATGGGGCGCGGACCAGCAGGAATTCCTCCGACGGTGTGTGGAGGAATTAAAGAAGGAAGTGCTGGCGCCGATGTTATTGGCAATCAAAGGGCTAAAAGAAACGCAAAAGGCCCAGGCGATAGAGCTCCGTGGGGTGAAGGCGAAGGCAGCTGAGAACGAGGATGAGATTCTGGGCCTAGCGGTAAAAATGGAGACGCACGAGGCGCTACATAAGAGGTGTATCGAAAGGCTCAAAGTCCTGGAGAACAGCTCGAGGAGAAAGAACCTCCGGATTCTGGGTCTCCCCGAGGGAGTGGAGGGAGCTGACGTTGGGGCTTATGTGAGCACGATGCTCCATTCGCTAATGGGAGCTGAGGCCTCCTCGGGCCCCCTGGAGGTGGAAGGGGCTCACCGGGTCCTTGCGAGGAGACCAAAGGCTGGAGAACCACCAAGGGCGATAGTGGTGAGATTTCACCACTTCACCGACAGAGAGGCGGTTTTGAGCTGGGCCAAGAAGGTACGGAGTAGCAGGTGGGAGAATGCGGTGATACGAGTGTATCAGGACTGGAGCGCGGAGGTGATGAGAAGGAGGGCGAGCTTTAATCGGGCCAAGGCGGTGCTTCACAAGAAGAAAATAAAGTTTGGGATACTGCAGCCGGCGCAATTGTGGATCACGCACCAAGATAAACATTACTACTTTGAAACGTCGGATGAGGCATGGACCTTTATCCAAGAAGAGAAATTGGACCAGAACTGAGGGACTGATGCTGTGGGGGAGACCATGATGTTGATGTACAGAAATGTAAATTGGGGAATGGGAGGTTCACAGTATCGGGACGATAGACGGGGTTTTTTCTCTTCTTGACGGGGGGACACTGAGAAATGTGGGCGCCGGTGGAAAAAGGGAGGGGGGGATGGGGAATGGGGGAGCTGCGCCATGGGGGGTGGGGCTGATCCAGGAAAGCGCAGGGTTTTTCCCGCGCTAGGGAGATGATGGCGGGAAGATAGGCGCAAGAAGGATGAGAGTTCCACACACGGGGGGGGGGGGGTCAAGAAGAGAGCGGGGGAAGCCGGGGTCAGTTGGAGTCAGCTGACTTTCGGAAGCATCATGGGGGGAGTAACCATGCTAGATGGGGATCTAGCGGAGGTGGGGGGGGGGGTCAACTGGGTTGCTGCTGCTGGGAGCGAGAGGGAGCTGGCAAGGGAAGAGGTGGTCGGGACGGGTGTGCGCCGCCTGGGGGAACGGGTGGGTGCGCGGGACCTGGACGGGGGACTGGCCTAGAATAGGGGATGGCTAATCGGCGAGGGAGGGGGGGGGGGGGGGGGGGAGGGCGGCCCCCCAATCCGGCTGATCACGTGGAATGTGAGAGGCCTAAATGGGCCGATTAAGAGGGCTCGAGTGTTCGCGCACTTAAAAGGACTGAAGACAGACGTGGTCATGCTTCAGGAGACGCATCTGAAGGTGGCGGACAAGGTTAGGTTAAGGAAAGGATGGGTGAGACAGGTGTTCCACTCAGGGTTGGACGCGAAAAATAGAGGAGTGGCGATATTGGTGGGGAAACGGGTGTCGTTCGAGGCTAGGAATATAGTGGTGGACAACGGTGGTGGATACGTGATGGTGAGTGGCAGATTGCAGGGAAAGGAGGTCGCGCTGGTAAATGTATATGCCCCGAACTGGGACGACGCGGGATTTATGAAGCGGATGCTGGGACGTATCCCGGACCTGGAGGTAGGAAGCCTGGTAATGGGGGGGGATTTCAATACTGTGCTGGATCCAGGGTTAGATCGGTCCAGATCCAGGACCGGAAGAAGGCCGGCAGCGGCCGAGGTGCTCAGGTGGTTTATGGAACAAATGGGGGGAGTGGATCCGTGGAGATTTGCTAGGCCGTTGGCCAAAGAGTTCTCCTTTTTCTCCCATGTCCATAAGGTATACTCCCGGGGGCAGCACGGTGGCGCAGTGGTAGCACTGCAGCCTCACGGCGCCAAGGTGCCAGGTTCGATCCCGGCTCTGGGTCACTGTCCGTCTGGAGTTTGCACATTCTCCCCGTGTTTGCGTGGGTTTCGCCCTCACAACCCAAAAGATGTGTAAGGTAGGTGGATTGAACACGCTAAATTGCCCCTTAATTGGAAAAAATGAATTGGGTACTCTAAATTTAAAAAAAAAAAGGTATACTCCCGGATAGATTTCTTTGTTTTGAGCAGGGCACTGATTTAGAGGGTGGCAGGAACGGAGTATTCGGCCATAGCCGTTTCAGACCATGCCCCGCACTGGGTGGATCTGGAACTAGGAGAGGGAACAGCGCCCACTCTGGCGACTGGATGTGGGACTATTGGCGGATGAGGGTGTCTGTGGAAGGGTGCGGGGATGTATTGAGAGGTACCTGGAGGCCAATGATGGCGGTGTGATCCAGGTGGGGGTAGTATGGGAAGCGCTGAAGGCGGTGCTTAGGGGAGAGTTGGTCTCCATTAGGGCTTACAAGGAGAAACAAGAGGGCAAAGAAAGGGAGAGATTAGTGGGGGAGATTTTGAGTGTGGATAAAATATATGCGGAGGCCCCGGACGAAGGACTATATAGAGAAAGGCGAAGACTTCAGACGGAGTTTGACCTGCTGACCACAGGGAAGGCAGAGGCACAGTGGAGGAAGGCACAGGGGATGAGATATGAGTATGTGGAAAAGGCGAGCCGGCTGCTGGCCCACCAACTTCGTAAGAGGATAGCGGCGAGAGAGATTGGGGGAGTTAGGGATAAAACGGGAACTACGGAGCAGAGAGCAGGGAAGGTAAATGAGGTGTTTAAGACCTTTTATGAGAGGCTATACAGGTCCCAACCCCCGGAAGGAAAAGAGGGGATGCAACAGTTTCTGGACCAACTAAGGTTCCCGAGGGTGGAGGAGCAGGAGGTGGCAGGTCTGGGGGCGCCAATCGGGGTGGATGAGGTGACTAAAGGGCTGAGGAACATGCAGGCAGGGAAGGCCCCGGGACCAGACGGGTTCCCGGTGGAGTTTTACAGGAAATATGTGGACCTGTTGGCCCCGCTGCTGGCAAAAACCTTTAACAAGGCCAGGGAAGGGGGATACTACCCCCGACAATGTCGGAGGCGACGATATCATTAATCCTGAAGCGGGATAAAGATCCGCTGCAAAGCGGGTCATATAGGCCTATCTCGCTCCTGAATGTGGACGCCAAGTTGCTGGCAAAAGTGCTAGCGACGAGGATCGAGGATTGTGTCCCGGGGGTGGTGCATGAAGACCAGACAGCGTTTGTAAAGGGGAGACAATTGAATGTCAACGTGCGACGGCTATTGGGGGTGATAATGATGCCCCCAGCGGAGGGGGAGGCAGAGATAGTGGTAGCGATGGATGCAGAGAAGGCATTCGATAGGGTAGAGTGGGAGTATTTATGGGAGGTGTTGAGGAGGTTTGGGTTCGGGGAGGGGTTTATCAGTTGGGTCAAACCCCTCTATGGGGCCCCAGTGGCAAGTGTAGTCACAAATCGGCAGAGATCGGAGTATTTTCGGTTACATAGGGGAACAAGGCAGGGGTGCCCCCTGTCCCCACTACTGTTCGCACTGGCAATTGAACCACTGGCCATAGCGTTGAGAGACTCTAGGAAATGGAGGGGGGTGGTTAGAGGGGGAGAGGAACACAGAGTGTCACTTTACGCAGATGACCTACTGCTGTATGTGGCGGATCCTGTGGAGGGGATGACAGAGGTTATGCAGATATTGAGGGAGTTTGGAGATTTTTCGGGATATAGGCTTAATATGGGGAAGAGTGAGCTTTTCGTAGTACACCCCGGGGATCAGGGAAGAGGGATAGACGCCCTGCCGTTAAGGAGAGTGGAAAGGAGCTTCCGATATTTGGGGATTCAGGTAGCCAAGAGCTGGGGAACTCTGCACAAACTCAATCTGACGCGGCTGGTGGAGCAGATGGAGGAGGATTTCAAGAGGTGGGATATGCTGCCGCTCTCACTGGCGGGCAGAGTGCAGGCGGTCAAGATGATGGTCCTCCCAAGGTTTCTTTTTGTGTTTCAATGTCTCCCCATTTTGATCACTAAGGCCTTTTTTAAGAAAATAGATAGGAGGGTTATGAGTTTCGTGTGGGCAGTGAAGACCCCGAGGGTAAGGAGGGGGTTCCTGCAGCGCAGCAGGGACAGAGGGGGAGTGGCGTTGCCGAATTTGGACGACTATTACTGGGCCGCCAATGTGGCGATGGTTTGCAAGTGGATGAGGGAGGGAGAGGGGGTGGCGTGGAAGAGGCTGGAGATGGCGTCCTGTAAAGGAACGAGCCTAAAGGCGCTGGTTACGGCGCCGCTACCGCTTTCCCCAAAAAGGTATACCACAAACCCAGTGGTGGTGGCAACCTTAAGGATCTGGGGGCAATGGAGGCGACATAGGGGTGTGACGGGTGCCTCGGTCTGGTCCCCGATCAGGAATAACCATAGGTTTGTCCCAGGAAGGATGGACGGAGGGTTCCAGAGCTGGCATCGGGCAGGAATTAGGAGATTGAGAGAATTGTTTATTGATAGGGAGTTTGCGAGCCTGGGAGCGCTGGAGGAAAAGTATGAGTTGCCCCCGGGGAATATCTTTAGATATATGCAAGTGAGGGCGTTTACGAGGCAACAGGTGAGGGAATTTACGCTGCTCCCAACACAGGGGATCCAGGATAGAGTGATTTCCGGGGTATGGGTCGGGGAGGGCAAAGTGTCCGAAATATATCAGGAGATGAGAGACGAGGGGGAGGCGCTGGTAGAGGAGCTGAAGGGAAAATGGGAAGAAGAGCTGGGGGAGGAGATTGAGGAGGGGCTGTGGGCTGATGCCCTAAGTAGGGTAAATTCCTCTTCCTCGTGTCCCAGGCTTAGCCTGATACAATTCAAGGTTCTACACAGAGCACACATGATGGGAGCAAGACTGAGCAGGTTCTTCGGAGTGGCGGACAGGTGCGGGAGGTGCTTGGGAAGCCCGGCGAACCACACACACATGTTTTGGTCGTGTCCGGCACTGGATGAGTACTGGAGGGGAGTGGCAAGAGTGATTTCAAAGGTGGTGAAGGTCCGGGTCAAGCCAGGCTGGGGGTTAGCTATATTTGGGGTAGCGGAAGAGCCGGGAGTGCAGGAAGCGAAAGAGGCCGATATTCTGGCCTTTGCGTCCCTGGTAGCCCGGCGAAGGATCCTACTTATGTGGAAGGAAGCGAAACCCCCCGGCGTGGAGGCCTGGATAAACGATATGGCAGGGTTCATAAAACTAGAACGGATGAAGTTTGCGTTGAGAGGATAAGTTCAGGCGTTCTCCAGGCGGTGGCAACCGTTCCTTGACTATCTCGCGGAACGTTAAGGGAAAATAGATCGACAGCAGCAGCAGCCCAGAGGTGGGGGGGGGAGAGCACTATTTCTTGTTACTTTGCTAGTTCACTATTTTATTTAAATAATGTTACTTATTAGTTATTGTGATATCTTTTATGTTGATTTGTAAAGTGGAAAAATTGTGTTTGAAAACTTTAATAAAATATATATTTTTTAAAAAGCCTGGATCTATGCACAATTTCTGTGCGGGGCGGCCTGGGGGAGGACGGCCATCGTGCATGCGCTAGTTGGCGCCGGCCCATCTGCGCATGCGCCCAAGGTCTTTGATGCTGCTCCGAGGCCCCGCCCCCGTAAATCGCCCGATGCCCCTGCTAGCCCCAAGGAGGGCGGACAATAGGGGTTTGGGAACGGGCGCCGATGCCGGAGTAAAACACTCCGGTTTTTACCCCGGCATCGGCACTTAGACTCCCGTTGAGAGAATCCAGCCCAGGATCTATGCACATTTGGAAGTGAGTGGTCTTATTAGCGACAGACAGCATGGTTTTGTATGAGGGAAGACATGTCTCACAAATTTAATTGAGTTTTTTGAGGAGGTGACAAAAATGATTGACGAGGGAAGGGCTTTGGATCTTTTCTACATGGACTTTAGTAAAGCATTTGATAAGGTCCCTCATGGCAGGCTGGTGCAAAAGATTAGATTAAATGGGGTCAGGGGTGAACTAGCTGGGTGGATCCAGAACTGGCTTGGCCATAGAAGACAGAGGGTAGCAATGGAAAGGTGCTTTTCCGAATGATGGTCTGTAACTAGTGGTGTTCCGAAGGGGTCAGTACTGGGATCTCTGCTCTTTGTAATATATATAAATGACTTGAAAGAAAATGTAGCAAGTCTGATTAGCAAGTTTGCGGATGATACTAAGATTGCAGAGTTGCGGATAGTGATGAAGATTTTCAGAGAATACAACAGGATATAGATAGGCTGCAAAATTGGGCAGAGAAATGACAGATGGAATTTAACTCGGACAAATGCAAGGTGATGCATTTTGGTAGATCCAATTCAGATAGGAGCTGTAAATTAAATGGCAGAACCATCAGGAACATAGAGACACGGAGAGATCTGGGCGTGCAGGTCCACAGATCCTTAAAAGTGGCAGCAGCGGTGGAAATGGTGGTAAAGAAAGCATGTGGCATGCTTGCCTTCATAGGATGAAATATCGAATATAAAAGCTCAAAAATTATGTTGCAATTATATAGAACGTTAGTTCGGCCACATTTGGAATACTGTGTCCCATTCTGCTCACCACACTACCAGAAGGACGTGGAGGCTTTGCAGAGAGTACAGAAAAGGTTTACCAGAATGTTGCCTGCTATGGACGGTATTAGCTATGAGGAGAGATTGAATAAACTGGGATTGTTCTTCCTAGAGAGACGGAGGCTGAGGGGCGACCTGATAGAAGTTTATAAAATTATTGGGGGTATCGATTCGGTGAACAGTTGGAGGTTTTTTCCCAGGGCAGAACTGAAAATTATAAGGGAGCACAAGTTCAAGGTGAGGGGAGAAAGGTTCAGTGGAGATGTGCGGGGGAAGGTTTTTTACACGGAGGGTGGTGGTGGCCTGGAATGCATTGCCAAGTGAGGTGGCTGAGGCAGATACATTAGCGACCTTTAATACTTATCTAGATAGGCACATGAACAGACGCGGTATGGAAGGATACAGGCGGTTGGCCTAGATATGACACGTGATTGGCGCAGGCTTGGAGGGCCGAAGGGCCTGTTCCTGTGCCGTTTTGTTCTTTGGTATCTTGTCTCTCAACAACTCCATCGCCTCCTCAGGTGTTCCAAAATAGTGCTCTTTCTTTTTAAAGGTCACCCAGAGGTGAGCCGGGGTACAGCATCCCGAACTTCACCCCCTTTTTTAAGAGGGCAGCCTTCACCCAGTTAAGCCAGGCCCTCCTCCTCGCCAGATCCGGGCCCAGGTCCTGATACACTCGCAGCTCGCTCCTCTCCAGGTACATTTCCTTGTCCGCCTCACCCATTTCAAGATCTTTTCCTCATATAGGAACCGGTGAAGACTCACCACCATTTCCCTCAGCGGCTCATTCATCTGCGGCCTCCTCATTAGCATCCTGTGCGCTCGATCGACCTCCAGGGGCCGGTCAAAGTCCCACTCTCCCATCAGCTTTTCCAGCATTCCAGCCACATACGTGGCAGCGTCTGTTCCCTCGATGCCTTCAGGCATCCCCACAATTCTCAAGTTCTGCCTCCGGGAGCGGTTCTCAAGGTTCTCTACCTTCTCCTGTAGCTGTTTCTGGATCTATCGTATTACTCCCACCTCGGCTGCCAATGAAGAGAACTGCTCCCCGTGCTTACCCACCGCCTCCTCCACTTTCCGGAGAGCCTGGCCCTGGGACTCCAGCCTCTGCTCCACTCAGTCGATTCCTGACTTCAACAGGTCTGCAGCCTTGGCTAGGCCCTCATTGGCCTCTCTCGTCTGCTGGCTGAACTTCTCATTTAAGAAGTCCACCAGTTGGTCCATCGACCATTGTGTAGGCAGCGCAGGTCTTGCACCCTCCGCCATCTTAAGCTGGGGCACACAACGATTCTCCTGCTCCAGCTGCTCCCTTCTTCTTGGCCTACTTCTGGTCCATGGATCCATACACCAGTCCCACTAGTGGAGTCAGACTTTCCTCTGGCCAGCCCTACACCTTTTTCAGCCACACATCCACCCTCCAAACGGGACAAGAGTCAGGAAAAACCAGCCTTGAGCGGGAGCTTCAAATGTGCGACCGCTCACATCATGGACAGCACGGTAGCACAGTGGTTAACACAGTTGCCTCACAGCTCCAGGGTCCCAGGTTTGATTCCTGGCTTGGGTCACTGTCTGTGCGGAGTCTGCACGTTCTCCCCATGTCTGCGTGGGTTTTCTCCAGGTGCTCCGGTTTCCTCCCACAGTCCAATGATGTGCAGGTTAGGTGGATTGGCCATGATAAATTGCCCTTAGTGGGCAAAAAGGATAGGTGAGGTTACTGGGCTACGGGGATAGGTTGGAGGTGTGGGCTTAAATGGGGCACTCTTTCCAAGGGCCGGTGCAGTCTCGATGGGCCGAATAGCCTCCTTCTGCAATGTAAATTCAATGATTCTGTGGCCGCCACCAAAGTCTCCCCTATCATTATCTATTTCGGGATTATCTCACCATGTTATAACCATGCATACAGTTCCTTAAATCAAGTGCACTGCACCAGTCTAGATTAAATTACATCTGTTACACGCTGATCCATTCATTCACTCGATTAATTTAAATGGGTATGGATTACTACCCTCTGCATATTTTTTAATCACTACAAAATGAAGAATTTTATTATTTAAATGTTTTTTTGATTTCTTTTCTATTAGTGATCTAGTCCCAAAATTGAGACAAGCAGAATTTCACTTGTAACAAGGTCCCAATTAAATCCACTCTCATTAATTACATCTCTATGATTGCGTGACTTCAACCAGTTTCTTAATAGTTTCCTATAGTTCACATTTATAGAAACAAAGAAATTAGGAGCAGAAGGAGGCAATTTAGCCCTTGGAGCCTGCTCCACCATTCAATCAGATCATGGCTAATCGCTTCCTGGTCTCAACTCTATCTCCCCATGTTTTTTTTAATCAGAAATATACCTAGTTCCTTCTTGAAACCATTTTTTTCCCAGAAAATATATTATTGAGGCATTATAATTTTAACATTTTAAACAGAGATTCGACACACACAAAAATCCCACAGTAATATACCCAACTCCCCCCATCCCTAAAACCTAACTACCCATACATTAGATTCCCTGCCATTATTCGTCACTTCTGTGCCCCCCCACCCCCCCCCCCCCCCCCCGCCCCGCCTCCTGCTGACAGTCAATTCTCCTTGAAGAAGTCGATGAACGGCTGCCACCTCCGAGTGAAACCCTGTAATGCACCCCTTAAGGCGAACTTAATCTTCTCTCGCCTAAGAAACCCTGCCATGTCACTGACCCAAACCCCTGACTTTGTAGGCTATGAGTCTCTCCATCCCAGCAAAATCTGTCTCCGGGCCACCAGGGAGGCAAAGGCCAAAAAATCGGCCTCACTCCTTCCCTAGGCTCGCGGATCTTCCGAGACTCCAAATATTGTCAACTCTGGACTCGGAGTCGCCCTCCCTTCCAGGACCTCTGACATGACATCTGAATATCCCTGCCAAAATCCCCTCAGCCTCGGACACACCCAGAACATGTGTACATGGTTCGCACAACTTCCCCCACATCTGTCCTCCACCTCCTCAAAAAACCTACTCATGCGGGCCACAGTCATATGACCTCTGTGGACGACCTTGAACTGTATCAGGCTAAGACTGGCACACAACGAGGATGCATTGACTCTCCTCAGGGCCTTCTCCCATAACCCGATTCCAACTCTCCTCCCACCTCTTACTCCCACTTCCTCTTCACCTCCCCAATTGGGACCCCTTCCCACTCCATCAGTTCCTTGTATATTTACGAGACCCTCCCATTCCCGATCCCTGTTTTTGACATCAGCTTGTCCTGTAGTCCCCTTAGTGGGAAGTGAGGAAAGCTCGGGACCTGCCTCCAAACAAAGTCCCATACCTGCAGGTGCCGGAACCCTTTCCCACCCGGCATCTCAAACTCCTCTTCTAGCTCTTCCAGACTCGGGAAAACCTCCTCAATGAAGAGATCCCCAAATCTCTCAATCCCTGCCCTCTGCCACCTCCTGAAGCTCCCGTCCAGTCCCCCACGGGACGAACCGGTGATTATCACAGATCAGCGACCACACCAACGCCTCCTCCAGTCTCATGTGCTGCCTCCATTTCCCCCACACTCTCAGGGCTGCCATTACCACGGGCTTGTGGAGTACAGAGCTGGCGAGAATGGCAGAGGTGCCTTTAACAAAGCCTTCAGGCTCGTGCCCTTGCAAGATGACCCCTCCCCCACTATCTATTTCCAAACCATCAATATATTAGCTACCCAGTAGTAATTAATAAAGTTCGGAAGGGCCAAGCCCCCTCCCCGTGCCCCCGCTCAAGAAGGACCTTCTTCACCCTCAGGGCTTTCCCGGCCCATATAAAACCAAAGATCGCCGCATTCATCTTCCTAAAAAATGCCTTGGGGATGAAGATGGGAAGACACTGAAACACAAACATCAATCATTTTCACAGTCTGTACCCTCCCCGCCATTGACAGCGGGAGCACGTCCCACCTACGGAAGTCCCCTTTCATTTGCTCAACCAACCTCCAAATTTAGTTTATGAAGCTGACCCCAGTCCCTTGCCACTTGAATCCCCAGGTACCTAAAACACCCTCCCACTACTTGAACGGCATCTCCCTCAGACTCCTCTCCTGCCCCTGTGCCTGGATCGCAAATACCTCACTCTTGCCCATATTCAGTTTGTAACCTGAGAACCGACCAAATTCCTCCAATATCCCCATAATCCCTGCAATTCCCACCAACGGTCTGTTATATAAAGGAGCAAATTGTCCGCATAGAGTGAGACCCTATGTTCCACCCCCCTCTCACTATCCTCCTGTAAATGTTCGATGCTCTCATCGCCATTGCCAAATGCTCTATGGCAATAGAGTAGTGGGCAGAGTGGACACCCATCTCGTCCCCTAACACAGACTAAACTGTTCCGATCGAACCCGGTTTGTCCTTGGAAACGCCACTGATGCCTGATATAGCAACCGGACGCAATCTACAAATCCCTGCCCGAACCCAAACCTTCCCAGGATCTCCCACAGGTACTTACACTCCACCCGATCAAAGGCCTTTTCTGCATCCGTGGCCACCACCACCTTGACCTCCCCTCCGCAGGCATCATTATCACATTTAGGAGCCGCCTCATGTTGGATGTCAGGTGTTGTCCCTTAACAAATCCCGTCTGGTCCTCCCCTATTACCCCCAGAACACAATCCTCTATGCGCGTGGCCAAGATCTTTGCCAGCAATTCGCATCCACATTTAACAAGCAGATTAGCCTTTATGCCCCACAGCTCTCCGGATCCTTATCCCGCTTCAGAATAAGGGAAATCGATGCCTGCGATAACGTTGGGAGGGAGCACTCCCAGCTCCTTTGGCTCATTAAAATCCTTTACCAGGAGCGGCCACAACAGCCCGGAAAACCTTTTATAAAATTCTTGAAACCATTTAATGACTCAGACTCCACCGCACTATGGGGCAGCAAGTTCCACAAATTCACCACCCTCTGCGAAAGTAGTTCCTTCTCATCTCATTTCTAAATCTATCGTCTCTCAACCTATATCCGTAACCCCTCGTTCTAGATTTTCCCACAAGGCGGAACATTTGGTCTACGTTTACTTTATCAATCCCATTTACTATGTTATACTCTGCGATTAGATCCCCTCTCATCCTTCCAAAGCCCAGCGAGTATAAGCTCCTCGTACGTCAACCATTTCATTCCCGGAATCAATCTGGTGAACCTCCTTATGATGAGTTGTACTGCTTGCTGGTTATAAGGAATTCCTGATATCTCTTGTTTACCTGCAAAGCTTGGTGTTTGACTGAACACAACTGGGGAAAAGAGTCTTCCTGTGTCTCTGAGATGATATGCCAACTGATGGAAGTTTGGAACAAAGTCAATTCACTGAAGCAGATTCAGTAAGTTTTTACCTAAACCAGGCACTACTGAAAGTTGACCAGTCAAGTTGACTGATTCATGGAGCCTGAATATCTGCATTGGAGATAGAAAATTTCCCCCTTGGCTCCAGCTAATCCTGTAAGACAACATTGTCATAGTTGGACAGGCAATGGGAGCTCTGGTAAAGCTAAATGGTTTTAGCTGATTGAAATCCAGCAGTAAATCCACCCAAGCTGGTCAAGGATAGATCAAATTTTCAATGTATTTCCAGTAGCAGATGCCAAAAACCAGGGGGCGTCATTCTCCGACCCCCCAGAGGGTCGGAGAATGGCCGTTGGCCGCCGTGAATCCCGCCCCCGCCGGTTGCCGAAGTCTCCGAAGGGAGAAAAGTCGGCGGGGCGTTAATGTCGCCGCTGCCGCGGAGAATGTCACGGGTCTGCGCAAGGCAGCCGATTTTCGGCCTGCCGATATTCTCCCTTCCGGATGGGCCGAAGTCCCGTCGACGTGATGACCGTTCACGTCGACGTAAATTAAACCTCCTTTTCATCGACGTGACCCTGTGCTCCAGGTTCACGCCGACCAGCGTGGAGGTGAGTGACGGCCTGGGGGGTTGGCTCTGGGCAGGCGATGGCGTGGCCGCAGTCTGAATGCGTGAGGAGAGGTGTGTCTCGGATTGTGTGTGTGTGTGTGCGGCGGGGGGGGGGGGGGGTGGTTAGAGTAGGCTGGGCTCCGGGGGATGGGGGGGGGTCCGTGCCGGGGAGGGGGATGGGGGGGGGGTCCGTGCTGGGGAGGGGGATGGGGGGGGCCCGTGCCGGGGTGGAGGTTGGGGGGGGGGTCCGTGCCGGGGGGGGGGGGATGGGGGGGGGGTCTGTGCTGGGGAGGGGGATGGGGGGGTCCGTGCCAGGGTGGAGGTTGGGGGGGGGGCCCGTGCCGGGGAGGGGGATGGGGGGGGGTCCGTGCTGGGGAGGGGGATGGGGGGTGGGTGGGGGGTTCGTGCTGGGGAGGGGGATGGGGGGGGTCCGTGCTGGGGAGGGGGATGGGGGGGTCCGTGCCGGGGTGGAGGTTGGGGGGGGGGGTTCCGTGCCGGGGAGGGGGATGGGGGGGGGGGGTGTCCGTGCCGGGGAGGGGGATGGGAGGGCAAGTGAGTTGGTCCACCTGGCCAGGTGCCAGCCTCCAACAGTTGGACCCATGCGGCCCATGCCACCTGGCTGGGGGGAGGAGGGGATATGGGCAATGATGACATGTCGTCGTTCCCCTCCCCCCACCAGGCCGTCATGTTTTCAGATCATCCAGCAATGTTGGCCGCCGTGGCGGCAGCCGCTCATGTCTATGTTGCCCTGGATGAGGAGGAGGAGGAGGAGGAGCGTGCCAGAGAGGCGGCGCAGGCTGCTGCAGAGGGACAGGCGGCAGCCGCCCAGGCTGGAGGGACACCTGACCGACAGGACGAGGAGGGGGAGGAGGACGTCGCGGCCCCACGGCAACGGAGGCACCCGAGGGCGCCCCGTGTGTACCGGCCCCGGCAGTCATACCAGGACCTCACGGACCGGGAATGCAGGAGGAGACTCCGGATGAGCCGGGAAACCGTGGCACACATCTGCCACCTGCTGGCACACCTGTCACCGCGTGGCACTGGCGGGGGACACCCTCTCCCCGTGTCCGTCAAGGTTACGGTGGCCCTGAACTTTTATGCAACGGGGTCATTCCAGGTACCAAGTGGGGACCTGTCCGGCATATCGCAGACATCGGTGCATCGGTGCATCTGGGCAGTGACAGATGCCCTATATGCCATGGCGCACCGCTACATCCGCTTCCCCGTGGACCGGGCCAGCCAAGATGCCCGGGCCGTGGGCTTCTCTGCCGTGGCCGGGTTCCCCATGGTCCAGGGCGCGATCGATGGGATGCACGTCGCCGTGCGGCCACCTGCAGATAACAGGGCCGTATTCACTAATAGGAAGGGGACCTATTCGATGAACGTACAGGTGGTCTGCGGCCACCGCATGATGATCCTGCACGTCTGCGCCCGTCACCCAGGCAGTGTACACGACTCATTCGTGTTGTCGCGGTCATCCATCCCCGGCATGTACGAGGGACGCCATCCCCGGCTGAGGGGCTGGTTGCTGGGCGACAGGGGCTACCCATTGCGATCTTGGCTGATGACGCCTATACGGAGGCCACGCAATGAGGCGGAGAACCGCTACAATGATGCCCAATGTAGCGACAAGGGGAGTGATAGAGAGGTGCTTTGGCGTGCTGAAGATGCGTTTCAGGTGCCTGGACCTCTCTGGGGGCGCCCTCCAGTATCGGTCAGATAGGGTCGGCCGCATCATTGTGGTGTGCTGCGTCCTGCACAACATAGCCCAACAGAGGGGCGATGTGCCGCAGGCAGAGGAGGGCGGAGTGGAGGAGCAGCAGGAAGAGGCGCAGTCATCCCCAGATGAGGGGGATGGGGGCAATGGTCAGGGCAGACTGGGTAGACACAGGCGGGTTGCTGTCCACCGTTACCGGCTGGCCCAGCGGGCACGGGACAGACTGATAGACGCCCGCTTCACTGACTAGATGGGCGTGGGAATCGGGTAGTATGGCCACAGACCGCACACCATGGCAACAGCCGACCACCCCACACCCCCCACCCATCCACCCACCCAGCACCCTCACCCCCCTCCCCAACCCCACCCACCCCACCCGCATGCACACCACCCCCCCCCCCCATTGCCGATCCACCTGCGGCACAACGGGCCGGGCTCACACAGTTGCGGGTGGACGCGTGTCTATTGCAGGCCATGGAGGATGATGACAACCCGCCCTGCGGTGAGCTCCTGGCTCTACATCGTTGGACTATGTCTGACCCATGGCCACAGTAGCACCATCCACCCGGACCATCCCTGCATGCGGCTGTGACACTGCAGCGCACGGTCCCGTCCTCTGCCCGGGGGATGTTGATGGCGGCCGAGGGGGAAGGGGGCAGACTCACCTGGGGCTGAGGTAAGACCACCCCTCACACACACACTTGCGCTCAACGTACATGACACCCCCGCACACTTTGGACAGAGCACAAAGGCAGCTTCTGTAGGTGTAACATTGACTTTAATAACCAAAGGAGTTCATGCACGTGCCCTAGCCCCTAAAACTCATCTGTGCCCTGCAACCGTGCCAACTTACTCAGTGTCTAATTGTTTGGCCTTACGGGCCCTTTGACTACGTCTACGTGGTTCCCCAGACGGTACAGCAGAACTGGAGGTGGACTCCTGTGATTCCTGCCCTCTGACACTGGATCCCTTTGGCGGCCGTTTCCTGGGGCGTCCTGGCCTAGATGGGCCAGGCTGCGGCCCGGGCGACTGGGATGGCGAGCTGCCAGCCTGTCCTGCCCGTTGCCCACGCGATGCACCTGGGACGGAAGGGGGGGAGTCCGAGGTGTCGCGGTGTACCGGGACCTCCCCTACAGAGGGAGCCGGGACGGACCACACCACCTCCTCCTCCCTCGGGGTGCCCGATGGCCCCCAGGCCTCTACATGGGTGGGGGATGCGAACGGACTGGCCATCCGACGCGCCCCCGACATCTGGCGCTGCCAGTCCTGGAGGCCCGTGCTGGTATCGACAGGGGTCTGCAGGTTTGCAGCCATGGAGCCAGGGGGTTGTCAAACCCTGTCTGTGACAGTGCGACGCCGGCTCGCACATGGCCACTGGCGCCGATGCCCTCAGCGATGGCCTGCAGAGACTGGGCCATGGCCTGCTGAGACTGGGCCATGGCCTGCAGAGACTGGGCTATGGCCTGCTGAGACTGGGCCATGGCGTTGAGCGCCTCTGCCATCTGGCGCTGGCACTGGCTCATGGCCTCCTGTGAGAGGGCAGCCATTTCCTGGGCCACAGACGCCGCCTGCATGGAAAGCCCCAGGCCTCGCAAACCGTTCCCCATGTCTGACACCGTCGCACCCATTGCCTCCACCGCGGACGCCACCCGTGCGGTGTCGGCCTGGGTGGCACGCATGACCGGCACCACTCCCAGCTCCTGGACGCGGGTGGACTCCTCCACCTGCGACTGCAGCCGCCGCAAGCCGCCCGTCATCCTCTTCGCTCGTCTCCGTGTCGGTGGTTGCATCGGATCTATGTGTGGGTGTGGTAACTCCAGGAACCCGAGATCCATCTGGGCGGCAGATGTTCGCTTGGGCTGGGCTGCCCTCCGACCACCCGGCCCTTCTGCTGCTCCTACCTCCACCTGCTGTACCGGGACGGCTGTGTTGTGCGCACCAGTGAGTGTACCAGACGCCTCATCACTAAAGTGCCCAACCGTGGTGAGTGTTTCTGCGATGGTGGAGGGTGTTGGTGACAGCAGTGGCGTTGTGTCGTGCTCTTCGTCCCACTCTGAGTCCATGGCACTTTGGGGTGGGGGTTCGTCTCCACCCATCCACTCTGAGTCACTGTCCGGTATTTTGTCTTCCTGGGTAGTGGTGTCCCGGGTAGTGGTGTCCCGGGTAGTGGTGTCCCGGGTAGTGGTGTCCCGGGTAGTGGTGTCCCGGGTAGTGGTGTCCCGGGTAGTGGTGTCCTGGGTAGTGGTGTCCTGGGTAGTGGTGTCCTGGGTAGTGGTGTCCTGGCTCGGATGTGACGGGGGCCTGTGGCTGCCCCCCTCGTCGCTGGGTGGTCGCTCCTGCACGTGACGGGGGTGTCGTCTCCCTGTTGCTCCAGGTCTCTCCGTCTCCCGTGGTGTGCGAGGGGCATCCTGCGGGCGTCGCATGCTGGAGGGTGCGGGTCTCTCCGTCTCCCGTGGTCTCCGAGGGGCATCCTGCGGGCGTCGCATGCTGGAGGGTGCGGGTCTCTCCGTCTCCCGTGGTCTCCGAGGGGCATCCTGCGGGCGGTCTGCATCTGCGGGGATGGGTGCCTGGACGTTTGGTCCTGCGATACACAATGAAGCATGCATGGTTAGACACGCAGGCAGTGATCAGGTGATACGGGGGAGGGGGATATAGGGGAGGGGGGATATGGGGACGGGCTGTCGGTGGCTCACTTGCTAGTACGCCCCCGACCTCTGCATCAGCAACCTCCCGGTCGTCAGGTCCGCCAGCCAGTTCCAGGGCCCTTTCCTGGTGTTCGGTCAGTGGCCTCTCATCAGCGGGGCCTCCTCCAGTCCTCACATGCTCCCTATTGTTGTGTGCGCGCTTCTCCTGTGGGTGGGGGGGTGGTGGCAGGGGTAAAAGGCAACACTGTTAGGCAGGTATATGAATGCACGCCATCGGTTGTGCGTGCATTGCAGAGGTTAAGGTTAGGGCTGGATTCACTTGGGGATATGGGAGAGGGGGGATGTGGGGGTGAGGGGGATATGGGGGAGGGGGGATATGGGGAGGGGGGGATATGGGGGAGGGGGGATATGGGGGAGGGGAGGATATGGGGGAGGGGGGATATGGGGGAGGGGGGATATGGGGGAGGGGGATATGGGGGAGGGGGATATGGGGGAGGGGGGATATGGGGATATGGGGGATGGGGGAGGGGGGATATGGGGAGGGGGGATATGGGGGAAGGGGGGATATGGGGGAGGGGGGATATGGGGAAGGGGGGATATGGGGAAGGGGGGATAGCGGGGATATGGGGAAGGGGGGATATGGGGGAGGGGGGAATACGGGGAGGGGGGGGGATATGGGAGGGGGGATATGGGGAGGGGGGATATGGGGGAGGGGGGGATATGGGGGATTATGGGGAGGGGGGGATATGGGGGAGGCTCACCCTGCCTGCTCTGACGAGGTCGTTCACCTTCTTGTGGCACTGGGTGCCTGTCCGTGGTGTCAGGCCGCAGCGGTGACGGCCTCTGCCACCTCCCTCCACAGATGCCGGCTGTGGCGTGGGGCAACTCTGCGGCCGTGCCCGGGATACAGTCCCTCCTCTGCTCCACCACGTCCAGGAGCGCCTCCACATCGCGTGACTCGAACCTCGGCGCTGAGCGGCGGCCAGCCATCCAGTCGGGTGTTGCGATCGGGGTGTTCCGGTCGGGTGGGGGGGGAGCAGCGCGGCCTTATGAGCCGTCACGCCGTGCGGCGTGTATGACGCTGCACGGCGTGAACCACTGCGCAAGCGCGGATCCCGTTACGTCGCTGCTAGCCCATTTCGGGCCGGAGACTATCGACCCATTTTTCCGACGTGACGCAAGTCGGATTTGCACCGTTTTTTGCGCCGATCGGCGGACTTTCCGCCGATAACGGAGAATTTCGCCCCAAATCTTCCATTCTGAATATTGTAGAAGCTGCAAGGTTTTTGATGAGCTGCAACCCTCCACCTCACCCCACTTTTTGCTTCTTGTAAAATTGACATATTTTTAATAATATGTTAGTTCTACAGTATAAGTTCAGGAGTGATAATATCACCACCATGTTTCTATTTATGGAATTGCCGTCAAAATAGATGTTATTACTTCCCTTTGCTGATAAAAGTTCATGTTGATCTTGCAGTTAAGTCATTCCAAGAGCTAATGGAGTTTGGTATGTTCTGGCGTATACTAGACACACAGGCAGCTGACAATTGGGCACATTCCATTCCAAGGTATTTTATTTTACCTATCAAGTCCTGACCCGCTGTTAATCCATTCCAGACATCTAACTAGTCCCGCCCTCTTGGTTTTGTGGTAGAGTTTAGTGGCTTGGTGCGATCCTTGTCCAAGGGTGTACTATTTAGTATCATCCTGCTTGTGTGGGGATAGTGTGGTTCCCCCAATTTTGAAATAAACTCTCTCAAAATCATAGAATTGTTACAGTGCAGAAGGAGGCCATTTGGCCCATTGTGTCTGTGCCAGCTCTCAATGAGCAACACACCTAGTGCCATGTTCCCACCAACTCCCCATAACCCTGCCCATTCTTCTTCTTCAGATAACAGAATTCTCCTTTGAATGCTTCAGTTGAACCTGCCTGCAGCACTCTCGGACAGTGCATTCCATATCCTCACCGCTTACTGTGTAAATATTTCTTTCTCATATCACTTTTGCTTTTTTTTTAACTAATTACTTTAATTCTGTGCCCTCACATTCTTGATCTTTTCATGAGTGGGAACAGATTCTCCCTATCTTTTCTGAGCAGCTGCTGCATAATTTTGAATACCTCCATCAAATCTCCTCTCACCCTTCTTTTCTCTATGGGAAACTTCTCCAATCAAATTGCATTTGCTTCTTCACTGGATTTAACACCTACATTATTTTGCTTTTGGTCTTTAATTCCATATTGGCTCAAGGGAAACACTGACTTAACTGAGGATTTTTTCTGTTTATATTATCTGAATAACCTTCGTGATGAATATCAGTGCTTTAAAATGGAGCACGATTCTATGTAAAGCATTTACCATCATTAATTGCGGTTTCGCATCATTCCTGTATACTGAATAAATCATATTCTTAAATGGTTAATGGAATTTATTGGCAATACAATGTTAACAGACAAAAATCAACTCTGAACCTGTCCTTACACAATGTTGAGCACATAAGAGATAAACCTGTTGAGATTTCCCGGGAGTCATTCTCCGACCCCCCGCCGGGTTGGAGAATCGCCGGGGGCTGCCGTGAATCCCGCCCCCGCCGGTTGCCGAAGTCTCCGGTACCGGATACTCGGCGGGGGCGGGAATCGGGCCGCGCCGGTTGGCGGCCCCCCCTCCGCTCGATTCTCCGGCCCGGATGGGCCGAAGTCCCGCCGATAAATTGCCTTTCCCGCCGACGTGGATTAAACCACCTTTTGAATGGCGGGACAAGGCGGCGTGGGCGGGCCCCGAGAGCACCCTATCCTGTACTGTGCGTGGCAACAGCCGCGGGAATTCCATCACTTGCCGCCTGGCAAACGCCCTTAAATGTAGATATCTGAAGGCGTTCCCCGGGGGGGGAGCCCGTACTTCTCCAGTTCACCCAGGCTCACGAACCTTCTTACCCCTGCCCTGTGCCACCCCGAAAACCCTCCATCTATTTTCCCTGGGACAAACCGGTGGTTCCCCATATTGGGGTCCACACCGAGGCCCCAACTTCCCCTGTGTGCCGCCTCCACTGCCCCCAGATTTTGAGGGTAGCCGCCACCACCGGGCTCGTGGTATACCTCATTGGAAGGAGCAGCAGCGGCGCTGTTGTCAGCGCCTCCAGACTCGTACCCTCACAAGACGCTGTTTCCAGCCTCTTCCATGCCGCCCCCTCCCCCTCCATCACCCACATACGCACCATCGCCGCATTGGCGGCCCAGTAGTACCCACAGAGGTTGGGCAGTGCCAGACACCCCCCCCCCCCACATCCCAACCCCGCTCCAGGAACACCCTCCTCACCCTCGGAGTCTCTCGCGCCCACACAAACCCCGTTATGCTCCTGTTGACCCGCCCAAAGAAGGCCCTCGGGATAAAAATGTGGAGGCACTGGAACAGGAACAAAAACCTTGGGAGCACTGTCATCTTAACTGACTGCACCTACCCGCCAGGGACAGCGGCGACGCGTCCCACCTCTTAAACTCCTCCTCCATTTGCTCCAGCAGCCTTGTGAAATTAAGTCTATGCAGGGCCCCCCAGCTCCTGGCCACCTGGACCCCCAAGTACCTGAAGCTCCTCTCTGCCCTTTTTAGTGGGAGCTCACCAATCCCCCTCTCCTGGTCCCCTGGGTGAACCAAGAACAACTCGCTCTTCCCCATGTTGAGCTTGTACCCTGAGAAATCTCCGAACTCCCTGAGGATCCTCATTACCTCCAGCATTCCCCCCATCGGGTCCGCCACATACAGCAGCAGGTCGTCCACATAGAGCGACACCCGATGCTCCTCCCCACCCCGAACCAACCCCCTCCAGTTCCTCGACTCCCTCAGTGCCATAGCCAGGGGTTCAATCGCCAGTGCGAAGAGCAGGGGACACAGGGGACACCCCTGCCTCGTCCCTCGATAAAACCAAAAGTACTCAGACCCCCTCTTGTTCGTGGCCACACTCGCCATCGGGACCTTGTACAAAAACCTAACCCACCTAACAAACCCCTCCCCAAACCCGAACCTCTTCAGCACCTCCCACAAGTACCCCCACTCTACCCTATCGAAGGCCTTCTCAGCATCCATCGGCACCACTATCGCTGCCTCCCCCTCCCTCGCTGGCATCATAATCACGTTCAGGAGCCTCCGCACATTCGCGTTCAACTGCCTCCCCTTCACGAATCCCGTCTGGTCTTCGTGGATCACCTGCGGCACACAATCCTCAATCCTCGTGGCTAAGACCTTCGCCGGCACATTGGCATCTACATTTAACAGCGAAATCGGCCTGTAAGACCCACACTGCAGGGAATCCTGGTCTCGCTTCAGGATCAAGGAGATCAGTACCCGGGACATTGTCGAGGGCAAAGCCCCCCCCCCTCCCTTGCCTCATTGAAGGTCCTAACTAGCAACGGGCCCAACAGGTCCACATATTTCTTGTAGAATTTGACTGGGAAACTGTCCGGCCCCAGTGCCTTCCCCGCCTGCATGCTCCCTATCCCTTTGGCCAGCTCCTCCAGCCCAATCGGGGCCCCCAATCCCGCTACCAGTCCCTCCTCCACCTCCGGAAACCTCACTTGGTCCAGAAAGCGGCACATCCCTCCCTCCTCCCATGGGGGCTCAGACCGATACAATTCCTGATAAAAGTCCCTGAAGACCCCATTGATGTCAACCCCACTCCGTACCACACTCCCTCCCCTGTCTTTAACGCCCCTGATCTCCCTAGCTGCGTCTCGCTTCCGAAGCTGATGCGCCAGCATCCGACTTGCCTTTTCCCCATACTCATAAATCGCCCCCTGGGCCTTCCTCCACTGCATCTCTGCCTTCCTAGTGGTCAACAGGTCGAATTCGGCCTGGAGGCTACGCCTCTTCCTCAACAGTCCCTCCTCCGGCACCTCCGCATACCTCCTGTCTACCCTCACTATCTCCCCCACCAGCCTCTCCCTCTCCCTCTGCTCTCTCCTCGCCTTGTGGGCCCTAATGGAAATCAGCTCTCCCCTAACCACTGCCTTCAGCGCCTCCCATACCATCCCCACTCGGACCTCCCCGTTATCATCGGCCTCCAGGTATCTCTCTATGCTTCCTCGGACCCGCTCACTCACCTCCTCGTCTGCCAACAGCCCCACCTCCAAGCGCCACAACGGGCACTGGTCCCTCTCCTCCCCAGGTCTCGGTCTACCCAATGTGGGGCGTGGTCCGAAATGGCTATCGCCGAGTACTCAGTATCCTCTACTCTCGCTATCAGCGCCCTACTCATAATAATCCGAGAGTAAGCCTTATGGACATGTGAGAAGAATGAAAATTCCCTAGCCCCCGGCCTTGCAAATCTCCAAGGGTCCACCCCTCCTATCTGGTCCATAAACCTCCTCAGCACCTTAGCCGCCGCCGGCTTCCTACCCGTCCTAGACCTGGAGCGATCGAGTGCGGATCCAACGCCATGTTAAAGTCCCCCCCGCCCCCCCCCCCCCCCCCCCCATTATCAGGCCCTCCACTTCCAAGTCTGGGATCCGACCCAACATGCTTTGCATAAAACCCGCATCGTCCCAGTTCGGGGAGTACACGTTGACCAGTACCACCCTCTCTCCCTGCAGCTTACCACTTACCATTACGTACCAGCCGCCATTGTCTGTCACAATGCTCGACGGTTCGAACGACACCCTCTTTCCCACCAAGATCGCCACCCCCCTGATTTTTGGCATCCAACCCTGAGTGAAACACCTGACCTACCCACCCCTTCCTCAATCTTACCTGGTCTGCCACCTTCAGGTGTGTCTCCTGGAGCATGACCACATCCGTCTTTAGCCCCTTCAGGTGCGCAAACACTCGGGCCCGCTTGACCGGCCCATTCAGTCCCCTTACATTCCAGGTTATGAGCCGGATTGGGGGGGGCAACCCGCCCCCCCCTCCCCCGCCGACTAGCCATAACCCCTCCTTGGCCAGCCATGCGCCCGCACCCCACACCCGGCCCGTTCCCAAGGCGGCAGACCCCCGTCCCAACCCCCTCTACTCGCTCCAGCTCCCCCTTGGCCATAGCAGCAGCAACCCGGTTCCCCCCCCCCCCCCAGCTAGGATCCCTCCTAGCTGCTTTACTCCCCCCATTGCACTCCCGCAAGTCAGCTGACTCCTGCTGACGACGGCTTCTCCCGCCTCTCCTTCGACTCCTCCCATTGTGGGACATACCCTCCTCCTCCATTACCCATCCACAGGCTCTCCGCCTCCCCCTTCCATCCCAAGCGTGGGAAACAACCCTCGCTTCCCCGCCCTGGCCCCGGCCCCACCCCCTCCAGCCTTCCGCACGGGAAAAAGCCCGCGCTTTCCACCTGCCCGGCCCCACCACCTCTCAGGCAGCTCCTTTTACAGGCCCAGTCCCCTCACCCCCGACTCGGGTCTCACCCTCCCCCACGGGGCCCCATCCCCCCTACCGACCATTCACCCCTACTCCATTTACTTACCCCCCTCCAAGAGCCCACCCGACAGACCCAACCAAAACAGTGCCCAATCCACCCTAACCACCTTCATCGAACCAAACAGAAATAAGAGCAAAGAACCCCCCCTCAAAGTGTAACACCCCAACAGCAATCCCCGACCACCCATCCCGACCCTCAGTTTATGTCCAGTTTCTCGGTCTGAACAAAGGCACATTCCTCCTCCGGAGACTCAAAATAATGGTGCCGGTCCTTGTAGGGGACCCACAGTCGCGCCGGCTGCAGCCTTCACCCCCTTCCTGTGCAGCACCGCCTTCGCCCGGTTGTACCCGGCCCTCTTCTTCGCCATCTCCGCACTCCAGTCCTGGTATATTCGAACCTCCGCGTTCTCCCACCTGCTGCCCCTCTTTCTTGGCCCACCTGAGCACGCACTCCCGATCAGCAAACCGATGGAACCGCACCAGCACCGCCCGCGGCGGTTCATTAGCCTTGGGCCTCCTCGCCAGCACTCTATGGGCCCCTTCCAGCTCCAGGGGCTCCTGGAAGGACCCCGCTCCCATCAGCGAGTTTAGCATGGTGACCACATAGGCCCCCAAGTCCGACCCCTCCAGCCCCTCCGGGAGGCCCAGAATCCGCAAATTCTTCCACCTCGACCGATTCTCTGTCTCCTCGAACCGTTCCTGCCATTTCTTGTGCAGCGCCTCGTGCGCCTCCACCTTTACCGCAAGGCCTAAGATCTCGTCCTCGTTGTCGGAGACCTTTTGTCGGACCTCGCGGATCGCCACCCCCTGGGCCGTCTGGGTCTCCAGCAGCTTGTCGATAGAAGCCTTCATCGGCTCCGGCAGATCCGCTTTAATCTCTCTGAAGCAGCGCTGTATAACCTCCTGCTGTTCCTGCGCCCACTGCATCCACGCTGCCTGGTCCCCGCCCGCCGCCATTTTGCTCTTCATCCCTCGCACCTTCTTTGGGTTCACCACCATTTTTATAGTCGCCCCGCTCCTGGTCCAAGCCATACACTATCGGGGAACTATTGTAATCTCCTTCCCACACCGGGGAATGTCGAAAAAGTTCCGCTGGGGGCCCTGAAAAGAGCCCAAAAGTCAATTTTTAGCGGGAGCTGCCGAATGTGCGACTTAGCTCCGCATAGCCGCAACCGGAAGTCAAGTATTTTGTAGTTGCAGAGGACAATTAAAGAGGAGGGATAAAGATAACCTAGAAAGACGACAGTGTCAACACAACATAACAATGTATCTTTGCAACTTACTAACGTTAAACATCATGCTAATTGAACCGTAGATCCTCCCTCGTGTTCTAGCTTCATGTAACGACATAAAACTGAGCAGAAAATCAACATGCCGTGGTTGGGGCTCTTTATGATGCAGGGTGATTTTAATTCTTTAAAAATAAATTTAGAGTACCCAATTCATTTTATTTTTCAATTAAGGGGCAATTTAGCGTGGCCAATCCACCTACCCTGCACATTTTTGGGTTGTGGGGGTGAAACCCACGCAGACACGGGGAGTATGTGAAAACTCCACACGGACTGTGACCCAGAGCCGGGTTCGAACCTGGGACCTTGGCGCCTTAAGGCAGCAGTGCTAACCACTGCGCCACTGTGCTGTGTCATGGTGATTTTAATAACTCAACTTCAGAAATGCTTTGATAAACCGGATATCTCTGAAGAGCAGGACCCACCCTGTGAATCACAATCTGCATTGATACTAAACACTGTTGTAATATCAGGAGTCTTTCCCAGTGATTATAAATAGCTGCATCCATTCTGTGACATGTGAACCAGGAAGTGCTGATAAAAAATCAAATTTGCTGTTGCTACTCGCCTGGGAATATATAAACAGCCAGCAGCATCATCCTCAAAGGATGTTTTACAATACAGTTAGCAGTTTAAATTGAAAGCAGGTTACATATCAGCACAGGATTTATAAACAGGAGATTTTTTTTCTTTAGCTTCATTGTTCCAAGTTGTAAATTAAGTTAGTGAAATTGTGAATATACCAGGCACCTGGAGCCAATTGAGGAAACATTTAAGAAACTGGAGAGTGACGATGTGTTATATGATATGAAACAATCTCATCTATTTGCACCCTCCCAATAATTCCATACAGAATACGCTTGAGACACAGTGGAATACAGAATGTTGCAGGGGACATAATGAGTTATTTCAGGAACTTTGTGAGCTGTTTTATTTATCGAAAGGTATTTTGCACGTATAACAATCCCATGCCCCGTCTCTGGGAACAAAACAGCCTTTTTACAATCTAAAGTTTTTATGGTTGTTTTATGGGATGGTTAAGGATGAAGAGATCGCTTGAGCTTCTATGAAAGTTGGACCTCATATGGCCTCCTGGGATATGTGGAGAATAGACAGATGGAGATGGAGAGTACATTGACATAAACATGTGCCAAACAGCTTCACTGGGTTAAGAGATGGTGAACTAATAGCACAGAATCACAGAATTGTTATGGTGCAGAAGGAGGCCATTTCGCCCATCGTGTCTGCACCAGCAGGCTGGAATTAGAAGGATTTTGCAGGCGTGACTGAAAAGTGGTCAATTTGACAAGTTTTTGAATATGAAGAGTGATGCAGCAAGGTGGATTGATTTAAGGATGAGCATTCCAGAGACCAGGAACATGATGGCTCCACAACAGTGTCATCAGTAGTGGGTCAGAGGAAGGGGATGCAGAGTAATTCAGTAATTAGAAAAGCAGAGAGTGAGTTCGGACATAGGACTAGAAATTGTATTGGTAGGGTGTAGCGAGGCTATGGAGGATTTCTGAATGAGGACAATGTTAAAACATTAATGTGTGGAGGACACAAAGTTGGTGCGTTTGGTGAAGTCAGTGGTAACAGATGAGATAAGGGGAAAAGAGATGAATGATGGTAATTTTAACGGGGTGTTTAAGGCAGTGCTGAAAGGACAAAATGCCTGTGGATAATGAGCAGTTTACAATAGGGAACATTGGACTGAGATGGTACAAAGTGAATGGAAAAGATTTAATGAAACAAAGATGTCTAATGAGGTCTGACCACATGGAGAAGATATTGAGTATTGTAGGAGCAGAGCTGACGTAGTGGAAGTTGGAGCACCCGGAGGTAACCCATGCAGACACAGGGAGGACGTGCAAACTCCACACAGTCACCCAAGGCTGGAATCAAACTTGGGGCCCCTGGTGCTGTGAGGTAGCAGTGCTAAGCACTGTGCCACCGTGCCGCTCTTAATAAAGCACTCATCGTGGTTTCCAATAATCCAGTGTGGGCACCTCCATATGTTTTCTCCTTGCAGCAACAAAGAAATATAACAGAAGAGAAAACTGGCGATGAGGATTGAGGCAGAAAAATCGCTTTAAAAACACTTTAGTTGACTAACAGTGAACATCAGAAGCAACTGAAGATTCTCAGGACTGAACGCACACACACAGACGTCAGGTGCAGCAATGCCACTAATGTGAAGGTTTGTCAACATTTTTCTTTTTAAAAAAAAAAATATTTTATTGAAATTTTTCGATCACAATTTTTTCCCCTTACACATCAAACATAAAGAAAATTTAACAGTACATGTAACATGATAACCACAGTCTAATAAAAAGTAACTAACCAACATGGTAAACTAATCAATTAACATAAAATGAAACTTTCCCCTCCCCCCTCCCCCCCCTCCCCCCTGGGTTGCTGCTGCTGGTCATCTATCTTCCCTCTAACGTTCCGCTAGGTAGTCGAGGAATGGCTGCCACCTTCTGGTGAACCCTTGAGCCGATCCTCTCAGTGCAAACTTAATCTGCTCCAGTTTTATGAACCCCGCCATATCGTTTATCCAGGCCTCCAGTCCGGGGGGTTTCGCTTCCTTCCACATGAAATCCATTATCCATTTTGGTAAGAATAACGGCAAAAGGGATTATTATTTAAATGATAAAATATTAAAACATGCTGCTGTGCAGAGAGACCTGGGTGTGCTAGTGCATGAGTCGCAGAAAGTTGGTTTTCAGGTGCAACAGGTGATTAAGAAGGCAAATGGAATTTTGTCCTTCATTGCTCGAGGGATGGAGTTTAAGACTAGGGAGGTTCTGCTGCAATTGTATAAGGTGTTAGTGAGGCCACACCTGGGGTATTGTGTTCAGTTTTGGTCTCCTTACTTGAGAAAGGACGTACTGGCACTGGAGGGTGTGCAGAGGAGATTCACTAGGTTAATCCCAGAGCTGAAGGGGTTGGATTACGAGGAGAGGTTGAGTAGACTGGGACTGTACTCGTTGGAATTTAGAAGGATGAGGGGGGATCTTATAGAAACATATAAGATTATGAAGGGAATAGATAGGATAGAGGCGGGCAGGTTGTTTCCACTGGCGGGTGAAAGCAGAACTAGGGGGCATAGCCTCAAAATAAGGGGAAGTAGATTTAGGACTGAGTTTAGGAGGAACTTCTTCACCCAAAGGGTTGTGAATCTATGGAATTCCTTGCCCAGTGAAGCAGTAGAGGCTCCTTCATTAAATGTTTTTAAGATAATGATAGATAGTTTTTTGAAGAATAAAGGGATTAAGGGTTATGGTGTTCGGGCCGGAAAGTGGAGCTGAGTCCACAAAAGATCAGCCATGATCTCATTGAATGGTGGAGCAGGCTCGAGGGGCCAGATGGCCTACTCCTGCTCCTAGTTCTTATGAGTAAAATCCTACGCCGGGCTACTAAGGACGCAAAGGCCACGACATCGGCCTCTTTCGCCTCCTGCACTCCCGGCTCATCCGCAACTCCAAATAAAGTTAACCCCCAGCCTGGTTCGACCCGGACCTTCACCACCTTCGAAATCACTCCCGTCACTCCCCTCCAGTGCCGGGCACAACCAAAACATATGTGTGTGGTTTGCTGGGCTTCCGCCGCACCTCCCACACTTGTCCTCCACTCCGAAGAACCTGCTCAACCTTTCTCCCGTTATGTGTGCTCTATGTAGCACCTTAAATTGAATCAGGCTAAGCCTGGCGCATGAGGACGAGGAATTTACCCTGCTTAGGGCATCAGCCCACAGACCCTCCTCTATTTCCTCCCCGAGCTCTTCTTCCCACTTTCCTTTTAGTTCGCCCACCAGCTCCTCCCCCTCTTCTCTCATCTCTCGGTATATCTCTGACACCTTGCCCTCCCCGACCCACACCCCCGAGAGCATTCTATCCTGGATCCCCTGTGCCGGGAGCAATGGAAATTCCCTCACCTGTTGTCTTGTGAACGCACTCACCTGCATATACCTAAAGAAATTTCCCCGGGGCAGCTTTTACTTTTCCTCCAACGCTCCCAAGCTCGCAAACGTCCCGTCTATAAATAAATCTCCCACCCTCCTAATTCCCAACTGGTGCCAGCTCTGGAATCCTCCATCCATCCTCCCTGGGGCAAACCTATGGTTGTTCCTGATTGGGGACCCCACCAGGGCTCCCAGCACACCTCTCTGTCGCCTCCATTGTCCCCAGATATTTAATGTTGCCGCCACCACTGGGTTCGTGGTAAATTTCTTTGGTGAGAACGGTAGTGGCGCCGTCACCAGCGCCTCTAGACTCGTCCCTTTACAGAACTTTCTCTCTAGTCTTTTCCACGCCGCTCCCTCTCCCTCTATCATCCATTTATGGATCATCGCCACATTGGCGGCCCAATAGTAGTCGCCCAAATTCGGCAGCGCCAGTCCCCCTGTCGCTGCTACGTTGTAAGAACCCCCTCCGTTTGTCAACATTTTTCAACAGCAACTGTGAGTAAGCAGACCAACAGTGGGGGAAGACTTACTTGCGTTGAAGTAGTGAGGCCTGGGCTGCAGGGGCTACGCTGCAGAGGCCACACACGTGGCTAAGCTACATGGGCTGTGATGAACGGGAATTTCAAAGTTTGCCGATTCTGCACAGTCCTCTACCCGGGGGCAAAAGTCAAACTACAGGCATGCAATATGGGAAAGAATTCCTAGTTGCTTGTAAAAGGGATTGTTTGTGCCAAACTTTCCAACACACTCAGAAGGAAGTGTAGACCCTAGGAGCCGGGATCCAAAAGTAGCGGGAAAAATAGGTGCCATGGGCCTGTTTGATAAGGATTATGAGACATGAGGGGCAGTGACGTAGTGGTATTGTCACTGGACTACTTAACCAGAGACCCAGAACGATGCTCTGGGGTCCCAGGTTCAAATCCCGCCACTGCAGATGGTGAAATTTGAATTCAATAAATATTTGGAATTAAAAAGTCTAATGATGACCATTAAACCTATGTCGATTGTTGGAAACACCCATCTAGTTCACTAATGTCCTGTAGGGCAGGAAATCTGCTGTCTTTACCTGGTCTGGTCTACATGTGACTCCGGACCCACAGAAATGTGGTTGACTCTTAACAGCCCCCTCAAGGACAATTAGGAATGGGCAATAAATGTTGGCACAGCCAGCGACGCCCACGTCCCAGGAACGAATAAAAAAATTAATAGAATCTCTACAGTGCGGAAAGAGGCCATTCGGCCCATTGAGTCTATACAGACTCTTAGAAAGAGTACCCTCCCTAGGCCCACGCCCTGGCCCTATCCCTATAACCCCGCCTAACCTTTTTGGATACTAGGGGACAATTTATCATGGCCAAGCCACCTAACCTGCACATTTTTAAACTGTGGGAGGAAACTGGAGCACTCGGAGGAAACCCACACAGACACGGGGAGAACGTGCAAACTCCACACAGACAGTGACCCAAGGAATTGAACCCGAGTCCCTGGCACTATGAGGCTGCAGTGCTAACCACTGTGCCACCCCATATGAGGAAAGATTCCAATTGCTGATAGCTGATCAAACACCGGAGGACCTGAAGTCGCAACATTTCTCAGTTCAGTCGGGCGTAAAACATTTATGCTGCTACAGAATCTAGTTCACACAGCAAAACCAGGAAATAAGCCCTATATTGAATTAATTAAAATCTTAGAAAGACATTTCTTTCCTAAACTGTTATTGATTGCAGAAAGGTTTCAGGAAGGTGAAAGCATTTTACAGTTTGTAGTGTCTTTAAGAAGATTAGCTAAATATTGTGAATTTGGTACAACACTCTTCATGACTGGCTGGTTTGTGGAGTTGACAGTGAAGCTATTCTGCGGAGCTGCTTACTGTAAGTGATTTAACTTCAAAACCAACTGCGGAAGTTGCCACATCGGTGCAGCTTGCTGCAAGAGAAGCTTCACAGATAGGGGTGGATCAAAGATCCACAAAATGGATACCTCAAGGAACACCGTTGTGTTCAGGTTGGACACTCAGCGGGAGAATGCTGGAGTAAAATGAATACATGCAAGAACTGTGGCAGGAAGGGCCACATTGTCAAGGCATATTGGGCTCAGGAAACCTCTCCTACACCAAGACGATGCAAGAAGAACAACACAGTCAAACAATCTAGTCATGTCTACAAATTAGTGAATGTGGTTGAAGATCACTAAAAGGACAGCAAAACTGAGCTCCTGCAAGAGCTGAAGCTAGGTGCCTTGTCAATGCAGAGCGATCAACAACATTTTTGGGCATATCTGAAAGTTGAAGGTTGTGAAATTAAATTGAAAATGGATACGGGCACTGCAGTATTTTTAATACCTGAGGCAATTTATCATTAAAAGCTGAAACATTTGCCTTTAAAATCATCAAATGTAATCCAAGGTTGGATACTAAGGAGGTTGTATCATTAAAAAGATGCATTATGGTGAAAGTAGAAGCAAATGGTCAGACAGCGAAGCTGCCTCTTCGTGTTGTCAGTGGGAAGTTTCCTGCTCTATTTGTCAGAGCATGGTCAGTTTAGATTAGGTTTAACAGGGAAACAAGTCAATCAATTAGTGGATTCAAAGAGCAATTTGCAACAACTTGAAGTACAAAAAGGTGTATGATTGGAGTTGAGGTACACCTAGAAATCAAGCCAGACAGCACACCCAAATGTCTCAAAGCTAGAACCATACCATCAGGCCTAAAGTTGAAGAACTCAAAAGATTAGTACAAACAGCAGTCATTGCATCTGTTGCTACAAGTGATTGGGTAACACCAATCATTCCTGTATTAAAATAGGATGACTCAGTGAGAATTTGTGGAGATTTTAAAACTACAATTATTCCAGCTTAGCTCACAGATCATTATCCACTATCACTGATTGAAAACTTGTTTGCTGGACTTTCTGGAGGACCGAAATTCATTAAAATTGTTTATTCACAGACATATCTGCAGATGAAAGTGGCTGCCGGATTCCACTCACCGGTGACACACAAAGGTGTGTTTTGTTACAGAAAAACTCCTTTCGAATAACTTCTGCGCTTGCTCTTTTTCAAAGATCCATGGATTCAATTCTAAGTGAGTTGAATGGAGTGCAATGTTATTTAGATGACGTACTCACCATCTGGTCGAGTGAACAGGAACAATGTGTGGAATTTGACAGCTACCCTAAAGCGATTACAAAGCCACGACCTGAGAGTTAAAATGGAAAAGTGTGACTTTGTCAAATCATCCATAAATTCATAGGTCATATTATCGACGAAGGTAGTTTACACAAAGAGGCAAAGAAAATGTTAGCAATCTTAGAAGCACCATGTCCTCATAATGTGACACAATTAAGGATTGATCAATTATTCTGGTAAATTTCTCTCAAGCAGGCATGGCACTGGTCAGAAGAATGTGAAAATTCATGCAATGAAGTGAAAGAAACTTCACTGAAGTCAGAGCTGTTTGTTCATTATAAGGCACAGTGGTTAGCACTGTTGCTTCACAGCGCCAGGGACCCGGGTTCGATTCCCGGCTTGGGTCACTATCTGTGTGGAGTCTGCACATTCTCCCCATGTCTGCAAGGGTCCAGAATATGATTATTAGGTGAATTCTGAATTCTCCCTCAGTGTACTTGAACAGCTGCTGTAGTGTGGCGACTAGGGACTTCATTGCAGTGTTAATGTAAGCCTACTTGTGACACTAATAAAGATTATTATCCTAAGATGAAGTTGCAATTTGATTGCAATGTCTTACCCTATAGAGTTGGTGCAGTCGTCTTGCACATTATGCCTTCAGGAAAGGAATAACCAATAGCATTTGCTTCATGTACTCTTACTAGCGCAGAAATGAATTATGCTCGGTAGATAAAGACGCTATGAGCATTATTTTCGATGTAAGGCTCCGCCATTGCCTTTGTGGGCATCATTTTATTCTTTTGATGGATTATCAACCCTTAACTACAATCTTTGGGTCATTTCAAGGTATACCCTCTTTGGCAGCTTGTAGATTGCAAAGATGGTCATTGACGTTGTCGGCACATGGGCAGCACGGTGGCGCAGTGGTTAGTGCTGCTGCCTCACGATGCCGAGGTCCCAGGTTCGATCCCGGCTCTGGGTCACTGTCCACGTGAAGTTTGCACATTCTCCCCGTGTTTGCGTGGGTTTTGCCCCCACAACCCAAAAGATGTGCAAAGTAGGTGAATTGGCCACACTAAATTGTCCCTTAATAGTAAAAATGAATTGGGTGTCCTAAATTAAAAAAAAAAATTGATGTTGTCAGCACACACTTATGATATCCAATATTGCAAGTAAGAGCAGTATGCAGTCCCTTATCATGATCGCTGTTACACGTTAAGCATGACCTAGAAGAACATTTTGTCAATAATTTGTATTTCTTGCTTGCGGATAGTGTACCTGTGACTTCATCTCAAGTTCAAAGATATACAAGAGCCGATCCAATGACGGGGAAGGTGATGGACTTGATCCAAAAAGGAACACTTTCAGACGTTCATAGGAAATATCCAGACCTCAAGCCCTACATTACATAAAGACATGAGTTGGCGGCACAGAATGGAGTTCTATTGTGGAGAATTTGTGGATTCTTCCTCAGTGCTTGTGCAGCAGCGTTCTTGATCAACTACATTAAGGACATCCTGGTGTGGTAAGGATGAAGGAATTGGCACACAGTTATTTTTGGTGGCCAGGATTAGATGCTCAAATTGAAGAGAAAGTTGGGCAATGTCAACGTTGTGCAAAACTAAGGAACGCTCCACCATTACAACCGTGGGAATGGCCAACACAGCCATGGCAGAGAATACACATTTATTATGCTAGTCCATTGGAGGGTCACATGTTCTTAGTGATTGTGGGCGCACACTCAAAATGGCCACGAGTCACTATAGCAAAGTAAACAACTGAGCAGACCATTGAGAAACTAGACAAAATATTTGCAAGATTTGGACCATTGGAGCAGATTGTCAGTGATAATGGTACGCAATTTGCTTCAAAGGAGTTTGAGCACTACTTGAAAGGGAACAGTATACATTATATTAATTCAGCTCCATATCATCCAGCAAAGAATGGATTGGCCGAAAGCTTTGTGAAATCATTAAAGTATTCCACCAAAGCATTACTTTGTTCATATGGGGAGGGAAGGTGGCCAGAGTTAGAAAGGTGCTGCTACAGAGGGGAAGGCAGGCAAGGGGTTTGGGTCTTCCGAACCTGATGTATTACTACTGGGCCGCGAATGTGGAGACGCTGCGGAGCTGGGTCAGGGGGGTTGATTCTCAGTGGGTCAGAATGGAGGAGAGTTTGTGCTGGGGGTCGGGATTGAAAGCACTAGCAACAGCACCGCTCCCGATGGCCGCGGGGAAATACTCATAGGGAGTCCGGTAATAATAGCTTCATTGAGAATTTGGAAGCAGTTTCGCCAACACTTCGGGTTGGGGTCTGGGTCAAGGGAAATGCCGATTCGGGGGAACCGCAGATTTGAGCCAGGGAAGTGGGATGGAAATTTTCGATAATGGGAGAAGGGGATTAAGACACAAAAAGATTTGTTTCTTAGGGGTCGGTTTGCAGGATTGAAGGAGCTGGAAACGAAGTATGGGCTGGAGCAGAGGGAAATGTTTAGATACATGCAGGTTTGAGATTTTGCCAGAAAGGAGATACAGAGCTTCCTGGTGGAGCCGGCCTCCACATTTCTGGAGGAGGTGCTGACGACAGGAGGTAGTGTCGGTGGTTTACGGGGCTATTTTGGAAGAGGAGAAGGCACCACTGGAAGGAATCAAAGCAAAGTGGGAGGAAGAGTTGGGAGAGGATTTGGAGGAGGGGTTCTGGTGTGAGGTGCTCTGGAGAGTGAATGCCTCCACCTCGTGCGCGAGGTTGGGGCTGATATAGCTGAAGGTGGTACACAGAGCACATCTCACAAGGACGAGGATGAGCCGCTTCTTTGAAGGAGTAGAAGCTGTGTGTGAACGTTTCGGGGACCCCCCCACTAATCACGTTCATATGTTTTGGTCCTGTCAAAAGCTAGAGGATTACTGGAAGGAGGTTTTTAGGGTAATTTCTAAAGTGGTGCTCGTGAAACTGGACCCAGGCCCCCAGGAGGCCATATTCGGGGTGTCGGACCAGCCAGGGTTGGAAACGGGTGCGGAGGCAGATGTTGTAGCCTTCGCCTTGTTGATCGCCCGAAGGCAGATCCTGATAGGTTGGAGAGCAACCTCTGCACCCTGTGCCCTGGCGTGGCGGGGGGATGTTGGCATTGTTGACTCTTGAGAAGGTTAAGTTTGAACTGAGGGGAAGGATGGAGGGGTTCTACAATTCATGGGCATTATTTATTATGTACTTTCAAGAACTGGATAACATCGAACATTAGTTGGGGCGGGTGGGTGGGAGGGTTGGGGGGAGGTGTGTGTCAATGGTGACTATGGGTGATCCCTGATTCCTTTTTGTCATTTGTTTGTGTGAACATGCAGGCTAATGTTTGGGGTTTGGTGGGAGGATGGGATCGTTGTTATTGATATGGGGATTGACATATTTGTTACTGATTATTGTTTATTGTTGGTGGGTGTAAATTTGGGAGAAAATGTGAAAAAGGAGAATAAAAAATATTTTAAAAAAAAGTATTCCACCAAAGCATCTAAGGACCAGGAGTCATTATCAAGAAGAGTAAACAGATTTTTTATATCTTATCAGAACACTGAACATGCTACCATGCAAAGTTCACTGGCAATGTTGTTGTTCAAGACAAAATAAGTTTGATTTGTTAACTTCTGCTGATACTTCAGAAACTGTTAAATTTGCGCAGGTGAAGGAGACACATCCAGAGTCTTTGGTAATTTGGTGCAGTAAGGTAATTCGGTGCAGAGTGGGAGAAGGTGCTTTTCCCCTACCGTTTTGTTCTCTTTCTTCTGGCCTGTAACTGTTAATGTGCAGGGATAGAACCAGTGAGCATCCTGGGAAGGTAAGTGATTTTTATTACCTTTTCAAATTGTGTGTGTGTGGGGGGACGGGGGGACTGTAAGTGACATCACAGTAATGCTGTGACCTGATTGGCTGGTTGGGAATCTGTTAAATTTGAAAAAAAATAATTTAGCAAAAAAAATCTAATTAACTAGATAGTGGAGTAACTAAACCTGAGGGTAGAGATCGGTGTTTAGCATTTAATTTTACAGTAAAAATCATCTAGCGTCAGGGCCATATAGTTAATTGTAACTCAATCTAACAATAATTCAAGTGTTTATTTTAAATTAATTGATTAGTGCTTAAATGTCAATCAGCAGGGTGCAGTCCTCCAACTGTGAGTGTGGCAGATCTGTGATGCTTCCAGCATTCTGGTCGACTACATCTGCAGCAAGTGTAACCAATGGCAGCTCCTCACAGACCACAAGGTTTGGTTGGAGCAGCAATTGGATGCACGTAGGAGCATGCAGGTGGCGGAAAGCATCATCGACAGGAGTTATAGAGATGCGGTCACACCTAAGGTGCAGGCAGAGAGATGGGTGACCACCAGACGGGGCAGGCAGTCAGTGCAGGAATCCCCCATGGTTGTCCCTCTCTCGAACAGGTATATCGCTTTGGATACCGTTCGGGGGAATAGCCTATCAGGGCAAAACAGCAACAGTCAGAGCAGTGGCACCACGGTTAGCTCTGATGTTCAGCAAGGAGGGTCAAAGAGCAGAAGAGCAATAGTCATAGGGGACTTTATAGTCAGGGGCACAGATAGGCGCTTTTGTGGACGTGACACTACAGGATGGTATGTTGCCTCACTGGTGCCAGGGTCCAGGATGTCTCCGAACGGGTAGCGGGCATCCTGAAGGGGGAGGGCAAACAGGCAGAGGTCATTGTACATATTGGGACTAACGACATAGGCAGGAAGGGGCATGAGGTCCTGCAGCAGGAGTTCAGGGAGCTATGCAGAAAGTTAAAAGACAGGACCTCTAGGGTTGTAATCTCGGGATTATTCCCTGTGCCACATGCCAGTGAGGCTAGAAATAGGAAGATAGAGCCGATAAACACATGGCTAAACAGCTGGTGTAGGAGGGAGGGTTTCCATTATCTGGACCACTGGGAGCTCTTCTGGGGCAGGTATGACCTGTATAAGAAGGACGGGTTGCATCTAAACTGGAGAGGCATAAATATCCTGGCCGTGAGGTTTGCTAGTGTCACATGGGAGGGTTTAAACTAGTATGGCAGGGGGGTGGGTATCGGAGCAATAGGTCAGAAGGTGAAAAAACTGAGGGAGAACGAGGGAATAGGGCCAGTATGGCTCTGAGGAAGAGCAGACAGGGAAATGTTGCTGAAAACAGCGGGACTGGTGGCCTGAAGTGCATCTGTTTTAATGCTAGAAGTATAACAGGTAAGGTAGATGTACTTAGAGCTTGGATTAGTACTTGGAACTACGATTTTGTTGCCATTACAGAGACCTGGTTGAGGGAAGGACAGGATTGGCAGCTAAACGTTCCAGGATTTAGATGTTTCAGGCGGGATAGAGGGAGATGTAAAAGGGGTGGAGGAGTTGCGCTACTGGTTAGGGAGAATATCACAGCTGTACTGCGGGAGGACACCTCAGAGGGCAGCGAGGCTATATGGGTAGAGATCAGGAATAAGAAGGGTGCAGTCACAATGTTGGGGGTTTACTACAGGCCACTCAATAGCAAGTGGGAGATAGAGGAGCAGATAGGTAGACAGAATTTGGAAAGGAGTAAAAGCAACAGGATTGTTGTGATGGGAGACTTTAACTTCCCCAATATTGACTGGAACTCACTTAGTGCTCTGGGCTTGCACGGGACAGAGTTTTTAAGGAGCATCCAGATGGGCTTCTTAAAACAATATGTAGATATCCAACTAGGGAAGGGGCTATACTGGACCTGGTATTGGGGAATGAGCCCGCCCAGGTGGTAGAAGTTTCAGTAAGGGAGCATTTTGGGAACAGTGACCACAATTCAGTAAGTTTTAAAGTGCTGGTGGGCAAGGATAAGAGTGGTCCTAGGGTGAATGTGCTATATTGAGGGAAGGTTAATTATAACAATATTAGGCAGGAACTGAAGAACCTAGATTGGGGGCGGATGTTTGAGGATAAATCAACATCTGACATGTGGGAGGGCTAAAAGGGGTCACGGAAATTCATTGGCAAATAGGGTTAAGGAAAATCCCAAGGCTTTTTATACGTACATAAAAAGCAAGAGGGTAGCCAGGGAAAGGGTTGACCCACTGAAGGACAGGCGAGCAAATCTATGTGTGGAGCCAGAGGAAATGGGCGAGGTACTAAATGAATACTTTGCATCAGTATTCACCAAAGAGAAGGAATTGATGGATGTTGAGTCTGGAGAAGGGTGTGTAGATAGCCTGGGTCACATTGAGATCCAAAAAGACGAGGTGTTGGGCGTCTTGAAAAATATTAAGGTGGATAAGTCCCCAGGGCCTGATGGGATCTACCCCAGAATACTGAAGGAGGCAAGAGAGGAAATTGTTGAGGCCTTGACAGAAATCTTTGGAACCTCACTGTCTTCAGGTGATGTCCCGGAGGACTGGAGAATAGCCAATGTTGTTCCTTTGTTTAAGAAGGGTAGCAAGGATAATCCAGGGAACTACAGGATGGTGAGCCTTACGTCAGTGGTAGGGAACTTACTGGAGAGAATTCTTTGAGACAGGATCTACTCCCATTTGGAAGCAAATGGACGTATTAGCAAGAGGCAGCACGCTTTTGTGAAGGGAAGGTCGTGTCTCACTAACTTTAGATTGAGTTTTTCGAGGAGGTCACAAAGATGATTGATGCAGGTAGGGCAGTGGATGTTGTCTATGTCGACTTCAGTAAGGCCTTTGACAAGGTCCCTCATGGCAGACTGGTGCAAAAGGTGAAGTCACACGGGATCAGGGGTGAGCTGGCAAGATGGATACAGAACTGGCTAGGTCATAGAAGGCAGAGCGTAGCAAAGGAAGGGTGCTTTTCTGATTGGAGGGCTGTGACTAGTGGTGTTCCGCAGGGATCAGTGCTGGGATCTTTGATGTTCGTACTATATATAAATGATTTGGAGGAAAATGTAACTGGTCTGATTAGTAAGTTTGCAAAACGACACAAAGGTGGTGGAATTGCGGATAGCGATGAGGACTGTCAGAGGATACAACAGGATTTAGATTGTTTGGAGACTTGGGCGGAGAGATGGCAGATGGAGTTTAATCCGGACAAATGTGAGGTAATGCATTTTGGAAGGTCTAATACAGGTAGGGAATATACAGTGAATGGTAGAACCCTGGAGAGTATTGACAGTCAGAGAGATCTAGGTGTACAGGTCCACAGGTCACTGAAAGGGGCTACACAGGTGGAGAAGGTAGTCAAGAAGGCATACGGCATGCTTGACTTCATTGGCCGGGGCATTGAGTATAAAAATTGGCAAGTCAAGTTGCAGCTGTATAGAACCTTGGTTAGGCCACACTTGGGAGTATAGTGTTCAATTCTGGTTTCCACACTACCAGAAGGATGTGGAGGCTTTAGAGAGGGTGCAGAAGATATTTACCAGGATGTTGCCTGGTATGGAGGGCATTAGCTATGAGGATAGGTTGAATAAATTTGGTTTGTTCTCACTGGAATGACGGAGGTTGAGGGGTGACCTGATAGAGATCTACAAAATTATGAGGGGCATAGACAGACTGTATAGTCAGAGGCTTTTTTCCAGGGTAGAAAGGTCATAGGTTTAAGGTACGAGGGGCAAGGTGTACGTTTTTTACACAGAGGGTAGTGGGTGCCTGGAACTCGCTGCCGGAGGAGGTGGTGGAAGCAGGGACGATAGTGACCTTTAAGGGGCATCTTGACAAATACATGAATAGGATGGGAATAGAGGAATACGGACCCCGGAAGTGTAGAAGATTTTAGTTTGAGATGGGCAGCATGGTCGGCACAGGCTTGGAGGGCCGAAGGGCCTGTTCCTGTGCTGTACTTTTCTTTGTTCGTTGGCAAGCACAAATTGCTAGGAGGGAGAAAATCTCTAAATCTCTGTTGTCGTGTTTCCTGATACTCTCTTATTTACTCCTTGGTTTTTGTCTCAGGTCCTTACACTCATCACGGTTACCTGAGCTCTGTGCTTACCTATCCCAACACTCCCTTTTTCAATTAGTTTTTGTTTGTGTTGGAAGCATTGGAAAAATTGAGCCTTGAGGTATTAGAGCTATTTTCTTATGAGAGGTTGAGCCTGTGCTCATTGGGGTTTAGAAGAATGAGAGGCAACTTTATTGAGACATATAGGATTTTCAGGGGCTTGACAGCGTAGATGCTGAGAGGTTATTTCTCCTTGTAAGAGAGTCGTGGACCAGAGGGCATAATCTCAGAGTAAAGGATTTGGATTTGTTTGTCACGTGAAGAGGTACAGTGAAAAGTATTTTTCTGCGAGCAGCTCACCCATTTAAGACAGAGATATGGAGGAATTTCTTCTCTCAAAGGATAGTGAATTATTTGCCAGGGGAGGTAAAGGGCAGGCAGAGCAGGGATAAGACTCAACCAATAGATAGGTAGAGAAACTTGGGTCAGACCATTGGCCATTGTATACCTGCAAATGGACACAGAGGTAGGGTTGCCAATGCCCCAGGATTGCCCTGGAGACTCCAGGAATTAAAAGTCAATCTCCAGGGCATTGGGGAGAAGGCATGAGAATGGGGATGAGGAGAATATCAGCCATGATTGAATGGCGGAGCAGACTCGATGGGCCAAGCGGCCTAAATCTGCTATGTCTTATGGACACTGCTGTGCAATCCTGGAGAAAAATCATAACGATATTAAAAACGAGCGTTGTTACATTTTCTTCGAACATTTCTCTTTACCAGATCTAAAAATATTGAAAATGGGACAAAAAAGGGCATTAGGCTGACAGTCGAGCAGCATTTAATCGAGTAATGAGTCTTTTTGTTTTCCAATCAGTGTGGGAAGGCAGTACTCCAGAATGATGGATGTGTTGGCTAAAAATTGGCTGGAGTTTGGGGAAAATCATGTGCTGAAACTTCCAGGAATGCGTTTAATCACAGTTGGCAACCCTACACATAAGGTATCCTTGATTGCATACACACATATACCTAGACTTTAGGTAAAGGTATGGTGTAGAAATCCTTGAATAACTTGTCAGCTCACTAAAAGTATCAACTTCTCTTAATACATTCAACAGGAAGTACGGAGACTCTACCATGTTATCATTGAAGTCATAGGGCCCCAGCCTTTGAGTGTCACCTCGTGGCAAGGAGCCATTGGGAAATTGTGGAAGCACTGCACATGAATTCCTGTCCTTCCTTATAAGCCAGCATGAGCAATTGATAGCCCTTCAACTCTAAAGGCAATGTCAAATTACACGTCACAAGAGTCTTGGACAATATTACAGAATCAGAACAGACCAAATAAATGTAACACATATTCCTGTTTGTTAATCAATGTTCTTTCAATTCATTTCTCATTTATTGTGCTAACCACTGTACCAGAGTAATACTATACTAAAATAATTGCTATCTTGCATCTCACATTAAAAAGCAATGCTTTGTAACAGAACTGGGCAGAGAGAATGAGTAAAGTTAGAATTCTTGTATGACCCACCAGATTGTAACTGTCCCAGGATGTGAAAATAAAACCATTCCAAACATGTCTTTGTGGAAGTAATGGAAAGGTTTCTCGGCCAATATTGATACATCCACGATCCGGTGAAAAGGGTGGAGTGGGATGGGGCGGAGCTGCCATTGCATCTTCTCAAATGCACCTTCAAGCCATCCCAAATGCTTTACAGCCAATGACGTGCTTGTGAAGTTAAATATTGTTTTGTCCTTTGGGAAAGTGGTGGAAAGATTCCTGAGCTGATGATCAGCCTATAAACGCTCGTTCCATGGCGAAGAAGTCCTTGCAATCTCAAATCCAGAGCTTCTGGCCCAGTGATAGGGATGTTACCACTGCCCCACAAGGCCTCCCACAGTGAGCTGTGTCAGGATAAATATTGTAGTTTCATATTCAATTGATGTTGAAACTGGCCCGACTTATCAAGTTCCTGTGAATTCAGCTCTTTTTTTGGATGCTTCACTATTTTAGCTAATAAGCAGTACTTTACATTTCACTTGCAATTTACTTGCCTAATTATATAAAGTACAAAATCTTGAACTTATGTATCTCATTTCTCTCTACAGCCCCTTTGCAAATTTAAAATACTATAATAATAATCTTTGTTGTTAGGTTTACATTAACACTGCAATGAAGTTACAGAGAAAAGCCCTGAGTCGCCACATTCCAGCACCTCTTCGGGTACACGGAGGGAGAATTCAGAATGTCCAAATCACCTAACAGCACGTCTTTCGGGACTTGTGGGAGGAAACCGGAGCACCCTGAGGAATGGGGAGAACGTGCAGACTGCGCATAGACAATGACCCAAGCCGGGAATCGAACCTGGGACCCTGCCACTGTGAAGCAGCAGTGCTAACCACTGTGCTACCATGCCACCCAGGAAACGCATAATTGGCATTGGGTCCTGGGTTTTTACGTGGTTAGTAAATTAGAGTGTCCAAACAACGATCCCAGAAACCATTCAGCTGTTAATGCCGTGAAGCGTAAAGTGATTCATCTCAGTAGGAAGAATACTGAAAGAAAACAGAAAATAAAGAGTACAATTCTGAAAGAAGTGCAAGATGAGCGGGACCTGGGTGTATATGTGCATCATTGATAGTGGCAGGACAGATGGAGAGCAATTAATTAAGCAGACAGCATCTTGGGATTTATCAATGGCAGCATAGAGTACAAAAGCAAGGAAGTTATGTTAAACCTATATAAAACACGACTTTGACCTCAACTGGCGTACTGCAACCAGTCATAGAACATAGAACGATACAGCGCAGTACAGGCACTTCGGCCCACGATGTTGCACCGACATGGGAAGTCAAAAAACAAAAGCCATCTAACCTACACTATGCCATTATCATCCATATGCTTATCCAATAAACTTTTAAATGCCCTCAATGTTGGCGACTTCACTACTGTTGCAGGTAGGGCATTCCACGGCCTCACCACTCTTTGCGTAAAGAACCTACCTCTGACCTCTGTCCTATATCTATTACCCCTCAGTTTAAGGCTATGTCCCCTCGTGCTAGCCATTTCCATCCACGGGAGAAGGCTCTCACTGTCCATCCTATCTAACCCTCTGATCATTTTGTATGCCTCTATTAAGTCTCCTCTTAACCTTCTTCTCTCTAACGAAAACAACCTCAAGTCCATCAGCCTTTCCTCATCAGATTTTCCCTCCATACCAGGCAACATCCTGGTAAATCTCCTCTGCATCCGTTCCAAAGCTTCCACGTCCTTCCTATAATGAGGTGACCAGAACTGTACGCAATACTCCAAATGCGGCCGTACCAGAGTTTTGTACAGCTGCAACATGACCTCATGACTCTGGACTCAATCCCTCTACCAATAAAGGCCAACACACCATAGGCCTTCTTCACAACCCTATCAACCTGGGTGGCAACGTTGTACATGGACACCGAGATCCCTCTGCTCATCCACACTTCCAAGAATTTTACCATTAGCCAAATATTCCGCATTCCTGTTATTCCTTCCAAAGTGAATCACCTCACACTTCTCTACATTAAACTCCATTTGTCACCTCTCTGCCCAGCTCTGCAGCTTACCTATGTGCCTCTGTAACCTGCAACATCCTTCCGCACTGTCGACAACACCACCGACTTTAGTGTCGTCTGCAAATTTACTCACCCACCCTTCTGCGCCCTCCTCTAGGTCATTTATAAAAATGACAAACAGCAACGGCCCCAGAACAGATCCTTGTGGTACGCCACTTGTAACTGAACTCCATTCTGAACATTTCCCATCAACCACCACCCTCTGTCTTCTTTCAGCTAGCCAATTTCTGATCCACATCTCTAAATCACCCTCAAATCCTCCGTATTTTCTGCAATAGACTACCGTGGGGAACTTTATCTAACGCTTTACTGAAATCCATATACACCACATCAACTGCTCTACCCTCGTCTACCTGTTCAGTCACCTTCTCAAAGAACTCGATAAGGTTTGTGAGGCATGACCTACCCTTCACAAAGCTATGCTGACTATCCCTGATCATATTATTCCTATCTAGATGATTATAAATCTTGTCTCTTATAATCCCCTCCAAGACCACCCACAACAGACAAGAGGCTCACCGGTCTATAGTTGCCGGGGTTGTCTCTACTCCCCTTCTTGAACAAAGGGACCACATTTGCTATCCTCCAGTCCTCTGGCACTATTCCTGTAGCCAATAATGACATAAAAATCAAAGCCAAAGGCTCAGCAATCTCTTCCCTGGCTTCCCAGAGAATCCTAGGATAAATCCCATCAGGCCCCGGGGACTTGTCCAGAATTGCCAACACCTCTTCCCTACGTACCTCAATGCCATCTATTCTAATAGCCTGGGTCTCAGCATTCTCCTCCACAACATTATCTTTTTCCTGAGTGAATACTGATGAAAAATATTCATTTAGTATCTCGCCTATGTCTTCAGACTCCACACACAACTTCCCATCCCTGTCCTTGACTGGCCCTACTCTTACCCTAGTCATTCTTTTATTCCTGACATACCTATAGAAAGCTTTTGGGTTTTCCTTGATCCTACCTGCCAAATACTTCTCATGTCCCCTCCTTGCTCATCTTAGCTCTCTCTTTAGATCCTTCCTCACTACCTTGTAACTATCAAGCGCCCCAACTGAAACTTCACACCTCATCTTCACATAGGCCTCCTTCTTCCTCTTAACAAGAGAGTCCACTTCTTTGGTAAACCATGCTTCCCTCGCTCGACACCTTCCTCCCTGCCTGACCGGTACGTACTTATCAAGAACACGCAGTAGCTGTTCCTTGAACAAGCTCCACATATCCAGTGTGCCCAACACTTGCAGCCTACTTCTCCAACCTACCCCTCCCAAGTCATGTCTAATGGCATCATAATTGCCCTTCCCCCAGCTATAACTCTTGCCCTGCGGGGTATACTTATCCCTTTCCATCACTAACGTGAACGTCACCGAATTGTGGTCACTGTCCCCAAAGTGCTCACCTACCTCCAAATCTAACACCTGGCCTGGTTCATTACCCAAAACCAAATCCAATGTGGCCTCGCCTCTTGTTGGCCTGTCAACATATTGTGTCAGGAAACCCTCCTGCACACATTGTACAAAAAACGACCCATCTAATGTACTCGAACTATATCTTTTCCAGTCAATATTTGGAAAGTTAAAGTCTCCCATAATAACTACCCTGTTACTTTCACTCTTATCCATAATCATCTTCGCCATCCTTTCCTCTACATCCCTAGAACTATTAGGAGGCCTATAGAAAACTCCCAACAGGGTGACCTCTCCTTTCCTGTTTCTAACCTCAGCCCATACTACCTCGGAAGAAGAGTCCCCATCTAGCATCCTCTCCGCCACCGTAATACTGTTCTTGACTAGCAGCGCCACACCTCCCCCTCTTTTGCCTCCTTCTCTGAGCTTACTAAAACACCTAAACCCCGGAACCTGCAACAACCATTCCTGTCTCTGCTCTATCCATGTCTCCGAAATGGCCACAACATCGAAGTCCCAGGTACCAACCCATGCTGCCAGTTCCCCTACCTTATTTTGTATACTCCTGGCATTGAAGTAGACACACTTCAAACCACCTACCTGAACACTGGCCCCCTCCTGCGAAGTCAAATCTGTCCTCCTGACCTCGATACTCTCAATCTCCCATACCCTAAAACTACAATCCAGGTTCCCATGCCCCTGCTGCATTAGTTTAAACCCCCCCAAAGAGCAGGATATTTGTGCCACTCAGGTTCAGATGTAGACCATCCTGTCTGTAGAGGTCCCACCTTCCCCAGAAAGAGCCCCAGTTATCCAGAAATCTGAATCCCTCCCGCCTGCACCATCCCTGTACCCACGTGTTTAATTGTCCTCTCTCCCTATTCCTCATCTCATTATCACGTGGCACGGGCAACAACCCAGAGATAACAATTCTGTTTGTTCTCGTTCTGAGCTTCCATCCTAGCTCCCTGAAAGCCTGCCTGACATCCTTGTCCCCTTTCCTACCTATGTCGTTAGTGCCAATGTGGACGACAACTTGGGGTTGCTCCCCCTCCCCCTTAAGGACCCGGAAAACACGATCCGAGACATCACGTACCCTTGCACCTGGGAGGCAACATACCAAACGTCAGTCTCTCTCGCTCCCACAAAATCTCCTATCTGTGCCCCTGACTATCGAGTCCCCAATTACTAATGCTCTGCTCCTCTACCCACTTCCCTTCTGAGCAACAGGGACAGACACCGTGCCAGAGGCTCGTACCCCATGTCTTACCCCTGGTAAGTCGTCCCCCCCACAAGTATCCAAAGCGGTATACTTGTTACTCAGGGGAACGACCGCAGGGGATCCCTGCACTGACTGCTTCTTCCCAGTCCCTCTTACAGTTACCCATCTATCTCCAATCTTTGGTGTAACTAATTCCCTGAAGCTGCTATCTATGACCCCCTCTGCCTCCCGAATGATCCAAAGTTCATCCAACTCCAGCTCCAGTTCCCTAACTCGGTCTTGGAGGAGCTGGAGATAGCTGCACTTCCTGCAGGTAAAATCAGCAGGGACACTAATAGCATCCCTCACCTCAAACATCCTGCAGGAGGAACATTGCACTCCCTTCCCTGCCATCCCTCTATCTTCCAACCAAGTTCTGGTTAATAAATAAATAAATAAAACAAATAATATAATATCGCACTTACCTCACACCAATGGGTCTTATTATTAGGTTAGAGGAGGAGGGCGTGTGGGAGACACTACACGTGTAGTGTCTCGGGTTTCCTCTCCACCAGAATTTATTGGTTTTTGGGGGGGGGGGGGGAGAACCTTCCCAGAAGTCCGCGGGTCGAACTTCCGGTTCCCGCCTTATATTTTTTTAAAAAAATAACACAAAAAAGAACAGAATCGGGACCAGGTAAATGTTTTTAAATCAAAAACTCACCTCCCGACAGGCCCCTGCACTCTGCTCCCGCCGAAATTCTGAGGACTGCTCCTGTAAGGTAAGTGTTTTTAAATCAAAAACTCACCTCCCGACAGGCCCCTGCGCTCTGCTCCCGCCGGAATTCTGAGGACTGCTCCTGTAAGGTAAGTGTTTTAAAATCAAAAACTCACCTCCCAACAGGCCCCTGCCCTCTGCTCCCGCCGAAATTCTGAGGACTTTCCTAAAATGTCCTGGGCACATTTTAGGAAAAATGGAAAGACATTAGAGATGGTGCAGAAAATATTCAAAAAATGGTTCCAAGGATGAGGAACTTTAGTTATGTAGAAAGATTGGAGAAGTCTGGCCTGTTCTCCTTGGATAAAGCTAATAATATTAATAATCTTTATTGTCACAAGTAGGCTTACATTAACACTGCAATGAAGTTACTGTGAAAAGACCCTAGTTGCCACATTCCGGTGCCTGTTCGGGTACACAGAGGGAGAGTTCAGAATGTCCAACTCACCTAAAAAGCACATCTTTCGGGACTTGTGGGAGGAAACCAGAGCACCCAGAGGAAACCCACGCAGACACAGGGAGAACGTGCAGACTCCACACAGATAGTGACCCAAGCTGGGAATTAAACCTGGGACCCTGGAGCTGTGAAGCAACAGTGTTAACCACTGTGCTACCGTGTTGCCCTTTTGAGAGGAGATTTGATGGAAGTGTTTGAAATTATGAGGGATCTGGATTGAGCAGATGGAAAACTATTACCATCTGTGGAAGGGCCGAGAACCAGAGGGCACTGATTTAAGGTGATTAGCAAAATAAATAATGGTTATCTGAAGAAAAGCATATTCATGCAGCAAGTGGTTAGGTTCTGGAAGGACTGCTTGAGAGTGTGGTGGTGGCAGTATCAATTGAGGTTCGCAAATGTCACATTATCTGAAAAGGAAAGAATTGCAGAGCTACAAGGAAAAGGCAGGGGAGTGGCACTAGGTAGAATGCTACTTCAGTGAGCCAGCACAGACAACAGATTGAATGGCCTCCTTCTGTGCTGTAACCATGCTATGATTCTATGCTAATGGACATTGATTAACTGTTTTTAGTATAAATATTGAAGCCACTACAACTTCTTATAATTTTCAAAATTAATGTATATGGGATTCATTTTTATAAACAGCAAAATAAACTGCAGGTGCCTGAAACATTCAGGTCAGTCAACATCTGTAGAGATAACAGGCCAGTTGACTCTTCATCACTTCTCTCATCAGACACTCCAGTTTTTCCTTCACTTCCAAGGAAGCACAAAAATTGAAAACAAAGACTAAAATTGCATTTTATTTTTTGCTATGAGTAATATGTTGATCCATCGAGTGTTCTAAGTTTATTAAAACTTGAATTGTCCACAGCAAACATTTTAAGCATCTCTATTTCCATAGGATGCATGTGGCCTGTGATGATCAGGGAATGCAAAGGGCCACCTAGATCCTCCTTCGCCATTTGCTGTAGGGTTGCAACTGCGATTTTCTGATCATTGGCACCCACTCTGGCCAGTCCAACACAGAGGGTCTCTTCAGTCAATGCTACATAACAGAAAGACAAAACAGCTTCACACATTTGGACATGTCAAAGGCATTATCTATATTCACCAGTTAACAAGACTGAATTTCAGGCCAATGATTTTAACCCAATCTGCCCAGTGTGAATTTGGCGATTGTGTTATTAAAGTAGTGTTAGTGTACATAATGTCTGATTCTGCTCAATGTTGTTGAGTTTCTCTTTTAGGTGACAGAAGCACTGGCCAGAAGCAGGCAGACACCTCATTAATACAAGCAACTAAGTTTGTATTAAGTCTGTAACAAGCTTTTAAACTAGAAGAATTGGACTGTCCTGCCCAAGAATCAACCTGCTGAGTAAAACCCCAAATGGATTAATTTCAGAGGTGGGCTGCATAAGTATTTAAACATGAAGTCAAGTACAGGCACGAGATTCAAAGGACACTGTGCACTTATCTTATTTACAAAGGATCTTAAAGCTTGTCATTTTCTTTTTCTGCTCATGTGGGAAAGTGCATGATGGAGATGCAGCCGCTGATTTCTGACATCAGATTTGCTGCCTGTCAGGCCAGGTTGTCATGCTTTGCCAATAGATGTCAAAGACATCACCATCTTTAACATTCTTGCCTTTAACCTTTGCCAGGATGCTATAAGGGACATATTATTCATCTCTCTGTCTGAAAGTTTTGTCAATGCCACTTTCACAGGGAGCTGGGAGAAGACTTTCATCCCATAGCTTTCAACCATCCCCACCGTTCCACCTTTCTAGAATGTAAGATGATGGCTGCTTGCGGACAAAGGATATCCCTCCACTACCCTGAACAGCTCAGGTACGACCATTCGAGCAAAGTTCAATTCCGCCAGCTTTCTAGTTAATAATTCAAATACCCTACCAACACTAAGTGAAGACACATAAATTTGATCACTTGGGTAAATCAATGAAGAATGCTTTGTGCCTGTGGATCCAGATTTGATCAAGAAGTCAACATTTTCAGTAGAGAAAAGGCTGAAACAGAAGGAAAAGATACCTCCCCGCTCAAAATATCTTTAGAGTTAACTTGGAACCTCTGAAGTATCTACATGTAGTGCAGACTTTTTGCTGATCTTTATGCGAGTCACAATAACAGCGGCTGTACATTAAAAGGGTGTGAAACACTTTTGAATATCCTGCGATGCTCTGTAAGTGGGGGTTCTTTCTTTTTAATCAAGGTGAGCTTTGTTGGTTTTGGGATATTGAACACTTTTCCACCTTTTGTTTCTTATTATCGGCATTAAGCATTCTTACATCAGGTAAAGCATAGGGCAAACACTTAACAATCCCTCTGCAAGCCCCCGGGTGTGGAGACCTGGATAAATGACATGGCAGGGTTTATAAAGCTGGAACAGATTAAGTTCGTCCTAAGGGGATCGGCTCAAGGGTTCACCAGGCGGTGGCAACCGTTCGTCGAATACCTCACAGAAAGATAGAGGGAATGGAAAAGAAGACAGCAGCAGCAGCCCGGGGGGGGGGGGGGGGGGGGGGGGGGGGAAGAGGAACTAGAGGGATTCTCAGGGATGTTAATATATAAGTATAATATGTATAGGTTGTTGTTATAGATAATTGTATATTGGACTGTTAAAACATATTTTTGGAGAATATTTATCTGGGACAAGGCAGTTGCCATTTAGTTTTGTTTTTGTTCATATATTATTTATTTCTTGTTTATAAAACTGGCCATTGTTATTTATATTGTTATATTACTGTGTAAAGGATACACAATGTACTGTGATGGTTGGCCAAAAATTTTCAATAAAATATTTTTAAAAAAAACAATCCCTCTGCAATGCCCCAAAAAATTGCCTTCATTCATCCAGCTGGTTCGTGATGCTGAGCAAGACCAGCAGCGCAGATCCAATTCCCATACTGGCTGAGGTTATTCATGAAGGCCCGCCCTGCCTTCTCAACCTTGCCCCTCGCCTGAGGTGTGGTGATCCTCAGGTTAAATCACCACCAGACAGCTCTCCCCCTCAAAGGGAAAAGCAGCCTATCATCATCTGGGACTATGGCAACTTTACCGTACCTTGATGAGCACTTTCCAAACTGTTTATGATTTACTGCATTGAGTCGGGGCAGTTTTAGAAACGGATTATCTAAACTAATTCACATAGAGTCCTTAGCACAGGTTGTGTAAATTTGATTGGTTCTGGGTTTGATGGGACATCATCATCTTGGGGCACCAGTAAATTCTAAAATTTGACTTGTGAAAATTACATGTCCATCTGAAAGAACGACAATCAACAATAAAATTATAGATATTACAGCCTTCCATACTTTAGTTATATCTGTAGACTATTTGGAGGTGTGTAATATTAAAGTGAGATACTGGTGCATGCTGGTATTGATAATACTACCTGGGCCATGTCAGGAAATATCTTTGACCCCTAAGCCATGAAATCATGAGCGTATTTTCACTGAGAACGAGAAAAAAATTACCCTCGAGGTTGCTGTAAACCCAATGAAACAATTAAAAAATGATTGTGATGACAAACTATTGACCAAAGAGTTGCTGATATCCACAAGGATAATTTTCATTGTCCCAATTTATAAAGAAATTCAGGAGGATGGCAGGCACACAGTGTGGTCACAATTCAGCAAAACGCTGGTTACTGATGGAATGCATGAATGTTTATAAATAAGCAGACAGGATGAGGACCAATCTCAACAAGTCTGCTTTCTAAAAGAAAGGAGTAGCCACTGAGAAGAAATAGTTCAAATTCATGTAACTCGGAATAATTAGAGTAGTAATTGTGCAGGCCTGTAATTATTCTAATATAAGTTAGAATAGTAATAGTGCAAAGGCAGAGAAGGGAAAATGTTTCTGAAGTGTAGTCAGGAGAATTTCCTTGATCCGTATGTTTCCAGCTCAGTGAGAAAAGAGGCATTGCTGGTTCTGATTCTGGGAAATGAAAGAATTTCAAGTGGACCAAGTATTCATAGGAGGGTCATTTAAAGAAAAATGTTCATAGTATCTTAAGGTTTAGGATAGCTGTTGTGATGAATGTAGGAATTTCAGATATATATTGTATGTAGCTGGTGCAATAATGGTTAGAAGCTTGGGTTAGGGTGTGCTGCAGTAATGTTTGTAATAAGTCCTGGTTGGAAAGGCAGCTACACTTTGGGCTGGAGGTACAATTAAAATAACAGAAAAGGAAGATCATAATTCATTCCAGCCATGGATATTGTTTGCCGAAGTTGTACTAATGGAATTAGTGACCCACGGGCAGTGACCCAGGGCCGGTATCAAACCCAGGTCCTCGGCTCTGTGAGGCAGCAGTGCTAACCACTGCACCAGTGTACCATCCTCGATTATTTAAGTAGTTAAATGACTGTCCTAACACCTTAGAACACGCACTCATGAAACCCAGGAGTGGGTGGACTGAAATCATGTTTCTGATATGTCAGCATATTTGGGGGGAATTTGACCCCCCCCCCCCCATCTTGGCTCAGCTGTTAACATTCTGCTCTTTATCTCAGGAATGGAGTATGAACCCATGAACTTCTGACGCTCGGGCCACGACCTCTGATCAGGGGTAGAGTGCTATCATTGATCCAAGGTTGTCTCTGACTTAGGTGACGGCCATGAGCTGAGTGGCCACATGCAAGGTGGCTTCCGTATGAAAACACCAAAAACAACCCTTTAACCTCATCAAATGGGCACCAAAACTATCCACAACCACCCCCCCCCCCAACCCACCAGCCTAACCCCTGCAGACCACATCTGTCACGTGAGAGTACCTTTAAGAAATGGGTAATTATAAATGGGTGTGTACATATATATCTGTAGTGAGAGTACCTTTAAGAACTGGGTGTTCATTACTGCAGTGATGTCAGAGAGTGGGTGGAGCTGGGCTGTCTGTCAGCTTTTTACTTTCGTTTTTGAGCAGACTGCAGGGTGTGTTTTAGTTTCGTTTTCAGAGCTGGATAGCTGCAGTCACAGCCAGAAGGTGTATGAATCTCTCTCTGTAATCTAAAGACTGTAAATCGATCCTGGTGATTTAAAACTAATAACAGTAGTGACTTTAAGCTGGTGTGTGATGTCTTGGGTGCTCTGGATCCGTGGAACACATACAGGCCACCAACACTTAAAATAGTGCAACACTATTTTATTAAGTCAGAAACTGTTGAACATACTTTCACTGTGGGTTAACACGATATTAGATTGAACTAAAGACCCAACCAGTCTATGCACTCAGCACATGGTGAAGGTCTGTGCTGCAGGCTGTGAGCTCTGTCCTACTAGGAGGCTGCAGCTCAAATGAGCGGGAACTCTGATGCCCCTTGTCTTTACAGCGCGTGTGCTCTAACTGGTGATTGGCTGCGGTGTTGTGTGTGTTGATTGGTCCCGCTGTGTTTCCATCAGTGTATGTGTATCTGCACCATGATATACTGGTGTATATTATGACATCCCTCCTTTTATGAAGGAATGTATACGTGTGTCAATAAATAAGTGTATGGTGAGAATGTTCCTAACTACGTGTGGGGTGTGAAGACATATTTACAGGACTACGTACATGAGAACTAAGCTATTTACATGGGAAGGTGCCTGATGCAGAGAAGCAGTATGCAACAAGAGTAACGAGATGAACACTATATACAAACCAGGTAAACGATCAAACAAAGCAACGAAACAATTCAGAAAGTCTATAAGTCTGCAAAGTCCATAAAGTAAGTCTCTGAGATGGGCGACAAATTCTGGTTGACCTCCTCAAGGGTGGGTCGAGAGCCGCCGGTTCAGGAGCGGGCTGGACTGCGTCAGAGTCAGGGGGATGCAGAGTGACAGGGATTTCTGCATAGTCCGTGGTAGGGTCAGCAGGAGGGCGAGGCGACAGTGGAGGATCACGTAGCGAGCGTGGACCGAGACGCAGGGCGTGTCGATTGCGGCGCCGAATGGAGCCATCCGGTAGACGAACCAGGAACGAGCAGGGGGCCACCTGCCGAGGACAACAGCGGTTGCAGACCAGCCACCATCCAGAAGATGGATGCGGACGTTGTCACCTGGAGCCAGAGCAGGGAGATCAGCTGCACAGGAGTCATGAGCCGCCTTGTGCTGTGCACGAGACAGCTGCATCTGGCGAAGGACAGGAACGTGGTCGAGGTCTGGGACATGAATGGACGGCACCGTCATCCTCAGGGTACGACCCATGAGCAACTGGGCTGGCGACAGGCCAGTGGACAGTGGGGCGGAGCGACAGGCCAGCAAGGCAAGGTAGAAATCGGACCCAGCATCGGCAGCCTTGCAGAGGAGCCGTTTGACTATATGTACTCCCTTCTCCTCTTTGCCGTTGGTTTGGGGGTGCAGGGGACTGGATGTCACATGGGCAAAATTGTACCGCCTGGCAAAGTTGGACCATTCCTGGCTGGCGAAGCAGGGGCCATTGTCCGACATAACCTTGAGCAGGATACCATGTCGAGCAAAGGTTTCCCTACAGGCACGAATGACTGCAGACGAGGTGATATCGTGCAACCCTATCACCTCCGGGTAATTCAAAAAGTAGTCCAGGACATAGTCTCTACCCAGCGCGTGGAACAGGTCGATGCCCACCTTGGTCCATGGTGACGTGACCAACTCATGGGGTTGCAGGGTCTCACGTGGTTGGGTCGGCTGCAAGCGCTGACAAGTGGGGCAGCTGAGCACTGTGTTGGCTATGTCCTCATTAATGCTGGGCCAGTACACTGCCTCTCGGGCCCGTTGGCGGCACTTTTCCACGCCAAGGTGGCCCTCGTGTAGTTGTTCCAGGACGAGCTGGCGCATTCTATGCGGGATGACAATGCGGTCCAGTTTTAGAAGAACCCTGTCTACTACCGCCAGATCATCTCTGACATTATAGAACTGAGGGCATTCGCCCTTGAGCCTGTAGCCACCTGGGTTGGCCAACTCCCGATGTAAAATGGAGAACAGCAAAGGCTGCAGGGACATTCAGCCAACACAGGAAGAAACCAGCAGGTGCAAGTTACTGTGTATTAAACTCTGCAAAAGCCCAGACAGCATTGATACAAGCAGCCATTTGCATAATAATGTAGCAGCCATCTACATACTAATAAGCGATCACCGGGAACAATCGCAACATTTGGGACAAACAAAGCTAAGCCAGACTCACCGGCGCCAGCAGGAGCCAACACAAAAGAGGTCAATGGACACTTCAAGACCGCCCATCGATCAGGGAACCGTTCCAGTATTGGAGAAATCGAACCAAGCGATTGGAACAAAGTCCAATCACTTGGAACCAGGTACAGGGTCCGCCCCGAAAGGCGAGAAGCCCCTGGGGATATAAAGTTAAGCCCCCAAGTTCGAATCATTCTTCTTGACCGGGTCACTCAGCAACGCGAACCAACCTTGACCGTGACCGGTGCAGCTGCCGCCGATATCCAGTAAGTCTTAAGTCGACGCTCGCTACGAGATAGGCGCTCCTAGCTACCAGTCCATACCAACTTCGAATCCCGCAGACTCAGAACCCGAACGAAAGGCCATTTGTTCCCCTGACCTGGTGGGCCAGACCGAAGCTGAGTATAGGCCTGTTAGTTGTAGAAGTAGCTTAGAAGTAGAATTTGCGCATGAGTAGCGATTACTGTGTGCAATAAATGTGCTTTGATTTGAATCTTACTAATCGGTGTATTGAGTTATTGATCATTACTTGAACTTGAACCTCGTGGCGGTATTATAAAGATACCTGGCGACTCTAGAGCAAAGGTTATAAAACAGAGCCAATTGAACCAACCAAAAGTTAGCAACAAGCCACCCGTCTGTTAGGTGGCGCATGACACGCTGTAGCAAAGGGTCAGCCGCCGTCACGTGGCGAATTTGGACGAAGCGTTCATCCGTGGCAGGTAGATTGGAGGCCGCGAATGCCACATGGGCTTCAACCTGGCAGACAAATCCCGCTGGGTCACATGGAGTGTTGACTGCCCTGGAGAGAGCGTCAGCAATAATGAGGTCTTTGCCTGGGGTGTTTACCAACTGGAAGTCATATCGCCGGAGCTTGAGAAGAATGCGCTGGAGGCGAGGCGTCATGTCGTTCAAGTCTTTCTGTATTATATTGGCCAGCGGGCGATGGTCGGTCTCGACGGTGAATTGAGGAAGTCCGTAGACATAATCGTTAAACGTAACCACAGCGGTCAGAAGGCCCAGGCACTCCTTTTCTATCTGCGCGTAGCGCTGCTCCGTGGGGGTCATGGCACGTGACGCGTATGCAACGGGGGCCCATGATGAGGCCTCATCACGTTGAAGGAGCACTGCCCCAATGCCGGATTGGCTGGCATCGGTCGAAATTTTGGTCTCCTTTGCTGGATCAAAGAAAGCTAAGACCGGGGACTTGGTGAGTTTTGTTTTGAGTTTTCTCCATTCGCGTTCGTGGGCAGGGAGCCATTGGAAGTCTGTCATCTTCCTGACCAGGTTCCTGAGAGCCGTGGTATGAGAGGCGAGGTTAGGGATGAACTTCCCTAAAAATTTACCATGCCCAGAAATCGGAGGACCGCCTTCTTGCCCTCTGGTGTTTTCATAGCTGTGACAGCAGCTACTTTGTCCGCATCCGGCTGCACACCCAACTGGGAGTTGTGGTCCCCGAGGAACTTGAGTTCCGTCTGACCAAAAGACCATTTGGCCCTGTTGAGGCGGAGGCCATGCTCACGTATACGTTTGAATACGCGCTGGAGGTGACTAACATGCTCCTGCGGGGTGGTGGACCAAATGATTATGTCGTCGACATAGACGCGAACACCTTCAATGCCTTCCATCATTTGTTCCATAATCCTATGGTGTTAAGTAATGGGTTAAGAGACATTGCAATTAGTTGTCTCATTTATGTTAAGTATCCATTAATTGACACTGATATGTAAAGGGGCTTCAGGTGGCCTCTGTCAGGTGGTGTGTTGTTAAGAGTTTTGTGCAGAGGCTGTGGAAGTGAAATAAATGGTGTTTTGGTGAAAAGGAACAAGAACTTGAGACTATTCATTTCACAGCAACTAAAACGTCTAACAATGGTAGCAGAGGATGGTTCCTGTGCAAATGTGAAGGTTTGAAAGATACAACTTTTCCTGATCAAACCAAGGAGAGTGAGAAGGGGGAAAAAAAAAATGATTCATGGCTGAACCCAGGATAAAGATGGCTGGATATGACTATCCTCCCTTATTTTCTGAAAGGGAATTGTACGAGAAGTGCAGTAGTTATGTGGACTAAAGTAACTGCTTTGGGAAAGAGAAAACAAGGTATGGCATTGGCTCTTTCGCTACCATATGGCAGTAAAATCCGAAACAAAGTGCTTTCTGAGCTGGAATTGGAGGAGTTAGACTCAGAAGACGGTCTGGAGACTTTATTACATTATATGGATAAGATTTATAAGAAAGATGACTTGTTAAGTGCGTATGAAGCATGGTCGGATTTTTATAAGTTCAGGAAAATGGAGGATATCTCCATGGAAGACTATATAATGGAATTTGGCAGACTATATAAAAGGCTGCAGAAACACAATCTGGAATTTCCACAGTCTGTGTTGGCCTTTAAATTACTTGACTGTGCTAGAGTGAGCAACATGGATAGGCTCCTGGTTTTGACAGGAGTTCAGTTTACTGATAAGGATATCTTATTCGAACAGATGACAAAAGCTTTACAAAAGTTTCTGGGGAAACATTCGATTCCGATGGCTCTGATGACCCAAATAGGTCAGCCTGCAATAAGGCAGAATATGAAAGATACACTAGTAACAGGATGGCAAAATCGTATGGCTACGAACAGGGCTCAAGACTATCGACGGAGACCGAGAGAAGGAAATAATGAAGACAGAAACCCAGTTAGAACCTACAATAGGAAGATGAACCCCAGAAATGCAATGGGCATGATAAATCGATGTTTTCGATGTGACTCTCAATACCATTATGCTTTCAACTGTCCAACTCGTTATGATAGAGTGTTTGAAGCGACACATGACACGGAAGAATCAGAAGAGGAAAAAGGCATTGTCCTATTGACAAGCTTTTTTATGCCGGTAATGAGGGTGTTGGTTGCAGAATCCTTCAACTGTGCTGTATTGGACAGTGGCTGCACATCTACGGTGTGTGGAATTGACTGGTTAAAATGTTACCTGGACTCTTTGAATGCTGAAAATCATAACAAGGTTAAGGAATTTGAAAGTTCCACAAGTTTCAGGTTTGGGGATGATAATACTCTGAAGTCGCTGAAAAGAGTGGTGATCCCTTGCAATATTGCCGGAGTGAATCATTTCATTAGCACGGATGCTGTATCAAGTGAGATACCTTTGCTTCTGAGCAGATCATCGTTGAAGAAAGCACACATGAAACTGGATATGGAACAGGATAAGGCAACAGTTTTTGGAAAGACTGTGGACTTACAATTTACACAGTCAGGGCACTATTGTATTCCATTACTGACAAATAATTTTTCAAGTAGAGTGTTAAGGATGTGTTAATGGCAGTTGAAAATGGGACTTTAGCTGATAAAAAGCTTGTGGTATTAAAACTGCATAGGCAATTTGCACATCCGTCTCCTCGGAGGCTGAAAAATTTATTAAAGAATGCAGGGGTAAGGGATGACGACTATACTAAACTGATAGAACAGGTTAGTGACCACTGTGAAGTTTGTAGGAAGTACAGAAGGACACCAGCACGACCGATAGTAACCCTACCTTTGGCCAGGGATTTTAACCACATTGTGGCCATGGACCTTAAGATCTGGGATAAAGCAAATAATATATTTATTTTGCATTTTGTAGATTTAGCAACCAGATTTAGTCAATCAACGATTGTACGAAGTAAAGAAAAGAGAGTAATTCTGGATCAAATCGTGGAAAAATGGATAGGGACAGGAATGGGACCACCGGTAAAATTCCTTACGGACAATGGGGGGGAATTTGCTAATGATGAGTTTAGGGATATGTGTTAAAACATGAATATCAGAGTTATGAATGCGGCTGCAGAAAGCCCATTTAGTAATGGTGTCTGTGAAAGAAATCATGCTGTCATCGATGACATGCTTCGGAAAATTTTGGTAGATCGACCAAATTGCAGGCTAAATTCAGCTTTAGCATGGGCAGTACATGCAAAGAATTCATTGCAGATGGTTGGGGGCTATAGTCCTTATCAATTAGTGTTTGGTAGAAATCCTAAAATTCCGTCCATTTTGGATGACCAGCCTCCAGCTTGGGAGGGGACTACAATTAGCTCTGGTTTTGCTGAACATTTAAATGCATTACATAGCAGTAGAAAAGCTTTTATGGAAGCAGAAGTCTCTGAAAGAATTCGCAGAGCTTTAAGACATAACGTACGGCCATTGGATGCCGTTTTTCAGCAAGGAGACATGGTATACTATAAGAGAGACAATTCTAATGAATGGAAAGGCCCAGGGAAGATCATAGGCATAGATGGCAAAACAATTATTTTGCAACATGGTAATCAAACTGTTAGGGTCCATTCATCAAGGATAATGGGTACAGATTACAAATTTTCAAATTTAGACAAAGCAGACAGACATGACGAGGAACCAGAGTCATCTGGTATGCATGTATTACAGAACTATGAGGACCAATTAACTGATATAGACAGGGTTTCTGTGGAGGAACACAACACTTCTGGTGAATTAAAACAGGCCATTTTTCCGAAAGGGCAACTGCCAAAAGTTGGTACAAAAGTGACATACTTGCCTGAAGGGTCTAGTCAATGGAAGGATGCAACTGTTATTAGTACAGCAGGGAAGGCCACTGGAAAGTATAAACATTGGTTGAATGTACAGCATTCAGGGGAAGGAGTCAAGACAATGGATTGGGAAAACAAAGTTCAAAAATGGAGGGCACAGAAACGCAGTGCCAGTTCAGATAGTACATCGGATAGTGAACAGGTCCGCAGCAAAAGGTCGAGAACTATTGAAAGGACATCCCACAGCAGAAGGGAAAGATCAAGCAGTAGCAGTACAGAACGAGATACCAGGCGGGAGAGGGAACGTAGTTTGTCAAGATCTCGGAACATGAGTAAGACTACGAATACTAATAGGAGTAGAAGCCCACATGCACATGAGATTTTGGTGGCTTCAAATAAATTAGATGAAAAAGTTATTAAAGAAGCCAAACAGCAAGAATTGCATAGTTGGAGTGAATTTGGGGTATACGGAAGTACCGGATAGGGGACAAAGAGTTCTATCCCACAGATGGATTTGCACCGAAAAGGTTCTTCCGGATGGAACTTATAAGGCAAAGGCCAGGCTCGTGGCAAGGGGATTTGAAGAAAACTTAGACGATCAGGATTTAAGGGTAGATTCACCTACAGCAGGAAAGGTTATTTTAAAGATCTTCTAGGCTCTATTAGCCACAAAGGCATGGCAATGAAAATCTATAGATATAAAAGCTGCCTTTTTGCAGGGGCATCAGCTCCAGAGAGACATTTTTCTCCGTCCCCCTAAAGAAGCAGCTAACACAGAAGGGGTACTCTGGAATTTGAACAAATGTGTACATGGATTAAATGTTGCATCTAGAATCTGGTATTTTTCGGTAAGGTCAGTTTTGTTAAAGTTAGGCTGTTGCCAGTTGAAAGCAGATCCTGCAATGTTTTACTGGCACTATAAAGGAAATCTTTCTGGCATTTTTATGATGCATGTCGATGATTTTTTGTGGGGAGGGACTAGTGATTTTGAAGCTATTGTAATCTCTGGTTTGAGCAAAGAATTCAGGGTTGGAAGTCAGGCTTCCGGTGCATTTAAATATATTGGACTGGAAATTGGACAGACTAAGTTAGGGGCAACTTTACGTCAGCAATCTTATTTGGAAAGCATCACCCCAATAGCAATTAGTCGTGGCCGAGTTTCACAAAAAGACGCAATGGTTTCAAAGATAGAAAGAGAGCAACTGTGAAGTTTAATTGGGCAACTGAACTGGTTAGGTAGACAGACTAGACAGGACGTGAGTTTTGATGTCTGAGAGTTGAGTACAAAAATGAATGATCCCAAAGTGGAAGACATAATAAGAGCAAATAAAACATTGGCCAAACTAAAAATGCAGGAGTGTGTTTTGAAGTTCCCAGTTTTAGGTGACCTTAAGCACTTGAAACTCATAGTTTATAGGGATGCGTCCTACGCAAATTTATGTGATGGGGTTTCAAGCGCAGGAGGTTTTATAATTTTCCTTTTGGGGAACAATGGTAAATGTTGCCCACTTCTGTGGGAAACAAAGAAAATAAGGAGAGTGGTAAAAAGCACTTTGGCTGCTGAGACGTTAAGCCTTGTTGAGGCGGTGGATATGGCTTTTTATATAAGTATGATATTGACAGAAATTTTGGGATTAGGGGATTTGGGTAATATACCTATTGACTGTCACATTGACAATAAATCTCTGTGGGAAAATGTGCACTCTACAAAAAGTGTCAATGAAAAGAGGTTACGGATAGACATCGCAAGTTTGAAGCAGATGTTGGACAGAGGGGAAATAACAAAAGTTAAATGGGTTGACAGGAGCTATCAACTGTCAGACTGTTTTACGAAAAGAGGGGCGAGTTCACAGAAACTTTTGGATATTGTTAATGAAGGGCGCTTGTTTCTGTGACTGTTTTTTTTTCTCGTCGAAACAAAAAAAGAAAAAAAGGGGGGGAAATCATGTGCGTGCTTTTGAGTTTCTTGAAATTTTGTTTTCATCTAATTTTTTTTTTTTCTCCAAGGAAGGGGAGACTGTTAAGTAATGGGTTAAGGGACATTGCAATTAGTTGTCTCATTTATGTTAAGTATCCATTAATTGACACTGATATGTAAAGGGGCTTCAGGCGGCCTCTGTCAGGTGGTGTGTTGTTAAGAGTTTTGTACAGAGGCTGTGGAAGTGAAATAAATGGTGTTTTGGTGAAAAGGAACAAGAACTTTAGACTCTTCATTTCACAGCAACTAAAACGTCTAACATATGGAACACTTCTGAAGCAGATACGATCCCAAACGGCATCCTGTTGTAACAATATCTACCAAAGGGGGTATTAAATGTGCAAAGTTTCCTGCTGGATTTGTCGAGCTGGATTTGCCAGAATCCTTTTGAGGCGTCGAGTTTGGTGAAGAACTTGGCGCGAGCCATCTCCCATGTGAGCTCTTCGCGCTTGGGAATTGGATAATGCTCCCTCATGATATTGTGATTTAGATCCTTAGGATCAATGCAAATTCTCAATTCGCCGGAAGGCCTTTATACACATACCATGGAACTGACCCAGTCGGTTGGTTTCGTGACTTTGGAAATCACTCCTTGGTTCTGGAGGACCTGCAGCTGCTGCTTGAGGCGGTCCTTAACAGGTGCTGGGACCCTGCAAGGTGCGTGCACCACAGGCGTGGCATTCTGTTTTAATAAGATCTTGTAGGTGTATGGGAGCGTGCCCATGCCCTCAAAGACGTCATGGTGCTGGTTGATAATGACGTTGAGTTGCGCCCTGAAGTCGGTGTCCTGGTAGACGTGTCATCAGGAGAGAGAGAGTGAACTCTCTGAACTAGGTTCAACAGCTTGCATGCCTGCGCGCCAAGCAGGGAGGCTTTCGAGGAGCGCACAATTTCAAAGGGAAGGATGGCTTTGAGTGACCTGTGTGTCACTTCAAGTTGGCATGAGCCGCTGGCATCAATGGCATTGCCATTGTAATATAATAGCTGGCAGGCTGATGGAAGGATGGCTGGTTTGACACGAAGGCTTTGGAGGTCAGACCGCCAATGAGATTGGCGGAGGCACCAGTGTCCAGGCGGAATCGTATTTGGGACCACTCATCGTCGGGATCGATGCTGTATACCGATAGAGGCTGGAGTCTTTGCTTCGGGGACACCCTGTTTTCTGTCACGATACCGACTCGAAAAAGCGCCTTCGGGTCCTCGGTGTCAATGTTGGATAGTAGGTCCGCATCGAACTCCGTGACCGTGGGTTGAATGGCCCGGACATTCCTGCGAGACTGGCTGAAGCGACATGAGTTGGCAGGCTGAGCTGCTCTGCATAAGGCAGCATAGTGGCCAAGTTTGCCACATCTCAGGCATTGTTGGGATTTGGCAGGACATTGCCGATTTAAATGGGCGGAGCCACAGTTGCCGCACGTCGTAGCGCAGCACGTTCGCTGCGCCACCGCGCATGCACGGTCGTATGTGGTGCGCGCCTGCGCATTACGTTCATCGACATCGACGTCCCTTCGTTTGGTGCGCACAAGCGGGCGAGTCCGCGAAAAGCGCGCGAAATGGCCGCCCTCGTCCAGGCTGAGGCTCTGGAGTAGCTCGATTGCTTGGACCCGTTCCGCCTCGTGGGGACCTTGCCGTGCCGTTTCCGCCGCTTGGATGTGGGAATACCGAATAGTGGTGTTTTCGTGTAGCACGCAGGTCTCGATGGCGGTCGCTAGGGTGAGTTGCTTTACCTTGAGGAGCTGCTGGCGTAGGGGATCCGACTGAACACCGAAAACGATCTGGTCGCGTATCATGGAGTCGGAGGTGGGCCCGTAATTACAGGACTGCGCAAGGATGCGGTGGTGGGTGAGAAAGGACTGGAAAGGTTCATCCTGACCCTGCAAACGCTGTTGGAATACATAGCGCTCGAAACGTTCATTCACCTCTATGCTGCAGTGAGTGTCAAACTTGAGGAGGACTGTCTTGAACTTTGTTTTATCTTCATCATCCGCAAAGGTGAGAGAATTGAAAATGTGGATGGCATGGTCCCCGGCCGTGGATAGGAAGAGAGCGATCTTCCTGATGTCCGAGACATCCTCCCGGTCTGTGGTAGAGCTGGAAGCGCTGTTTGAATATCTTCCAGTTGGCCCCTAGGTTACCGGCGATGTGGAGCGGCGGCGGCGGGCAGATGCTGTCCATGTTGCAGGATGACTGTATGCTGGTGGAAGGCAGATCACTTGCAGGTAGGTCTAAGAAGTTCTAATATCTCTCAACTCCTGGTATCATGATGTGTTGGGTGCTCTGGATCCGTGGAACACATACAGGCCACCAACACTTAAAATAGTGCAACACTGTTTTATTAAGTCAGAAACTATTGAACATACTTTCACTGTGGATTAACACAGTGAACTAAAGACCTATGCCTTGTCCTAACCAGTCGATGCACTCAGCACATGGTGAAGATCTGTGCTGCAGGCTGGGAGCTCTGTCCTACTAGGAGGCTGCAGCTTGAATGAACGGGAACTCTGATGCCCCCTGTCTTTATAGTGCGTGTGCTCTAACTGGTGATTGGCTGCGGTGTTGTGTGTGTTGATTGGTCCCGCTGTGTGTCCATCAGTGTGTGTCTGCACCATGATATACTGGTGTATATTGTGACAGTGTGCTTTTGGTAAAAGGTGTTTTAAGTCATATGGATGTTAAAAGGAAAGCTGAAAGGATTACTTAGTGTTGTAGTCTTTGGGGGTTGTATTTGAATTGATGGTTGCTAAGATGTTCACTGTATGTTTTAAAAAGGTTAACTTGAGTTCATAGAATAAACATTGTTTTGCTTTAAAAAATAAATTTTCCATTTCTGCTGAACCACACCTGTAGAGTGGGCCGTGTGCTCCCCATACCACAATCTAGTAAAAGTTGTGGGTCAGGTGATCTCCATGATACACTTTGGGGTTCTCTAAACCCTGGCCCATAACACATCGAAGAAAAATCCGTAAAAAATTTAATGTGAAAGAGCCATCCGCCCACCAGGAGGAAAGACAGCAAGGTCGAGGGGAGGAAAAGCTCGACCTTGGAGCCAGCAGCTACACGAGGTGGTACGGAAATGGGAAGGACTGAGTCAAAGCATTTCTCAGCACAGACCCAGGCGCTGATGGACAAGCTCATGGGCTTTATTACCGCCAAACTCCAGAGACACAGAGAGGATCAGAAAAAAGACCTGACAGCGGTTGAAACAGCGATGGCCCCCATGAGGGAGGCAATGGCCAAAATGGAGCAGCGGCTGGAAGTCCAAGAATTGAAGACGAGACCAGGAGAAAGCTGACACAAGGGGACCGGATATCAGCATTGGAGACCGAGGTGGCAAGCCTGATCAAGACCCAGAAGTGCCTGAGAGAAAGCTGATGACCAGGAGAACTGGTCTCACCACCAGGACTTAAGAATCGTGCAGCTGCCAGAAGGGATGGAGGGGAGAAACCCCACAGAACACGTCTAGGAGACATTCGGTAAACTGGTCGGCTTCGCCAAGCCCCCGGAGATGGACTGTGTCCACAGGGCCTCAACAGCTGCCCAGAGCCGGGGAACCACCACAAGTGATAATTGTGAAGTTCCACAAATATCAGGATAAGTAGATCCTGAGATGGGCGAAAAATGTGAAAGGGTGCAAGTGGGAAGGACATTCCATCTGCTTGTACCAAGACATTGGGGCGGACCTGGCCAAGCGCCGCACTAAGTTTAGCAGCGTCAAATCCACCCTCTACAAGAGCAAGATGCGGTCCGGCATGATCTACCCTGCCAGTTTTTGGGTCACATACCAGACGCAGAAGTAGTATTTCGACACCCGAGATGACCAACAAATTCGTCCAAGATAATGGTCAGGGCAGACAGTAAGAGCGCACATGGGTGAGAAGACGTGGTACGAAAGCCAAGAGAAAAAAAGACAGGAAGAACGCGGGCAGAGACAGGGGGCGAAATTCTCCCCCAACGGCGGGATGTCCGCCGACTGGCGCCAAACACGGCGCCAATCAGACGGGCATTGCGCCGGCCCAAAGGTGCGGAATGCTCCGCATCTTTGGCGGCCTGGCCCCAACATTGAGGGGCTAGGCCGACGCCGGAGGGATTTCCGCCCCGCCAGCTGGCGGAAATGGAGTTTGTTGCCCCGCCAGCTGGCGCGGAAATGCGGCGCATGCGCGGAAGCGTCAGCTGACAGTTTCCCGGCGCATGCGCGGGAGCGGCCGCTGTCAGTTTCCCGCGCGTGCGCAGTGGGGAGAGTCTCTTCCGCCTCCGCCATGGTGGAGGCCGTTGCGGAGGCGGAAGGGAAAGAGTGCCCCCACGGCACAGGCCCGCCCGCGGATCGGTGGGCCCCGATCACGGGCCAGGCCACCGTGGGGGCACCCCCGGGGTCAGATCGCCCCGCGCCCCCCCCCAGGACCCCGGAACCCGCCCACGCCGCCTGGTCCCGCCGGTAAATACCAGCTTTGATTTACGCCGGCGGGACCAGGCAATTTCTGGGCGGGACTTCGGCCCATCCGGGCCGGAGAATCCAGCGGGGGGTCCCGCCAACCAGCGCGGCCCGATTCCCGCCCCCGCCCAATCTCCGGTACCGGAGACTTCGGCGGGGGCGGGGGCGGGATTCACGGCGGCCAACGGCCATTCTCCGACCCTCTGGGGGGGTCGGAGAATGACGCCCAGGGAGTGGAGAGGGTGGAGGGGGGCAGGCCAGACGGGGATTAAGTTGGGGAACCCTATTTAGAGAGGAGCCGCTACACTAGCGAGTAGGCTGTTGCAAGGGGGTAGTGAAGGAGGAGGCCTCGGTGCGCCTCCTGAGAGGCAGGGAGGAAGGGGTAGAGCACTGGTTTCAACAGGCGACACGTGGAGATGGTGAGAAAGGGGCAGCAGTTGGCGGCCATTTTGAATGGCCCTGGAAATAGGGAAGGTCCAATCGGACAAGGCTGGGCCCACAAGATGAGAATGGTTAACCTCGCCCCAATTCGTATAGTTACATTGAACATAGTGGGCCTCAATGGTCCGGTGAAGGATGCAGAGTCCTCACCCATCTCAATAGTCTGTGGGTGGATGTAGCGTTCCTACAGGAAACACACCTGAGAGAGCGGGACCGACAGCGGGTAAGGAAGGGCTTGGTTTCATTCATGTTTCGACACTAGGCCGATTTAATTCATGGTGACGAGCGCTGTGACGGACCCAGGTGGGGTGATTCGTTATGGTTTGCGGGACTCTGGAAGAGGCCTTGGCAGTTTTGGTAAATATATACGCACCGAACTGGAACGACGCAGAGCTAGTCAAGAAATCTATGCTGAAATCCTGGACTGAGATACCCACCGACTGATCAAGGGGGTGACTTTAACTGTGTACAAGACTCAAGGTTAGACAGATCTAACCCCAAGACAGGTACCAGAACATGTGGGTGTGGTTGACCAGACCCCCCCCAGCACCTCTTGCACAGGATGGACCAGTCCCTTCTCCAACAACACATCAATGTAATGTGGTGCATGGTCAGCGATTACAATGGTGGAGTATTCTTGTCAGGTAACTTGTCAGGCATGGCATGCAAACTAAACACCTTCATGGAGCTGATTGGGGGGGGGGGGGTTAGACCTGTGGAGGTTCTACCACCTGGGGTCAAAAGAATTCTCCTTCTTTTCCCACGTGCATAAGACCTACTCAAAGATAGACTTTTTAGGTCTTGGGAAACAAGGGTAACAAAGGCGGAATACTCCACCATTGTAATTGCCGACCATGCACCACATTACATTGATGTGTTGTTGGAGAAGGGACTGGTCCAAAAACAGGAATCAATTTTTTTTTTCCAATTAAGGGGCAATTTAGTGTGGCCAATCCACCTAACCTGCATATCTTTGGGTTGTGGGGGTGAAACGCATGCAAACATGGGGAGAAGGTGCAACCTCCACTCCACACGGACAGTGACCCAGGGCCGGGATTCGAACCCGGGTCCTCAGCGCAGTAGTCCCAGTGCTAACCACTGCGCCATTGTGCTGCCCCGAGGAAGGGATACTTTTAATAAAAGTATTTCAATGCAGTTTATTTATTATGAGATCAGCATCACACTAGGAGTTTAAAGCTATAACCTTCCATCACAGGCAAATCACGAAACAATCATTACCACAGGCTGTTGTTCAATTACCAACTTCGGAGGGACAAATTTCCAAGAGGACAAAGTTTGTAGGAACGCAAATATATTCAATGCTCGGAGAACTGGGTGGAATTATAAATCCAGTATATTACTTTGGCCTTAAATAGACACAGTGCTAGATTCTGAGTTTGGGTGAACTGAGGAAGGGAGGAAGGTTAAACAGGTTTTCTGTGAATTGCAATTATAGATACAAATGTTTGCTCTAGCAGAGGACATCTGTTGAGTTTGCCTGTTTATATATAAGACCTCGTATAGTTTAGCGAAGGCAACTAAGTGTATTTTAGAGCATTTAACATTTTCTTAATGAGGCGTAAGGATATTCAGTTGGAAAATCTGCTGTGTGGTTATGGTTGAATTGTTAATGTAAATTGTGCAATATTTACTGCAGTCTTCGTTTGAAGAGATACTGGATTGAGTAGATATATCTGACAGATAAAATAGATTTCTACATACAGAGATGCAGAATTTTTAAATGCATGTTAGAGACAGGCACTGTCACCTCCATTATGATTTCTTTTGAAGGCACGGCTGATTCATTTCAATGCGTGAGCCCTTTCATTTGTTTTTTGAGTGGTCAAGCGCACGCAATAATCTAAAGCGGTTGACCAGCGTGTTCTCTGCATGGGAACTTTCAGGTTGCTATGCGTGGCATTTGAACAGAGAATTTTCAATTTAAATGCATAAATCAGAAACTAGGTTTATTATCCACTTAAGCAGGTTATGTGAAGAATTAACCATCACTGAAACATATGCAGTCTATCTTCCAAATTGCTTTTTGAATCATTCATCTATGTAACTGGTTCATAAAGTCGAAAAGGGTATAGTAGCCTAGCAGGTATAATATGGGATTAGCAATCTACAGGTTGAGAGCTGAAATCCCACTGTGGGAAATTTAATAATTAAATCTTATTGGCTTGTGGGCTAGAAGCAGCTGAAATAATAAAAAATGCTGAACCATTATAAAAACCCAACAGTTTCCCATCACTAACAGAACCTGACACCCTTACGCAGTCTGACTGACCGTTGACTCGAGGTCCAACAATTAATGCCCTGAAGGCAAGTGGGGATGTGCACTATTTGTGGCCACACATAGTTGGTGATCCTTTTAAAAAGAAATCAAAACATATTAGTTCTTCCTAGCTTTTGTAATTCTTTGTATTCATGATCACGGAAAGTAATAGATGAATATTAATGCAAACAAATCCTTATTTACTGTACGGGTTGTGGGGAGTTGGAAAAGGAGAAAAGTATTTGGGTGGCAAAATACTAGTGATAATTCAGTGTACCTCCTTGTGAAAAGTTACAGTGATACTAGAATTGGTAAAGGTCTTGGTACCTTCTTTGCTGAAAATGCAGGGAGCAAGATGTTGGAACAATGTTACTTGCCTGATTCATTGCTGGGGTGCAAGCCACATTGTAATCTAACTATGAGACTTGACATTGAACATTTTCAGTGGTGAAATCAGTTCATGCAGATCAGACCGGGGGCCATCAAACATCAAGTTTAGGATTGTATGAACTTCATGAGCCAGTACACACAATGTTTCAGTCACCAGAAGGGCTTAAATGAGAATATAATTTACCATTATATGGAATCAGGCAGGGTTGAAATATTTTTCTGTCACCTGGAGCTTGTGCAACATTTCCAACCTTTCCTTCCTCTCTCCTGCCCAATCCCATGTCCACCTGTCTTGCCAATCCCCATTCCAATCCCTTCAATTCCATTTCAATGTACCCACCACCTGACCAGTCACCAACAACATTTTGTGTGACTATGATCACAACATGTTATTCTTCTCCACCTCCCTTTGACACAATTAATCATACCAAGCTCCATTATCATCTTTCCTCTGTGGGGTTGTCATTTCATGATTTTATTCTCCTCTCAGCACTGGCAGAAAATCTATTACCCTGATGTCCTCCCCTGTACTCAGTCTCCTCTGGTGACCCCCAATGTTCATTCCTAGCTCCCTCCTAATTCATAATGATGTATTGTCCTGAGCAACATTATTCAGAAGTATAGGATCGGTTTTACTACTCCAGTACCACTAGTGACAAAGCGTTAGCGAGCTTACTCTCACACTTTGCATCTCCCTTCTTAAATTTCTTTGTCTTACAATATGCGTCTCACCTTCAAAATCCACCTTAAAACCTACTTATTTGATAATACTTTCCTCAATTCCCCTGGGCTCCCTTCTATTTCTCCAAACTGTGACGAACCTTGGGCTCTTTTTGTTACATTACTGGTGCTATATAAATGCAAGCTGTTGTTATTTCTTCAGGGAATAAGGACAGAAAGGAGGGAGATGGATGATATGAAAATAGGGTTATGTTGTCAGACATCTTGGAGAAAGTATTAGAAACATAGAAAATAGGAGCAAGGAGGAGACCATTCGGCCCTTTGAGGCTTCTTCACCATTCATTATGATCATGGCTGGCCATCAGGTTCAACACCTTGATCCCGCCTTCCCCCCATATCCCTTGATCCCTTTAGCCCCAATAGTTATGTCTAATTCCTTCTTGAAATTACACAATGTTTTGGCCTCAACTACTTTTTGTGGTAGTGAATTCCACAGATTCACCACTCGTTGGGCAAAGAAAATTCTCCTCACCTCCGACCTAAAAAGGTTTATTTACCCTTTATCCTCAAACAATGACCCCTAGGTCTGGACTCCCCCACCATCAGGAACATTCTTTCTGAATCTACCCTGTCTAATCCTGTTGGAATTTTGTAAGATTCTATGAGATGCCCTCTCACTCTTCTAAACACCAATGAATATAATCCTAACAAATTTAGTGTCTCCTCATATGACAGACCCGCCATCGCAGGAATCAGCCTGGTAAATCTGTGCTGCACTCCCTCCACAGCAAGAACATCCTTTCTCAGATAAGGGCACCAAAACTGAACACACAATACTCCAGATGTGGCCTCACCAATGCCCGATACAATTGCAGTATAACATTTCTATTCCTGTACTCAAATCCTCTCGCAATGAAGGCCAACATACCTTTTGCCTTCTTTACTGCCTACTGTACCTGTGCACTTACTTTCAGCGACTGATGCACGAGGACACCAAGGTCTCGCTGAGTATCCACCTCTCTCAATTTACACCCATTCAAATAATAACCTATTTTTGCTACCGAAGCGGATAACCTCAAATTTATCCACATTATACTGCATCTGCCATGCATGTGCCCACTCACTCATCTTGTCCAAATCCCATTTAAGCATATCTGCATCCTCCTCACAGCTCACCCACCTATATTCTATGGAAGACAGTAATACTGTTTTAAGTTCCTTTCTTCCTCTATTTGGATCTCATTTCTGGCATGCATATTTTGAAAACTACTACAGCATTCAAAAGGTGGATACTGCCCAAATATTCTTTTTTAAAGTATTTTTATTCCACAGATTTTCAACATTTTTACTATTTGTAACAACCTCACAAACCGCCCCCCCCAACTCACCAAGTCCCCCACCCCTCCCCAGCAATCAACGGTAACCAGCTCACCAAAATGCAAGATAAACAAACCCGAACAATTTTAGAACCTATCACTCGCCCCCCTTAGAGCAAATTTCACTTTTTCCAGGGTCAAAAATTCCAACAGGTCCCCCCGCCATGCGAGGCACAGGGCGGAGAAGCTGAACCCCACTCCAACAAGACCCGCCTACGAGCAATCAACGAGGTGAAGGCTAAATTATCTGCCCTGAACCGTCCAGGCCGGTCTGACACCTTGAATATGGCTTCTAGGGGACAGGGCGGCACGTCCAAATGTAAAACCACCAAAATGGTGCTGAACACCATCCTCCAAAGCCTTTCCAGCTTCTGGCAGGACCAAAACATATGAATATGATTTGCGGGGCCCCTCCACATCACTTACAGACATTCTCCACCCCCTCGAACAGCCGTCTCATCCTAGATTTTGTAAGGTGCACCCTGTACACCACCTTCAGCTGTAACAGCCCCAGCCTCGTGCACAAAGTCGGGGCATTTACCCTTTGCAGCACCTCACGCCGCAATCTCTCTTCCAGAGCCGCCCCCAAATCTTCCTCCCACTTTGCCTTAACCCCTCCATGGACACCCCACCCCACATCCTCCTCCAAAATCCTCCTGTAAATCGCCGAAATGCTCTCCCCACTCAACAGCACTGCCTCCAACAATAAAGAGGCAGGTGCTATCGGGAAGATTAGGAAGACCTTCCTCGCAAAGTCCCACACCTGCATCTACCTGAAACCTTCGGTCCACGCCAGCCCAAACATCACGTCCAGACTCGCAAATTGCCCCCCCAGAAACAGATCCTTCATTTCCTTGAACCTTGCATCCATCCTCCCTGGCTCAAACTCATAGTTTGCCCTAATTGGCATCTCCCCCGACCCAGCTCCCAACCTAAAATGCTGCCTAAACTGCCTCCAGATCTTCAGCATGGCCACCACTACTGGACTCACCGAATATATCTCTGGGGCCATTGGGAGCGGGGCCGTTGCCAGCGCCCGCAACCCCCTGCTAGAGCCCGCCTCTATCCTTGCCCAAAATCCCCCACCTCCCTATTCCACCTGCCCCCCTCCCCCCCCCTCTGCAGTATCACCTTCCTAATCCTAACCACATTCCCTGCCCAAACAATGAGGAGATCAGCCTGTCCACCCCCCCTAAAAAACGCCTTGGGCAAAAAGATCGGCAGACACTGAAACAAGGACAAGAATCGTGGTAAAACATTCCTCTTTACTGCCTGTATACGGCCTGCCAACGACAGGGAGAGATTGTACCACCTCAGCAAATTAGCCTTCACCCTCCCCACCAAGCTAGTGAAATTAAACCTCCGAAGCCCTGCCCAATCTCGGGCCACCTGCACCCCCAAATACCTAAAGCCAGACGAAATGGCAGCCCCCACCTCCCCCCCACAGGGGAGACCATAAAGTACTCACTTTTTCCTAAATTCAATTTGTACCCTGGAAACGTCCCAAATCTCTGAAGCAACCCCATTATGCTCCTCACCGAAGAGCTCGGCTCTGAAATATACAAGTCATCGGCATATAAGGACACCCTATGCTCACCCCTCACTATCCCCTTCCACAGCCCCGAGCTCCTCAGCGCAATAGCCAAGGGATCTATAGCCAATGCAAACAGAATGGGGGACATGGGACATCCCTGCCTTGTATCCCAGTGCAACCAAAATACCCTAAATTCATGCTATGCGTGTGCATATAACAGCTGCACCCATGCCACAAATTTCAGCGCAATCCCAAATTTCTCCAATACCGCCATCAAATGACTCCACTCCACCCAATGAAATGAAATGAAAAATGAAAATCGCTTATTGTCACAAGTAGGCTTCAAATTAAGTTACTGTGAAAAGCCCCTAGTCGCCACATTCTGGCGCCTGTTCGGGGAGGCTGGCATGGGAATTGAACTGTGCTGCTGGCCTGCCTTGGTCTGCTTTAAAAGCAAGCTCTTTAGCCCTGTGGTAAACCAGCCCCTTTACAGCATCTGATGCCACCACCCGAAAGCACCACATTCAAAGCTTCCTCACATTCAAGGACAACCATTTTCCCTTTACAAACTCTGTCTGATCCTCCCCAATCACCTTCAGAAGGCACTCCTCCAACCGTAACGCCAACACCTTTACCAATACCTTGGCGACTACAGTCAGCAGAGATATGGGCCTGTATGACCCACACTCCACCGGATTCCTGTCCTTCTTAAGCAACAACGAACTGGTGGCCTGCCCCATAGTTTGCGGCACGACACCCCGTCCATCGCATCCTCGAACATTCCCACCACCCCCGGCACCAGCCTATCCTTAAATCTTTTTTAAAATTTGACTGGGAACCCATTTGGCTCCGCCGCCTTCCCTGCCTGCAGCCTCCCAATCGCCACCTTCACCTCCTCCACCCCTGCCCATCTCCATCTCCCGCAACCTCGGGACTCTAGCCCACTCAGAGACTCCTTCATCTCCCGCTCCTCTTCTGGTGGCTCCGACTTATCAAGTCCCTATAGAAATCCTCAAACACCTTATCAATCTGTTCCGGAGCAACCGCCAACTCTCCCGTCCTGTCCCACACCCGAACTATCTCCCTCGCCACAGCCTCCCTACGGAGCTGACCTGCCAACATACACCCTGCCTTGTCCCCGTACTTATAGACAGTCCCCGTCACCCTTCTCAACTGACGCACCGCTTTCGATATTCTGAAACTAAATTCCAAACACAGTTTCCACGTGACATTCAAGATCTAAAATAAGCCAAATCAGGTTGCCACATTTTCACAGCCCAAACTTACCAGAGGACATGGGGAACTTTAATTATCTCACAGGCTAATTATGCACAATGAAACAAGAACACAATACAAAGCTATTGCTATTGCTGATGTCTTTGGAGCGTGTCTAAGGGGAAATATTGCACAAAATAATTTCTTAATTCTTCTTTGACCATCTTCCAGCTGCAGAAAACAAGCATCTTTTTAACTTTCTTGATAAAGGTGCGCTCCTGTACAATCTGAATTCTAAACACAGCAACAGTTATACTCACCTAGCTCCTCTCCTTCGTCTCTTTGCTTTTTGATGATCTCCAGCAGCTGCTCTGCAGCCTCACTTACAGACATGAACCTGGGAGGTTCAAAGATCTTCTTTCCCCTGAAAATAAATATTCACCATTAAAATATATTTCCCCTGATGACTTCTGGTGGCGGCATGTAGGAGGAGGTCGCACATTGGATGGCTCCTGCTCGAAGCTTGATTTTTTAGAATTTATGCCCGGTCCCAGGAGCAATTTCTGGTTAAATAAGTGCAGTAAGACACAAGGAAGAAAGATGTCCAAAACCCAAAGGAAATCTGCTGTGAAGAAGGGGGCAAATGAAGGTTCGCTGTCGAGTGGAAGGGTTGACTCAGCAATTGGAAAGATGGTGGAGGCTGGGTCGCTGGGCAGGACCACACTGTTCACGGTAGAAAAGATGACCGAGGTGATGGTTGTGGAACTTGAAAAATAGTTCGCAAAGCACATGGTGGTGATGAGGAAGGAGATGATGGCAGCATTGAAGGTGCTGGTGGAGGAGGCGATTGCCCCGGTGAAGGTTGGCAGCATTGAAGGTGCTGGTGGAGGAGGCGATTGCCCCGGTGAAGGTGGCGGTGTCGAGGGCATCGGCCGAGGAGCGAGAGCAGGGTGAGAAACTGAAGGGAGTGGAAGAGGCCTTGTCACAACACAGTGACCAACTCACCTCGATGGGTGAGGAGCTGCAGTAGGCGGTGGAGGCCTGTATAACAGCAGGGTGCGGTGAGCCAAAGTAGAGGACCTGGAAAACAGATCTAGGCGGCAAAATCTGAGGATAGTGGGCCTGCCCGAAGGGGTAGAGGGCTCGAGGCCAACTGAGTATTTTGCCAAGATGTTGGCGGAGCTGTTGGGGGAGGGGGAAGACCCCTCTAGATACGAACTGGGTCAGGCTCATAGGTCGTGGAGGCCTAAACCAAAGGCGAATGAGCTGCCAAGAGCAGTGATTATTTGTTCCGTAGGTACCGTGTGAAGGAGAAGGCCCTGTGTTGGGCAAAGCGGAAGCAGGAGGTGCAGTGGGCTGGAGCTGGTATATGTATATACCAGGACTTAACTGTGGAGCTGGTGAGGAGGCGAGCGGCCTTCAGCCGAATTAAGATGGCACTGTATAGCAGCGGGGTGCGGTTCGGCATAGTGTACCCAGCTAAGTTGAGGGTGACCTACAACTCCAAAGACTTTTATTTCAAGACGGTTTAAAGCGGCTGAGGCGTTTGTGAAAGCATAAGGTCTGGGGCAGAAGTGAGAAATGGGACTGAGGATTGGTCTTGGACTGGGGGTAGGGGGGGTGGAGGAGTGTATGTAGCTCTATTTTTCCCTGCATGTTATATGCGCTAAATGAGTTGACATTGCCAATTTGGACAAGGTAAGAGATGGGATTTTCTTTTGCAATGATGGTTCTTTGGGGTTTCTGTGATTATACTGGGGTTGTGTGTTGAAGAGGATTTCTTCGTTTTCCAGGGACCGGGCAGGGGGGGGGAGGTGATTGGAAGGGGGTGAGGCCTGGGCAGGGGCCTCCACACTGGCTAGCTGGGGGTGGGGGAGTGTGGGGGCGGGGGGGAACCCCCGGTTGGGATAGTTGGAATATGAGGGGTATGTTGGAGAGAGGGTTTTCAGGATCATCTCGGGGGTAGTACTCGTGAACTTGGAAGCCTTTATCGGGGGTCGGACCGGCTCGGGCGGTGGCAGATGTTAGCCTTTGCCTCGCTGATTGCCTGGATACGGGTCCTGTTGGTTGGAGGTTAGCTTCTCCATCCTGTGACACGGCTTGGCGGGTAGGACCTACTTGAATTTCCTTGATTCTCGGGAAGTTTCACAATTTATGGGGGCTGTTTATTATGCATTTCTGAGAATTGGTTGCCATTGAACATTAGGGAGGGGGGGGAGGGGGGATTGGCGGTAATGTTGTTTTAAGTTACACTGTTTACGGATTGTTAATTTGTGGGTTTTTTTTAACCTAGAATGTATGGGTGGATGTTTTGATCTGTATATTGAGCGGGGGACGGTTTGTGTGTGGGGCTTTGTTACTGTATTTGTTTTTTCTTTGGTTGTTTATTGGTGAAAATTAGGAGAATAAAAAGATTTTTTAAAAAATTACATTTCCCCTCTCTTTCCCATAATTAATGTTCCATCTTCCTGCATTCATCTCATCTTCATCAATAAAAAGTTATGGAAAATTATCACATCAGGAGACATTTCTCTTGCTCACTTTGAAATTAAAGAGGAATGTCTTGGTTGGTTTAAGATTTTGCTTTTAAAATGTAGATTTGTTTAAAAAAAACAATCTTTTTTCAAAAGTTGAATTTTCACCTATGTTTAAAAAGAAATATATAAAATATTTCAAGAGACTGTATTTAGTTTTGAGACATAAATAGATTAATCTTGTAACACAATAGGTGTAACAAAAGATACGCTTTGGTAAGGAAGAGGGAATATGAACTTTACAGTTCAATGAAAATTGAAAAACTGAATTAATTCTTTAGACAAATAATCAAATTATGATGTAAATGTCAAATAATGAATACCATGCAACAAATTTCATTTCTGGCTTTGTCTCATCCTTTGCTTCTGAGCCTCAGCAGCAAAGCTGTAATTTTTGATATCAATGTTCCCCCAAACAAATTATGTTACAAAAGAATGACAGCATATCACCTGGTAATTCACTGGGGAAATATGTGGGATACTGAGCCAAGTTAAGTTGGGAAGGACCCAGTCATCTGTGTTGAGTTAAGAAATCCAGCTAGAGTGACAGTGGACTTAGAGAGTCTGGTTAGAGTGCAAATGAACAATGGAACAAGTACAAATGGAAGCACCGTATTGAGTTGAGCTGTGATTACCTCACCACCATTGTCCACTCAGGCAAGGCACCAGAGAGCCACAAAAAGCATAGTGAATTACTCCCTTCAGAACAGAAGAGGAAGACTTACAGCAAGTACAGAAAAATAAAACATAAAGTTATACAAAATAATCTAAATATTTATGAACTGATCTTAATTTGGTAATTAAAGCTAAAGTTAAATATTTCTAATATAATACCTTATTAAACATTTTAAAAACAATTGCTTCTGTCCAGTCAAGATTTACAATTTTGTGACAAACTGAGGTCGTAATTGGTAATGAACACTTACACTGAAGCATCATTCTTCGCTGAAGGACTAGATCAAAATCAAAATGCAAGCTAACTAGATTGCCATCCAAAATAAACACAATTGAAGTATACATTTCAACTGCTGGATGGTTTCCAGTCTGTCTGCGATTTTTTAAAAAGAACATGAGAACATACGGTTGACTTTAGCTTTAGTGTGAACCTGCTGAGCATTCCACGTCTAAACTAACTTAAAAGACCACACCATTTTCTGGCAAGAAAAACTGTATCAAGTTTAAAAGATACTTTGTTTAATTCATGTTAATTTCTAATAACAAACTGTAATAGTCTGTACATAATACTGGGAAGAAATAAGGACAATCTAATGCACTGGATGAAGAGTTCAAAAAATAATTAGTTCACAAAATAATTAGGATGTCCAGTGGCGCGATGTGAGGGGAAAACGCACAACAAGGTGGCTCCTGCTGGAAAGCTGATCATTTTGCCTTTTTTTCTGGCGCCATGGAACTTTTACCTTTCAGAAATTTTTGAAATTTAATGGGGAAGAGTTCTTCCTTTGAGATGCCCAAGGGAGGCAGAGTCACGAAAGATTTAAGCCGAAATCCGTCGACTGATTCTGAAATCTCTCAGGATTCATCTGGAGGTAAGATGGTGGAGATAGCTTCTTCCTCTCTGACCTCTCCACTAATGGCCGAGGCTCTTACCAGTATTTTGGCGAGTGAGTTTGATAAACACCAACAAAATGGTTAACAAATTGATATCTGCTTTTATCTGGGCAGGTAAGAATCCCAGAATCTGTAGCATTCTTCTGCAAAGGGACAGACAGACAGGGAATTTGCCATCCTGAATTTATTGTTTTATTACTGGGCTACTAACATCCCAAAAAATGTTGTGGATCAGTGACCACAATTCTATTTGGGGCTAAATGCCGTATTCTTCCGTTGGGTTTTCAACATCCTCTAATTACCACAACTTTATTGGAGACCGTTCATATAAATTTTCCCCCCAAAATGGAGTGAAAAGGACCAAAGAAACAAAAGCTCTAGCAGGAGTCACCCAATGTGCGACCGCCACCTACATGTCGCCCAGAAGTCCTCCACCTTCCTCCTTGTTAAAGAGGATTTTATCCGTGGCTCAGATTGGCTAGGGGTCTATTCAGACCTATATGGCCATATTCCCTCGTCGGACCCCTTCCCAATCAACTGGGTGAGGGCAAGATGGGAAAGTGAGCTGGGTCCTATACTTACCAGTGAGGCTTGGAGGGTGACTCCAAGTGCTCGGTTGAGCCTAATTAAGTTTAAAGTGGAACACTTGGCCAAGGCTAGGATGAGTGGATTTTTTCCAAATGTGAGGATATATATGACCGCTGTTTCCTTGCCCTAGCTAACCATACGCATACATTTTGGTCCTGCCCCAAACTCGCCAGCATCTGGGCTTCCATTTTTAGCACTATGTCGGAGATAATCCAGGTGGATTTAAGTCCATGTCCACTGGTAGCCATTTGGGGGGTTTTGGATTCACCGGCATTTCTCTCTGGGGTAGGTAGAGACAGATGTTGCTTCACTGATAGCCTGGAGGCAAATATTGCTCGGCTGGAGATCTCCCAGTCTTCTGCCTGGTTGGGCAACTAAATCTCATTCCTACACTTAGAGAAAATCAGATTCACCATTAGGGGGTCGGTGGAGAGGTTTTAAGGATCTCGATACTGTCGGCTATGAGAGAGTTTATTCTGGTGTTTAAGTTAATTATGTGTTTTTTTAATATTTGCTTGTAATTTCTTGCACTGTTGCATTCTCGTTGGTTGTTTATTCTAATGTAAAACTTAATTTTAAAAATAAATAGAAACGTGATCCCAGCCTACCTCTGTATCCAATTTAAGCAGGGGTGGGCAGGAAACAAACCTGCTTTCCAAAGGCAAGCCGCAAATTTATATATTTTAATAAGACCTCACATCTTATAACCTTTTTAAACTTAACACCGACTGGACAAGTTGCCTGGACCTCGTGAAATCTGGCAGCTGTAGGGAAGTGAGAATAGTTATGTCATAGAATTTACAGTGCAGAAGGAGGCCATTCGGCCCATCAAGTCTGCACCGGCTCTTGGAAAGAGCAACCTACCCAAGGTCCACACCTCCACCCTATCCCCATAACCCAGCAACCCTACCCAACACTACAGGCAATTTTGGACACTAAGGGCAATTTAGCATGGCCAATCCACCTAACCTGCACATCTTTGGACTGTGGGAGGAAACCGGAGCACCCGGAGGAAACCCACGCACACACGGGGAGGATGTGCAGACTCCGCACAGACAGTGACCCAAGCCGGAATCGAACCTGGGACCCTGGAGTTGTGAAGCAATTGTGCTATCCACAATGCTACCGTGCTGCCCGTTAGGTGGAACACGTAATTGCATTACAGCATGACTTGTCGGTATGAAGGAACAAGAGTTTATCTAGAGGCAGGACCTCCAAACTCACCTGTAAGCCACCCCACAATCTGACCACCTACTAATATCCACATGTCTCCCAACAGCCAATACCTTGCGGCAGTCTGGAATCCACAGGCCTTCTTGCCTGATAGTCAGCTAAACTCTCAATCTGCTTGGCTGTGCTTTGGAAACCAATACAAAAATGTAAACTGCGTGCCACAGTTCAATTCAACAGTTGCTCCAGGAAACCCATACATTTGGGTTACCGTGTTGCTGAATACCCCTCTCGATTAATCCTAAGAATCTACAGGATCCCTACAGTGCATAAGGAGGCTACTTGGCCCATTGAGTCTGCACTGACCCTCTGAAAGAGCACTCTATTTAGGCCCACTCCCCTGCCCTATCCCCATATGTTTTCATGGCCAATCACCTAACCTGCACATCTTTGGACTGTGGGAGGAAACTGGACCATTAAGATTCAGACAAGGGGGAGAACGTGCCAAATCTGCATTGACAATCACTCAAGGCTAGAGTTGAATCTATGTCCCTTGCGCTGAGAGGCAGCAGTGTTCCAAAATGAGTGATTCAAACATCAAAATGCAGATCGGGTAAAGGTTGAATCATCAGAGGGGATATAAGAATGTCATAATCATTTGTTTCTTAAACAAAGGAGCAACTTGCCTCATTAGATTTTCCAGAGACTGTTCCTTCACTTTGATGTCTGCAGAGAAGATATAAAAAGATTATTTAGTAAAAAAAGTCTACATTTAAATTTCAGTCTGCTTTCCAATATATGGGAAAGCATTAAGATACTCTGTAAATTTCAACAGCTGTTAAAACATAGCAGGAGCCTAATGCATGTATTTGAGAATTTCCTTTTCAGTGTTCATGTCAAATGACTAAACACAGATTGTAAGGAGACTCATTTGTTGTCTAAAGGAAAGATAAACCTTGTGACCTCCGTGCACTTAAACACTCAAAGAGCAGGTGACATCAGACACTAAAACAGTTCCACATTGCAAAAAAAAACCTTCCTTTTACGGTAGCAAATATTGTCATTACGCAAAATGGATCATTAGCTACTTGCTTAGCAAACTTACTGAACAGAAAACGCAACTAAAACCTGCGACTGTTTTATTTGCAGCATATCTGAGGCAACAACAGCATACAGGGAAAATGCATTGGTTCTTTCAAATATAGATTCCTATTAAATAAATGGACCAAGGGTTTCCTTTTCTGGGTGCAAATTGTGCTCAAAACTATTTCTATGTGGCCCCGTTGGAGCCATGCAGGTAGGGCAAACACGCGGGAGGAGGAGAGAGAGGGAGGATAGGGAGGAGAGAGAGGGGGGGATAGGGAGGAGAGAGAGGAGGGGATAGGGAGGAGAGAGGAGGGGATAGGGAGGAGAGAGAGGAGGGGATAGGGAGGAGAGAGGAGGGGATAGGGAGGAGAGAGGAGGGGATAGGGAGGAGAGAGAGAAGGGGATCGGGAAGAGAGAGAGGAAGAGGGGATAGGAAGGAGAGAGAGGAGAGGATAGGGAGGAGAGAGAGGGGATAGGGAGGAAATAGAGGAGTGGATGGGGAGGAGAGGGGAAGGGGATATGGAGGAGAGAGAGAAGAAGGGATAGGGAGGAGAGAAAGGAGGAGGGATAGGGAGGAGAGAGAGGGGCGGATAGGGAGGAGAGAAGATAGGGAGCAGAGAGAATGAGGGATAGGGAGGAGAGAGAGAGAAGGGAATAGGGTGGGGAGAGAGAAGGATAGTGGAGATAGTGAAGAGAGGGAGGAGGGGATAGAAAGGAGAGATAGGAGGGGATAGGGAGGAGAGAGAGGAGGGGTAGGAAGGAGAGATAGGAGGGGATAGGGAGGAGGAGGGATGCAAGGAGAGGGTGGAGGGGATAGGGAGAGAGGAGGAGGGATAGGGAGGAGGGGATAGGGAGGAGAGAGAGGAGGGGATAGGGAGGAGAGAGGGTTGGAGGGGATAGGAAGGAGAGAGAGGAGGAGGGGTAGGGTGGGGAGAGAGAGGAGGGGTTAGGGAGGAGAGATGAGGGGATAGGGAGGAGAGAGAGGAGGGGATAGGCAAGAGAGAGAGGAGGGGATAGGGAGGAGAGAGAGGAGGGGATAGGGAGGAGAGAGGGTTGGAGGGGATAGGAAGGAGAGAGAGGAGGGGTAGGGTGGGGAGAGAGAGGAGGGGTTAGGGAGGAGAGATGAGGGGACAGGGAGGAGAGAGAGGAGGGGATAGGCAAGAGAGAGAGGAGGGGGTAGGGAGGAGAGAGTGGAGGGGGACAGGGAGGAGAGAGAGGAGGGGATAGGGAGGAGAGAGAGGAGGGGGTAGGGAGGAGAGAGGAGGGGTAGGGAGGAGAGAGAGGAGGGGATAGGGAGAGAGGAGGAGGGATAGGGAGGAGGGGATAGGGAGGAGAGAGAGGAGGGGATAGGGAGGAGAGAGGGTTGGAGGGGATAGGAAGGAGAGAGAGGAGGAGGGGTAGGGTGGGGAGAGAGAGGAGGGGTTAGGGAGGAGAGATGAGGGGATAGGGAGGAGAGAGAGGAGGGGATAGGCAAGAGAGAGAGGAGGGGATAGGGAGGAGAGAGAGGAGGGGATAGGGAGGAGAGAGGGTTGGAGGGGATAGGAAGGAGAGAGAGGAGGAGGGGTAGGGTGGGGAGAGAGAGGAGGGGTTAGGGAGGAGAGATGAGGGGACAGGGAGGAGAGGAGGGGATAGGCAAGAGAGAGAGGAGGGGGTAGGGAGGAGAGAGTGGAGGGGGACAGGGAGGAGAGAGAGGAGGGGGTAGGGAGGAGAGAGGAGGGGTAGGGAGGAGAGAGAGGAGGGGGTAGGGAGGAGGGGATAGGGAGGAGAGAGAGGAGGGGATAGGGAGGAGAGAGGGTTGGAGGGGATAGGAAGGAGAGAGAGGAGGAGGGGTAGGGTGGGGAGAGAGAGGAGGGGTTAGGGAGGAGAGATGAGGGGATAGGGAGGAGAGAGAGGAGGGGATAGGCAAGAGAGAGAGGAGGGGATAGGGAGGAGAGAGAGGAGGGGATAGGGAGGAGAGAGGGTTGGAGGGGATAGGAAGGAGAGAGAGGAGGAGGGGTAGGGTGGGGAGAGAGAGGAGGGGTTAGGGAGGAGAGATGAGGGGACAGGGAGGAGAGAGAGGAGGGGATAGGCAAGAGAGAGAGGAGGGGGTAGGGAGGAGAGAGTGGAGGGGGACAGGGAGGAGAGAGAGGAGGGGATAGGGAGGAGAGAGAGGAGGGGGTAGGGAGGAGAGAGGAGGGGTAGGGAGGAGAGAGAGGAGGGGGTAGGGAGGAGAGAAGAGGGGTAGGGAGGAGAGAGGAGGGGTAGGGAGGAGAGAGGACGGGGTAGGGTGGAGAGAGGAGAGGGTAGGGAGGAGAGAGGAGGGGGTAGGGAGGAGAGAGGAAGAGGGGTAGGGAGGAGGGGATAGGGAGGAGGGGATAGGGAGGAGGGGTTAAGGAGGAGAGGAGGAGGGACAGGGAGGATAGAGAGGAGGGGATAGGGAGGAGAGAGAAGGGGATAGGGAGGAGAGAGAGGAGGGACAGGGAGGAGAGAGAGGAGGGGATAGGGAGGAGACAGAGGAGGAGGGGATATGAATGAGAGAGAGGAGGGGTTAGGGAGGAGAGAGAGGGGGGGATAGGGAGGAGACAGAGGAGAAGGGGATAGGGAGGAGAAAGAAGAGGGGCTAGGAAGGAGAGAGAAGAGGGGATAGGAAGGAGAGAGAGGAGGGGATAGGGAGGAGAGAGAAGGGGATAGGGAGGAGAAAGAGGATAGGGAGGAGAGAGAGGAGGAGGGACAGGGAGGAGAGAGGGCAGGGGATAGGGAGGAGATAGAGGAGGAGGGGATAGGAAGGAGAGAGAGATGGGGACAGGGAGGAGAGAGAGGTGGGGATAGGGAGGAGAGAGAGGAGGGAGAGGAGGGGGTAGGGAGGAAAAAAAAGAAAAAGAAAAAAAAGGGGGGAAAAAAACTATTTCCATGTCACTGAAAGTTAAATCTTCTATGAGCCAGTATAAATGTGCAATGTTTCAGGGCATCATTTAAAAAAAAATATGGCATGCTGTATTGCTTGATATATTTAAGAGTGGTAACCTCGTTTATTTTATTAAGAAATCTGAAAATGAATTACAAAAAATAATTTTAATCAGAATCCAGACCACCAGCCCAGTGAGTAACCCAATTTTAAATAATTAAAAATGATTTTGACAAGTTAAACAAAACTGTTGTATTGGTGTCCACAGTCAATTTCTGGGAACTTAAAAAAAAATCTAAACTTTGAAAATGTGCCTAATAGTATCCTTGATCCTGGAGAAAATAGCTCAAATTTCATAGCCTCCCTGAAATGTTCACAGTCAATGTAATTAGTGGAAACTCACAGTGATGATTAATTGCATCTGTGGACGCAGCCAGTTACTAATGTGATATTTTTGAACTTCTGCAAAACATCATGGAAATTAAATCTGTGCTGGATGTAATTTACACTTGGATTTCCTCCATCTCTAGTGCGAGATTGACCAATTTTGGGTAAATTATGCTGGAAAAAGCTAATGGATATTCTTGTCCACGACGCTCTTTGCATTTGATGTGTAAAGTGAAACAGATACAAGCATCTAAATGATGTTACTTGTACTGATAAGAGATAATTAATAATAATCATCTTTATTAGTCTCACAAGTAGGCTTACATTAACACTGCAATGAAAAGAATGCTAGCATTGTGGTAATGATACTGAACTAGTAATCCAAAGGGACAGAATGTATGGGAGCTAAAATTGCCAATACAATGGGAAAGCAAGTTATCAAGAGGAGGTTGAGAGTCTGCAAAGAGATATAGACAGGTTAAGTGAGTGGGCAAAAATCTGGCAGACGGAGTATAATGTGGGTAAATGTGAAATTGCCCACTTTTGCAGGAAAAAAAGCAGTAAACTATTGAAATGAAGAAAGACTGCAGAAATTGCTGGTACAGAAGGATCTGGATGTCTTGTTACATGAATCAAATAAAGTTAGTATACAGATACAGCAAGTGCTTATGAAGGCAATTGGAACGTTGGGATTTATTGCAAGAGGAGTAAGAATAACTTAATTCTGAAGCTGAGTGGATGATCCATTCATACTCTTCCTAAGGTCCCCACCAGTCTTCAGCCAATTTGACACACCACCATGTGATATCAAGAAATACTAAGCGTACAGAATGCAGCAAAAACCATGGGTTGTATCTCGACTAAAGAGCTGAAGAACCTGTCGTCCAGAATCAGTAACACTTCTAGCCAAGTTGTTCCAGTATAGCTTCAACATTGGCATCCACCCAACAAAGGGGAAAATTGCCTTGGTATATTCTGTCAACAAAAAGCAGGACAAATCTGGGCAATTACCTCATCATCTGTCTTACTCTCAGCCACCAGGGAAAGGGTTGTCGACAGTGCTATCAAGTGGTACTTACTAACCGATAACCTGGATGGGGAAGCTGGAGTGGTGGCATTCCAATGAGTCAGATTCTTTGTCCTTCTCAGTAACAGGTCACAGGATTGGGATATACTGTTGAAGACTTGGCGGGTTGCTGCAATGCATATTGTAGATGGTATACATTGGATGCAATCAGCTAACTGCACAAAGACTAGAGGGACTATGGGTGGAAGTCTCCCATGCAAAACCCCTGGATGCATAATTAATTATGACGGGGATGGAAGATATGCTGTGGTTTCCCATCGACCTCCGCAGCTGGATTTAGTCCCGGATGGGAGAATTCCATCCCATTTGACACAATTGCATTCCATGAAATGCCTTTGCAAGATTTAAAATTTATGTTCAATGCTGAATTCAAAGTTATATTACATTTAACCCAAAGCCCCTCTGACTTTTCTGTTCCCAGAGCATTTACTGAAGCATGTTATTGTGAGAATATATATTTTGGTAGATCGCCAACATACATAAAGCAACCAAGGCTGTCATTTTCAGCATTCTGAGAAAAACTGTCAATGTCATAAGCTTAAAGTTATGGTATTTTAACATACCAATATTAGAATCTTAAATGGTTTACTTTAGGTTTCATCTTTTTAAAAATCCACAATTATTGAAATTATGCCAACACTTAGACACCATCTTCATTAGAAATTGCTTGGAAAGAGTTTTTCGTTTTGGAGAGAGAAGTGTCTTGGATAATCTTTTTCTTGGCAAACGAATGTTAGTAACTTGATGTAAAAGCTGTTGATGCAATTTATGACATTTTGTTACACATTTGTAAACAGGCAATGAAACAGCAGGTCGGACAGCATGTGTGGAGTCAGAAACAGGTTTCAGCTCACTGACTCATTGTCAGAACCAAGGATTACTGACCAAAAACATTCACAGTCTCCACAGGTATTGCCAGACTGACGGAATATTTTCAGCATTCTTTGTCTTTATTTCAGATTTCTTGCACGTGGGGGCCGGCACAGTGGCGCAGTAGTTAGCACTGCTGCCTCATGGCGTTGAGGATTCGGTTTCACCCCTGGCCCTGGGTCACTGTCTGTATCGAGTTTGCACATTTTGCCCGTGTCTGCATGGGTCTCACCCCACAACCCAAAGATGGGCAGGGTAGGTGGATTGGCCACGCTAAATTGCCCCTTAATAGGAAAAGAAATGAATTGGGTATTTCAAAAATAAAAAATAAATTGTGCTGAATTTAAATAGACCCCATTTTCACTAATAAAAAAAAGGATTTCTTGCACGCGCAGTAGTTTGCTCTGGGGCGGCATGGTAGCACAGTGGTTAGCACCGTTGCTTCACAGCGCCAGGATCACAGGTTCGATTCCAGTTTGGGTCATTCTCTGTGCGGAGTCTGCATGTTTTCCCAGTGTCTGCATGGGTTTCCTCAGGGTGCTCCGGTTTCCTTCCACAAGTCTCGAAAGACGTGCTGTTTGGTGAATTGAACAGTCTGAATTCTGTCTCAGTGTACCTGAACAGGCGGCGGAGTGTGGTGACTAGGGGCTTTTCACGTTATCTTAATTGCAGTGTTAATGTAAGCCTACTTGTGACACTATTAAAAATTATGATTATTATTAAGATGTTTGCGAAAACAATCTCCCTTAGGGCCATGGATCTTTATTGGAGATTTGCATTGATGGACTGTTCTCTTTATAATTTATCTGCTTTACATTTCAAAAACTATCTTGCAAAATAACCTATTCTTCAAATATAAAGGACTATAGTGTGGTGATATGCATCACTGTAAATAAACAAGGGGTTAATGTAGATACACTAGGGCACTGTAATACACAAGGGGTTAATGTAAATACACTAGAACTAAATAAACACTAGAGGGAGCACCAGAGACATCATGAAAAACAGACATTCAACCAATAGGCCAGTAAGATAGGACACGACCAATGGGCAGTCAAGACACACCCAGAGGTGACACTACCACAAGGGGATAACCCATATAAAAGGACAGGGCACATATGCCCTTTCTCTTTCCATAGACGACACCCAGAGGCAGGGGCAGATCAGGGAAGCATCACACCCACCGCATGGATTAGAGCAGACTGGTTAGTTAGATCGAGTTACTAGAGTAAGATTAGCAGGAGAGTCGAACCCAAGTAGGAGAATTGTTAACTGTTCAATAAGTGTGTTAAATCTATCTCCAAGTCTGAACCTTCCTTTGTCAGAGTATACATCAAGGAAGCAGCTTATGCTACGTGAAGAAGCATAACACAACATATAGCACTACTCTGCAAAATTCTAAATTAAGTGATCAGAACCACACTATGCATTAAAGTAACTAAATGTCAAACCATTAAAAAACATTCTACATAATATCTAAAGCACTTAAAATGTTCCATCAGCAATCCCTGGAGTTTCTGGAATATTGGACTCTTTGGTTTTCACCGATAGATTTATTTTGTGGCTGTGCCATTCATGTACACACAAACACAACAACTATGCGTTAATTTTTATTTTGGGGCCGATTTAGCTCAGTTGGCTGTACAGCTGGTTTGTGATGCAGTGTGAAACCAGCAGCGTGGGTTCAAATTGCTCTACTGGCTGAGCTTATTCATGAAGACTCTGCCTTCTCAACCGTGCCCCTTCCATAACTTTTAGTCTATTTACCTAACTGACGTAAACAGTTCTTCCGTCAACCTATGTAATTGGATTTGTTTCAGTTTAAGATTTTTGTTTGTGCTTGGAATATGTCACTTTCAAATTTAATATGGAATTGGATGGTATTCCTTGCCTGAGGTGTGGGGATCTTCAGATTAAATCACCACCAGTCAGGTCTCCCCCTCAAAGGGGAAAGCAGCCTAATGTCATCTGGACTATGGTGGCTTTGCTTCATTTTTTATTGATTACATTAATGAGAAATAATGGACAGAATCTTGAGTTCTCTCTGGCAGTAAGCTTGGAGGCAGGAAGGGCATTTAATTGGGAAGTGTGGTGGTGCACCTGAACCCTGCCGCCTTCTCGCCTCTGCCAGAACTAAGGTCCGGACGGATTAGGGTAAAGGGTGATTTGGAAATCCAAAGTGAAAGTATCAGCACTATATAGTGATGTGGGTAAAAACATGTAGAATGGGACAGGTAGAGGCAGTATGTACTGGAACCAACTAGGGATAAAGGTATTTTAGATCTAGTACTTTGTAATGAAGCAGGGTTAATTAATAGTATAGTAAAAGATCCACAGGGAAATAATACCATCCAATTCCATATTAAATTTGAAAGTGACATATTCCAAGCACAAACAAAAATCTTAAACTGAAACAAATCCAATTACATAGGTTGACGGAAGAACTGTTTACGGTCAGTTAGGTAAATAGACTAAAAGTTATGGAAGTAAATGAACAGTGGGAAACATTTAAAGAAACAAAGATGTTCAACATAAATGCATTTCTTCAAAAGCAAAAGTTCAGCAAGAAAGACCCATCCATGGCTCACTCGTAAGTTGAGGTTAGTATTAGATTAAAAGAAGAGGCTTAAAAATGTTGCAAAAAAATCTGAGGATTGAGAGTGTTTAAGAAATCAGCAAACGGCAACTAAAAGTTTTTAAAAATCTGAGCGTAAACTAGCCAGAAAAATAAAAACAGATTGTAAGACCTGTTTGTTAGGGGAAAAAAAGTAGTTTTAAGGGATTTATATTTGTATTGGTAAACATGAGAAATAAATTATAGTTTTAAGTGTGTTTAATTTTAATGTTTCTGTGTCTGGAAGGGTAAAACCTAGTTAGATTCATGCTGTACAACGGTGAATGCATTGTGGGGGCTGATTAAGTTCCAACTGTGTTTCTATTGTGTGAAAAATAAATAAAAGGCATAAGCATATGGGTGTTGCTTAGCAACTGGGGTCATTAAGGTAGAGAAGCTTTTAAGTTTTAGTTAGCTAATTTGATTGCAGTTGAAGATAGGTGGTAAGAGAGAAGGCCACAATACAGGCTGAGCTTATTCAGTTCTGTTAGAAGCAGAAGACTAGAGAGGGAACATATCTCTCAGCTTTGCAAGAATAAAAGCCATACCATGGAGTAATGGTTAAGAAAACAAGCGCAGAGAAATGAAGAGCAGCTAGTTAAGGAAACTAGAGAAATGAAGAGAAGTTTCCAAGAAGACCTAGGTGAAAGTTACTAGGACAGAGAACTGTTCAGTAAAGACAACCAAGCTGAGAAGAAAGCTGAGATACCAGCAAGATATCCAAAGCAATTTTCAGGTTTGGGAGATTTTACTATAGTCTGTGAAACGTGAGTTGAAATAACAATGGAAATCAGTGGATGGATCTCAGAGGTTGTGTAAAAGCAGGTAAGGTGAAATAAATCCTAAAGAAGTTGGTGTAAATTTCTGGACTGAGTTCACTGTTAAAAGTGGAGCAGAAGCTTTGTTTAAAAGTCTCACGTGGAAAACCGGGCCTGGATTTCGGAATGCAAATCGCTAAGGGAAAGCGCACATTGAGAACAGACTTTAAAGTAATTTGGGGCGATTCTGAGGAAACATCCACAAACAATCATTTGGGGATCAGAGTGGAGCGTGTATTTGCCCACAGTCATCTTGTGTGCTTAAAAGGGACTTTTGTGTTAATGAGGTCATTGTGGATTAATATGTACTTTGTAATCTGTGTTAATCCTAAAACCTGCTTGCAATTGTTAAACTAAGGGAGGAAGGAGAAAAGGGATATTGCACCAGTACCCAATTTATTCATGTTTAATAGCTGTTTTTTTTTCTTGTTGTTAAAGGACGCTGTTCCTCTAAAAAAATGAAAAGTTATAGGCGAGAATAGTGCCTTGCCGCCGGCTGCCCCATTCTCCGTCGCTGTTTTACGGGCGCCCGCGGGATTCCCGCCACGCCGGTCGGGGGCCGTTGACAGCGACCCACCCGGCGATTCTCCGGACTCCGATGGGCCATGTGGCCGATGGGTTTGGCCGAGTACCGCCGGCGTGGATTACACCTCCCACATGGTGGGACCTGGAAGGTGAGTATGCGGGGGCCTTCCTGGAGGGGGTGGTGGGGGGGGGGGGGTGGGGGATCCGTTCCCGTGGGGGGGGGCCCACAGTGGCCTGGCCCAGCGATCGGGCTCGTTCCATGGGGGCCTACTTTACTCCGCGCCGGGCCCCTGTAGGGTTCTGCCATATTGCCTGGGGGCTAGCGCATGGAAGGGAACCCCCGCGCATGCGCGGAAATACGGCAGGCGTTCTGCACATGCGCGAGATCACGCCGGCCGTTCCGCGCATGCGCGAGATCATGCCGGCCTTTCCGCGCATGCGAGGACCTGCGCGGGCTATTCCCCGCCGGCTGGAGCTGTGGGGGCGACTCCGACAGCAACGTAGCCCACTAGAAAGGTGAGAATTCCTGACTTTCGGGGGCCGTTGAAGTTGGCGCCGGTTCTCACGCCGGCGTGGGGACATAGCCACATTATTAGAGAAACCCGCCCATAGTCTTTTGAGCCAGGGTTCCGTAGTGGGATCTTCTCATCCAGTTAGAACATTAACTGGGATCGTAACATTTTGTAAGTATATAAAAACTATGAGAATAGCTAAAGTCACCATAGGCCTCTTAGAAGCAGAGACAGAAGAAATTATCATGGGGAACGAGGAAATGGTGGAAGCATTGAACAGATATTGTGTTTCTGCATTCACAGAAATAGACTATAACCTGGAGGCTAAAAAGAGTGAGAAATTTAGAGAAATTAATATCAGCGCAGTACAAGTTTTGGAGAAATTTAAGAGATTAAAATCTGACAAATCGCTGGGACCTGATGGGTAGCTCGAGAGATAGTCAATATGCGGTTTATGGTTTTCCAAAATTCCTTAGATTCAGGATGATCCCACTTGATTGGAAGTTGGAAAACAGTGAACTACAGGCCAGTTAGCCTAACATCAGTTGTTGGGGAAATGCTGTAATCTATTATTACGGAAACCCTAACAATGCACTTAGAAAATCATTGTATGATTAGAATAAGTGAATGTGGCTTTACTAAAGGGAATTCCTGTTGAGCAGGAGTATTTTGAGGGTGTAACTAGTATGGTAGATAAACGGGAACCTGTAGATGTAGTATACCTGGATTCCCAAAAGGTATTCAATACGCTATCCTCCAAAAGATTAATGAGAAAAATAAGGGCTCACAAAGTTGGGGCCATATTAGCATGAAAAGAGGATTGATTAACAGATAGAAAACTGAGAGTGTACATAAATTGTTTATTTTTTCAAGTTGACAGGCAGTGAATTGTGGAGTGCCGCAAGAATCACAGAATCCCTAGAGTGCAGAAGGAGGCCATTCAGCCCATCGACTCTGCACCGACCCTCTGAAGGGGCACCCTACCTAGACCTAATCCCCCACCCTATTCCCGTAGCACCACCTAACCTTTGGACACTTCAGGCAATTTAGCAAGGTCAATCCACGTAACACGCACATCTTTGGACTCTAAGGATGTGTTGAGGTCTCCACTATATACAATCTATATTAAAGACTTACGTGAAGAGTTAGAAACTAAGGTATCAAAGTTTGCTGATATCAAACTAGGTGGAAAGGTACACTTTGGGGAGGACAAGAAAGGCTGCAAATAGACAGGTTATGTAGATGGACAACAAGATGGCAGATAGAGTATAATACAGGGAAATGTGAAGTTACTCACAGTTGAGAAACTTTTAAGTGCTGATGTTTGAAGAGACTTGGGTGTATTGGTAAAAGGAATACAGAACATTAGCAAGCTGACACAGCATGCAATTAGGAAGGCAAATGGCATGCTGGCTTTTACTGAAAAGAGATTGCAAAGGAGTTGAAGCACAAAAATAAAGAAGTCTTGCTATAGTTGTACAGAGTTTTGGTGAGGCTGCATACTGAATGAGTTTTGATCTCGGCATTTAAGAAAGGATATACTTGTCTTGGACAGTACAGCAAAGACTCACAAAATTGGTTACTTGGTTGAGGAGGTTTTCCCATGATGAGAGGCTGAGCAAATTGGGCTTATATTCTCTGGAGTTTAGAAGTCCGGGAGTCGATCTCAATAAAGCCTATAAATTCTGAATGGGTTTGATAGGTTGGACACTGAGATTGTTTCCGTTGGTCAGGAAATTCAAAACGCAGGGCCACAGCATCAGAATAAGAGGCTGATCATTTTGGACTGAGATGGAGAGATTTCTTCCCTCAAAGGCTGTGAATCTTTGGAATTCTGTATGCGTTGTGGGTGTGGGTGCTCCACCATTGAATACATTTAAGGTCCCAGGCTGATATTTGGTCTTCCAGGGAATTCATGGATATAAGGAGCAGATGGGAAAATGGAGTTGATGCCCAAAATCAGCCACGATTATACTGAATAGCAAGCTCAGTGGGCCGTATTGTCTACTCTTGCTCCTATTTCTTTGGGAAGGCCAATGGTTGTTCTTGCTGTCCTGTTGCCATTTGTGGCCCTTAAGTGATCAATTAATGACCACAAGGGCCTCATCGGGCCACCACTAGTATTAACCTCGGCTGGAGGTGGGTCGGTTGCCATGTGATGTGCACGGCAATGCAGCCAGCTTGCAACCTCTTGCGGGGGGAACATTTTCCCTTCGTGAAAGGCACTCAGTGCCTGTTCGGGGTTCACTAAGGTCCATCCCCTTGGCCTTGTTGCTGTTCCTCCTTTGTATCTCACTGGCTCTCCAGCCAACAGGTGAAACCCATTGCATCGACAAGATTCCACCCTGAATATTTGAGGAACATGATGTAATTTTTGGTCAGAAAAGTGCATCATTGTCAAGCAAATATTGCATTTACTTTATTATATACAAAGACCTCGCCCACATATGTGCACATGCATGCAAAAAAATGTGAAACCATGTGGGGAAACTGTGTGGCTGCAATAGTTTGATTTTAGCAAAAGTCAGCAATGGAAGAGTAAAACAAACTCAAAATGACAAAAACGAAAGATGCGGGGCTGATACTTCTTATTCCAACACCACATATCTGGCAGTTACGGAGACTACAAGAGTGAAATTAGGAAAAAATGGTGGCAGGTCTCAGATTCATCTGGACATAATGCATTTCTCCAATGGGTCAGCATAAGGACAGAAGGAGATTCCACAGGCAAAGTTTCATTATAATATTTATCAATGTCATTCTGCTGGTTCCGGCATCATTTTCCTTTGTCGCAATTGAAAGTAATCTTCAGCACCTGAGTATCCAGGTTGTGAGATAGTGAACTCATATTTATATTGCACCTCTAAAGTAAATGGCATTGTAAAACAAAATTTGATCAATTTAAAAAGTCTGAGATAAAATAGCAGATAAAGTAGTCAATATCAGCCCTTTGTTGATAATTTTTTAATTAGTTTTTGTTTGATTCCTGTTTTCTGTGAGTCTTTATGTTTTTTTCCCCTACTGTTACAATACTGTATTAATGAATTTCCTAATGGAATATGCTTTATGAGGCACTGGGAAGAAAATAAGGACCACTGAAGGGGCAGTTTAGGATGCAGCTCCCTTTGGTACCCAAGTACCTGCATTTGTAGAGAAATGTGGGCAGAATTTGCTTCAGTAAACAACTAGTGCATGTGAAGGCATGCTCGCAAGCTAAAGCTGGTTGAAAAATAAGATATTTCTGGTAAATCAACACTTGAAAATCCAAGAACTTAGTTTGTCTTGCCCAATAATTATATGTTTAATAATTTTCCTCTGGGATGTACAAGAGCATACAGACAGAAGACAAAAGTAGAAATATCACCCACCAAGTAAGCATAATGTGTGAACTCCAGTCTGCCGGTTCCGTTTGATCTTGTCATAGAAGCTTTCCGGCTTCCAGGTCTCTGTCCAAAATACGATGGATACGGTTTCTCCAAAATTATATAACTAGGAATGAATAAATATCGAAATTTACAAGGATGCACTCTTGTGAATGGATAAATAATTACAACCCATAGAATCATAGAATCCCTACAATGGAGGCTATTTGGCCCATCGAGATTGCACCGACTGTCTGAAAGAGCACCCTACCTAGGCCACTCTCCACCCAAAACCCTTTACACTAAGGGCAATTTAGCATGGCCAATCCACTTAATCTGCACATCTTTGGATCGCGGGAGGAAACCGGAGCACCCGGAGGAAACCCATGCTGACACGGGGAGAATGTACAAACTCTACACAGTCACCCAAGGTTGGAATTGAAACCGTGTCCCTGGTGCTGTGAGGCAGCAGTGCTAACCACTGTGTCACCCAGTTACACACCAGCTTCACATCTACCGTAATATGTAATATGTTTTACATGACTTAAGTTATTTAGTAGAAACTCCAACTTTTTGTTTTAGTTTCAGAAGTGAAGGGGGAAATTTGCTTTTCGAAAGCAAGACAACGATTTCCTGCAATGCCGGTCTCATTGATTCAAAATCACAGGTTGGGACATACTCCTCCAATTTCTGACAGAGATGTGGGATGACAGTCAGGGTCTTAATCATTCTCAAAAGAAAGTCCCATCACTCCTGAAAATAGTGACAGGATCTCCTAGGTAAAAGTTCAAGATTACAGTTAACGTGGTCATCCTGATCAGTTGCGCACCAAAGGTTATGATCACAAAATCTCAATAGCACAGGAACAATGGTCAAGCATTTATAGCTAGACTTCTGTCCAATAATCTTCAGTCATGTTCTAAACCAGGTACTTCTCGAGCTCTTTTTTCTTTCAGAGCTGCAATCACTGGCTGGGATGGAAGTCTATTCCACACCAAATTTTGCTTCTCATTGCAACTTGCTAATTTTGCACTTAAGCATACTATTCCTGCAATCTTAATTTCAATTAATTAGCAACACTCACATAATCCATGTCACTCATTTCATTTACTTTTTGACATGTATTTTGTTCCAAACACATGTAACATCAACAAAATACATACTCCATCAAATCACAATCCAGTTTGTACAATTTTTCCCCTTTTATTCCCTCCCCGCACCAAACAACTCCTCAAATAATATCACGAACAGCCTCCAACTGTCCTCTAAGCCCCCCTCTGAACCTCTCAACATGAACTTAATTTTCTCCAACTGGAGAAAGTCGTACAAATCTCGCAGCCAAGCCGCCACCCCCGGTGGTGGATCCGACCTCCAATTTAACAAGATCCTTCACCGGGCAATTAAGAGACGAAGGCCACAACATCGGCCCCCTTCCCCTCCAACAGCTCCGGCACTCGAGACCCCAAAAATCGCCCCCATAGGCTCCGGCCTGCCCGCCACCCCCACTTTCTTAGATAGCGTCCCAAACGACTCCCAATAGCTCTCCAGCTTCTCACAGCCCCAGAACATTTTAGCATGATTCGCCAGCCCTTGCCCACAGTTCTCACACCCATCGGCCACCCCCTGGAAAGACTCGTTCATCCTTGCCCAAGTCATGTGTACCATATGCACCACCTTGAACTGAATCAAGCTCATCCTCATGCAAGGAGGTTGTAATCACCCACTGCATCGCCTCGCACCACAGGCCCCAGTCTATTTCCGTCCCCAGCTCCTCCTCCTATTTACTCTTGATCCTCACCACCTGTGCCCCGCCCTGCTCCCCCAACCACCCTTCAGGTTATCTGGGGCTACGGGGTTAGGATGGGGAACAGGCCTTGGTAGGGTGCTCTTTTGAAGGGTCGGTGCAGACTCGATGGGCCGAATGGTCTCTTTCTGCACATTTAAACGCCGAGATCAGTGCCTCCACCCTCCGGAAGAAGGCCTTAGAGAGAAAGATTGGGAGCGTCTGAAAAATAAATATGAACTTGGCAGCACATTACAACCTGTAACCTCCCTGCCAATGTCAAGTGCAAAGTGTCCCACCTCTTAAATTCCCCCTTAACCTCCTCCACTAACGCTATGCATCGTGGTCCACTCACGCATCACCTGAATCCCCAAATACCTAAATCTCTCTCTAGCTAGCTTAAACAGTAGTGTCCTAAATCGGGCCCCTGCCCCGCCGCATTCACCGGAAACACCTCGCTCTTGCCAATGTTCAGCTTATACCCGGTGAAGGCCCCAAACGTCCCAACAAGCCCATGATTCTGCCCATACTCTCAAGTGGGTCCGACACAAACAACAGGTCATCTGCGTACAACAACAACCGGTGCTTCATGCCCCCCCTCACATCCCTCGCCACACAGCAGACCCCCCCGGAGGGTCATCACCAAGGATTCAATCGCCAGGGCGGATAGCAATGGCGACAGCGGGCACCCTTGCCTTGTTCTCCTGTGCAACCCAAAACCCACTGATCTCATCTCATTTGTACGCGCCTGCCACCAAGGATGCATAAAAAAGACGCACAAACCTCGGCTCAAACCCAACCTTCCCAGAATTTCGAACAAGTATCTCCACTCTATCCGGTTAAAGGCCTTCTCCGCATCCATAGTTACAATAACCTTCGATGGCCACCCAACTGACGGATTCATAACTACATTTAACAGCCTCCTGCTGTTGATGGATAGCAGCCTACCCTTCACAAAAACTGTTTTGATTCTCAGGCACCACGTGCTGGATTCTCCCAAAATGGCACGATGTCCCCACTCCGGCGTAAAAACACTGCCGTTTTACTCTGGAGATTCCTGGGAATAAGTGGAGCTAATTCACAGCCCTGCAGGGGGCCAGAAAGGATCCAGAGTAATTCACGCAGCTTTAGTTGCGGATATGGGCCCCGGCACTTCCGGTTTTGAGTCCGCGCATGCGTACAGCAGCGGCGCCAAGCGTCATGGGGGAATCGGACCGCGGAGCCACATATAACAACTAGACCCCCCCCCCCGATCGGCCACGCGCCCGAGCATCCGACCGCGCGGATCTGTTCCCCGGCCGCCTATAAGGCCCCCCCGGTGTCCGAATTCCCTATCCCCCACTAGGGTGGCCGCAGACTGAGTCCGCAGCTGCCACGCGAGCATCCCGACCGGCAATAGCAGGTTAGATCCACGCCGTCGGGAACTCGGCCGGTCGGGAGCGGAGGATCGCTGGGCTGGCCTTTGTCAATGGACCCCAGCCGCACGGGGTAATCCGCGATCACGCCGATTCTCGGGTCCCGGAGAATCGCCGGACCGGCACCGGGCCCGATTCCGTCGTGAAATTGGATTCTCTGCCCCTGCGCCGAATGCGATTTCGGAGCAGGGCTGCGGAGAATCCAGCCCTAGCTCTTGCATACACCCCTTCATCCTACCCGCCAACAGATTCGCCAGCTCTTTCACGACCATATTCAACAATGAGATGAGCCTCTATGACCCACACCCCAGCGGATCTTTCCTCTTCTTCGGGATCAGTGTAATTGACGCCTGTGATAGCGTCGCTGGCAACCCCCCCCCTCCACCGCCTTACTAAACATCCCAACAGGTGGGTGGACGGCTCTGTCGCAAACAGCTTAATAAGTTCTGCCGTAAAGCTGTCCGGCCCAGGGGGTCTTCCCAGACTGCATTCCCCTGATACTACCTGTCACCTCCCTCAGCCCCAGCGGCGTCTCCAAAGCCTGCCTCTTATTTTCCTCAAACTATGTGAACTCCAACCCGTCCAGGAATCGTCCCATATCCCCCTCTTCGCCACCCAGCTTGGCCTTATACAACTTCTCATAATACCCCCCTGAACACCTCATTTATCCTTCCCGGCTCCGACACCACCTCCCCATTCTCTGCGCAAACCCTTAAAATTTCCCTAGATGCCACTTGCCGCCGCAACTGCTGGGCCAACATATGGCTCGCCTTCTCTCCATGCTCATGCTCCACCCCCTCACAGCTGCCCCACCGCTAAGTATCAAACTGCCCCACAGCCGTTCCTCTCCACCAACAACTCCTTCGTGCCACCCCCCCCCCCCCCCCCCCAGTATCACCTATCCACCTCAACTATCTCATCCAGCAGCCGTCTGTGCTCCTCCATCCTCCTTCTATCAGTGAGCCTTATGCAAAATATTCTCCCTCGAACCACCACCTTCCGAAAACATGGCCTCTGACACCTTCTTGTTCTGATTAAGCTCCACGTAATTTCCAATAGCTAGTCTCACCTTTTCACAAAACGCCTTGGCCGGGATCAGTTGATGCGTATCCTAGTCTGGAATCATTCCTAGTAACCCCTTTACAAACCCCGCATTGTCCCAATTAGGCACATAAACGTTGACTAACATCATGGGCGTCCCCTCCAACACCTCACTCACTATCACATTCCTTCCTCCCGCGTCCCACACATCCCTGGCCCTCACAAACCACTTTCCCTTGCTCAACCAAATGGCCATCCCCCTCGACCCTGAATCAAACCCCGAGTCAAATACTTGTCCCACCCATTCCTTCTTCAGCCTAACCTGATCCTTCACCCGGAGATGTGTCTCCTGTAGAAAAATCACCTCCGTTTTCAAACCCCTCAGGTGGGCAAAAACTCTGGACCTCTTGACCGGTCCATTCAGCCTCAGGACGTTCCATGTCACGACTCTTACCGAGGCTTACGCCTCCATTCCCCTCTATCGTCCACCATCATGCCCCACCAGTTCTGTCTCACTTAATCACATCCTGAACCAGTTTCATTCAAGATGGCCTCCCCTCTCCGCCCTTGACCATGCTCAACCTCCAAACCTGCCATGTCGCATCCCCCCCCAGCCAGCCCTCGCGGCCTCCTCCCCCACGTCACCTCCGTTCAGCAGCATTTCTTGCTAGCGTGGCAACTCCCGCCCTTAGGCCTGCCCCTCTTGCACACCCTCCCACCTCTCCCCCACCAGTCCTTCCTTAGCTTGCGTAACCGGCCACTGGCCCCTCTGAATAATGACAAAACCATCTACACCCAAAGGGCCCAGTCATACACACCCCTTACATGACAAAAAAAAACATTCAAATTAACAAATAACCTCCTCCCAAAAACAAAACACAATGTGGGAGGGGGCGAGCGATCGCACCCCTTACAAACCTACAAGTCACAAAACATTCCCCACGTCAGCAACACAAAACAGCCATAACACCCAACTTTTACACACTTGACCCCTCCATCCCATACAGCTCTCCCCCAAATTATGGTTCCTTATAAAGTCATTCACCTCCTCTGGCGTCTCAAAATAGTACTCCCGGCCGTCTAAAATTACCCAAAGTCTGGCTGGGTACAACACCCCAAAACAAATCTCCTGTCTGTACAACACAGCCTTGCTCCTCCACCTTCACCCGCAGCGACTTGCATAGACCCCTCAGGATCCCCACATCTGCCTGCACATACGATCACTCTGGTAGGACACCACTTTCTCCACCTCGCGCATCATCGCCCCTTGCACCTCGAGGCACTTCTCCACCCGATCCAAATTTGTGTTTTGGGGGTGTGGCTCACGCAGACACAGGAAGAATGTGCAACGTCCACATGGGCAGTGACCTGGGGCCGGGATCGAACCCGGGTCCTCAGCTCCATGATCTGCCCCTCACTTTCCCTCTTTAATGCTGCATCAAAACCCACTTATTTGGCCAAGCTGTTGTTCATTCCTGTCACAAGTCCCTCAGCCTCTCTATCTCCCTATCCTACTTTTTAAAAAATTTGAAAGTATCCAATTAAGGGGCAATTTGGCATGGTCAATTCACTCACATAGATACATAGAAGATAGCAGCGGAGGAGGCCTTTTGGCCCTTCGAGCCTGCTCCGTCATTCATCACGATCATGGCTGATCATCCAACTCAATTGCCTAATCCTGCTTTCTCCCCATAGTCTTTCATCCCATTCTCCCCAAGTGCTATATCCAGCCGCCTCTTGAATATATTCACCCTGCATATATCTTTTTGTTATTGGGGGTGAGACCCACGCAGACATGGGAAGAATGTGCAAACTCCACACGGACAGTGACCCGGGGCCGGGATCGAACCCGGGTCCACCGCGCCATGAGGCAGCAGTGCTAACCACTGTGACGTCCCTCCCTTTCCTTCTTTAATGCCACCTCAAAACCCACTTATTTGGCTTTCGTTCATCCCACCTAACATTTTTATAATCCAGCGTCTGTTTATTTCCTTCCACCTCGATGCAATGTTTCGAGATATTCTACTATCTTGAAGGTGCTATATCAATGCAAATTGTTATTGCAACCTAGGTTTTCCATACCATACGCAACCCTCAACTGAGGAAATAGGTACATATTTCTCTACAATTGTTTTAAACACTGCAATTCTCTGCAATTGTTTTAAACACAGGAGCTCAGATGGTCTCGGTCTGATCTTGCCTTTCTCAGTGAAGGAACTCCCAATCCCTGCTCACAGTCTCTCCATGCCCTTCTGCACTTCAGAAATATACATCATATTCTTGCTCATTTTCTCCCCCAGCAACAGAGACAGATTAAGGCACAAAACCTAATTTTCAGGCCTAGAATTATTTTTGTCATTCGTTTACAAACTCTCTTGAAGAAAACAATATCTAGCAGAGACTTGTAAAATATTTGTGGTCAAATTAGTCTTGCTTTTGCAACAGTACTTGGTTAAATGCAAGATTTCTAGTTACTCTTTCACCCAACGCATTAACAAAATAAAATTTTTAACCAATTCCATCACCTCCTCCCATGGCACCTTTCCTATGCCATCGCATCCCTCCTATTCAAACCTTCTCATTCCATCTCTCCCCTGCCATTCCTCATCCCTCTCTTGTTATCTCCATCACTCTCATCAATTCCAGAAATCCCATCTCAGCCATCCTGGAAATAATCTATCCAGCCATGGTAGCGTGGGTGTTGGGCTCCATTTATCTTCTGCTGGTTTTGTTCTCCATCAATGCCACCCTAATCCCACCATCCGTTGGCAGCTGCACATGTGTCAATGATCCATCCTTTGCCTGTCTCACATGCCTCCCTGTGTGCCAGGCACTGCTCACCAAATAGAGGGCTCGGCAGTTGATGAGAGTTATGGGTGGTCGTTGGGGCATATTGGCATGGAGAAGATACCCCCGGAACAGGTACACACGATCCAGGGGTTAGTGTGGTGGTGCCGTGCACGGTTGCCCCCAGTTGCCTCCCCCCATGGCGGCCCACCCCTGCGGAGGATCCCCCCCCCAATCTCCCACCGAGCAACGAGGTGGCAAGCCCAGCGCCCCCAGGCTCTTTGCCTGTGAGCAAAGATGGCTACTCACCTCCTCAGCTCCCCACGGAAGCCCTTCCGCCAGGCTCCCATTTTTCAAAAGCGTCAGCGTGACCACTGGCTGGGGAGGCTGATGAATGACGGGAGGCCGTTGGATATGGGGTGGCTCTCGTTAATTATATGGAAATGGGGCTGAAGTGATGATAACTGGTTTCTCGCCATGCTACAGCAGGATCCCGATTTTGCCTACGGGAGCTGGCTGGTTACATCGCAGCCTGGTGCAGTTCTCATTTTCTGCCTCTCCCGCTATTCGCCGGCCTAGTTTCGCTCGAGTTAGAGTGCAACGAAGCCGGGGAATCGCACCCTTAGTAATTTTTTGGGTGATTTGCTCCCTATATCCGGATGTCCCTAATCTCAGCATTATTTATATATATCTTTTGGTAACGATTAGAATATGATCCAAATATTGTCAGTGACTGTGTAACATGTGTAGCAAGGACTCAATGCCAAAAGATTAACCTCAAGATATGCCAAATCCACACAGAATAGTTCCAGAACACCAGAAGAAACGCCATCCATCGTATTTGTACCTACGCAAAACACAGAATTGCCACACTGGGAAATAAAATGGAAGAGGAAAGCAAATTCATTACTAATTCTCTTCGGGAACACTATGTAACTAACTAAAAACTAACTTCATTTTGAGAACACCCGTCAGACACAGATTCGGGTGAAAACTGGTTCCCATATTTGAAAATTAAAAATGACCACCAAAGAAAGACAAAATTGTCCCGTGAGAATTACAATTAAAACATTCTTTAATTTGATTTTTCTTGATGTTTTTCCAATAGATCTTTAAGTACAAGGAGAATTTTTTAAAAATATATTTTTATTAGGGTATTTGTAGTTTTTATTATAATAATAACAGCAACATAAACATGGTACAATAAACATTTCCATCCTCACCACATTCTTCACACCCCCACCAATAAAGCAACAGCCTAGCCCCCCCCCCCCTTGGATTTCTGCTTCTGCTGATATTTTAATTATCTCCGAGAAAGTCGACGAACGGCTGCCACCTTGGGCGAACCCTAACATTGACCCTCTTAGGGCGAACTTTATTTTCTTGAGACTGAGAAACCCAGCCATGTCACTAACCCAGATCTCCAATTTTGGGGGCTTCAAGTCCCTCCACATTAGTAGGATCCGTCTCCAGGCTACCAGGGAGGCAAAGGCCAAGACGTCAGCCTCTTTCGCCCCCTGAACACCCGGCTCTTCCGACACGCCAAAAATCGCCACCTATGGACTCGGCACCACCCGTGTTTTAAGTACCGTGGACATAGCGTTAGCGAACTCCTGCCAAAACCCTCTAAGCTTCGGGCATGCCCAAAACATGTGGAGGTGATTTGCCGGACTTCCCGCACACCTGTCCTCTACCCCGAAAAACTTGCTCATCTGGGCCACCATCATGTGTGCCCGGTGGACTACCTTGAACTGTATCAGTCTAAGCCTGGCACACAATGAGGATGTGTTTAACCTGCTTAACGCATCCGCCCACAGACCCGCCTCTATCTCTCCCCCTAGCTCGTCTTCCCACCTGCCCTTTAGGTCCTTTTCGGGGTTTCCTCCGACTCCATAAGTTCTGATACCTTCCCTCCTCCCACCCATGTTCTGGAAACTACTCAGTCCTGTATCCTCCGTGGTGGCAGGAGCGGGAAGCTCGGAACCTGCCTTCTCAAAAAATCTTGGGCGCGATTCTCTGACCCCCCCCCCCCCCCCCCCCCAGGACCGGAGAATCGGCGGGGGGCCACGTGAATCACAGCACGCCGCCATTCTCCCGCCTGTGAAAAAAACGGAGGGGCGCGCATGGCGCCGGGCCAAAACAAACAGCTGGAGCGGCAATCCTTCGGCGGCGCCGCGATTCTCCAGCCCAGATGGGCCGAGTGGCCGTCCGAAAAAATCCGAATCCCGCCGGCGCCGTTCTAACATGCTCTGGACCGACAGGACCTCGGGGTTGAAGGGTCCGGGGGCAGCATGTGGGGGGGGGGGGTCCATCCCCGGGTAGAGCCTCCATTGTGGCCTCCTCTCTGTCGGGTGGCTTCCTTTCCACCGCGTCGGCAGTGGCCTTCTTCCCTGCGCCATTTGGCAGCGGGGCCGGCGCGGGGAAGAAGGCCACTGCGCATGCACTAGTTCGCGCCAGCCCAACTGCGCATGCGCAGACCCCGCAGCGCCAGGTCGACGCCGGGACCAGCAGCTGGAGCGGCGTGGGCTGCTCCAGCGCCATGCTGGCCCCCCAGGACCCGAGAATCGGGTCTCGGAACCGGCGCCAGAGTGAAGTCCTCCCGTTTTGGCGCCGGCGCCAGAGAATCGCGGCCATAGTACCTGCAGATATCTAAACCCACTCCCTGCTGACAATTCAAATTTATCCTCCAAAGCTTTCAAGCTGGGGAAGCTCATCTCCCATCCTCCCAATTCCTGCCCTCTGCCATCTTGTGGAATATCGGGCCGGCGAGAGCGGAAGAGGTGCTGTTATCAGCGCCCCCAAACTTTTGTTTTTACACAATGTCACCTCCACTTGCTCCCACACCGACCCCCCCACCCACCCACTCCCTAATCATGGCTATATTGGACGCCCAGCAAAGGTTCGGCCGCGCCAAACCCCCCCCCCCCCCGCCCCCCCTCCAAACTAGGCTCCAACAATACTTTCAAGAACAAGGAGAATTTAATCTACACCTTTAATTCATGATGTTTTCACGCTCATTTTCAGCAGCAGAGGCTTTAATAGTCTTATTACACTTGCAGAGTCACTCTTAAGTTACCTGGGTTTGAGTTTTTTAAATAGTTACTCTGGAGCTAGATGCAATTTTCTTTCCTCTAACTCTTTTAGAATAACTATCAGGGTAAAACTGACAGGACCATCCAAAGTTGGCCATTTAAATCGCTTCTGTCAGATGGTTCCCAGTGCAATTGTCCAGGAGTACAAAGAACAATACAGCACAGGAACAGGCCCTTCGGCCCTCCAAGCCTGCGCCGATCATGATGTCTGTCGGAATTAAAACATTCTGCACTTCTGGGGTCCGTATCCCTCTATTCCTATCCTATTCATGTATTTTTTTTTTTTAAATTTAGAGTACCCAATTATTTTTTCCAATTAAGGGGCAATTTGGCGTGGCCAATTCACCTACCCTGCACATCTTTGGATTGTGGGGGTGAGATGCATGCAGACACGGGGAGAATGTGCAAACTCCACACGGACAGTGACCCGGGACTGGGATCAAACCCAGGTCCTCGGCGCTGTAAGCAGCAGTGTTAACCACTGAGCTACCGTGCCACCCAATGTCAAGATGCCTCTTAAACATCGCTATCATACTTGCTTCCACCACCTCCTAGCAGCGAGTTCCAGGCACTCATCACCCTCTATGTAAAAGTTAGCACTTTTGGGCGATTGCCGGATAAACCCTTATGTGGGAACCTCCTAAAGGGATTTCCCAGTGTATCATTGGGGAACTCCGTCTAATTGCAACAGTGAGGAACCTGGAGGTTATGGGCCTATGAATTAAGAACATATAGACATTAGAAATAGAAGCAGGAGTAGACCATTTAGTCCTTTGAGCTTGCTGCACTATTTCATGGTTAATCTGATTCTGGCCTGAACTTCATTTTCCAGCCTAACCCCCATAATCCTCAACTCCTTTGTCAATAAAAAATTATGTCTCCACTTTGAATATATTCAATGATTCTGTCTTTACTGCTCACTGAGAAGGAGGTCTGATCCTCTGAGGGAGGAAATTTATCTTCATCTCCATCTTAAATGGGAGGGTGACCCCTTATTTTAAACTCGGCTTTCTAGTTCTAGATCCTCCGCCCCACAAGAGGAAATATCCTCTTGGCATCGACCCTGTCAAGCCCCCTGAGAATCATACTTGTTTCAATAAGATCATCTCTCATCCTTCTAAACTCCAAAATGTAACTGAGTATCTGGTTATCAGCACATAGCTTCTGATTGACCTCAATTAAAATGGTATTTAAACCTATGACAATATCAAATTACAGATAGCCCCACTTTAGCAACAGCTATACAGTAACTTTGGTTTTCCATGATCAACCTCACATTGACCCTTGCAAATGTTGCAAGTAAACAATGGCAATAGCACCATTAGGTTTGCCATTATTTTGACAGCAAATTATAGCCCAATATTTCTAAACGTAAACATAAAAAGTCAGCTACTGAATACAAATGTTAGTTCTGAATACTGAAGCCACTTCCTATAACTCTAATGACACCATCAAGAGAAATTTCATTTTGTGCACTTCCAGCACTGACTCAGGTAACCTTACGAAACAACAGTGAGCTTCCCAATAGAAGGCCATGGCTTGACAACTCAAAACTTTTTGTCATTCAATGCTGCCAGCCTCAGCTGGGCACTGTTATCTCTCAATTGATCAATTAAATAAAAATACTATTGCAGAAGTGAAACTGGAAATGAGGCTTTCATCTCAGTATCAGGGGAAGGGTCCCACTCAGTCCATAGAAACCTGCTTGATTGTAACATTACACTTTGCGTGGGTTCTAGCTGCCTCCCAAAGTTAATCATTTGATGTTTTAACATATGGCAGATTGGGGAATGTAACGCAAATGGGTTGGGGGGGGGGGGCACACAGTCTCAGGATAAGGGATTAGGGCTGAGCCGAGGATAAATAACTTCACTCACAGGTTGTGAATCTTTGGACTTCTGTATCCCAGAGAGTTATGGATGCTCCATTATTGAATACATTTACAATCGGGATAGACAGTTTTTGCCCCCTCAGGGAATTAGGAAATATGGGGAGTAGGCAGGAAAATGGAGTTGAAGCCAAAGATCAGCCATGCTTGTACTGTTTGGTGGAGTAGGCTCTACGGGCATATGGTTTGCTCCAGCTCCTATTTCTCCTTCTATTTTTGTGGAAGTACTGAGGTGGAAAGATAAATCCAAGTATACCAACAGGATGGAAAGTGTCAGAATTGGTCCAGTTAAACCATAAAGTAATGGGTACTTGATACTAATCTTAGGTTTCAAAAGCTTGTAGATTACAAAAACGCGCTTTTGAGGGTTTATTAAAGACAATGTTAGGGGTAGGAGAACAGTGGGATTTCATCAGAGAGAAGGAACAGCATGTAGAACACCATACAAGACCAGTCAAGGATTAAAAAATTGGCCCGTAACTCCCTGCATGATTCGCGACTTAAGTCGCAGGTGCACCATGACGACCCAGAAGTGAGGGTGTTCAAGCATGTGCGCTGGAAGTGCGCGGCATTTAAACTCCCAGCTATTTTTGTTGACTGCTGTCATGTGAGAGTACCTTTAAGAAATGGGTGTTTAAGAAATGTACCTTTAAGAAATGGGGGTTTAAGAAATGCACCTTTAAGAAATGGGTGTTTGATATAACCTGCCTGCTTACTACTGGCTGGGGACTAATCCCACAATCCTTTGGGAGTATGAGCTTCCCCAATAAAGGGGGGGGGGGGGGGGGGGGGGGGGGGGCAGAGAAATCATTAGCAGATTCCCTGCATAAATAAAGCTGGCCAGTTTGGAACCAGCTAGAGAGGAGTGAGCAGCAAGGGAGTTGCTGCTGCTGTTGTGTGTATATATGTTATTGTAAATAAATGTTATTTCTTTCTATCCTTCAACTCGTGCTGGATTCTTCGTGGCCCTCACAAAACTGGCGACGAGGGTTAAAGTGGATAGCTGTCTACACTGCTGACGCCACCTCCCTGGATTTTTGTTGGATACAGGTTTGAAGTTGTTTTTCTGTTACTCCATGCCTCTGTATGGACGTTTGGATGTTTTTGATGCTGCGCTGGAAACCAGTACGCACAAGGGATGTGTTACTATTTCCAGGCAAACAACATCACCGAAAACGAGCGCCAGGTGGTCATTTTGCTCACCGCCTGCAGCCCGCATACGTTTGGGGTGATTAGGAGCCTTATGTACCCAGCGGCGTCGGACACCGAGGAGTTTGATGAACTTGTGAACTTAGTGGGGCAACATTTTAACCCAACCCCGTCCACTATAGTCCAGCGTTACCAGTTTAATACCGCTGAGAGGACCCCAGGAGAATCCCTTGCAGAGTTTCTATCCAGGCTACGCAGGATTGCGGAGTACTGTGACTATGGTAAGACCTTGTCAGAAATGGCATGCGACTGTTTGGTTTGCAGTATTAACAATGTGGCCTCCCAGAGAAAGTTGTTAGCTCAGCCAACATTGACTTTTCAACAGGCCATTCACATAGTATTGTCCCGAGAGAACGCAGAACGGGGAGTGCAAGAGCTACAGGGAATGGAGGTGCACGCCTTGGGGCGCAACCCCTTCCATCCAAAAGCGTCTCCCCGCATCCCTGCAGTACCTTGGGCGAGGCGACATCTGGATTGACGCCAGTGGCCGTCAGACGTTCCTCCCCGGAGGGAGCTTTCTCCAGAACCAACGGATGAGGAGTCATGTCCGTGTCGGACTTGTGGGCGCCAACCCCGTTGCGGACGCCGGTCCTGGGGGCGCCGGAGGCGCCGACGTTCCAATAGAAACTGGGGCCAGCCCAAGGGCCATACCTTCAATTTGGATGAACCTGCGGCAACTACTCCCGAGGACGTGGAGACGGAGGACAACTGCCTGCAGCTGCATTGTGTGGCAGCTCCCCGTGTGGCCCCCATTAAGATGACAGTACAGGTCAATGGTCACCTGCTTGAGATGGAGTTGGACACTGGCACAGCAGTCTCTGTGATCGCCCAGAGGACATTTGACCGCATCAAGCAGGGTATACAGACCCTTGCATTAACCGACACACAGGCCAGGTTGGCCACCTACACGGGGGAACCATTGGACATTGCAGGACCTACGATGACCCCTGTTGTTTTTGGACGCCAGGCGGTGTGTTTCCCACTTATCGTGGTGCGCGGCCACGGGCCCAGCCTGTTGGTTGCGCCATTTGCAGCTGCAGTGGCAGCACATCCTCCAAACAGGTTCTGGAGGGTTGACTGAGGTGCTAGGACGGTACCCAGATGTATTCCAGCCCGGTTTGGGGAAAATAAAAGGGGCCGTGGCCCGTATCCAAGTCGAACCAGGAGCCACACCACGCTATTTCCGGGCGCGCCTGGTGCCTTACGCCTTGCTCGAGAAGGTAAAAGGGGAGCTCACTCGTTTGGAGACCTTGGGTATTATCAGGCCCATCCGTTTCGCTGACTGGGCAGCATCAATTGTACCTGTAATGAATCCAGATGCCACAGTTCACTTGTGCGGCGACTATAAACTTACAGTGAATACGGCTTCCCGGCTCGACCAATATCCAATGCCTCGCATAGAGGATCTCTACGCGAAGCTTGCAGGCGGACTCTCGTTCACAAAATTAGATATGAGTCACGCCTACCTACTGTTGGAGCTGAACCCTGCCTCCCAGCCATATGTAACTACCAATACACACTGGGGCTTGTATGAATATACATGGTTGCCCTTTGGGGTATCCTCTGCCTGTGCTATTTTTCAACACATCATGGAGGGCATCTTGAGAGGTTTACCGCGTGTCGCTGTCTACTGAGATGACGTTTTGATTACAGGGACGTCGGAGCAGGAACATTTGGAAAATTTGGTGGGTGTCCTTAGACGCTTTTCAGAGACTGGAGTCCGTTTACATCGCACAAAGTGCGTCTTTCAGGCGAAGGAACTAGTTATCTGGGTTATCAGGTGGACCGCAAAGGTTTGCACCCCGTCGCAGAGAAGGTGCGCGCAATTCAACAGGCCCCCGCCCCGACTTACACTTCGCCTCTTCATTCTTTTCTCGGCCTCGTAAACTATTACGGGAAGTTCCTCCCCAATCTGGCAACTACACCTTCTGCTAAAGAAGAATCACACCTGGATTTGGGGTCAGCCGAAAGAAACTGCTTTCCAGCGGGTAAAACAACAATTGTCGTTGTCTGGGTTACTAACCCACTATGATCCTGGCAAGCCTTTTATTGGAAGGAGGGTGTAGGCCAGGAAGGAGGCTCAGTTACAAAGATTAAGACTGAGTATGTAATGAAAAAGGATGATCTGAGACCCCAACCAGCGGCAGAAACGGTGGCTTACCAGCTGGAACCCCAATATTGTGACTTTGGGTGGGTGGATCAGCAAGGGGGAGGATATCAAACCCACCCAAATTGACCCTCAGCTCCTCTTTATAGCCCACCGTATGCACCAACAGCTTTACAACTGCCGCCCCCTCTGAGGAACCATTGGTCTACTGGGAAAAAAGGACGGGGCAGATATAGAGGGAGCAATGCATGTTTTAATTGCGGCCGTACAGATCACTGGCAACAGGAATGCCCCTTTAAAAGACAGGCAGCAGAAGGAGACTACCCGACCCAAAGGAGGGGGTACCCACCAAGGGGAGGACAGACGAGATACACTGACTTCTCCCAGGCAAACCCTTTCCCAACACAGGATTGACTAGCTAATTTAGTCATAAGGACTCTCCAATCGGACAGGGAACCTATTATCTCTCTGCAGATAGGAGATCAACATCACTCATTTGTAATCGACACTGGAGCAGCCATGTCTTCGGTGCAATCAGAACTTCGACTACCACTATCCGACCACACCCAGCATTTGTCGGGGTTCCAAGGACAGGTGTATGAGTATCCTATTTCTGAACCTGTGACAGTCACTTACGAGAATAAGTCTGCAGATCATCAGTTTGTAGTGACTACTGGATTGGACTGTGACTTGTTGGCCCGAAATTTACTGTGTATCTTCCAGCTACAGCTAGAGTGCGGAGACGAAGGGGTAACGGTTCAATCATGGAGGATGAGACAACAGTGCTATATTTCTATCACCCCCCAGTGGTGGACGTTAGATATTGAACATTCACTGCATCACGTTACCCTGGCCTATGACAGAACTGGACAAAACAGGGTGTTGGAGGACAAATACCGGCTGTTAATTGGGACCGAATGGCCAGTCAAGGTTACAGCCATAGTCACGGGAAAAGAAGGTATGGCCGATTTTGTTACAATAGCACCACATTTATGGCCACAGTCAGCTTCGGTAAGCCCTCATATTACACGTCAGGTCCACGACCAGTACCATGCCAAGGATCTGGGGCCTATGGAAAGGAGGGCAGTGGATCATTCAGATCCAACAGAGTACGCACTTCAAGTCACGCCAGACGGCACTGCCATAAAATATTTTGCGGTCCCTGAAACGATTAACACTCGACTGCAGCCCCGTCTATAGACAAATTAATCCGAGAGCTGTTGCAACAGGGTATTTTGGTCCCTTGCCAATCAGAATGTAACACCCCCATACTTGCTGTGCCTAAACCAGCCAAACCAGACCAGTACCGATTAGTACAGGATTTACGTTCAATCAATGCCATCGCACAGCCGTTACATGCTCTCACTCTCCAACAGGAAATTACGGTGTATAGCTCCCACTCGGTCATCGCACTACTGAGGCAACTGCAGACTCAGCATCTTACCGCAGCTCGTCAGAATAGGTATGAGATATACCTTTTGAACAATCCACGTCTGACATTTAAACACTGTACCACTATCAATCCAGCCTGTTTTCTTAGTGGTCCCCCTGTCCATGAAGACGCACCTGGCCACGACTGTTTAGCCTTGATTCAGGAAACTACCACAATAAGGGACGATTTGAGCGATATTTCGTCAGAACAACCTGACATGATTATAGGTGGTCAAATATCCCACCGGGGTTTAGTTAATGACCTGCTGCATGCCCTCCTTATGCCCGCGCAGATTTCCGTCATTAAATGCGCTGCCCACACAAACGGTAAGACCCCAGTTGACGTTGGTAATGAACAAGCAGATTGTGCAGCGTGGACAGCTGCGCAAATTCAGCAAGTGATGGTGCCTAAAATGTTAAGTCAGACTAAACGTTCTGCAATAAATAGGTCTGCCTCTGACAAGCCAATGCCAACCATCCAAGACGTCACAAGGTTACAGGAGGACGCTCCTGAGAGTGATAAACAAATGTGGAAACGGTGAGGTTGTACATATGATTCTGTTTCCTCTTTATGGACCACGCCAGCACATCAGACTTGTATGTCTGATGTACTGGCTTTATGGGTCACTGAATGTGTACACTTTGCAACTCATTGTGGGGCTCGGGGGACTAGTGATTTGTTGCTGGACACTTGGTGGCACCCTAAAATGCAGGGGTTGGCTCAGAATATCAGCACTCGGTGTTTGATTTGTCAGCAATATAACACCAGCAAAGGTATCCCTTGTGGTATGAGGCAAACCCCGTTGCCCAGTGGTCCCTTTGAGACGCTCCAAATGGATTACATTGAGTTGGAAAGGTGTCAATGTTGTCAATATTATAAATATGTTTTGGTTATTGTGGATGTGAGGTGTATCCGACTATCGATAATAAAGCTGCTACTGTGGTTAAAGTTCTGATGTGGGAAATCATTCCCCGGTACAGTATACCAGCTCAGTTGAGTTCTGATAACGGGCCTCATTTTCTTGGACAGATTAACCTGCCTCCCTTCCCCAGTGCTATTTTACAGGTGGGGTGGCTATGCACCACCTGTGTGATCTTCGGCCTCACCTCACTTGGAGTGTCATTGGCGACGGACATGGAAAAGGGAAATATTATCTACATTTGTAACCCCAACCAAACTACAAAGACATTTTGTTTATGCAGAGGTGATGTTCTTCGCTGCCCCTATATAAGGGGACATGGTATCGACTCATGGAAGGTCATCAGGTTAACGGAAAATGCAGGACTCATGAAGCAATTGCACCGGTCCCGGCGATGGGAAGGGAACATTACATGGACATTGCCTTGTTTTTGGTGTACATGTAAATTTGATTTTGGATGTGTTAAGATTGGTGCGATAAAGGTAAAATCAGACCATCAGGAGAGAGTAGGAAGAGGTTGTGGGAGAGAGAGGGGGACTAGAGAGAGGGCGGAGCGTGTGAGAAGGGGAGTACAACTAGAACGTAGGTTATCAGGAGATACACTTAATTCATTTAGAGGCCAAACTGAGGAAAACCCGGATAGTATGGATCTCTTTTACCAGATTTACCACCGCTTGTATGGCCAGGGACGGGTTGTCTGCTACCCGAACCCCGCAGCGGTGTCTAGGTTATTTTCTGTTTCACCGCTTTGGGGCACTCCCCAAACGGTGGTTCATTGTCAGCGTTCCGAGCCACCGCCCGAGCAAGTCACTCTTCCTTACGATCCGGGTTCAGCACCATTGGCTATTTGCCTTCTCCTGCCTCGGGATAATTCCCACTCACAGTATGATAGGCTGCAACGGTGGAGGGCGTACATACCTAGCCACTTCACTCCCAATAGGGATTCCCGGTCGTACGAGAATTGTTTCAGAAGTGAAGGATACGGCTGTTTGCTGGTAAAGGTGGAAACGAATATAACATATCTGTTCCCCACCTGTACGGACAGGTGGTGGTCATATCACTCAGGCGTCTGGCCAATGCGTTTGTTACAACACCACCGGAGTTCCATTGAACACTGGCCTCCAGCTCCTTTGTGGCTGGGTGAATGTCTCATATCACTGTTGGGACTAGGGCTTTCCGCATTGCTAGGCGGCCCGAATGGGCGTTTCAAAGCTGGATAAACTGGGCTACTGGGGGATCCCTACGCAACCGATATACTGATTGTGATGCTAGCCTGTACACGGAGCAAGGATACTACTTTTTATTTAATGGCACAGCGACCAATGGTTTGTCACCACATTTCCCCGCCAAATTGCTATTGGGACTCTAGCCCCTACCACAGTCCCCTGCCCCTCGGCGTGGATGCTGCATACTCAGTTAACCCGCCGGGCAGTCTCAGCTGAATTCTGCGAGAACTGGAAACAACCTCAGGTCCTCACACCCAACCGGGGCCACTCAGCCGGGTGGGGGATTCTGAGCGTCTTGATACTGGGAGGTGTGGGGAGTTCCTTGGCTGTCAGCGATAGGAATTATTTTATTTGTGGCCTTACCATCTTGGGAAATGAAACCTTGGGAGCCCTTGGGGTAATAACCAAGGAATTGTCTCAGCTGCGGTTGTTTGCAATGCAGAACCGGTACGCTCTTGACTATCTTCTGGCCCGCGAGGGTGGGGTATGCGCCATAGTACAGGGCAAATGTATCATGGGAGTTCAAGTCCTAACCGCTAACATCACTAAATTTATGGATCGCATACGGGATCACCTGGACGGAATGCAGGACCCTGGCTCTAGGGGTAACTGGGGATTTGGAGGTTGGAAGGACTGGTTGATAAATATGGCCATGTATTTAGCAGTGGCACTCGGCTGCATCTTTGTGGGCCTGCCCATCCTTAAATGCGAGATGGGTAGAATGCGGGGTGCACTGGAACAGATAGACGCCCCAAGAATCTTGGCTGGTAAAATCCACGAGAGTGCAGCGGATGAAGGGGGCTACTACAGGAATTGAAAATGCAGTGACAAATCTTTTTAGATGAGGGACCGTAGCTATGGGTTGAATAGTTCGGTTATCATGGAATGATAAAAGGAGGGAATGACGAATGTGATATAAAATAATTGTTTTAGAGATATTAGTTACTGTAATGTAGAGATAGGCCAGTCTCATTTTGGTGAGTTCACAGACAAAGGATTTCAGAACGCATGGCAAAGCAAGGAGGAGGTGTGTCCAGCTACGGAGGGGAAAAGGATGCTGGGTAATAGGGGGCCAGAGGAAGGGATTGGAAGTGAGCCAATTAGGATGTATGGCCGTCAGGAGGGGTATAGGAGGACCTATGGGATCGTGTATGTGAAACTTGATGCCATTTGAACGTATTTGCAGAAATCCCTTTGTCTCCTTCTTCATTCTTTTTCCGGGGTCTAGGAGACTCGATGTGTCCTGTGCCTGTGTGAAATGAATCAGACTTGCAAGTCAAATAAAATAACTAATGCTGTACCTGCAAATCCATCTCGACTTTTATTGAGGCCAGACTGACGGGTAAAGAAATTTTGATTTGTCAGGGGACTTCGCACACACCTTAGCATGGTTTTCCCTGACATTGGCGCAAAAGTACGCCGCACTCAAGAATGGCAGGGACATGATTTTTCTCGGCATTGGCCGATTCGGCAGTTTGCGCCCGGTGACCCAGTGTTTGTTCGAAATTTTGCTGGTGGTGCCCAGTGGGTCCCTGGCATTATCTTTTGCCGAATGCGCTCTATCTCTTACCAGGTGCAACCCCAGTGTCGTCTCCAGCGCAAGCACGTAGACCAAGTTCGGTCCAGAAAACCATCTCTTCCATGTATGTACAACCGTTATGCCGTTCATCACGGAAGCTCCGTTTCTCCGTCTCGTTACACGCCGCCCGATCCAGCGCCTCGTGCGAATGGTGCCTGCGGCAAAACAAGTCTGATGCCCTCCTTCGCGAGGGTCTTCGGTGGATTCCTTGGACTTGGTTGGGGGGTGTAATAACCTGCCTGCTTACCACTGGCTGGGGACTAATGGCAATCCCACAATCCTTTGGGAGTTTAAGCTTCCCCAATGAGGGGGGGGCGGAGAAATCATTAGTAGATTCCCTGCATAAATAAAGCTGGACAGTTTGGAACCAGCTAGAGAGCAGCAAGGAAGTTGCTGTTGTGTATATATATGTTATTGTAAATAAATGTTATTTCTTTCTAGCCTTCAACTCGTGCTGGATTCTTCATGGCCCTCACAAAATTATTTATCAGTGATGTCAAGAGTGTGGGTGGAGACTTCCGGGTGCGGCGATGACCAGCTAAGTCGCACGTTTCGGCAGCTCCTGGTGGAAAGGACTTTTGGGCTCTTAATAGGAGCTCCAACGGCAATTTTAACGGCTAAAAACACTGTGCGGTAAACCAGAAGGGAATCCCCCCTGGACACGGATGGAAAAAGGGGAGGAAAGTGGCCGGATTGCGGTGGATCCTCTAGAGCAGCGGCCAGGAAGGCAGGCACAAAGCAAGATGGCGTCGGAAGGCGGCAGTTTAATATGGGGCCCTGACCAACAAGAGTTCCTGCGGCGTTGCGTGGAAGAACTTAAAAAGGAGATGAAGAAGGAGCTGTTGGCCCCGATATTACAGGCGATTGATGGGCTAAAGGAGGAGCAAAAGACCCAGGAGCAGGAGCTTCGGGTCGTGAAGGCAAAGGCTGCTGAGAATGAGGACGACATACAGGGCCTGGTGGTGAAGACAGAGATGCACGAGGCACAACACAAAAGGTGTGTGGAAAGGCTGGAGGTGCTGGAGAATAATGCGAGGAGGAAGAATTTAAGGATTCTTGGTCTTCCCGAAGGTGCAGAAGGGGCGGACGTCGGGGCATATGTGAGCACGATGCTGCACTCGTTAATGGGATCGGAGGCCCCGACGGGTCCGTTGGAGGTGGAGGGAGTCTATCGAGTCATGGCGCGAAGACCGAGGGCTGGAGAAATTCCTCGAGCCATAGTGGTGCGATTTCTCCGATATAAGGACAGACAGATGGTCCTCAGATGGGCAAAGAAAACTCGGAGCAGTAGGTGGGAGAATGCGGTGATCCGCGTGTATCAAGATTGGAGTGCGGAGGTGGCGAGAAGGAGGGCAAGCTTTAATCGGGCCAAGGCGGTGCTGCACAAAAGGAAGGTTAAAGTTGGAATGCTGCAGCCGGCAAGACTGTGGGTCACACATCAAGGGAAACACCACTACTTTGAAATGGCAGAAGAGGCGTGGACATTTATTGTCGAGGAGAAACTGGAATAAGCGGGCTAGAAGAAGAACGATTGGGGCAACGTGGTGGGGCGAATATGTGGGGTGAAGAGGGGGAAAAGATGATTTCCCAAGTTGTTAATCCTGCGACCCTGTAATTTTTCTCTCTTCCCCATGTCGTGGGGGAGGGAGGATGAGGAGCTGGGGGTGCCGGCCATTGGGGGCGGGGCCAAATGGGAAGCGCGGGCTTTGTTCCCGCGCTATGGTAATCATGGCAGGAACAGGGAAGCAGAAAGGAGGGGGCCTCGCACAGTGGGAGCCGAGGTCACGGGGGGAAGCCGAGGTCGGCCAGAGTTTGCTGACTTCTGGGAGCAACATGGGGGGTGCAATTACGCTAGTGAGGGATCTAGCGGGGGGGGGGGTGTTAACTGGGTTGCTGCTGCTGGAGAGAAGGGGGAGCTGGTATGGGGTGGGGTGGTCAGGGCGGGAGGGCGCCGTTGGGGGGAGATACGGCTACGTGGGAGCCGGGTGAGGAGCTGGATTGAAAAAGGAGATGGCTAGTCGACAAAAAAAGGGGGGGGGGGGGGGGTAAAGAGCCCCCCAACCCGGCTGATCACGTGGAATGTGAGAGGGCTGAACGGGCCGATAAAGAGGGCACGGATACTCGCACTGCAGGAGACGCATCTGAAACTGATAGACCAGGTCAGACTACGCAAAGGATGGGTGGGGCAGGTGTTTCATTCGGGGCTAGACGCAAAAAACAGGGGGGTGGCTATACTAGTGGGGAAGCGGGTAATGTTTGAGGCAAAGACCATAGTGGCGGATAGTGGGGGCAGATACGTGATGGTGAGTGGCAAATTGCAAGGGGAGGCGGTGGTCTTAGTGAACGTATATGCCCCGAACTGGGATGATGCCAACTTTATGAGGCGTATGTTAGGACGAATCCCGGACCTAGAAGTGGGGAAGTTGGTAATGGGTGGAGATTTTAATACGGTACTGGACCCAGGGCTGGACAGATCGAGGTCCAGGACCGGAAGGAGGCCGGCTGCAGCTAGGGTGCTTAAGGACTTTATGGAGCAGATGGGAGGAGTAGACCCCTGGAGATTTAGTAGACCTAGGAGTAAGGAGTTTTCGTTTTTCTCCTATGTCCACAAAGTTTATTCACGGATAGACTTTTTGGTTTTGGGAAGGGCACTGATCCCGAAGGTGACGGGGATGGAGTACACGGCTATAGCTACTTCGGACCACGCTCCACATTGGGTGGACCTGGAGATAGGGGAGGAAAAAGAACAGCATCCACCCTGGAGAATGGACATGGGATTATTGGCAGATGAGGGTGTGTGTTTAAGGGTGAGGGGGTGTATTGAAAGGTACTTGGAACTCAATGATAATGGGGAGGTTCAGGTGGGAGTGGTCTGGGAGGCGCTGAAGGCAGTGGTTAGAGGGGAGCTGATATCTATTAGGCACATAAAGGAAAGCAGGAGGGTAGGGAAAGGGAGCAGTTGTTGAAAGAACTTCTGAGGGTGGACAGACAATATGCGGAGGCACCGGAGAGGGACTGTACAGAGAAAGGCAAAGGCTACATGTAGAATTTGACTTGTTGACTACGGGTAATGCAGAGGCACAATGGAGGAAGGCACAGGGTGTACAGTACGAATATGGGGAGAAGGCGAGCAGGTTGCTGGCCCACCAACTGAGGAAAAGGGGAGCAGCGAGGGAGATAGGGGGGGTGAGAGATGAGGAGGGAGAGATGGAGCGGGGAGCAGAGAGAGTGAATGGAGTGTTCAAGGCATTTTATGAAAGATTATATGAAGCTCAGCCCCCGGATGGGAAGGAGAGAATGATGTGCTTTCTGGATCAGCTGGAATTTCCTATGGTGGAGGAGCAGGAGAGGGCGGGACTGGGAGCACAGATTGAGACGGAGGAAGTAGTGAAAGGGATTGGGAGCATGCAGGCGGGGAAGGCCCCGGGACCAGACGGATTCCCAGTTGAATTCTATAGGAAATATATGGACTTGCTGGCCCCTCTACTGATGAGAACCTTTAATGAGGCGAGGGAAAGGGGGCAGCTGCCCCCGACTATGACAGAGGCTACGATATCGCTCCTCCTAAAGAAGGAAAAAGACCCGCTGCAATGCGGGTCCTATAGGCTTATTTCCCTCCTGAATGTGGACGCTAAGATTCTGGCCAAGGTAATGGCAACAAGGATAGAGGATTGTGTCCCGGGGGTGGTTCATGAGGACCAAACTGGGTTTGTGAAGGGGAGACAGCTGAATACAAATATACAGAGGCTGCTAGGGGTAATGATGATGCCCCCACCAGAGGGGGAAGCGGAGATAGTGGTGGCGATGGATGCCGAGAAAGCATTTGATACAGTGGAGTGGGATTATTTGTGGGAGGTGCTGAGGAGATTTGGCTTTGGAGATGGGTATATCAGATGGGTACAGTTGCTGTATAGGGCCCCGATGGCGAGCGTGGTCACGAATGGACGGGGGTCTGATTATTTTCGGCTCCATAGAGGGACGAGGCAGGGATGTCCTCTGTCCCCGTTATTGTTTGCACTGGCGATTGAGCCCCTGGCCATAGCATTGAGGGGTTCCAGGAAGTGGAGGGGAGTACTCAGGGGAGAAGAACACCGGGTATCTCTGTATGCGGATGATTTGTTGCTATATGTGGCGGACCCGGCGGAGGGGATGCCAGAGATAATGCGGATACTTGGGGAGTTTGGGGATTTTTCAGGGTATAAATTGAACATGGGGAAAAGTGAGTTGTTTGTGGTGCATCCAGGGGAGCAGAGCAGAGAAATAGAGGATTTACCGTTGAGGAAGGTAACAAGGGGCTTTTGGTACTTGGGGATCCAGATAGCCAAGAATTGGGGTACATTACATAGGCTTAATTTAACGCGGTTGGTGGAACAGATGGAGGAGGACTTTAAGAGATGGGACATGATGTCCCTGTCACTGGCAGGTAGGGTGCAGGCGGTTAAAATGGTGGTCCTCCCGAGATTCCTTTTTGTGTTTCAGTGCCTCCCGGTGGTGGTCACGAAGGCTTTTTTCAAAAGAATCGAGAAGAGTATTATGAGTTTTGTGTGGGCCGGGAAGACCCCGAGAGTGAGGAGGGGATTTTTGCAGCGTAGTAGGGACAGGGGGGGGGCTGGCACTACCGAGCCTAAGTGAGTACTACTGGGCCGCCAATATTTCAATGGTTTGTAAGTGGATGGGAGAAGAGGAGGGAGCGGCGTGGAAGAGATTGGAGAGGGCGTCCTGCAGGGGGACTAGCCTATAAGCTATGGTGACGGCATCGTTGCCGTTCTCACCGAAGAAATACACCACAAGCCCGGTGGTGGTGGCTACATTGAAAATTTGGGGGCAGTGGAGACGGCATAGGGGTAAGACGGGAGCCTCGGTGTGGTCCCCGATAAGAAATAACCATAGGTTTGTTCCGGGGAGAATGGATGGGGGATTTGGAGCATGGCAAAGAGCAGGGGTAGCACAATTGAGAGATCTGTTCGTAGATGGGACGTTTGCGAGTCTGGGAGCGCTGACGAAAAAATATGGGTTGCCCCAAGGGAATGCATTTCGGTATATGCAACTGAGGGCTTTTGCGAGGCAACAGGTGAGGGAATTCCCACAGCTCCCGACGCAGGAGGTGCAGGATAGAGTGATCTCAGAGACATGGGTGGGGGATGGTAAGGTGTCGGACATATATAGGGAAATGAGGGGGAGATCATGGTAGATGAGCTGAAAGGGAAATGGGAAGAAGAGCTGGGGGAGGAGATTGAGGAGGGGCTGTGGGCTGATGCCCTACGTAGGGTAAACTCATCGTCCTCGTCTGCCAGGCTAAGCCTGATACAATTTAAGGTGTTACACAGGGCGCATATGACTGGAGCACGGCTCAGTAAATTTTTTGGGGTAGAGGATAGGTGTGCGAGATGCTCGAGAAGCCCAGCGAATCACACCCACATGTTCTGGTCATGCCCGGCACTACAGGGGTTTTGGGTGGGGGTGGCAAAGGTGCTTTCGAAGGTGGTGGGGGTCCAGGTCGAACCAAGCTGGGGGTTGGCTATATTTGGAGTTGCAGAAGAGCCGGGAGTGCAGGAGGTGAGAGAGGCTGATGTTTTGGCCTTTGCGTCCCTAGTAGCCCGGCGCAGGATATTGTTAATGTGGAAGGAAGCCAAATCCCCGGGTGTGGAGACCTGGATAAACGACATGGCAGGGTTTATAAAGTTAGAACGGATTAAGTTCGTACTAAGGGGTTCGGCTCAAGGGTTCACCAGGCGGTGGCAACCGTTCGTCGACTACCTCACAGAAAGATAGAGGGAATGGAAAAGAAGAAGACAACAGCAGCAACCCAGGGGGGAGGGGGAGGAATCGGACGGACTCTCAGGGATGTTATTGTATATGTATAGGCACTTGTTTTAGGTAATGTATATTGGGACTGTTGGATTGTATCTTTGGAGAGTATTTATTTTTGACAAGGCAGTTGCCATTTAGTTTGGTTTTTGTTTCTGTTCATATATTATTTATTTATTTGTTTAAAACTGGCCACTGTTATTTATATTGCTTTATTGTTGTTTAAAAGAAACACTACGTACTGTTATGTTTGGCCAAAAAATCTTGAATAAAATATATATTTTTTAAAAAAGAGTGTGGGTGGAGCCGGGCTGTCTGTCAGCTTTTTTACTTTCGTTTTAGGCTGTTTGCTGCAGGGTATGCTTTAGTTTCATTTTCAGAGATGGATTGCTGCAGTCACAGCCAGAAGGGGCGTAATCTAAAAACTGTAAATCAATCCTTTGGTGATTTAAAACTAATAATTGCTCTCAATAGTAACTTTAACCTGATGTGCTTCTGTTAAAAGTTCTTTTATTTTTAAAGTCTTATGGATGTTAAAAGGACAGCTTAAGGATTACTTAGTGTTGTGTTCTTTGGGGGTTGTATGTTTTAAAAAAGGTTAACTTGAGTTCATAGAATAAACATTGTTTTGCTTTAAAAAATTACTTTTTCATTTCCGCTGTACCACACCTGTAGAGTGGGCCGTGTGCTCCCCATACCACAATCTATTAAAAGTGTGGGTCAGGTGAACTCCATGATACACTTTGGGGTTCTCTAAACCTTGGCCCATAACACGGCTTGCAACCCTGCACTTTACTGGAGCAGCTGAATGAAATACACAGCTACAGAGCTAACTTGGACCACTTACCCGGATATTTGGTGAGTTTTACTCCTTTTTATTTACACAAGTAATTTTCAGTCTAGCAGAGGCAGGAGACAATACAATATTGAGGAAAGATATTAGTACAGATGATGTGGAATCTGGGTCGAGTTAAGAAACATCAAGGGGCAAAAAGACATTTGTAGGTGTGGTATACAGACTACAAAACTGCAGTGGTAATGTTGGGAATAGCATTAGACAAGAAATCAGAGATGTATGTGGTAAAGGAACATCGGTGAATATGAGTGACTTTAATCTGCAGATAGATTGGGTGACTCAAATTAGTCACCGTACAATAGAGGAAGAAGAGAAATTTCTGGAGTGTATACGGGATGGTTATCTGGGCCAGTATGTTGAAGAACCAACAAGCGAACAGGCCATCTTGGACTGGGTGTTGTGCAATGAGAAAGGATTAGTTGGCAATCTAATTGCGAGAGAACCCTTGATAATGAGTGACAATAATATGGTAAAATTCTTTATCAAGGTGAATAGTGAGGTAGTTGATTCTGAGACCAGGGTCCTGAACCTCAATAAAGGCAACTATGATAGAATGAGGCATAAGCTGGCTATGATGGGCTGGGAAACATTACTGAAAGGAAGGACACTGGACAGGCAATGGCAGGCATTCAAGGAATGAATAGGTGAACTCCGAAAGTTGTTTATTCCTATTTGGCGCAAGAGTAGAAAGGGAATTATGGCCAAACCATGACTTACAAGGGAAATTAGAGATAGTATTAGATTCAAAGAAAGAAGAGGCATACGAATTAGCAAGAAAAATCAATAGACCTGAAGATTGGGAACAGTTTAAAATTCGGCAAAGGTGGACCAAGGGATTGATTAAGAAGGGGAAAATACAATTTGAATGTAAACTAGTGGGGAACATAAAAACTGACTGTAAAAGATCATATAGTTTTGTAAACAGAAAAAGATTAATAAAAATTAATGTACGCCCCTTACAGTCATAACAGAGAACAAAGAAATGGCTGCGGAACTAAATTTCTATTTTGCTTCTGTCTTCACAAAGGAAGACATGAATAATGTACCAGAAGTTCTGAGAAGCACAAGTTTGAGTGAGGAGCTGAAGGAAATTAGTATTAATAAAGAAATTGGGGGAAATTAATGGGATTGAAGCATACAAACCTGCAGGGCCTGGCAATCTTCATCCCAGAGTACTTAAGGAAGTGGCCTAGAAATAGTAGACCTATTGGCAGTCATTTTCCAAAGTTCTTTAGACTCTGGAATGGTTCCTACGGATTGGAGGGTAGCTAATATAACCCCACAATTCAAAAAGGGAGGTAGAGGAAAAACAGGGATCTGTAGACCAGTGAGCCTCACGTTGGTAGTAGAGAAGCTGCTGGAGTCAATTATCAAGGATTTCATAGCACAGCATTTGGAAAACAGTGGTGTAAACAAAGTCAGCATGGATTTATGAAAGTAAAATCATGCTTGACAAATCTACTAGAATTCTTTGAAGATGTAACTAGTAGAGTTGACCAGGGCGAACCGGTGGACGTGCTTTGTTTAGACTTTCAGAAGGCTTTCGACAAGGTCTCACATAGCAGATTAATCTGCCAAATTAAAGAGCATGGGATTATGGGTAGTGTCTTGAGATGGATAGAAAGCTGGTTAGCAGACAGGTGGCAAATGGTTGGAATAAATGGGTCTTTTTCTGATTGGCAGACAGTGACTAGTGAGGTACCGCAGGGATATTTGCCAGGGGCACAACTGTTCACATTATATGTTAATGATTTGGGCGAGGGAACTAAATGTATTATGCCCAAATTTGCAGATGTTACAAAGTTGGGTGGGAGGGTAAGCTGTGAGGAGGACGCAGAGATGCTTCAACGGGATTTGGACAGGCTGAGTGAGTGGGCACATGCAGTATATATGGATAAATGAGGTTATCTGCTTCAGTAGCAAAAATAGGAAGGCAAATTATTATTTGAATGGGTGTAAATTGATAGAGGTGGATACTCAGCCAGACCTTGGTGTCCTTGTTGCTGAAAGTAAGCACGCAGGTACAACAGGCTGTAAAGAAGGCCAATGGTATGTTGGCGTGAGGATTTGAGTATAGGGATAGAGATTTTTTTTCCTGCAATTGTATTGGGCATTGGTGAGGCCATACCTGGAGTATTGTGCGCAGTTTTGGTATCCTTATCTGAGGAAGGATGTTCTTACAATGGAAGCAGTGCAGCAAAGGTTTACCAGGCTGATTCCTGGGATGGCAGGACTGCCATATGAGGACAGACTAAAGTCGGTTAGGATTATATTCATTGGAGTTTAGAAGAGTGAGAGGGGATCTCATAGAAATTTACAAAATTCTAACAGGATTAAACAGGATAGGTTCTGAAAGAATATTCCCGATGCTGGGAGTCCAGAACTAGTGGTCATAGTTTGAGGAAAGGGGTAAATCTTTTAGGACGGAGGTGAGGAGAAATTTCTTCACCCAGTGAGTGGTGTATCTGTGGAATTCACTACCACAGAAAGTAGTTCAGGCCAAAATGTTGTGTAATTTCAAGAAGGAATTAGGTATAGCTCTTGGAGCTAAAGGAATCAAGAGATATGGGGGGTGGGGAAGTGCAATCAGTGTATGGAACTTGATGATCAACCATGATCAGAATGAATGGTGTAGCAGGCTCGAAGGGCTGAAGGGCCTCCTCCTGCTTCTATTTTCAATGTTTCTATGGATCTTGCATGCTCAGAGGCAAGCCTAACAGTCAAGGGAGTGGATCAGAGGGGAATTCTAGCATTTAAGAGCATCTCTAATCTTTGTTCTAAATTATCCCTTTCACACACAATTCCATGTTACTCACCCATCCCTACCCCCTCTCTATTGTATCTTAAAACCTTTTTGTTGTGAGGACTACAGATGATTTTCATTATGATATGTTGAGGCCAGTGCCTCCTTAATTCTATTTTAAGTCTGCTTATGTATTCCAGTATTGTATTAACTTTACTAATAACTTTGCCATATTGCTCCTGGGTTTGTTTCAAAGACTCCAAATGAAGAATGCTTTTTACCCACATATGGGGCAAAATTCTCCGGTATCGGCGCGATGTCCGCCGACCGGCGCCCAAAACGGCGCAAATCAGACGCCTCAAAGGTGCGGAATGCTCCGCATCTTGGGGGGCCGAGCCCCAACCTTAAGGGGCTTAGGCCCGCGCTGGACGAATTTCCGCCCCGCGGAAATGACATCTCCGGGCGGCGCATGCGCGGGAGCGTTAGCGGCCGCTGACGGCATTCCCGCGCATGCGCAGTGGAGGGAGTGGGCCCCGATCGCGGGCCAGGCCACCCTCGCACCCCCCCAGGACCCTGGAGCCCGCCCGCGCCGCCTTGTCCCGCCGGTAAGGTAGGTGGTTCCATCTACGCCGGCGGGACAGGCATTTTGGTGGCGGGAGTTCGGCCCATTTGGGCCGGAGAATCGCGGGGGGGGGGGGGGGGGGGGCGCCAACCGTCGCGATTCCCGCCCCCGCCGAATATCCGGTGCCGGAGAATTCGGCAACCGGCGGGGCGGGATTCACGCCAGCCCCCGGCGATTCTCCGACCCGGCGAGGGGTCGGAGAATCTCGCCCATGATGTTATTGCTTGATGACTTGCACTAAAATTCCTCTAAAATCACTAACAGGAACTACTGTTCTTAATATTCTTCATACTTTGGCTTTGTCTACAAAACTGACAAGTTTACTATGGTGTTCAGTGACATGTGAGGGTACCTTTAAGAAATGGATGTTTAAGCAATGTACCTTTAAGAAATGCAGTGATGTCAGAGTGTGGGTGGAGCTTGGTTTTAGTTCAGCCATTTTGCAGTTTAGTTTCAGTTTGAAGAGAGCAGCTGAAAAGTGCCTGGCTGGTTTGAGGAGAGCAGCTGAAAAGTGCCTGGCTGGTTTGAGGAGAGCAGCTGAAAAGTGCCCGGCTGGTTTGAGGAGAGCAGCTGAAAAGTGCCCGGCTGGTTTGAGGAGAGCAGCTGAAAAGTGTCTGGCTGGCTTGAGGAGAGCAGCTGAAAAGTGCCTGGCTGGTTTGAGGAGAGCAGCTGAAAAGTGCCCGGCTGGTTTGAGGAGAGCAGCTGAAAAGTGTCTGGCTGGCTTGAGGAGAGCAGCTGAAAAGTGCCTGGCTGGTTTGCTAAGAGCTGCTGAAAAGGAGAAAGCCAGTTTTGAAGAGAAAGCTGGGAGTGTTTGTGTGTTTTGCAAAAAGCTGCAAGAAGGAAACACAGCACTGGGCTGTTGATGTCTGAAAATCCAAAGACTATAAGTATATTGAGTGTAACCTCATGTCTGTTGTTAAAGGTGAAGTCTGTTGGAAGTTTGAAGGAACATTTTGAGGGATTATTTACTGTTGTATTATTTAAAGGGTTATCTTTGAAGTAAGGGGTGTTAAGAGATCCAATGTTTATTTTAAAATGTTAAGTTGAGTTCATGGAATAAACATTGTTTTGTGTTTAAAAACCCACGTGTCAAGGGCGTAGCGAGGACGGTGTCGAGGGTGGTAGGATCCAGGGTCAGACCAGGTTGGGGGCTCGCAATATTTGGGGTGGCAGAGGAGCCGGGAGTGCAGGAGGCGAAAGAGGCCGGAATTCTGGGCTTTGTGTCCCTGGTAGCCCAGCGAAGGATTCTCGTTCAGTGGAAAGATGCGAGGCCCCCAAGCGTGAAATCCTGGATCAGCGATATGGCAGTGCTCATTAAATTGGAGAGGGTGAAATTCGCCTTGAGAGGGTCGGTACAAGGGTTCTTTAGGCAGTGGCAACCGTTCTTAGACTTTCTGGCAGAACGATAGACATTGGTCAATGGCAGCAGCAGCTCGGGAGGGAGGGGGTTTACTTTACTTTTGTTTATGTTATTTACACTGGAGGGTCTGAAGGGGTGTATACACCTGTTGTGTTAAGTCGGGATGTTAATGTTAATTTATTATTTATATCCAGTCAACCAGTGTGTCTGGAAGATGGCAAAATCCGCAAGAGCCCCCGCAACGCTCAACATAGGAGAGTATGCGAACAAAATTAGCGCAGTAGGCGAATTTTGGTTCAACCCGACCACGCTTAGTACGGACAAGCAGGTTAGGGAAGTTCTGCAAAAGAACAGGGCAGCATTCGCGACCCACAAGCACGACTGTGGACGGATGACTGGCTCCATACAAATAACAGGACCTGACCCTAGACCCCCAAAACAGTATGGATTTCCCCAAGAGGCAGAGGGAGAAATCTCCAAGGTAATAGAAAGCTTATTAGAGCAGGGCGTACTTAGATCAGTAGCCTCCACTAATAATGCCCCGATTTGGCCAGTGAGAAAGCCCGATGGATCATGGCGACTGACCATCGATTACAGCGAACTCAACAAAGTCACCCCCATAGCAACCCCCACAGTAGCAACAAGTCCCGAGACCATGCTCAAGCAGGGACTCAATTCCCGATTCTTTATGGTTTTGGGCGTCAGTAATGGATTCTGGTCCATTCCATTGGCAAAGGCGTGCCAGTACAAATTTGCCTTCACCTTTAAAGCACAGCAGTACACGTGGACATGCCTGCCACAAGGCTTCCACAACTCCCCCTCCATTTTCCACCGACAGCTGCCAAATGGTTTAGCCAAATTCTCTCGCCCCGAATGTCTGGTTCAGTACGTAGACGACCTACTACTGCAGACAGACACCAAGGAAGAGCACATTGAGCTTCTGTCCGAACTCCTGGAACTCTTACACTCAATTGGTTGTAAAGTCAACCCCAAAAAGGCCCAGATTTTGGAAGAAAAGGTGATATATTTGGGAACAATTATCACACATGGTAAACGCAAGATCGAGCATAAAAGGATTGACTCGATTACTAAATTGCCCCTTCCCCAGAACGTTTCAGCCCTCCGGTCGTTTTTAGGACTGGTTGGCTACTGCCGAAACCACATTGACGGTTTCGCCAGCAAGGCAGCACCCCTCTCAGATCTCCTAAAGAAAGGAGCCCCCTGGGAATGGCTTCCGCAGCATACGGATGCTGTGGACTCTTTGAAACAGGCACTCTTAGCAGCCCCCGCACTACAAGTTCCAGACTCGCTTTCCCCTTACGCCATAGAGGTAGCGACCACAGACCGCACCCTTTCGGCCGTGCTCCTCCAGGAACGGCATGACCAGTTAAGGTCCGTAGCTTACGCCTCCAGACTTTTAGATGTTGTGGAGCAGGGATTTTCAGCCTGTGAGAGGCACCTGCTCGCAGTATTTTGGGCAGTGCAGTATTTTTCATATATTACCGGACTGAACCCCATTACAATTCTCACCGAACACACCCCCGCCCAACTTTTACTGGACGGACGACTCAAGGACGGTACAGTAAGCCAGATTAAAGCAGCTAGATGGACTCCTGCAGGGACGGGACATCACTGTTAAAAGGACAAAGACGCACACCTATTTAGCCGACAACTTACAGTACCCCGGAACCCCCCATGAATGCGAGATTATCTCTCCACACCACAACACAGGCCCCTTTATTGCTAAGACACCCCCCAGACAGATAGGTAGTTCAACCCAGAGACCCCAGCACACGGACACGTGTGAGCCCATAAAGATCTATGTGGATGGATCTTCCACAGTCTTGGATGGGAAGCGCATAACAGGTTGCGGTATCTCTGTCGAGGACGCGCAGGGACGTGCCCTTGAGGAAATATCGTTAAAACTTCCAGGCCACTTAGGCATGCAGGCAGCAGAGCTCGCGGCCATCGCGTATATAGTGGAACACCCAGATTCCTTCCCCAGCCCAGCAGACATATACTCGGACAGCCTCTATGTCTGCAACAGCCTCACGGAATTTCTGCCCCTGTGGAAAGCAAGAGGATTTGTTACCGCTGATGGAAAACCCCTCCCCTCAGCCCTATTGCTCCGTCATATTTTAGAGAGAGCCCAGAACAGGACTTTTGGGATAATCAAAGTCCGCAGTCACCATCGTTCCTCCCCGCTGGAAATGTGAAAGCCGACGCACTGGCTAAAGCAGATTCCAGACATGGATACCTTTGGACACCCCCCGAAAGCGCACCAATGAGTGCAGTTCAGGTCTCACAGACAAAGATCGAGGATCTAGTGGAGGCCCAGAAGCAGGACAGCAATCTCAGGGAGATTGTAAAAGGAAAATATCCAGCTCCCTATGAGAGGTTTAGAAATGCACTGACCACACATGACGGTGTGGTGTTAAAAGACACCCTTTATGTGGTTCCTGAACAGGACAGGAATCAACTGATTTGTTTGTTCCATGACGGTCATGAACATCAGGGAATCGATCCCACTACAGCCCATCTCAAGCAGCTTTGTTGGTGGCCGAATTTAAACGAAGATGTAAACCACTACATCGAGAATTGTCTTATCTGTGCCCAGAATAACCCGGACAGATATGCCAAAAAGGCTCAGCTTAGCCACACCCGACCCGTTATCGGCCCCTGGACTAACCTCCAGATCGATTTTATAGGACCATTGCCCCCTTGCAGGAATGGCTATAAATATGTACTTGTGGTAATTGACACATTTACAAAATGGGTGGAAGCATTCCCAGCCCACACAAACACGGCAAAAACCACAGCCAAGATTTTGACCCACCACATCTTTACAAGATGGGGACTCCCCCGCAGCATTGAATCTGACCAAGGCTCCCATTTTACGCGACTTGTCATGCAGAACGTCCTCACGATATTTGGCATCACCCAAAAATTCCACAAAGCATACCACCCACAGTCGAGTGGTATCGTGGAGCGTATGAATCGGACCCTAAAATCCACCCTCAGAAAAATGGTCCAGCAGAACACCACTTGGGACTCAGTCCTCCCTTTTGCGCTGATGTTTTTGCGTAATACAATTTCTACTTCCACAGGTTACACCCCACACACCCTCATGACCGGACGCCCCATGAAAGGCACAGAATATTTATTAGGTTTAGACTTGACCAGCCCCGAAGTGACGGCCCTCACACACAAGAAAGCAGTAGAGCAATTAGTTGAAAATGTTAAAACAGTTCAGCTAGCAGCCGCAGTAAAATTGGGCACCAGAAAGAAACAGAGCAAGGCTTGTTTTGACAAGACAGTGCGTGCGACTGAGTACAGTATAGGACAGCAGGTTATGCTCTCTGTATATAATCCCAGCACATTCCTGTCACCAAAATACTCGGGTCCGTTCTCCATTGCGGATAACGTAAGCCCTTCCGTATATAAAATAAAGTATCCCAACGGTAAGACTGCATGGTTTCATATAAACCAGCTGAAGGCATATGGAACACAGTCTAACCACACACAGCACGTCATGCTCGACTCAGCACACCACGCCCCGCCCACAGCCAACATAACCCTACCCTGCCCAGCCACGGACTCGACCTCGACTCCACCCCCGAAATATACACTCCACCCCGGAACGGCCACAGACTGCAGCAGCAGAGACAGCGACTGTGACTCAGACGATGGCCACAGCACGCCTCCCTACTATCCCCATGCAACAGGACCCACACCCAGCGATTCTGACTATGATCCAAGTGATCCCTTCATGATCACTTTCCTGAACAAACCCCACCACCGACCACCGAACGACACTGACGACCCCGATTCTGTCCCCACACAACTAGACACCAACTATTGGCACCGAGATAACTCGTTCCGACTTGTCCGCAACGACGAGAGCAACCCCACCTCACACCATGCAGCCCTTTCAGCCCTGATACACTCAAGAGTTTGGCACCCGGGAGAAGATGACGACCTTGGGTCTGACTCCCAAACCGAGAACCCCTTTGCGACCCTGTTCGCAACCGAGAACTGAGGTGTCCAGATGATGTTTAAAAGGAACCGCTTGGGAGAAGTGCTGTCATTTCTGATGGAACTTGCAGAATGTTTTATGTTGTTTGTAAGTTTGTTAAATGTTGTATGTCCGACAGGAGAATATTTTATCACTGCCCCACGCCTATTCGGCCGAAACCTCTGAGGACTTGCCTACAAAGACTCACCATTGCCAGACACTAGTTCAGCAGAAACCTCTGAGGACTTGTCTGCAGAGACTGGTTAAGGAACCAGACGCCCGTTCGTAACTGCCCTTCTGATTCAAAGGTAGAACCACTACGGCAGCCCCACCACGATGACTACATTTCTTTACCGTTCTTGTCGGTTGCTCAGGCAGTGGAGAAACGGCTTGGGACCCGCCCTGCCTGGGAACCCTCCTCTGGTCAACTACGCTCGGGTAGGAGAGACACGGCATTGGTAGCCGTCCTACCCAGGGACTCCATCCATCTCTTACCCGTCGCGGCCCATACACACCTCATTTTGGCAAATTTTAGTTCAAGACGTTTTGTTTTGTTTCAGGTAACCCTTAGGTTGCCAACCACATGCTATTTACATCCTGAAACATTTGGATGGTAAATTGAACAGTCTGCGAGACAGCTCGCGCTGGTTCATTATTGGGAAGTGTGTCTTGTCCTAAAATTCGATTTTTGAAAAAATGAGGGAATCACACATAGTGACCAATTATAAAGGGAGTAATTGGCACTACAGGACAGACACACTATCGTACGAGATATTAAACAACGGTAGTTACAGACACTATGCTTGTTTCCACAGAACTCCAGAAGCTCCAGGACTGGAGAAGAGAAGAAAGAAAAGGAAAGAGAAGAGCCATGAGGACTTCCTTCACATGGATCAGCATCATATTTATGGACATTTGGTTGCGCGTGAACGCGAATCCCATGATTTCAAGCCCCCCAGCCATTAATGTTTCACTTCTCCGCAGTACCAAGAGCCCAGTCACCAGCGACACCACATCATCTTGGTGTGCCAGGTTTATAACCTGGTACTCTCTGTCCTATGTAATAGAAACATTACTGGTATTAGCGATACTCTGCTGCATAGTGCAGACTATGCGTCTAAGGAAATGGAGAAGGAGAGCCTACCGCGCTCGAACCCCGGTATATAGGATCAGATCCCCTATTTTCGGATACGACCAGACCCCCGACCCCCGCGATCTATAATAAAGTGCATTCAATTTCGTTCATTGTAAATAAAGAAATGTAAAGAACTGTTCATGAGCAAATTGTACAATCCTGAGCTTGACTGCCAAGCCAGGAAAACTGATGTATAAAATGCTATGATTTTGTTTGTATGGTTGAGGAAGTTAGGATGATGAAATGTTTAAGTGAGTGTAGTGTATTAAAATAGTTAGAGGTTCCCAGTTTATTGTTTTGTAATGCATGTCCCTGTTTGACATAGCGCCCTTAGAATTGTTCGTTAAAACATTTTTTTGCATAGCTATCGTCAGTGCAGAGGCCATGACGGAAGTATCCCACCCAGGTCAGGGAATGGAAAGCAACATAGTTATGTGATCCTTCACGCTTCGCGTTAGGATCACAAGGAGGGACTGTAGCCAGTTCAAATGGCTAACTCCCGATTTAAAATGGCGAACGGCAAAGGCTGATGGGAAAGCCAGCCAACAGGACACAAACGAGCAGCTGCAGGTTGACTGTGTATTTACCTCTGGAAAGGCCAGACAAAATCGATACCGGCAACCATCAGCATAACAAAACACCAGCCATCTGCATACTAATGAGCAATCCCCAGGAACAATGAGCAACATTTAGATACATAAAGCAAAACCAGACTCTTTGGCGCCAGCAGAAGCCTACACAAAGGGAGGTGAACGACCACCTCAGGACTGCCCATCGATCAGGGAACCGCTCCAGCTTTGGAGAAAATCGAACCAAGTGATTGGGACAAAGTCCAATCACTTGGAACCAGATACAGGGTCTGCCCCGAAAGGCGGGAAGCCCCTGGGGACTGTAAGAATTAAGCCCAAGTTCAAATCGCTCTTCTTGACCGGGTCACTCAGCAACGCGAACCAACCCTTGACAGTGACCGGTTCAGCCGCCGCCGATATCCAGCAAGTCTTACTTCAACGCTCGCTATGAGGTAGGCACTCCTAGCTATCAATCTGCACCAACTTCGAATCCCGCAGGCTCAGAACCCGAACAAAAGGCCATTCGTTTCCCTGACCTGGTGGGCCAGTTCCAACTTAAGTATTGGCCTGTTAGTTGTAAGAAGTAGCTTAGACGTAGAATTTATGCATGAGTAGTGATTTCTGTGTATAATAAATGTGCTTTGATTTAAATCTTACTAATCGGTGTATTGGATTATTGATCATTACTCGGACTTGAACCACGTGGCGGTATCATAAAGATACCTGGCAACTCAAGAGCAAAGGTGATAAAACAGAGCACTCAAACTAAGGCAAAGTTAGCAACACAGCTAAAAGGATTGTGGAGGAGTTACTTAAATTCTTTACTAGATATGGACGACCCACAGAAATTCAATCGGATCAAGGATCGAATTTTACTTCAAAGTTATTCAAAGAAGTTACGGATAGCTTAGGAATAAAACAATTTAAATCAACTGCGTACCATCCAGAATCGTTAGAAAGGTGGCACCAGACATTAAAGACAATGTTGAGGGCGTATTGTCAAGATTATCCAGAGGATTGGGATAAAGGAATCCCACTCGTATTGTTTACAATTAGGGGTGCACCTCATGAGTCTACCAAATTTAGTCCTTTTGAACTAATTTTTGGTCGTGAGGCAAGAGGACCACTTAAATTGATTAAGGAAAAATTGGTGGGTGAGAAATCGGAAATTACACTATTGGATTACGTGTCAAATTTTAGGGAACGATTAAATAGAGCAGGTGAATTGGCCAGACAACATTTGAAAGTTGCACAAAATGTGATGAAACGGGTAGCGGTCCAGAAATCCAAAGTTCGTAGTTTTGCCAGTGGGGATAAAATTTCAGTGTTGTTACCAGTGGTAGGGAAGGCTTTAAAAGCTAGGTTTTGTGGACCGTATCAGAGTGAAAGGAAATTAAGTGAGGTGAATTATGTGGTAAAAACACCAGATAGAAGGAAGACTCACCGGGTGTGTCATGTGAATATGCTTAGAAGGTACTTTGAAAGGGAAGGAGAGAAAAAGGAGGTTTTAATTATCTAACTCAAAGTGACGAACCAAATCCAGATGACTGTGAATTTGACATACCTCAAATTAAATTGGAAAATGAGGATGTTCTTAAAAATTGGGATGAAAAGTTAAGTTACCTTCCAGAGGAAAAATGAACTGACCTGAAAGAGTTATTGATATTACATGGGCAAGTTTGTAGAGATAAATTGGGAAGTACTAAAATGGCTATACATGATATAGATGTGGGAAATGCTGTTCCTATCAAACAACATCCATATAGACTTAATCCTTTAAAATTGGCACAGGTTAACAGAGAGATTGAGAGTATGCTGAAGAATGGCATAATTGAAGTGGGTTGCAGCCAATGGAGCTCACCCATAGTGATAGTACCTAAACCAGACTGTATCTAATGGTTGTGTGTGGACTATCGAAAGGTGAATGCAGTTACAAGAATGGACTCTTATCCTATCCCATGTTTGGAGGATTGCATTGAGAAAGTGGGACAATCTGCTTTTATATCCAACTTCCAGACATGGCAGGAACATTTAAAACATCGTATGGAGTTCTTCCATCGACTTCAGGAGGCGAGTTTGGTGATGAACCTAGCCGAAAGTGAATTTGGAGAAGCCCGAATCACTTTCCTTGCGGATTTTCCGATACCCTCAAGACGAAGGGAAATAATGCGATTTCTTAGCACGAGTGGATTTGATCGAACAGTTGTGCAAAAGTTTTGTGGCGTGATTACTCCACTGATGGAATTGCTGAAGAAACGTAAAAAAATTCAATGGACAGCGGACTTTGAACAGGCATTTGGCTGCCGGAAAGCTGTGATCACCAATGCTCCTGTATTGGAGAATTGCAAGGGACTCTGTGGTCAGATTGAACTGAAGTATCTGATTCTAAAGAGAAATGCCGAGGAGTAGAGGAATGGATGGATCGTGCAGAGACTTTGTTCAAAGAGACTGTCAATCGAGAAGGATTTCGATTGGAGAAAGAAGAACAAAGAAAAATGGACTATATTATTATACCTGTTTGCATGTGTTGTTTTTAAACAAAAAACGAAAAGGTATATTTACTGTGTACATTTCTTAGTGGATGGTGCAAAAGTGAAAAATGAAACCATCTTGAAGTTGATGGTTTATTTATTTTTTCTGGGGGGGAGGTGTCATGTGAGGGTACCTTTAAGAAATGGATGTTTAAGCAATGTACCTTTAAGAAATGCAGTGATGTCAGAGTATGGGTGGAGCTTTGTTTTAGTTCAGTCATTTTGCAGTTTAGTTTCAGTTTGAAGAGAGCAGCTGAAAAGTGCCTGGCTGGTTTGAGGAGAGCAGCTGAAAAGTGCCTGGCTGGTTTGAGGAGAGCAACTGAAAAGTGTCTGGCTGGTTTGAGGAGAGCAGCTGAAACGTGCCTGGCTGGTTTGCTAAGAGCTGCTGAAAATTAAAAAGCCAGTTTTGAAGAGAAAGCTGGGAGTGTTTGTGTGTTTTGCAAAAAGCTGCAAGAAGAAAACACAGCATTGGGCTGTTGATGTCTGAAAATCCAAAGACTATAAGTATATTGAGTGTAACTTCATGTCTGTTGTTAAAGGTGAAGTCTGTTGGAATTTTGAAGGAACATTTTGAGGGATTATTTACTGTTGTATTATTTTCAGGGTTATCTTTGAAGTAAGGGGTGTTGCGAGATCCCATGTTTATTTTAAAAGGTTAAGTTGAGTTCATGGAATAAACATTGCTTTGTGTTTAAAAACCCACGTGTCCATAATTGTAATATCACACCTGGAGAACAAGTCGTGTGCTCGGAAAAGCAACAATGGCATTAAAAGGGGAGGTTGGTTGAACTCCATGATACATTTTGGGGTTCTGAAAACACCTCGCCCATAACAATCAGCATATGCAGATTAGAAAAAGCACGGACAGTTTTGGAATCCACTCAGCACTTCCTCTACAATTCGACACTATTCCTCTCGCAAGTAACCTCTGCTACCTTCTTGCTAATTTTGTCTCCAGCACTATGTTCTATTGTAAATTCCTACGGCTAAGATTAAATATAAATATTTAATGTAAAACTGTTAATCTACAAGTTAGTTTACTTGTAATGTCCTCACAGTTTGGTCCAATTCTGGTTCAGTTCTTTGTTTCCAATCGTAACTACAACTTGTAATGGCTTCCCTTTCAATTCAGCTCCTTCACCATTATCTCTGGTGTCCCCAAGGATCTATCCTTGGCCCCTCCTAGTTCTCATCTAATTGCTGTCCCTCCATGACATTATCCAAAAGCACAATGTTAGTTTTCAAAATATGCTAACAACATCCAGTTCTACTTTATCACCATCTCTCTTCATTCCTCTGTTGTTGCTAAATCATTAGACCGCTTATCTGACCGGATGAGCAGAAATTCCCTCCAATTAAATATTGGGAAGACGAAAGCATTTGTTTTTGGTTCCTACTCTAAACTCCAAACCCTAGCTACAGCACCATCCCTTTTCCTGCCAATACACTCCTGGTTGTATCCTCCATAAACTTGAGATCATCCAGAACTCTGCTGCCAACATCTTAACTCATACCAAGTCCTGTCTTCCTATCATCTCTGTGCTCACTAATCTACATGAGCTTCTGGTAAAGCAACATTTTGATCTAAGAATTCTCATGCTCTATCATTGATGGCTACACCTTAAGTTGCATTTTATCTGTGCCTGCTCCTTGAAAGAGCTGCCCAATTAGTCCTACTCTTTTGCTCTTTCCCTTTGGCCCTCCAAATTTTTCCTTTTAAATTACTCAGGTCACTTTTGAATTATTAAAAAATGTTTTTACTTTATTTTACTACTTATTGTTGTGAGGGTAACTAATCTTTTGTTCCTGGGTCAGGTCTGTTTGCTTGCTCCAGTGCAGTGGAACATTCTCAGTGGCAATGTTTATTTCACGCTGTTAGTCAGTCTACTATAGATTTTCACCATGTCTCTTTCATCACCCTGGAGATTATCAAAACAGGAATCTCATCTGTCCTAGAATTATTGGTCTTCTGAAACCATAACCTTTGTCAGTGCCTTTTTTAAGTATCTCTGCTTTACGGACTTCTGTGAAAATTAGTGTGCAATTATTACTGGGTAGCAAGTTAACATTATCCCTCATTAACAAATGCATATAGAAAATATCTAATAACTATTATACTCATTATTGAGAATTCTTCATTATTCTTATCCTATATAATTCTAGCTTTCTCTCTAACTACTCACAAAGTTTTCCCCATTCATCATCCTTGTAGGTTTTGTACACATGGCCTTATTCCCATTTTAACTTTTCCTCAGGACGTGGGGGACACTAACAAGGCTGTATTTAGTACCCATTCTCATTAACCTGAAGTGTTGACCTAGACCAAAGAAGGAGTGACTATTGGCACTAGCTAGAGAGTCTATAATCATTCTGATGCAGAAAGGGCCTGAAGCTGGAAGCAAAAGTAAGATCACCAGACAGGTAAGAATGTTATTTTTAAGTCCTATCCAGGCCAGGTGAGAGAGGTGAGAGGGGTTCTGCTAACAGTATTCCAATCTCAGAGTTATTAAAGAGAAAATAAGTTAAAGAGAAACATATGCTTCTTGGAACAGCTTTAGCAATAAGGAAAGGGAAGAGTCATTGAGAGCAGAGGAAATAGTAAGGCAAAGATTATTAATGGAAGAGTAATGGTGGAGCGAGAAATATAATTGGAATGGAGAGAAATGTGAAAAGAAGTGTTTCGGAATTGAAAGAAACAAAATTTCCATTTTCCAAAGGATGTGGAGTACAAGATATAATTATTCAATAACTGGGGAATGGACGTGGTGTACCATCTGAGGAAAGTTGATTAATGTGTACCATCATCAAAAATATACAAAGGACTGAAAGGTATTGAAGGGCATCTCACTGATATGGAGAAAACAGAGTAGGAGCAGCAAAAGAGCCTCAGAACTTTTCACTTTAAGGGAAAAAAAACAGACGATGAGTAACTAATGCAACTGACAGTAAAGTACAGAGAAACTACAACAAACTTCAGTGAATATAAAACCTTAATCTGAGGCCAGATATCTATAGTTTGCTTCGGATATCTAATGAAACAGCAACCTTCATGAAAATAGTTTGAAAACATACCACTAAAAATGGGAAATATTTAAAACTGTATTTCCCACTAGAAAATGAATTTACAGCCTTATTTTTGTGATGAGTCCACATATAGCTGTTGCCAGCTAAATAGTTTTAAATTTGGCAACTAAACAGGCAGCAATATATCCCTGTATGGGCAGAGCACCCATAATCACGGAATGATCGGCTCAATGAGAGAAAATAATTTAGTTCTTAACATACTGTTTAGATTACATTTTTCTTTCTTTGTGAAAATGACTGCTGTTGGAAGAGACAAGGATAACAGCCTTGCACTTTCGTAGCAATTGTATTTTTAAACTAAGCCATGTGTATAGTTCACATCTCACAATTGGGATGATATCCCGAACTTTGCTCTAGATGCTGATAGGGTTCACCAAATGAGGCATGACCTATATACTATTTTAAAACATGTAAATAATAATTGAATCTTATTGGTGTGTCAGCGGAGTGGTAACAACCTCACCTCTGATTTGGAAGGTGGCCGGGGGGGGGTTCAAGGGTTTAAAACTCAATCCAGGGATTTGAGCACATATCTGGGATTCCATATCAGTGTAATACTGCATTGTTGTAAACAGTGGCTTTCAGACAAAACATTAAACCATTGTTTGTTCTCCCTATTTAGATGAATGCAGAAGACCCCATGACACATTCTGAAGGGAAGCAGGAGTATTGCAGATAACGGGGGCGGAATTCTCTGATAATGGGGCTATGTCCTCACGCCCGCGGGAAAATGGGCGCAAATCTCTCTGGACTTTCCGAGAGAAAGTCCAGAGTGATTCTCCGTTTTGCAGGGGGCTAGCAGGATCCCCGGAGTAATCCTTGCAGCTCCGAGTGCCAATACAGGGCCCTGCACTCTGGCCGGGGGTCCGCGCATGCGCGTGGCAGCCCCGCGCAACATTGCGGACCCACACCGCAGTCCAGCCCCGACAATATAGGCTCCCCCCCACCACAAGATCGTGCTCTCCCACCGATCGGTGACCCCAATCGCGAGCCTGGCCTTCCTGGAGGCCCCCGCCGGTGACGGATCCCCCCACCAGAGCGGCCGCGGGCTGAGTCCGCAGCCACCATTCCGAGCTCCCGCCGGGTGGAACCATGAGTGAACCACGCAGGCGGGAACTCGGCAAGTTGCCGGTGGAGAATCGCCGCGGGGGCCTCTTTCAATGGCCCCCAAACGGGCGTCGACCGCGATTGCCGGTGATTCTCCTGCCCCCAGAAAATCGTGGGTCTGACGCCCATTCTCTGCCCGCGCGCCGAGCGTGGAGGCTCGGAGAATCCCAGCCCATATACTCCTCAACCAACGCCATTAAAACAGACTAACTGATCATTTATCTCATTGCTTGAGGATGTTGCTGTACATAGAATGGCTGCTGGGTTTGTCTACAAAAGAACATGGTGACATGTTCAAAGCGAAAGGCACTGTCCCACTGCACGTTCTTTTTCTCTTTGTTCTTTTCGAACAGGAGTACAATCATTTTCAATTGGTAATGAGCGTTACTATTTGTGCACAGCATACCCTGTGCTCTCCACTGTAATCTATGAATATATTCTTGAAACAAACGTTATAATTTGTTTCAGTGCAGAGATTTTGTTTCCTCTAATCTTCAAAACAGTTAAACAGTAAGTATTATAGATGAGATGACTAATTAAGGAAATGGAAGATAAGGAGAGACCAGTTGTGATTTTTAATTTAAAAATTTTTTTTTTATTGTCACAAGTAGGCTTACATTAACACTGCAATGAAGTTCCTGTGAAAAGCTCCCAGTCACCACATTCCGGAGCCTGTTCAGGTACACTGAGAGAGAATTCAGAATGTCCAATTCACCTAACAGCACGTCTTTCGGAACTTGTGGGAGGAAACCGGACCCCCGGAGGAAACCCACGCAGACACAGGGAGAACGTGCAAACTCCGCACAGACAGTGACCCAAGCCGGGAATCGAACCTGGGATCCTGGTGCTGTGAAGCAACAGTGCTAACCACTGTGCTACCGTGCTGCCCTAACAAAATAAATCCTAAGCAAAAGCAGTCACAACAATTATGAAAAAAGTTTTCCCAAAATTAAAATTCTAACAGATAAAATTCAGCATCCTCTGCCATAAATTAACTTGTATTATCTGGTGCATACCCATACCAGACAGAACACCAACTTCAAGAAAAGGCAGTAAAGATGTTTCCTGTTATGATAGAAGAAAAAATTAAAATGTTCACTGTTAGAAATTCATTTCCTCATCTTTAGGAGGCTCTGATTGTGTTAATACATTTATATTATTTAGCAATCCAAACTAAATTACACAATTTAAAACAATGGTGTTGAGTTCCAATACATTAGTGAGATGGTATCCTCTATTTTCCAATGGTTTTAACTGGGAACAGGGCCAAAAGCCAGATAAAACCGTTTTCACAACAGCAATAAGGGAGTCTGGAACATATGTTAGTCTTGTACAAATTGCAATGCATGTCACTCTGAATCAGAGGTAACAGCCCTAGGTCAGTCATTTTCAAAGTTGGGGCTGCAACCCGCGGGTGGGTCGTGGGCAGGTGTCGGGAGAGTCGCAGAGCCATCCATCACGGCATTTCCGATAACATGCGAATTAATGCGCAACGGCTGCAGCAGCCGGCTTTTAAAAATGACTGCCGCGACAAGCTTTAAAACTGTGGGCGCACTGCGCATGCGTGCCCGCTCATCAGTGCGTATGCCCGGAGCCCAGCAAGAAGCACCGCCTCCTCCTGACATCAGCACCATGACTCGGGAGAAGACTTTTAAATCAGTCTTCCTGCCTGAAGTAAGGCAGGGAACAGGTTGTTGTGTTGGGCGCTCTGGATTCGTAGAACACAGACAGGTCACCAACACTTGAAATAGTGCAACACTATTTTACTGAATCATTAACTGTTTAACATACTCTCACTGTGGGTTAACACGATACTAGCTTTAACTAAAGACCTTTGCCTTCACCTAACCAGTCGATGCACTCAGCACATGGTGAATGTCTGTGCTGCACGCTGTGAGCTCTGTCCCACTATCTAGCTGCAACTCGAATGAGCGGCAACTCTGATGCCCCCTGTCTTTATAGTGCGTGTGCTCTAACTGGTGATTGGCTGCGGTGTTGTGTGTGTTGATTGGTCCCACTATGTGTCCATCAGTGTGTGTCTGCACCATGATATACTGATGTATATTATGACATCCCCCCCTTTTATAAAAGAATGTACATGTGTGGCAATAAATAGTGTATGGTGAGGATGTCCCTGACTACGTGTGTGCGAAAGACATATTTACAGGACTATGTACATGAGAACTAAGCTATTTACATGGGAAGGTGCCGGGTGCAGAAAAACAGTATGCAACAAGAATAACGAGATGAACACTATATACAAACCATGTAAACGATCAAACGGAAGAACAGAACAATTCAGAAAGTCTATAAGTCCACAAAGTTCACAAATTAAGTCTCTGAGGTGGGCAACGAATTCTGGTTGACTGCCTTAAGGGTGGGTCGGGAGCTGCCGGCTGAGGAGCGGGCTGGACTGCGTCAGAGTGAGGAGGATGCAGAGTGACCGGGATCTCTGCATAGTCCATGGCAGGGGCAGCAGGAGGGCGAGGTGACAGCGGAGGATCACGTTGAGAGCGTAGAACGAGATGAAGGGCGCGTCAATTGCGGCACAGAATGGAGCCATCCGATAGACGAACCAGGAACGAGTGGGGGGCCACCTGCCGAAGGACAACAGCGGTTGCAGACCAGCCACCATCCGGAAGATGGATGCGGACGTTGTCATCTGGAGCCAGAGCAGGGAGATCAGCTGCACGGGAGTCATGAGCCGCCTTGTGCTGTGCACGAGACAGCTGCATCCGTCGAAGGACCGGAACGTGGTCGAGGTCGGGGACATGGATGGACGGCACTGTCGTCCTCAATGTACGACCCATGAGCAATTTGGCTGGCGACAGGCCAGTGGACAGTGGGGCGGAGCGATAGGCCAGCAAGGCGAGGTAGAAATCGGACCCAGCATCGGCAGCCTTGCAGAGGAGCCGTTTGACTATGTGGACGCCCTTCTCCGCTTTGCCGTTGGATTGATGGTACAGGGGACTGGATGTCACATGTGCAAAATTGTACGGCCTGGCAAAGTTGGACCATTCCTGACTTGCGAAGGAGGGGCCATTGTCCGACATAATAGTGAGTGGGATGCCGTGTCGAGCAAAGGTGTCCTTACAGGCACGGATGACTGCAGACAATGTGATATTGTGCAATAATATTTGAAAAGAAGTCCATGATCAGGACATACTCTCTACCCAGCGCGTGGAACAGGTCGATGCCCACCTTGGTCCATGGTGATGTGACCAACTCATGGGGCTGCAGGGTCTCACGTGGTTGGGCCGGCTGGAAGCGCTGACAAGTGGGGCAGTTGAGCACTGTGTTGGCTATGTCTTCATTAATGCCGGGCCAGTACACTGCCTCTCAGGCCCATCGGCGGCACTTTTCCACGCCAAGATGGCCCTCGTGTAGCTGTTCCAGGACGAGCTGGCGCATGCTATGCGGGATGACAAATGCGGTCCAGTTTCAGAAGAACCCTGTCTACTACCGCCAGATCATCTCTGACATTATAGAACTGGGGACATTGGCCCTTGAGCCACCCGTCTGTTAGGTGGCGCATGACACGCTGTAGCAAAGGTCAGCCGCCGTCTTGCGGCGAATTTGGATGAGGCGTTCATCCGTGGCAGGTAGATTGGAGGCCACGAAGGCCACATGGGCGTCAACCTGGCAGACAAATCCTGCTGGGTCACATGGAGTGTTGACTGCCCTGGAGAGAGCGTCAGCAATGATGAGGTCTTTGCCTGGGGTGTATACCAGCTGGAAGTCATATCGCCGGAGCTTGAGAAGAATACGCTGAAGGCGAGGCGTCATGTCGTTCAAGTCATTCTGTATTATATTGACCAGTGGGCGATGGTCGGTCTCGACGGTGAATTGAGGAAGTCCATACACATAATCGTGAAATTTAACCACACCGGTCAGAAGGCCCAGGCACTCCTTTGCTATCTGCGCGTAGCGCTGTTCCGTGGGGGTCATGGCACGTGACGCAAATGCAATGGGGGCCCATGATGAGGCATCATGCAGGAGCACTGCCCCAATGCCGGATTGGCTGGCATCGGTCGAAATTTTGGTCTCTTTTGCTGGATCAAAGAAAGCTAAGACCGGGGCCGTGGTGAGTTTGGTTTTGAGTCCTCTCCATTCGCGCTCGTGGGCAGGAAGCCATTGGAAGTCTGTCGTCTTCCTGACCAGGTTCCTGAGAGCCGTGGTATGAGAGGCGAGGTTAGGGATGAACTTCCCTAAAATGTTGACCATGCCCAGAAATCGGAGGACCGCCTTCTTGTCCTCTGGCGTTTTCATGGCTGTGATAGCAGCCACCTTGTCCGCATCCGGCCGCACACCCAACTGGGAGATGTAGTCCCCGAGGAACTTGAGTTCTGTCTGACCAAAAGAGCATTTGCCCCTGTTGAGGCGTAGGCCCTGCTCAAGTATGTGTTTGAATACGCGCTGGAGGCGACTGACATGCTCCTGCGGGGTGGCGGACCAAATGATTATGTCGTCGACATAGACACGAACACCTTCAATGCCTTCCATCATTTGTTCCATAATCCTATGGAACACTTCTGAAGCAGATATGATCCCTAACGGCATCCTGTTGTAACAATATCTGTCAAAGGAGTATTGAATGTACACAGTTTCCTGCTGGATTTGTCGAGCTGGATTTGCCAGAATCCTTTTGAGGTGTCGAGTTTGGTGAAGAGCTTGGCGCGAGCCATCTCGCATGTGATCTCTTCGTGCTTGGGAATTGATAATGCTCCCTCATGATATTGCGATTTAGATCCTTGGGATCAATGCAAATTCTCAATTCGCCGGAAGGCTTTTTCATACATACCATGGAACTGACCCAGTCGGTTGGTTCCGTGACTCTGGAAATCACTCCTTGGTCCTGGAGGTCCTGCAGCTGCTGCTTGAGGCGGTCCTTATGGGGTGCTGGGACCCTGCGAGGTGCGTGCACCACAGGTGTGGCATTCTATTTCAATAAGATCTTGTAGGTATATGGGACCGTGCCCATGCCCTCAAAGCCGTCATGGTGCGGGTTGATGATGGCGTCGAGTTGCGCCCTGAAGTCAGTGTCCTGAAAGGCAGACGTGTCATCAGGAGAGAGAGAGTGAACTCTCTGAACTAGGTTCAACAGCTTGCATGCCTGCGCGCCAAGCAGGGAGGCTTTCGAGGAGCCCACGATTTCAAAAGGAAGGATGGCTTTGCGTGACCTGTGTGTCACTTCAAGTTGGCACGAGCCGCTGGCAGCAATGGCATTGCCATTCTAATCCAATAGCTGGCAGGTTGATGGAAGGATGGCTGGTTTGACACAAAGGCTTTGGAAGTCAGACCGCGCAATGAGATTGGCGGAGGCACCAGTGTCCAGGCGGAATCGTATTTGGGACCGGTTGACCGTCAGGGTGGCACACCACTCATCGTCTGGATCGATGCTGTATACCGACAGCGGCTGGTGTCTTTGCTTCGGGGACACCCTGTTTTTTGTCACGATACCGACTTGAAAAGGCGCCTTCGGGTCCTCGGTGTCACTGCTGTGTGGGAGGTCCGCATTGGACTCGGTGACCGTGGGGTGAATTGCCCGGACATTCCTGCAAGGCTGGCTGAAGCGATATGAATTGGCAGGCTGAGCTGCTCGGCAGAAGGCAGCATAGTGGCCAAGTCTGCCACATCTTAGGCATTGTCGAGATTTGGCAGGGCATTGCCGTTTTAAATGGGCGGAGCCACAGTTGCCACACATCGTAGCGTCAGCATGTTCGCTGCGCCACCGCGAATGTGTGGTGCGGTCGTGCATGGTGCGCGCCTGCGCTTTACGTTCTTCGATGTCGCCGTCCCCTCGTTTGGTGCGCACAAACGCGGGAGTCCACGAAAAGCGCGCGAAATGGCTGCCCTCATCCAGGCTGAGGCCCTGGAGTTGCTCAATTGCTTGGACCCGTTCCACCTTGTGGGGACCTTGCCGCACCGTTTCAGCCGCTTGGATGTGGGAATACTGACTTGTGGCATTTTTGTGTAGGACACAGGCCTCAATGGCGGTCGCTAGGTTGAGCTGCTTTACTTTGAGGTGCTGCTGTCGTAGGGGGTCCGACTGAACACTGGAAACGATCTGGTCGCATATCATGGAGTCGGAGGTGGGCCCGTAGCTGCAAGACTGCGCAAGGATGCGGAGGTGAGTGAGAAAGGACTGGAAAGGTTCATCCTTACCCTGAAAACGCTGTTGGAACACGTAGCGCTCGAAACTTTCATTCACCTCTACACTGCAGTGAGTGTCAAACTTGAGGAGGACCGTCTTGAACTTTGTTTTATATTCATCATCCGCAAAGGTGAGAGAATTGGAGGTGGAGAGGAGGAGAGCAATTTTCCTGGTATCCGAGGCGTCCTCCCTGTCTGTGGTCTCGAAGAGCTGGATGCGCTGTTTGAATATCTTCCAGTTGGCCTCTAGGTTGCTGGCGATGCGGAGCGGCGGGCAGATGTTGTCCATGTTGCAGGGTGACGGAATGCTGGCGGAAGGCAGATCACTTGCAGGTCTAAGAAGTGCTAATATCCCTCAACTCCTGGTATCATGTTGTGTTGGGCCCTCTGGATCCATGGAACACATACAGGTCACCAACACTTGAAATAGTGTAACACTATTTTATTGAATCATTAACTACTTAACATACTCTCACTGTGGGTTAACACGATACTAGCTTTAACTAAAGACCTTTGCTTTGTCCTAACCAGTCGATGCACTCAGCACATGGTGAATGTCTGTGCTGCAGGCTGTGAGCTCTGTCCTACTAGCTAGCTGCAGCTCGAATGAGCGGGAACTCTGTTGCCCCCTGTCTTTATAGTGCGTGTGCTCTAACTGGTGATTGGCTGCGGTGTTGTGTGTGTTGATTGGTCCCACTGTGTGTCCATCAATATGTGTCTGCGCCATGATATACTGGTGTATATTATGACACAGGTCACGTGCCTCGAACACTGACGTCATGTGCTCTGGGCCGATTGCGATTCCTCCATTTTGTCAGCAGCAAACAAGCAACAGGACTGTAAAATTTAAAATGGATCGTTTTGTAATAAGAAAGAGAGGGCCAGAGACATAAACAGGCCAGGATCTCACAACTAAACCTGCTGGAGAGAGTGGCTCAGGAGAATCCACAGCAGGACAAAGCAGCGGTGGTGTGAACTCCAGGGCCTCTGATGAATAACCCATACAGAAATGTAACAGTGAATGACAAAGCAAGTGAGATCGTGAGGACCAAGCAGGCTCACCTGTCACATTAAAGGCTAGCGAAAATGGTGGGTCCCGACAGTCGGCCGGCGTGGGTCGGGAGGGATGGCTGGCGTGGGTCCCGACGGTTGGCAAAAATGGGTCCCCGCAACTTTCTGGTGAACTGGCTTTGGGCTACAATCAGGGGAAATATACATTTTGCAAAGTCAGCCTTGAATAGGCATTGAAATGAAATTAAATGAAAATCACTTATTGAGTTCCTGTGAAAAGCCCCTAGTCGCCACATTCCGCCGCCTGTTCGGGGAGGCTGGTACGGGAATTGAACCGTGCTGCTGGCCTGCCTTGGTCTGCTTTCAAAGCCAACGATTTAACCCTGTGCTAAACCAGCCCCTAAGCATTGGGCTCCTAATTTGTTTATGCAAAGGATCAGTTTTGGATACAGCCACGTATACAGCACCTTTTACCAATATAGTGATTGTTCATTTCTGCTAAGGAATGTCTATGTGCAACCCGCCTGCGATATTGGACACTTAAAAGCCTATTGTTTTCTGTACTTCTAAAGCATATGCAGCATTGATCACTTTCTGGTCCTGCATGTTTGAAAATTTGAAAATGAAGATGATGGGATTCGACCATTGCATTTTGAAAATATTAGAAGCTGAGTGATCTGAGGTTTCATTAAATTTATTTACATTGTTATATAGCTGTAAATTATTTTGAGGCTTTCACCTAGTGTTACAAAGCACACTTTTCATAAAGGTCATGCACCAAAACTCGTGGTTTGGTCCGTCCTTTATAAAATATACCAAATCATAGAATTTACTGTGCAGAAGGAGGCCATTCGGCCCATCGAGTCTGCACCGGCTCTTGGAAAGAGCACCCTACCCAAGGTCACGTGCTTCGAACACTGATGTCATGTGCTCTGGGCCGATTGCGATTCCTCCAAATCGTGCAGACATATAAATATAAGTCCTTTTCTCAGAGAGATTGGAACAGTGCCCTCTGATAAACTAAAATAAGAAAAGTGGAACTTCCAGAGTCATTTCAGGCTTGAAACACTTACTCTGTTTCTCTCTCCACAAATTCTGCCAGACGTGCTGAGTTTTCCCAGCACGTTCTATTTTTATTTCAGATCTCCAGCATCCAAAGAATTTTGCTTTTAGCTGCCTGAAAACTACTTTTTGCTCATTTGCAAATGTTAGCCATGCTCTTAGTAAACATCATTAGGAGAAAAATTAATTTATGCACATTACTCAAGGACCATTTAAAGTGTGAACATGAAATTAATAGAACCAGAAACAGATTATTACTTCAGTCTTGCGAAATAATTTCTACCGGATTTTGATTTTAATTTTCTTTTGGAAAAACTGCTGTTTCAGTTGGACAATGTTTATTTGTGCAAAACTCTCTATTACAGGGGCAAGTGCTCTACACTGCCCTAATAATCAGCCTCAAACAGTACCATTTACAACAAATTACTTTTTTATACAGGGATTTAAGACTGCACAGAACTTGATAGGAGAGAACAAAACCTATTATTTTACAAAAACATATACATGGGAAGGCTCAACAGTGAAATGCAAAGTCTCCCAATACATCCTAGAAAAGTTTAGCTCTCATCAGGGATTAAACAGGGCAAAGGTCAGCTATAGTAGAATGTCGCTGTACTGACTGTAAACACCATAATACTATGTACGTAGTTCAACACGTCAAACTATATAAATAATCGTACTGGTTACCACAAAGAGGCTACAGCTGTTTATAATGCAGTGAAGTGAAACAGATGTGTTTTACAAACACAGCTAAGGTAAAATTAAAGAACAGGAACTTCACACTGACAGCAGAGCCCATAATATTAACCATGAAAGTGGAACAGACTTTTCTTTCCTTGTGTGGTTACTGCTGTGTACCAAAAAAGTAATTTCAGTAGGTTATTGGTCACTGTGAACCACAATGCATTCGGTGACAAAATAGCTCTTTCTATATTGTAGATGTTTGACCTGTGGTATTGTTGCATTTATTGTAACAGAACAAATTATTCTCTGTGGGCTATTTCCAGCAAGACCCTGTGCTCAGCATTATAGTTGTCAAACATCCCTTTTGAAGATTCCAAATTATTGGCTAGTCTCCAACAGTGGGAAGTGGTATCAAACCAGTTGTGGACCAAAACCAGATAACAAGTGCAGAAAATAAGCAGCATCATCACAGTTTTAATATTAGCCGTGGCTCAGTGGTAGCTCTCTCATATCTGAGCCTTAAGGTTGTGGGTTCAAGCCCCTCGCCAGGAACTCAGCACAAAATCTAGTCTGATTTTCCAGCATAGTACTGAGGGAGAGAAAGGTGGATGCAGAAAATCTTATGGCACTATTCAAACAGGGGAGTTCTTCCTTGTGTCAAGATTAATATTTATCCCCCCATCAACATCACAAAGACAGATTATCTGGCCATTATCATATTACTGTTTTGTGGGACCTTGTTGTTTGTCAATTGGCTGTTACATTTCCTAAATGACAACAGTGGCCACACCTCAAAGGTACTTTGTTGGCTGTAAAGCTCTTTGTAACGTCCTAAAGTCATGAAAGGCGCTCTATAAATGTGTGTCTTTCTTTTTTGTTTAAGCAACTTACCGAAGTTTACTATTTTACAATGTTACCAAAATAACCAAAGCAAGAATGGGGAAGGGAACAGTGGCAGGCGGGATTGCACCTAAATTTATAAAGTGACGGGGTGAGGATGGTACTAACCACAAGTACCTAAAGTTACTGTGAAGCAAATAATGTTCATAGAGTTACAGTCGTTGCAATTAATTTATACATTGTTCATTGTGCCCACTGAAATATGAAGTTGAACTTAAGATTCTAAACCCTGTGACATTTTACTTGTGTTTAGTTATTACATTAGCATAAATTTTCTGACTTGTCAAACAAGCCAAGGAGTTATGGTTTCCTGGCCAACATGTCATCCTCACCTAATGTCAGCAAAACAGTTCCTAGTGCAAGTGAAGAATAGCCACCATGTTTCCCAATGCAGTAAAAGTCATTGGCCGGGATTCTTTGATCCCACGGCGGGTCGGAGAATTGGTGGGGGTGGGGTGGTGCGAGAATCACGCCACCCCTCTACAACGCTGGGCCGTCGATTCTCCGGCGCCGTTCCTCGCCGCCGCCGTGTCAGTTGGGGGGCCGATGAAAGCGCGCACCCCCATGATGATTTTCCGCGCCTCGACGGGCTGAGTGCCCGCCAAGTTCAGCCGAGACCCACCGGCATAGATTACGTATGGTCCTACCCGGCGGGACCTCAGAGTTCTGGCTGCGGGGGCCGTCCTGGGGGGGGGGGGGGGGGGGGGGGGTGGACTCGCGTGGCCGTGGCACGCATGCGCAGACCCGCGCCGGCCGTGGCGTGCCGGCTTTCGAGCTCCGGAGCAGTGGACACCACTCCGGCTAGGAAGGGATGAATACCTGGGCCTGGAGACCCGTTGACGCCGGAGTGGCTCGTGCCGCTTTCACGCCGGCGTCAGAACTTGGCCACGGGATCGGAGAATTCCGGCCATTATACTTCAAAGAAATTAATTGTGCATAAAGTGCTTTGGATCTTTTAATAGGATGAGTGCATTATATAACAAAATTACACTTCATGTTAACTCTGTACGGAATCAAAGCCTCTGGATTTAAGAAATAAAGCTGGCTGGATTCTCCAGTAATGGGGCCATGTCCCCACGCCTGCGTAAAAACAGCGGCGTTTCACTCTGGACTTTCCTTAAGAAAGTCCTGAGTGATTCTCCCATCTGCAGGGGGCTGGCAGGGCCCAGGAGCGGTTCTCGCAGCTCTGGCTGCGGATACGGGGTCCCGTGCTTCCGGTCGGAGGTCCGCGCATGCGCACGGTGACGGCCTGCAGCGGCCGCCCCATGCAACATGGCGGACTTGGACCACGGAGCTGTACCAAAAATGTAGGCCTCCCCGAGAACAGACTGAGTCCACAGCCGCCACCCGACGGCCGATAGGTGGTTAGAACCACACCGTCAGGAACTTGGCCAGTTTTGCGTGGAGAATTGCGGGGAGACCGGAGAATCACGGGAGTGGCGCCGGTCTGAATTTCCGGTTTGACGACCACTCTCTGCCCCAGGCCAGGAACTATGAATAAAATTAAAGAGAAGTTTAAAAAACTACATAATTAGTTCACTGTTCAGGGGCGAAGCGCTGATTCATGCAAAGGGTAATGAAAGGGTCTGTTTAGCACAGGGCTAAATCGCTGGCTTTTAAAGTAGACCAAGGCAGGCCAGCAGCACGGCTCAATTCCCGTAACAGCCTCCCCGAACAGGCGCCGGAATGTGGCGACTAGGGGCTTTTCACAGTAACTTCATTTGAAGCCGACTTGTGACAATAAGCGATTTTCATTTTCATTCATTTCATTTCATTCATTTGGACTTTCTTCCCCTAAAAGCTGTTGAACATTTCAAATCTGAGATCTATTTATTTATTTTTTAAATAATTTTTATTCAAATCTTCACAAAATATCACCAACAAAATACAGAAAGAAAAGAACAACCCCCCCCCCCCCCCCCCCGGTTGCTGCTGCTAACCATCTTCTAACGTTCTGCCAGGAAGTCTAGGAATGGCTGACACCGCCTGAAGAACCCTTGCACCGATCCCCTTAAGGCAAATTTCACCCTCTCTAATTTAATAAACCCTGCCATATCGTTGATCCAGGATTCCACGCTTGGGGGCCTCGCATCCTTGCACTGAAGAAGAATCCTTCGCTGTGCTACCAGGGACGCAAAGACCAGAATTCCAGCCTCTTTCGCCTCCTGCACTCCCGGCTTCTCTGCCACCCCAAGTATTGCGAGCCCCCAACCCGGCTTGACCCTGGAACCTACCACCCTCGACACCGTCCTCGCTACACCCTTCCAAAAGTCCTCCAGCGCTGGGCACGCCCAGAACATGTGGGTGTGATTTGCTGGGCTCCCTGAGCACCTAACACACCTGTCCTCGCACCCAAAGAACCGGCTTATCATTGCCCTGGTCATGTGAGCCCTATGCAGCACCTTAAATAGTATGAGGCTGAGCCTCGCGCAAGAGGATGAAGAGTTCACTCTCCCCAGGGCATCCGCCCACGTCCCCATATCAATCTCCTCACCCAACTTACTCTTTAGCTCCTCCACCGAGGCCTCCTCCTCCTCCTGCATCACCTGATACGTTGCCGAGATCCTCCCCTCTCCAACCCACACCCCTGACAGCACCCTGCCCTGGACCCTGCGTGGCGGCAACAGTGGAGCTCCACCACCTGCCGCCATACAAACGCCCTTACCTGCATATATTTGAAGGTGTTCCCCGGGGGGAGCCCGAACCTCTCCTCCAGCTCACCCAGGCTCGCGAACTTCCCGTCTACAAACAGGTCCCCCATCCTTCTAATACCTGCCCTGTGCCAGCTCAGGAACCCTCCATCCATCCTCCCCGGGACAAACCGGTGGTTCCCCCGAATCGGGGACCACACCGAGGCCCCCATCTCCCCCCTGTGACGTCTCCATTGTCCCCAAATTTGGAGGGTAGCCGCCACCACCGGGCTCGTGGTATACCTCGTTGGAGGAAGCGGCAGCGGTGCCGACACCAGCACCTCCAGGCTCGTGCCTGGACGCCATCTCCAGCCTCTTCCATGCCGCCCCATCCCCCTCCATCACCCACTTATGCACCATCGCCATGTTGGCGGCCCAATAATACCCACAGAGGTTGGGCAGCGCCAACCCCCCCTATCCCTGCACCACTCCAGGAACACCCTTCTCACCCTCGGGGTCTTCTGCGCCCACACAAACCCCATAATGCTCCTATTAACCTGCCTGAATAAGGCCGTAGGGATCAGGATGGGGAGGCACTGAAACAGGAACAAAATTCTCGGGAGCACCGTCATTTTAACTGACTGCACCCTACCCGCCAGGGAGAGTGGCAGCACGTCCCACCTCTTAAACTCCTCCTCCATTTGCTCCACAAGGCTCGTGAAGTTAAACTTATGCAGGGCCCCCCAACTCCTAGCCACCTGGACCCCCAGGTACCTGAAACTCCTCTCCGCCCTTTTTAGTGGGAGCTCACCAATCCCCCTCTCCTAGTCCCCTGGGTGAACCATAAGACCATAAGACATAGGAGCGGAAGTAAGGCCATTCGGCCCATCGAGCCAACTCCACCATTCAATCATCGCTGATTTCAACTCCATTTACCCGCTCTCTCTCCCTAGCCCTTAATTCCTCGAGAAATCAAGAATTTATCAACTTCTGTCTTAAAGATACTCAACGTCCCGGCCTCCACCGCCCTCTGTGGCAATGAATTCCACAGACTCACCACTCTCTAGCTGAAGAAATTTCTCCTCATCTCTGTTCTAAAGTGACTCCCTTTTATTCTAAGGCTGTGCCCCCGGGTCCTAGTCTCCCCTGCTAATGGAAGCAACTTCCCTACGTCCACCCTATCTAAGCCATTCATTATCTTGTAAGTTTCTATTAGATCTCCCCTCAACCTCCTAAACGCCAATGAATATAATCCCAGGATCCTCAAACGTTTATCGTATGTTAGGCCTACCATTCCTGGGATCATCCGTGTGAATCTCCGCTGGAACCGCTCCAGTGCCAATATGTCCTTCCTGAGGTGTGGGGCCCAACGAACAACTCGCTCTTCCCCACATTGAGCTTATACCCGGAGAAATCCCCAAACCCCCTGAGAATCATGATGTGGAGATGCCGGCGTTGGACTGGGGTGAGCACAGTAAGAAGTCTTACAACACCAGGTTAAAGTCCAACAGGTTTGTTTCGATGTCACTAGCTTTCAGGGCGCTGCTCCTTCCTCAGGTGAATGAAGAGGTATGTTCCAGAAACATATATATAGACAAATTCAAAGATGCCAGACAATGCTTGGAATACGAGCATGAGCAGATGATTTAATCAAACCGGTGGAACCACACCAGCACTGCCCGCAGCGGCTCGTTGGGCTTGGGCCTCCTCACCAGCACTCGGTGGGCCCCCTCCAGCTCCAGGGGCCACTGGAAGGACCCCGCTCCCATCAGCGAATTCAACATGGTGTCCACGTAGGCCCCCACGTCCGACTCCTCCAATCCCTCCGGGAGGCCCAGGATCCGCAGATTCTTCTGCCTCGACCGGTTCTCCATCTCCTCGAACCTCTCCTGCCATTTTTTATGGAGCGCCTTGTGCGCCTCCACCGCTCGGCCTAGGATCTTATCTTCGTTCTCAGAAACCTTTTGCCGGACCTCCCGGATCGCCGCCCCTTGGGCCGCCTAGGTCTCCAGCAGCTTATCGATTGACGCCTTCATCGGCTCCAGCAGATCCGCTTTCAGCTCCCTAAAGCAGCGCTGAAAAAACTCCTGTTGCTCCTGCGCCCACTGCATCCACACTGCCTGGTCTCCACCTGCCGCCATCTTGGTCTTCCTCCCTCGCACCTTCTTTTGCTTCACTGCCACTTTTTTGGTCGCCCCACTCCTGGTCCAAGCCATACACTATTGGGGGAATGTTGCATTCTCCTTCCCACACTGGGAAACGTCGAGCAAGCGCCGTTACGGGCTCTAAAAAGAGCCCAAAAGTCTGTTTCTAGCGGGAGCTGCCGAACGTGCAACTTAGCTCTGCATAGCCGCAACCGGAACGCTACTGAGATTTATTTTTTGATGGGCAAGGGTATTATGAGATATGGAACCCAAGGTGGGTAAATGGCGTTAAGAAACAGATCAGTGGGACAGCACGGTGGCGCAGTGGTTAATACTGCTGCCTCACGGCGCCGAGGTCCCAGGTTCAATCCCAGCCCCGGGTCACTGTCCATGTGAAGTTTTCACATTCTCCCCGTGTCTATGTGGGTCTAACCCCCCACAACCCAAAGATGTGCAGCATAGGTGGATTGGCCACGATAAATTGCCCCTTAATTGGAAAAATTTGAAAAGAAATTTTTAAAAAAAGATCAGCCATGTTCTAATTGAGTAGAGAAACAGGCTTGAGGAGCTGAACGGCCTCCTCTTCTTATGTTTTTATTTTGTATGTGGCATTGCAGCCGATTAGTTTATTAACTTGTCTGCCTATAGCTGTGTCCAGAGTTGCTAAATTATTAAATAAGCATGGCAGGGAACATGAAGAAACCCTGATGTCATTCTCATCCCTCATATGTTATGAAACGATTGGTTTGAGAACTTATAATGAAAACTTCCTGTTTTGGCCTAACCCATAAACAACATTGGTGCAGCACCAATCATGTACGGCACTCAATGATGAAGAGAATCAGGATGTGGAGATGCTGGCGTTGGACTGGGGTGGGCACAGTAAGACGTCTTTCAACACCAGGTTAAAGTCCAACAGGTTTGTTTCAAATCACTAGCTTTCAGAGTGCAGCTCACCTGATGAAGGCTGAGGCCGTACAAAGCCCCGTTTTATGCACTGAGGAACTCCACTTGCCAGAACTCCTCAGTGTAGTGAGAGATCGGGACGTCAGGTGTCCCGATCTCTGGAGCCCATGAAGCAATCCCCGACCCTCCCCCCACCAGCCCTAACACACTTTGTGAGGGTTCCCAACCTCCCCCAACCTCCTGCAACACCTGTGCAGGGCACCCCTGGCTCGATAGCCACTGTGCATAAAATGCCAGCCTGGCACCTTGGCAGTGCCAGGTTAGCAGTGCCCCTGCCAGCTGGCAGTGCCACCTGGGCACCGTGGCAGTGCTATGCTGGCAGTGCCAGGGTGCCCAGGTGGCACAAGCAGTGCCAGGGTACAACTCTGCCCAAAGAGCATGCACCTAGAGGCCTCCAATCCCCTGGGAGACCCCCATGAGTGCTGTTCTATCTGGTCCCTGTTCGTGGAGACCAGTACTGATCGGCACTTGCCCGAGGCCCCTGAGGCGAAGGAGACAGATCCCGTGCCTCGGGTACCTCGGGAATCTGCATATTACAGTGAGGCTAGCTGTATATTTGCTAAAACGTGGGCCCGGCCACAATGGGCAGGATCTACATGACAATGTCTCACGAGATAGCATTAGATCTCGCGAAGCGTTGCAAACTGGTTAGATTCCGGGAGCGGGGTCTCCCGGCTATCGGCCACACTGCGACACGGCGAGATGCCTTTCGGGCGCAGAGTGGGCATACAATCATGCCCCATGATTGCACCTCAGAAACTGGGTGCGTCTGTTTTGAAATTATTAAAAAGAGTTAAAAGGGCCGATGAAAGAATGAACAGCACAAAGCTATACGCAATAACGTGTCAGCTGTATTCTTCAATCCCAGGTTTCTATCAAGGTTCTAACTTCATGATCTCAAATGTAGTCAGTGAAAATCTATAATTTCTGTCATGGTTCTGGGACTGTCTGCGTCTGGACCAGTCTTCCAAATCCAACTCTGCCAGTGTCATAAACTGTCCTATGTTTATCACGTACCTGACCGCCAGATTTCCCTCGCCCAAAAACTATCTGCCTTATTTGAAGCCAGTATCCCAATATGTTCAATCAATCATCCAAGCGTGTTCCATTAATAAATCTCATGCACTGTTCAGCATCACCATGTGTAATATTCCACAAAATAGAATCCGCGGGAAGTTTTCCTGATCTTGTCCAAACCCATGATGATTTGCTTAACATCATTGCTTTTTGAGAAGAGTTCATAGATCTGTTCCTTGGTAATGTAAAACGGCTGATTCCCAACATAGAGAATGCAGCTGTATCTCAGGAATTTATCCTGCGCATATTGGCTTCCCTGAAAGTGCTAGTCTCTGCAAAGGTGGACGGGGAGGGGGTAGAAGGGCTGGGGGCCCCAATTGGGCTGGAAGAGATAGTGGAGGGCTTGAAGGCCATGCTGGCGGGTAAGGCCCCGGGTCCGGACGGGTACCCAGTGGAGTTTTATAAAATGTTCTCGGGGATATTGGGGCCAGTGTTGTTGAGGATGTTCAATGAGACAAGGGAAAGAGGGGTGCTGCCCCCGACGATGTCACAGGCCACGATTTCGCTGATTCTTAAGCGGGACAAGAACCCAGAGTTGTGTGGGTCCTACAGGCCAATCTCAAGTTGCTGGCCAAAATCATGTCCTCCAGGATCAAGGATTGTGTTCCGGACGTTATTGGGGAGGACCAGACAGGGTTTGTTAAGGGCAGGCAGTTGGTAAGAAGGCTGTTAAATGTGATCATGATGCCGGAAGGTAGGGAGGTGGAGGTAGTCATCGCAATGGATGCAGAAAAGGCTTTTGATCGGGTAGAATGGGATTATCTGTGGGAGATACGAGGACGGTTTCGATTCAGGCGGGGCTTTAGTGACTGGGTCAGGTTACTGTATCAGGCTCCTGTGGCAAGTGTACGAATGAATAGGACAACATCCTATAGTGTAGACTGCACCGGGGGACGAGACAGGAATGCCCCCCTCCCCACTGTTGTTTGCGCTGGCTATAGAGCCGTTGGCAATTGCTCGGAGAGCCTCGAGGGGCTGGAGAGGACTGGTCCGGTAGTTGGTGGAGCACAGGGTTTTGCTCTTTGCAGATGACCTGCTTCTGTACGTTTCGGACCCAATAGAGGGGATGGAAGAAATCTAGGGGAATTTGGCCGGTTTTCGGGGTATAAGCTTAATATGGGAAAGAGTGAGATGTTTGTGGTCCAGGCGAGGAGACAGGAGAGGCGACTGGGAGTGCTGCCGTTTAGGTTAGTAGAGGGAAGCTTTAGGTATTGAGGCATCCAAGTGGCGCGGAATGGGACCGGCTGCATAAATTGAATCTGGCCCGGCTAGTGGACCAAATGAAGGACGATTTTCGGAGATGGGACGCGCTTCCGTTGTCTCTGGCTGGGAGTGTGCAAACGGTGACGGTGACGGTTCTCCCGAGATTCCTATTTGTATTTCAGTGTCTCCCCATCTTTATTCTGCGGTCCTTTTTTAAGCGGGTCAACAGAGTGATCACGGGCTTCGTCTGGACGGGCAAGACCCCGCGAGTAAGGAAGGTAATGTTTGAGCGGAGTCGGGGTGAGGGCGGGCTGGCGCTGCCAAATTTTAGCAACTATTACTGGGCGGCTAATATAGCCATGATCAGGAAGTGAATGGTGGGGGAGGGGTCGGCTTGGGTGCGTATGGAGGTGGCTTCATGTAAGGGCACCAGTCTGGAGCGTGGTAACTGCGCCTCTGACGTTCCCGCCGGCACGGTACTCTACTAGTCCAGCGGTGGTGGCGGCCCTGAGAGTTTGGGGCCAGTGGAGGAGGCATGTGGGAGCAGTGGGAGCATCGGTCTGGGCCCCAATCTGTGATAATCACTGGTTTGCCTCGGGGAGTATGGACGGGGGGTTCCGGTTATGGCGGAGAGCGGGGATAGAGAGGATGGGAGATATGTTCATAGAGGGGAGCTTTCCGAGTATGAGGGCTTTGGAGGAGAAGTTTGGGTTGGTGAGGGGAAATAAATTCAGATATCTGCAGGTGCGGGACTTCCTTTGTAAACAGTTGTCAACCTTCCCGCTCCTACCACCAAGGGGAATTCAGGACAGGGCAGTTTCCAGAGGGTGGGTCGGAGAAGTGAGCGTCTCGGACATCTATAAGGAGCTTATGGGGTCGGAGGAGACGCAGACCGAGGAGCTGAAGCGCAAGTGGGAGGAGGAGCTGGGAGGAGAGATAGAGGATGGTCTATGGGCGGACGCGTTGGGTAGAGTCAACACATCCGCAACATGTGCCAGGCTCAGCCTGATACAATTTAAGGTTGTTCACTGGGCTCACATGACAGTTGCCCGGATGAGCAGATTCTTTGGGGTGGAGGACAGGTGCGCAAAATGTGCGGGAGGACCGGCGAACCATGTCCACATGTTTTGGACATGTCCAAAGCTTAGGGGATTTTTGCAGGGTTTGCAGATGTCATGTCCAAGGTGGCGCTGAGTCCAGAGGTAGCGATTTTCAGGGTGTCAGAAGACCCGGGAATCCAGGAGGAGAAAGAGGCGGATGTTCTGGTCTTTGCTTCCCTGGTAGCCCGGAGACGGATACTATTAGCATGGAGGGACTCAAAGTCCCCGAAGTTGGAGACCTGGCTATTGGATGTCCGCATGGCTAGCTTTCTCTGTTTGGAGAAAATCAAGTTTACCTTGAGAGGGTCACTGTTAGGATTCTCCCGGAGGTGGCAACCGTTCGTCGACTTCGTTGTGGAAAATTACTCGTCAGCAGATTGGGGGGGAAAGAGTAGTTTAATTAGAGTATGGGTCAATGAGGGTGGGACCTGTACGAAAGGTAAATGGCTTTTGCACTATGTTTATGGTTTCATGTATATTGTTTATTTTGTTGTTGTTACTATACCAAAAATACCTCAATAAAATGTTTATTAAAAAAAAAGAAAGTGCTGGTCTTTGTGTTGGTTCAGCTCCATGTGAGAGTCACTATTGAGGCCGTTCAGCACCATAGACATGGTGCCGGAGAGGAGAGGAGAACTGTGGCGTTCAGCAACCGGAGCAAGGAAATCATTTGCACGTGACTGGAAACCAATCTCTCGCGACCAGCATTCTCAAACTTAAAAGCCGGTTGAGGCCGGCAGTCTTAAAAGCCGGTTGCAGCTATTGGGCGCTTTTCCCCCGATCGGTAACACCGCAACCGATTGTTCCGGAACCCTCCTGACACCCCATCGCGGCCCACCTGCGGGTCATGACCCGCAGTTTGAAAAACTCTGCCTTAAGAAGTAGCAAACAACCAGGAGGAAGCAAGATAAGATCCAAGCCATGACCACGATGCTCGAGTGGTTGCCTACCTATAGCTCGCCTGCTTGGTATAAGCACTTTTACATTATTTTTGTGGACCACTCTACTGGCCCCAGTTGAGAACCACTGATTCAGGATATGAAGAAGACATTTTCGACATTTTCCCCATTCGGTTGTTCTTCTAAGGAAACAATAAACCCCGGATCACAGCTTCCAAATGTCTCTTAAATGACTTCCAAAGTTTTTACCTCCACTATCCTACCAAAACATCCAGTTTTGTGCCAGATTAACCTTTTCTATAGCTTTAGTACATCCACTCTCAAACACTTCATTTCATGGATGAAAAGTTCAATTTTTCCAGACTTTCTTTATAATTTAATCCCATGGTAACAAGGGTCTTTTTGCCTCACGGCTCTCTCCTGCATCGAGTCTGAAGCTTGAGCATGCCTCCTGTGCCTTAGTGACTAAATCAGACACATATTCTTGGGTGTGGTCTGACCACATCGCTGTATAGTTTCAGTCTGTCATGCTCGAGATATATATCTTTTTGATTTAACATAATCAACATTCTTCTTGATCAGTTTACTTTTGCTCTGCAGTGACTAGATATGTAGGCTGGAGTTTTAAGTACTTGCCAGCCTGCATTTTTTCTGTTCTGCAAAAGCATTGGAAACAAATTTAAGAGACCAAATCAAAACATTTTGGAAGCTATAGAACACACAAACAGAAAATCCCCAAACCTGAAGTACAGAGGCCGTTAAATCCCTTAACTTTCAATTTCACTCTGTACAAATACATTTTATCATGAGCTCTTCCCTTTTCACTTAGTTCTGTTACTTTATTTCTTTCATTGTGACCACAGTGAGATAAGGTGTGTCTCTGTACCAATTATGCCCTGTTAGCAGAACAATCAACACAATGTCACAATCACTTTGCTGGTATCTGAATACACCTACAAGATTTCTCAGAATAGTAACATATCGAGAGCTGTAGAAGAGAATCAGTCATCCCTGAGGACCAACAACTTGCTTTTATATATTACCTTTAATCGGAACAATTGTTCCAAGAGGCTTTTCAGGATCACCACATCAGGAAGGGGGAAATTGGGATGGGATGGCAAAAAGCTTGGTTAAAGATGTTTCTAAATGGAGAATGGTTCATTGTGGTGCATCAATATGTGCTTTATAAGGACAAACCAAAGCTTTTACAGAAGCAAACAAGACCAAATCAGTGGCCATCACTCCTGCAAAGACAGTTTAAAAAAAATAAATTTAGAGTACCCAATTCATTTTTTCCAATTAAAGGGCAATTTAGCGTGGCCAATCCACCTACCCTACTAACCACTGCACCATCGTGCTGCCCTTGCAAAGACAAAGTTAACTTAATGATTTGGGAAAATCTCCCAGGAGACTGTGCATCAGTATGCTTAATGGTTGATCACAAACAACATAAATGCTCCAAGAATAGAGACAAGGAGGCAACCTGTCTACCCACTGAAGTAACATGGCATCTAATGTGTAATTATGTCTCCTTAAAATTAGAACAGTAAGATCTTCAGAGCTCAAAAAATACAACAGCTGGTTAGAACTGGAAATAGCTGCACCATAAATACCAGAAACATTCCAGTTTGATCCTTGGTCTGTCCTGACTTAGCTGATCTGAATCTGACCATGGTAAGGATTCTTTAGTTCAACTTTAAAAAATATTTTTAGAGTACCCAATTAATTTTTTCCAATTAAGGGGAAATTTTGCATGGCCAATCCACCTACCCTGCACATCTTTGGGTTGTGGGGGCGAAACCCACGCAAACACGGGGAGAATATGCAAACTCCACACGGACAGGGACCTCAGAGCCGTGAGGCAGCAATGCTAACCACTGTGCCACTGTGCTGCCCCTAGTTAACCTTAATGTTATGATTGGGCGGCACGGTGGTGCAGTGGTTAGTACTGCTGCCTCATGGTGCCGAGGACCCAGGTTAAATTCTGGCCCCGGGTCACTGTCTGTGTCACCTAGCTTGCACATTTTTAGGTTGTGGGGGCGAAACCCACGTAAACACGGGGTGAATGTGCAAACTCCACACGGACCGTGACCCAGAGCCGGGATTGAACCTGGGACTTCGGCGCCGTGAGGCAGCAGGGCTAACCCACTGCGCCACCGTGCTGCCCTGAAGCGGAAAGTCGAAGGCATCGAAGGTGTACGAGCGTACGTGGATGATATCATTATTTGGCGCTCAACCATAGAAGTGCATAATACGAGGTTGCTTAAAATTCTAACGAGCGTCAGGAGAAATGGGCTGAAGCTCAACAAGGAAAAGTGCCAATTTGGAGTAACTGTGGTCACAGGGGCTGTTTAGTACAGAGCTAAATCGCTGGCTTTGAAAGCAGACCAAGGCAGGCCAGCAGCATGGTTCAATTCCCGTAACAGCCTCCCCGAACAGGCGCCGGAATGTGGCAACTAGGGGCTTTTCACAGTAACTTCATTGAAGCCTTTCATTTCATACTTGTGACAATAAGCGATTTTCATTTCATTCCTAGGTGACAAGCTCTTAGCGCATGGCATTGAATCTGACAAGGACAAAATCCAAGCAATTCTCAACATGCCAAAACCACACAAGAAAGCCATCTTAAGAGTGATGGGTATGATCAATTTAATAGGGAAATTCATTCCAAACCTGTCAGTGAAAACACACCTCTGTGATCTCCTGCACAAGACAATGGGTTTCACTTGGACTGAGCAATATGAGCAAGAGTGGAAGAAGCTCAAGACTTCACTAACCACCACGCCAGTTCTCACATTTTTTTGACCCATCCAAGCAGATTAGTGTCAACAGACGTGTCGAAAGATGGTCTAGGAGCAGTTCTTCTCCAACTCGAGCATGCCTATTGGAAACCAGTCGCATATGCATCACGATCCATGACGACAACAGAGCAGGGGTGCGCTCAAATCGAAAAAGAATGCCTAGGTTTAGTTGTAGGCAAGGAGAAATTCCACTGCTACTTGTATGGCCTTCCAACTTTCACACTTGAGACAGATCATCGTCCTTTGGTTCACATCATCAAGAAGAATCACAACCAAATGTCGCTGCGCATTCAGAGGTTGATGATGAAGTTACAATGCTATGACTTCAATCTTATCTACACAGCAGGCAAATATTTGTTCTTAGCAGATGCATTATCAAGTGCCGATAAAAAATATTAGTAGTGAAATTGCTGAAGATCTAGATCTGCATGTCAATCTTATTTCCATACTACTACTAGTATCAGATACAAAACTACGTGAGATCCAAGAAGAGACCAGGAAGGATCAAACTCTTCAAGAAGTGATGAAGATCATCAACTAACACTGGCCCAGAGGTCAATGTATGGAGTTCTACAATATAAGATCTGAGCTTAAGAGGTTACATGACGGACATCTAAGGATTGAGCAATGTAAACGGAGAGCTCGTGACTCTGTTTATTGGCCAGGTATAAACCAGGATATTGACAGGGTGGTCAGTTGTGATACATGCCAGATGCATCGTTGCAAGCAAACAAGAGAACCTATGCAAATTTCCAATTTACCCACAGCACCATGGCAGAAAGTAGCTATGGATCTCTTTCACCTACGAGGGAAAGATTATTAAATTATCATAGACTATTTTCCAAACTATCCCGAAGTGGTTCTGCCGTCAAGCATAACGACAAGCAGTGTAATACTTCAAGTCAATTATTGCTAGACACGGAATTCCTCAAGTCGTCGTGAGTGGCAACTGTAAAGGTTGGCAGCAGTTCGCAATCACGTATGATTTCAATCACGTCAGGTCAAGTACGTTGTACCCACAAGCCAGTGGCAAAGCCGAAAAAGGTGTACATATTGTCAAGCAATTGTTGAAGAAGGCAATGGCAGCCAATCTGATCCATATCTCGCACTATTGAGTTACAGAATGTCACCATTGTCACATGGTAGATCGCCACCACAGTTACTTATGAATAAAAAGTTGCTTTCCAAACTTCCACACTTGGAAAAGGAGGAGAATGCAGCGTGCTGCAGGAAATGCAAAACAAAAGCAGTTCTATGATAGTGCGTATAGAACTTTACCACCTCTGATCAGTGATGACATTGTGAGAATAGAAGATTCAGGCAATTGGTCGAGAAAAGCCTTTGTACTTGAAGAAGTAGCACCTCGTTCTTTCAATGTACCGAGGACAGGTTGGTTTTAAGAAGAAATCATTGCGTGCTCTTGAAAACCAGAGAAGACTTTCACAGCAATGTGATGGATGATGAATCTTCGTCAGAATCAATGTCAGCTGCAGTGTCAGATAGTTCAGCAGTTCCTGAGCATGAGAATGTCATGGAGAACATTGAATCTACAAGTTCTGAGCAGCAAGGTCAAACTTTGAGAAGATCAATCAGAGTCAGAAGAAAACCTGATCGACTCAATTTGTAGATTTGGACTATTTGTACATACTATGATTGCTGTATTTGTGTGTGTAGATATACAAAAAACAGTTTTAAAAGTTTAAAAGTAAAAAAATAATACTGTTAGACTCACAGGCTAATGATATCACATGTAAATATACTGATAATAATGTATTAATTTATTCCTTCAAAGGAAAGGAGATGTAGCGATATCACGGTTGTAATTCACCACCTGACCACTAGGAGTCTCATTAGTATATAAGTGAATGTTAGAGTCAGGTGACCTCAGACTGACTAGGGAGCTGGGAGAGGTTGCTTGTGCATGTTCATACTGTTATTCATCTGTTGTTTTGTATATATTTGACCCACAGTTAATGTTAATAAATTGCTTATAGCTTTAGCTACAAGTGTTCTTGTAATATACATCAGGTCATCCGACAAGAACATTACAGGTAGTATAGCCTTTCTGTACAATTTAGGTCTACCCGAGTTTCAGGATGCAGATTAAGAACTTACGACTTCCAAGATAAAAGCAGTATCAGCATTATAGGAATCTGATATTTCACCAAGGTCAGATTGTTCCACAATGAATTTTATGTGAAAGTCAAACATTATCGAGCAGCTACACTAACTGAATGACATAACTTTATATTGAAGTTTTGGATCTTCCATGATGTTTTTAATAACACAACTGTTTGTTTAATCCACAAAAAACAACCATCTCTAAACTGTGGATCAAACATTTCTCTTAACAGTGACCTCAAAATAACAAAATTGTTAAGGACTGCTTCCTGAGAGGAAACACTTACACAGATGTTACCTACCACCATCCTTTTATTCAAGCTTTTCATCCACTGAAATCAATACTTTGCTAAATCTGAAGGTGCTAAATGTTTACAAGCATTATAAGCAGAAAAAGTATTCCAATAGAAGTATATTGCACTGAAGACGTGTTAGAAGAACTGAAACAAAATTAACAAACTGATTCATTGAACAAGTAGCTTGACTGATGTAGTTTACATTTCCTCTGGATTTCCCTTCTTGATGAAATGACTGACTCCAGACACTGACAGGAAAACTGTGTTGTCAAACCAAAAGCAGTGACCGTTGACTTATCAAAGACAGGCCACTACAGGTATCTATAATCGTTGACATTTTTATCCAAGATAAATTAAACAAACACTTAAAATGGACTGTGTTTCTTCCCCCCCCCCCCCCCACTTGCTAATCTCGGCAAAAAAGCCACTGTAAGTAAAAAGAGATTTTGTCAAAAACAAAACAGAGAATCATGCTCCACTATCTCCAATCTCATGACATAATTAATGAAATTATGAAAAAACACAATTTAAAAAAACCAGCATTAGTCACAGCACTTCAAATGGGTGGGAGAAATGGACCATGGCATATCGTTAACTTCCCCAAAACCTAAATTATCCAGAGCAACATATTTCTACATCAACTAGAAAAATTAAGTAACAAAATACTGCAAAGGGACTTCCTCTATGTTCCAGTGAAACGTTTGTGATTCTGCTACAGAGATACCCTGCCTCTAGGGTTCTTTGTGTATACTTTGGAAACGGTTCAGAAATTAAACCATACATCAAAATGTCAAATGGAAAAAATTCTTGAAACACAATATGCAATCGTCTTGGAATTCTGACCAAAAATTATTAGATAGTGAAAAAAATCCAAAATGCACAAATAACCACAAGACATCTATTGCCAAAATCTGGCGAAAATCTGAAACTATCAACGAGGGGAAACCTGTAGAAAATTATTTAAAAATTTGTGAATCTTGAATTCTGACATGGTAAGGGCAAGTATGTTCTTTAGGAACTTAATCTCAAAATCAACAGATATGTCCAGATTTAAAATTGAAATTTACTTTGTACATCAATAGAAAACCGCATATTTCTCACACTGCGTACATTAAATGATACACCCAAATATCCAACAAAAACAAACTATGATTAGTAAATATCATAAAAAACCTCGCTTCTTCAGGAATCCTATCAGACACAATATCCAACTTTGTTGAAACACAAAACTGAATATATATTCATATACGTTAGATATAGTTAAACATATTACATATATTTATATATTGAAATTGCATACTATATTGATTCTCTGTAATGCTGGCAAAACAATAAAACTTAATTTAAAAAAGAAAGCAATTTTTATATTGTGAGCATTCAAAATCTTGTAATTAAAAGGCTGTATTTTTAAACACAAATGCACAATTAAAAAAATTAATTAATTGAGATTCAGTGAAATGAGACTCAGTTCATAAGACAAAGGAGCAGAATTAGGCCACTCAGTTGCCCTAATAAAATGTCTCTTGAAGTTGCGGCTCCTGCTCAATTCCAAACTTTGTCTTTTTAGTTAGTTGCTACTTTTGGGATACGAGCTTGAATAATCTTTTGGGTGGGAAGGGTTGGAGATGGTAGCATGCTGGGGGCAGCAGGCTAGGAAAGTGAATGGAACAAGATTTTGAATGTAGGAAAACAACATTGGATGTTAGTCGTGTTATTGTATTGCTCTCTTGGATTTGAAAGTGAACTTCAAAGCCTTGCTGACCTTTATGAGTATCATTATGAGGCATCAGGTCAATTTTCACCTACCTTGCATAAGGAGTAGAGTGATCGAGCTCTCCAAAGGGTGCAAGGAAGATTTAAAATTTACGTGCCCTGCTTGCATTAACTCAGTTCTATTATTTCTACTCTGAGCTGTATAGATTTCAGATTGTACCTCAACTTATTACTATTTCATCTTTCTTCGGTGGAAATAAGGATGACTCCGCTTTGGTGTTTTTTTCCATTAGGCTCCAGTGGCTATCTAACTGACTTTCTTCCCAAAGTGGCTCCAGTTTCTACTAAGCATGTTTCAAAAAAATTACCGGTTTGAACCCATTTGGGAGGGTAGAGCTCTTTGAATTAGAGGCCACTAATGCAACATCTTCATCAGGATACTAGCCACTCATTCCAGCACAGCGATTCACAAGCTGATCTATCCTGATCAGATGAGTTTTATCCAAAGGAGGCATTTTTGTCACAATGCAGGGCATCTCCCCAATACAATCTGTTGTTTCTTTTTAATACGCAGAAATGTAGCCTGAAGCTCTCCTGGGGGGATACTGGGAAACTTTTCACCAGAGTTGAGTGGTCTTTAGACGTCAAAGGATTTGGAGAAACCTTTGCCCAATGGTTTACAATCACAATCATGGTCCTCATTTGTTTGCCAGTTGAGTGGGTTCCCTTGCTTTTATACTGTTTGAGATATGCAAGAGGGATAACAAGGATGTTTTGTTGTCCTTAACTAGCCCAATGCAGAGAACCTGTTCCAAGCAATCTCCTTCCTGATACTATTCATACCCCTACTGAAATTACTATCTGATCACTTTTATGATTTTTACTCTGCTACAAATTTAATTTCTCCACAGATTCACTTTCTTTTTCTTGAATGAAGTCTTGAAAATTATACCCAAGACCATTACTAGTTTAAGTTCCAAAACTAGCTATATTGGGCACAACCAATGATGCCAATACGCTATTTTTGCATCTCTCTGTATGGAATCAGTGATGGCTGACAGTCTTAGTTATTTGTTCAATTAAAAATAATTTTTTACCGAAACAAAGCCAAGTCACTAATCACGTTAATTTATCATAAGAACATAGAACATAGAAAATACAGCACAGAACAGGCCCTTCGGCCCACGATGTTGTGCCGAACCTTTGTCCTAGATTAATCATAGATTATCATTGAATTTACAGTGCAGAAGGAGGCCATTTGGCCCTTTGAGTCTGCACCGGCTCTTGGAAAGAGCACCATACCCGAACTCAACACCTCCACCCAACACCAAGGGCAATTTGGACATTAAGGGCAATTTATCATTGGCCAATTCACCTAACCCGCACATCTTTGGACTGTGGGAGGAAACCGGAGCAAGTTCCGGAGGTGGCCATGAGCTGAGGTGACTCTCGTATAAAATCCACAAATACGACCTTCTAACCCCATCAAACGGGCACCAAAAATATCCCCCCCCACCCCAGCAGTCTAACCCCTGCAAACTGCATTAACGAGAAATAGAAAAAAAGAATGGGAAAGAGCCAACCGCCCAGCAGAAAAGCCAGGACGAGGGGAGGGAAACCTCAGCCTCGGAGCTGGCAGCTACTCGAGGTGGTGTGGCATAGATCCAGGAAGGACCAACTCCACAGAGTTCTCAGTGCAGATCCAAGCTGATGGACAAACTTATGGACTTCACCTCCCCCACGATCATCCTCAACACCGGTGCCCCACAAGGCTGTGTCCTCAGCTCCCTACTATACTCCTTGTACACCTATGACTGTGTGGCCAAATTCTCTTCCAACTCGATCTTCAAATTTGCTGATGATACCACCGTAGTGGGTCGGATTTCAAACAATGATGAGACAGAGTACAGGAATGAGATAGAGAATCTGGTGAACTGGTGCTACGACAATAATCTCTCCCTCAATGTCAACAAAACGAAGGAGATTGTCATTGACTTCAGGAAGCGTAGTGGAGAACATACCCCTTACTACGTCAATGGGAACGAAGTAGAAAGGGTCAAGAGCTTCAAGTGTTTAGGTGTACAGATCACCAACAGCCTGTCCTGGTCCCCCCATGCCGACACTATAGTAAAGAAAGCCCACCAACGATTCTACTTTCTCAGAAGACTAAGGAAATTTGGCATTTCAGCTACGACTCTCACCAACTTCTACAGATGCACCATAGAAAGCATTCTTTCTGGTTGTATCACAGCTTGGTATGGAGCCTGCTCTGCCCAAGATCGCAGGAAACTACAAAAGGTCATGAATGTAGCCCAGTCCATCACGCAAATCAGCCTCCCATCCATTGACTCTATCTATAATTCCCGCTGCCTCGGAAAGGCTGTCAAGACAGCATTGGAGGCAGAAATGGTCTCATGAGGGAGGCTATGCCCCATGAGGGAGGCTCATGGCCAAAATGGCGTGGCGGCTTGAGGCCCAAGAGTCGATGGCGAGAGACTTCGAGAAGGCCGCCACGGACCAAGGGGACCGGATCGCGGCACTCGAAGCCAAGGTGGCGAGCCTGATCAAAACCCAGAAGGGCTTAAAAGAAAAAATAGGGCTTAAAAGAGAACAGGTCTCGACGCCAAAACCTAAGAATCGTGGGGCTGCCGAAGATATGGAGGGGAAGTACCCCACGGAATACGTATCAGCGATACTCAGGAACCTGGTCGGCGAGGAGGACTTTGACAAGCCCCCAAAGATGGACTGTGCCCGCAGGTCGCTTTGGCAGCCACCCAGAGCGGGGGATCCTTCATAGGCGACAATTGTAAAGTTTCACAGGACAAAGAGTGGATCCTGAGGTGGTAGAGGGTGCAAGTGGGAAGGATGTACCATCTGTTTGTATCAAGACATTGGGCCAAACGCCAGGCCAGGTTCAACAGCGACAAATCCACCCCATACAAAAGCAAGGTGTGGTTTGTCATGTTCTACCCTGCCAGCTTATGGGTCACATACCAGGCGAAAGAGTATTAGTTTGACGCCGCGGAGGAGACCAACAAATTTGTCCAGGGCAGGCAGTGAGAGTGCACATGGGCCAGAATGAGTGTTGCGAGAGCAGAGAGCGGCAAATGAAGGTTAAATAAGGGAACCTGACCAAGAGGGGAGCCGCTGACTAGCAAGCTGGTGTACAGGAGTACAGCGAAGGAGGCCGTGGCATACCCCCGGGTAGGGAGGGCGTGCCTGGCAGGAGGGTGAGGAAAGACAGAAATTCAGAGAAAACAAAGTGTAAAAGAAGGGGGGCCGGTGTTACATGGGTAGCGGGTAAAGCCGGTGGGGGTGGGAGGACGTGATGGGACAGGACTGGGAGGTTGTCAAAACAAGGGTGAGAGGAAACAGGGAGAGGGACAAAGGTAGTTTCGGTAAACATATATGCCCCAAACTGGGATGACGCAGAGTTTGTCAAGAAAATGGTGGCCAAAATCCCGGTCCTGGACATCCACCAATCATGTACAGGACCTGACATTGGACAGATCCAACCCCAGGACAGGTTTCTGTGTCAGGCATGGCAAAGGAATTGAACGCCTTTGTGGAGCAGATGGGGGAGGTAGACCCATGGAGGTTCTACCACCCGAGAGAAAAATAATTCTCCTTCTTCTCCCACGTGCAAAAGCCTATTCACGGATAGATTTTTTTGTTCTAGGGAAGAGGGTGCTTCCAGGAGAAACAAAGGAAGGATACTACGCGATTGTCATCTCCGACCACGCACCGCACTACATCGATGTGTGGCTGGAGAAGGGACAGGCCCAACGCTCCCCATGGAGCTGGTTGCAGCTCTCCTTGCCAATAAGGAATTCAGTACTAAAATATCCCAAGCCATCAATGATTATGTATCCTGCGAACAGAACAGGAAGGTCTCACACTCCACGTTCTGGGAGGCACTGAAGGCAGTGATCAGGAGGGGTAAATGATAGCTTGTAGGGCCCTCAGGACAGGAAGGAAAGGGAAGCCAAGCAGCGGCTGATCAACTCCATACTGCAAGTGGATCAGCAGTATTCCATGGCCCCAACCGTGAAACAGTTGGCGGAAAGGAAAAAGCTGCAGATGGAATTCAGCCTGCTCTCCACACGGAAGGCAACCCACCAGCTCCACCAGGTATAGAGCATTTATGAACATGGAGACAAAGCCAGCCGCATGCTGGCACGCCAGTTGAGAAAGCAGGCAGCTGTGAAAGAGTTAGCTGAAGTTAGGGACAGTAACGGTAGGCTGGTAGCCGACCCAAACGAGGTCAATAAGGCCTTTATGAACTTTTACTGAGGACTATACACCTCCGAGCCCCCGTAGTGGGTCTCTGAGTTGGAACAGTTTCTCAACGGACTGGATATCCCGGTGGTGGAGGAGGACAGGAAACTAGTGCTGGGAACACCGCTTGGACTGGACGAAATTGTGGAGTTCATCAACACCATGCAATCAGAGAAAGCGCCACGACCGGCTGGATTCCAGGTAGACTTTTACAAAGAATTCTCAGCAGCGATTTCCCCACACTTGCAGGAGATGTTCAACGACTGACTGTCGAAGGGGGCCCTGTCGCCCATGCTGGCACAGGCCTCGATCTCTTTGATCCCAAAGAAGGACAAACACCCGAAAGAGTGTGGATCGTACATGCCCTCTCACTTAAATACTGACAGGAAAATCTTAGCAAGAACTGGCGAGGCGAATGGAGAGTTACCGGCCAGAAGTGATCGCAGAAGATCAGACCGGGTTTGTTCAGGGCAGACAGCTAACAGCGAACGTCTGATGTCTGCTGAATGTAATAATTATCCCATCCAGGGAGAGAACACCAAAGGTGATCGTCTCCCTCGATGCAGGGGAAGCCTTTGAGCGAAGAGAATGGAGATACCTCACAGAAGTGCTTGAACGGTTTGGCTTTGGGGCAGGGTTCATCACGTGGGTGAAGCTCCTGTACTGCACTCCTATGGCGAACAGATGAACGCAACCAGCTCCAAGTACTTCCGGCTGCACAGGGGGACGAGGCAGGGGTGCCCACTATCCCCACTCCTGTTCGTGCTGACAATTGAGCCACTGGCTATTGGCCTTAGATCAGTGTATTGGTCCGGGGGGGGGGCGGCGGCAGACAGAGAGCATAGAGTCTTACTCCATGTGGAAGACCTGCTCCACTACATGTCAAAACCCCTAGCCAGCATGGGAAAGATAACCGGACTCCTTAGGGAGTTTGGCACCTTCTCAGGTTACAGTGACAGATCAATGTTAGAGAAGACACAAACACAATGGCCACAGTACGCCTGTTCATCAAAAAATTCAATGTTTGATGAAAAGAGATCTCTCATGAGATTGGAAGTTCTGATAACTGACTGAGGTTTTAAGTTAGCATCTTTAGACCAGATACAAACATGTAACCAACTTTGAAGTGAGTCTGATACTAGGAAACCTCACTTTCAGATGCAATACAACACAGAATTTTATCGGTTACTTACGTCATCAGCAGAGAGCAGGGTGAAAAATAATACATAGGATGGATGAGCAGGAGATAACATGAAGGGTGGGGGAAACTGGCTCGTGCGGGGGAGAGCCAGTGTATAAAGCTATGTAAATATACCATTTTGCCATGTATATATCTTGCTCAGTGCGATTTTGTGTTATTTTGTTACGGGGGGGGGTTATTGTTTGTAAGGGGGAAAAATTGTGTTGGTAAAAAACTTTAATAAATATATTTTAAAAAAAAGAAAAATAATACATAGATCTTTTCTCAACTTTTGTTCGGGTGGCGGGGGGGGGGGGGGAATAAAATTAAAATTTGTATTTTAAAAATCCAGCATTAACACATTATTCAATAAAACAACTAAAACATCTCTTTATCACCTTGACTTGCAATACTTAGCTGCAAAAATACATACCTACAACAGACACGATAGGCTGAATGGCCTCTATCTGTGCTATACATTTTCTATGTTTCTACGTTAACAAGGATGTTGACATGTGATGCAAACAATTCAGAATGTCAATACATATGGCATGCTTTTTGAACTGAGAAAGCAGTTAAAAGTTCTTTACCTGTAGACCGCAGCAGCCAACTGCATTTAATATGGAAGCATTGTGTACAACGTGGTACTGAATTCCAGCTTTTACAGCTCGTAGAACTATGTCACTATGTGTTGTTGCCCTGCAGGAGAAAATTGAGAATGTTTGAAATTCAATAGTGCAACAGAGACACAATTAAACTTATAAAAGTTAGTTCAGTCCTCACTGAGATTATGGATAGCCCCCAGTGAGCTAATCTGTATCTGTTTTTGGGGGTATTCATTATTTTTTCTTTCTTGATTTTTGGGGTATTTGAGTTAAAAAGTCCATGCCTTTATCCTTTGACGGCCTGGCAGGTTTTGTATCCTGGGAGGACTGGTTTCCTTCTGGCTCCTGCGGTTGAGCCTTCATTTGTGTCTCTCTCTGTGGTCCTCTTTTGAACTGGTAGAACAAGGAGATTTAATAATGGGGCACACTGAGGTGAGACTGGTTAATCGTGGTCAGGTTGTGAAGAAGAGTGATCGCTTTTGGCATCCTTTCTGTGATGGTAGTCAGTCTGAGTTATTTGGATGTCTCTTTCCAAAAGGGCTTCTTTTGTTCTCTCATAGAATTTACAGTACAGAAGGAGGCCATTCGGTCCATTGAGTCTGCACCGGCCCTGGAAAGGGCACCCTACCTAAGCCTACACCTCCACCCTATCCCCGTAACCCAGTAACACCACCTCTCTTCTTTCAGGTGAGCATGGTGCAGTTTCTAATCCTGATCTGGTCTGTTGGAGTTTCCCCAGGTTGTACTGGGGAGAAGTGAATCGGCACTCCCCAATCGTAGGGAGTCTTGATGGTTCTTCTTATTCTCAGGTTGGGGTTTCCCGAACTGGGGCTGGAGTGATCATCCTTCGCTTCTGAGTATTAGGGGAGACAATGCTTTGCCCTGGATGGGGTAGAGAAGCTATGGATTCAGCTGAGTGGCAGGTTTTGGAGGCTCTGAGGATATAGTTTCCTATGTGTTGGGATGTGCTGGGCTAGGCCCGACGCTGTGGCTAGTATCCTGTTGCCTTTGGGGGCTTGCGGTGTCCCTTTTCGAAGGTGCTTGTTGGGGGCATCCTGGGTGGTTAGGCTTTGTTTCTTCTGTGCATGGGGGTCTGGGAACGAGCCGAGTTCTATGCTTGATAAATATCCTTGTATTCCCCTGGGGGTCTGGGGGGCCATTTTGGTTAATTGAGCGACCTATTCTCTTCTTCATTGGTGGTTGATTGGCGTGTGCCGAAGTCATATGGAGCATGGGTTGGATCCTGATCCCTTGTTATCCTGTGGGTTAGTTCTGGTTGTTCTAGACATTCCTTCCTTTTCTTTTCTTAGGAGACTTTGAAGGTTTGATCATAATCTGAACATATTGTTGCCGGTCCCCACTACATAATAGCATGGAATGATGTTTGTTCTACACTGGGCCTTAATTAAAGGTTAAGTTGCTTTGTGTGGTATATGTAACTCCCCTTGGAACTGGGGTTTTTGCTTATTTTCTATATTTTTGTTCTGGTGGGTATGAAGAATCTGTGCTTGGTTCCTACATAGGTACGGATGGGTCTGGTGCCTGAGGAGAAGAGGCTGTGGTGGTTCGTTGGTGCCTTTGGTGCTGCTGGAGATGGGGGAGATGTGTATTGGTGCACACCTGAACACGGCGCGGAGTATTTATCCTGATTTCTCGTAGTAGTTATGGGCTGACACTGTGTGGGTGGGTGTGCATCTTTTGTCCCTATGGTTTACATGGCCTTATCCTGTTTCTCCCTCGGTTTCTGGTGGGGCTGTCTGGGTACCCATTTATGTCTGTTGATTGTATTGAGCCAGTTATGATGTTGTTCTTCTGACTCTCTGTACTCATGTATGCGGAGTATTCTTTTTCTTGATCCTTGTAATGGGATGATGATTTTGTAATTTTGTTGTGTTATTCTTTAAAATGCAAAACCTGTATAAATATACTTTTTGAAAAACTAATAAAAGATCTCATACTCTGTCCCTGATCTAACCCAACCCAAACCAAAAATGGTTTCAAATAAATGGGGACAGTGCTGCTCCCCCTTTGTAGGTGTTTAAACTGCTTGTATTGCAAAACAAGGCCAGCAGCGCGGGTTTAATTCCCGTACTGGCCCCGAGTCGGAGAATCCCCGGGGGGCCCCGCCGCCGATGCCCTGTTCTCCGGCATAGTTTTCGGCTGGGGGCGGGATTCACGCCATGCCGGTCGGGGCCGTTAGTAGCGCCCCCCCCCCCCCCCCGGCCATTCTCCGGGCCCTGATGGGCCAAGAGGCCGTCCGTTTTTGGCCAGTCCCGCCGGCGTGTGTTACGCATGTTCCCACATGGCAGGACCTGGCAGGTAAGTCGGAGGGGGTGAGGGGGGATCATCCAGCCCCGGGGGGGGATGGGGGGGGGCCACGGTGGCCTGGCCCGCGATCAGGGCCCACCGATCTGCAGGTGGGCCTGTTCCATGGAGGCACTTCTTCCTTCCGCACTGGCCCCTGTAGGGCTCTGCCATGGCCGGCGTGGAGTGGAGAAGAGAAACCCCCCCGCGCATGCGGCAAAATATGCCGGCGGTTCCGCGCATGCGTGAGATCGCACCGTCCCCTCGGCGCCGGCTGGAGCGCCGCCAATCCCTCCGGCGTCCACCTAGTCCCCGAAAGTGTGGAGAATTCCTCACTTTCGGGGGCTGTTGACGCCGGAGGAGATGGCGCCGGTTCGCCCGCCGGCGTGGGGACTTAGTCCCCAGAAGGGAGAATCCCGCTGTCTGCCTCTTTGCTTTCTGATGGGTCTTACTGTTACACACAGTGTAAAGACAGGCATATGTTTCCAGGTCTCTCCCAATGCTCTTTCAAATCAGTCAGAGAACAGAATCTTCCACTTACCTCTGGCAAACTCCTTGGACCAAGCTCAGTGACCCCTCAGAGTTGAGATTAGGAATTTAAGGAGATTAGGAATTTAAGTGAACATTTAATCGTGCAGAATCTTAGTGTTCTCGACTAGGTTTGAAGAGTACATATATTCTAGTTTTGTTTGAATTACCATTGGAAATTGAAGAATATTATGCAGGAATCTCTGCGGAAGATTAAATGGCTGGGATAAAAACATAGAGAATAGAAGCAGGAGTAGGCCATTCAGCCCTTTGATCCCGCTCCGCCATTTAATATGATCATGGCTGATCCTTTATCTCAACACCACACTCCCACGCTCTCCCCTTGACACCTTTAGAGTCTAGAAATCTATCTATTTCCTCAGTGACTCGGCCCCCATAGCCTTCTGTGGTAGAGAATTCCACTGGTTCACCATCCTGGGTGAAGAGGTTTCTCCTCATCTCAGTCCTAAATGGCCTACCCCGTATCCTGAGACTGCGACCCCTTGTTCTAGACCTCTCCAGCCAGAGGAAACATCACCCCTGCATTCAGTCTGTCCAGCCCTGTCAGAATTTATACGTTTCAATTAGATCCCCTCGCATTCCTCTAAATTTCAGTGAGTATAGGCCCAGTTGACCCAATTTGTCCTCCTATGACAATCCTGCTATCCCAGGAATGAGTCTGGTGATAGAATTCATGATTGCACAGGTAGGGAATTGGTCTTTTCTCATCCCATTTTTTTTTAAAGGAAAGCCCAAAAACCATAATGCAAGACACTGTTAAGCCGAAATAATTAAGGATAAGATTAAGGGTCGCAGTGGTTAGCACTGCTGCCTCACAGCACCAGAGACCTAGGCTCGATTCCGGCCTTGGGTGACTGTCTGTATGGAGTTTGTACGTTCTCCCTGTGTCTGCGTGGGTTTCATCCGGGTGCTCCGGTTTCCTCTCACAGTCCAAAGACATGCAGGTCATGTGGATTGGTCATGATAAATTGCCCATAGTGTCCAGGAATGTGTGGGTTAGGTGGGGTTGCAGGGATAGGATGAGAGGCTGAGTAGGGTTCTCTTTGAGAAGGTGGATGTAGACTCTATGGGCCAAATGACCTCCCTCTGCACTGTAGGGATTCTATGATAAGATGAGATAAATCAGTAAGGATTAGATGTCTTATGAAAAACCTTACATGGATGGCTTCAGTGCTGGATTTAACTTGATAATTTGTCAGAAGTGTAAGAATCCTTCCTGTTTATTTCCTTTGTTCCCATTTCTTTATTTTTGGTCCGTGGAACCATAATCGGAATGTGCCTTTAAGCAGAAGAGTGCTTTCCAGGGCAGTGTCTTCCTAGGTTTAATACTTTGGAGAGGAGAAACCAGACTCGTCGGCACCAAGTGAATCTTAGGAACTGGTTTTGGAGGAAATTGGTTCGTTGGCTAACCAGCAGCCGGTGGGTTGGCCAGGGACAATGTTCTCCCTGACAGCAGTCAGCGATTGGTTCCTGCCAGGTGTTTTTTTCCAGAGAGAACCTGCCAGGAGCCTCTAAACCCACAAAGGAAGAGAAGCAGTGTTTCTCTCCCTCTCTCTACTGCCGGTTGCCTGCAGTGCAGATCATTACAAACTGAAGGAAAAGAACCCAACTGAAGACCTAACCTTAAGACATCCATCTGCATCGAAGATCATTATCCTTTTATTTTATTATATTTCCTTTATGTCTCAATCACCCTTTCCCTCTGTATTGTTTGTCTGTGTGTATATATTATATATATATTAATATTAAATTTAATTTCACCTGTGTTACGACTCCAGGTCAAGTGGGACTGTAATTGACCATGTATTAGCCCATGGTGTTGTGTCAGAAGGGCATGATGTGTACTTTCACACAAAGATTTCCACTAGCTTTTACTGAACCCTTCCTAATGCTGATGTCAGAACTAGAGGTGAATGCTCAAAATTTATGTTTTTCAAAAACATTTAAAGCCTATCGCTTATCATCCACTACTGAGCACCTGGCAGTCACTGGTAATTTGTGAAATTTTAGGTTTCAGACACTAATTTTATTTCAGTAATTGGGGCTATACCAGACACATCCTGGACAGATGCACATAGATAATTGCACTTCATTCACACAAAAGTGTACTTGCAGCCATCCCATTCATTAGCAGCAGACCTAGCAGCATTTCATTGACCAAAAATAAATGCCATGGGTTTGACAATTTTCTTTTTACATAATCAATTGCATCATTTAGTACATAATTAAATTTTTCACATTTACAGGTCACGTAGTTTTCAAGTAATAAGTGATCTCATTGAAGTAACTGGTGCTGTATTGTAAGTAGTAAGTGAAAAATAAAAGGGCACAGTTTCAATTACACAATCAACTCCAGATGTAAGAGGTTCCTGTGGGGACATCCATAGTCTGGAGTAGGTTCTGGGTCAGAAATGAGAGCTGCATAAGGGAACAATTTGAACATTTTCTATAGTTTAGTTAAAATTCTCTTTCCGAGCAGAAATGTAAACTCAGGATATTTTACTATTTTTGCATAACTTTTATTGGCAGGAGCAGGACTATAACAATCTTAGCCCCACCCAGAACTTAAAAGTCAATCTTTTAAAAAATAAATTTAGAATACCCAATTAATTTTTTACAATTAAGGGGCAATTTAGCGTGGCCAATCCACCTACCCTGCACATCATTGGGTTGTGGGGGTGAAACCCACGCAAACACGGGGAGAATGTGCAAACTCCACACGGACAGTGACCCAGGGCCGGGATCAAACCTGGGACCTCGATGCCGTGAGGCAGCAAGGCTAACCCACTGCGTCACCGTGCTGCCCTGAAAGTCAATCTTTAAACACCAGATCAACAGGAGTCATATGTGGCATGAGTTGATAACCTATTTTTCTTCTGCCTCAGAAATCGATGTTTCAGAAGGGTACCATTTAGATATATAAAATACTTAACAAGGTAGGGGATGTAAACTGCCAAATACAATACTTTCAGCTGTGCCAGGATATGTGGAATGGGAAGTAAAGGCTCAGGCTTATAACGGGTAGCCAACTGGTGGGCCCCGATCACGGGCCAGACCCCATCGGACGACCCCCCCACAGGTCACCCCCCCCCGATCCTTCGCGCAGAGTTCCCGCCGGCAGCGACCAGGGGTGAACGGCGGCGGCGGGACTCTGCCGTTTCCGCGCGGCCGCTCAGCCTATCTGGGCCGGAGAATCGGCGGCCCGGCCGCAGACAGCGGCCCGCAACCGGCACCGCGCTGGTGCAAATGGCACCGATTCTCCGCACCTTGGAGAATCGCACGCCGCCATTGGGGCGGCGTGGCACCGATTCTCCAGCCCGGCGCGGGGCTCGGAGAATCACGCCCTACATTTTTCTTGCCCGCGCTAATTTGCTTTATTTTACAGAGAGGTTTGTTTTGTCCTTCATTTGACTAACTGTACGTACATTTTGCTGCCCTCTGGATCGGTCTATGATATCCCCCCTGGCTTACTCCTCATTGCTGGCCTCAAACAGGTTTTGGAACAGGCCGACGAACTGCCTCCAACTTTCCAGGAAGCCTTCCTCTGACCCTCGGATGGCGTACTTAATCTTCTCCAGCTGGAGAAATTCCGAGAGGTCAGCGAGCCAGTCTGCAGCTTTGGGTGGTGCTGCTGATCGCCAGCCTAGCAGGATTCTTCGGTGTGCGATTAGGGAAGCGAAAGCAAGGGCATTAGCCCCCTTCCCCATGTGTTACTCTGGCATCTCCGATATCCCGAAGATTGCCACTATTGGGCATGGCTTCACCCTCACCCCCACAACCTTGGGCATTGCCTCGGAGAAGGCTGTCCAGAACCCATCAAGCTTGGGGCAAGCCCAAAACATGTGGGTGTGGTTGGCCAGGTCCCTCTGGCACCTCTCACATTTGTCCTCCACCTCCGGGAAGAACCTGCTCATTCGAGTTTTGGTCAGATGCGCTCTGTGCACCACTTTGAGCTGCATTAGGCTTAGCCTTGCGCAGGAGGAGGTGGAGCTCACTCTGCTCAGTGCTTCGCTCCAGAGTCCCCATCCGACCTATGTCCCCAATTCGTCCTCCCATTTTTGTCTGGTCCCGTCCAGTGGTGTTTGGGCTCTGTCCAGTAGCTGTCTGTATATTTTCCCACATAGCCCCCCCTTCTCGCTGCCTATCAGGTCCTCTAATAGTGTGCTTTCTGGGGCCCCAGGGTACCCTACTGTCTCTTTGCGGAGGAAATGCTTTATTTGGAGGTGTTTCAATTCCTGTCCTTTTGCTAGTTTCCACTTCCTCATCAGTTCGTCCAGTGTCGCCAGTCTGCGCCCTATGTAGAAGTCCCCAACCATCAGTGTGCCCACATCCCGCCTCCATCTTTTGAAGGTGGTATCTAGCATGGCTGGGGGGATCTGTGATTGCCGCAGATGGGGGCCATAGGGGATATTTTGGTTATCCCAAAGTGCTGTCTTAATTGGGTCCATGTTCTCAGCGTGGCCGCTACCACTGGGCTCGTTATGTACCTTGTTTAGGAGGATGGGAGTGCTGCTGTGGCCAGGGCCCGGAGGGTTGTTCCTTTACAGGATGCCTCCTCCATTTGTACCCAATCTGTGTCGGGTTCTTGTACCCATCCCCTCACTCTTTCTGCCGTTGCTGCCCAGTGGTAGTATTGTAGGTTTGGTAAGGCCAAGCCCCCTCTGATTTTCCCTCTTTGCAGTGTCGGTTTAGGAATTCTCAGGTTCTTAAACCCCCCCCCCCCCCCACACACACAAACGCCATGATTAGCCTGTCTATGTTTTGGAAAAAGGCCTTGGGGATGCAGATCGGGATGGATCTAAACAGGAAGAGGAACCTTGGCAGTACGTTCATCTTGCTCATCTGCACTCTCCCCGCCAGGGAGAGTGGGAGTGAGCCCCACCGTTGAAGGTCTTTTCTTACTTCCTCCACCAGACTGGTCAGGTTCCACTTGTGGATCTGTGTCCAGTCTCTGGCTATTTGGATCCCCAGGTAACGGAATCTGTTCTGGGCCGTTTTGAACGGGAATGCCCCCAGCTCTGCCCCTCCCCCTTTTGGGTTCACTGGGAATGTCTCGCTTTTACCCAGGTTAAGTTTGTAGCCCGAGAAGGTTCCAAATCCTTTCAGTATTGCAGTATTGCCTTCAGTCCCTCCTCTGGCTTCGAGACATAGAGGAACAGGTCATCTGCATAGAGTGAGACTCTGTGCTCTCTGCCTCCTCTCCGGATTCCCTTCCAGCGTTTTGCCTCCCGCAGGGCTATCGCCAGGGTTTCTATCGCTAGCGCGAACAAGAGTGGGGTCAGGGGGCAGCCCTGTCTTGTTCCTCTCTGTAGCTGGAAGTATTCAGAGCTGGTGGTGTTAGTTTGGACACTCGCTATGGGAGCGTTGTACAGGAGCCTCACGCAGGCGGTGAATCCTGCTCCTAGCCCAAACCGTTCCAGTACCTCAAGGAGGTAGCTCCATTCGACTCTGTCAAAGGCCTTTTCTGCGTCCAGGGAGACGATCACCTCTGGTGTTCTCTCGGGGGGGGGGGGGGGGGGGGGGGGGGGGCGGTCATTATCACATTCAGCAACCGCCCGATGTTCGCTGCGAGCTGTCTACCCTTGACTAAGCCCGTTTGGTCCTCTGCGACCACCTCTGGTACACAGCCCTCCAGCCTTTTGGCCAGGACCTTTGCGAGTATTTTCGCATCCACGTTCAGCAGTGAAATGGGTGTGTATGATCCGCATTCCGTCACGTCTTTATCTTTTTTGGGTATTAGTGAGATTGTGGCCTGCGCTAGCGTTGGGGGCAGAGTGCCCCATGCCAGTGAGTCCACGAACATGTCCCTTAGGTGTGGGGCCAGGACTGGTGCAAATTCTTTGGAGAAGTCCGCCGGGAACCCGTGCCTTCCCCGCCTGCATGGAGCTGATGCTCTCCATGATTTCCCCCAGCTCTATTGGTGCTTCCAGCTCCCCCCCCACCGTCTGTCTTCCCCCCACCACTGGTAGTTCCAGTCTGTCTAGGAACTGTTTCAATCCCGCATCCCCGTCGGGGGGCTCGGAGGTGTACAGTCTCCGGTAGGTCTCGAATGCCCGATTGACCTCCTTTGGCTCTGTTACCAGTCTGCCTTTGCTATCCTTAACCTGCGCTATTTCCCTCATGGCTGCCTGCTTTCTCAGCTGGTGAGCCAATAGGTGGCCAGCCTTGTCTCCCTATTCGTAGAAGGTCCCCGTGTCTGGCGGAGTTGGTACACTGCTTTCCTAGTGGATAGCAGGTTAAAAGCCATTTGCAGCTTTTTCCTCTCCGCCAGCAGCTCGACGGTCGGGTCCTCGGAGTACTTTCTATCGACTTCCAGAATGGAGTCCACTAGCTGCTGCCCTATCTCTCTTCCCTATCTCTACTTGCCATGTAGGCTATGATCTCTCCTCTGATCACGGCCTTCAGTGCCTCCCAAAACGTGGAGGGTGAGACTTCCCCGTTTTGGTTGTTACTAACATAATTGCCGATGGCTTGCGATATTTTTTGGCAGAAAGCCTTGTCAGCAAGGAGGTCCGTGTCCAGCCTCCATGTGGGGGGCTGGACCCGGCCTGTCTCCAACCTCACATCCATATAATGTGGAGCGTGGTCAGAGATAACGATCGCGGAGTAGTCCGTTCCCGTGATCCCTGGAAGCACCGATTTCCCCACTGCAAAGAAGTCGATACGGGTATATACCTTGTGCACCTGCGAAAAGAACGAGAACTCTTTTTCTCCCGGGTGCAGGAACCTCCGTGGGTTCATCGCCCCCATCTGTTCCATGAAGGCCCCTAGCTCCCTAGCCATGCCAGACTTTTTCCCCGTCTGGGGTTTGATCGGTCGGTCAGTGGGTCCAGCACGCAGTTAAAGTCGCCCCCCCATAATCAGTCGGTGTGTGTCAAGGTCGGGGATTTCCGCCATGGTCTTCTTTCTGAATTCTGAGTCGTCCCAGTTGGGAGCATACACATTTACCAGTATGACAGATGTCCCTTCCAGGACCCCGCTGACCATGACTTACCTTCCCCCTGAGTCCGTAACTGTTTTGGTTCCCTGAAACCTCATCCTTTTGCTAATTAATATTGCTACCCCCCCTAGCCCTCGTCCTGTAGCATGAGTGGTACGTCTGTCCCACCCAGCCATTCCTTACCAGCAGTCAGTCCTTCTCCCTCAGGTGCGTCTCTTGTAGGTACATTATGTCTGCTTTTAGGCTTCTGAGATGGGCGAACACTCTGGACCTTTTCACTGGGCCGTTGAGTCCCCTTACATTCCAGGTAACAATCCTGGTGGGGGGTTTCTGAACCCCCGGTCCTGTGGGATCACCCATACTTACCTGATGGACGCGCCCCTGCACTCCAGGGTTTCCCTTTGCTAGGGGGCCGTCGAAAATGGCCAGGGTCGCCGCTCTCACCATGGGGTCGGGCCCCAGCGTTCAGGGGTTCCCTTTGCTCAGGGGGCACCCAATGTGGCCACCAGCTGTGTGTACGCCACACGGGTGCGCCCCTGCGCTCCGGGGTCTCCCTCCGCCCTGATGCCCTCTCAAAGTGGCTGTTTGCGGCGCCCTCTTGATTCCTCGCCCTGCTCCATGCCCGCCGAGGCCTATGTCTGTACTGCTTCACTATCTCCCCCTTCGCTTTTGTTCTGAGTTCTCTCCCAGACTCATCTCGCACCCCCCCCCCCAGCCCTTTGTTCCCCCCCCTGCGTTCTCCCCCCTCTTCTGCCCCCCCTCCCCTCCTTGTGCCAGGTGCTCCTCCTCCCCCGAGAGGTGTGCCGCGGCCCTCCTTCCTTCCTGTTCTCTCGTACTGGTCCTCCTCGCTAATACGGTGGTCCTCCTCCCAGTATTCGCCCAGTTCTGGCCCTGTTTAACCTTTCTCCTGCTGGCCCTTGTCTCACCCTCCTGTTTGCTTTTCTCACCCTCATTTCCCTCGCTCCACTCCCCTCCATTGCATTGAGAGAGGAGACAAGCTCTGAAACGAGACAGCACAGTCCCGCGCAAGGCATAAAACACATGTGCACAGTTCCTGATCCCATTGTCCTTGTTTGCGGTCTGTCCTCCACTCTTTGTTCCGGTTTTCCCTTCCTTTTCCGTCCCCATGTCTTTCATTGCGGTTGCCGTGCTCCTCCCCCAGCTTGTTCACTCTAACAAACTGATCAGCCGCTGCTGGGGTGTTGAAAAACAGCTCTTTCCCCTCAAATGTTACCTAGAGTTTGGCCGGGAACAACATCCCATATTTTACCTTGCTTTTGTGCAGTGCTGATTTCGCCTTGTTGAATTCAGCCCTTTTTTTGGCCAGGTCCGCCCCAATGTCCTGATACACCCTTATGGTCTTCCCTTCCCACGTGCTCTGTTTCATTTGCCGGGCCCACTTTAGGATTCTCTCCCGGTCTTGGAACTGGTGCAGCTTCGCAATAATTGCTCTGGGTTGGTCCCCGGCTTTGGGCTTGGGTCGGAGCGACCTGTGCGCCTTGTCTATTTCTGGTGGGTTTGGGACTACCTCCTTTCCCACTAGCTTGCCCATCATTTGGGTGATGTAGCCTGTTGGGTCTCTGCCTTCCATCCCCTCTGGCAGACCCACTATTTTAATGGTGCCGTCTGGGCCCATTTTCCTGGTCCTCCACTTTCCCTCTTAGGCTCCCCTGGGCCGTTACTAACCTTTTGACCTCGGCTTCTAGGGTTATCACCCTGTCGCTCTGGTCTGAGGCAGCCCTCTCCAACTCTCGAATCATTTTTTTCTGTGCCTTCACTTCCCTTTCCAGGCCTTCGATGGTCTGCTGCATTTTGTGCGTCGTCTCCTTCATCATTGCTTGGAGCTCCGACCAGAGCGCCACCTTTATGCTGGTCGCTGCGTCCTGCTCACGCTCTGCTGCTTTGTCCGCCATCGTTTTCCCTTTCAGGCTCGCCTGTACCTCCGTCTCGTCTTGTGGGTCGCCTGCCTGCGTGTCTGCCATTCATGCGCCTTACCCTCGCTGCTGCTTGCGTCTCGCTGTCCCTTCCCCTTGGTGTATTTCTTTCCTCCAGCCATCTGTCTGTCTCTCTTTCTTTCCCCGCTGCTGTTCCTTATCTTGAGGTTGCTCTCACTTCCCCTGCTCCTCTGCTCTCTAAGTCTGCCTCAGGCTCCCTTTTTTTTTGTTGGGGAGCGTGTTGTTGTGGTTGGTTCCCTTCCTCTCTTTCGTTGTCTCTTTATTTATTTATTGACTTTTATTTTGCCCCCTTCTCCTCTTTTCGTCCCCCCTTCTTTCTCACTTCTCGGAGGTTTCGGGAGAGAAGTTTCCTGGTGCAGACCGGAGTCCCTCTTTGTCTCGCCGCTCACCATGTCATCGCTGCCGGTCTGTTGCGGGGGGGGTTCTCTCTCTCTCCTGGTCTTTGACCTCGCTGGCTCCGCTCCCGAGCGCTTGTGTCTCTGGCTTCGCAGTCTGGGCTGCCACTACTCTTCTCATTTTATATTTATGATGGAATGTATAACTTACCTTCCCACACTAAATTTCAATTTGTTCCCCATACAGCTATCTTTTCTGACCCAGAAATCAATCTCATTTCTCTCCATTGAACCAGCTCCACACTATGGATAAATTGCAGACATATAGGAAAAATGTTTTACTAGATAATGCTTACCCAAAGGGATCTCCTACCACAAGAAAGGCAACATCATTATCAACAGCATCCTTTAAAATTTCATCAGCTTCTTGTTCGACCATCTCTCTTTCTGCAATGATGAGTTCACGGCCGTAAAATTCCTCCTGTTGAGGAAACAGAATTCAATTCCAATTAGCTATCATTTGTCTCTTGAGATAACTGAGTACAAGACTCTGTAGCCCAATATTTTCCATTTTGATTATCAATATGCTTATATTTATATTCTGATGCCTCAAAATGTATCCAGTTAGAAATGCTAATTAGTTCCCCATAACCTATCTGAGATCATTGAAAAAAATTGTTAGAAAATATAGGTTGGCTTCTATAATCTGATAGTGAAACAAATCGCCAAAATTCTAGACTGACACCCATCGTGTTTCAATAAAGATCCATTGGTCATAGTTTCATGAATGCTTTGTGGATGTAACAACCAATGATGCTGTTTAAAAACTCAGTCAACCTAATCTACCTGCTTTAATGTCGCAACATTTGGAATGATTTGGAACAGCGTGAATGCAATCAAATTTTGAGAGTAACCTCCAGCTGAAAAACAATCAGCAATGGGAATGCTGTTGAGCTTTGCCTTCCTTAAATCAGGAAACACAGAAGCAACTTGTCATACTCTTACAACCCAGCTGGATTATACCAATTTACTCAGCATAGAACAGGAAATGCCAACTAGGACTTTTCTGATCTTCTGATGCAGTACCATTGAATTTACAGTGCAGAAGGAGGCCATTCAGCCCATCGAGTCTGCACTGGCCCTTGGAAAGAGCACCCTAATCTGCACATCTTTGGACTGATGTGGAGATGCCGGCGTTGGACTGGGGTGAGCACAGTAAGAAGTCTTACACCAGGTTAAAGTCCAACAGGTTTGTTTCAAATCTCTAGCTTTCGGAGCACTGCTCCTTCCTCAGGTGAATCATCTTTGGACTTTGGGAGGAAACCGGAGCACCGGGAGGAAACCCACGCACACACGGGGAGAACGTGCAGACTCCACTCAGACAGTGATCCAAGCCGGGAATCGGACCTAGGACCCTGGAGCTGTGAAGCAACTGTGCTAACCACTATGCTACCGTGCTAATCACTGGCTTAACCATGAGTTACAAGAAAAAATTAAAATATTACTTTTAAGTTGTTCCTTTTCTTACCACGTTAAGTGGTCATTTCCGTGTTTCTCAGAATGAGCTGAGGTTCCAGCATTCTGCAAACAATTTCAGAGTACCCAATTATTTTTTCTCCAATTAAGGGGCAATTTAGCGTGGCCAATCCATCTAACCTGCACATCTTTGGGTTGTGGGGGGTGAAACCCACGCAGACATGGGAAGAATGTGCAAACTCCACACGGACAGTGACCTAGGGCCGGGATTTGAACCCGGGTCCTCAGTGCCGCAGTCCCAGTGCTAACCACTGCGCCACATGCGACCCTGCATTCTGGAAACCTAAGAGCAGAGGTTGACACTACCTGAAGAACTCCAACCTCAATAATAACAGATATGTCTGCTCTGATTGGGAGGTCAAACATCACATAATAATTTTGGAACAATTGAAAAAATCTTTACAGGACAGTAATTGGAAAAATATCAAAACAGGGAGGGTATCAGCAAAAATCCAGTACAGGCTTCACCTCTCACTTTCCAAAATGGCTAGCTATATACTAATCAGGAGCAGGAACTCTGGCCAAAGCGAAGGCTGATCGACATGCTCTTTCCACTGACAATTAATGCAGCAGAAAGCAGGTGGCATGTGGCGCAGTGGTTAGCACGGGGACTGCGGTGCTGAGGACCTGGGTTCAAATCCCGGCCCTGGATCACTGTCCGTGTAGAGTTTGCCACGAGGTTCAAGTCCGAGTAATGATCAATAACCCAATACACCGATTAGTAAGATTTAAATCAAAGCACATTTATTATACACAGTAATCGCTACGCATGCACAAATTCTACGTCTAAGCTACTTCTACAACTAACAGGCCTATACTTAACTTCGGACTGGCCCACCAGGTCAGGGGAACAAATGGCCTTTCGTTCGGGTTGTGAGTCTGCGGGATTCGAAGTTGGTACGGATTGGTAGCTAGGAGCGCCTATCTCGTAGTGAGCGTTGAATTAAGACTTACTGGCTTTCGGCGATCACTGCACCGGTCACGGTCAATGTTGGTTCGTGTTGCTGGGTGACCCGGGCAGGAAGAAGAGGTGAAGAGCTGAAGAGAGCGATTTGAACTTGGGGCTTAACTCTTATAGTCCCCAGGGGCTTCCCGCCTTTCGGGGCGGACTCTGTACCTGGTCCCAAGTGATTGGACTTTGTCCCAATCGCTTGGTTCGATTTCTCCAATACTGGAGCGGTTCCCTGATCGATGGACGGTCTTGAGGTGCTCGTTCACCTCCTTTGTGTTGGCTCCTGCTGGCGCCGAGGAGTCTGGCTTTGCTTTGTGTGTCCAAAATGTTACTTATTGTTCCCGGGGATTGCTCATCAGTATGCAGATGGCTGCTACTTTGTTATGCTGATGGTCGCTGGTATCAATGTTGCCTGGCCTTTGCAGAGGTAAATACACAGCAAACCTGCAGCTGCTGGTTTCTGTCTTGTTGGCTGACTTTCCCATCAGTCTTTGCCATTCACCATTTTAAATTGGGAGTTGGCCAATTTAGGTGGCTACAACCCCAACCCAAAGATGTACAGGTTAGGTTGATTGGCCACGCTAAATTGCCCTGAATTGGAAAAAAAAATTGGGTACTCTAAATTTTTTTTTAAAGAATTTTTTTAAATGCAGCACGAACCAAATGTAAACATTCAAGGTCTGCATACCTCAGTATGATGCTGCTTAGTGCATTTTACCAATTTAAACAATGAGAAAATCAGCAGAATTATTTTGATAGTTTGGGCACAATTTAACACCCAAAGGGGAAACATAGCTGAGTAGTTTTCTAGTCAAATGATGATCAAGCCCAGCCTATCCTCCCTAGGGCAACCATGGGCTGTAATACAGTGGTTAGCACCGCTGCCTCTCAGCATAATGGACCCAGGTTCAATACCCCAGCTTGGATGATAGTCTGTGTGGCGTTTGCACTTTCTCCCTGTGTCTGCATGGGTTTCCTCCAGGTGCTCCGTGAGTTTCCTCCCAGTCCAAAGATGTATAGGTTAGGTGGATCGGCTATGCTAAAATGGCCCTTTAGTGTCCAAAGATGTGCAGGTTAGAACCATAGAATCCCTACAATGCAGAAGACTATTCAGCCCATCGACTCTGCACTGGTCCTCTGAAAGGCCCACTCCCCGCTCTATCCCTGTAACCCCATAGCCCCATCTAACCTTGGGAGTTCTATGGCAACTGGTATTTCAAAAAAATGATCACAATGCAGTCTATTTCTGTTAACTCTGGTTGAAAAAAAACTGCATTGTCCAGTAATTTGAATTAAATAACTTAAATAAAACAGCACAAAGTTTTTGCTCCAATTGTTTTAATTAACATAATGCAATTTAAGTTCTTTCAAACTAAGGAAAAGATGACATTCATTGAGTGTCTATTTTTGTTTTAGAATTAGTTAGTGTCTTTTGTGGTTACTCACTCTTGCAATGTAAATAACACATGCAGTGCACAGTATGGAACTGGATTAAAAGTATTAAAATATCTTCTTTCCAAAGCCATAATTTAACTGAGCATGTTACAATGAATATAAGGAAGTAATTACAAAATTAATCAAATTAAGGGTCTGTTATTCCTTACTCATTTATAACTTCTATAATAATAATCTTGCGATATCCCATTAACTTTTTTTAAACCAGTTTTCAGAACCTTAAGATCAAATTTCTGCCTTGAACTCACTCCCTTAATTACCTACATACTGGAGATTTGGAAAGTACTTCCTTTGTCGTTTTCTGTTTCTGACGAATAGTTAAGCAGCAATCAGTTGACTACGGTAATGTTTGGTAACAATTGATATATTTTATTTATATAATAGTTAGTATTTTCCCAGACCCCTGGTGCAACTGAATGGAGGTACAATTCCAATCATTGCTGCACCCTCAGTGTGTTATTACCACGTGTGGGATTACTGAGAACCCACACGACCGTATAAAAGAGGAACACTATGATTTGCTCACTGGGGACATTGCATTAGGGATAATGCTGTTCTCCTGACAAGGACGTGCTGGTTGTATGGGCGCGCGCACACATACCAGCACTTCCTTGCCGACAGTCAGGAGGGAGGTATAGGCCTCCAAGTAGACCCGGCTGCATTTCCTCACGATCTCCAGTCCTTTCACTGTGATGTCCCGGGCGTCCCCCAGCCCCAAGCCGATCAAATACAACATTCTCCGGCCTCTACCATGCGGCCTCCCGCAAGACGAGCAGGAAATGCGAGGATTGCTTCAGTCAGCCGCCCGCTGTCGGAGCGCCATCACCATGGCGACAGCCCAGATTACGGCAGAGCTGCAATACACCTGCCGGCACTCCGCGACGCTTTTGCGACCTTGTAACTAAGCAGATGGGCAAAGGGCACGGGTGAGATGTTATTATTTAACAAGTGAAATCCGGGAATGGAGACAGTAGAGGGGACTGGGATTCGGACCGTGGAGCTGGCGAATGGGTTGAAAATCCCAATACTCGGGCTTGGTGAGTTACTGAATGTGTCTGTGGTCCTGACTGCAGACTGACTCACTCATTGTAACCTGATACAAACCCCAACTTGTCCCTTAATTGCACCAAGCATGGTAAAATCACCTGCCAATTTAAATATTAACCTAATTTAAAGTACCTAAATCTGCAAAACAAACCCTGGTACACTTGTTACATAGCACTTAATAGCAAATATTATTTCAATTTGTCCATCGCACATGGGTGATACTGGCAAGGCCTGCGTGTAATGCCTATTGTGATGATATTCATAATGTAAGTTTATACATAACATTATGCACGACCTCCGACCACTGGGTGGCATTGTAAACTTGGCATTGTAACCTCATTATGTCACCATGTGATGGGGAGTAGGGAGTTGATTGTACTGGGAGACAGATATATTTGCAGTAGTTCCACAAGAGTTATTTAGTGTTAGTTGTCCTAGTTATCTTATCACAGTTTTTTTGATAATAAATCATTTTGCACTACATGTTTTGTAGTACCTCTTTCACTTCGGCCAGCCTACAGAACATGACATGGTACCAGAAGTGATGATTTAGACAAGAAAATTCGAACCACGGAAGATAACTCTGCAGGATAAGAAACGAAACAAGTCTTTGCGCCTAACCTTGCAAGCTACTGGCACCTTATGCTCAATGTGCACTAAAACTTTGAAACCTGGAACGGAAGGTATCAAGGCACCTCAACAGCTTTGGTTTACTGGTAAAGTAGACATAAATTGGAGTGTGTTTAAGCAGTTTCAGCCCTTGGTTTGCAGGCACAGCCCAATAAGATGTGGTGATGCTCACTGTAGCAGGTTCCCAAGCAATTGAGATCTTCAATAAGTTTGCATTTGAAGACCAAGCTAACGGCAAAATATTTGATCAGCATTGCTCCTCAAGAAAAATGAAAACTTTGAGCGCTATAAGTTCCATATGCCCACCCCAGAACCTGGGAGAAGCATTCAATAGTTTCCTCACTGACTTGCGATTGCGCAGTCGTGCAACATCAGCACACTCTAGTCGTCGATGATAAGAGACCAGATAGTTTTTGGAATCTAATAATAAAGTACGCAAGCGGCTACTACAAGATGTAGGCCTGAAACTTGAAAGTGCCATTCAAATATGTCACGCTAGTGAGCTGGCTGTAAAGCAGTTCGACATGCTGAATCTCTCTAGTTTTGGTGCAAAAGCAGAAGAGGTGCAAGATGCCATGAGTGTGGTGTCGCAGCTGAATAGGAAACGTGCTCCCAGTTGGGCTGGTCATTTTGAGCGACTGACTCGATCCTCCATTTTGTGTCCGCGATGTGGCAAACTTCAATGCCCAGCTTATGGAAAAACATGTGCCATCTGTAATGGCAGGGATCATTTTGCAGCCCAATGTTATACAAGAAAAACAGTAAGAAGTCTTACAACACCAGGTTAAAGCCCAACAGGTTTGTTTCGATGTCACTAGCTTTCGGACAAGAAAAAGGCCTGGCCAAATAAAGAAAAAGGCCTGATCAAATAAATAGTATCAGTGCCATTGCTGAGGTGTGTCTAGAAAATGCTTTCTTTGTCGATGTGATCTCCAGCAAAGACAAGGAGACACCCGATATATCAAGCAGAAGTGTATTTGTACCAATCTGCAGCAATATTGACTGGAAGGCAGATTATTATACAGATAAATGGACAGTGCCATTAAAATTAAATGGCACAGTTATAACAGTCAAGCTTGACAATGGTGCAAGGGCCAACCCCAGCAATCTGTTTGATGTAAAGAAGCTGCGAATTCAGCCAAAAATAATAATAATCTTTATTATTGTCACAAGTCGGCTTATATTAACACCGCAATGAAATTACTGTGAAAATCTCTCGTCGCCACACTACAGCGCCTGTTCGGGTACACAGGGAGAATTCAGAATGTCCAATTCACCTCACAGCATGTCATTCGGGACTTGTGGGGGGAAACCAAAGCAGACACGGCGAGAACGTGCAGACTCCGCACAAATAGTGACCCAAGCCGGGAATCAAACCCGGGACCCTGCAGCTGTGAAGCAACAGTGCTAACAACTGTGCTACCGTGCCGCCCATTACCAAAATGGTGAGATTATAATGGTGACAAAAGGTCATCGTTGGGAGCATGTGAGCTTGATGCCAAAACCAAAAGGTTCAAGCTGAAATTTTCTGTGGTGGCGGCAGACCGCAAATCTTTTAATTGGAGTTGAGGAACGACAGCTCATCTGACGAGTCTACAGTGCAGACAATGCTGCGACAGGCTCTCATCCCTCAGGAGACTCCATATTGAATGATTTCCCAGACATTTTCCCAAGGTTTTGGTACGTTACCATACACGTACAAGATTCAGCTGAAGGAAGATGCAAAGCCTGTGATTGATGCGCTGAAACCTGTGCCGGCTCCATTCAGGGATAAACTAAAGACAGAGTTAGAGAGAATGACTGCCTTGGGTGTCATTAAACGTATTGAAGCCCCTACTGACTGGGTTAATTCCATGGTCTGTGTAAAGAAGGGTAATGGGGACCTATGAATCTGCATGGATCTGAAGGATTTAAATCTCCATATTAAAAGGGAACACTACCCTCTACCAAAAAGGGAGGAGATAACGTGTGAAACGGCAGGAGCAACCTGCTTCAGGAAATTAGATGCGTCACAAGGCTGGCAATTGAAGCTAGATAAGAAAAGCACAAGAATGTGCACATTCCCTTCTGAACACCCTTCAGAAGTTATTGTTTTTTCCGAATGCCATTTGGCATCATCTGGGCTTCAGAGATATGTCATTGTGCCATGGAGCATATAATTGAAGGAATCCCAGGGGTCGTTGTACCTAGATGACATTATCATTTGGGGGTCGACTCGGGAGGAGCACGAGAAGCGTCTGCTAAGGGTCCTAAAGAGTATCCGAAAAAACAGTTTAAAATTAAACAGGGCGAAATGTTAAGTCGGGGTGCATAGTATCACCTTCCTGGGAGAAAAACTGTTCACACAAGGGGTTGAGCCCGATCAAGTCAAGATGATGGCGATTCTACTGATGCCACTCCCTACGGATAAAAAGGCTTTCTAAGAATGCAGGCATGGTAAATTTTGTGTACATTTCATTCCCCAACCTGGCAGCCAAAACAGCACATCTGAGGGAGACCATAAAAAAGAAATGTAACATTCCAGTGGTCCAGTATACACGAACAAGAGTGGCAGGCACTGCAGGTTTCGCTTACCACGGCGCCAATGCTGACGATTTTTAACCCAACCAAGAGCACAAAAATCTCAACCGATGCATCACAGGGTGGTTTAGAGGCGGCCCTGCTCCAGCAGAATCTGACAGGAGACTGGCTGCCAGTGGCATATGCATTCAGAGCGATGTCCGACACTGATCGAAGTTATGCAAAGATTGAAAAAGAGTGTCTTGGGCTCATTAATGGGCTGATGAAGTTCCATGATTATGTGTATGGGCTTCCAATCTTCATTATGGAGATAGGCCACTGGTCGCCATCATCAAAAAAGATATCTTAGTGAGATGTCGCCAAGATTGGAACAGATGTTTATTAAGTTGCAGCGGCACGATTTTGAATTGGTATACATGCCGGGTAAACATCTTATCGTGGCTGAGGCGCTTTCCAGAGCTACCAGCACTGAGCACAGTTGGATGAGGACATACACGCCCATGTAAACATAGTGCCAGAGTCTCTGCCAGTCTCTGACGACAAGTCAAAGGTCATTAGAGATGAAACTAAGAAGGACCCAATGTTGCAGAAAGTGATAAAGTACATCCATGAAGGATGGCCCAAAGGATCATGTTTGAGCTTCTATAATATTCAAGCAGAGTTAAGTGATATTGGATTTCTGTTGCGAAATCAGTGGATCGTTATTCCGCATACAGTACGGTCAGTGATCCTCGTCAAGCTGCATGAAGTGCACTTAGGGAAGGAAAAGTGCAAGAGGAGAGCAAGGGAGGCAGTCTGTTGGCCTGGGATCAACCTGGACATTATGCTGATCGTGGAGAACTGTGAAACATGCCAAAGATTTCAGCGCAAGCAGAGCAAGGAACCTCTGCAGATAGGCGAGACAGTTACTACTCAGTGGCAGAAGGTTGGATGGACCTGTATCATTTCAACGGAAAGGAGTACCTTCTGGTCATAGACTATTTCTCGAACTACCCGGAGATAGCGCAATTGTCAAGTTCAACGGCAAGGTGTATGCTAAAAAATGTCAAGGAAATGTTTGTGCGACACAGCATTCCGCATGTGGTCATGAGCGATAATGGTCCTTGCTTTGACTGTTAAGAATGGACGGAATTTGTGCGGCAGTACGATTTCCGGCATGTTACTTCCAGCAGCATGACCCACAGTCGAATGGCAAGGCGGAAAAGAGAGTCCATATTATTGTCAAACAACTCTTAAAGAAAGCACCCTACAATCGTCAGGATACATATCTTGGGTTCCTCAGCTATTGTTCGGCACCGCTAGTCAATGGCCTCCCGTCTGCGCAACTGTTTTTTGTAATGTATTTTATTACAAACATGTATCAAAACAGGTTTCAGCAAATAACATTCTTCCCAGGAATCCTGTTTCACCCCTCCCTGCCCGTGCCGAACAGCTCCTCAAACACGGTCACAAACATTCCCCACCTTTTCTCAAGCCCCCCTGCAGAACCCCTTAACTCATACTTTATCTTCTCCAACCGCAGGAAGTCGTGCAGGTCACCCAACCAAGCCGCTACCCCCAGTAAAATTCGCCACCGTGCAGAGAGGCAAAGGCCACGACATCGGCCTTCCTCCTTTCCATGAACTCCGGCTTCTCTGAATTCCCACGAACACCCCCGCCCAGATTCTTCACAATTTTTCGCAACCCCAAACATGTGCGCGTGATTCGCTGGCCCCCGCCCACCCCTCTCCCACTCATCTGCTACCCCCTGAAAGAACCCACTCATCCTCGCCCAATTCATGTGCACCACCTTAAACTGTATCAGGCTCATCCTTGCACACGAGGAGGTCCAGTTGACCCTACCCAGTGCCTCACTCCATACTCCCCAATTAATCACTGCTCAACATCTTAATGAACAGGCAACTACGCACAACTCTACCTCGTTTTCCTATGGAGCCCATGAACCACTCGTTAGTGAGACAATTGCCCTCTCAGAAAAAGAGGCACTGAGTGCTGCATTTGGTGCATTTGAGTGCTCTTGTGAGAGTTTGGTGACTGAGGGAGTATAAGGCTTCATTTTTATCTAAAGTCTAGTCTTTTATTTAGTTAATAAACGTAAAAGTTGCTGTTTGGTTTAGAAGAAGGTGAATTTTCAATCAGCTTTAAACAAAGCTTCTACTTGTAGGCACTTGCATCTGGAGCTTGTTAATTAGTTAATTGGATTAGGCCAGTTTTCGGAGGCTAGATTCACAGTATAAAAGTGATCCCCTACAGTGCAGACTTTGTTTGCATGAGTGCTGAATTTGGTGCATTTGAGTGCTATAGTGAGAGTTTGGTGACTGAGGGAGTGCTGAATTTGGTGCATTTGAGTGCTATAATGAGAGTTTGGTGACTGAGGGAGTGCTGAATTTGGTGCATTTGAGTGCTATAATGAGAGTTTGGTGACTGAGGGAGTTAGGTGAGGAGGGAGTAAGGTGCTCCTTTCATTTTGTTTCCTACATTTCCGCAAAGAGTGAGAAGAGAGCCAGGAGTTTACAGAGAGTGCAGCTGACTGGGAGCAGAGTCGGAGGGCGGAGATCCAGTTGGTCCACAGGGCAGCTATATTCTGTAAGGTAAGAGGGGATGGAGGCTAGGCCAGTTTCATGCTCCTCCTGTAGGATGTGGGTGGTGAGGGATACCACCGGTGTCCCCGCTGACTATACCTGCGGGAAGTGCACCCAACTCCAGCTCCTCAAAGACCGTGTTAGGGAACTGGAGCTGAAGCTGGATGAACTTCGGATCATCCGGGAGGCAGAGGGGGTTGATAGAGAAGAGTTACAGGGAGGTAACCACACCCAAGGTACAGGACAAGAATAGCTGGGTTACAGTCAGGGGAAAAAAAACTAAACATGCAGACAGTGCAGGGATCCCTCATGGCCATTCCCCTTCAAAACTAGTATACCGTTTTGGATGCTGTTGGGGGGGATGACCGACTGGGGGAAGGCCCTAGCGGCCAGGTCTCTGGCACTGAGTCTGGCTCTGGGGCTCAGAAGGGAAGGGGGAGAATAAAAAAGCAATAGTTGTAGGAGATTCAATGGTTAGGGGAATAGATAGGAGATTCTGTGGTCGCGAGCGAGACTCCCAGAAGGTATGTTGCCTCCCGGGTGCCAGGGCCAGGGATGTCTTGGATCGTGTCTTCAGGATCCTTAAGGGGGAGGGGGAGCAGCCAGAAGTCGTGGTGCACATTGGTACCAACGACTTATGTAGGAAAAGGGGTGTAGAGGTAATAAACGAGTTTAGGGAGTTAGGCTGGAAGTTAAAAGCCAGGACAGACACAGTTGTCATCTCTGGTTTGTTGCCGGTGCCACGTGATAGCGAGGCTAGGAATACGGAGAGAGTGCAGCTGAACGCGTGGCTGCAGGAATGGTGTAGGAGGGAGGGCTTCAGGTATTTGGATAATTGGAGCGCATTCTGGGGAAGGTGGGACCTGTACAAGCAGGACGGGTTGCATCAGAACCAGAGGGGCACCAATATCCTGGGAGGGAGGTTTTCTAGTACTCTTCGGAAGGGTTTAAACTAATTTGGCAGGGGAATGGGAACCTGATTTGTAGTCCAGCAACTAAGGTAGCCGATATTCAGGACGCCAAAGCGTGTAATGAGGCAGTGGGGAAGGGAACACTGACAAAGGAGAGTACTTGCAGGCACGGAGATGGGTTGAAGTGTGTATATTTCAACGCAAGAAGCATCAGGAATAAGGTGGGTGAACTTAAGGCATGGATCGGTACTTGGGACTACAATGTGGTGGCCATCACGGAAACTTGGATAGAAGAGGGGCAGAAATGGTTGTTGGAGGTCCCTGGTTATAGATGTTTCAATAAGATTAGGGAGGGTGGTAAAAGAGGTGGGGGGGGGGGGGGTAGCATTGTTAAGTAGAGATAGTATAACAGCTGCAGAAAGGCAGTTCGAGGAGTATCAGCCTACTGAGGTAGTATGGGTTGAAGTCAGAAATAGGAAAGGAGCAGTCACCTTGTTAGTTTTCTATAGGCCCCCCAATAGTAGCAGAGATGTGGAGGAACAGATTGGGAAACAGATTTTGGAAAGGTGCAGAAGTCACAGGGTAGTAGTCATGGGTGACTTTAACTTCCCAAAAATTGAGTGGAAACTCTTTAGATCAAATAGTTTGGATGGGGTGGTGTTTGTGCAGTGTGTCCAGGAAGCTTTTCTAACACAGTATGTAGATTGTCCGACCAGAGGAGGGGCAATATTGGATTTAGTACTTGGTAATGAATCAGGGCAAGTGATAGATTTGTTAGTGGGGGAGCATTTTGGAGATAGTGACCACAATTCTGTGACTTTCACTTTAGTAATGGAGAGGGATAGGTGCGTGCAGCAGGGCAAGGTTTACAATTGGGAGAAGGGTAAATACGAAGTTGTCAGACAAGAATTGAAGTGCATAAGTTGGGAACATAGGCTGTCAGGGAAGGACACAAGTGAAATGTGGAACTTGTTCAAGGAACAGGTACTACGTGTCCTTGATATGTATGTCCCTGTCAGGCAGGGAAGAGATGGTCGAGTGAGGGAACCATGGTTGACACGAGAGGTTGAATGTCTTGTTAAGAGGAAAAAGGAGACTTATGTAAGGCTGAGGAAACAAGATTCAGACAGGGCGTTGGAGGGATACAAGATAGCCAGGAGGGAACTGAAGAAAGGGATTAGGAGAGCTAAGAGAGGGCATGAACAATCTTTGGCGGGTAGGATCAAGGAAAACTCCAAGGCCTTTTACACATATGTGAGAAATATGAGAATGACTAGAGCGAGGGTAGGTCCGATCAAGGACAGTAGCGGGAGATTGTATTGAGTCTGAAGAGATAGGAGAGGTCTTGAACAAGTACTTTTCTTCTGTATTTACAAATGAGAGGGGCCATATTGTTGGAGAGGACAGTGTGAAACAGACTGGTAAGCTCGAGGAAATACTTGTTAGGAAGGAAGATGTGTTGGGCATTTTGAAAAACTTGAGGATAGACAATTCCCCCGGGCCTGACGGGATATATCCAAGGATTCTATGGGAGGCAAGAGATGAAATTGCAGAGCCGTTGGCAATGATCTTTTCGTCCTCACTGTCAACAGGGGTGGTACCAGGGGATTGGAGAGTGGCGAATGTCGTGCCCCTGTTCAAAAAAGAGAATAGGGATAACCCTGGGAATTACAGGCCAGTTAGTCTTACTTCGGTGGTAGGCAAAGTCATGGAAAGGGTACTGAAGGATAGGATCTCTGAGCATCTAGAAAGGCACTGCATGATTTGGGATAGTCAGCACGGATTTGTGAGGGGTAGGTCTTGCCTTACAAGTCTTATTGAATTCTTTGAGGAGGTGACCAAGCATGTGGAAGAAGGTAAAGCAGTGGATGTAGTGTACATGGATTCTAGTAAGGCATTTGATAAGGTTCCCCATGGTAGGCTTCTGCAGAAAGTAAGGAGGCATGGGATAGTGGGAAATTTGGCCAGTTGGATAACGAACTGGCTAACCGATAGAAGTCAGAGAGTGATGGTGGATGGCAAATATTCAGACTGGATCCCAGTTACCAGTGGCGTACCGCAGGGATCAGTTCTGGGTCCTCTGCTGTTTGTGATTTTCATTAATGACTTGAATGAGGGAGTTGAAGGGTGGGTCAGTAAATTTGCAGACGATACGAAGATTGGTGGAGTTGTGGATAGTGAGGAGGGCTGTTGTCGGCTGCAAAGAGACATAGATAGGATGCAGAGCTGGGCTGAGAAGTGGCAGATGGAGTTTAACCCTGAAGTGTGAGGTTGTCCATTTTGGAAGGACAAATATGAATGCGGAATACAGGGTTAACGGTAGAGTTCTTGGCAATGTGGAGGAGCAGAGAGATCTTGGTGTCTATGTTCATACATCTTTGAAAGTTGCCACTCAAGTGGATAGAGCTGTGAAGAAGGCCTATGGTGTGCTAGCGTTCATTAACAGAGGGATTGAATTTAAGAGCCGTGAGGTGATGGTGCAGCTGTACAAAACTTTGGTAAGGCCACATTTGGAGTACTGTGTACAGTTCTGGTCGCCTCATTTTAGGAAGGATGTGGAAGCTTTGGAAAAGGTGCAAAGGAGATTTACCAGGATGTTGCCTGGAATGGAGAGTAGGTCTTACGAGGAAAGGTTGAGGGTGCTAGGCCTTTTCTCATTAGAACGGAGAAGGATGAGGGGCGACTTGATAGAGGTTTATAAGATCAGGGGAATAGATAGAGTAGACAGTCAGAGACATTTTCCCCGGGTGGAACAAACCATTACAAGGGGACATAAATTTAAGGTGAATGGTGGAAGATACAGGGGGGATGTCAGAGGTAGGTTCTTTACCCAGAGAGTAGTGGGGCATGGAATGCACTGCCTGTGGAAGTAGTTGAGTCGGAAACATTTGGGACCTTCAAGCAGCTATTGGATAGGTACATGGATTACGGTAAAATGATATAGTGTAGATTTATTTGTTCTTAAGGGCAGCACGGTAGCATTGTGGATAGCACAATTGCTTCACAGCTCCAGGGTCCCAGGTTCGATTCCGGCTTGGGTCACTGTCTGTGCGGAGTCTGCACATCCTCCCCGTGTCTGCGTGGGTTTCCTCCGGGTGCTCCGGTTTCCTCCCACAGTCCAAAGATGTGCAGGTTAGGTGGATTGGCCATGGTAAATTGCCCTTAGTGTCCAAAATTGCCCTTAGTGTTGGGTGGAGGTGTTGACTTTGGGTGGGGTGCTCTTTCCAGGGGCCGGTGCGGACTCGATGGGCCGAGTGGCCTCCTTCTGCACTGTAAATTCAATGATAATCTATGATTAATCTAGCACAAAGGTTCGGCACAACATCTTGGGCCGAAGGGCCTGTTCTGTGCTGTATTTTTCTATGTTCTATGTTCTAAGGCTTCAACCTCTACAGACGGAGGATACGTTGAGAGTAAAAGACTACAAAGGCAATGGATAGTCTAAACAGGCAAAGGTACAGCGACCAGCAGGTCCAAACTTGGATCTGTTTATGACGGATGATGGCGGTGTTTTGCAATGGAATAGGAGAGCTCTGCTTAAAGTATGGCAACCATTTGTGATGCGACCACCAGAGCAAGAATATAACAGTCCTGAAACATGTCAAGAAAACACGGAACCAACACAACAGAAGATGACACGCCAGTACATGAAGAAAATCAAACGCAAATGACAAATAGTAAAGAACATGAAGAACCGGTGCCAGTTCAGCAAACACTTAAGAAGATCTACACGAATACGGCGCAAGCCAGAAAGACTGAACTTGTAACAGACTGTGAAGTAAAACAAAAGATATCTGGACATGTATATATTAATGCATATCATGATAAAATATAAATAGTAATTTAATGCTTGTAAATATATTTATTTTACAAAGGAAAGGGGTGTGATGATATGCATAATATAAGTTTGTACATAATATTATGCATGACCTCCGACCACCAGGTGGCATTGTAAACTCATCATGTCACCATGTGATCGGGGAGTAGGGAGTTGATCGTGCTGGGAGATAGACGTATTTGCAGTAGTTCCACAAGAATTGTTTAGTGTTGGTTGTTTGCTAGTTTGTTTCTCCCAGTTATCTTATCACAGTTTGTTCTATAATAAATTATTTTAAACTACATGTTCTGTGGTGTGTCTTTCATAGAACATAGAACAGTACAGCACAGTACAGGCCCTTCGGCCCACTATGTTGTGCCGACCATTTATCCTACTCTAAGGTCAACCTAACCTACACCCCTTCAATTTACTGCTGTCCATATGCCTGTCCAAGAGTCGCTTAAATGTCTCTAATAACTCAGACTCAACCACCTCTGCTGGCAGTGCATTCCACGCACCCACCACTCTCTGTGTAAGGAACCTACCTCTGACATCTTCCTTATACCTTCCTCCAATCACCTTAAAACTATGTCCCCTCGTGACAGCCATTTCCGCCCTGGGGAAAAGTCTCTGGCTATCCACTCTATCCATGCCTCTCATCGCCTTGTACACCTCTATCAAGTCACCTCTCTTCCTTCTTCGCTCCAGTGAGAAAAGCCCAAGCTCCCTCAATCTTTCTTCATAAGACATGCCCTCCATTCCAGGCAGACCTCTCCAAAGCATCCACATCCTTCCTATAATGAGGCAACCAGAACTGGACACAGTATTCCAAGTGTGGTCTAACTAGGGTTTTATAAACCTGCAGTAAAACCTCGCCGCTCTTAAACTCAATCCCCCTGTTAATGAAAGCCAACACACCATTCACCTTCTTAACAACCCTATGAACCTGGGTGACAACTTTGAGGGATCTATGCACATGGACTTCAAGATCCCTCTGTTCCAGCACACTTCCAAGAATCCTGCCTTTAACCCTGTAATCAGCATTCAAATTCAACCTTCTAAAATGAATCACTTCACATTTATCTATGATGTGGAGATGCCGGCGTTGGGCTGGGATGAGCTCAGTAAGAAGTCTTACAACACCAGGTTAAAGTCCAACAGGTTTGTTTCAAACACTAGCTTTCGGAGCACTGAGGAAGGAGCAGTGCTCCGAAAGCTAGTTTGAAGCAAACCTGTTGGACTTTAACCTGGTGTTGTAAGACTTTTTACTGTGCTCACATTTGTCTAGGTTGAACTCCATCTGCCACTTCTCAGCCCAGCTCTGCATCCTGTCAATGTCGTGTTGTAACCTGCAACAGCCCTCAACACTATCTACAACTCCACCAATCTTTGTGTCTTCGGCAAACATACTAACCCACCCTTTCACTTCCTCATCCAAGTCATTTATAAAAACCACAAAGAGCAGAGGTCCCAGAACAGATCCTTGCAGGACACCACTGGTCACCGACCACCAGGCGGAATACTTTCCATCCACTACCACTCGTTGTCTTCTTTCGGCCAGCCAATTCTGTATCCAGACAGCCAAATTTCCCTGCATCCCATGCCCCCTAACTTTCTGAATGAGCCTACCTTGGGGAACCTTATTAAATGCCTTACTGAAATCCATATACACCACATTCACTGCCCGACCTTCATCAATGTGTCTCGTCACATCCTCAAAGAATTCAATGACGCTTGTGAGGCATGACCTGCCCCTCACAAAGCCTTGCTGACTATCTTTAATCAAACTATGTTTTTCTAAATAGTCATAAATCCTAACTCTCAGAATCCTTTCCAATATTTTGCTCACCACAGACGCAAGACTGATGGGTCTGTAATTCCCAGGGATTTCCCTATTCCCTTTCTTGAACAGGGAACAACATTCGCCTCCTTCCAATCATCCGGTACTACTCCAGTTTCACTTTGGCCAGTCTACAAGACATGACACCTACCCGCTCTGTTGGTTTTCTCACCACATGCCAGTCTGGCAACTGTGTCCTTCAAAACCCGGCCTGCTTTGTAAGTAATGGTGGTGCCAACCAACACTTGTTGATCGACATTCAAGTCCCCCACCTCATGTCCATGTCCACAGTGCTTTCAGTGTTCAACATGGAGAACAGTTAAAGGAGGGTGGTAGGTAGTGATCATTGGAAGTTTCTTTGCCCATGTTTGACCTGTTATCAACCCCATGAGGTTTCATGGAGTTCAAAGTCAGTGTTGAGAACTCCCAGAGCCACTCCGCACGACTGTTATAGCACCGTATTGCTACCTCCAGTTGGTGACACGGTGTCACAGTGGCCCCACAGCACCAGGGACCCAGGTTCAATCCCAGCCTTGGGTGATTGTGTGGAGTTTGCATGTTCTGCCCGTGTCTGTGTGGATTTCCTCCGGGTGCTCCGTTTGCTCCCACAGTCCAAAGATGTGCAGGTTAGGTCGATTGGCCATGTTCAATGCATGGAGTCACGGGAATGGGGCGGGAGAGTTAGCCTAGGTAGTGTTGCTCTGTTTACTTGCTGTAAATATAGCAGTTAATAAGTTCGCCTTTCTTAATCCTAATTATGAGTATACTTTAATTCTTTCTCATGTTCCATTTGTTTAATTTGCAACTTAATTTTTGCTATTTCCAATGAGTCAAACTGTATCTCAGGCAACTTTAAATGCTTAGCCACCGCCATAATGACCTCATCTTTTCGCATTTTGTCACGTAATGTTAACTGCAATGTTTTTGCCAAATCTAACAGTCTGCTTTTCGTCTCTGTGTGACCGTCTCCACCCCCAAAAACTTCTGAGCCTCTGAAAGCGCCGTTGTCCACAACATACTTCCTACTTAACTGAAATACCACACCTGAAAAGCAACCACAATATGCTCACACCTCACCATCTTTAAGTTCACAGAGCCAATCCAATAGATAGACTTTTATCCCCCTCGAGACCCCAATTTATTATGGACCAGGGTTTAGAGAACCCAAAAGTGTATCATGGAGTTGACCTAACCCACAACTTTTAATAGATTGTGGTATGGGGAGCACACGGCCCATTCTACAGGCGTAGTACAACAGAAATGGAAAAGTCTTTTTGAAAGCAAAATAATGTTTACTCTATGAACTCAAGTTAACTTTTTTAAAACATACAGTGAACATCTTAGCAACCATTAATTCAAATACAACCCCCAAAGACTACAACACTAAGTAAACCTTTAAGCGTTCCTTTTTAACATCCATACGACTTCAAAACAAAACCCTTATCAGAAGCATATCAGGTTAAAGTCACTACTGAAAACATTTATAATTCTGAATTCACCAAATGATAGTCTTTTGATGGCAGAGAGAACAGCAGTACACCTGCTTGGTCTGGCTTCAGCTCCAACACTGAAAACAAAACTAAAACACACCCTGCAGCCTGCTCAAAAACGAAAGTAAAAAGCTGACAGACAGCCCAGCTCCACCCACTATGACATCACTGCAGTAGTAAACACCCATTTCTTAAAGGTACTCTCACTACAGATATTTATATACACACCCATTTATAAACACCCATTTCTTAAAGGTACTCTCACATGACACATGTTTCTGAACTTGAACACACAAATTCCCTTTAAACAAAACTTTAAATGAACATGCAGCTCTCATTCCACTTACACAGACAGGCAAAGGCAATACTTGCATTTACAAAACAATTTTTCTCTGTTAGGGAAGTTCTTTCAGAACCCTTTCCAAAGCCTGCCTCGGCAACTTTCATGACCTCTGTTGGTCGCTTTCCATAGTCTTAGACCATAAGTCATAGGAGCAGAATTAGGCCATTTGGTCCATCAAGTCTGCTCCGCCATTCAATCATGGCTAATATGTTTCTCATCCCCATTCTCCTGCCTTTCCCCATAATCCCTGATCCCCTTATTAATCAAGAACCTATATATCTCTGTCTTAAAAACACTCAGTGACTTGGCCTCCCCAGCCTTCTACGGCAATGAGTTCCACAGATTCACCACCCTCTTGCTGAAGAAATTCCTCCTCACCTCTGTTTTAAATGATCGTCCCTTCAGCCTGAGGCTGTTCCTTCAGGTTCTAGTGTCTCCTACTAGTGGAAACATCCTCTCCACGTTCAGTCTGTCTAGACCTTTCAGTATTCTCTCCATACGTGTTCAAAACAGGATTCTTTCTCTCTCTCTAAGCAATGCCCAGCAAACAAAGGTTCTCTCCTGGGATGCTCAGACTTGAACCCAAGTTATCTTGGCTCTTTGATTTCCCACTCCTGTTTATACAAAAGTACAGAGCCATGCTATTGATATGCAACTAACCTCCCATTGGCGGACAAAGAGGCCACCTGACTCTGTAACGGGCTAATAGCTGGTCAGGTAGGTCCGAAAGGATAATGGATTGCGAGTGACTCACTCTTGCTGAACAGGGCCATCCTGTGTATTTTCAGTAATGAGTTTAAGAATAAATGGGACAATGTACCTCATGCCAGGTGTGGGCGTTTTTTTCATCAGCCTGCTTAACAACTGAATTGCCTGCTACATCGTTGATCCCATTTCTGGACCCAATTTGCTAATATCTCCCTTGTGTGACATCATCTAACCTTACCTGCCCTATCACAGACCATCTCTTTCACTCTTGCTGTATCTTTGCTGTACCCTTCCACTGGCTCAAAACCTGCTACATTTTTATCATTCCTCAGTTCTGGTGAAAGGTCAAAGACCTGAAACGTTAACTCTGCTTCTTTCCACAGATGCTGACTGACCTGCTGAGCATTTCTAGCATTTCCTATTTTTATACAACTGAGTGACTGCTTGGCCATTTCAGAGGGTGGTTAAGAGTCAATTGCATTTCTGTGGATCTGGAGTTACATATAGGCCAGACAGGTTAAGGACAGCAGATTTCCTTCCCTAAAAAAAAAAGATCTGGTGAATTTTAATGACAATCCAATAGTTTATTGGTCTCCTTTTCTGAACCTAGCTTTTTATTCCAGAATGTTATTTCATTAACTATGTTTAAATCCCACCGCTGCTGTTGTAGGATTTGAGCTCCTGTCTCTGGACCCCAAATCCAGGTTTTTTGATAATTAATCCAATATTATAACCACTATGATACCATTCCATTAACACAGCATTTTCCCCAACATTGCAAGTACTGGAAATTGGGTGATGCCCTTTATACATGTTCTGCACCACCGTAACTGGTACCTGATTGTTGTGTGAAAAAAAAAAATTCCTATGTATACTGTTTGTGCTGGTTCAAAAACACACATAACTGGTTGTAAGGTAAAGTTTGTTCGTCTGAAAGGGAAAGGAAAATTAATCATTCGGAAGTCCAGATGAAATGTCACACCTATTTCTGTTTCACACATTTTTTTTAAAGTGTATTTATTAAGGTTTCACATTTTAATGAACATCTCAACAAAACCACAAAATGATACAGCATAGCAAGCAAAAAAAGGGTCAACATACATGAATACAGAGGGGAACAGGGGAACAGCAGTATAACTAGCTCAATACAATCATTAGACATAACTTGATGCCTCTATAAGCCCAACTAAAAAACAAGAGAGAAACAGGGTAAGACTGAAAACATGATAAAATGGTGCACACCTTCCCATCCAGTGATTGCTGACAATTGCCATGAGAGTTCAGGATAACTTTGTTGTGCAATGTTCCGGCGGGCACCAATATACATCTCACTCAACTCCAGCAGCGGCAAAGGCACCACTGACATACCACAACCTCCTCTCCTCAAATATCAGACCCATCTGCACCCATGCAGGGAGCAATCACGATTCTTTATATCCATCCTTAAACAAAATCATACAATTAAAATATGCAAGAATCACAGATCTAAAAGCGTGTCACATATATATCACACAATGAACATAACCTCAGTCTCAGGCCCAGCATTGATCCAACATCATTCCATATATTTATACAGAGTACCAGCAACAACATGTTGGAATTATGATCAGTGCCGTCAACACCCCCCCCCCCCCCCCCCCCCCCCCCCACCACCACCAAGATAATGAAGGATCAGGACCCCACCATGTGTCCCTAATCCCCCGGCACCAGCCCATCACCATTAATGAAGAAGAGAACAAGCTGCGCATTCAAACAAGAAAGCGTCCCGGCCATTAGGGGGGGTGCAACAGGATATCAGCCAAAGTACGGGACTCAGTTCAACCCCAGGCCCCTATGTACAGAAGAAACAAAACCTAGCCTCTCAGAATGTCCCTAATCAGTGCCTTGATGTGCAATAAGGAGAACCTCCCATTGACCATCAGATCAGACCAGGATTTATAACAGCATACTGCTCACCTAGATTAAGAGAAGAAGCTTAAAAAAAACCCTAAGGGAAGAATGCCTGAGCTGACCCAGGGATAGTAGCCACCACCCAAGACTGCAAGCCATTACAAGAAGGATATTAAGGGCAACAACAGCGCTACCTCAACAGAGACACAAACACTACTTCCGCACTGGAAAACCCAACCACAACGAGGACACTCAGGAAACCACCGTATAAGACCACTTAGAGGAGGATGTCCAACTTTCCCATCAAACCTGCCCCATACGAGGGAAGGGCTGCAACAATGTGGAGGCATGGCAAATAGTCTCTCTCTTCAACATATCAGTCAAGGATTAACCAAACCCGCCTCGGCATGCGTCACCACTCAATTACTCTTATTCTGATAGCACTAAAGAAAAAAGACCCAAGACTTAACTCCAACCTCAAGGAAAAGTCAGAAGGAACCCAGTCCTCCCCATCGAAGGAGACAAGGATGGATTCTTAAATTCAAAGTAACAAGAAACTAAATAAAGACCCAATATGGTTAGCTCTAACAGGGGGGCTATCTTCAATCTCAGTGAGGACTTAACTAACCCTACCAACTCCACACCAACCAACCATCCATCACCCCCGCTGTGGCTCCACTCATCTTCATTATAAACGAAATAAGGGTGTTGAAAAGGTACTGCCTTCCCATAACCACAAGGATTAACAGCACATAATAAAAGAAAGGAGTAAAACTGTGCAGAGACCACGGGCGGGATTCTCCGTACTCGGCGCGATGTCCGCCGACCGGCGCCCAAAACGGCGCAAATCAGTCCGGCATCGCGCCGCCCCAAAGGTGCGGAATTCTCCACATCTTGAGGGGCCGAGCCCTTACCTTGAGGGGCTAGGCTCGCGCCGGACTGATTTCCGCCCCGCCAGCTGACGGGAAAGGCCTTTGGTGCCCCGCCAGCCGGCGCGGAAATGACTTTGCCGGGCGGCGCATGCGTGGGAGCGTCAGCGGCCACTCACGGCATCCCCGCGCATGCGCAGTGGAGGGGGTCACTTCCGCCTCCGCCATAGTGGAGACCATGGCGAAGATGGAAGGAAAAGAGTGCCCCCACGGCACAGGCCCGCCTGTGGATCGGTGGGCCCCGATCGCGGGCCAGGCCACCGTGGGGGCACCCCCGGGGCCAGATCGCCCCGCAACCCCACCCCCCCCCCCCCAGGACCCCGGAGCCCGCCCGCACCGCCGTGTCCCGCCGTCTCAAAGGTGGTTCAATCCATGCCGCCTGGCGTGGGTTGACAGCGGCGAACTTCGGCCCATCGCGGGCTGGAGAATCGCCGACCGGCGCGGCGCGATTCCCACCCCCGCTGATTATCCGGTGCCGGAGAATTCGGCAACCAGCTGGGGCGGGATTCACGCTAGACCCTGGCGATTCTCCGACGCGGCGGGGGGTCGGAGAATCCTGCCCGACATTTCACATAACCAGCTTGATATGGCTTTTGCTAGAACAGGATAACAGGCAATTCTCACCCTCGTGCACACACCTCCCAGGCCGTTGCAGGAGAAAAGACAACAACAAATAATCGATAACATAAGCCATGACAGCCAATTTTCAAACTCAAACTCTGGAACTCGCCCCTCACTTCTAGCCAGGGACTGGGCTCACGGACACTCCATGTCCGGTCCCTACCTCCCAAACCTGTCAGTATAGACGACAAACTAAACAGCAGGATCTCAACGAATCAAAGACGGGCCCTTACCAGGGAAAATGCTCTATTGAATACAAAGATTCTCTACTTCACCTCCACCATTCTCCCAAGGGTACCTCAAAATGAGCTCCAAAGACTTGCACCACGGAGCTGACATCCTGATCTGGAAGAACATTCTCAATGGTGGCCATCATCTCGATACGTACACACCACTGAGGTGAGGGTCCAATCAGCAGTAAATATGCCACTGCAAACTGGACCCCACCCCAGTAAACTCCAACCGCCACGGTCAAACGAGGATTCTTTACAATTTAACTCGGCTTCTCATCGCAAAACAACAATCGGGATCATCCAGGGACATGGTGCAAGACATATATCCCCAAAAAAACACAATTACGAAATGTTCACTAGACTAGGATAAAATAAAGGTTTAAAAGACAAACAGAGCCAGAGCTCGTGAAAACGCAGCCACTCCCACGCTCACATCACATGATCTCCTCGTTTCCCGTTTTTCTAATAAATCTATGCCTCAGTGTCGTTGAAAAAGAAACAAATAAAAGTGCCCCATATTCGAGGACCAAATCATAAAACAAAGTTTGTAAAATGAACTAATATTGGGCGGCACGGTGGCGCAGTGGTTAGCATGGCTGCCTCACGGCGTCCAGGTCCCTGGTTCAAGCCCGGCCCAGGTCACTGTCCTTGTGGAGTTTGGACATTCTTCCTGTGTCTCTGTGGGTCTCACCCCCACAACCCAAAGATGTGCAGGGTAGGTGGATTGTCCGCGCTAAATTGCCCCCTAAGTAAAAAATAAATAAATAAATAAATTTAGATGAAACACTCCGGTCCCTGTAACACACACTGATTAGGGGCGGCCTCGAGTATGCGAGTTAACTTGAGTGCTCCTCCAGGATGCACAATACCAAGGCAGGCAGCCAGTAAATCAGCTCCGTGGCTGCATCAGTTTCAGATATTTATTGGAATATTGTGCATCTCCAGCATTTACTGTAATATTCCAGGATATGTTGAAAATTGCTAACCACATTTTTTTGGCAGGCATTCTGGTGTGATGTTGCTTGTTATGTTGAATTACTTTGATTTATTTTTAAAAAATCACTGATCCCTTGATAAATGAAGCTTCTTTAGTTAATCTACATTAGCAATTGGAGGTTAGAACAGAATCCTCTACCTCTATCAGTTTTTCAGTTGAAACTGTGAACTTGGAGACTTCCGGTGGTGGCCATGGAGTGAGGGGTAGCACGTTTGGTGGCTCCTGCTCGTGGTGGAATTGTTTGGTCCTTTTCACCCAATATAGGGGGTGCAAAGTGCATGAACAGTGAGAGATAGGAATTCTCCACCGGTAGGACCTGTTTATGGCTTATCGAATGAGGAATGTAACAATGAGGAGCAGCAGTGTGGCTGGGATGACTTTTGAAGTGCTCCAGAGGGAAAGATGGCAGAGGGCTCTGGGGCATTGCTGCCTGGCCAATGGTCTATTGAGCAATCGGTGGAGTTTTTGAACGGCAAGTTCCAACAGCAGAGGCAAGAGGCCTCGGAGGATCTGGCTGTGGTGGCAGAGCCAATCAGGGCAGATATTGTGAGAATGGAGCAAAGGCTGAAGACACAGAGTTCGGCGCTCCAGAATATGGAGGAGTTGGGGGGTGGATCATGAGGTTTGGTTGCAACCTGTGTCTGCGTGGGTCTCACCCCCATACCCCAAAGATGTGCAGGGTAGGTGGATTGGGCATGCTAAATTGCACCTTAATTGGAAAAAAAAAGAAAAAATGTGGACCGGTTGACCTCGTTGGAGGCAAAGATGATGCTTATGGTGGGGGGGCCAGAAGTGGCTGAGGAAGAAGATGGAGGGCCTGGAGAATCACTCCAAGAGGCAGAATCTGGGGATTGTGGGGCTGCCTAAGGGATTGAGGAAATGCAGACCACAAGGTATGTGGTGAATATGTTTGAGGTGGATCGGGCGCACGGGGTTGAAGAATAGGCCGAAGGTGGGGGAGCAGCCAAGGGCAACACTGGTGCGGTTGCATAGTTTTCTGGACAAAGTAAAAATTCTGCGGTGGGTGAAGGAGATGAAAGAATGTACCTGGGAAGGAAACATAGTGCATATCTTCCAGGACATTGGTGCGGAGCTGGCCAAGCAGCAGACTTGGTACAAAAGGGTCAAGGTGGACCTCTGCAAGAAAGGAGTGAAGTTCAGTGTATTATAGCCTGCTTGACTTTGGGTGACACACCAGAATCAGGAATTTTATTTTGATATGCCTGAGGAAGTGAGTACATTTTTGAGATACCATGGACTGGGAGATTTGTGAGGACACTGAATCTTGGAGATGCCAGTAAGAGGATTGCAGGTATGTATGCCGGACGGATTGTTGTATTTACTCTGTTTGGGTGGGGATTGGGTAAGTGTGTTCGTAGGAGAATTGCAGGGTGGGTAGGCAGTTGCCTCAAGTAGGGGCCACCATGCTAGCCGATAGGCTAGTTAACGGGAGTGAAGTGGGGGTTGGCTTTCTTTTTCTTTGCTTATGGGGGGGGAAAGATGGCTTTCCACATGCGTGGAGTTGGTGTGGCACAGTTGGTTAAGGCGGACATCTAGGGAAGGCCCAGACAGTGAGTGAGGCGTGGACCTGGAAGAGCTGGTTAAAGAGGCGCTATAGCTGATAGGGCAGGAGGCGGGAGAGGGGGCGGGTAGGCCCCCGACCTGGTTGATTAAATGGGGTCAGGGGTTAAATGGCCGTTTAAAAGGTCTCGCGTTTTCGCACATTTAAGGAGTTTGACGGAGGACGTGGTGTTTCCTCAGGAGACGCATTTGAAGGTGGGGGACCAGACGAGGTTGAGGAAGGGCTGGCGGAGCAGTATTCCATTCATGCTTAGATATGAAGACAATGCAGGTGACAGTGTTGATCATAAGAGAATGGCTTTTGAGGTAAGTATAGTGACAGATCTTGGGGGTAGATTTGTGATGGTGAGTCGGAGGTTGGAGGGGCACCCTTGATGCTGGTCAATGTGTATGCCCCAAATTGGGACGACACAGAGTTTTTGAAACGGGTTTTGGCAAATATTCCGGACCTGGATATGCACCTGCTGATTATGGGAGGGGGTTTTAATATGGTGCTGGACCCAAGGTTGGACCAGTCGTGTCCCAGGCCCCTGAAGTTGTGGGTCATGGCAAATAAGCTGTTGGGGTTTACGGAACGCATGGGAAGGGCACATCCCTGGCAGTTTGAGAGTCCAAAGGCGAAGGAAGTTTTGTACTTCTCGCATGTCTACCGGGTGTACTCCCGGATTGACTTCTTTGTCTTGGACAAGTCGTTGTTGGTGGGGGTGGTTAGATCAGATTATTCAGCGATCGTGGTGTCTGACCACACGCCACATTTGGTGGACTTCCGGTGGCTAACCTGAGTCCCCAACGGCTGCAGTGGAAGTTGGATGTAGGGTTATTGGCGGATAAGGGGGTTTGCGAAAAGATGGGGGTGACTATCTAGAACTATGTAAAGCAGAATAAGAAGGGGGTGGTTTCCACTCCACGTTGTGGGAGGCGCTGAAGGTGATCGTAAAGGGGGAGTTTATCTCGATCTGGGTGCACAAGGATAGGGTGGAGTGGACTGAGAGCTTGGAGTTGGTGGAGGTCATTCTGAGGGTTGACTGCAGTTACTGAGTGGCACCTGAGGCGGCGCTGTTGAAGGAGAGACAAGCTGCAGATGGGGTTTGGACGTGTGTCCACGGGAAAGGCCGGGGAGGCAGTATATTAATATGGGGGAAAAGCCAGCAGGATGGTTAAGCATCAGTTGAGGAAGCAGGCAGCAGCAAAGGAAGTAGGGAGGGTGAGAGATGGTGGGGGTACGATGGTAACAAAACCAGAGGAGGTGAATAGGGTGTTTGAGGCTTTATACCGGAAATTGTATAGCTCGGAACATCCAGTGAGGGATGAGGATATGAGGTGGTTTTTGGATGGACTGGAGTTCCCGAGGGTGGCAGAGACAAAGGTGCAAGGACTGGGGGCCCCAATCAGGCTGAGGGAGGTAATGGATTTCATGGAATCGCTGCAGATGGGGAAGGCCCTGGGTCCGGATGGGTTCCCAGCCAAGTTCTACAAGAAGTTGTAGGGGCCCCTGTTAGTCGAGATGTAAAATGAGTCGATGGTGAGGACGGAGCTCCACTTCACGTTGTCCCAGGCTTCGATATCGCTTATTTTAAAGAAAGAAAAGGACCCAGAGCAGTGTGCACGTACCACCTGATTTCACTGTTGAATGTAGATGCAAAGCTGTTGCCGAAGATACTGGCGATGTGGATAGAGGATTGCATGCGGGGTTGATAGGTGAGGACCAGAACATATATCTGAACAGACGGCAGCTGATGGCGAATGTCCGGAGGTTACTGAATGTAATTATGGTGGCCGAGAAGTGGAAGTGGTTGTGGCGATGGATGCAGAGAAAGCTTTCGATTGGGTTGAGTGAGCGTACTTATGAGCGTACTTATTCGAGTGCTGGGGTGGTTTGTGTTTGGGCAGAGATTTGTGGACTTGGTTCAGATTTTGTACAAAGAACCTAAGTCGAGTGTTCGGATCAACAAGGCGAGTGTTTGGACTAATAAGGTCAGCCCGGAGTACTTTGGGTTGCATGGGGGAGGGGGGGTGGGACGAGGCATGGGGTCTGCTGTTCCTGCTGCTCTTTGCCCTGGTGAATGAGCCATTGGCAATGGCTTTTAGGGTATCAAGAGGGTGGAGGGATATTGAGCGTGGGAGGAGGGGAGTGGTTTCTTTGTATAGGGATGATCTGCTGTATATTTCGGACCCGGACGGGAGCTTTGACAGGATCATGGGGATTTTGAGCGACTTGGGTCTTCATTTTGGGGTATAAGCTTAACATGGGGAAAAGTTTGATATTCCCAATTAATGCCATGGGGCAGGGGAGGAGTTTGGGGGGCTGCCGCTTCGGCTGGTGGGGTCGGCTTTTTGTTACCTTGGGATACAAGAGGTGTGGAGTTGGGCCCAGCTGCATAAGTTGAATTTGGCGTGTTTGGTGGAGGGAATGGAGGCGGACTTTGAGAGGTTGGATGTGTTGCCATTGTTGTTGGCTGGTCGGGTCCAGACGGTAAAGATGACAGTGTTGCTGAAGTTGTTGCTTGTGTTTCTGAGCCTCACTATCTTTGTGCCCAAGTCCTTTTTTAGGAGCTGAATGGGATGATTTTTGAGGTTCATGGTGGGTGGGTAAGGCTCCGCAGGCGAGGAGGGTGTTCTTGGACAGGGATCGGTTGAGGGGGGAATGGAAGCAGCCTCATGTAAAGGGACCAGTTTGAGGGCATTATTGCTGGTGCCCCTTCCGGTCTCGCCGGCCGGGTACTCCATGAGCCTGGTGGTGGTATCAGCATTGAGGGTGTGGAACCAGTGCCGGCAGCATTTTAGAATGGAAGGCCTGTCCCTGTGGCCGCCGATTTGTGACAACCATGCAAGGTTCTGGGGTTGGTGGCAGATGGGGATGGAATACTTTGGTGATTTATTTGTTGGAGGGAATTCTGCAGACCTGAGGAGCTGGAGTGGGCATATCAGTTGCCGAAAAGGAATGGGTTCAGGTATTTGCTTGTCAGGGACTTCATGAGGGAGGATGTGCCTTAGTTTCCGATACTGCTACCCCTGATGCTGCAGAACAAACTCCTGCCCAAGGAGGAAATAGGAGAGAGCATGGTCTCGGATATATATGAGGAGCTGTTGAAGAGAGAGTGTGCCCCAGTGGAGGAGGTTAGGCATAAGTGGAAGATGGATGGAGCGCTGGGGTGGGGCGCTGGGGGCTGGAGTATGGAGTGAGGCTTTGCAGGAGGTTAATGCACCTTGTGTGCAAGTCTAAGCCTCATCCAGTTTAAAGTGGTACATGTTGCCCACATGACAGTTCCCAGGATGAGTCGGTCCTTAGGGCAGTACGGTAGCACAAGTGGCTAACACTGTGGCTTCACAACGCCAGGGTCCCAGGTTCGATTCCCCGCTGGGCCACTTTCTGTGCGGAATCTGCACGTTCTCCCCGTGTCTGCGTGGGTTTCCTCCGGGTACTCCAGTTTCCTCCCACAGCCCAAAGACGTGCAGGTTAGGTGGATTGGCCATGCTAAATTACCCTTCTTGGCCAAAAAGGTTAGGAGGGGTTATTGGGTTACGGGGATAGGGTGGAAGTGAGGGCTTAAGTGGGTCGGTGCAGCCTTGATGGGCCGAATGGCCTTCTGCACTGTATGTTCTATGTTTCCAAGGGTGGAGGATAAGTGTGTGCGGGGAGGCCAATGACCATGTCCATATGGTTTGGGTGTGTGCCTGAGGTTGAGGGGCTTTTGGACAGGATTTGCAGATACAACGTCGAATAATTTGGAGGCAGTGGTAGCTCCGAAGTCTGGAGGTGGCAATATTTGGAGTGGTGGAGGATCTGGGAGTACAGGTGGGGAGAGAGGCTGTGTATTGGTCTTTGTCTCCCTGATATCCCGGAGACAGACTTTGTTGTGCTGATGGGACTCTGTGCCGCCGAGTGCAGGGGTCTGGGTGAGCGATTTGGCAGAGTTCCTTCACTTAAGGAAAATCAAGTTTGCTATTAGAGGTGCAGAGGAGGGGTTCACCTCGAGGTTGAAGCTGTTCATCGACTTCTTTAAGGAATATTGAATTGTCGCGGGGTTCCTTTTTCTGTTTGGGCTGGGGATCTGGTTTAAAAGTTTAAAAGGGGGGAGGGGCAGGTGCTGATGTAGCAGTGGGTAGATTGGGGGGGGGGGGGGGGGCGGGGAGGGTGTTATGGCTGTTTGCTGTAGCCACGTTTTTGTGTGTGTTTTTCTTATTTGTTAGTTATATATTTGAAAATGACTCCGATAAAATGTTTTTTTAAAAAAAGAAACTGTGAACTTGATGAATTCTGTGAATTCTGGTGTTAATATAAAGAACACCTGCATGTCTTGACGTGCGTAAATGTCACCACATGTGCAAACAGGAAATAAAGGTGTTGGCAGTGTAAATGCTTTAGCTTCACCCAGTCTTTTAGTGGAGGTTTAGAATATTAACTCGTTATCTTACCAGCAACTGGGGTTTAATTTAAGTGACCTGGCTTTTTAAAGGAATAATACTCTAAGTGGATGTTGGAAACCATATGATTTGATCTCATACAACCAATAGTAATGATGTGGAGATGCCGGCGTTGGACTGGGGTGAGCACAGTACGAAGTCTTACAACACCAGGTTAAAGTCCAACAGGTTTGTTTCGATGTCACTAGCTTTCGGAGCGCTGCTCCTTCCTCAGGTGAATGAAGAGGTCTGTTCCAGAAACACATATATAGACAAATTCAAAGATGCCAAACAATGCTTGGAATGCGAGCATTAGCAGGTGATTAAATCTTTACAGATCCAGAGATGGGGGTAACCCCAGGTTAAAGAGGTGTGAATTGTACCAAGCCAGGACAGTTGGTAGGATTTCGCAGGCCAGATGGTGGGGGATGAATGTAATGCGACATGAATCCCAGGTCCCGGTTGAGGCCGCACTCATGTGTGCGGAACTTGGCTATAAGTTTCTGCTCGGCGATTCTGCGTTGTCGCGGGTCCTGAAGGCCGCCTTGGAGAACGCTTACCCGGAGATCAGAGGCTGAATGCCCTTGACTGCTGAAGTGTTCCCCGACTGGAAGGGAACACTCCTGCCTGGTGATTGTTGCGCGATGTCCGTTCATTCGTTGTTGCAGCGTCTGCATGGTCTCGCCAATGTACCACGCTTCGGGACATCCTTTCCTGCAGCGTATGAGGTAGACAACGTTGGCCGAGTCGCACGAGTATGTACCGCGTACCTGGTGGTGGTGTTCTCGCGTGTAAAAGTGGTATCCATGTCGATGATCTGGCACGTCTTGCAGAGATTGCCATGACAGGGTTGTGTGGTGTCGAGGTCACTGTTCTGAAGACTGGGTAGTTTGCTGCAAACAATGGTTCGTTTGAGGTTGCGCGGTTGTTTGAAGGCAAGTAGCGGGGGTGTGGGGATGACCTTGGCAAGATGTTCATCGTCATCAATGACGTGTTGAAGGCTGTGAAGAAGATGACGTAGTTTCTCCGCTCCGGGGAAGTACTGGATGACGAAGGGTATTCTGTCGGATGTGTCCCATGTTTGTCTTCTGAGGAGGTCGGTCCGGTTTTTCGCTGTGGCGCGTTGGAACTGTCGATCAATGAGTCGAGTGCCATATCCCGTTCGTACGAGGGCATCTTTCAACGTATGTAGATGTCTGTTACGCTCCTCCTCGTCTGAGCAGATCCTGTGTATACGGAGCGCTTGTCCATAGGGGATGGCATCTTTAATGTGTTTAGGGTGGAAGCTGGAGAAGTGGAGCATCATGAGGTTATCCGTTGGTTTGCGGTAAAGCGAAGTGCTGAGGTGACCGTCCTTGATGGAGACGAGTGTGTCCAAGAATGCAACTGATTTTGGAGAGTAGTCCATGGTGAGTCTGATGGTTGGATGGAACTTATTAATGTCATCGTGTAGTCGTTTCAGTGATTCTTCGCCGTGGGTCCAAAGGAAAAAAATGTCATCGGTGTATCTGGTGTATAACATCGGTTGAAGGTCCTATGCGGTGAGTAGGTCCTGTTCAAACTTGTGCATGAAGATGTTGGCGTATTGGGGTGCGAATTTGGTCCCCATGGCTGTTCCGTGCGTCTGGATGAAGAACTTGTTGTCGAAGGTGAAGACGTTGTGATCCAGAATGAAGCGGATGAGTTGCAGAATTGCGTCTGGAGATTGGCAGTTGTCGGTGTTGAGTACTGAGGCTGTTGCAGCAATGCCGTCGTCATGGGGGATGCTGGTGTAGAGTGCCGAGACGTCCATTGTGACGAGGAATGTACCTGGTTCAACTGGTCCATGGGTGCTGAGTTTCTGTAGGAAGTCCGTCGTGTTGCGACAGAAGCTGGGTGTACCTTGTACGATGGGTTTCAAGATGCCCTCGATGTAGCCAGAGAGGTTCTCACACAGGGTCGCATTGCCTGAAACGATAGGGCGGCCTGGTGTGTTGGCCTTATGTATTTTCGGGAGGCAGTAGAGATCTCCAATGCGGGGAGTACGTGGGATGAGAGCACATAGGGTGCTCTGAAGATCTGGATCCAAGGTCTTGATCAGTCTGTTAAGTTGGCGGATGTGTTCCTTGGTCGGATCTGCGGGTAACTGTCTGTAGTGTTCTTGGTTGTTCAGTTGTCGGTATACTTCTTTGCAGTAGTCCGTTCTGTTCAGTACGACAGTGGCCCCCCCAGAAATACATATATAGACAAATTCAAAGATGCCAAACAATGCTTGGAATGCGAGCATTAGCAGGTGATTAAATCTTTACAGATCCAGAGATGGGGTAACCCCAGGTTAAAGAGGTGTGAATTGTATCAAGCCAGGACAGTTGGTAGGATTTCGCAGGCCAGATGGTGGGGGATGAATGTAATGCGACATGAATCCCAGGTCCCGGTTGAGGCCGCACTTATGTGTGCGGAACTTGGCTATAAGTTTCTGCTCGGCGATTCTGCGTTGTCGCGCGTCCTGAAGGCCGCCTTGGAGAATGCTTACCCGGAGATCAGAGGCTGAATGCCCTTGACTGCTGAAGTGTTCCCCGACTAGAAGGGAACATTCCTGCCTGGTGATTGTTGCGCGATGTCCGTTCATTCGTTGTCGCAGCGTCTGCATGGTCTCGCCAATGTACCACGCTTCGGGACATCCTTTCCTGCAGCATATGAGGTAGACAACGTTGGCCGAGTCGCACGAGTATGTACCGCGTACCTGGTGGGTGGTGTTCTCACGTGTAATAGTGGTATCCATGTCGATGATCTGGCACGTCTTGCAGAGATTGCCATGGCAGGGTTGTGTGGTGTCGTGGTCACTGTTATGAAGACTGGGTAGTTTGCTGCAAACAATGGTTCGTTTGAGGTTGCGCGGTTGTTTGAAGGCAAGTAGTGGGGGTGTGGGGATGACCTTGGCAAGATGTTCATCGTCCTCAATGACGTGTTGAAGGCTGTGAAGAAGATGACGTAGTTTCTCCGCTCCGGGGAAGTACTGGACGACGAAGGGTATTCTGTCGGTTATGTCCCATGTTTGTCTTCTGAGGAGGTCGGTGCGGTTTTTCGCTGTGGCGCGTTGGAACTGTCGATCGATGAGTCGAGTGCCATATCCCGTTCGTACGAGGGCATCGTTCAACGTCTGTAGATGTCTGTTACGCTCCTCCTCGTCTGAGCAGATCCTGTGTGGGGGCGTGGTGGACATCAGTTTGGGGAGGTGTGGAACATTGAGTGCATCCTATTTACAAAATAATTTGGATTCCGAAACACAGTGCAAGATTATCAGATTAATGGATAACTCTGATTTGGAGGTGGGGTAGATAGATAATCAAGTATGATAGGCTGGGAAAGATTTCTGGGAGTAAACTCAGTGCTTAAGATATTCACTCATTATGGATTATTAATCAAGAAAACAGAAGATTATTTAGGTGACCTTGCAAAATCAATGGAGGATTAGTCTTCCCATAACAGCCTCCCCAAACAGGCGCCGCCGGAATGTGGCAACTAGGGGCTTTTCACAGTAACTTCATTGAAGCCTACTTGTGACAATAAGCGATTTTCATTTTTCATTTTACTTGCTGAAGCCATGTAGTATTCTGGTCATGTTGCATCTGAGTACTGCCCTCAATTAATCATCATAACACAAGGGAAACTTCCAAACTCTAGCAGTCGTAGCGTATGGGACCACAAAAAACTGATTTCTAATGCCAGAGGGCTGAGCTCAGACTTTGCAACTTTGAACAGAGGCAGCGATCAGGGGAACTTGGAGAGCTACATGATGCAATTGAAATGGGGCAGAATTTAATCTCGGCGATCGGGAGTCTCACTTACCTGCTGGAAAGCCAGCAAGTGCCCCACATTGCTTCTGTTTGGAAGACCGACTGCATAAAGTCCCAGTCAGACACTTAACTGGGTTAGTGGTGAGCCTCCCCCTGTATCAAGGGACCCAGGGGGCAGAGATTCTGCCTGCCAAGAACTACCAGTCAATCAGACCTGCAGCTTTCCATTGCTTAACCGTTCTACAGAGCGAGTGGTGGCTGCTCTCGGTAATTCTCCCACCCGAGGCCTAGGATTGTCAAGGGACCCACCCAGGCCGCAGGTGAGAGGCAGAAGGTGGATTGCATAGTAGGGATTGTGGGGGAGAGGGTTTGGCAACCATTGCAGGGTAGTGGCTCTCAGCAGACACCCCCTTCCAATTCCGGCTCCCTTGTTCAGGCACTAAGTGCTTTTAATAAAGTATCTCCCTCCACACTCTGTCCCATCACTGGAAGCCCACCGGCAACCCTGACAGGGTTTTCTTTTCACGTTTTTCGCATGGCCAGTTCCCTTCCTGCCCACTGGGCTTAAGTGCGCATTAATTGCTCACCAAATGGCCTCCATCGGCAATGGGGTGGGAAAGCAGTGGGGTCGCCATCTGCCGCCCTCCTGACCGATGAAATACTTCTGCCACCAAACATGCCCTGGGGGAAGGCATTAAATTCTGCCATGGTCTCAGCCAGTGTTTCAAGTTAAACCATGGATATAGGACAAGGATATCAAGTAGTACATGTAGTTCAGGATTGATGCAGAGATTTAAAAAGAGCGGGAGCTGAGAGTCAGTGGAGATTTAAAAAGAGCAGGAGCTGAGAGTCAGAGCGGAGATTTAAAAAGAGCGGGATTGAGAGTCAGAGCGGAGATTTAAAAAGAGTGAGAGTCAGCGGAGATTTAAAAAGAGCGGGTGTGAGAGTCAGAGCGGAGATTTAAAAAGAGCGGGAGCTGAGAGTCAGAGCGGAGATTTAAAAGGAGCGGGAGTGAGAGTCAGAGCGGAGATTTAAAAAGAGCGGGATCTGAGAGCCAGTGTGAAAAAGAGCGGGAGCTGAGATTCAGAGCGGAGATTTTTTTTAAAAACATTTAGAGTACCCTATTATTTTTTTTCCAATTAAGAGGCAATTTAGCGTGGCCAATCCACCTAACCTTCACATCTTTGGGTTGTGGGGCGAAACCCACGCAGGCACAGGGAAAATGTGCAAACTCCACATGGACAGTGACCCAGGGACAGGATTCGAACCCGGGTCCTCAGCATCGCAGTCCAAGTGTTTACCGCTGTGCCTCATGCCGCACCTAGAATGGAGATTTTAAAAGAACAGGAGCGGAGAGTCAGTGTGGACATTTAAAAAGAGCAGGAGCTGAGTGTCAGCGTGGGGATTTAAAAAATGAAGGAGTGGAGAGTCAGTGTGGAGATTTAAAGACAGCAGGAGCGGAGTGTCAGTGTGGAGATTTAAAAAGAGCAGGAGCTGAGAGTCAGTGTGGAGATTTAAAAAGAGCAGGAGTGGAGAGTCAGTGTGGAGATTTAAAAAGAGCAGGAGCTGAGTGTCAGTGTGGAGATTTAAAAAGAGAAGGAGTGGAGAGTCAGTGTGGAGATTTAAAGAGAGCAGGAGTGGAGTGTCAGTGTGGAGATTTAAAAAGAGCAGGAGCGGCGAGTCAGTGTAGAGATTTAAAAAGAGCAGGAGCTGAGTGTCAGTGTGGAGATTTAAAAAGAGCAGGAGCTGAGAGTCAGTGTGGAGATTTAAAGAGAGCAGGAGCGGAGAGTCAGTGTGGAGATTTAAAGAGAGCGGGAGCGGAGAGTCAGTGTGGAGATTTAGAGAGAGCAGGAGCTGAGAGTCAGTGTGGAGATTTAAAGAGAGCAGGAGCGGAGAGTCAGTGTGGAGATTTAAAGAGAGCGGGAGCGGAGAGTCAGTGTGGAGATTTAAAGAGAGCGGGAGCGGAGAGTCAGTGTGGAGATTTAAAGAGAGCAGGAGCTGAGAGTCAGTGTGAAGATTTAAAGAGAGCGGGAGCTGAGAGTCAGTGTGGAGATTTAAAGAGAGCGGGAGCGGAGTGTCAGTGTGGAGATTTAAATAGAACAGGAGCGGAGAGTCAGTGTGGAGATTTAAAGAGAGCAGGAGCTGAGTGTCAGTGTGGAGATTAAAGAGAGCGGGAGCTGAGAGTCAGTGTGGATATTTAAAAAGAGCTGGAGTGGAGAGTCAGTGTGAAGATTTAAAGAGAGTGGGAGCTAAGAATCAGTGTGGATATTTAAAAAGAGCAGGAGCGGAGAGTCAGTGTGGAGATTTAAAGAGAGCGGGAGCTGAGAGCGAGTGTGGAGATTTAAAGAGAGCGGGAGCGGAGAGTCGGTGTGGAGATTTAAAGAGAGCAGGAGCTGAGAGTCAGTGTGGAGATTTAAAGAGAGAAGGAGCGGAGAGTCAGTGTGGAGATTTAAAGAGAGCGGGAGCTGAGAGTCAGTGTGGAGATTTAAAGAGAGAAGGAGCGGAGAGTCAGTGTGAAGATTTAAAGAGAACAGGAGCGGAGTGTCAGTGTGGAGATTTAAAGAGAGCAGGAGCGGAGAGTCAGTGTGGAGATTTAAAAAGAGCGGGAGCTGAGAGTCAGTGTGGAGATTTAAAGAGAGCGGGAGCGGAAATCAGTGTGGAGATTTAAAGAGAGCAGGAGCTGAGAATCAGTGTGAAGATTTAATGAGAGCGGGAGCTGAGAGTCAGTGTGGAGATTTAAAGAGAGCGGAGTGTCAGTGTGGAGATTTAAATAGAGCAGGAGCGGAGAGTCAGTGTGGAGATTTAAAGAGAGCAGGAGCTGAGTGTCAGTGTGGAGATTAAAGAGAGCGGGAGTTGAGAGTCAGTGTGGATATTTGAAAAGAGCTGGAGTGGAGAGTCAGTGTGAAGATTTAAAGAGAGTGGGAGCTGAGAGTCAGATTGGAGATTTAAAAAGAGCAGGAGCTGAGAGTCAGAGCGGAGATTTAAAAAGAGTGAGAGTCAGAGCGGAGATTTAAAAAGAGCGGGTGTGAGAGTCAGAGCGGAGATTTAAAAAGAGCGGGAGCTGAGAGTCAGAGCGGAGATTTAAAAAGAGTGGGAGTGAGAGTCAGAGCGGAGATTTAAAAAGAGCGGGATCTGAGAGCCAGTGTGAAAAAGAGCGGGAGCTGAGATTTAGAGCGGAGATTTTTTAAAAAAACATTTAGAGTACCCAATTTTTTTTTTCCAATTAAGAGGCAATTTAGCGTGGCCAATCCACCTAACCTTCACATCTTTGGGTTGTGGGGTGAAACCCACGCAGGCACAGGGAAAATGTGCAAACTCCACATGGACAGTGACCCAGGGACAGGATTCGAACCCGGGTCCTCAGCATCGCAGTCCAAGTGTTTACCGCTGTGCCTCATGCCGCACCTAGAATGGAGATTTTAAAAGAACAGGAGCGGAGAGTCAGTGTGGACATTTAAAAAGAGCAGGAGCTGAGTGTCAGCGTGGGGATTTAAAAAATGAAGGAGTGGAGAGTCAGTGTGGAGATTTAAAGACAGCAGGAGCGGAGTGTCAGTGTGGAGATTTAAAAAGAGCAGGAGCTGAGAGTCAGTGTGGAGATTTAAAAAGAGCAGGAGTGGAGAGTCAGTGTGGAGATTTAAAAAGAGCAGGAGCTGAGTGTCAGTGTGGAGATTTAAAAAGAGAAGGAGTGGAGAGTCAGTGTGGAGATTTAAAGAGAGCAGGAGTGGAGTGTCAGTGTGGAGATTTAAAAAGAGCAGGAGCGGCGAGTCAGTGTAGAGATTTAAAAAGAGCAGGAGCTGAGAGTCAGTGTGGAGATTTAAAGAGAGCAGGAGCGGAGAGTCAGTGTGGAGATTTAAAGAGAGCGGGAGCGGAGAGTCAGTGTGGAGATTTAGAGAGAGCAGGAGCTGAGAGTCAGTGTGGAGATTTAAAGAGAGCAGGAGCGGAGAGTCAGTGTGGAGATTTAAAGAGAGCGGGAGCGGAGAGTCAGTGTGGAGATTTAAAGAGAGCGGGAGCGGAGAGTCAGTGTGGAGATTTAAAGAGAGCAGGAGCTGAGAGTCAGTGTGAAGATTTAAAGAGAGCGGGAGCTGAGAGTCAGTGTGGAGATTTAAAGAGAGCGGGAGCGGAGTGTCAGTGTGGAGATTTAAATAGAACAGGAGCGGAGAGTCAGTGAGGAGATTTAAAGAGAGCAGGAGCTGAGTGTCAGTGTGGAGATTAAAGAGAGCGGGAGCTGAGAGTCAGTGTGGATATTTAAAAAGAGCTGGAGTGGAGAGTCAGTGTGAAGATTTAAAGAGAGTGGGAGCTAAGAATCAGTGTGGATATTTAAAAAGAGCAGGAGCGGAGAGTCAGTGTGGAGATTTAAAGAGAGCGGGAGCTGAGAGCGAGTGTGGAGATTTAAAGAGAGCGGGAGCGGAGAGTCGGTGTGGAGATTTAAAGAGAGCAGGAGCTGAGAGTCAGTGTGGAAATTTAAAGAGAGCGGGAGCGGAGAGTCAGTGTGGAGATTTAAAGAGAGAAGGAGCGGAGAGTCAGTGTGGAGATTTAAAAAGAGAAGGAGCTGAGAGTCAGTGTGGAGATTTAAAGAGAGAAGGAGCGGAGAGTCAGTGTGGAGATTTAAAGAGAGCGGGAGCTGAGAGTCAGTGTGGAGATTTAAAGAGAGAAGGAGCGGAGAGTCAGTGTGAAGATTTAAAGAGAACAGGAGCGGAGTGTCAGTGTGGAGATTTAAAGAGAGCAGGAGCGGAGAGTCAGTGTGGAGATTTAAAAAGAGCGGGAGCTGAGAGTCAGTGTGGAGATTTAAAGAGAGCGGGAGCGGAGATCAGTGTGGAGATTTAAAGAGAGCAGGAGCTGAGAATCAGTGTGAAGATTTAATGAGAGCGGGAGCTGAGAGTCAGTGTGGAGATTTAAAGAGAGCGGAGTGTCAGTGTGGAGATTTAAATAGAGCAGGAGCGGAGAGTCAGTGTGGAGATTTAAAGAGAGCAGGAGCTGAGTGTCAGTGTGGAGATTAAAGAGAGCGGGAGTTGAGAGTCAGTGTGGATATTTGAAAAGAGCTGGAGTGGAGAGTCAGTGTGAAGATTTAAAGAGAGTGGGAGCTGAGAGTCAGATTGGAGATTTAAAAAGAGCAGGAGCTGAGAGTCAGAGCGGAGATTTAAAAAGAGTGAGAGTCAGAGCGGAGATTTAAAAAGAGCGGGAGCTGAGAGAGCGGAGATTTAAAAAGAGCGGGAGTGAGAGTCAGAGCGGAGATTTAAAAAGAGCGGGATCTGAGAGCCAGTGTGAAAAAGAGCGGGAGCTGAGATTTAGAGCGGAGATTTTTTAAAAAAACATTTAGAGTACCCAATTTTTTTTTTCCAATTAAGAGGCAATTTAGCGTGGCCAATCCACCTAACCTTCACATCTTTGGGTTGTGGGGTGAAACCCACGCAGGCACAGGGAAAATGTGCAAACTCCACATGGACAGTGACCCAGGGACAGGATTCGAACCCGGGTCCTCAGCATCGCAGTCCAAGTGTTTACCGCTGTGCCTCATGCCGCACCTAGAATGGAGATTTTAAAAGAACAGGAGCGGAGAGTCAGTGTGGAGATTTAAAAAGAGCAGGAGCTGAGTGTCAGTGTGGAGATTTAAAAAAAGGAGTGGGAGAGTCAGTGTGGAGATTTAAAGAGAGCAGGAGCGGAGTGTCAGTGTGGAGATTTAAAAAGAGCAGGAGAGGAGAGTCAGTGTGGAGATTTAAAAAGAGCAGGAGGTGAGAGTCAGTGTGGAGATTTAAAAAGAGCAGGAGCTGAGAGTCAGTGTGGAGATTTAAAAAGAGCAGGAGCTGAGTGTCAGTGTGGAGATTTAAAAGAGAAGGAGTGGAGAGTCAGTGTGGAGATTTAAAAAGAGCGGGAGCTGAGAGTCAGTGTGGAGATTTAAAGAGAGCGGGAGCGGAGAGTCAGTGTGGAGATTTAAAGAGAGCAGGAGCTGAGAGTCAGTGTGAAGATTTAAAGAGAGCGGGAGCTGAGAGTCAGTGTGGAGATTTAAAGAGAGCGGGAGCGGAGTGTCAGTGTGGAGATTTAAATAGAACAGGAGCGGAGAGTCAGTGTGGAGATTTAAAGAGAGCAGGAGCTGAGTGTCAGTGTGGAGATTAAAGAGAGCGGGAGCTGAGAGTCAGTGTGGATATTTAAAAAGAGCTGGAGTGGAGAGTCAGTGTGAAGATTTAAAGAGAGTGGGAGCTAAGAATCAGTGTGGATATTTAAAAAGAGCAGGAGCGGAGAGTCAGTGTGGAGATTTAAAGAGAGCGGGAGCTGAGAGCGAGTGTGGAGATTTAAAGAGAGCGGGAGCGGAGAGTCGGTGTGGAGATTTAAAGAGAGCAGGAGCTGAGAGTCAGTGTGGAGATTTAAAGAGAGAAGGAGCGGAGAGTCAGTGTGGAGATTTAAAGAGAGCGGGAGCTGAGAGTCAGTGTGGAGATTTAAAGAGAGAAGGAGCGGAGAGTCAGTGTGAAGATTTAAAGAGAACAGGAGCGGAGTGTCAGTGTGGAGATTTAAAGAGAGCAGGAGCGGAGAGTCAGTGTGGAGATTTAAAAAGAGCGGGAGCTGAGAGTCAGTGTGGAGATTTAAAGAGAGCGGGAGCGGAAATCAGTGTGGAGATTTAAAGAGAGCAGGAGCTGAGAATCAGTGTGAAGATTTAATGAGAGCGGGAGCTGAGAGTCAGTGTGGAGATTTAAAGAGAGCGGAGTGTCAGTGTGGAGATTTAAATAGAGCAGGAGCGGAGAGTCAGTGTGGAGATTTAAAGAGAGCAGGAGCTGAGTGTCAGTGTGGAGATTAAAGAGAGCGGGAGTTGAGAGTCAGTGTGGATATTTGAAAAGAGCTGGAGTGGAGAGTCAGTGTGAAGATTTAAAGAGAGTGGGAGCTGAGAGTCAGATTGGAGATTTAAAAAGAGCAGGAGCTGAGAGTCAGAGCGGAGATTTAAAAAGAGTGAGAGTCAGAGCGGAGATTTAAAAAGAGCGGGTGTGAGAGTCAGAGCGGAGATTTAAAAAGAGCGGGAGCTGAGAGTCAGAGCGGAGATTTAAAAAGAGTGGGAGTGAGAGTCAGAGCGGAGATTTAAAAAGAGCGGGATCTGAGAGCCAGTGTGAAAAAGAGCGGGAGCTGAGATTTAGAGCGGAGATTTTTTAAAAAAACATTTAGAGTACCCAATTTTTTTTTTCCAATTAAGAGGCAATTTAGCGTGGCCAATCCACCTAACCTTCACATCTTTGGGTTGTGGGGTGAAACCCACGCAGGCACAGGGAAAATGTGCAAACTCCACATGGACAGTGACCCAGGGACAGGATTCGAACCCGGGTCCTCAGCATCGCAGTCCAAGTGTTTACCGCTGTGCCTCATGCCGCACCTAGAATGGAGATTTTAAAAGAACAGGAGCGGAGAGTCAGTGTGGACATTTAAAAAGAGCAGGAGCTGAGTGTCAGCGTGGGGATTTAAAAAATGAAGGAGTGGAGAGTCAGTGTGGAGATTTAAAGACAGCAGGAGCGGAGTGTCAGTGTGGAGATTTAAAAAGAGCAGGAGCTGAGAGTCAGTGTGGAGATTTAAAAAGAGCAGGAGTGGAGAGTCAGTGTGGAGATTTAAAAAGAGCAGGAGCTGAGTGTCAGTGTGGAGATTTAAAAAGAGAAGGAGTGGAGAGTCAGTGTGGAGATTTAAAGAGAGCAGGAGTGGAGTGTCAGTGTGGAGATTTAAAAAGAGCAGGAGCGGCGAGTCAGTGTAGAGATTTAAAAAGAGCAGGAGCTGAGTGTCAGTGTGGAGATTTAAAAAGAGCAGGAGCTGAGAGTCAGTGTGGAGATTTAAAGAGAGCAGGAGCGGAGAGTCAGTGTGGAGATTTAAAGAGAGCGGGAGCGGAGAGTCAGTGTGGAGATTTAGAGAGAGCAGGAGCTGAGAGTCAGTGTGGAGATTTAAAGAGAGCAGGAGCGGAGAGTCAGTGTGGAGATTTAAAGAGAGCGGGAGCGGAGAGTCAGTGTGGAGATTTAAAGAGAGCGGGAGCGGAGAGTCAGTGTGGAGATTTAAAGAGAGCAGGAGCTGAGAGTCAGTGTGAAGATTTAAAGAGAGCGGGAGCTGAGAGTCAGTGTGGAGATTTAAAGAGAGCGGGAGCGGAGTGTCAGTGTGGAGATTTAAATAGAACAGGAGCGGAGAGTCAGTGAGGAGATTTAAAGAGAGCAGGAGCTGAGTGTCAGTGTGGAGATTAAAGAGAGCGGGAGCTGAGAGTCAGTGTGGATATTTAAAAAGAGCTGGAGTGGAGAGTCAGTGTGAAGATTTAAAGAGAGTGGGAGCTAAGAATCAGTGTGGATATTTAAAAAGAGCAGGAGCGGAGAGTCAGTGTGGAGATTTAAAGAGAGCGGGAGCTGAGAGCGAGTGTGGAGATTTAAAGAGAGCGGGAGCGGAGAGTCGGTGTGGAGATTTAAAGAGAGCAGGAGCTGAGAGTCAGTGTGGAAATTTAAAGAGAGCGGGAGCGGAGAGTCAGTGTGGAGATTTAAAGAGAGAAGGAGCGGAGAGTCAGTGTGGAGATTTAAAAAGAGAAGGAGCTGAGAGTCAGTGTGGAGATTTAAAGAGAGAAGGAGCGGAGAGTCAGTGTGGAGATTTAAAGAGAGCGGGAGCTGAGAGTCAGTGTGGAGATTTAAGGAGAGAAGGAGCGGAGAGTCAGTGTGAAGATTTAAAGAGAACAGGAGCGGAGTGTCAGTGTGGAGATTTAAAGAGAGCAGGAGCGGAGAGTCAGTGTGGAGATTTAAAAAGAGCGGGAGCTGAGAGTCAGTGTGGAGATTTAAAGAGAGCGGGAGCGGAGATCAGTGTGGAGATTTAAAGAGAGCAGGAGCTGAGAATCAGTGTGAAGATTTAATGAGAGCGGGAGCTGAGAGTCAGTGTGGAGATTTAAAGAGAGCGGAGTGTCAGTGTGGAGATTTAAATAGAGCAGGAGCGGAGAGTCAGTGTGGAGATTTAAAGAGAGCAGGAGCTGAGTGTCAGTGTGGAGATTAAAGAGAGCGGGAGTTGAGAGTCAGTGTGGATATTTGAAAAGAGCTGGAGTGGAGAGTCAGTGTGAAGATTTAAAGAGAGTGGGAGCTGAGAGTCAGATTGGAGATTTAAAAAGAGCAGGAGCTGAGAGTCAGAGCGGAGATTTAAAAAGAGTGAGAGTCAGAGCGGAGATTTAAAAAGAGCGGGAGCTGAGAGAGCGGAGATTTAAAAAGAGCGGGAGTGAGAGTCAGAGCGGAGATTTAAAAAGAGCGGGATCTGAGAGCCAGTGTGAAAAAGAGCGGGAGCTGAGATTTAGAGCGGAGATTTTTTAAAAAAACATTTAGAGTACCCAATTTTTTTTTTCCAATTAAGAGGCAATTTAGCGTGGCCAATCCACCTAACCTTCACATCTTTGGGTTGTGGGGTGAAACCCACGCAGGCACAGGGAAAATGTGCAAACTCCACATGGACAGTGACCCAGGGACAGGATTCGAACCCGGGTCCTCAGCATCGCAGTCCAAGTGTTTACCGCTGTGCCTCATGCCGCACCTAGAATGGAGATTTTAAAAGAACAGGAGCGGAGAGTCAGTGTGGAGATTTAAAAAGAGCAGGAGCTGAGTGTCAGTGTGGAGATTTAAAAAAAGGAGTGGGAGAGTCAGTGTGGAGATTTAAAGAGAGCAGGAGCGGAGTGTCAGTGTGGAGATTTAAAAAGAGCAGGAGAGGAGAGTCAGTGTGGAGATTTAAAAAGAGCAGGAGGTGAGAGTCAGTGTGGAGATTTAAAAAGAGCAGGAGCTGAGAGTCAGTGTGGAGATTTAAAAAGAGCAGGAGCTGAGTGTCAGTGTGGAGATTTAAAAGAGAAGGAGTGGAGAGTCAGTGTGGAGATTTAAAAAGAGCGGGAGCTGAGAGTCAGTGTGGAGATTTAAAGAGAGCGGGAGCGGAGAGTCAGTGTGGAGATTTAAAGAGAGCAGGAGCTGAGTGTCAGTGTGGAGATTTAAAAAGAGCAGGAGCGGCGAGTCAGTGTGGAGATTTAAAAAGAGCAGGAGCTGAGTGTCAGTGTGGAGATTTAAAAAGAGCGGGAGCTGAGAGTCAGTGTGGAGATTTAAAGAGAGCGGGAGCGGAGAGTCAGTGTGGAGATTTAAAGAGAGCAGGAGCTGAGAGTCAGTGTGAAGATTTAAAGAGAGCGGGAGCTGAGAGTCAGTGTGGAGATTTAAAGAGAGCGGGAGTGGAGTGTCACTGTGGAGATTTAAATAGAGCAGGAGCGGAGAGTCAGTGTGGAGATTTAAAGAGAGCACGAGCTGAGTGTCAGTGTGGAGATTAAAGAGAGCGGGAGCTGAGAGTCAGTGTGGATATTTAAAAAGAGCTGGAGTGGAGAGTCAGTGTGAAGATTTAAAGAGAGTGGGAGCTAAGAGTCAGTGTGGAGATTTAAAAAGAGCAGGAGCTCAGAGTCAGTGTGGAGATTTAAAGAGAGCGGGAGCTGAGAGTCAGTGTGGAGATTTAAAAAGAGCTGGAGCGGAGAGTGTGTGAAGATTTAAAGAGAGCAGGAGCTGAGAGTCAGTGTGGAGTTTTAAAGCGAGCAGCAGCGGAGAGTCAGTGTGGAGATTTAAAGAGAGCGGGAGCGGAGAGTCAGTGTGGAGATTTAAAGAGAACGGGAGCTGAGAGTCAGTGTGGAGATTTAAAGAGAGCGGGAGCTGAGAGTCATGTGGAGATTTAAAGAGAGCACGAGCTGAGGGTCAGTGTGGAGATTTTAAAAGAGCTGGAGCGGAGAGTGTGTGGAGATTTAAAGAGAGCCGGAGCTGAGAGTCAGTGTGGAGATTTAAAGGGAGCGGGAGCGGAGTGTCAGTGTGGAGATTTAAATAGAGCAGGAGCGTAGAGTCAGTGTGGAGATTTAAAGAGAGCAGGAGCTGAGTGTCAGTGTGGAGATTAAAGAGAGCGGGAGCTGAGAGTCAGTGTGGATATTTAAAAAGAGCTGGAGTGGAGAGTCAGTGTGAAGATTTAAAGAGAGTGGGAGCTGAGAGTCTGTGGAGATTTAAAAAGAGCAGGAGCTGAGAGTCAGTGTGGAGATTTAAAGAGAGCGGGAGCTGAGAGTCAGTGTGGAGATTTAAAGAGAGCGGGAGCTGAGAGTCAGTGTGGAGATTTAAAAAGAGAAGGAGCTGAGAGTCAGTGTGGAGATTTAAAGAGAGAAGGAGCGGAGAGTCAGTGTGGAGATTTAAAATGAGCGGGAGCGGAGAGTCAGTGTGGAGATTTAAAGAGAGCAGGAGCTGAGAGTCAGTGTGAAGATTTAAAGAGAGCGGGAGATGAGAGTCAGTGTGGAGATTTAAAGAGAGCGGGAGCGGAGAGTCAGTGTGGAGATTTAAAGAGAGCCGGAGCGGAGAGTCAATGTGGAGATTTAAAGAGAGAAGGAGCGGAGAGTCAGTGTGGAGACTTAAAAAGAGAAGGAGCTGAGAGTCAGTATGGTGATTTAAAGAGAGAAGGAGTGGAGAGTCAGTGTGGAGATTTAAAGAGAACGGGAGCTGAGAGTCAGTGTGGAGATTTAAAGAGAGAAGGAGCGGAGAGTCAGTGTGGAGATTTAAAAAGAGAAGGAGCTGAGAGTCAGTGTGGAGATTTAAAGAGAGCGGGAGCTGAGAGTCAGTGTGGAGATTTAAAGAGAGCAGGAGCGGAGAGTCAGTGTGGAGATTTAAAAAGAGAAGGAGCTGAGAGTCAGTGTGGAGATTTAAAGAGAGCGGGAGCTGAGAGTCAGTGTGGAGATTTAAAAAGAGCAGGAGCTGAGAGTCAGTGTGGAGATTTAAAGAGAGCCGGAACTGAGAGTCAGTGTGGTGATTTAAAGAGAGCGGGAGCGGAGAGTCAGTGTGGAGATTTAAAGAGAGCGGGAGCGGAGAGTCAGTGTGGAGATTTAAAGAGAGCAGGAGGTGAGAGTCAGTGTGGAGATTTAAAGAGAGCGGGAGCGGAGAGTCAGTGTGGAGATTTTAAAAAAGCAGGAGCTGAGAGTCAGTGTGGAGATTTAAAGAGAGCGGGAGCGGAGAGTCAGTGTGGAGGTTTAAAGAGAGCGGGAGCGGAGAGTCAGTGGGGAGATTTAAAGAGAGCAGGAGGTGAGAGTCAGTGTGGCGATTTAAGGAGAGCGGGAGCGGAGAGTCAGTGTGAAGATTTAAAGAGAGCAGGAGCTGAGAGTCAGTGTGAAGATTTAAAGAGAGCGGGAGCGGAGTGTCAGTGTGGAGATTTAAAGAGAGCAGGAGCGGAGAGTCAGTGTGGAGATTTAAAGAGAGCAGGAGCGGAGAGTCAGTGTGGAGATTTAAAAAGAGAAGGAGCTGAGAGTCAGTGTGGAGATTTAAAGAGAGCGGGAGCTGAGAGTCAGTGTGGAGATTTAAAAAGAGCAGGAGCTGAGAGTCAGTGTGGAGATTTAAAGAGAGCCGGAACTGAGAGTCAGTGTGGTGATTTAAAGAGAGCGGGAGCGGAGAGTCAGTGTGGAGATTTAAAGAGAGCGGGAGCGGAGAGTCAGTGTGGAGATTTAAAGAGAGCAGGAGGTGAGAGTCAGTGTGGAGATTTAAAGAGAGCGGGAGCGGAGAGTCAGTGTGGAGATTTTAAAAAAGCAGGAGCTGAGAGTCAGTGTGGAGATTTAAAGAGAGCGGGAGCGGAGAGTCAGTGTGGAGGTTTAAAGAGAGCGGGAGCGGAGAGTCAGTGGGGAGATTTAAAGAGAGCAGGAGGTGAGAGTCAGTGTGGCGATTTAAGGAGAGCGGGAGCGGAGAGTCAGTGTGAAGATTTAAAGAGAGCAGGAGCTGAGAGTCAGTGTGAAGATTTAAAGAGAGCGGGAGCGGAGTGTCAGTGTGGAGATTTAAAGAGAGCAGGAGCGGAGAGTCAGTGTGGAGATTTAAAGAGAGCAGGAGCGGAGAGTCAGTGTGGAGATTTAAAATGAGCGGGAGCGGAGAGTCAGTGTGGAGATTTAAAGAGAGCAGGAGCTGAGAGTCAGTGTGAAGATTTAAAGAGAGCGGGAGCTGAGAGTCAGTGTGGAGATTTAAAGAGAGCGGGAGCGGAGAGTCAGTGTGGAGATTTAAAGAGAGCAGGAGCTGAGAGTCAGTGTGGAGATTTAAAGAGAGCAGGAACTGAGAGTCCGTGTGGAGATTTAAAGAGAGCGGGAGCGGAGAGTCAGTGTGGAGATTTAAAGAGAGCGGGAGCGGAGAGTCAGTGTGGAGATTTAAAGAGAGCAGGAGGTGAGAGTCAGTGTGGAGATTTAAAGAGAGCGGGAGCGGAGAGTCAGTGTGGAGGTTTAAAGAGAGCGGGAGCGGAGAGTCAGTGTGAAGATTTAAAGAGAGCAGGAGGTGAGAGTCAGTGTGGAGATTTAAAGAGAGCAGGAGGTGAGAGTCAGTGTGGAGATTTAAAGAGAGCGGGAGCGGAGAGTCAGTGTGAAGATTTAAAGAGAGCAGGAGCGGAGAGTCAGTGTGGAGATTTAAAGAGAGCAGGAGCGGAGAGTTAGTGTGGAGATTTAAAGAGAACGGGAGCTGAGGAATTCCGGTGATGGGGATGTGCTGAGTAGTCGCACATCAGGTGCCTCTCCTCCCGCAAACCTGAAAAATAGGCACTTTCTGCGTAAAAAAAATCTGCAAGCGAAGCAAATCATCCCCACACCACCAACAAAACGAAGGAAGAAGGAAGGAAGCCGCATAACAGCCAGTCCAGAGGACTAGTGGAGACCTGGGGCGTCATTCTCCGACCCCCCGCCGGGTCAGAGAATCGCCGGGGGCTGGCGTGAATCCCTCCCTCGCCGGTTGCCGAAGTCTCCGGCACGGATATTTGGCGGGGGCGGGAATCGCGCCGCGCCGGTTGGCGGACCCCCCCGCTCGATTCTCCGGCCCAGATGGGCCGAAGTCCCGCCGATAAATTGCCTGTTCCGCCGGCGTGGATTAAACCACCTTTTGAACGGCGGGACAAGGCGGCGTGGGCGGGCTCCGGGGTCCTGGGGGGGGCGCGGGGCGATCTGGCCCCGCGGGGTGCCCCCACGGTGGCCTGGCCCGCGATCGGGGCCCACTGATCCGCGGGCGGGCCTGTGCCGTGGGGGCACTCTTTCCCTTCCGCCTCCGCCACGGTCTCCACCATGGCGGAGGCGGAAGAGACTCCCTCCACTGCGCATGCGTGGGAAACTGTCAGCGGCCACTGACGCTCCCGCGCATGCGCCGCCCGGGGATGTCATTTCCGCGCCAGCTGGCGGGGCAACAAAGGCCGTTTCCGCCAGCTGGTGGGGCGGAAATTCGTCCGGCGCCGGCCTAGCCCCTCAATGTTGGGGCTCGACCCCCACAGATGCGGAGCATTCCGCACCTTTGGGGCGGCACGATGCCCGTCTGATTGGCGCCGTTTTGGGCGCCAGTCAGCGGACATCGCGTCGTTTCGGGAGAATTTCGCTCCAGGAGTGGGAAGAGCCTGGACAATAAGCAATCGACCGAGCCGACCAACACACTAGGCGGCAAAACTCTGAATTCGCCAGAGTGAGAGGAACCGACCCGCCGCATGAGAAGCCCCCCCCTCACCAGGGGATGGATGGAGGACGTTCCTCTCAAGAGCGTTGAGGGAACACCGAGATGAGACAAAAGCAGACGTACAAGCTGCGGTAAACGGTGAGGTGGCCAAAGTTCTGACGAACATGCAGGTCGCCCTGGACAAAGTTGAAAAGCGACTGGAGGCCCAGGAGGCAATGATTAAAGATCTGGAAAGGGCCGCAATGGACCAGAGCGACCGGAACATTGCCCTGGAAAAGAAGGTGACAAGGTTGGTAATGACACAAGGCAACCTGAGAGGAAAGGTCGAGGATCAGGAGAAATGGTCACGGTGGCAAAACCTACGGATCGTGGGCCGACCGGAGGGGATCGAAGGTAAGAACCCCACAGTCTATGTGGCACAAATGCTGGGTAACCTGGTGGGAAGGGACAACTTCCCCAACCCACCAGAAATCGACAGAGCGCATCGGTCGCTCCGACCATATCCCAAAACCGGGGAACAGCCGGGCGATAATTGTAAAAATGCACTGGTACCAGGAACGGGAAAAAATCCTGCGCTGGTCCAGGCAGTCCAAAAACTGCAGCTTGGGAGGTCATAAGATCCGGATCTACCAGGACCCGCTGGACTGAATTTAACAAAGCAAAGGCTGCGCAGTACAGAAAAGGCGTGAGATTCGGAATGCTGTACCCAGCCAAGCTCTGGGTCACGTATCAAGGCAGGGAACACTTTTTCACGGTCCCTGCGGACGCTGACACACTCGTCGAAGAGAATGGCCTGGAGAAGCGGAAGCAGGGGCAGCGATTAAGAGCCCACAGAATGAGACTTTGATAATGCAGTGTTCTAACCAAAAGGTTCTCTTCCTTCTACAGTGTGTACAGCTAACACTAGACCATTGCCACAGTGACCGTTTTTTGCGGGAGAACACTGCCTCGTTTTGGAGACGAGAGCAGTAAGAGTTGGCTACTTGATCTAATGTACAGCTAACCGCAGTTTAAGGTGAGAGAAATGGCGGACAGGGATCCCAGAGATCAGGCAACGGGAGGAAGTGCTATAACTTCTGAGAGGGGGGCCACCACACTAGCGAGGTAGCTATCACCAGGGTTCATGTGGAAGAAAGAGGATGCAGCGCTCCCCAGCAAGAGGGAAGGCGCCTGGCAGAGTGGGGGGCAGATAACGGATAGGGGGGGGGGGTAATCAGGGCAAGAAACAGGGGAGGGGGGTTTAGCTACGGGATGGGGGGAGGAACTTGGTGGGGGGAGGGGTAGAGGGCACCGTGAGGGAGAGATAGGTAAAGAAAGATGGACGGCATTAGACTGGCTACAACAGGCCACAAGTGGGGACTTGGAACAAAATGCGCTGAAAGCAACCATTGAGAAGGTCCCAGGACAAGGGGAAACCCCGGAGTGCAGGGTCTCGTCCACTTGGTGAACGCACAGTTGGTGGCCATGTTGGATGCACCTCGACAAAGGGAAACCCCGGAGAGCAGGAGCAGGACCTCGTGGGGAGAACAGTGACTGCGGCCATTTTGGACGGTCCCCTCTAAAGGGAAACCCAGAGTGCAGGGCACATCGACCAGGTAAATATGGTTGGTCCAACAGGATAGTCACCTGGAATGTTAGGGGACTTAACGGCCCAGTGAAAAGATTCAGAGTCTTCGCCCACCTGAGAAACATGAAAGCTGAAATAGGTTTCCTCCAAGAGACGCACCTGAGGGAGAAGGACCGACTGCGGGTAACGATGGGCTGGGTGGGACAGACCTACCATTCCTGCTACAGGCGAGGGCCGGGGGGTAGCCATTTTGCTAAATAAGAGAACGATGTCCCCAGCGACAAGGACAGTTATGGACCCAGTGGAACGGTACGTCATGGTCAGCGGTGTCCTAGACGGGGCACCGGTAGTCCTCGTTAACGTGTATGCTTTCAACTGGGACGGCAAGGAATTTATAAAGAAGACCATGGCGGAAATCCCCGACACAGATATGCTCCGACTGATTATGGGAGGGGGGAACTTTAACTATGTCCAGGACCAACGGACAGACAGGTCAAATCCAAAAATGGAAAAGACCTCCAATATGGCGAAAGAACTCAGCCAATTTATAGAGCAGATGGGGTCGGTGGACCCATGGCGATTCACCCACCCAGGGGAGAAGGAATTCTCCTTCTTTTCCCATCTAATCAAGGATCGACTTCTTTGTAGTGGAATTGGTGCTTCCAGGGCTGGTAAGGGTGGAATACTAGGCGGTCGTATTCTCCGACCACGCTCCACATTATATGGATGTAAGGTTGGAGACGAGCTGTGCCCAACGCCCCCCATGGAGGTTGGACACGCCCCTCCTGGCCGACAAGGCTTTATGCAAGAAAATATCACAGACCATGGGCGCGATTCTCCGCTCCCACGCCGGTTGGGAGAATCGCCTCGGTCGCCAAATTTTCCCGCAACGCCGGTCCAACGCCCTCCCGCGATTCACGGAAGCGGCCAGATCGGCACAATCGCATTTTGCGCGGTACAATGAATCGCCCGAGACAGCCAAAATGGCGATTCACCGGTACCCCTGCGATTCTCCGGTCTGGATGGGCCGAGCGGCCTGCCCAAAACAACGGGTTCCCCCCGGCGCCGTCCACACCTGGTCGCTGCCGGCGGGAACAGCGCGGGAACGCTGGGGGGGGGCGGCCTGCAGGGGGGCGAGGGGGGATCCTGCACCGGTGGCGGGGGGGGGCCTCAAATGGGGTCTGGCCCGCGATCGGTGCCCACCGATCATCGGGCCGGCCTCTCTGAAGGAGGACCTCCTTTCTTCTGCAGCCCCGCAAGATCCGTCTGACATCTTCTTGTGGGGCGGACTCGGAGAGGACGGCAACCACGCATGCGCGGGTTGGCGCCGGCCAACCCGCGCATACGTGGGTGATGCCAGTTATGCAGCACCGGCCGCGTCATGTATGCGGCGCCGCCTTTACACGGCGCCAAGGCCTGGCGCGTAAATGATGCGGCACCGCTCCTAGCCCATTATAGGACCCTCAATCAGTTGGGATAGGGGCCGTTTTGCGCCGTCGTGAACCTCGATGGCGTTCACGACGGCGCGAACACTCTGCCTCCATTTCGGAGAATCCCGCCCCATAGACGAGTATATTATTAACAACCAGAATGGGGAGGTCTCACCCTCCACGTTCTGAGAGGCGCTGAAGGCTGTGATCAGGGGAGAAATTATCGCTTTTAAAGCACGAAGGAACAGGGAAGAGAGGGTGGCTAGGCAACAGCTAGTCGACTCCATACTGGAGGTAGACTGGCGATACTCCCGAGGCCCCGACCGTCGAGCTCCTGTTGGAGAGGAAAAAGCTACAGATGTACTTTGATCTGCTCTCCACGAGGAAAGGAGTGCACCAACTCTGCCAGGCATGGGGGACCCTGTATGAACACGGAGTCAAGGTTAGCCGTCTGCTGGCTCACCAGCCGAGAAGCAGGCAGCCACGTGGGAACTAGCGCAGATCAGGGCGGCAAATTAATAGCGGAACCGGACAAGATCAACAAAGCGTTTGAGACCCTCTACCAGGGGCTGTACATCTCGGAGCCCCCAGCAGCGGACTCGGAGATGAAGCAGTTCCTTGATGGACTGGACATGCCAGTTGTGGGGAAGGACAGAAAACGGGGCTGGGAGCACCGCTAGAGCTGGGAGAGGTCATGGAGAGTATTAGCTCCATGTAGGTGGGTATGCGCCGGGACCAGACGGTTTCACGGCAGACTTCTACAAACGATTCTCGACAGCACCCCGCTCCAGCGGGAGATGTCCACAGACTCACTGGCGAGGGACGCACTGCCGCCTACGCTAACACAAGCCTCAATCTCACTGATACCTAAAAAGACAAAGACCCAACAGAATGCGGTTCATACAGACCCATCTCGCTATTAAACGTAAACTGGCCCAGATCCTAGCCAAAAGGCTGGAGGATTGCGTACCTGAGGTGGTGTCTGAAGACCAGACGGGCTTTGTCAAGGGTAGACAGCTAACTTCAAACATCAGGCGCCTGCTGAATGTGATCATGACCTCACCCAGGGAGGGAACATCTGAGGTGATCGTTTCCCTGGACTCTGAAAAGGCCTTCAACAGAGTCGAATGGAAGTACCTCATAGAGGTACTGGAGTGGATCGGGTTTGGAACATGGTCACTGCCTGGGTGAAACTCCTTTATAGCTCTCCCATGCGAGCGTACGGACCAACACCACCAGCTCTAAGTACTTGGTAGGGTTGGCTATTTATCCCGCTGCTGTTCGCCCAACCGATCGAGCCACTGACAATCGCGCTCAGGGCGGCAAAGAATTGAAAAGGGATCCGGAGAGGAGGCAGAGAGCACAGAGTCTCGCTCTATGCAGATGACCTGCTCCTCTACATCTCGGACCCGCGAAGCAGCATGGAAGGAATCATGGTGCTCTTGAAAGAGTTAGGAGCTTTCTCGGGCTACAAACGTAACCTGAGCAAAAGCAAGATCTTCCCGGTGAACCCGCAAGGGGGAGGGACATAGCTGGAGGGACTGCTGTTTGAACCAGCCCAGCACAAATTCCACTACCTGGGGATCCAAATCGCCCACGACTGGACAGGAATCCACAAGCGGAACCTGACCAGCCTGACGGAGGAAGTTAAAAAGGACCTGCAGAGATGGAATACATTCCCACTCTCCCTAGCAGGGAGAGTGCAGATGATCAAAACTGATTATGCCGTTTATAGGGGAGGGTGAGAGAGAATGCAAGGACCCCAAAGAGAGTACTGCAGAGAACAAGATCCATGGGGGGCCTAGTCCTCCCAAACCTACAATATTACCACTGGGCAGTGACCTCAGAGAGAGTAAAGGGGTGGATAAAGGAGCCAGAAGCTGAGTGGGTGCTCATGGAGGAGGTCTCCTACAGAGGGACCTCTCTCCAGGCCCTAGCCATGGCGGCACTCCCATCCCCACCTAATAAATATTCAGCAGTCACAGTGGTGGTAGCAACACTCCAGTCGTGGAACCAACTGCAACAGCATTTTGGGCTAACCGAGATGTCTGATAAAGCCCCCATCTGCAACAACCACATCTGTAATAACCACAGGTTCACGTCGGCGACCATGGACGCCTCCTTTAAAAGGTGGAGACAGGACGGGGGACACTGACAGTTTGGGACTTATATACCAACAAAAGGTTAACAACGCTTGAAGAGCTGACAGAAAGATTCCAGCTGACGGGGAGTAAAGCACATCGATACCTACAACTCAAAAACTTCCTACGAAAAGAAACAAGGGAATACCCATGACCACCACGACAGTCGCTGCTCGAGGACCTGCTGGGCGCGGACCTCTTAGGAAAAGAGAACTGTTGAGACATGTACGGACAACTGCTAGGGGCTTTTCATAGTAACTTCATTTGAAGCCTACTTGTGACAATAAGTGATTTTCATTTCATTTTTCATTAAAGGGGGCCAACACCCAACTGGACGAGACAAGGGAGAAGTGGGAGGAAGACTTGGGGCTTGAAAGAGGGTGGGGACTTTCAAGCAAAGCACTGCACAGGGTGAACTCCACCTCCACATGCGCAAGGCTAAGCCTAATGCAGCTAAAAATGGTATATAGAGCCCACTTAACCAGAACCTGAATGAGCAGGTTCTTCCGGAGATGGAGGACCGATGCAAACGGTGCCAAGGAGGCTTGGTGAACCATGCTCACATAATCTGGTCTTGCCCCAGAAGAGGCAGGGGCAACAATAACCCAAAGCAAAAAGAAGAAAAACGAAGGGAAAACCAGTGGGGAGCATAATGCAGGGAACCACAATTACCCAGCAAACACTGCAAGGAGGAAATAAAAGGAAGGGGAAACTGTGATGTATTTATGTAAATAATCAAAATCGATCATAGTGTAAATAATTCTAGTTTAACTTTGACAGAGGGTCATCTGGACTCGAAACCTTAGCTCTTTTCTCTCCCTACTGATGCTGCCAGACCTGCTGAGATTTTCCAGCATTTTCTGTTTTGGTTTCTAGTTTTACCTCTTATATATTCTCCTGTTTAATTCCCACTGTTTGTTCATATTTATATTTGTTTCATATACCAAAACTCAATAAAAAACACTTAAAAAAAAAAAAAGCATGGGAGCTGAGAGTCCGAGCAAAGATTTTTAAAAGAGTGGGAGCTGAGAGTCAGAGCAGAAATCTAAAAAGAGCTTGAGCTGACTGTCAGCAGAGATTTGAAAAGAGCGGAGCTGAGATTCGGAGCGGAGATTTAAAACGCGTGGGAGCTGAGAGTCCGAACTGATATTTAAAAAGGGCGGAAGCGGAGATTTAAAAAGAGCTGGAGAGTCAGAGCGGAGATTTAAAAAGTGCGGGAGAAGAGCGTCAGAGAGGAGATTTTAAAACAGTGGGAGCTGCCAGGTACACCTCTGGGCAGCAGGCTAAGTTTGAAAAACAGTATATCTGGACTTCAAGGAGGTGTTTGGTAAGGTGCCACACAAAAGGTTAATACACAAGTTACGATCACATGAGGTTAGGGGTAATTTACTAACTTGGATAGATGATTAGCTAACCACAGAAGGCAGAGTGTCGGGGTAAATGAATACTTTTCTTGTTGGCGGTGCCACAGGGGTCAGTCCTCAGGCCCCAACTATTTACAAAAAATATTAATGGTTTGGGTGCAGGATAGATGATACCACAGCCAAATTTACAGATGACACTAAAATAGGTGGGATAGTAAGTTGCAATGAAGAAATAAAACATTTATAAATAGATATAGGTTAGGTGAGTGGGCCAAAATATGGCAGATGGAGTTTAACATGGATAAGTGTGAGGTTAATTAAGATTAATAAAGACAATAAAGATTATTATTTTTATTACTCAGTTTGGTCAGGAAAAATAGAAAGGCAACTTATTATCTAAATAAAGAGAAACTTTGGAGTGCATTGGTGCAGAGGGATCTGGGTTTCCTCATGCATGACTCACAGGAACCTAGTATGCAGGTAGGTACAGCAGGTAATAAGAAAGGCAAATTAATTTAGACATTTATAGTTAAAGGAATTAAGTATAAATGTAGGGAAATGTTGCAACTGTATAAGACATTGGTGAGACTGCAAGTGGATTGTTGATCTATCGCTTTATGCTTGAATGCATCTCCATTAGCCTGCTTTGATGCTAACCATAATATTTATAAACGCTCTTGCTATGATTGACAACCCCTCATCACATCAAAAGCAGCAAAGTGTTTCCTGCTGTTAAAAAGAGGAAGTCAAAGCACTTCGCTGCTGTTGATGTAATGAGTGGTTGTCAATCATAGCAAGAGTGTTTATAAACATTGTGGTTAGCAACAAAGCAGGATAATGGAGATGCATTCAAATGGGAAAAGAAAGATCAATAAACAATCCACCTGCAGCTGTCTCTGTAGTAATAAAACATCAATCACTGACTATGTTTTACTGGGTGAAATTGAATGGAATATTTGCACTACAAAGGCTATCAATGGATTTTGAGTCCTTTGAAGTGTACTGGGCTTTGAGGATGCCTCTGACACTTGCAATAGCTGCTCTTTTTAACACTTTTGTCTGAGGCAGCAGATGTTAGGAAAGGGTAAATGAAAATGCAGTAATCTTTCAACCTACTGCCTGGACTACCCTTCAGCTTTCAGGCAGCGGCCTCAGTTGGGGGTCTGATGGGAGGAGGGGGGGACGAGTCTCTGTTAGGGGTCTGATGGGGTTCAGGATTTGCATTGTGGCAGGGAGAGGGACCTTCCATTGGACTTTGGGGGTTCCTCTGTTATGCACTTGCCCCCTTGATCCACTGCGTCAGGGCCACACTTGAAAATACCTTTACCAATTCACACTTGGATGAATCTTGGCAGAGAGGCCTGGAGCATCACGGGGGCGCTGGAGAATTGGGCTTCCAGTCCGTTAATTGGATGCAAATTGGTGCAAATGACCCCGGCGCAGGGTGTGTAGCTCGCTGGCTGCGCTGGCGGGGGACAAGCATCGGAATGTGATTGTAGCTGTTTTTGAGCATTCCTGACTTTAATGGCTCCACCATTGGTGGCGGCCTTCAGTTGCCAAGTCTCTAAACTCTGGAATATCCTTCCCGCAGTGCGCCATATCTCCTCCTCACTTTCCTCCCTCAAGGCACTCCTGAAATCCCACTTTTTTGACCAAGTTTTTGACACTCGACATCTGTTTTATAAATACTGTGAAGTCCCTTGGGCCATTTTATTATGTTAAAGATGCTATATAAATATAAGTTGTTGCTATTTGTGGCTTTGCCAACTATTCCAACAAGCAAGTTTGTGTCTGTGGCAATTTTCAACTATAGACAGTTCCTGCTCAGATCCAGATTGGTTTGCTGAACATCTAAGACTTGTGCTAAGTTAATATTGCTACGGTTGTCACTATCTGGAGCGATGCCTGTCATTATTGCCAATAGCTGAACCATCAAGAATAAGTCTTTGACTAACATTTGAAAAAGCGCTCTGCTGGAATAACATCCTTAGTTCAAAGGGAGGCATGGGAGTGCAGTGGTTAGCACTGCTGCCTACAGTTTGAGGACCCGGGTTCGATCCCGGCCCCAGGTCACTGTCTATGTGGAGTTTGCACATTCTCCCCGTGTCTGCATGGGTTTCACTCCCAAACCCCAAAGATGTGCAGGGTAGGTGGATTGGCCACGCTAAATTGCCCCTTAATTGGAAAAAAATAATTGGGTACTCTAAATTTTTTTTTTAAATTCCTAGTTCAAGTCAAAGAACAAAGAAAAGTACAGCACAGGAACAGGCCCTTCGGCCCTCCAAGCCTGCGCCGACCATGCTGCCCGTCTTTAAACTAAAATCTTCTACACTTCCAGGATCCGTATCCCTCTATTCCCATCCTATTCATGTATTTGTCAAGATGCCCCTTAAATGTCACTATCATCCCTGCTTCCACCACCTCCTCCGGCAGTGAGTTCCAGGCACCCGCTACCCTCTGTGTAAAAAAACTTACCTCGTACATCTCCTCTAAACCTTGCCCCTCGCACCTTAAACCTATGCCCCCTAGTAATTGACCCCTCTACCCTGGGAAAAAGTCTCTGACTTTCCACTCTGTCTATGCCCCACATAATTTTGTAGACCTCTATCAGGTTGCCCCTAGACCTCCTTCGTTCCAGTGAGAACAAACCAAATTTATTCAACCTCTCCTCATAGCTAATGCCCTCCATACCAGGCAACATGCTGGTAAATCTCTTCTGCACCCTCTCTAAAGCCTCCACATCCTCCTGGTAGTGTGGCGACCAGAATTGAACACTATACTCCAAGTGTGGCCTAACTAAGGTTCCATACAGTTGCAACATGACTTGCCAATTCTTATACTCAATGCCCCGGCCAATGAAGGCAAGCATGCCGTATGCCTTCTTGACTACCTCCTCCACCTGTGTTGCCCCTTTCAGTGACCTGTGGACCTGTACACCAAGATCTCTCTGACTGTCAATACTCTTGAGGATTCTACCATTCACTGTATATTCCCTACCTGCATTAGACCTTCCAAAATGCATTACCTCGCATTTGTCTGGATTAAACTCCATCTGCCATCTCACCACCCATCGATGCAGGATGTTGCTGCCAATCAATATAATGCGCTAGTTATCACCTCCTGTTGTGCTTTTGCTCTGACTTCTGATTTCTGGGAATAATTACAACAACCTTCCTCTAGATCCTTTTTCAGGTAGGTTAGTTCAGTTGCATATAAAAATCATTTCACTGAGGCAGTGAAAAAGCATTTCAAAAGATTTTTGTCAATTTAGGTTTTGAAAAACAGTTAACTGTAAAAATTGAGGACTCTAATGTTTTGACTTGCTGCTTTATTTGTAATAATAATAATATCATCTTTATTATTGTTACAAGTAGGCTTACATTAACACTGCAATGACGTTACTGTGAAAAGCCCCTCGTTGCCACATTCCGGCACATGTTCGGGTACAGAGGAAGAATTCAGAATGTCCAATTCACCTAACAAGCACGTCTTTCGTGACTTGTGGGAGGAAACCAGAACACCCGGAGGAAACCCACGCAGACACGGGGAGAACATGCAGAGTCCGCACAGACAGTGACCCAAGCCGGGAATCGAACCTGGGACCCTGGCACTGTGAAGCAACAGTGCTAACCACTGTGGTACCATGCCACCCTGTATCATTGTACTATTTAATTAAGAAACTTAGAATTTTGTAACCTGAGCTGTACATGTGGTGATTTTGCATGAGTTCAGAGAGATCTGGATCACATGGAAAAAATGCTGCATTAGATATGGTGTACAACCCATAGATTGTTTGCTGTGTGACAACATCATACCAAGCACGTTGCCCAGATTTCGGCAAAAGACTGTGAATCAAATCATTGGATGCCTAGAGTGTGCAATGGAACATTGTTAGCACAATGTAAAATGTTCTTCTAAGGTTGGAACTTAATGTTGGGGTTGAGAAAAAGGAGTTTTTGCTCCGTGCTTGTGTCTATGGTTCCTGCACAAACATTTCTCAGCAATAGTGTAAACTGAATCTAATAAACAAAACACTCCAGCTTAATAAGTTTTATTTGTGGACAGGAAATGGTATGTTTGGGATATATTGAATTTGACTGCGCATCAGATTACCAGATTTGATTTGCTGTACACTAAACCAGAAAAAATTATATTAATATTGCATTACTTTCTCATTTTGACTTCATAGCAAATATTCAGAAAGCCACTTCTGGGACCTTTGTGCTCCATGTGGTTTCCTGTATGTACAGAAATGTGATAACTTACATTCCTCTGTAATTTATACAATATGTTACAGTAGGAATTTAGCCAACAGTATATATTTCATGATGATTTGGTATAACATGCAATTTATTGCAGGAGTTCTGTTATGGAATTGATTTTGTCAGGTGTTTTTTCTCTCTACACAGATTTTCTTCATCAATTATCTCCCCTCCATTTTCCTCTGAGATTATGTGGTCCACTAGACACCCAGCACACTGCATTATTTTCCCAGAGTATTTTTCCATTATATGCTTTGTTGATGATTATTGATGGGCTATTCAACTAAGAGAGAGCCCCACATCATAACTGTACTATTAATAGTTCCCATTAATAGGATATTTCGAGGAGGGGGTCACTGCACTACAACCATGAGTTTTGGCCAAGTTTCCTTGCTCCAATCCTGGGGTGCAACTAAGATCAACATGCTCAACACAGACTGGGTATCAAATTTGAGGCCCCTCCTGATCCATTTGAGTCTATCCAGTAATTAGATAGCTACTGAGCGATCAGGGAAATGAAGGATTTGTTTTTAACCAAATGAGCATATAACTTGGGATTAACCACATTACTGCAGATCACGTGATCACAGACAACTTGTAAATCCAAATCCAAAAGAAAAGTGCGAATTTAGAAATGCTTGGCTTAATCAAGGACTCGGCATGGATTTGTATGGGGCAAGTTGTGTCCGACAAATGAAACATTTTACAAGAAATGAATCATTGAATAAGTAAAGAAATTAGAATGGATGCATCTGGATTTTTCACATCTTGTTTGGTAAACGTTTTGCAGGACATTTAGAATAGAATAGAATCACTATGTTCCATTCAGCCAGTCGCATCTACACCGATCCGTGTCCCACCCTATCCCTGCAACCCCATAACCTAACCTTCACATCCCTTTAGCATGGCCAATCCACCTACCCCGTACATCTTTGGGCTGTGGGAGGAAACCGGAGCACCTGGAGGAAACCCACGCAGACACGAGGAGAACGTACAAACTCCACTCAGACAATGACCCAAGGCCAGAATTGAACCCGGGTCACTGGTGCTGTGAGTCAGTAGTGCTACCATGATGCCCCAAGTTTTTGTACCAAGTTACAGGCATTACAGAATAAGAGAAATGGAGCAGCATGGATAGAACATTGGTTGACAGAAGAAAGAAATGGGTGGGGTAAATGTGCATTGCTTGGATTGAAAAATAGTTGGAAGTGATGTATCCCAGGGTACAGTACAAGGTAGAACGTTGTTCTCAGATTATAGATGATATGGACTTGGGCAGAGGGAGCACAAGATCGAAATTTGCTGGCAACACAAAAGAAGAAGGTTTGACAAATAGTGAGAAGGACCATAAGACTTCAAATCACTTAAATTAATGAAATGAGAAAACCGGTAGCAGATGCCTTTTAATTGTAAGAAGTGCAAGGTTATATTTTTGTGAGGAAAAGCAAGAATTGGAAGGGAAGAAAGTAGTATAGATAGATCAAGATTTTAAAAGACAAATGACATTTTGGGACCTGACCTTGTGACTCCTCAAACAGTCTCCATTCCGATGCTAATTCCTGACCTGGTCTTTGCTTCTCTGCTGGCTCATGTCCAACTTGACTTCCTTATCCTATTAATTTGGTACCACATATTGTTCCAGCCCTCATGCTTTGCATTTCAAATCATCGTCAGCTGCAGCCCTCTCAAACCCAACTTTACCAAGAGCTTCTTATTAGAACTTAAGAATATGAGCAGGCCATGCAGCTCCATACTCCTGCTCCACCATTCAATAGCTTCTGCACTCAGTGGCTTCTCATTCCTGGTGATTAAAGCCTACACCTAATGACTGCCAACCCAAGCCCTCTAGCTTCTTTATTCTCCTGTCAGTATTGTCTTTTATACATGCACACTCTTATCCATTACCGCTACTCAACCCCACCAACCTCTGAGTTCTTGATAACTATTATTTCAAGCCACTTCCTTCCCATTAATTTCTTCCTTCCTTTCTTCTTCCCTGAGCTGAACTTGTCCTTCTCTTATGTTGACCTGTTAATCAGCTCCCTCTATAATGGAAACGCCTTGCAGGGACTTATTTCTAATATCAACTCATTAATATGTTTCATAATTTTAGTGCAAATTATTCTTCCATATTCCTGTGTGACTTATACAAATACATGATCAGTTGGATCTGAAGTCAAGACAGTGACTTCCAACGACTTTGAAAAAAATGAAATGCGGGATATATTTGATTCAAATTGCAAAGCTGGAACTGGCTTTTTTCTCTTTCTCTTTCTAATCTCCACTTCAGCAAATCAATTGTTACTAAATTCTTGATATGAATGACATTTGCATTTTTTTCTTCTCCAGTAAGTGGACCCTGGAGACCTAACCACCAAGCCTGTGGCTTTACCACCCTAATAGACATAGCAAGTCTGCATAGTGGAACAGAGAACCCTTGACTCTGTATTCTGTTGTTAGTATATATTGCATGCCAACAAGTGATCTCTTCCACAAGTGGAATACCTTATCAGACTTAGTTACAAACCAACAGATCAATGTATTTAACATTAAATAGATTAATGAAGAGCATTAAATACAGAATATATTTACAGTAATTATAAACTTGCCTATGTTCAATGTCAAAACAACAAAGCAATTTCTCTGCTAATGCTCAGCATAAAATGGTCTTTGAACTTTAGCCACTACTATTTTTACATGCAAATGTCCGTCACAGAACCTCTGCCTAACTAAGTGAGTCTGCTGATTTCAGATTGGTAAACTGTAGTCTCAGTTCTATGGCTCAATGCCTGGATTCTATAGTTGACTAGCTGCATTCAAAGAATTATTAACTTTGCCCCTTTCACAGAGCCAGACTGTGCTTATCCCAGGCACAGTTGTCAATCAAATACACTCACTGCAAAATAACCCCATGATCTTGGTCACGTAGGATGTTTGAATTGAAAGAGATGATTTAATTCTTTGATCTGTAAGTATAGGCCCCAAGCTAACTACTATCAAACGACAAAGCCTAAAACCTTAACTTCAGCCTGAAATGTAAGAGTAAGCTATAGTAGCCTCTGATGTGTATTGTGTGCATGATATGCAGAAGTGATCAGCAAGTGACTTGAGCTCAATGTGTACCATGATTAGTGAGAAAGAATTCTTCGCCCATGTAAGTTTTTATTTTTGTGTTATATAAGTTCCGTGCTTACGTTTAAATAAAACAATCGATGTAAAGCCAACATGGCTGCTGAGAGGAATTAGGAGGAAATAAAATTCAGGTGTCAAGTGTTCCAATTTTTATGAATCAATTTTGTTTTTGCCTTTGCCTTCAAAATTGGACTCAATATTGCGGTCGATGCCAGTGCTACAGGAACTAAAAGATACTAAAAATGGCAGATGATCTCTTCCATTGTGACCAACATGGTGCGCAATGCTTGTATGGATGCTAGGTGTGGGCCCGCTGCATACAAAGTGGGGAGATTGCAACATCCCTCAGCATCTAACAGTAATTTGGTATATGGCCTCACAGATCCTGTTAATGTCTTTTCAGTTGAATATGTTCATATTTTCAGGTGAAGTGAGACTTCCTTTTGTTGCTACAGAGATCGTGGAGATATAGTGTAATGGGTTGTTAGAGTTATATGGGATCTGTGCTGGACTTTTCCAAGGAGTTCAGTGGAGTTTGAAAGCCTTTGAACAGAAAGCCTGCTCTCTCACTTGGGCTGTAGGACAACAGAGGCTGGGAACAGTGAGGGATTGTTATGCTTGGAAGGATGAGGAACAGGGGTCTCAGTGGAAGGACATGCACATCTAGGGTATTTAGAGAGCACTTCTCTTACCTCAGAGGAGTAGAGCCTGAAGCAGCTACAGTTCACCAAGGACGTGGTCACTGAAATTTGACACTTTTTCCAATCAGATCATACCCTCAGAGCAGGGTGAGGGTGTTGCTTCCAGGGTGATGAAGAGCACCCCTCCTCAATTTCTGTGCCTTCGCTTACTTCTCACAGTTTGCCATGCATCATCAGAGAGGTCACGGAGGCCCTCTACACAAAGAGAGGGGAACTCCTCGCTAACCAGAGAAAAGGAGTTATGTATCTTTGCAGGAAGCCATTAACCACACACACATGGCTCATCTGCAGGTGCTGCATCTCAACAGGGTCATATACTGGAAACACAAATGATTCTACTTCCTTAATATGAAGTAAGTGTACATCCATGGAGGCCTCCATGTTTTCATTCCATTCCAGTCAACAATCCCCACTATCTTTGACCCACCGCCTGCTTAGTGTTTAAGGGCTACCTGCTCATCACTCCCCACTGATCTCGCCTCCACATGGACAGCATCAGTACAATGAGAAAAAAGCTGCAACCAGGATCGACGTGGACCAAATCAGCAGCATTCTACAGCAACAATTATGAACACTTAGCAGAGCTCTACAATATTCGCTGAAACATGTCCAAATTTGTGGTGGTCTGCTGCTTAGTACACAGTCTGGTTCTTGTCAGTGTTCAGCCCTTGCCACCAGGCCTTCAATGAGTGCCTCGAGAAGAAGAAGTGTCATTCAGGACACCATAACTCCAGACCGCTGGACGGCATGTTGGTGCACTGGTTAGCACTGCTGCGTACAGTGTTGAGGACCCGGGTTCAATCCCAGCCCCAGGTCACTGTACATGTGGAGTTTGCACATTTGCCCCTTGTCTGTGTGGGTTTCACCCCCACAACCCAAAGATGTGCAGGGTAGGTGGATTGGCCACACTAAATTTCCCCTTAATTGGAGAAAAAAATGATTGGGTATTCCAAATTTATTTTTTAAAAACTCGAGACATCTGTCCGCCAGTGATGAATTAGACTCCAGTTACCCGGAAAACCTGACTGCATAATTGTTGCTCCACAATTACCCATCTTTTCATCTCTCACTTACAGATTATCACTGTGTCCTCTTGGCCAAATTCCTGAAATAAAATACACCACAAAAATAACCATTCCATAACAATTTTGTCCAAAAACACTTCCAAAAATACATATAACATTGAACTGTTCACCCTGTGTTTCCAGTACAAAGGCAATAGCTACAGCCATCCATGTGTATGGTTACTTTAATTTTTTTTAAAAATTTGAGTACCCAATTATTTTTTTTCCAATTAAGGGCCAATTTAATATGTCTAATCCACCTACCCTGCATATCTTTGGGTTGTGGGGGTGAGATCCACGCAGACACGCAAAGAATTTGCAAACTCCACACGGACAGTGACCCAGGGCCGGAATTGAACCCGTGTCCTCAGCGGCGTGAGGCTAGTGGATGGTTACTGGCTTTTAGCTATCCTTGCAAGATGACCTTGTGCAACTCTGGGATTCAAAGGTCTGGCTTCAAAGTGTATCACCTTAGCTCAGGCGGCAGTAGTCTGGGTTGATTAGTGGAGAGGCGACAGCAGGGCACACTGTTATCGTGGCCGTACAGGGAGCATGAATAGTAGCCATATACATACTGTGGCTACAATCAGGTCAGCGCCTGGGAATTCTGCAGTGAGTAACACCCCTTCTGATCCCCAAAGCTTGTCCACTATCTACAAGGCACAAGTCGGGAGTGTGATAGAATACTCTCCATGTACCTGGATGAGTGCACCTCCAGCAAAACTCAAGACGCTTGACACCATTCAGGAAAAAGCAGCCCGCTTGATTGGCACCCCATCCATCACCTTAAGCATTCACTCCCTTCTCCACCAATGCAATGTGGTAGTAGTGTCTACCATCTACAAGATACACTGCAGTAACTCACCAGAACTTCTTCGATAGCACCTTCCAAACCCATGACCTCTACCACCTAGAAGGACAAGGACAACAGATACATGGGGACCCCACCATCTGTAGGTTCCCCTCCAAACCACAGAAAATACTGATTTGCCGTTCCTTCACTGTTACTGGGTCGAAATCCTGAATCTGCCATCCTCACAGCACTGTGGATGTAACTACAACACACGTACTGCAGCAGTTCAAGAAGTTGGCTCATCACTACCTCATCGAGGGTGATTAGGAATGGGCAATAATGATGGTCAAGCCAGCCACATCCACATCCTGTGAACAAATAAAAATAAACTTCCGTGGCCATCAAGTCCCAGGATAGGGCTCTAACGGGGAGCTTCTGGCACAATAGGGGCATTACCACTGCACCACAAGACTTCCTCCTAAAAATCTGTTGAATGATTGTTGAACAGCCGTATTAGCTGCATGTCCCTTGTGCAGGTATCTGTAGCAATGATAGTAGCAGTTTGATTTTGCATGACATCAAGCTGAGATTTCATGATCTCAGTCTGAGTTTCTACTGCAGCACTCAGACGTTGGGTAGCTTCAGCTAGTACAGCAATGGAAGCTGAGGTCTGGGCTGTCAGACACTGGGTTCCCACGTGCTGTCATAGTGTTGGGCACCACTTACACATTGGAAATTTGGGCTCTAAGCTCTTCACAAAGCCCTGTGCCAAGTTGAAACTGGACTCTTCCGTTCTCCTTGATTGTGACGACCAGCTCTGTGGCAGGCCTGCCAATAAATCAATCATCGCTGTGTACGTGCCTGTTGAAACTGCCAAAGCAGCACGCATGAAACATCAGGTAAAAAAACAATGAACAAGGTTTATTAACAATACAATCAAACTCTCCACTCCCCGAAGCATCTCCCTCCTCGACCTGTACTCAGGTCAGAGTTTTTATACTAGTGAGGGCTCCCTTGTTAAGGGGAAGCCCCGTACCCGTTAACGGGGAAGTTCATATTCTGTGGGCGTGACGGAGATTCGGATCGCCCTTATTCCTTGACCTCCGTGGGGGTTTTAACAATGCCCATCAGCTTTCTCCTCTGTGGCATCCCATCAGTCCTTATTCAAGTCTTCCACAGCAGAACCTGCCTGAAATCTTACCCTCTGGAGCTCGTGAACATACTCTCCTTTCTGCCTGGCCTGGCTACAGCCCACTCATGTCTTGTGACTCACCTGGTAATCCCACCTCAAAATTACCTTCTAAAATACTAGCAGTGACAGTGTCTGAGCAGATGGCTGTGAATGTCAGAACAAGTTACTGTGGTGAGTGGAACTACTGTTCATTCACCAGTGCACTGTGATATGTTACTACTGTATCGTGTTACGTTATGTGTTTAACCCTGTGGGCTCCACCTGTGGGCCATTGTACGGCTTCACCCACAGGGGCATATGTCGGGGCATGTACGGGCTCTCCCATGGCTCCACCCTTTACAGGAAGTATAAAGGCAGCTGACCTGCGAGGCCGCATTTCTTTGTTGTACCGGTCACAGGCAGGCTCAGTTGCAAGCTGATTAAATTGATGCGACCATCAATTCACTGAGAGACACATTGCGAAGTAAACCGTGGTTGGCGGGGAACGCATAAGGCTCTGAAAAGCGGCCTCCAGAGAGGTAGCCAGTTTTACCGTGTCCTCCAGTCCAGCCTCTGTTTAAAAAGTTAAGTCCGGCGGGGGTGACAGGTTTACAGATTCAGTCGGTCTGGTGCCCGGATCGTACGTTGCAACCGCCGAAGCACTGGTGTTGCAGCCGTTTCGGGTGGCTGTGGCGCTCGGCCCGGAGCAGGCACAGGCGTGGACTCCTGGAGCGGCTCTTCCGGAGCTTCATTCCTGTGGACCGGTGCGGCGGGTGGGAGGGAGCGCGAGAACCATATCGGGGTAGGGGCGCTGAATATGGGAGGTTGGGTAGGGGTAGGGGCGCTGAACATGGGAGGTTGGACGGGACCTAGTGGGGGGGGATGCAGTAGTGGTCGTGGTGTCGGAGCCGGCGGGCGGCAGGTCCCGGAGGGAGACGGTATCTTGCCGGCCATCGGGGTGTCTGATATATGCATAATGTGGGTTGGAGTGCAGGAGCTGGACCCTCTCTACCAGGGGGTCGTTCTTATGGCTCCGAACATGTTTTCGGAGGAGGACTGGACCCGGTGTCATCAGCCAGGGCGGAAGCGAGGCCCCTGAGGTAGCTCCCCTAGGGAAAACAAACAAGCGGTCATGAGGGGTCTGGTTTGTGGCCGTGCAAAGGAGGGACCTAATAGAGTGGAGCGCATCGGGGAGGACCTCCTGCCAGTGAGAAACTGGGAGATTCCTGGACTGTAGGGTCAGTAGGACGGTCTTCCAGACCGTCGCGTCCTCCCTCTCCACCTGCCCATTTCCCCTGGGGTTATAGCTGGTAGTCCCTGCTCGAGGCGATGCCCTTACTGAGTAGGTACTGACGCAGTTCGTCGCTCATGAACGACGAGCCCATCGCTGTGGACATAGCTAGGGAAACCGAACAGGGTGAAGACACTATGCAGGGCTTTGATGACTGGGAGTGGTCATATCGGAGCAGGGAATGGCGAACGGAAAACGGGAGAACTCGTCTATGATGTTCAGGAAGTACGTGTTGCGATTATTGGAGGGGAGGGGCCCTTTGAAATCGATACTAAGGCGTTCAAAGGGCCGGCTCGCCTTTACCATGTGGGCCTTATCTGGTCGATAGAAGTGCGGTTTACACTCCGCACAGATTTGGCAGTCTCTGGTTACAGCTTTGACCTCCTCGATGGAGTAGGGCAGGTTGCGAGCCTTGATGTAGTGGGCGAGCCGGGTGACCCCCGGGTGGCAGAGGTCATCGTGGATAGCACGTAATCGGTCATCTTGCGCGCTGGCGCACGTGCCGCGGGACAGGGCATTTGGGGGCTCGTTGAGCTTCCTAGGACGATATACTATATCGTAGTTATAGGTGGAGAGTTCGATCCTCCACCTCAAGATCTTGTCATTCTTGATCTTGCCCCGCTGCGTATTCTCAAACAAAAGGCAACCGATCGTTGGTTGGTGATGAGGGTAAACTTCCTACCAGCGAGGTAGTGCCTCCAGTGCCGTACGGCTTCCACGATGGCTTGGGCTTCTTTTACGACCGAGGAGTGTCGAATTTCAGAGGTGGAGAGGGTGCGGGAAAAGAACGCTACCGGTCTGCCTGCTTAGTTGAGAGTGGCGGCCAGAGCGACCTCTGAGGCATCGCTCTCCACCTGGAAGGGGTCGGACTCGCATTGCAGCTTTGCCGATGTCCGCCTTGATGCAGTTGAAGGCCTGGCGAGCCTCGGCTCCCAGTGGAAAAATGGTGGCCTTAAATAGTGGGCGGGCTTTGTCCGCATACTGGGGGACCCACTGGGCGTAATAGGAGAAAAATCCAAGGCACCTCTTCAGGGCCTTGGGCAGTGAGGGAGAGGGAATTGGAGGAGGGGGCGCATACGGTCAGGGTCGGGCGCTAGGACCCCGTTTTCCACGACGTAGCCGAGGATGGCTAGCCTGGTTGTGTGGAAAACGCATTTCTCCTTGTTGTAGGTGAGGTTGAGTTTTTGGGCGGTTTGGAGAAATCGGTGGAGGTTGGCGTTGTGGTCCTGCTGATCATGGCCGCAGATGGTTACATTGTCTCAAGTACAAAAACGTGGCCCGCAGCCCGCACTGGTCCACCATTCGGTCCATTGCTCGTTGGAACACCGAAACCCCGTTTGTGATGCCAAAGGGGACCCGGAGGAAATGGAAAAGGCGGCCATCTGCCTCAAACGCCGTGTAGTGGCGGTCCTCCGGGCGGATTGGGAGCTGGTGATATGCAAACTTCAGATCTACCGTAGAGAACACGCGGTAGTGCGCAATCTGATTTACCATGTCTGCGATCCGGGGAAGGGGGTACGCATCGAGTTGCATAAAGCGGTTAATGGTCTGGCTGTAATAAACCACCATCCGGAACTTTTCCCCGGTCTTGAGACCACCACATGAGCTCTCCAGGGGCTATTGCTGGCCTTTATGACCCCCTCCCGCAAGAGACGCTGGACCTCGGACCTAATGAACGTCCTGTCCTGCATACTATACCGCCTGCTTCTGGTGGCTATTGGCCTACAATCGGCGGTGAGGTTCGCAAAGGGGGGGAGGGTCAATTTTCAGGGTCGCGAGGTTGCATATGGTGAGTGGGGGCAGGGGCCCCCCGAATTTAAGAGTTAGGCTCCTGAGGTTGCACTGAAAATTGAGTCCTAAGAGGAGAGGAGCGTAGAGGTCTGGGAGCATATATAGTTTAAAATTAGCGTACTCAGCACCCTGGATCGCTAGGGTTGCAGTAGTGCACCCTTGGATTTGCACCGAGTGCGACCCAGAGGCGAGGGAGATAGTTTGTCGCGTCGTGAATATTGGGAGCAAACAACGTCTTATCATGTCCGGGTGAATGAAGCTCTCTGTGCTCCCGGAGTCGAAAAGGCAAGGTGTCTCGTACCCATTTACCCGGACAGCCTTCATGGAGCTCCGGAGGTGCTTCGGTCGCGACTGGTCCAGGGTGACCTGTCCGCGCTGAGCTGGGGGTAGCCGGCGGCGTGATCGGAGGTGCTGGGGCGGCCCCGCGATGGCTGCTGTCCATGTCGGTCGTACATCTCGGGTGGTGTAGCAGATGGCGGGCAAGATGGCGGCCCCAGTTGGTCAAGCGTGGCGGGCGGTGAGGACGATAGCGTCCAAGATGGCGGCCCCCATGGATCGTAGGTGACCGGCCGCGTGGGGGAGGATGGCCAAGATGGCGGCCCCCATGAGTCGCACGTGTTGTGCGGAGGCGGAGTCGGCAAACACGCTGCCACTTTGCGGGGTCTGCGGACCTGTGGGTCTGTGAGTAAGAGTTCTTAGACCTGGCCAGGCAGACCTTGGCGAAGTGTCCTTTTCGCCCGCAGTTACTACAGTTCGCGTTGCTGTCGGGGGTGTTGGGACTGGCCGCAAAAATAGCAGGACAGCCCCCCATGGTGGGCGGGCGGCCACGTGGCACAAGCCTGGGGTAGTCTCTGGTCGGGGGCCCACGAGGGGGGTCACGTGGTCGGCGGACCCAGGACCTGGAGGACACAGTAAAACTGGCTACCTCTCTGGCGGCCGCTTTTCAGAGCCTTACTGCGTTCCCCGCCAACCACGGTTTACTTCTCAACGTGTCTCTCAGTGAATTGATGGCCGCATCAATTTAATCAGCTTGAAATACTACTATGAAATCAGCCCTCAAACCTGATAGACTGGAACTCGATCCGCAGGCTGCGGAGGCGAGAGAAGTTTTTTCGCACTGGCTTTGATGCTTCAAGGCCTATCTCGCCGCGTCATCTAAGCCATCCGTCACTGACGAACAGAAACTGAGACTTCTCCACACACGGGTGAGCGATCGTATTTCTGTCCAGCTCGACGGCGCCGCGTCCTATACAGAGGCCCTCGCACTACTCGAACGCCTCTATGTACGGCCCGTGAACGAGGTCTACGCGCGACACATCTTCACCACTCGCCGCCAGCGCCCCGAGGAGTCGCTAGATGATTACCTACGCGACCTCAAAGCCCTCGCGCGCAACTGTAACTACCAGGCCGTCACGGCCACTCAGCATATTGAGCTCGCTATCCGAGACGTTTACGTGGCAGGCGTCCGATCGAACTATGTAAGACAGCGCCTGCTCGAAAAAGGGGCTCAGGACCTGGAGGACACGGTAAAACTGGCTACCTCTCTGGAGGCCGCTTTTCAGAGCCTTACTGCGTTTCCCGCCAACCACGGTTTACTTCTCAACGTGTCTCTCAGTGAATTGATGGTCGCATCAGTTACAGTGCTTCTTTATCAGACGTGTGCTCTTGCTTGCGCCCATTATCGTGAGGCTGTACTGGCTGATGAGGCACTTCCTGGGTACCTGAAAACATAAATATAGAAGGGTAGAGTTCAGGTGAGGGAAGGGGACTTTGGCAAAAAGCATATATCTGCAGTTTGGAGGTAATGTGGCATTTGAAACGGCGCATAAGGCAGGAACATAGGGCGCGATCTACCGACCACATTGTGCCCGATGATGTCCCGATCTCTTCCTGCACTGAGGAATTCTGGCAGGTGGAGCCCCTCAGTGCAGGAAACGGAACTAAGTGCACCAGCGACTGGGCATTCCCCATTGAGACCCCGAATTGCAACAAAGTCCCGATAGCGTGGTGTTTCTCGGCTCTGCGAGTGCCGGGAAATGCCCGGCTTTATGCATCCATCACAGGACAATTTGGTTAAATCGCACCCATAGTGTCATTCTGGGTATTCTCTGTGACGTCAGTTAGAAAGGCTTCAGTCACTGCCGGCTCAATAATGCACAGCAGCATCTCCCGCAGAAACGTAATGGGCATGATTCTCTGTTTCTGAGACCAAGTGTTGACGCCAACGCAGAATCCATGGACTTTTACGACAGAAAAACCGGCGCCGCACTTGGACCGATTCCGCTACTGTTGAGGGGCTAGCCGGTGCCGCGTGGAACACAATCCATTCCAATGAAAAGCTGCAGGATTCGCCGGGTCCGTGATCAGCACTCGGGAGGCAGACAAGCTGCAGCCGCACATAAACATTACACTCGCCACACACACCATCCCAGCCAAAAAGATCGCACTGGCTGTGCTGGAGCCCGCCTGTACAGCTCATGGGTCGGCTGAGACCAGAGGGCACCTGGGGGGTGGTCTGGGGGGACACCTATACGACCCGTGGCACTAGGTTCAAAGTGGGCTGTTGATGTGCGCAGCTGCATGGCTGCCTTGCTGGCTGCAGCAATGGTTTCCATGCCCGTCCAACCTGACCCCACAGTTCACCTCCTGGCCATCCCCCACAACTCCCCCCGGCCCCGGCAGAACCCCCTCCCGGCCAGCGGCACAACTGTCAACAATTGTGATGTTTGTCACCTTCCAAATGCCCTCTCTCTCCCTCAGCAGCCGCCACGCCGGTTTAAGGGTTTTCAAAAGCACAAGTGAAACACGCCGTCGGGAACTCATCAGAGAATCACGGACGCCCTGGAGAATACTGGGTGGGGCCCGCAAGTGAAATGCAAACGCTGTCTGCTGTACATGCGTTCCAGAACGCATTGACACTGCTGTCGAGGTGCTGGAGCATTGAGATTTGGTGTCAAATCGGCGCCTGCAACGTTTGTGGCGCCGGAACCAATTCTCCACCGAATCGCCTTTTTCCAATTTTGGCGTTGGCTAATGGAGAATCCCGCCCCATATCTCTTCCTTTCCAGCTCCTGGGTTTCTCTGTTTTTTTTATAAATTTAGTGTACCCAATTCATTTTTTTCTAACTAATGGGCAATTTAGCGTGTTCAATCCACCTAGCTTGCACATCTTTGGGTTGTGGAGGCAAAAACCACGCAAACACGGAGAGAATGTGCAAACTCCACACGGACGGTGACCCAGAGCCGGGATCGAACCTGGGATCTTGGCGCCGTGAGGCAACAGGGCTAACCCACTGTGCCACCGTGCTGCCCCCCTCCCCCCCCCCCCCCCCCCCCCCCAGCTCCTGGGTTAAGGCCCTTGGCACTGCAACAGAGAATCTTGGGGCCCATTCTGACCTACTGCTTCATTATTTCTCTTCAAAAGTCTTTCTCTGACAGAATGGGGATAGTTCTACCACCTGCAGCCAGAATGAGTCTCTCCTTTAAGAGATGCAGGGTGGCTTTAGGAAGCTAGCTTTAATTGGCGCTAGCACACTATAATGGGTTATTTTTGAGAAATAAAAGTTCATCTAAAACAAAGAACAGTAAAACAAAACGTGTTAAGGTTGGAATCAAATGGGAATGTTTAATTTTTGTTTTAAAGATTTAATGAGAATGTTGTTTTGGACAAAGTTTTTCCAGGGCTCATAAATGACATGTGATCCATTCATCATAGAATTTATGGCACGAAGACAGGCCTTTCGGCCCAAACTGGTCCATGCCAGTCAAAAAGCCCATCTAAACTTAACCCCATTTGCCTGCATTTGGCCCATATCCCTCTAAACCTTTCCTATTCATGTATCTGTCCAAATGCCTTTTAAATGTTGTCAATGTCCCTGCCTCAACCATTTCCTCCGGCAGCTCATTCCACATACGGACCACCCTTGTGTAAAGATGTGTTTGGTGGTGGCATCATGCTGGCGTTGGCGAAAATGGCAGAGGATTATGCCCACCAAACACATCTTCCTCTGTCAGCGTTCCGCAGAGACCGTTCCCTCCGGAATAATCTAATCCACCCCTCCACCATACCCAACACCTCTCCCATTACCCATGGCACCTTCCCATGCAATCGCAGAAGGTGTAACACCTGCCCCTTTACCTCTCCCGTGCTTAGCATCTCAGGCCCAAAACACTCATTCCAGGTTAAGCAGTGTTTCACTTGCACCTCTTTAAATTTGGTCTCTTGCATTCGCTGCTCCCAATGTTGTCTTCTCTATATCAGAGAGACCAAACGCAGACTGGGTGATCGCTTTGCTGAGCATCTTCGGTCTGGGCGCATTCAGGACTCTGACCTTCCCATTACTTGCCATTTTAACACAAGACCCTGCTCCCATGCCCACATGTCTGTCCTTGGCCTGCTGCAATGTTCCAGGGAAACTGAACGCAAACTGGAGGAACAGCATCTCATCTTCCAGTTAGGCACGTCACAGCCTTCCAGTCTCAACATCGAATTCAACAACTTCACATGATTAGCTCTACCCCACCTCGACCCCTTTGTTTTCATTCCATTTCATTTTAACTGTCTTTTACCTTTTATTTATTTCTTGTCTTTCTTTATATATATTTCCCCTCCACTCTTTCCCCCTATCTTATCCTTCCTTTCCTTACCTTTTCTCCCCTTTGCTTCCCCCTTCCCTACTTTTTCTCAGTTTACCTCTCTTCCACCCAGGGTCCCCCCTCCACTCACATCTACATCTGCCACAGCTTACCCTCTGATTTTAATTTCTCTGCTGTCTGGCCTTTCACACCTTTTATTCTCTCTGGGGACTGCAATTAGCACTCTTTTCCCTTGGTTTCTGTGGCTATGACTCATCTTTCATTCCCTCACCCTATAGTGTAAATATCTCCCACTTTCTATGCCTTTTAGCTTTGACAAAGGATCATCTGAACTCAAAACGTTAGCTCTTTTCTCTCCTTACAGATGCTGCCGGACCTGCTGAGATTTTCCAGCACCTCTAGAAATTGCGAGGTTAGCCAGAAGTCAATTGTGAGACGTTAATAAGGATAGTTCCTTCTTGCGAGGGGGAGATCTGTAGGAAATCCTTATAATAACTGTTTAAAATCTTAAATTTATTGGATATCACAGAAATCTTATGGTGAAAGCTTCCATGGCAGCTTACTAGTTGAAAAACACAGGACAGGACTGTTACCTCTGCCAAGGACATTTTTCTAGCACAGACATTCCTGATAAGGTTAGATCTCATGACCCAGACATAGACCAATGTCTAAAGAAAAGGTTAAAAACAGGCTCGAGAGAATAACAATCATTTTGGACACAAAAGAGTTTTTCTCTTCTTCCCGACAGAGAAGACTGGGGGAGAGAGAGCTTCCGAACACTTGGGTCAGTTTGAGAAGAGGAGAAAGCTGTGAACAGAAAAGACAAAACACTGCTGGCCCCAACTGCAGTAATCTGCTTTAATCTGTTTGCCCTCTGGGACAAGTAAATTGTAAAACCCTTGTCATGGGGTGTGTGATTTTCCTGTCTATTTAGCTTATGCATCACATTCAAGCTGTTGCCTCTTAATAAACCACTCTTCAATCACTTATGAACTCAATCCCCTCTTTGGGTAATCTGTCACTCAAACCTTACATGAGCCAGCAGTGTGATTTGAGTTAGACTGCAATCATTGTGAGAACCAGGCAGAACAAAGTTTGTGCCCTTCCTGCAGCACCTTGATCGGGCCTGAAGTAATTGTGTTGATTGCTTTGGACATATCCAACACTGTCAGAAGCAAAACCTTGAATATTATGGTTACGAATACAAATTGTGGTGGAAAGTGCATGTAATTTGATATTTGCTCTGGTATACCCTATTTTCAGAGATTGCAATTCACAAATGGAAGTTTCCAACCTCTTCAAATGTGTGATGTGGATGTTTGCCTGCACTTCAATGTTTACATGCCTGATCCATTCTCCCTTTAAGTGAATTTCTCTCACATTTCTAAAGTAGCATAGTGGAAATGGATCTCTAAAGACATTGAATAATGAGACAAATTAAAATGGCAGTATGTTTACATCAATGGGATTCCTTGTGGTGGGGGAGGAGGAGACTGGCTGTGGAAGAATTCAGCTATGATTTGTACTGAGGAAGAATACAGATATAATTCACACTGAAAGGTGCCACTGAGCTGCTGGGATAGGATGGGAACTGTGAGATTTGAAGCTGCTATTAATCTTGCGACCTAATTGTGTCTTTCACAAACAAATGTTGTTCTTGTTGTGATACAATTCCTTGCATGTTTTGTGGTTGTGAACAAACTGAACCAAACCTAATTCTTAACTTTATGGATCTCAATTGCGAACTACTCTGCTTGAAACTAACACATTTGAGTTATTTAATCCAAAACCTAAAACAAACATCGATTTTCCAAATAAAGTGTGCTTTTTATTGAAACAATTTTATCTAAATATTTTTAGCAAAACGAGCTTCTTCCATCCTGTTTTATCAGCCTTTTAGTTGTTGTATAACTTTTAAACTACTATTGAAGACTTTTATTGACTGAATGCTACATAATCCTTAAGGCAATATGTCAGGTGCCAATTGACCCCTTTGTTTGCCTTGGCCCTCTTTTGTGCTTTATATTTTCAAGCTGCTTGCCACATACAGGTTGGAAGTGGGCATTTAGCATGAAAACATGTCTCAATGTTACAGTGAATGTAGGTCATAGCCCATGGGCACTCTACGGGGAGGGGATTTTACACAATATTCCAGCAATAATGAGCACCCAGGGGAGCAATACGGCAACAAAGAGCTCCAAACACTACTCTCCCCATTTTAATTTATCAACAACAACTTCCATGTGTCTAATGGAAAACCAATATTAAACTAAAATTGATTAAATAGCTTGGTTAAATAGGGGGGGGGGGTGTTGGAGCAGGTTTATTAAAGGAAGTGAGAGTGGGGGAGAGAATTCAGAAGGAAATTCCAGAGAGGCGACGCCAGAACATTAATGATGGAGCAATGGGAAGATGCTTATGTAAAGGGCTAGAGTTAAAAGGAATTCCATGTTCAGCTGGAAGTTATGGGGCTAAGGAAACTGTAGAGATGGGGTAGGACACTACTATTACTTTCCAGAAAGCCAGGTGGTGAAAGTTAGAACTGGACCCAATCTTTACACACTTTAGGCATTTATTTACAGAGTTACACATTACAACTAATAACTAATAACCACATTTTCAGTCTCTTCCTATTTATAAGAGCGCAAGTCAATCCCCAGTTAATGCCTACTACTTGCATGCAATTAGATACAATTAACAGTCATGGAATATTTAAGTGCAATATTAATGATTTAACGTTCAATACATTGGGGAGAAGGGACCAATATTGGGCAGTGTGGATGGGGTGGTGGCTGAATGAAATTTAGTATAGGTCAAGAATGCATGTTCAGACCTCTGTGTGATTTGGATTTATGGAAGGTGAAGGTTGGGATGTCAGCAAAGGGAAGTATGGGTGCTGGAGATCACCCAAATTCTGCTCCTGTGTTTGTAACGTGCACCAAGTCCTGTTCACCTATCATCCAGGTGCTTACTGACCTACATTGTGTCATAATATACACCAGTATATCATGGTGCAGATACACACACACTGATGGACACAGAGCAGGACCAATCAACACACACAACACCGCAGCCAATCACCAGTTAGAGCACACACACTATAAAGACAGGGGGCATCAGAGTTCCCGCTCATTCGAGCTGCAGCCTCCTAGTAGGACAGAGCTTACAGCTTGCAGCACAGACCTTCACCATGTGCTGAGTGCATAGACTGGTCAGGACAAGGCATAGGTCTTTCGTTCAATCTAATATCGTGTTAACCCACAGTGAAAGTATGTTCAACAGTTTCTGACTTAATAAAATAGGGTTGCACTATTTTAAGTGTTGGTGGCCTGTACGTGTTCCACGGATCCAGAGCACCCAACACATCACATTGGTTCCAAAATAAGCAACATCTTAATTTTAAAATTTCTATCCTTGTTTTCACATCCGTCAGTGACTAGCGCTTTCTGTCTCCGTAACCACTTCGGGTCCTATAACCCTCTAAGGTATGTGGACTCTTCCAATTCTGGCATGTTGAACATTCTCGATTTTACTTACTCCACCATCTGCAGTTGTGCTTTCTGCTGCCTAGGTTCTGGAATTCTTTCCCTAAACCTCTTTGCCTCTCTTTCCTCCTCTATCAGGTTCCTTAAAACCTACCACTTCGCCTAAATGTTTGGCCATCTGGGCTTATGTGGATCGGTGTCAAATTTTATTTGATAAGGTTCCTGTAGTGCCTTCGGATATTTAACAATGCTAAAAGTGCTATGTAAGTACAAGTTGCTGTAGTTGAGTCAGTAGTTGACAAAGACATCTATTAGGGCTTCAGCAATGAAATGGTAAAGGTGGGGCATCATTGCAGCGAGGTGGAAATAAATGGCTTTTCTGAAGGAACGGATGTGGAATATGAGGGGGAGGCAGTGTCATCATGTTTGAACAATATGCCAAGGTCACAAATGGTCTGAGACACAACTGAGGAGCGAGATGAAATCCGCAATAAGGAAGCAAGATTTGTGGTGGGAAGTGAAGTGTTGCTCATTGTAGGTCCTATTGGAGATTGTTAGGAATGAATGGTGCATCTTCTGCTATTTTTGACAATTACAAAGAAAAAGAACGTTACAGCACAGGAACAGGACCTTCGGCCACCAAGCATGTGTCGATCCAGATTCCTTATTTAGACCCACTACTTATTGCCCAAACAATCTGTATCCCTCCATTTCCTGCCCGGTCATGTCTGGTAGGATACATCTTAAACGTTGCTATCTGCCCGCCTCCACCACCTCCCCTGGCTACATGTTCCAGGCACCCACCACCCTCTGCATTAAAAACTTTCCCCACTCATCTCCACTAAACTTTCCCCCTCTCACCTTGAACCTGTGCCCCCCTTATAATTGAGTCTTCCACTCTGGTAAAAAGCTTCTGACTATTCACCCTGTCCATACCTTTCGTAATTTTGTAGACCTCAATCAAGTCTCCCTCAGCCTCCGTCTTTCCAACAAAAACAATCCGAGTTTATTCAACCTCTCCTCATAGCTAACACAATCCAGACCAGGCAACATCCTGGTAAATCTTCTATGCACTCTCTCCAAAGCATCCACATTCTCCTGGTAGTGTGCTGACCAGAACTGTAAGCAATATTCCAAATGTGGCCTAACTGAAGTATTATACAACTGTAACATAACCTGCCAACTCTTGCACTCAATGCTCCGGCCGATGAAGGCCAGCATGCCGTATGCCTTCTTGACCACCTTATCTACCTGCATTGTCACTTTCATGGAACTATGGACCCGAACGCCCAGATCCTCTGTCTGTCAATGCTCCTAAGATTTCTGCAATTTACTGTATAATTCACACTAGAATTTGATCTTCCAAAATGCATCACATCGCACTTGTCGGGATTGAATTACATCTGCCATTTTTCTGCCCAGCTCTCCAATCTATCTATATTCTGCTGTATTCTCTGACAGTCCCCTTCACTAGGCGCTATTCTTCCCCCACCACGCCGTGTGGGAGAATCGCCGGGGTGCCGCGTAAATCGCGCCACGCCGCCCCGACCCCCGCATGTGATTCTCCCACCCCCCGGAAACCAACGGCGCGCGATTCGCACCGGGCTGCTCGGAGAATCGGCGAGTGCCGATTCTCCGGCCCATATGGGCCGAGCGACCGCTACGACACGACAGGTTCCCGCTGGCGCTGTCCACCCCTGGTTGCTGCCATCGGGAATGCTGGGGGGGCGGCCTGTGGGGGAAGGAGCGGGGCTCCTTCACCGGGGTGGCCTCCGATGGGGTCTGGCCCGCGATTGGGGCCCACCGATTGGCGGGCCGGCCTCTCCCCCCGGGCCTACCTCCTTCCTCGCGCAGCCCCAAAACGCCGGCCCCATGTTGGCGAGGAGCCGGCGTGCGTAAGATGGCGCGGCCCAACTGCGCATGCGCGGGTTGACGCAGCGTCCATTTGGCACTGCATAAGGACGCTGGAGCGGCGCCAAATAGGTCATGCCAGGGCCCTGTTCGCGCCGTCATGAAACGCGACGGCGTTCACGACAGCGCGAACACTTGGCCTCCATATCGGAGAATCGCCCCCACTATCTGCCACTCCACCTACCTTAATGTAATTTACAAACTTGGCATCTACATTTTCCTCCGTATCATTTATATATATCATAAACAACAGTGGTCCCAGCACTGATCCCTGTGGAACACCACAGGTTACAGATCTCCATTTTGAAAAACTCCCTTCCCTTGTTACTTTCTGTTGCTAAGCCAGTTCTTTATCCATCTAGCTAGCACACCCCAAACCCCATGCAACTTTACCTTTTGTACTAGTCTGCCATGAGGGACCCTGTCAAATGCCTTACTGAAGTCTATGTAGACAGAATCCACAGCTTTTCCTCATCAATTAATTTTGTCACATCCTCAAGAAAACTATCAAGTTGGTAAGACATGACCTTCCCTGCAGAAAACCATGTTGCCTATCACTTAAAAGTCCATTCGCAGGGTGGCACGTGATGCAGTGGTTAGCACTGGGACTACAGCGCTGAGGACCCGGAGTCGAATCCCCGCCCTGGATCACTGTTGTGTGGAGTTGGCACATTCTCCCCGCGTCTGCGTGGGTTCACCCCCACAACCCAAAGATGTGCAGGTTAGGTGGATTACCATGCTAAATTGCCCCTTAATTAGAAAAACAATAATTGGATACTCTAAATTTATTTTTTAAAAGTCCATTTGCTTCCAAATGTGAATAAATCCTGTCCCTCAGTATCTTCTTCAACAACTTCTCCGCCACGGACATCGGACTCGCCGGCCTATAATTACCTGAATTATCCCTGCTTCCCTTCTCAAAGAAAGGGACAACATTGGCTATTCTCCTGTCTTCTGGAATCTCTCGTATGGTCAGTTTTTCTAGCAAATCATGAAAAGTTGTGTCCTGGATGCTATGGAAATAGAATTTGCCCTCCTCCTTTGTATCTGCAGCGAGTAACTCCCTTCTCCCTTGGGTGTGGGGGGGGGGGGGGGGGGGGGGCAGCAATCATGACTCAAAATTTAACCATTTCTCTAAGTTTAGGAATCAGCTTCATCATATTCCTCTGGATTCCCTTCAATGATACTACGATCGTCTGCCAATTGTGCGCTTACCATATTGAATGCCATTTATCACTTCTCTGTCGATTGACCTCCCTAGTTCAGAACCACAAGAACAAACAAAATGGATCTGCACTGCAGAAGGCAGATTACACATGCCCAGTCACCAGTGGAGATAGCAATGATTGTTTGCTCCATGTGTGTGCTATGTGTAATAATCAGGTACCACCAGAAAATATCCTGAATACTTTGGAAAATACCTCTACCATATTTAACTCCATTTAATGGAAATGCCTCAATGCTATTGTATTGGATGTGTACCAGCTAGGAAAGGAGTCAGTGCCTGTTGAAATTAATTCATAAAGTTTAAAAATTGTATTTGAGTCATTAACCTTCAAAGAGGTACAAATAGTCACATGATCAGTATAAGCATGTGCAATTGAGGGGAAACAGATCAGAGTCCATGGGGAGAATAAATGGATTTATTTTTGGATGCATTAAAGAATATAATTAGGACCAGAACTGTAAATACTCAAGTCTTGCCAAATTAAATTTTGTGGCGGGAGGGAGTTACGGTGCAGATGTTCGAAACAAATTTCATAGAATTTACAGTGCAGAAGGAGGCCATTCGGCCTCGGCTCTTGGAAAGAGCACCCTACCTAAACCCACACCTCCATCCTATCCTCATACCTCCACCCTATCCCCATAACCTCACCTAACCACCTTTGGACACGAAGGGCAATTTGCATAGGCAATCCACCTAACCTGCACATCTTTGGACAAATGAGTGATATGAAAACTATTAAAGAATGCTCAAATACCACAAAGAGTATTATAAGATAAATGGATGAATCTCAAAATGAACAATTACAGAAGTTTCTTGTATTCAAACGGAGCTCCAAATAAAAACATATCAATAAATTATCTTAAATAGTAGAAAATGTAATTTTGTGGGTAAACTTAAGAATGTGGCGACATTTTTGTGTTTATTATATAAGAAATGTTATACTGACCAATTACCTGAGTTAATGAGGAACAGATAAGGGAGAAGGGAGTAATTGTTGGGGAGGGAGTGAGTAGGTTTAGAAAAATGAGTAGTTGGGGAGGAAAGCAGTACCTTGGGTAGTGGAGGAGCGGTGAGTCGTTATTATAGTAGTGAGTATTTGGGAGTAATTAATATATTGAGTACTTGAGATCAAACATATTGAATGGTCATGATTTGGCTGTTAGCAACTAATATTTGGTGATGGCAGTGAGTAGCTGAGAGGTATTGGGTGGTTGAGTAGTAGATATTAGGAATTGGGGGAAACAGAATAATTTTATCTTATTTACTGTTCCTTAAATACTGTTAGTATGGCTGCAAATAATTGCAGGTGTTGGTAATTAAAATCTTTGCATTTAGCTGAGAAACTTTCAAAATTCAATTTTTTTTTTTGTTTAAAATTATTTGACACCATGAGGAAAACATTTTTCAAAATAAATTTAGAGTACCCAATTAATTTTTTTTCCAATTAAGGGGCAAGTTACCCTGGCCAATCGACTTACCCTGCACACCTTTGGATTGTGGGGGTGAGGCCCATGTAGACGCGGGAAGAATATGCAAACTCCACACGGACAGTGACCCAGGGCCGGGATCGAACCCGGGTCCTCAGCGCCGTGACGCAGCAGTGCTAACCACTGCGCCACCGTGTTACCCCACCATGAGGAAAACATGACCTACAACAACTAATGCTCTCTTTCTCTTGCTTTCTCTGCACCTAAATGCCAAGCTGGTACTTTTTCTACATACATATATTTTTTATTTCTCTTATACGTTCAGTCAGCACTTATCACCTCTAATGCTGTTTAGGACCTTGGTGATGTCCTTTACCTAAGTTTCTCAATAATAATAAAATTATTAAATTGGGGTTTTTTCTATTTTGTATCTAAATTTCTTCAGTAAACAATATACAGGGTTTTGAACCAGTGGTCCTCCAGCTTGTACTTAAACGATGATGAGAATCCGTGTAAAATGTGCACATCCTCCCCGGGTTTGTGTGGGTTTCGCCCCCGCAACCCAAAGATGTGCAGGGTTGGTGAATTGGCCACGCTAAATTGCCCTTTAATTGGAAAACAAATTGGGTACTCTAAATTTATAATAAATGATGATGAGAAATCAGTAATATTTTTTTTTGTTGTGTCCACCTGGCACCATGAAAGATTTACAAAGTTGTTTCAAAAAACTAAGAACACAGTTTCTGTGATGATCTTCCTGGTACTGATCAGCCAGTTTAGAAGATTCCAAGTGCAATCATTAGTCTGTGCAGTTAGGTGGCTCCAGCCAGGGTAACAGTATGGGGGCTGTGATTCACCATCTGAACTGAGGGTGGGGGGGGGAAAAAATCAGCCAGAGCTCCTGCTTCCAATTTCTGTCCTGTGACCATCTACTTGAAATGGGTACCTGAACATGACTTATTGAATAATTAGGCTCGTCTGTAATAAACTCTCAGTTAAATAACCTACTTACACTCACTGTTGAAGCCATGTACAAACAGTGGACACTTGGGTCAAGTACCAGAGGCACTGTTAGTGCCCATGGAATTGTATCCCAACATGTGTCAGGGCCTTCCAAATAGGATGAGAGAAAACTAGAAAAAGGAGAAAATACAGCCACAGGAACAGATTGACTGGCCACTATTGTAATAATAATAATAATTTTTATTGTCACATGTAGGCTTACATTAACACTGCAATGAAGTTACTGTGAAAAGCCCCTAGTCGCCACATTCCGGTGCCTGTTCGGGCACAGAGGGAGAATTCAAAATGTCCAATTCCCCTAACAGCTTGCGGGACTTGTGGGACGAAACCGGAGCACAGACACGGGGAGAACGTGCAGACTCTGCAAAGAGGATGACCCAAGCCGGGAATCGAACCTGGGACCCTGGCGCTGTGAAGCAGTAATACTAACCACTGTGCTACCGTGCTGCCCACTTCTTCTGTGGTGATGAAGAAAAAGAATATGGGCGCGATTCTCCGAAAAGCGAACAAAGTCCCCTAGCAAGCGCGTTTAGCCGCGTGTTTCCCGGCACTCGCAGTGATGAGAAACACATGGCTATCAACATGACTGGCGTCGAATAAGGGGCCTGAATGGGGAATGGGCGTCCAAAGCTGCACATAACCCTGTTTTTTCCCGCGCACCAGAACTCCCCATTGTAGCAAGTGATTGATGGTGTCCCTATCTCTGAAGCCCACGAAACAATCCCCAACGTCCCACCCTGGCAGTACCCATGCCTGCTGACAGTGCCGCCTTGGCAGTGTCATGCTGACACCCAGGTGGCACTGCCAGGGTGCCAGGCTGGCACTGCCAAGGTACTCAGGTGACACCAGCAGTGCCAGGGCACATAGCTGGGGCCTCCGATCCCCTGAGACCTCCACAGTGCCATTCAGTCTGGTCCACGTTTGTGGTGCTCGCCTGAGGTCTCTGAGCCGAAGGGGTGAATCCCAAAGCCTCAGGTACCTCGGGAATGTGTGCATTAGAGTAAGGCTTACTGCCTCGCTCTGATATGCAGATTTGCTAAAACATGATGGGCAGAATTCACATCATATTGTTTTGCGTTAACAATCATGAGACATTGCGAGTCGGGTAGATCCTGGGAGCAGGGTCTTCCGGCTTTCAACAGCCACACTGAGCATGGCGAGTACTTGTCCAGCACATGTGGCCGTCGGATCCCGCCTCATATTGTATAAAGTCCATATAGCTGATACTGTCATATTAAGTTTTATTTTCATCCAAATAATGAAAATGAACAGCAGCAATTTTATCACTCGCCTTTGGAAACTCTCACTCATTATGTTCATTTCCTCATAAGCTTGAGGAAAATGACTGTTAGTTAACTGATATGAAGAAATCAATTATGAAAACCATCCTTTATTGTTTGGGATGAAACGGAACATTTAAAGATTCCCCTTGCATGCTTGCGTTGTTTCTCCTGCTGCATTTCAGGTCTCCCTTAGGACAGGGGGAGTTCATTCTGTGTAACCTTCCTTCAAGAACTGTCTGCATCCTGGGCATAATTTCTATAGTTGCCAGTTCTCTTGGAGAATGTTTTTTGTTGCTTTGTTAACAGTATTCCACTGAATACTCAATCGTATCTGTTAAGGGCTGTCTATCCTGCTGTTTATAGAGACTTCATTTTGTGGAAAAAAATAGCAACAGAAATAGGCTCACAGCCAACATGAAAACCCTTTTGTTCTTGGAGTGAATATTGTGAAGCACTTTGAAAAGCTTTGCATTCTTTTCGTTCCATTTTGAATTGGTCACAGCCATACTGACCTCTGGTTTCTTTCTGTGAGCTAGATAGGCTTTTGTTCGATACTCCTGTGTGATACTTTGAGTAATCTTTCGAACAAAGCTACGTCTGAATTGAAGAATAGCTTGTGGATCTAACTTTTTAGTTAGTTAGATATTACTCTGCTGTACTTCAGTGCACGTTTGAGCAAGTTTTTGAGACTGCTTGAACTTAGAATTGTATTCGGTATATAAATAATTGATTATCTTCAAACCCCCTCTGTGATGGAAGATATTTTAATGTTTTTTTTAAAAGTTACTTAATTACATGCTGATAATAAATTCAGCAGTTGTAGCTATTAAGTTGTTTATTTTGCGTTCTGTCAGACTTCACTCCTTGAATCAATGCTGAAAATATGCTGTGGAATTTGCACAGTAATCCTTGAACTCTGCATCTTCATTAGCACCTGCTAGATTAACACAAAATTAATTATTCACATTGACTGATGGAAATGTAAAGTTATTCACATGATGTAACAAATTTCACTAATGGTGGTAGTGTTCAACACTAAAACTCATCAAACATTAAATCTGCTTTATCATTCCTCTTATTTTGATGGGTTTAATGTGACAGTAGACATTCTTTAACATTTGCAACAATAAAGTGTTGCCAGAACTTTGTAAAAGTACTTTGCAACACATTTTCATCCCATAACAGCTAGGATTCAGTCACAAGACATTATTCCAAAGAAAAAGGGTTTGTTGAACCCTATTAATGGGGTATAATATATGCCAGAAATGCAGCATTTTCACAGCTGGACTTTTCTATTGAGGAAAACCACAATTCCTGATATAAAAAAATGGTTTCTAAGGAAGCAGTGTGCAACACAGCATCTGAAAACAATTTGTTTGGTAATGGGAAATGTTCTAGACAACGGTGGGAAAGAATCAGCTGAAAAGGAATGATTCGTGAGTTGGCAGCAAATTCACAAAGCCTTTTGCCTGTGTGTGTTCCACAATGCCTTTTATAAATTTGACTGCATTAAAAGCGCATTCATTAATTGTCCCAACAAACACATCACTGTTGTCTGCAAAGGCATTCCAGTCATGCAGTCCAGTTGCAAAATGTTACATCTTCCTATATCATGCTAACTTAAATCCCTTTATATTGTACAAAAGGAGTCATGAGAACTGAATCTTCCAGTTATTGTTGGTCATGTTATGGGCCTAGAATAAAACCACTTTGAACTTGCATTTATATTGCATTTTAATGTAAAAAAACAAGGATCAAAGGTGCTCCATAAATAGGTGTAATGAAAATAGATGTTTGATGCACGATCAATGACCACTAAAGCGAGGTTGTAGGCTTTAATAAGCTAGATGTTTCCCCCAGCAGCTCAGGTACAGAAAGAAGGCTGCTGGGGCGGCACGGGCTCTTATACCCGCCTTGCAGGGCGGAGCTACCATACAGCTTGACCAATAGGAAACATACAATATCTACCAATGGTGTTCCAGCATTACCAGGTACCGTAATACCTCTACACAGACTACCACATTCACCCCCTGTTAAAAAAGAGACCGGCGGGGGTAGTGGCTTGATATTGCAACATGGTTACGTGGTAGAAATTATAGTTATGGTGGTACTGTAATACCTCTGTACAGCATTTTCTCTTATTGCCGTAATTATTTACAGATTCACAATTAACTATATACACTTTAAAATGAAGCAATCAGTCGATCAGGGGCCCTGGTCGTCCTTTGTGATCGTCGAAGCTCTGGTGGTGACGCCGGTGGAGGCTCGGGCGTCTGTGACTCCGGGAGCGTGGCCTCGATCTCTGTGGCAGCTTCAACACCCCTAGACGGCGTTGGTGGGGAAACCGGTTGACCTGGTAAGGGCGGGTCTGCGGGGTGCGTCGGTGGGCGGGGGGGCCTAGACGGGGCCGGTGGAAGAACCAATCCTCCTGGGAAGGGGACGGCTGTAAGGTGCACCTGTGGGAGGGAGGGTGGGACTGATGGCTGGGGTGTGCGTGGGGATCCGGCGGGCGCCAGGTCTCGGAGGGAGACCGTATCTTGCCGGCCGTCGGGCTACGCCACGTCGGCGTACTGGGGGTTAGCGTGGAGAAGATGGACCCTCTCGACCAAAGGGTCCGACTTGTGCGCCTGCACGTTTTTTCGGAGCAGGATGGGTCCGGGAGCTGCCAGCCAGGTTTGGAGCAGGGTCCCAGAGGAGGACTTCCTGGGGAAGACAAGGAGACGTTCGTGAGGTGTTTGGTTGGTCGTGGTACAAAGCAGTGACCGGATGGAGTGGAGGACATCCGGGAGGACTTCCTGCCAGCGGGAGACAGGGAGATCCCTGGACCGTAGGGCCAGTAGGACGGTCTTCCAGACCGTTCCATTCTCCCTCTCTTCCTGTCCGTTACCCCGGGGGTTGTAACTGGTCGTCCTGCTCGAGGCGATGCCCTTGCTGGGCAGGAATTGACACAGTTCGTCGCTCATAAAGGAGGACCCCCTATCACTATGTATGTAAGCGGGGAACCCGAACAGCGTAAAGATGCTATGGAGGTGATGACGGTGGTTGCGGTCATGTCGGGGCAGGGGATGGCGAATGGGAACCAGGAGTACTCGTCAATCACATTTAGGAAGTACGTGTTGCGGTCGGTGGAGGGAAGGGGGCCTTTGAAGTCCATACTGAGGCATTCAAAGGGACGGGAAGCCTTTATCAGGTGCGCTTTCTCTGGCCTGTAGAAGTGCGGTTTGCACTCCGCCCAGATTTGGCAATTCCTGGTGGCTGTCCTGACCTCCTCGATGGAGTAGGGCAGGTTTCGGGTCTTGATAAAGTGGAAGAAGCGAGCGACCCCCGGGTGGCAGAGGTCCTCGTGGAGGGCTCGGAGGCGGTCCACTTGTGCGTTGGCACATGTGCCGCGGGACGGGGCATCAGGAGGCTCGTTTAGCTTCCTGGGACGATACAAGATCTCGTAGTTATAGGTGGAGAGTTCGATCCTCCACCGCAAGATCTTATCGTTTTTTATCTTGCCCCGTTGTGCATTAACGAACATGAAAGCAACCGACCATTGGTCAGTGAGGAGAATGAATCTCCTGCCGGCCAGATAATGCCGCACAGTTTCTACTATGGCCTCGGCCTCCTTTTCGACGGAGGAGTGGCGGATTTCGGAAGCATGGACGGTACGTGAGAAGGCCACGGGTCTGCCCGCTATGTTGAGAGTGACCGCCAGAGCTACGTCAGACGCGTCGCTCTCGACCTGGAAGGGGAGGGACTCGTCGATGGCGTGCATCGTGGCCTTTGCAATGTCTGCTTTGATGCGTCTGAAGGCCTGGCGGGCCTCAATCGACAGGGGAATAACTGTGGATTGGATCAGGGGATGGGCCTTGTCCGCATAGTTGGGGACCCACTGGGCATAGTAAGAGAAAAACCCTAGGCAGAGCTTCAGAGCCTTGGAGCAGTGAGGGAGGGGGAACTCCATAAGGGGGCGCATGCGTTCAATGTCGGGGCCTATAACTCCATTTCGCACTACGTAGCTGAGGATGGCTAGGCGGTCGGTGCTAAACACGCATTTATCCTTGTTATACGTAAGGTTAAGGATCTTTGCGGTCTGGAGGAATTTTCGGAGGTTGGTGTCGTGGTCCTGCTGATCGTGGCTGCAGATGGTGACATTACCGAGATACGGGAATGTTGCCCGTAAACTGTACCGGTCAACCATTCGGTCCATATCACGCTGAAAGACCGAGACCCCGTTAGTGACACCGAAGGGAACCCTTAAGAAGAGGTAGAGCCGCCCATCTGCCTCGAAGGCAGTGTACCTGCGGTCACTAGTGCGGATGGGGAGCTGGTGGTAGGCGGACTTAAGATCCACCGTGCAGAAGATCTTGTAATGCGCGATCCTGTTTACCAGGTCGGATATGCAGGAGAGAGGGTACACGTCCAGCTGCATAAACCTGTTGATGGTCTGTAGTCGATGCCCATCCTATGCTTCTCCCCAGTCTTTACCACCACTATTTGAGCTCTCCAGGGACTGTTGCTAGCTTCAATGACTCCTTCCCTCAGTAGCCTTTGGACCTCTGACCTAATAAAGATCCGATCCTGGGCACTGTACCGTCTGCTCCTGGTGGTGATGGGTTTGCAATCCGGGGTGAGGCTCGCAAACAGGGAAGGCGGATCGACCTTGAGGGTCGCGAGGCTGCAGACAGTGAGGGGGGGTATAGGGCCGCCGAATTTGAAAGTTAGACTTTGGAGATTGCACTGGAAGTCTAACCCTAGGAGTGTGGCCACGCAGAGGTGGGGAAGGACGCGCAGAGGTGGGGAAGAGCCGGTAATTTTTAAACTCCCTTCCCTGGACCATGAGGTTTGCTACACAAAACTCTTTACTGAGTGGGAACTGGAGGCCAGGTAGATTTTTTGATTAACGGGGTGGATGGGGAGAGATCAGCATCTTACATTGTCGGGGTGTATGAAGCTGCCCGTGCTCCCAGAGTCGATTAAGCAGGACGTCTCGTGCCCGTTGATTAGTACTGTTGTTGTAGCAATTGAGAGTGTTCGAGGCAGGGACTGGTCCAGGGTGTCCGAGGCTAATCGCGGCAGCAGTTGAGTGTTCTCCTCGGGCGGTGTGTGGTCAGCCGAGCTGGGGTCCTGGGAGTCCATCCAAGATGGCGGCGCCCATTGGTCGCACACGGCTGGGGGTGCACAAAATGACGGCGCCCATCCATCGCACGTGACGTCCACGGGATAAGATGGCGGCACCCGGGGGGCCGCACGGGGACCATGGAGATGGTTGTGGTGGTGGTCCTCATTCGCCACCGGAGACCGCGGCGACCGCACGGGTCTGGCATACCACCACGAAGTGGCCCTTTTTACCGCATCCCTTGCAGGTGGATGCTTGGGCCGGACAGCGCTGCCGGGGGTGCTTGGCCTGCCCGCAAAAGTAGCAGCAGGGGCGGGGTTGCCAGGTCGCCTTGCAGCACAAGCTTGTGGGGGAATAGGAGATGTCTCGTGGTCAGCTGCGGAGGGGTTCCACGCTGCCCAGGGGGCTGCCGCGCGGTCAGGGACGTAAGCGTGGGCGTTTCGGGAGGCCACATCCAGGGAGCCTGCAAGGGCCCGTGCCTCCTTGAGGCCTAGGGTGTCTTTCTCCAGCAATTGCTGGCAGATTTGGGAGGACAGCATACCTGCAACGAAAGCGCCCCGGATCAAAAATTCTGTGTGGTCGCTCGCCGAAACTTGCGGGCAGCTGCAGTTTCTCCCCAACACCAGGAGCGCACGGTAGAATTCTTCCAGCGATTCCCCAGGGATTTGTCGCCTCGTTGCTAGCAGATGTCGGGCGTAGACCTGGTTTACCGGGCGAATATACTGTCCTTTTAGCAGCTCCATTGCTGCATCGAAGCCGTCCGCGTCCTCGAGGGTGTAAATTTCCGGGCTCACCCTCGAGTGCAGGACTTGTAATTTCTGTTCTCCCGTGGGTGTGTTTTCGGCTGTTCCGAGATATCCGTTAAAACACGGCAGCCAGTGTTTGAAGGTTGCCGCTGAGTTTGCCGCGTGGGGGCTGAATTGCAGACACTCTGGCTTGATTCGGAACTCCATCCTTTTAAATCTAGCTTATTAAATTGATGCACGATCAATGACCACTAAAGCGAGGTTGTAGTCCAACTGAAGGCTTTAATAAGCTAGATGTTTCCCCCAGCAGCTCAGGTATAGAAATAAGGTTGCTGGGGCGGCACGGGCTCTTATACCCCGCCTTGCAGGGCGGAGCTACCATACAGCTTGACCAATAGGAAACATACAATATCTACCAATGGTGTTCCAGCATTACCAGGTACCGTAATACCTCTACACAGACTACCACAATGTTGAACTAGTGTTATGGGCCAGGGTTTAGAGAACCCCAAAGTGTAACATGGAGTTCACGTGACCCACAACTTTTAATAGATTGTGATATGGGGAGGACACAGCCCACTCTACAGGAGTGGTACAGCAGAAATGGAAAAGTATGTTTTAAAGCAAAACAATGTTTATTCTATGAACTCAAGTTAACCTTTTTTAAACATACAGTGAACATCTTAGCAGCCATTAAATCAAATACAACCCCTAAAGACTACAACACTAAGTAATCCTTAATAACTTCCCAAACAACATCCAGAAGATGAAAGAAACACCTTTTAACAGAAGCACATCAGGTTTACATTCACTCTGAAAACATTTATAATTCTGAATTCACCAAATGATCAAGAGATAGTCTTTTCATAGCAGAGAGGTCAACAGTACACCTGCTTTGTCTGGCTTCAGCTCTAACACTGAAAACAAAACTAAAATACACCCTGCAGCAAACAGCCTAAAACGAAAGTAAAAAGCTGACAGGCAGCCCAGCTCCACCCACACTCTGACATCAGTGATAAACACCCATTTCTTAAAGGTACTCTCACATGACACTAGAAACAGATTAGGAGTGAACAAAAACATGTTTTGAGCTGGGTTTTGTGAATGTTTCTAATAGTGAGGAGAGAGCGATGGAGAGGCTTTGGCAGGGAGTTACAGATTAAGGCAGTAGAAAACTCTGCTACCACTGCTGGAGTAAAGAGAAGAAAAGATGCACAAAAAGACAGCCAGAAGAATAGAACCTTTGGGACGGCATACAGAACAAAAAGAGATTACAGAGACCAGGTGGGCATAGCCATGGACATATTTAAAGATGAGATGATAATTTTGCATCAAGCCTTTCGGGGAATAAGGATCCGGTGCAAGTCAATTAAAGCAGGGGCGAGAGGCAAATAGGCTTGTTTTGGGGCTTCCAGCAGATTTTTGCACAAGTTGTGAATTTCTGGAGGGTGAGAAATGGGAGGTCATCAAGGAAAGTTGTTATATTCTTTGTTGTAGCCGCAAAGAGAAAGAATCAGAGGTAGCACACATTGAGTTTGCATAACATATTGCAAGGGGTTTATTTAAAAGATGTTCCTCAAACATGGTACAATGGTGAACTCCACACAATCCTGCAAAACGCTCCAACGTCATTGCATAACACATGACATTGCACCAACCAATGGTGTTACTCTGATACATAACAAAAACAATGTCAGTTGAGTTAGGAGGGGATTTAGGGCGTGTTTAAATGTCTAAACGGCAGGGAGGCTGCGGTGGAGGTGGCAACAGCCAATGTTATGCATTGGATCTGTATCACCAGTTGAGACAATGAAACCACCACAACTCATACACATGATGAAAATTATGCATATGTTGTCTGTCTTTAATGAAAACGTACTCCCCGCATTGGAGATCTCTACTGCCTCCCAAAAATACACAAGGCCAACACACCAGGCCGTCCTATCCTTTCAGGCAATGGGACCCTGTGTGAGAACCTCTCTGGCTACATCGAGGGCATCTTGAAACCCATCGTACAAGGTACGCCCAGCTTCTGTCGCGACACGACGGACTTCCTACAGAAACTCAGCACCCATGGACCAGTTGAACTAGGAACATTCCTAGTGACAATGGACGTCTCGGCACTCTACACCAACATCCCCCATGACGACAGCATTGCTGCAACAGCCTCAGTACTCAACACCGACAACTGCCAATCTCCAGACGCAATTCTGCAACTCATCCGCTTCATTCTGGATCACAACGTCTTCACCTTCGACAACAAGTTCTTCATCCAGACGCACGGAACAGCCATGGGGACCAAATTCGCACCCCAATACACCAACATCTTCATGCACAAGTTTGAACAAGACCTACTCACTGCACAGGACCTTCAACCGACATTATACACCAGATACATCGGTGACATTTTTTTCCTTTGGACCCATGGCGAAGAATCACTGAAACGACTACACGATGACATCAATAAGTTCCATCCAACCATCAGACTCACCATGGACTACTCTCCAAAATCAGTTGCATTCTTGGACACACTCGTCTCCATCAAGGACAGTCACCTCAGCACTTCGCTTTACCGCAAACCCACGGATAACCTCACGATGCTCCACTTCTCCAGCTTCCACCCTAAACACATTAAAGAAGCCATCCCCTATGGACAAGCTCTCCGTATACACAGGATCTGCTCAGACGAGGAGGAGCGTAACCGACATCTACAGACGTTGAAAGATGCCCTCGTACAAACGGGATATGGCGCTCGACTCATCGATCGACAGTTCCAACGTGCCACAGCAAAATAAACGCACCGACCTCCTCAGAAGACAAACACGGGACACAACCGACAGAATACCCTTCGTCGTCCAGTACTTTCCCGGAGCAGAGAAACTACGACATCTTCTTCACAGCCTTCAACACGTCATCGATGAAGATGAACATCTTGCCAAGGTCATTCCCACACCCCCACTACTTGCCTTCAAACAACCACGCAACCTCAAACAAACCATTGTTTGCAGCAAACTACCCAGCCTTCAGAACAGTGACCACGACACCACACAACCCTGCCATGGCAATCTCTGCAAGACGTGCCAGATCATCGACATGGATACCACCATTACACGTGAGAACACCACCCACCAGGTACGCGGTACATACTCATGCGACTCGGCCAACGTTGTCTACCTCATACGCTGCAGGAAAGGATGTCCCGAAGCGTGGTACACTGGCGAGACCATGCAGACACTGCGACAACGAATGGATGGACATCGCGTGACAATCCCCAGGCAGGAATGTTCCCTTCCAGTCGGGGAATACTTCAGCAGTCAAGGGCATTCAGCCTCTGATCTCCGGGTAAGCGTTCTCCAAGGCGGCCTTCAGGACGCGCGACAACGCAGAATCGCCGAGCAGAAGCTTACGGCCAAGTTCCGCACACATGAGTGCGGCCTCAACCGGGACCTGGGATTCATGTCGCATTACATTCATCCCCCACCATCTGGCCTGCGAAATCCTACCAACTGTCCTGGCTTGACACAATTTACACCTCTTTAACCTGGGATTACCCCATCTCTGGATCTGTAAAGATTTAATCACCAGCTAATGCTCGCATTCCAAGCATTGTCTGGCATCTTTGAATCTGTCTATATATATATATGTTTCTGGAACATACCTCTTCATTCACCTGAGGAAGGAGCAGCGCTCCGAAAGCTAGTGACATCGAAACAAACCTGTTGGACTTTAACCTGGTGTTGTAAAACATCTTACTGTGCTCACCCCAGTCCAACGCCGGCATCTCCACATCTTAATGAAAATGACATGTCTGCAAATGCAGATACCCCACCTAGGATTGTAGATGCGAAATTGCCTCTCCATATTGTGCACTTCTGAGTTGGAGCTTGTGGCTGACAAGCACATTCCAATTTACAAAATTTCCTGACCAACTTCAGTTGAACTCTAAATGACCTGAGGCTGTGGACCCGATCAAATAGCCTTGTCGCACCCGACTCAGTGACGTGTTGAGGCTGTTAAATCTCACAAGAGGGCTCGCGCGAGATTTGCGACATTTGGAACGCCTCGCAAGATCTACCGAGATCATGGAAACTTCGCAATCTGCATTGTGCCCTCGTTGGGCATGATCTGCATTTACATATTTAAGTGAGCCATTGGACTCATTTAAATATATCTGCGCCGGATTTTCCCGAGGTCCAGAAATGAATGCCTGCGCCTGGGACGGCTCGCCATAGCACCATTTAGCACTGAGACACACAAATGTGGACCAGGCAATGTTATGCATTGGATCTGAATTACTAGTTGAGACAATGAAACCACCACAACTCATACACGTAATGAAAATTATGCATATGTTGCTTATCTTTAATGAAAATGACATGTCTGCAAATGCAGATACCCCACTTTGGATTGTAGATGTAACGGCACCTGGACGGGGAAGGGGAAGGGGTCTCAAGGGTGGTCAAGCTCTGGGCAGGATGATACTCTGGCATCCTGCTGCCACCCAGGGACTTAGGCACTGCTGACCTGGCACCTTGGCAGTGTCATCCTGGTACTGCCAGGGTGCCTGGGTGGCACTGGAAGGGGCACTGCCAGACTGGCAATGCTAGGTTCCCTGAACCAGCGATCAGGTCTAGGCGTGCTCTGCCCTTAAGATACGGGGTGAGTGGGGATTCAAGGCCCCCTAAGAGACAGGTTGGTACAGTCCGGAGGCTGCAGTGGGGAGTCTGAGGGGGGGGTTGAGAGATCAGGGCATCATTTAAAAATGGCACCCTGATCTCTTCCATCAGTGCAGGAAGTGAGGCAAGTGCGATCTTGGCAGGGCTTTCTTCGCCGAGGCCAAAATAAGTCTCATTTGATAGCGGGCAGTGCTGAGAAAACCCCACTATATGCACCCAAATAGGACCTTTTTATGGGTGTTAAAGTGTGCCCTATGTTGGTGTAAGAATAATAATTTGTGGCGATAGAGGGATATGGCTGCACCTGGCCAGAAAACAAATTATGTAGCATAATGTTCCTGACCTTATAAAGCAGCATCCGTCCAGTGAATATCACTGAAACAAAAGGAGAGGCAGGATAATCCTTTATTTTAGCGCTATGTTGTTTTAGCTGCACCATGCTTGTTATTTGGCATGGCTTTAAGAAGGAAAATGTATCAAAATACATGTTGAGCAGTTCAACGTTTTAATATTATATGAATTCTAAAACCTAATTACTATGCATGCAGCAGCCTGTAATTGTAGGCGCATGCATACTGTAGTTTGAGATTAATTTGGATTATTTTGATGAACAGTTTTAAATTGCGCAGTGCTGAGTATTATATTTGTCGGATGACTTACAATGGTGAGATAGCAGCAAGGTCAGGCAGATGTTTAGCTGCACTGGAAATGGCAGAAAGTACTTTCTCTTACATTGGAAAATGCTGAATAGATTCACGGTATTTTCACAAGTTGAAGTGAACATTAAAAATGTTTTATTTGTCATCCACGTTTCCACATTGTTGGACTCTGTACATAAGGCAATCTTATTGAGGCTTCTGATATACTGTTTGGTGCAGACAAGTCAGACCCAGAGTATTATTTAGAAGTAAGCCAAAAGAGTAAAATTCGGGGTTAAAATAAATGAGAATTAAATTTTTAAAAATACATGGGGAATAATTTTCAGGCAGTCATCGAGGCAAATACATCAAGGATTCAGTATTCTAAATGCTGATTTGTTTTCTAATTGGAGTGAGTTACCAACCATGTTTGCCAACGTTACCGGCAGTTTTTCTTGACAATGTTAACCCAGCAAATGTTTATGCATGTATGTTGTGTAGCTTTATGCAAATAAACTGGTGCATTTATGCAACATTGTTAGTTAAAAAGTGATGAGCAAAGAGATGTGTAAATACCAATCAGTTAAAACTGGATTTCATAGAATCATGGAAAATCAAAGTGCAGAAGGTGGCCATTCACTCATCATGCCTGTACCAGCTGAAAAGGAGCTATCCAGCCTAATCTCACTTCCCAGCTCTTAAGACACTTCAAATGCATATCCAAGTGCTTTTTAAATACAATGCAGGTTTCTATTCTTTACAACAATGCTTTCCAGAACCTCCACGTTCACCACCATCCTCAGAGTGAAAGAATTCCCCTGAACTGCCCTTTAGTCCTTCTACCAATTACTTTACATCCAGGTCCCTGGATATTGACCTCAATGCGAAGGGTAATTGATCTTTCCTACACTTTCCACCCAGGCCCCTCATAATTTTGTACACCTCAATTAAATCTCCCTGTGGTCTCTGCTGTTCCATAGAAAACATTGCCAGCCTATTCAATCTTTCCTCATTACTAAAGCCTTCAAATCCTGTCCCATCTTGGTCAATCTTTTCTGTAATCTTTCACCTGTAATCACATTGTTCTTGTAATGTGATGACCAAATCTGAACACAGAGCTGTACCTGTGGCCTTGTCAGTGTTTCATACAGTCCTAGCATAAACTCTCTGCTCTCGTACTCTTCTCTGCTGATAAAGGCTATATGCCGAATGCCTTCTTAAGCATCTTATCTATCTGTCCTCCTATCTTCAGAGATGTGTGGCCATTTACTCCAAAGTCCCTCTGTTCATCTACACTTCTCCCTGCCCCACCATTTATTGTCTGTTACTTGCCTTGTGTGTCCTTCCTATAGTGAAAGGTCTGGTTCATACAAGGTTAATGTGGGACTGAGTACTGTACCACCCACACAGTGATTTAATCAGCAAGGTAATGTGGTGAGTAGCAGGATGTTTGAATGAACCATAGACTTGCTGTTTACAGATTTGGACATTCAAGTTGAGTAATGATGCAAGAAGCCACATGACCTAGATCTAGGGTCAGAGATGTGTTAGCACCTAATAATATAATAATCTTTATTAGTGTCACAAGTAGGCTTACATTAACACTGCAATGAAGTTATTTTGAAAATCCCTTAGTTGCCACACTCTGGCACCTGTTTGGGCACACAGAGGGAAAATTCAGAATGTCCAATTCACCTCACAAGCATGTCTTTCAGGACTTGTGGGAGGAAAACCGGAGCACCCGGTGGAAACACACGTTGACATGGGGAGAACGTGCAGTTTCCGCACAGACAGTGACTCAAGCCGGGATCAAAACTGGGTCCCTGGAGCTGTGAAGCAACAGTGCTAAGCACTAAGGTGCCACCTCTTTCCTAGGGCAGACCAAAGCTTTGCTGTGAGGCTCTTGGCATTGCCTCTGAAATGTGTATGTGAGCACAGCCTGCAATGAATCTTCATTCAGTCAATCTGCCTCCCTGTGGGAAGTTGGCCATATTCTGCTCTGAGGTTCCCCATTCCAGCAGCTTTGGGCTTTTTTTGTGGTGTTTCACAATCTCTGTCACGTGAACTTTTAACTTTTTTTTTCACCGTGCGATTACGACTGCAATATGGCTGCTGTCAGTTGTTGTGGAGTTCATAGCCTGCAAGGATGAGCGAAATCCTTTGCACTTTCAGGCTACAGCAAGTCCTGAGAAGCCCTTTTGTTAATTCAGTCAGAAGTGCAATTTGAACAAAATCCATCGCTAATTCCGATTCCTAGACACCGAGCTTCAACACATCGCCTTCAAGTTGAATAGCAAAAAATTAATTTACTCAACTTGACTGTCCAAATCTGTAAACAGCAAACATATGGTTCATTCAAATGTCCTGCTACTCAGCACATTACCTTGCTGATTAAATCAGGTCGGCACACCGCTGACCCATACAGCCATTGTTGAAAATTCTTCTTCCCGAAACGCGCTGGTGCCATTTTGCGAAGCCCACCAAAGCAGGCAAGCACAGGAAATCCAATGTTCTGCAGTGAATGGTGATGCCATCTTGGAAGCCTGTAAGCTCTTAAAGCTGTACCAACACTTAGAACATCTTCAACATGAATCACAATGCCACACTTGCAACTCTACTGGGAATCGCCCAAGGCATAGACCGATCTCAAAATTGGTGTCTATGGAGAAAATGATTTTCAAGATACAGTATTATTTCAGGTTTAGATTGAAATATCAGAAAGTGGAACAAGTAAACACACTTCTTTACTCAGTAGGACCAATTGCAAATGACATAATTGCACAACAGGATATGGATGAGTCATCGACCAAATTGAGAAGGTTTTAAAATTCTTTGATGTTTACTTCAACTTGAGAGTAACAAAATATTGGAAAGATCTAAATTCGATAAGAGTTCAACTGCTTGGAGAACCTGCCGATTACTTCATAAATTATCTACATATGATGGAAGAGGGGTGTTAATATGGAGGCTTAAAGTCTTAACCATGCTGCCCGATTAAACTACAATCTTCTACACTTCCTGGGTTCGTATCCCTCTATTCCCATCCTATTCATGTATTTGTCAAGATGCCCCTTAAATGTCACTATCGTCCCTGCTTCCACCACCTCCTCCGGTAGCGAATTCCAGGCACCCACTACCCTCTGTGTAAAAAACTTGCCTCGTACATCTACTCTAAACCTTGCCCCTCTCACCTTAAACCTATGCCCCCTAGTAATTGACCCTTCTACCCTGGGGAAAAGCCTCTGACTATCCACTGTGTCTATGCCCCTCATAATTTTGTAGACCTCTATCAGGTCGCCCCTCAACCTCCGTCGTTCCAGTGAGAACAAACCAAGTTTATTCAACCGCTCCTCATAGCTAATGCCCTCCATACCAGGCAACATTCTGGTAAATCTCTTCTGCACCCTCTCTAAAGCCTCCACATCCTTCTGGTAGTGTGGCGACCAGAATTGAACACTATACTCGAAGTGTGGCCTAACTAAGGTTCTTTACAGCTGCAACATGACTTGCCAATTCTTATACTCAATGCCCCAGCCAATGAAGGCAAGCATGCCGTATTCCTTCTTGACTACCTTCTCCACATGTGTTGCCCCTTTCAGTGACCTGTGGACCTGTACACCTAGATCTCTCTGACTTTCAATACTCTTGAGGGTTCTACCATTCACTGTATATTCCCTACCTGCATTAGACCTTCCAAAATGCATTACCCCATTTGTCCGGATTAAACTCCATCTGCCATCTCTCCGCCCAAGTCTCCAAACAATCTAAATCCTGCTGTATCCTCCGACAGTCCGCATCGCTATCCGCAATTCCACTAACCTTTGTGTCGTCTGCAAACTTACTAATCAGACCAGTTACATTTTCCTCCAAATCATTTATATATACTACAAACAGCAAAGGTCCCAGCACTGATCCCTGCGGAACACCACTGGTCACAGCCCTCCAATTAGAAAAGCATCCTTCCATTGCTACTCTCTGCCTTCTATGACCTAGCCAGTTCTGTATCCACCTTGCCAGCTCACCCCTGATCCCGTGTGACATCACCTTTTGTACTAGTCTACCATGAGGGACCTTGTCAAAGGCCTTACTGAAGTCCATATAGATAACATCCACTGCCCTACCTGCATCAATCATCTTTGTGACCTCCTCGAAAAACTCTATCAAGTTAGTGAGACACGACCTCCCCTTCACAAAACCATGCTGCCTCTCACTAATACGTCCATTTGCTTCCAAATGGGAGTAGATCCTGTCTCGAAGAATTCTCTCCAGTAATTTCCCTACCACTGAAGTAAGGCTCACCGGCCTGTAGTTCCCTGGATTATCCTTGCTACTCTTCTTAAACAGAGGAACAACATTGGCTATTCTCCAGTCCTCCGGGACATTACCTGAAGACAGTGAGGATCCAAAGATTTCTGTCAAGGCCTCAGCAATTTCCTCTCCAGCCTCCTTCAGTATTCTGGGGTAGATCCCATCAGGCCCTGGGGACTTATCTACCTTAATATTTTTTAAGATGCCCAACACCTCGTCTTTTTGGATCTCAATGTAACCCAGGCTATCTACACACCCTTCTCCAGACTCAACATCTACCAATTCCTTCTCTTTGGTGAATACTGATGCAAAGTATTCATTTCGTACCTCGCCCATTTCCTCTGGCTCCATACATAGATTCCCTTGCCTATCCTTCAGTGGGCCAACCCTGTCCCTGGCTACCCTCTTGCTTTTTATGTATGTGTAAAAAGCCTTGGGATTTTCCTTAACCCTATTTGCCAATGACTTTTCGTGACCCCTTCTAGCCCTCCTGACTCCTAGCAGCCCCATACTTGGGAGAAGGGAGATTTCCTAGCAGCCTTGGGAGATGGGTGATTTCCTAGCAGCCTTGAATACATTTCATCTGGGTATGGCAAACTATCTGCTTTCAAAGATGCTAAACCCCTTAATATTTCCTTCTTATTATAATTATATCATCCAATATTTCACACTCCTCCTCTTTAACTACACTGTCTGCATTATCCAGCACCCTCTCCGTCTTGTGTGCAACAAAGTATTTATAAAGAACCACATTCATTGCTTCCATCCAGGCATACAGATGACTTTTTTGGTCTGTAATAAACCCTACTGTTTCCTTAGTTATCCCCATGCTCTTTATAAAAAACATTTTCCTTGATTTTACTTGCCCAATGTTCTTTCATACCCTCTCTTTGCTTGCCTATTTTTTATTTCACCCCTGCATTTTCCATTTTCCTCTGGCTTTCCAGAGTATTGAGTTTACAGCATCTGATGTAAGCATCCCTTTTTTTTTGCCTTATCCTGCGATATACTACTCTAGGACTCGAAGTTTGTGTATCCCATGCCTTTTTCTTTCTAGGAACATATTTGTTTGAGACCCTCTGTCTCTCCTGGAATATCTCCCACTATTCTAACACTGATTTACTTTCAAGTATCTATTTCAAGTCCATCTTTGCTAAGTCACATCTCTTTGTAATATACCAGTCAAGGACAGGGATGGGAAATTGTGTGTGGAGTCTGAAGAGATAGGCGAGATACTAAATGAATATTTTTCGTCAGTATTCACTCAGGAAAAAGATAATGTTGTGGAGGAGAATGCTGAGCCCCAGGCTAATAGAATAGATGGCATTGAGGTACGTAGGGAAGAGGTGTTGGCAATTCTGGACAGGCTGAAAATAGATAAGTCACCGGGACCTGATGGGATTTATCCTAGGATTCTCTGGGAGGCCAGGGAAGAGATTGCTGGACCTTTGGCTTTGATTTTTATGTCATCATTGGCTACAGGAATAGTGCCAGAGGACTGGAGGACAGCAAATGTGGTCCCTTTGTTCAAAAAGGGGAGCAGAGACAACCCCGGCAACTATAGACCGGTGAGCCTCACGTCTGTAGTGGGTAAAGTATTGGAGGGGATTATAAGAGACAAGATTTATAATCATCTAGATAGGAATAATATGATCAGGGATAGTCAGCATGGCTTTGTGAAGGGTAGGTCATGCCTCACAAACCTTATTGAGTTCTTTGAGAAGGTGACTGAACAGGTAGACGAGGGTAGAGCAGTTGATGTGGTGTATATTGATTTCAGCAAAGCGTTTGATAAGGTTCCCCACGGTAGGCTATTGCAAAAAATACGGAGGCTGGGGATTGAGGGTGATTTAGAGATGTGGATCAGAAATTGGCTAGCTGAAAGAAGACAGAGGGTGGTGGTTGATGGGAAATGTTCAGAATGGAGTACAGTCACAAGTGGAGTACCACAAGGATCTGTTCTGGGGCCGTTGCTGTTTGTCATTTTTATCAATGACCTAGAGGAAGGCGCAGAAGGGTGGGTGAGTAAATTTGCAGACGATACTAAAGTCGGTGGTGTTGTCGATAGTGTGGAAGGATGTAGCAGGTTACAGAGGGATATAGATAAGCTGCAGAGCTGGGCTGAGAGGTGGCAAATGGAGTTTAATGTAGAGAAGTGTGAGGTGATTCACTTTGGAAGGAATAACAGGAATGCGGAATATTTGGCTAATGGTAAAGTTCTTGAAAGTGTGGATGAGCAGAGGGATGTAGGTGTCCATGTACATAGATCCCTGAAAGTTGCCACCCAGGTTGATAGGGTTGTGAAGAAGGCCTATGGAGTGTTGGCCTTTATTGGTAGAGGGATTGAGTTCCGGAGTCGGGAGGTCATGTTGCAGCTGTACAGAACTCTGGTACGGCCGCATTTGGAGTATTGCGTACAGTTCTGGTCACCGCATTATAGGAAGGACGTGGAGGCTTTGGAGCGGGTGCAGAGGAGATTTACCAGGATGTTGCCTGGTATGGAGGGAAAATCTTATGAGGAAAGGCTGATGGACTTGAGGTTGTTTTCGTTGGAGAGAAGAAGGTTAAGAGGAGACTTAATAGAGGCATACAAAATGATCAGGGGGTTGGATAGGGTGGACAGTGAGAGCCTTCTCCCGCGGATGGATATGGCTGGCACGAGGGGACATAACTTTAAACTGAGTGGTAATAGATATAGGACAGAGGTCAGAGGTAGGTTCTTTACGCAAAGAGTAGTGAGGCCGTGGAATGCCCTACCGGCTACAGTAGTGAACTCGCCAACATTGAGGGCATTTAAAAGTTTATTGGATAAACATATGGATGATAATGGCATAGTGTAGGTTAGATGGCTTTTGTTTCGGTGCAACATCGTGGGCCGAAGGGCCTGTACTGCGCTGTATTGTTCTATGTTCTATATGTCATATCCCAATTGAGAACTTTAAATCCTGGTTTATCTTTGGTTTTTTTCCCATAACTATACTAAATCCAAGGAACTATAATTACTACCACCAATGCCCTCAGCCACAGATGCCCCTTCCACCTGCCCAACTGCATTCCCTAAAACTCACTGAGGCGTTCCCTTGTCTCCATGGTGTGAAGAACCTTGTTGTGCTGATGTTTTTGAGGTGATTACTTGTCGCCATGGTACAGAAACACTTCCTGCGCTGACTTTTTTGAGGTACTGAAAAAACCCACAATTATCTTAAATTGTCCCGCCAGATGGTAACGTACTTATTCAGCAAATTCAAACTGTGGGTGATAAACCTGTTGATTCTAATTTAATGAATGGAGCAACATTCTCAGCTTTTAAAGCAACATTCTGACATTTGTCCAATAACCATTTTATGATGATGTGAGATTTTCACAACTGTCTTAAAGATGTTGTGCAATTTCAGATATTCAAGAATTTACAAACAGAGTTTTTCGGCTGGATTCTCCGTTTGGGATGTGATGTTCTCCCACCGGAGGTGAATTGTAATCGGTTTACGAGACCCCTGGGAGCACAAACCAGCAATCAATTCCATATTCCTTGTCATGCAAATTTATGGATGGGGTGGAATATGAGGGATTCCCGATATCGGATCGCCATTTTGAGCGGGTAGCACGATAGCAAGGGTCTGTGGCCGGCCACCATCCCCCCCCCCCCCCGCCACTGCAAATCATCCCCAAATCCCGCCCCCCGCACCGCTCAGCCCCCCACCCCGATTGCCTGGGTGCCTCCTTCTCCCAGGTATGGGGGTGACCTGACCTGACCCTCTCCCTCCCCCCCCCCCCCATAGGAACCCCAGAAATAGGGAGACCCAGTCCAGGGACCTGTGTAATAGGGAGTCCTTCCCAGTGACCCCCTATAATAGGAAGACCCCCCCCCCTTCCCAGGGACCCCTATAATAGGGAACCCCGAGGAAAAGAGACCCCTGTCTGGAAGCTAGAGAGTAGTCCAGACAGGGGCAATGAGAAGAATCACAGCTGTAATACTTACCTTGAAGTCCACATATACATTCCTGGAAGGAGAGCAGCTGTGACCTGAGTCTGGTTCTCACAGATCCATTAGCTGCAAGCCATTCATAGCTTTCTAGTAATGATCTGTGATTGACAGCTTCTGCAAATCATCATGGTTCAGTTGCCTAAGTGGTGAAACCCCAATGTTTACAAACATTGACCACATCAAAGAGAGGTAAGTGCATTCCGATCACTGAAGTGTGTGATTGCCCATGATGTTTACACAACTTCTCAGAAAAACCTACATGAATCAGTGATCCCTTTCACAAAGAGGTGAAATAGAGAATAAACAATGATGAAAATTTGTTATTTTGAGGTCTTTGAGTACCAACTTAAACCAATTAAGCAAAGTTGAAATTATTTATTTGATCGCCTGAACCTTGCGATAACATCCTCCATCATATTTCCAAATTATGTTCATTTTATGGATTTGATTTGACTTATTTTGAAGTTTCACTGTCAGGACTCATATCTCTTTGACAGTTAAAGTTTCCAAGTGCCACATGGCACAGTTTAGAAGATGGTTAGCAAATGGCTGAGTCAGACGGCTTGCCATATGTGTTCCACCTTCAGTGAATGCTCATGAATATTACCTCACCAATAACTGAAAGGTGAATAATCTCAATTCTAATTTGCTAAATTGTAGGCCTTATTTGGAGGGATATTAATTTCAACAGAATGAAAGTGCACTCTCGCAGTTCAGGGCACTCATATCTAAATGCCAGAAACTCAGCAGCCAAATTGTACACAGCAAACTCCCACGAACAGCAGTGAGATAGTGACCAGATAATTGTTGTATTGGTGTTGGTTGAGGAAAGAAGAAGGAACATACTTTAAGTAACTCTATTTAATCAGAGTACCTGATACAGACATGTATCAAAGATTTGTGTCTAACAGTGTAGTTACATCTCCTGAATCTAATTGGTTAAACTTTGAACGTTCTGTAAATCTTAGTTATTGCAAACCAACCCAAGTTACTTTTTATGTTTTGTTTTCTCTTTCAGGCACATCACATCAGGGTGGCTATTCCCATTCTTCAGTTGTGTATGCCTTGAAAGAATGTGGCATTCGTCACATTGACACTGCAAAAAGATATGGCTGTGAATCACATCTGAAGAAAGCAATCACAGAAAGTGGCGTGAATCGTGAAAGCCTTTGGATAACGACAAAGCTTTGGCCTGGGGACTACGGCTGTGAAACCACTAAAGCAGCATGTTTGGAGTCCTGCAAAAGACTCGGTCTGGAATACGTTGGTATGAACAAATACCCAAGCAAATTTAAGAGATAAGGGGCAAGGTTCTCCGACCCCCCGCCAGGTCGGAGAATCGCCGGGGGCCGGCGTGAAACCCGCCCCCGTCGGTTGCCGAAGTCTCCGGCACCTGAGATTCGTCGGGGGCGGGAATCGCGTCGCGCCGGGTGGCAGGCCCCCCCCTCGATTGTCCGGCCCACCGCTAAAATGCCTGTCCCGCCGGCGTAAATTAAACCACCTACCTTACCGGTGGGACAAGGCGGCACGGGCGGGCTCCGGGGTCCTGGGGGGGGGGGTGCGGGGCGATCTGGCCCCGGGGGGTGTCCCCACGGTGGCCTGGCCCGCGATCGGGGCCCACCGAACCGCGGGGGAGCCTGTGCCGTGGGGGCACTCTTTCCCTTCCGCCTCTGCCACGGTCTCCACCATGGCGGAGGCGGAAGAGACTCCCTCCAATGCGCATGCGCGGGAATGCCGTCAGCGGCCGCTGACGCTCCCGCGCATGCGCCGCCCGGAGATGTCATTTCCGCGCCAGCTGGCGGGGCACCAAAGGCCTTTTCCGCCAGCTGGCGGGGCGGAAATTTGTCCGGCGCCGACCTAGCCCCTTAAGGTTGGGGCTCGGCCCCCAAAGATGCGGAGCATTCCGCACCTTTGGGGTGGGGCGATGCCCATCTGATTTGTGCCATTTTGGGCGCCAGTCGGCGGACATCGCGCCGTTTCCGGAGAATTTCGCCCTGAGTACAAATATGCAGCAACTTCCAGTTGCTTCCTTTTCAGGTCGCCTATTTACAAAATCACTGGCTAGAAACACATGAGAACTTTGGTGGCAGAATTATAATATTAGCAATCTTACCTCAAAAAATGTCATATGAAGCCTTTACTAGTCTTCATTTTGATGATGCAATGCGATTTCCAGTTCAATTAATCTAAATCCAGTTTATTTTGTATTCTAATTAAAACATTTTGTTAAGTATAGCTAATGCGCCAGAGATAAGTATCACAAACACAGAAAACACAAAACATCCTTAACCTCTGTAAGCAAATGTATTTTGTATTTTTCCACTGTGTATCCCTGCCATTTTTGTAATTCCATTTAATTCGTGCCCCTCTATTATCAGGTTGAATTAGGCTCCCAAATAATGAGCTAAAATGTGATATTTTGAAAAATTATGGGCGAGATTCTCCACTCGCCGACGCCGAATTCGCATGCGGCGATCGGGTGGAGAATCCCTTTTGATGCCAAAATCGGGGGGCGCCTGTTTTTGGATATTCTACCTCCTCCAAAACGGGCATCATCGGTGAGTATGCCGCACACCTTTGGGGCGGCCTCAGGACTTCACGTGAAGGCCCTCCCCCGATGCTCTGTTCCCGATGGGCCAACGAATCACTTGTGGTCTGAGTTTTCGCCAACCTCATGGGCGGCTGCAGACTGTCCAGCGCCGCACAGTCGGGGAAGGGGGAAAGCCGTTCCGCTGGCCAGGGGGGCTTCGGCGGGGGCTGGGGGGACTGGTGGGGGGTGGTGTTGGGGGTCACAGGGGGGCACTATCTGGCAAGCCGGGTCTGCGTGCGGCCGGCGCCATGTTGTAACGGCACGACCTCTACAGTTCGTCGCCGTGCGCATGCGCGGCCATGGACCCAGCAATTCTCCGGCCGTCTCTGTCAGCAACACTGGAGGGTTTATGTGGCGCTTAACTGGGCGGAGCATCGATGTGGGGGCAGTGCCAACGTTTTCATCATAAAACCAGACACGTGCTCCGGACATAGCCTCAAAATCGGAGAATCCAGTCCCATATCTCCGGCAGCTGGTTCAAAATCAATGATTCAGCCTAGTTGCTGGTGTTCATAAACTGCTGTTCACACTTTCCCCTCCTGGCTTGTTATGTTTTTAGAATTTCTCATCAGAGATAGTGTAACCCTAGGCCTCTCGCAAGGAAGACCACTTGCAAGAGAAATATCAGAAACACACGGAATGAGAACAAGCTGTTCGACGCACAGGTTGTGCACAATCCACACTTTTATGTACAATACCCATTTTATCTCATATATGAGAGTGACTGTCCTTGCTCCTTCCATAAAAATAAATTGTGCAAAACTCCACTATATCCACTCTGATGCACATCCCACACATTTCATGTTTTCAGCACCACACTGGAGCGGTTCACGCCGCTCCAGCTGCTGATCCCGGCGTGAACTGGCTCCGGGGGATCCGCGCATGCGCAGTGGCACCGGCGCCAACGCGCATATGCTCAGTGGCTTCCTTCAACGCGCCAGCCCCGACGCAACATGGCGCAGGACGACAGGGGCCGGCGCAGAAGAAAGGAGGCCACCAACCAGAGAGGCCGGCCCGCCGATCGGTGGGCCCCGATCGTGGGCCAGGCCACATTGGAGGCCCCCCTCCCCCTGCGCAGGCCGTCCCCCGACCCTTCCACGCTGTGTTCCCGCCGGCTGAGAGCAGGTGTGGACGGTGGCGGCGGGACTCGGTGTTTTTACGACAGCCGCTCGGCATCCCGAGCCAAGAATCGGCGGGCTGGTCGCGTAGAGCGGCCCCCGACCGGCGCCGTGCCAGCCACGGCTGCGCCAATGGTGCAGATTCTCCGCTCTGTGGAGAATCGCGTACCAGCGTCGGGGCGGCGTGGCGCGATTCTCACCGGTCGTGGGGATTCTCCATCCCGGACCCGGGTTGAGAGAATCCCTCCCATGATGTTCCACAGAACACTCTAACAAATTTACCCTTTGAACACTCAATCGCTTTCAGATATTCATCCTTGTCTGTCTTGGCTCAGTGGTAGCATGATGGGTCTGGGTCCATTTCAGAGACTTCAGCACGCAATCTAGGCTGACATCTCAGTGTATTATTGACGCAGTGCTGAGGGCATATTTATAGAGTCAGCGCATCATTTAACGAGGCCATTCAGACCATCGAGAAAATGCAGGTTCTGGTGAAGCAATCTAGTCAGCCCAACTCCCCCAAAATGATAAACTAAGACCCCCTCTGCCCTCTCAGTGACTTAAAGAATCCAAAGATACTATTCAAAGAAAAGCTGGGGAACCCTTCCTGTGTCGTACATTTATGCTTCAATCAGCATCACCAAGTATGATTATCTGGTTATTGCTGTTTGTGGGACTTTGCTGTGTGTAAATTGAGTGGCATGTGTCCTAGTACTTCATTGTCTGTAAGTAATTTTGGGATGTCCTGAGGTTGGCAGTGCCAACCTGGCACTGTGGCATTGCCCCTGCCAGCTGGCAGTGTCACCTGGGCAGTGTCACTGACTGGCAGTGGCAGGTTGGCACCAGATGGCACTGTCAGGGTGCCAGGCTGGCAGTGCATGGTGCCCAGGTGGCACAAGCAGTGTAAGTGTGCCACCTTGCCCAAAGGACATGCACCCGGGGCGTCCAATCCCCTGGGAGACCCCCACAAGTGCCAGTACTGAACGGCGCTCGCCCGAGGTTTCCAAGGTGAATGAGATAGATCCCACACTTCGGGTACCTCGGGAATTTCGCGAGGCCATTGCGAGCCGGCTAAATCCTGGGAGCGGGGTCTTGCAGCTTCTATCTGCCCCACTGTGCCGGGGCGAGCAGCATGGCCCTTTTTCTCAAATTTACTGCTGGTTCTGTAAATATAGTAATGTGGTTGTTGCAACCTTATAAGTTGATATTCTCGCTCTTGTTTTTTGTTTGATTTAAAAGACAGGATGTGATGTCAGGACAAGGGTTTTAATTAGGAAGCTGGTATTGTATTATTGGCAATGAGCAGCTGAACAAACAATACTGATGGAATTTGTCTGTAATCATTTTAAAGGGCAAGTTGTCAAAGTGTACCATTTACATTGTTGAATGTGTGCCTGCCTATTTCCGCCTTTTGCAAACTGTAGGTGCTGTATGTGGGATATAGTACTGTTTTGAATTTATAAGAGCCTCACCATGGAAAAATCTGGCAATTTGTACCACCAATGATACTGATAAGGAGTTACAGAAAACGTTTCACACAGTAAATTCCAGGAATTACATTATTTCCCACAAAGTAATCTTTAATTTCAGCCTGTAAACACGTCAAGTATGTTTTGGCATAATTCAAAATGTATCTAGGACCAGTTTCGGAGCTTGGCAGGGAAAGTGACCAAGCAGCTGTAAGGGTGAGATAAAGTGTACAAGCTGTGCTCAATAGCTGAAAATAACCATATTTGTTCTCATATTAAGGAGAGTGTGTCTATCTGTCAATCATAGAAGTTTCAATAATTGAATAAAGCTTCTCGTGCCAATGTTTTGCTTTTGAAAGTGGATCATTTGTTTTGCAAAGTTTAAATTAGCCCCTCACTTTGTGGAAGTGATGTGACTGAGGTACAGGGTACTGCTGCTTGCCTGTGTGCCTGATACACGCTCCTGTCCTTAAACAGCGAGCCTAAATAAAATCTTAAGCACTGGTCAACCATGAAAGGTATGGTTGTTGCATTGCCATGCAATAGGGAGGGTTCTGCAAATGCAATTCAATTCCCCATCACAATCATGCTGCTGTGAGGAGATACAGAGCATAAGCCAGGTGCTTCCCCATGAGGAAGTGATGTCCTCAGGTCACACTTGTACTTCCTACCAGCATTTTCAGCGTGTTTTTGACAGAGATTTGGTAGTTTACACACTTGCTCACATGACCATGCTACAATGTGGCCAAAAGAGACTAACTTGAGGGCTGGATTCCTGTGCCAAAAGCACACTGCAAAATTCCTATTGTCATGAAGTCCTGCTACCTAAGTCTGACCATTCATACAATAAACCTTTGTGATCTGCACATGATCATTCAAATTCAAGGACCAAACTAAATCCCAACAGTCGTAAAATATAGGGTTGAATGTGATCACACCCAATTCTATGAAGAAATCTGTTCTTCCCTCTCACTCACCATCACATTCTTGCTGTCACTTGCTTTTACATTCTCATTTTTGTTCTTTTGGCTCACTGACACTGTCTGTCTCAAATACACTTATTAATTGTTCAACTCACTTATATGTTCATTTATTTATATGGGAATCCACATTAAATGGTCTTTCTTTTTCAGATGTTGGTTCTCTTATGCATTTCATGCATTTTTTGTTCATTTCTGATTTCCAGCACAATTACTTTTTAGTTTAGATAAACAATTACCAATAATCCTGTGTAATTATCTCCAGTCACCGATCAAGAAATACAATCTGTATTCTTTCATCTTATTATTTTCATGATTTGTGTCACCAAAGAACTATGTAATCTTTTCATTCATGGGTGTTTATGCAGGCATTAGGTGGGAAATATTATAGGCAGCACAGTGGCGCTCTGGTTAGCACTGCTGCCTCACGGCGCCGAGAACCCGGGTTCGACCCCGGCCCCAGGTCACTGTCCATGTGGAGTTTGCACATTCTCCCCATGTCTGCACGGGTCTCACCTTCACAACCCAAAGATGTGCAGGGTAGGTGGATTGGCCACGCTAAATTGACCCTTAATTGGAAAAAAATGAATTGGGTACTCCAAATTTATTTTTTTTAAAGATGAGAAATGTATACAAAAATAATGCAGTAGCCTTTTGCTTCTATTAATATTTATATTCATTCTTCTCAAATCAAAACAATTCAAGTTTTATTTCAACAACATCATTTGAATTATAATTAGAGCAATACAGTGGACATTCTTTTCCCAGAATTTGCATTGCCAATGTATAGCAGTGCTTCCCAAATATTGGACAACTCCCAATATATTGCAGGACTGGCAAGGTATTGTATTCCTGTGGATTAAGCACTCCTTCAGTTGCCCAATTTAAATATTCAATTTGCTCTAAATTATAGGATACTGTCCAACAAATTCTGACACCACTTTTTCACACCTTGAAAGTTTGAGAGGGGCAGGGATTTTATTCCACAATACTTTGGAAATCCAAAATAAAAAACAAAAGTGCTAGAGATACTCAGCAGGTCAGGCAGCATCAGAGAGACACAAAGTTAATGTTCAGGTAGGTGCCCTTGCATAAGGATCTGTCTCTCTCTCCTCAGATGCTGCCTGTCCTGCCGACTATTTCCATCATTTTCTGTCGAGATTTTATTATGTATAGCTGGTGGTTTTGGATATTATATGGGTTGGTTCATTATGTGAATTTGCAATGAAGGGTTTCATTTTTTAAAAATGTATTCATGGGATGTCAGCATCACTGACAAAACCAGCCCATTCCCTAATCGCCATAACTGAATGGCTTGCTGGGCCCTTTCAGAGGGCAGATGCTGTGGGTGGAGATATAGACCAGATCTGTTAAGGATGGGTGCCCTAAATGGCATAGTGACCCAATTGAACTTTTTATGACAATTCATTATAGTTTCACAGGCGCCATTACTGAGACTAGCTTTCAATTCTTGATCTCTCAACTGAATTTAAATTCCACCAGCTGTTGTGGTAGAATGTGAGCCCATGACCTCAGAATCCTTGCCTGGATCTCTGGATTATGAGTCCAGCGACATTACCACTACAGCACCATTTTCCCTATTTATCTTTACAGATGCATTTCTAGTTTTTATTTCTGATTTCTTACATACTTTGCTTAAGGTAGACTGAGCAAAAAAATTTAAAAAAAACAAAGGAGCAGTGCTGGAGACAGAATATTGACATGGAAAGGGAAAAATTCAGTAGAATTTTGCACAGCCTGATGAACAGTTAAGAATGATCAAATTTAAGATCAATCAGATCTTCGGCATTAAGTTGAGCTGCTGCAAACTTTCACCGTGGCTTTAAGTGACTCCCCAAACAAAGTGTGGAAAATCAGATTGTGGTAGTTACCACTGATGTATATATTGTACAAAGATGATGTTGGTGTAGGTGCTTTACGGTAAGGCACTGTACTATAGGTAGGGGGTAGTTCCCTGCCTGCTGGCTCCGCCCAGTAGGCAAGAGTATAAATATGTGTGCTCCTCATACAGCAGCCATTTCGCCAGCTGCTGTAGGAGGCCACACGTCTTAGTGTAATAAAATCTCGATTGCATCCAACTCTCGTCTTTGTGTAATTGATCGTGCATCAATTTATTACACTAAGTTTTCAGAAGATGGACCTCCGCATCAAGCAGGATCGCCTGCAGCAGCATCCGCAATCAGACAACGCCAAAAAGGACTTTGAACATTGTCTAGCCTGTTTTGAAGCATACATCGGGTCTGCGCCAGACCCAATTCCAGAAGCTCAGAAGATTCAGATCCTTTACACGCGGCTAAGCGCCAACGTCTTTCCACGTGTCCAGGACGCGCCGATCTACGCAGACGCCATGGCGCTACTGAAGGAAAACTACGCTCAGCGGACTAACACGCTTAAGCCAGACATCTCCTCTCCACTCGTCGTCAACTTCCTGGTGAGTCAATGGAAGATTTCTGGCATGCCCTGATTCCCCTAGTTAGAGACTGTGACTGTCAGGCCGTCTCGGCCACGGAACACACGAACTTGCTCATGAGAGATGCTTTTGTTACGGGGATAGGGTCCGATTACATCCGCCAGTGCCTCTTAGAAGGGGCCACGCTCGACCTCGTGGAAACCAAAAAGCTAGCGCTCTCGCTTATGGTTGCTCCGTGCAACATCCAGGCCTACGCCTCCGACCGCGCGGCCCACCCCTCCTGTGCTTCGTGGACTTCGCAGACGGCCGCCCAATCATGGACCCCACCAGCGACCGCCCTCAGCCAGCCTCACGCCTGTGCCGCGCGACAGCCAACGAACCCCGGGGGCCCCAAATGATACTTCTGTGGGCAGTCGAAACACCCCCGACAGTGCTGCCCGGCCTGGAGTGCCCTTTGCAAGGCCAGTGGCAATAAGGGGCACTTTGCTGCGGTGTGCCAGGCCCACTCAGTTGCCGCTATTGTTCCAGCTCCCCCCACCTGCGGCCAGTGGGCGCCGCCATCTTCCCCTCCGCGGACCACGTGTGGCCCGTGGGCGCTGCCATCTTGTTCGACCCCCACCACGTGCAGCCCGTGGGGACCGCCATCTTGTTCTTCCCAGGATCGTCAGGCGCCGCTCCCTTGTTTTCCCCACGACACGTGCGGCCCGTGGCCGCCGCCATCTTACCAGGACCCATGCCCCCTGGGCACCTCATCTGGCCGCGCGCTGCCCGCAACCGCCAACGAACAACCGCGTCTCGCCTCGGTCACGATTGACCAGTCTCGCCCACACAACCTGGCAAAGGCTTCTACCAACGTGAAGATCGATGGGCACGAGATCTCCTGTCTGCTGGACTCCGGGAGCACTGAGAGCTTCATTCACCCTGATACGGTAAGGCGCTGCTCCCTCGCGGTACACCCCGCTAACCAGAGAATCTCCCTGGCCTCCGGGTCCCACTCCGTGGCGATCCGGGGGTACCGCATCGCCACTCTCGCTGTCCAGGGCGTGGAATTCAGCGGCTTCCGCCTCTACATCCTCCCCAACATCTGCGCTGCCCTGCTACTCGGCCTGGACTTCCAGTGTAACCTCCAGAGCCTAATACTGAAATTCGGCGGGCCCCTACCACCCCTTACTGTATGCGGCCTCGCGACCCTAAAGGTCGACCCACCTTCCCTATTTGCAAACTTAACCCCGGATTGCAAACCCGAAGCCACCAGGAGCAGACGGTACAGCGCCCAGGACAGGACCTTCATCAGGTCCGAGGTCCAGCGACTGCTTCGGGAAGGCATCATCTAGGCCAGCAATAGCCCTTGGAGAGCCCAAGTGGTAGTTGTGAAAACTGGGGAGAAACACAGGATTGTCGTGGACTACAGCCAGACCATCAATAGGTACACACAGCTCGACGAGTACCCCCTCCCACGCATATCTGATATGGTCCGGGTCTTCTCAACTGTGGACCTGAAATCCGCCTACCACCTGCTCCCCATCCGTAAGGCGGACCATACACTGCCTTCGAGGCAGATGGCGGCCTTTACCACTTTCTTAGGGTTCCCTTTGGCGTCACCAACGGGGTCTCGGTTTTCCAATGGGAACCGGACCGAATGGTTGACCGGTACGGGCTGCGGGCCACTTTCCCGTACCTGGACAATGTCACCACCTGCGGCCACGATCAGCAGGACCATGACGCCAACTTTGCAAAATTTCTCCACACCGTCACTCTCCTCAACCTAACCTACAACAAGGAGAAGTGCGTATTCAGCACGAACCGCTTAGCCATCCTCGGCTATGTGGTCCAGAACGGAGTCCTGGGGCCCGATCCTGACCGCATGCGCCCCCTCATGGAACTCCCCCTCCCCCACTGCCCCAAGGCCCTCAAACGATGCCTGGGGTTCTTTTCTTATAACGCCCAGTGGGTCCCAAACTATGCGGACAAGGCCCACCCACTCATTCAATCCACTCTTTTCCCCTTAACGGCCGAGGCTCACCAGGCCTTCAACCGTATCAAGGCCGACATCGCCAAAGCCGAGACATTAACATTCCAAGTCGAGAGCGATGCATCAAACGTCGCTCTAGCTGCCACCCTCAACCAGGCAGGCAGGCCCGTGGCATTTTTTTCACGAACCCTACATGCCTCCAAAATTCGGCAGTCCTCCGTCGAGAATGAGGCGCAAGCCATCGTTGAAGCTGTGCGGCATTGGAGGCATTACCTGGCCGGCAGGAGATTCACTCTCCTCACTGACCAACGGTCGGTTGCCTTTATGTTCAATAACACCCAGCGGGGTAAGATCAAAAACAATAACATCTTGAGGTGGAGGATCGAGCTCTCCACCTACAGCTACGAGATTTTGTATCGCCCCGGTAAGCTCAACGAGCCCCCCCGATGCCCTATCCCGAGGCACATGTGCCAGCGCACAGGTGGACTGACTCCGGACTCAGCACGACACCCTCTGTCACCCGGGGGTCACACGTTTTTACCATTTCATCAAGGCCCGCAATCTGCCCTACTCCATCGAGGAAGTCAGGGCTATCACCAGAGACTGCCAAGTCTGCGCGGAGTGCAAACCGCACTTCTACCGGCCAGACCGTGCGCGCCTGGTGAAGGCCTCCCGCCCCTTTGAACGCCTCAGCGTGGAGTCCAAGGGCCCCTCCCCTCCACCGACTGTAACACATACTTCCTCAGTGTGGTCGATGAATATTCCAGATTCCTCTTCGCCATCCCATGCCCTGACATGACATCTGCCAGCGTCATCAAAGCCCTCAACACCATCTTCGCTCTGTTCAGCTTCCCCGCCTACATCCACAGTGACAGGGGTCCTCATTCATGAGCGATGAGCTGCGTCAGTTCCTGCTCAACAGGGGTATCGCCTCGAGCAGGACGACCAGCTACAACCCCCGGGGAAACGGGCAGGTGGAGAGGGAGAATGGGACAGTCTGGAGGGCCGTCCAGCTGGCCCTACGGTCCAGAAATCTCCCGGCCTCCCGCTGGCAGGAGATCCTCCCCGACGCCCGTCACTCCATTCGGTCGCTCCTGTGCACCGCGACCAACGAAACACCCCATGAACGTCTCTTTGCCTTCCCTAGGAAGTCCATCTCCGGGGTGTCGCTCCCAACTTGGCTCACAGCTCCAGGACCCGTACTCCTCCGAAAACACGTACGACTCCACAAGGAAGACCCGTTGGTTGAGAGGGCACAGCTACTCCACACCAACCCACAGTACGCCTACGTAGCGTACCCCGACGGCCACCAAGATACAGTCTCCCTCAGGGACCTGGCACTAGCTGGTTCCGCACACTCACACCCTCCGGCCCGGCGCCAGCCCCCCTCCCCCGGCGCACCCAGCTGCAACCCCCGCCCCAGGACAATCTGTCCTCCCCTGCCCATACCCGGGGATGAAGAGAACTTCGACACGCTCCCGGAGCCACCGAAGACCAGACCAACACCGGAATCGCCGCCAGCACTGCGGCACTCCCAACAGCAGATCAAGGCTCCGGACCGATTGAATCTAACATGACCTGGACTTTTAAAACATTATCACTCTGTATATAATTTTCCCCTCCACCCCGCTGGACTCAATTTATTTTCCCTCTGTACTTTAAAACGTCTCCCTGTATATAGTTCTCCACCACCCCCGCCGGACTCAATTTTAACAGGGGGTGAATGTGGTAGTCACCACTGATGTATATATTGTATATAGAGGATGTCGGTGTAGGTGCTTTACGGTAAGGCCCTGTACTACAGGTACGGGGGTAGATCCCTGCCTGCTGGCTCCGCCCAGTAGGCGGAGTATAAATATGTGTGCTCCTCGTACAGCAGCCATTTCGCCAGCTGCTGTAGGAGGCCACACACATCTTTGAGTGATAAAGCCTCGATTGCATCCAAGATGCTGCAGTAACATGAGAATATACATATTTCCGCAGTAATTTATATTCCTTAACCTTGACTGTAATTTCATATATATTCAAATGACATGTTGGCCAAACTGTTCAGAACATGTCAGCCACCTTGCTTTTCTTTCGATGAAACTTCTACCTGGATTTAGCTTTTACGCTGGCCAAATCTACATTAAATGTCTTATTTTCTGTTTGCCTCCAAGAGGGAAATATTCACAGCTGTAACCTCACTTATCACCAATAACAGTTATTGTCCCCAAAAGACTCCAGTGGTCTGGCAATTAAATGGGATTTCTGTTTATTGGAAGACAATCTGGCCAAATTGAGTGATTAATCAGCCTAACCAACTCAGCGTCTCTGCAGGAATAATGATTTAATCTTAAAGCAAATCAGTTTCCATTCTGGTTTAGAGCACGGGATCAATGCCAGGATTTTCATCCGAATTACTTGTTCATTGGGACAGGGTGTTTTTCTGATCTGTGTGAGTGTGGGACCTGACTGTGACGAATGTGATATAAAATAGTTACTTTAGAGTTACTAGTTAATGTAATGTAGAAATAAGCCACTTTGATTCTTGCAGTTAGGGACAAAGGAATTTGAGACCGCATGGAAAAAGCAGGAAGAGGTGTGTCTATGAGAGTGATGCTGCATTGATAGGGGCCAGAGAAAGGGATTGGAAGTGAGCCAATCAGAATAGATCGAACAGGTCAGGAGGGACATAGGCTGACCTATGTCCGTCGAGTATGTGAAACTTGATACCATTTGAATTGATTTTGCAGAGATCCCTTTGTCTTTTAGTTCAGTCGTTTTCTGGGATGTAAGAGGCTGGATGTCTTTTACGTTTCTGTAAGATGATTCAAGCTTGCAAGCTAAATAAATAACTTCTGTTTACGTGCGAATCCGTCTCAACTTTTATTGAGGCCAGACTGACAGAGAAAGAAATTTGGAGATCTACAACTGCACCAAATGTTTGCCGAACTCTGCCAGGGCAGCTGCTGTTCACATTAACAACTCATGCATGTGCTGCTGACATATTTCTCTAAACATTGACTTTGATTCATATTTCCTTTTGTGAATAAACAAAGGTACACGTATTCCTGTTTCAGATCTTTATCTCATGCATTGGCCTGATGGAAATGCCCTGGGAAAAACTAATCGAGAACTCCGAGCTGAAACTTGGCAAGTCATGGAAACGCTATATGATGAAGGTGAGTGATGGCTATTATCTAGATTTTGAGCAGACTCACAACATATTTTGTGCTGTTATTTTCTTGTACTTTGGAAGTATTTTAACTTAATTAGCGTTAGGAGATTTGAACTACAAGTTTGTATAATTTTCCTAAATTTAGTTTTTTTCACTTTATTTTCTTTGCCTATTTCAGGGATTTCAAAACTTGGGGGCAGGGACCTGCATGTACCGGAAACTCTCCCCCCACGCCAACCTAAACTTCTCATTCAGTTCTTCCAAGCTCGTAAACCGCCCTCCCAGAAACAAATCCTTCATCTCCTTGATCCCCTTCTCCTCCCAAACCTGGAACCTCGCATCCATTCTCCTCGGCTCAAATCCGTGATTTCCCCTGATCGTCATCCCACCAACCACACCCCGAACCTAAAATGCCCCAGATACCTGAAGTGAGACATTGCCACACAAAATGGCAACCCCCTTCCCTCAGCCTCCGCCCCTGGAGAGGGAACCACAAAATACCCACTTTTTCCCAAATTCAGCTTATACCCTGAAGACGCCCCAAACCTTTGAAGCAAATCCATTATGTCCCCCACCGAAGATCCCGGCTCCTAAATGTATAAGAACAAATCATCCGCGTACAAGGATATTCCAACCCCACCCCCCCCTCACTAATCCCTTCCACAACTCCGAGTGTTATGAGGAAGTTACACTATGGCAATACAGGACAGGCTCAGTTAGCCAGTTAGCCTTTATCTTCCCGTTCTTGTATGTTCATTTCAAGTGACTACGGGGCACAGGCAGAATGGCATCCCTGTTGATGTTCATTACCACATTTCTCAACGTAATACATTTCTGGAGCTGGATTCTCCAGTTCCCCAGCCGCTGGAGGGGGTCCATTGCCAGCAGGAAAAAGGAATCGCAATGACCAGTGAATTCCAGCCCAGGGGCGGGATTCTCCGACCCCCCACCGGGAGGGCGGCGTGAATCCCGCCTCCGCCGGCCGCCGAATTCTCCGGCACCGAAAATTTGGCAGGGGCGGGAATCGCGCCGCGCCGGTCGGCGGGTGCCCCCCCCCCCGGCGATTCTCCGGCCCACGATGGGCCGAAGTCCCGCTGCTGTCATGCCAGTCCCGAATCAAACCACCTACCATCCTGGCAGGACTGGCGGCGCGGGCGGGCTCTGGGGTCCTGGCGGGGCGATCTGGCCCAGGGGGGTGCCCCCATGGTGGCCTGGCCCGCGATCGGGGCCCACCGATCCGCGGGCGGGCCTGTGCCGTGGGGCCACTCTTTTCCTTCCGCCTCGGCCACAGCCTCCGCGATGGCAGATGCGGAAGTGACACCCTCCCTTGCGCATGCGCAGGGATGAGCCGCTGACGCTCCCGCTCATGCGCGGACTTCCGCCGCCCGGCGCAGTCCCTTGGCCCTGGCTGGCATGGCGCCAAAGGCCTTTCCCGCCGGTCGGCGGCACGCCAACCACTCCGGCGCGGGCCTAGCCCCTCAAGGTGAAGGCTTGGCCCCTAAAGGTGCGGAGTGGTTCCCGCCACTCCATCCTGCCGGGTACCTCCTCCCCGCCAGGTAGGGGAGAATCCCGGCCTTGATCTCTAATAGATCATCTGAGTAGGCAGATAATTGGGTTAGATGCTTCTCAATTTGTTGAAGTAGAGAAAGTAGTATAGTTGCAGAACATCAGTTGCAGAGGCCTAGAGCAGGGCTTCCTGCATGGGCATTTGGTTGGGAATGTTTTGGAGCAGAAGGGAGACTCGAAAAGAGGGGAAAGAATAAATGGGAGAAGGTTTTTTTTAATCAAGTTTTGAGAGTTTGGAAATAGTTAGTACTCTCTTATCACATTTCATATCACCAGTTTATATTTTAAAAGACCTGCAGAAATGATATGATGGAATGAATCAGAATTCTGCATTTTGATATCAATGTAGGGGATTCAATGGTTTCATAACGGGCTGGATTCCCTGGGCCCCAGCAGCGTGTTTCTCAGCACCGTGCCATTTGCTGCCGGCGGGATTCTCTACTCCTGCCGCTTGTCAATGGGATTTCCCATTCAAGCAACCCCATGCTGCCGGGAAACCCGCAGGCGGGGGTGCTTTGCCGGCGGGAAGACAGAATCCCAACGGTCGGAGAATTCCAGCCAACATTTGTTGGGTGAATTCTATATACGTCATGGTTACAGGAACGTCTCTGTTATCCAGCATGCTCAGGGAATGGGAGGTTCATAGTTTGGCAGGGGGATGGGAACCAGAGCTACGGATCAGAGGATAGGGTAGTCCGGCTGAGGGCTCCCTGGGGAGGCTGTTAGATGCTGGGAGACCGGTAGATCCTGGGTGTGTACGCTTAAGTACCGCAGCTTGGTTCTCCCCCATCGTGGGCGGGATTCTGATTGTGGCCCCACACAGGACTTGGGTAGCTCCCGCAAGGCGTATTGGCTGCCGGTAAGCCTCACCGTATCTACTGGCCTGTCGCGCTCCCAGTTGGGCGCGACGTGGCCGATAGATCTCTCATTACACACCAACAGATAGTTTAAGAAGTAAACACACTCTAATATGCACTTTACTTTGGTGCTGGACATTTGGTAGAATACTGTATATAGGATTTTAAATATATCAAATTTTCATTTAATTTCCAGAGGGATTTATTAGGTGACTGATAGAAATTAACTATTCTAGTCAGATATAAGGGGTGCGATTCTCCCATGCCGCGCCGTTTGGGAGAATGGGCGTTCACGCCAATTACAGGCAGGCAGAAGGAAGTTGCATCCACGGCCGGTGATGGCGGGTGGGGGGGTGTCTCTGATATGGATGCCGCGATTCTCCGGGGGGGGGGGGGGAGGAGGAGCCAGAGGGGTCTCTGATGTGGATGCCGCGATTCCCCAGGGGGGGCGCAAAGGAGGAGGGGGGGGGAAGGAGAAGGAGGAGGGTTTGGGGCAAATGATGCCACCATTCTATCGGGGGGGGGTGGAGTGGTGAGGGGCCTCCAAGGGTACGCATGGGAGCGACACGCCAGTTGGACTGCCGTGGCAGGACGGTTGCGAAGACACGCTTCCAAGTGAAGATCATGGTGATGGGTTGAGGCCACTGGCGCTGCAATGAGGAGGGACGGGGTGAACTGGATGGGAGACGGATACTGTGGGCAGGTGTAAGGGCGCTTGCATGTATGAAGGGCAACCAGCCAGCCGGGGCACCCATGTATCCCATGGGCCCTGGCTGTCGACGTGTCCAAGCGCCCTCGTTAAAAATGTAGTTGTCTCTCCCTCCCAACCCCCCCCCCCGGCCCGTTTAGTTTGTTATGTTTGCACAACAGCCATCAATGTTTGCCGCCGTGGTGGCTGCGGCTGCCCTGCAGGTTGCCATTCGGCGCCACCGACACAGGTGGCTCAGAGAAGCTGCTGCAGAGGCAGCTGCAGCAGAGTGACTGGCTGCACAGGGCCCCGTGGCAGGCGCTCATGCTGCAGGCCCTCACGCCCGACAGGTCCAAGAGGAGGCGGAGGGTGACAATGACCTCCATGTCGCGGGCAGGCAGAGGTCGACGAATCAGATCCTGATGGGGCGCCGGGGGAGGAGCACGAGCAGGTGGTCGGGTCAAGGCGGCGGAGGTGCCCCTTGCGGCCTCGTGTGTACCGGGACCGCATGTCGTTCGAGGACCTTCCGATGTGGCATGCAGGAGGAGATTCAGATTGAGTCGGGAGACGGTGGCACATATATGCCACCTAATGGCACACCTAGCACCATGTGTAACGGGGGGAGGACATGCCTTCCGGGTGAGCGTCAAGGTCACGGTTGCCCTCAATGTTTTTGCCACGGGGTCCTTCCATGCACCGAGCGGGAACCTCTCTGGAATCTCTCAGGCATCGGTGCACCGGTGCATCCGGGCCGTTACCGATGGCCTCTATGCCGTCGCTGAAAGATACATTAATTTTCCGGAGGACCGCGCACACCAGGCTGCCCGGGCAGCGGATTTCGCCTCAGTGGCCGGGATCCCGATGGTCCAGGGCATCATTGATGGCGTGCACGTCAACATCCGTCCACCCTCGGAGAACAGAGATGTGGGGCAAAATTCTCGCGAAATGGCGCGATGTCCGCCAACTGGCACCCAAAACGGCGCCAATCAGACGGGCATCGCGCCGCCCCAAAGGTGCGGAATGCTCCGCATTTTTGGGGGCCGAGCCCCAACATTGAGGGGCTAGGCCGGCGCCGGAGGAATTTCCGCCCCGCCAGCTGGCGGAAACGGTCTTTGTTGCCCCGCCAGCTGGCGCGGAAATGACATCCCCGGGCGGCGCATGCGCGGGAGCGTCAGCGGCCGCTGACAGTTTCCCACGCATGCGCAGTGGAGGGAGTCTCTTCCACCTCCGCCATGGTGGAGACCGTGGCGGAGGCGGAAGGGAAAGAGTGCCCCCACAGCACAGGCCCGCCCGCGGATTGGTGGGCCCCGATCGTGGGCCAGGCCACCGTGGGGGCACCCCCCGGGGCCAGATCGCCCCGCGCCCCCCCAGGACCCCGGAGCCCGCCCACGCCGCCTTGTCCCGCCGTTCAAAAGGTGGTTTAATCCACGTCGGCGGGACAGGCAATTTATCGGCGGGACTTCGGCCCATCCGGGCCGGAGAATCGAGCGGGGGGGCCCGCCAACCGGCGCGGCCCGATTCCCGCCCCCGCCGAATATCTGGTGCCGGAGACTTCGGCAACCGGTGGGGGCGGGATTCACAGCAGCCCCCGGCGATTCTCCAACCTGGCGGGGGTCGGAGAATGACGTCCGTGTTCCTGAACAGGAAGGGGAACTATTTCATGAACATCCAGGTGGTCTGCGACCATTGAATGAGGATAATGCACGTGTGCACACAATACCCAGGCAGCGTGCATGACGCATTCATACTGGCACAATCATTCATCCCCGCTATCTTCGAGGGTCAACCCCCCTGGTTGAGGGGCTGGTTGCGGGGGTTACCCGTTGCGGTCGTGGCCGATGACGCCTATACGGAGGCCACAGACCAACTTACACCTGTGGCACATCGCGAATTTTGTTACACAGTTGCTTCTGTCAGCGGGTGTGATCAGTGCCATGTTGAATGGTGACAACCCGCTTCGCGATGAGCTGTGAGCTCCGGATCGCTACACAATGTCTGACTCATGGCCATATCTGAACCCTCAACCTCGGTGGTCCCTGTATGCGTCACGGACACTCCATCACATGTCCATGTGGGGCAGCGGGCGTCGGTGTGCTGAGGACGACGGGATGTTTGGGGGGAGGGGGGCACACCAGGCCTCACCGTTGTACTGATCTTCGAACCCCAGCGTCACTCGGTCCCCCTCACGACCCCCTCAGGCACCGGACATAGCACAGGTGCATCTAGGTTTGGTGTAACAGTGACTTTAATCGTGACATTCAAAGACAAGTGCCCTAGCCCCTATAACTAAGCTGCGCCCTGCACCCGTGCCAACTTACTACGTGTCTAACTTCTTGGCCTTACGGGCCCTACCACTACGTCTTGGTGTTTCCCCAGACGGTACAGCAGGAGTGGAGACGGACTGCTGAGACTCCTGCCCTTCGACGTGGCTCCCCATCGGCCCGGCCTGGATGGGCCAGGCTGCTCGGCGGGTACGCTGAATGGCGTGGTACCAGCCTGCTCTGCCCGCAACCCACCAGATGCAGCAGAGACAGAACGGGGGGAGTCCGAGTGTTCCAGTACCTCCCTTGCTGGAGTAACCAGGACGGGCACCGGAACCTCCTGCTCCGTAGGGGAGCCCGGTGGCCCCCGGGCCTCACTATGGGACGGTGGTGCCCGCTGAGACATGCGCCATGGCACTGCCAACACCTGGTGCTGCCAGTCCTGGAGGCCCGCTGTGGAATCGACCAGGGTCTGAAAGTTCCCAGCGATGGAGCTCAGGGAGTGCGACATCCCTGTCAGGGATTGTGCTCTCCCGCTGGGATTGTGTGACGCCATCCATCATGTGGGCAAGGCCACCGACGCTCTCAGTGATGGCCTGCTGGAACTGGGCCATGGCCTACTGAGACTGGGACAGACCCCGGAGTGTGGCGGCAATGTCCAGCTGGCTCTGGGACATGGCTGCCTGTGAGACGGCAGCCCTGTCGTGGGACACGGATGACGCGTGCACACTAAGCCCCACGCCTTGAAGAACCTGACCCATGGCCAAAACCGTTGCCCCCATTGCCTCCACCGCGGATGCCACTCGTGCGGTGTCGGCCTGGGTGGCAGCCATGACCGGCACCACTCCCTGCTCATGGACGCGAATGGACTCCTCCAGCTGCGTCTGCAGTTGCTGGAACACAGCCATCATCCCGTTGTCTAGTCCCTGGGGTTCCAAAGGCATCGGGTCTGTGGGTGGGTCCGGTAAGTCCAGGAACCCGGGAACCGTCTGGGCGACAGCTGGGTGCTGGGCCTGGGCTGCCCTCCGACCGTCCAGCCCCTCGGCTGATCCTACCTCCACCTGCTGTACCGGTACGGATGTGTGGTGAGCACCAGTCAATGACCCAGAAGCCTCATCACTTACGTGCCCACCGAGGTGAGTGTATCTGCGATGGTTGACGTGGTGGGTGACAGCAGTGCCGCATACGCAAGGTCCTCATCTGTCCCCAGGTCTGGGGTCTCCTGGCCCCGGTGCATTTAGTCTGCGGCCCATGTTAGGTGCCGTGCCCTGGATGTCCATCGTCTGTCGCGACGTCCTCTGTGCGTCACTGTCCTGAGTGGCTGTCCTGTCGCCATCACTGTCCTGGCTCGCAGCCCCTTCCTCGTCCATCTCACTGCCATCTGTGTCCTGACTGTCCGTCCTGACGCCTCTGTCTGTCCTCTGTGCATCCCCCTCCAGCGGCCCGGCCTCAGAAGAGGGCCCTCCTGCCCATGTTCCTTCCCCTCAGTGCCGTGCGTCCCTGTGAGCGGAAGAGGTTGAAGCTGGAAATGAATACTTTGCATCAGTATTCACCAAAGAGAAGGAATTGGTAGATGTTGAGTCTGGAGAAGGGTGTGTAGATAGCCTGGGTCACATTGAGATCCAAAAAGACGAGGTGTTGGGCGTCTTGAAAAATATTACGGTAGATAAGTCCCCAGGGCCTGATGGGATCTACCCCAGAATACTGAAGGAGGCTAGAGAGGAAATTGCTGAGGCCTTGACAGAAATCTTTGGATCCTCACTGTCTTCAGGTGATGTCCCGGAGGACTGGAGAATAGCCAATGTTGTTCCCTATTCTCCCGCCCCCGGGGGGCTAGGAGCGGCGTCGCGTCATTTACGCACGCCGGGCATTGGCACCGCGTAAAAGTGGCGCCGCGTAAATGGCATGGCCAGCGCCGCGTAACTGGCGTCACGCGCGCAGCCAACCCAAGCATGCGTGGTTGCCATCCTCCCCGAGGCCGCCCGGCAAGAAGATGTCGGATGGATCTTGCGGGGCGCGGAGGAAATGAGGTCCTCCTTCAGAGACACCGGCCCGCCGATCGATGGGCACTGATCGCGGGCCAGACCCCATTTGAGGCCCCCCCCCCCGGTGCAGGAACCCCCCTCCCCCTCCCCACAGGCCGTGCCCCCAGCTTTCCCGCGCTGTTCCCACCGGCAGTGACTAGGTGTGGATGGCGCCGGTGGGAACCTGTCGTATTGGGCAGGCCGCTCGGCCCATCCGGACCGGAGAATAGCGGAGAATCGCCATTTTGGGTGTCTCGGGCGATTCTCCAGCCTGCGCCGCGCACAACACGACGGGGCCGTTCTCGCCGCTTGGGTGAATCACGTGAGGGCGTCGGACCGGCGTCGTGTGGAAAATGGCGCGCCAGGCGATTCTCCCAACCGGCGCGGGAGCGGAGAATCGCGCCCTGTGTTTTTCCAATAATATCTAGATGCAGGTGTGGTTCAGTTGGAAAATTGGCAGGCGATGGAATGAGAAATTGGCACCAATATTTTCAAATACATATATTTCTTAAAATTGATAGACAGATAGTTTGGCCAAATTGAGTGAATTATAAATTAAGTAAAGCCAATCAGAGGTGAAAAGAAGGCGAGACCTTAAGATAATAATCTCTTTAAGAATAATTTACCCGGGATGGAAAAACTCATTCTGGAATCAATCCATCTTTTTCTAAAACCTATTTCCTTGCTACTTTTGCTAAATCACCATCTTTCTTTTGTTTAAATCACTTAGTTATGTTATTCTGTGTATTATGATTTGAAGAATTACCATGATCTGGGGCGAAATTCTCCCCCAACGGCGGGATGCCCGCCGACTGGCGCCAAAGCCGGCGCAAATCAGACGGGCATCGCGCCGGCAAAAAGGTGCGGAAGTCTCCGCATCTTTGGCGGCCTAGCCCCAACATTGAGGGGCAAGGCCGACGCCGGAGGGATTTCTGCCCCGGCAGCTGGCGGAAATGGCGTTTGTTGCCCCGCCAGCTGGCGCGGAAATGCGGCGCATGCGCGGGAGCGTCAGCGGCCGCTGTCAGTTTCCCAGCGCTTGCGCGGGAGCGTCAGCGGCCGCTGTCAGTTTCCCACGCATGCGCAGTGGGGAGAGTCACTTCCGCCTCCGCCATGGTGGAGACCGTGGCGGAGGCGGAAGGGAAAGAGTGCCCCCACGGCACAGGCCCGCCCGCGGATCGGTGGGCCCCGATCGCGGGCCAGGCCACCGTGGGGGCACCCCCCGGGGTCAGATCGCCCCGCGCCCCCCCATGACCCCGGAGCCCGCCCACGCCGCCTGGTCCCGCCGGTAAATACCAGGTTTGATTTACGTCGGCGGGACAGGCAATTCCTGGGCGGGACTTCGGCCCATCCGGGCCGGAGAATCCAGCGGGGGGTCCCGCCAACCGGCGCGGCCGGATTCCCGCCCCCGCCCAATTTCCGGGAGCGGAGACTTCGGCGGGGGCGGGGGCGGGATTCACGGCGGCCAACGGCCATTCTCCGACCCGGCGGGGGGTCGGAGAATGACGCCCCTGTAGTTTAAAACTCAACTACTGTATTCGCTAAAGACAATTAATCTGACCAGCTTGCTAAAGGGCTAGTCGGAACTCTCTAAATGTTATATTGAAAATAAAGTTACCAGTGGGCACTACAGCTGACTAATAAAGTTCCAGTGGACTTTGCCAAAAAGCACAGACTTGACCTCTGTTATTTGGGAGCTGAGAAGGGATAACGGATATCCAGGGTTCTGAATAGACACAGAGATCCATCAGTGACCTAACCTGATGCAGCTGGAGGCAAATGTAATAAGTTTGGAAGTTTCATAAAATGGGTCCTAGTGTTTCTGAGAGGACAGAAAGCCTTGGCTAAATTGTATTGTGATACCTGGGCTCAGCAAAGGTCCTTTCTGCGTTATGTTGCATGTTTCAATTACCCCAATTTCATAAGCAGGAGCTTCCATTTATATAGTTGAAAGTGATGTTTCAAGACAGATGTCGTTCCTGGGAGAGGATCCCTGCACAGAGGAGGAGTGTTGTGTGAGGTTTATTGTGAATCTTATGGATTGATACATAATGTAATTGTTTTTTTAATATTTTAAATATATTTATTAACATTTTTTAACAAAACAATTTTTTCCCGTTACAAACAATAACCACCCCCCCCTGTAACAAAATAACACAAAATCGCACTGGGCAAGATATATACATGGCAAAATGGTATATTTACATAGCTTTATACACTGGCTCTCCCCCGCACGTGCCAGTTTCCCCCACCCCCCATGTTATCTCCTGCTCGTCCATCCCCTCAAACAATCTCTCGTTCCCCCCTCCCCCCCCCCAGGGTTGCTGCTGCTGCTGACCGACCTTCCTCTAACGCTCCGCGAGATAGTCTAGGAACGGTTGCCACTGCCTGTAGAACCCCTGCGCAGACCCTCTCAAGGCAAACTTAATCCTCTCCAGCTTTATGAACCCAGCCATGTCATTTATCCAGGCCTCCACGCTGGGGGGCTTCGCCTCCTTCCACATTAGCAAGATCCTTCGCCGGGCTACTAGGGGCGCAAAGACCAGAATGCCGGCCTCTTTCGCCTCCTGCACTCCCGGTTCGTCCACTACTCCGAATATTGCTAGCCCCTAGCTTGGCTTGACCCGGACTTTCACCACCTGAGATATTCCTCCCGCCACTCCTCTCCAGAACCCCTCCAGTGCCGGGCATGACCAAAACATGTGGACATGGTTCGCCGGACTCCCTGAACACCTTCCACATCTGTCCTCTACCCCAAAGAACCTACTCAACCTCGCCCCCGTCAAGTGCGCTCTGTGAACCACCTTAAATTGTATCAGGCTGAGCCTAGCACATGAGGAGGAGGAATTAACCCTACCCAGGGCATCAGCCCACAAACCTTCCTCGATCTCCTCCCTCAACTCCTCCTCCCATTTACCCTTCAACTCTTCTGCTAGGGCTTCCCCCTCATCTTTCATCTCTTGGTGTATTGCCAAAACCTTGCCCTCCCCAACCCATACAACCGAGATCACCCTGTCTTGAATTTCTTGTGCCGGGAGCAACGGGAATTCCCTGACCTTTCGCCTCACAAAAGCCCTCACCTGCATATATCTAAATGCATTTCCCGGGGGTAACTCAAACTTCTCCTCCAGTGCCCCTAGGCTCGCAAATGTCCCATCAATGAACAGGTCCCCCATTCTTCTAATCCCCGCCCCGATGCCAGCCCTGAAACCCCCCGTCCATCTTCCCCGGGACAAACCGGTGGTTACCCCTGATCGGGGACCACACCGAGGCTCCCACTGCACCCCTGTGCCATCTCCACTGGCCCCAGATCCTTAACGTTGCCGCCACCACTGGGCTTGTGGTATACTTTGATGGCGAGAGCGGCAGCGGTGCCGTCACCAACGCCTCCAAACTCGTTCCTTTACAGGACGCCATCTCCATCCTCTTCCATGCCGCCCCCTCTCCCTCCATAACCCACTTGCGGATCATCGCCACATTTGCTGCCCAGTAGTAGCTCCCTAGGTTTGGCAGCGCCAACCCTCCTCGGCCCCTACTGCATTCCAGGAACCCTCTCCTTACCCTCGGCGTCTTATTCGCCCACACAAACCCCATAATACTCCTACCTACTCTCTTGAAAAAGCCCTTGGTGATCACGATGGGAAGGCACTGAAACACAAACAAAAACCTCGGAAGGACCACCATTTTGACCGACTGCACTCTACCCGCCAACGAGAGCGGCAACATGTCCCATCTTTTGAAGTCCACCTCCATTTGGTCCACCAACCTCGTCAGATTCAATTTGTGTAGGGCCCCCCAACTCCTGGCTATCCGGATCCCCAGATACCGAAAGCTCCCCTCCGCCCTCCTCAGCGGTAGTCCCCTATCCCTCTTTCTTGGTCCCCTGCCTGTAGTACAAAAAGCTCACTCTTCCCTACATTGAGCTTATAGCCCGAGAACTCCCCAAACTCCCTCAGAGTCTGCATGACCTCCACCATCCCCTCCATTGGGTCCGCCACGTACAGCAGCAGGTCATCCGCGTATAGCAATACCTGATACTCTTCTCCCCCGCGGACCACTCCCCTCCATTTATTAGACTCCCTCAGTGATATGGCCAAGGGTTCGATCGCCAATGCAAACAACAGGGGGGACAGGGGGCACCCCTGCCTCGTTCCTCGGTACAGCCGAAAGTACTCCGACCTCCGCCGGTTCATCACCACACTCGCCACCGGGGCGCTGTAAAGGAGCTTAACCCAACTAATAAACCCTCCTCCGAACCCAAACCTACGCAGCACCTCCCAGAGGTACTCCCACTCTACTCGGTCAAAGGCCTTTTCCGCGTCCATAACTGCCACTATCTCCGCCTCTCCGTCTTCCGATGTCATCATTATCACGTTTAAGAGCCGCCGCACATTGGTATTTTAAAAAAAATATATTTTATTCAAGATTTTTTGGCCAAACATAACAGTACGTAGTGTTTCTTTTAAACAACAATAAAGCAATATAAATAACAGTGGCCAGTTTTAAACAAATAAATAAATAAGATATGAACAGAAACAAAAACCAAACTAAATGGCAACTGCCTTGTCAAAAATAAAAACTCTCCAAAGATACAATCCAACAGTCCAATATACATTACCTAAAACAAGTGCCTATACATATACAATAACACCCCTGAGAGTCCGTCCGATTCCCCCCCTCCCCCCCTCCCTCCCCCCCCCGGGTTGCTGCTGTTGTCTTCCTCTTTTCCATTCCCTCTATCTTTCTGTGAGGTAGTCGACGGACGGTTGCCACCGCCTGGTGAACCCTTGAGCCGAACCCCTTAGTACGAACTTAATCCGTTCTAACTTTATAATCCCTGCCATGTCGTTTATCCAGGTCTCCACACCCGGGGGTTTGGCTTCCTTCCACATTAACAATATCCTGCGCCGGGCTACTAGGGACACAAAGGCCAAAACATCAGCCTCTCTCGCCTCCTGCACTCCCGGCTCTTCTGCAACCCCAAATATAGCCAACCCCCAGCTTGGTTCGACCTGGACCCCCACCACCTTTGAACGCACCTTTGCCACCCCCACCCAAAACCCCTGTAGTGCCGGGCATGACCAGAACATGTGGGTGTGATTCGCTGGGCTTCTCGAGCATCTCGCACACCTATCCTCTACCCCAAAAAATTTACTGAGCCGTGCTCCAGTCATATGCGCCCTGTGTAACACCTTAAATTGTATCAGGCTTAGCCTGGCACACGAGGACGATGAGTTTACCCTACGTAGGGCATCAGCCCACAGCCCCTCCTCAATCTCCTCCCCCAGCTCTTCTTCCCATTTCCCTTTCAGCTCATCTACCATGATCTCCCCCTCGTCCCTCATTTCCCTATATATGTCCGACACCTTACCATCCTCCACCCACGTCTCTGAGATCACTCTATCCTGCACCTCCTGCGTCGGGAGCTGCGGGAATTCCCTCACCTGTTGCCTTGCAAAAGCTCTCAGTTGCATATACCGAAATGCATTCCCTTGGGGCAACCCATATTTTTCCGTCAGCGCTCCCAGACTCGCAAACGTCCCGTCTACGAACAGATCTCTCAATTGTGCTACCCCTGCTCTTTGCCATGCTCCAAATCCCCCATCCATTCTCCCCGGAACAAACCTATGGTTATTTCTTATCGGGGACCGCACCGAGGCTCCCGTCTTTCCCCTATGCCGTCTCCACTGCCCCCAAATTTTCAATGTAGCCACCACCACCGGGCTTGTGGTGTATTTCTTTGGTGAGAACGGCAACGGTGCCGTCACCATAGCTTTTAGGCTAGTCCCCCTGCAGGATGCCCTCTCCAATCTCTTCCACGCCGCTCCCTCCTCTTCTCCCATCCACTTACACACCATTGAAATATTGGCGGCCCAGTAGTACTCACTTAGGCTCGGTAGTGCCAGCCCCCGCACATTGGTATTTAATTGCCTGCCCTTTACGAATCCCGTCTGGTCCTCATCAATCACCCCCGGGACACAGTCCTCAATCCTCGTGGCCAGCACTTTTGCCAATAACTTAGCGTCCACATTAAGGAGCGAAATCGGCCTGTACGATCCACATTGCAGTGGGTCCTTGTCTCGCTTCAGAATCAAGGAAATTGTTGCCTCTGACATTGTCGGGGGCAGGGTCCCCTCCTCTCTTGCCTCGTTAAAGGTCCTCACTAGTAGCGGGGCCAACAGGTCCACATACTTTCTGTAGAACTCCACCGGGAACCCGTCCGGCCCCGGGGCCTTCCCCGCGTGCATGCTCCCCAAACCCTTACTCAGCTCCTCCAACCCGATTGGTGCCCCCAAACCAGCCACCTCTTGCTCCTCCACCCTCGGGAATCGCAGTTGGTCTAGGAATAGTCTCATCCCCTCTTCCCCCCCTGGGGGCTGGGATCTGTACAGCTCTTCAGAGAAGGCCTTGAATACCTTGTTTATTTTCGTTGCACTCTGAACCGTGGCTCCCCTTCTATCTTTGATTCCCCCTATTTCCCTTGCTGCCGTCCTCTTACGGAGCTGGTGTGCCAGCATCCGACTGGCCTTTTCCCCGTACTCGTAGGTCGCCCCCTGCGCCTTCCTCCACGGTGCCTTCCCCGTGGTCAACAGGTCAAACTCCGTCTGTAGCCGTCGCCTTTCCCCAAGTAATCTTTCCTCTGGGGCCTCTGCGTATCTCCTGTCCACTCGCAAAATCTCCCCCACTAACCTCTCCCTTTCCATGCCCTCTGTCTTCTCCCTATGAGCCCTGATGGAGATTAGCTCTCCCCTGATCACCGCCTTCAACGCCTCCCATACCACCCCCACTCGCACCTCCCCATTGTCATTGGCCTCCAAGTACCTTTCGATATACCCCCTCACCTTCCCACACACCACGTCATCTGCCAGCAGTCCCACGTCCAGCCGCCACAGCGGGCGTTGGTCCCTCTCCTCTCCCAGCCCCATTTCCACCCAGTGCGGGGCATGGTCCGAAACGGCTATGGACGAATACTCCGTCCCGTCCACCCTCGGGATGAGCGCCCTGCCCAGAACAAAAAAATCTATCCGGGAGTAGGCCTTGTGCACGTGGGAAAAGAAAGAAAATTCCCTGGCCTGCGGTCTTGCAAACCTCCATGGGTCCACTCCCCCCATCTGATCCATAAACCCCCTGAGCACCTTGGCCGCCGCCGGCCTCTTTCCCGTCCTTGATCTGGAACGGTCTAGTGTTGGATCACTGTATTGAAGTCCCCTCCCATTATCAGTCCTCCTACCTCCGGGTCCAGAATGCGCCCCAACATGCGCTTCATGAATCCAGCATCATCCCAGTTCGGGACGTATACATTTACCAACACCACCCACGTCCCTTACAACCTACCACTCACCATCACATATCTCCCTCCATTGTCCACTACGATAGTCTTGGCCTCAAATGACACATGCTTTCCCACCAGAATTGCCACCCCTCTATTTTTCGCATCCAGTCCCGAGTGAAATACCTGTCCTACCCATCCCCTTCTTAACCTAACCTGGTCCGCCATCTTCAGGTGTGTCTCTTGGAGCATAGCCACGTCTGCATTCAGTCCCTTCAAGTGCGCGAACACTCGAGCCCTCTTCACCGGCCCATTCAGGCCCCTCACGTTCCACGTTATCAGCCGGATTGGAGAGGCTCTCACCCCCTTACCCCCGCCCCCGCCGACTAGCCATCTCCTTTTCTGGGCCAATCCCGTGTTCGCGTCTCCCTCAACCTCCAGTCCCCCAGCCGGGGGACCTCCGTCCCGACCACCTCTTCTGTGTCCCATTACCTTTCGGCCAGTGCAGCAGCAACCCTTTTTGCCCCCCCCCTTCCCCCCTCCTCCCAACCGCCCCCCCCCCCCCCCCCCCCCCCCCCCCCCCCCCCCGCTAGATCCCTGTCTCGCTTTTTTGCTCCCCCCATATCACTCCCGTAAGTCAGCTGACACCTGCTGACCCCGGCTTCCCCCGCCATCCCTTTGACCGCCTCGTGTGGGAGTCTCCCCATCAATATACGTTCCCCTTCCCGCCTTTCTTCCCGCGCGCGGGAAAAAAAACCCGCGCTTTCCAAAGCCTGCCCCGCCCCCTCTGGCGCAGCTCCTGTCGCGGCCTTGTCTCTCTCCCCCAACCCATATAACATTCCCTGCGCGTGATTGCCCCCCTATATACAACAACCATCATACTTCAACCCTCAAACACCCCCCACCCTCACAAACCCTCAATTAGAGTCCAACTTTTCAGTTAGTATAAAGGTCCACGCCTCTTCGGGCATTTCGAAGTAGTGGTGTTGGCCATTATGTGTAACCCACAGTCGCGCTGGCTGCAACATTCCAAATTTCACGCCTTTCCGATGCAGCACCGCTTTGGCCCAGTTGAAACCCGCTCTCCGCTTAGCGACCTCCGTGCTCCAGTCCGGGTCTCAGCATTGTCCCACTTGCTGCTCCGCTCCTTCTTGGCCCATTTCAGGACCCTCTCTCTGTCCGTAAACTCGTGAAATCTCACCACCATCGCTCTTGGCGGCTCATTTGCCTTGGGCTTCCTCGCCAGCACCCGGTGCGCCCCTTCCAGCTCCAGCAACCCCGGGGGGGCTTCCGCGCCCATCAGCGCCCCAATCATTGTGCCCGCATATGCCGCGGCGTCGGCCCCCTCCACTCCTTCTGGGAGACCCAGGATCCTCAGATTATTTCTCCTCGACCTGTTCTCCAGGTCTTCGAGTCTTCCCGCCCACGTCTTGTGTAGCGCCTCGTGCCGCTCCACTTTCACCGCCATGCCCAAGAGCTCGTCCTCATTCTCACTCACTTTTTCCTGGATCTCCTGGATCTTCACCTGGAGCGCCACCATCTCCTTACGCAGCTCCTCGAAGCAGCGCTTGATGAATTCCTGCATCTCCTCTTTGTCCCCGGCCGCCGCCATTTTGCTTGTTTTCCCTCTCTTCTCCCGCTGCTCCAATGCCACTTTTTTGGCCGTTTCGCTGCGGGTCCGGTCCATACAAGTTAGTAGGGGCCCTCTCTCCTCTCTTCCCCACGGGTTGGCTGTAAAAAAAATTCCGTTGGGGCTCTTCTATCGAGCCTGAAAGTCCGTGTTCGCGGGAGCTGCCGAATCGTGCGGCTTAGCTCCGCATAGCCGCAACCGGAAGTCCCTAATGTAATTGTTGATATCTGTCTTCTACATGAGCTGCTCCTGTATTTGGTTATATAGTATTCTGGAGCTCTCTGAATTGTCTTTCTTTTATGGTTTATTCATTCTTATGCAGAGAAATGAGTGCCAGTGGGATTTATAATCACATTAGTGTATCAACAACATGTCATTACCATGTATAATTGTTTTGAACTACAATGACTAGAAATGCTCATTGTAAAGTTGAAATTTATTACAAATCTGCTCTTGTATGTCATGACCTTCCCAGCAATGTGACATCATAATGGTATTTTATCTCTACTTATGCATTATTCCAATCGGTCTTGCACTATGGTTCAGTTAATCATAGTTCGCCGTTGGTTATCATGTAGGCCTTATTTGTAACAAGCACAATTGCAAGTTAAGGAAAATCTAAGTCACTGTATTGTATGTTTCTAATATCCATATAAACATTGTTATAAAGATATATGTTTTTCTTTTTGTTTTAAAATATCTGTTGCCTTTTTGTTTATTAAAAAGTCAAATTTCTTTCTCTTTTGAATCTGCTTGGTACTTCCCTTCCCTCTGCACCGATTGTCGTGATATCCCTAATGAGGAGAGCTATCTGTGACTCAGTGACCCAATTTGTTTTCATTCATATGGCTTGCAACACGGCAATCGGAAGCAAGTCAATAGAAGGAAAAGGTAGCTGAGCACTCTGTTTACTTTCTTGATACACTAAGAAACATCCCGTTATTCAGATATACTTTGGGGTGTTAGTTTATTCCCCCAGACATGGATTTTTCTTCTAATTTGTCCACCGTTCCCACTCCATGTGTAAAAGTAGTGATTCATGTCATACTGACTAGAATTTCACATGTATCTTCTGGTAGCCCACACAAATGCCCAATATTCACATGTTACACAGTGCATATTTAACTGGAGGGAATAGCTTGTATTGTGAGTGTCCTTTCCAGAAGGGAATCATTGGAAGAGGACTAGTACCAGGAATCCTGACTGATTTTTCTTTCCACCGTACCTTCCCCCCCACCCCACCCCAACATCCTAACACCTACCCTCCCACCCAAATGAATGTACAGGTGGTGCCACGAATTATAACAGACTATCATCCCCAGCAAAATTCAGTTAAATTGTATTTTACTTAAAATGTGAATAATAAACGACCTTCCACATTTATACTAATACTCAACCTGCAAACATTTACTTGTATGTACCATATTTGTGATCTTGCATAATCACTTGTGCAGTTTCCCCTTGCCTGCTCTTTTGCACCTCTGAACAGCCAGATCAGGGAAGAGTGAGCAAAGAGCTGAGAAAGAGGCCAATGTTCTACCCTCTCAAGTACAGCTACCATTATGATTCAGGGACAATATAATTCAGAAACTATCTGCAGACTGTGTTTTTGTCTCATCAGTCCTATTCGGTCACTGATGGTTTTTCGGTCAGGGGCTGGTTTAGCACACTGGGCTAAATCGCTGGCTTTTAAAGCAGACCAAGGCAGGCCAGCAGCACGGTTCGATTCCCATACCAGCCTCCCCGAACAGGCGCCGGAATGTGGCGACTAGGGGCTTTTCACAGTAACTTAATTGAAGCCTACTCGTGACAATAAGCGATTTTCATTTGATGGGATAATCTGTGCAGTTCTCACATTAATATAAACACAAAAAGAAAGAAGTCAGAAATTGAGAAAGACATAATTGAAGCCTATTATTTACCTAGTTGAACAGTGACAAGTCCTGTTGTTTGGCTTGTGCGCGCTTTGAGGGATACTACTTAAAACACTGCATTCTTTACCTTATTTCCATTTCTATGTATGTGCTTTAAAAGTACATTTTGTAAATGTAAGGAATAGAAAATTGTCAAACAATCCATTGGATAATGTATGTTTTTGATATAAAGTAGCTTTGAAAATACAACATAGATCATAGAATTTACAGTGCAGAAGGAGGCCATTCGGCCCATCGAGTCTGCACCGGCTCTTTGGAAAGAGCACCCTACCCAAGCCCACACCTCCACCCTATCCCCATAACCCAGTAACCCCACCTGGCACTAAGGGGTTACTAACATAAAGCTGTTAAATTGCAAAAATGTTGGTGGAGAATTTTATGATTTAAAGAACCGTGTGGATACAGGACAAATGGTTGTGTCATTACTTTAAGCCACATTGAGGTCCAATTTTATGTGCTGCAGTTTGCCATCGTTGACACAATTATCTGGAGTTTGGATTTCATATTACATTTTCATTATGTGATGTCATAAGGGACTGGAGATTGTGACAGACAGGGTGAAGTTCACCCAGTTTTCCAAATACCAAAAACTTATTTAAAGGTCTTCAAATACTCAGTGAAACAGAAAAGGAAATAAACACTTAGTTCTTCTTTGAGCCTTACTTTACACACAGTGGGTGTGACCTAACTAAATTGGAACAGAGTTTGTGACGAGCACGTTTAGCCAGGGATTTTCCAGTGCCCACAGCGCCGAGAAACACCATGCTACCTATCAGGACTCTGTTTCAATTTGGGGCCTCAGCAGGGAATGCTCCACCAAGGCAGCACTTAGGAGCTCCGTTCGCCGTAACTCTTTGGTGCAGGAAGATATCAGGATGCCATTTTTAAATCAGAGGGCAAGCACCTGGGGGACCTCCGATCCCATGGGAGACCCCACAAGTCCATTCCATCTGGTCCCCGTTTGTGGGGACCAGCACTTGCCCGAGGTCTCCGAGGTGAAAGGGTTAGATCCCAACACCTCAGGTAGATCAGGGGAGTGCATATTAGGGTGAGACTAGCTGTCTCACTTTAATATGCAGATTTGCAAAATACTGATCCCATCCACAATAGGCAGGATTCAGATCGCGACGTCTCGTGAGATCGCCAGGTAGCTCCTGGAAGTTGAGTCTTCCGGCATCTATCGGCCACGCCGTCTTTCAGGCACAATACAGCTAGTAATCACAGCCAGTATATCCTATTTGAATCTGTGTGGCTAATTCATTTCCCAGGGGAAACTCAACACAGTATATAATAGCGACAGTCAGACCACCAGTATGGGTTCTCATACAGGCCAGAGTTCAATCCAAATTAGGATTTTGGTAGAGTTCGAGGCCAGCAACAAACACACAGTACACACACAGCAAATAATACACTCGCCACAGCATCTTCCTTGCATTCACCAAGTTTTTTTTTAATTAAATATTTTATTGAAAATTTTTGGTCAACCAACACAGTACATTGTGCATCCTTTACACAATATTATAACAACACAAATAACAATGACCTATTTTATAAACAAAACAAAAAAAAAAATGAATAAATAATAAATAACAAAAATGAAAACTAGCCCTAATTGGCAACTGCCTTGTCACAAGTAACACTCTCCAAAAATATAATTTAACAGTCCAATATATAATTATCTGTAGCAACGACCTATACATACTATACAGTATATATTAACAACCCTGAGAGTCCTTCTGGTTCCTCCTCCCCCCCCCCCCCCCCGATCCTGGGCTGCTGCTGCTGCCTTCTTTTCCCCATTCCGTCTATCTTTCTGCGAGGTATTCGACGAACGGTTGCCACCGCCTGGTGAACCCTTGAGCCGACCCCCTTAGGACGAACTTAATCCGCTCTAGCTTTATAAACCACGCCATGTCATTTATCCAGGTCTCCACCCCCGGGGGCTTGGCTTCTTTCCACATTAGCAATATCCTGCGCTGGGCTACTAGGGACGCAAAGGCCAAAACATCGGCCTCTCTCGCCTCCTGCACTCCCGGCTCTTGTGCAACCCCAAATATAGCCAACCCCCAGCTTGGTTCAACCCGGACTCCTACTACTTTTGAAAGCACCTTTGTCACCCCCATCCAAAACCCCTGTAGTGCCGGGCATGACCAAAACATATGGGTATGATTCGCTGGGCTTCTCGAGCACCTCGCACACCTATCCTCCACCCCAAAAAATTTACTGAGCCGTGCTCCAGTCATATGTGCCCTGTGTAATACCTTAAACTGAATCAGGCTTAGCCTGGCACACGAGGACGACGAGTTTACCCTGCTTAGGGCATCTGCCCACAGCCCCTCCTCGATCTCCTCCCCCAGCTCTTCTTCCCATTTCCCTTTTAGTTCATCTACCATAGTCTCCCCTTCGTCCCTCATTTCCCTATATATATCTGACACCTTACCATCCCCCACCCATGTCTTTGAGATCACTCTGTCCTGCACCTCTTGTGTCGGGAGCTGCGGGAATTCCCTCACCTGTTGCCTCGCAAAAGCCCTCAGTTGCATATACCTGAATGCATTCCCTTGGGGCAACCCATATTTCTCGGTCAGCGCTCCCAGACTCGCGAACTTCCCATCCACAAACAGATCTTTCAGTTGCGTTATTCCTGCTCTTTGCCACATTCCATATCCCCCATCCATTCCCCCCGGGGCAAACCTATGGTTGTTTCTTATCGGGGACCCCCCCCAAGGCTCCAGTTTTTCCCCTATGCCGTCTCCACTGTCCCCAAATCTTCAGTGTAGCCACCACCACCGGGCTTGTGGTGTAGTTCCTCGGTGAGAACGGCAATGGGGCTGTCACCATAGCCTGTAGGCTAGTCCCCCTACAGGACGCCCTCTCTAATCTCTTCCACGCCGCTCCCTCCTCCTCTCCCATCCACTTACTCACCATTGAAATATTAGCGGCCCAATAATACTCACTTAGGCTCGGTAGTGCCAGCCCCCCCCCTATCGCTGCTACGCTGTAAGAATCCCTTCCTCACTCTCGGGGTCTTCCCGGCCCACACAAAACCCATGATGCTCTTTTCAATCCTTTTAAAAAAAGCCTTCGTGATCACCACCGGGAGGCACTGAAACACAAAGAGGAATCTCGGGAGGACCACCATCTTAACCGCCTGCACCCTCCCTGCCATTGACAGGGATACCATATCCCATCTCTTGAAATCCTCCTCCATCTGTTCCACCAACCACGTTAAATTTAACCTATGCAATGTGCCCCAATTCTTAGCTATCTGGATCCCCAGGTAACGAAAGTCCCTTGTTACCTTCCTCAACGGTAGGTCCTCTATTTCTCTACTCTGCTCCCCTGGATGCACCACAAACAACTCACTTTTCCCCATGTTCAATTTATACCCTGAAAAATCCCCAAACTCCCCAAGTATCCGCATTATTTCTGGCATCCCCTCCGCCGGGTCCGCCATGTATAGTAGCAAATCGTCCGCATACAAAGATACCCGGTGCTCTTCTCCTCCCCTAAGTACTCCCCTCCACTTCTTGGAACCCCTCAACGCTATCGCCAGGGGCTCAATCGCCAGTGCAAACAATAATGGGGACAGAGGGCATCCCTGCCTTGTCCCTCTATGGAGCCGAAAATATGCAGATCCCCGTCCATTCATGACCACGCTCGCCACTGGGGCCCTATACAACAGCTGCACCCATCTAACATACCCCTCTCCAAAACCAAATCTCCTCAACACCTCCCACAAATAATCCCACTCCACTCTATCAAATGCTTTCTCGGCATCCATCGCCACTACTATCTCCGTTTCTCCCTCTGGTGGGGCCATCATCATTACCCCTAACAACCTCCGTATATTCGTGTTCAGCTGTCTCCCCTTCACAAACCCAGTTTGGTCCTCGTGGACCACCCCCGGGACACATTCCTCTATTCTCATTGCCATTACCTTGGCCAGGACCTTGGCATCTACATTTAGGAGGGAAATAGGTCTATAGGACCCGCATTGTAGCGGGTCCTTTTCCTTCTTTAAGAGAAGCGATATCGTTGCTTCAGACATAGTCGGGGGCAGTTGTCCCCTTTCCTTTGCCTCATTAAAGGTCCTCGTCAGTACCGGGGCGAACAAGTCCACATATTTTCAATAGAATTCGACTGTGAATCCATCCGGTCCCGGGGCCTTTCCCGCCTGCATGCTCCTAATTCCTTTCACCACTTCTTCTACCTCGATCTGTGCTCCCAGTCCCACCCTTTCCTGCTCTTCCACCTTGGGAAATTCCAGCCGATCCAAGAAGCCCATCATTCTCTCCCTCCCATCCGGGGGTTGAGCTTCATATAATTTTTTATAAAATGTCTTGAACACTCCATTCACTCTCTCCGCTCCCCGCTCCATCTCTCCTTCCTCATCCCTCACTCCCCCTATTTCCCTCGCTGCTCCCCTTTTCCTCAATTGGTGTGCCAGCAACCTGCTTGCCTTCTCCCCATATTCGTACTGTACACCCTGTGCCTTCCTCCATTGTGCCTCTGCAGTGCCTGTAGTCAGCAAGTCAAATTCTACATGTAGCCTTTGCCTTTCCCTGTACAGTCCCTCCTCCGGTGCTTCCGCATATTGTCTGTCCACCCTCAAAAGTTCTTGCAGCAACCGCTCCCGTTCCTTACTCTCCTGCTTCCCTTTATGTGCCCTTATTGATATCAGCTCCCCTCTAACCACCGCCTTCAACGCCTCCCAGACCACTCCCACCTGGACCTCCCCATTATCATTGAGTTCCAAGTACTTTTCATGCACCCCCTCACCCTTAGACACACCCCCTCATCTGCCATTAGTCCCATGTCCATTCTCCAGGGTGGGCGCCCTCCTGTTTCCTCCCCTATCTCCAAGTCCACCCAGTGTGGAGCGTGATCCGAAATGGCTATAGCCGTATACTCCGTTCCCCTCACCTTCGGGATCAATGCCCTACCCAGCACAAAAAAGTCTATTCGCGAGTAGACTTTATGGACATAGGAGAAAAACGAGAACTCCTTCCTCCTAGGTCTGCTAAATCTCCACGGGTCTACACCTCCCATCTGCTCCATAAAATCTTTAAGCACCTTGGCTGCTGCCGGCCTCCTTCCAGTCCTGGACTTCGACCTATCCAGCCCTGGTTCCAACACCGTATTAAAATCTCCCCCCATTATCAGCTTTCCCATCTCTAGGTCCGGAATGCGTCCTAGCATCCGCCTCATAAAATTGGCATCATCCCAGTTCGGGGCATATACGTTTACCAAAACCACCGTCTCCCCCTGTAGTTTGCCACTCACCATCACGTATCTGCCCCCGTTATCCGCCACTATAGTCTTTGCCTCGAACATTACCCGCTTCCCCACTAATATAGCCACACCCCTGTTTTTCGCATCTAGCCCCGAATGGAACACCTGCCCCACCCATCCTTTGCGTAGCCTAACCTGGTCTATCAGTTTCAGGTGCGTTTCCTGTAACATAACCACATCTGCCTTAAGTTTCTTAAGGTGTGCGAGTACCCGTGCCCTCTTTATCGGCCCGTTCAGCCCTCTCACGTTCCACGTGATCAGCCGAGTTGGGGGGCTTCCTACCCCCCCCCCCTTGTCGATTAGCCATCACCTTTTTCCAGCTCCTCACCCAGTTCCCACGCAGCTGTATCTCCCCCAGGCGGTGCCCCCCCGCCCATCCTCTCCCATACCAGCTCCCCCCTCTCCCTAGCAGCAGCAACCCAGTAATTCCCCCCTCCCACCCCCCCGCTAGATCCCCCGCTAGCGTAATTACTCCCCCCATGTTGCTCCCAGAAGTCAGCAAACTCTGGCTGACCTCGGCTTCCCCCCGTGACCTCGGCTCGCACCGTGCGACGCCCCCTCCTTCCTGCTTCTCTATTCCCGCCATGATTATCATAGCGCGGGAACCAAGCCCGCGCTTCTCTCTTGGCCCCGCCCCCAATGGCCAACGCCCCATCTCCTCCACCTCCCCTCCTCCCCCCATCACCACCTGTGGGAGAGAGAAAAGTTACCACATCGCAGGATTAGTACATAAAACCCCTCTTTGCCCCCCACATTCGCCCCACCACTTTGTTCGAACGTTCTTTTTAATAACCCGCTCATTCCAGTTTTTCTTCCACAATAAAAGTCCACGCTTCATCCGCCGTCTCAAAGTAGTGGTGCCTCCCTCGATATGTGACCCACAGTCTTGCCGGTTGCAGCATTCCAAATTTTATCTTCTTTTTATGAAGCACCGCCTTGGCCCGATTAAAGCTCGCCCTCCTTCTCGCCACCTCCGCACTCCAGTCTTGATAAACGCGGATCACCGCGTTCTCCCATTTACTGCTCCGAGTTTTCTTCGCCCATCTAAGGACCATTTCTCTATCCTTAAAACGGAGGAATCTCACCACTATGGCTCTGGGAATTTCTCCTGCTCTCGGTCCTCGCGCCATCACTCGGTATGCTCCCTCCACCTCCAACGGACCCGCCGGGGCCTCCGCTCCCATTAACGAGTGCAGCATCGTGCTCACATATGCCCCGACGTCCGCTCCCTCCACACCTTCAGGAAGACCAAGAATCCTCAGGTTGTTCCTCCTTGCGTTGTTTTCCAGTGCCTCCAACCCTTCCACACATCGTTTCTGATGTGCCTCCTGCGTCTCCGTCTTCACCACCAGGCCCTGTATATCGTCCTCATTCTCGGCTGCCTTTGCCTTCACGACCCGAAGCTCCCGCTCCTGGGTCTTTTGTCCCTCCTTTAGCCCTTCGATCGCCTGTAGTATCGGGGCCAACAGCTCTTTCTTCATTTCCTTTTTGATCTCTTCCACACAGCATTTCAAGAACTCTTGTTGTTCAGGGCCCCATGTTAAACTGCCACCTTCCGACGCCATCTTGGTTTTTGCTTGCCTTCCTTGCCGCTGTTCTAAAGAATCCACTGCAATCTGGCCACTCTCTCCTCCTTTTTCCATCCTTATCCAGGGGGGATTCCCTTCTGGTTTACCGCACAGTGTTTTTAGCCGTCAAAATTGCCGTTGGGGCTCCTATCAAGAGCCCAAAAGTCCGTTTCACAGGGAGCTGCCGAAACGTGCGACTCAGCTGGTCATCGCCGCACCCGGAAGCCTGCATTCACCAAGTTGACCCCCCCCCAAACAGGACTCAGTACTCTGCTTATATAACCAAGCAAGTTTACACAGCTGATTCTTGTTGCACTGATTCCTAATAGGGGTTTTCCATCCGTCTGTCACGTGACTTGCAGGTTGGTTTCCTGTGGCAGGGGAAACTGTCAAGAAACTGGAGAATCTTATAAGAAAAGTACCATCCTCCCAGCACACATCCCCTGGTGACACCGCAATTAACACGAAGCAAAAGGCGAGCCGCATGCTGGCGCACCAGCTGTGGAGGCAGGCTGACTCCAGGGAAATATTGAACATCCGGACTGGGGCTGGGGATGTGGTATCAGAGCCAGGGAAGATAAATGAGGCATTTAGAGAGTTTTACCGGGGACTTTATGAGGCAGACCCAGGAGAGGAGGGGACATGGGGTGGTTTCTGGATGAGCTGGAATTTCCCCAGGTGGAGGAAGCAAAGAGGCAGGTGTTGGAGGATCCCCTGGGGCTGAGGGAGGTGCTGGATAGTATATGGGGTATAAAGTCGGGGAAGGCCCCTGGGCCGGATGGGTACCCGGCAGAATTTTATCAGGAATTTGTGGCGGACCTGGCACCACAGCTGTTAGGGGCGCCTAATGAAGCACTGGAGAAGGGGGAGATGCCGGAGACGATGAAGCAGGTAGTAATCACACTAATCTCAAAAAAAGGGAAGGATCCGGTGGAATGTGGGTCGTATAGACCCATATCACTATTGAACACGGATGTGAAAGTATTGGCTAAGTTGTTGGAGGGGAGGGTGGAGGATTGTGTCCCGGGGGTGGTTGCAGAAGATCAAACAGGCTTCGTGAAGGGCAGGCACCTCGCGAGTAATATAAGACGGCTGTTGAATGTGGTGCTGAATCCGTCGAGAGCTCTGGTACCGGAGGTGGTTCTGTCCATGGACGCGGAGAAAGCATTTGATCGGGTGGAGTGGCGATACTTGTTCGAAGTTTTGGGATAGTTTGGGTTTGGGCCGAGATCTGTGGCATGGGTGCGGTTGCTGTATGTGGTACCAAGAGCGAGGGTGGGGATGAATGATATGAGCTCACGAAGCTTTGACTTACATAGGGGTACGAGGCAGGGGTGCCCGCTGTTGCCGCTGCTGTTTGCGCTGGCCATAGAGCCATTGGTGATGACTCTCAGGGGGTTGGCAGAGTGGCAGGGGATAATGAGGGGTCAGAGGGAGCATCGGGTGTCACTCTATGTCGATGACCTCTTGCTGTATGTTTCGAATCCGTTGGAGAGTATGGGAAGGATTATGGGCCTGTTGGGAGGTTTGGAGGGTTCTCGGGACACAAGGGGCGTGATTCTCCACTCCCACGTCGGTTGGGAGAATCGCCTGGGCCGCCAAAATTTCCGGGGCCGCCGGTCCGACGCCCTCCCGCGATTCTCCCGAGCGGCGGGAACGGGCCAGTCGAGTTTCGCGGGCCGCAGGCCGGAGAATCGCCGGAGACACCCAAAATGGCGATTCTCCGGCACCCCCGCGATTCTGAGGCCCGGATGGGCCGAGCGGCCAGGCCAAAACTGCGGGTTCCCCCCAGCGCCGTCCACACCTGGTCGCTACAGTCGTGGGCGGTGCGTGAACGCTGGGGGGGCAGCCTGTGGGGGGGCGAGGGGGGATCCTGCACCGGGGGGTACCTTAAATGTGGGGTGGCCCGCGATCGGTGCCCACCGATCGTCAGGCCGTCCTCTCTGAAGGAGGACCTCCTTCCTTCCGCCGCCCCGCAAGATCCGTCCCCCATCTTCTTGCGGGGAGGATGTGGACAGGACGGCAACCGCGCAGGCGCGGATGACGTCCGTTATGCGGCGCCGGCCGCGTCATCTAATCGGCGCCGCTTTTACGCGGGCGACAAGGCCTCGCGCGGGTAGATGACGCGGCCCCGATACTGGCCCATTGTCAGGGCCTGAATCGGTCGCGACCGGGGCCGTTCCGCACCGTCGTGAACCTCGACGGCGTTCACGACGGCGCGGCCACTTCGGCGTGGGGGTGGAGAATGAGCCTGATACAGTTTAAGGTGGTGCACAGGGTGCATATGACTCGGGCGAGAATGAGTGGGTTTTTTCAGGGGTAGCAGTTGAGTGTGAGAGGTGTGGGCGGGGGCCAGCGAATCATGTACACGTGACAATAAACAAATCCAAATCCTTTACTCTGAGATTATGCCCTCTGGTCCACAACTTTCCTACAAGAAGAAATAACCTCTGAGCATCTACCCTGTCAAGCCCCTGAAAAACCTATATGTCTCAATAAGGTTGCTTCTCATTTAATTATAACAGCTCCTCAAACACGGGTCACAAACATCCCCCACCTTTTCTCAAACACTCCTGCTGAGCCCCTCAACTCACCAGGTCCCGCCGGTACGGACCTGGTTGAATTTACGCCAGCTGGACCGTCCTTAAACGGGCGGCTGCTCGGCCCATCGCGGGGCGGAGAATCGCCTGGAGGGCCGCTGCCAACGGCCGCCGACCGGCGCGGTGCGGTTCCTGCCCCCGCCAAAACCTCGACGCCAGAGAATTCGGCAGCGGGGCGCGATTCACGCTGTCATACGGCGATTCTCCGACCCGGTGGGGGGTCGGAGAATCCCGCCCCAGGTCCGTACCAGCGGGACCTGGTTCTATGGGCGGCCTGCAGAGTCCACGGGGGGATCTGGCCCCGGGTGGTGCCCACACGGTGGTCTGACCCACGATCGGGGCCCACCGATCCACGGGCAGGCCTGTGCCATGGGGGGCACTCTTTCGCTCCGCGCTGGCTGCTGTCAACCTCCGCCATGGCCGGCGCGGAGAAGAGCCCCCCTGCGCATGCGCTGGGAGGGGAGGGCCCGCCCCCGCCCTCGCCTCGCCGGGTAGGGGAGAATCCCACCCCCTGTGTTCGCCCCTCATGGCTTTCCAGTAGCATTAGCAGATTTTAGTTATGAATAAATTCCTTTGAGAAGAGATCAAAAGGGCTGTCCTTAGGAAAATCCTGGGAGTGCAGAAAATCAGACGTGCAGCTGCCTGACCTGCATTTATGCTTCTCCAAGCAGACAATTCGGAGGAGAATTAGCAGAGACCTGAGAACAAGACACTTTTTTAAATCTTTCAGTTGCAGCTTCTGTATGATTCCAGTCCAGTAATGTGGCATGTTCCAGCAGCAAATCAGTAACTATTGATCAAGAGCAGACGCCCTGGCTAATTTCATCTTCCCATCCAAACCCACCGCAGGAGTCAGTAAGACCAGCGAGATATAGCAGGAAAAATGGGTTGAAATCCGACCATGATCATTTGAGAATTCAAATTTGATTTCAATAATCTGAAAATAAAGAACTGAAATCAGTAAAAACAATCATATTATGGTAAAAACACAACTAGTTCACAAATCACCTTTGACAAAGGAAGCTTGAAACCTTTATCTGTTCTGGCCTTTCTGTGGCTGCTGATCCACCTCAATGTGGTTGACTTGTCACAATAGTCTGAAATGGCCTAACAGGCCACTTGATTGCATCAAACCATTGCAGCAGGTCAAGGATATGGCCCACCGTTCATCTTAGTATAAATAGGGCCAAGCAACAAATACAAGCTTTGCCCATGTCCTATAAATGAATTTAAAAAGCAATTTGGGAGTGAGTAGGGAAAAACTAATGAAAAATGGAGGGAGGTGTCCTGAAATTATCTGTGTGAGAAGGATTGAAAGTCTGACGTTGAATCTTTTGTGATAATTGGTTAAAGTTTAATATTCTGAGTTTGTTGAGATTCCTGGGTGTTATGGTGTGAACTGAGTGTATCAGAATAAAAAGGCATCCCATATGAAAATAAATTGACCATTTACAGTGACAATGTACCATCACAGAATATTTCATGTATATGGGTGTCAATCTTTGCTATCTGTGTAGTTTTCGTTGCTACGTCTACACTCTTAACTTCAATAACTGTAAAACTGTAAATGCCACCCATCCCAACCAACCCTGAGAAGCTGGTGGGTTCAGAAAGGACACACCCCTCCTCAGAGCATAACAAAGGTTCAGTCAGCTCCAGCTTCCTTCCACTCACCACATTGTAAATTTATGGTTAAGCACCTCTCACCAAACACTGGTTTACTTTGCAAATTTTCATAGTATTCCATGGTATTTACAGCACAGGAACAGACTAACAGGTCCAAATGGCGTTTATGCTCCATATGAACCTCCTCCCACCCTATATCACCTCATCATTTTGCCTTATCTTTCTATTCTCCCTCATGTTTATCAAACTTAACTATCTTAAATTTATGGCCCTTTGTTCTGGTATCCCTTTGCAAGTGGAAACATTTCTCCATTAAACATCTGCCTGATCAAACCCTTTCATAATCTTAAAATTGTCTATTCGGTCGTATCTCGGTCTTCTCTTTTCCAGAGAAAAGAGCTCCAGTCTGTCTAACCTTTCCTGATATCAAAACCGGGTCCTCAGCGCCGTAGGCAGCAGTGGTGAAGGAAACAAGGCAGCTCATTTGCACTTAACAAACAACAATTTGATAATGACCAAATGATCTGTTTTTTATTTGTGTGATGTTGATTGAGGATCAATGTTGGCCAGGAACCAGGGATAACTCCCCTGCTTTTCATCGAAATACAGCAGTTTCTCATTGAACACCCCTAATGTGTTCCTGCTGAAGGAAAAACACTTTCCCATTAGACGGGTTACGTTCCTGATCTGTAATTTTTACATCAAAAACCTATTGACAGCCTTGAATCTAACTGACCCCAAAATCCTCATTTTACTTGCTACTCTTAGTACTATTCTTCCTATCTTTTCGGCTTACCCCTTGCTCGCTGCTTCTTCACTTCCTCCCACTCACCACTTTCCTCTCCCAACCCCTTCACTCCCTCCCACTTGCTGCCCCTTCTCTGCCTAACTCGCTTTCCCTTTCTCCCTCCTGCTTGCCACCAGCATGCTCCCTCATACTCATTGTTTCCCTCGCTTTCTGCCTCCCTTGCCGCCTCATTTGCCCCTCTCCCGACCTCTTCACTCCTGCCCTATCGTGGCCTCTCCCCCAAGCCCTTGCTCACAGTGAGGGGTTCAGGAAAGGGGTATTCAATGAGGGATGGAGTGAGGAGGTCAGAGAGGGTGGCAGCGAACAGGGTGGAGTCAGGAGAGGCAGCAAGAGGGTTGGGAGTGGGGCAGCGAGTGAAACATTGGGAAGTGTTTAAAAACAGACCAGTCAGTTAGGGTTAGCACTCTGCTGCTATTCTACAGCTGGGTAGTGGACAGTGTGGGACTCCTCAGGCTTGACATCAATACTACATTATGATGTCATTGAGCCATGCTTTTCTTGTTAAACAGGCCCCGACTGCTGGGACCATGGTAAGTTGGAGAAGAGAATGCAGTTTTCAAAATTTTAACCCCTTTTCTGCCCATCTACGGATCAAAGGGATTGGATGGTGGGGGTATAGATTTTTAAATTGACTAAGGCTCATCAAACCACAGCATAGCTCACTTTATATGCCGTATAATGCACCCTTTATGAACTTCCATGCTCCTGAAGGTGAAGTATTCTGTGTTAGAGGACACTTTGGTACAGGAGACTTCAGTCAGTCTGGGCTGCATTTGAACCAGGTCCCAGTGGAGATGTTGAATGTCTGAACTATGTTTGCACTCATTGTTTTTCTCGTTGCAGGATACTTTGATGCTTTGTCTAATAGTACTTTATACTCTTATTCCCTACTGTCTTTGTTTCATACTGAATATATTTTGCTTAAAGCTCCATAAAATTGTTAATTAACAGTTGTCATGTGCAGAGGCTGGTGCTTTCACATAAAGACTGTTCCTAATTTTAATAGTGCCACATGACACTATTTGGTCTGGTCGTAAAATGCAAACTCCCCTTGGTTCTGTAGACAAACGTTACCATTGATACTAAGTCCTATGCTGGAGTTTTAGGTGGAAATAGTCAGGTTTATTAGAAGACAATCTCATTAGCCATACTGGAGAATGACATGGTTTTTGTTGAGTGTGCAACTGGTCATACTGTGATACAGATCAAACTCAGTTTCTAACAATGCTTCCCGAATTATTTTCCACAGTGATCCCATTTCTCTTAACACTTAAGAAATAAATCACACCAGACATCAGCAAAAACAAAACCATCAATAAAGCAGCATTGTATATGTGGTGGTATGTATTAGGGGTAATACGGTACACCACGTGTCGACAGGCTATTGGTGGAGGGATGCCAGGTCCTGATAGGATCTGCCACCTACTGGACTCCACCCAGAAATGCCGGGATAAGAACCCAGTTTTTCCCTCCATTTCCCTCAGCAGCTGCATTCTGTAACCACGCTGCTGGGAATAAAGTTCTGCTTAATAAAGCCTTCAATTGACATTACCTCAACCTGCCTCGCGTCATATTGACGGTGCTACAGTATATATCATTAAAGTTTGTGTATAATTGATCAACATTTAATACATCATATAAATATGAACTATGTTTTTAAAGTACTTTGCAAAAAACATTGTTCGTATTCATGTAGGTTTCAACCAATTTTGCCATTATTGGCCAGTGACAAAAGATAGTAAATGCAGTCTCCTCCCACTGCCCCTCCCCCACACACTGGAATAGCTCCTCTTCCCTCCTCCCTCCTCCTCCTCCGCCCCCCCCCCCCCGCCCCCCACACACACACACAAACACCCAGCAATCAGCTCCTCAGCCCCCCTCCCTCACACACCGTAATCTCTCCCAACCTGTTGCCACCCCATACCACCTTTGGTTTTGTTGCATGTGAAGCAAAATTTCAGTGCGTGCAGGGCAATATCATAGCCTCCTCTCCACAGTCATCATTCCTGCTTTGGAGGAGAGGGAGTTTGGAACCCCAAATGTTGGGCGGCATTTACAGAGCAACCCATTGGTCAGCAGTGGAATCTTCTTGTCCTGCCATTGTCAATGGGGTTTCCTGTTGAATGCACTCCTCACCGTGGCGGGGGTGCGCTGTTGGCAGGACCAGAAGATCATGCCAGCGTGAATGCCCAGAAAATCTCGCCTGTAACCCTATCGGGGATCACTACCTACACTTTGGAAACTGCTGTACTTTGATGATCTTCTTGGCATTATTACTAGCAAGAAGGAAAAGCTGCTATGTGCATTAACAAGAATGTTTAGATTTTTTAACAATTAAATAAACAATGGGGAATTATTTGGAAAGCAGAGGGAACTAATAAGGAGACAGGAAAGAGACACAGGAAGACAATGAGTCATACTTATACTGACTCTGAAATGTAAAACTGCATAATGCAATACTAAGCCCATTCACTAAACCAAAATTAGAACTACTCAACTGAAAGGGCAGATAAACAGACATCGGGATATGATTCAACAAAATGGGAACAAAGCCCCATAGCGAGCACGTTTAGACGTGAGATTCCCAGCGCTCGCAAAGCCGAGAAATACATGGCTATGCAATGACACTCGCGTTAAATAAGGGGCCTCAGCGAGGAACGTACGGCCGAGGCTGCACACAGCCCGTTTTGTACACCAAGGAGATCCACTCACCAGAACTTCTCAGTGTAGCAAGAGATCAGGACACCATCTCCAAGGCCCCACAACCTCCCCACCTAAAACCCTCGGGTAACTCAGGAATCTGCACATCAAAGTGAGACTAGATCTCGTTTTAATATGCAGATTTGCTAAAAAATGATCCTGCCCACAATGGTAGGAATTTACATTGCAACATCTCGCAAGATCACATTAGATCTTGCGAGGCATTGCGAGCTGGGTAGATCCGTGAAAGGGGTTTCCTGGCTTTTATCAGCCATTGGATCGTGCCCCAGGTCTAGATTATCCTTCCAGGAAAATTGTACAAACAATAACTTGTATTTTTACAATTCCTTCATCTTACATCCCAAGATGCTGCACAGTTCCTTGTTGGATCCCAGCAACAGCAACAATCATAATAGTACAGGAGAGAATGGTGAAGTGCAATTGAACAGTTGTTGTTTTTGAAGATGGGAAACAATAAAGTTTCCCATCACTGGAACGACGGAGGTTGAGGTGCGACCTGATAGAGGTCTACAAAATTATGAGGGGCATAGACAGAGTGGATAGTCAGAGGCTTTTTCCCAGGGTAGAGGGGTCAATTACGAGGGGGCATAGGTTTAAGGTGCTAGGGGCGAAGTTTAGAGGAGATGTACGAGGCACATTTTTTACACAGAGGGTAGTGGATGCCTGGAACTCGCTGCCGGAGGAGGTGGTGGAAGCAGGGACGATAGTGACATTTAAGGGGCATCTTGACAAATACATGACTAGGATGGGAATAGAGGGATACGGACCCAGGAAGTGTGGAAGATTTTAGTTTGACGGGCAGCATGGTCGGCACAGGCTTGGAGGGCTGAAGGGCCTGTTCCTGTGCTGTACTTTTCTTTGTTCTAAAGTGTAGCAGAAAAGCTTAGCAGAATTCCAAAGATTGCTGAAGGCTTTGCCACCAGTGATCAAACATAGGGAGAAGGGAACACGCAATAGGCTGGAGTTGGAGGAAATTGCACAGATGGGAAGGAGCTGATGCTGTGGAGAAATTTGTAGACAAGGCTGAGGATCTTTAAAGTTCAATATTTTTTTATTTTATTACTTTATCAGAGTTACAAAGCCAGAGCTCAGAGTGTGGACAGGGGCGAACCCCTAATCCAGCTCCTTGTCTGCTCCAAAAACCAATTCAAATTGAAATTGAATTCAATTCATGGTCCCCACAAGAGAGACATACCAGATCCAGGCATTACACCTGATCTCACGCTCACCTTAGCCAAAAGGCCGAGAAGCGATTAAAGTTCGATATGTTGAGAGATGGGAATGAAGCCAAAATTGATTCAACCTTTTTTAAATTAGCATTTTGCTCACGATGAAAGTCCTCTGTAAATGGCCTGACAATTTGCCACTACAGAGAGGATCTTTTATCCTTGGTCCCTCCTATTTCTCTGCACCTTGGTGACATCATGTAATAGCACAGTGTGTTAGTTTTTATATGTACGTTGATGATACCTAGCCCCACCTCACCACCACCTCTTTCAGCTCCTCCACAGTAACTAAACTGTTTCTTCAACATTCAGTGCTGTGTGAGCAGAGATTTCCTCCAATTAAATATTGGGAAGACTGAATTCATTATTCTTGGTCCCCACTCCAAATTCAGGTCGCTAACTACCAATTCCATCCACCTTCCTGACAATTCGAGATCACTCAAAACTCTTTTACCTGTGTCCTAATTCACACCAAGACTCATTCACCTATCACCCCTATAACTCACTGATGTACATTGGCTTCTAGTCAAGCAACATCTCAAATTTAAAATGTTCATCCTCATCTTCAGATTCTGCCATGGTCTCGCTCTTCTCTATTTCTCTAATCACCTCTCGTCTCACAACCCTCCAAAATGCACTCATCTAATTCTGGCCAATTGAGTGGTGCTGATTTTAATTGGCCCATCATGTGTGGCTGCATCTTCAGTTGCCTAGGCCCTAAGATCAGGAACTACTTCCCTACACCTCTCTACCTCATTTTACTCCTTTAAGACATTCCTTAAAACCTACCTCTTTAACCAAACGTTTGGTCATCGAACACAATGGGTGGGATTTTCCATATGCTTCATGTTTCATGGTGGTGAGGTGGTGGTGAGGGCGGCCTGTCATTGGCCAGCAGTGGGATCTTCTGGTCCCACCACTGTCAACAGAGATTCCCGTTGTATGCATGCCCTGCCGCTAGGGAAACCGCAGTGAGGGTTCGCCACCAGTGGGACTGGACGATCCCACCGACGGGAATGGCCAGAAAGCTCCAGCCAATATCAGGCTCAGTGTCATATTTTGTTTTACAGTGCTACTGTGAAGAATCTTGGGGGCTTTTATTATTTTAAAGATAATATATAAATACATTGTTTAGTAACGATCAATGGTACAAATGTTTAGAACATTCAAATCTTTGATATTTCATTTTAGGTGTGACAATTATTTCCATTTTCAATGGTTGGCAATTCGTACATCACAGAAAACTACAAGCAATATTATGCAGGGTATTAACCAATACTGTACTTTGTAACAGACTAAGTGCCAATATGAAAATCAAGCTATCTAATTTGAAAATTTCACTCAAATTGCCAGATTTTAGTTCCCAGTAAGACCAGCTGCTTATACTCAATAGAATGTAGTTGAAGGTTGTTGGCAAAGCTGTCATATGGAGCAGTACAGTTATTGAGAGTTAGATTCCGCTTAGATGTTAGTTTCTAATCACAGCACTAACATAACTGAGATTTCATAGAATTTCACTTTAAATACAATAATAGTTTGTTCAAATTTACTTATTTTGTATTTCTTCTGTTGATGTTATGGTTATCCTGCAATACAGGCTGTAGTTTAGGTTTAAAGACTACAGTATCAGCCTCGCTTTATTTCAAACTAAATCAACTTTTTACTAAATATCCTCCAAAGAACCATTCATTATATAGTTGTTGGTGGTTGCAATGTGTTGGTAATAGTGACATACAGCAGGGTTTTTCAAACACGTGGTCACGACCCACTTGTGGGTCGCGGGCAGGTCTCGGGAGGGTTGTGGAGCGATTGGTTGTGGCGTTCCCAATCGCGGGATGATGTCCCAAATGGCCACGATTGGTTGTTAAGATTGCCGGCCGAATTGAAGGCTGGATGTGGGGTTGTTGGCGGATGAGATGGGGTGTGAACAGGTGCGGGCTGCCATTCGGGGATCCATAGAGCTAAAGGACACAGGGGAGGCCACGGCTGCCACGCTGTTGGAGGCACTCAAGACGGTAGTTAGGAGGAAGTTTATATCAATCCGGGTGCATCAGGAGGAAACAGAGCTGGAGGAGAGGGCAAGACTGGTGGACGAGATTTTGAGGGTGGACAGAAGATACTCTGACGCGCCGGAGGCAGGGCCGTTGAAGGAGAGGCAGAGACTCCAGATGGAGTTCGGGCTGGTTTCTACGGGGAAGGCAGTGGGGCAGTTATGGAGGGCCAGAGGGGCAGTGTATGAGTACGGAGAGAAGGCGAGTAGGTTGTGTCATGATATTCAAACACACACATCATGATAGACACACCAACAGACAAATCAGAACACACACCACCACAACCAATCACAGAAAGATATAAAAGCACAAACACGACACCTGGTGGTCAGTATTAGCTGGAGAGGAGTACCAGGACAGACCTGCTACACGACACACTCAGGGAGACAGCACGTGCAGAGTATCCAGAACGAACTGTATTATAAGAGTTAAAATAAAATAGAGTTGTACCACATACAACTGTGTTGGCTCATCTGTGCACCAGAGCACCCAACACCACATGGTACAGGAGTGGATCGATACCTGCCGGCATACCTCAGAGTACACAGACAACCAGCAGTGCCCAGGCAAAATGATAGAGCTCCCGGTTCCGCAGCCGCTCCAGTGCTACGGCGATCTCCGCGAAAACTGACGGCGATTCCGGCAATGGTTCGAATTGTTCCTGGTGGCAGCGGAACTCCAAGACCTGGATGATAGCGAAAAAATTTAATTTCTCCTCACCATCGCCGGTGCAAGGGCAAGAGAAATATTCACAAGGTTCAGGTTCTTCAGGAGGCAGCAAAGGTACGATTACCAGGCAGTCCTGGACAAATTCTCCAAGTACTGTGAAGAAAACGCAATCCAATCGGCAAGTAAAGGTAAGAAAAGCGGCAGTACTCACCTAGTGGCCGGGATCCCGGAGCACGAATTCCCAGAGGCCGAAATCCCGGGCCTGAGAGAGGGCTGGGTCGAGGTCGGCGGCCATCTTGCTAAAGGTATCACGCTAGCACAGTTGCGCGAGCAGTGCGCAGAACCGGAAGTTTCGTTTGCGCATGCGCGAGATGCTGCGCACGCGCAGTCAAGAAAACGGCCATCGGTGAAGGAACAGCGATCTGAGCATGCGCAGTCGCTTCCTACGTGCTACATACCGAGCGTCAGGATGTCAGAGGCCCCAGACCGCACCAATTTAAAGGGGAAACGTCCCAAATCCAATTTAAAAGGGAAACGTCTCAAATCAAAAAAACAAAAATCTGTTAAAGCTGTAAAACAACCTTCCCTCACCTGGAATGACAGCACATTGCCACAAATTGACCCAGGAGATGAATTTGACCTCCGAAGAACCCTCCAACAAGCAGTTACCTACGCACAAGCCGATGATTCCGACCTCGAATACTTCGATGACGATCTTTACAGTGTTTCCGGACCTCGCAAGCCCAATGATAGCTCCGTGGTCCTATACGACTATGACTCGGACGAACCTTTCGTGTTGCACATTGGCGGCCCCCACATTGAATCCGACGCAGATGCGGATTCATTTTTCGGATTTGAGGATCTTCAATCCAGCAGATACGACGTCCCAACTTATCAGTACCGGATGATGCTGCAGCCTGACATTAACAGACAGGGAGCGGTGCAAGCACACGGAGAGCGCCCTGCTGCCACACAGAGCGTGGTCCACGTCCCGCTCAACGTTCCCGACTCTATGAAAGAAGACATGCAAGACTCCAGAGCGCAGTCCTTGCACGAACAAGAAGTGACTCCAGTGTCACAAGCCTCCACAGCAAGCTCGTGGACAGACTCCACAATTGCAGAAACGCAAGACTCCAGAGCGCAGTCCTTGCATGAACAAGAAGTGACTCCAGAGTCACAAGCCTCCACAGGGAGCTCGTGGACAGCCTCCACGATAGAAGCAACGCAAGACTCCAATGTGCGGTCCTTGCAGGAACAAGACCATGAGGGTCTAGCAACCTCTCCTGACCAACCAGCGGCAGACGATGCAAGTCTGCCATGCTCACGTGAACAGCAAGAAGGCTATAACAGCCTACCATGCTCCACTACACAGCAGCATGACCATGACGGTCTCTCATGCTACAATGAAGGGCACAGCGCTGAAGACTGTTCAAGCCCAACTGAAGACAAGCCAAAGGAATCGCCTCTTCCAAGCCCGAAGAAAAAAGTTTTATGCGCTGACCTTCAGGATCATTATAGCCGAACAGAGATTAATAATGCTGCACGGTCACAGAAGGATGCTGAGGATTTGCTAAAGAAATTAATTGAATGTTTAACTTGCAAGGAGCAGACTGAGAATTGCCAGTGTTTTAGTACGGATCGAAAAAATGGACAAGACATTGATCCTCAGGTAATGGAAATAACACAACCTGAATCATATCTACAGCAGGGACAAATGTCTCCCTTCAACACAATGCCGCAAAGTCCCAACTTCGGAGACCAGCACTTAGTCAGTAATGACTCTTCAAACCTTGAGGGGAACATTAATTGCATTGAACCTATACACACTCCACTGATAAATGAGCAGAACATTGGAGCAAGAATCCTGAGGACACCGACATCGAGCAGCCAGATAACGAATTTAAAACCCGCAGCAGTTTCAAGTGAACCAAGTGTCCTTTCCACTAATGGTGAAGATGCAGATAAGGTCGACCCGATTATCCATTGTACCACACTAACCCCAGTGATTAAGCAGTTATGTATGGGGAGTATAATGTGGGCAATTGAGAACAGTAAAAGAGAGACTGTGACCATGCCAGTCCCAGCAAAATCAGACCCAGAGACCATGAAGGCATGTACATTAGACAAAGATACATATGAGGTACCTGAGAAGAAAAGTGAAACGGAATGTTCTTTGGAAAATAGTACAATGTCGATAGAAACATTGGATCCTATATTCGAGACCATACATATGGGAGAATTTGGGGGTAATAAACAAGGTTCTGCAATGTCTGGGGGAAGATTTAAAATTCCAAAGAAGAAAAGCCCAAATGAAGGACAACGGCAAGACAATGACAGTCCACCGACATGGTGTGCACCACCAGATGAAAACTCTGACAATTTACCCAACCCTAGTGAACAGCAAGCTGCTAATGAGGATCTATCCACGGGATGTGAGACGAGTGACGACAGCATCCCACTTCCCATGCAAAAGGTGCAAGGTGACAGACCTCGCCTAGTGCGTACCGAGGCACTCGACGATCACGGTGGGACCACTGACGACTGCGGTGGCGGCGCACCGCTTCCACCCTCGATGGCTCGAGCCTCTCCACTGGTTGGTGCATTCCTGCATGTTCCGACTCCAGAAGTGCAGCTTCAGGGAATCTCGGCTGCCTCCAGTGAACCTGTTGGGACTCCGGACGGGGAGCATCGACGGAAGGCAGACCGGACTCCAGATGGGGAGCAGCCAAGCGCCGACTCTGATTCGCGCACGCCAGACCTTGCTCCGGACGGGCGGTGTCGCGGCCTCGGTGATGGCACGCTCAGGGTGACGGCGGATGCCACGGCGACAGGGAATGGATCGCGTGGCAGTCCCACTGGGTCGGCAGTGGCGACCAGCACCGGCGGTCCAAGACGGACACACCAATTCGCGCCATCGCCAGACGTTGATGCGAGCAACAATTCTCTCTCCAAGGCGACATGCTTCGACGTTTCTCTGCGGAGTCACCCTTCCGGCACAGCAGGTGGCCGGAACCAGCGTGCACGGTCTCGGCCAACTTCCACATCTGGCACAGTCATCGCCTTGCATGATATTAGTGATGGTGCTACTTCGCTGGCAACGACCCATCGGCTACAAGATGCCGTCCACCACAAACATAAAAAGAAAAAAGACTCCACCTTGTTCCTGGCATGCAGGGCGGATGGATTGGTGCGTAGGCGCAATCAGCGAGCTTTGCGCCGCCTTCCACGCTCGCAACTGAACCGTACGCACACGCCGGATCCTCCACTGGTTCCCAAGAATGACTTTGTGGAGATGCCACGGATCATGCCCCTTCCATCGCCACCAGAACCAAACCACAGCCAAGGCAACACTAACAAAGATGTTGAATGTTATATTTGCACGAATGAAAAACCAAGCACTGCACGAAGTACAACAAATGGAAAAGTAGAGACTTCGGCAACAGCATCACCTCCAACAGTCCAAGGTGAACCAGTGTGAACCCAAATCTCCACAGCTGAACCGGCTTGAGGACCAGCCTATTCTTGAGGCGGTCACCCATTAGACTGGACTTATAACGCTGTTCATACGTTCAAAAAGTCAAACACTTCTGTATTATAACCTGTTGTTGTTTATCGTTCCAGATATCGTCTGACCGGACCACTGTTCAAGTTGTTTTTTTCTCGCATTCATGTTTTGTTATGGTACAACCTTGTTAGTGTGACGCACCCGACATCGCCCCATGTAAATAGTTCCGTCATATACACACGCTGTACACAACACACGCACACACTCTTAGGTGCACTCACGACACGATTATATTTATAACCACGTAGGCACATATCTTTGTAAAAAGGGAGGATGTCATGATATTCAAACACACACATCATGATAGACACACCAACAGACAAATCAGAACACACACCACCACAACCAATCACAGAAAGATATAAAAGCACAAACACGACACCTGGTGGTCAGTATTAGCTGGAGAGGAGTACCAGGACAGACCTGCTACACGACACACTCAGGGAGACAGCACGTGCAGAGTATCCAGAACGAACTGTATTATAAGAGTTAAAATAAAATAGAGTTGTACCACATACAACTGTGTTGGCTCATCTGTGCACCAGAGCACCCAACACCACAGGTTGTTGGCCCACCAGTTGAGTAAGCAAGAGGCGACGAGGGAGATTGGCAAAGTTATGGATGATAAGGGCAGGTGGTGATGGACCCCGAGGAGTGTTTAAGGGGTTTTATAGAAGGTTATACATGTCGGAGCCCCCAGCCGGGGAGGAAGGGAGGTAATGGTTCCTGGATGGGTGAGAGTTTCCCAATGTAGAGGAGGGGCTGGTGCAGGGACTGGGAGTCAAATTGGGCTGAAGGAGGTGATGGAAAGTATAGGATCGATGCAGACAGGGAAGGCCCTGGTGTTGGATGGGTTTCCGGTAAAGTTATATAAAAAGTTTAAGCAGACCTGGCGCCACTGCTGGTGAGGGCGTACAATGAAGCAAGGGAGAGAGGGGAACACCCTCTTGCATTGTCGCAGACTTCTATCTCCCTGATGTTAAAGAAGAAGGATAAGGATCCGGGGCAGTGTGGGTCATACCGCACAATATCATTGTTGAACGTGGATGGCAAGTTATTGGCGAAGGTGTTTGCATCGCGAATTGAGGACTGTATCCCGGTGTTGATGGGAGAGTGTGAGGAGGCTATAATAATGATGGGCAGGAGCTGTAGGTATTGATGATGGTGGACGTGGAGAAGGCTTTTGATCTGATTAAGTGGGCGTATCTGTTGAAGATACTGGGGTGGTTTGGGTTTGGGCAGGAGTTTGTAGATTGGGCCTGGCTGTTTAATACGGCGTCGGTTGCGAGTGTGCAGACGAACTGAGTGAGTTCAGCGTACTTCGGGCTACATCGTGGGACGAGGTGGGGTGCCAGCTCTCCCCGTTGCTCCTCGCCTTGGCGATAGAGCCGCTGGCAGTGGCGTTTAGGGTGTTGAGGGACTGGAGAGGGATTGAGCAGGGGGGTGGTCAAGCACTCCCCTGGTGCCCTCAGTGCTCTTCAACGTGCTTCACCTTCCTTGCTCTACCGCTACTCTAGGTGTGTCCCCAGGATGCAAGTCTGAGTTGGAGGCAGGCAGCTGCTTACCACATCTTGTGGCCTCAATGCCCCTGGTGGACATCCTCTGGAAGTTCTGGAACCGGAGAGCCCTGGCACACCTGTCGACGGCACATGCACGGCCGTGCTGTTCGGTCCTGTGAGACGCGACCTCATCAGAGGGGTAGAACCCAGGTGAGCTGGTGGCCACCAACCCCACTTCATGGGACGGGTCCGGGTTGGCACCCAGCAACCCCTCCTCCCGCTCGGTGCCCATAGGGCTCTGTGGTTCACCTTAGGATGGAGGAGCAGCTGGTTTGAGGCACGGCTGCTCTTGCATCATCAGGCTCTGCCAGCCCTGGCGGCTCCCCAATGTCGGCACCATGGTGTCGACGACACCCTTGGCGATGCTCCTCAGTGACCGGGCCATGCTCTGCAGCTCCTCGGCAATGCCCATTTGCGACTGGGACAAGCTCCGCAGTGCCACGGCCATTCCCATCTGAGAGCAGGCCATGTCCCACAGCACCTCATCAGGTCAGCCTAGTACTGGGTAACATCCCCCAGCGAGGCGGATATTCTGCCAAGACCCTCGGCCATGGCTACCAACGACTCCACCACACCTTGTACACCTTGACTCATGCTGCTGACATTGTGCACCAGGCTTTCCATTGTGGTCTCCACTGTAGCAGTGTTGGCCTCGGTGCCACGCATTGCTGGCGACATCTCCTGCGCCCGTAGCCTCTGGGACTCCTCCAATTGGCTATGGACCTGCTGGAGAGTCGCTGACATCTCCCTCTGAATGTCCCGGCCGCTGCCTAATGTCTCCATTAGCTCCAGATAACCCTGTACCAGAGGCTCAGCATCAAGCTGGGACCCAGCAGAGTCCAGGAATCCAGCAGACCGAGTGCTGTCTCGCCTGGGGGTTCCTGCTTTCACCTGATATACATCAGCAGCAGTGTGGTGCTCACCTGATTATGCTGCAGAAGCCTGTCCACTAACGTTTCCCACCAAGGTGTGTGTCTCTGTGCTGGTGGGGGGTGGGGATGATAGCTGTGACGTGTCGATCGTGGCATCCTTGGAGCTCTCCTCTGAGGTTGTTCTCCTGGGAAGCAGGAGAAAAGGCCACCTGGGATGGGCCGTCACCGACGACTGGAGGTCTTGCGGGAGAATGGACATGTGGTCAATGGGAGGGATGGGTCAGTCAGTATGGCAAAAACAGCTCACGTGAAGGACAGCATGTGGCGCAGTGGTTAGCACTGGGACTGGGGCGCTGAGAACCCGGGTTCAATCCCGGCCCTGGGTCACTGTCCGTGTGGAGTTTGCACATTCTCCCCATGTCTGCATGGATTTCAGCCCCACAACCCAAAAAATGTGCAATTGAGGTGGATTGGCCACATTAAAATGCCCCTTAATTGGAGAAAAATATAATTGGGTACTCTAAATTTATTTTTTTAAAATAAAAATAGCTCACATGTGACAAGTCCTCCGGGTGGGGCCCAGTGGATCCTTACCTCTGTGGCGTCCGCCAACCTCCGCATTGGTGACCACTCTGTCCTCGGCCACCACCGTTACCTCCAGGGCCCATTCCTCAAAGGTAGTCTGGATTTGTATGTCCGGGATCCCTCCGCCAGTCTGGGCCATCTCCCAGCGACTGTGGGAGAGCTTCTCCTGCGGAGACACAGAGAGGGCATCATTAGCCCCACGTGAGGTTCACAGTGGTGAGAGAGGGACTGTGAAGGAAGGGTTGGGGGGGGCGTTGCAGGGAGGGGCTGTGAAGGGAGGGTTGGGGGCCACATAGAGGGCTGGGGTGGAAAGGTCAACTCACTCCTGCCACCTGGTGCAGGTCATTGACCTTCTTACGGCACTGGAGGCCAGTCCTCCTGGGCACAGTCCCTGAGCTCCCGGCCAGCGCCACTTCATCCCAGGTGGCACCGGCTGCCCGTGGCTCACCCTCCGGGATCCTCGGACGAACAGCACATCCCTCCTTGCCACCACTGCGTCAAGGAGCCTCCCCAGGTCTGCATCCCCGAATCTTGGGGCTGATCTTCTCGGCGGCATGGCTGCGAGCTGGCTGGGGTTGGCTGAGCAAGTGCAGCTTAAGTGCTGCTCGAGCTTGTTAGCGGGGGGCTGATGAGCGCGGTCCCGGTGAATCAGCTGATAAATCTTAATTTGTGACGAGAAGCCCATGGGGCCTCGTTAGGTGGACTAATTGCGTTGAATAGCGTTGCCAGCCTCGCTGGGCTGAGCCGGACCGGGAAGCTCGCAGCAGTTCCCACTCGCTACCACACATAGATATCTTTCCGGAGAATTACGCCCAAAGTCATTTTTTGGATCAATTCCGCCCGAGATCTCCTGGACTAGGTTGTAATGTAAAAGCAAACACTTGAACACTAAAGAATAACTGATTTACATTGATGTCATGGCTGTGAAATTAGTTTGACACTGAAAACCAATATTCTGGCCAGAGGCTCAATGGCATGTTGATTCAGCTCACCTGTTGAAACCTTCTCAAAATAACCGAGCAAGGACACACAGCCAGCACACAGATTGGTCCTGGTGGGAGAAGTGAATGAAAGGGCTGAACAGAGTGCAGCTGAGCCCAAGTTGCTGCTTAGGAGACAGGAACATCACTCTTGCTCCCCTTCAAGTGAAATAACAAAAACTCTTGTTCTTCAGTGCTTTCCAACAGCGCTTTAAGGACCACTAGTCAAACTGCTGTAGACCTGGAAACTCCAAATGATCGTGTGCTGGAATGTTTTGCCCAATTTGGCACTGAAGTCCTGAAGTGGGAGCCAGCCCTCTGATTCGAATTTTTATGGGACCTAAACTCTGGTTTAGTTGGGTGCCCCAGGCACAAGGGATCACACCCAGAGAAAGGTGCCCACCTTATTTTTCACCAAAATAAAGGGCACAACAGAGACTAATTTCTCCTCCTACCGCTTCCCAGGCTAAGTCTTCTTGCTACTTCTCTCCCCGCCGTTAGAAGCCTCCTGAGGACTTCCGGTTGCGGCTATGCCTAGGTAGGTCGCACGTTCGGTAGCTCCTGCCGGGAACGGATTTTGGGCTCTTTAGTGGGGCCCCAACAGGAATTGTTCGATGGCTCTCAGTGTGGGAAGGTGACAGCAAGGTTCCCCCGACATTATATGGATTGGACCAGGAGTGGAGCAGCCAAAAAAGTGATCCTGGTGCAACGGAAAGTGCGAGGGAGGAAAAGCATGATGGCGGCGGGTGGAGACCAAGCAGCATGGGCGCAGTGGTCGCAGGAGCAGCAGGAATTCCTTAAACGCTGCTTTGCGGAGCTGAAGACAGAAATGCTGGCGCCAATGAAGGCGGCGATTGAGAAGCTTGTGGGGACCCAGAAGGCCCAAGGGGCGGCGATCCAGGAGGTGCGGCAAAAAGCCTCGGAGAACGAGGACGAGATCTTGGGCCTGGCGATGAAGGTGGAGGCGCACGAGGCGCTGCACACGAGGTGGCAGGAAAAGTTTGAGGACCTGGAGAATAGGTCGAGGAGGAAGAATCTTCGGATTCTGGGTCTCCCTGAAGGAGTGGAGGGGCCCGATGCCGGGGCATATATGAGCACGATGCTCAATTCGCTGATGGGCGCGGGAGCCTTCCCGAGGCCTCTGGAGCTGGATGGGGCTCATCGGGTCCTGGCAAGGAGACCCAAAGCCAACGAGCCGCCAAGGGCTGTAGTGGTGAGGTTTCACCGCTTTATGGACAGAGAGTGTGTCCTGAGATGGGCCAAAAAAGAGCGGAGCAGCAGGTGGGAGAACACGGAGATCCGAATTTACCAGGACTGGAGTGCGGAGGTGGCTAAGAAGAGAGCTGGTTTTAACCGGGCTAAGGCGGTTCTCCATCGGAAGGGGGTGAAGTTTGGGATGCTGCAGCCAGCGCGATTGTGGGTCACGTTCCAAGAACGGCACCACTACTTTGAAACGCCCGATGAGGCATGGAACTTTATCCAGGCTGAAAAGTTGGACTCAAATTGAGGGTTTGTCGTGGGGGATGTTTACCGTGTTTACTGCGTTTGGGGAATGTTCTTTTAGTTTGAGTGCTGGGTTGGGATGGGTGAATGGATTTGATGTGGGGGCTGTGGGAGAGTGTGGGCGTCGGTGTTGGAGGGGCAGGGCCCCACGGAGGAAGAGGGGGAGGTGGAGGCCCGGGGATGGGGAGTTGGGGTAAGGCCGCAAAAAGGAGCTGCGCCAGAGAGGGTGGGGCCGGCTCAGGCGGAAAGCGCGGGCTATTTCCCGCACTAAGGAAAGATGGGGGCAGGGCCGGGGGGGGAAGGGCAGTGCTGGAGAGGAGCGCACACTGACTGCCAAGGGGTGGGGGGATTCTCACACTGGGGCATCGAAGGAATGGCGGGAGAGGCCGGGGTCAGCAGGAGTCAGCTGACTTACGGGAGTGTCATGGGGGGAGCAAAATGGCTAGATGAGGATCCAGCGGGGGGAGGGGGGAACTGGGTTGCTGCTGCATTGGCCAAAGGGGAGCTAGAAGTAGGAGAGGTGGTCGGGGGGGGGGGGGGCCTGGGGGACTGGAGGGTGCGGGAGGCGCGGGCACGTGACAGGCCTAGAAAAGGAGATGGCTAGCCGCGAGGAGGGGGGGCGGGGGGGGGGGGGGGCGGGGGGCGAGTAGCCCCCTGATCCGGCTGACAACTTGGAATGTGAGGGGCCTGAACGGGCCGGTCAAGAGGGTCCGGGTGTTCGCGCACTTAAAGGGACTGAAGGCAGACGTGGTTATGCTCCAGGAGACACATCTGAAGGTGACAGATCAGATTAGGCTGAGAAAGGGATGGGTAGGGCAGGTCTTCCATTCAGGGCTGGAAGCCAAGAACAGAGGGGTTGCAATACTGGTAGGGAAGCGGGTGTCTTTCGAGGCAATGAATATTGTAGTGGATAATGGAGGTCGCTATGTGATGGTGAGTGGTAGGTTGCAGGGGGTGCGCGTGGTACTGGTGAACGTATATGCCCTGAATTGGGATGATGCCGGATTTATGAAACGCATGTTGGGTCAGATTCCGGATCTGGAGGTAGGAAGCTTGATAATGGGGGGGGACTTTAACACGGTGCTGGACCCAGCACTGGACCGTTCTAGGTCCAGGACTGGTAAGAGGCCGGCTGCGGCCAAGGTGCTCAGGGGTTTTATGGACTAGATGGGGGGAGTGGATCCATGGAGGTTTGCCAGGCCGCAGGCCAGGGAAATTTCCTTCTTTTCCCACGTCCATAGAGCCTACTCCTGGGTAGATTTTTTCATTTTGAGTAGGGCGCTAATCCCGAAAATGGAGGGAACGGAATACTCGGCCATAGCCATCTCAGACCACGCCCCGCATTGGGTAGAGCTGGAGTTGGGGGAGGAGAGGGACCAGCGCCCACTGTGGCGCCTTGATGTGGGACTGTTGGCGATGAGGGGGTGTGCGGGCGGGTGCGGGGGTGTATTGAAAGATACTTGGAGGCCAATGACAACGGGGAGGTGCAGGTGGGGGTAGTCTGGGAGCCGTTGAAGGCGGTGGTTAGGGGAGAGCTAATCTCCATTAGGGCCCACAGGGAGAAGAGAGAGAGGGGGGAGAGGGAGAGTTTGGTGAGGGAGATTTTAAGGGTGGACAGGAGTTATGCAGAGGCCCCCGAGGAGGGGCTACTTAGGGAGCGACGGAACCTCCAGACGGAATTCGACCCGATGACTACGGGAAAAGCAGAGGCACAGTGGAGGAAAGCGCAAGGGGCGGTTTATGAGTATGGGGAGAAGGCGAGTTGGATGCTGGCACATCAGCTTCGTAAGAGGGAGGCAGCGAGGGAGATAGGTGGAGTTAAGGATAGAGGGGGGAATACGGTGCAGAGTGCGGTGAGAAATAACAAGGTATTTAGTGACTTCTATGGGGACTTGTACAGGTCTGAACCCCCAGCGGGGAGGAGGGGATGCGGCGATTAATAGATCAGCTGAGGTTCCTGAGGGTGGAGGAGCAGGAGGTGGCTGGTTTGGGGGTGCCGATTGGGCTGGAGGAGCTGGTTAAAGGATTGGGGAACATGCAGGTGGGGAAGGCCCCGGGGCCGGATGGGTTCCCGGTAGAATTTTATAGGAAATACGTGGACCTGCTGGGCCCGTTGCTAGTGAGGACTTTTAATAAGGCAAGGGAGGAGGGGATCTTGCCCCCGACAGTGTCCAGGGCGTGATTTCTTTGATCTTGAAGCGGGACAAGGATCCATTGTAATGTGGGTCGTATAGACCGATCTCGCTCCTCAATGTTGACGCTAAATTGCTGGTGAAGGTGCTGGCTACGAGAATTGAGGACTGTGTCCCGGGGTTTATTCATGAGGACCAGACGGGATTCGTGAAGGGTAGGCAGCTAAATACAAATGTGCGGAGGCTCCTCAATGTGATTATGATGCCTTCGGTGGAGGGGGAAGCGGAGGTAGTGGCAGCTATGGACGCGGAGAAGGCCTTGATCGGGTGGAGTGGGAGTATCTTTCGGAAGTGTTGCGGAGGTATGGGTTCGGGGAGGGGTTCATCAGTTGGAACCAGCGAAGGGGGTTAGATGAGTTACCGCTGAAGAGGGCGGAAAGGAGCTTTCGGTACCTCGGGATCCAAGTGGCTAGGAGTTGGGGGGCCCTGCACAAGCTTAATTTGACACGGTTGGTGGAGCAGATGGAGGAGGATTTTAAAAGATGGGGGGCGGGATTCTCCACTCCCACACCGAAGTGGCCGCGCCGTCGTGAACGGCGTCGAGGTTCACGACGGCGCAGAACGGCCCCGGTCCCGACCGATTCAGGCCCTGACAATGGGCCAGGATCGGGGCTGCGTCATCTACACGCGCCAGGCCTTGTCGCCCGCGTAAAAGCGGCGCTGCATAGATGACGCGGCCGGCGCCGCATAACGGGCGCATGCGTGGTTGTCGTCCTCTCTAAATCCGCCCCGCAAGAAGATGGGGGACGGATCTTGCGGGGCCGCGGAAGGAAGGAGGTCCTCCTTCAGAGAGGACGGCCCGACGATCGGTGGGCACCAATCGCAGGCCACCCCACATTCCAGGTGAAGCCCGGTGCAGGATCCCCCCTCGCCCCCCCACAGCGTTCACGCACCACCCACGACTGCAGCGACCAGGTGTGGATGGCGCCGGGGGGGAACCCGCCGTTTTGGCCTTGCCGCTCGGCCCATCCGGGCCTCAGAATAGCGGGGGTGCCAGAGAATCACCATTTTGGGTGTCTCCGGCGATTCTCCGGCCTGCGGCCCGCGAAACTCGACCGGGCCGTTCCCGCCGCTTGGGAGAATCGCGGGAGGGCGTCGGACCGGCGTCCCCGGAAATTCTGGCAGCCCAGGCAATTCTCCCAACCGGCGTGGGAGTGGAGAATCGTGCCCGGGATATCCTGCCACTCTCACTGGCGGGTAGGGTGTATTCAGTAAAAATGATGGTCCTTCCGAGGTTTCTCTTTGTGTTCCAGTACCTTCCCATTTTGATCCCCAAGGCCTTTTTCAAACAGGTAAGCAGGAGCATCATGGGATTTGTGTGGGCGAATAAGACCCCGAGGGTGAAGAGGGTGTTTCTGGAGCGTAGCAGGGACAGGGGGGGGCTGGCGCTGCCGAATCTGTGTGGCTATCATTTGGGCAGCCAATGTGGCAATGATCCGTAAGTGGGTAATGGAGGGAGAGGGGCGGCGTGGAAGAGGTTAGAGATGGCGTCCTGTGTGGGCACGAGTCTGAGGGCGCTGGTTATGGCACCGTTGCCGCTCTAGCCGACAAGATACACCACGAGTCCGGTGGTGCCGGAGACGCTGAAGATCAGAGGGCAGTGGAGGCAACACAGGGGCGAGGTGGGGGCCTCGGTTTGGTCCCCGATTCGGGAGAACCATTGGTTCGTCCTGGGAAGGATGGATGGGGGTTTCCGGAGCTGGCATCTGGCAGGGATTAGAAGAATGGGGGACCTGTTCATCGATGGGACGTTTGCGAGCCTGGGGGCATTGGAGGGGAAGTTTGGGCTACCCCTGGGAAACGCTTTCAGGTACATGCAAGTGAGCGCGTTTGTGAGGCGGCAGGTGAGGGAATTCCCGCTGCTTCCGGCACGCGGGATTCAGGACAGGGTGATTTCGGGTGTATGGGTTGGAGAAGGCAAGGTTTTGGCGATTTATCAGGAGCTGCAGGAAGAGGAGGAGGCCTCGGTGGAGGAGTTAAAGAGCAAGTGGGAGGAGGAGCTTGGGGAGGAGATAGATGAGGGTCTGTGGGCTGATGCCCTGAGTAGGGTTAATTCTTCCTCCTCTTGTGCCAGGCTCAGCCTAATACAGTTCAAGGTTACTTACAGAGCGCATATGACAGGGGCGAGGTTGAGTAGGTTGTTTGGATTGGAGGATAGATGTGGGAGGTGCTTGGGGAGCCCGGCAAATCACGTCCATATGTTCTGGTTGTGCCCGGCACTGGATGGGTTTTGGAGGGGTTTTGCGAGGACTATGTCCAAGGTGATGAATGCCGGGGTCAAGTCGAGCTGGGGATTGGCATTATTTGGGGTATCGGACGAGCCGGGAGTGCAGGAGGCGAAAGAGGCCGGTATTCTGGCCTTTGCGTCCCTGGTAGCCTGGTGGAGGATTTTGCTACTATGGAAGGATGAGAAGCCCCCTAGTGTGGAAGCTTGGATCAATGACATGGCAGGGTTCATCAAGCTGGAGAGGATCAAGTTTGCCTTGCGAGGGTCTGTGCAGGGGTTCCTCAGGCGGCGGCAACCATTCCTAGACTATCTCGCGGAGCGTTAGGAGGAGGTCAGCAGCAGCAGCAGCCCAGGGGTGGGGTGGGGGGGGGGGGGGGGGAGGGAGGGGGGGGGGGGTTTATCTTGGGGTGGTGTTTTGGTTAAGGTGGGGGTTTTTCTCCCTATTTGTGATTTTTACTGTTATATGGGGGGTTACTGTATATGGGGGAAATCCAATGTATAATTTCTACTTGTGTTCTTGTTGCTTTATTTTTGTTGGGGGGGGGGGTTGTTGAAAATTTGAATAAATATTTTTTTTTTAAAAAGAAGCCTCCTGAGAACCTATCTCACCTACCAAACCTGTCCTCAGCACAACTCTCCTCCATACTTGGTGTCCAACCCTCCTTGAGGCTGAAAAACACCTTAGAATGTCTTACATTACAGGCACTGGATAAATGTAGCTTATTAATTATTTTGCCTTCTATACACATGCCATGGCAATCTGATTGCTTATTCTGCGAACTCTGTCTCTTCCTTTAGGTGTACCAACTTCTTAATGCCAGGTGCTGGCCAAAAGGGAAAATATTCTCTGTGATCAAATGAAAAACCTGAAATTCAGCTTAAATTAAGTTAAAAAATCCATAGGTTTTCAACAAACACTAACAGTTAGGTTGTAAAATGAATGCTGTGCTGTATTGTTTTCTTCTGTGAAGCAACAAACTGCAGAAAAAATAATCTCAACGAAGTCAGCCTTGTAGGGCTATTATGAAGTGCAGGAGGCAAAAGCTTCAAATGTTCCACTGCAAAAGGTATCCCTGGGATTTTTCCTGGTTACCTACGGGAGCAATCCATGCCGTGTGAAATATAATTAATAGAGACATTTCTCTCCGTTGGACATTGTATGTCTGTTTCCACTGTAAACATTACTTTATCTTAATTTGATGTGCTTTGCATCTGGCAAATGTATTGTTTTGTTCAAAGTACTTTCCCACCCCCAAAGTACTTTTTAAACATCACATGTGTGTTCTTACCCACTCTCACTGTTTGAAAGATTTAGTTAGCCAAACAGTTTTGTTCACAGAATATTTGTTCTTTGTTCTCAGGATATTCCTTTCTAAGAATTGTATACATTGGCAACCTTTTGTTTGGTTAATGGTGAGACTTTACTTTATGGAAATGTAACCTTATGCGTCATAAGTTCAATCTCCCAATGCTATTACCTCAGCTTCAGAAAAGCCACTGCTGTCCAAAATAAAGTTGAAGACAATTAATCAGAATCAAATTTATTCATTCAAATTCTACGTAACAAGAAAGAAACACATATTTATCGTGTCATTGTATCATAAATATCTGGTGCAGTAATGTTTTTGAAAGCCTTGGTTAGGGGGGTATACGTACCTGCTGCAATAATTATTTTTTTGAAATCCTGGTTTGAAAGATAGCCAGACTTTCTGAATGCAAAAGGTGCAATTAAGATGTCGTAAAAGAGGGTGGCTGCTGGAGGCCGCCGCCATGTGGATGCGCGGACTCGAAACCGGATGTGCGGGGACCCGTATCCGCAGCTAAAGCTGCGTGTATTACTCTGGGTCCCTGCCAGCCCCTTGCTGGTGAGTGAATCAACTGTTATTTTTTTGAGGAAACTCGGGAATGCAACGCCAGCGTTTTTACTCCGGCCTGGGGACATAGCCCCATTTTGGGAGAATCCAGCCGATGTTTTCCACCAGCTTTTTGGGTGAGATCTAGACCTGTATTCATTGTTTTGGGTCTTGGGGCGTTTCCCACATGTAGAGCACGATCCATTGGCCACGCTGCACCAGAGAAGCAGCGCGCCGCGGTACAGCGTGGCCGTGAAAGCCGGGAGGCCCCACTCCCAGGATCTACCCAGCACACAGCGCCTCACGAGATCCAACGTGATCTCGTGAGACGTTCCGATGTAAATCCCACCACAATGGGCAAGGTCACTTTTTGGCAAATCTGCATATTAGAGCGGGGGAGTAAGCCTCAATCTAATGTGCAGATTCCCGCGGTACCTGAGGCTTTGAGATTCAACTCCACCTCAGAGATCTCAGGCGAGTGCTGTTCAGTACTGGTCCCTGCAAACGGGGAATGGCACTCGTGGGGATCTGACAGGGGATCGGAGGCCCCCAGCTGCATGCCCTTTGGGCAGGGTGGTGCCCTGACACTGTTGGTGCGACCTGGGTACCTTGGAAGTGCCTGTCTGGTACATTGGCAGTGCCACCTGGGTACCAGCCTGGCACTACCAAGGTGCCCAGGTGGCATTGCCAGCTGGCATGGGGCATTGACAGGTGCCAGATTTGCACTGCCAAGCTGCCAATTTTTCCACGTGCATGATCGTGCCAGGGTTGCCTCGTGTGGGTATTGGGGGGGGAGCGCCAGGAAACCAGCAGCTAAATAATAATAATAATCTTTATTAGTGTCACAAGTGGACCCATCCATCGTTGTGGGCATAGCGGCATCACCCCTCTCCCCCCCAAGTGGGAATATGCCACTCTTGGAGCACTGAGGCCCCCCCATCTTTAGGGCCCATGCCACTTTCAGCAATCCCCTTCAGCCCCCCAACTTCATGACGCCCCTTCATAACCCCTTCACCCCACAGCACCCTTCGTATCCCCCTTCAACCCTCCCTTTCAACAACAGGCCCTGCCCCTTGGCAGTGCCAATGTTGGTGCCGGGGGAAGCGCCCTGTCCCCAACTACCCGTTCCAATGCCTCCGAAACCCCTGGAGTGGCCATTACGCCTGGTCTCCGTTTGTGGAGACCTGTACTATTCGGCGCCCAGGTGAGGTCTCACCGATGCGACCAGTGACTCCCGGGAGCCAGGTGAATGCTGTCTCTACCCGGTGCACATAATGAGCCTAATGGCTCATTTAAATATCATTACCTGGATCACACCCAGCGAGGGTCACCCAGATCGCGCCAGGCACTGCAGGTTGGGTGACTTGAGTGCACTTTTGCGCTCGGCGCAATGCCCATTTTGGGCCTTTCCTGCAATGCTCTCAGCGTAACAGGTTCGGCGCCGGGTGCAGCGGGTGGCACCCACAACCTCAACAAGGGACCTAGTACCTTCATACCAAAAGGATAAATACATCCAATGGACACTGTTCATGGTGCCTTTATAAATTGAGAGTTGTATTTGGTTCTTGTGGACTCACCAGGGGTTTTGCAATCCTGGCTCTCAGCTGGCTTTCTTGGGGTTGGGCACGGAATGCAGTGCCAGCAGAGGTCCAGACTTCCTTGGTGAGGCCAAAGGAGTACTCCTGCTGTCCTTGGGTCCCACGAAAGAAAGTTATTCATTCATCAAGTCCTAATATCGTAGGACTCCATGCTCCCCGAGCTGACTGCCGCTGCCACTTCTCCCAGTGCCATGCCCATTTGAAAGGGAAGATGGTAGCAGGTGGAAATGGAACAAGATAGTATATTTTTGGACGCTACCCCAGCTACAATGGCAGCTTTTCCTGCCAATCAGATTGTATTCAAACTGTCCTGAGAATTTCAGAAGCACGTTCATTGCCAGTGATTTGGTTGTTATCCAAGGGCCCCTTCATAGCAGTCTTTACTAATGGAATTTCTTTCTGAGGGTACAGTCTCCAGAGACATAACCTCTGTAGCTTTGTTTGATGAACCTCTGATATAATCCAGATCCCATTTGGTTTTTTAAAAATTGATTAATACTCCCTAGAAATCAGAACCTATAAATATATACCATTCATATAAAATGAAGCATACCAGCACATAGAAACGTACTTCTCGTAGCTTTTTAGCTCCAGTGCAAGGCCTCAGGGGGTATCGTGACCTGCTGATAGTTTTAAGTACTGACTAAAATATATTGTGGCTGCACAATGTGTAATATTATGCAGGCTTGTACACTCTTGACATAATATAAATATTGTTATACTATCTTGTTTGATGGATTACTTGAAAGACTGGGTTACTTGAAAGACTGATTAAGTCTAATCGGATCACCCATACAATCAGCGGTACTCAAAATGTTTCATTACAAAAATGAGCAAGATACAGATTTTCCTCTTTACTTTGCTTAATTGGCTATGTGTGGGCTGCTGTCTGAAAGTTCAGTGGGAAGTATTGTACTTAATTTCTAAATTATTATACTGTCAGGATGTACCTGTAATGTGTTTTTTTGTGCGTGAAGTATTCTGAACTGATGAAGATGGCATTTGACATTTAATTAGTGGCGTGACTGCACATTTCACAAGTCTCAGAAAGATATTAAACTGGCTTGTCAAAATAAGTGAAAGCAGGGATTAACATATCAGACAACCTTCGAACTTCCAAGAGTATACATAATTAATTGTTGTGGACCCAACATCTGGAGAACAGAAGCGATAAAGACCCACCAGAAAAGCCCAAGAAAATTGAATGTAATACTCTCCCTGCCTCACAGGAAAGTCCTGATTCCCACTGAGGCATGATTTTATTCCTTTGGCACCTCACTCAGTTGATCATTTTTTATCCAAAGACTAAGATGTGCTAGTCGGCAATAGAAAGCTTAACATCCAAATCCAATCATCACACATGTTTTCCAGTATAGGCCATTGGATGGCTATTACGCATGGGAGACCGAGCAGTATATTTTTCTCTGTGTAGGGAACGCTAAGGTCTGACCTAGCATCTGCACAGCTATGCTGGTTGAGATCAGCCGCTGAAGTACCCTTCATAGCTATGTATACCTCAGTATCACGCAACGTGGCACACTTCACACTGTGCCAGTGGGGAGCCCCGGAAACTGTATTTTTGGTCAGATATTTTACTGGTACCTAAAGCAGCAGAAAGCAGCTGTCAGAGTTCTTAAACAAAAATAAGAGCACATCTGTCCAAAATGTATCAAAAACGCAAAGAATTTGGTGTGGTATACGTGCCCTCTCTGCCCTGGAAGGGAGGTATAAATAAAGTTGGTTTATAATGGCTGCCTGGTGTGAATCCATGTGGTGAGTTTATCTCAGTACAATACACAACAGAAAGATGACAACGAGACTGGGATTAGATTTTCTGTTAACATTTTCATTTGACAAATTACGGACTGAAGAACATTATGACACACTTTTTGGAACTGCTGTCTCACAGCGCCAGGGACCCAGGTTCAATTCCAGACTTGAGTGACTGTCTGTGTGGAGTCTGCACATTCTCCCCGTGTCTGTGTGGGTTTCCTCTGGGTGCTTCCTCCTACAGTCCAAAGATGTGCAGGTTACATGGATTGGCCATGCTAAATTGCCCCTTAGTGCCTAGGGCAGGGGAGTGGACCTAGGTAGGGTGCTCTTTCAGAGGGTCAGTGCAGACTCGATGGGCTGAATGGCCTCCTTCCCTGTAGGGATTCTATGACCTCCATAGCTGAGTTTGAGGAAGTCTAAGCAGTTTTAAAGATTGCTCTGTGTGAGCACATCATATTCAGGTACACAGTGAGTAAACACATGTAATTGAAAAAAATGCATATTTGGGGACAGTGGGGGAATTCAGCCCTAACAAAGAAGACTGGTGTAATTATGAATAAAAGTTATATATTTGGCCGAAAGTGAATAGTTGGAGATGAAGATAAAGTAAATATCTTCCTGACCATTATGGGGGGAGATGCTTTTAGATCATAAGACCATAAGACATAGGAGTAGAACTAGGCCATTTGCCCATTCAATCATGGCTGATATGTTTCTGATCTCCATTCACCTCCTTTCTCCCCATAACCCTTGATCCCGTTATTAATCAAGAACCTATCTATCTTTGTCTTAAATACACTCAGTGATTTGGTCTCCACAGCCTTTTGCGGTAATGACTTTCACAGATTTGCCATCCTCTGGCTGAAGACATTTCTCCTCATCTGTTTTAAAAGATCGTCCCTTCAGTCTGAGACTGTGCCCTTCGGTTCTAGATTCTCCTACTAGTGGAAACATTCTCCCCATGTCCACTCTATCCAGGCCTTGCAGTATCCTGTAAGTTTCAATGAGATCTCCCCTCATCCTTCTAATCCTTCTAAACTCCAACGAGTACAGTCCTCATATAACAAACCCTTCATTCCAGGGATCATTCTTGCAAACCTCCTCTGGACCCTCTCCAAGTCCAGCACATCCCTCCTTACATACGGGTCCCAAAACTGCTTTGTCCCGTGGCTCATCCTTGTCTCCCCACTCTCCCCTCTACTGGTCTTGAAACAACTTCCAAACCACGGTTGGCAAATTTTATTTTCTGAAACCTGAGAAATTCCGGCAGGTCGGACAGCCACTGGAGCCTTGGGTGGTGCTGCTGATCGCTAGCCGAGCAGGATTCTCTGGTGGGTAATCTGGGAGGCAAAGGCTAGGGCATCGGCTCCTCTCTCCATGAAGAGTTCTGGCTGCTCTGATAACCCGAAGACGGCCACTTCTGGGCATGGCTCCACCCTCACTCCCACAACCCTGGACATTGCCTCAAAGAAGGTCGTCCAGTACCCGACAAGACTGGGGCAAGCCCAGAACATATGGGTGTGGTTGAACGGAACTTCCTGGCACCGTTCACAATTGTTTTCCACCTTTGGAAAGAACCTACTCATTCGAGTTCAGGTTAGGTGCGCTCTGTGCACCTCAGCTGCGTTAGGCTCAGCCCTGTGCAAGTGGAGGTGAAGTTCACCATGTGCAGTGCTTCGATCCAAAGTCCTCCCCCTATCTCTATGGCTAGTTCCTGCTCCCATTTTTTCCTTGTCTTGTCCAGGGAGAAGCGTACCTCATCCAACGAGGGGAGCGTACCCCCTCCAACAGTCGCCCGTACAAGTCCGAACAGTTTCCTTCCTCAGGCGCCCGCATCCAGCAGTTCTTCTACTAAAGTGTGTACCGGTATCTGGTGGTACGTCGTTGTTTTCTTGTGGATCTGAATGTATCTCGGGTTAAGACCATAAGACCATGAGACATAGGAGCAGAAGTAAGGCCATTCGGCCCATCGATAAACTCCACCATTCAATCATGGCTGATTTCAACTCCATTTACCCGCTCTCTCTCCATAGCCCTTAATTCCTCGAGAAATCAAGAATTTATCAACTTCTGTCTTAAAGACACTCAACGTCCCGGCCTCCACCGCCCTCTGTGGCAATGAATTCCACAGACCCACCACTCTCTGGCTGAAGAAATTTCTCCTCATCTCTGTTCTAAAGTGACTCCCTTTTATTCTAAGGCTGTGCCCCCGGGTCCTAGTCTCCCCTGCTAATGGAAACAACTTCAGGATGCCAGGCCTCCCACCTTTCTTTTCCTTTGCAGGACCTTCTTTTGGATCCTCGGACTCTCCCCCGATTAGTTTGTCGACTGTGTTGCAAAAGGCTTTGGGGATGTAGATCGGGATGGTTATGAACAGGAAGAGGAACCTGGGTAGCACGTTCTTTTTGATCGTCTGTATTCTCCCTGCGAGTGGGAGTGGGCCCCACCTCTGCAGGTCCCTTTTAACTTTCTGCACCAGACACATCAGGTTCCATGTGTCCAGTCGTGGGCTATTTGGATCCCCAGGTAGCGGAATTTGGTCTGGGCTTGCTTAAATGGAAATCCCCCAACTCTTTTTTTCCGGTGCAACTTTATTAATCAACATCCCACTCACTATCACATACCTCCGAACCAGGTCTCGCACGTCTTTGGCCCCACCCCACCCTAGAAACCCCACCCTTTTGCTCATCAAGATTGCCACGCCCCACGATTTTGAATCAAACCCGAGTGAAATATCTGCCCCACTCATCCCATCCTCAACCTGAGCTGATCCTTTACTCGGAGGTGCATCTCCTGCAGAAAGACCACCCCTGCCTTCAGACTCCTCAGGTGCGCGAAGATCCGAGCCCTCTTCACCAGCTCGTTCAGTCCCCATACATTCCATGTTACTAATCTTACCGGAGACCTATGCCTCCATTCCCTTTTACTTTCCGCCATCATCCCCCTCCGATTCTACCTCCTTTAGTTTTACCCTGAACCGGGCCCATCAAGATGGCTTCCTTCTCCACCCCTGACCACACTCAGTCTCCAACTCTGACACGTTGCATTCCCCCCCTAAACCTGGCCATTCCCACGGCTACCTCCCGCACCTCACTTCCGTTCACCAGCATTACCTACCAGCGTGGGGGCTGCTGCCCGAAAGCACCTCCTACCTAATCCTCCTTGACCTGTGCGAATGGCTCATCGTGGACCTCCCCCGCTCCCACATAAACAAAGACACATCCAAAACCACACGTCTCCCCTTCCAAAACAAAATTGGCCTCTTCTGGCATTTCAAAATAGTACTCCCAATCGTTGAAAGTTACCCACAGTTTCGCCAGGTACAGTACCCCAAATCGAATCTGCCTTTGATATAACACTGCCTTGGCCTTGTTAAATCCGGCACACCTCTTCGCCAGCTCCGCACCGATATCCTGGTAAATTCGGACCCTGTTCCCTTCCCATTCACAGTTCCGCTTCTCCCTGGCCCACCGCAGGATCTTCTCTTTCACTGCAAACTTGTGGTGTCTCTGTGCACCTTGTCCACCTCCAGGGCCTTGTCGTGCAGCCCCTCCACCATCAGCTCTGCCAGCATCCTCACAAAGGTATCTCGTGGTGCTTGTACTTTCCACGCCCCTGGCAGTCCGATGATACGCAAATTCCGCCTTCTGGACCAGTTCCCCTGCTCCTCTACCTTTGCCCTCAGCAACTTGCAAAGGTCCCCCAGGATCCCCACCTCTGCCTCCAAAGACACCACAATCACTATGATCGGACACCACCTTTTCCATCTCCCGTATCTGTGACCCCTGTGCCTCGAGGCATTTCTCCACTCGCTCCATTGATCCTTTCAGGGGTGCTACTGCTCCCTCAATTTCCTTCAACCGGTCCGCGTGCATCTCCTTTCTTTGCTGGCGGACCTCTTCTTTAATAAAGCCATCAACTGCTCCATCTGGGGTTTTCCAACTTACGACAACCCTTCCCCCTCCACCATCTTCACAATTGCTACTGTGCCACAGGTCTCCTCCAGTTCCTTTAACCGTTTTTTGCCGGGTCTGATAACAAGTAGACATGCCACTCACGGGGAAAACTTCTCCACACCTACTGCTACACTTTCCTGCCGAAACTACCCCACTTTGGGATAAAAAGAGCTCAAACCACACCTTTGGGCTGGAGCTGAACTGTGTGCGACCACTCACTCCATGGCCGCCACCGGACGTCTCCAGCTCTCTGATTGTCGCCTCCTGTGTCTTCAGTCACCGCTCCGGCTTTCCCAGCGCCGTTTGAAAGGGGACCAGTGCCTCCGCTACCACTACTTTCACCGTCATCATTTGTAATTTGATGGCGTCTCTGTGCAATTGGAGCTCCTGTGTTTGGAGGTCCATCCACTTGTTTATCTGGATTTGGATTGGATTTGTTTATTGTCATGTGTACCGAGGTACAGTGAAAAGTATTTTTCTGCGAGCAGCTCAACAGATCATTAAGTACATGAGAAGAAAAGGGAATAAAAGAAAATACATAATAGGGCAACACAACATATACAATGTAACTACATAAGCACTGGCATTGGATGAAGCATACAGGGTGAAGTGTTAATGAGGTCAGTCCATAAGAGGGTCATTTAGGAGTCTGGTGACAGTGGGGAAGAAGCTGTTTTTGAGTCTGTTCATGCATGTTCTCAGACTTCTGTATCTCCTGCCCGATGGAAGAAGTTGGAAGAGTGAGTAAGCCGGGTGGGAGGGATCTTTGATTATGCTGCCCGCTTTCCCCAGGCAGCGGGAGGTGTAGATGGAGTCAATGGATGGGAGGCAGGTTCGTGTGATGGACTGGGCAGTGTTCACGACTCTCTGAAGTTTCTTGCGGTCCTGGGCCGAGCAGTTGCCATACCAGGCTGTGATGCAGCCCGATAGGATGCTTTCTATGGTGCATCTGTAAAAGTTGGTAAGGGTTAATGTGGACATGCTGAATTTCCTTAGTTTCCTGAGGAAGTATAGGCGCTGTTGTGCTTTCTTGGTGGCAGCGTCGGCGTGGGTAGACCAGGACAGATTTTTGGAGATGTGCACCCCTAGGAATTTGAAACTGCTAACCATCTCCACCTCGGCACCGTTGATGCTGACAGGGGTGTGTACAGTCCTTTGCTTCCTGAAGTCAATTACCAGCTCTTTAGTTTTGCTGGCATTGAGGGAGAGATTGTTGTCGCTACACCACTCCACTAGGTTCTCTATCTCCCTCCTGTATTCGGACTCATCGTTATTCGAGATCCGGCCCACTATGGTCGTATCATCAGCAAACTTGTAGATGGAGTTGGAACCAAGTTTTGCCACGCAGTCGTGTGTGTACAGGGAGTAGAGTAGGGGGCTAAGTACGTAGCCTTGCGGGGTGCCGGTGTTGAGGACTATTGTGGAGGAGGTGTTGTTCATTCTTACTGATTGTGGTCTGTTGGTCAGAAAATCGAGGATCCAGTTGCAGAGTGGGGAGCCAAGTCGTGGGTTTTGGAGCTTTGATATGAGCTTGGCTGGGATTATGGTGTTGAAGGCAGAGCTGTAGTCAATAAATAGGAGTCTAATGTAGGAGTCCTTGTTCTCAAGATGCTCTCGGGATGAGTGTAGGGCCAGGGAAATGGTGTCTGATGTGGACCGTGTCATGATATTCAAACACACACATCATGATGGACACACTAACAGGCAAATCAGAGTACACAACACCACAACCAATCACAGACAAGAACACCAACCACATAAAAAGCACGAGCACGACACCTGGAGGTCAGTAGGTCTGGGGAGAAGGAAGCATGAAAGAGCTGTTGAAACACCACAAGCAGGGAGCCCCCCACGTGCAGAGTGCAAAGACCAAGTTGTAAATAGTGAGTTTAAATAAACAAGCGTTGTACCATATGCAACTGTGTTGGCTCTTCTGTGTGTTAGAACACCCAACACCACATGGTACAGGAGTGGATCGATACCTGCCTACCAACCTGCCATTCTGGACATGGACCACACCGGCAAACCGCAGCCGATGCAAGTCACGGGGAACCTAGGCACCAACTGGAAGCTCTACAGGCAGCGATTTGACCTGTACATCCGTGCCACCGAAAAACAGAATGTCTCGGATGATTCGAAGATTGCAATGCTCCTCTTCTACGCAGGCCCCCACCCAAATGATGTCTTTAATTCACTGGTGTTCGAGGAAGGCGAAAACCAGGCCAAATATGACACGGTCATCCTCAAAATGGACCAGCACTTTCAAACTGAAGTAAACGAAACTTTCGAAAGATACATCTTTCAGCAACGCCTGCAAGGTAAGGAGGAGCTTTTTCAACCCTTTTTGACGCACCTCCGGATTCTGGCGCAGTCCTGCGGTTACGGCACCACCACAGAGTCCATGATCAGGGACCAGATTGTTTTTGGCGTTGCCTCCAGTGGCCTACGCCAGCAGCTTCTTAAAATAAAGAGCCTCACCTTAGCGTCTGCTGTGGAAGCCTGTGTCCTCCATGAGAATGCTGCCTGCCGTTTTGCCCGATTTCAGGCGTCCGAGTTGGCACGGAGGGGGTCCCCAGCCGTCGAATCGGCAAGCCAGGCCGCCCACGACGTTGAACGCATCCAGGCCGTCGATTTCTTCCCGCCCCACGGCCCGGACGACAGCGGCCGCTTCCCGCGCTTTTCGCGGTCTCCCGCGCAGGTGCGCGCCAAGAATAACGGCCACAACGAGGGACGCACTGCGCAGGCGCGCCCACCGCAAGATCGCACTGCGCATGCGCAGTGGCGCAACGAACGCCGTGACGTCATGACGTGCAGCAAGTGTGGAGGTCTACACTTAAAAGGGCAATGTCCTGCAAAATACCAACAGTGCAACAGATGTGCCATGATAGGCCACTACGCAGCCCGCTGTCGTGCGGCTCAACCCATGGATCCGGCGCATCCTCGACAACCTCGCACACGAGTCAGGACCGTCCAGCCCACGCATCAAGACTTCCAGTTAAGTGATGCAGATGACCAGGATGACTTCAGAGTTGCCGTCATTGATGTCAACAAGGTCAATGCCATCAATCCAGACGATGAGTGGTGTGCCACCCTGACGGTCAACCGATCGCGCGTCGCCTTCCGTCTGGACACCGGCGCATCCGCCAACCTGATTGCTTACTCTGCAGTCCAGGCCATGAAGGTCAAACCACTCATCACACCATCCCGGCTTAAGATGGTTGACTATAACGGGAACGTTATCCCGTCCGTAGGATCTTGCCAGCTACAGGTGACTCACAAGAGGTACACGGCCACACTCCCCTTCGAAGTTGTGGGCTCATCAAAGGACTCGTTACTGGGCGCACAAGCGTGTAAGGTCCTTCACCTGGTACAGCGCATCATGTCTCTCTCTCCAGATGAGATATCCGACTTCCCGGATGCTGAGTTCCACGCGAATCTCCATTCCCTCCTCGCTCACAACCAGGAGGTTTTTGAAGGCATGGGGACATTGCCACACACGTACAAGATTCGACTCAGACCGGACGCCATCCCTGTCGTTCACGCACCTCGCAGGGTTCCTGCGCCTCTCAAAGACCGCCTCAAGGCACAACTGCAGATTCTTCAGGACCAAGGGGTCCTATCCAAGGTCACGGAGCCCACGCCATGGGTCAGCTCCATGGTCTGTGTAAAGAAGCCCTCTGGCGAGCTCCGTATATGTATAGATCCAAAAGATCTGAACAACAACATCATGCGGGAACACTATCCCATCCCGAAACGAGAAGACCTCACCAGCGAGATGGCGCGAGCCAACATATTCACTAAATTGGATGCGTCCAAAGGATTCTGGCAGATCCAACTGGACCCGGCCAGCCGAAGACTATGCACATTCAACACCCCTTTTGGCAGATTCTGCTACAACCGGATGCCATTCGGCATCATTTCGGCATCTGAAGTATTCCACCGCATTATGGAGCAGATGATGGAAGGCATCGAAGGGGTACGTGTATATGTGGACGATATCATCATTTGGTCCACCACTCCGCAGGAACACATGCATCGTCTTCGACGTGTCTTCACCCGCATACGGCAAAATGGCCTGCGTCTCAACCGTGCGAAGTGTGCTTTCGGCCAGACGGAGCTGAAATTCCTCGGGGACCACATCTCAAGGTCCGGGGTCCGTCCCGATGCAGACAAGGTTAGCGCCATCACAGCCATGCCACGACCGGCTGACAAGAAGGCTGTCTTAAGATTCCTGGGCATGGTCAACTTCCTTGGGAAGTTCATTCCCAACCTGGCTTCTCATACAACAAACATGCGCCATCTCGTAAAAAAATCGACGGAATTCAACTGGCACCAGTCGCATCAGCAGGAATGGGAGGAGCTCAAGCACAAACTGGTCACGGCACCAGTGCTGGCCTTCTTTGACGCGACTCGCCCTACAAAGATCTCAACAGACGCCAGCCAATCTGGTATTGGAGCGGTACTCCTGCAAAAAGACAGCACGTCATCATGGGCCCCGGTTGCGTATGCCTCACGAGCCATGACCCCTACCGAACAGCGCTACGCGCAAATCGAAAAAGAATGCCTGGGCTTGTTAACTGGACTGGACAAGTTCCACGACTATGTGTATGGCCTGCCACGATTCACGGTCGAAACTGACCACCGCCCCCTGGTCAACATCATTAACAAAGACCTGAACGACATGACTCCTCGCCTCCAGCGCATCTTACTCAAACTCAGGAGGTACGATTTTGAACTGATCTACACTCCGGGGAAGGAACTCATAGTGGCGGACACTCTTTCCCGAGCAGTGAGCACACCACCAGATGCGGAGGGGTTCGTGCGTCAAATTGAGGCACACGTGACTCTGACAGCAGCAAATATGCCAGCTGATGATCCTTGTCTGGCCCACATACGCGCAGAGACGGCGACTGACCCTCTGCTGCAGCGAGTGATGCGCCACATGACGGAAGGGTGGCTAAAAGGGCAGTGCCCCCAGTTTTACAATGTGCGAGATGATCTCACCAATATAGACGGGGTCCTTATGAAATCGCATAGGATCGTCATTCCACACAGTGTGCGCCAGATGATTCTTCGTCAACTACACGAAGGCCACTTGGGTGTCGAAAAATGCAGACGAAGGGCCCGGGCGGCGGTATATTGGCCGGGTATTAATGAAGACATAGCCAACATGGTGCTCAACTGCACAACCTGTCAGAGGTTTCAGCCGGCGCAACCTCCGGAAACACTTCTACCACACGAGATGGTGACGTCCCCCTGGGCGAAGGTGGGTGTTGACCTATTTCACGCGCTCGGCAGAGATTACATTGTTATTATAGACTACTTCTCAAACTACCCGGAAGTCATGCCTCTCCATGATCTGACGTCGTCCGCAGTCATTGGGGCCTGCAAGGAAACGTTTGCTCGCCATGGCATTCCAAGGACTGTCATGTCAGACAATGGACCTTGTTTTGCCAGCCGTGAATGGTCGTCCTTTGCCGCAGCATATGGTTTCACTCATGTGACATCCAGCCCTCTGCATCCACAATCGAACGGGAAGGCTGAAAAGGGTGTCCACATCGCAAAGCGGCTCCTGTGCAAGGCGGCTGATGCCGGATCGGACTTTAACCTTGCCTTGCTGGCCTATCGATCGGCCCCGTTATCCACGGGCCTCTCGCCAGCGCAGCTACTAATGGGTCGCTCCCTCAGGACGACGGTACCTTCCGTCCTGGCACCGACAACAGACCATGAGGCGGTTCTTCGGGACATGCAACTGCAGCGTGATCGCCAGAAAGGTCGGTACGACACACGAGCGACGGACCTGCCCCCCCTGTCCTCCGGAGACAAAGTACGCGTCCATCAACCGTATGGTGGCTGGTCAGCACCGGCCGAAGTCCTCCGACAAGTGGCTCCCCGCTCGTTCCTGGTTCGCATGCCGGATGGTTCCGTGCGTCGCCGCAATCGGCGCGCCCTTCGCCGACTTCCACGTTCACAGCCACACAACACGCCAGATCCTCAACAGGCTTCCGAGGATGACTTTGTGGAGCTGCCGCACATCACGCCCTTTCCATCGCCACCCATGGCCATGCCTGCACAGCAGCCGGTGGTTCTTGATCCACCCTTAAGGCGGTCAACCCGAATTCGTCGCAAACCCATTAGAATGGACTTATAATACAGTTCATATGTTTAATAAGTTGGACAATTTTACATGATAACCTGTTGTTGTTTATCGTTCCAGATGTCGTCTGACTGGACAACTGTTCAAAATTTTTTTTCTTCTTCTCTCGTTCGCATTTCTGTTATGTTATGGTACAACTGGATTCATGTGACGCACTCGACATCGCCCCATGTACATAGTTCCGTCATAGACACATGCTGCACACGACACACACACACTCTTAGATGCACTCACGTCACGATCATATTTATTACCACGTAGGCACATATCTTTGTAAAAAGGGGGGATGTCATGATATTCAAACACACACATCATGATGGACACACTAACAGGCAAATCAGAGTACACAACACCACAACCAATCACAGACAAGAACACCAACCACATAAAAAGCACGAGCACGACACCTGGAGGTCAGTAGGTCTGGGGAGAAGGAAGCATGAAAGAGCTGTTGAAACACCACAAGCAGGGAGCCCCCCACGTGCAGAGTGCAAAGACCAAGTTGTAAATAGTGAGTTTAAATAAACAAGCGTTGTACCATATGCAACTGTGTTGGCTCTTCTGTGTGTTAGAACACCCAACACCACAGACCGGTTGCAGTGGTATGCGAATTGCAGTGGATCAAGGCGTTCTGGGAGTATGGAGGTGATGCGCTTCATGATCAACCTCTCGAAGCACTTCATTACGACTGAAGTCAGGGCCTCTGGTCGGTAGTCATTGAGGCACATTGCCTGGTTCTTCTTTGGTAGCGGTATGATGGTATACCGGTATATCTGGGCGTAGTCCGGCATGTGCCCTGACGGCCCATCCCATTTGGATGCGGCCAATTCCTCGATGCCCCGCGTGTTTGTCATCGCCTCAATCTTTTTTTTAAATTTAGAATACCCAATTATTTTTTCTCCAATTAAGGGCAATTTAGCGTGGCCAATCCACCTAACCTGCACATCTTTTGGGTTGTGGGGGTGAAACCTACGCAGACATGGGGAGAATCTGCAAACTCCACACGGAGAATGAACCAGGGCCGGGCTTCAAACCCAAGTCCTCAGCGCTACAGTCCCAGTGCTAACCACTGTGCCACATGCCATCCTGTCATTGCTTCAATCTTCCTCTCCAGGATTTTGCTGATTCTGCCATCCTTCTGGCTCCTCAAATTGTTGTCTAGCGTACCTCGATTATTGTGGTAATGTTGGAGGAGGATGGGTTTTTTTCCCCGGGTTTAGCGGTTTATTTTGGGGATAAAAGTGCCAAATGAAATGAAATGAAAATGAAAATCGCTTATTGTCACAAGTAGGCTTCAAATGAAGTTACTGTGAAAAGCCCCTAGTCGCCACATTCCGGCACCTGTTCGGGGAGGCTGTTACGGGAACTGAACCGTGCTGCTGGCCTGCCTTGGTCTGCTTTCAAAGCCAGCGATTTAGCCCTGTGCTAAACAGCCCCTTTCAAGTTTCAAGTTTCCAGGAGGAGAACCACCTTTCACACGTCCACTCTGCACATCCCCATCACTGGAAGCCGAAATTCATTTCTATTTCTTTTCTTTTAGAAAATATTTTATTGAGGCATTTGTAATTTTCACAGTTTAACACAATAACATCTGTTAAACATCCGCGCGGGCCGACACACGTAAAGAAAGAAAAAAAACAACCTACAGAACGGTGCCCCCTACTCCCCCTGCTCTATTCCCTAGCTGCCCATAAACTATATTCTCTGTCCCATTGTACTGCTGATGTTCAGTTCTCCTTGAAGTAGTCTATAAACGGCTGCCATCTCAGGGCGAACCCTTGAATTGATCCTCTCAAAGCGAATTTAATTTTCTCCAGACTGAGAAACCCTGCCATATCGCTGACCCACACTCCTGACTTCGGGGGCTCCGAGTCCCTCCATCCCAGCGAAATCCGTCTCCGGGCCACCAGGGAGGAGAAGGCCAGAACATCGCCCCCCCGACCCCATCCCCGTCCCCTGTCCCCGGTCCCCGGATCCTCCGATACCCCAAATATTGCCAATTCTGGACTTGGAGTTACCTTTCCTTCCAGGACCTCTGACATAACGTCCGCGAATCCCTGCCAGAACCCCATCAATTTCGGACATGCCCAAAACATATGCACATGGTTTGCCAGGCTTCCTCCATACCGCCCACATCTGACTCCACCTCATCAAAGAACCTGCTCGTCCGGGCTACCGTCATGTGGACTCTGTGGACCACCTTGAAATGGATCAAGCTAGGTCTGCCACACGAGAGGATGAATTGACTCTCTTCAGGGCTTTTTCCCACAGCTCGAATTCTATCTCCCCACCCAGCTCCTCTTCCCACTTCCTCTTCACCTCCCTGATAGGTGCACCTTCCCACTCCATCAACTCCTTCTATATCTCTGAAACCCTCCTCTCTCCAACCCCTGTTTTTGCCAGCACCTTATCTTGTAACCCCCTCAGGGGGAGGCGAGAGAAGCCAAGAACCTGCCTCCGGACAAAATTCCGTATCTGTAGGTACCGTTCCCGCCCGGCAACTCAAACTCCTCCTCTAATGCCTCCAAGGTTGGGAGGCCCTCCTGAAGGAATAGGTCCCCAAATCTCTCAATCCTTGCCCGCCGCCATCCCCTATAGCCCCCATCCAGTCCCCCCAGGGAAAACCGGTGATAGTTACAAATCGGTGGTCACACTGACACCCCTTCCAATCTCATGTGTTGCCTCCATTACCCCCACACCCTAAGGGCTGCCACCACCACAGGGTGAGTACCGAGCCGGCGAAAACGGCAGGGGCGCCGTCAGTAAGGCCTCCAAACTCGTCCCCTTACAGGATGCCGCTTCTACTCGCTCCCACACCGACCCCTCCCCCACTACCCACTTCCTGACCATCGATATGTTGGCCGCCCAGTAATAGTTAATAAAGCTCGGGAGGGCCAAGCCCCCCTCTCCGCAACCCCGTTCCAGGAGTGCCTTCTTTACTCTCGGAGTTTTACCCGCCCACACAAAACCCAATATCGCCACGTTCATTTTCCTGAAAAAAGCCTTTGGGATAAAAATCGGAAGACATTGAAAAAAGAAGAGCAGTCTCGGAAGGACCGTCAACTTCACCATCTGGACCCTCCCCGCCAGTGTCAGCGGGAGCATGTCCCATCTGCGAAAATCCCTTTTCATTTGATCCACCGCTTTGCCCAGATTTAACTTATGAAGCTGCCCCCAATCCTTAGCCACTTGAATCCCCAGATATGTAAAATTCCTCTCAACCACTCTGAACGGCAACTCCCTCAGTCTCTTTTCCTGCCCCGGTGCCTGGATCACGAACATCTCGCTCTTTCCCATAGTTAACTTGTAACCTGAAAATCGCCCAAATTCTCCGAGTATCTCCATGATTTTGGCCATCCCCCCCACCGGGTCTGTGACATAGAGCAGCAAATCGTTCGCATATAGAGAGACTGTGCTCTACACCACCCACCTCCCCCCACCCACCCTCACGATCCCCTGCCAGGCATTTGATGATCTAAGGGCCATTGCCAAGGGCTCTATGGCCAGGGCAGGCAAACAATAATGGGGAGAGTGGACATCTCTGTCTTGTCCTCCTGCAGAGACTAAAATACTCTGACCGGACTCGGTTGGTTCTTACATTTGCCACCAGAGCCTGATATAACAGCCGGATCCAATCCACAAATCCCTGTCCGAACCCAAACCTGCCTAAAATGTCCCATAGGTGCTTCCACTCCACCCGATCGAAAACCTTCTCCACTTCCATGGCTACTACCACCTCAACATCGCGCCCCTCCGCTGGCATCATTATAACATTAAGAAACCGTCTAATATTGGATGTCAGGTGCCTGCTCTTCACAAATCCCGTCTGATCTTCCCCGATTACCTCCGGGACGCAATCCTCTATTCGAGGCCAAGATCTTTGCCAGCAATTTAACATCAACGTTCAGTAGGGAAATTGGCCTGTACGATCCACAGTTCTCCGGGTCCTTATCTCGCTTCAGAATGAGAGAAATTGATGCCTGTGATAGCGTTGGGGGGAGTACTCCCAGCTCCCTGGACTCGTTGAAAGCCTTAACCAGGAGCGGCCCCAGTAGCCCAGAGAATGCTTTGTAGAATTCCACAGGGAATCCATCAGGTCCCGGGGCCTTACCCTATTGCATCGCCCCCAATTCATCTATTACCTCCCCAAGCATTCATTTATATTTCTGATATCACTGATAAAATCACACTCTCAGGAATCATAGTTTACTGTGGGTCTGGAGTCAGATGTAGGCCAAACCAGGTAAGAATGGCAGATTTGCTTCCCTAAAGGATATTTGTGAACTAGGTGGGTTTTTATGACAGTCGATGATAGTTTCACGATTACTATTACTCAGACTTGCTTTATATTCCAGATTTTTTATTGATCAAATTTAAATTCCACCAGCTGCTGTGGTGGGATTTGAACCATTCCCCTGAGCATTGCCTGGGCCTCTGGATTATTAGCCCAGTGACATTACGACTACACTACCATCTCCCCTAAATTGTTTGTTAATGTATTTTGGCCATTTTTGGAAAAAAGGGATTTGCGCTTTATCATTACTAATATGGGTTAAAAGTCACACCCCTACCTTTATAATTCTCTGGACTTTATGTTCATAACTAAACTTTCAACCTTAATACTTGGCTGTCAATGCTCATCTTATTTAGATTGTGCTGTACATCACACAATACTCCAGCACAATCAATACTGTCACACAGCCAATTGGATTGTGATTGTTAGGAACTCTTTGTCCTTGCTTGTGACCCTCTCATTTGTTCCTCATTCTTACAGTTGCATATTAGTTTGACAAGCTGCACAAAACATAGTTTCCTTCTTTTGATGATGACGCATTCCTGATTGTTTTTCTTTTGCTGATGCCTCATTAGATTTTCCCAGCACTCAACATGAGGCTTTTATTCATCAGGGAGCTGGAGTATGTTTGTATTAGAAAACCATTTCCTAATGTGGTTTTGATGGAACAGTGGTTTAAGACACAATGTATACTTGGGCTTTCACTAATGGAGTTCCTGCTCCTCTCTGAAAATTCCTATTATCCGGACACTGCTCCAGCTGCATTTTTGTCATCCTGAAAAGCTCTTTACATTCAGGATATCCTCTGACATGTAACTAATTCTCTGGCATGTTGCTTTTCATAGGGATCTGTCGATCCATTGGAGTGAGCAATTTCCTCATTTCTCATTTGGAGCAGCTGAAGGAAGATTGTGACATCATTCCACATGTCAATCAGGTGAGAGGCTGCAACGTTTTAAATATATAATATATAATATAGGAAATGAGCAAAAATGGAATGAGAGAAAGCTATTCACACTGTCAAGTTTGCTTCTGTCATAGGTGTGGAAATTATATCCTATTATATAGCTAATTTAATATCTGGAGGAAGCTTTCACATAAATACTCCCAGATCTTCAATCAAAACGTCAGAATATTTATCTCTTCCTCAATCTCCATTATTCAGCCCTGACCCATTGTCCTCTCCAGACTAGCCCTGAAAATTATGTCACGTATACATTTTAAAAGGGTAAAATCACTAAAGACCTTCTCAAAACATTTCTGTACTTGATCTGCAATGCAGATCACCAGGGCAACAATTTTTATGGCTACTGGGAAATGCCAGATGGCTACCATGCCAACCTTTTCCCTGCACATGAATTTAGTGGAGTTACAACTGACTGTAAATATAAGTATTAGCTTATATTTTAGATAATTCTGATCATTTGCCTACCACATTGGGAAAGAGATTATGCCAATCAGAATATCTCCCTTTCTAACTTTTAGGATTTATGCCACTCAGTCCGAATTACCCAAATGGGCACCATACGAAGCTACCCCTCCTAAAATAGTTGTAACAGACAAAGCACTATTGGTTATGTAAATGGACTTGTGATGGATAGGTTGTTCAGTTACGTTTCAACTGAAAAATGTGGATTTTTAATATCTCACTTTTTATGAGGCCTAGTTAGTCACTTTAAATTTGGTTACTGAAGACTGAGGGAAAATCTCAGTTCTCCTTGCTAACTTGTTTTTCTGTGCTGGAGAGGGTACGCATTGCTATCTGGAACACTGTACAAGATGCCACTTCCAAGGCAGATGGTCACAACTGTCGAGATGAAAAACTTAATCAAGGTTATTTGCCAAGTCTAATTAATACTTTTATATTAATTTTATATTAATTTTTATATTTGCCAGAGACTGAGCTAAAGCAGCTTGATTGTCACATCAGGGAGTCCTGCTAGCACGGCTTCCACAACTTCTCTTTGTCCTGAGAACACATGAAAGACTGTAGGCCAGTCTCTGAGGAACAATGCTCCTGTTCGTATGGCATCCAAGAGCTGCCAATTTTGGGGATATATGTGACAGTTTTCGCCCAGTTACTCTGAGCTTATCAAAAGAGACTGGAGACGCCAGATTTCTAAATTAAACCTCACATATAAACTATGCCAGATTTTAGTATTGCTAAGGCAGTAAAGTGTCACGATTCTTATTATCTGAGGAGGTGTAGTCAAAAAATGTGTAAACAAATTAAATCTTCTATGCAATTTTCTATCACTGTCTCCGTTTTACTTTATAATAAATTTCAGCCATGGTTCAGTGCTTATGCAGACATAGCGCTTCATGATGTTTTTCAGAACGGTGCTCCTAAAATCCAATCAATTATTGAGATTTTATCGGCATTCTTTATAACACTAGCAGCTCCTCAGTAGTTTTGCTTACAGTAAGTCAGATAATACACTGTTTTGCAATGACAAGTGTTTTCCCACCACCGACACAGTGGCAGTGTATATACCATCTATAAGACAAGGGTTTTTTCCCAGTAACTTCATTGCAGTGTTGATGTAAGCCTACTTGTGACAATAATAAAGATTATTATTATTCTTAAGATGAACTGCACAAACTCACCAAAGCTCCTTAGGCCACACCTTCCAAACCCACTGTGGTAGACACCACTAGTGATACATTGTGTGTATTACAGCACTGTGTATTACAAGTACTACGGTAAATCCCTGCCTGCTGGCTCCTCCCAGCAGGCGGCATATAAAAGTGTGTGCTCTCCTGCGCTGCTCCCATTCTGGTTCCAGCTACAGGAGGCACAACATCTTGTGCAATAAAGCCTCGATTGTTTCACCATTCTCGTCTCGGGTAATTGACGGTACATTAGCCATGACTGGTACCATTTGGAAGGACAAGGCAGCAGACACATGGGAATACCACCACCTGGAGGTTCTTCCCTGCGGTAGCACAGCCCCTTTAAGGGGGCGGGCTTAGCGGTCCACATGACCGCCTGGGGACCAATCGTGCAAACCTCGACCAATAGAGAGAAATCATTGGGTCCTGGGGGCAGTGTGCGCCCCGGAGCTGGAGAGTCAAGACCTATCCAGCATTGCTCCGTGCCTGTATATAGTTGCTTTTGCCCACTGTTAATAAACCCCTCTTAGTTGCTATTGGAAATCTCCAGTGTACTGTCTCGAGCCACTGATGCACGATCAATTGGACAAAGACGAGAGTTGAATACAACTGAGGCTTTATTGCTCTAAGATGTGTGGTCTCCCACAGCAGCTGGCGAAATGGCTGCTGCACTGAGGACACACATATTTATACTCCGCCTACTGGGCGGAGCCAGCAGGCAGGGACTACCGCCGTACCTTTAGTACAGGTTCTACCATACATCACCTAATATAGGTGCAACAGTGGTTTACCACATTCACCCCCTGTTAAAATTGAGTCCGGCGGGGGTGGTGGAGAACTATATACAGCAATTGAATTTACATATACAATATTTGCGGGGGGAAAATATTTTTTTTTTTGAAGTCCAGTGAACCAGTTAGAGGTTTAACCAGTCCGGTGCCTTGATGTGCCGTTGGGAGCGACGCTGTGGTGGCGGCAATGCCGATGCAGGTCTGGTCTTCGGTGACTCCGGGAGCATGCCAAAATCCTCTTCATCCTTGGGCATGGGCAGGGGGAGGACGGATGGTCCTGGGGGGGTTGCTGCTGGGAGCGCCTGGGGAGGGGGGAGTAGAGCCGGGCCAGAGGTGTGTGTATGTGTGACCTGCTAGTGCCAGGTCCCTGAGGGAGACAGTATCCTGGCGGCCGTCGGGGTACGCCATGTAGGCATACTGGGGGTTCCCATGGAGCAACTGCACCCTCTCCACCAACGGGTCCGCCTTGTGGAGCCGGACGTGCCTACGGAGAAGGACGGGTCCTGGAGCTGCGAGCCAAGTCGGGAGCGACACCCCGGGTGTGGACTTCCTGGGGAAGGCAAAGAGACCCTCATGGGGAGTGTTGTTAGTGGCGGTGCACAGCAGTGACCGAATGGAGTGCAGTGCATCAAGGAGGACCTCCTGCCTGCGGGAGGCCGGGTGGTTCCTGGACCGTAGGGCCAGTTGGACGGCCCTTCAGATCGTTCCGTTCTCCCTCTCTACCTGTCTGTTTCTCCGGGGGTTATAGCTGGTCGTCCTGCTGGAGGCGATACCCCTGATGAGCAGGAACTGACGCAGCTCATCACTCATGAATGAGGATCCCCTGTCACTGTGGATGTAGGCGGGGAAACCGAACAGAGCGAAGATTGTGTTGAGGGCTTTGATGACGGTGGCAGATGTCATGTCGGGGCATGGGATGGCGAAGGGGAATCTGGAGTACTCATCGACCACACTGAGAAAATACGTGTTACGGTCGGTGGAGGGGAGGGGCCCTTTGAAATCCACCCTGAGGCATTCAAAGGGGCGGGAGGCCTTCACCAGGCATGCACGGTCTGGCTGGTAGAAGTGCGGTTTGCACTCCGCACAGACCTGGTAGTCCCTGGTGATTGTCCGTACTTCCTCGAATTAGTAGGGCAGATTGCGGGCCTTTATGAAATGGTACAACCGTGTGACTCCTGGGTGACAAAGGCTGTCGTGCAGGGCCCGGAGTCAGTCTACTTGTGCACTGGCACATGTACCTCGGGATAGGACGTCTGGGGGCTCGTTGAGCTTGCCGGGGCGATACAAAATCTCGTAATTGTAGGTGGAGAGCTCGATCCTCCACCTCAAGCTCTTATCATTCTTGATCTTGCCCCGCTGTGTGTTATTGAACATGAAGGCTACCGACCATTGGTCAGTGAGGAGAGTGAATCTCCTACTGGCCAGGTAATGCCTCCAATGCCACACAGTTTCAACGATAGCTTGGGCCTCTTTTTCGACGGATGAGTGCCGAATTTCTGAGGCATGAAGGGTGCGGGAAAAGAATGCCACGGGCCTGCCTACCTGATTGAGGGTGGCGGCAAGGGTGACGTCTGATGCATCGCTCTCCACTTGAAAGGGCAGCGTCTCGTCTACTGCGTGCATCGCGGCCTTGGCGATATCGGCTCTGATACGGGCGAAGGCCTGTTGAGCCTCGGCCGTCAGGGGAAAATGGGTGGACTGTATGAGTGGGCGTGCCTTGTCCGCATAGTTTGGGACCCACTGGGCGTAGTACGAAAAGAAGCCCAGGCAGCGTTTGAGGGCCTTGGGGCAGTGGGGGAGGGGGAGTTCATGAGGGGGCGCATGCGGTCAGGATCAGGTCCCAGAACTCCGTTCTGGACCACATAGCCGAGGATGGCTAAGCGGTTCGTGCTGAACACGCACTTCTCCTTGTTGTAGGTGAGGTTTAGGAGACTGGCGGTGTGGAGAAATTTGGCACGGTTGGCATCGTGGCCGCAGATGGTGACGTTGTCTAGGTACGGTGGCCCACAAACCGTACCGGTCGACCATTCGGTCCATCTCCCTTTGGAAGACCGAGACCCTGTTGGTGACGCCGAAGGGAACCCTGAGGAAGTGATAGAGGTGACCGTCTGCCTCGAAGGCAGTGTATGGTCCGCCTTACGGATGGGAAGCTGGTGGTTGGCAGATTTGAGGTCTACCGTTGAGAAGACCCGGTACTGTGCAATCTGATTGACCATATCAGATATGCGTGGGAGGGGGTACGCGTCAAGCTGCGTGTACCAATTGATGGTCTGGCTGTAGTCCACGACCATTCTGTGTTTCTCCCCAGTTTTAACTACTACCACTTGGGCTCTCCAGGGGCTGTTGCTGGCCTCGATGATGCCTTCACGAAGCAGCCGCTGGACCTCGGACCTGATAAAGGTCCTGGCCTGGGTGCTGTACCGTCTGCCCCTGGTGGCGACGGGTTTGCAATCCGGGGTTAGATTTGCGAAGAGGGAAGGTGGATCGACCTTTAGGGTCGCGAGGCTGCACACAGTAAGGGGTGGTAGGGGTCTGCCGAATTTCAGGGTTAGGCTCTGGAGGTTACACTGGAAGTCCAGGCCGAGTAGTAGGGCAGCGCAGAGGTTAGGGAGGACGTAGAGGTGGAAACCACTGAATTCTACACCCTGGACCGTGAGTGTGACCGTACAGTACCCCCAGATCACCACGGAATGGGATCCGGAGGACAGTGAGATTCTTTGATTCGCGGGGTGTACCGCGAGGGAGCAGCGCCTTACCATATCCGGGTGGATGAAGCTTTCGGTGCTCCCGGAGACCAGCAGGCAAGAGGTCATGTGTCCATCGATTTTAACGCTGGTCGATGCGGTGGCCAGGTTGTGCGGACAAGACTGGTCGATGGTCACTGAGGCAAGTCGTGGTTGGTCGTTGCTGGTGTCGGATGATGGTGTGCCCGGGGGGGCACGGGTCCTGGAACACTGGTGGTGCCCATGTGCCATGGGAAGACAAGATGGCGGTGCCTGAAGATCTTGGGGAGGACAAAATGGCAGCACACATGGGCCGCATGTGGCGGGGGTTGAACAAGATGGCGGCGCCCAGGGGCCGCACGTGTTGCGCGGAGGGTAGATGGCGGCACCCACTGGCCACGCGTGGTCTGAGGGGGAGAAGATGGCAGCACCCACTGGCCGCAAATGGTCCGGGGGGGGGGGTGGAGATGGCGGCGCCCATTGTGCGTAAATGAGGGGGGTGGGGGCGATAGCAGCGACTGCACAGGACTGGCACACCACAGCGAAGTGCCCCTTCTTACCGCAAGCCTTACAAAGGGCAGCGCGGACCGGGCAGCATTGGCGGGGGTGTTTTTGCTGGCCGCAAAAGTAACATCGGGGACCCCCGGGGTTAGCTGGCTAGCGTGTGGCGCAGGCGTATTGGCTGGGTAAGGCCCCCGCTGGGGCGGCTGTCTGTGGGGTCCACGACGCGTGGGAGGGGTGGGCCGCACGGCTGGGGGCGTAGGCCTGAATATTGCGCGAGGCGACCGTCATAGAGAGTGCTAACTTCTTTGTCTCTGCGAGATCGAGCGTGGCCCCTTCTAAAAGTCGCTGGCATATGAGGTCCGACCTAATGCCCGTAACAAAAGCGTCCCGAATAAGGACGTTAGAATGTTCAGTGGCTGTAACGGCCTGACAGTCACAGACCCAGACTAGTGGGATTAGGGCCCACTAGAAGTCTTCTATGGACTTACCAGGGAGCTGAGAGCGAGTGGCGAGTGTGTGTCTGGCGAAGAGCCTGTTCGTCCGCTGGGCGTAATTTTCTTTTAAGTGGCGCCATGGCTTCGTCGTAATTCGGCGCATCCTGGATCAGCGGAAAGACGTTGGAGCTCAACCTCGAGTACAGTATCTGTATTTTCTGAGCCTCCGGAACAGGGTCTGGTGCAGACCTGATGTACGCCTCGAAACAAGCTAGCCAGTGCTGAAAGTCCTTTTTGGCGTCGCTTGATTGCGGATTGAGCTGCAGGCGATCCGGCTTGATACGGTACGGAGGTCCATCTTCTGAAAATCATAGAGCAATAAATTGATGCACGATCAATTGGACAAAGGCAAGAGTTGAATACAACTGAGGCTTTATTGCTCGAGGATGTATGGCCTCCCACAGCAGCTGGCGAAATGGTTGCTGCACGGAGGACACACATATTTATACTCCGCCTACTGGGAGGAGCCAGCAGGCAGGGACTACTGCCGTATCTGTAGTACATGTCCTACCGTACATCACCTAATATAGGTGCAACAGTGGTTTACCACAGCCACCACATTGGCAACGAGGTAAATGGTTCGGTTGTTAGAGGGGGAAGGAAGAAACCTCCAAAGACAGATGAGAATCAGGAACCTTCAACAGTAGCACCCAAAAAGTGAGTAGAATGCCATGAGGAAGCAATCAGACCGGCCACTGCGCCATCAGCTGACCAACTTCCTATTGTCCTACACCATGGGGATTACGCTGGCAAAATTTCTTATGAGCCATTGCCTGAGAACCATTTGGACTTGATATTTCCAAATTTGACAGAGAGGGTGCAGACACGTCAGGCCTCCCAGAAAAATCAGCATACTTCACAGAAGTGTGACAGATCGTTCCAGGTGGGAGATCTGGTTCTAGTTTGGAATTTTACCTCAGCCCACTCTGGTTAATCAGTCATTTGGCATCCCAATCTGGACCTGTATCGCATGTGGCCAGTGTCAATGAAAGGACTGTGCAGAAGCATGGCATCCATGTGAGGAGTTGGGGGATGGTAACTCCCTTTCCAGAACAGATGGGTCCAACGAGTGTCACCGGTCATCCTGTGGCCATTCCAGAGTGGAGAAAGCAAGAACTTTCAGAGTTAGCCTGCCAGCAGTCCAGGGGGAGCTGGCAAGGTGAGCAGCCCTACTGAGGAGGTGGAGTCACCTGAACCATTGCCTCCTGCAGACTACAAGACTAGCTCGGAGACAGTGAGGCCTGCTGGGGGAATGAGGAGGCCCACAAGGACTTGAAGGTCCCTGGACCAACTGACTCTGTGATGAACTCTTTCCCTTGTGTCTCTTGATCTTGTATATAACACTTGTATATATTTTACTTGTAAAATGTCAGCTTCCCACTTTCTCCAAGTCAGGGAGAAGGGTGCTATCTCATGGTTCAAGGATCAACGCTTGCGATCAAGAGGAACTGTCTGCATAAATGCATGACTCCAGAGCTTACTATTTTGGATCCATTAGCCCTCAAGGTGGACAGGACCATCCAATTGACCCTGCGCATGAGGGATGGGCAACCATTGAAATCTGCCATCAGAACCCTCAGTGATGTAGAGATTAAGGGAGGAGACAACCAGATGTGAGGCCAGAGGTGATTCTGAAGGTGCAAGGCTGGTGCCAGTGAAGCAATGGAGATGGAAGGGCACCTGAGATGTGAGTGAGTGGTAATTGCCAGATAAGGTGTAGGAGTGGCTGCCTCCAGGGCCTGGAGGACAATGGGTGAGGGGAGGTACTGAAGTTAATCAGCTGCAACACCTGTCTGTCTGTCTCTCTCTCTCTCATCCCTCGCAGCTACAGATCAAGGTCAGTATGGAGCCAGTGGAATTGGCAATTCTGCTAATTACAGCGCTGGAGGAGCACAGACTCCAGCAACAACATTCACCGGTACCCAGGGAACACCCAGTTCCAGGACGCCAGCTCAAGGGCTGCAGGCAGCAGCAGTCCAACTGGGGGCTGGAAGGCAAGAAGGAAACCGAGGGTACACAGGACCAATGGTGTCCTTCATGGAACTGTCAGACAACGGGCGCGATTTACTGGCCATGGTAGGGCAGCATGGTAGCATTGCGGATAGCACAATTGCTTCACAGCTCCAGGGTCCCAGGTTCGATTCCGGCTTGGGTCACTGTCTGTGCGGAGTCTGCACGTCCTCCCCGTGTGTGCGTGGGATTCCTCCGGGTGGTCCGGTTTCCTCCCACAGTCCAAAGATGTGCAGGTTAGGTGGATTGGCCATGATAACTTGCCCTTAGTGTACAAAATTGCCCTTAGTGTTGGGTGGGGTTACTGGGTTATGGGGATAGGGTGGAGCTGTTGGGTAGGGTGCTCTTTCCAAGAGCCGGTGCAGACTCGACGGGCCAAATGGCCTCCTTCTGCACTGTAAATTCTATGATTCTATGTCCTACCAGAATCAGGACTGGATGCAGCCGGTAGATTTAAAAAAAAATGTAAATTCATTTACGGGATGTGGGCGTCGCTGGTTAGGTCAGTATTTATTTCCCATTCTTGGTTGTAATTCAGAAGGTGGTGATGTCATTGTGTGGGTGGAGCTGGGCTTTGGCTTTGTGGGTTTTATTATCGCTTTGAGTTTGGACTGGTTTGAACTGCACAGGTTGAAAGAACTGTCACTCTATCTTCATTTTAAAAGCTGTTTCCAGACTACTTGATAACTTAAAAGAGATCATTGCTTTCTGGAAGGAATTCAAACCTGCTGTTTGGAAAGGGGAACAAGAGCACCAATAACAAGTCTTATACCAGTAAGAATGCCGTGTGCTGGACCGCACCTTTGAAAAGGGGTTTCTGGTTTTATTTGGATTTTTTTATTGAATTGGAACAGTTAAGAGGGAATTCATTAAGGGTTATACATAGATTACTGTAGCTGTGTGGGGTCTTTATGTCTGTAGTTGATAAAAAATCTTACTGTGTGTGTTTATACAAATGTGAACTAAATTCGTAGAATAACATTTGTTTTTTTAGAGTCATAGATGTTTACAGCATGGAAACAAGCCCTTTGGCCCAGCTTGTCCATGCTGCCCAGTTTCTATCACTAAGCTAGTCCCACTTGCCCGCATTTGGCCCATATTACCCTATACCCATCCTGCCCATGTAACTTTCTAACTGTTTTTTAAAAGAAAAAATTGTACCCGCCTCTACCACTGCCTCTGGCAGCTCGTTCCAGATGCTCACCACTCTCTGTGTGAAGAAATTTCCTCTGTGGTCTCTTTTGTATCTTTCCCCTCTCACCTTAAACCTATGCCCTCTAGTTCTAGACTCCTCTACCTTTGGGAAAAGATGTTGACTATCTACCTTATCTATGCCCCTCATTATTTTATAGACATCTATAAGATCACCCCTAAGCCTCCTGGGCTCCAGGAAAAGAAATCCCAGCATATCCAGCCTCTCCTTACAACTCAGACCATTAAGTCCTGGTAGCATCCTCGTAAATTTCTTCTGCACTCTTTTTAGTTTAACAATATCCTTCCTATAATAGGGTGACCAGAACTGAACACAGTATGCCATGTGTGGTCTTACTAATGTCTTGTACAACTTCCAACAAGACGTCCCAACTCCTGTATTCAATATTCTGACCAATAAAACCTAGCATGCTGAATGCCTTCTTCACCACCCTGTCCACCTGCGACTCCAACTTCAAGGAGCTATGAACCTGTATTCCTAGATCTCTTTGCTCTGTAACTCTCCCAACTCCCTCCCATTAACTAAGTAGGTCCTGCCATGATTTAATCGACCAAAATGCATCACCTCACATTTATCCAAATTAAACTCCATCTGCCATTCATTGGCCCACTGGCCCAATTGTTCAAGATCCTGTTGCAATCTTATATAACCTTCTTCACTATCCACTATGCCACCAATCTTGATGTCATCTGCAAACTTACTAACCATGCCTCCTTCATTCTCATCCAAATCATTAATATATATAATAAATAACAGTGGACCTAGCACCGATTCCTGAGGCACCCCTCTGGTCACAGGCCTCCAGTTTGAAAAACAACCCTCCACAACCACACTTTGGCTTCGGTCGCCTAGTCAATTTTGTATCCAATGGCTATCTCACCCTGGATTCTGTAAGATTTAACCTTTTGCAACAACCTACCATGCGGTATCTTGTCAAAGGCCTTGCTAAAGTCCATGTAGACAACGTCGACTGCACTGTCCTCATCTACCTTCTTGGTTACCCCATCAAAAAACTCAATCAATTTGGTGAGACATGACTTTCCCCTTACAAAGTCATGCTGACTTTCCCTAATTAGCCCTTGCCTGTCTAAATGCCTGTAGATCCTGTCCCCCAGACTACCTTCTAACAACTTACCCACTACAGATTAAAAGTGCCAAAGAACTCTGTTGAATAACACCTGAAAGGCAGGCCCTTCTGCTCATCCTAGCCAAATTCACCAAACAGTTATAGGTCAGGTGAACTCCATAATGTACTTTGGAGTTTTCTAAACCCTGGCCCATAACAAAATTGGGGGCTTGTGGGTTAAAAGTCTTATCTTTCGTGCTTGGGTTGGCTTAGTGAATTTAAAGACAGTAAAGGGTGAGCATATTTGTGTCTGCTTTTCAGGTGTCGTATTCAAGTTTAAATAGGGAGTGTGATGTAGACAATGGCTCTTTCAGAGGCTCAGAGGTTTTTGGGGGTGGAAAAGGTCACACGCAGTACCTTACAAACGGAGACTAAAAAAAGGCTTTCAGATTTGGCAACAACATTGCAGTTAACATTGCCTGACAAAATACGAAAAGAAGAGGTAATTGCGGCGGTAGTTGAGCATTTAAAATTCCTTGAGACACAGTCAGAATCATTAGAAATGGTAAGAATTCAATTACAGTTCAAGCAGCTTGAACATGAGTAAGAATTAAAGCAGCTTGAATACGAAGAAAGGGAAAAAGAAAGAACAGCCCGAGCAGAACAAAAAGAAAGAGAAAGGGAGGTACAGATCAGGGAAAAAGAATGAGTAGCCCTAGCAGAACAAACAGTGAGAGACAGGGAGGTACAGATCAGGGAGAAAGAAAAAGAGAGAGAGGTAAAAGAAAAAGAGAAAGACTTTGAACTTCAGAAACTGGCCATGAAACGTGAAAGTCAGTTAAAATTGGCGGAGGTAAAGAGAAACATATAGTCTGAGGATAGTGATGAGGATAGTGAGATAGAGCGTCATAGTCGAAGGCTTGGTGGGGATCTATTTAAATATGTCCAAGCATTTCCAAGGTTTTATGAGAAGGATGTAGAAGCCTTTTTCATTTCATTTGAGCAGGTAGCTTAACAAATTAAATGGCCACAGGACATATGGCTATTACTGATTCAAACAAAGTTGGTAGGTAGAGCTAGTGAAGTGTTTTCATCACTATCAGAGGAGGTATCTGGGACATATGAGGAGGTGAAAAAATCTATCTGAGGTGCATATGAACTAGTGCCTGAAGCCTATAGACAAAGGTTTAGAAATTTAAGGAAAGAACCTGGTCAAACATACATGGAATTTGAAAGGATCAAACAGAGTAATTTTGATAGGTGGATAAGGGCTTTGAAACTGGACCAAACGTATGAAGCTCTGAGAAAAATGATAATTTTGGAGGAGTTTAAAAGTTCAATTCCTGAGGTAGTGAGAACTCATGTGGAAGAGCAGAGGGTTAAAACTGCAAGATTAGCAGCAGAAATGGTAGATGATTATGAATTAGTTCATGAATCAAAGTTTGGATTTCAACATCAGTTTCATCCTGTGAGGGATAGAAACTGGGAAAAGGAGAAATACTCAGGTGATAAAGGTAAAGCGTATCTTATGGGAGATGAAAGGAGAGTGTACCTCAGATTAAAAAATAAATCCAGGAGGGTGGAAGAGAAATGAAAAGTTTTAGATATTTTTACTGTAACAAAATAGGCCATGTAAAGCCACAGTGCTGGGGGTTGAAGAAAATCACTGGGAAGGCTGATGTGGTAAAACCAGATAAGCCAGTGGGGTTTGTTAAAGTGGGAAAGGAAAGTCAATTGAAGCAATGGAGGTGCAAAAGAATGTACAGCCTGATCAAGAGGTGATTGATAAGAAGGTGCCAGATCTCTTCGAAGAATTTACTTGTGTGGGTAAAGTTTACTCATGTCCACTGTCCGTGTGGAGTTTGCTCATTCTCCCATGACTGCATGGGTTTCACCCCACAACCCAAAGATGTGCAGGTTAGGTGGATTGGCCACACTAAATTGCCCCTTAATTGGAGAAAAAAATTATTGGGTACTCATGTGTACCAGAAGGAGCAGGTAAAGAAGCCAGAATTTTAAGAGATACGGGAGCTAGTCAATCTTTAATGGTAAGAGATAAGGAGTTATGTAGTTTGGGAGGAATACTGCCAGAAAAGGTGGTAATATGTGGAAGTCTGGGTGAGAAGAGTAGTGTTCCATTATATAAGGTGAGGTTGGAGAGTCCAGTGAAGAGTGGTGAAATGGTAGTAGGAGTAATAGAGAAACTATCTTGTCCAGGAGTACAGTTTATTTTGGGTAATGATACCCGGATCGCAAGTAGGAGAGATGCCTGCTGTGGTTGATAAGCCAGTGGAAAATCAAACAACTGAATTGTTGAAGGACAATTATCCTGGAATTTTTCCTGATTGTGTCGTAACAAGGTCGCAAAGTCACAGGTTAAGACAAGAGGAGAAATCAAAGAGTGAAGATAAAGTTGAGGTTGAATTATCAGAAACAATTTTTGATCGGATGGTTGGAAAAGAACAAGAACAGGTGGAGGATGAGTCGGATATTTTTACTTCAGGAAAGCTGGCGGAGGTACAACAGAAAGATATAGAAATAAAAAGGATGTATCAGAAATCACACACGAAAGAGGAATCTGAATGTAAACCAGAATGCTATTACCTTAAAATTGATGTTTTAATGAGAAAATGTAGACCTTTACATATGCAGGCGGATGAAAAGTGGGCAGAAGTTCCTCTAGTGGTATTGCCGGTACAGTATAGAAAGGAGGTGTTGAGAGTAACACATGAGGTACCAGTAGGAGGTAATTTGGGAGTAAGGAAAACTCAAGCTAAATTACAAAAACATTTTTTTTGGCCTGAACTACATAAATATGTAGTTAAATTTTGTTCATCACGTCACACATGTCAAGTGATAGGGAAACCTCAAGTGATGATAAAATCGGAGTCCTTAATACCCATTCTAGCATGTTAGGAACCTTTTACAAGTGTCTTAATTGATTGCGTAGGACCACTTCCTAAAATGATAAATGGGAATCAATATCTTTTGACTATAATGGATGTGTCTACTAGTTTTCCAGAGTCATCTGCAGTATGCAATATTACAGCTAAAAAGATTGTGGAGGAGTTACTTAAAATTTTCTACGAGATATGGACTACCCACAGAAATACAATCGGGTCAAGGATCAAATTTTACCTCGAGGTTGCACAACATGTGATGAAACAGGTAGCGGACATTAAAACAAAAGTTCGTAGTTTTGCCAGTGGAGATAAAGTTTCAGTATTGTTGCCAGTGGTAGGTGAACCTTTAAAAGTGAGGTTATGTGGACCTTATCAGAGTGAAAGGAAATTGAGTGAGGTGGATTATTTGGTAAGAAAGCCAGGTAGAAGGAAAACTCACCGAGTGTGTCATGTGAATATGCTTAAAAGGTATTTTGAAAGAAAAGGAGAGCAAAAGGAGGAGGTTTTAGTAATTCTAACTCAAAGTGAAGAACCAAATCCAGATGACTCTGAACTTGACGTTCCTCAAATTCAATTGTATGACGAGGATGTTCTTAAAAATTGGGATAAATTATTGAGCTACCTTCCAGGGGAAAAATGAACTGACCTGAAAGAGTTATTAATATCACATGGGCAAGTTTATGGAAATAAGTTGGGAAGTACTAAAATGGTTATATATGATGTAAATGTGGGAAATTATGTTCCAATCAAACAACATCCATATAGACTTAACCCTCTAAAATTGGCACAGGTTCAAAAGGAAATTGAAATATGCTTAATTATGGCATAATTGAAGTAAGTTGCAGCCAATGGAGCTCACCCATAGTGATGGTGCCGAAACCAGACGGTACCCAACGATTGTGTGTGGACTATAGAACATAGAACATTACAGTGCAGTACAGGCCCTTCAGCCCTCGATGTTGCGCCAACCTGTGAAACCACTCTAAAGCCCATTTACACTATTCCCTTATCGTCCATATGTCTATCCAATGACCATTTGAATACCCTTAGTGTTGGCGAGTCCACTACTGTTGCAGGCAGGGCATTCCACACCCTTACTACTCTCTGATTAAAGAACCTACCTCTGACGTCTGTCTTATATCTATCTCCCCTCAATTTAAAGCTATGTCCCCTCGTGCTAGACATCACCATCCGAGGAAAAAGGCTCTCACTGCCCACCCTATCCAATCCTCTGATCATCTTGTATGCCTCAATTAAGTCACCTCTTAACCTTCTTCTCTCTAACGAAAACAGCCTCAAGTCCCTCAGCCTTTCCTCATAAGATCTTCCCTCCATACCAGGCAACATTCCGGTAAATCTCCTCTGCACCCTTTCCAGTGCTTCCACATCCTTCCTATAATGCGGTGACCAGAATTGCACGCAATACTCTAAATGCGGCCGCACCAGAGTTTTGTACAGCTGCAACATGACCTCATGGCTCCGAAACTCAATCCCTCTACCAATAAAAGCTAACACACCGTAGGCCTTCTTAACAACCCTCTCAACCTGAGTGGCAACTTTCAGGGATCTATGTACATGGACACCGAGATCTCTCTGCTCATCCACACTGCCAAGAATCTTACCATTAGCCCAGTACTCTGTCTTCCTGTTATTCCTTCCAAAATGAATCACCTCACAGTTTTCTGCATTAAACTCCATTTGCCACCTCTCCGTCCAGTGCTGCAGCTTATCTATGTCCTTCTGTAACTTGTAACATCCTTCCGCACTGTCCATAACTCCACCGACTTTAGTGTCATCTGCAAATTTACTCACCCATCCTTCTGCGCCCTCCTCCAGGTCATTTATAAAAATGACAAACAGCATGGCCCCAAAACAGATCCTTGTGGTACACCACTAGTAACTGGACTCCAGTCTGAACATTTCCCATCAACCACCACCCTTTGTCTTCTTCCAGCTAGCCAATTTCTGATCCAAACTGCTAAATCTCCCTGAATCCCATGCTTCCGTATTTCCTGCAGTAGCCTACCGTGGGGAACCTTAACAAACGCTTTACTGAAATCCATATACACCACATCAACTGCTTTACCCTCATCCACCTGTTTGGTCACCTTCTCAAAGAACTCAATAAGGTTTGTGAGGCACGACCTACCCTTCACGAAACCGTGTTGACTATGTCTAATCAAATTATTCCTTTCCAGATGATTATACACCCTATCTCTTATAAACCTTTCCAAGATTTTGCCCACAACAGAAGTAAGGCTCACTGGTCTATAGTTACTGGGGTTGTCTCTACTCCCCTTCTTGAACAAGGGGACAACATTTGCTATCCTCCAGTCTTCTGGCACTATTCCTGTTGACAAAGATGACTTAAAAATCAAAGCCAAAGGCTCAGCAATCTCCTCCCTAGCTTCCCAAAGAATCCTAGGATAAATCCCATCCGGCCCAGGGACTTATCTATTTTCACCCTTTCCAGAATTGTTAACACCTCCTCCTTATGAACCTCAAGCCCTTCTAGTCTAGTAGCCTGAATCTCAGTATTCTCCTCGACAACATTGGCTTTTTCCTGTGTGAATACTGACGAAAAATATTCATTTAGCACCTCTCCTATCTCCTCGGACTCCAAGCACAACTTCCCACTACTGTCCTTGACTGGCCCTACTCTTACCCTAGTCATTCTTTTATTCCTGGCATATCTATAGAAAGCTTTAGAATTATCCTTGATCCTAACTGCCAAAAACTTCTCATGTCCCCTCCTGGCTCTTCTTAGCTCTCTCTTTAGGTCCTTCCTAGCTAACTTGTAACTCTCGAGCGCCCTTACTGAACCTTCATGTCTCATCTTTACAAAAGCCTCCTTCTTCCTCTTGACAAGTGTTTTGACGGCCTTAGTAAACCACGGTTCCCTTGCTCGACCACTTCCTCCCTGCCTATAGAAAGGTTAATGCAGTTACAAGGATAGACTCTTATTTCCAAACTGGATTTACTTATAGGTTACTGGCAGGTATCTTTATCCGAAAGGGCGAAGGAGATTTCAGCCTTTCATACTTCAAATGGTACATACCAATTCAAAGTTATGCCATTTGGCATGAAAAATGCCCCAGCCACATTTCAACGATTAACTAACAAAGTCATTTCAGGATTACCCAATTGTGCGGTATACATCGACGATCTGGTAATTGTTAGTCAGACATGGATAGAACATTTAAAGCATCTGATGGAGTTATTCAATCGACTTCAGAGGCGGGTTTGGTGGTAAACCCAGCCAAAAGTGATTTTGGAAAAGCCCAAGTCACTTTGCTTGGCCATTCAATCGGACAGGGTCGAATGGTCCCAGGGAATGTGAAAACAAAAGTTATTGGGGAGTTTCCAATACCCTCGACACAAAGGGAAATAATGCGATTTCTTGGCATGAGTGGTTTTTACCGTAAATGTGTGCCGAGTTTTAGCAGCTGACGGACTTGCTGAAGAAGGGTAGCAAATTTCAGTGGACAGCATTTGAAGGCCTGAAGGCTGTGTGAACCACTGTTCCTGTGTTGGAGAATTACAAGAGCCTTTGTGATCAGATTGAACGAACGTACCTGACCTTAAAGAAAGATGCAGTTGCGTAGAGAAATGGATGGATCGTGCAGAGACCTTCTTGTTCAAGGAGTCTTGTCAATCAAGAAGGATTCAGTTGCAGAAAGACAAAGAACTGAAATGGACTGTATTATTATCAATGTTTGACTGTTTTGTTTTTGATAAAAAAATGTATGTTTATTGTTAATTGGTATTAATGGGCAAGTGAAAAGGTGAAACATGAAACCATCTTTGAAGTTGATGGTTTATTTTTTTTCTTGGGGGAGGTGTTATGGGAGTGAATCTTTGAGAAATATTTTTGTCTTATCACATGGTTTCAGTAATGTCATTGTGTGGGTGGAGCTGGGCTGTGGCACTGTGGGTTTTACTTTCACCCATTGAGTTTGGACTGGTTTGAACTGCAGCGGTTGAAAGAAGTGCCTCGCTATCTTCATTTTAAAAGCTGTTTCCAGACTGTTTGATAACTTAAAATAAATACTGCTTTCTGGAAGGAATTCAAATCTGCTGATTGGAAAGGGGAACAAGAGTATCAATAACAAGTCTTATACCAGTAAGAATGCCGTGTGCTGGGCCACACCTTTGGAAAGGGGTTTCTAGTTTTACTTGGATTTTGTTATTGAATTGGAACAGTTAAGGGAGAATTCATTAAATGTTATACTTAGATTACTAGCTGTGTGCGGTCTTTATGTTTATAGTGATATACTTCTTACTGTGTGTGTTTAAATGTGAACTAAATTTGTAGAATAAAGCTTGTTTTTTGATTAAAAGCGCGTAAGAAATCTGTTGAATAACACCTGAAAGGCAGGCTCTACTGCTCATCCTAGCCAAATTCACCAAACAGTTATAAGGCCGGTGAACTCCATAATATACTTTGGAGTTTTCTAAATCCTGGCCCATAATAGTGATGAGTTGCCTTCTTAAACCGCTGCAGTCCCTGAGTTGTAGGTACACCCACTGTGCTGTTAAGGAGGGAGTTCCTGGATTTTGCACCAGCAACAGCGAAGGAACGGCAAAATATTTCCATGTCGGGGTGTGAGTGACTCGGAGGGGAACCTTCAGGTGGCAGGGTTCCTAGATATCTGCTGCTCTTGTCTTTCTAGATAGTAGTGGTCATTGGTTTGGAAGGTGCTGTCTAAGGAACCTTGGCGAGTTACTGCAGTGCATCTTGTAGATGGCACACATGGCTGCCACTGTTCCTCGGTGGTGGACGGTTTGAATGTTTGTGGAAGGAGGAGCAATCAAGTGGGCTGCTTTGTCCTGGATGATGTCGATCTTCTTGAGTGTTGTTAGAACTGCACTCATCCAGGGAAGTGGAGAGTGTTCCATTACACTCTGACGTGCCTTATAGATGTTGGACAGGCTTTGGGGGGTCAGGAGGTGAGTACCTTGCCGTAGGAGTCCTAGCATTTGACCTGCCCTGGTAGCAAGAAGCCTCTTCCAGGATTCCTGACGGTTGTTATGCCCCGCGAGATCTAACAAGATCACAATGGGCGGGACCCAGACTGGCAGAATTATGTGAGCTTAACACTGCCGATGCCAGATCTAACCGGCACCTGGGGTCTACCGGCCTCCCCGAAGAGACCCCTGCCGGGCACTGTTTAGCACTGGGACCTGGTGGCAATATACCCGGGTGGCAGTGCCAAGGTGCCTAGGTATCATTTTGCCTCTGCTGGGGGTAGGGCCCGGGGATGTGCTGTCCTTATGAGGTGGGGTGTGGGCGGGCTCGAGAGGTAAGTTGGGGGCGTCTAGGTTGGGTCAGGGGGTCGCGAGATCAAGGCACCTTTTAAAAATGGCGCCCTGATCTCTTCCTGCATTGAGGAGCGCAGCAGGAAATGCGACTGAGTGCTGCCTCACTATGGCCTTCCTCGCTGAGGCCCGGGAAAAAAAGAGTGGCATTAGAAAGCGGGGTTGTTCCTGGCTCTACAAGTGGATAACACTGTGGCTTCACAGCACCAGGGTCTAAGGTTCGATCCCCGCTGGGCCACTGTCTGTGCGGAGTCTGCACGTTCTCCTCTTTGTCTGCATGGGTTTCCTCTGGGTGCTCCGGTTTCCTCCCACAGTCCAAAGACGTGCAGGTTAGGTGGATTGGCCATGATAAATTGCCCTTAGTGACCAAAAAGGTTAGGTGGGATTATTGGGTTACGGGGATAGGGTGGAGGTGAGGGCTTAAATGGGTCGGTGCAGACTCGATGGGCTGAATGGCCTTCTTCAGCACTGTATGTTCTATGTTCTATGTGCCACAAGACACCCCACCTCACTAGGGAGAATAGTGCCAAATTCTGTCCAACGTGGTGCCACGTGGAGGTGGAGGGCATCCCCTTCCTCTCACCGTGAAAGTCAGGCTGTCCTCAACATTTACACAATGGGTTCATTCCAGGGCTGCACAGGTGACCAGTGTGGCATTTTGCAGCCATCCGCCCATATGCACTCGATGCAAGGGCATTGAACTTCATCCATTTCCAGGCCCAACAGGACGAGAGGGCTGCATGATTCTTCACCATAGCTAGTCTGCCTCAGGTGCAGAGGGTATTCGATTGCACTCGGGATAGCTTGAAGTGCCGTGGCATCAGGGAGTGCCGTTCATCAACAGGAACTGGTGTCTGATCACCAGATAACATTCATGCATACGTTTTCGCATTTTCCAGGGAGTGTGCATGGTAGCTACATCCTTGGACAATTGCAAATCCCTGGAATATTCGTGGGTTAACCAAGGCTGCAGCAATGGCTTGTTGGGGACAAAGGATATAGGCTGAGGACTTAGCTGCTGATACCAGTGTGGAGGCCTGAGATCGAAGCAGAGTCCCGCTATCCCGCTACAATGAGGCTCATAGTGTTACCCAGTCTGTGATGGAACTGTCTTCAGACTCCTTAACATGTGCTTCCGCTGCCCCGACAGGTCTGGTGGGGCCCTACAGTACAGTCCCCAGAGGGTATCCCGCATCATGGTGGTCTGCTGTGCCCTACATAACCTTGCATAGCAGCGGGGTGACCACCTTACTGATGAAGACCTGTAGGAGTGGAACATCTCCATAGATGAGAAGAAAGATCAGGAGGGAATGGTGAAAGAGACCAGAGAGGAGCCAGAGGATGGAGGAGAGGGCATGGGCTGACCTCATCGCTTCCTGCTTCACACTATAGGAACACCATGTTGTCTGACAGTTCAAGATGCCCCCCCAAGACCATACTAAGCCCTCCATGACTACGGAAGGGGGGTTGTAGTAAACCTTAGGCATCAGGGTGCTGGGCCTGGCAAGTCTTGTGCCTGCTGATCAGAAAATTCAGGAGGGCGATGACGACACACAGTCAAGAAAGCTCTGTGATGTAGCTCCGCTATTGCATATGCCTGACTCCCGCCTGTCTTTTGACAGCATGCTGACTCCCCCGCTCATGTGCAAGTGAGGTTTGGACCCTGATCTCTTTGACTCATAGCACTGTCATGTGAGAGTACCTTTAAGACATGGATGTTTAAGCAATGTACCTTTAAGAAAACAGTGATGTCAGAGAGTGGGTGGAGCTGAGCTCAGGTCAGCCATTTTGAAGTTTCAGTTGCGAGGAAAAGAACTTGGGGAGTGTCTGTGTTTTGCAGTGAGCTGGATTTGCTGTGATCTCTGCCATGAAAGTCTATCTCTGGATCATTTGGGTGATTTAAACGCGTAATAGTCTTTAACCTGATGTGATTCTGTTTAAAGGTGTTAAGTCTCTTGGAAGTTTGAAGGAACATTTTGAGGAATCGTTTACTGTTGTAATATTTTCAGAGTTATCTTTGAAGTAAGGGGTGTTAAGAGATCCAATGTTTATTTAAGATGTTAAGTTGAGTTCATGGAATAAACATTGTTTTGTGTTTAAAAACCCACGTGTCCATAATTGTAATCTCAGACCTAGGGAACAAGCCGTGTGCTAGGAAAAGCAACAAATACATTAAAGGGGAAGGTTGGTTGAACTCCATGATACATTTTGGGGTTCTGAAAACGCCTCGCCCATAACAACTGGGGGCTCGAGGGGGATAAAAGTCTATCCTATTGGATTGGCTTTTGGGAACTTAAAGACAGTGAAGGATTGTTGCTTTTCCGGTGTGGTATTTTAGTTTAAGTGGGGGAGTGTGTTGTGGACAATGGCTCTTTCAGAGGCTCAGATGTTTTTGGGGGTGGAGACTGTCACACGCAGTACTTTACGGACAGAGACAAAAAGCTGGCAAAAACATTGCAGTTAACATTACCTGACAAAATGCGAAAAAAATGAGGTAATTATGGCGATGGTTAAGCATTTAAAGTTGCCTGAGATAGAGTTTGACTCATGGGAAATGGCAAAAATTCAGTTGCAAATTAAACAAATGAAACATGAGAAAGAATTAAAGCGGCTTGAATATGAAAGAGAGAGAGCAGAAAAAGAAAGAGAAAGAGATAGAGAGGAAAAAGAAAAGGAGAGAGAAGAAAGAAACAAAGAAAGAGATAGAGAGGAAAGGGAAAAAGAGAGAGTTTGAACTTCGGAAAATGGCTCTGAAACATGAAAATCAGTTAAAATTGGCAGACACAAAGGGACACGTACAGTTGGAGGAGATGGATGAGGATAATGAGACCGAGCGTCATAGTCGAAGACGTGGTGGGGATCTATTTAAATATGTCCAAGCATTGCCAAGGTTTGACGAGAAGGAGGTTGAAGCCTTTTTCATTTCATTTGAGAAGGTAGCTAAACAAATGCAATGGCCACAGGACATGTGGGTATTACTGATTCAAACAAAGCTGGTAGGTAGGGCTAGTGAAGTGTTGCATCACTACCGGAGGAGTTATCTGGAATGTATGAGGAGGTGAAGAAATCCATCTTAAGTGCATATGAGCTAGTGCCTGAAGCTTACAGACAAAGGTTTAGAAATTTAAGGGAAGAATTTGGTCAAACATACATGGAGTTTGAAAGGCTCAAACAGAGTAATTTTGATAGGTGGATAAGGGCTTTGAAAATAGACCAAATGTATGAAGCTCCCAGAGAAATTATACTTTTGGAGGAGTTTACAAATTCAATTCACGATGTAGTGAGAACTCGTGGAAGAACAGAGGGTGAAAACTGCGAGATTAGCAGCGGAAATGGCAGATGATTATGAATTAGTTCAGAAATCAAAGATTGGTTTCTGACATCAGTTTCAGCCGGTGAGGGATAGAAACTGGGGACATGAGAAATACTCAAATGGTAAAGGTAAAGATGATCTGATGGGAGACAATAAAGAGAGTGTTCCTCAGATTAAAAAGGAAATCCAGGAGGGTGGAAAAGAAATGAAAAGTTTCAGAAATGTTTTCACTGTAATAAACTAGGCCATGTAAAGGCACAGTGTTGGTGGTTGAAGAAAAGCACTGGGAAGGCTGATGGGGTAAAACAGGATAAAACAGTGGGGTTTGTTAGAGTGGTAAAGGAAAGCCCAAGGGAAGCGAAGGAGGTGCAAACGATTGTACAGCCTGTTCTAGATGTAATTGTTAGGAAGGGCATAGGGCAGCACGGTAGCATAGTGGATAGCACAATTGCTTCACAGCTCCAGGGTCCCAGGTTCGATTCCGGCTTGGGTCACTGTCTGTGCGGAGTCTGCACGTCCTCCCCGAGTGTGCGTGGGTTTCTTCCGGGTGCTCCGGTTTCCTCCCACAGTCCAAAGATGTGCAGGTTAGGTGGATTGGCCATGATAAATTGCCCTTAGTGTCCAAAATTGCCCTTAGTGTTGGGTGGGGTTACTGGGTTATGGGGATAGGGTGGAGGTGTGAGCTTGGGTAGGGTGCTCTTTCCAAGAGCCGGTGCAGACTCAATGGGCCGAATGGCCTCCTTCTGCACTGTAAATTGTATGTATGAAGGTGTCAGATGTATTTAAAGAATTTACTTGTGTGGGTAAAGTTTACTCAGGTATATCACGAGGAGCAGGTAAAGAAGTCACAATCCTAAGAGATACAGGGACTAGTTAATCCTTAATGGTAACAGATGAGGAATTATGTAGTTTGGGAAGAATGTTGCCAGAAAAGGTGGTGATATATGGAATTCCGGGTGAGAGGAGTAGCGTTCCATTATATAAGGTAAGGTTGGGAAGTCTAGTGAAGTGGTAGTAGGAGTAATAGATAAACTATCTTGTCCAGGAATACAGTTTATCTTGGGTAATGATATAGCTGGATCGCAGGTGGGAGTGATGCCTACTGTGGTTGATAAGCCAGTGGAAAATCAGACAACTGAAGGGTTGAAGGACGAATATCCTGGGATTTTTCCAGATTGTGTAGTAACAATGTCGCAAACTCACAGGTTAAGACGAGGAGAAATCAAAGAGTGAAGATGAAGTTGAAGTGGAATTATCAGAAATGATTTTTGATCGGATGGTTGAAAAAGAACAAGAACAGGTGGAGGATGAGGCAGATATTTTTAATTCAGGAAAATTGGCGGAGTTACAACAGAAAGATATAGAAATAAAATGGATATATCAGAAAGCATATACGGAAGAGGAATCAGAGTATACCAGAGTGTTATTACCGTAAAAATGATGTCTTGATGAGAAAATGGAGACCTGTACATATGCAGGCGGATGAAAAGTGGGCAGAGGTTCATCAAGTAGTATTGCCGGTAGGGTATAGAAAGGAAGTGTTGCGAGTTGCACATGAGGTACCAGTGGGAGGTCATTTGGGAATAAGGAAAACTCAAGCTAAATTCCAGAAACATTTTTATTGGCCTGGACTACATAAAGATGTTGTTAAATTTTGTCAATCATGTCACACATGTCAAGTGATAGGGAAACCTCAAGCAGTGATAAAACCAGCGCCCTTAATACCCATTCCAGCATTTGAGGAACCTTTTACGAAGGTCATAATTGATTGTGTAGGACCGCTTCCTGAAACAAAAAGTGGGAATCAATATCTTTTGACTATAATGGATGTGTCTACTAGGTTTCCGGAGGCCATTCCAGTACATAATATTACAGCTAAAAGGATTGTGGAGGAGTTACTTAAATTCTTTACTAGATATGGACTACCCACAGAAATTCACTCGGATCAAGGATCAAATTTTACTTCAAAGTTATTCAAAGAAGTTATGGATAGCTTAGGAATAAAACAATTTAAATCAACTGCGTACCATCCAGAATCACAGGGAGCGTTAGAAAGGTGGTATCAGACATTAAAGACAATGTTGAGGGCGTATTGTCAAGATTATCCAGAGGATTGGGTAAAGGAATTCCATTCGTATTGTTTGCAATTAGGGATGCTCCTAATGAGTCTACCAAATGTAGTCCTTTTGAACTAATTTTTGGTCATGAGGTAAGAGGACCACTTAAATTGATTAAGGAAAAATTGGTGGGTGAGAAATTGGAAATGCCACTATTGGATTACGTGTCAAATTTTAGGGAACGATTAAATAGAGCAGGTGAATTAGCTAGACAACATTTGAAAGTTGCACAAAATGTGATGAAACGGGTAGCGGACAAGAAATCCAAAGTTCGTAGTTTTGCCAGTGGGGATAAAGTTTGAGTGTTGTTACCAGTGGTAGGTGAGCCTTTAAAAGCTAGGTTTTGTGGACCGTATCAGATTGAAAGGAAATTAAGTGAGGTGAATTATGTGGTAAAAACACCAGATAGAAGGAAGACTCACCGAGTGTGTCATGTGAATATGCTTAAAAGGTACTTTGAAAGGGAAGGAGAGAAAAAGGAGGTTTTAATGATTCTAACTCAAAGTGACGAACCAAATTCAGATGACTGTGAATTTGACATACCTCAAATTAAATTGGAAAATGAGGATGTTCTTAAAAATTGGAATGAATTGTTAAGTTACCTTCCAGAGGAAAAACAAACTGACTTGAAAGAGTTATTGATATCACATGGGCAAGTTTGTAGAGATAAATTGGGAAGTACTAAAATGGCCATACATGATGTAGATGTGGGAAATGCTGTTCCTATCAAACAACATCCATATAGACTTAATCCTTTAAAATTGGCACAGGTTAGCAGAGAGATTGAGAGTATGCTGAAGAATGGCATAATTGAAGTGGGTTGCAGCCAATGGAGCTCACCCATAGCAAAAGAACAAAGAAATGTACAGTACAGGAACAGGCCCTTCGGCCCTCCAAGCCAATGCCGACCATGCTGCCCGACTAAACTACAATCTTCTACACTTCCTGGGTCCGTATCCCTCTATTCCCATCCTATTCATGTATTTGTCAAGATGCCCCTTAAATGTCACTATCGTCCCTGCTTCCACCACCTCCTCCGGTAGAGGGCTCCAGGCACCCACTGCCCTCTGTGTAAAAAACTTGCCTCGTACATCCACTCTAAACCTTGCCCCTCTCATCTTAAACCTATGCCCCCTAGTAATTGACCCCTCTACCCTGGGGAAAAGCCTCTGACTATCCACTGTGTCTATGCCCCTCATAATTTTGTAGACCTCTATCAGGTCGCCCCTCAACCTCCGTCGTTCCAGTGAGAACAAACCAAGTTTATTCAACCGCTCCTCGTAGCTAATGCCCTCCATACCAGGCAACATTCTGGTAAATCTCTTCTGCACCCTCTCTAAAGCCTCCACTGGTAGTGTGGCGACCAGAATTGAACACTATACTCTAAGTGTGGCCTAACTAAGGTTTTATACAGCTGCAACATGACTTGCCAATTCTTATACTCAATGCCCCGGCCAATGAAGGCAAGCATGCCGTATGCCTTCTTGACTACCTTCTCCACCTGTGTTGCCCCTTTCAGTGACCTGTGGACCTGTACTCCTAGATCTCTCAGACATTCAATATTCTTGAGCGTTCTACCATTCACTATATATTCCCGACCTGCATTAGACCTTCCAAAATGCATTACCTCACATTTGTCCGGATTAAACTCCATCTGCCATCTCTCCACCCAAGTCTCCAAACAATCTAAATCCTGCTGTATCCTCTGACAGTCCTCATCGCTATCCGCAATTCCACTAACCTTTGTGTCGTCTGCAAACTTACTAATCAGACCAGTTACATTTTCCTCCAAATCATTTATATATACTACAAACAGCAAAGGTCCCAGCACTGATCCCTGCGGAACACCACTGGTCACAGCCCTCCAATTAGAAAAGCATCCTTCCATTGCTACTCTCTGCCTTCTATGACCTAGCCAGTTCTGTATCCACCTTGCCAGCTCACCCCTGATCCCGTGTGACTTCACCTTTTGTACTAGTCTACCATGAGGGACCTTGTCAAAGGCCTTACTGAAGTCCATATAGACAACATCCACTGCCTTACCTGCATCAATCATCTTTGTGACCTCCTCGAAAAACTCTTATCAAGTTAGTGAGACACGCCCTCCCCTTCACAAAACCATGCTGCCTCTCACTAATACGTCCATTTGCTGCCAAATGGGAGTAGATCCTGTCACGAAGAATTCTCTCCAGTAATTTCCCTACCACTGAAGTAAGGCTCACCGGCCTGTAGTTCCCTGGATTATCCTTGCTACCCTTCTTAAACAGAGGAACAACATTGGCTATTCTCCAGTCCTCTGGGACATCACTTGAAGACAGTGAGGATCCAAAGATTTCTGCCAAGGCCTCAGCAGTTTCCTCTCCAGCCTCCTTCAGTATTCTGGGGTTGATCCCATCAGGCCCTGGGGACTTATCTACCTTAATATTTTTTAAGACGCCCAACACCTCGTCTTTTTGGATCTCAATGTGACCCAGGCTATCTACACACCCTTCTCCGGACTCAACATCTACCAATTCCTTCTCTTTGGTGAATACTGATGCAAAGTATTCATTTCGTACCTTGCCCATTTCCTCTGGCTCCACACATAGATTCCCTTGCCTATCCTTCAGTGGGCCAACCCTTTCCCTGGCTGCCCTCTTGCTTTTTATGTACGTGTAAAAAGCCTTGGGATTTTCCTTAACCCTATTTGCCAATTACTTTTCGTGACCCCTTCTAGCCCTCCTGACTCCTTGCTTAAATTCCTTCCTACTTTCCTTATATTCCACACAGGCTTCATCTGTTCCCAGCCTTTTAGCCCTGACAAATGGCTCCTTTTTCTTTTTGACGAGGCCTACAATATCTCTCGTTATCCAAGGTTCCCGAAAATTGCCGTATTTATCCTTCTTCCTCACAGGAACATGCCGGTCCTGAATTCCTTTCAACTGACACTTGAAAGCCTCCCACCTGTCAGATGTTGATTTGCCCTCAAACATCCGCCCCCAATCTAGGTTCTTCAGTTCCCGCCTAATATTGTTATAATTAGCCTTCCCCCAATTTAACACATTCATCCTAGGACCACTCTTAGCCTTGTCCACCAGCACTTTAAAACTTACTGAATTGTGGTCACTGTTCCCGAAATGCTCCCCTACTGAAACTTCTACTACCTGGCCGGGCTCATTCCCCAATACCAGGTCCAATGCCGTCCCTTCCCTCGTTGGACTGTCTACATATTGTTTTAAGAAGCCCTCCAGGATGCTCCTTACAAACTTTGCCCCATCTAAGCCCCTGGCACTAAGTGAGTCCCAGTCAATATTGGGGAAGTTGAAGTCTCCCATCACCACAACCCTGTTGTTTTTACTCTTTTCCAAAATCTTCTACCTATCTGCTTCTCTAGCTCCCGCTGGCTGTTGGGAGGCCTGTAGTTGGGACCCCCAACATTGTGACTGCACCCTTCTTATTCCTGATCTCTACCTATATAGCCTCACTGCCCTCTAAGGTGTCCTCCCGTAGTACAGCTGTGATATCCTCCCTAACCAGTAGCCCAACTCCGCCACCCCTTTTACATCCCCCTCTATCCCGCCTGAAACATCTAAATCCTGGAACGTTTAGCTGCCAATCCTGCCCTTCCCTCAACCAGGTCTCTGTAATGGCAACAAGATCATAGTTCCAAGTACGAATCCAAGCTCTAAGTTCATCTGCCTTACCCATAAAACTTCTTGCATTAAAACATATGCACTTCAGGCCACCAGCCCCGCTGTGTTCAGCAACTTCTCCCTGTCTGCTCTGCCTCAGAGCCACACTGTCCCTATTCCCTAGTTCTCCCTCAATGCTCTCACCTTCTGACCTATTGATCCCGTGCCCACCCCCCTGCCATACTAGTTTAAACCCTCCCGTGTGACACTAGCAAACCTCGCGGCCAGGATATTTATGGCTCTCCAGTTTAGATGCAACCTGTCCTTCTTATATAGGTCACACCTTCCCTGGAAGAGCTCCCAGTGGTCCAGATAACGGAAAACCTCCCTCCTACACCAGCTGTTCAGCCACGTGTTTACCTGCTCTATCTTGCTATTTCTAGACTCACTGGCACGTGGCACAGGGAGTAATCCCGAGATTACAACCCGAGAGGTCCTGTCTTTTAACTTTCTGCCTAGCTCCCTGAACTCCTGCTGCAGGACCTCATGCCCCTTCCTGCCTATGTCGTTAGTACCAATATGTACAACGACCTCTGCCTGTTTGCCCTCCCCCTTCAGGATGCCCGCTACCCATTCTGAGACATCCTGGACCCTGGCACCAGAGAGGTAACATACCATCCTGGAGTCTCTTTCACGTCCACAGAAGCACCTATCTGTGCCCCTGACTATAGAGTCCCCTATTACTATTGCTCTTCTGAGCTTTGACCCTCCCTTCTGAACATCAGAGTCAACCATGGTGCCACTGCTCTGGCTACTGCTGTTTTCCCCTGATAGGCTATCCTCCCTGACAGTATCCAAAGGGGTATACCTGTTCGAGAGGGGGACAACCACAGGGGATTCCTGCACTGACTGCCTGCCCTTTCTGGTGGTCACCCATTTCTCTGTCTGCACCTTGGGTGTGACCACATTTATATAACTGCGATCTATGGCGCTTTCCGCCACAAGCATTCTCCTAAGTGCATCCAATTGCTGCTCCAACCGAACCATGCGGTCTGTGAGGAGCTCCAGTTGGGTGCACTTTCTGCAGATGATGCCATCCGGGACGCTGGAAGCCTCCCGGACCTGCCACATCTCACAGTCGGAGCACTGCACCCCTCTAACTGACATTGCGTCAATTAATTAGTAAATTAAAATTAAAAGTTTAAAAAAAAAAATTTTTAAGTTACTGTTTCCTAGCAGTAGATTTCTACTATAAATGTGAAAGCTAAATATAGTACTCTCCGATCTCTGGCTTAGATACCCCTCTAAATTATAGTTAAGTAATTATGTTTAATTAGTTACCAATGCTTAATTTTTTTAATTTAGTGTAAATTCCCAACCAGCCACTCAGGTCACAGATTTTCTGTGATGTCACTTCAGCCCCCCCCCCCCCCCCCACACACACACACACAATTTGAAAAGGTAATAAAAGTAAAAATGAGTAAAAATCACTTACTTACCTTCTTACCATCTGAGGGTCTCAGATGTTCTCAGGTTCTCTCCCTGACAGAGACTGCTCCTCCTCCTCCGAACGGCTCCCGAAACTAGGCCGCAATCTTTTTAAATCTCCGCTCCGACGCACAGCTCCCGCGCTTTTTAAATCTCCGCTCCGACTCGCAGCTCCCGCGCTTTTTAAATCTCCGCTCCGACTCGCAGCTCCCGCGCTTTTTAAATCTCCGCTCCGACGCTCCGCTCCCGCTCTTTTTAAATCTCCGCTCCAACTCGCAGCTCCCGCTCTTTTTAAATCTCCGCTCCGGCGCTCCGCTCCCGCTCTTTTTAAATCTCCGCTCCGACTCGCAGCTCCTGCTCTTTTTAAATCTCCGCTCCAACTCGCAGCTCCCGCTCTTTTTAAATCTCTGCGATGGTACCTAAACCAGACAGTACCCAACGGTCGTGTGTGGACTACTCTCAGTGCAGGCCTGTTCCTGCAAGCTCCTCATACAGGGTCAGCAACCTCATTTCTGCCTGTTTTCTCTCTCTCTCTCTCTCTCTCGGCGGTTATAGGCTATCTTCTTTGCAGGGGCACAAAAGGGGATAATGTGAGCTGGACTCCTGGTGGGACAGAGGTCGATGACAACTTGCGAGTGGGCACTGCGCTTAAGCAGGAAGGGGTTCTGATGAGGAGTGGGGGTGGGAGGAGTTTGTGGATGATGCAAGGAGGTCGGGTGCTGGGAAACTGCAAGGAGGCTTGTGTTTTCCAGGTGACATTCCGGGGTGGCAGAAGGGTGGAATGCCAAGAGGAGACAGGGAGCACTTGCCCTTGCTGATCGTAGAAGGTCATTCATCCTCTTCTGTCACTGCATTCCCGTTCTCTTGGTCAGGCTGCTGGCACTACCATTGCTGCGATTGCCTCCCAGGCAGGATTTGTGACCCTGCTGTAGGGTCACCTGCCAGTCTGAGGGTAGATAATTTCCCTTCTTTACTCCACGGCATCCAATATTCTTGTGACGACCCCTTTGGTGAATCATGGAGCTGGCTTCTTAGCTGCCATCCTCCTGGCCTGACTGTGAGCAACTGCTGAGGAGCTGTTTAAATGCAGTGCCCCTTGATTGAAGTGCTCAGATGACCCTTGACAAATCAGACGCTTTATGCCTCAGGCACGGCATTTTCCTTTTTTTTAGATTTTAGATTTTCTTTTCTCCAATTAAGGGGCAATTTAGTGTGGCCAATCCACCTACCCTGCACATCTTTGGGTTGTGGGGGTGAAACCCACGCAAAAGCGGGGAGAATGTGCAAACTCCACACAGACAGTGACCCAGGGCCGGGATCGAACCTGGGACCTCAGCACCATAGGCAGCAGAGGCACACCGTTTTTCACACGAACAGAACTTTTCAAAGTGCCTGAAGATTGCGATCTGGATTGCACCGCTAAGGCTGGTAGGAATCGCACCAATTTTCTCGCCAAAAATGTCACTTTGCCATTCTTTGGGAAAATTCTGCCATTGATTTCAATCACTCCACCATCGGATGCCATGTTTTCATCTCCCTAGGCCCTAAATTCTTCAATTCCATCTGTAAACTTTGTTTCCTCTCTCTGGTGCTTTAAGGTGCCCTATATAACCTGTCTGTTTGCTCAAGCTTTTTTATCACCTATCCTAATATATCCTTATGCAACTTGGTGTCAGATTTTGTGTGGTAACTTCGTTTTTATGCTCCTTTCTGACAATTTCTTACATTAGAAAATGTTAATTTGGTTGTGCCCCAAAGTGTCAGTTAGGGTGAGTCACTGAGAGGAAAAGGAAAGGGAGGGGTACTTCACACTGAATGTCACCAAAGGATACCTGCAGATATTATCTGCTTTTAACAGATTAAACATTCAAAGGTTTCAATTCACACAATACTTGTTGATGAAGCAATCTGCTTTCAAAAAAATTACTTCAGACAGCCACGAAAAGCATTAAAATTATAACCTGCAGCATTCAGAGAGCACGTTTTGAGCTGGGGACACTGCTATTCTAGCCTCCACAACAGCTGTTGCAAACGGGTGAATTTAACGGATCAAAAATACTGGGGAGAGATTTGTTGACAAAACACCAAGTCGAGCAGTGCTACGCAGACTACTCCAGGGGAATCAACCAAAGTCTGTCTATAAGTAGCATATGCAAACATATTTCTCCCACAGTATTTTCTTCTGCATCAAATCAAGACCAACCTGACCGTATAGTAACAAAAACGACTTTGTATATACCGTTCGTTAATTTACCACATGAAAATGGTGCAAATAAACCGCCAGTCAATCTGCCAAAAAGTGGAGACAGATTGCTGTTTTGGGTGTAGATGAAGGGTCTATACCCAAAGTATTATCTTGTCTTTTCTCTTCAGATACGGACAAATAACCACATATTTCCTACATTTCCATCCCAATTTTAGGTTTCTTTGTTTCAGAAATAGGGACCGTTTTTTGAGTCTGTTATTTGTTAATGTAGTCACTTCTTATTCACAGCTTTAGTTGATGTTTCTTTTGAAGGGATGTGAAGTTTCCAAGAATTGATGTGTCTTCATTTGATCCACTGCTACGACCACTCTTTCTTTGAGTCGTACACAAATTCTTCGCAATCAGGATTTGAGATTAGAACATAGAACATAGAACAATACAGCGCAGTACAGGCCCTTCGGCCCACGATGTTGCACCGAAACAAAAGCCATCTAGCCTACACTATGCCATTATCATCCATATGTTTATCCATTAGTTTGTTCATTGGTGGAGCCTGCTGAACCAGGCTAACTGTTTCACCAAGTACATTGCTGTAGCGTATCTTTTGTATTGGGGAGACAAATGTATGCAAAATGACAGACAAAAAGAGCTACTGGTCTATCCAGCCTGTTCCATATAATTGTAGGGCGGAATTCTCTAATAATGGGGCTATGTCCCCACGCCTGCGGGAAAACGGGCACAAAATCACTCTGGATTACCTGGAGAAAGTCCAGAGTGATTCTCTGTTTTTCAGGGCCCTGGAGTAGTCCACGCAGCTCCGGCAGCCAATACGGAGCCCTGCATTTCCGGCAGGAGGTCCGCGCATGCACGCGGCGACCAAGCGCAACATGGTGGACACACACAGCGGACCGGCCCCGACAATATAGGCCCCCTCAAGATTGCGCGCGCCTGCTAATCAGTGGCCCCCAATCGTGAGCCTGGCTGTCCTGAAGGCACTCCCCCGGTGACGGATCCCCCCCCCCCCCCCCCCCCCCCCCCCCCCCCGCCCCCGCCCCCGCCTCAGTCCACAGCCGCCACTCCGAGTGCCTGCCGGGTGGAACCATGAGTGAACCATGCTGGCGGGAACTCAGCCAGTTGCCGGCGGAGAATTGCCGCAGGGGCGTCTTTCAATGGCCCCGACCGGCGCCGGGTTGACCGCGTGCCAGTGACGGCGATTCTCCGGTCCCCAGAGAATCGTGGGAGCCGTGTCGGACCTGATCGTGGGTCTGACGCCCATGCTCCGCACCCGCGGCGAGCGCGATTTTGGCGTGGAGGCTCGGAGAATCCCGCCCGTGATGTATTGTGCACCACAATACATAAACGCCCCATCCAATTTGGAAACTTTGCAATCCCATGGTTGGATTTCAATGTTTTTCCTGGAGGAATGTAGTTTGAAAGGGAACAACTCTAAAGATGGTGAGAAGGGAGGAAATCTATGTCTAACTACAACAAGTATTTTTCCGATTCCCAAAGCTTCACTTCTGATATTGCACTGAAGTCCCAGTCATAATAGTGGGAACGGTACTATCCTGGATGTGCCTGCTTTGTGAACTCTTTTCCTGCGAGTAATTGTTTTTCTGCACATATTACTTGCTTCTGTTTCTCGCCTTCCCTTGGCCTTTCAGATCTTGATTTGTAATAAGTAAAAACTGAATGTTGACCAGATTATTGTAGTCAGGGTGGACAGTGTGTTCTGTAGGTGGGAAACAGGATGTCTCTCTCTGGCCAAGCATTCCAGTTCTGTGAGGTGGCAAAAAATTGTCACATTTCCTACAGCATGTGCCACTTAGCTGCTCTGGTCACAAATACATTTTACTGGTTAATAGCAGAGCAGTGTCCAACTAGGGCACGTACCACAGTTGCAAGCTGTTAAAAATGTACTGTTTTGAGTACGGGAAACCAAAATGAGTAATCACTATTCTAACCGTTTGTAATGGTTTCCTTCCATTTAAGTAAATAAATGAAAGCTATACAAACGAACAGAAACTTTGTTTTCTTAGTCTGGCTTTAACTGTCGAAGATAATGTGAAAGCATCTACCACAGTTCCCTTCTTGCATTGTGCTTGTTATTGGTAGAAATGTTCCTGTTTTAAAATCTTCTAAGATACTTTCTAACATGACAATTGAAGTGGTTGCCTTTTATGTGCATTCAGAGTACTGGGACGTCATTCTCCGACCCCCCAGAGGGTCGGAGAATGGCCGTTGGCCGCCGTGAATCCCGCCCCCGCCGGTTGTCGAAGTCTCTGAAGGGAGAAAAGTCGGCGGGGCGTTAATGGCACCGCAGACGTCGGAGAATGGCACGGGTGTGCGCAAGGCAGCCCATTTTGGGCCTGCCGATATTCTGCCTTCCGGATGGGCCGAAGTCCCGTCGACGTGATGACCGGTCAGGTCGACGTAAATCAAACCTCCTTTTCATCGGCGTGAACCTGTACTCCAGGTTCACGCCGACCAGCGAGGAGGTGAGTGACGGCCTGGGGGGTTGGCCACTGGGCAGGCGATGGCGTGGCCGCAGTCTGAATGTGTGGGGGAGAGGTGTGTGTAGGGTTTTGTGTGTGTGTGTGCGGCGGGGGGGTGCTTAGAGTGGGCTGGGCTCCGGGGGAGTGCCGGGAGGGGGGTCCGTGCCGGGGAGGAGGATGGGGGGTCCGTGCCGGGGAGGAGGATGGGAGGGGGGGGTCCGTGCCGGGGAGGGGGATGGGGGGGTCCGTGCCGGGGAGGGGGGGGTCCGTGCCGGGGAGGGAGATGGGGGGGTCCGTGCCGGGGAGGGGGATGGGTGGGGGGGTGTCCGTGCCGGGGAGGAGGATGTGGGGGGTCCATGCCGGGGAGGAGGATGTGGGGGGGGTCCATGCCGGAGAGGGGGATGGGAGGTCCGTGCCGGGGAGGAGGATGGGGGGGTCCGTGCCGGGGAGGAGGATGGGGGGTCCGTGCCGGGGAGGGGGATGGAGGGGGGTCCGTGCCTGGGAGGGGGATGGGGGGGGAAGTCCGTGCCGGGGAGGGGGATGGGGGGTCCGTGCCGGGGAGGAGGATGGGGGGGGGTCCGTGCCGGGGAGGGGGATGGGAGGTCCGTGCCGGGGAGGAGGATGTGGGGGGGGGTCCGTGCCGGGGAGGGGGATGGGGGGGGTGTTCCGTGCCGGAGAGGGGGATGGGGGGGGGGGGTCCGTGCCGGGGAGGAGGATGGGGGGGGCCCGTGCCGGGGAGGAGGATGGGGGGGGTCCGTGCCGGGGAGGGGGATGGGAGGTCCGTGCTGGGGAGGAGGATGGGGGGGTCCGTGCCGGGGAGGGGGATGGGAGGTACGTGCCGGGGAGGGGGATGGGGAGGGGGTTCCGTGCCGGGGAGGGGGATGGGGGGGTCCGTGCCGGGGAGGGGGATGCGAGGGCAAGTGAGTTGGTCCACCTGGCCAGGTGCCAGCCTCCAACAGTTGGACCCATGCGGTCCATGCCACCTGGCTGGGGGGAAGGAGGGGATATGGGCAATGGCGACATGTCGTCGTTCCCCCCCCCCCAACCAGGCCGTCATGTTTTCCGATCAACCAGCGATGTTGGCCGCCGTGGCGGCAGCCGCTAATGTCTATGTTGCCCTGGATGAGGAGGAGGAGGAGGAGCGTGCCAGAGAGGCGGCGCAGGCTGCCTCGGAGGGGCAGGCGGCAGCCGCCCAGGCTGGAGTGACACCTGACCGACAGGACGAGGAGGGGGAGGAGGACGTCACTGCCCCACGGCAACGGACGCACCCGAGGGTGCCCCGTGTGTACCGGCCCCGGCAGTCATACCAGGACCTCACGGACCGGGAATGCAGGAGGAGACTCCGGATGAGGCGGGAAACCGTGGCACACATCTGCCACCTGCTGGCACACCTGTCACCGCGTGGCACTGGCGGAGGACACCCTCTCCCCGTGTCCGTCAAGGTTACGGGGGCCCTGAACCTTTATGCAACGGGGTCATTCCAGGCACCGAGTGGGGACCTGTCCGGCATATCGCAGACATCGGTGCATCCGGGCAGTGACAGATGCCCTATATGCCATGGCGCACCGCTACACCCGCTTCCCTGTGGACCGGGCCAGCCAAGATGCCCGGGCCGTGGGCTTCTCTGCCGTGGCCGGGTTCCCCATGGTCCAGGGCGCGATTGATGGGATGCACGCCGCCGTGCGGTCACCTGCAGATAACAGGGCCGTGTTCACCAATAGGAAGGGGACCTATTCGATGAGCATACAGGTGGTCTGTGACCACCGCATGATGACCCTGCACGTCTGCGCCCGTTACCCAGGCAGTGTACACGACTCATACGTGTTGTCGCGGTCATCCATCCCCGGCATGTACGAGGATCGCCATCCCCGGCTGAGGGGCTGGTTGCTGGGCGACAGGGGCTACCCATTGCGACCGTGGCTGATGACGCCTATACGGAGGCCACACAATGAGGCGGAGAACCGCTACAATGATGCCCAGGTAGCGACAAGGGGAGTGATAGAGAGGTGCTTTGGCGTGCTGAAGATGCGTTTCAGGTGCCTGGACCTCTCTGGGGGCGCCCTCCAGTATCGGTCAGATAGGGTCGGCCGCATCATTGTGGTGTGCTGCGTCCTGCACAACATAGCCCAACAGAGGGGCGATGTGCCGCAGGCAGAGGAGGGCGGAGTGGAGGAGCAGCAGGAAGAGGCGCAGTCCTCCCCAGATGAGGGGGATGGGGGCAATGGTCAGGGCAGACGGGCTAGACATGGGCGGGTGGCTGTCCACCGTTACCGGCTGGCCCAGCGGGCACGGGACAGGCTGATAGCCGCCCGCTTCACTGACTAGATGGGCGTGGGAATCGGGTAGTGTGGCCACAGACCGCACACCATGGCAACAGCCGACCACCCACACCCCCCACCCATCCACCCACCCAGCACCCTCACCCCCCCTCCCCAACCCCACCCACCCCACCCGCATGCAACCCCCCCCCCATTGCCGATCCACCTGCGGCACAATGGCCGGGCTCACACAGTTGCGGGTGGACGCGTGTCTATTGCAGGCCATGGAGGATGATGACAACCCGCCCTGCGGTGAGCTCCTGGCTCCACATCGTTGGACTATGTCTGACCCATGGCCACAGTACCACCATCCACCCGGACCATCCCTGCATGCGGCTGTGACACTGCAGCGCACGGTCCCGTCCTCTGCCCGGGGGGATGTTGATGGCGGCCCAGGGGGAAGGGGGCAGACTCACCTGGGGCTGAGGTAAGACCACCCCTCACACACACACTTGCGCTCAACGTACATGACACCCCCGCATGCTTTGGACAGAGCACAAAGGCAGCTTCTGTAGGTGTAACATTGACTTTAATAACCAAAGGAGTTCATGCACATGCCCTAGCCCCTAAAACTCATCTGTGCCCTGCACCGTGCCAACTTACTCAGTGTCTAATTGTTTGGCCTTACGGGCCCTTTGACTACGTCTACGTGGTTCCCCAGACGGTACAGCAGAACTGGAGGTGGACTCCTGTGATTCCTGCCCTCTGACACAGAATCCCTTTGGCGGCCGTTTCCTGGGGCGTCCTGACCTAGATGGGCCAGGCTGCGGCCCGGGCGACTGGGATGGTGAGCTGCCAGCCTGTCCTGCCCGTTGCCCACCCGATGCACCTGGGACGGAAGGGGGGGAGTCCGAGGTGTTGCGGTGTTCCAGGACCTCCCCTACAGGGGGACCCGGGACGGACCACACCACCTCCTCCTCCCTCGGGGTGCCCGATGGCCCCCAGGCCTCTACATGGGTGGGGGATGCGAATGGACTGGCCATCCGACGCCCCCCCGACATCTGGCGCTGCCAGTCCTGGAGGTCCGTGCTGGTATCGACAGGGGTCTGCAGGTTTGCAGCCATGGAGCCCAGGGGGTTGGCAAACCCTGTCTGTGACTGTGCGATGCCAGCTCGCACATGGCCACTGGCGCCGATGCCCTCAGCGATGGCCTGCTGAGACTGGGCCATGGCCTGCAGAGACTGGGCCATGGCCTGCAGAGACTGGGCTATGGCCTGCTGAGACTGGGCCATGGCGTTGAGCGCCTCTGCCATCTGGCGCTGGCACTGGCTCATGGCCTCCTGTGAGTGGGCAGCCATGTCCTGGGCCACAGACCCCACCTGCACGGAAAGCCCCAGGCCTCGCAAACCATTCCCCATGTCTGACACCGTTGCATCCATTGCCTCCACCGCGGACGCCACTCGGCCCCTCTGCTGCTCCTACCTCCACCTGCTGTACCGGGACGGCTATGTTGTGCGCAACAGTGAGTGTACCAGACGCCTCATCACTAAAGTGCCCAACCGAGGTGAGTGTTTCTGCGATGGTGGAGGGTGTTGGTGACAGCAGTGGCGTTGTGTCGTGCTCTTCGTCCCACTCTGAGTCCATGGCACTTTGGGGTGGGGGTTCGTCTCCACCCATCCACTCTGAGTCACTGTCCGGTATTTCGTCTTCCTGGTAGTGCTGTCCCGGGTAGGGGTGTCCCGGGTAGGGGTGTCCCTGGTAGGGGTGTCCTCGGTAGTGGTGTCCTGGGTAGTGGTGTCCTGGGTAGTGGTGACCTGGGTAGTGGTGTCCTGGGTAGTGGTGTCCTGGCTCGGCTGTGACGGGGGCCTGTGGCTGCCCCTCTCGTCGCTGGGTGGCACACGCCTGCGTCGTCGCACCCGCACGTGACGGGGGCGTCGTCTCCATGTTGCTCCAGGTCTCTCCGTCTCCCGTGGCCTCCGAGGGGCATCCTGCGGGCGTCGCATGCCGGAGGGTCCGGGTCTCTCCGTCTCCCGTGGTGTGCAAGGGGCATCCTGCGGGTGTCGCATGCCGGAGGGTCCGGGTCTCTCCATCTCCCGTGGTGTGCGAGGGGCATCCTGCGGGCGTCGCATGCCGGAGGGTCCGTGTCTCTCCGTCTCCCGTGGCCTCCGAGGGGCATCCTGCGGGCGGTCTGCATCTGCGGGGATGGGTGCCTCGACGTTTACTCCTGCGATACACAATGAAGCATGCATGGTTAGACACACAGGCAGTGATCAGGTGATATGGGGGAGGGGGATATAGGGGAGGGGGGATATGGGGACGCCATATTGCTAGTACGCCCCCGACCTCTGCATCAGCAACCTCCCGGTCCTCAGGTCCGCCAGCCAGTTCCAGGGCCCTTCCCTCGTGTTCGGTCAGTGGCCTCTCATCAGCGGGGCCTCCTCCAGTCCTCACATGCTGCCTGGTGTTGTGTACGCGTTTCTCCTGTGGCGGGGGGGGGGGGGGGGGCAGGGGTAAAAGGCAACAGTGTTAGGCAGGTATATGAATGCACGCCATCGGTTGCGCGTGTATTGCAGAGGTTAAGGTTAGGGCTGGATAACGGAGAAATTCGCCCCTGATACTTTACTGTATACCCTGAATTTTAAAATATGCTCCTAAACTAGCAGATCTGTATTGGATTCCTCACCAGGACATTGCCTTGGGAGCGCGGGTGGTGGGAACGTATGGATGTTGGAAATGTTATTGTCATAATCCTCACGAGACCCAAGGGGACACCTCAATTGATCTCCCCATGGACTTGTGGAATACAAGCTCCCTCACTAATGGGTAGAAGCCCGTCCAGCCGGGGCTTATAAATCCGCCTGAAATATTCCGGCACGGACTGGGACCAGCGTCATCGGTAATCCAGATTGGGACCTTTGAACTGTAAGCTGCATTGCAGCCTTTACTTTGTATTGGTTTATTAAATATTGTTTAATTCCTCCTCGGGCCTCCTGAGTTTTTAAAGTTATGATGGGGAAATATGATGGACTCTCGGAGGAATTGCTCGTCTGTCTGGGTCAGCCTACACCTCTGTTTGCTTCCTCTTCACCTGTTTCTGAAACTGAATTTGGATTATAACAATGTTAGTGTTCTAAAAAGTAACTCACCAATTTCCTCTTTTGTGCTGAGAGTTTGCATTAGTCAGAGGGCCAAGTAGGTGCTGGGGGAAAAAAAGGATGAAGGTATATAATAGATAGAAGTGGAATGCATGTTCAACATGGAAAGGTGGAAGGGATAGGATAGAAAGTGAAGACATGTGATGAAAGGGAGAGGATGAGGAGAGAGCAAGTGACAGAGCAAGGGATGAATTGGGGGTGAGTGTAGTGGGAGAATATGCAATGAGGAACTGAGGGAAAAAGGAGGGGTGTTATGACCCTCTGGGAAGTAGGGGAGGGTACACCATCCAATTCCCATTAACTCATAACAAGTATGAACTTCCCCCAGTAATTGGGGCAGAACTTTCCCCTTAACAGGGAAGACTCCACACTATAAAAACCCCGGCCTGATGCAGGTCGGGGAGGGTGACCCTTCAGGCCTTGGGAGTTTAGCAGTGTATCAGAATAAATCTCTTTCTTTGTATCCGACCGTGCGTCTTACGAGTGTTTTGCGCCCATCAGATTCTACAAGGGGAAAGACAAGGGAATCGAGAGTGGATGGAAAGTAGGGGGAGGATGTGACTGAAGGGGTGGCAATGTGGGTTAATGGGGAGGAAAGTGAACAAATGGGCAAGTGAACACCAAGAAAATAGTGCATGATAGAAGTGTGACACTGGTGCACAAGGGTAAGAGAGCATTACAGGTGAGTGGAGTGTGGGCAAAGATGGAGATGGGGAGATGATGAGGCCTGCAAATTACATGTTGCTTGCACCTACACTCATACCTGCCACCATAAAATGTGTCCTGCATCCCCAGCAGCTCCTTCCCACACCATGCCACCCAGCTGATATAATTTATGAAGAAGAGAGCATAGTGATGAAAGCAGATAAGAGAAAGGAAAAGTAGAGCAGGAGAAGAGAAAGAGGGCTCGATTCAACTAAATAGGAACTAAATTCAACGAAAAGTCCCATTACCAGCGGGTTTAACCACGTGTTTCCCGGCGCTCGCAGTGCCGAGAAACACATGGATATTCAACCCGACTCACATTGTATAAGGGGCCTCAGCGGGGAACATGTGGCCAAGGCCGCACATTGCTGCGTTTTGTTCACTGGGGAGGAACTCCTGCAAGCGGAGGTCCCCAGTGTAGTGAGAGATCGGGACGCTATTTCCCGATCTCCAAAGCCCCGGGTCCAATCCCCGACCCCCACCCCAGCCTGATTGTGCTATGGGAGGGTCCCCAGACCCTCCAAGACCCACACAGGACACGCCGCCCAATTGAGCACACGGATAAAATGGCACCCTGCCACTGGCAATGCCACTAGGGCACCTTGGCAGCACCCAGGTGGCCAGGTTGGCACCAGCAGCGCACCAAAGGGCATGTACCTGGGAGCCTCCGATCCCCTAGGAGACCCCCACAAGTGCCGTTCATTCTGGACCCCATTTGTGGGGACCTATACTGAATGGCGCTCACCCAAGGGGCAGGATTCTCCCCTATCCGGCGGGGCGGGGGGTCCCGGCGTGATGGAGTGGTGGGAACCACTCCGGCGTCGGGACGCCCCAAAGGTGCGGAAGTCTCCGCACCTTTAGGGGCTAAACCCTCACCTTGAGGGGCTAGGCCAGCGCCGGAGCAGTTTCCGCTCCACCGGCTGGCAGGAAAGGCCTTTGGCGCCACATGGCGCCAGCCGGGGCCGAAAGGTCTTCGCCGGGCGACGGGGTCCGCGCATGCGCGGGAGCGTCAGCAGCTGACATCATCACTGCACAGGGGAGGGGGTGTCTTCCGCCTCCGCCATAGTGAAGACCATGGCGAAGGAAGAAAAAGAGTGCCCCCACAGCACAGGCCCACCCGCGGATCAGTGGGCCCCAATCGCGAGCCAGGCCACCGCAGGGGCACCCCACCGGGGCCAGATCGCCCCGCACCCCCCCGGGGCCAGATCTCTGGTGGCGGAGACGTCAGGACGCAGCGGGGGCGGGATTCACGCCAGCCCCCGGTGATTCTCTGACCAGGCGGGGGGGGGGGGGGGGGGGGGGGGGGTCAGAGAATCCCACCCAAGGTCTCTGAGGAGAAGGGGATCAATCCCAAAGCCTCAGGTACTTCAGGAATCTGCACATTAGAGTGAGACTAGCTGTCTCGCTCTAATATGCAGATTTGCCCAAAAATGTTCCCACCCACAATGGGCAGGGTTTATATGGTGACGTCTTGCGAGATAGCGTTGGATCCTGCGAGGGGTTGCGAGCCAGGTAGATCCCAGGAGCGGGGTATCCTGGCTTTTATCGGCCATGCTGCACCGCGGTGAGTTGCTTTTCAGGCACAGCGTGGCCGTTGGATAGTACCCAGAGAAGCAGAAGTGTTAGGGAAACGGAGAAGCAACCTGAGAACAACACAGACAAGCATGAGGCTGAATACCCCGACTTACTGTGATCATGAGGGAGCCACTTTGAATATTTAGATATATATTAAATTGTTGTAGTTTGTAAACCTCATGACTTTTTGGTTGATACTTTAGTTGATTTAGTCCTAACCAAAAGAATAGTGAAGCGTAGCACAGTGGCTATAGAGGTCCTTCCACTAACGTGATGTTGCATTCAAATTCAGGTTGCTGATGGTTTGCATCGTAAGTTATTCATCTCAGTTGAGCAGCAGTGAGATGCTACTGCAGAGAGAGAATAGGAGTTTCCTGCGTCCACACTTGAATATATCCTATCAGCCAGTTACAGGAAAACTATTCTAAGATTGAAAGATTAACAACTAAGTTAACGTTTCTTCCCTGCACATAGTGTGTGGCAAGGGGGCACCTCATGAAGTGCAACAAAGAAACAAACTTGAATAAAATACTCTATAAACAATTTTTACAATACCAGCCTTTTATTGGATTTTGAGGTTATTTCAATGTACTGTACTTAAATTGGAGCCTGTACATCGAGTACAAAAATTTAAATTTAATACAGAATTCTGCAAAAGCTGAGGGTTTAAATTGTAGACCTGTTCTGGCTGTGTAACAATGCATCATGCTGTACGTTATCATTCTATACAATTGTTGTATCTTACACAGGTTGAATATCATCCTTTCCAGAGGCCCCAGGAACTAGTGGACTACTGCAGAAGCCATGGAATAGTCTTTGAAGGGTACTGCCCTCTAGCTAAAGGACATGCTTTGTCACATCCTGACATTATCAAAATGGCAGAGAAATATAACTGCTTACCCTCTCAAATCTGTATACGTTGGAGCATACAAGTAAGTCCACTTTGATATACTTTGTCATGGTCTATCATCGTTTTGTCTTGCTGATAGAACCATATCTCGAGTTTAATCACAACCCAAAACTCATTAGTTGCTTTGACTAAAAGAATACTAGTAGTACTATAAATGTTTTAAAGTGTTTAATTGTATTTAATGTTAACAAAAGTTAGAATTTTCTTCAAAATAAGTAATTATTTAAAGACTACCCGGTGCTGCTACAAGGTTGGAAGTATCCACTGCCAGCAGTTAGGAACAATCCTGCTAATGCTGACTTCATAGATCTCAGACATGAGCTGGGTGGCTGACTGCTTTTCAGATTCAAAATGCTGGGGTTGGGAGAGTGATTGTGGTAATGTTTAAAAACAAAGGAGCCTGGATGGTACAGTGGATTAGAACAATCGCATATTGTATTTACAGAGCACCTTTAACGTAATAAAACATCCCAAGGCACTTCAGAGGAGTGTTATAACACCAGTTTGACACTGCCATATGAAATATTAGAGCTGGTGACCAAACATTTGGTCAAAGAGGTAGGTTTCAAGAAGCACCTTAAAGGAAGAAATAGAGATGTAGGAGTTTAGAGAGGAAATTCTAGTGCTAAGGGTCAAGGCAGCGAAAGACACGGCTACTAATGGTGGAGCAGTTAAATTTGGAGATGCCTGAGTGGCCAGAATTAGATGACGCATGTACCTCAGAGGGTTGTGGGGTTGGAGAAGATTACAGAGATGAGGAATGATGCGATCATGAAGGAATTTGAAATCAAGGATGAGAATTCTGAAACAGAGGGCACGATTCTCCGGAACATTTCTAAGTGTGGTAGCGAACAGGAACTGCTGTGAGCTCCCCGATGAGGCCAGCAATGCAATGTTACATTAATTAGTCCACTTAATGAGGCCCCACGAGGCTCCTAGATGTGTTCGTGGCCAGGAGGGATGTCCTGTTGCCCCGAGAGTCCCAGATGGTGAGCCACAGGGCAGCCAGTGCCGGCTGGGATGAAGTGGCAGCAGCCGTCAGCTCGGGAAGCCTCCAGTGCCACAAGAAGATTGACGGCCGACCACCGCATGCTTGATTTGACGCCCCCTTGCAAAACCTTCCTACCCCCATGCAACCATCCCCCAACCCTCCCTGCACCCCTCTCCCTTCACTCCCCCTCCTTCACCTCCGCCCAACCCATACTTCACCACCACCACCACCACCACCACTGTGAACCACATGTGTGGCTAAAAATGCCCTCTCTGTCTCTGCAGGAGAAGCTATCCCACAATCGCCGGGAGAGGGCCCTGACTGGCAGAGGGGTGCCAAACATAAGAATCCACACAACCTTCGAAGAATGGGCCCTGGAGGGTGGCTGAGGACACAGCAGTCACCAATGCGGAGACACACAACTCAATGAGCAACAATTAGTGGTCAGGCTTCTGGGTCACATTCTAGTGAGCACCAGACAGTCACTGATGCACATCAGGTGCAGGCAGGAACCCCCAGGCGAGACAGCAGTCGGCTGGATCCCAGATCCCAGCTGGGTCCCAGCCAGATGCTGAACCTCTATACCAGGCTATCCTGGAGCTTATGAGGCCATTAGAGTACGGCCGACACTCCAGCAGTTCCATAGTAATTGGAGGAGTCCCAGAGGCTACGGGCACAGGGGGTGTCGCCAGCAATGCGTGACACCGAGGCCAACACTGCTAGGGTGGCGACCGCAGTGGAGAGCCTAGTGCACGACATCAGCAGCATTAGTGGAGGTGTCCAAGGCGTGGTACAGTCACTGACGGCCTTTGCTGAGGGCCTCGGCAGAATGTCCGACTCACTGGGGGACTTTACCCAGTACCAGGCTGACCTTGTTGGGATTCTGAGGGACATGTCCCTGTCTCAAATTGGAATGGCCATGGTGCTGCGGTGCTTGTCCCAGTCGCAGGTAGGCATTGCCGAGGCACTGCTGAGCATGGCCCAATCACTGAGGAGCATTGCCAAGGTGCAGACATTGGGGAGCTGCCAGGGCTGGCAGAGCCAGATGTCGCAGGGGTACCCAGAGCTCAATCCAGCTGCTCTTCCATCCCAAGATGAACCCCAGGGCCCAATGGGCACCGACCGGTAGGAGGGAGCGCAGGGTGGCAACACGGACCCATCCTATGGACCCCCAAGTTCTGTCCCTCTGACGAAGTCGCGCCTCATAGTCAGCATCCGGAACAGCGCGGCACAGGTGTGCAAGTGCCGCCATCAAGTGCACCGGGGCCCTCCGGCCCCAGAGGACGCCCGCCAGAGGCATTGAAGGCCACAGGACATGGTAAGCAGCTGCCCGCCTCCACCTCTGATGGGGATACACCTAGACGTAGCAGCAGAGCAAGGAAGGCTAAGCAAGTGGAAGATTACTGAGAGGGAACTGGGGAATGGGGGAGGTAGGGGGTAAGGAGGGGAGTGTGTGTGGGTGGGAGGAGACGTTGGGGGGGGAGGGAGGGAAGAGTTAGGTGGGGTTGCTGGGATAAGGTGGAGTGTGGGCTTGGGTAGGGTGCTCTTTCCAAGGGCCGGTGCAGACTTGATGGGCCGAATGGCCTCCTTCTGCACTGTACATTCTATGACTATGACTATAATAGTGGGGAAGCACCATCAGGAGAGTGGGGCAGTGGTGTACACTTGTAGGAGAAACATTAAAATACCCTCATCCCAACCAGTATGGCGCCTCTGGCTCTTTGTTCCGCGATGCGGGCGGACCACCAATCCCATGCCCTAGCCCATGGGGTCCTGCCCACAGAACCCCGGCCACGGACAAATCCCGGGGCTGGGCCCCATCCTCTGGGTGTTCGGAGGTTGGTTGCTGTGCCTGTGGTGCTGCCTCCTGCAGTGTTCAAGCACATGCATCTAGGTGTGATTAGAATGCGAGACAATGAGCCCCACATGCTACACGGCCCGCCCACCCACTGGGATCCACTTGGGGTGTCTGAAATACTCACTTAACCACGATTGCCAATTCCGTATTAGCAAGAGCCTTCAGCTGCACGGCCAGAGGCCTCCATGGTCAGTGGGAGTTATGGGTGGTCGGTGGGGCAGACAGGCAGGAGCTGAGGTTGCCTCTGGAACGAGAACACGGTCCAGGGGTTGGCATGGAGGACCCGCACATGATTGCCTCTCCCTCCCCAGCCGAGTCCCCCCCCATCCCATCTCTTCCCCCTCCTCCCCCACAGCCCTGACACTCCCATCCCCCCCTGGTGGCTCACCCCGAACCTGGGCTGCCCCCCCCCACTCCAGTGCCCCCAGGCTCATTGCCTGTGAGCGAAGATGACCATTCACCTCCTCGGGTACCCGCAGCGGCCCATCCACCAGTTTCACATTTTTCAAAGTACTAATCAGCGCCAGCGTGACCACTCTCTGGGGAGGCCGCTGGATCACGGGGGGCCGTTGGATATAGGGTAGCTCCTGTTAATTGTGTGGAAATAGTTAAGTGGTGATTTTTGGTTTCTCGCTACACTACGGCAGGATCCTGATTTTGCATCTGGGAACGGGCCAGTTGCATCGCAAACGGTTTGGCGCCTGGCGCGGTTTCCGTTTGTGGCCTCTCCCCTATTCACCGTCCTCATCGCGCTCTCGCTGGAGCTCTACTAGGTCACTGATTCGTGCCCTGAGGTGTTGCTTAACCAGGAGCCAGTGTAGGTCAGCAAGCACAGGTGTGATAGGGAAACAGGACTTAGCGTAAGTAAGGATACAAACGACAGAGGTTCAGATAACCTCAAGCTTCTGAAAGTTAGAACGTGGGGGCCCAGCCAGGGATTAATCAAGTCTAGAGGTAACAAGGTAGTAATGAGATATTCAGGCAGATGACCAAAAAGCTTGGTCAAAGAGATAGACTTTACAGGGCATATTAAAGTAGAAAAGAGAGGCAGAGATGTTTCAAGAGAGAATTCCAGATCTTCCAGTTGGTGACTGAAGGCACAGCCACAAGTAGTGGTGCGATTAAAATTGGGGAAGCTCAAAAGCTAAAATTAGGGGCATTAGCTGTGCAACTTGGATTCAGACCCACATGACGTTAGTCTCATATGCTGGTTTTTAATGACCCAACTTGAAATTAATGTGGGCTGCCTCACCTCAGTGGGTAAGAGCCAAAAGCACAAATTTGTCCATAAATTAGCATTAAGTTGGCACTCTCACTTAGAAGGACTGGCATTCAAATGGTAAATGTCACATTTGTGTATTAGACAATGTTTGGGATTGGGGCAGGTTAAACAGAGATTTTAGCTGGATTCAACTGTGCTGTAACAACCCTGGATGTTCCAATTTTTAAATCTTCAATACCACAGCACTAACATCAGTTACGTTGGTGTGTATAAGAACAGGTTTTGTTTTAAATCCTTCAACCAGAAAGTTGTAAAGAAAATCTTCATAACTAATGGGGTAAGTGTTTTACATTGGAAGGTCTTCTAGTTTCCACTTTCTGGAAATGTTCTTTAATTCACAGTCACTTAATAATAAAGACGAGTGTTACTGATGTTATTCATCCTCTGAATCTGTCATTTTTTTAAATAACAAGTGACACATTCTTGTGTGTGTCGACACATTCTTGTGTGTGTCGCGATATTCTCTAGTAACAGAGCTGACATTCAGTGGTCGGGAGAAGGATGTTGACCAGTGCAAAATCCATTGTTCTGTTGTGTGTCCATTGACCTATGCAGGAAATTACATGTTATCCGACAGTGAACTTTCCCAGTATTTGGCATAGGTCTCCTGCATGAATTTGAGATACTTCCAGCACAGAGTTTTTTAATATTTAGGAATGGGGGAGAAAGTCAAAAACTTTACTTGGTAAAGTTACTCAGAATGGAAAATTATCTCCAGAAGTTTTGGTTGTTCATTTTTGTAATGTAGTGTCATAAAGTATATACAGCAAAAAATATACTTCCTGTTTGTGTACAATTTGTCAAGAAACATGAAAATTTCTCAAATTACACTGTCAAATTCAGGGGCACAATTCTCCGGAAACGGCGCGATGTCCGCCGACTGGTGCCCAAAACGGCGCAAATCAGACGGGCATCGCGCCGCCCCAAAGGTGCGGAATGCTCCGCATCTTTGGAGGCCGAGCCCCAACATTGAGGGGCTAGGCTGGCGCCGGACGAATTTCCGCCCCGCCAGCTGGCGGAAAAGGCCTTTTGGTGCCCCGCCAGCTGGCGCGGAAATGACATCTCCGGGCGGCGCATGCGCGGGAGTGTCAGTGGCCGCTGACAACATTCCCGCGCATGCGCAGTGAAGGGAAAGAGTGCCCTCACGGCACAGGCCCGCCCGCGGATCGGTGGGCCCCGATCGCGGGCCAGGCCACCGTGGGGGCACCCCCCGGGGCCAGATCGCCCCGCGACCCCCCCAGGATCCCGGAGCCCGCCCGCGCCGCCTTTTCTCGCCGGTAAGGTAGGTGATTTAATTTACGCCGGCGGGACAGGCATTTTAGCGGCGGGACTTCGGCCCATCCGGGCTGGAGAATCGAGCGGGGGCGGCCGCCAACCGGCGCGGCGCGATTCCCACCCCCCGCCGAATATCCGGTGCCGGAGACTTCGGCAACCAGCGGGGGCGGGATTCACGCCAGCCCCCGGCGATTCTCCGACCAGGCGGGGGGTCGGAGAATTTCGCCCCAGATCTTTATTTGAAGATGAAAGGCTAAACTTCGGATACTATTACTTAATGGTAAATGACTGGATTGGACTCATCCTACAGCATTTCCACTATTTGTTTCATATTTTCCGACAATCCTGCTGTATATAACTATTAAATATAAAGCACCAACTCTGCAGTATATAACTATCAAATATAATGGGCGGAATTCTCCCCCCCCACGCCGGGTGGGAGAATCGCCCGGGCACCACGCGAGTCCCGCCACGCCACCCCGACACCCGCACGCGATTCTCTCGACCCCCCCAAACCGGCGCGGCGAGAATCACGGCTGGCCGCTGGGAGAATCGCCGCTTGCCGTTGGTAACGGGCGAGCGGCGATTCTCCGGCCTGGATGGGCCGAGCGGCCTGCCCAACACGACAGGTTCCCGCCGGCGCCGTCCACACCTGGTCGCTGCCGGCGGGAACAATGCGAGAACGCTGGGGGGGGGGCGGCCTCTTGGGGGGGGGTTAGGGGGGTTCCTGCACCGGGAGGGGTCTGGCCCGCGATCGGTGCCCACCGATCGGCGGGCCGGCCTCTCTGAAGGAGGACCTCCTTTCCTCCGCCGCCCCGCAAGATCCATCCGACATCTTCTTGCGGGACGGCCGCGGGGAGGACGGCAACCGCGCATGCGCGGGTGACGAAATTTATGCGGTGCCGGTCACATCATTTACTCGGCACCGGTCGCGTCATTTACGCGGTGCCACCTTTACGCGACGCCAAGGCCCAGCGCGCGTAAATGACGCGGCGCCGCTCCTAGCCCCCCGGGGGCGGGAGAATAGGGGACTGGGAGCGGCCTCCGACGCCGAAGTAAAACACCCCGGTTTTCACTCCGGTGTCGAGACTTAGTCTCCCGATGGGAGAATTGTGCCCAATGTAGCAGTTCAGCAGTATATACCTAGCATATATAATGTACCAACTCTGCAGTATATAACTATCATATATAATGTACTAACCTTTCTGTATAAAACTATTGTACATAATACCCCCCCTACAGTAGCATTGTGGATAGCACAATTGCTTCACAGCTCCAGGGTTCTAGGTTCGATTCCGCACATCCTCCCCGTGTGTGCGTGGGTTTCCTCCGGGTGCTCCGGTTTCCTCCCACAGTCCAACGATGTGCAGGTTAGGTGGATTGCCATGCTAAATTGCCCTTAGTGTCCAAAATTGCCCTTAGTGTTTGGTGGGGTTACTGGGCTATGGGGATAGGGTGGAGGTGTGGATCTTGGGTAGGGTGCTCTTTCCAAGAGCCAGTGCAGACTCGATGGGCCGAATGGCCTCCTTCTGCACTAAATTCTATGAATACACTAACCCTGCCTTATGTAACCATGTATATAACATATTAATCTTTTTTATTTTGTTCTTTCATAGGATGCGGGCAAGGCCACTATTTGTTGCCCATCCCTAATTGCCCTGAACTACTTGCCCTTGAACTGAGTGACTTGCTGGGCCATTTCTAAGCGTAATTAAGAGTCAATTACATTGTTGTGGGTCTGGAGTCACATGTAGTCCAGACCAGATAAGAGCATTAGATTTCTTCCCTAAAGGGTAAACCAGCTTTTTTTTACAATCATTGATGATAGTTCCATGTCATCTTTACTGAGTCTCCCCCAGTATAGCTATTAAATATAATCTACTAACCCTGTGTATGTGACTAATGCATTTAATGTACTAACCCTGTTTTATATAACTATTGTATCATATATATTAATGCTGCTGTGTGAACTAATGTTTATAATGTATTCACATTGCTTTGTGTAAATAATGTTTATAATGTACTAACCTTGCTGTATGTAACCACTGTATATGATGTACTAATCCTGCTGTATGTAACCACTGTATATAATGTACTAACCTTGCTGAATGTAACCACTGTATATAATGCACTAACCCTGCTGTTTGCAGCGTAATGACCCTGAAAATTTAATGGAAAGAGCATCCTACACAAAAATATTGAGAATTTGTATTTTTTATTAACTTTACAACCAGGCATTTATGTACAACATTGTATCAATATCCACTATCATAGAATCTATGGCACGGAGACAGGCCCTTCAGCCGAAACTACCCCATGCCAATCAAAAAGCCGACCTAAGCTAACCCCATTTGCCTGCCAGTGTCCCTCCAAACCTTTCCTATCCATGTATCTGTCCAAATGCCTTTTAAATGTTGTCACTGTCTCTGCCTAAACCACTATCAATAGGCCTTTTCCTTTTTACTATCTGAAAAAAAGACTTCTTTAAATGATACCAAAATAAGGAGACTGAGAAGCAAAATGGTTTCTCCCATAACTTCACTCAGGATAAAATGTTGAGCCAATCTACAATGATTAACTGTCTTTTTTTTAAAACCAAGAATGGAGTTGTCACCATTCCAAAGTCTACAAAGAAAGAAAGAATTTGGGAAAACTGTCAGGTAAGGTGTTTTTTAAGAATTTTTAAAAATAAATATCATCACTACATTATTGTCTTTTATCGTTCCTTCTGCACCAATCCCCACACTAAAGTCTAACTTTCCTCAATCCTTGTAGAAAAAGTGCCTCATTAGCTGTCAGTGTCCTCTGCTGAACCCTTGGTATGAATGAAAACAATAGCAAAGTGTAATTACTCAGTGACTTAGCATTAGTATCAGTGAGCTGCAGAATCACTTGGTACAGTACTAGTGAATCATAAAATTGCTGACAAAGAGTATTATAGCAATAAGTTATATATTCACTGGGAAGGAGCATTAATTTTGATGATTAACAGTGTTCATGTCACTGTTAGAATTATTGGCAGAAAGCTTTAGAACTGTGTCATAGAAACATTGACAGTTTTAGTGAAGGAAGAAGCCAGACAATTATGGTTACAAGTTACAGCACTGACAAATCTGAATCATTGACGTGGGAAATTACTACACATTAGTGCATTAGTCACTGAATCATGGCCCAGTATGTTAGTGCCCGGTGAGTAATAGCATTTATTTATGGGGATAGTCTAGGACCTGTGGAGGAGGGATGGGGAACGCAATGCTCCAGAAGGCTCTGGATGCTGGTTGAATTATACTTTTTAAGACTTAACATATACATTTTTATCAAGTATGGGTATCAAGGGATATAAATCAAAAATGGGTAAATGGAGTTTATGTGCAGATCATCTATGATCTAATTGAATGGTAGAACGGATTCTAAAAAGCTTTTTTTTTGTTCCTATCTCTTCTCGGGTAAAATGTATTAGTACCAGTAAACAACAGATTTACTGCCACACAATTTTAGTGTGACTGAGTAACAGAATCATAGGCAAAGAAAGTTAGTGCAATAGAGTAACAGAATTACTGGTGCAAAGTGTTCGCAGCAGCAAATCACAATCACTGGCACAAAGTATTCGTATCAAAATTGCTGTCACTGGCATTAGGATTTAGTACCATAAAAGCTACGTTATTGCACAGCCAAAGGATATTTTTCAGTTTATCTATTTACATCTCACTGATAACTTCATATTTCCTCATTACACTGAGAGATACGTGACTTGCTGTTAGCATCTGTGCTTGACTCAGTCACGAGTAGGCATGGGAAAGCAGGCTAGGATAAGACAGCAATTCTCTGTAAGGAACTGATGTTGGTAATTTTGCCATCTGATAGCTGGCTTACGGATCAGGGGTTTGTATTGGGAATGGCAGACTCAAACTCACATCCTTCCCCTGAGTGTGGTTGACCTTCAACAGACTGCACTACTGCATCATCCGAATTGTATCAGAAAGTTTGTCAGTTGAATGCAACTAAATGATTTGAGCCAATGTTTAAATAAACCAAATCAGTACATTCACTAATTACCTTATGTGAAAATTGTTGAACTGAATTAATGATCAATGTTTCTAATAAAATAACCTTTTGTTTCTGCTTAGTTTTTTCTCCACTAAGTTGCTAACTTTAGGTCTACTAATTTCACTACACCATATATAATTCTTAGGTATTTCATTTTTCTCTTACGGAAGATGATGTTACAGTTCTAAATGGGATGCATGATGACCTGCATTTGTCCTGGGATCCTACAAATATCGATTGATGTATGTCACCATTTTACCTACATTAAGTTTGTTTATAAATTAATATAGTCTATTAATTCTTGAAATATGTGTTAAACTTTTTATGGTTTAAGTTTACAACAGTTGATCGTGTGAAAATGCATTTAGTAACTTTCTGCAAATATTTCTGCAGGAAGTAACACCGCAGAAACAGCGAATGCAAATATTGGGACCAGTTATCATAAATGAGGATTTTTGATTTCTTGTGGTACTGTGCCATATTTAAATAAGTCTTAGCCGGTGGTGGAGAGAGTGAATGTGTGGTTGGTGAATAGGGCGCTGACCAAACAGGCTGCTTGGTTCTGGATGGTAGTGAGCTTCTTGAGTGTTGTTGGAGCTGTACTCCTCCAGACAAGCGGAGAGTATTCCATCACACTCCTGACTTGTGCCTTCTAGATAGATGGTGGACAGGCTTTGGAGATTCAGAAGAATCCCAAAGCTCTGACCAGCCCTTGTAGCTTTAGTAGTTATATCTCGTCCAGTTAAGTTTCTGATCAATGGTAACGCACTGATGCTGAAAGTGAGGGATTCAGCGATGGTAGTGCCATTGAATATCAACGGGAGATAGTTGGATTTTCTCTTGTTGGAGACGGTCATTGCCAAGCACTGGTAGCATAGTCGTTTAGGGCAGCATGGTAGCATAGTGATTAGCACTGTGGCTTCACAGCACCAGTGTACCAGGTTCGATTCCCTGCTGGGTCACTGTCTGTGTGGAGTCTGCACGTTCTCCCTGTGTCCGCGTGGGTTTCCTCCGGGTATTCCGGTTTCCTCCCACAGTCCAAAGACGTGCAGGTTAGGGGGATTGGCCATGCCAAATTGCCCTTAGTGTCCAAAAAGGTTAGGAGGGGTTATTGGGTTAAGGGGATAGGGTTGAAGTGAGGTCTTAAGTGGGTCGGTGCAGACTCGATGGGCCGAATGGCCTTCTGCACTGTATGTTCTATGGTGTGGCCAAAATGTTACTTGCCACTTAATGGCCCAAGCCTGAAAGTTGTCTAGGCCTTGCAGCATGCAGACACAGACTGTTTCACTATCCGAGGCATTGCAAATGAGACTGAACACTGTGCAGTCAAAAGTGAACATTCCGACTTCCGGTTGCGGTGATGCACTGCTAAGCCGCACGTTTCGGCAGCTCTGTTCTAACGGACTTTTGAGCTCTTATCGGGAGCCCCAACGGAATTTTTTTTCTCGACCTAACCCAGTGTGGGGTGACGAAGGAAGGAGTCCCCCCGGGTGTGTATGGAAAGGAGCGGCGGTAGTGGCCAGATTGCGAAGGATCCTTTGGAGCAGCGGCAGAGAAGAGAAGGGAGAAGCAAGATGACGGCGGATGGAGCCCAGATGGTATGGGGCCCGGACCAGCAGGAGTTTCTCCGACGATGTGTGGAGGAGCTTAAGAAAGAGGTGCTGGCGCCGATGCTACTGGCAATCGAGGGACTGAAGGAAACACAAAAGGTCCAGGCGATGGAGCTCCGTGGAGTGAAGGCAAAGGCAGCCGAGAATGAAGATGAGATACAGGGCCTGGTGGTAAAAACGGAGACACACGAGGCACTACACAAGAGGTGCATAGAAAGGCTGGAAGCCCTGGAGAACAGCTCGAGGAGGAAAAACCTACGGATTCTAGGTCTCCCCGAAGGAGCAGAGGGAGCTGATGTTGGGGCTTAAGTGAGCATGATGCTCCACACGCTAATGGGAGCTGAGGCTCCAACGGACCCCCTGGAAGTGGAGGGAGCGTACCGGGTCCTCGTGAGAAGACCAAAGGCAGGGGAAACACCAAGAGCAATAGTGGTGAAGTTCCATCGCTACATGGACAGAGAGATGGTCCTGAGCTGGGCCAAGAAGGCATGGAGTAGCAAATGGGAGAATGCGGTGATACGGGTGTATCAGGACTGGAGTGCGGAGGTGGCGAGAAGGAGGACGAGCTTTAACCGAGCCAAGGCGGTGCTCCATAGGAAGAAAATAAAATTTGGGGTGCTGCAGCCGGCGCGATTGTGGGTCACGCATCAGGGCAAGCACCACTACTTCGAGACGGCGGATGAGGCATGGACATTCATCCAAGAAGAGAAACTGGACTAGATTTGAGAGTTTGATGTTTGGAGAGAAGCAGCGAGGTGGTGGTACAGAAATGTAAAGTGGTGAAAGATGAGGGCTATTGTACAGCAATGTTGGACGGGGAATTTCTCTCCCCCCGATGGGGGGGGACACGAAGAAATGTGGGCGCCGGTGGAAAAAGGGACAGGGAAGGGGAATGAGGGAACTGCGCCATAGGAGGGCGGGGCCGAGAGGAAAGCGCGGGTATTTTCCTGCGCTATGGAAATTATAGCGGGAAAACGGGTGCAGGAAGGAAGGGAGCCCCACACGCAGGGAGGTCAAAGAGCGAACGGGGGAAGCCGAGGTCAGCCAGAGTTAGCTGACTTCCGGAAGCAATATGGGGGGAGTAACCAAGCTAGAGGGGGACCTGGATGGGGAGATGGCCTAAAAAAGGGGATGGCTAGTCGACGAGGAGGGGGGTGAATGGCCCTCCAATCCGGCTGATCACGTGGAATGTGAGAGGCTTAAATGGGCCGATTAAGAGGGCACGGGTGTTTGCGCACTTAAAGAGACTGAAGGCGGACGTAGTCATGCTCCAGGAGATGCACCTGAAGGTGGCGGATCAGGTTAGATTAAGAAAAGGATGGGTGGGGCAGGTATTCCACTCAGGGTTGGACGCGAAAAACAGAGAGGTGGCAATATTGGTGGGGAAACGTGTATCATTCGAGGCTAAGAATATAGTGGTGGACAGTGGGGGCAGATATGTGATGGCGAGTGGCAGATTGCAGGGAGAGGCGGTTGTGCTGGTGAATGTATATGCCCCGAACTGGGATGGCGCGGGATTCATGAAGCGAATGCTGGGACGTATCCTGGACCTGGAGGTGGGAAGCTTGGTAATGGGGGGGGATTTTAACACAGTGCTGGATCCAGGGTTAGACCGGTCCAAATCCAGGACCGGGAGAAGGCCGGCAGCGGCCAAGGTGCTTAAGGGATTATTGAAAGAAATGGGGGGGAGTGGATCCGTGGAGATTCGCCAGGCCAATGGCTAAAGAGTTCTCTTTCTTCTCCCACGTCCATAAGGTACACTCCCGGATAGACTTTTTCGTTTTGGGAAGGGCACTGATCCCGAAAGTGGCAGGAACGGAGTACTCGGCCATAGCCGTTTCAGACCACGCCCCGCATTGGGTGGATTTGGAACTAGGAGAGGAAAGGGGGCAGCGCCCACTCTGGCGACTAGATATGGGACTACTGGCGGACGAGGGGGTCTGCGGAAGGGTGAGGGGGTGTATTGAGCGATACCTGGAGGTCAACGATGATGGGGAGGTTCAGGTGGGAGTAGTATCGGAAGCGCTGAAGGCGGTAGTTAGAGGAGAGCTGATCTCCATCAGAGCCCACAAGGAGAAACAAGAGGGCAAAGAAAGAGAGAGATTAGTGGGGGAAATTTTGAGGGTGGATAAAAAATATGCGGAGGCCCCAGACGAAGGGCTATACAGAGAACGACGAAGACTACAGACGGAGGTTGACCTGCTGACCACGGGAAAGGCAGAGGCACAGTGGAGGAAGGCACAGGGGATGCAATATGAGGATGGGGAAAAGGCGAGCCGGCAGTTGGCCCACCAACTTCGGAAGAGGATGGCAGTGAGAGAGATCGGGGGAGTTAGGGACGAAACGGGAAATATGGAGCAGAGATCAGGGAAAGTGAACGAGGTGTTCAAGACCTTTTATGAGAGGCTATATAAGTCCCAACCCCCGGGGGGAAAAGAAGGAATGTTACACTTTCTGGACCAGCTAAGGTTCCCGAAGGTGAAGGGGCAGGAGGTGGCAGGTTTGGGGGCGCCAATCGAGGTGGATGAGGTGATTAAAGGACTGGGGAACATGCAAGCAGGGAAGGCCCCAGGACCAGACGGGTTTCCGGTGGAATTCTACAGGAAGTATATGGATCTGTTGGCCCCGCTCTTGGCGAGAACCTTTAATGAGGCTAAGGAAAGGGGGATGCTACCCCCGACAATGTCGGAGGCGACGATATCGCTAATCCTGAAACGAGATAAAGACCCGCTGCAATGCGGGTCATACAGGCCTATCTCACTCCTAAATGTAGATGCCAAACTGCTGGCAAAAGTGATGGCGACAAGGATAGAGGATTGTGTCCCAGGGGTGGTGCATGACGACCAGACAGGGTTTGTAAAGGGGAGACAACTGAATGTTAATGTACGAAGGTTGCTGGGGGTGATGATGACGCCCCCACCGGAGGGGGAGGCAGAGATAGTGGCGGCGATGGATGCAGAGGAGGCATTCGATAGGGTGGAGTGGGACTATCTGTGGGAGGTGCTGAAGAGGTTTGGGTTCGGTGAGGGGTTTATTAGATGGGTCAGACTCTTATATGGGGCCCCGGTGGCAAGCGTAGTCACAAACCGGCAAAGATCGGGGTATTTTCGGCTACCTAGGGGTACAAGACAAGGGTGTCCCCTGTCCCCGTTACTGTTCGCGTTGGCAATTGAACCACTGGCCATAGCGCTGAGGGATTCTAAGAAGTGGAGGGGGGTGCTTAGAGGGGGAAAGGAGCACCGAGTGTCGCTCTATGCAGATGATCTACTGCTATACGTTGCGGACCCGGTAGAGGGGATGCCAGAAGTAATGCAGATACTTAGGGAGTTTGGAGAGTTCTCAGGATACAAACTAAATATGGGGAAGAGCGAGCTTTTTGTAATGCACCCCGGGGAACAGAGAAGGGGGATAGATGCTCTGCCGCTGAGGAGAGTGGAAAGGAACTTCCGATACCTGGGGATCCAGGTGGCCAGGAACTGGGGAACCCTGCATAGACTTAACCTGACGCGACTGGTGGAGCAGATGGAGGAGGACTTTAAGAGGTGGGATATGGTGCCGCTATCGCTGGCGGGCAGAGTGCAGGCAGTTAAAATGGTGGTCCTCCCGAGGTTTCTTTTTGTGTTTTAGTGCCTCACCATTCTGATCACAAAGGCCTTTTTTTAAAAAATAGACAGGAGCATTACGAGCTTTGTGTGGGCAGGAAAGACCCCGAGAGTAAAGAGAGGGTTCCTGCAGCGCAGGAGGGACAGAGGGGGAGTGGCGCTGCCGAGTTTGAGCGACTACTACTGGGCCGCCAATGTGTCGATGGTCTGTAAGTGGATGAGGGAGGAAGAGGGAGCAGCGTGGAAGAAGCTGGAGATAGCGTCCTGTAAGGGAACGAGCCTAAAAGCGCTGGTGACGGCGCCGCTGCCGTTCTCCCCGAAAAGGTACACCACAAACCCAGTGGTGGTGGCAACCTTGAGGATCTGGGGGCAGTGGAGGCGACACAGGGGAGTGACGGGTGCCTCGGTGTGGTCCCCGATAAGGAATAACCACAGGTTTGTCCCAGGGAGGATGGATGGGGGGTTCCAGTGTTGGCAACGAACAGGAATTAGGAAGCTGAGGGACCTGTTTATAGACGGGACGTTTGCAAGTCTGGGAGCGCTAGAAGAAAAATATAACTTGCCCCCGGGGAACGCCTTCCGGTATATGCAAGTGAGGGCATTTGCGAGGCAACAGGTGAGGGAATTTCTGCAGCTCCCGACGCAGGGGATCCAAGATAGAGTGATTTCTGGGGTATGGGTCGGAGAGGGCAAAGTGTCCGAAATATACCGGGAGATGAGGGACGAGGGGGAGGCGATGATAGAGGAGCTGAAGGGAAAATAGGAAGAAGAGCTGGGGGAAGAGATTGAGGAGGGGCTATGGGCTGATGCCCTAAGTAGGGTAAATTCCTCGTCCTCGTGTGCCACGCTTAGCTTGATTCAATTTAAGGTTCTACATAGAGCACATATAACGGGAGCAAGACTGAGCAGGTTTTTCGGGGTGGAGGACAGGTGTGGGAAGTGCTTGGGAAGCTCGGCGAACCACACACACATGTCCTGGTCGTGTCCGGCACTGCATGAGTTCTGGGGGGGCGTGGCAAGGGTAATTTCAAAGGTGGTGAAGGTCCGGGTCAAGCCGGGCTGGGGGTTGGCTATATTTGGGGTTGCGGAAGAGCCGGGAGTGCAGGAGGTGAAAGAGGTCGATATCTTGGCCTTTGCGTCCCTAGTAGCCCGGCCTAGGATTCTACTCATGTGGAAGGAAGCAAACCCCCAGGCGTGGAGGCCTGGATAAACGACATGGCAGGGTTCATAAGATTGGAACGAATAAAATTTGCGTTGAGAGGATCGGCTCAGGGGTTCTCCAGGCGGTGGCAACCGTTCCTTGACTATCTCGCGGAACGATAATGAAAAGATAGAAATGACAGCAGCAGCAACCCAGGGGGGAGGGGGGGAGCACTATTTTGTGTTTTTGCTATTTGTTTTTTTAGTTGTTGTTGTTAGTTCACTATATTATTTAAATAATGTTATTTACCAGTTAATGTATAATCCCTTGTTGAGTTGTAAAAACGGAAAAAATTTTGTTTGAAAAATTTTAATAAAATATATTTTTTTTTTAAAAGAAAAAAAAAAGTGAACATTCCAATTCTGACCTTAAGTTGGAGGGAGGGTCATTGATGAAGCTGTTGAACCTGGTTGACTCTAGGTTATCACCCTGAGGAACACTGGCAGTGATGTCCTGGGCTGAAAACAATCATCTCTCATTGTGCTAGGCAAGACTCCACTCAGTGGAAGGTTTTCTCTGATTCCCATTGACTTCAGTTTTGGTAGGGCTCCTTGATGCCGCACTCTGTTCAATGCTGCTTTGATGTCAAGGGCAGTCCCTCTGACTTCAACTCTGAAATTCAGCATTTTTATCCTTGTTGGACCAAGGCTGTAATGGCTGGAATCCAAACTGAGAATCAGTGAGCAGATAACACTGTCAATGATATAAAGAACAAAGAAACGTACAGCACAGGAACAGGCCCTGTGCCGACCATGCTACCCGTCTAAACTAAAATCTTCTACACTTCTGGGATCTGTATCCCTCTATTCCCATCCTATTCATGTATTTGTCAAGATGTCCATTAAATGTCACTATCGTCCCTGCTTCCAACATCTCCTCCGGCAGCGAGTTCCAGGCACCTACTACCCTCTGTGGAAAAAACTTGCCTCGTACATCTCCTCTAAACCTTGCCCCTCGCACCTTAAACCTATGCCCCCTAGTAATTGACCCCTCTACGCTGGGAAAAAGCCTCTTGACTATCCACTCTGTCTATGCCCCTCATAAATTTGTAGACCTCTATCAGGTCGCCCCTCAACCTTCGTCATTCCAGTGAGAACAAACCGAGTTTATTCAACTTCTCCTCATAGCTAATGCCCTCCAAACCAGGCAACATGCTGGTAAATCTCTTCTGCACCTTCTCTAAAGCCTCCATATCCTTCTGATAGTGTGGCGACCAGAATTGAACATTATACTCGAAGTGTGGCCTAACTAAGGTTCTATACAGTTGCAACATGACTTGCCAATTTTTATACTCAAAGCCCGGCCAAAGAAGGCAAGCATGCCGTATGCCTTCTTGACTACCTTCTCTACCTGTGTTGCCCCTTTCAGTGACCTGTGTGTCATAATATCCACTCATGCACATAATGAGATGCAGACAGGCAGTGATTGACACATAGGATGACCAGTAAGCATACAACACAGCACAGCCAATCACCAGACAGGACACTACCACTATAAAGCCAGAGGGCACTAGGTATCCCGCTCTCTCGGGACCCTGCTACTGAGACAGTCAGAGTCCACAAGCTAGCAAGCACAAACACCATGCGGTAGCTAGTAAGTCTGGTCAGGCTACTGCAAGGTCACTGGTCAGATCAGTATAGTGTCGACCCACAGCTGAATATATACAGCAGTTCATCTAGCTGAATAAAACAGTGTTGGATCTTCTCCTGTGTTAGACGTCTGTTTCTAACTTCCCTGCATCGAGTGCAGTCCACATCAAACCAATCTGCCTAACACATCATGGTACCAGAGTGATATTGATCTTGACGGACCTACCTCGAATGAATCAGCATCGACCAGCAAGCAGCATCCAGCGAAATGGAAAACATCCAACTCCGCATCTCAGGCAACCTCGGCGCCAACTGGAAAATCTTTAAGCAAAAGTTCCTCTTGTACATCGAGGCCTCCGACCTCGAGGCAGCATCGGATGCCAGGAAGATCGCGCTATTTCTCTCCACTGCGGGGGACCACGCCATCCATATCTACAATTCGCTTACGTTCGCCGACGGCGAAGACAAAACGAAATTCAAAACAGTCCTGCTGAAATTCGACAGCCACTGCGACATTGAGGTGAATGAGAGCTTTGAACGGTACATCTTCCAGCAGAGGCTTCAGGGTAAGGATGAAACTTTTCAGTCCTTCTTAACCGATCTCCGCATCCTAGCGCAGTCATGTAACTATGACTCGACGGCTGATTCCATGATCCGGGAGCAGATCATTTTCGGGGTCCACTCCGTCTCCCTGCGGCAGCAGCTCCTTAAAATCAAATAGTTGACCGTCTCTGTCGCTATCGAGACTGTTCCATCATCATTATTATCAATAATAATAATTATTATTATTTTGTTGCTGATTGGGAGAAGACTAATGGGCCAGCCATTGTCCAGATTAGATTTATCCAATTTTCATGGAGAGTATATACCTGGGGAATTATCCATAATATAGGGTAGACCCCAGTATTGTAGTTGGACTGGAACAGCTTGGATGGAGCGCAGCTAGTTATGGAACACAAATGGTCAGTACCACAGCTAGGCTGTTGTTAGGGCTCGTACCCTGTGTAGTATCCATTGCCTGTAGTTGTTTCTTGATATAACATGGAGTGGATTGAATTAACTGAAAACTTGCATCTGCAATGCTGGGGACCTTGGACGGAAGCAGAGATGTGTCATGATCTTACTGAATAGCGGAGTGGGCTCGAGGTGCTGAGTGACCTACTCCTACTCTAATTCATATGCTCATATGTCATTTGCTTGGCAGTTCTAGCCAAAGGTGGTTGTAAATGCTTCAGCTTTGTCTTTAGAACTGGAATCATTGAGATTGGGGATGTTTTGTGGGGTGAGAGGGAGGGTGGAGGTGGTAATAAGCAAGAGGTTTCCTTGCCCATCTCTGATCTAATATCAAGCACTTCATGGGGTCCAGAGTAAATATTGAAAGCTCATAGAGCCACTCCCTCCTGACTGTATACCACCCTGCTTCCACCTCTAATGGGTCTGTCCTGTCAGTGAAGGTGATGAAGGAATTTGGGGCCTTGGCTGTAAGGTATGATCTGGTGGGTCTGGCGTTGCTTGAGTCCTCTGTGAGGAAGCTTTCCCAGTTTTGACACAAGCCCCCAGATGCTAGTAAGACTCGGCGTCACTTCCAGTGCCCTAGTTGATGCCAGGGGGTCCTTTCGGTTTTATTCTTATTTGACTTTCCTGCAGTAGTTTGGAACAACAGGGTGACTTGCTCAGCCATTTCAGAGGGAAGTTGGGTCAACCACATTTCTGTCACATGTAGGCTAAACCAGGTAAAGACTGCAGATTTCATTTGCTAAGAACATTAGTAAACCTGATGGGTTTTTACACCAATCTGCTTGTTTCATAATCATCATTTCTGAAACTAGCTTTTTCAGTCAACATTTATTAATTAATTAAAATTCCCCACAGAAACGTGGTGGGCTTTCAACTCATGTCTGCAGAACATTCATCTAAGACCAGGATTTTCCCAGATAACGGTAAAGGCGATGTCAGGTGGTAAAAGCGGCATTGAAGCTGCGGGTGGCAATGGTGGTTTTCTCCGCCATATCGTCCGGGACTTAGAAAACAAAACCCTTCTGAAAGCCGAACCACAACACAAATTATAAGGGAATTATTCAAAAAGGTGCTGGGTGAAGATACATTTCCTAAACCCCGGAGCTAGACTGAGCCATCATATTCGAAACCTGGTGACCCTCCGCGAGCCATTTTAGTCCAGATCCATCACTACAAAGACGATTCTCCCACAATTGGCGGGGCGGCCCGTACCGGCGCCAAGAACGGCGCGAACCACTCCGCCGTCGGGCCGCCCGGAAGTTGCGGAATCCTCCTTCCGGGGGCTAGGCCGGCGCTGGAGGCGTTGGCACCGGGTCGACCGGCGCCGAAGGGCCGCCGCCGGCTGACGAGAGTTGACGCATGCGCAGGACTGCCAGCTTGTTCTGGCGCATGCGCAGAACCGCCGGTGAGATTCCTGCGCATGCGCAGGGGGTTTCTTCTCCGCGCCGGCCATGGCGGAGCCTTACAGACACCGGCGCGGAGGGAAAGAGTGCCCCCACGGCACAGACCCACCCGTAGATTGTGGGCCCCGAACGCGGGCCAGGCCGCCGGGGGCAGATCCCCCTGCGCACCTCATCCCCCCCCCGCCCAAGGACCCCGCTAGACGGCCTACAAGCCAGGTCCCGCCGGGATGGACAATGTCCATTTCACGCCGGCGGGACTGGCCAAAAACGCGCGGCCGCTCGGCCCATCGGGGCCCGGAGAATTGCCGGGGGGGGGGCCGCAGCCAACGGCCCCCGACCACCACGGCGCGATCCCCACCCCTGCCCGAAAACCGGCGCCGGAGAATTCGGCAGCCGGCGGCGGGGCGGGATTCACGCCGCCCCCCCCCCCCCCCCCCCCCCCCCCCCCCCCCCCCGCGATTCTCAGACCCGGCGGGGGGTCAAAGAACCCCGCCCCAAGGACTTTGTTTTTCGCTGAGCAAAGGAGCACTACGATGTTACTTACCAGACGACTGAATCAGGATCCACCGAGACCTGAGTGCAGACTTGGCAAGGATATGTGCAGCATTCAACAACATCAAGTCCAATCTGTGGAAGAAAGGAATTAGCTTTGGGCTGATTCACCCTCCCTGTCTTTATCACATTTAATGGAGAAGATCACTTCTTTGATGCACCGGATGAGGCAGACTCTTTCCTTCAGCAGTGCATATTTAATTCTTGACGGGCTTGCTAAGTTTGTGGTTTTGTTTTTGGGAATCAAAAAGGGCATGTTTGTTTACCCTAGAGTTCTTACTACCCAGTTAGAACAAGCAACTTTCCAATTGCGTATTATATATAACATAGTTCAAATGTTGGGAGTAGGCCCCATTAACAAGGTTGGTTAGTCAACGGTGTCATATAATACAGAATACCTGCTGCTCAACTTGTTTAGAATGGCGAGTTTAGGATTTGATTCATGGTTTTATTTTTATTTCTTTTGTAAAACATTTTATTGAGGCCTGGTTATCTTTAGTTAAAGGTTAATTATCATAGAATTCTAGAATCCCTATAGTGCAAAAGGAGGCCATCCAGCACATCGGGTCTGCACCAATCCTCCGAAAGAGCACCCGATCTAGGCCCACTCCCCTGTCCTATCCCCGTAACCCCACCTAACCTGCACATCCTTGGACACTAAGGGGCAATTTTGGTGTGGTCAATCCACCTAACCTGCACATCTTTGGACTGGGAGGAAACTGGAGCACCCAGAGAAAACCCACGCATACATGGGGAGAAAGTGTGTGCAAACTCCGCACAGACAGTTTCCCAAGGCCGGTATTGGACCCGAGTCCCTGGTACTGTGAGGCAGCAGTGCTAATCACTGTGCCACCATGCCAGCACACTGTTTGTTTTTTGTTCTAGTGGTTTGGGAGTGTAATGATTGTTCTGGGATGGACTGGGATTAGGAGTTTCCTACCTTGACAGTAATCAAAGACCTTTTCGTATTTGGCCATTTTCATTTTGTAATTGATCCTTTTGCTTTTGCTTTCTTTTCCATTCAATTTACTGACTCTTTTATAAAGTCTTCCTATAGTCTTTCTATCAGTAGGCCCCAATCGCGGGCCTACCCTGGAGACCCCCCCGGAGCCAGATCCCCCTCCCCCCCTCCCCCACGAGGCCGCCCCCGCAGCATGAACGGCGAGGTCCCGCTGGGTAGGACCACACGAGAACAACGCCGGCGGGCACTCAGCCCATCGCGCGGGGAGAATCGCCGGGGGGGGGGGGGTCGCGTTGAGAGGCCCCCGACTGGCGCGGCGCCGTTGGTGCCGGTTCTCCGGTCGCCGGAGAATCGTCGGACTGGCGTCGCGTGATTCGAGCCCCCCCCCCCCCCCAACGATTCTCCGACCTAGCGTGGGGTCAGAGAATCCCGCCCGGAGTGAGATTCTCTGTTTGCAATTTTGGGTCAATTTGTGTTTAGTCCAAAATTTACTTCATGAGTTTACCTTCTTTATACCTCCCCTACCGTGAGTGTGCACGCTAACTCCACACTCAGAGTACTTCCCTATATCCGTCAAGCGTTACCTCTGTCCGCTAGAGGACAAATGTAATCTGCCGCCAGGAAATGCCTTTAAATATCTACAAGAACGAGCCTTCCTGGAAAAATAGATAGTGGCCTTTCCGACGCTGCCGCCACTGAGGATACAGGACAGGGTGGTCTCCGGCACCTGGGGTGGGGGAGGGGTAGGTGTCGGATATCTACCAGGAACTACAGGAGGCGGAGGAAACCCCGGTGAAGGAGCTCAAGGGCAAGTGGGAGGAGGAGCTAGGTGAGGAGTTGGAAGCGGGTCTGTGGGCAGAGGTCCTGGGCAGGGTTAATTCCTCCTCATCATGTGCCAGGCTCAGTCTAATTCAATTTAAGGTGGTCCACCAGGCACACATGACAGCAGCGAGAATGAGCAAGTTTTTGGGGGTAGAAGACAGTTGTATGAGGTGCAAGGGCAGCCCTGCAAACCATGTCCACCTGTTTTGGGCATGCCCGGAGCTTCGAGAGTTCTGGCAAGGTTTCGCGAGGGCAATGTCCAAGGTGCTTAACACACAGGTGGTACCGAGTCCAGAGATAGCGATCTTTGGAGTGTCAGAAGACCCAGGAGTTCAGGGGGCGAAAGAGGCCGACGTCTTGGCCTTTGCCTCCCTAGTAGCCTGGAGACGGATTTTATTAATGTGGAGGGACTCGAAGCCCCTGAGTGTAGAAACTTGGGTTGACGACATGGCTGGGTTTCTCAGCCTCGAGAAAATAAAGTTTGCCTTAAGAGGGTCTACGCTAGGGTTCTCTCAGAGGTGGCAGCCATTCGTCTACTTTCTCGGGGAAAATTAAAATGTCAGCAGCAGCAATCCGTAGGGGTGGGGGGGATTGGGGAGGTGGGGCGGGGGTGAGTGCTTCATTGGGATGGTGAGGGAAGACTGAGTCGCGTGGGGTCTATTTAATTGTTATTGTATATTCTCTTTTTGCACTATGTTAATGTTCACTCTAGTTTGTTTTGTTATTATTGTTACTATTGTTTTATTATGAAAAATTCTGCAAAACTTTAATAAAAATACTTTTTTTAAAAAAAGGATTACCTCTGTCCCCACTGCTCTTTGCCCTGGCGACAGAACCCCTGTCAATAGACTTAAGGTCATCCACACTTTTCTATATTTGGACAAGATTAAGTGTGCCATAGGAGGATCCACTGAGAATTTTTTTTGTAGATGGCAACCATTTGTCTCTTTCTTTAAAGAGTTAATGACTGTTAATCCGAATGTTTTTGTTTGATTGTCCGTTTATTGAGGGGTAGTTGCATCGTGGTACTGGATTGTTCTTTGTTTACCTGCTCTTTTCCTCTTTTGCAAATCAATGACAAGAATTTACAAGAAAAAGAAAATAAAACCTCAAGTGATGAGTCCCACAATGTATCACTAGCAAGGCAGCCTCTGATTCACCAGCAACTTAGAAACTTAAAGATTCGGCTGCTATTTTTAAAGGCTGCCCCAGCGCACAACAAGCAAACCAGATCACCCTGGCACCCACCCCCCCATTGCCACTACCCTGGCACTGCCCAGGCACAGCCAAGGTAGTGCCGGGGGTGCCTGGGTATTACCCGGGCAGTATCAGGGAATAAGCCTCTCCCCCCTGAGCCCAGCATTCACCTGAGCTCTCCTGGAAGCTCTGCTCATTTGGTGCACAGCTGAGGAGACCACTCAGGCTTCACAACATTCTTCCATCACACTGCCATGGATGGTTCTTTGACGGCAAGGGCAGAATGTTTTTGACATATGGGCCTGATAATGACATGTAAATATATTCAAAGGAGGTTCCCAACATTGATTATCTGGTAGCGTGCCCGTCATGTACATGCATCATGAGTTCACACCGACGTAAAACGCGACCTTGTAGTTCTCGCGATATCTTCCATTCGTGTCGTGTGGGTTCGGCGACGAGAGTGGAAAATCCCGGCCTATGTCTTTGGATTACTTGGCCAGTAATATTACCACTATGCTACCATCACCCGATTAACCATCTTCTCCACCTCCCTCTTGTGTTGGTCAAATGTGATGATGCCCTCACACCCTTCCCTCCTTACCCTTTCCTTTGGTCTTACTGTGGTCCAGGTGAAATCAAGGTGTCAATGGTGCGTTTATCATGAGTACTGACCCATATATTCCATTTTCTGGCACGGGTTGATGCCAGAGATAGAAAACTGGTTATGGGGAAAGAGTTGAGACTGCAAACTATTTCCACTAATCCTGAAAAAGTTACGAGAAAGGTATTATTAATTAGCAAATTATTTAAAAGCCTGAATGGAGAAAATCTTCTTTCTCTGTTTAGAGCATCAGTAGCAAGAAGGTCATGAATTAAAAATGTAAAGTCATAAATTTTAAATGGTCACTCAAAGTGAGGAGAGAGGTTTGGAGACATTTCTTTACACAAAGGACAGTCGCAGAATGAAATGTTTTGCCACAAGAGAATGATTGAGGTAGGGATCATTATATATTTTGAGGAAAGAGAATAAATATTTAAAGCAGCAGGAGTTGCAGAGATGGGGGTGGGATCCTCCCTTTGGGGGACTAAGTCCCCACGCCCGCCGGAAAACGGGCGAGAATCACTCCGGACATTTTCCTCGAAAGTCCGGGGTGATTCTCCGTTTTCCAGGGGGCTTGCAGGCCTTCGGCGTGTGTCCCGCAGGCAGCTCTGGCTGCCAACGGGGCCCTGATGGACAGACTGCGCGGCCGCGCATGCACACGGTGGCCGTAAGCGGGTCCGCACATGCCCTTAGTGGCCCACCTCGGCGTGGGCGCCGCCGACATGGCGGAGCCACACAGCGGGCCCACGCGGAGGAAGATAGATCGCTCCCGGATCGTGATGGCCAGCTGATCGGTGGCCCCTGATCGCGGGCCTGTCCGTCGTCGAGGCCCCTCCCCCTCCGGTGTCCGATCCCAACGCCCCCCCCACCATAAAGCCCACATCAGCCACGACTCCGAGTCCCCGCCAGGCGGAACCACATAAGAAACTCTCAGGCGGGACTCAGTGGGCACTCGGCCCGTCGAGCGCGGAGAATCACCGGAGGGGCCTTTTCCAATGGCCACGACCGGCGCCGCGTTGATCGATCGCCTGTGCGCGAATGACAGCGATTCTCCGGTCGCCCAAGAATAGGCGTGGGGGCCTATTTTGGGTAATTTCCCGTCCCTGCACCGAGCGCGATTTCGCCGCGAAGGGTCGGCCAATCCCGCCCAAGGTCAATAGGTTTGTTTTGAGTTACTCGAACAAAGCGTCAACATGACACCTCTGCTGTGGTCCTCTACACTGTGAACATATTAAGATGAGTTGGATGGGCGGCATGGTGGTGCAGTGGTTAGCACTGCTGCCTACAGCGCTGAGGACCCGCGTTCGATCCCGGCCGAGGGTCACTGTCTGTGTGGCGTTTGCACATTCTCCTTGTGTCTGCGTGGGTTTCACCCCCACAACCCAAAGATGTGCAGTTTAGGTGGATTGGCCACGCTAAATTGCACCTTAATTGGAAGAAAAATAATTGGGTACTTTAAATTTATTTGAAAAAAGATGAGCTTAATGGCGGAACATTCTGTTTTAAATTGCCTGATGCAGTGAGAGCAAGAATATTAAAGGGGGAGTCATTGATGGGTTTGTTGCAATATTTCAAGCAGCTAGCTGAAGATCAGAATTTCCAAATGCCCTGGACAAATCCTTCCATGGATCCTTTCAGCAGCAGGAAGTAGATTTCCCAGTGAGAACTTCAGGAAGAAAGAGCATAATTGGGGGTTTTACACCCGTGCAGGCCTCAACCCTCTAAAACAGACCATCCTTATTTTTCTCAGCAGAGTCAGCTTTGCTTCCTGATGTTCTGGAACTTCCCAGATCTTCCTTATCATTTTATTACATCCTTTTCCTTGTCGGATATTTTAGGAATGACTTGGGAATTCCCACGTGGAATCATTATTTTTCCTCAGTCAGATTTCCCACTGACCTTCATTTCTTTCTGCTGATTAATCATTTCATCAAATAGCAGATGGTAAAAAAAAGATTGCAGCTGAGTGAGACTGAAAGCACAGTAATATCTTCCAGTCAACGGTCTCCAGCAGAAACACCCTGAAACCTCTTTGAAGATACTGCAACTCAAAGATTATTTTTCTAATTTTGAATATTCTCAACAATGTACACATGAAAAGCATTTCTGTTGTATTTTAAGTGAGATCTTCCCCATAAGTGTTATGTTGCTGTCTAGAAGCTACATCGGGGCGGGATTCTCCGTCGGCCGTGCGAAAATCAGGAAAGGTGATTGGCGGAGAATCAATGTTTTTTTAATTTAGTGTACCCAATTATTTTTTTCCAATTACGTGGCAGTCCACCTACCTTGCACGTCTTTGGGTTGAGGTGGTGAAACCCCTGCAGACACGGGGAAAATGTGAAAACTCCATACGGACAGTGACCCGGGGAGAATTGATTTTGGCGTGAAATCGTGGAGGACGCAAGGTTCACGCCAAATCGCAATTCTCCAGTGCCTCGACAGCGTCGTCAATGCGTTCCACTCCGCACGTACAGTAAACACTGTTTGCATATCATTAATGGGCCTAACCTGGTATTTTCCGGGGGCCCCGAAATTCTCCGCCACCACTGGGGTGAATTCCCAACAGCGAGGTTTACTTGTGTTTTTAAAAATTGGGAGACAGGCACCGTGGCTGATGAGGGAGAGAAAGGAGGTAGGACACAGAGAGGCGCGACCGTGCACTGCCAGCCCTGATGCAGACCGGGCTGGCAGGTATGAGGGAGGGCCCTGTCGGGGGTGTGTGGGGGGGGGGGTTGACTGGGGGATGTGCCGTGGGGCCGGGTGTCCAGGCACAGACCGCCATTGCCGCAGCCTGCAAGGCAGCCACCTTGCTGCAAATCCCACTGACCCACCACTGTGGCCCGTGGTTCTGCAGAGTGCCAATGGCCGTATGGGTGCTCTACTCCCGCACTCCAGCCCCCAGCCCCCACCCTCTAGCCCACCACCCTGCACCCCACTCTCCCCCATACCACTGCCCCTCCTCCCTCAACTGGGTGCCACCCATCAGCAGGGCATCACATGGCCCGTCCGAGGGCAACAACCACATCAGCTCCTACAGGCGTGAGCCGGACAACGTACCACTGGCAAGGGCAACACCAGCTGATCGTACCCCGGGCAACAGGGACGGTCACCAAGAGGCTCCCAACGTGCCAGGCTACAGGGATGGGGGAGGGGGGTCATGTGGGGGCAAGGTCAGCAGTGCCAACCAGGGCCACCGTGTAGTCCATTGGACCTGGTTGGGCACGGGGGTACATACCATGTTAACATGTCAGCCTTTCACCCTCTGCAGACAATGGGTATTGGAATACAACCAGCAATGATGGCCTTCCTTCTAGTCACTGCAGACCTTGAGGATGCACTGAGGCTGTACGAGTTGGAGCTGCTTGAGGAGAAAGAAGCTGCAGCAGCAGAATCTGCCAGATGAACTGGAGGCAGCAGGTGAGAACGGACGGCAACCGCCCAACAGGCCGAGGAGGAGGAAGTGTTGGCAGCAACTGTCATTCGAGGACCTGCCGCACCAGGCATGCAGTCAAAGACTCCGGCTGAGCAGGGGGACAGTACTACATACCTGTTGGATCATGGCGCACCTGGCACCGCGGGGGAGTGGGGAGGACTCCCGCTCCCGGTGGCCGTCAAGGTGACGGTTGCCCTGAACCTTTACGCCATGAGGTCCTTTCAGGCGCCATGGGGGGACCTGTCCGGGATCTCACAGAGCTCAGTACACAGGGGCACCTGCGTCGTCATGGTGGCCCTATGCGGCCAGTTGGTAAAATACTTCATTTCAATGTGGACCGAGCCCACCAGAATGCCTGGGCAATGGGGTTCACTGCCATGGAGGCGTGGGTGTAAGTAGGGTGCTCTTTCTAAGGGCCGGTGCAGACTCGATATGGCGAATGGCCTCCTTCTGCTCTCTAAATTCTATAATACTATGAAAGGGGTTCCACTCAATTAACTTGTTGCTGGTGTGTGACCATGAGATGCGAATCATGCACGTCTGCACCCGATACCCAGCCAGTGTGCATGACGTCTTCATCCTTGCACATCTGACGGTTCCTGGCCTCTTAGAAGCCCCCCCTCCAGCTGGAGGGTTGGCTCTTGGGCGAACGGGGCTATCCGCTGCGGTATCTGGAGGCCACAGATCAGCTGCCCTATCCGGAGGCCACAGATCAACGCAGACACCCGCTACAACTCCCCACTGTAGCGACCAGGGGCATGATCAAGTGGTGCATCAGCATCCTGAAGCTGCGGTTCAGGTGCCTGGACCGCTCTGGAGGGGCTCTCCAGTATAGTGCTGAGATAGTCGCCCACATCGTGGTGGCCTGCTGCATCATCCACAACATCGCGCAGCAGAGGGGTGACATGCTGGAGGAGGGGGGTGAGCATCAGTTCACGCCCTATGTGGATGATGTGAGGGATGCGTAGGATGGGCAGGACAAGCGGCCCGTGCAGGCATGGGAGGTCGCACAACATGTGCGCCAGGACCAACGCGCATTGGATGCTCTAATAAGCTCCAGGTTCACCAACTTGGGGAGGGCGGGGGGGCAGACTGACCAGGTGCACAGACACTGCAACCCACCACCCCTCCGGCAACCCCCTCCGTGATACATATCTGCCGCACCATGGGGTGCGGGCCCTTGGCTGGCAGTAACAGTTAGTATGGTCCATGAATTGGAGGATGATGACACTGCGCCCTGCGATGTGCTCTGCTGCTCCACGTCATTTGACAACATCTGACTCCTGCCCACTTGACCCCTGCATGCGAGCTGGCCATTCAATCACACGGTCCCATCGAATCCCTGAGGTGGCGGAGATGGGAGTGGGGGATACCAGAGCGGTGAGTGCTGGCTGAACTACAGTCACTGGGCCAAGCCCACCCCCAACGTCTGCCCATTTCCGACCCCCCACCCATGCCTCCTCTGCGGCCAGCCCAGCCCAGTTCACCCCTCACACCCTTCTGGCAGAGCGCCGACACAGGTAGTAACGTTGTGGACAGGTGTTTAATGTGAGAACATATATGCAGATTTGTGCCCTAGCCGCTATCGCTTAACTGTGCCCTGCACCCGTGCCAACATTTTTTTAAAAAAAATTTAGAGTATCCAATTATTTTTTTTTCAAATTAAGGGGCAATTTAGCGTGGCCAATTCACCTATCTTGCACATCTTTGGGTTGTGGGGGTGAGACCCACGCAGACATGGGGAGAATGTGCAAACTCCACACAAACAGTGACCCAGGGCCAGGATCGAACCTGGTACCTCGGCACCGTGAGGCAGCAGTGCTAACCACTGCGCCACCGTGCTGCTCTTGCCAACTTAGCTACTGTCTCATTTTCTGGCCTTCCGGGCCCTAACGCTACGTCTATGCTACTCATGTGTGCGGAACTTTGCTATATGTTTCTGCTCGGCGATTCTGCATTGTCGGCGCCCTGAAGGCCGCCTTGGAGAACGCTTACCCGAAGATCAGAGGCTGAATGCCCTTGACTGCTGAAGACTTCCCCGACTGGAAGGGAACATTCCTGCCTGGCGATTGTCACGCGATGTCCGTTCATTCGTTGTCACAGCGTCTGCATGGTCTCGCCAATGTACCACGCTTCGGGACATCTTTTCCTGCAGCGTATGAGGTGGACAACGTTGGCCGAGTCACACGAGTATGTAACACATACCTGGTGGGTGGTGTTCTCACGTATAATGGTGGTACCCATGTCGATGATCTGGCACGTCTGCAGAGATTCCCATGGCAGGGTCGTGTGGTGTCATGGTCGCTGTTCTGAAGGCTGGGTAGTTTGCTGCAAACAATGGTCTGTTTGAGGTTGCGCGGTTGTTTGAAGGCAAGTAGTGGGGGTATGGGGATGACCTTGGCAAGATGTTCGTCTTCATCGATGACCTGTTGAAGGCTGCGAAGAAGATGTTGTAGTTTCTCCGCTCCGGGGAAGTACTGAATGCCGAAGTGTACTCTGTCGATTGTGTCCCGTGTTTGTCTTCTGAGGAGGTCGGTGCGGTTTTTTGTTCTGGAGTGTTGGAACTGTCGATCGATGAGTCGAGCGCCATAACCCGTTCGTACGAGGGCATCTTTCAACTTCTGTAGATGTCTGTTACGATCCTCCTCGTCTGAGCAGATCCTGTGTATACGGAGGGCTTGTCCATAGGGGATGGCTTCTTTAATGTGTTTAGGGTGGAAGCTAGAGAAGTGGAGCATCGTGAGGTTATCCGTGGGCTTGCGGTAAAGCGAAGTGCTGAGGTGACCGTCCTTGATGGAGACGAGTGAGTCCAAGAATGCAACTGATTCTGGAGAGTAGTCCATGGTGAGTCTGATGGTAAGATGGAACTTATTGATGCCATTGTTTCACTGATTCTTTGCCATGGGTCCAAAGGAAAAAAATGTCATTGATGTATCTGGTGTATAACATCAGTTGAAGGTCCTGTGCGGTGAGGAGGTCTTGTTCAAACTTGTGCTTGAAGATGTTGGCATATTAAGGTGCGAATTTGGTCCCCATGGCTGTTCTGTGTGTCTGGATGAAGAACTTGTTGTCGAAGGTGAAGACCAGAATGAAGCGGATGAGTTGCAGAATTGCATCTGGAGATTGGCAGTTGTCGGTGTTGAGTACTGAGGCTGTTGCAGCAATGCTGTCGTCATGGGGGATGCTGGTATAGAGTGCCGAGACGTCGATTGTCATGAGGAATGTTCCTGGTTCAACTGGTCCTGCTGAGTTTCTGTAAGAAGTCCGTCGTATCGTGATAGAAGCTGGCCGTGCCAGATCATCGACATGGGTACCACCATTACACGTGAGAACACCACCCACCTGGTATGTGGTACATACTCGTGCGACTTGGCCAACGTTGTCCACCTCATACGCTGCAGGAAAGGATGTCCCGAAGCGTGGTACATTGGCGAGACCATGCAGATGCTGCGACAACGAATGAACGGACATCGCGTGACAATCGCCAGGCAGGAATGTTCCCTTCCAATCGGGGACGACTTCAGCAGCCAAGGGTATTCAGCCTCTGATCTTCGGGTAAGCGTTCTCCAAGGCGGCCTTCAGGACGTGCGACAACACAGAATCGGCGAGCAGAAACTTATTGCCAAGTTCCGCACACATGAGTATGGCCTCAACCGGGACCTTGGATTCATGTTGCATTACATTCACCCCCCACCATCTGGCCTGGGCTTGCAAAATCCTACCAACTGTCCTGGTTTGAGACAATTCGTACCTCTTTAAACTGGGATTATCCCTCACTCCAGTTGCTCTGTCTGGACCTGTAAATTACCTGCAAAGACTCGCATTCAAAGTATCGTCTTGCATCTTTGACTTTGTCTATATATATGTTTCTGGAACCCACCTCTTCATTCACCTGAGGAAGGAGCTGTGCTCCGAAAGCTAGTGATTCGAAACAAACCTGTTGGACTTTAACTTGGTGTCGTAAGACTTCTTACTGTGCTCACCCCAGTTCAACGCTGGCATCTCCACATCACATTAAGGGTAAGTGAAAATCAGCCAGCGCGGGTCTTGTAGGTCAGCCAGTGTGGGTCCCGAAGGCCAGCCAGCCGGTGGGCAATAGTGGGTCGCAAGAAAGAAAGTTTGTAAAACACCGTGCTATTATCAGGTTGCAACTTGAATACTGGTAGAATGCCATTCTGCACCATAGTGTACTGCTGTGTTGCTGCCCTGTCCCACTGTATCTTTATACAGTTGAAACGCTCTATATTGTACAGCTACTTGTGTCACCGTGTTGATTTGTTGTCTCTGTCCTTCCTGTGAATCTGTACCAATCCTTTTTGCCCCCTTTATTGGGGTAAAACTACATCATATCACTTATTTTTGTGAGTTCTCATTCCCCCCCCTCCTTCATATTGGTGTAGTTCTGCAATACGTAGTTTATTTGATGCCATTTGATGTCCCCTCTTGATAGCACTGTTGTGCCTTTTGTGTTTGTATGCTGCCATTCTAAGCCTTTTGTGCTGGTCATTAGTCCTATCCTAGGTACGTCATAAATTAAGGGTGGAATTCAATGGAAACATTTCTAAGTTCATTTGTGGTGGGTTTTTCAGGGAATTTCCCTCTGGCTCTGCCGGCAAGTTCCCCACCACTATTCAATGACACTTAGGGTGCAGGCGTGATTCTCCCAAAAGGGAACAAAGTTCCCTAGCGAGCACATTTATCCGCGTGTTTCCAGCACTTGCGGTGCCGAGAAACACAGGCTGTTCAATGCAACCCACGTTGTATAAGAGGCGTGAACGGGGAATGCATGGCCGAGGCCACACATAGCCCTGTTTTGTACAGTGGGGAGCTCCGCTTGCTGGATTCCCCCACCGTAGCACGAGATCGGGACACCATTTTCAAATGGCATCCCGATCTCCAAGGCCCCCAAAACGATCCCCGACAGGGACCAACGGTACAGGACCCAGAAGGCATACAGACATGGGGAGCATTGAAACATTTTAAACAATAAATTAAGGTTACTTAAATAAATAAGCTGCACATTCTCCCTGTGTCTGCGTGGGTCTCACCCCCACAACCTAAAGAAGTGCAGGTTAGGTGGATCGGCCACACTAAATTGCCCCTTAATTGGAAAAAAAAGAATTAGGTACTCTAAATTCATTTAAAAAAATACTTAAACAAATAAACATTCAAGGTTAAGCCTGCAATTTTCTCGTATCTCTCCTATCGTTCAAAGACATCACCCCAATTACAATTAATATGTAAATCTAAGATAAGATAGGAGGACTAGGTGCACTGGAGTTGTAACTTGAGAATACTGTCTGCACATTAGACTCCACAAATACTGCATTTACTCGTGGTATATTTAATTGTCCTATTTTTATTATTTGGGATAATTCAATTTGAGATACAATTACAGTTCCAGCCTACGTAATCAAGATTGAACTGTGACAGATCTGATTGCTGATCATGTCCTGTGTGACTTTAAAGTTTGTCTGAACTCTTTCTTCCACCAATAACTTTTACGGAGCTAAGGATTCCTTATGCAGCTGATATTTGCAGCCAAGTGACCCTGGGAAAACAATGATGGACTGAACAGACACAGCAGAATTAATTTTTTTTTAAAATATTTTTATTCAGCTTTTTCAATTTTATATGTGAACAGTAAAACAATAACCCCCCCCCCCCCCCCCACTCCCCGGAACCCTTCCCCACATGTGAAATAAACCCTCCCACAAAAAGATCCCCCCCACTTGTTCCCTCCTCTTCAACCCCCCCTCCCACACACTTGACAACAAACCGTGACCAGGGGCGTCACTCTCCCACCCCCCGCCGGGTTGGAGAATCGCCGGGGGCTGCCGTGAATCCCGCCCCCGCTGGTTGCCGAAGTCTCCGGCACCGGAGATTCGGCGGGGGCGGGAATCGGGCCGCGCCGGTTGGCAGGCCCCCCCGCTCAATTCTCCGGCCCGGATGGGCCGAAGTCCCGCCGATAAATTGCCTGTCCCGCCGGCATGGATTAAACCACCTTTTGAACGGCGGGACAAGGCGGCGCGGGCGGGCTCCGGGGTCCTGGGGGGGGCGCGGGGCGATCTGGCCCCGGGGGGTGCCCCCACGGTGGCCTGGCCCGCGATCGGGGCCCACCGATCTGCGGGCGGGCCTGTGCCGTGGGGGCACTCTTTCCCTTCCGCCTCCGCCACAGTCTCCACCATGGCGGAGGTGGAAGAGACTCCCTCCACTGCGCATGCGTGGGAAACTGTCAGCGGCCGCTGACGCTCCCGCGCATACGCCGCTCGGGGATGTCATTTCCGCGCCAGCTGGCGGGGCAACAAAGGCCGTTTCCGCCAGCTGGCGGGGCGGAAATTCCTCCGGCGCTGACCTAGCCCCTCAATGTTGGGGCTCGGCCCCCAAAGATGCAGAACATTCCTCACCTTTGGGGCGGCGCGATGCCCGTCTGATTGGTGCCGTTTTGGGCGCCAGTCGGCGGACATCGCGCCGTTTCGGGAGAATTTCGCCCCAGCTCTTTAAAGTGTAGAGTAAATGTCTGCCATCTCCGTTAGAACCCCTCAATTGGTCCCCTCACAGTGTACTTAACTTTCTTGAGATATAAAAATTCCTTGAGATCTCCCAGCCATACTGAGGCACTGGGTGGTGAAGCTGACCTCCACCCCAGCAGTATCCGTCCACAAGCAATGAAAAGGGATTTTGGCAGAAAAACCGGCAAACACTGGAACAGAAAAACGAACCGTGGCAACACATTCATCTTTACCGACTGAATTCTGCCAACCAAAGACAGAGGGAGACTACCCCACCTTTGTAAGTCAGCCTTAACCCTGCTCACCAAACTCGTAAAATTCAGTTTCTGAAGCCGGGTCCAATCCTGAGCTACCTGCACCCCCAGATACCTAAAATGGGAATACATAATGCGGAGTGGTAACACCCCCAGATCTGCTCCCCTCCCCAGCAGAGTGACCGGAAAACACTCACTTTTCTCCCAATTCAATTTATACCCTGAAAAATCCTAAACCCGCCTTCAACAGCACCGTGATATCACCCGTAGTGGGGATCGGATCCGTCACATACAAAAGAACATCATCAGAGTACAAGGACACGCTGGGCGGGATTCTCCCATTCGCCGGCAGAGTGTCCATGCCGTCGGAAACGCCATCGTGTTTCACGGCGGTGTGAATGGGCCGCTGGGAGTACCGATTTTGGCCCCTACAGGGGGCCAGCATTGCGCTGGAGCGGTTCACGCAGCTCCCGGCGCAAACTGTGTGCCGCGCCAATCCGTGCATGCACGGTGGCCTCCCTCAACATGCCAGTTCCGACGCAACATGGCGCAGGAGTTCAGGGGCTGGCGCGTAAGAAAATAGGCCCGGGGAGCGAGAGGCCGGCCTGCCGATCGGTGGGCCCCGATCGCGGGCCAGGCCCCATCGGAGGCCTCTCCCGGGGTCGGAGCCCCCCCGCTCCCCCCCCCACAGGCCGCCCCCCGACCCTGTGCGCAGAGTCCCCGCCAGCTGCGACCAGGTGTGGCCGGTGCCGGCGGGACTCTGCCTTTTTAGAGCGGCCGTTCGGCCCGGAGGATTGGCGGTCCGGCCGTGTAGAGTGACCCGCGACCGGCGCAGTGCCAAACGCGCCGGCACCAATGGCGCTGCATGGAGAATCGCGTGCCGGCGTGGCATGGTTGCGGAGATTCTCTGGCCCGGTGTGGGGCTGGGAGAATCCTGGGCAATCAAGAGGGGGGACATAGGACACCACTGCCTCGTTTCCCTGTGCTGCTGAAAGTATACCAAACTTACATTATTTGTATGGACACTGGCCTTAGGTGCCTTGTATAACAGCCGACCTGCAGAATTAATTTAACCATTTCAACCAATCTTCATACAGAGACACATCTGCAGGAAATAGTATTCAGAGGGTCGAATGGAGAAAATAGTCATCAGAGTGTGACATGCAGAGAGTAGTGTTTTGTGTACGATCAAGTCCAAGCTCATGTGAAGTGAAATGCTTCATTTTTTTTAATACTCTGTATTTGTGGATCTACAAAAATCTGAATACAGTATAAGTGTTGAACTATAACTTTATGCGTTCTATGTTTAGTTGTCTTTTCTTGGGTTACATTAGAAAGCTGAAAAGTGCAATAAACTTGGCTAAATTGTAACAGTTACCTTTGTAATAATAATTGCTCCCACCCGCACAATGCTATTCTGCAAACCTCCAAGATAGCGCCTGTATTTTCATCATACACTGATACACATGGCTGTGATTTGTTTTACAGGTCTTTGATTTTTCACTCAGCAAAGAAGACATGATATTTCTAAACTCACTGAAGAATACCAAAAAGCTCATCACACTGCATTACCCTTTATGGAAGGAACAGGAATTACAATCAAAAATGACTTTTGTCCACTAAATGTTTTGAGACACAGTTTCTGTCTATGCCTACAGTGTATTGTATAAAAAGCATTGACATTATTGATGATTTTTATTTTCTTTGTTGCAATTCAATGTCCCAGTTGATTCGTTTTATCTTTTCCAATGATGGAGTACTCCAGGAAAGTCTCAAGAGAGCCAAGTTTGTGCCTTCACCTTAATGTCAAGCAATTTCTAATTTAAACTTGAATCTTAATTGATCCACATCTTTCACTTTACTTTTTAACATTGAGAATTGAAGATTATTCCTTTTCAGGTCCTCCATGCAATATCAGCAAGAGATTTGTTTATACTTTCCACTTCATTTCATGTTATTTTGATTTACTAATGCAAGACTGCTGTTTGTACCGTTACAAGAAAAGAGGTGCATTTATCATAATAGGTGGAGTGGTCTTTTGAGAAATTATAAGTGACATTAGAGACGCATGATCATTTTAAACTTATAGTTAACCTAGTGTTTGAGATTGAATTATGCAGTAGGGCGTAGAACATTTAGATGGATGTAACAAGCCCAAGTTTGTTATTATTTGTAACATTTTTCACCGAAATTTCTGAGAGGTGGCTCTGAGACAAGCCTGAGAGTATTTCCTAAAAAACATTGAATGTAATCAAGCAAGTCATGTCAAAAACCTGTGTGCCTGTAACAATAAGACTAATTACTTGAATTGTACACGTTTATATTTAATTAAAATGTTTGCACACTTAACCAAGGTGTAGAATAGTTGCATCTGTTATCAAACGAGTTATACGTTTTTAAAAATGAGTACCTAGGTATGGTGATAGAGCCATTGAACAGTTCAGATTGTCACCTTTTACAAAGTCCAAAATCAATGGGGACTAGAATAGGAGTGGGAGTTTAGCTTGCATTTTGATGCCTTCTTTTGCTATTGAAATTCATTTTAAATCTTACTTGTGCATTCACTCCATGAGATACATCACTAAGTAAATGGGGGAAAAATAGACTCCTGTTTTAAAAACCAAACTTACATGTTTGGTTTGAATTTTAGAAATTTGACAGCCTTAGATTCATGTGATACGACAGCAAAGCATAGATAAGTATCCTACAATGACAGATAGCCTTAACACCTGGATCTATGTTGTTCTTACAATAAACAACGTGAAATACTATGAGCGCGATTCTCCACTGCCACGCCGGTTGGGAGAATCGCCTGGGCCGCCAAAATTTCCGGGGACGCCAGTCCGACGCCCTCCCGCGGTTCTCCCAAGCGGCGGGAACGGCCCGGTCGAGTTTCGCGGGCCGTCCTCTCTAAATCCGCCCCGCAAGGAGATGGGGGACAGATCTTGCGGGGCCGCGGAAGGAAGGAGGTCCTCCTTCAGAGAGGACGGCCCGACGATCGGTGGGCACCGATCGCAGGCCACCCCACATTCCAGGTGAAGCCCGGTGCAGGATCCCCCCCACAGGCCGCCCCCCCACAGGCCGCCCCCCCCCCCAGCGTTCACGCACCGCCCACGACTGCAGCGACCAGGTGTGGACGGCGCCGGGGGGAACCCCGCCGTTTTGGCCTGGCCGCTCGGCCCATCCGGGCCTCAGAATAACGGGGGTGCCGGAGAATTGCCATTTTGGGTGTCTCCGGCGATTCTCCGGCCTGCGAAACTCGACCGGGCCGTTCCCGCCGCTTGGGAGAATCGCAGGAGGGCGTCGGACCGGCGTCCCCGGAATTTTGGCGGCCCAGGCGATTCTCCCAACCGGCGTGGGAGTGGAGAATCGCGCCCCTTGTTCTTGTACATCAAAGTCTCTCCAATTTGAATTTGCCCCTTTGGAACCAGCTCTAGTCCTTTGTGCCTGTGTGCACCCTCCACAATTCTGACTCCAGCATCCTTTGAATTCCCTCCAACCCCAAAACATCACATGGCCATTTAATTGTATTGATTCAATTATAAAACAGAGCTTTGAAGGAAAGGATTTTAAAGGGGAAACCCTGCAATGAATGGTGACACACCCATGATAATTGTACAGTAAGAAGTCTTACAGCACCAGGTTAAAGTCCAACAGGTTTGTTTCGATGTCACTAGCTTTCGGAGCGCTGCTCCTTCCTCAGGTGAATCACCTGAGGAAGGAGCAGCGCTCCGAAAGCTGCTCACCTCACCGCCCAAGCGAAAGCTTCCTCACCTGAGGAAGGAGCAGCGCTCCGAAAGCTAGTGACATCGAAACAAACCTGTTGGACTTTAACCTGGTGTTGTAAGACTTCTTACTGTGCTCACCCCAGTCCAACGCCGGCATCTCCACATCATGATAATTGTAGAAAGTCAAGCTTCACTGATCTGTAGAAATGTAAGGTTTGAATTCTGTTATCCTCCCACAGAATTTATTGAAGCATTTTGTGAGGCACTAATTTAAGCTTGAAACTTTTTTGCATTCTGTAAATGATATGGAAACTGAGACTGCAGTTATTGGTCCCTCCAGAACTTCCTCTTTCAGGTACTAATATATGACATGTTATTCAATAACATGTTCATAGGAAACTGGCAAAGCAGGTGCAATTGGCAAAATTAGCAAATGGCTTCTCATTCCCAAATTCCAGTATTAAATATATTTTTTTTTAAATAAATATTTTTTTTTATTAAGGTTTATTAACAACACAATTTTTCCCCTTACAAACAGTAACCCCCCCCCCCCCCCCGTAACAAAATAACGCAAAATTTCCCTGAGCAAGATATATACATGGCAAGAAGGTATATTTACATAGCTTTATACACTGGCTCTTGGCCGCACGTACCGTTTCCCCCCACCCTCCATGCTATCTCCCGCTCGTCCATCCCCTCAAACAATCTCTCGTTCCCCCCTCCCCCCCCCCCAGGGTTGCTGCTGCTACTGATCGACCTTCTTCTAACGCTCCGCGAGATATTCTAGGAACGATTGCCACCGCCTGTAAAACCCCTGTGCAGACCCTCTCAAAGCAAACTTAATTCTCTCCAATTTTATGAACCCTGCCATGTCGTTAATCCAGGCCTCCAGGCTAGGGGGCTTCGCCTCCTTCCACAATAGCAAGACCCTTCTCCGGGCTACTAGGGACGCAAAGGCCAGAATTCCGGCCTCTTTCGCCTCCTGCACTCCCGGCTCATCCACTACTCCAAATATTGCTAGCCCCCAGCTTGGCTTGACCCGGACTTTCACCACCTGGGATATTACTCCCGCCACTCCTCTCTAGAACCCCTCCAGTGCCATGACCAAAACCCCTCCATGACCAAAACATATGGACATGGTTCGCCGGGCTCCCTGAACATCTTTCACATCTATCCTCTACCCCAAAGAACCTACTCAGCCTCGCCCTCGTCAAATGCGCTCTGTGAACCACCTTAAATTGTATCAGACTGAGCCTGGCACACGAGGAGGAGGTATTAACCCTACCCAGGGCATCCGCCCATAGCCCTTCCTCAATCTCCTCCCCCAGCTCCTCCTCCCATTTACCTTTCAGTTCTTCTACAAGCGCTTCCCCCTCTTCTTTCATCTCTTGGTATATTTCCGACACCTTGCCCTCCCCGACCCATGCCCCCGAGATCACCCTATCTTGAACTTCTTGTCACCTGTCGCCTCACAAAGGCCCTCACCTGCATATATCTAAATGCATTTCCCGGGGGTAACTCAAATTTCTCCTCCAGTGCCCCGAGGCTCGCAAATGTCCTGTCAATGAACAGGTCCCCCATTCTTCTTATCCCCGCCCGATGCCAGCCTTGGAACCCCCCCGTCCATCTTCCCGGGACAAACCGGTGGTTACCCTTGATCGGGGACCACACCGATGCTCCCGTTGCACCCCTGTGTCTTCTCCACTGGCCCCAGATCCTTAGTGTTGCCGCCACCACCAGGCTTGTGGTGTATTTTGTCGGCGAGAGCGGCAGCGGTGCCGTTACCAACGCCCCCAGGCTCGTTCCTCTACAGGACGCCATCTCCATCCTCTTCCATGCCGCCCCCTCTCCCTCCATGACCCACTTGCGGATCATCGCCACGTTTGCTGCCCAGTAGTAACTCTCTAGGTTAACCCTCCTCGGTCCCTGTTGCGTTCCAAGAACCCTCTCCTAACCCTCGGGGTCTTATTTGCCCACACATATCCCATAATACTCCTACCTACTCTCTTGAAAAAGCCCTTGGTGATCACGATGGGGAGGCACTGAAACACGAACAAAAACCTCGGAAGGACCACCATTTTGACCGACTGCACCCTACCCGCCAACGGGAGCGGGAGCATGTCCCATCTTTTAAAATCCTCCTCCATTTGCTCCACCACCCTCGTCAAATTCAGTTTATATAGGGCCCCCCAACTTCTGGCTATCTGGATCCCCAGACACCGAAAACCCCTCTCCGCCCTCCTCAGCGGTAAGTCCCCTATCCCTCTTTCTTGGTCCCCTGCCTGTAATACAAAAAGCTCACTCTTCTCTACATTAAGCTTGTAGCCCGAGAACTCTCCAAACTCCTTCAGAGTCTGCATGACCTCCACCATCCCCTCCATTGGGTCCGCCACGTATAGCAGCAGGTCATCCGCATATAGCGATACCCGATGCTCCTCTCCCCCGCGGAATATCCCCCTCCATTTCTGAGACTCCCTAAGTGATATGGCCAAGGGTTCGATCGCCAATGCAAACAACAGGGGGGACAGAGGGCACCCCTGCCTCGTTCCTCGGTACAGCCGAAAGTACTCCGACCTCCGCCGGTTCGTCACCACACTTGCCACCGGGGCGCTGTAAAGGAGCTTAACCCATCTAATAAACCCTCCCCCGAACCCAAACCTGCGCAATACCTCCCAGAGGTACTCCCACTCTACTCGGTCAAAGGCTTTTTCTGCGTCCATAGCTGCCACTATCTCCGCCTCTCCCTCCTCCGACGTCATCGTTATCATGTTTAAGAGCCGCCACACATTGGTATTTAACTGCCTGCCCTTTACGAATCCCGTTTGGTCCTCGTGAATCGGTCCTCGGTGACCCCCGGGACACAGTCCTCAATCCTAGTGGCCAGTACCTTCGCCAATAGCTTAGCATCCACATTGAGGAGCGAAATTGGCCTGTACGATCCACATTGCAGTGGATCCTTGTCTCGCTTTAGAATCAAGGAGATTGTCGCCTCCGACATTGTCTGGGGCAGGGTTCCCTCCTCTCTTGCCTCGTTGAAGGTCCTCACTAGTAGCGGGGCCAGCAGATCCACATATTTTCTATAGAATTCCACCGGGAACCCGTCCGGCCCCGGGGCCTTCCCTGTCTGCATGCTTCCCAAACCCTTACTCAACTCCTCCAACCCAATTGGTGCCCCCAAACCAACCGCCTCCTGCTCCTCCACCCTCGGGAACCCCGGCTGGTCCAGGAATCGCCTCATCCCCCCTTCCCCCCCTGGGGGCCGGGATCTGTACAGCTCTTCATAGAAGTCCTTGAATACCTTATTTATTTTCGTTGCACTTCAAACCGTGGCTCCCCTTCCATCTTTGATTCCCCCTATTTCCCTCGCTGCCGCCCTCTTACGGAGCTGGTGCGCCAGCATCCGACTAGCCTTTTCCCCGTACTCGTAAGTCGCCCCTTGCGCCTTCCTCCACTGTGCCTCCGCCTTGCCCGTGGTCAGCAGGTCAAACTCCGTCTGGAGCCGTCGCCTTTCCCCAAGTAATCTTTCCTCCGGGGCCTCTGCGTATCTCCTGTCCACTCGCAAGATCTCCCCCACTAACCTCTCCCTTTCCATTCCCTCTATCTTCTCCCTATGAGCCCTGATGGAGATCAGCTCTCCCCTGATCACCGCCTTCAACGCCTCCCATACCACCCCCACTCGCACCTCCCCGTTGTCGTTGGCCTCCAAGTACCTTTCAATACACCCCCTCACCTTCCCACACACCACCTCATCGGCCAGCAGTCCCACATCCAGCCGCCACAGCGGGCGTTGGTCCCTCTCCTCTCCCAGCTCCAGTTCCACCCAGTGCGGGGCATGGTCCGAAACGGCTATGGCCGAATACTCCGTCCCCTCCACTCTCGGGATAAGCGCCCTGCCCAGAACAAAGAAATCTATCCGGGAGTAAGCCTTATGCACATGGGAGAAAAAAGAAAATTCCCTGGTCTGCGGTCTTGCAAACCTCCATGGGTCCACTCCCCCATCTGATCCATAAACCCCCTAAGTACCTTGGCCGCCGCCGGCCTCCTTCCCGTCCTTGATCTGGAGCGGTCCAGTGCTGGGTCCAGCACCGTATTGAAGTCCCCTCCCATTATCAGTCCTCCTACCTCCAGGACCGGAATGCGCCCCAACATGCGCTTCATAAATCCCGCATCATCCCAGTTCGGGGCGTATACATTTACCAACACCACCCACGTCCCTTGCAACCTACCACTCACCATCACATATCTCCCTCCATTATCCGCTACGATAGTCTTGGCCTCAAATGACACATGCTTTCCCACCAGAATTGCCACCCCTCTATTTTTTGCATCCAATCCCGAGTGAAATACCTGTCCTACCCATCCCTTTCTTAACCTGACCTGGTCCGCCACCTTCAGGTGTGTCTCTTGGAGCATTGCCACGTCTGCCTTCGGTCCCTTCAAGCGCGCGAACACTCGAGCCCGCATCACCGGCCCATTCCCCCCCCCCCCCCCCCCCCGGCCGACTAGCCATCTCCTTTTCTGGGCCAGTCCCTTGTCCGCGTCTCCCTCACTCTCCAGTCCCCCAGCCGGGGGACCCCCGTCCCAGCCACCTCTTCTGTGTCCTGTTCTCTTTCGGCCAGTGCAGCAGCAACCACCCCCCCCCCCCCCCCCCGCTAGATCCCCGTCTAGCTTTTTTGCTCCCCCCATATCCCTCCCGTAAGTCAGCTGCTGACCCCGGCTTCCCCCGCCATCCCTTTAACCCCCCCCCCCGTGTGGGAATCTCCCAATCAATGTACATTCCTTTGTTCCCCTTCCCACCTTTTTTGCCGCGCGCGGGAAAGACAACCCCGCGCTTTCCAAAGCCTGCCCCACCCCCCCCCCATGGCGCAGCTCCTGTCGTGGCCTTGTCCCTCTCCCCCAGCCCATATAGCATTTCCTGCGCGTGGTTGACCCCCTATGTACAACAACCATCATACTTCAACCCTCAAACACCCCCCTCCCACACAAACCCTCAATTAGAGTCCAATTTTTCAGCTAGTATAAAGGTCCACGCCTCTTCGGGCGTTTCGAAGTAGTGGTGTTGGCCATTATGTGTAACCCACAGTCGCGCTGGCTGCAACATTCCAAATTTCACTCCTTTCCGATGGAGCACCGCTTTGGCCCGGTTGAAACCCGCTCTCCGCTTAGCGACCTCCGCGCTCCAGTCCGGGTATATTCTGATCTCCGCATTGTCCCACTTGCTGCTCCGTTCCTTCTTGGCCTATTTCAGGACCCTCCCTCTGTCCGTAAACCGGTGAAATCTCACCACCATCGCCCTTGGCGGCTCTTTTGCCTTGGGCTTCCTCGCTAGCACTCGGTGTGCCCCATCCAGCTCCAGCAATCCCGGGGGGGCCTCCGCACCCATCAGCATCCCGATCATTGTGCCCGCATATGCCGCGGCATCGGCCCCCTCCACTCCTTGTGGGAGACCCAGGATCCTCAAGATGTTCCTCCTTGATCTGTTCTCCAGGTCTTCGAGTCTTCCCGCCCACGTCTTGTGTAGCGCCTCGTGCCGCTCCACTCTCTCCGCCAGGCCCACGAGCTCGTCGTCGTTCTCACTCACTTTTTCCTGGATCTCCTGGATCTTCACCTCTTGGGCTTTCTGGGTTGCTCCAAGTCTTTCAACCATTGCCAGTATAGGCGCCACCATCTCCTTACGCAGCTCCTCGAAGCAGCACTTGATGAACTCTTTCATCTCCTCTCTGTCCGTGGGCGCCGCCATTTTCTTTTTTCCTTCTTTTTCTTCTTTCTTCTCCCACTGCTCCAGGGCCACTTTTTTCGCCGTTTTGCTGCGGGTCCGATCCATGCAGGTCTGTAGGGGACTTTCTCCTTCCTTCCCCACGGGTTGGGTTCTTTTTCAAGTGCCGTTGGGGCTCCGTTCGCGGGCCCAATAGTCCGTTTTCGCAGGAGCTGCTGAATCGCGCAGCTTAGCTCCGCATCGCCGCAACCCGGAAGTCCCAGTATTAAATATTAGTTGGTTTAAGGTATATGTTTAGTGTTTTTCAAACTTTTCTTCCGGGGACCTATTTTTACCAACCGGCCAACCTTCAGGACCCAACCTACCCGATCTTCGCGACCCACGCCAGCCGACCTTCGCAACCCACGCCAGCCGACCTTCACGACCCACGGCGGCCGACCTTCGCGACCTACGGCGGCCGAACTTCACGACCCACAGCTGCCGACCCACGCCGGCCGACCTTTGCGGCCCACGCCGGCCGACCTTTGTGACCCACGCCGGCTGACCTTCGCGACCCACTATTTTCTCTTACGTTGTTTGCTGCTGACAAAATGGAGGAATCGCAATTGCGCCCAAAGCACATGACATCGACGTTCGGGGAGCATGACCTGTTCTCTGCCTCCCTTCAGGCAGGAAGATTACATTTTTAAAAAATTTAAATCTTCTGCGTCTCCGATTGCGCAAATTCGCAGGCAACAGCCGCAGCAGCCGGCTTTTTTTACAAGTTATGGGGGGATTTCTATTTGATAAAATTTTACAGGAAAAAAATGCAGAAACTGAAAATGTTGTCATCCTCTAGAAATTGGAGGTTTGCCACATTTCACCTAAACATTCCAATTGAAAATGTAAAAAAATCAAAGACACTTAAAAATCAATTAATTGATTTGCAGGCACTTTGTTTTGGAATGTTTAAAAATCAAGATTAAAAAAGTTGACATCTCTTGGTTGAAGTTACAGCTGCGGTGAAACCATTGTTGGATCACTCACCATTCTTGGAGTAAGAGACTTCCACTTCATCAGCATCAAAGTTCAGGGGCGGGATTCTCCCGCAATTGGCGGGGCGGGACGTACCAGCGCCAAAGAGTGGCGTGAACTACTCCGGCGTCGGGCTGCCTGGAAGATGCGGAATCCTGTGCACTAGGCCGGCGCTGGAGTGGTTGACACCGCGCAACCGGCGCCGAAGGGCACCGAGGACTCCGCAAGCCACCCTCAAAGCCAGGTCCCGCCGGTATGGATCTTGTCTAATCCATGTCGGCGGTACTGGCCGAAAACGGGCAGCCGCTTGGCCCATCAGGGCCTGGAGAATCGCCGGGGGGGGCCACTGCCAACGGCCCCTGACCGGCGTGGCGCGATCCCCGGCCCCGCCCAAAAACCAGCGCCGGAGAATTCGGCAGCCAGCGTTGGAGCGGTGGGGCGGGATTCACGCTGCCCTCTGGTGATTCTCCAACCCGGTGGGAGGGTCGGAGAATCCCGCCCCTGAAAGCAACCAATCACATTATTCTCCGCAGACGTTTTGCAGCCAGCTTTTAACAATACCGGCTGCGAACGGCCTTCAAAAATGATGCGACCAGATTTCAAAAATGCGGCCGCACTGCGCTGTGTGCCCACTCATCGGTGTGCATGCGCAAAACTCTTCGCATGCTCACCGATGAGCGGGCATTCATGTGCAGTGCAGCCGCATTTTTTAATATGTTCGTGGCCATTTTGAACGCCGCTTGCAGACGGATTTTGCGCGCGGATTTACTCGATCGGGAGCGCCGCGACGGACGGCTCCGCGACCCTCACGACACCCACCCGCAGGTCGCGCCCCCGACCTTGACAACGCCTGCATTAGACAAAGGAAGACATGAATAATGTACCGAAAGTTCTGAGTAACACAAGTTTTAGTGAGAAACTGAAGGAAATCAGTATTCGTAGAAAAATAGTTCTCAGGAAATTAATGGGATTGAAGGTGGATAAATCTCCAGGGCCTGATAATCTTCATCCCAGAGTACTTAAGGAAGATATCGTAGATCCATTGCCGGTCATTTTCCAAAATTTTTGGGACTCTGGAATGGTTCCCAAAGATTGGAGGGTAGCTAATATAACACCGCTATTCAAAAAGTGAGGTAGAAAGAAAACAGGGAGCTACAGACCAGTGAGCCTAACATCAGTAGTAGGGTAGTTGCTAGAGTCCATTATCAAGGATTTCATAGCACAGCATTTGGAAAGCAGTGGTATAATCAGACAAAGTCAGCATGGATTTAGGAAAGGAAAGTCATGCTTGACAAATCTACTGGACTTCTTTAAAGATATAACTAGTAGAGTTGACCAGAGAGACCCAGGTGTGGTTTATTTAGACTTTCAGAAAGCTTTCAACAAGATCTCACGTAGCAGATTACTGTGTAAAGTTAAAGCGTGTGTGATTGCGGGTAGTGTTTTGAGATGGATAGAAAGCTGGTTAGCAGACAGGAAGCAAAAAGTTGGAATAAATGGCTCTTTTTCTGATTGCCAGGCAGTGACTAGTGGGGTACCGCAGAGATCTGTGCTAGGACCCCAATTGTTCACATTATATATTAATGATTTGGCTGATCATCATGTTCAATATCCTGACCCCGCCTTCCCCCCAATATCCCTTGATCCCATTAGCCCCAAGAGCTATATCTAATTCCTTTTGGAATTACACAATATTTTGTATTTCCACATTTGCAGATGACACAAAGTTGGGTGAGTGGGCATATGCATAGCAGATTCAGTATAACATGGGTAAATGTGAGATTATCCATTTTGGTAGCAAAAATAGGAAGGCAGATTATTGTTTGAATGGGTGTAAATTGAGAGAGATGGATAGTCAGCGAGACCTTGGTTTCCTTGTGCATCAGTCGCTGAAAGTAAACGTGCAGGTACAGCAGGCAGGAAAGAAGGCAATTGGTATGTTGGCCTTCATAGTGAGAGGATTTGAGTATAGGAATAGGGATGTTTTACTGAAATTGTATAGGGCATTGGTGAGGCCGCACCTGGAGTATTGTGTGCAATTTTGGTGCCCTTAACTGAGGAAGGATGTTCTTGTTATGGAGGGAGTGCAGCGAAGACTTACCAGGCTGATTCCTGGGATGATGGGACTGCCATATGAGGAGAGACTAAGTCGATTAGGACTATATCCATTGAAGTTTAGAAGAGTGAGGGGGGTTCTCATACAGTGCGAGGCGATCCCATAGAAACATATAAATTTCCAACAGGATTAGATAGGGTAGATATTGAAAGAATGTTCCCGATGGTGGGGGAGGCCAGAACCAGGGGTCATAGTTTGAGGATAAGGGGTCAACCATTTAGGACTGAAATGAGGAGAAATTTCTTCACCCAGAGAGTGGAGAATCTGTGGGATTCATTACCACAAAAAGTAGCTGAGGTGAAAATATTGTGTAATTCCAAGAAGGAATTAGATATAGCTCTTAGGGCTAAAGGGATTAAGGGATATGGAGAGAAGGCAGGATCAGGGTATTGCACTTGATGATCAGCCATGAACATAATGAATGGCGGAGTAGGCTTGAAGGGCCGAATGGCCTCCTCCTTCTATGTATGACCAATTCAGTTCAAAAATTTAAGCTTCTGTTTCACTAAATGAATTAATTTGCCACAATTGTATAATTGTCCAACAAGGAGCTGATATGTTAGTGCCTGTTCTATATTAACAGATATTAGTGCTTCACCATATCATCTAATATTATATCAATCCCTCTGTGGTATTAGCCAGTAAAGTACTATATAACTGATTGTTGGTATTAGCTGATACTATATTTAGGCTTAATTTGTGCAGCCATACTATTGTTTGAAACTTAGGACATTGAGGCCTTGGGACAATAGATGATCAGACATGTGCAAAACTTTGAAAGACTGGCATTACCCATTCTAGTGATGTATTTAGTAGAGATGGTTCTATATTGTAGCTAGCACATGCAATGTTGCATGCTTAGTCTACTGAACCTGGGGCGGGATTCTCCACTCCCACGCCGAAGTGGCCGCGCCGTCGTGAACGCCGTCGAGGTTCACGACGGCGCGGAACGGCCCCGGTCCCGACCGATTCAGGCCCTGACAATGGGCCAGGATCGGGGCCGCGTCATCTACGTGCGCCAGGCCTTGTCGCCCGCGTAAAAGCGGCGCCGCATAGATGACGTGGCCGGCGCCGCATAACGGGCGTCATCCGCGCATGCGCGGTTGTCATCCTCTCTAAATCCGCCCCGCAAGAAGATGGGGGACGGATCTTTCGGGGCCGCAGAAGGAAGGAGGTCCTCCTTCAGAGAGGACGGCCCGACGATCGGTGGGCACCGATCGCGGGCCACCCCACATTCCAGGTGAAGCCCGGTGCAGGATCCCCCCCTCGCCCCCCCACAGGCCGCCCCCCCCAGCGTTCACGCACCGCCCACGACTGCAGCGACCAGGGGCGTCATTGTCCAACCCCCCACCGGGTTGGAGAATCGCCGGGGGCTGCCGTGAATCCCGCCACCGCCGGTTGCCGAAGTCTCCGGTACCGGATATTCGGCGAGGGCGGGAATCGGGCCGCGCCGGTTGGCGGGCCCCCCCGCTGGATTCTCCGGCCCGGATGGGCCGAAGTCCCGCCGATAAATTGCCTGTCCCGCCGGCGTGGATTAAACCACCTTTTGAACGGCGGGACAAGGCGGCGTGGGCGGGCTCCGTCCGGGGTCCTGGGGGGGGCGCGGGGCGATCTGGCCCGCGATTGGGGCCCACCGATCCGCGGGTGGCCCTGTGCCGTGGGGGCACTCTTTCCCTTCCGCCTCCGCCACGGTCTCCACCATGGCGGAGGCGGAAGAGACTCCCTCCACTGCGCATGCGCGGGAAACTGACAGTGGCCGCTGACGCTCCCGCGCATGCGCCGCCTGGGGATGTCATTTCCGCGCCAGCTGGCGGGGCAACAAAGGCCGTTTCCGCCAGCTGGCGGGGCGGAAATCCCTCCGGCGTCAGCCTAGCCCCTCAATGTTGGGGCTCGGCCCCCAAAGATGCGGAGCATTCCGCACCTTTGGGGCGGCGCGATGCCCGTCTGATTGGCGCCGTTTTGGGCGCCAGTCGGCGGACATCGCGCCGTTTGGGGAGAATTTCGCCCCTGATGTGGCCGGCGCCGGGGGGAACCCGCCGTTTTGGCCTGGCCGCTCGGCCCATCCGGGCCTCAGAATAGCGGGGGTGCCGGAGAATCGCCATTTTGGGTGTCTCCGGCCTGCGGCCTGCGAAACTCGACCAGGCCGTTCCCGCCGCTTGGGAGAATCGCGGGAGGGCGTCGGACCGGCGTCCCCTGAAATTTTGGCGGCCCAGGCAATTCTCCCAACCGGCGTGGGAGTGGAGAATCGCGCCCCTGGTCAGTGTAAGATAATTGCATGGGCTGCATTTTTATCCCAATAGAGCTAAAACACTTCGTAATGAGTGCTTGCTGCATTGTTGCTGGCACAGATGAAATAACACATTTAGTTCATCTTTATGGATGAGTCAGAACTTTCTCGAATTGATGATTGGAGAAAACTGAAGCCATCTTATTTAGCTCCTAATCAAAATTCTAAACCCTTCCCTGACTTTATCACATCCCAGCTGTTTGATCAATCCCTTGACCTTGATGTTCTGTTCAATCCTCAGCTGAGTTTTAAATCCCTTGTTCTATGTCGTAAATATCGGGCGAAATTCTCCGTTATCGGCGCAAAGTCCGCCGATCGGCGCCAAAAACGGCGCAAATCCGACCTTCATCACGCCGCCCTAAACGTCGCAAAGTCTCCGGCCCGGAATGGGCTAGCAGCGACGTGACAGGATCCGCGCTTGCTCACGTGGTTCATGCACGGCGTGACGGCTCATCAGGACGCGCTGCTCCTCCCCACCCTACCGGAACACCCGACCGGATGGCCGTCCGCCGCTCAGCCCCGAGGTTCCAGTCACGGGATGTGGAGGCGCTCCTGGACGCAGTGGAGCAGAGGAGGGAGGCCCTGTATCCCGGACACGGCCGCAGAGTTGCCCCACGCCACAGCCGGCGTCTGTGGAGGGAGGTGGCAGAGGCCGTCACCGCTGTGGCCCTGACACCACGGACAGGCACCCAGTGCCACAAGAAGGTGAACGACCTCGTCAGAGCAGCCAGGGTGAGCCTCCCCCCCCTGCCCGATATCCATATCCCCCTCCCCATATCCCCCATATCCCCCCTCCCCATATCCCCCCTCCCCATATCCCCCCTCCCCCATATCCCCCCTCCCCCATATCCCCCCTCCCCTATATCCCCCCTCCCCCATATCACCTGATCACTGCCTGCGTGTCTAACCATGCATGCTTCATTGTGCAAACGTCGAGACACCCAGCCCCGCAGATGCAGACCGCCCGCCTGATGCCCCTCGGAGACCACGGGAGACGGAGAGACCCGGACCCTTCCGCATGCAACGCCCGCAGGATGCCCCTCGCACACCACGGGAGACGGAGAGACCCGGACCCTCCGGCATGCGACGCCCGCAGGATGTCCCTTGGGGACCACTGGAGACGGAGAGACCTGGAGCAACTGGGAGACGACACCCCCGTCTCGTGCGGGTGCGACAACGCAGTCGTGTGCCACCCAGCGACGAGAGGGGAAGCTACAGGCCCCCGTCACAGCCGAGCCAGGACACCACTACCCAGGACACCACTACCCAGGACACCACTACCCAGGACACCCCTACCCGGGACAGCACTACCCAGGAAAACGAAATACCAGACAGTGACACAGAGTGGATGGGTGGAGACGAACCCCCACCCCAAAGTGCCATGGACTCAGAGTGGGACGAAGAGCACGACACAACGCCACTGCTGTCACCAACACCCTCCACCATCGCAGAAACACTCACCTCGGTTGGGCACTTTAGTGATGAGGCATCTGGTACACTCACTGGTGCGCACAACACAGCCGTCCCGGTACAGCAGGTGGAGGTAGGAGCAGCAGAGGGGCCGGGCGGTCGGAGGGAAACCCAGCCCAAGCGAACATCTGCCGCCCAGATGGATCCCGGGTTCCTGGAGTTACCACACCCACACATAGATCCGATGCAACCACCGACCCGGAGACGAGCGAAGAGGGTGACGGCCGGCTTGCGGCGGCTGCAGTCGCAGGTGGACCCAGGCCGACACCGCACGGGTGGCGTCCGCGGTGGAGGCAATGGTTGCGACGGTGTCAGACATGGGGAACGGTTTGCGAGGCCTGGGGCTTTCCGTGCAGGCGGCGTCTGTGGCCCAGGACATGGCTGCCCTCTCACAGGAGGCCATGAGCCAGTGCCAGCGCCAGATGGCAGAGGCGCTCAACGCCATGGCCCAGTCTCAGCAGTCCATAGCCCAGTCTCTGCAGGCCATGGCCCAGTCTCTGCAGGCCATGGCCCAGTCTCAGTAGGCCATGGCCCAGTCTCTGCAGGCCATGGCCCAGTCTCAGCAGGCCATCGCTGAGGGCATCGGCGCCATTGTCCATGTGCGAGCCGGCGTCGCACTGTCACAGACAGGGTTTGACAACACCCTGGGCTCCATGGCTGCAAACCTGCAGACCCCTGTCGATACCAGCACGGGCCTCCAGGACTGGCAGCGCCAGATGTCGGGGGGGCGTCGGATGGCCAGTCCGTTCACATCCTCCACCCATGTAGAGGCCTGGGGGCCATCGGGCACCCCGAGGGAGGAGGAGGTGGTGTGGTCCGTCCCGGCTCCCTCTGTAGGGGAGGTCCCGGTACACCACGACACCTCGGACTCCCCCCCTTCCGTCCCAGGTGCATCGGGTGGGCAACGGGCAGGACAGGCTGGCAACTCGCCATCCCAGTCGCCCGGGCCGCAGCCTGGCCCATCGAGGCCAGGACGCCCCAGGAAACGGCAGCCAAAGGGATCCCGTGTCAGAGGGCAGGAATCACAGGAGTCCACCTCCAGTTCTGCTGTGCCTTCTGGGGAACCACGTAGACGTAGTCAAAGGGCCCGTAAGGCCAAACAATTAGACACTGAGTAAGTTGGCACGGGTGCAGGGCACAGATGAGTTTTAGGGGCTAGGGCACATGCATGAACTCCTTTGGTTATTAAAGTCAATGTTACACCTACAGAAGCTGCCTTTGTGCTCTGTCCAAAGCGTGCGGGGGTGTCATGTACGTTGAGCGCAAGTGTGTGTGTGTGAGGGGTGGTCTTACCTCAGCCCCAGGTGAGTCTGCCCCCTTCCCCCTGGGCCGCCATCAACATCCCCCCGGGCAGAGGACGGGACCGTGCGCTGCAGTGTCACAGCCGCATGCAGGGATGGTCCGGGTGGATGGTGGTACTGTGGTCATGGGTCAGACATAGTCCAACGATGTGGAGCCAGGAGCTCATCACAGGCGGGTTGTCATCATCCTCCATGGCCTGCAATAGACACGCGTCCACCCGCAACTGTGTGAGCCCGGCCGTTGTGCCGCAGGTGGATCGGCAATGGGGGGGTGGTATGCATGCGGGTGGGGTGGGTGGGGTTGGGGAGGGGGGGTGAGGGTGCTGGGTGGGTGGATGGGTGGGGGGTGTGGGTGGTCGGCTGTTGCCATGGTGTGCGGTCTGCGGCCATACTACCCGATTCCCACGCCCATCTAGTCAGTGAAGCGGGCGGCTATCAGCCTGTCCAGTGCCCGCTGGCCCAGCCGCCCATGTCTACCCCGTCTGCCCTGACCATTGCCCCCATCCCCCATCCACTCCGCCCTCCTCTGCCTGCGGCACATCGCCCCTCTGCTGGGCTATATTGTGCAGGACGTAGCACACCACAATGATGCGCTGACCCTATCTGACCGATACTGGAGGGCGCCCCCAGAGAGGTCCAGGCACCTGAAACGCATCTTCAGCACGCCAAAGCACCTCTCTATCACTCCCCTTGTCGCTACATGGGCATCATTGTAGCGGTTCTCCGCCTCATTGCGTGGCCTCCGTATAGGCGTCATCAGCCACGATCGCAATGGGTAGCCCCTGTCGCCCAGCAACCAGCCCCTCAGCCAGGGATGGCGTCCCTCGTACATGCCGGGGATGGATGACCGCGACAACACGTATGAGTCGTGTACACTGCCCAGGTACCGGGCGCAGACGTGCAGGATCATCATGCGGTGGTCGCAGACCACCTGTATGTTCATCGAATCGGTCCCCTTCCTATTAGTGAACACGGCCCTGTTATCTGCAGGTGGCCACACGGCGACGTGCATCCCATCGATCGCGCCCTGGACCATGGGGAACCCGGCCACGGCAGAGAAGCCCACGGCCCGGGCACCTTGGCTGGCCCGGTCCACAGGGAAGCGGATGTAGCGGTGCGCCATGGCATATAGGGCATCTGTCACTGCCCGGATGCACCGATGCACCGATGTCTGCGATATGCCGGACAGATCCCCACTCGGTGCCTGGAATGACCCCGTTGCATAAAAGTTCAGGGCCACCATAACCTTGACGGACACGGGGAGAGGGTGTCCCCCGCCAGTGCCACGCGGTGACAGGTGTGCCAGCAGGTGGCAGATGTGTGCCACGGTTTCCCGGCTCATCCGGAGTCTCCTCCTGCATTCCCGGTCCGTGAGGTCCTGGTATGACTGCCGGGGCCGGTACACACGGGGCGCCATCGGGTGCCTCCGTTGCCGTGGGGCCGCGACGTCCTCCTCCCCCTCCTCGTCCTGTCGGTCAGGTGTCCCTCCAGCCTGGGCGGCTGCCGCCTGCCCCTCTGCGGCAGCCTGCGCCGCCTCTCTGGCACGCTCCTCCTCCTCCTCATCCAGGGCAACATGGACATTAACGGCTGCCGCCACGGCGGCCAACATCGCTGGATGATCGGAAAACATGACGGCCTGGTTGGGGGAGGGAACGATGACATGTCATCATTGCCCATATCCCCTCCTCCCCCCAGCCAGGTGGCATGGACCGCATGGGTCCAACTGTTGGAGGCTGGCACCTGGCCAGGTGGACCAACTCACTTGCCCTCGCACCCCCCTCCCCGGCACGGACCCCCCCCCTCCCTGGCACGGACGCCCCCCCCATCCTCCTCCCCGGCACGGACCCCCCCCCCAACCCCCCTCCCCGGCACGGACCCCCCCCCCCCATCCTCCTCCCCGGCACGGACCCCCTCATCCCCCCTCCCCGGCACGGACCCCCCCCCAGCCTCCTCCCTGGCACGGACACCCCCATCCTCCTCCCCGGCACGGATCCCATCCCCCCTCCACGGCACGGACCCCCCCCCCCCCTCCCCAGCACGGACCCACCATCCCCCCCTCCCCGGCACAGACCCCCCCCATCCTCCTCCCCGGCACGGACCCCCCCCATCCTCCTCCCCGGTACGGACCCCCTCATCCCCCCTCCCCGGCACGGACCCCCCTGCCTCCTCCCTGGCACGGATCCCCCCATCCTCCTCCCCGGCACGGACCCCATCCCCCCTCCCCGGCACGGACCCCCCCCCCCATCCTCCTCCCCGGCACGGATCCCCCCTCCCCGGCACGGACCCCCCCCCCATCCTCCTCCCCGGCACGGACCCCCCCATCCTCCTCCCCAGCACGGACCCCCCCCCATCCCCCCTCCCCGGCACGGACCCCCCCATCCTCCTCCCCGGCACGGACCCCCCCATCCTCCTCCCCGGCACGGACCCCCCCATCCTCCTCCCCGGCAAGGACCCATCCCCCCTCCCCGGCACAGACCCCCCCCCCCCATCCTCCTCCCCGGCACGAACCCCATCCCCCTTCCCGGCACTCCCCCGGAGCCCAGCCCACTCTAACCACCCCCCCCCCCCCCCGCCGCACACACACACACAAAACCCTGCACACACCTCTCCCCCACACATTCAGACTGCGGCCACGCCATCGCCTGTCCAGCGGCCAACCCCCCAGGCCGTCACCCACCTCCACGCTGGTCGGCGTAAACCTTGAGCACAGGTTGACGCCAATTAAAAGGAGATTTGATTTACGCCGACGTGACCCGTCATCACGTCGACAGGACTTCGGCCCATCCGGACGGGAGAATATCGGCAGGCTCAAAGTCGATTGCCTTGCGCCCACCCGTGCCATTCTCCGAGGTCTGCGGCGCCATTGACGCCCCGCCGACTTTTCTCCCTTCGGAGACTTCGGCGGGCGGCGGGGGCGGAGAATGACGCCCATCATTTCTATGCTTTTATAACATCATTCAGTCTCTTCCATTACCTTCCATCAATCACTGCTGAAACTCTTCCATGTTTTCGGCACTTGCAGATTTTATATCAACAATGTCCTCCTCTGCAGCCATCTAAACGTTCCCCTCCTCAAACACCAATGTGTTCAAAATTCCACTGCTGCATCAAGTCCCATTGCTTCCATGAATAAACACCATCCTATCGCTCCAATCCTACGTCTTTACCTATGGTTTTCAGCCTCAGGTGTCCTGTGCTTCTTACGTCACTCTTGGTCACAGAGTTTAATTGACCCACCTAGACCTCTCCACCTTCAAACACCTTTTATTTAAAGTATGCTTCCACTCATCTTCTACACATTATCTGTTTCTCCTCTGTGAAATGCATGAGGATGTTTATTAAAAATACAACAAAAATTTAAGTTGTTGCAGTAAAACCTTTTGCATAGTCGGCCCTTTGCACTTCATACAGTGCATCTGACAGTCAGCACTATATGATTGGTTTAGTACAGTTGGCACTCCTTTAATGAGTGCTCAATGATGCAACTGAGCTCCTCATTTGCAACCCCTCTGGGGTTTTCTACACTGAACTGAAAAAGTTATCTTTAGGTAATTTCTGGACAGCCTGGTCTTCAAATTTTTTATATTTATAAAAACGAGAAGAAAAATTCACCCCATGAGACTGGGCTGGTCTGTGGTATTTGGCAGGTTGTCCCCTACTCTCTTTCCCTCATCAAAATTTTAAATGATTGCCTGCCTTCAAAGCTTTTTGAATTTAATGGTTAGTCAATATTTTTAGTTGCAACCACGTGTTGCAATTAATTTTAATATTCAACCTTGTGTAAATGCAGAGAACATAGAAAAATACAGCACAGAACAGGCCCTTCGGCCCACGATGTTGTGCCGAACCTTTGTCCTAGATTAATCATAGATTATCATTGAATTTACAGTGCAGAAGGAGGCCATTCGGCCCATTGAGTCTGCACCGGCTCTTGGAAAGAGCACCCTACCCATAGTCAACACCTCCACCCAACACTAAGGGCAATTTTAGACACTAAGGGCAATTTATCATGGCCAATCCACCTAACCTGCACATCTTTGGACTGTGGGAGGAAACCGGAGCACCCGGAGGAAACCCATGCAGACACGGGGAGGATGTGCAGACTCTACACAGACAGTGACCCAAGCCGGAATCGAACCTGGGACCCTGGAGCTGTGAAGCAATTGTGCTATCCACAATGCTACCGTGCTGCCCTTAAGAACAAATTAATTTACACTATATCATTTTACCGTAATCCATGTACCTATCCAATAGCTGCTTGAAGGCCCCTAATGTTTCCGACTCAACTACTTCCACAGGCAGTGCATTCCATGCCCCCACTACTCTCTGGGTAAAGAACCTACCTCTGACATCCCCCCTATATCTTCCACCATTCACCTTAAATTTATGTCCCCTTGTAATGGTTTGTTCCACCCGGGGAAATGTCTCTGACTGTCTATCTATTCCCCTGATCATCTTATACACCTCTATCAAGTCGCCCCTCATCCTTCTCCGTTCTAATGAGAAAAGGCCTAGCACCCTCAACCTTTCCTCGTAAGACCTACTCTCCATTCCAGGCAACATCCTGGCAAATCTCCTTTGCATCTTTTCCAAAGCTTCCACATCCTTCCCAAAATGAGGCAACCAGAACTGTACACAGTACTCCAAATGTGGCCTTACCAAAGTTTTGTACAGCTGCATCATCACCTCACGGCTCTTAAATTCAATCCCTCTGTTAATGAATGCTAGCACACCATAGGCCTTCTTTACAGCTCTATCCACTTGAGTGGCAATTTTCAAAGATGTATGAACATAGACCCCAAGATCTCTCTGTTCCTCCACATTGCCAAGAACTCTACCGTTAACCCTGTATTCCGCATTCATATTTGTCCTTCCAAAATGGACAACCTCACACTTTTCAGGGTTAAACTCCATCTGCCACTTATCAGCCCAGCTCTGCATCCTATCTATGTCTCTTTGCAGCCGACAACAGCCCTCCTCACTATCCACAACTCCACCAATCTTCGTATCATCTGCAAATTTACTGACCCACCCTTCAACTCCCTCATCCAAATCATTAATGAAAATCACAAACAGCAGAGGACCCAGAACTGATCCCTGTGGTACGCCACTGGTAACTGGGATCCAGGCTGAATATTTGCTACATCCACTGCTTTACCTTCATCCACATGCTTGGTCACCTCCTCAAAGAATTCAATAAGACTTGTAAGACAAGACCTACCCCTCACAAATCCGTGCTGACTATCCCTAATCAAGCAGTGTCTTTCCAGATGCTCAGAAATCCTATCCTTCAGTATCCTTTCCATGACTTTGCCTACCACCGAAGTAAGACTAACTGGCCTGTAATCCCCAGGGTTATCCCTATTCTCTTTTTTGAACAGGGGCACGACATTTGCCACTCTCCAATCCCCTGGTACCACCCCTGTTGACAGTGAGGACGAAAAGATCATTGCCAACGGCTCTGCAATTTCATCTCTTGCTTCCCATAGAATCCTTGGATATATCCCGTCAGGCCCGGGGGATTTGTCTATCCTCAAGTTTTTCAAAATGCCCAACACATCTTCCTTCCTAACAAGTATTTCCTCGAGCTTACCAGTCTGTTTCACACTGTCCTCTCCAACAATATCGCCCCTCTCATTTGTAAATACAGAAGAAAAGTACTCGTTCAAGACCTCTCCTATCTCTTCAGACTCAATCCACAATCTCCCGCTACTGTCCTTGATCGGACTTACCCTTGCTCTAGTCATTCTCATATTTCTCACATATGTGTAAAAGGCCTTGGGGTTTTCCTTGATCCTACCCGCCAAAGATTATTCATGCCATCTCTTAGCTCTCCTAATTCCTTTCTTCAGTTCCCTCCTGGCTATTTTGTATCCCTCCAACGCCCTGTCTGAACCAAATTTCCTCAGCCTTACAAAAGTCTCCTTTTTCCTCTTAACAAGACATTCAACCTCTCTTGTCAACCATGGTTCCCTCACTCGACCATCTCTTCCTTGCCTGACAGGGACATACATATCAAGGACACGTAGTACCTGTTCCTTGAACAAGTTCCACATTTCACTTGTGTCCTTCCCTGACAGCCTATGTTCCCAACTTATGCACTTCAATTCTTGTCTGACAACATCGTATTTACCCTTCCCCCAATTGTAAACCTTGCCCTGTTGCACGCACCTATCCCTCTCCATTAATAAAGTGAAAGTCACAGAATTGTGGTCACTGTCTCCAAAATGCTCCCCCACTAACAAATCTATCACTTGCCCTGGTTCATTACCAAGTACTAAATCCAATATTGCCCCTCCTCTGGTCAGACAATCTACATACTGTGTTAGAAAAGCTTCCTGGACACACTGCACAAACACCACCCCATCCAAACTATTTGATCTAAAGAGTTTCCACTCAATGTTTGGGAAGTTAAAGTCACCCATGACTACTACCCTGTGACTTCTGCACCTTTCCAAAATCTGTTTCCCAATCTGTTCCTCCACATCTCTGCTACTATTGGGGGGCCTATAGAAAACTCCTAACAAGGTGACTGCTCCTTTCCTATTTCTGACTTCAACCCATACTGCCTCAGTAGGCTGATACTCCTCAAACTGCCTTTCTGCAGCTGTTATACTATCTCGAATTAACAATGCCATCCCGGACTTCCGGGTGCGGCTATGCAGAGCTAGGTCGCATATTCGGTAGCTCCCGCTTGGAACGGACTTTTGGGCTCTTTTGCAGGGCCCCCACGGCATTTGTTTGACATTTCCCGGTGTGGGAAGAGGACTGCAACATTCCCCTGACAGTGTTCCCCAGGAATGTTATGTCTTTTGGCTACCAGACCCGGCAGAAACAGTAAAAGATTTGACTGCAACAGGATAAACAGGGCCTCTTCCAGCATGCAGGCGGGGGAAGGGCAAGCTTAAAGCTGCAAACTGACCTGAGGGCCTTTATCAAAAATGAATTCTAACAGCAGAGGGAACAACTGTGAAAAGATCTCACCAAGGCCACTGAAGAAGCGGGGACGAGGCTTCCGGTGGCGGCCATGGAGGAGTAAGTCACGCATTCGGCAACTCCCGTCTGGAACGGACTCTTAGACCTTTTTCAGGAGTTTCCACAGACATTTTGGGGCAGATTGGTGAAGCGAACACGGCCAAAAGGATTCCCTCTTGAGACTTTTGGGCTCTTTTCAGGGCCCCCAAGGGCACTTTTTCGACGTTGCCCAGTGTGGGAAGGAGTTAATAATAGCTCCCCGTCAGTATATGGCTTTAACTAGGAGCGGGGTGACAAAAAAGGTGGTGGTGGACCAGAAGAAGGGAGGGAAGAAGGACAAAATGGCGGCAGGCGGAGACCAGGCAGCGTGGAGGCAGTCGGCGGAGGAGCAACAGGAGGGTATCCAGCGCTGCCTCAGAGAGATTAAAACGGACCTGCTAGAGCCGATGAAGGCTTCTATTGATAAGCTGCTGGAGACACAGACGGCCCAGGGGGTGGCGATCCGAGAGGCTCAACAAAAGATCTCTGACAATGAGGACGAGATCTTAGTCCTGGCGGTAAAGGTGGAGGCGCACGAGGCCATCCACAAGAAATGGCAGGAGCGGTTCGAGGAGACGGAGAATCGGTCGAGGCTGATGAATCTGCGGATTCTGGGCCTCCCGGAGGGGCTGGAGGGGCCGGACGTGGGGGCCTATGTGGTCACCATGTTAAACTCGCTGATGGGAGCGGGGTCCTTCCAGGGGCCCCTGGAGCTGCAAGGGGCCCATAGAGTGTTGGCGAGGAGGCCCAAGGCTAGCGAGCCTCCGCGGGCGGTGCTGGTGCGGTTCCATCGGTTCGTCGATCGGGAGTGTGTGCTCAGGTGGGCCAAGAAGGAGAGGCGCAGCAGGTGGGAGAACGCGGAGGGTCGGATATATCAGGACTGGAGTGCGGAGGTGGCGAAGAGGAGGGCTGGGTACAATCGAGCGAAGGCGGTGTTGCACAGGAAGGGGGTGAAGTTTGGCATGTTGCAGCCGGCGCGATTGTGGGTTACCTACAAGGACCGGCACCATTATTTTGAGTCTCCGGAGGAGGTGTGGGCCTTTGTTCAGGCCGAGAAGCTGGACACAGACTGAGGGTCGGGATGGGCGATTGGGGACTGCGGTGGATATGTTGTGCCTATTTTTGGTTCGGGGGGGGGTGGCCTTTGCATTGTTTTGGGTTTCTTTTTCTCTGTGTTTTTCTCTTTCGGGGTGGGGAGGGTGGATGGGGCGGGTTGGGCACTGTTTTGGTGGGTGGCAGGGCCTGGTAGGTGGAGAGCGCGGGATTTTTTTACCGCGCCGAAGACTGGGGGGGGCGGGACCGGGGCGGGGAAGCGAGGATTGTTTCCCGCGCTTAGAACGGAGGGGGAGAGCCTGTGAATGGGGAGCGGGAGAGGAGGGTGTGCCACACAATGGGAGGAGTCGAAGGGGAGGCGGGAGTGGCCGGGGTCAGCAGGAGTCAGCTGACTTGCGGAAGTGCAATGGGGGGAGTAAACCAGCTAGGATGGGTCCTAGCCGGGGGGGGGGGGGGGGGGGGGGGGGGGGGGGGAACGAGTTGCTGCTGCTAAGATAAAGGAGGAGCTGGAGCGAGCGGGGTGGGCCGAGACGGGGGTATGCCGCTGTGGGGAACGGGCTGGGTGTGGGGTGAGGGCGCGTGGCTGGCCAAGGAGGGGTCATGGCTAGTCGGCGGGGGAGGGGGGCGGGTAGCCCCCTGATCCGGCTGATAACCTGGAATGTAAGGGGACTGAATGGGCCGATTAAGCGGGCCCACGTGTTCGCGCACCTGAAGGGGCTCAAGGCGGATGTGGTTATGCTCCAGGAGACACACCTGAAGGTGGCAGACCAGGTAAGACTGAGGAAAGGGTGGGTAGGTCAGGTGTTTCACTTGGGGCTAGATGCCAAAAATCGAGGGGTGGCAATCTTGGTGGGAAAGAAGGTGTCATTTGAGGCGTCGAGCATTGTGGCAGATAATGGCGGTAGGTACATAATGATAAGTGGTATGTTGCAGGGAGAGAGGGTGGTACTGGTCAATGTGTATGCTCCAAACTGGGACGATGCGGGTTTTATGTGGCGTATGTTGGGTCGGATCCCAGACTTGGAAGTGGGGGGCCTGATAATGGGGGGAGACATTAACACGGTGCTGGATCCGGCACTGGATCGCTCCAGGTCTAGGATGGGTAGGAAGCTGGCGGCGGCTAGAGTGTTGAGGGGATTTATGGATCAAATGGGAGGGGTGGACCCTTGGAGATTTGCAAGGCCGGGAGCTAGGGAATTTTCATTCTTCTCACATGTCCATAAGGCTTATTCTCGAATCGACTTTTCATTTTGAGTAGGGCGCTGATAGCGAGAGTAGAGGATACCGAGTATTCGGCAATAGCCATTTCGGACCACGCCCCGCATTGGGTGGACTTGCACATGGGGGAGGAGAGGGACCAGCGCCCGCTGTGGCGCTTGGAGGTGGGGCTGTTGGCGGACGAGGAGGTGAGCGAGCGGGTCCGAGGAAGTATAGAGAGGTACTTGGAGACCAACGACAACGGGGAAGTCCGAGTGGGGATGGTATGGGAGGCACTGAAGGCGGTGGTGAGGGGAGAGCTGATCTCCATCAGGGCCCACAAGGAGCGAAGGGAGCGGGGGGAGAGGGAGAGGCTGGTGGGGGAGATGGTGAGGGTAGACAGGAGGTATGCGGAAGAACCTGAGGAAGGATTGTTGAGGAAGAGGCGCAGCCTCCAGGCCGAATTCGACCTGGTGACCACCAGGAAGGCGGAGGTGCAGTGGAGGAAGGCCCAGGGGGCGGTCTACGAGTATGGGGAAAAGGCAAGCCGGATGCTGGCGCATCAGCTTCGGAAGCGGGACGCAGCTAGGGAGATCGGGGGAGTTAAGGACAGGGGAGGGAGCGTGGTGCGGAGTGGGGTTGGCATCAATGGGGTCTTCAGGGACTTCTACGAGGAATTGTACCAATCCGAGCCCCCACGGGAGGAGGGAGGGATGGGCCATTTCCTGGACCAATTGAGGTTTCCAAAGGTGGAAGAGGGACTGGTGGCGGGACTGGGGGCCCCAATTGGGCTGGAGGAGCTGATCAAAGGGATAGGAAGCATGCAGGCGGGGAAGGCACCGGGGCCGGACAGTTTCCCGGTCAAGTTCTGTAAAAAATATATGGACCTGTTGGGCCCGCTGTTAGTTAGGACCTTCAATGAGGCAAGGGAGGGCTTTACCCCCGACGATGTCCCGGGCACTGATCTCCTTGATCCTGAAGCGGGACAAGGATCCCCTGCAATGTGGGTCTTACAGACCGATTTCCTTGCTAAGTGTAGATGCCAAGGTGCTGGCGAAGGTCTTAGCCACGAGGATTGAGGATTGTGTGCCGCAGATCATCCATGAAGACCAGACAGGGTTTGTGAAGGGGAGACAGTTGAACACGAATGTGCGGAGGCTTTTGAACGTTATCATGATGCCGGCGAGGGAGGGGGAGGTGGAGATAGTGGTGGCGATAGACGCTGAGAAAGCCTTCGATAGGGTAGAGTGGGGGTACCTGTGGGAGGTGCTGAAGAGGTTTGGGTTTGGGGAGGGGTTTGTCAGGTGGGTTAGGCTGTTGTATGAGGTCCCGATGGCGAGTGTGGCCACAAATAGGAGGAGGTCCGGGTACTTTCGGTTGCACCGAGGGACGAGACAGGGGTGTCCCCTGTCCCCTCTGCTCTTCGCACTGGCGATTGAACCCCTGGCTATGGCACTGAGAGAGTCGAGGAACTGGAGGGGGTTGGTGCTGGGTGGGGAGGAGCATAGGGTGTCGCTTTCTGTGGACGACCTGCTGCTGTATGTGGTGGACCCGATGGGAGGAATGCCAGAGGTAATGAGGATCCTTAGGTAATTCGGGGACTTTTCGGGGTACAAGCTCAATATGGGGAAGAGCGAGCTGTTCGTAGTTCAGCTAGGGGACCAGGAGAGGGGGATTGGCGAGCTCCTACTAAAAAGGGCGGAGAGAAGTTTCAGATATTTGGGGGTCCAGGTGGCCAGGAGCTGGGGGGCCCTGCATAGGCTTAACTTTACAAGGCTGGTGGAGCAAATGGAGGAGGAGTTCAAGAGGTGGGACGCGTTGCCGCTGTCCCTGGCAGGTAGGGTGCAGTCAATCAAAATGACGATGCTCCCAAGGTTTTTGTTCCTGTTCCAGTGCCTCCCCGTGTTTATCCCGAAGGCTTTTTTCAGGCGGGTTAACAGGAGTATAATGGGGTTTGTGTGGGCGCGAGGGACTCCGAGGGTGAGAAGGGTGTTCCTGGAGCGGAGTAGAGATAGGGGGGGCTGGCGCTGCCCAACCTCTGTGGGCACTACTGGGCCGCCAATGCGACGATGGTGCGCAATTGGGTGATGGAGGGGGAGGGGGCTGCATGGAAGAGGCTGGAGACGGCGTCCTGTGTGGGTACGAGTCTGGGGGCGCTGGGACGGCGCCGCTGCCGCTCCCTCCAAGGAGGTATACCACGAGCCCGGTGGTGGTGGCGGCCCTCAAAATTTGGGGGCAGTGGAGGCGGCATAGAGGGGAAGTTAGGGCCTCGGCGTGGACCCCATTACGGGGTAACCACCGGTTCGCCCCAGGAAGAACAAGTGCAGGGTTTTCGGGGTGGCACAGGGCAGGCATATGAAAGTTGGGGGACCTGTTTGTGGACAGGAAGTTCGCGAGCTTGGGTGAGCTGGAGGAGAAGTACGGGCTCCCCCTGGGGAACACCTTCAGGTACTTACAGGTAAGGGCGTTTGCCAGACGGCAGGTGGTGGAATTCCCACGGCTACTGCCACACACAGTATAGGACAGGGTGCTCTCGGGGGGTGGGTGGGAGTGGGGAAGATCTCAGAAACTTACCAGGTGATGCAGGAGGAGGAGGAGGCCTCGGTGGTGGAGTTGAAAGGTAAGTGGGAGGAGGAGTTGGGAGAGGAGTTCGAAGAGGGGACGTGGGCAGATGCCCTAGGGAGGGTGAACTCTTCCTCATCATGCGCGAGGCTCAGCCTCATACAGTTTAAGGTGCTGCACAGGGCACACATGACCGGGACAAGGATGAGCAGGTTCTTTCGGGGTGAGGACAGGTGTGTTAGGTGCTCAGGGAGCCCAGCAAATCACACCCTCTGTTCTGGGCATGCCCAGCGCTGGAGGAATTTTGGAAGGGCGTAGCGAGGACGGTGTCGAGGGTGGTAGGATCCAGGGTCAAACCGGGCTGGGGGCTCGCAATATTTGGGGTGGCAGAGGAGCCGGGAGTGCAGGAGGCAAAAGAGGCCGGTATTCTGGCCTTTGCGTCCCTGGTAGCCCGGCGAAGGATTCTCCTTCAGTGGAAAGATACGAGGCCCCCAAGCGTCGAATCCTGGATCAGCGATATGGCAGGGTTCATTAAATTGGAGAGGGTGAAATTCGCCTTGAGAGGGTCGGTACAAGGGTTCTTTAGGCGGTGGCAACCGTTCTTAGACTTTCTGGCAGAACGATAGACATTTGTCAATGGCAGCAGCAGCTCGGGGTGGGGGGGGGGGGGGGGGTTTACTTTATTTTTGTTTATGTTATTTACACTGGAAGGGTCTGAGGGGGTGTATACACCTGCTGTCTTAAGTCGGGGTGTTAATGTTAATTTATTATTTAGGTACAGGGGGGGAGGGGTTTGGGGGGTTGCTTTTTTAGATTGTGTTTTGTACCTAACCCTGTTGGGTTCTTTTTTCTTTCTCATTTTGTTATTGATATTTTATGAAAACCTTTAATAACATTTATTTTTTTTTAAACAATGCTACCCCCCCCACCTCTTTTGCCACCCTCCCTAATCTTATTGAAACATCTATAACCAGGGAACTCCAACAACCATTTCTGCCCCTCTTCTATCCAAGTTTCCGTGATGGCCACCACATTGTAGTCCCAAGTACCGATCCATGCCTTAAGTTCACCCACCTTATTCCTGATGCTTCTTGCGTTGAAGTACACACACTTCAACCCATCTCCGTGCCTGCAAGTACTCTCCTTTGTCAGTGTTCCCTTCCCCACTGCCTCATTACACGCTTTGGTGTCCTGAATATCGGCTACCTTAGTTGCTGGACTACAAATCCGGTTCCCATTCCCCTGCCAAATTAGTTTAAACCCTTCCAAAGAGTACTAGAAAACCTCCCTCCCCGGATATTGGTGCCCCTCTGGTTCAGATGCAACCCGTCCTGCTTGTACAGGTCCCACCTTCCCCAGAATGCGCTCCAATTATCCAAATACCTGAAGCCCTCCCTCCTACACCATTCCTGCAGCCACGTGTTCAGCTGCACTCTCTCCCTATTCCTAGCCTCGCTATCACGTGGCACCGGCAACAAACCAGAGATGACAACTCTGTCTGTCCTGGCTTTTAACTTCCAGCCTAACTCCCTAAACTCATTTATTACCACCACACCCCTTTTCCTACCTACGTCATTGGTACCAATGTGCACCATGACTTCTGGCTGCTCCCCCTCCCCCTTAAGGATCCTGAAGACACGATCCGAGACATCCCTGGCCCTGGCACCTGGGAGGCAACATACCTTCCGGGAGTCTCGCTCGCGACCACTGAATCTCCTAACTATTCCCCTAACCATTGAATCTCCTACAACTATTGCTTTTCTATTCTCCCCCTTCCCTTCTGAGCTCCAGAGCCAGACTCAGTGCCAGAGACCTGGCCGCTAGGGCCTTCCCCCAGTAGGTCATCCCCCCCCCCACAATAGCATCCAAAACAGTATACTTGTTTTGAAGGGGAACGGCCATGAGGGATCCCTGCACTGTCTGCCTGTTTGGTTTTTTTCCCCTGACTGTAACCCAGCTATTCTTGCCCTGTACCTTGGGTGTGGTTACCTCCCTGTAACTCTTCTCTATCACCCCCTCTGCCTCCCGGATGATCCGAAGTTCATCCAGCTTCAGCTCCAGTTCCCTAACACGGTCTTTGAGGAGCTGGAGTTGGGTGCACCTCCTGCAGGTATAGTCAGCGGGGACACCGGTGGTATCCCTCACCACCCACATCCTACAGGAGGAGCATGCAACTGGCCTAGCCTCCATCCCCTCTTACCTTACAGAATAGAGCTGCCCTGTGGACCAACTGGATCTCCGCCCTCCAACTCTGCTCCCAGTCAGCTGCACTCTCTGTAAACTCCTTGGCTCTCTTCTCACTCTTTGCGGAAATGTAGGAAACAAAATGAAAGGAGCACCTTACTCCCTTAGTCACCAAACTCTCACTATAGCACTCAAATGCACCAACTCAGCACTCCCTCAGTCACCAAACTCTCACTATAGCACTCAAATGCACCAAATTCAGCACTCATGCAAACAAAGTCTGCACTGTAGGGGATCACTTTTATACTGTGAATCTAGCCTCTGAAAACTGGCCTAATCCAATTAACTAATTAACAAGCTCCAGCTGCAAGTGCCTACAAGTAGAAGCTTTCTTTAAAGCTGATTGAAAATTCACCTTCTTCTAAACCAAACAGCAACTTTTAAGTTAATTAACTAAATAAAAGAAAGACTAGACTTTAGATAAAAATGAAGCCTTATACTCCCTCAGTCACCAAACACTCACTATGGCACTCAAATGCACCAAATTCAGCACTCAGTGCAAACTGAGCAGAGAACTGCTGGTCTCTTATATTCTACCCGTAGTAAACTTTAGGTCATCCAAGTTCTGCTGCCCATTTTACATCAAGTCCCATTTCCGGATCACCCCTGTACTCACCGACCTACAACCGGCTCGCAGGCAAGCGACACCTCAATTTTTAAATTCTCAACCTTATTTTCAAATCCCTCCAAAACCTTATCCCTCCCTACCTCTGTAATGTCCTTCAGGCCACAATTCTCCAAGAAATATATACTCCTCTAATTCTAGCCTCTTGTGAGCATCCTCAAATGCGATTGAAAATGCACCTTCAGTTGCTTAAACCCTAAACTCTTGTAATACCCTCCCTAAAACTCTCCACCACTCCACTCCATATTAATTAACATTTCCTTGTGAGGCTCATATTTTGTTTTACAATGCTCCTGTGAAGCACCTCCGGACATTTTGTTTTATTAAAGGTGCTAGATAAATATAAATTGTTGTTGCGAAGAACCCTATAGCCTCACCCTGTGTAAAACAATCAAGTATTTGCATCAAATAGAGGAGATCTCTTTTTATGCTTAAATACAAAATACTAATGAATACACAATGGAATGATGGAATGTTTTGTAAAATATTTTTATTTTCCATTTTCACATTTTCTCCTTTACACCCCACCCACAAGCAGTAAATGGTAACAAATACAAAGTCAATTTCCTTATCAACAACAACGATCCCATCCTCCCACCACCCCAAGCAACGACGCCACCTGACAATATAAACATCAAATAGAACAAACCCTCCCACGGTGGGACAAACAAAGGAGAAATAAAAGAGAAAGGAATTAGGAATCGCCTATGGTCACCATTAACTGATAGAGTCCCTCCCACCCACCCCTCCCCCTAACATTCAATGCCATCCAATCCCTGAAAGAGTACCGTCGATGACACCCATGCATTGCAAGCCCCCCGGCTCCTCCCCTCCACTTCCTCTTACAAAACCCTCCCCCCAACCTCCATTCTTCCCCCCCATCTTTCCACCCCGGCTAGACTCATCGGGACCTATTCTGCCAGGCTCCGATGACCACCTCACTCCCGTTCACTGGCCAGCTTAAACTGGCCGGCGCGGAGGCCCCCGTCGGGGTCTCGTTCCCCCTTGCACGGCCCCAGGAAAACCAAGAAATCCCCTTTAGCGCACAAACCCCACATACACACCCAAGCTCCAAAGAACCATCATTGCAAGTGAAAGTCCCCTCTCTTCCCTTGTCCAAGTATATACAACGTTGGCTCATTTAGCACATACACCCGCCGCAGTGAAAAAATACAGTTACATGAGGCTACATCGGTACATGTCCACTTCTCAATTCAGCCACAGTCCTTCTGCCTTCGCAAACTCCACCTGCTTCCGCCGTCCCAAAATAAAAGTCCTTGAATTTGTAGGTCGCCCTTAACCTAGCTGGGTATACTATGCCGCACCGCACCTTACTGATGTACAGCGCCTTCTTCACCCGGCTGAAGGCAGCCCGCCTCCTCGCCAGCTCCACCGTAAAGTCCTGGTATACACGTATACCAGCTCCAGCCCACTGCACCACCCGCTTCTGCTTTGCCCAGCACAGGACATTCTCCTTCACACTGTACCTATGAAAACACAGAGTCACTACTCTTGGCGGCTCACTCTCCTTTGGTACAGGCCTCCACGACCGATGAGCCCGATCCAGTTCATATCGGGAGGGATCATCACCCTCCCCCAATAGCTTCGCCAATATCGTGGCAAAATACTCAGTCGGCCTCGGGCCGTCCACTCCTCCGGGAAGATCCAAAATCCTCAGATTCTGTCTCCTGGATCTGTTTTCCAAGTTGTACATTTTGGCTCGCAGACCCTCGTTGATCTCTATCAACTTCCGCATCTCCTTCCCCATCGAGGTAAGTTGATCGCTGTGCTGTAACAATGTCTCTTCCACTTCTTTCAGCGCCACGCCTTGCTCCCGTACCTCCGCCACTGCGCTCAATACCGCAGCCCTCACCGGGGCAATCGCCTCCTCCACCAGCACTTTCAATACCGCCCCATCTCCTTCCCCATCGCCTCCATGTGTTTTGTGAACTGCCTTTCGAGTTCCACGGCCATCACCTTAGTCATTTCTTCAGCTGTGCGCAATGCGGCCTCCCCTGGTGACCCAGCCTCCATTTTTCTTGCCGCCCCGTGGTGACCATTCCACTCCCCGACGAACTTTCAGCTGTTTGGCCATTTTTTTACTTGTTCTCGACATCTTTCTTCACTGTGCCTTCTCTCTGCTTTTGCCGCCTCTGTTACCCCTGGGACCGGGCGTTAGACCCCGAAAATGCCGTTTCCGAGCGGGAGCCCTCCAATGTGCGGCTGCCTCCCACCCGCCGTCACCGGAAGTCCGGAATGATGGAATGTATGTGTCATTCTATCGGAAATGCATATATTAGCTGTAATCGTCCAACAATCAGGACGCACCCACAGTAATGACCCATTGACACTATACAGGCAACCACTGAGTCACTTAACTGGCATAAATCTCTCCACATCATTAATGCAGCTGTGAAGTGAATCTAAAATTGGAGAAGATAATGACTGTATAGTTCTCATCATTGCTGTAATGGAGTATTAAAAGATAGCGTTGATATTCAAAAAACAGCTCCAAATAACCAGAGAATGAGACATGTGTAAGAATATGCAATGTCAGGGAATGGGGCATGCATAGAAACACTACAATATATAATTCAGGATAAAGTGAAGAAATAGACTGCAGGAAGCAGTTTGCAACATTGTGCAGGGATGATTACAGTTTCCAGAATGCAAGGAATTTGGCAGGAGATTAAGTGAAATTTGACATGAAACCCCGTTAAGGAGGTTTGGTCAAAGAGGTGGATTTTAAGCAGCGCCTTATAGAAAGAGAGTTGGAGAGGTTTAAAGAGGAAAGGACTTGGAGCCATGCAGCTGAAGGTATCGCCACCAATGGTGCAGCGATTAAAATTGGAAATGCTCAGGAGGCCAGGATTAGAAGATTGCAGACATCGGAAGGTTGTGGCAGAGATTATAGAGATAGGACTTGAAAGCAGGGATTAGAATTTTAAAATTGAAGCATTACTGAACTGGTTGCTAATGTAGGTCAGTGAGGACAAGGGTGATGGTTGAACAGGACTTGGCACGGATAAGGACACAATCAGCAGAGTTTTGGGTAACCTCAGGTTTATCGAGAGTAGAATATGGGATACCAGCCAAGAGTGTATTGAAATAATCGGGTGTAGAGGTAACAAAGGCATGGACAAGGATTTCAGCAGCAGAAAAGCTGAAACGGGCAGAGTCCAGTAATGCTGAAGAAATTGGAAACAGGTATTAAAGAGATTGTTCCAGTGTGTGGTCAGAAGACGACCTTGGGGTCAAATATGGCATCAGAATTGTGAACGTTTTGGTTCAGCCAATTTCCAGGGAGAAGGATGAAGCCAGTAGATAGAGAATGGAATTTGGAGCAGAGACCAAAGGCAGCGGTTTTGGGTTTTAGTTGGGGGAAATGTCTGTTCATGCAGTACTGGAATTCAGATAAACTGTCTGATCATTCAGAGACAGCAAAGTAGCATGGTGGTTCGCACAATTGCTTCACAGCTCCAGGGTCCCAGGTTCGATTCCCGGCTTGGGTCACTGTGCGGAGTCTGCACGTTCTCCCCGTGTGTGCATGGATTTCCTCCGGGTGCTCCGGTTTCCTCCCACAGTCCAAAGATGTGCAGGTTAGGTGGATTGGCCATGCTAAATTGCCCTTAGTGTCCAAAATTGCCCTTAGTGTTGGGTGGGGTTACTGGGTTATGGGGATAGGGTGGAGGTGTGGGCTTGGGTAGGGTGCTCTTTCAAAGAGCCACTGCAGACTCGATGGGCCGAATGGCCTCCTTCTGCACTGTAAATTCTATAATTCACAGGAGTTGAGAGATGGTGGTGGCACAGAGCAAATGTCATCAATGTTCAATAAGGACCAGGAGAAATAATTGTCATTTGTCACAGTTAGATAGGAAGTCATTTGTGACTTTGCTATAAGCCATTTTGGCCCTGGGCAGGGGCAGAAGCCTGATTGGAGTGATTCAAATATGAAGTTCTGGGAAAGACCATCAAGGTGTTGTATGAATATTCCTGTAACTTAGAACAGGGTAAATGAACCTGATGGAAATTTACAATATTAATAAAAATAAAAGTGAGAATGCCATTAGAATGTGGCATACAGGGTGTATTTTAAAACATCAAACACATTAGAGTATAAAAGTTATGACAGGAGGGAGAAATATTCTGTAGTAATTTCTCAAGATGAGCTGAATAGCCTCCCACCACAATTTCCCCTTACCTTTGGAAAGCTTAACATACCAGGACCTCAAATCCCAAAGGCTCTGATTGGCAGGGATTTTGAAAGGTATGTGGAGCTAGAAATTGTGCGATCCTGATTTTTGGGCGCAGGGGTAGCAATTTGTAACCTGCCTAAGTCCATTCAAAATGAGATGGGCCGAATGCAAGTTTTCATCTACCTATCTCAATTGACTGATGGTAGCATTAGGCCAAGTGGCTCCCATGCTGCTCAGTTGCTCTCCTGGTTACCTGCAGCCTCAGCACACAGCGACTGGGCAGGTGGGGGTAATGGCTGTAGTGATGTTTGGCAGTCATGTGCGGCAGGTTGGCTGCTCCTCTTAAAGGCGCATTGCCTTTTAAAGGAGGCTTCGCAGCTGATGAAAATTCATTTTGTAATCTTAGAAGGGTGTCTCAGCAAGCAAGGGAGAGTGGTCCCCACTTTAGTGACACCACATTAAAAGCTCTGGTCAGCAAGGTGGACTCCTGGAGGGAGGCACTGCTTCCCCAGTGGAAAAGAAGCCATCAGAAAAACATGGAGTATGTCGATAGTGAGATGTATTCCCAGCGTTTTGCACCATGGATGTTGAGGCAATGCAGCAAATTATACAATTACCTCATATGGCTGGCCCAGGTGAGTGAATGTATCCTCACTACAGCTCATGCCCACTTGGAACAACTCACTTTGCTCGATGCATCACAGCCCAATATTCACCCAGTAGGATTCCCTGGCACTCGAGTCTCGCACCTAATAGGCACAAACTTCAACTCACCCACCAATGCTGTCAGCATAACACCCACCACTCCCTGTCTTCGGACAGGGCTAACTAGTCAGCCACGGCAGGCACAATCTAAGTGCAGTGCCACACAATCATTGACACTCTGCCGTCTTGCAGGAAAAGTTTGCCCATAACACCAGGGAGCAGCAGAAGCCGGGGGTACCCATACCAAAGTGATGTAGTTCGAAGTATGGCCTTTTCAGCTCAGAACTGCTGAAGGTTTCCTGCAAGGCCAGTGCTGTCTCCTGCAGTGAAAGTCAGCAGCCTTCTGCCAGTCATGCTGCAGCCTCGGAGGCAACATTGCCTAGGAGCACCAGGCCACACAAAGGCACTCACAAGACAGGCACTAAGGGAAATTGTTGTCTGTATCCTTGTATGCGTTGTTGCTTAAAGATGTTTTGTCAATGATTTTGTTGGTGGTTATTCCTGAATGTTGGGCAAGGGAATGTTGTGCTGTGGGGTGCCAAATGGATGTGCGAGTAGTGATTGATGGGTCCAAGTTGGGATGGGAGTTGCTTGAAGTGGAAGCAGAGCCCCACAATCCACTTTGTGACAATTCATCCACTTCCTCAGAGCCCAGGATACCTCCTTCCTGCATCCTCCGGTTCCTTTTCCTCCTCGCTCCACACAAAGCTTCCCACTCTGCCTTGTCTGTTCTATTTCCTGGTCATGCTGTAGACCACCAGGCAAAGAAAGAGTTTGGCCCATAACTGAGTTGAGTGTTTGTCTCTCCTCCTATAATAACAAAAGCAAATTACTGCATATGCTGGGAGATCTGAAATAAAAGATAGTGCTGGAAAAACTCAGCAAGTCTGGCCACATCTGTGGAGAGAGAAACAGGAGTTAATGTTTTGAGTACAATGTGATTCCTCTTCGGAACGGCTGTCTCCTCCTCCACTGTATTCCTATACTGGCAGAAAACACCTCCAGGAACCCAGCACAGAGCTCCAACCGTGCCAAAGGAAACATCACTCAAAACCACCTCGGCTACAACTTGAGGACTGGTTCTTTAATTAACACAGATCAGGTCCCATCTTGCACACGTAATCTTTTGTAAATCATGCACAAACCCGTGGACTGGACCTTCGTCTGTCAAGTTTCCAATCCTGATGTTACATCAGCCAATTGGACTGTGATGTTAGGGCAGAATTGTTTCAAGCATTTCCAGCACATGCAGTGGTCAGTAGCTCCATTACAAGAGGCAGTACGGAAACCAAATTTGCACCCATGATCTTCACCGGTTAGAGGAGAATATTGGATTCATGGATTATCAAATCATTCAGGTGTTTTATGACTTCTATTCTACATGTACTTGTCCACACACATTGGCAAAAACATCAATGTGTTTAACATCAACATTAGAATGTACATGCAACATAGGACATGTGTTGCTGAGAATATGTGCATCAGAGTATGTGCTGAGGATATGTGAGTGCAATACATTATGTAGCTATGGTTAGATATAAATGGTCACGACAAAACAATATAATCTGAACAACATGACAGTGACAGTAAAAGTCAATAACACAGGCTGCAAACTATTTCCCGAGAGCAGCGAAGAAATTGTCTTCATTTGGCAGACTGACAAAGTTTAAGCTGCAAACTAAGTGTAATATAGCTCCATTTTGTTATAAAATCACAGAAATGTATTCACCAATAACCTGCTCACCAATGCTCCATTTGGTTTTCACCAGGAGCATTCAGTTCCAGACATTATCATGGCTTGGTCTAAATGTCTACATAAGAGCTGAGGTGAGGTGAGTGTCTTAAAATCACGATACCATTCAAATGAATGTGGAACCAAGGAGTCCTAGTAAAGCTGAGGTCAGTGGGATTCAGGAGAAACTCTCCACTGGTTGGGTCATGCCCATCATAAAGGAGGATGGCTGTAGTTGTTAAGGCCAATCAACTTAGCTCCAGATCATTTCTGCAGGTGTTCCTCAGGGCAGCATCCTAGGTCCAACTGTCTTTAGCTGATTCATCAGTGGCCTTCCTTCCCTCATAAGGTCAGAAGTGAGGTTGTTCAAGGATGACTGCAGTTTTCAGTTCTATTTGCAATTCCTATGATAATGAAACAATGCCCGCATGCTGCTCGACATGAACAACATCCAGGCCTGGGCTAGTTGGTGGCATGTAGCACTCAGGTCACACAAGTACCAGGAAATGAAAATTTCAACAAAAGACAGTCCAAGCTTCTTGCCTTCACATTCAATGGCATCACCATCGCCAAATCCTCCACCACAATCAACATCCTGAGGGTCCCCGTTGGTCAACTGAACCAGCCAGATAGATGCCATAGCTACTTGAGCAGGTCAGAGGCTGAGTTTTCTAGGGTGAATAACTCACGTCCCGACTCTCCAGATATCGGCAACACCTACAAGGTACAAATCAGAATAAAGATGGGATACTTTCCACTTGCCTGAATGAGTGCAGCTAAACCCATACTCAAGAGGCTTAACACTACCCAGGACAAAGCAATTTGCTTGATCAGCAGCCCAACCACCAAGCATCTCCCAAATCCTTGACCTCCACCACTTAGAAGGATGAGATCAGAGGATACATGAAATACACTATCACCTTCAAACTCCCCTCTGGTCACACGTCACCCTGACTTGAATGTACAATATGTTACCATTCCTTCATCACGGGTGAAAATTCCTAGAATTCCCCCTTAACAGAATTGTCAGAATACTTTCACCAGATGGGCTATAACTCAGCACCATCTTCTCCAAGAGATCTGGGGAGCAGGCAATAACAATTGGCCTCATCAATGATGCCCATAAGCCAAGAATTTGTTTTTAATCATTTGGAGATGTTGAATAAGCAATTACTCTTTTCTTAAGTCAGACAACAGAAAGAAGTACAGAATGTTCACTGCATCTCAATAGTTACCTACTGAGCAGAAATGTAAGTGGCACAGTGGTTAGCACTGCTGCCTCACAGTTCCAGGGAACCAAATTCAATTCATGCCTCGGGTGACTGTCTATGTGGGGTCTGCACGTTCTCCCCGTGTCTGTGTGGGTTTCCTCCAGGTCCTCCGGTTTCCTCCCACAGTCCAACGATGTGTGGGTTAGGTGGATTGGTCATGCTAAATTGCCCCTTAGTGTCCAAAAGGTTACGTGGGGTTCCTGGGTTACGTAGATGTGGTGGAGGCGTAGGTTTAAGTAGGGTGCTCTTTCCAAGTGCCACTGCAGACTTGATGGGCTAAATGGCCTCCTTCTACATTTAAATTCTATGTAATATACCGACAGACTATGCAGCAGGCTAAACAACAAATTGTATTTATTGTGAGGTATAAATCTATGCAGAAGTAAAATCAAAAGCAATACTTCAATATTTTCTGGAACTAAAGATATTTGATATTTTTCAGACTCCTTTTCAAAATCTTTAAATATGGGCTCAGTAATTCTAATTGGAAGACATATTTTCCTTTGATTTAGGGCAGCACGGTAGCATTGTGGATAGCACAATTGCTTCACAGCTCCAGGGTCCCAGGTTCGATTCCCCGCTGGGTCACTGTCTGTGCGGAGTCTGCACGTTCTCCCCGTGTGTGCGTGGGTTTCCTCCGGGTGCTCCGGTTTCCTCCCACAGTCCAAAGATGTGCTGGTTCGGTGGATTGGCCATTCTAAATTGCCCTTAGTGTCCAAAATTGCCCTTAGTGTTGGGTGGGGTTACTGGGTTATGGGGATAGGGTGAAGGTGTGGGTTTAGGTAGGGTGCTCTTTGCAAGAGCCGGTGCAGACTCGATGGGCCGAATGGTCACCTTCTGCACTGTAAATTCTATGAATCTATGAAAAATATTTGTCTCATTGCGGTGATGTGAAAATATGTTCAAATATGAACTAAAGATGAGATAAAAGTATACCCGATCCAGGCAATTTCTTACATCTCAGGTCAAAAAACATGATGTTGGGAGATGTTCATGTTCCACATTAATGAGCACAGACATGGAGTTGCTAATGCTATAGGCAACGAAACCCAGCTAGCTTTTGCCAAACTTAGTTCATTTGCGATGACTAATATGTAAACTCACATTTGTCATCTCACTGACAGTGTACAAAGGAATTCTACTTTGTTATTGATGGCAGAGGTTTGCAAGATTTTTCTTTGCCAACTGTATTTCTCAAGTTGTTATTTCCAGCTGATCTTGGAGTTCTGGTAACTATGAAGCTAAAGGCAGTCTTCCGCAGCTCAAAACTCTAATAGGACAGATGAGCAAATAAACATAAAATCAAATTGGACTGAGTTGCAGGGCTCATGTATAGCCCTGGGGAAACAGGCAGGTATCTCAGCTTCAAACAGTGCAGTATTTGGATATCCACAGTTAAAAGCCTAGTGGAGTATACAAATGAGGGGTGACGTGATGTGAGCGTTGGAGCGGTTGCAATTTCACGAGCTCTGGCTCTGCTCGTCTTTTAATCCTTTATTTTATCCTAGTGCACATTTCATAACTGTCTTCTTTCTGGCATATATGTCTTTCACTGTGACCTTGGTTGATCCTGATTGAACTTTGCGATGAGGAGCTGAGTTAACTTGTAGAGAATCCTCGTTTGACCGTGGTTGTCGGAGATGGCTTTGGTGGGGCCCAGCTTGAAGTGGTATTGTTGCTGGTGAGTGGACCGTCGCCTCGGTGACGTTGTGGTCATCAGGATGATGGCCACCATTGAGAATGTTGTTCTGGATGAGGATCTTGGCTCCGTGATGCTGGTCTTTAGAGCTCACTTTGAGGATTTGCGATGTGTCCTTGAGAGAATGGTGGAAAAGCGAGAGAGCATCCTTGTATTTGATAGAGCACTTACCCTGGTAAGAGCCCATCTTTGATTTGTTGAGATTCTGTGTGTCGCCTATCCTGACGGGTTCAGAGGTAGGGGTCAGACATGGAGAATCCGTGAGCCCGGTCCTGGCGAAAAATGGGAAGCGAGTTCCCGACTGTGTTTGAAAATTGGCTGCCGTGCTTTAGTAACCTTCATCAAAGCGTAACAGCTTAGACGGAGCACAGTGTATCCAGTCTTCGAGGCCTGGAGTCAGGTGGCCCCCCGACCACTGGCCCTCTATTATCCAGTTCTCGATGCTCATCGTGAGGGGTTGGAGGTGGTCAACCGTGTCGAGTCATCTCCCCGGTCGGGGCCTAGGCTGTGGATTGTTTGTGTGTCAGGGTGGCGGGCGGGTGGAAGTGAAGGTGCTTCGTTCTTTGGTATCCTCAAGAGATCCTGGGGCATGTTTGATGATCCTGGCATGGCTTTCACCTTTTTGAGCAACATAGATGGTGTTATTGACTTCCGGTGGCGGCTATGAGGGAGTAAGTCGCACATTTGGTGGCTCTCGCTCCTGTCGGACTTTTGGACCTTTTCCTCCAACTTTTTTGTGCTTTTGAGCGCTGGATCTGAAGGCATAGGCACTCAGGCACTGACTCCAGACACAGGTGTATGGAACTAAGAAGTAGAAAGAATCATGAACAGTTGAAGAAGTGGGCAAGCGAGGGCAGTGTGGAGGCTGCTGCTGAGGACAATATGGCCGATGTCCGGACCCCGGTGCTGACAGCCCAGCCAACAACGGAGCATCTGTTGAAGGTCGTCCAAGAGGGCTTCACCGCACTGAAACGGGACAATTTAGACCCGATCCAGAAATCAATCGAGCGCCTGGAGCACAGGCTCAATGCCCAGGATCGGACGATCCAGAAGCTGGAGAAGGTGCTGGAGGAGCAGGAGGATCACCTAACGGTGGTGGAGGGGGAGATGGGGAGGCTGAAGGACCAACAAAAAAGGCTTCTGGAGAAGGTAGAGGACCTTGGGAAATAGGTCCCGTCGGCAGAATTTAAGAATCGTTGGTCTCCCAGAGGGGGCTGAGGGAGTGGATGCTGCCACATATGTGGCAGAAATGTTCCAGAAGCTGTTGGGGAATGATGTCTTCCCTCGTGCAATTCTGGTCACCGCATTATAGGAAGGATGTGGAAGCATTGGAAAGGGTGCAGAGGAGATTTACCAGAATGTTGCCTGGTATGGAGGGAAGATCTTATGAGGAAAGGCTGAGGGACTTGAGGCTGTTTTCGTTAGAGAGAAGAAGGTTAAGAGGTGACTTAATTGAGGCATACAAGATGATCAAAGGATTGGATAGGGTGGACAGTGAGAGCCTTCTTCCTCGGATGGTGATGTCTAGCACGAGGGGACATAGCTTTAAGTGTGAGGGGAGATTGATATAAGACAGATGTCAGAGGTAGGTTCTTTACTCAGAGAGTAGTAAGGGTGTGGAATGCCCTGCCTGCAACAGTAGTGGACACGCCAACACTAAGGGCAGTCAAATGGTCATTGGATAGACATATGGACGATAAGGGAATAGTGTAGATGAGCTGTAGAGTGGTTTCACAGGTCGGCGCAACATCGAGGGCTGAAGGGCCTGTACTACGCTGTTATGTTCTATGTTCTATGTTCGTACGTTGGAGGTGGACAGGGCACACAGGGTGCTGGTGAGGCAGCCGCGAGCGCCCCCCCCCCACCCCCAAACGATGGTGGTCAGGTTCCACAGGTTCCTCGACAAGGAGCGGGTGCTACAGTGGGCCAAGCGCACGCGGAGCTGCAATTGGAACAATAGTGTCCTGCGCATCTACCAGGTCCTATGCGTGGAGGTGGCCAGAAGGAGGGCAGGCTACAGGCAAGTCAAAGAGATTTTGTTTAAGAAGCAGGTGAAGTTTGGGCAGCTGTACCCGGCGCGCTTTTGGGTCACGCACGAGGGACAGCACCATTACTTTGAGGAGCCCGAGGACGCGATGGACTTCGCCAAGAGAGAAGGGCTGGTGCCGAACTGAGGACTTTTGGACTTAAGTTAAAAAGTTATTGAGTGATGTTTACATGTGTTTCTTGTTTTTTTCTTCTGTATTCGAGTTTTTGTTGGAAAAGAGGGAAGTTATGGTATTTGGTTCTGGGGGCTTTTTGTGTTCTGATGTGGGTGGTTGGAAGTGCCTATTACTTACTTTGTATTACTTGAATTGCACTAGTGTCGGGGTTTCCTGTGTTCCTTGTTTTTTTTTCAGAGCAATTGCTCGAGATGGCTGGTTTAGGGAAGTGGTGTTGATGGGCGGGGGGGGGGGGGGGGGGGGGGGGGGGGGGGGGGGGGATGGGTCAGAGGGAACAATAGGTGGGAGACGTGTTGGCGCCGGAGTCGAGAGCCACGAGGCTAGCTGGGTGAGCTGGTCTACGGAAGCCAGGATCGGGGGGTGTGCATATAGCTAGTTTATGGCAGGGGGTTAGGTTACAGGGTGTTGTTGCTAGTGAGGGGAAGGGGGGGTAGTTGATCTGCTGATGAGGGAGGGACTTGGGTTTAGTAACATTGAGGAGGCCGGAGGTGGGAGCTGCCAGGAGGCGGGCCAGGGGAGGCATGACACAGGGGCTGGGGGCGGGCCCAAGAAAGGAGATGGCTGATCGTTGAAGGGGGGGGTGCACGGTGCCCCGCAACCAGGCTGATCACCTGGAACGTTAGAGGGTTAAACGGGCCGGTAAAGAGGGCACTCTTCGCGCATCTGAGGGCGCTGATGGCGACATAATTATGCTACAGGAGACTCATCTGAAAGTAGCTGACCAGGTCAGATTAAGGACGGGCTGGATTAACCAGGTCTTCCACTCGGGGCTGGATACTAAGACCAGAGGGGTCGCGATTTTGGTTAACAAACGGGTGCAATTCGAGGTGGGTAGCACAATTTCAGTTGGGGAGGCAGATTTGTCATGGTGAGTGGCAAGCTCGAGGGGGTGAGGGTAGTTTTGGTCAATGTATATGCCCCAAATTGGGATGATGTGGATTTTATTAAGAGACTGCTGGGGAAGATACCGGACCTGGACTCGTACAGGCTGATTATGGGAGGTGATTTTAACACAGTCCTGGTCATGTTTAAAAATGGGTAGGGTGCAGGCAATGGCAAAGGAACTGAGGGGGTTCATGGAGCAAATGGGGGGGTGACCCATGGAGGGTTAGTCGGCCGACGGGGAAGGAGTTTTTGTTCTATTCACATGTTCATAAGGTGTATTCCCGAATTGATTTTTTCATAATGAGCAGGGATTTGCTGGCGGGGGTGACGGACGTAGAATATTCGGCGATCACTATTTCGGATCATGCTCCACATTGGGTTGATCTGCAGGTCTGTAAGGGAAGCTTTCAGCACCCATATTGGAGGTGTGGTGAAACCACTATGTTGTATTGTGCTGCCACAGTATTACGTGTTGTACAGTATTGCCACTATATTACATGTTGCACGGTTTTGGCCCTGCCCGTGGCTCCTCCCCCTAGGGCCTGGGTATATAAGCTGCCGACCTCTCACACTGCCTCATTCTGGGGCACGGTGCCAGCTCTGTTGTAAGTCAATTAAAGCCATAGTTAATTCACTCTGCGTTCTCCATCTTAATTGATGGCATATCAATTTAATTGACTTACATTAAATTAAAGAGCTGTTTAACATTGATCCGGGCCTCAAAACGGACCACCTGCAGATAGACCCCCAATCAGCCAGCGCCGATGTCATCTTCGCACACTGGCTACGCTGTCTAGAATCTTTCATCAATTCTGCCGCCATCGCCGTCACTGAGGAGCACAAGCTGCGAGTCCTCATCTCCCGGGTGAGCCCGTGAATTTTTCTCATCTTCCGGGACGCGGCCTCGTTTGATGAAGCCATTAATCTCTTGATAGGACGGTATGTGAAATGGGTTAACGGACTGTTCGCGAGGCACCTCCTTGCCATGCAGCGTCAGCGGCCTGGAGAGTCACTGGCAGAATTTCTGCGCGTTTTGCGGGTGCTCGGCAGGGTCTGCAACTGCGAGGCGGTGTCGGCTACTAAGGACACCGAACTCCTGATCCGGGACGCTTATGTTGCCGGCATGACTCACACTGCGTTCGCCAGCACCTGCTAGAGAGGGAGACACTCGACCTCCAGGAAACGGTGCAGCTTGCTGAATCGCTGGAGGTGGCCTTCCGTAACATGGGTGCCTATGCTTCTCACCACGCGGCACCCTCGTGGACGTCGGGGGCACCGACATCGTCAACGCCATTTTTGAAGTCCACCTCCGCATCTCCGACGCCATTTTTGAAGTCCACCGCCGCCTCCCGGAACCCCGGCTCACCCGTCCGTTAGCTGGCCTCTGCTACTCTCGACCGGCCCGCCCGCTGTCCGAGGCCTGCCCGCCGTCCAAAGCCAGCCCGCCGTCCCCTGGCCGCCTCCATCACCCTAGACCAGTCTCGGCCTCATCACCTCGCAAAACCTATGATGGCGGTCTGGATCAACGGCCTCGAGACGGCCTGCCTTTTTGACTCCGGGAGCACAGACCGCTTCATACACCCGGACACGGTACGGCACTACTTCCTTCCCGTTTTACCCACAGCCCAGAGAATCTGCCTGGCCTCTGGGTCGCATACCGTGCAAATCCGTGGGTACTGTGTCGTGACTCTCAAATCGTAGATTTCAAAAGTTTTAGGCTCTACGTCCTCCCACACCTCTGCGCGGAAGTTCTTCTGGGTCTCAACTTCCAGTGCAACCTCCAGAGTATCACCCTGAAGTTTGATGGACCCCTGCCCCCACTCACCGTCTCAACCCTTAAGGTCGCCCCTCCCTCGCTCTTCACCAGACTGTAAGCCTGTCGCCGCTAAGAGCAGACGATACAGTGCTCGGGACATGACCTTCATCAGGTCGGAGGTTCAGCGGCTCCTGTGGGAAGGGATCATAGAGGCCAGTAACAGCCCCTGGAGAGCTCAAGTGGTGGTCGTCAAGACCGGGGAGAAGCATCGGATGGTCATCGACTACAGTCAGACCATCAACCGGTACACGCTGCTCGATGAATACCCCCTTCCCCGTCTACCTGACAGGGTCAATCAGATTGCGCAGTACCGGGTCTTCTCCACCGTGGACATGAAGTCCGCGTACCACCAGCTCCCTATCCGCCCGGAGGACCGCCAGTACACTGCCTTCGAGGCAGCTGGCCGCCTCTGCCACTTTCTCCGGGTGCCCTTCGGCGTCACCAATGGGGTCTCGGTCTTCCAGCGAGCGATGGACCGAATGGTTGACCAGTATGGGCTGCGGGCCACGTTCCGTATCTAATTAATGTCACCATCTGCGGCCATGATCAGCAGGACCATGACGCTAACCTCAAGAAATTCCTCCACGCTGCCCAGCTCCTTAATCTGACATATAAGGAGAAATGCGTTTTCCGCACAACCCGACTAGCCATCCTTGGCTACGTCGTGGAAAACGGAGTCCTAGGGCCCGACCCCGACCGCATGCGCCCCCTCCTGCAACTCCCCCTCCCCCACTGCCCCAAGGCCCTGAAGAGATGCCTGGGGTTCTTTTCGTACTATGCCCAGTGGGTCCCCAATTATGCGGACAAGGCCCGTCCACTCATCAAATCCACTGTTTTTCCCCTGACGGCTGAGGCTCGCCTGGCCTACGACCTCATCAAGGCGGATATTGCCAACGCCGCGATGCACGCTGTGGACGAATCCATCCCGTTCCAGGTAGAGTGCGATGCGTCAAACTTTGCCCTGGCCGCTTCCCTCAACCAGGCAGGAAGGCCCGTGGCTTTCTTCTCCTGTACCCTCCAGGCTTCCGAAATTCGGCACTCCTCCATTGAAAAGGAAGCCCAAGCCATTGTCGAAGCTGTGTGATATTGGAGGCATTACCTGGCCGGCAGGCGATTCACTCTCCTCACTGACCGGTCGGTTGCCTTCATGCTCAGTGACACACAGCGGGCCAAGATCAAGAACGATAAGATATTGAGGTGGAGGATCGAACTCTCCACCTACAGCTATGATGTCCAGTTTCGTCCTGGGAAGCTTAATGAATCCCCAGATGCCCTTTCCTGGGATACTTGTGCCAGTGCACAAGTAGACCGACTGCGGACCCTTCCCAATGACCTCTGTCACCCGGGGGTCACCCGGCTTTTCCATTACATCAAGGCCCGCAACCTGCCTTACTCCATCGAGGAGGTCAGGACCATGACCAGGGACTGCCAGGTCTGCGCGGAGTGTAAACCACACTTCTATCGGCCAGCTAGAGCACGCCTGGTAAAGGCCTCATGCCACTTTGAACGCCTCAGCCTTGATTTCAAAGGGCCCCTCCCCTCCACTGACCGTAACGTGTACTTCCTCAACATCCTTGACGAATACTCACGTTTCCCTTTCACCATCCCATGCCCAGACATGACCTCTGCCACAGTCATCAAGGCCCTGAGTAGTGTCTTCACCTTGTTCGGTTTCCCCACTTACATCCATAGTGATCGGGGTTCCTCCTTCATGAGTGATGAGCTGCGTCAGTTCCTGCTTAGCAAGGGCATTGCCTCAACAGGACTACCAGCTACAATCCCCGGGGGAACGGACAAGTGGAGAGGGAGAACGCGACGGTCTGGAGGGCCGTCCTTCTTGCCCTACGGTCTAGAGGTCTCCCAGTCTCCCGCTGGCAGGAGGTCCTTCCCAATGCCCTCCAATCCATCCAGTCGCTTCTCTGCACCGCTACTAATGTGACCCCACACGAGAGGATATTTGCCTTCCCCAGAAGGTCCACCTCAGGGGTCTCGCTCCCGACCTGGCTGACATTTCCAGGGCCCGCCCTCCGACGATGACATGTGAGGACTCATAAGTCGAATCCTCTGGTAGAGAGGGTCCTTCTCCTCCATGCGAATCCCCAGTACACCTACGTGGCTCACCATGACGGGCGGGAGGACACAGTCTCCCTTCGGGATTTGGCACCCGCAGGTTCCCCAGCGACTGTCACCGGCGCTCCCGACTCTATTCCTCCCTCTCCACTACTACTCGACCCGACCCTATACCCCCTTCCACCATTGCTGCCCACCAGCCTGAGAACACAGAAGCTGTCTTGCTCCCGGACACGCAGGCCTCAACGCTTCAGCCGACTTCGATACCCACACCACAGCCGGAACCGAGGCGATCACGGCGGACAATCAAAGCCCGTGTCAGACGCAACTTGTTCACTTCACCCCCGCCGGACCTTTTTTTATACAGGAGGTGAATGTGGTGAAACCACTATGTTGTATTGTGCTGCCATAGTATTACGTGTTGTACAGTATTGCCACTATAAGGGCAGCACGGTGGCGCAGTGGGTTAGCCCTGCAACCTCATGGTGCCGAGGTCCCAGGTTCGATCCCGGCTCTGGGCACTGTCCATGTGGAGTTTGCACATTCTCCCCATTTCGCCCCCACAACCCAAAGATGTGCAAGGTAGGTCGATTGGCCACGCTAAATTGCCCCTTAATTGAAAAAAATGAATTGGGTACGCTAAATTTAAAAAAAAAAGTATTGCCACTATATTACATGTTGAACAGTTTTGGCTCTGCCCGTGGCTCCTCCCCCTAGGACCTGGGTATATAAGCTGCCAACCTCTCACACTGCCTCATTCTGGGGCACGCTGCTAGCTCTGTTGTAAGTCAATTAAAGCCATAGTTAATTCACTCTGCGTTTTCCGTCTTAATTGATGCCATATCAGGAGGTTAGAGGTTGGACTGTTGGCGGACGAGGCGGTGTGTGAGAGGGTGAGGAAATGTAATCAAAACTACCTACAGGTCAAGACGCAGGAGAAGTCTCAACTGCGGTGCTCTGGAAGGCGCTGAAGGCAGTGGTGAGAGGGGAGCTGATTTTGATTCGAACACATAGGGACAGGACGGACAGGGCAGAAACGGACCGACTGGTAAAGGAGATCTTACAGGTAGACAGGAGATATGCGGAGACCCCGAGGGCAGAGCTATTAAGGGAATGACGAAGGCTACTGACTGAGTTTGGGGTGTTGTCCACAGGTAAGGCTGTGGAGCAGCTTAGGAAGGCGAGGGGCGGGATTTATGAGCATGGGGAGAAAGCCAGTAGAATGCTTGCACAGCAACTGAGGAAGAGGGAGGTGGCCAGGGAAATAGGGAAGGTAGTCGACAGGAGGGAGAAACTTGATAGGAGATCCGGCAGGGCTGAACAAGGTGTTCAGGGACTTCTATAGTAAGCTTTATACCTCGGAACCCCCCGCGGGGCCAGAGGGGATGAGTCGCTTTTTGGACGGACTGACCTTCCCAAAAGTGGTCAGGAGATTGGTAGACGGGCTGGGGGCCCCGATTAGGACCGAAGAAATATTGGAGGGCTTGAGGGCCATGCAATCGGGTAAAGCCCCGGGGCCGGATGGGTATCCGGTGGAGTTCTATAAAAGGTTCTCTGAGATAGTGGGGCCGGTGCTGGTTAGGGTTTTTTTTTTAAATATGTTCTATTGAAATTTTTTTCCCAAACAACAATTTTTCCCCTCTTACAAAGCAAACGCAACAATAACAATACAGAAATTTTTAACAATACACAAGTAACAAAACCCCTTTATCTTTGACCTAAACTAAACCCCCCCCCCCCCCCCCCCCCTCCCCCTGGGTTGCTGCTGCTGGTCATCTGTCTTCCCTCTAACGTTCCCCTAGGTAGTCGTGAAATGGCTGCCACCGCCTGGTGAACCCTTGAGCCGATCCTCTCAGGGCAAACTTTATCTGCTCCAGTTTAATGAACCCCGCCATATCATTTACCCAGGCCTCCAGTCCGGGGGGTTTCGCCTCCTTCCACATGAGTAGGATCCTGCGCCGGGCTACAAGGGACGCAAAGGCCACAACGTCGGCCTCTTTCGCCTCCTGCACTCCCGGCTCTTCCGCAACTCCAAATAGAGCTAACCCCCAGCCTGGTTTGACCCGGGCCTTCACCACCCGCGAAATCACTCCCGTCACTCCCTTCCAATACCCTTCCAGTGTCGGGCATGCCCAAAACATATGTGCGTGGTTTGCCGGGCTCCCGCCACACCTCCCACATTTGTCCTCCACTCCAAAGAACCTGCTCAATCTTGCTCCCGTTATGTGTGCTCTATGTAGCACCTTAAATTGAATCAGGCTAAGCCTGGCGCATGAGGAAGAGGAATTTACCCTGCTTAGGGCATCAGCCCACATACCCTCCTCTATCTCCTCCCCTAGTTCTTCTTCCCACTTTCCTTTTAGTTCGCCCACCGACTCCTCCCCCTCTTCCCTCATCTCTCGGTAAATCTCTGACACCTTGCCCTCTCCGACCCACACCCCTGAAAGCACCCTGTCCTGTATCCCCTGTGTCGGGAGCAACGGAAATTCCCTCACCTGTTGTCGAGTAAACGCCCTCACCTGCATATATCTCCAGAAATTTCCCCAGGGCAACTTATACTTTTCCTCCAATGCTCCCAAGCTCGCAAAAGTCCCATCTATAAATAAATCTCCCACCCTCCTAATTCCCAACTGGTACCAGCTCTGAAATCCTCCATCCATTCTTCCTGGGGCGAACCTATGGTTGTTCCTGATTGGGGACCCCACCAGGGCTCCCCGCACCCCTCTCTGTTGCCTCCACTGTCCCCAGATATTCAATGTTGCCGCCACCACCGGGTTCGTGGTAAACTTTTTAGGTGAGATCGGTAGCGGCGCCGTCACCAGCGCCTCTAAACTCGTCCCTTTACAGGACTTTCTCTCCAGTCTTTTCCACGCCGCTCCCTCACCCTCCATCATCCATTTACGTATCATTGCCACATTGGCGGCCCAATAGTAATCGCCCAAGTTCGGTAGTGCCAATCCTCCTCTGTCCCTACTACACTGAAGGAACCCCCTCCTTACTCTCGGAACTTTCCCTGCCCACACGAAGCTCGTGATGCTCCTGTCTACTTTATTAAAAAAGGTCTTGGTGATTAGTATAGGGAGACATTGAAATACAAATAAGAACCTCGGGAGGACCATCATCTTAATTGCTTGCACCCTGCCCGCCAGCGATAGAGGCTGCATGTCCCACCTCTTGAAGTCCTCCTCCATTTGTTCTACCAACCGTGTCAGATTAAGTCTGTGCAAGGTTCCCCAGCTACTAGCGATCTGAATCCCCAGGTATCGGAAGTTTCTTTCCACTTTCCTTAGAGGCAAGCCTTCTATCTCTCTACTCTGGTCCCCTGGATGTATCACAAATAATTCACTCTTCCCCATGTTTAGCCTATACCCCGAGAAATCCCCGAACCCCCTCAAAATTCGCATAACCTCTATCATCCCCCCCGCTGGGTCCGACACGTATAACAATAGGTCATCCGCGTATAACGAGACTCGGTGTTCTTCTGCCCCTCTAATCACCCCTCTCCATTTCCTGGAGTCTCTCAACACCATGGCCAGAGGTTCAATTGCCAACGCGAACAACAATGGAGACAGCGGGCATCCCTGTCTTGTTCCCCTATATAGTCGGAAATACTCCGATCTATGTCGACCTGTAACTACGCTTGCCGTTGGAGCCCCATAAAGAAGTCTAACCCAGCTAATAAACCCGTTCCCAAACCCAAACCTCCTTAACACTTCCCATAAATACTCCCACTCCACCCTATCAAATGCCTTCTCTGCGTCCATTGCTGCCACTATCTCTGCCTCCCCCTCCACTGGGGGCATCATTATCACCCCTAATAGTCGTCGCACGTTAACATTCAGTTGTCTCCCTTTTACGAACCCTGTCTGGTCTTCGTGCACCACCCCCGGGACACAGTCCTCTATCCTCGATGCCAGTACCTTTGCCAACAATTTGGCGTCCATGTTCAATAATGAAATGGGTCTATAGGACCCGCACTGCAACGGATCTTTATCCCTCTTCAAAATTAACAATATCGTCGCCTCCGACATCGTCGGGGGTAGAGTCCCCCCTTTCCTGGCCTCATTGAACGTCCTCACCATCAACGGGGCCAACAAGTCCACATATTTTTTGTAATACTCCACCGGGAACCCGTCTGGTCCTGGGGCCTTCCCTGCTTGCATGCTTCCCAGTCCCTTAACAACCTCGTCCACCCCAATCGGTGCCCCCAGGCCTACCACCCCCCGTTCCTCCACTTTCGGGAACCTCAATTGGTCCAGGAACTGCCGCATCCCCTCCTCTCCCTCTGGGGGTTGAGACTTATACAGTTCCTCATAGAAGGTCTTGAACACCTCATTTATCTTTCCTGCCCTTCGCACCGTGTCTCCCCTTTCGTCTCTAATTCCTCCTATCTCCCTCGCTGCTGCCCTCTTTCGCAATTGATGAGCCAACAGGCGACTAGCCTTTTCCCCATATTCATACCTCCTCCCCTGTGCCTTCCTCCACAGTACCTCCGCCTTTCTGGTGGTCAGAAGGTCAAATTCCGTCTGGAGTCGTCTCCTCTCCCTGTACAATTCCTCCTCCGGGGTCTCTGCAAATTCCCTATCCACCCTTAAAATCTCCCCCAGTAATCTTTCCCTTTCCTTGGCCTCTGTTTTCCTTTTGTGGGCCCCAATGGAGATCAGCTCTCCTCTGACCACCGCTTTTAGTGCTTCCCATACCACTCCCACAGGGACCTCGCCGTCGTCATTGACTTCCAAGTATCTCTCAATACACCCCCGCACTCTTGCACACACTCCCTCATCCGCCATCAGTCCCACATCTAATCGCCAGAGTGTTCTCTGCTCCCTTTCCTCTCCTAATTCCAGGTCCACCCAATGTGGGGCATGATCCAAAACCGCTATGGCTGAGTACTCAGCTTCTTCCACCCTAGAGATCAACGACCTTCCCAAAACAAAAAAATCTATCCGGGAGTACACTTTATGGACATGGGAGAAGAAGGAAAACTCCCTAGCCCTAGGTTTAAGAAATCGCCATGGATCCACTCCCCCCATTTGGTCCATAAACCCCTTAAGTACCTTGGCCGCTGCCGGCCGTCTTCCGGTCCTTGAGCTGGATCTATCTAGCCCCGGGTCCAGCACCGTATTAAAGTCCCCTCCTAAAATCAAGTTTCCTACCTCCAGGTCCGGTATACGCCCCAGCATCCGTCTCATAAATCCTGCATCGTCCCAGTTTGGGGCATACACATTAACCAACACGACCTCCATTCCCTCCAGCCTGCCACTCACCATTACATATCTACCTCTGCTATCTGCTACGATGTTCTTTGCTTCAAATGCTACCCGTTTCCCCACCAAAATGGCCACCCCTCTATTCTTTGCGTCCAGTCCTGAGTGGAACACCTGTCCCACCCATCCTTTCCTTAGCCTAACTTGGTCCGCCACCTTTAGGTGCGTCTCTTGGAGCATAACCACGTCTGCCCTTAGTCCTTTCAAATGCGCGAGCACTCGGGCCCTTTTTATCGGTCCGTTCAGGCCTCTCACGTTCCACGTGATCAGCCTCACTGGGGGGCTACCTGCCCCCCTCCCGTGTCGACTAGCCATTACCTTCTCTAGGCCAGTCCCATATCCCGCCTCCGCGCTCCCGCTCGCTCCCCCAGCGTCGCACACCATCCCCGCCCACCCACTCTTTAGCCATTTCCTTTTGGATTTCCGCAGCAGCAACCCAGTTGTCGCCCCCCCCTCCCCCTCCCTCCCCCCCCTCCCCGCTAGATCTCTTTCTAGCATGATTGCTCCCCCCATATTACTTCCGTAAGTCAGCTGACTTCAACTGACCCCGGCTACTCCTGCTCACTCCTCGACCCCCCCGTGTGGGGAACTCCCATCCGCCTTGCGCCTGTCTTCCCGCCTTATTCTTTCTGGCGCGGGAACATCCCTTTACCTGACCCGCCTCTTATGGCGCAGCTCCCTTTCCCCTCCCACTCCCCTTCCCCATTCTCCAACTATGTCCCGTCTTTCCCCCCTCACCGGCGCCCACATTTCCCCAATGTCTCCCCCCTTCCCAATTTACTTCTCAATTAACTTCAACCATAACATTAACAATAACATTTCCTGCAGCATCAGTCCATCAGTTCCGATCGAATTTCTCTTCTTTGATGAAGGTCCATGCTTCCTCCGCAGTCTCAAAATAATGGTGTCTCTCCTGATACGTGACCCATAGTCTTGCCGGCTGCAGCATCCCGAACTTCACCTTCCTTTTATGCAACACCTCTTTGGCTCGGTTGAAGCTCGCCCTCCTTCTCGCCACCTCCGCACTCCAATCCTGGTATACCCGTACCACTGCATTCTCCCATCTGCTACTCCGCACCTTTTTAGCCCATCTCAGGACCTCTTCTCTATCCTTAAGGCAGTAAAATCGCACGATTATCACCCTCGGTGGTTCTCCCGCTTTTGGTCTTCTCGCCGGAATCCGATTTGCCCACTCCGCCTCCAAGGGGCCCGTAGGGGCCTCAGCACCCATCAGTGAGCTCAGCATCGTACTTGCGTACGCTCCACAGTCCACTCCTTCCACACCCTCAGGGAGATCCAGTATCCGAAGGTTCTTCCTTCGCGCTCCATTTTCTAGGGCTTCGATCCTTTCAGTACACTTTTTATGAAGTGCCTTGTGCGTCGTTGTCTTAACCGCCAGGCCCAGGATCTCGTCCTCAATATCTGTCACCTTCTGCTCCACCACGCGGAGCTCTGTCTCCTGCGTCTTTAATGTCTCCTTGAGCCCCTCAATTGCCTGTAGCAACGGGGTCAGCACCTCCCTCTTCAGCAGCTCCACGCACCGTCTCACAATTTCATCCTGCTCAGGCGCCCATGTCGCCTGCGCTTTCTCCGCCGCCATCTTGTACTTCTCTCTTTCTGACCCTTTGGTCGACGATTCCTCGCGCTGCAGCCGCTGCCGCCGGTTTTTTCCTCCTTCGTTTGGGGGGGACTCCCTTCTCACACACCCCACACCGGGTTGCGTCGTCGAAAAATTCCCCGTTGGGGCTCTTAAAAGAGCCCGAAGGTCCGTCGGAGCTGGAGCCGCCGAAGCGTGCGGCTAGCTAGGCATCACCGCAACTGGAAGTCCCTTCAGTGGCCTTGATGAGGTCTTTTCACAGTTGTTCCCTCTGCTGCTAGAATTCACCTTTGATACAGGCCCTCAGGTCAGCTTGCAGCTTTAAGCTTGCCCTTCCCCTGCCTGCATGCTGGAAGAGGCCCTGTTTATCCTGCAGTTGCAGCCAAATCTTTTACTGTTTCTGCCGTGTCTGGCAACCCAGAGACATACCCTTCCTGGGGGACACTGTCGGGGGAATATTGCAGCCTTCTTCCCACACCGGGAAATGTCAAACAAATGCCGTGGGGGCCCTGTAAAAGAGCCCAAAAGTCCGTTCCAAGCAGGAGCTGCCAAATATGCGACCTAGCTGTGCATAGCCGCACCCGGCCGTCCTGGTTAGGGTTTTTAACGAGGCAAGACACAGAGGGGTTTTACCCCCGACGATGTCACAGGCCACCATCTCCCTGATATTGAAATGGGACAAAGATTCGGAGGCGTATGGGTCCTATAGGCCGATCTCTCTGCTCAATGTAGATGCAAAATTACTGGCCAAGCTTTTGGCTTCTAGGATTGAGGACTATGTGCTGGACGTTATTATGGAAGACCAAACCGGGCTCGTCAAGGGCTATTCTTGAGGGAATAGGCCGGTTCTCGGGGTATAAACTGAACATGGCAAAGAGTGAGTTGTTTGTAGTCCAGGTGAGGGGCCAGGAGGGTCGGCTGAGGGGGCTGCTGTTTAGGTTAGTAGAGGATAGTTTCAGATGCTTAGGGATACAGGTGGTGCGGGACTGGGGTCGGTCGCACAAGTTGAACTTATCCCATTTAGTGGAGCAAATGAGGGTCGGGTTTCGGAGGTGGGATGCGCTCCCACTTCACTAGCAGGGAGAGTGCAGACGGTTAAAATGACGATCCTCCCGAGATTTCTGTTTGTATTCCAGTGTCTCCCCATTTTCATTCCACGGTCCTTTTTCAAGGAGGTCAATAAAATGATTATGGGATTTGTGTGGGCGGGAAAGTCCCCGCGGGTGAAGAGGGTGATGCTCGAGAGGAACCGAGGGGAAGGGGGGCTGGCGCTGCTAAAATTTAGTAATTACTACTGGGTGGCCAACATAGCTATGATAAGGAGGTGGAAGGTGGGTGCGGGGTCGGTTTGGGGGCGGATGGTGGCCGCTTCGTTCAGGGGTGTCAGTTTGGCAGCCCTGGTTACGGCGCCCCTGCCGCTTCGGCACGGTACTCCACCAGCTCTATAGTGGTGGCGACTTTGCGGATCTGGGGCCAATGGAGAAGGCACTTGGGGGAAGTGAGAGCATCGGTTTGGTCCCCAATTTGCGATAATCACCGGTTTGCCCCGGGGAATATGGACGGTGGGTTCCGAATATGGCGGAGGGCTGAAATTGAGAGGTTGGGGGATCTGTTCTTGGAAGGGAGCTTCCCGAGCATGAGGGCACTGGGGGAAAAATTTGGGCTGGCTAGAGGGAATGAGTTCAGGTACTTGCAGATGTGGGACTTTCTACGCAGACAGATTCCATCCTTCCCATGCCTGCCACTTAGGGGGATCCAGGATAGGGTAGTGCCCAGGTGGGGGAGGGGAGGGTCTCGGATATATATAAAGAACTTATGGGAGCAGAGGAGACCCAGACCGAGGAGCTGAAGCTTAAGTGGGGAGGGGCTCGGAGGTGAGATAGAAGAGGGCTTATGGGCTGAGGCGCTGAGCAGGGTAAACGCGACCGCAACATGCGCCAGGCTCAGCCTGATCCAATTCATGGTCACCCACCGGGCCCACATGACCGTGGCCCGGATGAGTAAATTCTTTGGATTGGAGGACAGGTGTGCCAGATGTGCAAGAAGACCAGCGAACCACGTCCACATGTTCTGGGCATATTCAAAACTCAGGGGGTACTGGCAGGGATTTACGGACGTTATGTCCCGGGTACTGAAAACAAGGGTGGTGATGAGTCCGGAGGTGGCAATTTTGGGGGTTTCGGAGGACCCTGGAGTCCAGGAGGAGAGAGAAATGCTGACGTTCTGGCCTTTGCTTCCCTGGTAGCCCGGCGATGAATACTGCTGGCATGGAGGGACTCAAAGCCCCCGAAGTCGGAGGCCTGGCTATCGGACCTGGCGAGCTTTCTCGGTTTGGAGAAAATTAAGTTCGCTGTGAGAGGGTCACTGTCAGGGTTCGCCCAGAGGTGGCAACCATTTCTCGACTTCTTCGCGGAAAATTAATCGTCAGCGGGGGGGGGAGGAAGCAGGAGGGGGGGGTTAGGGAAACATAGATTAGGGGGTTAATTAGGTGGGTCCTTGTGGGATGTTCTTTGCACACTGTTCTGTACTGTTGCTGTTTACTATGCCAAAAATGTCTCAATAAAATTGTTTACTAAAAGAAAAATAGATGGTGTTATTATCCTCAAATTCTTCTATAATCCTGGATGTTACTCCCTTGTGATTATGTTGTTGATCATTTGTTGTTGGCTTGTCTCCTGCAACGGCGTGGGAGGTGTGTGCACGAGGGTGAGAATTGTCTGTTATCCTGTTCTAACAAAAGCCATATCGAGCTGATTATGTGAAATGTGGGGCGAGATTCTCCACTCCCGCACCGGTTGGGAGAATCGCCTGGGCCACCAAAATTTCCCGGGACGCCGGTCCGACGCCCTCCCACGATTCTCCCAAGCGGCGGGAACGGCCCGGTCGAGTTCCGCGGGCCACAGGCCGGAGAATCGCCGGAGACACCCAAAATGGCGATTCTCCGGCACCCCCGCTATTCTCAGGCCCGGATGGGCCGAGCGGCCAGGCCAAAACGGCGGGTTCCCCCCGGCGCCGTCCACACCTGGTCGCTGCCATCGGGAACAGCGCGCGAATGCTGGGAGGGCGGCCTGCGGGGGGGGGGGGGGGGGGGATCCTGCACCGGGGGTTACCTCAAATGTGGGGTGGCCCGCGATCGGTGCCCACCGATCGTCGGGCCGTCCTCTCTGAAGGAGGACCTCCTTCGCGGCCCCGCAAGACCCGTCCGCCATCTTCTTGCGGGGCGGACTTAGAGAGGACAGCAACCACGCATGCGCGGGTTGGCGCCGGACAACCCACACATGCGCGGATGACGCCAGTTATGCGGCGTCGGCCGCGTCATCTATGCGGCGCCGCCTTTACACGGGCGACAAGGCCTGGCGCGTGTAGATGACGCGGCTCCGATCCTAGCCCATTGTCAGGGCCTGAATCGGTCGGGATCGGGGCCTCAACGGTGTTCACGACGGCGCGGCCACTTCGGCGCGGGAGTGGAGAATCCCGCCCGTGGTCTCTGCACAGTTTTACTCCTTTATTTTATTATGTGCTGTAATCCAGTGCTTTTTTGACACCCTTATTTAGTTTATAATGAAGATGAGGGGAGCCACAGTGGGGGTGATGGATGGTTGGTTGGTGTGCAATAAGGTGGTAGGATTAGCTTAGTCCTCATTGAGATTGAGGATAGACCCCCCTGTTAGAGCTAACCATGTCAACTACGGGATTCTCCGTCGGCGGGATCCTCTGCCCGGCCGGCAGTGCACCCAGGCCTGTGCGTTTCCCAAAGGCTTGGGGTGGCCCACAATGGGAAACCCCATTGGCCGGCTGCAGGAACAGAGAATCCCGCTGCCGGTGGGGCCGCGCCGGAAAACGGGGCTGGCAGGACAGAGAATCCCGTTCCGGGTCTTTATTTTTGTTTTTTGTTACTTTAAATTAAAAAATCTGTGCCCAGCTCCTTCGATGCAATGAGCAGATTACGTATCCTGGGAAGGATTGGGTTCCTTCTGACTTTTCCTTGAATTTGGATTATTTTTTGGGGGCGTCTTGTTTTTTCTTTAGAGCTAATAAGAATAGGAGGAATTGAGTGGTGACGCATGCCGAGGCGGGTTTGGTTAATCCTTGACTGATATGTTGAAGAGAGAGACTATTTGCCATGCCTCCACATTGTTGTAGCCCTTCTCTCGTGTGGGGACAGGTTTGATGGGGAAGTTGGGCATCCTCCTCTAAGTGGTCTTATATGGTGGTTTCCTGAGTGTCCTCCCAATTGTGGTTGTGTTTTTCAATGTGGAAGCAGTGCTTGTGTCTCTGTAGAGGCAGCGCTGTTGTTGTCCATAATATCCTTCTTGTAATGGCTTGCAGTGTGGGGTCGTGGCTAATATCCCTGGGTCAGCTCGGGTGATCTTGCCTGAAGGTTTGTAAAATATTTTTTTCTCTTCATCTGGATGAGCAAAGTACTGTCATAAATCCCAGTCTATAGGACGTTTCACTTACAGTACCGGGGTGGAAGGACTTGCACCCCTCCTCCCCAGGGTGCCCAATCATTAGATTTTTCTTCTAATCTGTGATGGGATCTTCCCGCTGGCACTGGCATAATTTTGTTTTGTATAAATGGGGGTGGTGCACTGCTCTGGTATACTATAAGACCATATACCTAGGAGCGGAAGTAAGGCCATTCGGCCCATCGAGTCCACTCCACCATTCAATCATGGCTGATTTCAACTCCATTTTCCCGCTCTCTCGCCATAGCCCTTAATTTCTCGAGAAATCAAGAATTTATCAACTTCTGTCTTAAAGACACTCAACGTCCCGGCCTCCACCGCCCTCTGTGGCAATGAATTCCACAGACCCACCACTCTCTGGCTGAAGAAATTTCTCCTCATCTCTGTTCTAAAGTGACTCCCTTTTATTCTAAGGTTGTGCCCCCGGGTCCTAGTCTCCCCTGCTAATGGAAACAACTTCCCTACGTCCACCTTATCTAAGCCATTCATTATCTTGTAAGTTTCTATTAGATCTCCCCTCAACCTCCTAAACTCCAATGAATATAATCCCAGGATCCTCAGACGTTCATCGTATGTTAGGCCTACCATTCCTGGGATCATCCGTGTGAATCTCCGCTGGACCTGCTCCAGTGCCAGTATGTCTTTCCTGAGGTGTAGGGCCCAAAATTGCTCACAGTATTCTAAACGGGGCCTAACTAGTGCTTTATAAAGCTTCAGAAGTATATCCCTGCTTTTACATTCCAAGCCTCTTGAGATAAATGACAACATTACATTTGCTTTCTTAATTACGGACTCAACCTGCAAGTTTACCTTTAGAGAATCCTGGACTAGGACTCCCAAGTCCCTTTGCACTTCAGCATTATGAATTTTGTCACCGTTTAGAAAATAGTCCATGCCTCTATTCTTTTTTCCAAAGTGCAAGACCTCGCACTTGCCCACGTTGAATTTCATCAGCCATTTCTTGGACCACTCTCCTAAACTGTCTAAATCTTTCTGCAGCCTCGCCCCCTCCTCAATACTACCTGCCCCTCCACCTATCTTTGTATCATCGGCAAACTTAGCCAGAATTCCCCCAGTCCTGTCATCTAGATCGTTAATATATAAAGAGAACAGCTGTGGCCCCAACACTGAACCCTGCGCGACACCACTCGTCACCAATTGCCATTCCGAAAAAGAACCTTTTATCCCAACCCTCTGCCTTCTGCCTGACAGCCAATCGTCAATCCATGTTAGTACCTTGCCTCGAATACCATGGGCCCTTATTTTACTCAGCAGTCTCCCGTGAGGCACCTTATCAAAGGCCTTTTGGAAGTCAAGATAGGTAACATCCATTGGCTCTCCTTGGTCTAACCTATTTGTTATCTCTTCAAAGAAGTCTAACAGGTTTGTCAGGCACGACCTCCCCTTAGTAAATCCCTGCTGACTTGTCCTAATCCGACCCTGCACTTCCAAGAATTTAGAAATCTCATCCTTAACGATGGATTCTAGAATCTTGCCAACAACCGAGATTAGGCTAATTGGCCTATAATTTTCCATCTTTTTTCTTGTTCCCTTCTTGAACAGGGGGGTTACAACAGCTATTTTCCAATCCTCTGGGACTTTCCCTGATTCCAGTGACTTTTGAAAGATCATAACTAACGCCTCCACTATTTCTTCAGCTATCTCCTTTAGAACTCTAAGATGTAGCCCATCTGGGCCCAGAGATTTATCAATTTTTAGACCTCTTAGTTTCTCTAGCACTTTCTCCTTTGTGATGGCTACCATATTCAACTCTGCCCCCTGACTCTCCTGAATTGTTGGGATATTACTCATGTCTTCTACTGTGAAGACTGACGCAAAGTACTTTTTTAGTTCCTCAGCTATTTCCTTGTCTCCCATCACTAGATTACCAGCGTCATTTTGGAGCGGCCCAATGCCTACTTTTGCCTCCCATTTGTTTTTAATGTATTTAAAGAAGCTTTTACTATCATTCCTAATATTACTGGCTAGCCTACCTTCATATTTGATCCTCTCTTTCCTTATTTCTCTCTTTGTTATCCTCTGTTTGTTTTTGTAGCCTTCCCAATCTTCTGACTTCCCACTACTCTTTGCCACATTATAGGCTTTCTCTTTTGCTTTGATGCATTCCCTGACTTCCTTTGTCAGCCATGGCTGCCTAATCCCCCCTCTGATAACCTTTCTTTTCTTTGGGATGAACCTCTGTACTGTGTCCTCAATTACTCCCAGAAACTCCTGCCATTGCTGTTCTCCTTTCTTTCCCGCTAGGCTCTGCTCCCAGTCGATTTTCGTCAGTTCCTCCCTCATGCCCTGTAGTTACCTTTATTTAACTGTAACACCTTTACATCGGTTTCTACATTCTTTCTTTCAAATTGCAGACTGAATTCTACCATATTATGATCACTGCCTCCTAAGTGTTCCCTTACTTTAAGATCTTTTATCCAGTCTGGCTCATTACATATCACTAAGTTCAGAATGGCCTGTTCCCCCGTGGGCTCCATCACAAGCTGTTCCAAAAAGCCCTCCTGTAAAAATTCAATGAATTCCCTTTCTTTGGGTCCACTAGCAACATTATTTACCCAGTCCACCTGCATATTGAAGTCCCCCATGATCACTGTGACCTTGCCTTTCTGACATGCCCTTTCTATTTTGTGGTGCATTTTGTGCCCCTGGTCCTGACCACTGTTAGGAGGCTTGTACATAATTCCCATTATGGTTTTTTTGCCTTTGTGGTTCCTCAACTCTACCCACACAGACTCCACATCATCTGACCCTATGTCGTTTAGTGCTATTGATTTAATTTCATTCCTAATCAACAAGGCAACCCTGCCTCCTCTGCCCATCTCTCTGTCTTTTCGATAGGTTGTGAATCCCTGGATGTTTAAATGCCAGTCCTGACCCCCTGCAACCACGTCTCTGTGATGCCTACCACATCATACCTGCCAGTCACAATCTGGGCCACAAGCTCATCTACCTTGTTCCGTACACTACGCGCATTTAAATACAGCACCTTTAATTCTCTATTGACCGTCCATTTTTGTTTTCTTAGTGTGGTGGACCTTGGTTTACTGAGCCTTTCCATACACTGTGTCATATTTTGTGAGATGGGGACTATCGTAACCTCTCCCGAGTTCTGTCTTTTCGTGCTTTTTTGTATTCCTAAGCTGCTACGCTTCCCACTGATTACTTCACCTCTTGGTTCCCTGACTTTCCCTTCCCCCCAATCTCTAGTTTAAAGTCCTATTGACCACCCTCTTTACTCTTTTCGCCAGAACACTGGTCCCAGCTCGGTTCAGGTGGAGACCATCCCAACGGTATAGGTCCCCCCTGTCCCAAAACTGATGCCAGTGTCCCATGAAAAGGAACCCCTCTTTCCCACACCACTCTTTCAGCCACGTGTTAACATCCCTTATTCTTGCCTCCCTATGCCAATTTGCCCGTGGCTCGGGCAGTAATCTGGAGATTATGACCCTTGAGGACCTGATTTTTAATTTGAATCCTAGCTCTTTATAACCTCGAAACAGGTCCTCTTTCCTAGACTTGCCTATGTTGTTGGTACCGACATGGACCACAACAACTGAATCTTCCCCCTCCCTCTCCAGTATCCTCTCAAGCCGGTCAGAGATGTCCCGCACCCTAGCACCGTGTGGTTGATGAGGTGTGGGCTTGGCTGGGGTGTAGGTTTTGGGATGAGCTGGAGGTTTTGAGGTACTGATTCCTGTGTGTCAGAATGTGCTGGGTTAGGTTAGGTTGGTGCTGTGATTGGTATCCAGTTGTCCCCTGGAGCTTGGGATGTCCTTCCTCAAAAGCACTGATCAGGGACATCCTGAGAGGCAATGGGGGTTGAACCGAGTCCCGTACTTTGGCTGATATCCTGTTCCCTAATGGCCGGGACGCTTTCTTGTTTGAATGAGCAGCTTGTTCTCTTCTTCATTAATGGGTGATGGGCTGGTGTCTGGGGATTATGGGCCCATGGTAGGGTCCTGATCCTTCGTTATCTTGTGATCCACTCCTGGTGGTACTACCTCCCCTTCCTTTTTGTTTTTCTTGGAGGATATTGATGGCACTGATCATAATTCCAACATATTGTTGCTGGTACTCTGTGTAAACGTATGGAATGATTGGATTGGATTGGATTTGTTTATTGTCACGTGTACCGAGGTACAGTGAAAAGTATTTTTCTGCGAGCAGCTCAACAGATCATTAAGTTGGATCTGTGCTGGGCCTGAGACTGGGATATGTTGTGTTGTGTGATATATATGTAACACCCTTTCAGATCTGGGGTTCTCGTGTATTTTTGTTGTATGTTTTCTTTTTTTAAGGGATGGAAATAAAGAATCGTGATTGCTCCCTGCATGGGTGCAGGTGAGTCTGATATTTGAGGAGAGGAGCTTGTGGTGTGTCAGTGGTCCCTTTGCCGCTGCTGGAGTCGAGCGAGATGTATATTGGTGCGCGTCCGAACATCGCATAAAAAACCTATCCTGAGTTCTCTGTGATCGTAGAATCACTACAATGCAGAAGGAGGCCATTCAGCCCATTGAGTCTGCACCGACCCACTGAAAGAGCACCCTACCTAGGCCCACAACGCCACCCTATCCTTGTAACCCAGTAACCTCACCTAACCTTTTTTGGACACTAAGGGGCAATTTAGCATGGCCAATCCATCTAACCTGCTTTGGACTGTGGAAGGAAACCGGAGCACCTGGAGGAAACCCACGTAGACGTGGTGATAACGTACAAACTCCACACAGTCACCCAAGGTCGGAATCGAACACGGGTTGCTGACGCTGTGAGTCAGCAGTGCGAACTACTGTACCACCGTGCCACCCTGGGGACCTGCAGAAGAGACCGAGATGGATCATCAACTCGGCACTTCTGGTTAATAATAATCTAATAATCTTTTTTCGTGTCACAAGTAGGCTGACATTAACACTGCAATGAGTTACTGCAAAAATCCTCCAGTCGCCACACCACAGCACCTGTTTAGGTACACTGAGGGAGAATTCAAAACGTCCAATTCACCTAACCCGCACATCTTTGGGCTGTGGGAGGTACGCGGAGCACCCGGACGAAACCAATGCTGACACGGGGAGAACGAGCAGACTCCACATAGACAATGAGCCAAGCCGGGAATCGAACGCAGGTCCCAGGTACTGTGAAGCAACAGTGCTAACCACTGTGCTGCCATGCCACCATGCCAAAGATTGTTATCCCACAGTCAAAAGATGTGCAGGTTAGGTGGATTGGCTATGCTAAATTGCCATTAGTGTCCAAAAAAGCTTAGGTGGGGCTACTGGGTTATGGGGATAGGGTGGAGATGTGGGCTTAGGTGGGTGCTCTTTCTAAAGGCCGATGCAGACTTGATGGGCTGAATGGCCTCCTTCTGAACTGTAAATTCTATGATTCTATGAATGCCTCAGCCTTGTCTTTTGCACATATGTGCTGGGCTCCTCCATCATTGAGGATGGGGATATTTGTGGAGCCTCCTCATCCAGTGAGTTGTTTAATTGTCCACCAACATTTGCAGCTGGATGTGGCAAGACTGCAAAATATAGATCTGATGCTTTCATTGTGAATTGCTTAGATCTGTCTATCACTTGCTGCTTATGTTGTTTGGCACACAAGTAACTCTCCTGTGTTCTAGCTCCACCAGGTCGACATCTCATTTTTCGGTAGGCCTGGTGTTGCTCCTGGCATGCTCTCCTCTCTTCATTGAACCAGGGTTGATCCGCCTGGTTTGGTGGTAATGGTAGAGTGGGGGATATGCCGGGCCATGAGGTTGCACATTGCGGTTGAGTACAATTCTGCTGCTGCTAATGCACCTCATGGATGCCCAGTCTTGAGTTGCTAGATCTGATCGAAGTCTATCCCATTTAGCACGGTGGTAGTGCCACACATGATGGAGGGTATCCTCAATGTAAAGACGGGACTTTGTCTCCACAAGGACTGTGTGATGGTTACTTCTACTGATACTGTCATGGACAGATATATCCGCAGCAGGCAGATTGGTGAGGATGTGGTCAATTATGTTTTTCCTTCTTGTTGGTTCCCTACTGCAGTCCCAGTCTAGCAGCTACGTCCTGTAGGACCCTGGCAGCTCGTTCTGTGGCGATATTACCGAGCCACTCTTGGTGATGGACTTTGAAGTCCCCCATCCAGAGGAGATTCTGCACCCTTGTCACCCTCAGTACTTCCTCCACGTGTTCAACATGGAGGAGTACGGATTCATCAGCTGATGGTGGCCGTACGTGGTAATCAGCAGGTTTCCTTGCCCATATTTAACCTGAAGCCATGAGACTTCATGGGGTCCAGAGTCAATGTTGAGGACTCCCAGGGCAACTTCTTTCCAACTGTTTACCACTGTGCCACCACCTCTGCTGGGTCTATCCTGCCGGTGAGACAGGACATACCCAGGAATGGTGATAGCGGTCTCTGGGATATTGTCTATAAGGTACGATTCTGTGAGTATGACTATGTCAGACTGTTGCTCTCCCAACTTTTGCATAAGCCTCCAGATGTTAGTAAGGAGGACTTTGCAGTGTTGACAGGGATGGGTTTGCCAGTTATTTTCGGCGCCTGGGTCGATGCGGAGTGGCCCGAGCGGCTTCATGCCTTATTTGTGTTTTTGTAGTGGTTGAATACAATTGATTGGCTTGCTGGGCCATTTCAGAGAGCATTTCTGAGTCAACCACATTGCTGTGGATTTGGAGTCACATGTAGGCCAGACCAGGACAGCAGTTTTCTTTCCCTAAAGGACATTAGTGAACCAGGGTGGCATGACAACAGAGTGGTTAGCACTGTTGCTTCATAGCACCAGGGTCCCAGGTTCAATTCCCGCTTGGGTCACTGTCTGTGCGGAGTCTGCACGTTCTCCCCATGTCTGCGTGGGTTTCCTCCGAGTGCTCCGGTTTCCTCCCACAAGTCCCGAAAGACGTGCTGTTAGGTAATTTGGACATTCTGAATTCTCCCTCCATGTTCTCGAACAGGCGCCAGAATGTGGCGACTCGGGGCTTTTCATTGTAACTTCATTGCAGTGTTAATGTAAACCTACTTGTGACAATATAGATTATTATAGATGGATTTTTACGACAATCAAAAATGGTTTCATGGTCATCATTAGGCTTTTAATTCCAGATATTTTATTGAGTTTAAATTCCACGCCTGCGTGGTGGGATTCGAACCCAGGTCCCCAAATTATTACCCTGGATCTCTGGATTACTAGTCCTGCAACAATACCAGTACACCACCGCCCACCCCAATTGGCTACTTTTGATGCGCAGTCACTGCTAGTTTCGGTAACATGGCAATGAATTTGTACAATCCCACAAACAGTAATGAGCAGTCAATTGAAATAGTTTGATTAAGAAATAATTAATGCCTAGGACACTAGGCAAACTCTACTAATTTTCTAAAAGTGCTTTGGGATTTTATGCGCAAAGTTGAAAAGAAAACAAAACCTTGGTTTGTTGTTGCTTTCAAAAGACAGACAGATCTAAGTGCAAGCAGAGGGCCTTAAAGAAGTTCCGCCTCAATGATTACCTGGGCAATGGACCTGAACTGCAATCTCTTTTTAGATGTTATAAAACCTCCATTGCAGCAGTGAAAGAATTAACGAGCAATGTTCAAGCCGTATCTATGGTTTGTGTAACTGATCCCCATGACAGACTGTCATGCAAACATCTAGTCATTCATTACATCACTGGTGTGGGAGAGAGCACAATTGATACAGCTGCTGAGCCTGTGATGACTCAGCTTCAATTGCAGTACTTAAAGAGACAGGTCACTGTTCGATACTATCTGTTGTATTAGGTTACTTTTCAGGCCAGGGGGGCAGTGGCGCAGTGGTTAGCACTGCTGCCTCACAGCGCCGAGGTCCCAGGTTCGTTGCCGGCCCCCTGTCCGTGTGGAGTTTGCCCATTCTCCCTGTGTTTGCTCGGGTCTGACCCCACAGCCCAAAGATGTGCAGCAGACGGTGGATTGGCCGCATGAAATTGCCCCTTAATTTGTTAAAAATGAATTGGGTACTCTAAATTTATATTTTAAAAAATTCAGGCCAGAGTCACTGAGGTGAGTGTACCAAATTTGGGCTCCATCATGTGTCCTGTTGTAAGTAAGTAAAAAAGTATATCTATGTTGTTAGCTTTTTAAAAAACATTTATGCAGTGCCTTTCATGTCCTCTGGCTATCCCAAAGTATTTAGCAGTGAATTAAGTGCTTTGAAGTGTAGTCACTGTCATACTGTAGGAAATGTGATAGCCACTTTGCACAGAGATAGGACCCAAGTATAATGATTATTTTTTTTTGTAAAATATTTTATTGAGGCATTTATATATATACACATCAAACACAACCATAAAACAAAACAAGCAAACAGGGCTGCAAATAATCAAAACAACTAAATACCTAACAAGTACAACGATTAATGACCAGAGAAAACCTGTTTGTAGTATTGGTTGAGAAGTAAATATTTGCCAGTATACTAGGTGAACTTTTCAGCTCTTGTTCTCCGGGCTCTTTTACATCCACATTCAAGAGCAGATAGGGATAGCTAGGGACTCAGTTTAATATGACATCTGAAAAATTACATTTCATGGCTTGAAGGTTCAATTTGTTGGTGTGAGACTTGATCACACAAACATCTGACACGGAGACAAGATAGCATGTTAACCACTGTGCCATAGCTGAAGCCTAGGTCATTAGATAAGCTATGCTTGGCAGGACAGTAGCATAGTGATCATTTTAGTGGACTAGTGATATAGAGGTCTGAGTCAATGACCTGGAGACATGAGGTCAAATCAAACCATGGCAGAAGGGGCATTTAAATACAATTAAATAATTAATAATCTAGAACAAAAAACTACTGTTAGTTATGATGATCATGAAACTACCAGATTGTTCTAAAAATTTATTTGGATCACAAAACTCCTGTCCATACCCAGTCTGGCCTGCATGTGACTCCAGACCCACAGCGATGTGCTTGTCTCTTACCTGCCCTTGTAAATGGCCGAGCGAACCACTTAGTAGAATCATACTGCTGCAAAAACGTTTAATAAGAATAAAACCGAACGAATCACCCGGCATTGGTCTAACCACAGGAAGCAGCAAAGGCAAACCCTTCCTGTTCGACAATGTAAAGTTTTTCTCACTAACAATTGGGGACTTCTAGCAAAACTGGGAGAGCCATCCACAGACGCATCGAGCAACAGCCTGACATAGTCACACTCACCTTATCCCTTATAGCTAATGTCTCAAACTTCTCCCCAACACCATCGCTGGGTATGTCTACCCCACTGGCAAGAGAGACAAAGCAAGGTGGTGACATCGAGGTTTACAATCAGAGGAGAGTGACACTGAGAGTCTTCAACATCGTCTCCAGACCCTATGAAGTCTCATAACATCAGGTCAAATACACACAAGGAAACCTTCTGCTTATTACATCTACTGTCCTCCCTCAGTTGACCAATAAGTACTGCTCTATATTGAGCACCACTTGTAAGAATCGCTGAGGATAGCAAGTGTGCAAAATGTATTTTGGGTACAGAAATTCAATGTCCAACACCAAGAGCAGCAGCGCCAGATGAGGTTGCAATCTAGTGAAGCTACATCACAGCATTCTGTGCAAACAGCAGAAGCGGCACATTGTCATGTCCCTAAGACATGAAAGAGCTCATAAACTGTTTAAATCAAACCTTGCCTTCTTGCTTATTTAAAAATGGACTTTGCTGGACAAAAAGATAGCTGGTACAGGTCACATGATTCACAAGTTGGCGACAGTTTCTTGAAGTTTTCAATAGCAGTTACAGGACAAAGTCTGAACCCTCATCTTTGTGGGATCTCACACCTCTCATTGTGAGGACACGTTACAATCAATGAAACTAAGAACCAGCAGATGATCTGTCTCCCCAGCCCGGTTCTAAAACAAAGGGGAAACCATTTAAACTTGTTATACCGGTAGAGCTCTAAAGAGCCACCATTTATCTCCTAAGGTGAACCATGGATTTTGACCAAAGCCACAGAAACTGCTGTTTAAACAGCAACGGACTCATTAATGGGAAACATCACATGACTTAAGCTTTTGGTCTTCAGAAAGTTTTAATATTACCTTGCCAAACTCACAACTCAGTCTGCTGTTTAAATTTCAGCCTGCAAACAGGCTGGCCACCACCCTGCAGCAATTCTAAGCCTCTTTGGAGCCTGCTTCTCTGGAAGTTCGCTGTCATCACTTGCTGAGCCTCCAAGTCTCTGTATACCAGCCTCATCTTGTTGCATCGTCATTAATCTTAAAGGAATTCAGTAAAGTCCTGCTTCAGCTAGCTGAACCACAGCTCCTCCATGAAGGAACTCCCACTGGACTCTGATTATCACGGGGACTGATAATCACATCTGTTGTGTTTTTTCTTAAGTTATTCAGTAAAAACTCCTCTTCCCTAACTTCTTGTTGTGTGCATTACAAAGTTCCGACCTTTCCCTGGGTTTGAATGTTCAAATAAACTATACTTTAACTCTAAAGACGGTTTTCTGTGTGCCACTTTAAAAACTGACAACACAAAGAGGGTTTGGGGAAACATGCCACAGCCTATTACAAAAATGAAAACATTGCCACTTACATACAGGCCAAAATAATTTACATTTTGCCCCTCTCCCTTGCCTGTAACAACACTATCGATAGAGCTGAATAACAACACAACCAATGGATCAAATCAAAAATTCTGCAATCTTGCCACATCCGGCTGTGAATAGTAGTGGACAATTAAAAAACTATTGGAGGATGAAGCTTCACAAATATCCTCATCCTCACTGATGGCAGAGCTCAGCACACCAGTACAAAAGGCAAGGCAAAAGCATTTGAACCTCTTCAGCCCAAAGTAGTCAGTGGATGATCCATTTTTACCTTCTCTTGAGATCCCCAGCTTCACGCGTGCCAGCATTCAGCCAATTCTATTCAACCCACATATCAAGAAAGGATTTAAGGCATTAGATCCTGACAACACTCTGGCTATAATAATGAAATTGTGTGTCCCACACCTTACCGCACCTCTAGCCAAGCTGTTCCAGTACAGCTATATCACTAGCATCCAGTTGACAAAGTAGAAAATTGCCCAGTATGTCCTGTCCACAAAAAGCATGAGAAATCTGGTCCTGCCAATTACTGGCCCATCCGTCTACTCTCAATCATCAGAAAGGTGATGGAAGGTGTCGTCAAAAGTGCTATAAAGTGACACTTATTCACCAATAACCAGCTCCTTGATGCTTAGGTTTTGGTACCACCTGGACCAGTTGAATCCAGACCTCATTGCAGCCTTGTTCGAAACTTAAACAAATAACCTGGTCGACACTTCCAATGTTGCTAAAGTATCAGACCACTCATCCAACATCCAGAATTGGATGAGCAAATTTCCTCCAATTAAACTGTGGGAATTCTGAAGCCATTATTTCTGGTCCCGCTCCAAACTCCATTCCCTGACTACTGACTCCATCCTTCTCCCTGACAACCGTCCGAGATTAAGCCAGTCTGTTGCCAACCTTTATGTCACAATTTTATCCCAGTTTCCAATCTCACATTTGTACCATCACCAGGATATGCTATTTCCACCTTAGTAACGTTGCTCAACTTCACCCCCCTTGGCCCATCTGCTGCTGAAACCCTCAACCATGCCTTCATTATCTCGAGACCCACAATTCCAATTAATTCCTGACTGGTCTCCAACATCTTATCCTGTGCAAATTTGAAGTCATCGAAAACTCTACAACCTTGGTCTTGACTCACAGCAAGTCCCGTTTCCCTATCACCCACAGCAGACTGACATTGGTTCAAGGTCAAGGTCAAGCAACGTCATATTTTTCAAATTCTCACCCTTATTTTGGAATTCCTCCATGGCCTTTCCCCTATCTTTGTAAGTTGATCCAACCCAACACCCCTCAAAGATATCTGCGCTCCTCTAATTCTTGCCTCTTGTGCATTCCCAATTACAATTGCTCCACCATTGGTGACTATACCAAGCTCTGGTCTTTGCTCCCTACATCTCCCTGCTCCTTGGCTTCATTTAAGAAGCTGATCAAAACCTACTGCTTTAACCAAGCTTTTGGTCATCTGACCTAGAATCCCCTATGTGGCTTAGTTCATATTTTGTTTCATAATGCTGCTGTGAACGGATGTTTCATTATGTTAAAAGTGCTATATAAGTATAAGTAGTTGTTGAATTCCTGCAGTAAAGTGAGAGTGACTGCCGTTGACAACAAGGCACAATTTGACTAAATGTGGCATCAAGAAGCCTGATCAAAATTGAGAATTGAAATTTCCTGGTTGGACTCACGCCCAGCAATGTCCCAGGACATTGCTCCAGGAATTCTTCAGGCTGATATCGTCTTCAGCTGCTTAATCAATGACTTTCCCTCCATCATAAGGTAAGATGTGGGGATGTTTACTGGTAATTACACAATGTTCAGCACCATTCACAATCCTTCAGATGCTGATGCAGTCTGTCCCCACAGGCAGCAAGGTCTTGGTAATTGAGGCTTAGGTTGATAAAGGCAAGTAACATCCTCACCACACAAATACCAGATATTGAGTATCTGCAATGAGAGAAACTAACTATTTCCCCTTGACATTCATTGACATTGCCAATACTGACCAGAAACTTAACTGAACCTGCCATATGAATACTGTGGCTACAAGAGCAGGTCAGCGGCTGTGGATTTTGTGGGGAGTACCTCACGTCCTGACTCGCCAAAGCCTGTCCAGTATCTACAAGGCACAAGTCAAGAAGTAATGAAATGCTTTGCACTTGACTGGATGAGTGCAGCTTCAACAACACTCAGAGGCTCAACACCATCCAGGACAAAGCATCTCAGTACATTGGCACCCTATCTACCACCTTAAACATTCACTCTCTCCACCACTGGTGCACATTGACAGCTGGTACCATCTACAAGATGCACTGCAGCAATTCACCAAGGCTCCGTCAGCAGCATCTTCCAAACCCGTTATTTCTATCAGCTAGAAAACGATTACCTCCAAGTTTTCTAAGTCACACAACATCCTGACTGAGAACCATAGATTGTTCTTTCTCTGTCGCTGGATCAAAATCCTGGAACTCCTTCCCTAACGTTCCATTGACCCCGAGAGCAATGCTGTCGGGAGGTATGAGCTCCTGGCAGGGTCACCCATGACGGTAAGGTTGGAGGGGAAAAAAGTGCAATCCAAAACAAGTCCGCAATGGCAGATCAGGCAGAAGATACTGGTATGGTATCAACAGCTGCAATAGCCGATGAAGGCTGCAGCAGCAGTGAGATCCCCAGTCATTGCCACTGGAACTGGATCTACCTGGAACTGGATCTACCCTCTGTCAAGGACCGTTGGCAGCGGGATTCTCTGTTCTGAGACAAAATGTTGACGCCAGGACAGGAATCGTGGACTTCCATGACAGCAAAATTGGTGCCACACCTGGACCGATTCAGCGACTGTTAAGGGGTTAGCACCGGCACCACATGGAACACAATTGATTCCAATAAGAAATGGTGCGGGATTCGCGATTGACACTCAGGAGGCTGACAAGCTGCAGCCGCATATACACACTTCACTCCCCACACACACCAGCCCAGGCAACAAGATGGCAGCAAGGACAGCGGCTCCAAGATTTACAGACGGTGAGCTCAAGGCCCTCCTGGATGCTGTGAAGGTGAGGTAGGCCACTCTGTATCCCGGCCCAGGAAGGAGGCTGCCAGCCGCCATTGTTCGTCGTGCCTGGGTGCAGGTGGCAGAGGCAGTAAGCGCCATGGGTAACACCATCTCAACCTGCCTGCAGTGCCATAAAAAACTGCACAGCTTCCTCAGGGCGGCCAGGGTGAATAGGCAGCACTGTGCCCCTGGCATCAACCACCATCCCACACACCCATTACTCCAAACCCCCAACCCACAGGGTGGCCGAACCCCCACCCTACACCACATGTCTGCACCCATACTGGCCACCATGTCTGGGCATCCTGGCCACTGAAGCTACTTTGGCTGCATGCATTGGATTGTGTAACAGTGTGCGATCTCTGTTTCTCTGCTTCCCCCCCGCTCTCCCACCAGGAGATGGCCATCCATAACCGCCGTGAGCGGAAAAAGACTGGAGGGGGGCTGCCGGACCTGCGGCTCCTCATTGTGGAAGAGCAGCGGGCCCTGGACATGGTCAGTGGGCTCAAGGAAAGGGAAATCGCTGTGGCGGAGATTGGCCTCGAGCAAGAATGTGAGACCTCGCTGAGTTGCGGTTCCCCAATACGTGTCAAATGCCCCCCCCCCCCCCCCCCCCACACTCCACAACACTACCCTCACATAACCCTCATCCCCACACCACCCTCACCGCCCCCACCATCCACCGGCCTGCGATCTAATCATGCGCCTTGTCTTGTGTCTTGCAGAAGCTGCTGGTGATGGGGCGGGCCCTTCTGGTGCACCCCACCCCCAGGCAGAACACCCACCCCCCACCCCCGTGTGCTGAGCAGCGATGATGACACCAACAGCTTCTTCCCCGCTGTTCCCCTCAGTCAAAACCAGCTTCTTCCTCGCTGTTACCAGTGGTTAGCACTGTTGCTTCACAGCTCCAGGGTCCCAGGTTCGATTCCCGGCTTGGGTCACTGTCTGTGTGGAGTTTCTCTCCGTGTCTGCGTGGGTTTCCCCCGGGTGCTCCGGTTTCCTCCCACAAGTCCCTAAAGACGTGCTGTTAGGTAATTTGGACATTCTGAATTATCCCTCCGTGTACCCGAACAGGCGCCAGAATGCGGCGATGAGGCGCTTTTCACAGTAACTTCATTGCAGTGCTAATGTAAGCCTACTTGTGACAATAAAGATTACAATAGAATACTGACCTCATTAACACTACACCCCCGTATGCTTCACCCGATGCCGGTGTCTAGGTATTTACATTGTGTTGCCCTATTATGTATTTTCTTTTATTTCCTTTTCTTTTCATGTACTTAATGATCTGCTGAGATGCTCGCAGAAAAATACTTTTCACTGTACCTTGGTACATGTGACAATAAACAAATCCATCCATCCACAGAGAGGACCCATATGCCTGAAATCCGATGAGGACACAGATTTCATGTCACAGTTGACTCCAACACCCTCCACCATCCCAGAGACACTCACCTCGTTTGGGCACTTTAGTGAAGAGGCTCCTGGGACACTATCTGGTGCTCACCACACAGCTGATCAGGTACATCAGGTGGAGGTAGGAGCAACCGAGGGGGCGGGGGGTGGGAGGGACGGTAGGAGGGCAGGCTGACGCTAGGGACTAGCTGTCGTTCAGATGGGTTTTGGGCATCTGGAATGGACAGTCCCATCGATAGTGGAGGTGCAGTCGCAGAGCCGGGGACTACATAAGGGGTTGTCCGCGAACATCCAGTACCTGCAGGGGCAGGTGGAGGAGTCTAATCGTGTGCAGGATCAGGAGATGGTGCCGACCTGCGTGCCACGGGTGGCGTCTGCGGTGGAGGCGTTGGGGGAGAGGATTTTGGCTATGGATCAGCATGTCCAAGGCCTGGGCATTCTGTGCAGGTGCTGGCCGAGGCCCAGGACTGGGTTGCTACTTCACAGGCACTCATGTGCCAGAGACACCTAGACATTGCAGTGGCCCAGTCACAGCGGGCCATAGCTGTGGGTGTCAGCGGCATTGCCCAGGTGCTGGCTGACGTGGCACAGACGCAGAGGTAGATGGCTCAGTCCCAGAGGGAGATGGCGCAGTCACTGGCTGATGTGGCACAGACCCAGAAGGTGGTGGCACAGACACAAATGTGATGTGGTGTAGTCCCAGGCGGAGACGGTCCACTCACTGTGCCCCATGGCCGCGAGCATGCAGAACTGGTCGAGATCAGAGAGGGCCTCCAGGACAGGCAGCGTCAGGTGGTAGCGAGCCTCAGGGGATAGCTCCGCTCGCACCCCCATCCCATAAAGTAGCCCGGGGGCCACCTTGCACCCCAAGGGAGAAGGAGGTGACGAGCCCTATGCCGGTGACTCTCACAGGGGAGGTGCCAGAACATCGCAGCAACTCGGATCGGACCTCCTCCCCCCCCCCCCTCTATCCCTAGCACATCTGGTGGGCAGCGGGCAGAACAGGGCAGCACCATGCCACCTGAGACACCGAGCAGCAGCCGGGCCAATCCAGGCCCGGTCGCATAGGAAGACCATCGCCATCGGGGACCCAGGTTGCAGGGCAGTATTCACAGCAGGCCACCTCCACTCCTGATGTGCTGTCTGGGGATCCACCTAGTCGTAGCGTTAAGACCCGTAAGGCCAGAAAGTTAGGCAACGTTTAAGTTGGCGCGGGTGCAGGGCACAATTTAGTGATAGGGGCTAGGGAATGAATCCCATCGATGGCAACGAACCCCGCTGCCCGAGCATCCTGGATGGCTCGCTCCACATTGAAATGGGTATATTGTGCCGACTGGGCATATAGCACCCCCGTGACGGCACGGATCCACCTGTGTACTGAACTCTGTGAGATCCGAGACAGGTCCCCACTCGTCGTCAGGAAGGACCTGGTGGAGTAGAGGTTCAGGGCGACCGGCACCTTGACGGCCAACGGGAGCTGGTGTCCTCCCCCATTCTCATGCGGTGCCAGGTGCACCATGATCTGGCCCCCTGCTCAGCCGGAGTCTTCGATGGCATGCCCAGTCCAGCAGGTCCTCAAATGACAGGCAGTGCCGGTACACGCGAAGCCTCATGTAGTGCCTCCTTTGCACCTCCTCTTCCTCGGCCTGTTGGGCGCTGGCTCTCCATTCTCAGTGGCTGCCTCATATACTACTGCTGCACGCTCCGCTGCTGCTCACTCCGTTGCTGCAGCTTCCTCCTCCTCGGGCAACTCCAGTTCGTACAGCCGCAGGGCACCCTCCAGGTCTGCGGCGAATAGGAGGAAGGTCAGCATTGCTGGTTGAATTCCAATATCCATTGTCTGCAGGGGTGAAAGGTGGACATGTTAGTATGGGGCATAATCCATGCCCAACCAAGTCCAACGGGTACATGATGGCCCCAGTTGGCACTACGGACCATGCCCTCACAAGCCCACCCTTCCTCCGCACCCTGTTGGTGGCCAGAACCATGGGGTCCTCTGGCCCTGGCGCCCATTGTGCTGCCAGGGGTATTGTCCAGGGCTGGTGCTGTCTTGCCAGTGATACACTCTGCATCCATCACCCGGTGCGCCCATAGGGGCTACTGTGGGCCTTGCCCTGGGTAGGCCGTGTGATGCCTGCTGGCGGGTGATACCTGGTTGTGGGGACTGGTATGGCAGAGGGTGGGGCGTGGGGGTAGTGGGCACCCATGCAGCTGGTGTTACTCTGCAGAACCAGAGGCTAAAGTTGGGTGCACGGCAAGATGGCTGCCTTGCAGGCCACGGTAATGGCGGTCCATGCCTGGGCTCCACTCCAGTTCTGTGGGGAGTCACCCCGCCCCCACGGCCCGTTTCCCCGTTGCCACTACCCCCTCCAGTCCTGGCCCCCCCCCCCACCACAACCAGCCAGGCCAGTGTCAGGACCGCAGCCCATGGTCACGCCTCTCTGTGTCCTCCTCCTCTCTCTCTTCCTTAACAGCCACTGTGACAGTGTGACGATTTTTAAAAGCACAAGGGAATGTCGCCATCAAGAATTCACCCCAATGGAGGCGGAGAATCGCGGAGGCCCCGGAGAATACCGGGTCAGGCTAGCTAATGATTTGCCAATGGAGTTTACTGAACGTGTGTTCTGAACTGCATTGACGCCACTGTTGAGATGACAGGGAATTGCGATTTGGCGTGAAACCGGCACCCATCACGGTTTTGGCATTGGAACCATTTCTCCGCCCAATCGCGTTTCTTGATTCCGGCGTCGGCCGACAGAGAATCCCGCCCCGTGTGTCTGATGTGCAACGACATACCCATGTTGAAAGATGTCTACCTGGAGGAAACCAGCACAGCCCCCACACAGACAAGCCCTGCGGCGATTGGCGATGAGGACAGGACCATGAGATCTGGAAGTCCCTAGCCTTGGACCGGCAAATAGACGATGGAGTTTGATTCAGTCGTCTCACTCTTGGAATAGGAACTGGAGAGCGTTATCGGCAGCTTTCTTCACGACTGAGCAGCCCTGTTTAGGATCCACTCTGCTTTCCCCACATAGGGAAGGGGCTAGCAAAGGTGCCCCAAAAATAGTCTGTTCCATCATCAACCTGGCTGGATAGGAAAACCCGAGGATCAGTCCAGGACGCATGGAATTGGTTTTGCCACCAAGTTGGAACGCATCAACCGACTCTCGGAGTTCCCTGTCGACATTAACAAGCACCTCATGATGCTCCGTCTACAACTTGCCACGAGCCCGCAGGCAATGGGCGTGAGTGCCCAACCCTTGATGAGTCAAAGAGGAGTCCATCTTCTACTCCATGCTGGACACTATACTCTCCAACATTTCTAAGGAAGATAGGAATACCCTCCTTCTGGGCTTCAACACCTGGGGTTTCTTCACCAAGGCAAAACATGGACCCAATACTCTAGGCCTCAAACAGGTGTAAGGACGGAACGCTCTTGGGAGTCAGAGAAAACATCAGCTTTCAATGGAGAGAAGACTTCAAAGAACTCTTAAACCGTGATACAACCATAAATGAGAGCTTGTTTGAGGAAATCCCCCAACTCCCCATCAAAGATGATGTTGTTCATGGGCAGCACGGTGATGCAGTGGTTAGCATTGCTGCCTCATGGCGCTGAGGTCCCAGGTTCGATCTCGGCTCTGAGTCACTGTCCGTGTGAAGTTTGCACATTCTCCCTGTGTCTATGTGGGTCTCACCCCCACAACCCATAGATGTGCAGTCCTCACCGACGGAAGTAAGACAGAAACCTTTGAGATCAAGACTGGAGCCAAGCAGGGATGTGTCATCACCCCTACCCTTCTCTTCGTCAAGGACAGTCTTCCCAGTGGAGTGGACATTGGACGGGATCTACTGTGCAACCTGCCGCATGTTTTTTGGTGGAGGAGGCAGCCTGCCAGCAGGGTTTTCTGGCCCGCCATTGTCAACAGGATTTCCTGTTGACTGCCCCCTCGTCTTTGGGAAGCCCATGCTGCTTTGGTGGGACCAGGATATCCTGCCAGTATGAACAGCAAATCCTGCCCATTGTTGCAGATTGAACGGGAAACTTTTCAACCTCAACTGTTGAAATTCAAGAGGAAAATTACACCGATATCGCTTGTGGAGCTTCAGTATCCGGATGACATCACCATCTCCACTCTCTCGGAAAATAATCTCCAAGCCTTGCTTGACACCTTCACGGAAGCATACCAAAGAATCGGTCTCAACCTCAAAAAGACTCGAGTCTTTACTTAACCCGCCCTAGGACAAAATCTGGCCTCTTCTTCCATCAAGATCAACGGAGAAACCTATCAAATGTGGAACATATCCCCTACCTGGGGAGCCACGTCTTATCTAATACGGCGATCCACCATCGTATCCAATCCGCAAGTGCCTCCTTCGAACCTCTAAGGACGAGAGCCTTTGACAACCGAGGACATCCGTGCTGACACCATGGAGGCAGTCATCCTCCCGACTCTTCGATACGGCTCAGGGACTACTTACAGACCGCCATCTCAAGACCCTGGGGAGGTACCATCAAAGCTGTCGGAGACGGATTCTCCGCATCAGCTGGGAGGACAGGTGTAGCTACATCAGTAACCTCGAAGGAGCCAAGAGCACGAGTATAGAAGCCATGATCATTTGAAACCAATTCCGCTGGGCCAGCTATGTGCTTAGGATATCAGAGTGTGGATTTCTAAGCAAATCCTCTTTGCCCAACTCAAGGAAGGCTTCCGAACAAGAGGAGAAAAAAAGCACTTCAAAGACATCCTGGCTTATCTCAAGAAATGCAACATAGACGTCAATGCCTGGGAGACCCTTGCTCAGAAGAGACCTACTTGGATAACCTCCTGATTGAAGGGCCACAATTCCTAGAGACGATCAAGAGGAGGCCTGGGAAAAGTGCCTGAGAAAGGAATACCAGCGGTCTAGAGTCCAAGGACCAACCCCACCTCCCAGAAACACCAGCCAAGTGTGCAGTCGAAGATGGGGCTCTAGAATCAGGTTCATCAGCCATGCAAGAACACACAGAACCCATGACCAGTAACAGAGTTTCTCAGGTGGACAGTCATACTCATTAGTGCGTGATCGCCGAAGAAGAAAATTGGAGATCTTGGAAAGGCAGCACACTAAGAGTCATGGGTCAGAGAGGAAGCCCATCAACTCACAATAAAAACGCTTTTATGGTAGTTTCATTGTTTTATTGTGCAGAAGTGACAAAAGTAACAAAACAAAGATATCAAAAACTGTTGTATGTTAGAAATGCAAAAGTGAAGCAAGAACCAAGTCCGATTATAAATCTGTCCAAAGAACAGCACCTGTTCTCAACTGCTGAAGAACTGGGCAATGATTTCCTCCCGTATCTGCCTCGCTCCGTGTAATGGCGGATCCAGTGCCGGTGGCTGTTGTGGGTCATGATCCTCCTCATCTTCTATGGGTTGAAACTCCTCATCCAAATCTAGTGAAAGACCACTGTCCATGGCAATATTGTGTAGAATGCAGCATACCGTTACAATTTTGCTGACTTTTTCTGGGGCATATCGTAAGGCTCCCCCTGACCGATCCAAACAACGGAAGCGTTTCTTTAGCAGTCCCAATGTCTGTTTTATGACTACCCTGGTTTGTGCATGTACAACATTGTATCTGTTTTCTGCTACAGTGCAAGGGTTACGCAGTGGTGTCATCAGCCACGGTTGAAGCACGTAGCCTAGATCTCCAAGGAGCCATCCAGTGAACTTTCTTTCCCCTTCAAAGATTAAAGGAATCTCAGATTGCTTCAGAATGTAAAAGTCATGCATGCCCCCCGGGAAGCACGCATTGACATTCGTTATTTTCTGGTGGTGGTCACATGTAATTTGGACATTGAGGGAATAATAACCTTTGGCATTTAGGTAGGCCATAGGATTGTTATTAGGTGCACAAATGGCTACTTGCATACAGTCAATGATGCCCTGCACCTTAGGGAAGCCAGCAATGGCAAAAAAATACTGTTGTCGCTGTTGTTCTTCATCACTCCTGAAGCTTAGGTAGGTGGGTGCATGTCGAACTAGTGCATCAGTGACCTCCTTAATGGAACGGTACACAGCAAACTGGCTGATTCCAGTGATGTTTGCTGTGGGTGCCTGAAAAGTCCCTGTGGCATAGAAGTTAAGGGCAGCAGTGACCTTCACCGCCACTGGTAGCGCAGTGCGAATGATTGATTCTCCATGTAGATCACTTTGGACCAGGCGGCAAACCTCAGTCACAGCCTCCCTGCTGAGTCGCAGCCTCTTCAGGCACTGCTCTTCTGTCAAGCCTAAGTAACTGACTCTGTTCCTAAACACCCTGTGCCTGGGGTAGTTTGTTCGGCGTGTGGTTAACCGTCTATGCCCTCTGCGTTCCTGGGCTGCCCGCCTCTGCTGCAGTTGCTGCTCCTCTTCCTCCTCCTCTGCAAGAAGAAACCCAGCAATGGCTGCTGCACCCATGCTGTAGGCCTGCAAAGTTCTGCTCACAATTCACTCCAGTGGCAGCTCCACTGATCCTTGAGAGTATTCCCTTCCTGAGCCTGCTTGGCGCCAGCTCTGACCTTGGGTCAAATATCCTGCTCTCCAGGTATCTCCAATGGTAGGCAAGTGTGCGCCAGTTTCCCATGATTGGCCTTTAAAACAAGCACCAAACGGCTTTAAATAGCTCTCCCCCCCCCCCCCCCCAACGTTAGTTATTCTTTTTATGGAGAAGCAGGGAATGTGCGGAGAAGCGCCAGGGAAGCTGAGACAGCCAGCTGGCACTTCCTGCCGTGATTCCAGCACTTTAACCACCGTCTTACATGGTGACTGCCGAAATCTTACACCCCCTCCCCCTCTCACACCCCTCCCCCTCCTCACACCCCTCCCACTTGGCCTCAGATTCCGGCAGCCACTTCCTGCACGACAGCGGGTTGCCCAGACCACGGTGAAGGGGCAAAGCAGCAGGCCCCTCACACCAAGTTACCTTGAAAACAAGCTGGCTGCGGGTAGTGAGTGAGGGTCACTCTCGCCACTGACTTTCTCTCCCCCCCCCCCCCCCCCCCCCGCGAATTCCACTCAACACTTCCAACCTCAAATCGCCTGGTCCGGATTGCAACCACAACCACGGTGTGATCGGGAGACTGATGCTCCGCCTTTCATTGGCGCCCCTGACTGGAGTTCAGTGGTGTAAACAGAAGAGATTGTTTTTCTGGGTTTTTTTTGCTGCTCTCCCGTGTATTATTAATTGCCAATACGAGTTGGGGCAGTCCTTGAGGTTTTAAATATGGATTCGCTGACCCTGCAAATATATATGCGAGGCTACATGCAAAACCGCGATTATGCAGTTTGGTCTGGGAAGGAGTGGCAGCCACTTTGCATAAAGTTCTTTGAAGAACGTAAATAAAAACGACTAACAGCAAAACGGCCCCTGTATCTAAGATGATTAACTCCTGAAAAGTCATTTGGAAAAGGGGGCATGGGTGTAAGATGCGTTTATAAAGTGGTTGACATGCCCGGGGATGCCCTGTTTTAAATCCTGTATTTTAATTCACTTTATATTCATTCGCTTTATTGAAACAGCGGAATGAATTGGACGTGTTTCAAGTATGTACTGGGAATAACTGTTCTCGGTGACTTCCAGTACAAAACACTGCCGCTGCCAAGAGAGTCCACCTCTCACAGGGCTAGTGCAATGCAAACTATTGAAGCAAATAGGAAAGGGGGGGCCGCCTCTGTTCACTGGCGATGAAAAAGCGCGTCCGATTCTTCAGTGTGTTTCAGTGACAACTCAAGAGCTTAGACTGGCATGATGTGTAAAACACAACAGTATCCACCAGCCTGTACTGGGTAAGGTCTCCAAATACATTTCAGCTAAGTCTTATTCAAACTGACGGCCACGAGGAAAATCAATGCCTTTAATGGATAAATATTGCATATCTATTATTTTAAATTGCAGCTTTTTTGCTACTTAGAACGTTTTGCAAATGTCACTTATGAACTTTCATTCCTGAATTATATGTCCCGAGTTTGACCTTTTCTCAGGTTCAAGGTGCTTATTTATGAGGTATTTAAATGCAACCCCTGAAATTCAGGACAGCAATGTCAAATTGTAACTTTGTAACAACAAAACTGAAATCGGAATTTGCAGACACTTTTTGTGGTGGGGCGGTTCTAATTGTTCAGTGCTGACTTCTGTTGTCTGGCTGCTTCTGTCCTTGGATCTTTTGCGTCAACCTTTTTCCTGTTTTGCACAGTTATCAGCTGCGTGCATCTTCTATTTATCGCCGCCCAGTCTCACAACTTAGTTGGTTTTGATGTTGCTGGGTCGGCGACAGACATCAGTCTGGGACAGAAGCGCGTTGCTTTCCACAAATTGTACAGGGTATTTGTACAGAGCCCAATGCTTCTCATTGTTTCCAATCGAGGAGACGATCCTGTTCTCACGGTCCCGCTCCTCTAAGCTACTTGTTGCGTTTTCAACAAATAAAGGTAACCTTCCACTAGCAAAACGTTTAAAGCTGGTAAAAAAAAGTTGCAATGTGTTGTTTTACTCTCGACTTTAATGCACCGTCTCGGTTTAATTTCTATTGAAGTTTGAAACGCGCTTCAGCAAAATTGATGCATTTTAATGATAGATTGCATTTTTAAGATTTCGGTGGCCGTTTTGGAAATAACGCATTTAATTTTACCGAGACTTCCAAAAACAGCCCCCCACCTCCAGGGGTAATTGATTTGAACGTTAAATTATTCCCTTTGTTTACTAAAACGTATACATTTATATAGCGTCCTTCACGTTCACTGCTAATTAAGTTTTTTTTCCAATTGCGGTGAGTTATGGTGCAGGGCATTAAAATAAAACGAAAAATAAATCATTTATTTCCAAAAGAAGAAAATGCATCACTTTATTCGTATAAAAATCTGAAATGTGCAATTAAAATTGGAGAGTTGGTGCAGTGCCTTGTGACGGTGGGGCGATTTGATGGGTGTGTGTCTGATGAAGCTCTGGGTTCTCTTTGCAGGGTGACCATGCCTGGCTGTCTCCCGGCGGCTCCTCGCTGACTCCACTCCGGGATCGCTGCGCCCTCTGCCGGGCGCCTCCTGCAAACAAACAAGCGGCGGGGGAAGAAAAAAAAGATACGAAAAAAGGCGCGGGAAAAGTAAGTGTAGCGAGATGGAGGCGGGCGGGCAGTCGCACGTGCGCTACACCAGCTACACCGACAAGGACATCATCAAGCAGCATTACAACTACACGGGCAAGCTGAGGGCCAGCCCGGGGAGCAGCCTGAACGTCACCTCCATCTTCCTCATTGTCGTCTGCTGCTGTATCATCTTGGAGAACCTCATGGTGCTGCTCGCCATCTGGCAGACCAAGAAGTTCCACCGCGCCATGTACTACTTCATCGGGAACCTGGCGCTGTCTGACCTGCTGGCCGGTGCCGCCTACACCGTCAACATCCTGCTGTCAGGCTCCAACACGTACAAGCTGACGCCGGCGCAGTGGTTCGTGCGGGAGGGCAGCATGTTCGTGGCGCTCGCCGCCTCGGTGCTCAGCCTGCTGGCCATCGCCATCGAGCGCTACCTCACCATGCTGAAGATGAAGCCCCACAGCTCGGGCGGCAGCTCCCGTGTCTTCCTGCTCATCAGCGGCTGCTGGCTGCTCTCGGTGTTGCTGGGTGGCCTGCCCATCATGGGCTGGAACTGCCTGCAGGGCTTCCCAAACTGCTCCACCGTGCTGCCCCTCTACCACAAGCACTACATCCTCTTCTGCACCACCGTCTTCAGCTTCATCCTGCTGGCCATCGTGCTGCTCTACGCCCGCATCTACGCGCTGGTCAGGTCCCGCAGCCGCCGCCTCACCTTCCGCAAGTACTCGGTGCGCTCCAGCCGGAGCTGCGAGAAGTCGCTGGCGCTGCTCAAGACGGTGATGATCGTGCTGAGCGCCTTCATCGCCTGCTGGTCGCCGCTCTTCATCCTGCTGCTGCTCGATGTGGCGTGCGAGGTGCGTGGCTGCCCCGTCCTCTACAAGGCCCAGTGGTTTCTGGCCTTGGCCGTCCTCAACTCAGCCATGAACCCCATCATCTACACGCTGACCAGCCGGGAGATGAGGCGGGCCTTCTTCCGCCTGCTCTGCTGCGTGTGCCAGCGGGGCCCCGTCCGCAGGCTCCGGCAGCACAAGCCAGCGCTCATTGCCACCATGGAGTTTAGTCGCAGCAAGTCGGACAACTCGTCCCATCAGCACAAGGACGAGTGCGGCACCCCCGAGACCCTGATGTCCTCAGGAAACATGAACTCGTCCGCGTGAGGCGAGGCTACACTGCACTGTCTGGGGATGGGGGAGACACGGAGTGAGAGAGAGCCATTCAGCATCGGAGTAGCCGGATACTTGGCCACCACCCCTCGTCCTCCCACATACAAGCTGGCGTGGGAATCCAGTCCTTTTATTCACATAAATAGACACACCCGGAGACATTGCAACCCGGCACTGGAGTTTGTAAATCTCATCTCAGCTCTCCCAACATTTCCAAATGTAGCCGGACTAAACTGTTATTTGAAAATCCTCTCTTTTAAAACATTTTAAGTGCAAGGACAGACTTCTCCCAGACATTTGAAAGGAGATAAATGCAATTCTAAAAAGAGAGAGGAAAAAAAGAAAAGACTTACAGAGAGACCTGTTCCGCTTCAGGATTTTATTTGGGTTTCAAGGCTGTGACATCCACTGGAAATCCTGGTGTCAAAGCAGCTCATGGTGTAGTTTTCTGGGCGGGGGTCTGAGATTCCCGGGCTATTGATGGGGTGCAGAGCATCTCATTAAAGGACCGGCAAGTTCCTAACCGCTTGGCCAATTCGTGACATTGGTGAAGTTACTTTCCTCAAAGTCCGAGTATTTTATAGATGCATTATCACGCACTAGATTCTAGTGTATGTGCAGTATTAAAACAAACTTTAAAGTGCATTATGTAAGATAAGAATATAGTATCAAATTGTTGACGATTAAAAATGTTACTAACTAGTCTCCACTGTATCATTTTGAATGTATCAAGTTGTTATTCCACTCTTCAACCATATGTTGGTAATCTCTTCAATTATTAATTTATTAACATTCATGGAAGTTAATTACCAGTTGCCCAGATTTGTTGCATAGCATTATTATGAAAGGTTACACTTTAGGCATGTGACTGAACAAAATGATTTGTCTAAATCATTCAATGTTTGTAATTAGACGTTGACAGAAACGTTAAATGGCATGTTCTGTTCCAAACTGTAAACCATAATTTTCAAAAAATAATGTGAAAATGTCATTCATGTGGAATTACACAAGCTGTATGTAAATTCATATTCCTTTTAATTCAACAATTGTTTCAAGATCTCGTTTATTTTGAGGCATCTTTTATACCATTGCAATACATCTGCTATTCAATTGCACACTCCAAAAGATTAATTTATTAAAATTGGGGCATAATATCAACATTATTTGTTTAGTCTAGTGGGAAGCAGGAAAATTCATATTCAAGGCCTTCTTACACCTGTACTTCATAGAATCCCCACAGTGCAGAAGGAGGCCATTCGGCCCATCGAGTCTGCACCGACCATTCAAACACCATTTTGCACAGACCCAATCCCTGTAACTCCACCTAACCTTTGGACACTTAGGGGCAATTTAGCATGGCCAATCCACTTAACCTGCACATTTTTGGACTGTGGGAGGAATCTGGAGGAAATCCACGCAGACACGGGAAGAATGTGCAAACTCCACACAAAGTTGAGGTCAAAATCAAACCCGGCTCCCTGGCGCTGTGAGGCAGCAGTGCTAACCATTGTGGCCTGATAAACACGTCACTTCTGATAATCCATTCAGTTTTTCCAGCGAAAGCAAATTAACCAAAAAAATTGTAAATATAGAAATTTGGTGCTTTATTGTTTTAAAATTCTGATCCTTGTGTTAAAATTCCTCCGTTACCTCAGCCAATTCTATTTGTGTAACCTCAAATCCTGCAACCCTGGTATGTAAGCTTTTGTTACAAAGGGATTATTAAGAGTACTAAAATTATCCATGGATATTAGTGAGGTCATACATAGAGTACTACGCACAGTTTTAATCTCCTTACCCGAGGAAAGACAATCTTGCCTAAAAGGGAGAGGAATTAAAGTTCATTGGTCTAATGGGCTGAGAGGATTGCCCTATGAGGGAAGATTGTGACACTAGATATTTATTTCTGGAGTTTAAGAGATAACCTCATTGAAACATATAAAATTGTAAAGGAGTTTGCAGGGTAGATGCTGAAAATGTTTCCCTTGGCTATGGAATTTGGAATATAGGGTCACACTCTTAAAATAAAGGGTTGGCCAAGGGGAAATTTCTTCACTCAAAGAAAGTTGTGAATGTTCAATCATTGAGTATATTGTGTTCTGGGCCAGGGTTTAGAGAACCCCAAAGTGTATCATGGAGTTCACCTGACCCACAACTTTTAATAGATTGTGGTATGGGGAGCACACAGCCCACTCTACGGGTGTGGTACAGCAGAAATGGAAAAGTAATTTTTAAAGCAAAACAATGTTTATTATATGAACTCAAGTTAACCTTTTGAAACATACAGTGAACATCTTAGCAACCATCAATTCAAATACAACCCCCAAAGAATACAACACTAAGTAATCCTTAATAACTTCCCAAACAACATCCAGAAGACAGAAGAAACACCTTTCACCAGAAGCACATTAGGTTTACATTCACTACTGAGAACATTTATAATTCTGAATTCACCAAATGATCAAGAGATAGTCTTTTGATGGCAGAGAGAACAGCAGTACACATGCTTGGTCTGGCTTCAGCTCCAACACTGAAAACGAAACTAAAACACACCCTGCAGCAAACAGCCTAAAACGAAAGTTAAAAGCTGACAGACAGCGCAGTTCCACCCACACTCTGACATCACTGATAAACACCCATTTCTTAAAGATACATTTCTTAAGCACCCATTTCTTAAAGGTACTCTCACATGACAATTGTTACAGGTCAATAGATTTTTGAATATTAAGGGATACGTGAAAAGGTGGAGTTGAGATAGAAGATCAGCCATGATCTTATTGAATGGTAGAATTGGTGCGAGAGCCATTTCCTAACTGTTATTTCTTATGTTTCTTTTTCAATCCTCCAGGATCTCTATTCATTTCTTAAACTCTAGCTTCATAGAATATTACAGCACGGAAGAGCGACCATCCAGCACTGTGCCTGTGTTGGCTCTGGTAAAACTATCCAATTAATCCCACTCCCTACTTTTGTGCACGCTGCACTCATTTTACCCAATTGGCAGCTGTACCTTCAGCTGCCTAGGCCCTAAAAGCTTTGGAATTCCTTACTTGAACCTCTCCTTGAAGACACTCTTTAAGAACTGTACATTTGACCAAGCTTTTAGATACTCATCCTGACGTCGCCTCCTTTGGCTCAATGTTGATATTTATCTAATTACACTCCTATAAAACACCTTGGGACATTTTATAGAAATGCAATATAAATGTTAGAAACTTGTAACACATGAACTAATCAGGTAGTTTTTGGTAGCGACGAGATCAAGGTAAGGAGATTATACAGCCCAGATAAGGGTGGCTACACGTTGACAATGGTTAAGACACTACATTTCCAACAATGACTGGTCATGGTCCAATGGAGGTTGATGTGAAGCACAACACTGGAGAAGATAACATGTCAACCGTAAAGGAGACAAGTTATACCATACATTTGCATCAATGTGAAGTGTTTTGGCTCTGAAACAATAGAGAAGAGGTAATGATCTGAGTGCATGTTGATGGTAAGCAGCACTTGCAACCGTGTTCAGTGAGCAGCCGCTGCCCATCAAGTTATCCCTTGAAAATCAGTGGAAAAGTTAACTTTGCAACAATGGAATTATGTTTTCTGTTCATTGATTTAAATGAGTGCAAAATGCTTCCTGCTAGCCACACTAAATGTATCATATAACGTGTTTAAAATCATCAAAATTGATTCCTGTCAAGTAGTGCAAGATCATCTGGGAGGGATAACCTCACATGTCTTTGACTTCATATCAGCTATAGCTTATAACAGCAAGTATACCGTGGGGAATTTTTGGAATGCAATTTTACATCTTTGCAGGTTACAACACTCACTTCTGACGTCAAAAAGTGGAGCAAGAATTCTGATACTGTGGAGCAAAACTGTAGAAATCCACTCTTATTTTTTGTGGCCAGGCAGTGATGAAGAGCAGGAAGGGGAAACCTGGGATGCATCTGAGAATTGGGTTTTTTTTTAGCAGAAAAAGAGAATAATTAAAGTGCAAAGGAAAGTGGATAAAGTAATACCTGTAGCCATCTGGGATGGCCACTTCCAGAATACAAAATGGACATTTGCAAAGATTGCAGGGAAAAATGGACAATGTTAAGAAAGCAAGCAGGCACAGAGCCTGTCTGCATATCGGAGCCGTAGCTCCCAGACAAGACTGAAACTGTAGGCATATTAGCATATGGATGGCCGATCTCCGGGAACTAAGGGAGATACTGTAGCCATCTGGGATGGCCACTTCCCGATGACAAAATGGGCACTTTGCAAAGATTGCAGGGAACATGGACAATACTGAGAAAACAAGCAAGTTCAGAGCTTGTCTATATATTGGAGCCGCAGCTCCCAGACAAGACCAAAACTGTAGACCCATTAGCATGCTAATGGCCCATCTCCGGGAACAAAAGAGTAACATTTGAGTAACTGATACTAAGGCAGACACCCCGGCGCCAGAGGAGACCGAAACAAAGCAGGCCAACGGCCACCTAGGACATGACCAGCCATCAGGGCACACACCCCTTTATTGGATGAAATCAATAGGAATGATAAAGAAACGGCCCAATTGATTGGGGCCAAGTTCAAGGCCAACCCAAAAGAGCGCGAAGCCCCTACGGGTATAAGAAGGAGCCCCCAAGAGAGAATCGTTCTCTTGGACCCGGTTCTCACCGAGGAGAGACCTGTCCACCAGCTGCACCAGAAGCAAGTAAGTCCAAGGTCAATGCTCGCTACCAGACAGACGACCTTAGCTGTTCCCCTCTACCACTTCGACCCCAGCAGCCTCAGATCCGAACAACGGCTATTGTTCCTCTGACTGAGTGGGCGCCGGAAGCTAAGTATAGGCTTTAGCAGTAGTGATGTTTGAGTCTGTAGTATTTCCTGCATGAGTAGCTATTACTGTGTGTTTAAATAAATAGTATTAGCTTTGAACTAACTAACTGGTATTTGGGTTTGAACCTTGTGGCGGTATCGAAAGATACCTGGCGACTCTAGAGCAAACGTAATTAGAATTAAGGAAGGCAACCATATTGACCGCCATATTCAGAGCCAACCAAAGAGAGCAACATTTACTGGCGACTCTGCCGGGACTCGACCTAGAAGTGGCCTAGTCACTCTGAGAGAACCCAAATTTGAATTGGAATCCAATTGGAAACAGAAAAACCACAAGTGTAAGAACGATACTGATCAAACCTCCAAGATTCGGAAGTGTGTTAATGCATGCGTACTAACAGGGTTATAAGGTAAACCTGAGAGATTTTGTTGCTTAAAACTGTCGGGAGTTTTGTGGGTCGGAAATTAGCATAAGCCGTACCTGTGTTTCCATCACCACTTTATCACCCCCTGTTCCAAATTCAATAGAGAACCCAGAGATAGAGAAAATGGCAATGAAAGCAATGGAACGCCTTATGAACCCCCAGGAATTCAAGGTTGCAGCGACCAGTAGAGTAGGACAGTGTCCCGTATGGGAAGAAGAGATCAGAAAATATCTCAAAGGGAAAGGATGGCTCCTTTGGAGTGAATTCTGGGCCAATGATGAAACAGGTCCCGGAAGTATAGGGCATACTTGGTGAGAGAACCTGACAGAGATCCATAAGAAGAGCTTAGGGAAAGCTCGCAAGCCGATGGCAATCGTGTCCTGCTTGGCCCAATTGCGAGGCACAGAGGAGGTTGTTAGGACGCTCCACAGAAAGATTGAAGAGAGAGACAGGAATAGTGAAGGAGATGTGAGCGAATTTGATAAGGAGAACAGGGAATTGAGAGAGCAGTTAGTGGCGAGGGACAAGGAGGTGGCTGATGCCAAGCGGGCACACCAGTCTTGTCTTGCCCATTTGAGTAGTTTTCAGACCCAATATGATAAGGCCTACCAACGCGTGGTCTTGGTAAGACAGGAAACCGAACAACAGGTTGAACAGTTGCAGAAACAGTGCAACGTCTTAAAAGCAGCCCTACGAGCGCTCCACACTTCCACGACGGAACAAAGACAGAGCTCAGTAGATCATGCAAAGTGCCGGAAGCAAATTGCAGAATTGCAATCTCTGCTTTCCGTTCAGAATGGGTTTCAGAGCACGTTTGGACCCCAGTTAGAGCAGGAAAACGGCCCCGATTGGCATGAGTTAAATGAAACTGCCCACAGATATGTACATGGGACATGTACACAGGAAAAACCGCGAGATAGTTACTGATACACCGATCTGGTGTGACAAGTTCATTACCTGGTATTCCCTATCCTACGTTGTGGAATCACTATTAGTACTTGTGATACTCTGCAGTGTCGTTCAGACTCTAAGACTGAGGAAATGGCAGAGGAAAGCCTCCCGCACTCGCACTCCGATATACACCCTCAGATCCTCTATTTTCGGACTTCAACAAACCCCTCAACCCCTTTAAGTGAATTAAAGTGCATCCATTTTTTTGTGTGTGTTTTGTTCGTTCCAATAAAAAGAAATGTAAAATTCTGTGCTTGACTGCCAAGCCAGAGAGACCTGTGTTGCTGCTATTGGTACAGTTTAAAATGTTGTAAATTCTTTTGATTGTTTGAGTCAGGATAGTTTAGTTAGGGATAGTTAGAGGTTCCAGTATTTTATTTTGTAATGCATGCCTGAATGTCATAGCACCCGTAGAATTTTTAATGATGTATCTACATAAATAATTTAGGTAAACGTTGAAATTCATAGGACAGAGCAGTGTAGAGCCTATGAAGTGCTTGCGGGTGCCCAACTTGGGAGGAGAACAAAGTCGACACGGTTATTTGATCCTTCACGCTTCGCGTTGAGGATCACAAGGAGGGAGTGTAGCCATCTGGGATGGCCACTTCCAGAATACAAAATGGGCATTTGCAAAGATTGCAGGAAAAATGGTCAATGTTAAGAAAGCAAGCAGGCACAGAGCCAGTCTGCATATTGGAGCCGTAGCTCCCAGACAAGACTAAAACTGTAGGCCCATTAGCATATGGATGGCCCATCTCCGGGAACAAAGGGAGATACTTCAGTAACCGAAAGCAGAAAACAAAGCAGGCCAACGGCCACCTAAGACACACCCAGCCATCAGGGCACCCACCCCTTTATTGGTCAGGATCAATGCGGGTGATCAAGATGTGGTCTAATTAATTGGGGCCAAGTTCAAGGCCCGCCCAAAAGCGAGCGAAGCCCCCTTCAGGTATAAGAAGAAGGCCCCAAGAGAGAATCGCTCTCTTGGACTTGGCTCTCACAGCGGAGAGACCCGTCCACCAGCTGCACCAGAAGCAAGTAAGTCTAAGGTCAGCGCTCGCTGCCAGACGGACAACCTTAGCTGTTTCCCCTCTACCACTTCGACCCCAGCAACCTCAGATCCATTGTTCCCCTGACTGAGTGGGCGCCCAAAGCTAAGTATAGGCTTTAGCAGTAGTGATAGTTTAGTCTGTAGTATTTCGTGCAGGAGTAGATCTTACTGTGTGTAAATAAATAGTATTGGCTTTGAACTAACTAACTGGTGTATTGGCTCTTTTGATCAGTATCCGGGTTTGAACCTTGTGGCAGTATCGAAAGATACCTGGCGACCCGAGAGCAAACATAATTTGGATTAAGGAAGGCAACCATATTGACCGCCATATTCAGAGCCAACCAAAGAGAGCACCATACCTACCTGCAGTCTGAGCTGAGTCAACTAATTTGCAAATGCAGTGAGCCCCCAACTCCAAGTCTTGCAAAAGATTAAATTAAAGATCAGATTCTCTAAATTGCATGGGTTAGCAGAATTAAGCTAGCACTGCACTGAAATTCCTTTGATGTCAGAAGTGGTGTAACCTGCAAAGATGCAAAATTGCATTTTAAATATGTTATAAACTACAGCTGACATGGAGTCAAACACGTGTGAGGTTATCTCTCCCTGATGATCTTGCACTGCTTGACAGGGTTGTAAATCTATGGTCTGAAAATGGTTTTAGGGCACAATCCTACAGAGTCCAATTAAGTGAATTTAGAATTAAAGTAGACACAGAATCCTGCAAGAAAAGGAAGTTTTCTCTATATTTTGTTGCTCCTCTGATGAAGGTTTTAAAATTCCTACTTCCATCACAGATTGTAAGATGGATACAGATGTGCAAGACTGACTACATGAGCCACCAGAGAGAGAGAAATAGAAGGCAATAATCCACATTTTTCTCAAATGCTTTCAAGTTATTGTCCCCATATGCGACCCACAATTATTGCACACTTGGTTACACTTTATGTGAAGGACATCCTGAATTAGCCTTAATTTTTCCTTTCCCTAGTTTGAACCTGTGAACCATTGCCCTGCTATTATGGTTGTAATTTGAATTATATTCTGCAATTATCTTTTTGTAACATCTACTTCTGCATATCCCTCTCTGAAGCCTATCACAAATTCCACCTTTCAAAGCTAAAATGCTCATTTATTCAATCATTGCTCACACTTACCATGAGGCATTGTGGATTTATAGATCTTGATGATCTCCTTTGAGTCTTCATGATGAGCTGGACACAGTACTCAAACTGTGGGCTGACGTGTGAATTATACAACTTAAGCATGAATTCCTGTGATATTGGCTTTTTCTTTTTGCATTTCTACATTAAAACGAAACTTTTCCACCATACTGATATGTTTACAGAACAACTTACAAATGTATCTATATTTAGGTTTTCTACATTAGATCTCAATGGCTACCGGTTACCACCACATTTCTTCCTGGCTACCTTCGGTACAGATTAGCAGACAGGAATGTCTGGTGTTGCCAAGAGCACTGATTAGAATTGGATATAAAACACAGCAGGAGATGTTAATGTACAGAGCAGGACTTCGATTTTTTTTCCCAATCCACCTACCCTGCACATCTTTGGGGTTGTGGGAGTGGGACCCATGCAGCCATGGGGAGAATGTGCAAACTCCCCATGGACAGTGATCCGGGGCCAGGATCAAACCCAGGGCCTCAGCGCCATGAGGCAGCAGTGCTAACCACTGCACCACCGTGCCGCCCCAGCAGGACTTGATTTAATGGTCATCGGCAAACTTAAATCTGTGAAATTAGAATGAAAAAAACACAAATAAATACTAATGGGTCGAAAGTACAGTCACCATCCCAACTTTCGTTTATAGAATAACTTAAACATGCTTCAAACATATTGACCTTTCTGCAACCACTGCAATTGTAGTGTTTGGACTGTGCCCTTTTTCTCTCTCTGGCAGCTAAGGTAGCTGGCCTTGCACATCTGTATCTATCATGATTTTGACCCAGCAAGAGTGAAAAAAGTTCAGCTATATGTCCAGGTCTGGCTGGTATGAATTGAAGGGAAAGTTCTATTGTCACAAAATAGCCTTTGTCAGTGTAGAGTTCTTGGGACTGGGAAGTTCTTCAAAGTAAGCTCGGTGAGTTGCTGTAATACATATAGGACAGAGTTTTTCAAAGTGCGGTTCGCGACCCGCAGTTGGGTCATGGGCACGTGTCGAAAGGATCGCAGAGCGATCGGTCGCAGTGTTCCCGATCCCAAAAGAAGCGCCCAATGACCACTACCAGCATTTAAAATGAGAATGCTGCATTATCAGCCATGCAGTCTTCTGACCATAAGAGGCAACAGTGAGCAGGTGATGTGTCCTGCACATACTCTTGAAGCCAAATGCCGTGCAAAGTCATGGTTTTGGCGCAAAATCACAGAGGTGAGCTTCTTCCACTTTAGAAAGTCCATGACAACACAGAGCAGTGCTAGTATTAGCTCTGGAGTGTAGAGAACTCCAGGGTCCCCGGTAAACAGCCTACAAAGACATTTGGTAAGTGCGAGTACAAATCTACTACTGTTATGGCATATCGAAGAAAATTGTTTGTTAGTGAGGAAATTGTCAATAGACTGGCAAGCCTTAGAATCCCTACAGTGCAGAAGAAGGCCATTTGGCCCATCGAGACTACACTGACTCTCCGAAAGAGCACCCTACGTAAGCCCACTCCACCGCCCCATTCCCATAAGCCCCATAACCTTTGCACACTGAGGGCAATTTACCATGGCTAATCACCTAATCTGCACATCTTTGGACTGTGGGAGGAAACCGGAGCACCCGGAGGAAACCTACACAGATACGGGGAGAAAGTGCAAACTCTGCACAGACCGTCACCCGAGGCCGGAATTGAACCCAGGTCCCTGGCATTGTGAGGCAGCAGTGCTAATCACTGTGCCACTGTGCTGCCCTTATTCAGTCGCATCTAGCTGCACTGATCAACAATTTTCGTCACGACTTGCCAGAGGAAAAATTCAAGATTTTGAAAGAGAGGTGGGTGAAAAACCCCTTCGCGTTTGAGACAGCAGAGTCAGTTATTAACTTATAACTGACTCCAAATGAAGAGACTGGGCTACTGCACCCGACCTGTGACAGTTCATTAAAAACACGCAACACGGCCTCGGGCGAGTGCCGTTCAGCACTGGTCTCCACAAACCAGGTGAAATGGCCCTCCTGGGGATCTCCTAGCGGGATTGGAGGCTCCCAGGTGCATGCCCTTTGAGCAGGATGGTAATCTGGCACTGCTGGTGCCATCTGGGCACCCTGGCAATGCCACCTGCGTTCCAGGCTGGCGCTGCCAGGCTGCCCAGGTGGCACTGTCATGGGCACTGCCAGGGTGCCAAGCTGGCATTTTTTGTGCGGGTGCGATCGGACTGGTGATGCCCCGCGTGGGTGTTGGGGGGGGTTGGGGCTTGGAGGGGGCTGGGGGCCGCTTCAGGGGCCTCGGAAATCAGGACGCCATTGAAAAGTGGCATCCTGATGTAAAAAAAAAATTTAAATACATTTTTTAAAACACGCAACACGTGCATGAGGTTGTCAGCATTTTGGAGTTTTAATAATCTTATAATAATCTTTAGTATTGTCACAAGTAGGCTTACATTAACATTGCAATGAAGTTACTGTGAAAAGCCCCTAGTCGCCACATTCCGGCGCCTGTTTGGGTACACAGAGGGAGAATTCAGAATGTCCAATTCGCCTAACAAGCAAGTCTTTCGGACTTGTGGGAGGAAACCCACGCAGATACAGGGAGAACGCGCAGACTCCACACAGACAGTGACCCAAGCGGGAATCGAACCTGGGACCCTGGCGCTGTGAAGCACTATGCTACCGTTCTGCCCTCTCAGGAGTACGTAGTGCTCAGTAAAACAAGCAATTTGTTATCAGTGCCCTACACGACGACCTACATGTGAGAAATTGGATTTTTCGTTCTCACAAAGATATAGACTGCACAAAGGAACCGGCTGAAGTCTGCACCTCTCCTATGAACAAAAATGGAGTGAGATCAGAAGCCTTCTTAGCGCAGTAGGCAGCACGTCAGTCTCATAAATGGAGTGAGATTGTGATGACCAAACAGGCTCACCTCTCACATTAAAGGTAAGCTAACGTGGCATGTGTTGCGAAGGGCAGCTGGCATATGGCCCGACTGACAGCCGACTGGTAAAAATGTGTCCCGAGAAAAAGTGTTTGAAAAACACTGGTGTAGGACATACTGCAGTCAGAGGGGTTAATATAGGGGGTGCAATTAAATATAGTTTCAGGGATACAGATTGATGAAACATAAAAAATGTTTAATAAAACCAGCATGAAAAGAGAACATTTGTTGAAAAAAGTAATAACAACAAATTGTATTGGATACAGACATTCTTTTGTCAGTAGAATTATTTCAGTACATAACAGCAATTATGAATGAGGGTAATGTGATAATCACTTTCGAACAAGTGGCATGCCAAGGGCTTTCAACAGATCTGTGAACATTTCTGAGATATAAGATTTAATTTTTATATATCAACTTTCAATTCAAAGACTGTTCATTCGAATTTTAGCATTAACTTTCCATTTTGCTGCATTTTTAAAAATAATAATCTTTATTGTCACAAGTAGGCTTACATTAACACTGCAATGAAGTTACTGTGAAAAACCCCTAGTCGCCACATTCTGGCGCCTGTTCAGGTACACAGAGGGAGAATACTCGGCCGGGATTCTCCCCTACCCGGCGGGGCGGGGGGTCCCGGTGGGATGGAGTGGCGTGAACCACTCTGGCGTCGGGCCGCCCGCAACTTTAGGGGCCAAGCACTCACCGTGAGTGGCTAGACCCGTGCCGGAGTGGTTTCCGCTCCACCTGCTGGCGTGGAAGGCCTTAGGTGCCACGCCAGCCGGGGCCGAAAGGACTTTGCCAGGCGGCGGAAGTCCGCGCATGCGCGGGAGCGTCAGCGGCCGCTGACATCATCCCCGCGCATGCGCGGGGGGGGGGTGTCTCTTACGCGTCTGCCATCGCGGAGGCTGTGGCCAAGGTGGCAGGAAAAGACTGCCCCCACGGCACAGGCCCACCCGCGGATCGGTGGGAGCCGATCGCGGGCCAGGCCACCGTGGGGGCACCCCCCGGGGCCAGATCGCCCCGCGCACTCCCCCCAGGACCCTGGAGCCCGCCTGCGCCGCCTAGTCCCGCCAGTAAGAGAGGTGGTTTGATTCCCGCAGGCAGCACAGGCATGACAGCAGCGGGCTTCGGCCCATCACGGGCCGGAAAACTGCCGGGGGGGGGTCCCGCCGACCAGCGCAGCGTGATTCCCGCCCCTGCCGAATATCCAGTGCCGGAGAATTCGGCAACCGGCGGGGGCGGGATTCACGCCAGTTCCCGGCGAATCTCCGGCCCGGCGGGGCGTCGGAGAATCCCGCCCCAGGTGTCCAAATTACCTAATAGCGCGTTTTCCTGGACGTGTTTATGTTTTTTAATTCAAATTATTGGTTATTGCAATCTTTTTTGCACATGGAATGTTTCAGATTACCAAAGTAAACTATAAACATATTTTACAGGAATAGACATTTATTATGGGGATCACTGTCCAGGGAACTATGAAGAAGAACTTCAAAGAAATCTGAGTTAAAGGTGTCTTCAATCTTTAAATATGTTACAGACTTGTTGACAATGGGTGGGATTCTCCGTCTGAGAGAGTAAGGGCTGAATTCTCTGCAATGAACTGTGATGACCCTATGGCATTCTCCTCCACACCATGCCTACCCGGGATCTCACCATGTATCTTGTCTTTTGTCTTGCAGGATCACCTTCCGACAAGGCCAAACCGTCCGGTGTCTCTCATCCCCAGCAGCAACATACAACATCCCAAAGCACCAGTCTGGAAACGGCACCGACATTTTGTCACTGCTGTCACCTGCACCCTCCACCACCCCAGAGAATCTCACCTCAGTGGGTCATTATAGTGAAGGGGTTCCTGGGACACTCTCATGGGTCCTGGGTGCGCACCTGAGGTGCTGCAGTACATCAGGTGGAGGAAGGAACCCCCGAGGGGACAGACAGTCGGAGGGCAGCCCGAGCCCAGGGACTAGCTGCAGTCCAGACAGGCCTTGTGCCTCTGGAAAGGATGGTCCCATCCATTCTGGAGATGCAGACGCAGAGTCAGGGACCAGGGGAAGAGGTGTCAGCAACCTTCTAGCATCTGCAGGTGCAGTTGGAGGAATTCCACCACCTGCAGGATCAGAAGACGGTGCCGACAATGCATACTATCCAGGCCAACATCGAAAGGGTGGCCTCCCCGGTGTATGTCTTGCGTGTGAGGGTCATGGTCACAGGTCAGGATGTCCAAGGCCTAGGGCACATTGGGTGGCCAGTGCCTGACGTGCAGGGCATGGCAGCCCTGTCACAAGAGCCATGTATCTGGGCCACATGGACATTGCTGAGGCACTCCAGAGCATGTCCAGTCACTACGGGCCATAACGACAGGCGCCAAAAGTATTGGCCGGGCACTGGCTAAACTGAGCCAGTCACAGAGGTACGTGGTCCAGCACCTGTGCTCCATAGCTGTGAGCATCAAGACCCTGGTCAAGACGGGAACAGGCCTTCTGGATTGGCAGCGCCAGGTGATGGTGGAGCCCCCAGAGCTCACTCTAGCCGCACCCCCATCCCAAGGAGTGACCCGGGGGTCATCGGGCATCTTGAGGGAGGAGAAGGTGTTTGGGCCCATGCCGCTGACTCCACAGGAGAAGTGCTGGAACACCACAGCGCCTCTGAATCCCCACCACCTGTCAATGGCGCATCTGATGGGTACCGGGCAGAACAGGGTGGCGCTACGTTACCTGTGACACCAGGATGTTGGCTGGGTCTATTTAGACCCGATCGCTCCACAGGACGGCCGCCAAAGGGCACTCGAGTCACAGGGCGGGATACCCAGAGGCCGCCTCCACATCTGACGTGCCATCTGGGGACCCACCTCGAAGGAGAATTACATCATTTGAGATTAGAAAGTTATACACAAGTTAAGTTGGCACGGGTGGACTTCCGGGTGCGGCGATGACCAGCTAAGTCGCACGTTTCGGCAGCTCCCGGTGGAACGGACTTTTGGGCTCTTGATAGGAGCCCCAACGGCAATTTTAACGGCTAAAAACACCGTGCGGTAAACCAGAAGGGAATTCCCCCTGGACACGGATGGAAAAAGGAGAGGAAAGTGGCCGGATTGCAGCGGATCCTTTGGAACAGCGGCAAGGAAGGCAAGCAAAAACCAAGATGGCGTCGGAAGGTGGCAGTTTCACATGGGGCCCTGAACAACAAGAGTTCTTGAAATGCTGCGTGGAAGAGATAAAGAAGGAAATGAAGAAAGAGCTGTTGGCCCCGATACTACAGGCGATCGAAGGGCTAAAGGAGGAACAAAAGACCCAGGAGCAGGAGCTTCGGGTCGTGAAGGCGAAGGCAGCCGAGAATGAGAACGATATACAGGGCCTGGTGGTGAAGACGGAGATACAGGAGGCACATCAGAAACGATGTGTGGAGAGGTTGGAGGCACTGGAAAACAACGCAAGGAGGAACAACCTGAGGATTCTTGGTCTTCCTGAAGGTGTGGAGGGGGCGGACGTCGGGGCATATGTGAGCACGATGCTGCACTCGTTAATGGGAGCGGAGGCCCCGACGGGTCCGTTGGAGGTGGAGGGAGCATACCGAGTTATGGCGCGAGGACCGAGAGCAGGAGAAACTCCCAGAGCCATAGTGGTGAGATTCCTCCGTTTTAAGGATAGAGAAATGGTCCTTAGATGGGCGAAGAAAACTCGGTGCAGTAAATGGGAGAACGCGGTGATCCGCGTTTATCAAGACTGGAGTGCGGAGGTGGCGAGAAGGAGGGCGAGCTTTAATCGGGCCAAGGCGGTGCTTCATAAAAAGAAGATAAAATTTGGAATGCTGCAACCGGCAAGACTGTGGGTCACATATCAAGGGAGGCACCACTACTTTGAGACGGCGGATGAAGCGTGGACTTTTATTGTAGAAGAAAAACTGGAATGAGTGGATTATTAAAAAGAACGTTTGGACAAAGTGGTGGGGCGAATGTGGGGGGCGAAGAGGGGTTTTATGTTCTAATCCTGCGGTATGGTAACTTTTCTCTCTCCCACAGGTGGTGATGGGGGGAGGTGGGGAGGGAGAGGAGATGGGGCGTTGGCCATGGGGGGCGGAGCCAAGGGAGAAGCGCGGGCTTGGCTCCCGCGCTATGAAAATTATGGCGGGAATAGAGAAGCAGGAAGGAGGGGGCGTCGCATGGTGCGAGCCGTGGTCACGGGGGGAAGCCGAGGTCAGCCAGAGTTTGCTGACTTCTGGGAGCAACATGAGGGGAGTAATTACGCGAGCGGGGGGTCTAGCGGGGGGGTGGGAGGGGGGAATTACTGGGTTGCTGCTGCTGGGGAAAGGGGGGAGCGGGTACGGGAGAGGATGGGCGGGGGGGCACCGCCTGGGGGAGATACAGCTGCGTGGGAACTGGGTGAGAAGCTGGAAAAAGATGATGGCTAATCGGCAAGGGGGGGGGGGTGGGAAGCCCCCCAACCCGGCTGATCACGTGGAACGTGAGAGGGCTCAACGGGCCGATAAAGAGGGCACGGGTACTCGCACACCTTAAGAAACTTAAAGCAGATGTGGTTATGTTACAGGAAACGCACCTGAAACTGATAGACCAGGTTAGGCTGCGCAAAGGATGGGTGGGGCAGGTGTTCCATTCGGGGCTGGATGCGAAAAACAGGGGGGTGGCTATATTAGTGGGGAAGCGGGTAATGTTCGAGGCAAAGACTATAGTGGCGGATAACGGGGGCAGATACGTGATGGTGAGTGGCAAACTACAGGGAGAGATGGTGGTTTTGGTAAACGTGTATGCCCCGAACTGGGATGATGCCAATTTTATGAGGCGAATGCTAGGACGCATTCCGGACCTAGAGACGGGAAAGCTGATAATGGGGGGAGACTTTAACACGGTGTTGGAACCAGGGCTGGATAGGTCGAAGTCCAGGACTGGTAGGAGGCCGGCAGCAGCCAAGGTGCTTAAGGATTTTATGGAGCAGATGGGAGGTGTGGACCCGTGGAGATTCAGTAGACCTAGGAGTAAGGAGTTCTCGTTTTTCTCCTATGTCCATAAAGTCTATTCGCGCATAGACTTTTTTGTGCTGGGTAGGGCATTGATCCCGAAGGTGAGGGGAACGGAATATACGGCTATAGCCATTTCAGATCATGCCCCACACTGGGTGGACTTGGAGATAGGGGAGGAAACAGGAGGGCGCCCAACCTGGAGAATGGACATGGGACTAATGGCGGATGAGGGGGTGTGTCTAAGGGTGAGGGGATGTATTGAAAAGTACTTGGAACTCAATGACAATGGGGAAGTCCAGGTGGGAGTGGTCTGGGAGGCGTTGAAGGCGGTGGTTAGGGGGGAGCTGATATCAATAAGGGCACATAAAGGGAAGCAGGAGAGTAAGGAACGGGAGCGGTTGCTGCAAGAACTTTTGAGGGTGGACAGACAATATGCGGAAGCACCGGAGGAGGGATTGTACAGGGAAAGGCAAAGGCTGCATGTGGAATTTGACTTGCTGACTACAGGCACTGCAGAGGCACAATGGAGGAAGGCGCAGGGTGTACAGTATGAATATGGGGAGAAGGCGAGCAGATTGCTGGCACACCAATTGAGGAAAAGGGGAGCAGCGAGGGAAATAGGGGGAGTGAGGGACGAGGAAGGAGAGATGGAGCGGGGAGCGGAGAGAGTGAATGAAGTGTTTAAGACATTTTATAAAAAATTATATGAAGCTCAACCCCCGGATGGGAGGGAGAGAATGATGGACTTTTTGGATCGGCTGGAAATTCCCAAGGTGAAAGAGTAGGAAAGGGTGGGACTGGGAGCACAGATCGAGGTAGAAGAAGTGGTGAAAGGAATTAGGAGTATGCAGACGGGAAAGGCCCCGGGACCGGACGGATTCCCAGTTGAATTTTATAGAAAATATTTGGACTTGCTCGCCCCGGTACTGACGAGGACCTTTAATGAGGCAAAGGAAAGGGGACAACTGCCCCCGACTATGTCTGAAGCAACGATATCGCTTCTCTTAAAGAAGGAAAAGGACCCGCTACAATGTGGGTCCTACAGACCAATTTCCCTCCTAAATGTGGATGCCAAGGTCCTGGCCAAGGTAATGGCAATGAGAATAGAGGAATGTGTCCCGGGGGTGGTTCACGAGGACCAAACTGGGTTTGTGAAGGGGAGACAGCTGAACACGAATATACGGAGGCTGTTAGGGGTAATGATGATGGCCCCACCAGAGGGTGAAACGGAGATAGTAGTGGCGATGGATGCCGAGAAAGCATTTGATAGAGTGGAATGGGATTATTTGTGGGAGGTGTTGAGGAGATTTGGTTTTGGAGAGGGGTATGTTAGATGGGTGCAGCTATTGTATAGGGCCCCAGTGGCGAGTGTGGTCACGAATGGACGGGGATTGGCATATTTTCGGCTCCATAGAGGGACAAGGCAGGGATGTCCTCTGTCCCCATTACTGTTTGCACTGGCGATTGAGCCCCTGGCGATAGCGCTGAGGGGTTCCAAGAGGTGGAGGGGAGTACTTAGGGGAGGAGAAGAACACCGGGTATCTTTGTATGTGGATGATTTGCTACTATATGTGGCGGATCCGGCGGAGGGGATGCCAGAAATAATGCGGATACTTGGGGAGTTTGGGGATTTTTCAGGGTATAAATTGAACATGGGGAAGAGTGAGCTGTTTGTGGTGCATCCAGGGGAGCAGAGTAGAGAAATAGAGGACCTACCGTTGAGGAAGGTAACAAGAGACTTTCGCTACCTGGGGATCCAGATAGCTAAGAATTGGGGCACATTGCACAGGTTAAATTTAACGCGGTTGGTGGAACAGATGGAGGAAGATTTCAAGAGATGGGATATGGTAGCCCTGTCAATGGCAGGGAGGGTGCAGGCGGTTAAGATGGTGGTCCTCCCGAGATTCCTCTTTGTGTTTCAGTGCCTCCCGGTGGTGATCACGAAGGCTTTTTTTAAAAGGATTGAAAAGAGTATCATGGGTTTTGTTTGGGCCGGGAAGACTCCGAGAGTGAGGAAGGGATTCCTACAGCGTAGTAGGGATAGGGGGGGGCTGGCACTACCGAGCCTAAGTGAGTACTATTGGGCCGCTAATATTTCAATGGTGAGTAAGTGGATGGGAGAGGAGGAGGGAACGGCGTGGAAGAGATTAGAGAGGGCGTCCTGTAGGGGGACTAGCCTGCAGGCTATGGTGACAGCCCCATTGCCGTTCTCACCGAGGAACTACACCACAAGCCCGGTGGTGGTAGCTACACTGAAGATTTGGGGACAGTGGAGACGGCATAGGGGAAAGACTGGAGCATTGGGGGGGTCCCCGATAAGAAACAACCATAGGTTTGCCCCGGGGGGAATGGATGGGGGATATGGAATGTGGCAAAGAGCAGGAATAACGCAACTGAAAGATCTATTTGTGGATGGGAAGTTTGCGAGTCTGGGAGCGCTGACCGAGAAATATGGGTTGCCCCAAGGGAATGCATTCAGGTATATGCAATTGAGGGCTTTTGCGAGGCAACAGGTGAGGGAATTTCCGCTGCTCCCGACACAAGAGGTGCAGGACAGAGTGATCTCAAAGACATGGGTGGGGGATGGTAAGGTGTCAGATATATATAGGGAAATGAGGGACGAAGGGGAGACTATGGTGGATGAACTAAAAGGGAAATGGGAAGAAGAGCTAGGGGAGGAGATCGAGGAGGGGCTGTGGGCAGATGCCCTAAGCAGGGTAAACTCGTCGTCCTCGTGTGCCAGGCTAAGCCTGATTCAGTTTAAGGTATTACACAGGGCACATATGACTGGAACACGGCTCAGTAAATTTTTTGGGGTGGAGGATAGGTGTGCGAGGTGCTCGAGAAGCCCAGCGAATCATACCCATATGTTTTGGTCATGCCCGGCACTACAGGGGTTTTGGATGGGGGTGACAAAGGTGCTTTCAAAAGTAGTGGGGGTCCGGGTCGAACCAAGCTGGGGGTTGGCTATATTTGGGGTTGCACAAGAGCCGGGAGTGCAGGAGGCGAGAGAGGCCGATGTTTTGGCCTTTGCGTCCCTAGTAGCCCGGCGCAGGATATTGTTAATGTGGAAAGAAGCCAAGCCCCCGGGGGTGGAGACCTGGATAAATGACATGGCGGGGTTTATAAAGCTAGAGCGGATTAAGTTCGTCCTAAGGGGGTCGGCTCAAGGGTTCACCAGGCGGTGGCAACCGTTCGTCGAATATCTTGCGGATAGATAGATGGGGGGAAAAAGAAGGCAGCAGCAGCAGCCCAGGATTTGGGGGGGGGGAGGGGTGGGGGGGGGGGGGTGGGCGGGGGGGGGGGGTGTAGCTTGTGACAAGGCAGTTGCCAATTAGGGCTAGTTTTCATTTTTGTTATTTTATATTTATTCTTTTTTTTTTTTCTTTTTTTTTGTTTATATAAAATAGGTCATTATTATCTGTGTTGTTATAATATTGTGAAAAGGATGCACAATGTACTGTGTTGGTTGACCAAAAATTTTCAATAAAATATTTATTAAAAAAAAAGTTGGCACGGGTGCAGCACACAAGTTAGCGTTAGGGGCCAGGGAACAATTCTTGCATATAGCAGAATAAACACCTGTTTGTTGATGTTCAGAACTGCCTTGGTCCTTTATCTGAAGGGTGTGAGAGATGGGCTGGGCTGGGCTAGGTGGAGAGGGTGTGCCGGGTTGTGCCAGGTGTGCCATCAACCCCCTCCAAACTTGGTGACATGCATGTGGCAGGGCCCATGGATAGAGCTGGGCAAGGGGGGTGGGCACCTGTTGGACCTGTTATGTGCTGTGGGTCCTCTGTCCGGCACATGCGTTGTGACAGGATGGACGAGAGCAGGGACGCAGCAGGCAGGCACAGCTTGGAGCTGGCTGTTGGGCCTGCGGAGTGGGCTAGCTAATAGCCCACTGGTGGGGCCTCTGCCCGAGAGGAGCAATGTGCCAGGGAGGGTACCAAAGGCCACGCTGCATGCGTCTGCTGTCCAGGGTGCATTCTGCTCTTTCCCTGCTGTGGGGCTGTACTTCTGATGAGTGAACTGAGGAGTGCCAGCAGCTGGTGGGCCACTGGGTGCACATGGCCACGCCCATTCTGTTGTTGGGCCAGCTCAAGTCTGAAGGTTCCCAGTGTCATGATATTCAGGTAAACATGATAGCACATACATACATACATACTGATGGACAGATCAACGGACCAATCAACACACACAGCACGACAGCCAATCACAGGCAAGAGCATACACAGTACAAAACAGGGAACACAACACTTCCTGAGCACTCGAGCAGGAGACGGCTTGGGGCACAGAGCTCATTACAAGCCACTCAGACATCCACCATGTGCTGAGTGCCACTACAAGATAGAATTAGGAATAGGTCCACAGAATCAAGGGTCATGATCGAACCTCAGTAAACAGTTTACCAGTGTAAATAGATATTTGAAATAAAACTGCGTTGTACCATTCGCAACCGTGTTGGTTCGTCTGTGTAGCAGAGTACCCAACACTTCACCCAGGAAGGTTGGCCTGGGGGGGGGGCACCATACAACCAGTGGCGCTCTTCACATTTACAGGACACAGTCGGCTGACTGTGCAGCAGAGGGGCTGCCTTGCAGGCTGCGGCAATGGTGGTCCGTCGCCAGCCACCCCAATGCCGGGGGAGACACCCCAAACTCACGGCCTATCTCCGAGTCAGTCCCTACCACTCCTCCCAGCCCTGGCAGACGCCCTCCCCAGCCAGCGGCTCATCTTTCAGCCCACTCTTGCTAGTTTGGAAACTTTTCTTACCTCCTCTCTCTCAGCCATAGCACACCTGACGAGAACTCGAATGAGCAGGTTCTTCCTGGAGGTAGAAGATAAATGTGAACGGTGCCAGCGAGGCCCAGCCAACCACGTCCACATGTTCTGGGCATGCCCCAAAAATGAACAACATGTAAACTGTAACCGTCTCATCTATCTTTATGTACAGTGTAAAAATGTTAATTTAATCAAAATATATTCTTTAAATGATCAGCAGGGGGAGCTGCGGGTACAAAATTTGCTGAAGCATTGCTCGTTGCTGACTAATTCACAGATCCATCCCTCTTTTCTATTATACATTTAATTTAATATCCCATTGATTTTAATAGTTTGCTTTGTGACCATTTAGGGTTTAAATACTAGTATGGCAGGGGGGTGGGCACGGGAACAATAGGTCAGAAGGTGAGAGCATTGAGGGAGAACTAGGGAATAGGGACAGTGTGGCTCTGAGGCAGAGCAGACAGGGAGAAGTTGCTGAAAACAGCGGGTCTGGTGGCCTGAAGTGCATATGTTTTAATGCAAGAGGTATTATGGGTAAGGCAGATGAACTTAGAGCTTGGATTAGTACTTGGAACTATGATGTTGTTGCCATTACAGAGACCTGGTTGAGGGAAGGGCAGGATTGGTAGCTAAATGTTCCAGGATTTAGATGTGGGAGGCTTTCAAGTGTCAGTTGAAAGGAATTCAGGACCGGCATGTTCCTTTGAGGAAGAAGGATAAATACGGCAATTTTCGGGAACCTTGGATAACGAGAGATATTGTAGGCCTCGTCAAAAACAAAAAGGAGGCATTTGTCAGGGCTAGAAGGCTGTGAACAGACAAAGCCTGTGTGGAATATAAGGAAAGTAGGAAGGAAATTAAGCAAGGAGTCAGGAGGGCTAAAAGGGGTCACGAAAAGTCATTGGCAAATAGGGTAAAGGAAAATCCCAAGGCTTTTTACACGTACATAAAAAGCAAGAGGGTAGCCAGGGAAAGGGTTGGCCCACTGAAGGATAGGCAAGGGAATCTATGTGTGGAGCTAGAGGAAATGGGCGAGGTACTAAATGAATACTTTGCATCAGTATTCACTAAAGAGAAGGAATTGGTAGATGTTGAGTTTGAACAAGGGTGTGTAGATAGCCTGGGTCACATTGAGATCCAAAAAGATGAGGTGTTGGGCATCTTAAAAAATATTAAGGTAGATAAGTCCCCAGGGCCTGATGGGATCTACCCCAGAATACTGAGGGAGGCTGGAGAGGAAATTGCTGAGGCCTTGACAGAAATCTTTGGATCCTCACTGTCTTCAGGTGATGTCCCGGAGGACTGTTCTTCTGTTGTTCCTCTGTTTAAGAAGGGTAGCAAGGATAATCCAGGGAACTACAGGCCGGTGAGCCTTACTTCAGTGGTAGGGAAATTACTGGAGAGAATTCTTCGAGAACGGATCTACTCCCATTTGGAAGCAAATGGACGTATTAGTGAGAGGCAGCATGGTTTTGTGAAGGGGAGGTCGTGTCTCACTAACTTGATAGAGTTTTTCGAGGAGGTCACAAAGATGATTGATGCAGGTAGGGCAGTGGATGTTGTCTATATGGACTTCAGTAAGGCCTTTGACAAGGTCCCTCATGGTAGACTGGTACAAAAGGTGAAGTCACACGGGATCGGGGTGAGTTGGCAAGGTGGATACAGAACTGGCTAGGTCATAGAAGGCAGAGAGTAGCAATGGAAGGATGTTTTTCTAATTGGAGGGCTGTGACCAGTGGTGTTCCGCAGGGATCAGTGCTGGGACCTTTGCTGTTTGTAGTATATATAAATGATTTGGAGGAAAATGTAACTGGTCTGATTAGTAAGTTTGCAGATAGCGATGAGGACTGTCAGAGGATACAGCAGGATTTAGATTGTTTGGAGACTTGGGCGGAGAGATGGCAGATGGAGTTTAATCTGGACAAATGTGAAGTAATGCATTTTGGAAGGTCTAATGCAGGCCGGGAATATACAGTGAATGGTAGAACCCTCAAGAATATTGAAAGTCTGAGAGATCTAGGAGTACAGGTCCACAGGTCACTGAAAGGGGCAACACAGGTGGAGAAGGTAGTCAAGAAGGCATACGGCATGCTTGCCTTCATTGGCCGGGGCATTGAGTATAAGAATTGGCAAGTCATGTTGCAGCTGTATAGAACCTTAGTTAGGCCACACTTGGAGTATAGTGTTCAATTCTTGTTGCCATACTACCAGAAGGATGTGGAGGCTTTAGAGAGAGTGCAGAAGAGATTTACCAGAATGTTGCCTGGTATGGAGGGCATTAGCTATGAGGAGCGGTTGAATAAACTCGGTTTGTTCTCACTGGAACGACGGAGGTTGAGGGGCGACCTGATACAGGACTACAAAATGATGAGGGGCATAGACAGAGTGGATAGTCAGAGGCTTTTCCCCAGGGTAGAGGGGTCAATTACAAGGGGGCATAGGTTTAAGGTGAGAGGGGCAAGGTTTAGAGTAGATGTACGAGGCAAATTTTTTACACAGAGGGTAGTGGGTGCCTGGAACTCGCTACCGGAGGAGGTGGTAGAAGTAGGGACGATAGTGACATTTAAGGGGCATCTTGACAAATACATGAATAGGATGGGAATAGAGAGATACGGACCCAGGAAGTGTAGAAGATTGTAGTTTAGCCGGGCAGCATGGTCGGCACGGGCTTGGAGGGCCGAAGGGCCTGTTCCTGTGCTGTACATTTCTTTGTTCTTTGTTTGTTCTATTCTGTCGATGGAAACCCCTGAGATCTGCAGTAGCATTGATGGACCAGAAGAGAATTGAACAAGGGCAGATTTCAGTCATTGAGAAAATACTGAGGTAAATTATACTGTTAGTCTTAAATTGGGATTGCAAGGCAGAGAATTAATCACTGGTGTATGTGAAGCACCCATGTTTCAACCTGCATCAGATCTCTCATTCCATTGGAGAACATGCTGATTCATTCAATGCAGCTGTTTATTATTAGCATAAAGCAATGGATTAAACAAAAGCAGTCACTTCACCAATAAAATCTTGTACACATTAATGCAGGGTGTAGGCAGGAAATTTAAATCATACATACTTCCTCCAAATGCTGTTGTCTAAACCCACTGGTGCACACATTTTTAGGGATCCAGAGAAAATGGTAACCATTTTGCATAATTTAAATACATTTACTTAATGACTAAGAGACTTTTAATCACTAAATGTTACTGAAGATAATATGATTTTATGAACACCCAACAGAACCAGACCATTACTTTTCCAAAAACAACTTCAAGAGTCATGCTTTCCCCACATCTCCTTCTGTCTCCTCAGTTCTTCATCAATCTTCCTCTCTCCAATTCCCACAGTTCACTGAGACATTCTACCTCCGAAAAATATTCCAAACTGCCTGTCATGGTCAGTCTTAGCTGGTGCTGCTGCTTTATTGTTGGATTGTACCCTTTGCTACAGGTGCAATACCGATATATCACAAGACCATGAATTCCTACTTGGAGTACTGAATGATGTCCCAGAACAAAGCATAGCATTTAGAATTTGTAGCAATCAGGACAAGCAAACAAACCCAGGAAACCAGCAAAAGTTGACCAACAGATTAAAGAAGGTTAACAGCCTGAAAAATTAGACAATTCAAAAAAATCCGGAGTATGGGAATACAACAGTGCTGTTACATCATAAGTGCAGTGGGACATTGCTTGCCATGATTAAGCTGTATGAATACCTACCATTCCAACACGTGTACAGAAGAAAATAGTGGCAGACATTTTCTCATTTCTTGTAGAAACCTTCTAGGTTATTGTGAATAATCCTTGTTACTAAGCCTGATTGTAAAATAATTTTAAATTATTTATAGCATTAACAGTGAAGCACAGATAAACTCATTTCAAGATGTCATGTTTCCCCCACTCACTGGTCAACCAGATTATGAGTTGAATTGCACTCTCTTGGCTTGGAGACAAAGGAAGAAACTTCACCCACCACTGGAGGCTGAAAAAAGTAGAAAACAAAATAAACAGTTCCTTCCTTCTTCTCCAAACTCCCTCACTCACCAAACTCCCAACCACACCAAACTCCCAACAAAGGCAGAAAAAGAAAGTTGATCACACTGAGTACTCATACTACAGAAAACCAAAAAGAGTATAGAAAGTGGAGCAGTGGAATCGAAAAAGAAGTTAGGTAAGCAAAAGAGAGGGCATGAAAGAATATTGGCAAGCAAAATCAAGAAGAACCCAATGATGTTTTAGCAATACATTCAGAGTAAGATAATAATAACATGAGGAATGTAACCAATGTGTTGAAGTGGAAGATGTGGGTATGTTTCTTAATTAATACTTTGCATGTGTCTTTACAAAAGAGTGGAACAATGCAGTTATTGTAGTTGAGGAGGAATGTGAAGTATTGGATGTGATAAACATAGGGAGAGAAGAAATAATAATGGGATTAGCATCCTTGAAAGTAGATAAATCATCAGGGCTGAATAAAACGTACTGCAGGCTGCTAAAAGAAGGCAGGAAGGAAATAGCGGCAGGTCTGACTATCATTTTCTAATCCGCACTGGATACAGGTGTGGTGCCAAAGGATTTTAGATATGCCAGCGTTGTAATTTGTTTAAAAACAGAGCAAGGGATAGACTGAATAATGACAGGCCAGTCAGAATAACCTCAGTAGTGGACAAATTACTGGAATTAATTCTGAGAGACAAGATAAACTGTCAATTAGAAAAGCACAGATTAATCAAGGATAGTCAGCATAGATTGTTACAGGAAGATCATGTCTGACTAGCCTGATTGAAATTTGTGAGGCAGTAATTAGGAGGATTGATGAGAGCACTGTGCACTTGATGTGAATTTTAACAAGACTTTTGACGAAGTCCCACATAGCAGACAGGTTAAAAAATAAAAAGCCATGGGTTCCAAGGAATGCAGCAAGTTGTATACAAAATTGTCTCAGCGGTAGAAAACAAAGGGTAACTGTTGAACTCTGTGGGGTTCCACAGGGTTCAGTCTAGGTCCCTTGACTTTTGTGGTATATATTAACAATTTGCACATAAATGTAGGGGAAATAATCAAGAAATTTGCAGACAACACAAAAATTGGCTGTGTGGTTGATAGTGAAGAGGAAAACTGCAGGAAGATATCAGTGGACTTCTCAGGTGGACAGAAAAGTGACAAATGGAATTCAACCCAGAAAAGTGTGAGGTGCTGCATTTGGGGAGGTTAAACAAGACATAGGAATACACAAGAAATGAGGGAATACTGAGATGTGTAGAAGAAATGAGGGACCTTGGAGTGAATGTCCACAGATCTCTGAAGGTAACAGAATAGGTAGATAAGGAAGAACATGGAGGAATCCTTTTCTTAGCCAAGGTATAGAATATATGAGCAGGGAGGTTATGCCAGAGCTATACAAAACACAAGTTAGGCCACATCTTGAGTATTGCATGCAGTTCTGATCACCTCATTAGAGAAAGGATATAATTGCACTCGAGGGGGTACAGAGGGGATTTACAAGGATGTTGCCAGGACTGGAAAACTGCAACAATGAGGAAAGATTGGATAGGCTGGGATTGTTTTCCTTGGAGCAGAGGAGGCTGAGGGGAGATTTGATTGTGGTGTACAAGAGATGAGATGAGCCTGGATAGGATGGATGGGAAGGGTCTATTTCCCTGAAGCAGAGGAATTAGTGACTTGGGGGACATAGATTTAAAGTGATTAGTAGAAGGATTAGAGTGGATTGAACCCCTGGCTATGGCACTGAGGGAGTCGAGGAACTGGAGGGGGTTGGTACGGGGTGGGGAGGAGCATAGGGTGTCACTCTATGCGGACGACTTGCTGCTATATGTGGCGGACCCGGTGGGGGGAATGCCGGAGGTAATGAGGATCCTGAGGAAATTCGGGGATTTTTCGGGTTACAAGCTCAACATGGGGAAGACCGAGCTGTTCGTGGTTTACCCAGGGGACCAGGAGAGGGGGATTGGCGAGCTCCCACTAAAAAGGGCGGAGAGGAGCTTCAGGTATTTGGGGGTCCAGGTGGCCAGGAGCTGGGGGCCCTGCATAGGCTTAATTTCACATGGCTGGTGGAGCAAATGGAGGAGGAGTTCAAGAGGTGGGACGCATTGCCGCTGTCCTTGGCGGGTAGGGTGCAGTCAGTCAAAATGACGGTGCTCCCAAGGTTTTTGTTCCTGTTCCAGTGCCTCCCCGTGTTTATCCCAAAAGCCTTCTTTAGGCGGGTCAACAGGAGCATAATGGGGTTTGTGTGGGCGCGAGGGACTCCGAGGGTGAGAAGGGTGTTCCTGGAGTGGAGTAGAGATAGGGAGGGGGGCTGGCGCTGCCCAACCTCTGTGGGTACTACTGGGCTGCCAATGCAACGATGGTGCGCAAGTGGGTGATGGAGGGGGAGGGGGCTGCATGAAAGAGGCTGTAGATGGCGTCTTGTGTGGGTACGAGTCTGAGAGCGCTGGCAACGGCGCTGCTGCCGTTCCCTCCAAGGAGGTAAACCACGGGCCGGTGGTGCTGGCTGCCCTCAAAATCTGGGGGCAGTGGAGGCGGCACAGGGGGGAAATTGGGGCCTCGGTGTGGACCCCAATACGGGGGAACCACCGGTTCGTCCCAGGGAGAACAGATGGAGGGTTTTTGGGGTGGCACAGGGCAGGGATACGAAGGTTGGGGGACCTGTTTGTGGACGGGAAGTTCGCGAGCCTGGGTGAGCTGGAGGAGAAGTACGGGCTCCCCACAAGGAACACCTTCAGGTACTTACAGGTAAGGGCGTTTACCAGACGGCAGGTGGTGGAATTCCCACGGCTGCTGCCACACACAGTACAGGACAGGGTGCACTTGGAGGGGTGGGTGGGAGTGGGGAAGATCTCAGAAACTTACCAGGTGATGCAGGAGGAGGAGGAGGCCTCGGTGGTGGAGGAAGTGTGAGGAGGAGTTGGGAGAGGCGATTGAGGAAGGGACGAGGGCAGATGCCCTAGAGAGGGTGAACTCTTCCCCATCATGCATGAGGCTCAGCCTCATACAGTTTAAGGTGCTGCACAGGGTACACATGGCCGGGACAAGGATGAGCCGGTTTTTTGGGGGTGAGGACAGGTGTGTTCGGTGCTCAGGGAGCCCAGCAAATCACACCCATATGTTCTGGGCATGCCCAGCGCTGGAGGAATTTTGGAAGGGCGTAGCGAGGACAGTGTTGGGTGTGGTAGGATCCAGGGTCAAACCGGCCTGGGGGCTCGCAATATTTGGGGTTGCAGAGGAGCCGGGAGTGCAGGAGGCGAAAGAGGCCGGTATTCTGGCCTTTGTGTCCCTGGTAGCCCGGCGAAGGATTCTTCTTCAGTGGAAAGATGCAAGGCCCCCAAGCGTGGAATCCTGGATCAACGATATGGCGGGGTTTGTTAAGTTGGAGAGGGTGAAATTCGCCTTGAGAGGGTCCGTACAAGGGTTCTTTAGGCGGTGGCAACCGTTCTTAGACTTCCTGGCAGAACGGTAGACATTGGTCAATGGCAGCAGCAACTCGGGGGGGGGGGTTTACTTTATTTTTGTTTTTGTTATTTACACTGGAAGGTCTGAGGGGATGTATATACCTGTTGTGTTAAGTCGGGGTGTTAATGTTAATTTATTATTTATGTACAGGGGAAGTGGGGTATGGAGGGTTGCTTTTCTAGACTGTGTTTTGTACTTAACCCTGTTGGGTTCCTTTTTCATTTTGTTCTTGATATTTTATGAAAACCTTAATAAAAAAATTTTTTTTTTAAAAAGAAGGATTAGAGTGGAGATGAGGAGATATTTTTTCATCCAGAGGATTGCAAGGATCTGGAACTCATTGCCTGAAAGGGTGATCAAGGCAGAAATCCTGATCTCATTTAAAAGGTGTCTGGAGAAGTGCTTTAACCGAATGACCTATGGATCAAATGTTGGAAAGTAGGATTAGGCCGGCTAGCTCATTCTGTTTTGGCCAGTGCAGACACACTGGGCCATGTGGCCTCTTTCTGTGCTGGAAAAGTTCTATGGCTCACATCGACAGTTTTCTCTCCTCACTCCCAGTTCACATTATGTGGAGATGCTGGCATTGGACTGGGGTGAGCACAGTAAGAAGTCTTACAACACCAGGTTAAAGTCCAACAGGTTTGTTTCAAATCACTAGCTTTTGGAGCACTGCTCCTTCCTCAGGTGAATGCACCTGAGGAAGGAGTAGTGCTCCGAAAGCTAGTGTTTTGAAACAAACCTGTCGGACTTTAATCTGGTGTTGTAAGACTTCTTACCCAGTTCACATTGTCACTCTTCACTCCTCACTCCCAGTTCATATTGTCACTCCTCTTTCCTCACCCCAGTTCACATTGTCACTCTCCTCTTACTACACCCACAGTTCATGCTGGCACTTTGTTAGAGAGTCATTAAATCAGTCCTAGCTTTGCACCTTCCCATTTTTAACTTTGAGCCTGGTTCTGAAGCTGAGAGCAAACTCAAAAGATTTGATCAGAATTAAGTTTATCTGATACCTTATGACACTTAAACATTCAAATAAGATATCTTCTCACCTTCTTCAGAGTAACCTGTCACTAGTTCCTGAACCTCTCCTCATTGGTCAGATGCTTTAATCTGGGCATTAGTTTGGGAATCCTCTTCTGCACTCTAATCTTACTGTAGTACCAGACCAGAATTGTGCACATCATTCAATGTGTGACTATACCAGTATGCAATCTCATAACCACTTCCTAAGCTTTAAGCCTACTGAACATCTCAATATCATGCCCGCTTATCAAATTTACCTCTCAACCACCATGAAAAAGAAATCTGGTAATTGCTGGTTTTGGAGAGCTTGCTGAGAGTAAATTGGCTGCTGCTTCTCTACATTACAACAGTGGCTACATTTTAAAGTAACAAGGTTGGCATAGGAATATTTTTGGACACCTTGAAGTGTTGACATCATATAGTAATGCGTTGGAGGCGTGTGAAGTGATGAATTTTGAAAGAAAGAATGAACAGAGGTAATACAAACAAAATGGTACAATTTTATATGGGATTCAGAAACAGAGACGGCCACAAATCTTTGAAGGTGACAGGACAAGTTGATAAGGCTGTTAAAAACATTTATGGTATTCTGCGCTTTATGGAAGCATACATTACAAAAACAAGGAAGTGATGCTGAATCTTTATAAGTCATTGCTTTAGGCCACAGCTGAACGGTAGCACAATGGTTAGCACTGTTGCATAACAGTGACAGGGTCTCTGGTTCGATTCCCGGCTTGGGTCACTATCTGCGCGCAGTCTGCACGTTCTCCCCGTGTCAGCGTGGGTTTCCTCCAGGTGCTTTGGTTTCCTCCCACAAGTCCCGAAAGACATGCTTGTTAGGTGAATTGGACATTCTGGATTCTCCCTCAAAGTACCCGAACAGGCGCCGGAGTGTGGTGACTAGGGGCTTTTCACAGTAACTTAACTGCAGTGTTAATGTAAGTCTTATTATTATTATTGCAGAAGAATGTCAAGGCCTTCGAAAGGTTAAGGAGGAAATTTACTGAAATGGCACCAGAGCTGAAGGACTTCAGTTATGTGGTGAGGTTCCAGAACCTGGATTGTTTTTCTTGGAGAGAAGATTAAGAGGGAATTGAATAGAGGCATTCAAAATTGTTAAGGGTTTTGATAAATAAGAAAAAGTTTTTCCCGCTGGCTGGAGGATCCAATAACCAAAAGACACCACTGGAGAGTGCTTACCTCAGTTGATGAGCCTACCAAAGGTTGGGATCGATAGATCTTTGGACTATATGTGAATGAAGGGATGGAGATGGTTGAAAATCAGCCATAGGGTTGATGAAGGCTCAATGAGCGGTATGGTCAAGGGGATGGATGGCAGTCTGGCTTTACACAGCGAGTTGTTTAGACTCAGCTTGAGTGCCTGAAATAGATTCAGTAGCAACTTTAATAAGAGAATCTGATCTATATTTGAGAAATATACATTGATAGGGCAGCGGCGCAGGGACAGGGATGCAGGATGAATTGGGTATTTATTTTGAGGAGCTGGCACAGGTACGAATGGCCTCCTTCTGTTCTGTATCGTTTCCAATCATTCGGGCACTGGCTGCTTTTAACTGTAAGCTGCCCGTTGGACACGAGTGAACAAGTGGTTACCAGCGACTCTGACTTTCTGTGGACATGTGGAAAAGGCGGGTCTTTCGTCTAATATTTCATCACAGATAGTTTCTAAATTTATTTTACTTTGTGTCTGCGCTTTTTAAAAATACTGTATAGTTATTTTTTTTCTATAATTCTAGGGTATGCCTATTCAGATCTGTCTGCCTGTGGAAAGGAATTATTTGTAATTATACAATTATGTTTTTTGCCGCTTGTCCACAGCCGCCGACTCTGGACTCGGAAGCAGGAACTGGGCGGGTCCCGCAGGACGGAATAGCTTCACCTCCCGCCTCACTTTCTAAAAGCCGCCTTTTGCTCTAGACAGCAGACCCCTTCTGATCGCGATGTTGCATCCGGCATCGGACCAAGAGTTTCTTTATAAAGATGGGAAAGACGGCCCCTCCATCCGCCGGCGCTGGAAGCTGTTGGGTGGCCTCTTCTTTGCCTCACTGGTCGCTGCTTACCTCGGGCTGGTGGGATACTTCGCTGTTTATAGGGATTTCTTTCCAGGTAAGAAAGAGTGTTGTCCCGGGGAAATCCGCCCCCCGGTTCCCAGCTCATTGACAGAGTCGCGGGAGAGAATCAGAGGGGGCGAGTTCCCAGGATAAGGTGCTGTCAAATATTGCTGGTGATAGGTGTGAAGGTGATGGGACCTTCTACCCATGATAGAGTGATCGTGTGTCTGAGGTATGAGGGGGTGTTGGGACCTTACCTGTGATGGAGTGATCGTGTGTCTGAGGTATGAGGGGGTGCTGGGACCTTACCTGTGATGGAGTGATCGTGTGTCTGAGGTATGAGGGGGTGCTGGGACCTTACCTGTGATGGAGTGATTGTGTGTCTGAGGTATGAGGGTGCTGGGACCTTCTTACCTGAGATGGAGTGATAGTGTGTCTGAGGTATGAAGGTGTTCGGACCTTGTTATCTATGATGGAATGATAGTGTGTCTGAGGTATGAGGGTGCTGGGACCTACTTACCTGAGATGGAGTGATAGTGTATCAGTTGTATGAGGGTGAACACACAGAACACCGAACATACAGTGCAGAAGGAAGCCATTCAACCCATCGAGTCTGCACCGACCCACTTAAGCCCTCACCTTCCACCCTATCCCCGTAACCCAATAACCCCTCCTAACCTTTTTGGTCGCTGAGGGCAATTTACCATGGCCAATCCACCTAACCTGCATGTCTTTGGACTGTGGGAGGAAACCGGAGCACCCGGAGGAAACCACGCAGACACTGGGAGAACGTGCAGACTCCGCACAGACAGTGACCCAGTGGGGAATCGAACCTGGGACCCTGGAGCTGTGAAGCCACCGTGCTATCCACTTGTGCTACTGTGCTGGAACCTTCTTATCTGTGATGGAGTGATAGTGTGTCTGTCTGAGGTATGAAGGTGCTGGGACCTTCTTACCCGTGATGGAGTGATAGTGTGTCTGAGGTATTAAGGTGCTGGGAACTTCTTTAGCTGTGGCAGTATTAATGGACTAAATCCATGATAAAGATGGCAAATGCCCCTCTTACAGAAGCCAACCACTTCACTCCTTCATACTTCACTGTCCCACATCTGCACTGACAGAACTAAAGACTGCCTCACACACACACAAACCAACTCACAAATACCAACAGATATGCATACTGTCTGATTCATATAGATTAGCTTACACGCTCTCTTGCACATGCTGTGCTTCTTTTCATCAATTAAACAAACTAAATCAATGAACTGTGGAATAAATTTAAAATGCAGTTCCTTCAAGGAATACAACATCCAAGTAAACAGAATCTCAAAGGAAACTTAAAGCATCAAAGCAAAATGCGATTATAAGGATTGATACCTCAGTCCCCATGCACTGGGCACACAACTGGCACATGTGTGTGTCTCTGTCTCTCACACAGCTACAATCAAACATTTCACACACACGGTTTGACTCATATACATACTGCTTGATATATGCAGGTGTATAGTTGGTTGGCCACATGTATTTTTTAGTTTTTCCAATTAAGAGGCAATTTTAGCGAGGCCAATCCATCGACCCTACACATTTTTGGGTTGTGGGGGTGAGACCCAGGCAGACATGGGGAGAATGTGCAAACTACACACGGACAGTGACCCGGGGCCAGGATTGAACCTGGGTCCTCGATGCGTGAGGCAGCAGTGCTAAGCACTGTGCCACCATGCTGCCCCATATGTATAATGCATGCACTGGTAAAGAATATGATATGTGGAGGAGATCAAATTGCAATCATTCTAATTGCTGAATGCCCCTGTTAAATGTATTTTATAATTAAATATTTATAACATGCTTTGTTTTCACATTGATAATGACTTAACTGGTGAATTTTGTTATTAGTTTTTGTTTATTTGATAAATGTTTCACACATTTAAGTGTAGCTCAGTGGGCAGCACTTTGCCTGTGAGTCAGGAGGTTATAGGACAGATTCCATTTCAGGACTTTAGCACAAAAATTAAAGTTGACACTCCAGTACAGTACTGAGGGAGTGCTGAAGGAACAGTGTCAAAGGTGCCATATTTCAGTTGTGACATTAAACTTCTGTCCTCTAAGGTAGACATAAAAGATCCATGGTACTAGTTTGAAGACTCTCACCCTAGTCGCCTGGTCAATATTTATCCCTCAATCAACATCACAAAAAAGATGATCTGATCATTATAACGTTGCTGTTTCTAGGAGGTAGCTCTGTGCCGATTAACTGCTACGTTTCCTCCATTACAACAACGACTACTCTCCAAAACTACTTCATTGTCTGTAAAGTACTTTGAGACATCCTGTGGTCATGAATAAATGGATGCTTTGAGGGCACTTGTGAGATGGTTCTGTGGGTTTGCCTTAATTGCAATTTATGGAAATCAGCATTCCATTGATAGGCTGGAGTGATTACAAAATAATTAACAATCAAACTAGAGCTGACAGACCTTGCCTCCCTCTGCTGTTAGAGGTAATGTTCTACATGCAGAAGGCATTCACCAATATCCACCCAAGTAGTAATTTTTTGTGTTTAAGCCTGAATTGCAAGTATTTTTTTTTAGAAAATATTTTATTGAGGCATTTATAATTTAAACTTTTTTCATCATCAAATATCAACAGAAACAAAAACACAATATAACTACCAAACCCCCCCGAGCACAGATCCCAGCCAACATGGCTTACATAAAGAGTGCCACCTTCCCCAGCCACTCCTCTGTTGGATCTCCTGCCCTTATTCATCTCCCCCATGCCTCCCCTCTCTCTCTCTCTCTCTCTCTCTCTCTCTCTCTCTCTTTCCCTCCTCTCCACACCCCCCCCCCTCCCCCCCACCGCCTGCTGATAGCTTAATTTTTCTCAAAGAATTCGACGAACAGCTGCCACCCCCGAGCAAACCCCTGCAACGAACTCCTCAAGGCAAATTTAATTTTCTCAAGTCTGAGAACTCCCACCATGTCGCTAACCCACACCCCCGACTTTGGGGGTTCCGGGTCCCTCCATCCTAGTAAGATCAATCTCTGGGCCACCAGGGAGGCAAAGGCCAGGAGACCGGCCTCTCTCACCCCATGGGCCCCCGGGTCTTCCGACACACCAAAGATCACCACCTCTGGACTCAGCACCATCCTCACTTGTAAGCCCTCTGACATGACGTCAGCAAATCCCTGCCAGAAACCCCTCTGCCTCGGACATGCCCAAAACAGAACCCCCCGCACAGCGCCCATGCCTATCCTCCACCTCCTTGAAGAACCTGCTCATGTGTGCCCTGTGGACCACCTTAAACTGTATCAGGCTGAGCCTGGCGCACAACGAGGACGCGTTAACTCTCCTCAGGGCCTCCTACCATAATCCGGCCTCCAACTGCCCCCCCCCCCCCCCCATCTCTCCGCCACCACCCCCACCCACCCAGCTCTTATTCCCACCTTCTCTTCACCCTGAATTGTAAGTGTTGACAGGTTATTTAACTATGGAAGCTATCACATTGAGCTCGATCATGTCCTCACCTGATATATACACTTTACAGCATACACTTGCCTCATAGATTGTGTTTAGGAGCCTTGATGATTTTTATTGGCTTTTTCTAGCCAATGGCAGATATAGCATAATTGCAGTGTGATTGACATCAGTTAACTCTGTACAATCTGGGACCTTCTGGCCTGCATTATTCAGCATTACATTGCCTTTGGAAGGATTTCTAGTTAACCTCCAACTTGCTCACTGCCCAATGAACGCTCTCACTGTGTCTCTTTGATACCACATCAGTGCACTTGCAGCTTGCTGCAACAATGCTAACAACCCGTGGAAGCTCCAGTAACACAGCAGGAACTGAACTGGTGTCTCTGAATATAATATTATGCAAGGCCCTGGGCCAGTAGAATTGTATGAGACTGGGAGCCTATGTGACTAGGCAAGATTACCACAGAAGTTCAGATATAACCATGTGCCCACTAGTGAAATGGGAGGTTATTAAGTTTAAATCAGATGAGTCTATCATTGTGGTTTTAGTAACAAAAAACAGAAAAAGTTGGAAACAATCAGTGAGTCAGGCACAACATTTGTGAAGACAAGTGACAAGTTAAAGCTTCATGCACAACCTTTCAAAAACGGGACTAATGTAGGATTTATGTCCAAAGCATTATCCTGCCAATTATTTCCACAAATGTTTTGTCTGTTCAACTGAGTGTTTCCATTGTGACCCCCTTGACCACTTCTGCTTTTTAGTAGCACCTTTATTCCAATAATAGCACCATTTATTAATAGACCCCATATATTCTAGAAAATCAGTTCACAACATAACAGTAGGATTGGCCAGCTTATCCTAGAATAAGCTGGAATGGAATGGAGAACAATGCATATTCAAAATGAATAGCACTAAGCCTGGGAATATAAACAACTGGAAATGATTCTTCCGTTGTATAGGCTTTGGTCATTTGGAGCACTTCTTTCTGTTTAGGTAATGCGCCTCAGGAAGGATATATTGTAATTGAAGGGGAGATTCATTAACATAATAGGAAAATCTAAAGAGTTAAATTGTGAAGACAAATTATATAAATTAGTCTTGTAATTCTTGGAAGATTGTGGGGAAATTTTAGAATCACTAGACTCACTACTACAGTGCAGAAGGAGGCCATTCGGCCCATTGAGTCTGCACCGATCCTCTGAAAGGGTACCCTACCTTGGGTCAAGCCCCCAACCTATCCCACTAACCCAATCTAACCTAACCTTTTGAACACTAAGGTGCAATTGATCATGGCCAATCCACCTAACCTGTACATCTTTGGACTGTGGGAGGAAACCGGAGCACCCAGAGGAAACCCACACAGTCACTAGGAGAAAGTGCAAACTCCACACACACAGTCACCCGAGGCTGGAATTGAACCTGGGGCCCTAGCGCTGTGAGGCAGCAGTGCCAAGCATTGTGCTACCATGCCATCCCGAGCTGTTGAATTGATAAAGTGGTTTGATGAGGTGAGAAAGAAAGACTTGCACTTCTCACAGCCACAAGACGCTTCAAAGCACTTGACAATCAATTAAGTAGTTTTCAAGTGTAGCCACAGTTGTGATGGAGGAAACGCAGCAGCTAATTTGTGCACAGCAAGCTCCCACAAACAGCAGTGTGGTAATGCGCAGATAATCTGTTTTTGTGATTGTTGATTGAAGGGTAAACATTGGCCAGGACGCCAGGGATAACACCCCATCTCTTCAGAAAAGTACTGGGATTTTTGTATCCTCTAGTGGGGGAATCAAGAACAAGGGCAGTCTTATAATTAGAACTAGGCCATTCGGGAATGAAATCGGAAGCCTCGTTTTCACACAGTAGTGGAGGTCTGGAACTATCTTCTCCATAAAGGGTGTGGTGCAAGAATACTGGAGCTTTCAAGACTTGAGCTGGGCGTTTGTATTCAAAAGGGTATCGAGGGTTATGGATCAAAGATGGATAAATAGAATTGAGGTACAGGTCAATCATGATCTAACAGAATGGTGAATCCGGTTTGCCTGTCTGAATGGCTTCTGCTCCTGTGTTCTCACTGCTTTTTATGAGGCAGATTTCAACAACACTGCATTTCAATGGAAGTTCCAGACAGAAACTCAATGGAAGATCCAGACAGAAACTATCACATAGACTTGATCTTAAAAAATGGAAACCGTTTTGACCCATGGACTTACTGCATGGTCAAATTCTACTAAAAGCACCAAGATCAAATCCCACTGTTTTGAAGCTCTTTAGCATAATATGACTGAAGTTTACATTTAGTTTGACGGAGAATCAAAGAATTTAAAGTGCAGAGGGAGGCCATTCAGCCCCTCGAGTCTGCACCAGCCGTTGGAAAGAGCACCCACTTAAGCCCACGCCTCCACCCTATCCCCATAACCCTGTAACCCCACCTAATCTTTTTGGACACTAAGGGCAATTGATATACATTTCTGGCAGAATTGGGCTTTGTTGCAATGCTGTTTGTGTTTGTATATTATAAAGAAGAACAAAGAACATTACAGCACAGGCCCTTCGTCCCACCAAGCCTGTACCGATCCAGATTTCTTATTTCGACCCACTACTTATTGTCCAAACAATCTGTATCCCTACATTTCCCGCCCGTTCATGTCTATCTTAAACATTGCTATCGTGCCTGCCTCCACCACCTCCACTGGCAATGTGTTCCAGGCACCAACCACCCTCTGTGTGGAAAAACTTTGCCCGCACATCTCCCCTAAACCTTCCCCCTCTCATCTTGTACCTGTGCCCCTTTATAATTGAGTGTTCCATTCTGGGAAAAAGCTTCTGACTATTCACCCTGTCTATACCTCTCGTAATTTTGTAGATCTCAATCAGGTTTCCCCTCAGCCTTCGTCTCAATGGAAACAATCCAAGCTTATTCAACCTCTCCTCATAGCTAACATTCTCCAGACCAGGCAACAATATTGCACTGACATTAACTTTCCAAGTGTAATTATGAAGAGTGCACTCTTGTATATTGGGATACCAGAGGGCTGCAGATTCCTATGGAATTATAGCCTGACAAGAGGAAAGCCCAATCACTGGGAAAACAAGAAAAAATTAGTTGTGGGGGGGCGTTGGAAGTTAAGCACCATGCATATTGAGTAGGCACTGTCATTCCTCATACTGGCTTAACAATCTTTCAAATTGCTACTTTGCTAAGGACAGTGAGGAAGCAGAGTTCAACACTGATAGTAATCTGATATGGATACACGAGTGGAATTTCCAATCTGTTGAGGTATTCTGCAAAGTAACAAAATATGAAATAATTGACTATTCCAGTGTTGTTAGGTGAATTGGACATTCTGAATTCTCCCTCGGTGTACCCAAAGAGGTGCCGTACTGTGGCAACTAGGGGATTTTCACAGTAACTTCAAAAAAAATAAATTTAAAGTACCCAATTCATTTTTTCTCCAATTTAGTGTGGCCAATCCACCTATCCTCCAAATCTTTTGGGTTGTGGGGGTGAGACCCACGCAGACCAGGGGTGAATATGCAAACTTCACATAGACAGTGACCCGGAGCCGGGATCAAACCGGGTCCTCAGCGCCGTGAGGCAACAGTGCTAACCACTGCATCACCGTGTAGCCCAATCATTGCAGTGTTAATGTAAGCCTACTTGTGACATTTAATAAAGATTATTTTTGTATTATCAAGAATTATGCAGTGCAGGAGGAGGCCCTTTACCCTGGCTGTTTGAGAGAGCTATCTGATTAATCTTACTCCCTTGCTCCTGCCCCATAGCTCAAAACCGTATTGATGACATATGTTTTGGTCCTGTCCAAAGCTGGAGGATTACTGGAAGGAGGTGTTTAGGGTACTCTCTAAAGTGGTGCACGTGAAACTGGACCCAGGCCCTCGGAAGGCCATATTCGGGGTGTCGAACCAGCCGGGTTGGAAATGGGTGCGGAGGCAGATGTTGTAGCCTTTGCCTCGTTGATCGCCCGAAGGCGGATCCTGTTAGGGTGGAGATCAACCTCTCCACCCTGTGCCCTGGCGTGGCGGGGGGACCTACTGGAATTCTTAACGCTTGAAAAGGTCAAATTTGAACTGAGGGGAAGGATGGAGGGGTTCTACAATTCATGGGCGTTATTCATTATGCATTTTTGATCACATCGAACATTAGGGGGGTTGGGGGCTGGGAGGGTTGGGTGGAGGGGCATTGTATGTGTTAATGGTGACTATGGGTGACTCCTGATTTCTTTTTGTCATTTGTTTATGTTAACATGCGGGCCAATGTTTGGGGTTTGGTGGGAGGATGGGATCGTTATTATGGGGATTGACATTACATTCGTTACTGATTATTGTTTATTGTTGGGTGTAAATTTGGGAGGAAATATGAAAAGGAGAATAAAAAAATATTTTTTAAAAAACGTATTGATAAATGCCAGTTAGGTGGCCGATTAATAGAAGATAACGACTCTTCCCTCCACTATTATGTTCACACTAAACTTTAAATTAGAATCTGTTGCTCCTTGTTTAACATTTTGTACATGTGAATATGTCCCCAAATTGTCTCTCTTCAGACTGAAGGTATCAATTACAAATCAACAGCAGGAGTAAAGCTCAATATTGAATGAAATACAATTCCTGTCAGACAACAACAACTTATATTTATATAGGGCTTTTAATATAGCAAAAGATGGCAAGCTTCTCGGGAGCGTAATCAAACAAAATTTGATGCCAAGCCATATAAGGAGATATTAGGAGAGGTAAACAAATGCTTGGTCAAAGGTAGGTTATAAGGAGCAGCTTAAATAGGGGGAAGATTCCACGGTTTTCGGCTGGGGCATCTGAAGGCCTGGCAGCCAATGGTGCAGTGAAGAGAATTTGGGATGTGCAAGTGGCCTGAATGGAAGGAGCGTGGAGATCTTGGAGGTTTGTAGAGTTATAGGGGGTACAGAGGTAAAGAAAGGCAAGATCATGGAGGGATTTGAAAACAAGGGTGAGAATTTCAAACAGTCAGCAGACACAAAGCTGCATTGCTATCATTACTTAATTTAACTACAGTTGCAGGATATGGTCAATATCATTATAGGCCTAAATATTAGTCATTACAGTAGAGGTAAATTGAGCCTCAATAATAATTTACAGATTTTAGTCCATCATGAATATAACCTAATTGTACGTTTCATGATGTATCATTATTTCATGTCCATGTATTTGTAGGGATTATGTGAGTTTTAAGTTCAGTGTATTATTAGCAAGCCTTTAATATCAAAGCTATCTCTTGGCTTATAACCATAGAAAACATAGACCCCCTTCTTTAGTAGCCAACTGATTGTACTGTCAGACAGAATCACAGAATTGTTACAACAAGAAGGAGGACATTCAGTCTGCACTGGCTATCCAAAAGAGCAATTCACTTGGTGTAATCCTCTCGGCTTCTCCCCGTAACCCTACACATTTATCCTTCTCAGATAATAGTCCAATTCCCTTTTGAGTGCATCAATTGAAGTCTCCTCCACCACACTCCAAGCTGTTCTTCTCACTGACGCTTTGGGCATCACTTCAGGACAACATAAAGTCAAATAAGTGACAAACTCACCATATCAGCTTTCTTCAGTGTTCATTATTTTCAATTTAGCTAAACTGAGGCATACTGTAAACCTTTTCACTGACTTATACAGTATGTACTTCAAACTTTAAAAAAATTATAAATGTCAAGTACCTAATTATTTTTTTTCCAATTAAGGGGCAATTTAGCGTGGCCAATCCACCTACCCTGCACATCTCTGGGTTGTGAGGGTGAGACCCAAGCAGACATGGAGAATGTGCAAACTCCACATGGACAGTAACTCAGGGTCGGGATCGAACCTAGGTGCTCAGCGCCATGAGGCAGCAGTGCTAACCACTGCGCCATGCACCGCCCATGTACTTCAAACTTAAGCTACTAGCATTTAACACTCTCGACATTTATATGTCCGGCAAGAGCTGTGCAGTGCACTCCCAGGTGAATGAAATCCAACATGAAAACCTTCAGATACCACAAAAGAAAATTTCCATTTCAATTAAGTGGCCAATTTGATTACATACATCCTTTCTAATGTGTCATTCAAGTGCATAGGCAGTGCTTTAAGAATATAATTGACTGCCTATGGAAAGTCTTGCATGATAGTGTGCTCTTCTGATAACTAGTATCACAACTACTGAAAAATGCCGTCACTCACGGTACTGTCTGGTTTATCATTTTTAAAGTTTCATGAGCACATGAACCAAAGAAGAACCTCCTTCCCAAGATTCACAAACAGGACTGCCCTGCTAGATCTATTGTTTCAACCTGTTCCGGTCCCACTGAATTTATTTCTTCTTACCTTGACTCCATTTTTTTCCCACCAGCTTCTCAAGTCTCTCCCCATCTACATCCATGACACTTCTGATGCTCTCTGTCACTTTAAGATTTCCGATTTCCTTGGCCTAACTCTTTTCTCTTCACCATGGACAGTCAATCTGTCTACACTTCCATCCTCCAACAGGACGGCCTGAGGACTCTCTGCTTCTTCCTTGAAATGAGGCCCAACCAAGCAACTCACCAAGGCTCCTTCGACAACGCCTTCCAAACTGGCGCTCTCGACCACCTGGAAGGGCAAATTCAGCAGATACCTGGGTACACACTATTTGCAAGTTCCTCTCCAAGGCACACCGTATTCTGACTTGGAACTATATCGCTGTTCCTTGACTGCCGCTGGGTCAAACTCCAGGAACTCCCTTCCTAACAGCACTGTGGGTGTACCTATATCACATGGACTGCAGCGGTTCAACAAGGCAGCACAAGGGCAATTAGGAAAGAGCAAAAAATTACTGGCCTAGCCAGCAGCGCCCACATCCCATGAATCATTCCACAAAAAAAAGTTTCCATCGACCACTACCCTCATCCACCGGGTTGAACTTGTTCTCTTACTGAACAATTCCTTCTTTATTTCACCTCACGTCTTCCGAATTGCTGTGGCTATCTGTACGGTCCCTGGTTATGCCTGTCTTTTTCTTGGCTTTGTCAAACATTTCTTGCTCCAGTGCCACTCGGGGCCCCTCCTGCAATTCTTTCTCTGATATATTGATCACTGTACACCGGTGCCATGCTCTGCTCTGGCCCTGAATTGGAAACCTTCACCAACTTTGCTTTCAATTTTCATCCTTGTCTCAGTTTCTATCGCCATATCTTCCCTTCCCTTCTTTGATTTCACTATCTCCATTTCTGGTGATAGGCAATCAACTTGTATTCAATACGAGTCCTTTGACTCCCACCGCTACCTCCACCACACCTCCTCGCACCCTACACCCTGGAAGGACCATATTCCATTCTCCCAGTTCCTCGATCTACATTGCATCTGTTTCAATGATCCAACCTTCTACATGGCTTTTCTGAGATGTTTTCTTTTATCCTCATCCAAGGATTCATTTCCCCTCCACCGTGTTCACCACACTTCCCACAGTTCTGCTCTCACCCCATCCCCTCTCTCCCAGAACCATTAAAGGGATCCCCACCGGTCCTCATCATCTACCCCACCGGCCTCCGTATTTAAGGAATAATTTTCCACCATTTTAGCCACATCTAACATGATGCCACCGCCAAACACATCTTCTTCTCCCCTTTCAGCATTCTATAACTGAAGGGACCGTTCCCTCTTTGAAACCTTGGTTCACACCTCAATCACCCTGATACCCTGTCCCTTTCCCAGGTACCTTCTATGCAATCACTAGATGTAACGGTCCCTCTTTTACCTCCTGTCTCCTCCCCAACCCCAAACACTCCCTACAGGTGAGTGAAGTAGTAATTTATGTGTGTGCTTCTTTCAATGTGGCATACTGTATTTGCAGCTCATAATATGGTCTCCTTTATTATGTGAGACCAAATGCAGATTGGGTGATTGCTTTGCAGAACACTTGTTTAGTCCTCAAGCATGACCCCTATTTTTGGCAGCCCTGTCATTTTAATTCTCCACCTTGCTCTCTGACATCTCTGTTCTTGACCTGCTTGCACTGTTCAAGTGAAGTTTAACATATGCTTGAGGAACTGCATTCCATCTTTTGATTAGGCAGTTTACAGCCTTCTGCACTCAATATTGAGTTCAACAATTTTAAACGATAATCCCAATTTTGTTTTGTTTTCTTTGAAAGTTTCAGTTTGTCTATTATTTTTGCTTTCATTCAGCAGAACACTTACTCTCGGCACATCCTTTATTTCTTTTCTTTCCCATTGACCCTGCCAGACCTATTCTTCTGTCATTCAATCTCCTGTCATCCACCCTATCACAGACCTTCCTTTGCTCAAAACCGATCACATCTCTAACTTTTGCCAGTTCTGATGAAAGGACCTGAAACACTAAATCTGTTTCTCTCTCCACAGATGCTGTCAGACCCGGTTTCTTTTTCTGTTTTTATGAAAGAATACTTAATTTGATTATATATAGTGAATCCTTTTAATAAAAATATTAAACCCACTTAAAGGAATTAATTATCTTTTTGCGTACAGCTATATTACAATATACTTTAGAGTTTGGAATATGAAACCTCCAGTAGATAATGAAACAATTAATTATTGGTCACGTTATAAACCAGTTACCCCACTGATGCTCGAGTTTCTAGTTCTCATAAGTCTACCTAGCTAAAGCTCCTGCTTTGCAATTGAATGGATTGATACCCAAACTGTTTAGTATCACAAAGAACCAACCTTACACAAGAGCCCAAAACCACCAATGTAATATTTCTGGCTTCAGGCTGCTTACTCACAATGAAGAAAAATACATTGCAAAATATTATGAGCTTAAAAAGAAATCAACGAGGGCAACAACATGCAATTTTTCAGAAAAGGCAATGTGCTGAAGAAGTTTAATTTTACTGCTGACTGGCGGAGGATTGTTAGGGTCTAGGTTCTGATTTCATGGCCCAGTGAGTTCCCATTTCAACCTGCTGCTGGTGAGTCTACTGCTGATAATGCCTCCACTTGACAAATCCAAACTTTTGGCAACAGAATAAATCTGTAAACAGTTCTGCATGAAAGGTTATGACCATATGAGGCTGAGTATATATGTGGGAAAGGGATCCAGAAATTGTCGTGTGTTATTGTTGCGTGTTTGCACCTTTCCTGCTTTCATGACTCTTTCCTGAAGTAACTTCCTTCAGTTGTTACAGGATCTTCACAAATTGCTGGCCTTGCGTTATCTGGACGTTACATCAGAAGTTGGTGAGATGAAGATTTAAAAATGAAACTTATCTACAAGTCATACCACGAAAAGATGCTGTCAGTTCTAGAAATTGTTTCTGGAATAGCAGTGAAAATTTATCCTGTACATGAGGCTGCTTACCCTTTAATCAGATTGCAATGATCAAACACTGCAATTCAAGGCCTCTCCCTGCATCATCCTATTTTTTGTTACACTCAAGAGTCATGCAGCTCCATGATTACCTTGTAATTATCTTCATTACAGACACCACAGAGCTCCGAGGACTGACAATGCCTTTTACAGATGAATTCTCTAAAGCACTAGAAATGTTAATGATACTGTTTAATGATTTACAGATTTGGGCAGAGTTTTGTTGGTTGAGATACTCCCTGTTTGAATTTCACCTCAATTACTCACTGCAGACATACTACATTCATTAAAATCTTCAATCTGGCCCTTGCACAAGCACTTAATTTGCCCTGCTCCAAAATATTCTGCCTTCTTCTTCTGAATGTGGTGAATTATCCTGCGGAAGGGGGGTTGGGGGAAGATGTGAGTGTCCGTGGTGATTGATTAAATTTTCGTGAGGTCCGATAACCCCGTACAGACTATGGAGACCTGAGATTTTACTGATCTATATATCTTAAAATCATATTTATCTGCTCCACTTAGGCTATTGCTTTTAAGTTTGCAGTTATAATTGCTATTGACATTGAATTGTGAGGTTACTTCTGTGCTTATTTTCTCCGACTAATTGCATAGCAGAGGAACCAGTGGGGAGGAGCCCCAGTCCCTTTTTATATCTCGGGTTACAGAGTCCCTGATTCATGTGTCTGGGTTGAGCTCCTCCCAGATCCAATCAGGCAGCTGAGAAGATCAAAACAGAACTTTCCAAGCTTTGTGGGTTGCATCAACTGGGGGTCACACACCCTCCTTAAAAATGTGTTCCTCTTAGTTTGCAAATAGTTTGCAATATTAATGCCCTGATATTGCATTTATCTGCCAGTGAAGGCACAGCATTAAGAACAACACTTTCCAAACTTCCACATGCACAAAATTCAAGTAGGACAAACCAACACAAATAGGAATTATTTTTGTCAGGTTTCAAGAGCTCTGTATTCAGGATGTGGGGTTTGCATGTGGCTTTAAGAGTGCAGTTTGGACTTCACTAATGTAAAAGATTTGAGTTTCCCAAGAGGGGAAACAAAGACTTGCATTTATATAGCGCTTTACACAATGTTAGGATGTCCCAAAACCCTTTACGGCCAATGAAATACTTTTTGAAGTGTAGTCACTGTTGCAATGTAGGAAATGCAGCAGCCAATTTGTACACAGCAAGCAAACAGTAATGAGATGATGACCAGATAGTCTTTTTTAGTGATGTTAGTTGAGGAATAAATATGGGGCAGAACTCTGGGGAGAACTCCTCTATTCTTCTGCATAGAACCACTGGATGTTCTACAGCCATCTGAAATAAGGATGAGCAGAAAGATATTGGAACTTTTGGTCATGGGTGTCTTGACTTAAGATGTGCAGAAATCCATCTCCATGTATGAGTCGCTAAACCGAGCCACAGAGAAATCCATACGGTTAGAGCTTTCATTTGCTTGATATGGAATTCAAACTCTTCTCTGGAGGACGCTCATGCCTAAATCCAGAGAGCTTAGCTGAGGATGTCCAGACCTCCCGGGTTTGTCCAGAATGCTGGTAAACATCCTGTTGCTTGTCCAGTTAGGACTACATTAGCAATAAGTCTTTGGCTTGTAGAATTAGATGGATTCACGAGAAAATAATTCACCAATTGACAGTGACTTGTCTAGTCTTCCAGCTGCCATTGATAAGGCAGGTTGGTTTATCAATCATCCACACATGAAGTGGGACATATAGGGGTTAGAATCGGAGGATAACATGGGTAACATCAGGAAGGACGCCAAGGAAGATGTGAAATGGGTACTACTGCAATCTTAGTATGTTCAGATAAAGGCATGAACCCCATTCCTGTATCATGTAAACCTTGCCAATGAATGAGGTTTCATTGTTACTGACATAGAAGAAATAAATCCAATAACTTGCGCAAGTATTTTTTAATGTCACAAAGCAATAAAATACCAGTCACAGTTGTGTGAGCCAAAAGATGGAGATGGGGTTCACTTGATCAAAGTGAGTGGCAGGTAAAAACAAAATTAGCATTCTTATTTGCACCTTCAGACAGGGGCTTCAAGGTAGATGGATCTTTCAGCCCAGGCGGGGACCTACTGGACTACTTGCTTCAACATGGAATGATCGACAGGAAGGATGGGCTGCTGGTTACATGGCACCATGCTGCAAATAGCAAGAGCCAAATGGAGAAGGCCCTGAAAGGTAAGCATCCAGAACAAGAGTTTACATCAAAGGAAGTAAATAATAAATAAGAACAAAGTTTACCATCGAGGTTTACCAGAGAATAAGTTAACAGAGAAGACCATTTAAGAAGATGGTATAAATATAACCACGAGGTGCTGAGACATGTTTATGGAGAGAAAGGATTGAGAGATGTGTGAAAAGGTGATGTTGATTTAGATTCTCCACAAAGCGTCACAAAAGTATTCATCCAACTTTACATTTTTACTCTTAAATCCTGGCCTGCTGTTCTCCACTTACAACATTCCTCACCCACTTTTCCATTGCTGGTTCCAGTGCAGAGAAATATCAAGTATTCCTGGAGAATTTGAGATATATTTATTCTCCAATGTTTTAACCAGTTAACAAGGAAGTGGTTGTTGGGCATAAATCATTGTTGCCCTTGTCAGTTTACCCTCCAGTGTTAGGACTCCTATCTCTGTTTGAGAAAATTGTGCACTCACGTCCCACATGTCGTTAGCTTGTAACTTTGTATCTTGGGCTAACACAGTACTGAGGGGATGCTCTCCCGTGGGTGAGCTGCTGAGGGGATGCTCTCCCGTGGGTGAGCTGCTGAGGGGATGCTCTCCCGTGGGTGAGCTGCTGAGGGGATGCTCTCCCGTGGGTGAGCTGCTGAGGGGATGCTCTCCCGTGGGTGAGCTGCTGAGGGGATGCTCTCCCGTGGGTGAGCTGCTGAGCTAAGATCTCATTAAATTGATTTGCTAGATATTCAAGTGTACTGACCTTCCCATGAACCAAGTCTTCATTTCAGCTGTGAATGGAATAGTTTGTCACAAGGCTAATGATGACGCTATAATTGACATATATGCAATTAAGACCATGTGGGATGGCCACCTCACTTTCCAGTTTGCTCCAAAAGGTGTTACGTCTAGGTTAAAGTTATTTGCAATTTAAGGTATATTTCAGAGAAGCAGCAAGGTATCCAATTAGATGAATGGTGTTGAAAAAGACTGCAGCATATAGATGTGTTGGGTGCTCTGGATCCGTGGAACACATACAGGCCACTAACACTTAAAATAGTGCAACACTCTTTTATTAAGCTAGAAACTGTTGAACATACTTTCACTGTGGGTTAACACTATGTTAGGTTAAACTAAAGACCTATGCCTGTCCTAACCAGCCTATGCACTCAGCACATGGTGAAGATCTGTGCTGTAAGCTCTGTCCGTCTTGAGAGGCTGCACCCGGAATGAGCGGGAACTCTGATGCTCTCTGTCTTTATAGTGAGTGTGCTCTGACTGGTGATTGGCTGCGGTGTTGTGTGTGTTGATTGGTCCCACTGTGTGTCCATCAGTGTGTGTGTATCTGCACCATGATATACTGGTGTATATTATGACATCCCCCCTTTTATAAAAAAAATGTATGTGTGTGGCAATAAATAATGTATGGTGAGAATGTTCCTAACTACGTATGGGGTGTGAAGACATATTTACAGGACTATGTACATGAGAACTAAGCGATTTACATGGGAAGGTTCCTGGTGCAGAGAAGCAGTATGCAACAAGAGTAATGAGATCAACACTATATATACAAACCAGGGAAACAATGAAATAAAGCAACAAAACAATTCAGAGAGTCCATAAATTTGAAAAGTTCATAAATTTAGTCTCTGAGGTGGGCGACGAATTCTGGTTGACCGCCTCAAGGCTGGGTCGAGAGCCGCTGGTTCAGGAGCGGGCTGGACTGCGTCAAAGTCGGAGGGGGGCAGAGTCACAGGGAGCTCTGCATAGTCCGTGGCAGGGTCAGCAGGAGGACGAGGCGACAGTGGAGGATCACGTGGCGGGCGTGGAACGAGACGAAGGGCGCGCCGATTGCGGCGCAGAACAGAGCCATCCGGGTAGACGAACCAGGAACGAGCGGGGGGCCACCTGCCGAAGGACAACAGCGGTTGCAGACCAGCCACCATCCGGAGGATAGACGCGGACGTTGTCATCTGGAGCCAGAGCAGGATGCCATGTCGAGCAAAGGTTTCTTTACATGCACGAATGACTGCAGACGAGGTGAGGTTGTGCAACCGTATCACCTCCGGGTAATTCGAAAAGTAGTCCGCGATCAGGACATAGTCTCTACCCAGCGCGTGGAACAGGTCGATGCCCACCTTGGTCCATGGTGACGTGACCAACTCATGGGGCTGCAGGGTCTCACGTGGTTGGGCCAGCTGGAAGCGCTGACAAGTGGGGCAGTTGAGCACTGTGTTGGCTATTTCCTCATTAATGCCGGGCCAGTACACTGCCTCTCGGGCCCGTCGGCGGCACTTTTCCACGCCAAGGTGGCCCTCGTGTAGTTGTTCCAGGACAAGCTGGCGCATGTTATGCGCGATGACAATGCGGTCCAGTTTTAGAAGAACCCTGTCCACTACCGCCAGATCATCTCTGACATTATAGAATTGAGGGCATTGGTGCTTGAGCCACCCGTCTGTTAGGTGGCACATGACACCCTGTACAAGGGGTCAGCCGCCGTCTCGCGGCAAATTTGGACGAGGCGTTCATCCGAGGCAGGTAGATTGGAGGCTGCAAATGCCACATGGGCGTCAACCTGGCAGACAAATCCCGCTGGGTCACATGGAGTGTCGCCTGCCCTGGAGAGAGCGTCAGCAATGATGAGGTCCTTGCCTGCGGTGTATACCAGCTGGAAGTCATATCGCCGGAGCTTGAGAAGAATACGCTGGAGGCGAGGCGTCATGTCATTCAAATTCTTTCTGTATTATATTGACCAGCGGGCGATGGTCGGTCTCGACGGTGAATTGAGGAAGTCCGTAGACATAATCATGAAATTTAACAACACCGATCAGAAGGCCCAGGCACTCCTTTTCTATCTGTGCGTAGCGTTGCTCCGTGGGGGTCATCGCACGTGACGCATATGCAATGGAGGCCCATGATGAGGCCTCATCACGTTGAAGGAGCACTGCCCCAATGCCGGATTGACTGGCATCGGTCGAAATTTTGGTCTCCTTTGCTGGACCAAAGAAGGCTAAGACCAGGGCCGTGGTCAGTTTTGCCTTGAATTCCCTCCATTTGCGCTCATGGGCAGGGAGCCATTGGAAGTCTGTCGTCTTCCTGACCAGGTTCCTGAGAGCCGTGGTATGAGAGGAGAGGTTAGGGATGAATTTCCCTAAAAATTGACCATGCTCAGAAATCAGAGGACCGCCTTCTTGTCCTCTGGTGTTTTCATAGCTGTGATGGCAGCTACCTTGTCTGCATCCGGCTGCACACCCAATTGGGAGATGTGGTCTCCGAAGAACTTAAGTTCTATCTGACCAAAAGAGCATTTGGCCCTGTTGAGGCGGAGGCCATGCTCATGTATACGTCTGAATACGTGCTGGAGGCGACTAACATGCTCCTGCGGGGTGGTGGACCAAATGATTATGTCATCGACATAGACACGAACACCTTCAATACCATCCCTCATTTGTTCCATAATCCGATGGAACACTTCTGATGCAGAGATGATCCCAAATGGCACCCTGTTGTAACAATATCTTCCAAAGGGGCTGTTAAACATGCAGAGTTTCCTGCTGGATTTGTCGAGCTGAATTTGCCAGAATCCTTTTGAGGCGTCAAGTTTGGTAAAGAGCTTAGCGCGCGCGCTTGGGAATTGGATAGTGCTCTCTCATAATATTGCGATTTAGATCCTTGGGATCAATGCAAATTCTCAATTCGCCGGAAGGCTTTTTTACACATACCATGGAACTGACCCAGTCGGTCGGTTCCGTGACTTTGGAAATCACTCCTTGGTTCTGGAGGTCCTGCAGCTGCTGCTTGAGGCGGTCCTTAAAGGGTGCTGGGACCTTGCGAGGTGCGTGCACCACAGGCGTGGCATTCGGTTTTAATAAAATCTTGTAGGTGTATGGGAGCGTGCCCATGCCCTCGAAGACGTCGTGGTACTGGTTGATAATGGCGTCGAGCTGTGCCCTGAAGTCAGTGTCCTGAAAGACAGACACGTCAACAGGAGAGAGAGAGTGAACTCTCTGAACTGGGTTCAACAGCTTGCATGCCAAGCAGGGAGGCTTTCGAGGAGCCCACGATTTCAAAGGGAAGGATGGCTTTGCGTGACCTGTGCGTCACTTCAAGTTGGCATGAGCTGCTGGCAGCAATGTCATTGCCATTATAATCTAATAGCTGGCAGGATGGCTGGTTTGACACAAAGGCTTTGGAGGTCAGACCGCGCAATGAGATTGGCGGAGGCACCGGTGTCCAGGCGGAATCGTATTTGGGACCGGTTGACCGTAAGGGTGGCACACCACTCATCGTCCGGATTGATGCTGTATACCGATAGACGCTGGATTCTTTGCTTCGGGGACACCCTGTTTTTTGTAATGATACCGACTCGAAAAGGCGCCTTCGGGTCCTCGGTGTCAATATCGGGTAGCAGGTCCGAATTGGGCTCGGTGACCGTGGGTTGAATAGCCCGGACATTCCTGCGAGGCTGGCTGGAGCGACGAGAGTTGGCAGGCTGAGCTGATCTGCATAAAGCAGCATAGTGGCCAAGTTTGCCACATCGCTGGTATCGCCGGGATTTGGCAGGACACTGCCGCTTTAAATGGACAGAGCCACAGTTGGCGCACGTTGTAGCGTCAGTACGCTCGCTGCGCCACCGCGCATGCGTGGCTCGGCCGTACGTGGTGTGCGCCTGCGTAGTACGTTCGTCGCCGTCCCCTCGTTCGCTGCACACAAGCACAGGAGTCCGCGAAAAGCGCGCGAAATGGCCGCCCTTATCCAGGCTGAGGCCCTGGAGCTGCTCGATTGCTTGGACCCGTTCTGCCTCGTGGGGATCCCGTTTCAGCCGCTTGGATGTGGGAATACCGACTAGTGGTGTGTTCATGTAGCACGCAGGTCTCGATGGCAATTGCTGCTGTATGTGAGCTGCTTTACCTTGAGGAGCTGCTAGCGTAGGGGGTCCGACTGAACACAAAAAACGATCTGGTCGCATATCGTGGAGTCGGAGGTGGACCCGTAATTACAGGACTGCGCAAGGATGCGGAGGTGAGTGAGAAAGGACTGGAAAGTTTCATCCTTACCCTGCAAACGCTGTTGGAATACATAGCGCTCGAAACTTTCATTCACCTCGATGTCGCAGTGACTGTCAAACTTAAGGAGGACCGTCTTGAATTTTGATTTATCTTCACCATCAGCAAAGTTGAGAGAATTGAAAATGTGGATGGCATGGTCCCCGGCCGTGGATAGGAAGAGAGCGACCTTCCTGGTGTCTGAGGCAGCTTCACGGTCTGTGGCTTCAAGATAGAGCTGGAAGCGTTGTTTGAATATCTTCCAGTTGGCCCCGAGGTTACCGGTGACGAGGAGCGGCGGTGGTGGGCAGACGCTGTCCATTTTTCAGGATGGCTGCATGCTGGTGGAAGGCAGATCTCTTGCAGGTAGGTCTAAGAAGTTCTAACATCCCTCAACTACTGGTACCATGATGTGTTGGGTGCTCTGGATCCGTGGAACACATACAGGCCACCAACACTTAAAATAGTACAACACTATTTTATTAAGTCAGAAACTGTTGAACGTACTTTCACTGTGGGTTAACACGATGTTAGATTAAACTAAAGACCTATGCCTGTCCTAACCAGTCTGTGCACTCAGCACATGGTGAAGATCTGTGCTGTAAGCTCTGTCCTTCTGAGAGGCTGCACCCCGAATGAGTGGGGAAACTGATGCCCTCTGTCTTTATAGTGAGTGTGCTCTGACTGGTGATTGGCTGCGGTGTTGTGTGTGTTGATTGGTCGTGCTGTGTGTCCATCAGTGTGTGTGTGTCTGCACCATGATATACTGGTGTATATTATGACACATATATCCCCAGATCAACAGGTCTTGGAACCAATTGAGTTTAAAGCCACAATGTGTATTCCGTGTATTATTTGTTGAATGTTTGTTTATACTCATCCTGGTTTCATATCTACGAATGCCCAGATCAAATATATCCTGGATAAGACTACTGCAGCCTGGCTTATCTACACACTAAAGTTACGTGTATTGTAACCAAAATCTGGATACATGTCTCTGTCTTATAGTTTAGTAATACCAGTAGATTCTAAAACATACTTATCCCAAGTATCTTAAATCACATATTAAAACCTATTTGATGCAGGGTGAAAATTCTGCTTTCACTATAAGTTGGGAAAGGGTAATTTTGTAAACTGGCTGTCGGGAGCAAAGGTCTGAAAGGAAGCTGTCCAGAACCATCCAAGGACACGAGGAAAAGTTCAAACGGTGTCAGTAGCTTAATAGCAAAGGACCACCGAGTTAAACGAGGGCTGTGTCCGTAATGTCTGCCACTGAACACTTTAGGTCTCATCTAGTTGTCACCAGTTTGCTGCAGTGATTCTATTTATTTAGTGCAGTTGTAAGCCAAACAACAATCACCCAATGTGATGGGGAGAGGGGAATTTGACGGAAATGATGCACTCAAGACTTTAGAGGTTTTCTTGTTTATGTAAGCTCAGCTCAAGCATTTCCTTAATTACCAGTATTAATATAATATTGTTCATATCGTGAGGACGAAGGCTGCACCACCCCGGGAACTAGGAGAGCAAAAATCCCCCTGTTAATAAAAGACAACAGTCTCACTGCTTAACTGGCTCAGTGTTTGTATGGAACTAAACCATATGGACCACCAGCCCCAAGTTCAATGTCTGGAATGTGTTCAGGTAGCTGCTCGCGGGTGGAACGGCAAGTAAGAGCACTGCAGCGTTTCTGAGCACCTCTGGAGACGGGTGGAATTTAAATAATGCCTTGAATATAGAAAATCAACCTCACAGAGCATAATCAGACAAAAATAGAACCTGACTTGACAAGCATGGTTAGAGATTCTTATGAATGCTGTCAGAGGAACTCCCAAACTAGCAGTCAGTGACACAATATAATACATTGGCCCACTGTGCATTGGTCCTTCTGTGAACCAAGGTCGGTGGGGGAGGACTTATTGCATATCCCATCTTGACCCCCCCCCCCTTCCATGTCAGTGGCATTTATGGGCAGCACGGTAGCATTGTGGATAGCACAATTGCTTCACAGCTCCAGGGTCCCAGGTTCGATTTCGGCTTGGGACACTGTCTGTGCGGAGTTTGCACATCCTCCCCATGTGTGCGTGGGTTTCCTCCGGGTGCTCCGGTTTCCTCCCACAGTCCAAAGATGTGCGGGTTAGGTGGATTGGCCATGATAAATTGCCCTTCGTGTCCAAAATTGCCCTTAGTGTTAGGTGGGATTGCTGGGTTGTGGGGATAGGGTGGAGGTGTTGACCTTGGGTAGGGTGCTCTTTCTAAGAGCCGGTGCAGACTCGATGGGCCGAATGGCCTCCTTCTGCTCTGTAAATTCTATGATAATCATTCTGCTTTACCCCAAAGAAAAGGAAGGGTGGAGAAAGCCACAACGAAAAAGGACAGCACTCACAGCCTGTTTATTGTATGTCTGTGTTCGCAGGCAGTGCAATGGTACTGGAGGCAGATGTCAATATTGAAGGACTCAACACTCCAAACGAGACTGGCACTCCGATCATGGCTCACCCCCCTGATGTCTACAGTGACAATACCTTGCAGGAGTGGCTGGATGCCGTAATCCAATCCAAGAAAGGTAAAACTCACCTGAGTCGTCTGAACAAAATCAAGATTTCCTTCTTTTCCATCCGCGTTGAGGTTATCTGAAACCTTTTATTAATGCTCTTGTTACTGCTAAACTTGACTATTCCCACACAGTGCTGGCCAACCTCCCTAGCCCTACCTGTCACAATAGAGTCCTTGAGATCTACAGCACAGTAAGGCCCTTCAGCCCATCGTGTCTGCGTCTGTCAAAAACAACCACCTAAGTATTCTAATCCCATTTTCCAGCACTTGGTCCATAGCCTTCTATGCCTTGGCATTGCAAATACTTCTTGTATGTTATGAGGGTCTCTGTCTCCACCACCCTTTCAGGCAGTGCCTCTTACTTTAAATCTATGTCCCCGGTCACTGATCCCTCCAGCAAAGAGAAGTTTCTTCCTGCCTACTCTATCTATGTCCCTCATACTTATGCCCACCCCCAACAAACCCAGTCTATCCAATCTCCCCGGGCAACATCCTGGTAAATCTCCTCCGCATCCCTTCAATTGCTATCACATCCCTCCTATAATGTGGATTCCAGAACTGCACACAATACTCTAGCTGTGGCCGAACCAACGTTTTATACATTCCAGCATAACCTCCCTGCTCTTAAACTCTATGCCTCTGCTAATAAAGGCAAGAATACCATACACCGACCACTGTATCCACCTGCTCTGCTACCTTAAGGGACCAGAGTACATGCACACCAAGGTCCCTCTGATAACACATAAATTCCACTGACATAAGAATTCCTAGCTGGATATTGATAACCACACTGTATTTCAGACAAGGCAAGGAGAGTGTGAGTTGGGCAGCTTTCTCCTCAGTTTATTCCCAACTGAGCTTAAAAAAGAAGTTCTAAACATCAAACTTTTAATAAGGCTCAGGGAGTCTCAAGTAAGCAAAAAGAAAACAACATTCATTTTACAACAATTATATACATAAGTATCGGAAGAACATTACCAGGTACTCTCACCTGCCGCTCTGTTCCAGACTGGCCGACCTTTTATGCAAGAATGGGTAAGCCACCTCTGTACTCCTCAAGGAGCAGGGGAATATAATCATCCCCACATTGTATGTCCCATGCAGGCTATTACAAAACTCATCAGGTGATCTACAATAAATTACTAGGGCCTTTACCTTTAAACTGTTTCTTTCCAGGAATTAAAATAATTACAGTTCAAATAAGCAAACTGGTCTCCTCCTGAAGTGTCTTGCTGGTCATTTAGCTGAAGTCATATGATTTCTTGGAAAAGCCATCCTTGCTCCCACAGGCCAAGGTGAACTTATGACCTGTTTTTTAAAACAAAAATCCAGGTCAGTTCGCAAATGAACGTCTTGATATTATAATGTTCCTTCAATTTTTTAAAAGGACCGGTAGCCCTTAGAGATGTGGATTTCTAACACAAAAACTCTGCTGTCCATGTCCTAACTTGCACACGATCCTGCTTATCCATTTTCCCTGTGTTGCCTGACATACACTGGCTCCTGGTTCAGCAATGCCTTGGTTTTAAAATTCTCGTCCATGTTTTCAAATCCCTCCAGCGCCTCACCCCTCCCTCTCTCTGAAATCTCCTCCAGCCTTACGCAAGACCTCTGGCCTCTTGAGCATCCCCGGTTTTAATTGTTTAACCTGGTTCCAGCTGCCAAGGCCCCAAGCTCCGGAATTCCCTCCCTAAATTGCTCCACCTCTCTACTTCTCTTTCCCCTTTTTAAATTACTTCTGGAGACCTACCTTTTTTGATCAGGGGCGAGATTCTCTCAGCCCAGGACCGGGCTGGAGAATCTCCGCGACCGGAGTGAATCGCGCCCCGACGCCGGGACGCGATTCTCCGCAGAGCAGAGAATTGGTGCCGGCATGGTTGCCGCACACCGGTCGGGGACCGCTCAACGGTCTTGGCCCGGGATGGGCCGAGCGGCCGTCGTAAAGAACCCGAGTCCCACCGGCGCTGTTCACACCTGCTCTCAGCCGGCAGGAACCCGGCGTGGAAGGGTCGGGGGCGGCCTTTGGGGGGGGGGGAGGGGGGGTCCGACCCCAGGTGGGGCCTCCAATGTGGCCTGGCTCGCGATCGGGACCCACCGGGTCGGTCTCTCTGGCTGGGGGCTTCCTTTCTTCCGTGTCACTGCGCATGCGCGGATCCCGTGGCACCCAGTTCACGCCAGGATCAGCAGCTGGAGCAGCGTGAACCACTCCAGTGCCGTGCTGGCCCCCTGTAGGGGTTAGAATTGCTGATCCTGAGGCCGTGTTTGATGTGTTGGGTGCTCTGGATCCATGGAACACACAGGCCACCAACACTTAAAATAGTGCAACACTATTTTATTAAGTTAGAAACTGTTGAACATACTTTCACTGTGGGTTAACACGATGTTAGGTTAAACTAAAGACCTATGCCTGTCCGAACCAGTCTGTGCACTCAGCACATGGTGAGGATCTGTGCTGTAAGCTGTCAGCTCTATCCTTGTAGGAGGCTGCATCCCGAATGAACGGGAACTCTGATGCCCCCTGTCTTTATAGTGAGTGTGCTCTAACTGGTGATTGGCTGCGGTGTTGTGTGTGCTGATTGGTCTTGCTGTGTGTCCATCAGTGTGTGTGTACCTGCACCATGATATACTGGTGTATATTATGACTTCCCCCCCCCCCCCCCCCCTTTTATAAAAGAATGTATGTGTGTGGCAATAAATAATGTATGGTGAGAATGTTCCTAACTACGTGTGGGGTGCGAAGACATATTTACAGAACTACGTATATGAGAACTAAACTATTTACATGGGAAGGTGCCTGGTGCAGAGAAGCAGTATGCAACAAGAGTAACGAGATCAACACTATATACAAACCAGGGAAACGATCAAACAAAGCAACAAAACAATTCAGAGAGTCTATAAGTCCGCAAAGTTCATAAATTAAGTCTCTGAGGTGGGCGACGAATTCTGGTTGACCGTCAGGGTGGCACACCACTCATCGTCTGGATTGATGCTGTATACCAATAGAGGCTGGATTCTTTGCTTCGGGGACACCCTGTTTTTTGTAACGATACCGATTCAAAAAGGTGCCCTCGGTGTCAATATTGGGTAGTAGGTCCGTATCAGACTCGGTGACCGTGGGTTGAATGGCCCGGACATTCCTGCAAGTCTGGCCGGAGCGATACGAATTGGCAGGCCGAGCTGATCTGCATAAAGCAGCATAGTGGCCAAATTTGCCACATCTCAGGCATTGTCGGGATTTGGCAGGGCGGAGCCACAGCTGCCGCACGTTGTAGCGTCAGTACGTTCGCTGCGCCACCGCGCATGCGCGGTGCGGCCGTATGTGGTGCGTGCCTGCGCAGTACGTTCGTCGACGTCCCCTCGTTTGGTGCGCACAAGCCGTGAGTCCGCGAAAAGCGCGTGAAATGGCCGCCCTCATCCAGGCTGAGGCCCTGGAGTTGCTCGATTGCTTGGACCCGTTCTGCCTCGTGGGGACCTTGCTGCAACGTTTCAGCCGCTTGGATGTGGGAATACCGACTAGTGGTGTGTTCATGTAGCACGCAGGTCTCTATGGCGGTCGCTAGGGTGAGCTGCTGTACCTTGAGGAGCTGCTGGCTTAGGGGGTCCGACTAAACACCAAAAACGATCTGATCGCGTATCATGGAGTCGGAGGTGGGCCCGTAATTACAGGACTGTGCAAGGATGCGGAGGTGGGTGAGAAAGGACTGGAAAGGTTCATCCTTACCTGCAAACGCTGTTGGAATACATAGCGCTCGAAACTTTCATTCACCTTGATGTCGCAGTGACTGTCAAACTTGAGGAGGACCGTCTTGAATTTTGATTTATCTTCATCATCAGCAAAGGTGAGAGAATTGAAAATGTGGATGGCATGTTCCCCGGCCGTGTATAGGAAGAGACCAATCTTCTTGGTGTCCGAGGCATCTTCCCGGTCTGTGCCTTCCAGGTGGAGCTGGAAGCGTTGTTTGAATATCTTCCAGTTGGCCCCGAGGTTACCGGTGACGAGGAGCGGCGGTGGTGGGCAGACGCTGTCCATTTTGCAGGATGACTGTATGCTGGTGGAAGGCAGATTACTTGCAGGTAAGTCTAAGAAGTTCTAATATCCCTCAACTCCTGGTATCATGATGTGTTGGGTGCTCTGGATCCGTGGAACACATACAGGCCACCAACACTTAAAATAGTGCAACACTATTTTATTAAGTTAGAAACTGTTGAACATACTTTCACTGTGGGTTAACACAATGTTAGGTTAAACTAAAGACCTATGCCTGTCCGAACCAGTCTATGCACTCAGCACATGGTGAGGATCTGTGCTGTAAGCTGTAAGCTTTGTCCTTGTAGAAGGCTGCATCCCGAATGAGCGGGAACTCTAATGCCCCCTGTCTTTATAGTGCGTGTGCTCTAACTGGTGATTGGCTGCGGTGTTGTGTGTGTTGATTGGTCTTGCTGTGTGTCCATCAGTGTGTGTGTATCTGCACTATGATATACTGGTGTATATTATGACAATTCTCGACAGCGTTTCTGCGGCGTCAACACATAGCCTCAGGATCACAGAATCCTTGATTACAGATAACTGCTCAATATTTTGATAAATCAGCAAGATTTCCATTTGTTTTTTTAAAAAAACGATTTTTTTTCATTTTGTAGTTTTCAAGATGTAAAAGCGTTTCATTTTTTTAGTAACAGGAAAGGACCATCAAACATAATCAGGATTCTCCCTTTCTCATAATTCAAACCCCTCCCAGTTATTTGGCTTCTTAATTGTGACATCTTCATTTTTTAATCGCTCCCTGATGGTATTTGAATCTCTCACTAGTGTGAAAGATTAGCATGAATTAACTTCATCGACCATCTTCCTCATCTTGAAAACATCATTGCAAAGTTAGGCTTGGCTTCTTGTCAAAGTTGTTAATCAATACATGTTAAAATAGAAAGCATTTTCTGGTTGACCCTTGGACAGTAGTGTTACAGTACGAGCAAGGGGATATCTTTCTAAAGCAGCAGTGCCTCCACTGATGGATCTAATGGCTGTGTATGGCAGGACAGTAGTAGCAATAACTGGGGATGTAATAGCTGTGTTGGACAGTGTATTTCCTCTATCTAGTTGGAATGAATGCTGGCCCTTCCGATACAGTTGAGCACTGCAACTTTCTCATGGCCGATTTGTATGAACCACTCCCAACATTCGGGAAAATCTGCATTCATAAAATGGAGGTCAAAATAATATTTTGCATACACAATCTTGTGAATGGCTGATGCCAGTGGAGCTTTTGAATGTACCCTGCAATATAAACATGGTTGATTATTGATTAGAAACCCCAGAATGTTAAATATGAGGAATCCAAGATATGGACACCATTGGATTAGAAAGGGTTCAAAGACATATCAAAGGGTCTGAGGAAGTAAAAATAATGTAATTTTCCTAGGTATCAAGCTGGATTTCAAAAGCATTCATGCAGTCAACCCTTCCCTGGACATCCTGGTGAAAAAATACAATGAAGTGAGTTTCAACAGGCCGGTCTGGTTAAACGCTGACATTCTCATTGGTCCAAACGTTCCAGGATTCATTCAGCCCGTCAATGCCTCCAGGTAACTTTAATCTTGGCGCGCTGCTATTTCCAAACCCAACTTCAAAGTTACTGGACACTCATTTTTATTTTGCATCAGCCATACTTTAAAAAAAGAAATATATATATTTTGTGGGATGTGGGCATCACTGGTAAGGCCAACACTTGTTGCCCTTCCCTGATTGCCCTTGAACTGAGTGGCTTGCTTAACCATTTCAGAGGGCGGTTAAGAACCAACCACATTGCTGTGGACCTGGAGTCATATGTAGGCCAGACCAGTTAGGGACAGCAGGTTTCCTTCCCTGAAGGGCATTAGTGACCCATTTGGGTTTTCATAACAAAGAAAAATGATAGTTTCATGATCACTATTGTTAAGGCTAGCTTTTAATTCCAAATTTTAATTAATTAGTCAAATCTAAATTCCCCACCAGCTTCAGTGCGATTTGAACTCATGGGTGTCATTCTCCGACCCCCCAGAGGGTCGGAGAATGGCCGTTGGCCACCGTGAATCCCGCCCCCGCCGGTTGCCGAAGTCTCCGAAGGGAGAAAAGTCGGCGGGGCGTTAATGGCGCCACAGACGTCGGAGAATGGCACGGGTGTGCGCAAGGCAGCCGATTTTGGGCCTGCCGATATTCTCCCGTCTGGATGGGCCGAAGTCCCGTCGACGTGATGACCGTTCACATCGACGTAAATCAAACCTCCTTTTAATCGGCGTGACCCTGTGCTCCAGGGTCACGCCGACCAGCGTGGAGGTGAGTGACGGCCTGGGGGGTTGGCCGCTGGGCAGGCGATGGCGTGGCCGCAGTCTGAATGTGTGGGGAGAGGTGTGTCTAGGGTTGTGTGTTTGTGTGTGCGGCGGGGGGGGGTTAGAGTGGGCTGGGCTCCGGGGGAGTGCCGGAAGGGGGGTCAGTGCCGGGGAGGAGGAGGGAGGGTCTGTGCCGGGGAGGGGGATGGGGGGCCCGTGCCGGGGAGGGGGATGGGGGGCCCGTGCCGGGGAGGGGGATGGGGGGCCCGTGCCGGGGAGGGGGATGTGGGGCCCGTGCCGGGGAGGGGGAGGGGGGGCCCGTGCCGGGGAGGGGGAGGGGGGGCCCGTGCCGGGGAGGGGGATGGGGGGCCCGTGCCGGGGAGGGGGAGGGGGGGCCCGTGCCGGGGAGGGGGAGGGGGGGCCCGTGCCGGGGAGGGGGAGGGGGGGCCCGTGCCGGGGAGGGGGAGGGGGGGCCCGTGCCGGGGAGGGGGAGGGGGGCCCGTGCCGGGGAGGGGGAGGGGGGGCCCGTGCCGGGGAGGGGGAGGGGGAGGGGGGGCCCGTGCCGGGGAGGGGGATGGGGGGTCCGGGGAGGGGGATGGGGATCGGGGAGGGATGGGGGGTCCGTGCCGGGGAGGAGGATGGGGGGTCCGTGCTGGGGCGGGGGATGGGGGGTCCGTGCCGGGGAGGGGGATGGGGTCCGTGCCGGGGAGGAGGATGGGGGGTCCGTGCCGGAGGGGGGGGTGGGGGGTCCGTGCCGAGGGGGGGGGGTTGTCCTTGCCGGGGAGGGGGATGGGGGGCCCGTGCCGGGGAGGGGGATGCGAGGGCAAGTTAGTTGGTCCACCTGGCCAGGTGCCAGCCTCCAACAGTTGGACCCATGCGGTCCATGCCACCTGGCTGGGGGGAGGAGGGGATATGGGCAATGATGACATGTCGTCATTCCCCCGCCCCCCCCCCCCACCAGGCCGTCATGTTTTCCGATCAGCCAGCGATGTTGGCAGCCGCTAATGTCTATGTTGCCCTGGATGAGGAGGAGGAGGAGCGTGCCAGAGAGGCGGCGCAGGCTGCCGCAGAGGGGCAGGCGGCAGCCGCCCAGGCTGGAGGGACACCTAACCGACAGGACGAGGAGGGGGAGGAGGACGTCGCGGCCCCACGGCAACGGAGGCACCCAAGGGCGCCCCGTGTGTACCGGCCCCGGCAGTCATACCAGGACCTCACGGACCGGGAATGCAGGAGGAGACTCCGGATGAGGCGGGAAACCGTGGCACACATCTGCCACCTGCTGGCACACCTGTCACCGCGTGGCACTGGCGGGGAACACCCTCTCCCCGTGTCCGTCAAGGTTACGGTGGCCCTGAACATTTATGCAACGGGGTCATTCCAGGCACCGAGTGGGGACCTGTCCGGCATATCGCAGACATCGGTGCATCCGGGCAGTGACAGATGCCCTATATGCCATGGCGCACCGCTACATCCGCTTCACTGTGGACCGGGCCAGCCAAGATGCCCGGGCCGTGGGCTTCTCTGCCGTGGCCGGGTTCCCCATGATCCAGGGCGCGATTGATGGGGTGCACGTCGCCGTGCGGCCACCTGCAGATAACAGGGCCGTGTTCACCAATAGGAAGGGGACCTATTCGATGAACATACAGGTCGTCTGCGACCATCGCATGATGTTCCTGCATGTCTGCGCCCGTTACCCAGGCAGTGTACACGACTCATACGTGTTGTCGCAGTCATCCATCCCCGGCATGTACGAGGGACGCCGTCCCCAGCTGAGGGGCTGGTTGCTGGGCGACAGGGGCTACCCATTGCGATCGTGGCTGATGACGCCTATACGGAGGCCACGCAAGAGGCGGAGAACCGCTACAATGATGCCCATGTAGCGACAAGGGGAGTGATAGAGAGGTGCTTTGGCATGCTGAAGCTGCGTTTCAGGTGCCTGGACCTCTCTGGGGGCACCCTCCAGTATCGGTCAGATAGGGTCGGCCACATCATTGTGGTGTGCTGCGTCCTGCACAACATAGCCCAGCAGAGGGGCGATGTGCTGCAGGCAGAGGAGAGCGGAGTGGAGGAGCAGCAGGAAGAGGCGCAGTCCTCCCCAGATGAGGGGGATGGGGGCAATGGTCAGGGCAGACGGGGTAGACACAGGCGGGTGGCTGTCCACCGTTACTGGCTGGCCCAGCGGGCACGGGACAGGCTGATAGCCGCCCGCTTCACTGACTAGATGGGCGTGGGAATCGGGTAGTACCACAAGACCGCACATCATGGCAACAGCCGACCACCCACACCCCCCACCCATCCACCCACCCAGCACCCTCACCACCCCACCCGCATGCACACACCCCCCTCCCATTGCCGATCCACCTGCGGCACAATGGCCGGGCTCACACAGCTGCGGGTGGACGCGTGTCTATTGCAGGCCATGGAGGATGATGACAACCCGCCCTGCGATGAGCTCCTGGCTCTACATCGTTGGACTATGTCTGACCCATGGCCACAGTACCACCATCCACCGAACCATCCCTGCATGCGGCTGTGACACTGCAGCGCACGGTCCCGTCCTCTGCCCGGGGGGATGTTGATGGCAGCCCAGGGGGAAGGGGCAGACTCACCTAGGGCTGAGGTAAGACCACCCCTCACACACACACTTGCGCTCAACGTACATGACACCCCCGCACGCTTTGGACAGAGCACAAAGGCAGCTTCTGTAGGTGTAACATTGACTTTAATAACCAAAGGAGTTCATGCACGTGCCCTAGCCCCTAAAACTCATCTGTGCCCTGCACCCGTGCCAACTTACTCAGTGTCTAATTGTTTGGCCTTACGGGCCCTTTGACTACGTCTACGTGGTTCCCCAGACGGTACAGCAGAACTGGAGGTGGACTCCTGTGATTCCTGCCCTCTGACACAGGATCCCTTTGGTGGCCGTTTCCTGGGGTGCCCTGGCCTAGATGGGCCACGCTGCGGCCCAGGCGACTGGGATGGCGAGCTGCCAGCCTGTCCTGCCCGTTGCCCACCCGATGCACCTGGGACGGAAGGGGGGGGAGTCCGAGGTGTCGCGGTGTTCCAGGACCTCCCCTACAGGGGGACCCGGGACGGACCACACCACCACCTCCTCCCTCGGGGTGCCCGATGGCCCCCAGGCCTCTACATGGGTGGGGGATGCGAACGGACTGGCCATCCTGGAGGCCAGTCCTGGAGGCCCGTGCTGGTATCGACAGGGGTCTGCAGGTTTGCAGCCATGGAGCCCAGGGGGTTGGCAAACCCTGTCTGTGACAGTGCGACGCCGGCTCGCACATGGCCACTGGCGCCGATGCCCTTAGCGATGGCCTGCTGAGACTGGGCTATGGCCTGCTGAGACTGGGCTATGGCCTGCTGAGACTGTGCTATGGCCTGCAGAGACTGGGCCATGGCCTGCAGAGACTGGGCCATGGCGTTGAGCGCCTCTGCCATCTGGTGCTGGCACTGGATCATGGCCTCCTGTGAGAGGGCAGCCATATCGTGGGCCACAGACGCCGCCTGCACGGAAAGCCCCAGGCCTCGCAAACCGTTCCCCATGTCTGACACCGTCGCACTCATTGCCTCCACCGCGGACGCCACCCGTGCGGTGTCGGCCTGGGTGGCACGCATGACCGGCACCACTCCCAGCTCCTGGACGCGAGTGGACTCCTCCACCTGCGACCGCAGCCGCCGCAAGCCGCCCGTCATCCTCTTCGCTCGTCTCTGGGTCGGTGGTTGCATCGGATCTATGTGTGGGTGTGGTAACTCCAGGAACCCGGGATCCATCTGGGTGGCAGATGTTCGCTTGGGCTGGGCTGCCCTCCGACCGCCCGACCCCTCTGCTGCTCCTACCTCCACCTGCTGTACCGGGACTGCTGTGTTGTGCGCACCAGTGAGTGTACCAGACGCCTCATCACTAAAGTGCCCAACCGAGGTGAGCGTCTCTGCGATGGTGGAGGGTGTTGGTGACAGCAGCGGCGTTGTGTCGTGCTCTTCGTCCCACTCAGAGTCCATGGCACTTTGGGGTGGGGGTTCGTCTCCACCCATCCACTCTGACTCACTGTCCGGTATTTCGTCTTCCTGGGTAGTGCTGTCCCGGGCAGGGGTGTCCTGGGTAGGGGTGTCCTGGGTAGTGGTGTCCTGGCTCGGCTGTGACGGGGGCCTGTGGCTGCCCCTCTCGTCGCTGGGTGGCACACGCCTGCGCCGTCGCACCCGCACGTGACGGGGGCGTCGTCTCCCTGTTGCTCCAGGTCTCTCCGTCTCCCGTGGTCTCCAAGGGACATCCTGCGGGCGTCGCATGCCGGAGGGTCCGTGTCTCTCCGTCTCCCGTGGTCTCCGAAGGGCATCCTGCGGGCGGTCTGCATCTGCGGGGATGGGTGCCTCGACGTTTGCTCCTGCGATACACAATGAAGCATGCATGGTTAGACACACAGGCAGTGATCAGGTGATATGGGGCAGGGGGATATAGGGGAGGGGGGACATGGGGACGGGCTGTCGGTGGCTCACTTGCTAGTACGCCCCCGACCTTTGCATCAGCAACCTCCCGGTCCTCAGGTCCGCCAGCCAGTTCCAGGGCCCTTTCCTCGTGTTCGGTCAGTGGCCTCTCATCAGCGGGGCCTCCTCCAGTCCTCACATGCTCCCTGGTGTTGTGTGCGCGCTTCTCCTGTGGCGGGGAGGGGCGGGGGGGGGTGGCAGGGGTAAAAGGCAACAGTGTTAGGCAGGTATATGAATGCACGCCTTCGGTTGCGCGTGTATTGCAGAGGTTAAGGTTAGGGCTGGATTCACTTGGGGATATGGGGGTTATGGGGGAGGGGGGATATGGGGGAGGGGGGAGAGGCGGGATATTGGGGAGGGGGGATATGGGTTAGGGGAGATATGGGTCAGGGGGGATATGGGGGAGGGGGATATGGATATCGGGCAGGGGGGAGGCTCACCCTGCCTGCTCTGACGAGGTCGTTCACCTTCTTGTGGCACTGGGTGCCTGTCCGTGGTGTCAGGGCCGCAGCGGTGACGGCCTCTGCCACCTCCCTCCACAGACGCCGGCTGTGGCGTGGGGCAACTCTGCGGCCGTGCCCGGGATACAGGGCCTCCCTCCTCTGCTCCACTGCGTCCAGGAGCGCCTCCACATCCCGTGACTCGAACCTCGGGGCTGAGCGGCGGCCAGCCATCCGGTCGGGTGTTCCGGTCGGGTGGGGGGGGAGCAGCGCGTCGATGTGACTCGTCACGCCGTGCGGCGTGTATGACGCTGCACGGCGTGAACCACGTGAGCAAGCGCAGATCCCGTCACGTCGCTGCTAGCCCATTTCGGGCTGGAGACTTCGCGACGATTTTTGCGGCGTGACGCAAGTCGGATTTGCGCCGTTTTTTGCGCCGATCGGCGGACTTTGTGCCGATAACGGAGACTTTCGCCCCATGTTCCCTGGGATTACCACTACACCATTATCTCCCCCTATGTTGTAACACTTCCCGTTGTAGAGAAAATATTTTCTTTTTGTATTTAAATTTTTCCAAATGTAGAACCGTCAACAAACAATTGCAATGGTGGGGTCCACTTGAGTGACACTCTCCTGAAGTTGCTGCCTGTGCTGTGACCATTTTAAGGTGATGTATAGACCTGCTGCAGTGTCATCATCAGACCCTGGGAACCATGCAGCAATGGGCCAAGAATTGATTGAATTTCCATATGTGCATGTATCCAGCTCACCCTCTTTACACAGTTCATTGCTCAACATGTGCCTGAGATCTTTTTTTAAACTGCACTGGATTCAGCAATAAAACTCTGAATGGTCAAGGAACCTGTGATCACTCACTGCCAGCAACGGCTAAGCATTGGAGACTAACTCCACGTAGATCAGCATTTCTATTGAGAGTAAGGAACAAGAGATTCTTTTCACTTCCCTTATTCCCCTTGCAGGAGCTGCTACTCGAACATGCGCCCATAGGACCTAATGCTTCCCTTAAAAGAACAGGGGCAAAGTTCTCCATTATCGGCGCGATGTCCGCCAACCGGCGCCAAAAACGGCGCAAATCCCACCTGCATCACGCCGCCCCAAACGTCGCTAAGTCTCCGGCCCGGAATGGGCTAGCAGCGACGTGACGCTATCCACGCTGGCTCACGTGGTTCACGCCGTGCTGCGTCATACGCGCCGCACGGCGTGACGGCTCATTAAGGACGCGCTGCTCCCCCCACCCGACCAGAAGACCCGACCGGATGGCTGGCCGCCGCTCAGCCCCGAGGTTCGAGTCACGGGATGTGGAGGCGCTCCTGGACGCAGTGGAGCAGAGGAGGGAGGCCCTGTATCCCGGGCACGGCCGCAGAGTCGCCCCACGCCACAGCCGGCGTCTGTGGAGGGAGGTGGCAGAGGCCGTCACCGCTGTGGCCCTGACACCACGGACAGGCACCCAGTGCCACAAGAAGGTGAACAACCTTGTCAGGGCAGCCAGGGTGAGTCCCCCCTCCCTGCCCGATTATCCATATCCCCCCCCTCCCCCATATCCCCCCCGCCCATATCCCCAAGTGAATCCAGCCCGAACCTTAACCTCTGCAATACAAGCGCAACCGATGGCGTGCATTCATATACCTGTCTAACACTGTTGCCTTTTACCCCTGCCACCACCCCCCACAGGAGAAGCGCGCACACAACAATAGGGAGCATGTGAGGACTGGAGGAGGCCCCGCTGATGAGAGGCCACTGACCGAACATGAGGAAAGGGCCCTGGAACTGGCTGGCGGACCTGAGGACCGGGAGGTTGCTGATGCAGAGGTCGGGGGCCCACCAGCAAGTGAGCCACCGACAGCCCGTCCCCCCTCCCCCATATCCCCCCTCCCCCATATCACCTGATCACTGCCTGCGTGTCTAACCATGCATGCTTCATTGTGTATCGCAGGAGCAAACGTCGAGGCACCCATCCCCACAGATGCAGACCGCCCGCATGATGCCCCTCGGAGACCACGGGAGACGGAGAGACCCGGACCCTCTGGCATGCGACGTCCGCATGATGCCCCTCGGAGACCACGGGAGACGGAGAGACCTGGAGCAACAGGGAGACGACGCCCCTGTCTCATGCGGGTGCGGCGACGCAGGCGTGTGCCACCCAGCGACGAGTGGGGCAGCCACAGGCCCCCGTCACAGCCGAGCCACGAAACCACTACCCAGGACACCCCTACCCAGGACATCCCTACCCAGGAAACTGAAAGACAGGACAGTGACACAGATTGGATGGGCGGAGACGAACCGCCACCCCAAAGTGCCATGGACTCAGAGTCGGACGATGCGCACCACACAACGCCACTGCTGTCACCAACACCCTCCACCATCGCAGAGACGCTCACCTCGGTTGGGCACTTTAGTGATGAGTCGTCTGGTACACTCACTGGTGCGCACAACACAGCTGTCCCGGTACAGCAGGTGGAGGTAGGAGCAGCAGAGGGGCCGGGCGGTTGGAGGGCAGCCCAGCCCAAGCGAACATCAGCTGCCCAGATGGATCCCGGGTTCCTGGAGTTACCAGACCCACCCATAGGTCCGATGCAACCACCGAACCTGAGACGAGCGAAGAGGGTGACGGCCGGCTTGCGGCGGCTGCAGTCGCAGGTGGAGGAGTCCACCCGCGTCCAGGAGCTGGCAGTGGTGCCAGTCATGCGTGCCACCCAAGCCGACACCGCACGGGTGGCGGGTGTCCGACATGGGGAGCGGTTTACGAGGCCTGGGGCTTTCCGTGCAGGCGGCATCTGTGGCCCGGGACATGGTTGCCCTCTCACAGGAGGCCATGAGCCAGCGCCAGTGGCAGATGGCAGAGGGGCTCAACCACGTGGCACAGTCTCTGAAGGCCATGGCCCAGTCTCTGCAGGCCATGACCCAGTCTCTGCAGGCCATGACCCAGTCTCTGCAGGCCATGACCCAGTCTCTGCAGGCCATGGCCCAGTCTCTGCAGGCCATGGCCCAGTCTCTGCAGGCCATGGCCCAGTCTCTGCAGGCCATGGCCCAGTCTCTGCAGGCCATGGCCCAGTCTCTGCAGGCCATGGCCCAGTCTCTGCAGGCCATGGCCCAGTCTCAGCAGGCCATGGCCCAGTCTCAGCAGGCCATCGCTGAGGGCATCGGCGCCATTGCTCATGTGCGAGCCGGCGTCGCACAGTCACAGACAGGGATTGCCAACCCCCTGAGCTCCATGGCTGCAAACCTGCAGACCCCTGTCGATACCAGCACAGGCCTCCAGGACTGGCAGCGCCAGATGTCGGGGGGGCATCGGGTTGCCAGTCCGTTCGCATCCCCCACCCATGTAGAGGCCTGGGGGCCATCGGGCACCCAGAGGGAGGAGGAGGTGCTGGGGCCCGTTCCGGGTCCCACTGTAGGGGAGGTCCCGGAACACCTCAACACCTCGGGCTCCCCCGCCTTCTGTCCCAGGTGCATCGGGTGGGCAACGGGCAGGACAGGCTGGCAGTTCGCCATCCCAGTCGCCCGGGCCGCAGCCTGGCCCATCTAGGCCAGGACGCCCCAGGAAACGGCCACCAAAGGGATCCCGTGTCAGAGGGTAGGAATCACAGGAGTCCACCTCCAGTTCTGCTGTACCGTCTGGGGAACCACCTAGGCGTAGTCAAAGGGCCCGTACGGCCAAACAATTAGACACTGAGTAAATTGGCACGGGTGCAGGGCACGGATGAGTTTTAGGGGCTAGGGCACGTGCATGAACTCCTTTGGTTATTAAAGTCAATGTTACACCTACAGAAGCTGCCTTTGTGTTCTGTCCAAAGCGTACGGGGGTGTCATGTACGTTGAGCGCAAGTGTGTGTGTGAGGGGTGGTCTTACCTCAGCCCCAGGTGAGTCTGCCCCTTTCCCCCTGGGCTGCCATCAACATCCCCCCGGGCAGAGGACGGGACCGTGCGCTGCAGTGTCACAGCCGCATGCAGGGATGGTCCGGGTGGATGGTGGTACTGTGGCCATGGGTCAGACATAGTCCAACGATGTGGAGCCAGGAGCTCACCGCAGGGCGGGTTGTCATCATCCTCCATGGCCTGCAATAGACACGCGTCCACCGGCAACTGTGTGAGCCCGGCCGTTGTGCCGCAGGTGGATCTTCAATGGGGGGGTGGTGTGCATGCGGGTGGGGTTGGGGTGAGGGTGCTGGGTGGGTGGATGGGTGTGGGTGGTCGGGTGTTGCCATGGTGTGCGGCCTGTGGCCATACTACCCGATTCCCACGCCCATCTAGTCTGAAGCGGGCGTCTATCAGCCTATCCCGTGCCCACTAGCCCAGCCGGTAACGGTGGACAGCCACCCGCCCATGTCTAGCCCGTCTGCCCTGACCATTGCCCCCATCCCCCTCATCTGGGGAGGACTGCGCCTCTTCCTGCTGCTCCTCCACCCCGCTGTCCTCTGCTGGGCTATATTGTGCAGGACGCAGCACACCACAATGATGCGACCGACCCTATCTGACCGATACTGGAGGGCGCCCCCAGAGAGGTCCAGGCACCTGAAACGCATCTTCCGCACGCCAAAGCACCTCTCTATCACTCCCCTTGTCGCTACATGGGCATCATTTTAGCGGTTCTCCACCTCATTGCGTGGCCTCCGTATAGGCGTCATCAGCCAAGATCGCAATGGGTAGCCCCTGTCGCCCAGCAACCAGCCCCTCAGCCGGGGATGGCGTCCCTCGTACACGCCGGGGATGTATGACCGCGGCAACACGTATGAGTCATGTACACTGCCCGTGTAACGGACGCAGACGTGCAGGATCATCATGCAGTGGTCGCAGACCACCTGTACGTTCATCGAATAGGTCCCCTTCCTATTGGTGAACACGGCCCTGTTATCTGCAGGTGGCCGCACGGCAACGTGCATCCCATCGATCGCGCCCTGGACCATGGGGAACCCGGCCACGGCAGAGAAGCCCACGGCCCGGGCATCTTGGCTGGCCCGGTCCACAGGGAAGCGGATGTAGCGGTGCGTAATGGCATATAGGGCGTCTGTCACTGCCCGGATGCGGTGCACCGATGTCTGCGATATGCTGGACAGGTCCCCACTCGGTGCCTGGAATAACCTTTCTTTTTTAAAATATTTTTTATTCTCCTTTTTCACATTTACTCCCACATTTACATCCATCAACAATAATCAGCAAGATATGTCAGTCCCCATAATAACAACGATCCCATCTACCCACCAACCCCCAAACCTCAACCCGCATGTTTACATAAACAAATGGCAAAAAGGAATCAGGGATTACCCATAGTCACCCTTAATCTTACACAGCTTCCCCCACCCCCCCCCCCACCCCACCGCAGGTCTCCAGCTCCTCCTGTCCACTGCCTCTTGTAAAACTCCTCCTCCCAACCTCTGTTCCTTCCCCCCCAACTTTCCACCCCGGCTAGACCACTCGGACCCTGTTCTGCCAGGCTCCGATGGCCGCAGCCCCTCCCCCCACCTCACTCCCGTTCACTGGCCGGCTTAAACAGGCCAGCGTGGAGGCCCCCGCCCGGGTCCCTTTCCCACTTGCCCGGCCCTAGGAAAGCCCAAAGATCCCCTTTTAGCACACAAACCCCGCATATCCACCTACACCCCAAAGAACTCTCATTTCGAGTGAACGTCCCGTCCCTTCCCTCGTCCAAATATATACCACATTGGCTCCTTTTGTCTCTACAACCGCGCGCAGTGATACAAAAAAGAAGAAAATACAGTTATGAGGTTACATCGGCACATGGCCATTCCTCAATTTGTCAGTCTGCCACAGTCCTTCTGCTTTCGCAAACTCCTCCGCTGCTTCCGCCGTTCCAAAATAAAAGTCCCTGAGCTTGTAAGTCACCCTCAGCTTCGCTGGATATACAATGCCGCACCGCACCTTGCTAATGTACAGTGCCCTCTTCACCCGGTTGAAGGCAGCCCGCCTCCTTGCCAGCTCCACCGTAAAGTCCTGGTATACACGTATACCAGCTCCAGCCCACTGCACCACCCGCTTCTGCTTGGCCCAGCTCAGGACCTTCTCCTTCACCCTGTACTTACGGAAGCACAGAGTCACTGCCCTTGGCGGCTCACTCGCCTTTGGTAGAGGCCTCCACGACCGATGAGCCCGATCTAGTTCATATCGGGAGGGATCCTCCCCCTCCCCCAATAATTTTGCCAGCATCGCGACAAAATACTCAGTCGGCTTCGGTCCTTCAACTCCTTCGGGCAGCCCCACAATCCTCAAATTCTGTCGCCTGGATCTGTTTTCCAGGTCTTCCATTTTTCCTCGCAGATCCTTGTTAATGTCCATCACCTTCCGCATCTCTTTCCCCATCGAGGCAAGTTGATCACCGTGCTGCAATAACGTCTCCTCCACTTCCTTCAGCGCCTCCCCTTGTTCTCGCACCTCCGCCACTGCGCTCGCCACCGTCTTCGTCACCGGGGAAACCGCCTCCTCCACCAGCACACTCAAAACCTCCCTCATCTCCTTCCTCACCATCTCCATGCATTTCGCAATCTGCGCCAACTGCTTTTCAAATTCCGCAGCATTCACCTTAGTTATTTCTTCAGCCGTAAGCAGTGCGGCCTTCCCTGGTGCTCCAGCCTCCATTTTTCCTGGTGACCCCCGCGGTGACCTTTCCACTCCCCGACGGACCTCCAGCTGTTTTTTTTCCGGCCATTTTCTTGCTCACCCTCGACATTTTTCTTTGTTCCTTTTTTCCTCCTGTGTCTTCACTGTGCTTCCTCCGTGCCTTCTCCCTGCTTCTGCCGCCTCCGTGGACCATGGGACCGGGCTTAAAGCCCCGAAAATGCCGTTGCCGACCGGGAGCCCTCCATTGTGCGGCCGCCTCCCGCCCGCCGTCACCGGACGTCGGCCACCGTAACCTTGATGGACACGTGGAGAGGGTGTCCCCCCGCCAGTGCCACGCGGTGACAGGTGTGCCAGCATGTGGCAGATGTGTGCAACGGTTTCCAGGCTCATCCGGAGTCTCCTCCTGCATTCCCGGTCCGTGAGGTCCTGGTACGACAGCCGGGGCCAGTACACACGGGGCGTCCTCGGATGCCTCCGTTGCCGTGGGGCCGCGACGTCCTCCTCCCCCTCCTCGTCCGGTCGGGCGGGTGTCCCTCCAGCCTGGTCGGCTGCCACCTGCCCCTCTGCGCAGCCTGCGCCGCCTCTCTGGCACGCTCCTCCTCCAGGGCAACATGGACATTAGCAGGTGGACCAACTTACTTGCCCTCGCACCCCCCCTCCCCGGCATGGACCCCCCCCCGGCATGGACCCCCCCACCGCGTCCCTCCCCGGCACCGGACCCCCCGTCCCCTGTCCCCCTCCTCGGCACTGACCCCCCACCTGTCGTCCCCCCCGGCACGGACCCCCCCCCCCCCCCCCCCCCCCCGGCACGGAGCCCCCGCGTCCCTCCCCAGCACTGACCCCCCCCCGGCACGGACCCCCCCCTCCCCAGCACTGACCCACCGTCCCCCTCCCCGGCACGGACCCCCCACCGTCCCCCTCCCCGGCACGGACCCCCCACCGTCCCCCTCCCCGGCACGCACCTCCACGCCCCCCCAAACCGGCACGCACCTCCCTGCCCCCCACCCCGGCACGCACCTCCCTGCCCCCCTCCCCGGCACGCACCTCCCTGCCCCCCTCCCCGGCACGCACCTCCCTGCCCCCCTCCCCGACACGGACCCCCGCGCCCCTCGCCGACACGGACCCCCCCCCCCGCGCCCCTCCCCGGCACGGATCCCCGTCCCCCTCCCCGGCACGGCCCCGTCTCCCCCCCGTCCCCCTCCCTTGCACGGACCCCCCGTCCCCCTCCCCGGCACGGACACCACCCCCCCCCCCCCCACCCTGTCACCCTCCCCGGCACTGATCACCCCCCCGTCCCCCTCCTCGGCACGGACCATCCCCGTCCCCCTCCCCGGCACGGACCTCCACGACCCCCTCCCCGGCACGCACCTCCCTGCCCCCCTCCCCGGCACGCACCTCCACGTCCCCCTCCCCGGCACGGACCCACCTACGTCCCCCTCCCCGGCACGCACCTCCCAGACCCCCTCCCCGGCACGGAACCCTCTCTTGCCCCCCCCCCGGCACGGACCCCCCCCTCTCCCCCCCGGCATGGACCCCGCTGTCCACCTCCCCGGCACGCACCTCCACGCCCCCCCTCCCCGGCACGAACCCACCCCCGTCCCCCTCCCCGGCACGCACCTCCCTGCCCCCCTCCCCGGCACACACCTCCACGCCCCCCCTCCCCGGCACGGACCCACCCCCGTCCCCCTCCCCGGCACGCATCTCCCTGCCCCCCCTCCCCGGCACGCACCTCCCTGCCCCCCTCCCCGACACGGACCCCCGCGCCCCTCCCCGACACGGACCCACCCCGCGCCCCTCCCCGGCACGGATCCCCGTCCCCCTCCCCGGCACGGCCCCGTCTCTCCCCCCCCCCCCCCCCCGTCCCCCTCCCTTGCACGGACCCCCCCCCCCCCCCCGTCCCCCTCCCCGGCACGGACACCACCCCCCCCCCCCCCCCCCCCACCCTGTCACCCTCCCCGGCACTGATCACCCCCCCGTCCCCCTCCTCGGCACGGATGATTCCCGTCCCCCTCCCCGGCACGGACCTCCACGACCCCCTCCCCGGCACGCACCTCCCTGCCCCCCTCCCCGGCACGCACCTCCACGTCCCCCTCCCCGGCACGGACCCACCTACGTCCCCCTCCCCGGCACGCACCTCCCAGACCCCCTCCCCGGCACGGAACCCTCTCTTGCCCCCCCCCCGGCACGGACCCCCCCCCCCCCGGCATGGACCCCGCTGTCCACCTCCCCGGCACGGACACCCCCCGTCCCCCTCCCCGGCACGCACCTCCACGCCCCCCCCACCCCGGCATGCACCTCCACGCCCCCCTCCCCGGCACGGACCCACCCCCGTCCCCCTCCCCGGCACGGACCCACCCCCGTCCCCCTCCCCGGCACGCACCTCCCTGCCCCCCTCCCCGGCACGGACCCCTGTCCCACACCCTTGCACGGACCCCCCGTCCCCCTCCCTTGCACGGACCCCCCCCCCCCCCCCTCCCCCTCCCCGGCAATGACCCCCGGCACGGACACCCTCTCCCCGGCAAGGACACCCCCTCGTCCCCCTACCCGGCACGGACGCCCCCCCCCCGGCAGTATCCTCCCGTCCCCGGCACTCAGCCCCCCCCCTCCCGGCAATCCCCCGGACACACCTCTCCCCCACACATACAGACTGCGGCCACGCCATCGCCTCTCCAGCGGCCAACCCCCCAGGCCGTCACCCACCTCCACGCTGGTCGGCATCAACCATGAGCACTGGTTGACGCCAATTAATAGGTGGTTTGATTTACGCCGACGTGACCCATGATCACGTCGGCGGGACTTCGGCCCATCCGGACGGGAGAATATCGGCAGCCCCGAAATCCATTGCCTTGCGTCCACCCGGGCCATTCTCCGAGGTGTGCGGCACGATTGACGCCCCGCCGACTTTTCTCCCTTCGGAGAATTCGGCGGGCGGCGGGGGCAGAATTCACGGCGGCCCATGGCGACCGGGTCGGAGAATCTCGCCCCTGTTCTGTAACTTTAAATCTCCTGACAGACACAGAGCTTTAGTAAAATGTTTTCTGAGTACTATCTGTGTATTGTTCAAGTAACGCTTAAAAATCCACCTTTTAACTGAAATTCCTGTAGTATTTTCTATCAGATCTTTCAGTTCCTTAATAACAGTCACATGATTTAACTATAGTTGCAGTCTTGTCACATGTCGATAAGAACCCATAAGCTTTTTACAGCTCTGCCAATTTAAGTCTGGCAGAAATCCAGTTATCACGTCAAAAACCTGAAATTCATGTTTTGTGACTTTCAGGTTGGTGGAGGGGGGGAGGCCACAATTTGCAATGTGCCTGCCCCTGTTCAGTTCAAGGTGGCCATGATGTGGAGTGGGGTGAGCACAGTACGAAGTCTTACAACACCAGGTTAAAGTCCAACAGGTTTGTTTCGATGACATCGAAACAAACCTGTTGGATTTTAACCTGGTGTTGTAAGACTTCGTTCTGAGTTCAAGGTGGGTGAGACATAAAATTAATCTACCCACCTCATCTGAATGATTTTAGTACCTCCTCACCTTCTCTCTCCTCATCACTACTGGCGAGCTCTCTACACAGCAGGAGGCCTGAGCAATGTTACTGCAGACCACGTACAGGCAGTCTGCTCTTTCTTAAAGGCACATTGTTTTTTTAAAGGGAAGTTGCACAAATGGATTGCTGCAGGAAAAAACTGATCAAACCCGAGGAATCCAGACTGACTGATTGCAGTACTGGAAGCATTAGTGAAGTAGGTAGACATGAGGAGAGACAGACCATGGCCTCACAGGAGACCAGCTCACTTTCAAGTCCCACTCTCAAAGGAAGTGTTAACCCTCAAAGTGGCCTCTCAAAGGGAGGTCAACTCCCAGAGTCTGGAACCTAGGAGTTGACAGCAATGCCACAAGAGCTCAAATGGCATTGTGCAATGGTTCATGCGGCATGATGACACAGTGGTTAGCACTGTTGCCTCAGCATCGGGGACCCGGGTTCGATTCTGACCTTGGGTGACTGTCTATGAGGAGTTTGCACTTTCTTCCCGTGTAGTAGGTTTTTTCTGGATGTCCCGGTTTCCTCCCACATTCCAAAGATGTGCAGGTTAGATGGATTGGTCTGCTAAATTGCCCCTTAGTGTCCAAATATTAGGTGGGGATGGGGAAGGGGATTGGGCCTGGGTGGGGTTCTCTTTCAGAGGGTTGGTGCAGACTCGATGGACTGAATGGCATCCTTCTGCACTGTAGGGATTCTATGGTTCTATGCCAGTGAATGCATCTTCACGGAACTTCTCCCGCCCATCACTCCACCAAATCCTAATGCTGGTTAAGGTACCACACCCGTCATTCACCCAGCAAGTCTCACTGGAAATCATGATTTATGCCTCCTCTCCAGATACTCAGCCTCACACTCATATCAAAACTGCTAGTCTCATACCCACCTCTCTGCTTGCATATACCTCCAACTATTCAGCTGTGTCTCCCAAACACGGCACTACCCAATCATTGATGCTCTTCTCTCCCTCGCACACATGGCATAGAAAGCAGCAAAGCCAATCTGGTGGGGGACAAGGACGTTTGTGTCTCCTGAGCCCTACAGAGGAGATAGTTCTCATCATCATGGGGCCAGCTGTGATCGAGTTTGCGGCATTCGGCATCACTGAGAATGTTTCAGATGGAGTACCTTTGTGCTCTTTTCCCCTTTTCAACTTGCAGCTCACGCTCATCCTGCTATCCACCACTTCTCTCACACCAACCTTCCCCTTCTGAGTTCCTGTTTTCAGACACACACAAACTGCCACTCGCAATGGACAAGTGGGAAATATTTTGAATAGCATGATTTAATTTCCCTTCTTGAAGATAGTTACAGCTGTCGCATTTTTTAAGTCAGGAAGTGGGGTGGAGTTATTTTTCCTCCTAAATCCTCAATTCTGCATACAAGAAACTCAATCTGCTCTACAATGTTGCCAAAACAAAACTCTTTAAGTTGACCCACACCTGGTCAGCCTCCTATTCCACCACCCATATATGTCAAAAGAGAGGGGCTGGAATAGTCTAAGCACTTACCATACCTAAACAGGCACATCTCTCAAAAGCTGAGAGGAGATCCAACACGGGATCAGCTGTGCCGGTTCAGCCTTCTACACACTATGACAGCAAGTGTGTGGCAACAAGGACCTCCACAAATCAACAAAAGACCTATGTGTACAGAGAAGTTGCCAACGCCACCTTCTGTACTGCCTTGAGACCTCGACTGTGTATCAGAGACTCAGCCAGAGAAATCCATCAGCAGTGCCTCCGCCGCATCCTCTGGATTCAATGGGAGGACCTTCAAACAATTGCTAGTGTCCTGGAAACCAGAAGCACGAGCATTCAGGCAAAACTCCTACAAAATCAAGAACCCACCCCTCTGCCAAGTTGTGTTTTCTCAACCTCAAATGGAGGGGACGTGGACGTAGAAAACACTTCAAAAGACACTGAAGCTCTCCATGAAGTGTGGAAGCATCGACATTAGTGAACAGGAGGAGATTGTTACCAATCGTTCAAATTGGTGACAACCTGCCCATCAAACTCCATCATGCTTTGAGTCACAATGTTTTAATGATGAGGCAGATCAGCGGCAAAGAAGGGAATGAAAGGAAGCAAATTCTGCACTCCCAGATCTCACTATCTCGTGGGACATCCTGCCACATGTAACGAGAGATCCGTGGGTTAAGAATCGGCGGGTTCAGTTCATGAAGATCAATAGGAGAAACTCATGAGCCTGATTTGACGTCATCCTCAAATCAAGGGACAGCCTGTAACAATGACAAATGTGTCTGAACACCAAGATGTGGGCTGCATTTGCTAGTCTGCTAGTCAACCTCTTGTCACTGTTAAGGAACATGGAGGGGTTTGTCTCCAACTTAGCAGAGGACATGGTGTAGCATTTTCTCTCTCCACAATCTCTGCTCTACCTTCTTGTGTTGCAGACACATGGGCTAAGGGTATGAGGACATTACTGCCAATGTGTTAGCACAGGCCACTTATTCTTCTGCTATCCTGCGAGGGTGTGGCAACATTGGCAAATGCACCGAAACATCACCAAAAAACTCTCCAGAGTATTTTCAGGCACTTTCCAATAATAAAAGCTCCAATAATTTAACTTGCCTGCAATCAGGGTGCCTGGCCTTCTAAATACAGTAACAGTTTTGTGGGGCCTATCTTTCAACACAGGTGGTGCCAAATATGGAATCCTGGCAACACATCATAACACTGGGCTGTGTGACGTCAGGATAGCACCAATTCCCAATGTTCGGGCACACAGGGGTCACAGCTATTTGGCCCCATAACAATGGAGAATGCCATGTAGGCTGGGCAGGTAGCAGTCAGTAATGCCAACTGTCCCCTGGGAAAGACAAATAGGCCTTTGTAGTACCAGAAGAACTTGCATTACATGGTTCAATTTTCTGTACTCAAAGTGGGAGGAATATACATTTGTTCCAATTCTACAGAAAGCTAATTCCTGTCCAGTGTAATTATAGCTTTCTGATAAAAAAAATCTGGTCCTAGTATCTAATAACTCTCTGCGATTACAGACCGGAAACTATTGAAGGGGTTTGGAAGATTTACATATAGAATAATGAATCCCTGGAATGAATGACAGACATTTAATCAAGGGATAAGGACGATAGTCAATGACTAGATTCTGATCCAGGATGTCGCCAGTTTCCTGAACAAAAGAAGTAAATAATAATGGGCCCCTGTGAGTGTGGGTCATGGGCTGAATCTAATCTATCATAAAGTGAAAAAAAATTAAACTCTTGTCGGTTTATAATCATGTACCTTGTGGCTACTTAATAGCTGGGAATCATTGATTAGGAACTGCTTGTGTTTAAAACGGTGTTTTTATGTTTCATATTGCTCTTCCTTTTGAACAATTATCTCTGACAATCCCAGCTAGCTGAAGGCATCCTTTTCCTGCTGAGGAATGACATTTCCAAAAGGGATATTGCTGTACTGTGAAATAAGTAAAATCTCCTAATCTTTTACCTGCTGTTTGCTCACACGGAAATTACTGAGTTTCTTCTAACTAACCTCTGAGTCCCCAGTTTCATAACAGCACACAAATGCTTAGCAAATCCCGCAAGTGACACCCCTGATTCCCCGAAGCCTGTCCACCTGCTACATGGCACAAAACACTCCACTTATCAGTTCAGCTGCAACAACACTCTAGAAGCTCAGCAGAATTCAGGACAAAGCAGTCTGTTTATTCAACAGCCCTTCATTAAATTACCATACACTCCCTTCACCACCCGCGCACAATGGCTTCAGTGTACAACTTGTTACAATATAATCATCTTTATTATTGTCACAAGTTGGATTACATTAACACTGCAATGAAGTTACTGTGAAAAGCTCCTAGTCACCACATTTCGGCACCTGCTCGGGTACACTGAGGGGCAATTCAGAATGTGCAATTCGCCTAACAAGCATGTCTTTCGGGACTTGTGGGAGGAAACCGGAGCACCCGGAGGAATCCCACACAGACACAGGGAGAACGTGCAGACTCTGCAGGCAATGATGGATATTGTATGGGAGATGAAGGGTTAACAATTTCATGTAAATGCATCTAACCACCAGATGGTGATCAGGAACAGTCACGTAGATTACGTGACACCCTTAATTCTGGGAGAAGGTGTTTAGATATGAACGAGAGTAGTTTTGTATCGTGGAGTTCTGTAGATAGTTATAGCAAAGTTTATTTTAGCAACCTTTGTACTTAGGAATACGTTTGAATCTAGTTAACAGTAGTGTTAATAAATTAGCTTTGTTAATCAGCATAGCTTGATGTTCTTTGTTGAACACGCACATCAAAGTCATCCACACCAAGAAAACAGAGAACATCACATAACTTGGATGAAGAGACAGAGAGCAATGTATCCAAGATTGTTGATGATACAAAGCTAGGTACCAAGATAATCTGTGGGGAGGACATGGAAAGGCTGCAAAGAAAAAAAAGGCCGGAACTCTCCGACCATTTAATTCCCTGTTCCCGCCGGCAACACACCCCCACCAGCAGGTTTCCCGGCGGCTTGGGGTGGCTTCAATGGGAAATACCATTCACAAACAGTGGGAGTGGAGAAGCCCACCACCAGCGAAGAGCATGCCACCGAGAAACACGCAGCTGGGGGAACTGGAGAATCCCACCCATCGACAGGTTAGGTGAATGGGCAACAAGATGGCAAATGGATTATATTATAGGGAATTGTAAAGCTATTCACTTTCGTAAGAATAGAAAAGTTTTTAAAAGATGAGAATCTTGTAAGTGCTGATGTTCAAAATTACTTGGGTGTGCTTGTACAAGGAATGCAGTAAGTTAACACCCAGGTACAGAAAGCAATTAAGAAAGTAAATGGCACGTTGGCCTTTATAGCAAGGGGATTGGAGTACAGGAATAAAGAAGTCTTGCTACAGTTATACAGGGGTTTAGTAAGACCACATCTGTAGTACTGTGTGCCGTTTGGTCTCCACATTTAAGAAAATATATACCTGCATTGGGAGGTTCACTAAATTGGTCCCTGGGATGAGGACAAATTAGTCCCGAGGATGCAGGATTGTCCAATGATGAGAAGCTGCGTAAAGTGGGCTCTATTCTTCGAAGTTTAGAAGAATAAGAGGCAATTTCACCAAAATATACAAAGTTTTGAAGGGGCTTGATAGGGTGGACGCTGAGAGATTGTTTCGACTGGTTGGGGAATCTAAAACACAAGGGACCACAGTCTCACGATAAGGGACTGATCATTTAAAACTGAGATGAGGAGAAATTACTTCACTCAAAAGTGTTGTGAATATTTGGAATTCTCTACCCCAGAGAGTTGTGGATGCTACATTGTTGAATATGTCTTAAGGCTGGGCTAGACAGATTTTTGGTCTCTCACAGAATTGAGAGTTATGGCGAGCAAGAAAGTGTTGTGATCATATTGAATGGCGGAACAGGCTTGACTGATCATGTGGTCTACTCCTGCTCCTATATCTTGTGTTACCTTTTTGCCCTGTTTAAAGGTGCACTGCGGAAAATCACCAAGGTTTCTTCAACCACACTTCTCAAACCTCCACATCCTAGAAGGACAGGGACAGCAGGTGGATGCAAACATCACCTCCCAAGTTCCCCTCCAAGTCACATATCATCAGACATGGTTATATACCATCATTCTTTCATAACCTCTGGGTCACAATTCTGGAGCCCAACAGCACAGTGGAAATACCCTCACCACATGTACTGAAAGAATTGATGAAGAAGGCCCACTACCACCTTCTCAAGCAAAACTAGGGATGGGCAATAAATGTTGCCGCTGCCAGCAATTTCCATAGCTCCAAAATTAATTGGGGAAAAAAGTCCTTAAATTGCCCTGTGCTTTACTAATATTTTGAAGCTCTATGACCAGAATGGAGCAGGAATAGGGGAGACTTCAGGAGAAGCAGTAACCCGATACGGGAAGAACTATATATATATATATATATATATATATTTAATTTAGAGTACCTAATTTTCTTTTTCCAATTAAGGGACAATTTAGCGTTGCCAATTTTTGGGTTGTGGGGGTGAAACCCACTCAAACACTGGGAGAATGCGCAAACTCCACACGGACAGTGACCAACAGCCGGGATTGAAGCTGGAACCTCGCGCCGTGGGACAACTGTGCTAATCACTGTGCCACGGTGCTGCCCCGGAAGAACTATGTATTAATCAGATATTTTATATTGAATTCTAGTTGAATGATTTCTGATTCTGATCTGATCTGTAAAATATTTCCTGTAGGTTCTTGGGTCTTATACAGCACAGGTTCCCAAATGTGATCCTCTCCCCTGGTTGGATGTCGCTGTACTTACCGCTGATCGCAACCAAACCCTATACACGAAAGATGGTGGAAGAGATGTACGGCCTGGTCAAGGGTTTACCACAGCGTGTCACATTCCCTGTCCGGGCTGTGCTGTTGAAGCGAGCTTGGCCACATTTTAGTTGGCTTCTCAGTCAGTCACCAAGGTAATGACTTAACTAATAAAGCCAATCTGTGTATTTTAGATGCTTTTATATTGATGCTGTTTTGTTTGGGGGCTGGGGGGGGGGGGAGTTTGTGAATGTGTAAATGTGATAATGTGTGCAAGTATGTGTTTGCATATGAGACCTAGATCGTCATCTTTATGCTTTGCTATGATTAAAACCAGGAGACCCATGAAAAATAGGGTCAGGGAACCAGATTTAGCGATAGAAACATCAGCATCTGGCTCAGGGAGGCTGCTTTCCAAATTTATATGGGGCCAATATCAAAGGAGCATTTAGATATTATCGAAAATGGTTTGAAAGTCAAACCAGTCTACATTATCAGAAGAATGTTTTTTGAACATCCCCGTAACTGGGCGAGGCACAGAAGATGATTAGATCCCTGTCTCCACTGCTGTAAGTGGTCAGAAATTTACACCGAGTCATCTCCTCCTCAAAGTGGCAGATTTGAATTCAGACACCAGGACGTCTGTTGTGCTGTGCACTCTCTGGGCATGTGCCCAATGAATGTGACGTGTAGGTTGGTAAATGACAGAATGCGGATGAAGATAAATAAGCGAAGAAGGATATGTTGAATTTAGTTCAGCTCCCTGCTATTTGGCAGCTGTTAATGGTAAGATTATGAGACACATTGTGAGTGTTCCCTGGGGTATTTGTTTAGTTTGTAATTATATATAATTAATATTGTTACTTGCTGCAAAGTTAATCACAGGCGCCTATCTTGTAAACGAGACGGAATGAATTCTGGTTAATTGTTTCGTTTGATTCATGGCCAGAATTAACACAAAATAATGTATGTTAAAAATTATACCCATCTTCAGCAAAGAGGGGTATTTACCCACTAGTTACTTCTAAACTAAGGAAGGATATATCGCGAGAGTGACTGCCCAGACTAGGAAAATCAAAACCTCCATCTATATTGCCCCTTACAGGATATCTCAAAGTGATGCAGTCAATTAAGTTGTTTTTCTAAAATGTAGGAAGTGTTGTAATGCAGGAAATTCAGCAGCCAAGTTGTACATAGAAACCCCCACAAACAGCAACATGATAATGACCAGACAACTAATTTTCATAATGTTGGCCAAGGGATAAATATTGGCCAGGACACCGAGAATAACTTTTCTTCTAATGAGCAGACAGGGCTTTGGTTTAACAATGCGCAGTGGAGGGAGTCACCCCACCCTCTCTCAGATTAGGGCTGAGTATCCACTAGCGGGCCCCCCCCACCACCACCACCAGACTAGGGAAGGGTATATATCCACTGGAGACCCCACCTCCTTCCACAACTGGGTGTATATATATATATATATATATATATATATATATCCATGAGAGTCTCCCCCCCCCCACACCCTACAGACTAGACACATGCATATTTCCACCACCCCCTCCCCCCATAAACTAGGGAGTGGCACACACCCTCTATCAACACCACACCACTTCCCCACCTGCCCTCCCCTACAGACTCAAGGCACCCCCCCCCCCTTTGGAGGAGTATATATTCTCCCCGAGCACCTTTCACAGTTTAAGGAGGAATATCTGTCCATGAGAGTCACTCTCTTTCCCCAAACGAGAGATGGATTAAATATCCACCACAGTTTATGTATCTGGGGCGAGATTCTCCACTCCCGCACCGGTTGGGAGAATCGCCTGGGCCGCCAAGATTTCCCCCAACGCCCTCCCGCGATTCTCCCAAGCGGCGGGAACGGCCCTGTCGTGTTCCGCGGGCCACAGGCCGGAGAATCGCCGGAGACTCGCCGGAGACACCCAAAATGGCGATTCTCCGGCACCCCTGCTATTCTCAGGCCCGGATGTGCCGAGCGGCCAGGCCAAAACGGCGGGTTCCCCCTGGCGCTGTCCACACCTGGTCGCTGCCGTCGGGAACAGCGCGGGAACGCTGGGGGGGGGCGGCCTGCGGGGGGGAGGGGGGATCCTGAACCAGGGGGGTACCTCAAATGGGGTCTGGCCCGCGATCGGTGCCCACCGATCGTCGGGCCGTCCTCTCTGAAGGAGGACCGCCTTCCTTCCGCGGCCCTGCAAGATCCGTCCGCCATCTTCTTGCGGGGCGGACTCGGAGAGGACGGCAACCACGCATGCGCGGGTTGGCGCTGGCCAACCCGCGCATGCGCGGGTGACGGCAGTTATGCGGCGCCGGCTGCATCATGTATGCGGCGCCGCCGTTACGCAGCGACAAGGCCTGGCGCGTGTAGATGACACGGCCCTGCTCCTAGCCCATTATCGGGCCCTGAATCGGTCGGGATTGGGGCCGTTTCGCGCCGTTGTGAACCTCGACGGCGTTCACGACGGCATGGGCACTTTGGCGCGGGAGTGGAGAATCCCGCCCCCGGTTCTAATATGGAGAATTCAACCAGAAAATTGCACATCCACAGAATCGGGGTGAGAAGTGCTCAGGTGCCAAGTATGAAGCCTCCATGCTCAGAAAGGCTGCTGTTCATGAGGAATGGTGCTTGGGCAGGAGCACAAAGGGTTGCTGATGATCCTTGAACCTTTGTACCAATAGGTTCCTCCAGGAGATGAGGGTAGAAAATTGAAAGAAAAATTATTGTGAACCCATGTAAATTGTAATTTACAGAAGAGTTCAGTGTTCCTCTTGAGCAACCTATCACATTTCTAATGATTGTTTGTGTATGTCTGTAGGTACAGTCTCACTCTATGGCAGGGATCAATTGATCCCATCACTGTGGAAGATCTCTTATTCTTCAGAGACAACAGCAATGTTGAACAAATCTACTATGACATTTATGAGCCTGTTTTGTCTGAATTCAAACAAATTGCATGTATGTATTCAAGTTTCTCTCAATTAATTCTACTCTTCCTCTTTCTCCACTGCACATCTTTAATAATCATCTTTATTAGTGTCACAAGTATGCTTACATTAACACTCCACTAAGTTACTGTGAAAATTCCCTAGCCGCCACACTATTCAGAATGTCCAATTCACCTAACATGCACGTCTTTCAGGACTTGTTGGGGGAAACCGGAGCACCCAGAAGAGCCCACGCAGACACTGGGAGAACGTGCAGCTTCCGCACAGATAGTGACACTAGATGGGAATCGAATCCGGGTTCCTGGAGCTGTGAAGCAACAGTGCTAACCACTGTGCTACCATGCCACCTCTTTCCTCAGGCAGACCAGAGCTTTGCTATGAGGCCGTTGGCATTGCCTCTGAAATGTGTATGTGAGCACAGCCTGCAATGAATCTTCATTCAGTCAATCTGCCTCCCTGTGGGAAGTTGCCCAGATTCTGCTCTGAGGTTCCCCATTCCAGCAGCTTTGGGCTATTTTTGTGGTGTTGCACAATCTCCGTAACGTGAACTTTTAATTTTTTTCCACCGTGCGTTTACGACCACAATATGGCTGCTGTCAGTTGTTGCCTAAATATTAAACTTGAGAGTAATGATGGTAAATTAGGCATGAACTGTCCAGGCCAGGCACAGCAGTTTAAATGCAGACCAAAGCTCCAAAAGGTACTCGCCAATCAATTGCACGTAGAAAGCAAAATTCCATCTGGATTGCACCATATGGTCCAACCTCCAGACACCCTCAAACACCCTTGTTATATTTGCAATCATCACGTCAACTTCTTTAAGATTGTCATCAATTTGTTTCATTGGTTAATGAATGGTGTCAGCCTTAATCACCTCAGGAAGGACAGACTGGCACTGGAGCGGGTCCAGCGGAGGTTCACACGGATGATCCCAGGAATGGTAGGCCTAACATACGATGAACGTCTGAGGATCCTGGGATTATATTCATTGGAGTTTAGGAGGTTGAGGGGAGATCTAATAGAAACTTACAAGATAATGAATGGCTTAGATAGGGTGGATGTAGGGAAGTTGTTTCCATTAGCAAGGGAGACTAGGACCCGGGGGCACAGCCTTAGAATAAAAGGGAGTCACTTTAGAACAGAGATGAGGAGAAATTTCTTCAGCCAGAGAGTGGTGGGTCTGTGGAATTCATTGCCACAGAGGGCGGTGGAGGCCGGGACGTTGAATGTCTTTAAGACAGAAGTTGATAAATTCTTGATTTCTCGAGGAATTAAGGGCTATGGAGAGAGAGCGGGTAAATGGAGTTGAAATCAGCCATGGTTGAATGGTGGAGTGGACTCGATGGGCCGAATGGCCTTACTTCCGCTCCTATGTCTTATGGTCTTATTTACCACACTTACATTTGGCCAAAGCTTTCCTCTGAGCCTTTGTGCTGGAACCTGGGGGTCTATAGTAAGGCATTCTGGCACAGCGTCCTCTAGAGGAGATATGAGACCTATGTGAACAGACAAGTGACTGTGTATATCTCTTAACCAACCCCATTGAAGAATCCTCACTGAATCATGCAGAGTCTGAACTAGCATATGTAAGGTTGAATAGTGAATTCAACATCAATTCAATTAGGGAGAGAGAAAGAAAGAAAGATGGGGTCAAGGGAGGTAAAAGATAGAATGAAAAATTAAAAGTGTTAGTACATTATTTTTATTTTTAAAAATCTCTAACAATATTTAAAATATGAAGGATTGAGACCTCAGTCTGATTTTCAGAGTCGGAGAGGTTGTCAGTAATGAAGACTACCCATTTTTTTTTCAATGCTGAATTGCTCAGTGAGATACCGAAATTTCAGGAGGATCTGGCCAACTCTTGATCTGACAGCAACTTCCTGATTTCCGTGTTAAACAGCTCATGTGTGGTCCCTAGACATTGTGAGGATTTATTCTTCATCAATGATTAGTGCTGATATCCTTACCAATATTTTTCCTGCAAAATGTGGGCTGTTTTGCCTTTGGGTCAGGTTATCTGCTTCTGATTGCTATCCAGTGACACTTGCTACAAGGTTTGGTTGTTGGATGAAAACAGGATTGAACTTTATTGCTGGTTTAGCACAGTGGGCTAAATAGCTGGCTTGTCATGCAGAACAAGACAGCAGCGCGGGTTCAATTCCTGCACCAGCCTCTCCAAACAGGCGGCGGAATGTGGCGACTAGGGGCTTTTCACAGTAACTTAATTGAAGCCTACTTGTGACAATAAGCTATTATTATTATTTTATTATTTCCCCCCACTCTCACCACCAGCACAGGTGGAATATTCTGCCATTTAGGAGAGGTGGGGAAGATTTGAAATAAAAATTTAAAAATGTAAATTTAAGTAGTTTCCTGCAGAGTAAAATTCAATTTTATACAGTTAATCTGCTCTCACTGTGCACAGTGCAGACAAACCGAAGCAAAAGGTTTTATCCTGGCGGGGAGATACTGGACTACTTCCCCCATCAAGATCTTGATGAACTGCAGATCAACTGGTTTGACATTGGAACCTCAGCGCTTGACTTGGCAGAATTACTAAAAGGTAACACCATTCTTGATCACAGGATTTACAATTGCAAGCCACTGTCACCTCGACGTAAAAAGAAAATAATGAAATGAAAGTTATTAAAAGTTAGAGTTGGGTTGGCACGGTGATGCAGTGGTTAGCACTGCTGTCTCATGGTGCCAAGGACCCGGGTTCGATCCCGGCTCCGGGTCACTGTCCATGTGGGGTTTGTCCATTCTCCCTATGTCTGAGTGGGTATCACCCCCACAACCCAAAGATGTGCAGGGCAGGTGGACTGGCCACACTAAAATTGCCGTTTAATTGGAAAAAAATAATTTGGTACTCAACTTATTTTTAAAAAGTTAGAGTTAATAAAACACCCTCAAGAAATATAGGTTTATGTAAAAACAATGAAACAAGATTTTTGCTAGGTAATTTTACATTGTGGAAAGTGTTCAGGCTCTGCCGAGTTGCAGCTTGTATGTGAAGCAGCTGATTGATATAAACCATTCACTCCTTCTGTCAAAAATACCATCAACAATGAACCTCGCAGTTAGGTGCCAAATCTTATCCAAGACAATGTGAATGGAATTAATTTTGTGCTATTCTGGTGCTTCTAAATTGCTCTGGGGCTAATTTTAGATACACATACAGATGGAGGAGGTAAACTTGGAAATACAGCTTGGAGACCCTGATGCTATAGGCATATAAAGTAAATCGATACTGCCCCAATGAGCATTTCTAGGTCATATAGACATGAGACAGTCAAAAAGTAAAGTTGTCTCTATGCTGCTCTAATATTGTAGAACTCAGACACCGAGGATATCCTGCACCAGTGAGAGCTTTCAGGTCATAGGTTAGGTTTATAATAATCTTCCTCTATCCTACCCCAATTAGAACATAGAACATAGAAAAATACAGCACAGAACAGGCCCTTCGGCCCACGATGTTGTGCCGAACCTTTGTCCTAGATTAATCATAGATTATCATAGATAATGTGTAACTTTACCTCATTTTATTTTTTTATTTTTTAAAAATAATTTTTATTCAGGTTTTCATAGAATATCAGTAACAAAATGAAAAAGGAACCCAACAGGGTTAAGTACAAAACACAGTCCAAAAAAGCAACCCTCCATACTCCCCTCCCCCCTGTACATGAATAATAAATTAACACCACGACTTAACACAAAGCAAACATAGCAAATATATACACACCCTCAGATCCCCCAGTGTAAATAAACAAAAACAAAGATAAAGTAACCCCCCCCCCCCCCGAGTTGCTGCTGCCATTGACCAATGTTTACCGTTCTGCCAGGAAGTCTAAGAACGGTTGCCACCGCCTAAAGAACCCTTGTACCGATCCTCTCAAGGCAAATTTCACCCTCTCCAACTTAATAAACCCTGCCATATCGCTGATCCAGGATTCGACGCTTGGGGGCCTCGCATACTTCCACTGAAGGAGAATCCTCCGCCGGGCTACCAGGGACGCAAAGGCCAGAATATCGGCCTCTTTCGCCTCCTGCACTCAGGCTCCTCTGCCACCCCAAATATTGCGAGGCCCCAGCCCGGCTTGACCCTGGAACACCATCCTCGCTACACCCCTCCAAAATTCTTCCAGCGCTGGGCATGCCCAGAACATATGGGTGTGATTCGCTGGGCTCCCCAAGCACCTAACACACCTGTCCTCGCCCCCAAAGAACCTGCTCATCCTTGTCCCGGTCATGTGTGCCCTGTGCAGCACCTTAAACTGTATGAGGCTGAGCCTCGCGCACGAAGAGGAAGAATTCACCCTCCCTAGGGCACCTGCCCACATCCCTTCCTCGATCTCCTCTCGCAACTCCTCCCCCCACTTACCTTTCACCTCCACCACCGAGGCCTCCTCCTCCTCCTGCATCCACCTGGTAAGTTTCCGAGATCTTCCCCACTCCCCCCCCCCCCCCCCCCCGAGAGCACCCTGTCCTGTACTGTGCATGGCAGCAGCCGCGGGACTTCTGCCACCTGGCAAATGCCCTTACCTGTAAGTACCTGAAGGTGTTCCCCGGGGGGAGCCCGTACTTCTCCTCCAGCTCACCCAGGCTTGCGAACTCCCCGTCCACAAACAGGTCTCCCAACCTTCGTATCCCTGCCCTGTGCCACCCCGAAAACCCTCCATCTGTTCTCCCTGGGCCGAACCGGTGGTTCCCCCATATTGGGGTCCACACCGAGGCCCCAACTTCCCCCCCTGTGCCGCCTCCGCTGCTCCCAGATTTTGAGGGCAGCCGTCACTACCGGGCTCGTGGTATACCTCCTTGGAGGGAGCGACAGTGGCGCCGTTGCCAGCGCCCCCAGACTCGTACCCACACGAAGACGCCGTCTCCAGCCTCTTCCATGCAGCCGCCTCCCCCTCCATCACCAACTTGCGCACCATCGTCGCATTGGCGGCCCAGTAGTACCCACAGAGGTTGGGCAGCGCCAGCCTCCCCCTATCTCTACTCCGCTCCAGGAACACCCTTCTCACCCTCGGAGTCCCTCGTGCCCACACAAACCCCATTATGCTCCTGTTGACCCGCCTAAAAAAGGCCTTCGGGATAAACACGGGGAGGCACTGCAACAGGAACAAAACCCTTGGGAGCACCGTAATTTTGACTGACTGCACCCTACCCGCTAAGGACAGTGGCAACGCGTCCCACCTCTTGAACTCCTCCTCCATTTGCTCCACCAGCCTTGTGAAATTAAGCCTATGCAGGCCCCCCAGCTCCTGACCACCTGGACCCCCAAATACCTGAAGCTCTTCTCCGCCCTTTTTAGTGGAAGCTCGCCAATCCCCCTCTCCTGGTCCCCTGGGTGAACCACGAACAGCCCATGTTGAACTTGTACCCTGAGAAATCCCCAAATTCCTTGAGGATCCTCATTACCTCTGGCATTCCCCCCACCTGGTCCGCCACAGAGAGCAGCAAGTCATCCACATAGAGCGACACCCTATGCTCCTCCCCACCCCGCACCAACCCCCTCCTGTTCCTCGACTCCCTCAGTGCCACAGCCAGGGGTTCAATCGCCACTACGAAGAGCAGGGGGGACAGGGGCCACCCCTGCCTCGTCCCTCGATGCAACCAAAAGTACTCAGACCTCCTCTTGTTCGTGGCCACACTCGCCATCGGGATCTTGTACAGCAGCCTAACCCACCTGACAAACCCTTCCCCAAACCCGAACCTTTTCAGCACCTCCCACAAGTACCCCCACTCTACCCTATCGAAGGCCTTCTCAGCGTCCATCGCCACCACTATCTCCGCCTCCCCCTCCCTCGTCAGCATCATAATAATGTTCAGGAGCCTCTGCACATTCGTGTATAACTGCCTCCCCTTCACGAACCCCGTCTGGTCTTCGTGGATCACCTGCAGCACACAATCCTCAATTCTCGTGGCTAAGACCTTCGCCAGCACCTTGGCGGCTACGTTTAACAACAAAATCGGCCTTTAAGACCCACACTGCAGGGGATCCTTGTCCTGCTTCAGGATCAAGGAGATCAGTGCCCGGGACATCGTTGGGGGCGAAGCCCCCCCCCCCCCCCGCCTCCCTTGCCTCATTGAAGGTCCTAACTAGCAACGGGCCCAACAGGTCCACATATGTTTTGTAGAATTCGACCGGGAAACCGTCCGGCGCCGATGCCTTCCCCGCCTGCATGCTCCCTACCCCTTTGGCCAGCTCCTCCAGCCCAATCGGGGCCCCCAATCCCGCGTCCCTCCACCACCTTCGCAAACCTCAATTGGTCCAGAAAGCGGCCTATCCCTCCCTCCTCTCGTGGGGGCTCGGACCGATACAGTTCCTCATAAAAGTCCCTGAAGACCCCATTGATGCCAACCCCACTCCGCACCACACCGCCCCCCCCCCCCCCCCCCCCAAATCCTTAACTCCCCCAATCTCCCTAGCTGCGTCCTGCTTCCGAAGCTGATGCGCTAGCATCTGACTTGCCTTTTCCCCATACTCATAAATCGCTCCCTGGGCCTTCCTCCACTGTGCCTCCGCCTTCCTGGTGGTCAACAGGTCAAATTCGGCCTGGAGGCTATGCCTCTCCCTCAACAATCCCTCCTCAGACACCTCCGCATACCTCCTGTCTACCCTCACCATCTCCCCCACCAGCCTCTCCCTCTCCCTCTGCTCCCTCCTCTCCTTGTGGGCCCTAATGGAGATCAGCTCTCCCCAAACCACCGCCTTCAGCGCCTCCCATACCATCCCCACTCGGACCTCCCCGTTATCGTTGGCCTCCAGGTACCCCTCTATGCTTCCTCGGACCCGCTCGCTCACCTCCTCGTCCGCCAACAGCCCCACCTCCAAGCGCCACAACGAGCGCTGGTCCCTCTCCTCCCCCAGCTCTTAAGTCCACCCAATGCGGGGCGTGATCCGAAATGGCTATCGCCGAATACTCTGCATCCTCTACTCTCCCTATCAGCGCCCTGCTCAAAATAAAAAAGTCGATCCGGGAAAAAGCCTTATGGACATATGAGAAGAATGAAAATTCCCTAGCCCCCGGCTTTGCAAATCTTCAAGGGTCCACCCCTCCCATCTGGTCCATAAACCCCCTCAGCACCTTAGCCGCCGCTGGCTTCCTACCCGTCCTAGACCTGGAGCGATCCAATGCCGGATCCAACACCGTGTTAAAGTCTCCCCCCATTATCAGGCCCCCCACTTCCAAGTCTGGGATCCGACCCAACATGCGCCGCATAAAACCCACATCGTCCCAGTTCGGGGCATACACATTGACCAGTACCACCCTCTCTCCCTGCAGCTTACCACTTACCATTACGTACCTACCGCCATTGTCTGCCACAATGCTCGACGCCTCGAACGACACCCTCTTTCCCACCAAGATCGCCACCCCTCGATTTTTGGCATCCAGCCCCGAATGAAACACCTGATCTACCCACCTTTTCCTCAATCTTACCTGGTCTGCCACCTTCAGGTGTGTCTCCTGGAGCATGACCACATCTGCCTTCAGCCCCTTCAGGTGCGCGAACACGCGGGCCCGCTTGACCAGCCCTTTCAGTCCCCTTACATTCCAGGTTATCAGCCGGATCAGGGGGCTACCCACCCCCCTCCCCCACCGACTAGCCATAGCCCCTCCTCGGCCAGCCACGTGCCCGCACCCCACGCCCGGCCCGTTCCCCACGGCGGCAGACCCCCATCTCGACACCCCCCCCCCCAACTCGCTCCAACTCCCCCTTGACCATAGCAGCAGCAACTCAATCCCCCCCCCCCCCCCCCCCCCCGGCTAGGACCCATCCGAGCTGCTTTACTCCCCCCATAGCACTTCCGTATGTCAGCTGACTCCTGCTGACCCTGGCCATTCCCACCTCTCCTTCGACTCCTCCCATTGTGTGACACACCGTCCTCTTCCATTCCCCTTCCGCAGGCTCTCCACCTCCCCCTTCCATCCCAAGCGCGGGAAACAACCCTCGCTTCCCGGCCCCGGCCCCGCCCCCTCCAGTCTTCAGCACGGGAAAAAGCCCGCGCTTTCCACCTGCCCGGCCCCGCCACCTCTGTCGCCGCTCCTTTTACAGGCCCAGTACCCTCACCCCCGACTCGGGCCTCCCCCGCGGGGTCCCATCTCACTGCTGGCCATCCACCGCTGTTCCATTTACTTACCCCCCTCCAAGAGCCCCCCCCAACCAACCCAACCAAAACAGTGCCCAACCCGCCCTAACAACCCTCACCGAACCAGAAATAAAAAAACAAGAGCAAAGGACCCCCCCTTAAAAAGTAACATATCAACCGCAATCCCCAAACGCCCATCCCAACCCTCAATCTGTGTCCAACTTCTCGGCCTGAACAAAGGCCCACGCCTCCTCCGGATACTGAAAATAATGGTGCACCTTGTAGGTGACCCACAGTCGCGCCGGCTGCAACATGCCAAACTTCACCCTCTTCCTGTGCAGCACCGCCTTCGCTCGATTGTACCCGGCCCTCCTCTTCGCCACCTCCGCACTCCAGTCCTGGTATATTCGAACCTCCGCGTTCTCCCACCTGCTGCTCATCTCCTTCTTGGCCCACCTGAGCACACACTCCAGATCAGCGAACCGATGACACCGCACCAGCACCACCCGCAGAGGCTCGTTAGCCTTGGGCCTCCTCGCCAGCACTCTATGGGCCCCTTCCAGCTCCAGAGGCCCCTGGAAGGACCACGCTCCCATCAGCGAGTTCAACATGGTGACCACATAGGCCCCCACGTCCGGCCCCTCCAGCCCCTCCGTGAGGCCCAGAATCCACAAGTTCTTCCGCCTCCATCTCCTCGAACCGCTCCTGCCATTTCTTGTGGTGCACCTTGTGCGCCTCCACCTTTACTGCCAGGCCTAAGATCTCGTCCTCGTTGTCGGAGATCTTTTGTTGGGCCTCGCGGATCGCCACCCCCTGGGCCGTCTGGGTCTCCAGCAGCTTATCGATAGAAGCCTTCATCGGCTCAAGCAGGTTCGCTTTAACCTCCCTGAAGCAGCGCTGGATAACCTCCTGTTGCTCACTGCGCCCACGCTGCCTGGTCCCCGCCCGCCGCCATTTTGTTCCTCTTCCCTCGCACCTTCTTCGGGTCCACCACCACTTTTTTAGTCGCCCCGCTCCTGGTAAAAGCCAAATACTGTCGGGGCACTATTGTACTCTCCTTCCCACAGCGGGAAACGTTGAAAAAATTCCATTGGGGGCCCTGAAAAGAGCCCAAAAGTCTGTTTTTTGTGGGAGCTGCCGAATGTGCGACTTAGCTCCGCATAGCCGCAACTGGAAGTCCTTTACCTCATTTTAAAAGGAAAAAGCTACCATTTGAGTGAAATTTAATTATAAGCTGTGCAGGGCAGTGGGCTCATACTACAGGGAAGTGGCATGGACTGTATTATACTCCTGATAGCCAGTCAGTGAAGGAAGAAACCAGAGACAATCTTTACTTGGGAAAGCTTTATTTACAGAATGGATCATTACAGGTATATAGCTCCTAGCTTGGCTCATGCCCCGCATCAGTAAGTGTCTCTTTATTTATGCTCAAGTAACCATCCAATCAATGTCCTCCACCTATATATACTTTACCATAATTGATAAAAGCCCGGAATTCTCCGGCAGTTGTGATTCTCTTTTCCTGCTGGCAGCGCACCCCTGCCATGGGTTTCCTGGCGGCATGGGGTGACTTCAATGGAAAATCCCATTGACAAGCGGCGGGAAGAGAGAATCTTGCTGCCAGCAAATGGCGTGCAGCCGTGCAGCTGGAGGACCAGAGAATCCCGGCCAAGGATTTTCTCTGGCGGTGATGATGTTACCAATGCCAGAAGCATGAACATACAATGGGGCCATATAGGCTAACTTCAAAGATCTTTGCTTGTAGAAGTCCTGAAAAATATGCTATGTAATGTAACTGGATATAGAGATCTACACCCCACAACTCAAAGAATGCTAATGCTCCTTATTCTTTGACCTATGGTATCTCAATTACATCTCTATATCTAAATCTAAACTCTTGACGAGATAATGTCACTTTCACTTCAGCATACATGAATGCCCATTATGACCAAAAATTTACATGTAATTCAGAATTTTAAAATCTCAGACTTTACTCAGTTTGTCACCTTTGGAAAAATAACTAGCTTTTTAAAGAAAGAAGGAACTTTTCATTTATATAGCATATTTTACATAGTTGGACTCATCCAAAACACTTTGCAGCCCAAGGAAATGTGTGTTACTGTTATTATCTGGGTGAATGCAACAATCAATTTGCAACAAGGTCACATTTAGTGCTATCAATTGAGGACACCGAAGAATTCTTTGTTTGAATAATGTCACGAGCTAATCCAAAAGTGCATGAACTACAGTGTCAGTCCAGATTGTGTGTGTGTGTGTGTGTGTGTGTGTGTGTGTGTGTAGATATCTCGAATGGGGCTTGAAACCACAACCTTCTGATTTTAAAAGGTGCTAGCACTGAGCCAAGCTGATACGTGAATGGAAATCAAACTGCCTTGCCACCCCTTAATCATGAAAGTCTCCCTCCTCAATATATACATATATCCTTAGCACGTTTCTCACCGGTCAAATTAAGGCCTGAAACTGCGTATAAGAATCACAAGAGTGACCTTGCAGCCTCTTCCTACCTGGGGGTTGATGAGGATTGAGTAACGGGAGGGTTCCGTAGACAAAATAAAGTGCTGGAATTAAACTGAACATCAAGACAAGATTATAACTTTCAGGCAGAAGCCAGCACAGTTTAGGTGAGCTGGGAAACAAATGGGACAATAGGATTTAATGTTACAATAATAGAAGGTCGTACTGACAACTAATATGAGGGTTATTTTGGATGACCAAATATAGAGGAATTCACATAATTTGTGTATATGCCCACAGCCTAGGCTGTCACAGCTAGACAGATTTAAAAAATCCAGCGAATTGCCTGTTCTTGGGTGCCTTGTGTTTGACTTTTATCCCTGCAGTCTCTAGATTATGCCCACTTTATTGCCAGTTGGTCAACTATTTCCCCTATTATTCTGTACATTTATTATCCCGGTGTTCGGTAGTCATTTTAATTGGTGATACATTTGTGTGGTTTTGACTGTTTAGTGAAATTGAAATGTAAACACCTGGTGCAGCCTGAACACATGACGTATATGTTGTATTTTCAATTTATGAAGGAAATGATGGAGGAATGCTTATTCTGAATGTGAAGAAAAGAGCCAATAGTGCTATTCCAATAGTAGAGAGTTCAGAAGACGGATTGGAATTTCCTTTGGAATCAACTCTAAATCAGATCTTAACTTCATCAAAGCCATGGGGCATCTACCTGAAGATAAAATCCCAGCAGGCATTGGCCCCAACCCTGTATCTGCTTCATCAAGCTTACACAGCACACCTTCTTCACAAGCCTGTCTGGGTCAGCATGGACCTCTCTCATGGCAGTTTTAGCATCCCTGGATACATAGAAGGAAAGCAATTCATCAAAATGATAAATGAAATATTTCCTTTCGTGACTATAGCTCCAAGCTGGCCAAATGAAGCACTTGCCCATGGTTACACACAGCCATTAGTGGAAGACATGCTAAATCTTTGTCAGGGGCTGTGGCAAAGAGTGTCCTTCCAGCTTCAGGCTATTGCTCTGGGTAAATCATGGAAGGCCACAGCTGGACTACTGCAGGCTTCCCCCAGCTACACTCTGACTGTGGAGCATCTTCACGAACAAGGCACCTACATGGATGGGTTTCAGGGGCTGATCAACGTCCGAACATACAGCACTCATAGGATTTACTACAGTTTACCTCAGGATTATAGAAACAGCTTTCACATTGATGTCTTCACTTCGTAAAAATGAGTTTGTGAGTCTTTGTATTCGTGACCAACCAATCCTGCCTCTTGTGCAGACACATGATTTTCAAGCTCTGCTCCGTTAAGTCCTGAACCACAGAAATTATTAGCTGGATTTTGGGACGTTCATAAACTGCAACCAAATTAACTTTCAATATTTTCTCACTTTGATACAGATCTTAAAGATAGTTTTCCAGCTATAGATTGTAAAATTTGGCGAAAAGGTTAGTACACATAAGGCCAGTTCACAAAGGAGTTGAGGTGCATTTTAATTAAAAATAAATACATTTTATATACCCAATTCTTTTTTTTCCATTTTAAGGTGCAGTTTAGAGTGGCCAATCCGCCTACCCTGCACATCTTTGGGTTGTGGGGTGAGACCCACGCCGACACGGGGGGAATGTGCAAACTCCACATCGACAGTGACCCAGGACTGGGATCGAACCCGGGTCCTCTGTGCTGTGGCAGAAGTGCTAACCACTGCGCCATCATGCTGCCCAGGTGCATTTTAATTATGTATTGCAGGTTCACTCACTTAGCAAGTTGCAATTGTGTTCCTTAGTTTTCCCCATGAAACAGAGAACTTGACCGACCCCCTTTAGTTTGTCTACCTTTGTGAAACTAACAACAGGAAGTGTAATGAGAGCCAACATCTCATAAATCACTAACCCGCCAGCCATGTAGATTTGTACAAGCTCGCATGCAGACCTCAGCTACCCACTCGACAATGATTAACCTCAGTACCAGATTGCAATGCAAGCTGTAGATATCCTTTACACTAAGGTTTCACACAAAGATGTTTCAGTGTTCTTAAAGTGGCTGCGGTCAAGTGACATTCAAAACGACAAACTTGTCAAGTCACAAATGGAGTGACACCCACTTTGGTTCCCACATGTGATCTACTTTGACAAATCTCTCCCTTAAGCTCTGGCCATTTAAATGTGATTCATCCTCACAAACATTTTCACAAGTATTAGCAGTTGTGGATAGAGACTGTGTCCTTTGTGCCCACCTCTATTCCCATTCACAGCAGGTAGCATAGCAGGTTGATACTGAATTGTTAAATTATTTTTTTGCTCCATTCGCTCATGTACATCAGGACCTCATGGGAAAACCCTCACAGCCTGTTCCCCTATTGATTGTCACACCTGGATGGCAATGCCGGATATTATTGGAAGAAGCAATAATTTGGAGATAGACAGGACAGGTTAGCAGGTCACATTCAACTCAGAATCTCACTGAATAATACACAGTCCATTGGTTAGACATTCTAACTGTTGGGATGGCACTGCTGCCTCACAACGTCAGGGACCTGGGTTTGATTCCAACCTTGGGTGACTGTGTGGAGTTTGCATGTTCTCCACACGTCATATCATAGGATCCCGACAGTGCAGGAGGCCATTGGGCTCTTTGAGTCAGCACCGTCCCTCTGAGAGAGCACCCAACTAGGACAATGCCCCACCCTATCCCTGTAACCCCCAACTCCATGCCTCTTTTTGGACACTAAGAGGCAATTTAACATGGCCAATCAACCTAACCTGCACATCTTTGGACTGTGGGAGGAAACCAGAGCACCCAGAGGGAATCAATGCAGACAGGGGGGCACAGTGGTTAGCACCTTTGCCTCACAAATTAATCTTAATACTGCATTAGCACCATTTATTTATAATCTGGGGGTATCATCATTTTCCAGAACAAGAGTGAAAATGAACCATAATACATTGTTACACACAGTTTCACAGCTGGAGCTGGTACTCTTGGCACCCAGACGTCATAGAAATTATTTCCTTGCAGCTAATTTTAAAATATGATTACGGTGGAAGGTATTTTGTTGTTTCTCTCCCCGTCCCACAAAATTATAATGGTTTAAAGCTGTTTAGAGAAATGATGAGCAAATTGATTTGTTTCTCATTCACAATTGGTAATGTAACAAATTTGGCAAAATGGTCAACCAAACCAGATCCTAGGTGTATGTATGTCAGAGTGAGAATCAGCTTAAGTGTGATGCATAATACTTTTTAATTATTGGATTTAAATGGCTTTTGGTACGGGAAAGAAATTTGTAAGGGAAAAGAAAAATAAGTATCTGTGGTATGTAGTAAGGCAGGGAGTGTCATTTAAGAACTATGCTGACTGCTCCCCATGATCTCCTCTTGCTTTCTTCCACCTCTAACCACCACTGTTCCTACCTCAGCCCCTGACACCTTCTTCCAATGCCTTTGGTAGCTCTAGATTTGCACCTTCCAAAGAGTTCTTCTGGACAGCCTCTCATCTTCCATAAACGTCTGCACTCAAATCTCTGCTGCCCATATCCTAACATGCACAAGTCTCCCTCATCCCTTTTTTCCAGCTGCATTGGTTCCTAATTCTCCCAGTACCTCCGATTTCTAGTTCACAGAATTGTTATGGTGCAGACGGAGGCCATTTAGCCCATTGTGTCTGCACCAGCTCTCCAAACGAGCATCGTGACTTTATGCCAGTCCCCTGCCTTTTCCCCGTACCTCTGCAGATTGTTTCTATTCAAGTAGATTTAGATATGAATATAGGAGGGTTGATCAGTAAGTTTGCGGATGATACAGAGATTGGTAGGATGGTAAATAGCAAGGTAAATAGCCTTTGATTACAGGAAGATATAGACAGGCAGGTCAGATGGGCTGATTAGTGGCAAATGGAATTCAATCCGGATAAGTGTGAGGTGATGCATTTGGGCAGGACAAACGAGGCAAGGGAATACATGATAAACAGCAAGACTCTGGAAGGCACAGAGGATGAGAGGGATCTTGGTGTGCATGTACACCATTCCTTAAGATAGCAGAGCAGGTAGATACAGTGTTTAAGAAGGCACATGATATAGTTGCATTTATTAGCTGAGGCTTGGATTTTAAGATCAAAGAGGTTATGCTGAAACTGTATAAAATGTTGGCTAGGCCACAGCTAGAGTATTGTGCGCAATTCTGGAATCCACATTATAGGAGGGATGAGATATCACTGGAAAATGTACAGAGGAGATTTACCAGGATGTTGCCTGGGCTGGAAAGTTTTAGTTATGAAGTGAGATTGGATAGACTTGGTTAATCTTCCTTGGAGCAGAGGAGGCTGAGGGGGAATATTATTGAGATTTCTCAAATTACGAGGGACATAAGCAGAGCAAGCAGGAAGAAACGTTTCCCCTTGGTGGAGGGATCAATGACCAGGGGGCATAGATTTAAGGTTTAACAGGAAGGAGGTTTAGAGGAGATGTGAGGAAAAACCTTTTTGCCCAGAGAGTGGTGGGAGTTTGGAATTTGCTGCCTGAAAGGGTGGTGGAGGCAGAGGCCCTCATAACATTAAGCAAGTATTTTGATGTGCACTTGCGATCCCAGGGCACACAAGGTTATGGGCCAAGTTCTGGAAAATGGGATTAGAAAGGTTAGGTGGTTATGTTTGACTGGTGCCGAGGCAATGAGCCAAAGGGCCTTTTCTGTGCAGTATGATTCTACGTAATCATCTAATGCCCTCTTGAATCTGCCTCCTTCACATTTTCAGGATGTGCATTCCAGACCCGAATGACTTGTGTAAAAAAGCTTTTTTTCTCACATCAAATTTGCTTCTTTTGCAAATCTCTTTAAATCTATGCCATCCCTTTTATGAGTGGGAACAGTTTCTCCCTATCTACTCTGTCCAGCCCCCTCATGATTTTGAACATCTCTATCCTCATCTCCTTAGCTCTTATCTTTTGTGTTTAAATCTTTCCATGGCCTCACCAATCATGCTCCATAACTTTCTCCAGCACTATAACGCCCATCCCCTCCCAGTTTGTTTCTCTCACACTGGCCTTCAGTGTTCCCTCCTCCTATTGTCAGCTGTGCCTTCAGCCACCTCACTCAGGAATTTTCTTCCTAAATCCCTCTGGTTCTCCAGATCCTGCTCATCCTTTAAGGACCCCCCCCCCCACCCCCCCCCCCCCAAGCCCCCCTCTTTGATCAAGTTTTCCTAATAACAGCTTCTTTAGTTTGGTATTCACATTGTGTGCTTCTGTGAAGCACCTTGGCGTATTTTCATTTTTGCTTTCAAGTTTCAGCCTAGTCATTGCCTCCATTTACAATGGTCTCGGGGTAGGTGCGTGTAGTGATTTAATTATTTTCCGCATGGCTTTCTCCTTCTCCTTATTGGAACAGAGCTCCAAGGGCAATAGGCACAATCCAGCACCCGATCTCAGTAGTTAATCATGTGAGTCTTGACAGGAAGTGGCAACAAGCTGTTGACATGCAGGATCCAGTCAAGTCCTTGTCCAGGAATTCCTAAATGGTGCTTGAGAACAGGACCACTGGAATAATGTCACTCTTCTGCCCTCTAACCCAAAGGCACTGTAGTTCCTTGGATTTTAAACTAGGTACCTTCTTGAATCAGTTGCTTATTGACTGAACTCAGTGGAGCTGGTGGTTGAATTTTAACAGACCGATTCCCCTTTAGCTGAACCTCTCTGACATTTCTTCAATTGCACAATTTTCGTAAGTGCTGCTGTGCAGTAAGACTTCACAATTTTTTCAAAAATTTCCTCACATTTAATGATTTCAGTGTCTTTTAATTAGTCGCTTGCTGATGTTGCAGCAACACTACAGAAACAGCAATTAATGCTTGATGTGTTACTAAACCTCGTGAATTATTTTCATTTACAACTGGCCGATTTTGTAATGTTAACAGGCTATTGTGTTATCATTCTCTTTCATAAAAGGTGTTTAGTGATCAATAAAGAAGGACACACTCATGTTAAGTATTTTTATTTGGTGTTTTAAATGGCAGAATTTATTCACTGGAAACCAGTCTTCCACTATCACCATGGTGAGTCCTTGCAGTAATCACTCTTGGTAACTTTGTTACCAAAATGTTAAATTGATTTTCATCCAGTGTTTCAATGCTAAATTATAACATTCGCTCTAGTATCGTGTGGTTTCAGTTGAAAGGAAAGGATAATTGACTGTGAGGATAATTGACTGTGACTTAACGATAAAATAACTTTCTAAAACCACACTCCCAACTCAGACACAAAATTGGCAAATTCAGCATTACAGAAAACATACTTGCTTTGATGAATGTCAGCAGATTGTAAAGAATATGAAAAAAAGTTATCTCAGCACCCAGGCAAAATGCTGAAAGTATTCGACAGGAGTGGCTCAGTGGCCAGTAACATGATCATCAATTCGATTTTATTTGAATAGTTTCATCAGCGACAGTTTTTTTTTCCCCAAGTTCCTCATGTGTTCATCTTTTAAGTCAATTTTTTTGAAAATTTGTACAAAAATATAATGGATTAAATCTGGCAGTCTGCAACGAATTGCTGTATGCAAGGCCCAGTTAGAATTCAGTACAACGACTTGGCTCAAATTTACACATATAGCTAATGGCAGTAATCTCTGCTCTAATGTAGCTCTCACTAGTGTTATTGCATCATTGTGTTTCATCTGTATTAAATCTCAACTAACCAAGGACAGTGCCCTTGATATAAAATATACAAATGTTCTGGACTGTGACTGCCCCAAAGCACTTAATCATCACTGAATTTTTGAGTTCCAGTTAATGAAAACTAACAGAAATCTCATTTTATCCCATGAATTCACTCCTTTGCGCCAACTCCACTGGATCACCATAATATGATGCAGACTGTGCAGAAATAGATACTCTTTGCTACATCACACAGACATCACAAAGCTACATTAGTCATATCCTTATTTTGTTCGAGAAATTTATGACACGCCTCAATGATTTTGCAGAGGTCAGCAGAGAGTCCAGTGATGTTGCAGGTGATGTATGGGAGAATTCCAGGGGTCGCCTGGATGTAGTATGTAATCTGAAAAAAAAGACAAGTAACTCCATTATCTGCAGGCATTAACAGCAGACAAACTCTGTGCTATGACCTATCTCTTTTCCTTTCGCTCACATCAAAATAGGGGCATTTTCTAAATCCAGATTTTGAGGAATTCCCCCAGTGGCTGTTTTGGCACTGAAGCCATATAAAAATGGGAATCTCTCCGGTCTGTTTGTGGTGTGCACTGTGATGGCTGATCCCAGCGGTAGGAATGAGCAAATGCCAGAGACTGTGGAACCATAAGTCTTAAAGGATAGGGGGAAATAGAGGGCAGATTTTAACAGCAATTGTTTGGTTTCTTTGCATTTTGTTTCCTTTGGGTGGGATGAGGGGAGGTGGGAGTTTGAAAGAGAAAGAACATCCATAAGGCATCTGATTGTGTCCTTCAGGAACGTCAAAACTAGTCCAAAAAGTATGGACTACCATTATAGAGGTAATCCAAACAAGGAAAACTGGCAACCCTTGATTCACAAACATGGGAAATAACTCTTGGGCTGCCTGGTTCAAATTTCAAACAATGCTTGGCAGTTGACCATCAATTGATGTATTCTCCATGACAATCCCTCTACCAATTAGAGTCCACTTGCCAAACAATCTCTCTTCTCAGACAGTATAAACTGTTGTTTCCTTTTATATCTGTATCCTTGTGAAATGTGTCCTGGTCAGTACAAGATTAAATCTTTGACATGCCTCTTTTTCAGTGAAACTCAAATTTATGTTGAACACCAGCATATCTCCCACAACAATTTGCAATTCTATAGCTGCTTTAATGTCAAAACGTATTCTAAGATGTTTCAGGGATGTAATTAAACCATGATATGTTCAGTGATTTAAAAGGAAAGCAACAGTGCTATGTGCAGTAATACATAATGTAGTAATCTATTATTGAGGTGAAATTGTGTCCTTTTACTTTATAAAAAGTAAATTTAAAGTACCCAATATTTTTCCAATTAAGGGGCAATTTAGCATAGCCAATCCACCTACCCTGCACATATTTGGGTTTGTGGGGGTGAGACCCACGATTGTGTCCTTTTGCAACCAGAAATATTGATAAATCCAGGTGTGAGGGGACTAAGATCTCACCCTGTATATCTTTATAAATATACACAAATATCCTCACAGCTATTTCTAAAATTTTAAAAACTGTTCAAAGATCTTTTAAAATGGCTGAAACTATGCCGACCTGTGACTCTCGAGCAAAAGGAGCTACCTGGCAGTATCAGGGAAACTTGCACCTTGATGTCTCTGAAGAGATACTAATGATTCCCCTGTAGGCTGCACAACCAAATTCAAAGAGAACTATACAAAGGGCATCTGCATTTCATAACCTAGGCTGGTCAGCCAGAGTCTACTCATCTGCTAGGACAAAGGGCCGCACAGCCCCCCTTTCAATTCTTAATGGTTGGGTCATTTAGCAATCTCGGGGATCAAAACGAAGGATACACATCATAGAACATAGCACAGTACAGGCCCTTTGGCCCACAATGTTGGTCCGACCATTTATCCTAATCTAAGATCAACCTAACCTACACCCCTTCAAATAACTGCTGTATATGTGCCTGTCCAAGAGTCGCTTAAATGTCCCTAATGACTCTGACTCCACAACCTCCACTGGCAGCGCATTCCATGCACCCACCACTCTCTGTGTAAAGAACCTACCTCTGACATCTCCCCTATACCTTCCTCTAATCACCTTAAAATTGTGTCCCCTCGTGACAGTCATTTCCGCCCTGGGGAAACGTCTCTGGCTATCCATTCTATCCATGCCTCTCATCACCTTGTACACCTCTATCAAGTCACCTCTCTTCCTTCTTCACTTCAGTGAGAAAAGCCTCAACTCCCTCAACCTTTCTTCATAAGACATGCCCTCCAGTCAAGGCAGCATACTGGTAAACCTCCTCTGCACCCTTTCTAAAGCATCCACACCCTTCCTATAATGAGGCAACCAGAACTGGACACAATATTCCAAGTGTGGTCTAACCAGGGTTTTATAAAGCAAAACTTGGCGGCTCTTAAACTCAATCCCCCTGTTAATGAAAGCCAACACACCAAACGCCTTCTTAACAACCCTTTCAACCTGGGTGGCACCTTTGAGGGATCTATGTACGTGGACCCCAAGATCCCTCTGTTCCCCCAAAGGAACAGCCTTTATCAAAGACAGGGGAGATGAGAGCTATGTGATATGGACCTCTGTTTGTGGAATCAGTAATATTGTCTTTTGGAACTGCAAGGTCAGTCTGCTGTTTACCATCCTACAAGCAGTCTCACAGAAAAGGAACTCTGCTGATATTGAATAACAGCTCCACCTACACTGTTTCTGCTGGAACTTCTGTACCATCGCCTATGAGACCGATTCATCTCTGCATGCCTCCTTTGCATTCATACAATAAAAAAGGAACAGAGAAAAGCAAGATTTGCAGTGCAGAGACCAAAAGTAAATAAATAGTGTTTTCACATAGGTTCCAATACGGTATTCCTTCACTGAGGTCAGCAGGTTGAAAACTGATGCTTTATAATTTAACGTGTGAATTTAACACCGTTGGAAAAGGAAATTATACAGCATTAGTTTTCAACCCACTGACCTCCGTGAAGGAATACCTCATTGGAACCTATGTGAAAACACTATTTACTTTTTGATCTCTGCACTGCAAATCTTGCTTTTCTCTATTCCTCTTTTATTGTACGAATGCAAAGGAAGCAACGTTGTCACTCTTCGCATTTTGAGTGTGTTCGAATAAATCTAACCCATTGAGTTCATCGTATCTTGAGTTCGCTACGAGTTTTTTTAAAATGTGGTTACAAAAATGTTTTCATATTAAACAAAACCATCCAAAACAATTAACCAGATTTACACAATAGAAGAGACAAACAAGCAAAAACACATATTAAATTTAACCCATAAAACTAAATTAAACCACCTAACAGCTGACGATGACCATCTCCTTAAAAACGGAAATGAATGGCTGCCATCTTAGGTAGAACCTTTCTACCGGCCCTCTAATGGTGTACTTAACCTTCCTCCAATGTAGAAACAAATATGAGGCCACCCAACCAAGGCGGAGTAAGAGACCTCCACCCAAGCAGATGTTGTCTTCTGGCTATCAACAAGGCGAGAACATCCGCCTTCACTCCCGTCTGAAGCACTGGCAAGTCTGATGCCCCAAATATGTGCTGTGGGGTTATTAATAGAAATTGGATCATATCAAAACTGAGGAATTGGGAAATAGGCCACTATTTATAAAAGGGGAAGCCAAGCAAAAACTCCTTTCTGCTTACTAATGGGTGGTAGAGGAGAAATCAATGTGTTTTAAATTAATCCCCTCCATAGCACAGTCTATTCAGAGACCAAGTGCTATTCAGTGTGGTAATCAGAACGCATTAGGCTCTAGTGTTTTCCTTTCGCAAAGTGTTTTTGTACATTCCAAAATCAACTGAGAAGTTGGACAGAAACAGTTAATTTTCACGTAGCTAGCCTACACCAGGATTTCATGTGCCCTGCTGGCATGTTATCACGGGGGGGATGGGGGCAGGCACGTAAAATGGGGAAGGTGCCAACCCCAACACCTTTCCCTGTACGCTAATCCCAGTGTTCACTCCAGAACATGGTAGGTGAGCAGGCGTCAGAATCGGCAGCCCGCCTGCCTTATTTAAATAAATAATCAAAGGTCAGTGTAAGTTTTTAAAGGTCGGTATCTTTGTGCGTTGTGGGACAGCCTCCCTAAAGATAGTTACCCCCCTGCAGACCAAACCCACTGCTCCCTAAACTGGCCAAACCCACTCCCTCTAATACCCCGGACTTGCCATGTTCCAGGATCCACCTGGCCTTCTTCTTGGGACTTGTTGCTGTCTCAACAGTGCCCACTAATGCGCTCTTTGTGCTGCCATGTCTACTGAGGAGATTGGCTGTCAGGCAATCTATCTCTCCCGCAGCAGGTTGTTGCTGCATGATAGACTGACGTGGAGCGAGTCGGCTTTCCACAGACTTTGCTTCGGGGAGGGGGGCGGGGGAGCGGAAGACAGCCATTCTTCCCCCACTCCCGGTAATATATGGCCGCCACCTAACAGGAATTATGTGGGGTGAGATTGTGTGGTTGAAGATAAGGGGCGCGACCCTCCACTCCCACGCCGGTTGGGAGAATCGCCTGGGCCGCCAAAATTTCCGGGGTCTGACGCTCTCCCGCGATTCTCCCAAGCGGCGGGAACGGCCCGGTCGAGCTTCGCAGGCCGGAGAATCGCCGGAGACACCGAAAATGGCGATTCTCCGGCACCCCCGCTATTCGGAGGCCCGGATGGGCCGAGCAGCCAGGCCAAAACGGCAGGTTCCCCCCGGCGCCGTCCACACCTGATCGCTCCGTCATGCAGCGCCGGCCGCGTCATCTATGCGGCGCCGCTTTTACGCGGGCGACAAGGCCTGGCGCGTGTAGATGACGCGGCCCCGATCCTGGCCCATTGTCAGGGCCTGAATCGGTCGGGACCGGGGCTGTTCCGCGCCATCGTGAACCTCGACGGCGTTCACGACGGCGTGGCCACTTCGGCGTGGGAGTGGAGAATCCCGCCCAAGGTGTGGGGGCAGAGAGAGGCTGCCAAGAATTCCTCCTCACTTCCAACTGCACATCAGCTACCCAATCTCCTGCAATCCCAATTCCTGTTGTTCTCCTTCTTCACATCCCAATCCCATTTCCTCTCCCCTTTTCCATAACCCCTTGTTCTTTGCTCCATCCTAGGCTCCCAACTGGCCTATCCTGTCTCCTCTACCCCATCCCTCTCTTTCTTCACTCCTCTAATACAATCTTAACTTTCCACCCCTATGTTTAATGTTGTGAAAGCAGCAATGAATCAGGAGGCCACATGGGTTGACAGCTGAACTAGACTAAGGCCTGCATGCAGGTGAAACTGGTTATTGCCAAGAGACATAAAACCCAACACACCAGGCCGGAAAGAGCAATGGTGGAGGCATTATTACCGGGAGTGGGGGAAGAATGGCTGCCCCCCCACCCCCAAAGCAGAGTCTGAGGAAAGCCAACTCATTCCTCGTCAGTTTGCCCTGCAGCCATAGCCGATGTGGGTGGGACTTGGAGGGTAAGCGAACAAACAGATTCAGGAGTCGACATACATAAATCATTAAATACTAGCTTGTAGATGTAGAATGTTCAAAAATAGGGGATGCTGCAACATTTCTACAAAATGCTGGTCAGACTTCATTTGGAATAAATATACGGATCAGTGCCGCTGCGAGCGGGGTTCGAACCTGCGCGGGGAAACCCAATTGGATTTTGAATGGAACACCTTAACCACACGGCCATCGCAGCCGACGACGTTATGGGTAGGATCCTTCCAATTTAGGAAGGATAGGCTGGTCATGGAGCACACTAGGCTAAATCGCTGGCTTTTAAAGCAGACGAAGGCAGGCCAGCAGCACGGTTCGATTCCCGTACCAGCCTCCCCGAACAGGCGCCGGAATGTGGCGACTAGGGGCTTTTCACAGTAACTTCACTGAAGCCTACTCGTGACAATAAGCGATTTTCATTTCATTTTCATTTTAATTAAGACGCTAATTGAAATGATGAAGCGCAGTTCTGTTGTGATACTTGGATTGCATACTTCCTAGAAGTGCAGAGTGAAGGACAGCACGGTGGCGCAGTGGTTAGCACTGCTGCCTCACGGCGCTGAGGTCCCAGGTTCAATCCCAGCCCCGGGTCATAGAACATAGAACATAGAAAATACAGCACAGAACAGGCCCTTCGGCCCACGATGTTGTGCCGAACCTTTGTCCTAGATTAATCATAGATTATCATTGAATTTACAGTGCAGGAGGCCATTCGGCCCATTGAGTCTGCACCGGCTCCTGGAAAGAGCACCCTACCCAAACTCAACACCTCCACCCAACACCAAGGGCAATTTTGGACATTAAGGGCAATTTATCATTGGCCAATTCACCTAACCTGCACATCTTTGGACTGTGGGAGGAAACCGGAGCACCCGGAGGAAACCCACGCAGACACGGGGAGGACGTGCAGACTCCGCACAGACAGTGACCCAAGCCGGAATCGAACCTGGGACCCTGGAGCTGTGAAGCAACTGTGCTATCCACAATGCTACCGTGCTGCCCTTAAGAACAAATAAATCTACACTATATCATTTTACTGTAATCCATGTACCTATCCACTGTCTGGAGTTTGCACATTCTCCCCATGTCTCACCCCCACAACCCAAAGATGTGCAGGGTAGGTGGATTGGACATGCTAAAATTGCCCTTTAATTGGGAAAAAGAATTGGATACTCTAAATTGAAAAAAAAGGGGGAAAAAAAGAAATGCAGAGTGATCAGATTGAACGTTTTTTTTAAAAATCAAAGAGATTGATCGGATAGTCAAATGGAAGAATCCAGGACATGAGGACAGAACTTTAAACTGATAACAAAGCCAGAAAATAAGCTTTTCATGTGAATTAATTGCTGAATTACGGAGTGCAAAACACGAGAAGGGCCAGGATGCAAAAATAATGGAAGTATTTAAAAGGGATATTTATACGTGAAAATATTGAGAATGAGAAGGGAATTGGAATAAAGATGATGGAACTGTCATGCTTAACTGGAATTGCAGCATAGGCTCAAATGAACTGTACCTAGTTTTATGTTCCAACTCTGAAATATTTCAACTATCATTTTTATGAATTGTTTTTCCACGTTAACTTTTTCCTCTGCACTCCTGGTGGCACAGAATCCTTGCTGGGATATGGTGCTTTGGCCAGTCCTAAGTGGCCATTATAAATGAGGGAGCTTGGACATGGAACACTAATTCATCTGCAGCTTTAGGATTCCCACCCTATGTCCATGAGCAAACACATTTAGAGAGGGCTACTGGACAGTAATTAGCAGCAGGATATTCCTCCCTAATCCACAATTGTAGTAACACAGGAATTTGGAACAGAAAAAAGGAGGCAATTCAGCCCTTGGAGCCTACTCTGCCATTCAATCAGATCATGGCTGATCTCTTCCTGGTCTCAAATCCACCTCCCTGTGTATTTCCCATATTCCTTCAACCCATTTTTAAAAATCAGAAATATATATATCTCTTTCTTGAAACCATTTAATGATTTAAGAGTTTAATTTAATGATTCAGACTCAATCACACTGATGAATTCAGCTAACAACACACATTGGGATCAAACCCGTGACCCTCCTGATCTAAACGTTTCAGTTTGCTAAGTGAACCCACTGAACTCTGGAGAAACTTTAACATTTGAATTAATTAAAGTTTAACTTGGAACCACTTCAGTGCCAACAGAGGCAGGCAGTGGCCAGTGTGTCAGTGAATGTAGTTATGAGTTTATTTTCACAGAAAGATAAAGAGACCCAACAATGCCATTCAGCTCTGCCAGTCCCGCTCTGCTGTGAGGAGATACTGGCCTCAAACCACCACCCGTCATATAACAAGACATACTCTCTGCTGTCCTGCTACTGCATGGATATGGCACCATTTCAGATTGGATTTGTGTCAAGTGCAGTTAGGACCTGGCATAACCTCCCTTGCATTCTGTTGGTGGATTCAAAACACATTACATTGCGGAAACGAGCCAAATGGCCTCCATAAATAAAAGGAAAACTTACACCACACCCACAGTCAGACTCTGTTGAACAATCATATCATTGGTTAAAGAAAAATATTCACTTCGGTCTATCTGACTTATTAAGTCAATAATATATACGTGTCAATGGCTCAATTAATGACCACAGTTCATTAACAGAGATCACCTACCCTGGTTTGGGCGTCCTCTTCCTCCCAAAGTGTAAAGCCAGCACACAATACTTCACTCCTGACAAGGTCCTCAGTTGGCGGGGCTGCAGGGAGACTGACCGATCGGAGCGCTATCAGATATGGATCTCTAGAAAGTAAGTTTACAAATGCAGACTGAATACTTTGATTAATGCTGAATTATATCATTGTGGGGGTGACAAATTGGGACATTTCACTCATATATTGATCTTTTAAAGCCAACATGAAGAATTAACATGACATAAGTTGGCAATGTTAGATTAAAAGTTCTAACACTATAACATAGATTTCCTGCTCTGCTATTAAAACCAGCCAGTGTATGGTGTTTGGGGAACTTGTGCCCATCACAAGCTGTGTCCTGGTTCCAGTCTGAATGTCACTTGCATTACCTGGGCAGACTGTCTGGCCCTCCACCAGGGAGTCTGCTTAAAAGGCCAGGGGAGATTGGTTGTGACATGCCTTGGAGATCTGCTGCAGAACAATTCGACAGGTGGCCATTTTCAAAAGTTTAATTTTTGTTTTTAAAATAATTGTTTGCATTTAATATTACAATTCAACACCTAAACAATCAACACCTATAATGACATTATAATAATTGGGATTTTGTAACTAATTACTGCGGCTAACAAAATGCGAACTATTGTTAAAGGTACAGGCTGACCTGATTTGACTGTGGGAAAGGACAGAGTGATGTGTCCAAAGAAAAATCTGCCAACATGTCAGATGCACAATTCCCCACATCCCCAAAAAAGGGGAGGTCAGGAATAGGTCACAAAAGCTGCATGTTCTGAGATGTAAGCAACCTGGGTATAACAGAGGGAAAAATGCAGAAGTTCACAGGCACTTTACAGGTTTGGGAAGTCACAAGACTTTAACAGCTGTTGTGATGAATAAACTCAGGCACAGGTGGTTTATGTACTAGTTGTATACATTGTAGGATAAAAGAGAAAATCTAGAAATATCAACTGCGGCCATATATATTGCTGATGAAAGTTAATAAAGAAAAATAGGAACAAAGAAACTAACGGGCCTAGGACCAGCACAAGTAGGCCCAAGGCAACCCTATACATAGTGTTGGGCCTCAGTAATATCAGATACAGACCTGCCAGATGTCCTTGGCTCACCATGGAAAACTACCTGAACTTTTGGGCTGCTGCAGCCCTAGCACATACATCTTTTGTGGGGGAAGCAGTCAGGAGAGGGAACAAGTGTGGTATCCCACAGCAGCCCATGATTTAAATGTGGAGCCACGGGACGCACCAACCAGCTCTAAATTCAAGTAAATATTTTTTTTAACATATCATTTTAGTAGCAGGTGGGCTGCATGTAGACCTGTTTTCCTGAAGATCAAGATGGCACAGAGTAATGGGAGTGCAAGTTTTTGACAGCATTGGTTGCAGCATTTGGGCACAATGGTCCAGATTTTATAGTCAGTGATGAAGCTACGGTGCTGGCCATCCACTGCACTTTCAAATGGATACTCACTGTCATCAAGCATTTTTGATCCAGGGCAGAACCCTCTTCAGGGGATCTGTGAGCTGGACAACGGGTTGACGAATCCACACTGAGCCCTATGGGTTTTCAATCAGGAATTGCAGTAGGTCGCCTTACTGCCACTGAACCAAAAGTTCTGGGTTCAATTCCCACTCTAGGACTTGGTGAGCAAGGAAGGTACATGCATAACACAGCCAAACAGGTTGAATAATAACTTGTAAATCCTTTCAACATATCCCAATGGCAGGAGGTAAAAGTGGGAGAGATTCCTGATCAGCCATGTCATGGAAAGAAATTGAAACCATCACAATCCACAGCTCCAGGCTACTACATGAATGCAAAGTGCATGTTGGGGAGTCGATTGGCTGGATGGCCAGTGTGAGTCACATTGATGCCAACAGGATGGGAGTCAATTCCCTTTCTGGCTGGGGTGAATTTGGGATCAGCCTCCTTGCCCCACCCATGGTAAAGGTTGTGGCATTGTGGGCCGGGCCTGCCTTTGGGCAGGGAGCTGAAGAAGAAGAAACTAGGGATTATAAATTAGATTTAAATCATGTCCAGAAAGCAAAATAAAGATTTGGAAAGAAACATGGGATTAAGATAGAGAGTGGGAGAGATCAAAGAGGTAGACAGAAAAGGTTAAATGACAATTTAATGTTTTGAAAAATCCAACAATTAATTTCTTAAGAAATGAAAAGTCACACTTGTAAGTTTAAATTTTCAGAGACAACCTTCACCATGGGTGGGGCAAGGAGGCTGATTGTTTGGCATTCGTCATCACTTATGGCATTGAAAATTCACTTATACCTGAATGCATCAGTTTTTGTTGTTTTTTTGGTGTGTTTAGTGGGCAAGTCTCCCAATTTAGTGGCCTACAGTGATTTCAATACTGAGTCTATCAGTAAGGTACTGTTGAAGTGCAACCTGTGCAGCAGCAATGTAGTCCAGACAACAACTTTCAGATTTCAAAGTTTAACTGTGCATGCAGATATTGTGGAAGTTGCTGTCCAATGTGCCCACAATAATGGTGAGGGCTATTAGCCTCACTGTTCGTCCCAATGCAAAATCCAGGCCATTGTTATTTGCGGAGAGAAGACTTGGCAGCTGGCTAGGAAGGCATTTGAGGAATGAAACATAATGGTGATGTGAGATGTGACTATGCATTCAGCTACAGAAAGCTGGACAGTCATATCAATAATGTGCTGCTGGACATCTTCTTGGTTGACATGTACAGCAGAATGCAAGTCATGTTGTAGAAATTAAAATAACATGAACGTGCGAAAATCTCAAAAAATCTGCTGTTCCTGGGAGAAGGAATTAAAAAAAGAAATGTAGCTACTTAAGCACGTCAAAAACGAGGTGAAGCAGACTCACGGGTGATGCTGATAAGAGGAAATCATGGGTTTGAGCTGGGGAGGATGTATGCGAGGTTCCGGGGATGGGAGGAGATAGAGGTGAAGGAGATGAAGGATTTGTTTTTGGATGGGCAGTTTACAAGCTTGGAGGAGTTGGGGGTGAGGTTTGGGTTCCAGCGTGAGGAGGGCTTCAGATACATGCAGGTGCGGAACTTCACAAGAAAGGTCTTCCCAAACATTCCGGTGGCACCGTCCTCTTTGTTGCTGGAGGAGGTGCTGTCGGTGATGGGGCTGGAGGGTGGGGTCGATTCAGCGGTAGGATCATGGAGGAGGATCATGTGTCCATGGAAGGGATTAATGGGCTGTGGGAAGAGGAGCTGGGAATGGTGTTGGAGGAGGGAGTATGGTGCAAGATGCTACGGAGGGTTAATGCCTCAACCTCGTGCGCGAGGCTGGGGTTGAATCAATTAAAAATAGTGCACAGGGCGCACTTAACGAAAGCGAAGATGAGCTGGCTGTTTGAGTGGGTGGAGGATAGCTGCGAACGATGTGGGATGGCCCAGTTAATCATGTTCATATGTTTTGGTCCTGCCCGAAGTTGGAGAAATTTTGGGGGTCGTTTTTTAGCACCATGTCAGAGGTCTTACACGTAGATTTGGAGCCTGGTTCCATGGAGAGCATATTCGAGGTGTCAATCATGCTGGTGTTGCAGATGGGTGCAGCGGCAGGTGTCTTAGCCTTCACCTTGCTGATCGCTCGTAGGCAGGTCCTGTTGGGGTGGAGCTCAGCTTCTCCCCCCGTGCCTCGGCCTGGCTGGGGAATCTAATAAGAGTTCCTGAACTTGGAAAAGGTGAAATTTGCTCTGAGAGGGGGCAGATGAGGAGTTCCACCAGAGATGGGGTTTGTTTATCTTACACTTTGGATGTCTGGCTAGCGTCAAGGGGTTGGGTTTGTGTTTGTTCTTTGCAAAAATGTTAAAATATGGAAACTGTGAATAAAAATATATATTTTAAAAACTTGAAGTGAGATTACCCATCAGCACAAGGCACTCTACGAGACGCCAACAAAACAAAGTCTTGAAAGTTGCTCCCCTTGCTGTGAGTAGGGCCGATCACATGATAGATAACATCATCCTCATCCACCTTTTGTATCAACTCAAATTTCCTTGGAAGAAACATAAAAGGATTAAAGATGGTGAGGATTTGTGTGCTTTTCTGTGTGCATGTTACGAACACACTTTGAAACAGCAGTATTCATCAGGCAAAATCCAGTTTTTACAGATTTGAAGTGAAACACTTAAATCCGAGATTTTTTAACCTCACATTCTTACTACTTTTTTTTATTCGTTCATGTGGGTGTTGCTGGCTGGGCCAATATTTATTGCTCATCCCAAAGAGCACTGCTGTGGATCTGGAGACACATGTAGGCCAGACCAGGTAAGGACGACAGATTTCCTTCCCTGGACATTAGTGAACCAGATGGGTTTTACAACAATCGACAATGGTTTCATGGTCATGATTAGACTTGTAATTCCAGATTTTTGTTGAATTCAAATTTCACCATCTGCCGCAGTGAGATTTGAACCTGGTTCCCACTGAGCATTACCGAGTCTCTGGATTTCTAGTCCACCGACATTACCACTACTCCACTGCCTCCTCCCCCCATTCCTGGTGGTTTGAATCACTTCCCGCCATTACCTTAAAGGTCTCCCAAAGAAAGATTCTTATTTCCTTTACAGAATCTTCCAGAAGAGGAAGAGGTTATTCAGTCGCAATTGCTCTCTGAAGAAACTGTCCATTGTGTTTCATTCCCCCTGCCCCTTCCCTATTCCTAATAAATCGCTTTTTCAAAACTGGAATGGATTTTGCTCCTATCTCGGCTTCTGGTCCTAACAACCTCTAGCAAAATTATTTCTCCTGACATCTGGTTTAGGGCTGGTTCAACTCAGTGGGCTAGACAGCTGGTTTGTGATGCAGAACAAGGCCAGCAGCGCGGGTTCAATTCCCGTACCAGCTTACCCGAACAGGCACCGGAATGGGGCGACTAGGGGCTTTTCACAGTAACTTCATACTTGTGACAATAAAAGGGTATTATTATTATCTTTCTTTGTTGCTGATGTTAATTATTCAATGCCCCAAATTTCTTTATGAAAACTCACAAGGGTATAATAAATTCACTTCTCAAAGTTGCTCGAGGAGCGATGTGCGGCACGGTAGCACAGTGGGTAGCACTGTTGCTTCTCAACGTAGGATACCAGGTTCGATTCCTGGCTTGGGTCACTGTCTGTGCGGAGTCTGCATGTTATCCCCGTGTCTATGTGGGTTTCCTCCACGTGCTCTGGTTTCCTCCCACAAGTCCCGAAAGACGTGCTGTTAGGTAATCTGGACATTCTGAATTCTCCCTCAGTGCACCCGAAAAGGTGCTGGAGTGTGGCGACTAGGGGATTTTTACAGTAACTTCATTGCAGTGTTAATGTATGCCTACTTGTGACAATAAAGATTATTATATGTGTATGGATTTTCAAAGGGCATTTGATACAGTGCTTTACAACAGACGTGAGAGACAAAGTCTAGCTCACGGAATGAAAGGGAAAATAGGCACATGATTAAGAAATTGACTGAGTGACGCAAAGCAGAGTAGTGATAAATGGTTATTTTCAGATTGGAGGAAGGTTTGTAGTGGAGTTCCACAGGAGTCAGTGTGGGGACTTTTACTTTTCTTATTAATGACCAAGACTGTGGTGTTCAGGGCATGATTTCAAAATTTGCAGTCGATACGAAGATTGGAAACTTTGTCAACTGTGATGAGGATAGTCTAGAACCTCAAAAATCCATAGACATTTTGGTGGAATGGGGAGGCAAGTAGCAGATGACGTTCAATGCAGAGATGTGTGAGGTGATTCATTATGGCAGGAAGAATATGCAGAGACAGTATAAAATAAAGGGAGAAACTCTAAAGGAGGTGCAGAAACTGAGGGACCTCAGTATAAATATATAGATATATAATATATATATACACACATAAGCCATCGAAGATGGCAGGGCATTAACAGAACAGTTAATAAAGCATATTGTATCTTAGGTTTTATTAATGGGGCTTCAAATATATGAGTAAGGGGGTCATGCTGAGTTTGTAAAAACAGCTAGGAGCAGGATCAGGCAATTCAGCCCCTCGAGCCCGCCCCACCATTCAATACGATCATGGCTGATCTCTTGGCTAAAATGGATAACCTCGCACGTTAAACTCCAGCAGCCAAATTTTGGCTCACTAACCTAACCGATCCATATCCAATTTGCAAATTTCTTATTTCCTCGTTGCAACTTAACATCCCACCTATTTTAGTGTCATCTGCAAATTTGGCTGTAGTACCTTCTATCCCTACATCCAAGTCATTAATATATATTGTAAATAGTTGGGGCCCCACTAGTTACATCTTGCCAACCAGAAAATGACCCATTTATCCCAACTCTCTACCTTCTGTCGGTTAGCCAGTCTTCTATCCAAGCGAATAAATGACCCCTAATTCCATGTGATCTTACTTTGTGTATTAACCTTTTGTGGGGCATTTATCAAATGTCCTCTGAAAGTCCAGATATACTACATCTACAGGATCCCCATTATCCACTTGGCTTGTTACGTCTTCGAAGAACTGTAGCAACTTAGGCAAACACGATTTACCCTTCATAAAACCATGCTGACTCTGATGGATTGCGTTTTGACTTTCTAAATGTCCTGTCATTACTCACTTAATAATGGATTCTAACAATTTCCCAACAACAAATGTTAAACAAAATGGTCTAGAGTTTCCTATTTTTTGCCTCCCTCCTTTTTTGAATAAGGGCATTACATTAGCATTTTTCCAATCGACTGGAACCTTTCCCACATTCAGGGAATTTGGGAATATTATAACCAATGGATTCACCATCTCCATTGCCATTTCCTTTAAGACCCTAGGATGTACGCCATCAGGCCCTGGGGGGCTTGTCTGCCTTCAATTCCGATAGTCTGATTACTACTTTTTCCCCATTGATGATGATTGCTCCAAGTTCCTCCCTTTCTATTACATCTGCATTACCTGTTACTATTGGGATGGCAATGGTACCCTCCAAGGTGAAAATAGGCAAAATATTGATTTAGTTTCGCCACCATTTCTGTGTTCCCCACTATTAATTCCCAGACACAGCCTCGAAGGGTCCAACAATCACTTTAGCTACTCTCTTTCCTTTTATATACTTACAAGAGCTTTTGCTATCCTTTTTTATATTGTGCGCTAATTTTCTTTCATAATTTATTTTTGTTCTTTTTATTACTTTTTTAGTAACCCTTTGTTGATCTTCAAATGTTTCCTAATCTTCCTGCCTTTGCAATATGGTATGCCTTAGATTTTGTCTTTATGTTGTCTTTAACTTCGTTGCTTAGCCATGGATGTTTTCTCCTCCTCTTACACTCTTTCTTCCTCTCTGGAATATATTTTAGTTGAGAGGAATTGGATATTTCCATAAGCAACTGCCACTGCTCACCAACTGTCCTACCTTTCGGTCCTCCTGTCCAGCCCACCTGTCCCTAATTAGCCCATATGCCGATGTAATTACCTTTGTTTAACTCCAGAACACTAGTTTGAGACTCCAGTTTCTCACCTTCAAACTGAATTTGTCTATCATGCTATGATAACTCTTCTCTAGAGGATCATAGGAACATAGGAATTAGACGCAGAAGAAGACTATTTGAGCCTACTTCGCCATTCAATCAGATCATGCCTGATCTCTTCCTGGTCTCAAATACACCTGCCTACCTGTTCCCCATATCCCTTTAACCAATTTTTAAAATCAGAAATATATCTATCTCCTTCTTGAAACCATTGAATGACGCAGACTCCACTGCACTATGGGACAGCAAGTTTCACAAATTCACCAACCTCTGTGAGAAGTAGTTCCTCCTCATCTCAGTTCTATATCTACTGCCTCTCAACCTATATCTGTGACCTCTTGTTCTAGATTGCCCCACAAGGGGGAACAATTGGTCTACGTTTACTTTATCAAACCCTGGGTGGCACAGTGGTTAGCCCTGCTGCCTCACAACTGTTTGACCCCAGCCCTGAGTCACTGTCCGTGTGGAATTTGCACCTTCTCCCTGTCTTTGTGTGGGTGTCACCCCCACAACCCAAAGATGTGTAAGGTAGGTGAATTGGCCCCTTAATTGGAAAAAAGAATTGGGCACTCTAAATTTATTTTTAAAAATAAAATTTAAAAAAATAAACTTTATCAATCCCTTTTAGTATTTTATAAACCTCGATCAGGTCCCCTCTCATCCTTCGAAACTCCAGCGAGTATAAGCCCAAACTGTTTAATCTCTCCTCATACTTCAACCATTTCATCCCCGGAATCAATCTGGTGAACCTCCTCTGAACTGCCTCCAATGCCACCACATCCTTCCTCAAATAAGGAGACCAAAACTGGACACAATACTCCAGATGTGGTCTTACCAACACCCTATACAATTGAAACAATACTTCTCTACTTTTGCAACAAACACTAACATTCCATTTGGCTTTTTAATCATTTGTCTTTTTAATTACATGCTGTATCTGTGTACCAACTTTCTGTGATTCATGAATAAAGACACCCAGATCCCTCTGCCCAGATGCATTTTGAATCTGCTTTCCATTTGGATAATAATTTACCTTTCTATTTTTCTGGCCAAAATGGAGAATCTCACACTTATCCACATTAAATGCCAGCTGCCAAATTTTGGCCCAATTTCCTAGCTTATCTATATCCATCTGTAAAATCTTTATCTCCTCTTCACTGATGCTTTCCCACCTATTTTAGTATCATCCGCAAATTTTGCTATGTTACACTCTGTCCCTGCTTGCAGATCATTTATATAGATTGAGGTCCGAGACGGACCCCTGCGGCACCCCGCCAGTTACAGTTCGCCAGCCAGAGAAGGACTCATTTATCATGACCCTCTGCTTTCTTTTAGTCAGCCAATCCTCAATCCAATCTAGTACTCTACCCCCAGTCCCCTGCGATCTCACCTTCTGGATCAGTCTTTTATGCAACACCTTGTCAAACATTTTCTGAATGTCTAGATATACCACATCCACAGGTTCCCCATTATCCACCTTGCTGGTTACGTCCTCAAAGATCTCAAACAAGTTTGTCAAGCATGATTCAACCTTCATTAAACCATGCTGACACTGGTGGATTGAGCTTTGTCTTTCCAAATGTTCAGTCATCACCTCCTTAATGATTGATTCCAGCAATGTCCCCACCTTGAGGTCAAGCTAACCGGTCTATAGTTTCCTACTTTTTGCCTCTCTCCCTTTTAGTGTGTTCCAATCCACTGGGACTCTTCCAGAATCCAGGGAATTCTGAAATACCATAAACAATGCAACCACTATCTCCGCTGCTACCCCCCTTAATGCCCTAGGGCACAGGCCATCAGGTCCCGGAGACTTATCTACCTTTAATCCCATTAGTTTATTCAATACCGTCTCCCTAGTGATGGTTATTGCACCAAGTTCTCGCATTAACTGCAGTTTTTGGAAAATGTTTATTATCCTCTACCGTGAAGACAGAGGCAAAATATTGGTTCAGTGCCTCCACCATCTCTGTGTTCCCCATTATTACCTCACCAGTATTGTCCTTTAAACCTTAACTGTGATCTTTAACTTTGAGGTCATTAATTAATCCCTCCTCATTACATAATACCAAACCCAGACTAGCCTGCTCCCTGGTTGGTTCCAGAACATATTTCTCCAACAAACAATCTCGAATACATTTAATGAACTTTCCCTCGAGGCTACCCATACTAATTTGATTAATTCACTCTATATAAATATTAAAATCTGCCACGATTATTGTCGTAACTTTCTTACAAGCCTCCAACGGGCAGCACGGTAGCACAGTGGTTAGCACTGTTGCTTCACAGCGCCAGGGTCCCAGGTTCGATTCCTGGCTTACATCACTGTCTGTGCGGAGTCTGCACATTCTCCCCGTGTCTGCGTGGGTTTCCTCTGGGTGCACCGGTTCCCTCCCACAAGTCCCGAAAGACGTGCTGTTAGGAAATGTGGACATTCTGAATTCTCCCTCCATATACCCGAGCAGGCGCCGGAATGTGGCGACTAGGGGCTTTTCACGGTAACTTCATTGCAGTGTTAATGTAAGCCTACTTGTGTCACTAATAAAGATTATTTTAAAAATATTTCATGGTTTATACTGTGTCTGCGGAACTACGGTTTTGGGACCTAGCAATTACAAAGAACAAAGAACAAAGAAATGTACAGCACAGGAACAGGCCCTTCGGCCCTCCAAGCCCGTGCCGACCATACTGCCCGACTAAACTACAATCTTCTACACTTCCTGGGTCCGTATCCTTCTATTCCCATCCTATTCATATATTTGTCAAGATGCCCCTTAAATGTCCCTATCGTCCCTGCTTCCACTACCTCCTCCGGTAGTGAGTTCCAGGCACCCACTACCCTCTGCGTAAAAAACTTGCCTCGTACATCTACTCTAAAACTTGCCCCTCTCACCTTAAACCTATGCCCCCTAGTAATTGACCCCTCTACCCTGGGGAAAAGCCTCTGACTATCCACTCTGTCTATGCCCCTCATAATTTTGTATACCTCTATCAGGTCGCCCCTCAACCTCCTTCGTTCCAGTGAGAACAAACCGAGTTTATTCAACCTCTCCTCATAGCTAATGCCCTCCATACCAGGCAACATTCTGGTAAATCTCTTCTGCACCCTCTCTAAAGCCTCCACATCCTTCTGGTAGTGTGGCGACCAGAATTGAACACTATACTCCAAGTGTGGCCTAACTAAGGTTCTATACAGCTGCAACATGACTTGCCAATTCTTATAATCAATGCCCCGGCCAATGAAGGCAAGCATGCCGTATGCCTTCTTGACTACCTTCTCCACCTGTGTTGCCCCTTTCAATGACCTGTGGACCTGTACTCCTAGATCTCTTTGACTTTCAATACTCTTGAGGGTTCTACCATTCACTGTATATTCCCTACCTGCATTAGCCCTTCCAAAATGCATTACCTCACATTTGTCCAGATTAAACTCCATCTGCCATCTCTCCGCCCAAGTCTTCAGACAATCTAAATCCTGCTGTATCCTCAGACAGTCCTCATCGCTATCCGCAATTCCACCAACCTTTGTGCCGTCTGCAAACTTACTAATCAGACCAGTTCCATTTTCCTCCAAATCATTTATATATACTACAAAGAGCAAAGGTCCCAGCACTGATCCCTGTGGAACACCACTGGTCACAGCCCTCCAATTAGAAAAGCATCCCTCCATTGCTACCCTCTGCCTTCTATGGCCTAGCCAGTTCTGTATCCACCTTGCCAGTTCACCCCTGATCCCGTGTGACTTCACCTTTTGTACTAGTCTACCATGAGGGACCTTGTCAAAGGCCTTACTGAAGTCCATATAGACAACATCTACTGCCCTACCTGCATCAATCATCTTAGTGACCCCCTCGAAAAACTCTATCAAGTTAGTGAGACATGACCTCCCCTTCACAAAACCGTGCTGCCTCTCACTAATACGTCCATTTGCTTCCAAATGGGAGTAGATCCTGTCTCGAAGAATTCTCTCCAGTAATTTCCCTACCACTGAAGTAAGGCTCAAAGAACAAAGAACAAAGAAATGTACAGCACAGGCCTGTAGTTCCCGGGATTATCCTTGCTACCCTTCTTAAACAGAGGAACAACATTGGCTATTCTCCAGTCCTCCGGGACATCCCCTGAAGACAGCGAGGATCCAAATATTTGTGTCAAGGCCTCAGCAATTTCCTCTCCAGCCTCCTTCAGTATTCTGGGGTAGATCCCATCAGGCCCTGGGGACTTATCTACCTTCATATTTTTTAAGACACCCAACACCTCATCTTTTTGGATCACAATGTGACCCAGGCTATCTACACCCCCTTCTCCAGACTCAACATCTACCAATTCCTTCTCTTTGGTGAATACTGATGCAAAGTATTCATTTAGTACCTCGCCCATTTCATCTGGCTCCACACATAGATTCCCTTGCCTATCCTTCAGTGGGCCAACCCTTTCCCTGGCTACCCTCTTGCTTTTTATGTATGTGTAAAAAGCCTTGGGATTTTCCTTAACCCTATTTGCCAATGACTTTTCATGACCCCTTCTAGCCCTCCTGACTCCTTGCTTAAGTTCCTTCCTACTTTCCTTATATGCCACACAGGCTTCGTCTGTTCCCAGCCTTTTAGCCCTGACAAATGCCTCCTTTTTCTTTTTGACGAGGCCTACAATATCACTCGTCATCCAAGGTTCCCGAAAATTGCCGTATTTATCTTTCTTCCTCACAGGAACATGCCTGTCCTGTATTCCTTTCAACTGACACTTGAAAGCCTCCCACATGTCAGATGTTGATTTGCCCTCAAACATCCGCCCCCAATCTATGTTCTTCAGTTCCCGCCTAATATTGTTATAATTCTATGTTCTTCAGTTCCCGCCTAATATTGTTATAATTCCCACCAGGGACTTCTTTCTTTTGCGAATTCTTATTTCTACCCAGATTGATACCCCGACTTGATCTCCGTTGCCTAGACAACACTAATCCCGTCCTTCACTAGAAAAGCTACAACACCTCCTTTTCTTTTCTGTTTATCCTTCTGAAATAAGAGTACATCTGGATATTCAATTTCCAGACCTGGGGCGAAATTCTCCGGTATCGGCGCGATGTCCGCCGACCGGCGCCAAAAATGGCGCAAATCAGTCGGGCATCGCGCCGCCCCAAAGGTGCGGAATCCTCCCCATCTTGGGGGGCCGAGCCCCAACCTTGAGGGGCTAGGCCCGCGCCGGACTAATTTCCGCCCCACCAGCTGGCAGGAAAAGGCCTTTGGTGCCCCACCAGCTGGCGCGGAAATGACATCTCCAGGCAGCGCATGCGCGGGAGCATTAGCGGCTGCTCATGGCATCCCCGCGCTTGCGCTGTGGAGGGAGTCTCTTCCGCCTCCGCCATGGTGGAGACCGTGGCAAAGGCGGAGGAAAAGAGTGCCCCCACGGCACAGGCCCGCCCACGGATCGGTGGGCCCCGATCGCGGGCCAGGCCACCGTGGGGGCACCCCCCAGGGCCAGATCGGCATGCATCCCCCCCCCCCCAGGACCCCGGAGCCCGCCCGCGCCGCCTTGTCCCGCCAGTAAGGTAGGTGATTCAATCCACACTGGCGGGACAGGCATCCTAGCAGCGTGACTTTGGCCCATCCGGGCCGGAGAATCGCGGGGGGGGGGGGGGGGGGGGGCCATGGCGATTCCCGCCAACCGGCGCGGCGTGATTCCCGCCCCCACCAAATCTCCGAGCCGGAGAATTCGGCAACCGGTGGGGGCGGGATTCACGCCAGCCCCCAGCGATTCTCCGACCCGGCGGGGGGGGTCAGAGAATCTCGCCCCTGGTCTCCTTGTAAACATGTCTCCGTAATTGCCACTAAATCATACGTGCTGTTAACCCATTAATTTTGTACCAAATGCTTTGTGAAACCTTTAAGTTTGTTCTATTATCAAATTTCCCTACTCTTGTCTGATTCCTTGGTGCAATATGACGTTCACAAGATTTTGTCCCTTCCTCTTATTTTCTGGTGATAATCCACCTCATCACTAGCCTGAACTCCTATCTTCTCCTTTAACTTTGATTTTCTAATTTTCCATGCAACTGAACCCCCCCCCCAACACACACACACTCACATACACTATTTAGTGACACTAGTTGGGGCTAATCTGGAGTAATGCGTCGAGTTCTGGGTGCCACACTTGAGGAAGGATGTGAAGGCACTGCGGAGAGTACAGAGGAGATTCACAAGAATGATTCCAGGAATGAGGATAGATTGGAGAGGTTGGAACTGTTTTCTTTAGAGAAAAGAAGGCTGAGAGGAGGATTGAAAGAAGTATTCAAGATCCTGAGGGGTAGGGGCAGGGCAAATCGTGAGAGCTGTTCCCATTCATGAGGGCATCAAGAACTGGAGAGAACCGATTCAAAATAATTGGCAAAATGAGTAAAAGTGATGAGGGGAAAACTGGGGCGTCATTCTCCGACCCCCCACGTTGGCCGCCGTGAATCCCACTCCCGCCGGTTGCCGAAGTCTCCGAAGGGAGAAAAGTCGGCGGGGCGTTAATGGCGCCGCTGACGTCGGAGAATGGCACGGGTGTGCGCAAGGCAGCCGATTTTGGGCCATGCCGATATTCTCCCTTCCGGATGGGCCGAAGTCCCGTCGACGTGATGACCGTTCATGTCGACGTAAATCAAACCTCCTTTTCATCGGCATGAACCTGTGCTCCAGGTTCACGCCGACCAGCGTGGAGGTGAGTGACGGCCTGGGGGGTTGGCCGCTGGGCAGGCGATGGCGTGGCCGCAGTCTGAATGTGTGGGGAGAGGTGTGTCTCGGGTTGTGTGTGTGTGTGTGCGGCGGGGGGGGGGGAGGGGGGGGGGTTAGAGTGGGCTGGGCTCCGGGGGAGTGCCGGGGAGGGGGATGGGGGGTCCGTGCCGGGGGAGGAGGGGAGGGGGGGGGGGGGGGGGGGGGGGGGGGGGGGGGGGGGGGGGGGGGGGGGGGGGGGGGGGGGGGGGGGGGGGGGGGGGGGGGTCCGTGTCGGGGAGGAGGTTGGGGTCCGTGCCGGGGAGGGGGATGGGGGGTCCGTGCCGGGGAGGAGGATGGGGGGGGGTCCGTGCCGGGGAGGAGTTTGGGGTTCGTGCCGGGGAGGGGAACGGGGGATCCGTGCCGGGGAGGGGGACGGGGGGTCCGTGCCGGGGAGGGGGATGGGGGGTCCGTGCCGGGGAGGAGGATGGGGGGGGGTCCGTGCCGGGGAGGGGGATCCGTACCGGGGAGGGGGACGGGGGGTCCGTGCAGGGGAGGGGGATGGGGGATCCGTGCCGGGGAGGGGGATGGGGGGGTCCGTGCTGGGGAGGGGGATGGGGGGGGTCCGTGCCAGGGAGAAGGTTGGGGTCCGTGCTGGGGAGGGGGACGGGGGATCCGTGCCGGGGAGGGGGATGCAGGGTCCGTGCCGGGGAGGAGGATGGGGTCCGTGCCGGGGAGGGGGATGGGGGGTCCGTGCCGGGGAGGGGGACGGGGGGTCCGTGCCAGGGAGGGGGATGGGGGGTCCGTGCCGGGGAGGGGGATGGGGGGGGTGTCCGTGCCGGGGAGGGGGATGGGGGGGGTGTCCGTGCCGGGGAGGGGGATAGGGGGGTCCGTGCCGGGGAGGGGGATGGGGGGTCCGTGCCGGGGAGGGGGATGGGGGGGGGGTCCGTGCCGGGGAGGGGGATGGGGGGTCCGTGCCGGGGAGGGGGATGTGGGGGGGGTCCGTGCCGGGGAGGGTGATGGGGGGGTCCGTGCCGGGGAGGGGGATGGGGGGGTGTCCGTGCCGGGGAGGGGGATAGGGGGGTCCGTGCCGGGGAGGGGGATGGGGGGGTCCGTGCCGGGGAGGGGGATGGGGGGGGGGGTCCGTGCCGGGGAGGGGGATGGGGGGTCCGTGCCGGGGAGGGGGATGTGGGGGGGGTCCGTGCCGGGGAGGGGGATGGGGGGGTCCGTGCCGGGGAGGGGGATGGGGGGGTCCGTGCCGGGGAGGGGGATGGGGGGGTCCATGCCGGGGAGGGGGATGGGGGGTCCGTGCCGGGGAGGGGGATGGGGTCCATGCCGGGGTGGGGGATGGGGGGGGTCCGTGCCGGGGAGGGGGATGGGGGGGGTCCCTGCCGGGGTGGGGGATGGGGGGGGTCCGTGCCGGGGATGGGGGGTGCGAGGGCAAGTGAGTTGGTCCACCTGGCCAGGTGCCAGCCTCCAACAGTTGGACCCATGCGGTCCATGCCACCTGGCTGGGGGGAAGGAGGGGATATGGGCAATGATGACATGTCGTCGTTCCCCCCCCCCCACCCCGACCCCCCAAGGCCGTCATGTTTTCCAATCATCCAGCGATGTTGGCCGCCGTGGCGGCAGCCACTAATGTCCATGTTGCCCTGGATGAGGAGGAGGAGCGTGCCAGAGAGGCGGCGCAGGCTGCCGCAGAGGGGCAGGCGGCAGCCGCCCAGGCTGGAGGGACACCTGACCGACAGGACGAGGAGGGGGAGGAGGACGTCGCGGCCCCACGGCAACGGAGGCACCCGAGGGCGCCCCGTGTGTACCGGCCCCGGCAGTCATACCAGGACCTCACAGACCGGGAATGCAGGAGGAGACTCCGGATGAGGCGGGAAACCGTGGCACACATCTGCCACCTGCTGGCACACCTGTCACCGCGTGGCACTGGCGGGGGACACCCTCTCCCTGTGTCCGTCAAGGTTACGGTGGCCCTGAACTTTTATGCAACGGGGTCATTCCAGGCACCGAGTGGGGACCTGTCCGGCATATCGCAGACATCGGTGCATCGGTGCATCCGGGCAGTGACAGATGCCCTATATGCCATGGCGCACCGCTACATCCGCTTCCCTGTGGACCGGGCCAGCCAAGATGCCCGGGCCGTGGGCTTCTCTGCCGTGGCCGGGTTCCCCATGGTCCAGGGCGCGATCGATGGGATGCACATCGCTGTGCGGCCACCTGCAGATAACAGGGCCGTGTTCACCAATAGGAAGGGGACCTATTCGATGAACGTACAGGTGGTCTGCGACCACCGCATGATGATCCTGCAAGTCTGCGCCCGTTACCCAGGCAGTGTACACGACTCATATGTGTTGTCGCGGTCATCCATCCCCAGCATGTACGAGGGACGCCATCCCCGGCTGAGGGGCTGGTTGCTGGGCGACAGGGGCCACCCATTGCGATCGTGGCTGATGACGCCTGTACGGAGGACACGCAATGAGGCGGAGAACCGCTACAATGATGCCCAGGTAGCGACAAGGGGAGTGATAGAGAGGTGCTTTGGCGTGCTGAAGATGCGTTTCAGGTGCCTGGACCTCTCTGGGGGCGCCCTCCAGTATCGGTCAGATAGGGTCGGCCGCATCATTGTGGTGTGCTGCGTCCTGCACAACATAGCCCAGCAGAGGGGCGATGTGCCGCAGGCAGAGGAGGGCGGAGTGGAGGAGCAGCAGGAAGAGGCGCAGTCCTCCCCAGATGAGGGGGATGGGGGCAATGGTCAGGGCAGACGGGGTAGACACAGGCGGGTGGCGGTCCACCGTTACCGGCTGGCCAAGCGGGCACGGGACAGACTGATAGCCGCCCACTTCACTGACTAGATGGGCGTGGGAATCGGGTAGTATGGCCACAGACCGCACACCATGGCAACAGCCGACCCCCCACCCATCCACCCACCCAGCACCCTCACGCCCCCCCCCCCCCAACCCCACCCACCCCACCTGCATGCACACCACCCCCCCCATTGCCGATCCACCTGCGGCACAACGGCCGGGCTCACACAGTTGCGGGTGGACGCGTGTCTATTGCAGGCCATGGAGGATGATGACAACCCGCCATGCGGTGAGCTCCTGGCTCCACATCGTTGGACTATGTCTGACCCATGGCCACAGTACCACCATCCACCCGGACCTGCATGCGGCTGTGACACTGCAGCGCACGGTTCCGTCCTCTGCCCGGGGGGATGTTGATGGCGGCACAGGGGGAAGGGGGCAGACTCACCTGGGGCTGAGGTAAGACCACCCCTCACACACACTTGCGCTCAACGTACATGACACCCCCGCACGCTTTGGACAGAGCACAAAGGCAGCTTCTGTAGGTGTAACATTGACTTTAATAACCAAAGGAGTTCATGCACGTGCCCTAGCCCCTAAAACTCATCTGTGCCCTGCACCCGTGCCAACTTACTCAGTGTCTAATTGTTTGGCCTTACGGGCCCTTTGACTACGTCTACGTGGTTCCCCAGACGCTACAGCAGAACTGGAGGTGGACTCCTGTGATTCCTGCCCTCTGACACGGGATCCCTTTGGCGGCCGTTTCCTGGGGCGTCCTGGCCTAGATGGGCCAGGCTGCGGCCCGGGCAACTGGGATGGCGAGCTGCCAGCCTGTCCTGCCCGTTGCCCACTCGATGCACCTGGGACGGAAGGGGGGGGGGGGGGGGGGAGTCCGAGGTGTCGTGGTGTTCCGGGACCTCCCCTACAGGGGGAGCCGGGACGGACCACACCACCTCCTCCCCCCTCGGGTGCCCGATGGCCCCCAGGCCTCTACATGGGTGGGGATTGCGAACGGACTGGCCATCCGTCGCCCCCCAGACATCTGGTGCTGCCAGTCCTGGAGGCCCGTGCTGGTATCGACAGGGGTCTGCAGGTTTGCAGCCATGGAGCCCAGGGGGTTGGCAAACCCTGTCTGTGACAGTGCGACGCCGGCTCACACATGGCCACTGCTGCCGATGCCCTCAGCGATGGCCTGCTGAGACTGGGCCATGGCCTGCAGAGACTGGCCATGGCCTGCAGAGACTGGGCCATAGCCTGCAGAGACTGGGCTATGGCCTGCTGAGACTGGGCTATGGTGCTGAGCGCCTCTGCCATCTGGCGCTGGCACTGGCTCATGGCCTCTTGTGAGAGGGCAGCCGTGTCCTGGGCCACAGACGCCGCCTGAACGGAAAGCCCCAGGCCTCGCAAACCATTCCCCATGTCTGACACCGTTGCACCCATTGCCTCCACCGCGGACGCCACCCGTGCGGTGTCGGCCTGGGTGGCACGCATGACCGGCACCACTTCCCGCTCCTGGACGCGGGTGGACTCCTCCACCTGCGACTGCAGCCGCCGCAAGCCGGCTGTCACCCTCTTCGCTCGTCTCCGGGTCGTTGGTTGCATCGGATCTATGTGTGGGTGTGGAAACTCCAGGAACCCGGGATCCATCTGGGTGGCAGATGTTCGCTTGGGCTGGGCTGCCCTCCGACCGCCCGGCCCCTCTGCTGCTCCTACCTCCACCTGCTGTACCGGGACGGCTGTGTTGTGCCACCAGTGAGTGTAGCAGACGCCTCATCACTAAAGTGCCCAACCGAGGTGAGTGTTTCTGCGATGGTGGAGGGTGTTGGTGACAGCAGTGGCGTTGTGTCGTGCTCTTCGTCCCACTCTGAGTCCATGGCACTTTGGGGTGGGGGTTCGTCTCCACCCATCCACTCTGACTCACTGTCCAGTATTTCGTCTTCCTGGGTAGTGCTGTCCTGGGTAGGGGTGTCCTGGGTAGGGGTGTCCTGGGTAGGGGTGTCCTGGGTAGGGGCGACCTGGGTAGTGGCGACCTGGGTAGTGGCGACCTGGGTAGTGGCGACCTGGGTAGTGGCGACCTGGGTAGTGGCGACCTGGGTAGTGGCGTCCTGGGTAGTGGTGTCCTGGGTAGTGATGTCCTGGCTCGGATGTGACGGGGGCCTGTGGCTGCCCCCCTCGTCGCTGGGTGGTCGCTCCCGCACGTGACGGGGGTGTCGTCTCCCATTTGCTCCAGGTCTCTCCGTCTCCCGTGGTGTGCGAGGGGCATCCTGCGGGCGTCGCATGCTGGAGGGTCCGGGTCTCTCTGTCTCCCGTGGCCTCCGAGGGGCATCCTGCGGGCGTCGCATGCTGGAGGGTCCGGGTCTCTCTGTCTTCCGTGGCCTCCGAGGGGCATCCTGCGGGCGTCGCATGCTGGAGGGTCCCGGTCTCTCTGTCTCCCGTGGCCTCCGAGGGGCATCCTGCAGGCGGTCTGCATCTGCAGGGATGGGTGCCTCGACGTTTGCTCCTGCGATACACAATGAAGCATGCATGGTTAGACACGCAGGCAGTGATCAGGTGATATGGGGGAGGGGGGATATGGGGGAGGGGGGATATGGGGACGGGCTGTCGGTGGCTCACTTGCTAGTACGCCCCCGACCTCTGCATCAGCAACCTCCCGATCCTCAGGTCCGCCAGCCAGTTCCAGGGCCCTTTCCTCATGTTCGGTCAGTGGCCTCTCATCAGCGGGGCCTCCTCCAGTCCTCACATGCTCCCTATTGTTGTGTGCGCGCTTCTCCTGTTTGGGGGGGGGGGGGGGTGGCAGGGGTAAAAGGCAACACTGTTAGGCAGGTATATGAATGCACGCCATCGGTTGCGCGTGCATTGCAGAGGTTAAGGTTAGGGCTGGATTCACTTGGGGATATGGGGGATATGGGGGAGGGGGGATATGGGGGAGGGGGGATATGGGGGAGGGGGGAATGGGGAGGGGGCAATGGGGAGGGGGGATATGGGGGAGGGGGGATATGGGGGAGGGGGGATATGGGGGAGGGGGGATATGGGGAGGGGGGATATGGGGGAGGGGGGGATATGGGGGAGGGGGGATATGGGGGAGGGGGGATATGGGGGAGGGGGGGATATGGGGGAGGGGGGGATATGGGGGAGGGGGGGATATGGGGGAGGGGGGGATATGGGAGGCTCACCCTGCCTGCTCTGACGAGGTCGTTCACCTTCTTGTGGCACTGGGTGCCTGTCCGTGGTGTCAGGGCCACAGCGGTGACGGCCTCTGCCACCTCCCTCCACAGACGCCGGCTGTGGCGTGGGGCAACTCTGCGGCCATGCCCGGGATACAGGGCGTCCCTCCTCTGCTCCACTGCGTCCAGGAGCGCCTCCACATCCCGTGACTCGAACCTCGGGGCTGAGCGGCGGCCAGCCATCCAGTCGGGTGTTCCGGTCGGGTGTTCCGGTAGAGTGGGGGAGCAGCGCGGTCTTATGAGCCGTCACGCCGTGCGGCGCGTATGACGCTGCACGGCGTGAACCACGTGCGCAAGCGCGGATCCCGTAAAGTCGCTGCTAGCCCATTTCGGGCCGGAGACTTTTGACCCATTTTTCCGGCGTGACGCAAGTCGGATTTGCGCCGTTTTTTGCGCCGATAACGGAGAATTTCGCCCCTGTTTTCAGACGGGGGTTGGAATCTGGAATGAGCTTCCTCAGAGGGTGGTGGAAGCAGGTTTGATGAGGTATTCAAAAGGGAATATGATGGCTAGCTGAAAAGAACAAATATGCAAGGTTAAGCGGATAAGGCAGGGAATGAGATGAGGTAGAACGTTCCTTCAGCGAGTCAGTGCAGGCCCCATGGGTTGAATGGCCTCCTTCAGCACTGAAGATTCTGTGAACATTTTATGTACTCCAAGAACGAAGAGAAAGAAGATATTTGAGGCAACAGCTTGGAAAATACTTTTCTGCCAAGTTCCTTCCCTCACTTGAAGGTTCCCTAGTTCTAGAGGTGTGGTTCTTCTCTAGTACCATGACCAAGTAACTCAAGGTAGTTACAGCTGCCAATCTATTTGACTGTAAGGGACACTTTGTCAAGCTTCATCTCATTCTCACCAGGCATCTGCATGTGTGTCTGCAGCAGAAATCACTGGATAGTCAGCACAAATGGAAACAAATCAGTTTGCTTCTCTCCTCCCCAATCCATGGAGAGCGGTGGACTGAAGCATGGTTAGAGTTACCCCAGGCGAGATCAGATAATACAGCACAAAGTGGGAATTGAACCCAAGACCTGCCTGATCTGCTGCAGTTACCACTGCCTTAGTAAGCTGAGCCCTCACAGGAGAATTCTGCATTGTACACAACCGGCTGTAAATTGACAATCAGATACAAACAGAATCCACTCCATAGCTGGCTATTTCCATAGGCACCACCCTGAGAGGAGCTGGGAAGCAACTGGGTCTCCCAGTGGTAATTCTCAGGACAAAACAGTAAACTCTGCGAACCTGAGCTCAATACTCATAAGATCCCTACAGCGCAGAAGGAAGCCATTCGGCCCATCAAATCTGCACCGTGTGAATGACTCCCCTTTCCACCCTGCCCTATCATTGTAACCCCATAACCTAACCTGCACATCCCTGCACACTAAGGGGCAATTTATCTTGGCCAATCCACCTATCTCGCACATCTTTGGACTGTGGGAGGAAACCAGAGCGCCCAGAGGAAACCCACGCACACACTGGGAGAACATACTACTTCACACAGGCAACTCCACACAGACAGTGACCCAAGGCCGGAATTGAACACGGGTCCGTGTGTTGCTAACTGTGTTTCTCTTAATTTGGCTCGGAAGATGGCGGCCAATATGGTCGCCTTCCTTAATTCTAATTACGTTTGCTTAAGAGTCGCCCGGTATCTTTCGATACCGCCACAAGGTTCAAACCCGACTGCTGATCAAAGACTCGATACACCAGTTAGTAAGTTCAAACTCAATGCTCATTTATTTACACACACAGTCAAATATACTCATGCACAAATACTACAGACTAAACTATCACTACTGCTAAGGCCTCTACTTAGCTTCGGGCACCCACTCAGTCAGAGGAACAATGGCCGTTGTTCGGTTCTGAGGCTGCTGGGGTCGAATTGGTACAGAATAACAGCTAGGAGTGTCCGTCTCGTAGCGTGCGTTGACCTTGGACTTACCTATTCTGATGTTGCTGTTGGGCAGGTCTCTCCTTGGTGAGAGCCGGGGCCGCAAGATAGAGATTCTCTCTTGGGGGATTCTTCTTATACCCAAAAGGGGCTTTGCGCGCTTTTGGGCGGGCCTTGAACATGGCCCCAATTAATTGGGCCATTTCCCAATCGTTCTCATCGATTTCCTCCAATAGAGGGGTGGGTGCCCTGATTGCTGGGCGTGTCCTAGGTGGCCGTTGGCCTGCTTTGTTCTGGTCTCCTCTGGCGCCGGGGTGTCTGTCTTGGTATTGTTTACTTAAATGTTGCCTTTTTCTCCCGGGGATGGCTCATTAGTATGGAAATGGTTTGCAGTATCGGTCTTGTCTGGGAGCTACGGCTCCAATCAACAGACAAACCTTGCACATGCTTGCTTTCTTAGTATTGTCCATTTTCCCTGCAATCTTTGCAGAGTGTCCATTTTGTAATCGGGAAGTGGCCATCCCAGATGGCTACACCTGGTGCTGTGGTGCAGGAGTGCTAACAACTGTGCCACCATGCTGCCCAATACTCCAACTGGTCTACTCACATATGAACTTTGCCAAGTTCCAAGCATTGGTGTGTTTTTACTGACCTCCTGCTAGATTCTAATGCAGCTGCCTCACACACACCTATCAACCTTTTTATTCCTCTTGATCATTGTCCACTGCAACCCGCCTCAAGAGAGAGGGAAGGAAAATTAATTTTAGAATTGAAGACAGCACTAAAGAAGGAGCATTTCTTGTGCTTACATCTACTCATCAGCCTGACAATTTCTGCCCTTTCAATGGGCGCCTTGATGAGTTTAACTTTCCTGTTCAGTTTTGACTGCACCGTGAACCATGTCTAGAGCTCCTCTATCACACAAGAGACTCCACGGAGTCTGCTGACATATTCTGACTTTTCGCCAGCCATTTCAATCTTACTTCATTTTCCTTAGACCTGGTTCTGCACAACTGCATGTGAAGCTGTGCCTAAGGCTTCATCCCTTAACCTGTGACTTCAACAGTCATCAATCAGGCTAAAAACAGTTGTGCTTTCCCCTCCACTGTGACCTCCTCAGCACATCCAGCCTCCAACTAAATGCAATGCTTTTCAAATGGACCCACACCCATGATAACGCAACAAAATCCCTACAGAAACATAGAATCCCTACAGTGCAGAAAGAGGCCATTTGGCCCATCGTGTATGCACTAATCCTCTGAAAGAACACCCTACCTAGGCCCACTCCCCCGCTCTACCCCCATTACCCCACCTAACCTGCACATCTTTGGACACTATGGGGCAATTTAGCATGGCCAATCCACCCAAACTGCACATCTTTGGATTGTGGGAGGAAACCGGAGCAACCAGAGGAAACCCACACAGACCTGGGGACAAAGTGCAAACTCCACACAGTCACCCAAGTCTGGAATTGAACCCAGTCCCTGGTGCTGTGAGGCAGCAGTGCTAACCACTGTGCCACCGTGGCGCCCATGAGTTGGCACACATCCAAATAAATGCAAAGACTGAGGAAATACTATTTGGTCCATTATGTCCACTCCTTCCACTAACCATACATAATCTACCCCATCACAGTTCTGGAAATAACATTTAATTCCAGAGAGAAATTTTTGTAAAAAATATTTTGTTGATCCCCGATGTAAATGGAACAAGTTCACCTGAGGAAGGAGCTGTGCTCCGAAAGCTAGTGTTTGAAACAAACCTGTTGGACTTTAACCTGGTGTTGTAAGACTTCTTACTGTGCTCACCCCAGTCCAACGCTGGCATCTCCACATCATAAATGGAACAAAACTCTGGACCATCCATCCTTCCTCACATCTTAGGTTCTCTTGTTTTTTTACTCTGTCGCAATGGACTTCACTGGCAAGATTGGCATTCATCCAGGCAAGCGGAGAGTATTCCATCACACTGCGCACTGTGCCCTGAAGGAGATGGCAATGTTTTGGGGAGCAGAAGGGGAGTTGCTCATTGCAGAATACTCAGCCTATGACCTGCTCTAGCGGCTACGGCATTTACATGTCTTTGCTAATTAAGTTTCAGGACAACGATGACCCCGCCTCCCGTCCCCCCAAAGATGTTGGTGGACTTTGTGATAGGAATGCTGTTGAATGTCAAGGGGATGTGGTTCAATTATCATGTCCTACGAAGCATTTTGACCATGTGCACTGTGGCTGCTGATCAACAAGTAATGCATCACACTGTTTTCTCAATAAAAGTAGAAGTTAGGTCAGATTTAATCAGCTTCATCACAGGAGCGTGAAAGAAAGACAACTCTACTGCTGGTATCGTAAAAGGTGGTAAAAGGTGTAGGGCTCATTAGGGACCTAAAAAGAAATTTACACATGGAGGCTGGGGGCATGGCCAAGGTATTAAATGAATACTTTGCATCTGTTTTACCAAGGAGGTAGATGCTACCCATAATGAAAGAGGAGGAAACTCGTTGTGATAGGAATGCTGTTGAAGGGTTCAAAATTGATAAGGATGTATTAGATAAACTGTCTCCACCTAAAGTTGACAAGGCACTGGGACCGGATGAGATGCATCCAAGGGTATTGAAGGAAGTGAGAGTGGAAATTGTAGGGGCACTGGCCAGAATATTTCAGTCTTGCCTAAACTCAGGGGAGGTATCAGAGCACCGGAAAATTGCAAACATTACACCCTTGTTCAAAAAGGTTGAAAAGATAAGCCCAGCAGCAATTTCTGGCCAGTGAGCTTAACTCTGGTGGTGGGCAAGCTTCCAGAAACAGTTATTCGAGATAGAATTAATAGACACGTGGGAAAATGTGGGTTGATTAGGAAGAGCCAGTGTGGATTTCTTAAGGGGAAATCGTGTTTAACTAGTTTGCCTGAAAGTGTGATGGAGGAAGGTTAAGTTGAGGCAGTCAAGAGAGCATTAGATGATTATTTGAATAGAAACAATGTGCAGGGGTACAGGGGAAAGGCAGGGGAAAGGCAAAGTCATGATCTCATATGGAGAGCCGGTGCAGACACAATGACCAATATTTGCGCTGTAACAATTCTGTGGTACAGGAAGCTGTATCAAAATCTTCCCCTTCCATTAGCCTTCCCTTCCCACTGTCACTGATATTAACTATTTGATTAAGTTGCTCTTCTTACTGGTAGTGGGAATCCCATTCATGCCGATGGCTCATATCGGACAGGAGCGTGAAAACTTGCTTGACGTTTACAGAAACAGACATTTCCACTTTGAAGGACAGAAACTGACCTTCCTCCAGGGTGAATAGTTTGGCCTAAAAAGAAGAAAATTGACATCATTTCCTGAACAGCCGGCTGCGGGAAACTCCTGAACTCTATGTTGTTGTTAGTTTAACTTGCCTTGTTCTGTGTGCAGTTCAATACCCAGTTTTGTTTTGCAGCCAGCATTTTTAGGGCAGATACATTATTGTAGCTGAGGTAAACCTTGAACAACAACAGAAAAAAAGCAAACTAGTCACTTCAAACATCCAATTGATCAAAGAGAGTTCCAGCTTGGATACCTGGTTAGTGCAGAGTTTGCTAATCTCGGTCTGCCAGGACAGCCGCATGCTGTAATTAGAACATAGAACATAGAACGATACAGTGCAGTACAGGCCCTTCGGCCCACGATGTTGCACCGAAACAAAAGCCATCTAACCTACACTATGCCATTATCATCCATATGCTTATCCAATAAACTTTTAAATGCCCTCAATGTTGGCGAGTTCACTACTGTTGCCGGTAGGGCATTCCACGGCCTCACCACTCTTTGTGTAAAGAACCTACCTCTGACCTCTGTCCTATATCTATTACCCCTCAGTTTAAAGCTATGTCCCCTCGTGCCAGCCATTTCCATCCGCGGGAGAAGGCACTATTCTCACTGTCCACCCTATCTAACCCCCTGATCATTTTGTATGCCTCTATCAAGTCTCCTCTTACTTCTTCTCTCCAACGAAAACAACCTCAAGTCCATCAGCCTTTCCTCATAAGATTTTCCCTCCATATCAGGCAATATCCTGGTAAATCTCCTCTGCACCCGCTCCAAAGCCTCCATGTCCTTCCTATAATGCGGTGACCAGAACTGTACGCAATACTCCAAATGCGGCCGTACCAGAGTTTTGTACAGCTGCAACATGACCTCCTGACTCCGGAACTCAATCCCTCTACCAATAAAGGCCAACACTCCATAGGCCTTCTTCACAACCCTATCAACCTGGGTGGCAACTTTCAGGGATCTATGTACATGGACACCTAGATCCCTCTGCTCATCCACACTTCCAAGAACTTTACCATTAGCCAAATATTCCGCATTCCTGTTATTCCTTCCAAAGTGAATCACCTCACACTTCTCTACATTAAACTCCATTTGCCACCTCTCAGCCCAGCTCTGCAGCTTATCTGTGACCCTCTGTAACCTGCTACATCCTTCCTCACTGTCGACAACACCACCGACTTTAGTGTCGTCTGCAAATTTACTCACCCACCCTTCTGCGCCTTCCTCTAGGTCATTGATAAAAATGACAAACAGCAACGGCCCCAGAACAGATCCTTGTGGTACGCCACTTGTAACAGAACTCCATTCTGAACATTTCCCATCAACCACCACCCTCTGTCTTCTTTCAGCTAGCCAATTTCTGATCCATATCTCTAAATCACCCTCAATCCCCAGCCTCCGTATTTTCTGCAATAGCCTACCGTGGGGAACCTTATCAAACGCTTTACTGAAATCCATATACACCACATCAACTGCTCTACCCTCGTCTACCTGTTCAGTCACCTTCTCAAAGAACTCAATAAGGTTTGTGAGGCATGACCTACCCTTTACAAAGCCATGCTGACTATCCCTGATCATATTATTCCTATCTAGATGATTATAAATCTTGTCTCTTATAATCCCCTCCAAGACTTTACCCACTACAGACGTGAGGCTCACCGGTCTATAGTTGCCGGGGTTGTCTCTGCTCCCCTTTTTGAACAACGGGACCACATTTGCTATCCTCCAGTCCTCTGGCACTATTCCTGTAGCCAATGATGACATAAAAATCAAAGCCAAAGGTCCAGCAATCTCTTCCCTGGCCTCCCAGAGAATCCTAGGATAAATCCCATCAGGCCCCGGGGACTTATCTATTTTCAGCCTGTCCAGAATTGCCAACACCTCTTCCCTACGTACCTCAATGCCATCTATTCTAATAGCCTGGGTCTCAGCATTCTCCTCCACAACATTATCTTTTTCCTGAGTGAATACTGACGAAGAATATTCATTTAGTATCTCGCCTATCTCTTCAGACTCCACCCACAACTTCCCATCGCTGTCCTTGACTGGTCCTACTCTTACCCTAGTCATTCGCTTATTCCTGACATACCTATAGAAAGCTTTTGGGTTTTCCTTGATCCTACCTGTCAAATACTTCTCATGTCCCCTCCTTGCTCGTCTTAGATCTCTCTTTAGATCCTTCCTCGCTACCTTGTAACTATCCATCGACCCAACTGAAACTTCACACCTCATCTTCACATAGGCCTCCTTCTTCCTCTTAACAAGAGATTCCACTTCTTTGGTAAACCACGGTTCCCTCGCTCTAAGCCTTCCTCCCTGCCTGACCGGTACGTACTTATCAAGAACACGCAGTAGCTGATCCTTGAACAAGCTCCACTTATCCAGTGTGCCCAACACTTGCAGCCTACTTCTCCACCTTATCCCCCCCAAGTCACGTCTAATGGCATCATAATTGCCCTTCCCCCAGCTATAACTCTTGCCCTGCGGTGTATACTTATCCCTTTCCATCACTAGCGTAAACGTCACCAAATTGTGTCACTGTCCCCAAAGTGCTCTCCTACCTCCAAATCCAACACCTGGCCAGGTTCATTACCCAAAACCAAATCCAACGTGGCCTCGCCTCTTGTTGGCCTGTCAACATATTGTGTCAGGAAACCCTCCTGCACACACTGTACAAAAAACGACCCATCTAATGTACTCGAACTATATCTTTTCCAGTCAATATTTGGAAAGTTAAAGTCTCCCATAATAACTACCCTGTTACTTTCGCTCTTATCCAGGATCATCCTCGCCATCCTTTCCTCTACATCCCTAGAACTATTTGGAGGCCTATAGAAAACTCCCAACAGGGTGACCTCTCCTTTCCTGTTTCTAACCTCAGCCCATACTACCTTGGAAGATGAGTCCCCATCTAGCATCGTTGGTTTCAGTATTCCTCAGATACTGAGAAGTAATACTAACAAAACATCAATGTTATGAGTTATAAAAACAGGACTGCAACATGAAGCTGGCGTGAGGCCTGTCTGACTCCAGTTGACTTTGGTAATACTTGGTGGGAGGGCCAAGGTCAGTATTGGGAGTGTTTCATGGACCAACATAACAAAGGGGAAAATTAGGCAAATTCTGACCACCACACAAGGCTCAAGGTTCATTCTGGCACCAATTTGGCAGCTAGAACTGACAAAAATCTGAAAAGTGTTCCATGCATGACCAAAATAATTAATTCTACTTTGTGATTTTCGCCTAGTTATGGACTCTTGTGAATACGCATGTTGAATCACTAATACCAAGAATAGTCAACAAAATGGTTGTTCCTACCAAACTATTAATCAGTAAAATAAGAAGCAGTCAGAGATTACGGCTGTCAAAGGAAGGCGCATGGGCATAAAGCAACAGACAAAAAGACAACTGACTTAATGACAACAAATGATCATACACAAGTCATCTATCTGTATCAAAAAGGCAAATTACCTGATTGCTGGGGTCCCAGGGGACAGATAGTGGTACTTCAGTTTGTTTACATGAAATGATGTATTTTCTGAAAGAAAATCAATAGGATTTTCAAATTCCGTGAAAGGATTTGCGAAATAGGGTTCATTTGTCCAGTTCAAAGAATGAATGACCGCCAGGAATTTACAGAACACGACCCTTACCTAATGTTCCATGATCCTAATTAGGTTTTACAGAACTCCGTTATATTTGGATCTCAGTTTGTCCATGGAACTTGGAACAAGTAGGCCTGCTTTCAGACCTTAAGTGTCAGACTTGGCTCCAGGGTATTGCACTTGCCCCCTGCATCAGAAGGTTCAACCCCACCTCCAGTGACTTAGCTCATAAACCTAGGCTGGTACTGCAGTGCAGTACTGGGCATTTGAAGATGCCACCTTTCAGATGACATGTTAAACTGAGGTGCCATCTGACCTGTCAGATAGATATAAACGGATCACTATTTGAAGCAAAACAGGGGAGCTCCCCACAGCCTTGCCCAAACACAGATGATCTGGTTTTAGCTGATAATGTATGCAGGGCTGACGTCCGGTGGTGGCCATGGAGAAGTAGGTCGCACATTTGATAGCTCCCACCTGTAACGGACTTTTGGACCATTTCCCCCATTTTTTTTCTGGATTTTATGGGATAAATCAGTGAAGAGTGAGACAGTAAGGAGAAATCCCCTTCCGGTGTATGGAGAATTGGACCAGAAGTGACCGTGTGAGACGACAAAGCCCTATAAGGGAGATGCAAGCAGAGCTGGTAACACGGGACAGCATGGCGGGGTAGCAGGGCCGGGGGGAGACGACACAGTGGTCAACAGAACAGCTGGTGAATTTTTAAAAATAAATTTAGAGCACCAATTCATTTTTTCCAATCAAGGGGCAATTTAGCGTAGCCAATCCACCTAGCCTGCACATGTTTGGGTTGTGGGGGCAAAACACACGCAAACACGGGGAGAATGTGCAAACTCCACATGGACAGTGACCCAAAGCCGGAATCGAACCTGGGACCTCGGCGCCGTGAGGCAGCAATGCTAACCACTGTGCCACCGTGCTGCCCCCGGTGAAGTTCTTTGAGCATTGCTTCGCCAAGCCGAAGATGGACACGCTGGACCCAATTAAGGCTTCGATTGATCAAGTGGTTCAAAATCAGGAAACTCACAGGAGAGCAATCCAGAAGGTGGAACAAATGTTGTCCGAGCACGAGGAGTACATAACTGTGCTGGAAAGCAAGCTGGGGATGATGAACGACCGCCAGAAAAGAATGCAAGAGAAGGTGGAGGACCTGGAGAATCGGTCCAGGAGGCAGGAACTCAGAATTGTTGGCCTCTCAGAAGACAGTGAGGGATCGGATGCGAGGGCCTATGTGACGGACATGTTGGAGAAGTTGATGGGGGCTGGGGCGTTCCCTCGGCCCTTGGAATTGGACAGAGCGCACAGAGCCCTCGCGAGGAAGCCCAGAGCGAACGAACCGCCGAGGGCCATGGTGGTACGTTTTCACCATTTCATGGACAAGGAGCATGTTTTGTGGTGGGCCAAGGAAGAATGGAGCAGTAAGTGGGAGAACTGTGAGTTGCGCATCTATCAGGACCTGGGAGCGGATTTGGCGGGCTGGGTTCAATCGGGGAAAAAAGACCCTCTTTAAGAAGGGGGTGGAGTTCGGGATGCTGTACCCAGCCCGTCTGTGGGTCACACATGAGGAACGGGACTTCTACTTTGAAACGCCAGGCGAAGTAAGGACCTTTAGGAGCTTTATGTGAAATAATGGGCTGGGTGGATGGTTAAAGGTTGCTTTGTCTTGCAGGGACCTGGTTAAAGGGAGGGATGGGCTTTGAATTTGGTTCTGCTTTTTGGGTAACTATTTTTCTAAAGTGACTGTTTCTTCACTGTTTTTTCTGATGTTTGTTTATTGGGGAATGTGATGCTTTTAAAATATTTATTCTTGTGGGGGAGAGGGGAGAGAACAATAGGGAGCACATTACTTGGTGCCAGGGGTGGGAGCTACCAAGTCAGCATGGGTTAGCTGACTCTCGGAAGCGCAGTGGGGGATGAGCATGTGTTAAGCTGGAGCTTGACTTGGGGGATTGGGTTTCTAGTGTTGTTGCTAGGGGGGGGAGCAGCTTTGCTGACAGGGGAGGAACTGTTACTAGGGGACAAATGGGAGGTCGGGAATGGCGACTGCCCGAGTGGGGACTCGAGCAAGCAGAGGGTGCGAGCTCGAGGCGGGCCCAAAAAGGGTGTTGACTAGTCGGCAGGGGGGGGGGATTTAAAAATGGCACCCCGATCTCCGAGGCCACAGCATTTGCCTTCTTCACTGCCGACTGAACCTGCATGTTAACCTTAAGAGAATCTTGAGCAAGACTCCCTTGCTGGGTAGATCCCAGGAGTAGAGTTGCCGGCTTTCACCGGTCAAAATAGACTTGCTAAAGATCTAGGGAAATACCTTTGACTGAGAGGGCAAAGGATATCTCTGCCTTTGTGATGCCACAAGGACTTTATCAATTCAAAGTTTTGCCATTCGGGATGAAGCAGCTTTTCAGGGGCTTATGGAAAGTGTGATTCCAGGATTGAGTCAATGTGTCATATACATTAATAAGTTTGTGGTGTTCAGCCAGAGTTGGGAAGAGCATCTATACTACCTAAGGAGACCGTTTACCTGCTTAGAAGAATCCAATTTTGTGACGAGTCTAGTGAAAAGTGAATATTCTCCGGCCCAAATTTCATATCTAGGACACATAGTGGGACATGGTCACATGGCTGCATAGGATGCAAAAATACGGGCCATTTGGGATTTCCCTGAATCCACCAGCAGAATAGAGATTTTAAGATTTCATGAGCGGATTTTACTGGAAGTTCACGTCAAACTTAGCAGTGCAGTAGCTCCCCTCACAGAGCGCATAAAGAAGAACAAGTGCTTTAACTGGATAGAGGACTGCCAAATGGTGTTCAACCATTTAAAAACCATGTCGTCTGCAAACCCAGTGTTATCAGCACCCAATTATGACAAGCAGTTTAAACTGGCTGTGGATGCTAGTGACATAGTTGTGGGAGCTGTATTATTGCAAGACGAACTTGGCCTCGAGAAGCTGATGAGATATTTCTTAAGGAAATTAAATTGTCACCAACAGAAGTGATGAGGAAGTGCTGGCGTTGGACTGGTGTGGGCACAATAAGAAGTCTAACAACACCAAGTTAAAGTCCAACAGGTCTTGATGAAGGAGCTGCGCTCCGAAAGCTAGTGATTCCAAACAAACCTGTTGGACTTTAACCTGGTGTTGTAAGATTTCTTACTGTGCCAACAGAAGTATTTGACCATTGAGAATGAGACTTTAAGCCTGGTACTGGGTTACAACATTTCAAGATATATGTTTCCAGCAACCCAGCAGTGGCAATCATATATATGGACTGCATTCCGTTGAAATTTTGAGATCGGAACGCCCATTTAGTCCGATGGAGTTTGCTATTGCAATCATTTAACTAAAAATCATCATTGTAGATGTTTTACCCGGAGTACTAAAGAGACTTTTGGAAACAGTGGGTGTAAATTTGCTGGGGTATAATCTATGTTGATGCATCTTCTTAAATTTTGTAATTTTTAATAAGATATAGCTAATAAGAAAAGGTTTGAGAAATGAAATATCTTTCAAATTAAGAAATTTCATTTTTTTTAAAAAGGGGGAAGGAAACATGTCATGGATTTGCAGCGTAACACAGCAAAACAAATTTGACACGACATGATATGATGCGATCTTCCCAACATTAGGTAGGAATCTGCGTAGCGACAACAGTAGTTAGCATTCGAAAGGCATGATGAGATGAGATTCTCCCAGTAATGAGATTAGCCCTATTAGTAGAAATAGTGGGCAGAATTCTCTGATAATGGGGCTAGGTCCCCGACGCCCGCAAGAAAATGCGCGCGAATCACTCTGGACTTTCCAAGAGAAAGTCCAGAGTGATTCTCCGTTTGGCAGAGGGCTAAGCAGGGCCCCAGAGTGCTCCTCGCAGCTCGGGCTGCCGATACGGGGCCCTGAACTTGTGATCGGGGCGGCAGCAGCTGCCCCGCGCCAACATGGCGTACCCACACCATGGACTGGCCCCGAAAATATTGGCTCCCCCCCATATCGCGCACGCCCGTCGATCGGTGGCCCGCGATCGCGAGCCTGGTCGTCAATGAGGCCCCCCCCCACCAGGGCGGCTGCGGACTGAGTCTACAGCCGCCACTCCGAGCTCCCGCCAGGTGGAACCATGAATGAACTACGCTGGTGGGAATTCGGCCAGCTGCCAGCAGAGAATCGGCGTGGGGGCCTCTTTCAATGGCCCCCGACCGGCGCCGCATCGACAGCGCGCGCGCGATTGGTGGCGATTCTCCAGTCCCCGGTGAATCGCGAGAGCAGCATCGGACCCGATCGCGGGTCTGACGCCCATTTTCTGCCCCCGCGCCGAGCGCGATTGCGGCTTGGAGAATCCCAGCCTGTTTACCTGGACAACACATGTTAATTTCTAGAGTCAAGGAATTCGAGAGAGGCAGACAGTCAAATACACTGGAAGAAATACACATGGGCCAGTTTACGTCTAACATCTAACATTCTGAGAGGCCAGTCCACAACTCACATCCAGGAAGCTAGGCCCGCATCCAAATCTTAGAGACAGAAACCGTTATAAAGGTAGTTTAAATATCATCGCTGGACCAGGAAAAGATATTTCCCAGACTTGATCATCAGCTGTGCATTGTGGATTTGACTTATAGATTTATTTAATTTGGATGTTGTTTAGGGAAAGGGGAAGTCTTAAGGAGTTCAGGGATTGTAGATATATTTTGGAACAAGAGTTCATTCTACATAAACTGTGTGTGTGTTTAGTGGTTCATATACTTAATTGTCTAAGAGTACTGTCATCCTGTTTGTGTGTATTTTGCTTTAATTTAATAAATGGTCTTTAATAATTGTTATATGATGACTGGGCTGGTTATTCTCACTGGGTTTCACGTGACTCCTCATGTCATTCCAAAAACAAATTATCCACCCTCACAGACCGGTGTCTCAAGTTGGAATACCCGTGCAGATATCATCAGTGTGGTTCATGACCCTGTAAACAGGACGTTACCAGGAGGCAAATGGCACCTCCACACTGAAGCTATAAGAACCTGCGCCGAGCATGACAATATTTCTGTTTTAACATGCGTTTTGTTGCATTTACATGAAATGAAATGAAATGAAAATCGCTTATTGTCACAAGTAGGCTTCAAATGAAGTTACTGTGAAAAGCCCCTCGTCGCCACATTCCGGCGCCTGTTCGGGAAGGCTGGTACGGGAATTGAACCGTGCTGTTGGCCTGCCTTGGTCTGCTTTCAAAGCCAGCGATTTAGCCCCGTGCTAAACAGCCCCAGATCTTGATCTCTCTGTGTCTCTCTCTCTCTAGTTATCGCTCTCTCTGTGTCTCGCTCTCTCTGTGTCTCGCTCTATAAAGGCGGGAGGGGGATTTGGGGGGGGGGGTTACCTGTTTCCAGCAGATTTACTCTTCACTAAACTTACATATAACCTGATCAAATCTTCTACAGCAGGATGCACATGTGGCCCAAGAGGCAAAACATTGACACAGCCAGTGGACCTTTACTTACTAGACAACAGCAACAAATTGCACTTATATAGCGCCTTTAATGTAGGAAACCCTCCCAGGGCACTTTGAGAATTCAATGTTTATGTATGGTATGCACTGAGCTGCATCAGTGGGAATTCCCCTGCATTCTGTTTTTAGTACAGAACATGTGATGTGGCTGCTATGATCAGTGAAAAGTGAAATGAAAGAGCATGTTAGCAGCTGGCCAAGTTTATTTGCATCACAGGCATCATTGCTCGTCTGTCATTTAATAAAGTGTACAATGGTGCTTTCTGTTTGTTTGGCGACACAGCGTTACATGAAGCCGATGGTAATTTTCCAGAGTGTTCACAGAGCGGGTCACAGTGTAAAGTTCTATCCTGCTGCAATGCTCAAATAAATAATGTGTGAGATTTGCTGTGGTGTCCAGCTCTGCTGCTCTGCAAAAGCACTCACTGAATCATCAAAGGGCTAGAGTGTATAAGTTTACTGACCTGTCAAGTCGTATTTTCTTTCGTGCACTTGCTTCTCGGTACCTTCTTTCTCCATCCTACTAGGGAAAACATGGTTACAAAAATAGTCGACTGACAGTAGAATACCCTTGTGCTGACTTTAGTCTCTTTTGCACTGCACCCCCTCCCCATCCAGCTCCCTTACCCCCATTGGCCATCACGCTGTCAGGCTTCATGCTTTGCAATTCCCCTCCTAAATCCCTCCAACTCTTTTCCCTTTCCCCCATTCATACAGTCCTTAAAACCACCTCTTTGCCCAAATTTTTGATTACCCCGTCTAATATCTCCTTTGGCTTGGCATCCAATTTTTGATCGCGCCTCCATGAAGCACTCTATTCTATGTCAAAGACACCATGTAAGTGCAGGCAATAGCAGTTGCTGTCCTCCTAAACACTGTCTGAAACAATCACACTGAACCATGATAAGCAGGACTCTGAACCAGTGCTTGTAGTTATTATTACTGGTTATGTAGAATATCGAGCTCTGAAGGACACCATTTGGCCCAACAGTTCTGCAGGGTTGCCCATGTGATTTGCAACAATAGCTGTATACCAACTGGAGGGTCGTAGGACTTGATCAGTAGAGGTCAACGTATGTATCCTTACTCACATTATACCACTAAAATAAAAGCAAAATACTGCAGTTGCTGGAAGTCGGAAATAAAAACAGACAATGCTGGAAAAACTCAGCAGGTCTGACAGCATCTGTGCAGAGAGAAAAATTGAGTTAACGTTTCGAGTCCACGTGTCTCTGATAGACATCCGGATTCAAAATGTTAACTCCATTTTTCTCTCCACGAGTCAGAATACAGGAGGGAGATTGAGAACCTAGTGGAGTGGTGCAGCAACACCAATCTCTCCCTCAATGCCAGCAAAACTAAAGAGCTGGTCATTGACTTCAGGAAGCAAAGTACTGTACACACCCCTGTCAGCATCAACGGGGCCGAGGTGGAGATGGTTAGCCGTTTCGACGCTAACATAAGCGTCGATGCTACCACCAAGAAAGCACAACAGCGTCTAAACTTCCTCAGGAAACTAAGGAAATTTGGCATGTCCACATTAACCCTTAACCAACTTTTACAGATGCACCACAGAAAGCATCCTATCGGGCTGCATCACAGCCTGGTATGGCAACTGCTCGGCCCAGGACCGCAAGAAACTTCAGAGAGTCGAGAACACCGCCCAGTCCATCACACGAACCTGCCTCCCATCCATTGACTCCATCTACACCTCCCGCTGCCTGGGGAAAGTGGGCAGCATAATCAAAGATCCCTCCCACCCGGCTTACTCACTCTTCCAACTTCTTCCATCGGGCAGGAGATACAGAAGTCTGAGAACACGCACAAACAGACTCAAAGACAGCTTCTTCCCCACTGTCACCAGACTCCTAAAGGACCCTCTTATGGACTGACCTCATTAACACTACACCCTGTATGATTCATCCGATGCCGATGCTTATGTAGTTACATTGTATACCTTGTGTTGCCCTATTATGTATTTTCTTCTATTCCCTTTTCTTCCTATGTACTTAATGATCTGTTGAGCTGCTCGCAGAAAAATACTTTTCACTGTACCTCGGTACACGTGACAATAAACAAATCCAATCCAATCCAATCCAATCCACAGGTGTTGCCAGACCCGTTGGGTATTTCCAGCATTTTGTAATTTTATCCTTGATTATACCGCCTTTTAAAAACATGGTTCATTCTCAGATGTGGTTGTCACAGGCGAGGCTGCCACTTATTGCCCATCTCTAATTGCTGTCGGTTGTCACTTCTGAGGGCAGCTGCGAATCAGCCAGGATACATATAGACCATACTGGGTAAGGACAGCAGATTTCCTTCCCGAAAGCACATTAGTAAAAAGGCGGATCTTTAAAATAATCCCACAGCTTCATGGCCATATTTACCAACACCAGCTTTTACGTTCCAGATTTTTCTGAAATGGAATTCAAATTTTCAATCTGCCCTGGTGGGATTTGAATTCACAGCTTCTGTATTATTAGTTCAGTAACATAAGCACTGCACTACCATAGCCTGCAGTAAATTACTACAGACTAGTAACAACTTCCCCAGGCGAAGCATAATTAAAAACTTAAATCCAGTCAGCTCAATTTGCCTCTGCCTGATGTGAGACTGAGTCAATTACATGTCTCCCAAAACATTGCTTGGCTTTGAGGGCGGAGACAGAAAGTTTCATTACCCATCTACATGCATGAAAGTTAGCAAACCGAGTACAGCTTGCCTTCCTAATGCAAGCATAGATTGCACCACACTTACCCCTGGTTCTGGCTTAATGCAGGGCAACGTGCTCAGCTCCCCATCTTTGCCCAGCATAACGAAAGTCAGAAAGGCACTGTTGATATGTGTCTTCCGATCCCAGACTTCCTGATGGTAGGCTTCTGCACAGACACCAACTTCAAAGCTAAAAAACACCCCAGAGATTTAGAATGTATCTTAAGAAAAGGATCTTCACTAACATGATTATAATTTAAAAATAAAACACATGCGTTTTTACTTACAAATAACCATGATAATTTAATTATATACCTCTTGCCCCTCACCTTGAACTTCTGACCCCTCGTAAATGACCCTTCAACTGAGGGGAACAGCTGCTCCCCATCCACCCTGTCCATGCTCCTCCCAATCTTGTACACCTCGATCAGGTCGTGCCTCAGTCTTCTCTGCTCCAGCGAAAACAACCCAAACCTATCCAACCTCTCTTCATAACTTAAATGTTCCATCCTAGGCAACATCCTGGTGAATGTCCTCTGCACCCCCTCCAGTGCAATCACATCCTTCCTATAACGTGGCGACCAGAATTGCACACAGTACTCCAGCTGTGGCCTCACCAAAGGTCTATACTGCTCCAACATGACCTCCCTGCTTTTGTAATCTATGCCTCGATTGATCAAGGCAAGTGTCCCATATGCCTTTTTCACCACCCTATTAACCTGCCCTCCCACCTTCAGAGATCTATTTACAAACACGTCAAAGTCCCTTTGTTCCTCGGAAGTTCCCAGCGTCAGGCCTAACGCAATGCTGTGTCCAGAAACGATTACAAGTTTGAAGTGTAACACTTTGTATAAAATAAAACATTTGCTGATAAATCCCACAAATATGCTTTATCCTTCTTTCCACACAATGTTATGCTTAAGGAGCTGATGAACGCAGCAATTAAACTTTATAATAGGCGCAGCCTTGATCAGAGTTACTCTGTTGAGAATACAAGGCAAACTCACATACAACTGTGTTATGGTACATCTTATCAGCTCTGTCCTTGAACAAAGATTTTTTTCCCCCTTTCCTGATAAGTTTTGATTATTGTGAAAGCAATGGAAAGACTGAATCAAAACCAGGATTTAATCACGTGGTAAAACTTTGCAGCAAAAACATTCTCTGGCCATCAGTTTCCAGGTCTCTTTGCATTGAAACCAATCATAACATCCAGTTGCTCTTATGCTGAATTTACTGAGAGCACAGCAATTTAGAGGGCAGCCCATGCAGCAAGATAGTCTAACCTCTCTTAATACTCACTATGATAACTGGCTGTTTCACATCAACTACAGCAAGGTAAAGTTACACCAATGTTTGTCCAGGCATAAAAAGAAAATGCATTCTGAATCAAAACAATCCAGCTTTTACAACAGCAATAAAAACAACTTGTACTTATATAGCTCCCTTAATGTAGTTTAAGGTCCCAAACTGAGAAAATGTCATATTTCTCGGTGCATGCAGGTGATGTCCAGCTCAACCTCAATCCCCCTCATTCGACCCCTCCACTATTTCTAATTTGTCACACAGCTTGTCCAATATTCAGTACTAGATGAGCAGAAATTTCTTCCAACTGAACCCTGGGAAGACCATACCCTGGGTAAGAGAGGCTGAGATCTTGTATGTTGGGAAATGTGAGTTGGGTCATCATTGATCAAATCGTAAAAAAGTAAATTTCAGCAGAAATTTCAGCACCATCAAACAGTAGGGTTCGCGCGCCCCGGACCACCCACTCCCCTCAGTGCCCCCAGCGCCTGATAAAGTCCCCCCTGCCCACAGATTGGCCCTCCCCCGACTGTGGCGGCACTGGACTGAGTCCGCAGCCGCCACTCCGAGTTCCCGACAGGATGGGACCATGAAGAGACCCACGCCGTCGGGAACTCGGCCAGTCGGGGGCGGAACATCGGGAGCCGGGCATCAGACAATGTCCTAAGGCCGTCGATATGTTGCTCAGTATACTCCATGCCACTTTGGAGGGGCGGAGCATCGTGAAAGCGGCACCGCTCCCGATTTGGTTGGGAGCTGTGATTCTCCGGCCGATCGCCGGACGCAATTTCGGCGACCACAGAATCCAGCCCGTGGCTTCCTTCTTCTTATCAAAATGTATTCCTTTGCACTTATCTTTGTTGAAGTTCATTTGCCAATTACACCCCCAATTTTGCATGGTCATTAATGCCTTCCATATTCAATCGCAGTATTAACTGCGGGCGCCATTCTCCCATGCCGCGCCGTACCGGAGAATCGATGTTTGCCTCATTTTTCCGCGCGACGCCGGTCTGACGCCGTCTCGCCATTCTCCCAACCGGTGAGTCGTGCTGGCTGACGAAGCGGAAGAGGGAGTTAAGTAGGCGGGCCCATCCCGGCAAACCAGGAAGTAGCGTCCGCAAGGGGAGGGGGAGGGGGGAGGAGGGAGGGGTAGAGGGGAGGGGTGGAGGGGGGGTGGAGGGTGGATTGGGGGTGGAGGGGGGATTGGGGGGAGGGGGGGAGTGGGGGAGGAGGGGGGAGGGAGTGGGAGAGTGGGGGGGGGGACGGCGGCCTGGGACGGGCGACAACAAGGCCAACGAGGATGGGTTGTGTGAGGGAGTGCACGGAAGGAGGAAATGGGGTTGGAAATGACGGTGGCGGTGTTGTGGTCCTGGGAAGGGGAACGGAGGACGGAGCGGGGCAAATGATCCCACCACCCTGCCGGGTTGGGGGGGGGGGGGCAACAACAGTTGGCCACGGGACGGAGAACCCCCGATGGAGTGCGGCGGCAGGAGGGTGGCGAAGACATCGTACCAAACAGGCACCATGGTGAAGGGGTCTGTCTGCTGGCCGAGCGATGCGGAGGCACGGGTTGAGCGGTGCGGGAAACGGATACCGTGGCGGGTGGGACGGTGCGTGTCTGATTGAACAGTGTGCAGGCTGCCTGGGCACCCATTCACCCAAAGGGCCCTGGCTGCCGCTTGTCAAAGCGCCCTACTAACAACCGCCCTTGCCTCTCCCACCCATACCAACCCCTCCCCCCCCTTCAAGTTGATGATGTTTTTGCAGCAGCCACCGATGTTCGCCGCCATGGCGGCAGCGGCAGCAATGCAGATGGCAAACCGTCGCGTGCGAGGAGGGAGGCTCATGGAGGGTGCGGCAGAGGGAGTGGCAGCGGAGGGCACCGTGCCAGGCGCTGCTGCTATGCTGCTACAGGCCACCATACCCGACCAGTCCACGAGGAGGCGGAGGGTGCGGACCACCCCCACGTCGCCAGCCGGGAACAGGGGGACGACACAGATCCTGAAGCGTCACCTGGGGACGAGGACGATCAGGTGGTCGTTCCAAGGCGGCGGAGGCGTGCCATGCGTGCCCTAGTGTACCGGGCCCGCATCTCGTACGAGGACATGACGGAGATGGCATGCAGGAGCAGACTCCGGATGAGCCGTGGGACGGTTGCACATATATGCAACCTGCTGGCACAGCTCGAGCCACGTGGAACAGGGTGAGGTCATGCCCTCCCAGTGAGGGTGAAGATAACTGTGGCCCTGAATTTTTTTGCGACCGGCTCCTTCCAGTCACCGAGCAGGGACCTGTGCAGGATCAGTCAGGCGTCGGTGCACAGGTGCATCCGGGCAGTAACCAATGGCCTCTATGCAGTCGCGGGACGGTTCATCGACGACCTGGAGGACCGCGCTCACCAGGCTGCCAGGGCATCGCAATTCATCAAGATGGCCGGCGTTCTGATGGTACAGGGCGTTGTGGATGGTGTTCATGTCAACCTGCGTGCACCACCGCGGGACAGGGACGTCTTCATGAACAGGAAGGGGGCATACTTGATTAACGTACAGGTGGTGTGCGACCAGGGGATGAGGATTATGCACGTTTGTGCTCAGTATTCGGGAAGCTTGCATGACGCCTTTATTTTGGCACAGTCGTTCATCCCCGGGTCATCCACCCCGGATGAGGGGCTGGTTGCTGGGCGACAGGGGTTATCCGTTGCGGCAGTGGCTAATGACGCCCATACGGAGGCCACAGACCAACGTGGAGGGCCGGTACAATGAGGCGCACGCAGCAACCAGGGGTATCGTGGAGAGGTGCTTCGGCCTCCTGAAAATGAGGTTCAGGTGCCTGGACCGATCAGGGGGCGCTCTGCAGTACGACCCCGACAGGGTCGGACGGATCGTCGTCGCCTATTGCGTGCTGCACGACATCGCCCAACAGAGGGCGATGTGATGGAGGAGGAGGACGCACGTGAGGCCAAAGAGGCCGCCGACGCTGATCATGAGGAGGAGGAGGAGGGTGTGGTGGGGGAAGGGGGGGGGGGGGCGGGAGGGCGGCGGGGCATAGACACCATCAGGGCACGGGACACGGCCGAGAGGCTGCACGACAGAACCGATTGGGGCAGCGGGCACGCGATGCGCTGATCAGCGCACGGTTCGTTCACTAGGGGGACGGCATCGTTGGTCAGGGCACTGGCACCGTTGACCGCGCGCGTTGGCACCACGCAGCACCCCCCTCACACACGTCCCGCACCAACGCCCAACCCCACCAGACACGGCACCACCATCACGCCGCACTGCACCTGTGGCACCCCGTCACTGTCGGTAGACTGATACCTCCGTAAGCGGGTGTGAACACTGCCATGCTGGATGATGACAACCCGCTCTGCGATGAGCTGTAAGCCACAAATCGCTACTGACCGTCTGACCCATGGCCATTTCTGAACACCGCCACCACGGTGTCCCCTCTATGCGTCAGGGACACTCCATCACATGTCCATGTAGGGCCACGGGCGTTGTCGCATGGAGGACAAGGCGTGTTTGGTGTCGGGGTGGGGTCCACTCCTGGCCTCACCCTTTGCGAAGATCCTCGGCCAGAACTGTCAGTGGGCAACCGCCACTTCCCCCCCCCTAACTCCCCCACACCGCCACCCTCCCTTCCCGCCCCTAACCCGCCACCCCCGCTTCCCCCCCATAACCCCCCCACCCCATCCCCAGAAAAAGGGCAGACGCATGGAGGTTTGGAGTTGCAACATTTATTGTGACAATGCAACACACGTGCCCGAGCCCCTATAACTAATCTGTGCCCTGCACCCGTGCCAACTTACTACGTGCCTAACTTTTTTGCCTTACGGGCCCTACCACTATGTCTAGGTGTTCCCCCAGACGGTACAGCAGGAGTGGATGCAGACTGCTGAGAGTCCTGCCCTTCGACTTGGCTTCCCGTCGGCGCGCGCTTCCTGGGGCGGCCCGGCCGGATAGGCCAGGCTGCTCGGCGGGCGTGCAGGATGGCGTGGTGACACCCTCCTCTGCCCGCTGCCCACTAGATAGACCAGGGACATGACAGGGGGAGTGCGAGTGCCCCGGTTCCTCCCTTGCTGAGGCTACAGGGACAGGCACTGGGACCTCCTCCTCCCCCGGGGAGCCAATTGGCCCCCGGGCCTCTCTAAGGGCCGGCGGTGCGCGGGGAGGCATGCCCCGTTGCACCACCGACACCTGGCGCTGCTAGTCCTGGAGGCCAGCGGTGGTATCGACCAGGGTCTGAATGTTGCCGGCTATGGAGCTGAGGGAGTGCGACATCCCTGTCAGGGACAGTGATACCTCCCGCTGGGTTTGGGCGACGCCGTCCATCACATGGGCAAGGCCGCCGATGCTCTCAGCGATGTCCTGCTGAGACCGGGCCAGAGCACGGTGGTAATGTCCATGTGGCTCTGGAGCATGGCTGCCTGTGAGGCCCTGTCATGGGCCACAGATGACGCGTGCGCACTAAGCCCCACGCCCTGAAGAACCTGACCCATTGCCGAAGCCGTTTCCCCCATTGCCTCCATCGCGGACGCCACCAGTGCGGTGTCGGCCTGGGTTGCAGCCATGACCGGCACCATTCCCTGCTCCTGGACGCGGATGGACTCCTCCTGCAGTTGCCGGAAGTCAGCCGTCATCCCGTCGTCTGGTCCCTGGGGTGCCAATTGCATTGGGTCTGTGGGTGGGCCTGGGATGGCCAGGAAAGCGGGAGCCGGCTGGACAGCAGCTGGGTGCTGGGCCTGGCCTGCCCTCCGACCGTCCAGGCCCTCGGATTCTTCTACCTCCACCTGCTGTACCGGTTTGACTGTGTGGTGCTCACCAGAATGTGTAGCAGATGCCTCGCCACTAACTTGCCCAACCGACGTGAGTGTATCTGTGGTGTTGGGGGGGGGGGGGGGGGGGGGGGGTGACAGCAGTGCCGCGGCCGCTAGGTCTTCGTCTGTCCCCAGCTCTGTCTGCTGTGTGGAGCCTTAGCCCGCTGGGTTTCCACCACGGCTGGTGCGAGGTTCCCTGTCCCCGTGCCTCGAGTGCCGCAACGTCCTCTATGCGTCACTGTCCGGACTAGCTGTCCCCTCCCCGTCCGTCAATCTTTCATATGAGTAGTTATCGTCCGTCCTGACGTCTCTGTCTGTCCTCTGTGTGTCAGGCCTCGGTGTGCCAGCCTCAGAGGATGGCTCTCCTGCCCGTTGTCGTCCCCGTCTGTCCGGTTGGACATTGCGGCCGGAAGAGGTTGGTGCTGCATGTCGGCCTGGTGAACGGTCGGTCCCACGGTGGTGCTCGTGTGGCCCTGGATAACATATTAAGGCAGGTCTCGTTAGTCTTGCGTCGTCGTTTGTTAGGGGTTGAGGGGGTGCGTAGTGAGGGCGTTGACTGTGGGGTGGTGCAGTGTCAGGCGGTGGGGTGTGAGGGTGTGGACTGTGGGGTGGTGCAGTGTCAGGCGGTGGGGTGTGCGGGTGTGGACTGTGGGGTGGTGCAGTGTCAGGCGGTGAGGGCGTGGACTGTGGGGTGGTGCAGTGTCAGGCGGTGGGGTGGTGAGGGCGTGGACTGTGGGGTGGTGCAGTGTCAGGCGGTGGGGTGTGCGGGGGGGACTGTGGGGTGGTGCAGTGTCAGGTGGCGGGGTGTGAGGGCGTTGACTGTGGGGTGGTGCAGTGTCAGGCGGTGGGGTGTGAGGGTGTGTACTGTGGGGTGGTGCAGTGTCAGGCGGTGGGGTGGCGAGGGTGTGGACTGTGGGGTGGTGCAGTGTCAGGCGGTGGGGTGTGAGGGTGTGGACTGTGGGGTGGTGCAGTGTCAGGCGGTGGGGTGGTGAGGGCGTGGACTGTGGGGTGGTGCAGTGTCAGGCGGTGGGGTGTGAGGATGGGGACTGTGGGGTGGTGCAGTGTCAGGCGGTGGGGTGTGAGGGTGTGACTGTGGGGTGGTGCAGTGTCAGGCGGTGAGGGCGTGGACTGTGGGGTGGTGCAGTGTCAGGCGGTGGGATGGTGAGGGCGTGGACTGTGGGGTGGTGCAGTGTCAGGTGGCGGGGTGTGAGGGCGTTGACTGTGGGGTGGTGCAGTGTCAGGCGGTGGGGTGTGAGGGTGTGTACTGTGGGGTGGTGCAGTGTCAGGCGGTGGGGTGGCGAGGGTGTGGACTGTGGGGTGGTGCAGTGTCAGGCGGTGGGGTGTGAGGGTGTGGACTGTGGGGTGGTGCAGTGTCAGGCGGTGGGGTGTGAGGGTGTGGACTGTGGGGTGGGTGCAGTGTCAGGCGGTGGGGTGTGAGGGTGTGGACTGTGGGGTGGTGCAGTGTCAGGCGGTGGGGTGTGAGGATGGGGACTGTGGGGTGGTGCAGTGTCAGGCGGTGGGGTGGTGAGGGCGTGGACTGTGGGGTGGTGCAGTGTCAGGTGGCGGGGTGTGAGGGCGTTGACTGTGGGGTGGTGCAGTGTCAGGCGGTGGGGTGTGAGGGTGTGTACTGTGGGGTGGTGCAGTGTCAGGCGGTGGGGTGGCGAGGGTGTGGACTGTGGGGTGGTGCAGTGTCGGGCGGTGGGGTGTGAGGGTGTGGACTGTGGGGTGGTGCAGTGTCAGGCGGTGAGGGCGTGGACTGTGGGGTGGTGCAGTGTCAGGCGGTGGGGTGGTGAGGGCGTGGACTGTGGGGTGGTGCAGTGTCAGGTGGCGGGGTGTGAGGGCGTTGACTGTGGGGTGGTGCAGTGTCAGGCGGTGGGGTGTGAGGGTGTGTACTGTGGGGTGGTGCAGTGTCAGGCGGTGGGGTGGCGAGGGTGTGGACTGTGGGGTGGTGCAGTGTCAGGCGGTGGGGTGTGAGGGTGTGGACTGTGGGGTGGTGCAGTGTCAGGCGGTGGGGTGTGAGGGTGTGGACTGTGGGGTGGGTGCAGTGTCAGGCGGTGGGGTGTGAGGGTGTGGACTGTGGGGTGGTGCAGTGTCAGGTGGCGGGGTGTGAGGGCGTTGACTGTGGGGTGGTGCAGTGTCAGGCAGTGGGGTGTGAGGGTGTGTACTGTGGGGTGGTGCAGTGTCAGGCGGTGGGGTGGCGAGGGTGTGGACTGTGGGGTGGTGCAGTGTCAGGCGGTGGGGTGTGCGGGTGTGGACTGTGGGGTGGTGCAGTGTCGGGCGGTGGGGTGTGAGGGGGTGGACTGTGGGGTGGTGCAGTGTCAGGCGGTGGGGTGTGCGGGTGTGGACTGTGGGGTGGTGCAGTGTCGGGCGGTGGGGTGTGAGGGTGAGGACTGTGGGGGTGGTGCAGTGTCAGGCGGTGAGGGCGTGGACTGTGGGGTGGTGCAGTGTCAGGCGGTGGGGTGGTGAGGGCGTGGACTGTGGGGTGGTGCAGTATCAGGCGGTGGGGTGGTGAGGATGGGGACTGTGGGGTGATGCAGTGTCAGGCGGTGGGGTGTGAGGGTGAGGACTGTGGGGTGGTGCAGTGTCAGGCGGTGGGGTGGTGAGGATGGGGACTGTGGGGTGGTGCAGTGTCAGGCGGTGGGGTGTGAGGGTGAGGACTGTGGGGTGGTGCAGTGTCAGGCGGTGGGGTGGTGAGGATGGGGACTGTGGGGTGGTGCAGTGTCAGGCGGTGGGGTGGTGAGGATGGGGACTGTGGGGTGGTGCAGTGTCAGGCGGTGAGGGCGTGGACTGTGGGGTGGTGCAGTGTCAGGCGGTGGGGTGTGAGGGTGTAGACTGTGGGGTGGTGCAGTGTCAGTCGGTGGGGTGGTGAGGATGGGGACTGTGGGGTGGTGCAGTGTCAGGCGGTGGGGTGGTGAGGATGGGGACTGTGGGGTGGTGCAGTGTCAGGCGGTGGGGTGTGAGGGCGTGGACTGTGGGGTGGTGCAGTGTCAGGCGGTGAGGGTGAGGGGGTGTGGACTGTGGGGTGGTGCAGTGTCAGGTGGCGGGGTGTGAGGGTGTAGACTGTGGGGTGGTGCAGTGTCAGGCGGTGGGGTGTGAGGGTGTGGACTGTGGGGTGGTGCAGTGTCAGGCGGTGGGGTGTGAGGGTGTGGACTGTGGGGTGGTGCAGTGTCAGGCGGTGGGGTGTGAGGGTGTGGACTGTGGGGTGGTGCAGTGTCAGGCGGTGGGGTGTGAGGGTGTGGACTGTGGGGTGGTGCAGTGTCAGGCGGTGGGGTGTGAGGGTGTGGACTGTGGGGTGGTGCAGTGTCAGGCGGTGGGGTGTGAGGGGGTGGACTGTGGGGTGGTGCAGTGTCAGGCGGTGGGGTGTGAGGGGGTGGACTGTGGGGTGGTGCAGTGTCAGGCGGTGAGGGTGAGGGGGGGGGGACGACAGAGATGGGATGAGGGACTGCATGCATACAGTGGATTCTCACTTGGAGATTCGCCTCCAACCTGGCACGGCGCTCCCTCCCGGCTGGCGGCTGCCCCGGCAAGGTCCAGTGCCCTCTGCTCGTATGGGGTCAGGGAGTGCAGCTGGGGAGATCCACCTCCGGTTCTTGCACGCTCCCGGAAATTATGCGCTGTCTTGCGTCTTGCCCTTGGGGGGGGGGGGGGGGGAGTGGAACACATGGCAAGACGCACATTTGCAGGAGGCACGTATGAACGCAACTTTATCACACGCAGGGGACACTCCGACCCACGCATGGCACCTGCCCACGGGGGCGGGTCCACATGTGTCCCGGGTACGATCATCCCCCCCCCCGTCCCCGGCGCCCCACCCCCTAGCGTGTGCTATGGGGGGGGGATTGCCCGGGGCGCGGCTCAGGAAACTTACCCTCGCTGCCCTCATGAGGTCGTGCAGCTTCGTCCTGCACTGTTCCCCCATGCGGGGGATGTGCCCCACAGCGCTGACTGCGGCCCTCACCTCTCGCCATCCACGCCTCACGGTACTGCTTGACTGCCGTTGTCCTCGTTGGGGGTAGATGATGGCCCTGCGCTCCTCCACTGCATCCAACAGTGACTCCAGGTCACTGTCCCTGAAGGGGGGTGCGGCACAACGGGGCTCCTCCATGTCGTCCACTGGTGTTTCTGTGCGCCCTGCGCACTTCCTTATACGTGGCGCGGAGTCATTGTGGCGTCGCGTGGGACGGCGCCGCTCTAGCGCTCTGCACACCGCGTTCCTCACGGCCCCGCTGCTGGCCCCCTCTCAGGCAGTGAATTGGCCGTGGCGTAGGCCCGTTCGCGCCATCGTGGAACGCAACGGCATTCACGAAGGCACGGGCACTTGGTCTCCATATCGGAGAATCGCCCCCCATATTCTCCAATTTGCCGTCATTTTCAAATTGTTCTGATAATTCAAAATCCAAACTGTTTATGTGGATGGAAAATAACAGTGGTCCCAGCACCGTTACATTTTTAAAATAAATTTAAAGTACCAAATTATTTTTTTTCCCCAATCAAGGGGCAATTTAACGGGTCTGCACTTCCCTGACTGCTGCACACTAATTTTATGGTAGGTAACAACATTTAAGAGACATCTGGATGGATACATTAGGCACTGCACATCTTTGGGTTGTTGGGGTGAGACTCACCCAGACACGGGGAGAATGTGCAAACACCAAACGGACAGTGACCCGGGGCCTGTTGCAATGTTTCAGTGAAGTCCAACGCAAACAGGAGAACGGCACCTCATCTTCTGATTAGGCATTTTACAGGTTTCTGGACTTAACAATGAGTGCGACAACTTCAAAACTCTGTCCACCATTTTGATATATCTTCTTTCCCAAACCCCACGCCCCACAGAGCCAGTCTGTAATTTGTTCGTACTTTTGGTTTCAGAGAGTGCTGACCCTAGTTCTGCCTTTAACACATTCTGATAACGGACCTTATTACCACTATTAACACCTTCTTTAGTCTTTAACATTGTCATTATCACTTTCTTTGTCTTGTGTCCATGAGATCTTTGTCAAATCTCTCCTGAGTTCCAACCTATCCCAGACTTTCCAGTTTGCACCACCCCCTTTCTTCACCAGAAGAAAATCCATCACATTTCTACCTCTCTTCAACTCTCAAGAAGTCATATGGGCTCGAAACATTAACCCTGTTTCTGTCTCCACAGATGCTGCCAGACCGGCTGAGATTTTCCAGCATTTTCTGTTTTCATTTTAGACTTCCAGCATCCAGAGTATTGTGTTTTTATTAATATGGAACTCAGTTGTACTCTGATCACTTTTTTGCCGATTTTTTACCATGTGATTACTAATTAATCCTGCCTAATTACACAATACTAAGTCGAAAATAGCTTTATCCTTTATTAGTTCCACAAAGTATTGCTCAAGTAAACTGTTGCAATAGCAATCTTCCAGACTACACTTAACAAGTTGATTTGTCCAATCAATAAAGATTAAAGGCCCTCAGGATTAATGAACTGCTTTTGTTACAGGCTCCAATGGTTTTATGCTTAGTGTGTTGACAAGTGGTAAAACTATCGTTATGGGGCCTATAAACTACCCCATCAGTGTTTTCGGAGCTTTGTTATTCCTAATCTCTACTCAAACTGATTCTGCTCTTCTGAACCAAGATCCCTTCTCACTACTCTCCTTGTGTCAACCTTTACCGGCAGGGCTGCTCTTTTCCCTTTTCCATTCGGTCAGTCTTTTTGAAATACCCTGAGCATTTATTTCTCTTCTTGATCATCTTGCACCCATGTCTCTGTAATGACAATTAGGCTGACCATTTATCTTTACGCATGCCATTAGTTCATCTATCTTATTATAAATGCTTTGCACATTCAGATAAAGGGCCTTTATTTTATTTTTACTGCTATGCTTTGCATGTACCTTATTCACTGATACACCATCACCACTCAACCCTTTGTCCCTTTCTGTCGTACACATGTTGTCTTTATCCAAATCATCACACGGCTCTGCTGCCTCGATACTTCTCTTCAGATTTGAATTTCCCTTTAGCCGACCCCTCCGCCCCTTTTGTAATGAAAGGACTTGCCAGGACACTGAGCCTATCCCAGTGGAACAGCTGCCCCTTTCCCCTGCACTGTTGTCAGTGCCCCATGAATTGAAGCACCCTTCTTCCCACACCACTGTTTGAGTCATGCCCAGAGCCTTTCAATTTAATTGAACAATTTGAAATCTGCAGTTTTTTGAAAGGATTCTGGAGACACCAGTAAGGAAGCTGCGGGAAAGTTAAATGAACAAGCGCAAAGTGAAACTGACTCATTACTGTTACGATTACTCATCAATCATTAACAATTACTAACCTAATATACACTACTCTTTACAAAGGACAAGGAACAAAGAAAAGTACAGCACAGGAACAGGCCCTGTGCCGATCATGATGCCCTAACTAAAAAACAACCTTCTGCCCTTACTCGGTCCGTATCCCTCTATTTTCTCCCTATTCATGTATCCATCCAGATGCCTCTTAAATGTTGCTACTTACCATAATGTTACCTGCCATAAAATTAGTGCACAGCAGTCAGGGATGTTTAGTAGCAACGAGAGATTGACAAATTATTTTCTTCTTCCACTCTGAGCTTTCTTCTCACATGGAGACAAACGTTTGTTGTGTTATTATGAAAAATGAAAATGAAAATGGCTTATTGTCACAAGTATGCTTCAATGAAGTTACTGTGAAAAGCCCCTAGTCGCCACATTCCGGCACCTGTTCGGGGAGGCGGTTATGGGAATTGAACCGTGCTGCTGGCCTGCCTTGATCTGCTTTCAAAGCCAGCGATTCAGCCCTGTGCTAAACAGCCCCTGCCACTGGAGCCCTTATCCAGTGGAGCCCTTCAGTTGTTAATCTCAGGGGCCATCTTTTATTTGTGAGCCTAGGCCATATATGGCAGGTGGCGATTCAACACTGTGCTCACTCAACAACCCATACACTCACAGTATCCAGCAGGATTCCTGACTGTTCTCTCCACTGTCAGACTCAGGCCACACGGTTACCAAATTAAAAACAAGTAACTTTGCTCAAGTGAGGGACCAAACTGCTTTTTCTTAATAGTCCACTTTGATTTGCATGATTTGCTTGTTGTGCAAGAGCTGTACAATGAAAAAGATGAGGTCAGAGGCTGGGACCAATTCTCACAACACACAATTCACATTAGTGCCAGGTTGACTGGGGAGGCTGAGATATGAAGCTCTGTTCTCACCTTGTTTTAAATGCGTTGTTAACTATGGCCTTCAAACTTATGCGGTCTCCAACATTTGAGGGTCCCCTGAAGTGGAACATGTCAATGGTCTTCAGCACTGGATGCCCCTTGCAGAAGCGGCTACAATCCCAGTTAAATAAAAAGAAATAATCAAAGCTTCATTTAATGAGTAAAGATTTAGCTGAAGATTGGTAAAATTCATGGAATGTAACAATTCGGCCATCCATTCATATTTTCCATTTAGATCAAGTCCAAAGAGTGCTACAGTTTTATTTAATAACGAGGAAATATACAGTTTCCGGCTGAAGATATTCAACAAGGCAGAATTTGGATGTAGATACTGCTACAGGGCTGTTCTCAGCTTGTATGCATCAACATCCTAAATCCATTGGTCACAGGCAGCTCACTGGGAAATCCCAGCATAAGGTTCCGTCCCTTTGCAAACCTCCCCAAAATATGCACAAGATTCCCAGAAAATTCATCAATTTAACTGAATGGTCAATTGATGTCGCTGGGTACGAGGAACTGTGGCTTCATTAAATTCAAGGAGGAAAGTGATTAATCGTCATAAAGCAGAACAGTTCCATGAATTGCAACGTAACCAGCATTTTCAGCACCATCAGAAAAAACTACAGGTAAAGTGCATGCCATTTATAAAATGAGTTATCCCACAAGAGCCGTGCCTTTACAACCACTGCAATCTAATATGTCAACAAATCACACTTTTCCAACTCAGTTGATAACCTTGTGGTTAAAGGCACCGTCTGGCGGATTCCTAAACCATACAGACCACAAGATCACAGGCTTGAATCCTGGGGTATGTGGAGTTAGCTGATCTCAGGCAGTGCAGCAAATCCTTTTTCATTGACATTAACATCCCTGGGTTTGGCAGAGGAGAGAACCAATTTTAATGATCTCCACAGATACCTATAACTTTTAAAGAGAAATTCAAACTTCCATTTATTAGATGAATGATATGGCAAAAATGTTATGCTTTTAAACCTTTTACTCCAACAAATGATCAAAACATACCATTGACTAAACATAATTTTCTTTTGGAAATTTATATTTTAAATTATAGAATTAAACAGTTCTTTGTGACTTATCCCTGTCCATGGAAATAAGGTTCTTAACACAAACGGTTTATGTTTGTTCCCAGCTAAGGCACCAGCACTGCCGCCTCATGGTGCCGAGGTCCCAGGTTCAATCCCGGCCCTGGGTCACTGTCCGTGCGGAGTTTGCACATTCTTCCCGTGCTTGCATGGGCTTCACCTCCACAACCCAAAGATGTGCAGGGTAGGTGGATTGGACACGCTAAATTGCCCTTAATTAGAAAAAATGAATTGGGTTCTCTAAATTTGTAAAAAGAAAATGTTTGTTCCAGCTTCCGATGGGATTCCTTTTCACATTCCCAGCTGGGGAACTATTAATCCCAGACTGCTTTTCACTGTGAGTGCTATCTATGTTGTAGATCCCTTCCTTGATCACCAAGCTAGGTGAATCTTCCAGCCTCCTGTAATATCTCACAAACTTGGTGTTTGATTGTATTGCAAATTCTCACCTGTGTTCTATGTGGTGAACATAAGAGTAAGAATTTTCTCTGCTTAAGCTGCAAACCTGGCTGATTCCATGTCTTGTTCTCTACTTCTCAGTTGGCTGCAGATCACACAAGACAAGACTGCAACTGCTGTCTGTCTGTGAAATGTCCAGGTTAATGGGGAGTCTATAACCTCAAAATGGCTTCCTCACGCTTTGCCCCATGGCAATCGGAAACACATTGAGCTGGATTCTCCGATTTGAAGACTACGCGCTTACGCCGGCATGGAAACGGTAGCGTTTTACACCCCGAAAAAAAGGCACAAAAGTTGCACCGATCCTCCGTTAGGTGGAGGGCTAGCAGGCACGCATCGTAAGCCTTTACCTGCAGATATGGCTGGAGAATTGCCGGGTCCGTGGCCGCGCGTGTGCACGGCGGTGGCCGGCAGGGGCCACATCGAGAAACATGGCGCCGGCCCTGCGCGGACCAGGCCTGCCAAAAAGTGCCCCTCTGTAACCAGCCTCGCCACCTCCGTACCAGACCCCACCAGTCCCCCAGCCCCCACCGAAGCCCCTCCCTGCCCTCAGAACAGCCCCCCCGGTTTTGGCGTCGGTGATCAGAGTCCCGCCCATTATCTCTGTATCCACATTAAGATATGAATTAGTATCTTTGATCTCAACTCTCTCTAACCTTCGAAGTAAAGGAATAATTTACAGAATCGCTATTTGCAACCTAACAGCTATAACATATTTTTATGAACTTTGGAAGACTTATGGTCTATCCATGGGACACTCCGTACCTGCTGTCATTATCTCCATAAATATCCTGCGCTTGCCTCTCAATAATGTAACAAGACTTCTTCAGATCTCCAACAATGAAACCACCAAGTTTATTGCCAGGCAGACTCAAGCACAGGTCTTTGACCCCTTTTATTTACCCTATATTTAAAGCTACAGTATCAAATTGTAATAATATTAGAAAGCAAAAGATACAATCCTTTTTTTTTTAATTTAGTGTACCCAATTATTTTTCTTTTCCAATTAAGGGGCAATTTGGTGTGGCCAATCCACCTAACCAGCACATCTTTGGGTTGTGGGGATGAAACCCACGCAGACACGGGGAGAATGTACAAACTCCACACGGACAGTGACCCAGAGCCGGGATCGAACCTGCGACCTCGGCATCGTAGTCCCAGTGCTAACCACTGCGCCACGTGCCATCCCCAAAAGATACAATCCTGACACACAATGATTTTATTACCTCACAGCTGAAATACAATCCAAACTCCTAATTAAAGCTAAAGAGTCACCATAGTCCCAGATGACCATTGCCTGCTTTCACCTTTGAGGGGGAGAGTTGACTAGTGGTGATTTAACCTGAAGGTCGCCACACCTCAGGCAAGAGGCAAGATTGAGAAGGCAGGCCTTCATGAATAACCTCGGCCAGTATGGGAATAGAACCCTCGCTATTGGCCTTGCTCTGCATCACAAACTAGCTCTACAACCAACTAAAGTAAACTGACCTAATTGCTATCAGTGGCCGCTGTTGTAGAATGGACAGAATCAGACTTGTGAAATTGCCCTAAACACTCACGGTGGCGGCCACGAGCTGAACGGTCGCACGAAAGATGTCTCCGTCTGGAAACTCTTTCTTCGAATTTTTTGAGCTGATGAAGGGGAACCAAACACCGGAAAAAAACTCAAATCTGACGCCCTGGGATGCCGGCGAACCACCAGACAGGATGCAAAGTCAGGCAGTAAAAGAGAACCTAATGTTGGCGATGGAGACAGCAATCAAGACCACCCTGGCCCCCATACGTGGGTCAATGGACAGGGTGGAGCGACAGCTGGAGGCCCAGGAAGCGATGATCCAGGATGTGGGAAAGTTGGTCACCAAACAGGACCATCAAATTGCCTCGTTGGAGACCGAAATAACATTGCTGGTGGCGACTCAAAAGACTGAAGGCTAGAATAGATGACCATGAGGACAGATTTCGGTGCCAGAACCTCCAGATTATCGAGCTATTAGAGAGCACAGAAGATAGCAGCCCATCCCAGTACATGGCAAGCGGGCTGGGGGGAGGGGGGGGCAAGGTCCAGGGGGAATGACGGGAGGGGGGGGGTCAGGTAGAGGAGGCGGGTAGATTGGGCGATCGGAGGGATTGGGGGGTGGGGTAGCTCAAGGGGGAAGGGCATAATGCTGGCCACACAATTTACACGAGGATATGGGTGGAAGGAGGAAGGTGGCCATCTTGGATGGACCAAAGAGATGGAAAAGCCTGGGCATGCAGGGGCATGTCCATGAGGTGAACATGGCTGACCCCAAGGAAGAGAGGGGGACCGAAATCCCCCTATCAGGATAATCACCTGGAACGTGAGGGGACTCAATGGACCAGTAAAAAGATCCCGAGCTTTCGCCCACCTGAAAAGCTGGAGGGTAGACATGATCTTCCTTCATGAGACGCAGGTAAGAGCTAAAGACCAGATCAGGGTAAGGAGGAGCTGGGTGGGACAAGCTTACCAAGCGAGTTTCGACACAAGGGCAAGGGGGGGTAGCCTTCATGGTGACCAACATGGTGATGGACCCAGGGGGATGGTACATAACGGTGAATGGGGTTCTGAAAGGGGCCCCGGTGGTACTAGTAAATCTGTACCCCCTGAACCAGGACACCGCCGAGTTCATCAAGACGTCATTAGCAGAGATCCCCGACCTAGACTCCCACCAACTGATCATGGGGGGAGACTTTAACTATGTCTTGGACCCTATGGCAGCACAGTGGTTAGCACTATGGCTTCACAGCGCCAGGGTCCCAGGCTCCATTCCCGGCTTGGGTCATTGTCTGTGCGGAGTCTGCACGTTCTCCGTGTCTGTGTGGGTTTCCTCCAGGGGTCCGGTTTCCTCCCACAAGTCCCGAAAGACATGCTGTTAGATAATTTGGACATTCTGAATTCTCCCTCTGTGTGCCCGAACAGGAGCCGGAATGTGGCGACTAGGGGCTTTTCACAGTAACTTCATTGCAGTGTTAATGTAAGTCTACTTGTGACAATAAAGATTATTATTATGGTTGACAGGTGAAGTCCCAGAACAGGTGCAAAGTCAGGAATGGCAAAGGAACTGACTGCCTTCATTGATCAGATCATGGAATGGACACTTGGGAGGTTCAGCCACCCAAGGGAGAAGGAGTTCTCCTTCTTTCCCCATGTCCACAAGGCCTTCTCCAGAATAGACTTCTTTGTGGTGGGGAAATAGGTGCTTCCAGGGGTTGTAGGGGCAGAATACTCAGCAATAGTCATCTCAGACCAGACCATATTACGTGGATGTGAGGTTGGAGACAAGATGGGCCCAGCAACCCCACCCCCCCCCGCCCGCCATGGAGGCTGGACACAGCCATCCTCGCCGATCAGGCTTTTTGTGGAAGGACGGCACTGGCCATCGGCAAATACGTAAGCTGTAACCGGAACGGGGCGGTTTCGGTCCCCACATTTTGGGAGGTGCTGGTCAGGGGGGAGATAATAGCATACAGGACACATAGGGGTAGGGGGGAGAGGGCAACCAGACAGCAGTTGATCGATTCCATACTGGAGGTGGATCAGCACAACTCCAGGTCCCGGCCATGGAGCTGCTAGTGGTGGGGGAAAAATTATAAACGGAGTTCGAGCTAATCTCACCCCGGAAGGCAGCTCCGCCGGACACAAGGAGGCAAGGCCCGCCGCCTGCTGGCCCACAAGTTGAGGAAGCAGGCGGCCGCACAAGAGATCGCACAGATCAGAGACGAGGGGGACGGGTGGTCACAGCCCCAGAGGAGATCAATGAAGCCTTTGCAGACTTCTACCGGGGACTATACACCATTGAGCCCCCGGAGTGGGATTCGAAGATGAAGCAGTTCATGGACGGGCTGGTCTTCCCAGCTGTGGGAGAGGAAAAGGGGAAGGGACTGGAAGCATGTTGGGCCTAGAGAAGGTCATAGAGTGAATTAACTCCATGCAATCCAGGAAAGTGGCGGGGCCTGATGGGTTCCTGGTGGACTTCTATAAAAGGTCCGCTGGCTGTTCTGGCCTCGCACCTGTGGGAGATGTTCAAAGACTCACTGTCCATCCCCTGTCCTGCCCATGCTGTCACAGGCTTCGATCTACTGATCCTGAAGAAAAAGACCCGGCAGGGTGTGGGGCATACAGACCTATCTCACTCCTCAACACTGACGCAAAACGTCTAGCGAAATTCTGACCAGACGACTGGAGAGATGCCAGAAGTGATCGCGGAAGATGAGACCAGGTTGTCAAGGGCAGACACAGATGACGACAAACGTCAGACGTCTGCTGAACGTGGTCATGTCTCCAGCCAGGGCGGAGACACCAGAGGTGATCATCTCCTTGGATGCAGAGAAGGCCTTCGTCTGGGTGGAGTTGAAGCACCTCTTTGAGGTACTGGAATGGTTTGGGTTTGAGCCAGTGTTCACCTCGTGGGTGAAGGTGCGGTACAGTGCTCCCATGGCAACCATCCGGGCGAACGCCCAAGCTCAAAGTAGTTCCGGTTGCACGGAGGCACGAGGCAGGGATGTCCGCTGTCCTCACTGCTGTTCACTCTGGCAATTGAGCTATCATTTCAGATCAGCAGCCGGGTAGAGAGGCATTCAAAGAGGAGACAGGGAGCACAGAGCCTCTCTCTATGTGGATGACCTGCTGCTGTATGTCTCGAACCCCCTAGACTGCATGGGAAAGATGATGGAAGTCCTGAGGGAGTTAAGAGCCTTCTCAGGATACAAACAAAACCTGAGCAAGAGCAAAATCTTCCTGGTAACCCTCTAACAGGGAGGAGCAGATCTGGGAGTGCTGCTGTTCAAACTGGCCCAGACCAAGTTTAGGTACCTGGGGATCCAGATAGGTCACAACTGGACCCAGCTCCACAAGTGGAACCTAACTAGCCTGGTGGAGGTGGTGAAGGGCGACCTGCAGAGGTGGGACCCACTCCCACTCTCCCTGGTGGGGAAAGAGCAGGCGATAAAGATGAACGTCCTGCCAAGGTTCCTATTCGTGTTTAGATCGTTCCCGATCTTCCTCCCCAAATCCTTTTACGGCATGGTAGCCAAACTGATCTCAGCTTTTGTGTGGGCGGAAAAGAACTCCAGGATCTATAAACCGTCCTGCAGAAGGGGTGGCACGCAGGGGGTCTAGTGCTGCCAAACTTCCTGTACGACCACTGGGCAGCAAAGGTAGAAAGGGTGCAGGGTTGGCTGAGGGAGACAGGAGCAGAGTGGGTACAGACAGAAGAAGCTTTGTGTGCAGGAACGTCTCTGTGGGCACTGGTCACCACCCCACTCCCATTCTCCCCGGCCAAACACTCGACAAGCCCGGTGGTGGTAGAGTCACTGAAAACCTGCAACCAATTAAAGCACCAGTTCAAGCTGAGAAGCATGTCCATCTTAGCCCCCATTTATATCAATCACAGGTTCAACCCGGCCAGAATGGACACCATATACAAGGCTTGGAGAATGAAGGAAGAGATGTTGATGTTCAAGAGCGTTTACGTTGATGGCAAAGTGACAACATTGGCAGAATTAACAGAGCAGGCAGCACGGTGGCTCAGTAGTTAGCACTGCTGCCTCACGGCACTGAGGACCCGGGTTCGATCCCGGCACCAAGTCACTGTGGAGTTGGCTCAGTCTCCCTGTGTCTGTGTGGGTCTCACCCCCACAACCCAAAGATGTGCAGGTTAGGTGGATCGGCCACACTAAATTGCCCCTTAGTTGGAAAGAATATAATTGGGTACTCTAAATTTATTTTTAAAAAGAACTAACAGAGAAGATCCTACTCCCGAAAGAAAGGGAGCGAACTCCGATACCGCCAGATACAGGTCCTCCTCCGCAAGGAGGCCCCATCATTCCCCCAGTTACCCAGACACACCCTGCGAGACAGACTAATAGCACAGGACATGTTAGAGGAGGGAAAGTGTGCAGACAGATACGGACGACTGCTAGAGGAAGGAAGGGTTCCACTGGATGCAACGAGAGATGGAAAGAGGAGCCGGGCATCATGATAGGGGGAGGACTCTGGAGTGAGATCTTATACAGAATGAGCTCCATCACCTCATGTGCAAGGCTGGGCCTGATGCAACTGAAGGTGGTGGTGCACAGGGAACACCTGACCAGGACGTGCATGAGCAGGTTCTTCCCAGGGGTGGAGGACAGCTGTGAGCGATGCCAGAGGGGTTCGGCTAACCACGTCCACATGTTCTGGTCCTGCCCAAATTTGGTCGGACTCTGGGCTAGATTCTTTGAAGCCATGTCCGAGGTCACGGGGTCACGATGGAACTATGCTCACTGGTAGCGATCTTCGAGGGGTCAGACCGGCCGGAGCTCTTTGAGGGGAGAGGGGCCGACATCATAGCCTTTGCCACTCTAATAACCCAGTGACAAATCCGACTTGGGTGGAGATCGGCAGCACTGACGGCTTCAGACTGGCTGGCAGGCTCGACAGAATTCCTGAGGCTAGAAAAAAACTCAAATTTGCCATCAGGGGGTCCGAAGAAAGGCTCCCCTCCAGGTGGAGGCAGTTTACCACCATCTTTAAGGACCTGTTCGTGACCTGCAACAAGGGAGGTGCGGGGTGTTAGGCAGCACGGTGATGCAGTGGTTAGCACTGCTGCCTCACAGCGTTAGGGACCCAGGTTCAATTCGGCCTCGGGTGACTGTGTGGAGTTTGCACTCTCTTTTCGTGCCTGCGTGGATTTCCCCCAGGTGCTCCGGTTTCCTCCCACCGTCCAAAGATGCAGGGTAAGTGGCTTGACCATGCTAAATTGCCCTTTGGTGTCCAATGGTGGGGTTACAGGGATAAGGTGGGTTCTGGGCCTTGGAAGGCTGTTCTTTCAGAGGGTCGGTGCAGACCCAATGGGCCGAATGGCATCTGCACTGTGGGGACTCTATGAATGGGGATTGTAGGGTAAAGGAGGGAGACAGAGAAGTGCGAGATCTTGATGGGATTTAAACAGAGGGTTTGGACTGGGAATCAATACAGGCCAGTGAGGGGAGAGTCACTTGCAAGTAAAATTTGGTGTGGGATTGAATGCAATTCAAAGTGGGTGCAGAAAGGGAGGCCTACCAAAAGAGCACTGGAATAGCAGTGACAAAGGTGTGGATGAATATTCCAGTGGCAGATGTTGCTAGGTAAGGGTGGAGGCAGAGTTAACATGGACTAATAAAAACATTCCCTTTCTTAAACTGCACGCCAATATTCATGATCACTGTCATTATTTTTTTTACAACACCAGGTTAAAGTCCAACAGGTTTGTTTCGATGTCACTAGCTTTCGGAGCGCTGCTCCTTCCTCAGGTGAATGCAGAGGTCTGTTCCAGAAACACATATTTAGACAGATTCAAAGATGCCAAACAATGCTCGGAATGTGAGCATTAGCAGGTGATTAAATCTTTACAGATCTGCGGTGCGGCAACCGAAGAGGAAAGAGTCGAATTGGACCCCTCCGGAAGGCCGCTGCCTTAGACTCGACATGTATGCTCAAGCCGCCAGGAGTCGCGTCAATGCCAGATTCATCAGTCGCATTCACAAGACAGCCCCGAACGTCACCCAAGCACAACGCAATGCCATCCACACTCTCAAGACCAACCACAGCATCGTCATCAAACCAGCAAACAAAGGTCGTTTGTCTGAACAGAACGGACTACTGCAAAGAAGTATACCGACAACTGAACAACCAAGAACATTACAGACAGTTACCCGCAGATCCGACCAAGGAACACATCCGCCAACTTAACAGACTGATCAAGACCTTGGATCCAGATCTTCAGAGCACCCTACGTGCTTTCATCCCACGTACTCCCCGCATTGGAGATCTCTACTGCCTCCCGAAAATACATAAGGCCAACACACCAGGCCGTCCTATCGTTTCAGGCAATGGGACCCTGTGTGAGAACCTCTCTGGCTACATCGAGGGCATCTTGAAACCCATCGTACAAGGTACACCCAGCTTCTGTCGCGACACGACGGACTTCCTACAGAAACTCAGCACCCATGGACCAGTTGAACCAGGAACATTCCTCGTCACAATGGACGTCTCGGCACTCTACACCAGCATCCCCCATGACGACGGCATTGCTGCAACAGCCTCAGTACTCAACACCGACAACTGCCAATCTCCAGACGCAATTCTGCAACTCATCCGCTTCATTCTGGATCACAACGTCTTCACCTTCGACAACAAGTTCTTCATCCAGACGCACGGAACAGCCATGGGGACCAAATTCGCACCCCAATACGCCAACATCTTCATGTACAAGTTTGAACAGGACCTACTCACCGCACAGGACCTTCAACCGACGTTATACACCAGATACATCGATGACATTTTTTTCCTTTGAACCCACGGCGAAGAATCACTGAAACGACTACACGATGACATTAATAAGTTCCATCTGACCATCAGACTCACCATGGACTACTCTCCAAAATCAGTTGCATTCTTGGACACACTCGTCTCCATCAAGGACGGTCACCTCAGCACTTCGCTTTACCGCAAACCCACGGATAACCTCATGATGCTCCACTTCTCCAGCTTCCACCCTAAACACATTAAAGAAGCCATCCCCTATGGACAAGCACTCCGTATACACAGGATCTGCTCAGACGAGGAGGAGCGTAACAGACATCTACAGACGTCGAAAGATGCCCTCGTACGAACGGGATATGGCACTCGACTCATCGATCGACAGTTCCAACGCGCCACAGCGAAAAACCGGACCGACTTCCTCAGAAGACAAACATGGGACACAACCGACAGAATACCCTTCGTCGTCCAGTACTTCCCCGGAGCGGAGAAACTACGTCATCTTCTTCACAGCCTTCAACACGCCATTGATGACGATGAACATCTTGCCAAGGTCATCCCCACACCCCCACTACTTGCCTTCAAACAACCGCGCAACCTCAAACGAACCATTGTTTGCAGCAAACTACCCAGTCTTCAGAACAGTGACCACAACACCACACAACCCTGTCATGGCAATCTCTGCAAGACGTGCCAGATCATCGACATGGATACCACTATTACACGTGAGAACACCACCCACCAGGTACGCGGTACATACTCGTGCGACTCGGCCAACGTTGTCTACCTCATACGCTGCAGGAAAGGATGTCCCGAAGCGTGGTACATTGGCGAGACCATGCAGACGCTGCGACAACGAATGAACGGACATCGCGCAACAATCACCAGGCAGGAATGTTCCCTTCCAGTCGGGGAACACTTCAGCAGTCAAGGGCATTCAGCCTCTGATCCTCCGGGTAAGCGTTCTCCAAGGCGGCCTTCAGGACCCGCGACAACGCAGAATCGCCGAGCAGAAACTTATAGCCAAGTTCCGCACACGAGTGCGGCCTCAACCGGGACCTGGGATTCATGTCGCATTACATTCATCCCCCACCATCTGGCCTGCAAAGTCCTACCAACTGTCCTGGCTTGATACAATTCACACCTCTTTAACCTGGGGTTACCCCATCTCTGGATCTGTAAAGATTTAATCACCTGCTAATGCTCGCATTCCAAGCATTGTCTGGCATCTTTGAATCTGTCTATATATATATGTTTCTGGAACATACCTCTTCATTCACCTGAGGAAGGAGCAGCGCTCCGAAAGTTAGTGTCATCGAAACAAACCTGTTGGACTTTAACCTGGTGTTGTAAGACTTCGTACTGTGCTCACCCCAGTCCAACGCCGGCATCTCCACATCATTATTTTTTTTAGGAGTGGATGACAGGTGTGAGCACTGTTTGAGGGTTCCGACCAACCACACACAGATATTCTGGCCTTGTCCCAAGGTTGTGAGCTTTTGAGTCTACTTCTTCAGCACTGTGTCGGCGATTTTGAATATTGAACTGAACCCTGTTCGTTAGTTGCCATATTTGGGGTGCCGGACTCCCAGGGCTACAGACAGCTGCGGGGGTGGATGTTCCTGCCTTTGATTTGTTGATTGCCTGGAGGTGGATTCTGCTGGGATGGGGGTCCGCATCTCCACCCAGCGCCTTGGTATGGTTGGGAGACTTGATGGAGTTTTATGTACCTACAGAAGGTCATGTACACCGTGAGGGGGAGGGGTCGCTCGAAGGATTCTACTGCAGGTGGCAACCTTTTATAATTTACTTTAAGGAACTGATCACCGGCAGTTGTTCGGGGAGGGTTGTATTAATGTTACTTTTGATGCTTTTTTTTCTATAAATTATATTTGGTTTGTATAGATTTGTTTATTTTGTAATTTATAAAAAGAAAACTCTCATAAAAAATGTTTTTTTAAGGAATGAAATGCAGTGCTTTGATGATGTATTTTTTAACGATTTGCATTTAATGTCATGTTTGAAAGCAGACAAAGGTAGGCCAGCAGCACGGTTCAATTCCCATACCAGCCTCCCCGAACAGGCGCCGGAATGTGGCGACTAGGGGCTTTTCGCAGTAACTTCATTTGAAGCCTACTTGTGACAATAAGCGGTTTTCATTTCATTTCTTTTGTGCTGTTCCATTCTCTGATTCTATTCTGTTTACAGTACGAAGTCTTACAACACCAGGTTAAAGTCCAACAGGTTTGTTTCGATGTCACTAGTTTTCGGAGCGCTGCTCCTTCCTCAGGTGAAGGAGCAGCGCTCCGAAAGCTAGTGACATCGAAACAAACCTGTTGGACTTTAACCTGGTGTTGTAAGACTTCGTACTGTGCTCACCCCAGTCCAACGCCGGCATCTCCACATCATGGCTATTCTGTTTAGATTGTGCAAGCCTCTTTTAAATGGAGAGATGCCTCCATCTGGTGGACATTGTCAGTAGTGTCACCTCATTAAAAATAATAGGAAAATGGCAAATGTTGGAAATCTAAAATCAGCAATCGATCTAGGGCCACCTAATATTTTAGAAGCTCATAGTTTCTCCAGTTTCCTACAAAGCTTTCTATGTAATAAATCACTAGTTTACTCATTATTCCAAAGATCCCTAAAAGTTTTCCATGCAGAATTTGCCTTCCACAATAGCACAGAATCACAGAACAGTTACAGCACATTCTGCTAGTCCTGTCTGATGGAACAATTCGCCGAGTGCCATTCCTGCTCCTTCTGCCCATAGCCCTTCACATTCCTTTTTTCAGATAATAATCCAACTCCTTCTTGAATGTCTCGATTGAAACTGCCTTCACCACACTCTCACGCAGAGCATTCCAGATCATAAAGATAAAAGCAAATTACTGCAGATGCTGGAATGTGAAACAAAAATAGAAAATAGGCTGTTGGCTGTTTAGCACAGGGCTAAATCGCTGGCTTTGAAAGCAGACCAAGGCATGCCAGCAGCACGGTTCAATTCCCGTAACAGCCTCCCCGAACAGGCGCCGGAATGTGGCGACTAGGGGCTTTTCACAGTAACTTCATTTGAAGCCTACTTGTGACAATAAGCGATTTTCATTTCATTTCAAATGCTGGACAATCTCAGCAGGTCTGATAGCATCTGTGGAGAGAGAACGGAGCTAAGGTTTAGAGTCTGGGGCCTGACTTTGTCATCAAACCCGCTGACAAGGGTGCGGCTGTTGTTGTCTGGCTTACTGACCCCTACTTCACAGAGGCCGAGCGCCAACTCTCAGACACTTCCTCCTCGCTCCCCCTGGATCATGTCCCCACCACCGAGCATCAGGCCATTGTATCCAGGACTGTCGCTGACCTCATCTCCTCTAGAGATCTTCCCTCCACAGGTTCCAACCTCATAATATCCCAACTCTGGTCAGCCCGTATCTACCTCCTCCCTAAAATCCACAAAGAGGACTGTCCCGGTAGGCCCATCATGTCAGCCTGTTCCTGCCCCACTGGTCATTTCTTCCTATCTTGACTCCATACTCTCTCCACTTGTCCAGTTCCTTCCAACCAACATTCGGATTCCTCTGATGTCCTACATCATATCAACAACTTCCAATTCCCTAACCACCTCCTCCTTATCTTGGATATCCAATCCCTCTGTACCTCCATTCCCCACCAGGATGGTCTGAGGGCTCTCTGCTTCTTTCTCGAACAGAGGCCTGAACAATTCCCATCCACTACCACTCTCCTCTGTCTGGCTTAATCTGTCCTCTCACTGAACAATTTCTCCTTTAACTTGACACACTTCTTCCAAACCAAAAGAGTGGCTAGGGATATGTGGAACATTCCTTGTTCCAGTCAATCCGGCCCCATCCCACAACTCTCTTATCGGTACATCGACGATTGGTTTGGTGCCACTTCATGTTCCCGTCCGGACCCCGAAAAATGTATCAATTTCACTTCCAATTTCCACCCCCCTATCACCTCCACATGGTCCATCTCCGACACTTCCCTTCCTTGACTTCTCTACCTCCACTTCTGGGGATAGACTGTCCACTAGTATCCATTACAAGCCCACCAACTCCCACAGCTACCTCGACTACAGCTCTGCACACCCCACATCCTGTAAGGGCTCCATCCCATTCTCTCAGTTCTTTCACGTCTGATGCCACTTTCCAAAACAGTGCTGCTGACATGTTTTCCTTCTTCCTTAATCATGGTTTCCCACCCACTGTGACACCATCCTGATCTGATGCCCACATGCCCAGCCTGCTGCAATGTTCCAGTGAAGCCCAGCACAAACTGGAGGAACAGCATCTCCCTTCGATCAGCCACGTTACAGCCTTCAGGACTTAACTTTGGGTTCAACAACTTCAGACCATGAACTCCCCTCCTCCACCTTCACCCTATTTTTATTTCTACCGATTTATTTTTAATTTCTTCCAACAATCCGTTTTTCCCTCACCATTGTCTTCCCTCCCCCGACCCCACCCCACCAGGGCCATCTGTTCCCTGTTCCAAGTTGTCCGTTGACATAGTGCTTACCCCGATTATCCCATTAACACATTCTAATCTCTTAATGAGCCACTATCAGCACCCTTCTTAGCCTTTATCACCTCCATTTACATTCTCTTTGTCTTTTTGTCCACAACATCTTTGTCAATCTCCACCTATCGTTGGCGCTCTATCCAGCCCCACTGCTCCACACCCCCCACAACAGTATAAATCTCATCCTAATTCCAGTTCTCTCCAGTTTTGACACCAACTCCCAAAAGGTACAGAGATACAGAGGGATTGGATATCCATTGTAAAGAGGAGGTGGTTAGGGCTGGGGAATTGGAAGTTGTTGATATGATGTAGGACATCAGAGGAATCTGAATGTAGGTTGGAAGGAACTGGACAAGTGGAGAGAGTATGGAGTCAAGATAGGAAGAAATGATCAGTGGGGCAGGAACAGGCTGACACGATGGGCCTTCTCCCTCAATAAATGCTGTCAGACCTGCTGAGATTGCCCAATATTTTCTGTATTTGTTTCACATTCCAGGTCATAACCACTCAATGCTTGAAAAAGTTTTTTCCTCTTAAGAATCCCTACAGTGTAGAAGGAGGCCATTCGGCCCATCGAGTTTGCACTGAACCTCTGAAAGAGCACCCTACCCAGGCCCACTCTCTCGCCCCATCTCCGTAACCCCACCTAACCTGCACATCTCTGGACACTAAGGGGCAATTTAGCATGGCCAATCCACCAAACCTGCACATCTTTGGACTGTGGGAGGAAACCGTAGCACCCGGAGGAAACCCACGCACACACGGGGAGAAAGTGCAAACTCCACACAGTCATCCGAGGCCAGAATTGAAGCCGGGTCGCTGATGCTGTGAGGCAGCAGTGCTAACCACTGTGCTGCCGTATCTGAAATACTTTTTCTTTGCCACATGCCCACCCACCTCTCTATGCCCTTTGGAAGTTCCATATTATTCTCGAACAGTTCACGATGTTTCCAATTTTTGTATCATACGCAAATTTTTTAATTTTGCCCCGTACAAAGTCTAGATCATGAAACATGTGAAGAGCAGGGGTCCAAACAGTGAGCCCCGAGGAACTCCGCTATAAACTTTTCTCCAGTCTGAAAAACATCCATTAACTCTCTGTTTCTTGTGACTCAGCCAATTCTGTATCCTTGTTGCTATTGTCCCTTTTATTCCATCTAAATTTGCTCACAAGTCTGTTGGGTGTCACTTTATCAAGTGCCTTTTAGATGTCTATTTATTCCTACCTCACCAACAGCACTAATCTCAGTAATCCGCTCAAGATTTTGTCAGGTGCAGTAACCGCAAAAGTGATTTTTAAAAAAAAAAAATCTCCTCACCCTCCACCTCATTTCCTGGTGAATTGCTTGTTCTGTTGCTCACAGTCAGTTAATAGGGGATGGGTTGGGGGGGAAGAAAGTAACAGGGTGAGGGAGGAGAACTCAGTGGTTCGGCTGACGGAGAGCGGATAGGGACAGGGAACTGCATGGTGATTATAGGAATTCAATGACATGCAGGTAAGCAAATCGGCTAATGTGGTCGGTGGGAAAGGAATGTGACCAGGAGGAGCAAACAGCACATGATTTGATGTGATGCAGTAATGGTATCACAAGGAATAAATGGGATAAGTGAGGAAACAGGGTGAGAGATGTCATTGTGATAGTGGATGCAGGGTGAAGAACAAGGAATACTGGGGTTGGGGGAATTATTGAGTATGGTTAAATTGCACGGAATGCAAGGGGTAGAAGGGGCAAAAGTACTGGGAAATATGGGCAAGTTAAAAGAGACACTATAGCCTGATGGGTATTCATAAAGGCACCAGCAAAGCCTGATGGTTAAAAAGGCTAACTCTGCATCACCATAAGCAGCATAAACAGGGGGGATCTGCCATGAAAAACAGGATGTGCCGCCATGGAATGAGCACAGGAGCTGGTTGGCTGTTGCTATGCCTTGGTCATACAGTGATCAATCACAGGCCCGTGTGTCATGCTCCTGAGAAGAATTACGAACCCTGAGTGAGTCACGACTCTTTGAACATTCGTGACTCAAGGACAGTGATTGATTAGTGCCATCCTGTGATCACATGACTGGAAGCTTGCGATCAGTGCCAGCGAGAGCTGTATAAGGTGGTGATACAAAGAGATTTCATCAGCGAAACCTTGAGGTATAACACTGCAGAAGGAAGAAGCCTCAAGCTTGAAGACAGAGTCTTATCCCCGCTTGTGCCTGGCCAGTGCGATGAGATGGTGCCGTCTCCACAAGTCCATTAGAAGTTAGATAAGTATTAACAGTGAACTTGTAGTGGTAGCAAAGGAAGGTAGAATCATGCAGTGTAAGTTAGAACCACTCTTGTAAAGGTGACAAGCATTGGGATTTTACATTGTGTTCAATAACGAAGTGATTTGATTCAAAGTTAAAGGTATTGTGTCTATCAATCAAGTGGAGCGAGGGTCGGAGTCAACATGAGATAAAAGATCGGCAATGAAACCTCCTGTTCATAACCTGAACAACCCTCGCTCAGCTGATGAGGCAGTGCTCCTCCATGTTGAACACCACTTGGACAAATCATTGAGAGTAGCAAGGGCACAAAATGTACTCTGGGTGGGGACTTCAATGTCTACCATGGCTACTGGCAAAGCTCACTAAATCCTAAAGGACATATCTAGCAGACAGGGCCTGTGGTGAGAGAACCAACATGAGGGAAAAACCTAAGGAACTTGTCCTCACCAATTTACCAATCAGGGACACTTTTATTCATGACAGTACATTAGGAATCACCATTGCACAGTCCTTGTGAAGATAAAGTCCCATCTTCACAATAAGAACACTGTCCCTTGTGTTACGTGGCAGTACCAGCTCAAAACTAGGCATCTATGAGGTGCAATGGGCCTTCAGCAGCAGCGGAATTGTACACACCCATAACCTGTAAACTCAAGGCCCGGCATATCGCCCACCCTGCCGTTACCTTTAAGCCAAGGAATGAACCTGATTCGCGAGTGTAGGAGGGCCAGGAGCAGGCATCTGGTATACTTAAAAATCAGATGTCAACCTGGGCAAGCTACAACACAGGACCACATGCATGTTAATCAGTGGAAGCAACATGCTACAGATCGCGCAAAGTGACCTATTGACTAACAGCTAAGATCAAAACTCTGCAGGAGGCCCCATAAATACCCCCTTCCTCAATACAAGGAGAGTCCAGAGCATCCGTGGGGAGATCACAGAGCCTCTAGGCCTCACTGTAAATTGAGCAAGATGTGTTTTGATCTCCTCCACCGCTGATTTTCAGTTCTCTGAACTGTCAAAGGGATGCTTTATGCCCAGGAGGAGCATATGAAAAACAACCCCATATACTCCAAATTCCTGTAAGCATAATACAGATAGATAACTGTATCTTTTTTAAAAAATCTATATTTATTTATTTTTTAAATCTATATTTATCTATTTACATATAAACAAAGATCTATCTGGTGCATGCTTAATGTGCTGATCGGACTTTCTGCATCTCAATTTGGCTACCACATTGCATTTGCAAAACTCTTGTAGCTGATTACTAAAACTAATATTTATATTCATAAAATGAATTATAGCTGTACAGGTATCACGGTGCCTGTCAGCAAGTAATACACTGTCAATGAAAACTGTCAATCAAAAAAATTACAAATCAGAAATGGAAGGTCATTGATAAACAGAAGGGAGAAAGTTAAATAATTCAAATAATCAAATTGATTTTTAAAAAAATTTAAAAACCTTTTATGCTGTCTTGAGCAAGAAGATTATTGATCAGAGTCTCATCACTGAAATGATTAAGAGTGTGGGATTGGTAGGGGGGTAGAGGGAGTGAGAGAAACATTCTTCATCCCTATTGTTGTTGCCGGCCTCTGGTGAGGGCCCATTACAGAGCGGCATGAGGAGGGAACTGGAACCAGAGTTCCTGCCGACCAGCTAACAGCATCTGGAAGAAGGACAGCAAACAAATACAATAGAGATCTGACCTTGCAGAGATTGCAGCAACGCTCTCCATCCAAGCCATGATCTGTCCTCCGAAAGTGTTACCCTGGTGATTCGCATGAGGTGGCAGGACAAGCTCAATGCTCTCAACCCTGGTCTTCCCTGCTGGAACTGCACTCTGGTATTCTTCACTATTTGGCTCTGGTTTGGGAAACATATTCCACGTGTTAATGATATCTCAGTTTTTCACTTGAAGACCAGCTCAGGGAACCGACCCTTGTAATTCGGACCCATGTGAGCAATCACTGGAGCAAACATACACAAGAAGGTTTGATCAAGGTACCTTGATCTTGTGACAAAGCTGCATTTGTTTGGCAGCATGGGTATAGTAAGATGGGCCAAATGCAGGCAAGTGGGACTAGCTTAGTGATAGAAATTGGGCAGCAGGGACAAGCTAGGCCAATGGGCCTGTTTCCATGCTGTAAACATCTATGACTCTATTACGTTCACAATTTCAGATTGCAAATTCACTTCTTGTTGCAAGTACCCTGAACATATAAACTTATTTAGGCTTAGTAGCTCCCGCATCTAGAGATGCATGAGGGAGACAAAGCTCTCCATGCCCTCCTGCCCACAGCCAATACAACTGTCAATTTAAATACCTGCCCATACATTTGCACAAGTCAATTAAATAAAAACACTGAAGAATCGGGCATTTAACCATCTTGTGATGAGATAGGACACCATAGAAAACATGAATGCGTTATCAGTGTCAACAGCACTGACTGACTCCTGTCACAACATACCTCTTCACTGCCCCTCACCTGTGCATTAAGACTCATTGATGGTTTGTTTCTTTCATGGATTTCTTCTGTGGTGCAGAGTTTTAGAATTTTCATTTCCTTTTTTCTGTATAACACAGTTTGATAACACATAGCCAGAGACAATAAAAGCAGTCGTCTCAGGAATATGAGCATACAATCCTGAGAAAATTGAGATTAGGTATCACACCACGGGCTTTTTGTGCATGTTCGATTTCCAGAACAATCACAATACCGCCAAATCTCAAACAGGAAAAGCTCTAAGCCGAGGAGTTCCTCCCTGAATAAGATTGGGACATTCCTGTGTGTCCCATTGTAGTGTGTGAGAGAGAGAGAGAGTGAGAGAGAACAAAGAAAAAAGAACAAAGAAAAGTACAGCACAGGAACAGGCCCTTCGGCCCTCCAAGCCCATGCCGACCATGCTGCCCGTCTAAACTAAAATCTTCTACACTTCCGGGGTGCGTATCCCTCTATTCCCATCCTATTCATGTATTTGTCAAGATGCCCCTTAAATGTCACTATCGTCCCTGCTTCCACCACCTCCTCCGGTAGCGAGTTCCAGGCACCCACTACCCTTGTGTAAAAAAACTTGCCTCGTACATCTACTCTAAACCTTGCCCCTCTCACCTTAAACCTATGCCCCCTAGTAATTGACCCCTCTACCCTGGGGAAAAGCCTCTGACTATCCACTCTGTCTATGCCCCATATAATTTTGTAAGACCTCTATCAGGTCACCCCTCAACCTCCGTTGTTCCAGTGAGAACAAACCAAGTTTATTCAACCGCTCCTCATAGCTAATGCCCTCCATACCAGGAAACATCCTTGTAAATCTCTTCTGCACCCTCTCTAAAGCCTCCACATCCTTCTGGTAGTGTGGCGACCAGATTTGAACACTATATTCCAAGTGTGGCCGAACTAAGGTTCTATACAGCTGCAACATGACTTGCCAATTCTTATACTCAATGCCCCGGCCAATGAAGTCAAGCATGCCGTATGCCTTCTTGACTATCTTCTCCACCTGTGTTGCCCCTTTCAGTGACCTGTGGACCTGTACACCTAGATCTCTCTGCCTGTCAATACTCTTGAGGGTTCTACCATTCACTGTATATTCCCTACCTGCATTAGACCTTCCAAAATGCATTACCTCACATTTGTCCGGATTAAACTCCATCTGCCATCTCTCCGCCCAAGTCTCCAAACGATCTAAATCCTGCTGTATCCTCCAACAGTCCCCATCGCTATCCGCAATTCCACCAACCTTTGCGTTGTCTGCAAACTTACTAATCAGACCAGTTACATTTTCCTCCAAATCATTTATATATACTACGGACAGCAAAGGTCCCAGCACTGATCCCTGCGGAACACCACTGGTCACAGCCCTCCAATTAGAAAAGCATCCTTCCATTGCTACTCTCTGCCTTCTATGACCTAGCCAGTTCTGTATCCACCTTGCCAGCTCACCCCTGATCCCGTGTGACTTCACCTTTTATACTAGTCTACCATGAGGGACCTTGTCAAAGGCCTTACTGAAGTCCATATAGACAACATCCACTGCCCTACCTGCATCAATCACCTTTGTGACCTCTTCGAAAAACTCTATCAAGTTAGTGAGACACGACCTCCCCTTCACAAAACCGTGCTGCCTCTCGCTAATACATCCATTTGCTCCCAAATGGGAGTAGATCCTGTCTCGAAGAATTCTCTCCAGTAATTTACCTACCACTGACATAAGGCTCACCGTCCTGTAGTTCCCTGGATTATCCTTGCTACCCTTATTAAACAAAGGAACAACATTGGCTATTCTCCAGTCCTCCGGGACATCACCTGAAGACAGTGAGGATCCAAAGATTTCTGTCAAGGCCTCAGCAATTTCCTCTCTAGCCTCCTTCAGTATTCTGAGGTAGATCCCATCAGGCCCTGGGGATTTATCTACCTTAATACTTTTTCAAGATGCCCAACACCTCGTCTTTTTGGATATCAATGTGACCCAGGCTAACTACACACTCTTCTCCAGACTCAACATCCACCAATTCCTTCTCTTTGGTGAATACTGATGCAAAGTATTCATTTAGTACCTCGCCCATTTCCTCTGGCTCCACAGATTCCCTTGCCTGTCCTTCAGTGGGCCAACCTTTTCCCTGGCTATCCTCTTGCTTTTTATGTACGTGTAAAAAGCCTTGGGATTTTCCTTTACCCTATTTGCCAATGACTTTTCGTGACCCCTTTTAGCCCTCCTGACTCCTTGCTCAATTTCCTTCCTACTTTCCTTATATTCCACACAGGCTTTGTCTGTTCCCAGCCTTCTAGCCCTGACAAATGCCTCCTTTTTCTTTTTGACGAGGCCTACAATATCTCTCGTTATCCACGGTTCGCGAAATTTGCCGTATTTATCCTTCTTCCACACAGGAATATGCCGGTCCTGAATTCCTTTCAACTGACATTTGAAAGCCTCCCACATGTCAGATGTTGATTCACTCTCAAACATCTGCCCCCAATCTAGGTTCTTCAGTTCCCGCCTAATATTGTTATAATTAGCCTTCCCCCAATTTAGCACATTCACCCTAGGACCACTCTTATCCTTGTCCACCAGCACTTTAAAACTTACTGAATTGTGGTCACTGTTCCCGAAATGCTCCCCTACTAAAACTTCTACCACCTGGCCGGGCTCATGCCCCGATACCAGGTCCAGTACAGCCCCTTCCCTAGTTGGACTATCTACATATTGTTTTAAGAAGGTCTCCTGGATGCTCCTGACAAACCCTGCCCCGTCCAAGCCCCTAGGACTAAGTGAGTCCCAATCAATATTGGGGAAGTTGAAGTCACCCATCACAACAACCCTGTTGCTTTTATTCCTTTCCAAAATCTGTCTACCTATCTGCTCCTCTATCTCCCGCTGGCTGTTGGGAGGCCTGTAGTAAATCCCCAACAGTGTGACTGCACCCTTCTTATTCCTGATCTCTACCCATATAGCCTCGCTGCCCTCTGAGGTGTCCTCCCGTAGTACAGCTGTGATATTCTCCTTAATCAGTAGCGCAACTCCCCCACCCCTTTTACATCCCCCTCTATCCCGCCTGAAATATCTAAATCCTGGAACGTTTAGCTGCCAATCCTGTCCTTCCCTCAACCAGGTCTCTGTAATGGCAACAACATCATAGTTCCAAGTATTAATCCAAGCTCCAAGTTCATCTGCCTTACCAGTTATACTTCTTGCATTAAAACATATGCGCCTCAGGCCACCAGACCCGCTGTTTTCAGCAACATCTCCCTGTCTGCTCTTCCTCAGAGCCACACTGTCCCTATTCCCTAGCTCTCCCTCAATGTTTTCACCTTCTGACCTATTGCTCTGGTACCCACCCCCCTGCCATACTAGTTTAAACCCTCCAGTGTGACACTAGCAAACCTCACGGCCAGGATATTTATGCCTCTCCAGTTTAGATGCAACCCGTCCTTCTTATACAGGTCACACCTGTCCCGGAAGAGCTCCCAGTGGTCCAGATAATGGAAACCCTCCCTCCTATACCAGCTGTTTAGCTGCTCTACCTTCCTATTTCTAGCCTCACTGGCACGTGGCATAGGGAGTAATCCAGAGATTACAATCCTAGAAGTCCTGTCTTTTAACTTTCTGCCTAGCTCCCTGAACTCCTGCTGCAGGACTTCATGCCCCTTCCTGCCTATGTCGTTAGTACCAATATGTACAACGACCTCTGCCTGTTTGCCCTCCCCCTTCAGGATGCCCTCTACCCGTTCGGAGACATCCTGGACCCTGGCACCAGGGAGGCAACATACCATCCTGGAGTCTCTTTCACGTCCACAGAAGCACCTATCTGTGCCCCTGACTATAGAGTCCCCTATGACTATTGCTCTTCTGCGCTTTGACCCTCCCTGCTGAACATCAGAGCCAGCCGTGGTGCCACTGCTTTGGCTGCTGCTGTTTTCCCCGATAGGCTATTCCCCCCAACAGTATCCAAAGCGGTATACCTGTTAGAGAGGGGGACAATAACATGAGATTCCTGCACCGACTGCCTGCTCCTTCTGGTGGTCACCCATCTCTCTGCCTGCACCTTGGGTGTGACCACGTCTCTATAACTCCTATCTATGACGCTTTCCGCCACCTGCATGCTCCTAAGTGCATCCAATTGCTGCTCCAATTGAACCACGCAGTCTGTGAGGAGCTGCCATTGGTTACACTTGCCGCAGATGTTGTTGACCGGAACGCTGGAAGCGTCACAGATCTGCCACGTCTCACAGTTGGAGCACTGCACCCCGCTGAGTGACATTTAAGCACTAATTAATTAATTTAAAATAAACACTTGAATTATTGTTAGATTGAGTTACAATTAACTATATGGCCCTGACGCTAGATGATTTTTACTGAGGGAGAGAGAGAAAGTGTGTTTGTGCGGGGCGGTGAGCGAGAGAGAAAAAAAAAAGGTGATCAAAAATATGAATTTCAATTCAAAATTCCACATGCCACTTCAGCTGACAGTTTAGTATTATTTGCTGCAAAAAAACTGACGCTTGGAGACAACCCGAAAACAACTCCGACAAGTGTTGACAACAAAAATCTATTCTATCAGATGTCACTTAGCCATCTGGAGAGAGAAGTGAGCGAGAAAGAAAAGAGAGATACAAAGTGTAAGCTCTTTCAATGAGGTTATGAGTACTTTCTCATTTATGAAAGTTGTTTGTGACGTGGCTACATCCAACAGGAAACCATATTTAACCGCATTCTCTGCTGACCGGTTTCTGTCTCAAATTGAATCTGGATCGTGTCTGAAAATCTTGACTCTGTTGGGCTGCAAACCCATATTCTCCAGTTAGCTCAAAGCACCTCTCCAAAGTGGTCAATCTCCATCATTGAGCTTGCATTGTCAGACTATTTGGCTGTGGAGGGCATCACAGCTGACTGAAGCAGTTTGATCAACCAAAGCTGAATGACAAATTATTACGCAAATGGTGATCTACATTCCATTTGTATTATTACACATGATACTCCAGCCATCTTTAATCACGATTGCTTTCAGATACTAATCTAAAAGTTGCATCATAGGTTAGCAAGGTCATGAAAAAACCCCAAATAAACCCTAGACTTCACTTCCAGAAGGACGGAATTGAAAAGTAGGAAAGTTATGGTAAACCTTGATTAGACCACACTGAAACTTCTGCATGCAGTTCTAGTCGCTTAATTAGAGAAAGGATATAGAGGCATTGGAGAGGGTGCAGAAAGGATTTACAAGGAAGATGTCTGAAATGTGTGGAGATATAATATATACAGAAAGAATTGACAGGCTGAGTCTCTTCTCTCTTGAGAAAAGGTGGCTGAGGGCTGACCGAACAGAGGTGTTTATAATTCTGAAAGGTTTTGGTAGAGTGGGGCACAGAGAGAATGAGCGGGATTTTCTGGTCGTTCACACTGATGGGGTCTGCCGACGGTGCACCCCCACCGTAGGTTTTGGGGCAGTGAGGGGTGCGTTCAATGGGAAATGCCATCGTCAATGGCGGGACCAGAAGGTCGCTGCCGGCTCAGGCGAGCTGCCCTCCGCCACTGCAAAATCCCTTCCAATTTTTCCTCTTGAGGGAAAGAGCTTAACTGGAGACCATCTAAAAAGATGGTCGCTCAAAAATCCAATGGGAATTTCAGAAGCAACACCTTTACCCAAAGACTGGCGAGAACGTGGAACTTGCTACAACAAGAAGCGATTGAAGTGAAAATATAGATGTATTTAAGGGGAAAGCTGGACATTTGAAGGAGATGGGAATGGATGGTTACAACAGTAGATTTAGACGATAAAAGATGGGAGGATGCTAAAGTGGAACATAAACACTGGCACGGACTGGTTGAGTCATAGTTCTTGTGTAATGCTTCAGAGATCATGCAAATAGAACATTTTTGAATAATCTGGGGGGCGGGGGTAGAGGCAAGGAGAACACAAAATGGCTACCATTTTGAATTGTGCTGGAGGAGACCAGAGCTTTGATGGTTTCCAGGTGGCGTAACCTCATCCGGCGCCGCTCAGCAGCAATGCTGTGTTCCATCTGTTCTTCAGAGGTTCCGGGAACCATAGGCTTCAGTTGCACCTGGCAAGAGATGAATACTTACATCAAGTCAAACGTTGAATAAAATACACTCTTTTAAAAATTCTTTCACAGGATGTGGGCTTGCTGGTTAGGCCAGCTTTTATTGCACATCCTTAATTGCCCTTGAGAAGGATTATTATTGGAACCACATTCATCCAGGCTAGTGGGGAGTATTCCATCACACTCCTGACATGTACTTTGTGGGTGGTGGACAGGCTTTGGGGGTCAGGAGGCGAGTTACTTGCTGCAGAATTCCCAGCCTCTGACCTGTTCTTGTAGCCACAGGGTGGAATTTTACAGCCCCACCTGTCGGTGGGAATTTCATGTCTCACCGAAGTTAATAGACTTTTGAATGGCTCACTGCATTTCTCAGCCCCACCGCGACGTGACCATAAACTTCTGCCCAGGGTATTTATGTGGCTATTTCAGTTCAGTATCTGGTCAATGGTAACCCCCAGGGTGTTGACTGTGGGGGATTCAGCAATGGACGTCAAGGGGAGATTGTTGCATTCTCGCTTGTTGGAGATGGTCATTGCCTGCCACTTGTGTGACACTAAAGCTACTCAGGACAAATGACGCAATACATTATCGGGTTTGTTTACCAAACGTCACAAAAGTGGCCACGGCAGGTTCCCTCACTTGATCATTACCCAGTGATCCAGCTGGAAGTCCATGTTAGGACGTTGGTGAAAATGAGATGAAGTTTGAGTTTATGAATCCTAATGTCAAATAGTTCAACGACATGGTCATGAATGAAGAATGGCCAGCTAAACATGATACGGGTGGGGTGGGCGGTGGTGTACTGGTATTGTTGCAGGACTAGTAATCCAGAGACCCAGGGTAATAATTTGGGGACCTGGGTTCGAATCCCACCACGCAGGCGTGGAATTTAAACTCAATAAAATATCTGGAATTAAAAGCCTAATGATGACCATGAAACCATTTTTATACAGTGAATGGTAGAACCCTCAAGAGTATTGAAAGTCAAAGAGATCTAGGAGTACAGGTCCACAGGTCATTGAAAGGGGCAACACAGGTGGAGAAGGTAGTCAAGAAGGCATACGGCATGCTTGCCTTCATTGGCCGGGGCATTGAGTATAAGAATTGGCAAGTCATGTTGCAGCTGTATAGAACCTTAGTTAGGCCACACTTGGAGTATAGTGTTCAATTCTGGTCGCCACACTACCAGAAGGATGTGGAGGCTTTAGAGAGGGTGCAGAAGAGATTTACCAGAATGTTGCCTGGTATGGAGGGCATAAGCTACGAGGAGCGATTGAATAAACTCGGTTTGTTTTCACTGGAACGAAGGAGGTTGAGGGGCGACCTGATAGAGGTATACAAAATTATGAGGGGCATAGACAGAGTGGATAGTCAGAGGCTTTTCCCCAGGGTAGAGGGGTCAATTACTAGGGGGCATAGGTTTAAGGTGAGAGGGGCAAGGTTTAGAGTAGATGTACGAGGCAAGTTTTTTACTCAGAGGGTAGTGGGTACCTGGAACTCGCTACCGGAGGAGGTAGTGGAAGCAGGGACGATAGGGACATTTAAGGGGCATCTTGACAAATATATGAATAGGATGGGAATAGAAGGATACGGACCCAGGAAGTGAAGAAGATTGTAGTTTAGTCGGGCAGTATGGTCGGCACGGGCTTGGAGGGCCGAAGGGCCTGTTCCTGTGCTGTACATTTCTTTGTTCTTTGTTCTTTGGGTGCTGCCTGTGGCTATTGAACAATAAAATAAGATTCAGACTCAACGGGAAAACAGTGACAGGGTGAGAAAGCTGTGATGATTACAAGAAAGAATACTTGGTTCTGCAAGACAGAGAAAGAAATAAAAATAATGATATAAAATAAGCAAAATATTACTGCCAACAAAAGGAACACAACTACTCAATGTGTAATGGCCAGGAGATCCAATGTGAGCCTGTCACTCACACCACCACATTACTGCTTTCAGCCATGCTGCTGTGGGAAATGCTGAGCACAGAGGAGAAACATTACTGGTGGTATGGCATTTTTACATCATTGGGAAACAGGAATGATGACATGGGTCTCCCAAGGTTGTGAGATATCAAGCTTTAGAACGCACATTATCCCAGCGATTGTTTTCTCTTTGTATGATAAATCTATCCTAAGGAATGATGTGGAGATGCCGGCGTTGGACTGGGGTGAGCACAGTAAGAAGTCTTACAACACCAGGTTAAAGTCCAACAGGTTTGTTTCGATGTCACTAGCTTTCGGAGCGCTGCTCCTTCCTCAAGTGAATGCAGAGGTATGTTCCAGAAACATATATATATATATAGACAGATTCAAAGATGCCAGACAATGCTTGGAATGCGAGCATTAGCAGGTGATTAAATCTTTACAGATCCAGAGATGGGGTAACCCAAGGTTAAAGAGGTGTGAATTGTATCAAGCCAGGACAGTTGGTAGGACTTTGCAGGCCAGATGGTGGGGGATGAATGTAATGCGTCATGACAGTTCCAACGCGCCACAGCAAAAAACCGCACCGACCTCCTCAGAAGACAAACATGGGATACCCTTTGTCATCCAGTACTTTCCCGGAGCGGAGAAACTACAACATCTTCTTCACAGCCTTCAACACGTCATCGATGAAGATGAACATTTTGCCAAGGTCATCCCCACACCCCCACTACTTGCCTTCAAACAACCGCGCAAGCTCAAACAAGCCATTGTTTGCAGCAAACTACCCAGTCTTCAGAACAGTAACCACAACACCACACAACCCTGCCATGGCGATCTCTGCAAGACGTGCCAATCATCGACATGGATACCACCATTACACGTGAGAACACCACCCACCAGGTACGCGGTACATACTCGTGCGACTTGACCAACGTTGTCTACCTCATACGCTGCAGGAAAGGATGTCCCGAAGCGTGGTACATTGGCGAGACCATGCAGACGCTGCGACAACGAATGAACGGACATTGCGCGATAATCACCAGGCAGGAATGTTCCCTTCCAGTCGGGGAACACTTCAGCAGTCAAGGACATTCAGCCTCTGATCTACGGGTAAGCGTTCTCCAAGGCGGCCTTCAGGACGCGCGACAACGCAGAATCGCCGAGCAGAAGCTTATAGCCAAATTCCGCACACATGAGTGCGGCCTCAACCGGGACCTGGGATTCATGTCGCATTACATTCATCCCCCACCATCTGGCCTGCGAAATCCTACCAACTGTCCTGGCTTGACACAATTTACACCTCTTTAACCTGGGGTTACCCCATCTCTGGATCTGTAAAAATTTAATCACCTGCTAATGCTCGTATTCCAAGCATTGTCTGGCATCTTTGAATCTGTCTATATATATGTTTCTGGAACATACCTCTTCATTCACCTGAGGAAGGAGCAGCGCTCCGAAAGCTAGTGTCATCGAAAACAAACCTGTTGGACTTTAACCTGGTGTTGTAAGACTTCTTACTATCCTAAGGAAAGCAGAGGACAAACACATGAAGTAGAATCAATGCCTTCTGGAAAGTATGCCAGATGTTTGCAGTTGAATTTTTTAAATTAAAATCATACCGCCATACCAAAGCCATACTGTCTGCATACTGACTGAGGGGCAAGTATTGGGTGCACTGATACATCAACCAGACTAGCAAATGGCTTTACCATAGTTGCCACACTGGCAGCAATCTCCTGGCCGTTATCAAAACAGACACTGCAGAGTCACTGTTGATCAAGGTGCACTAGTTGCTTGCAAAGTTTTCTAAACAATCAACTATTTTCAAAGTAACAGTGATTGAAAAAATATTATGAAACACTGCCAGAATTCAACTTGTTTAAATCAGATCATGTCTCATTTGATATATGATATATGAAGTTGCATCTGGGTTACTCGTTTCCAGATCTTGTTACACCTTCATCCAAATTCAGGAGTTGAGGTAGGACTGATTATCCTTGACATCAAGGTAGCATTTGACTGAGTGCGGCATCAAGGAGCCCCAGCAAAATTCAAATCAATGGGATTCAGGGGGAAATCTCTGCTGGGTGGAGTCACTCCTGGCACAAAGGAAGAAGGCTGTGGTTGTTGGAGGACAATCATCTCAGTGCTCAGATATTGCTGCAGGCGTTCCTGAGGTAGTGTCCTAGGCCCAACCATCTTCAGCACTTCACCAATGACTCACCCTCCATCATAAGATCAGAAGTGGCGAAGTTCGCTTAAGACTGCAGTGTTCAGTACCGTTGGCTGCTTCTCAGATACTGATGGGAGTCCATACCCACATACAGCAAGATCTGGGCACATTCAGGCTTGGCCTGGTAAATGGCAAGTAACGTTTGTGCCACACCGATGCCAGGCCACGACCATCTCCAACAAGAGCATCAGTATGTTTCAAAGCAATGATGGAGGACACATTGTTAGATCTGGTTCTGGGGAATGAGGTGGGTCAAGCAGATTAACGGTCAGTAGGGGAACACTTATGGGGCAGTGATCTTAGTAACAAAATATTTAGGTTACTATGGAAAAGGACAAGGAACAATCCAGAGTAGAAATAATTAATTATTGGAGGGTCAATTTAAATCGGGTGAGAACAGATCTAGCCCAGGGAAATTGGAATCAAAGATTGGCAAGCAAAACTGTAACACAACAATCTGCTGCCTTTAAAGAGAAGAGTTTGTGTACAGTCGTGGTGCATTCCCAGGACAGGGGGGAAAACAAACAGAGCTCACAGGATGACAAAAAAGATAAAGAGTGTGACACCCCGGGGCATGTTAGGAAACTGAGAGATGTAGTGGGCAATTTCGAGGTTTGAACTGGTGGAGCCAGAAAGATTTGGAAAGCCACCGGGAGTGGTCATGAAAAGCCACTACAGAGACAGGCTTTCGAAAAGGAGTCTGAAGGAGCTGCACTAACAACAGGAATATATTCTGTAAATGTAAATATTATTTTCCCTGCCTGCCTAAGTGGAGTTGAGAGCTGTATGTATATTTAATGGGAAATCATGCGTTAGTGTTAAGAGATACCTGGAAGCTGTTCTTGTTAAGTTTGAAGTTTAAAAGTTTATATATCGTTTTTCTTTTGTTGTAATAAAGTTTTGTTTGTAAATTTAATTATATTTTAAAATTTTTACAATTAAGGGGCAATTTAGCATGGTTAATTCACCTACACTGCACATCTTTGGGTTGTGGGGGTGAAACCCATGCAGACAAGGGGAGAATGTGCAAACTCCACACAGTGATCCGGGGCCAGGATTAAACCCGGGTCCTCGGCGCCAAGAGGCAGCAGTGCGAACCACTGTGCTATCCTTTTTGTTTGTAAAACTAACCAAGCCCTATTTCTTATGCAATCACTCCTGGAGCGAATCAATCTTTCCGCAAAGTCTTTGAATTTTTTTTTAATGTAATAAGAATCTTTATTAGTGTCACAAGTAAGCTTACATTAAAACTTCAATGAAGTTACTGTGAAAATCCCCCATCGCCACACTCCGGCCCGTGCTCGGGAACACAGAGAGAATTCAGAATGTCCAATTCACCTAAAAAGTAAGTCTTTCAGGACTTGTGGAGGGAAACCAGAGCACCAGGAGGAAACCCACACAGACACGGGGAGAACGTGCAGGCGTCGCAAAGACAGTGACCCAAGATGGGAATCAAACCAGGTTCCCTGGTGCTGTGAAACAACAGTGTTGAAACATGGTACACTGTGTACCATGCCAAATGTTGCAATTCTGGTCCAGTATCTTAGCCACTGCTGGGATTGGTCTGGCATTCGTAACAAGAGCAAGATGAAGAAGTAGCAGGGATATGATAGAATCATAGAATCCCTAGTGCAGAAGGAGACCATTCAGCCTATTGAATCTGCACCGACCCTTCGAATGAGCACTTTACAAATGCCCACCTCTACCTAGCACCGTAATCCAATAATTTAACCTGCACATCCCTGGACATTAAGGGGCAACTTATCATGGCCAATCCACCTCATCCGCATATCTTTGGACTGTGAGAGGAAACCGGAGGAAACCCACACAGACCCAGGGAGAATGTACAAACTCCACATTCACCCAAGGCTGGAATTGAACTTGGGTCCCTGGCGCTATGAAGTAGCAGTGCTACATGAGAGGTTGATACTACAAGTGAAAATCAGACAGAATATAGAAAATTCAGAAGTTAAAAAATGTATATATGCAAAGAGTATGAGAAGAGACAGGCAGCTAACATAAAAAGGAATCCCAAAGTATTTTATAAGTATATGAATAGTAAAAGAGTGGTAAAATGAAAGATTGGGAACATTTAGGGATCAAAAAAGCAGACTTACACATGGGTCGAGAGGTAAATGAGTAGAATCATAGAATTTACAGTGCAGAAAGAGGCCATTCGGCCCATTGAGTCTGCACCGGTTCTTGGAAAGAGCACCCTACTTAAACTCACACCGCCACCCTATCCCTGTAACCCAGCAACTCCATCTAACCGAAGGGCAATTTATCCTGGCCAATCCACCTAACCTGCACATCTTTGGACTGTGGGAGGAAACCAGAGCACCCAGAGGAAACCCACTTTACATTTACCGAGGGAGAAGATGCTACCAAAGTTGCGGTGAATATGAAGGTAGTGAAGACACTTGATAAGCTAAAATTTGAAAAGGAGAAGGCACTAGAAAGGCTGACTGTAATTAAAGTTGTTAAGATTCTAGACAGAATCAGGCTGAGAATTATCCAAGGATACTGAGAGAAGGGAATTACAGATGCACTGGCCATAATGTTCCAGTCCTCCTTAGATACAGGGGTGGTGGCAGAGGGCTGCCGAATTTCAAATGTTATGTTTTCATTCAAAGATAGTGTGTAAGAATAAGACCAGCAACTACGCATGGATGATTTTAATCTGCAAAGTGATTGGGCAAATCAAATTAGCCACAATATTGTAGAGGAGGAATTCCTGGAGTGTATACGGGATGGTTATATGGACCAATACGTTGAGGAACTAACTAGAGAACAGGCCATCCTAGACTTGGTACTGTGTAATGGGAACAGAATCATTGGCAAGTTGTGCGAGACCCCTTGGGGATGAGCGACCATAATATGAGAGAATTTTTCATCAAGGTGGAGACTGAAGTAGTTGATTCTGGGACTAGGGTCCTGAATCTTAGTAAAAGAAACTATCGTGACATAAGGCATGATTTGGCTATAACTATTTGAGGAATGACAGTGGATAAGAAATGGTAAACATTCAAGGAGTGCATGGGGAACTGCAACAATTGTTTATTCCTGTCTGGAACAAAAGTAAAATGGGAAAGGTGGCCAATACATGGCTTACAAGGGAAATTGGAGATAGTATTTGATCCAAGGAAGAAGTATACAAATTAGCCAAGAAAAACAACAGGTCTGAGGATTGGGAGCAGCTTAGAATTCAGCACAGGACCAAGGTATTGGTTAAGAAGGGGAAAATAGAGTACGAATGTAAGCTTGCAGGGAACGTAAAAACCGACTGTAAAAGTTTCCATAGGCACGTAAAGAGAAAAGGTTTGGTGAAGACAAATGTAGATCCCTTACAGACAGAAACAGGGGAATGTATAATAGGGGACAAAGAAATGGCTGAGCAACTAAATACACACTTTGGTTCTGTCTTCACAAATGAGGACACAAATAAGATACCAGAAATACTGGGGAACGCAGCATTTAGTGAGAGGGAGGAACTGAAGGAGATTAATATTGGTAGAGAAATTGTATTAGGGGAAATTGATGGGATTGAAGGCTGATAAATCCCCAGGGCCTGATCATCTACATCCCAGAATACTTAAGGAAGTGATTCTAGAAATAGTGGATGCATTGGTGGTCATCTTTCAGGATTCTATAGACTCTGGCACAGTTACTGCAGATTGGAGGGCAGCTAATGTAACTCCACTATTTAAAAAGGGAGGCAGAGAGAAAACAGGGAATTATAGACCAGTAAGCCTGATGTCGGTAGTGGGGGAAATTCTAGAATCCATTATCAAAGATTTTATAGCAGAGCACTGAGAAAATTGTGGCAGGATCGGACAGTCAGCATGGATTCATGAAGGGGAAACCATGCTTGACAAATCCACTTGAGTTCTTCGAGGATGTAACTAGTACATGAGGGGAAGCCAGTGGATGTGGTTTATTTCGACTTTCAGAAGGCATTTGGCAACGTCCCGCATAAGAGATTAGCATGTAAAATTAATGCGCATGGGATTAGGTATAGTGTATTGAAATGGATAGAAAACTGGTTGACGGACAGGAAACAAAGAGTACGAATTAACGGGACTTCTTTAAATTGGCAGACAGTGACTAGTGGGGTACCACAGTCAGGGATTAGTGCTCGGACCCCAGCTATTCACAATATATATTAATGATTTAGATGAGGACACAAAATGTAATTTCTCCAAATGTGCAGATGACACCAAGTTGTGTGGGAGGGTGAGCTGTGAGGAGGATGCAGAGATCATTGAGGATCATTGAGCGTTGCGCTGGTCAAGAGACACAGCCTGAGTGAGTGAGACACAGACAGAGTGAGAATTTGAAACTTGGTAATTTGGTGCAGTGAGGTAATTCGGTGAAGAGTGGGAGAAGGTGCTTTTTCCCTACTGTTTTGTTCTCTCTCTTTCTTCTGGCCTGTAACTTTTAATCAGCAGGGAGAGAACCTGAGAACATCTGAGACCCTCAGAAGGTAAGTAAGTGATTTTTACTCCCTTTACTTTTATTACCTTTTCAAATTGTGTGTGGGGGGGTGGGGAAACTGAAGTGACATCACAGAAAAGCTGTGACCTAAGTGGCTGGTTGGGAATCTACACTAAATTTTTAAAAATTAAGCATTGGTAACTAATTAAACATAATTACTTAATTATAATTTAGACGGGTATCTAAGCCAGAGATCGGAGAGTACTATATTTAGCTTCACATTTATAGTAGAAATCTAGTGCTAGGAAACATATAGATAACAGTAACTTTTTTTTTCTTTAATTTTAACTTTTAACTTTAATTTACTAATTAATTGACGCAATGTCAGTTAGAGGGGTGCAGTGCTCTGACTGTGAGATGTGGCAGGCCAGCGTCCCGGAAGACTTCATCTGCAGAAAGTGCACCCAACTGGAGCTCCTCACAGACCTCATTGAAGCAACAATTGGATGCACTTAGGAGCATGCAGGTGGCGGAAAGCGTCACAGATAGCAGTCATATAAATGTGGTCAGACCCAAGGTGCAGGCAGAGAAATGGGTGACGACCAGAAAGGGCAGGCAGACAGTGCAGGAATCCCCTGTGGTTGTCCCCCTCTCGAACAGGTATACCGCTTTGGATACTGTCGGGGGGGATAGCCTATCAGGGGAAAACAGGAGCCAGAGCAGTGGCACCACGGCTGGCTCTGATGTTCAGAAGGGAGAGTCAAAGCGCAGAAGAGCAATAGTAATAGGGGACTCTATAGTCAGGGGCACAAATAGGCGCTTCTGTGGACGTGAAAGAGACTCCAGGATGGTATGTTGCCTCCCTGGTGCCAGGGTCCAGGATGTCTCAGAACGGGTAGAGGGCATCCTGAAGGGGGAGGGCAAACAGGCAGAGGTCGTTGTACATATTGGTACTAACGACATAGGCAGGAAGAAGCAGGAGATCCTGCAGCAGGAGTTCAGGGAGCTAGGCAGAAAGTTAAAAGACAGGACCTCTAGGATTGTAATCTCGGGATTACTCCCTGTGCCACATGCCAGTGAGGCTAGAAATAGGAAGATAGAGCAGCTAAACACGTGGCTAAACAGCTGGTGTAGAAGGGAGGGTTTCCGTTACTGGACCACTGGGAGCTCTTCCGGGGCAGGTGTGACCTATATAAGAAGGACGGGTTGCATCTAAACTGGAGAGGCATAAATATACTGGCCGCGAGGTATGCTAGTGTCACACGGGAGGGTTTAAACTAGTATGGCAGGGGGGTGGGCACGGGAGCAATAGGTCAGAAGGTGAGAGCATTGAGGGAGAACGAGGGAATAGGGACAGTGTGGCTCTGAGGCAGAGCAGACAGGGAGAAGTTGCTGAACACAGCGGGGCTGGTGGCCTGAAGTGCATATGTTTTAATGCAAGAAGTATTACGGGTAAGGCAGATGAACTTAGAGCTTGGATTAGTACTTGGAACTATGATCTTGTTGCCATTACAGAGACCTGGTTGAGGGAAGGGCAGGATTGGCAGCTAAACGTTCCAGGATTTAGATGTTTCAGGCGGGATAGAGGGACATGTAAAAGGGGTGGCGGAGTTGCGCTACTGGTTAGGGAGGATATCACAGCTCTACTACGAGAGGACACCTCAGAGGGCAGTGAGGCTATATGGGTAGAGCTCAGGAATAAGAAGGGGACAGTCACAATGTTGAAGGTTTACTACAGGCCTCTCAACAGCCAGCGGGAGATAGAGGAGCAGATAGGTAGACAGATTTTGGAAAAGAGTAAAAACAACAGGGTTATGGTGATGGGAGACTTCAACTTCCCCAATATTGACTGGGACTCACTTGGTGCCAGGGGCTTAACGGGGCAGAGTTTGTAAGGAGCATCCAGGAGGGCTTCTTAAAACGATATGTAGACAGTCCAACTAGGGAAGGGGCGGTACTAGACCTGGTATTGGGGAATGAGCCCGGCCAGGTGGTAGAAGTTTCAGTGGGGGAGCATTTCGGGAACAGTGACCACAATTCAGTAAGTTTTAAAGTGCTGGTGGACAAGGCTAAGAGTGGTCCTAGGGTGAATGTGCTAAATTGGGGGAAGGCTAATTATAACAATATTAGGCGGGAACTGAAGAACCTAGATTGGGGGCAGATGTTTGAGGGCAAATCAACATCTGACATGTGTCAGTTGAAAGGAATTCAGGACCGGCATGTTCCTGTGAGGAAGAAGGATAAGTACGGCAATTTTCAGGAACCTTGGATAACGAGAGATATTGTAGGCCTCGTCAAAAAGAAAAAGGAGGCATTTGTCAGGGCTAAAAGGCTGGGAACAGACGAAGCCTGTGTGGAATATAAGGAAAGTAGGAAGGAACTTAAGCAAGGAGTCAGGAGGGTTAGAAGGGGTCACGAAATGTCATTGGCAAATAGGGTTAAGGAAAATCCCAAGGCTTTTTACACGTACATAAAAAGCAAGAGGGTAGCCAGGGAAAGGGTTGGCCCACTGAAGGATAGGCAAGGGAATCTACGTGTGGAGCCAGAGGAAATGGGCGAGGTACTAAATGAATACTTTGCATCAGTATTCACCAAAGAGAAGGAATTGGTAGATGTTGAGTCTGGAGAAGGGTGTGTAGATAGCCTGGGCCACATTGAGATCCAAAAAGACGACGTGTTGAGCGTCTTAAAAAATATTAAGGTAGATAAGTCCCCAGGGCCTGATGGGATCTACCACAGAATATTGAAGGAGGCTGGAGAGGAAATTGCTGAGGCCTTGACAGAAATCTTTGGATCCTCACTGTCTTCAGGTGATGTCCCGGAGGACTGGAGAATAGCCAATGTTGTTCCTCTGTTTAAGAAGGGTAGCAAGGATAATCCAGGGAACTACAGGCCGGTGAGCTTTACTTAAGTGGTAGGTAAATTACTGGAGAGAATTCTTCGAGACAGGATCTATTCCCATTTGGAAGCAAATGGACGTATTAGTGAGAGGCAGCATGGTTTTGTGAAGGGGAGGTCGTGTCTCACTAACTTGATAGAGTTTTTCGAGGAGGTCACAAAGATGATTGATGCAGGTAGGGCAGTGGATGTTGTCTATATGGACTTCAGTAAGGCCTTTGACAAGGTCCCTCATGGTAGACTAGTACAAAAGGTGAAGTCACACGGGATCAGGGGTGAGCTGGCAAGGTGGATACAGAACTGGCTAGGTCATAGAAGGCAGAGAGTAGCAATAGAAGGATGCTTTTCAAATTGGAGGGCTGTGACCAGTGGTGTTCCGCAGGGATCAGTGCTGGGACCTTTGCTGTTTGTAGTATATATAAATGATTTGGAGGAAAATGTAACTGGTCTGATTAGTAAATTTGCAGACGACACAAAGGTTGGTGGAATTGCGGATAGCGATGAGGACTGTCAGAGGATACAGCAGGATTTAGATAGGTTGGAGACTTGGGCGGAGAGATGGCAGATGGAGTTTAATCCGGTCAAATGTGAGGTAATGCATTTTGGAAGGTCTAATGCAGGTAGGGAATATACAGTGAATGGTAGAACCCTCAAGAGTGTTGAAAGTCAAAGAGATCTAGGAGTACAGGTCCACAGGTCACTGAAAGGGGCAACACAGGTGGAGAAGGTAGTCAAGAAGGCATACGGCATGCTTGCCTTCATTGGCCGGGGCATTGAGTATAAGAATTGTCAAGTCATGTTGCAGCTGTATAGCACCTTAGTTAGGCCACACTTGGGAGTATATTGTTCAATTCTGGTCGCCACACTACCAGAACGATGTGGAGGCTTTAGAGAGGGGGCAGAAGAGATTTACCAGAATGTTGCCTGGTATGGAGGGCATTAGCTATGAGGAGCGGTTGAATAAACTCGGTTTGTTCTCACTGGAACGATGGAGGTTGAGGCGCGACCTGATAGAGGTCTACAAAATTATGAGGGGCATAGACAGAGTGGATAGTCAGAGGCTTTTCCCCAGGGTAGAGGGGTCAATTACTAGGGGGCATAGGTTTAAGGTGAGAGGGGCAAGGTTTAGAGTAGATGTACGAGGCAAGTCTTTTACACAGAGGGTAGTGGGTGCCTGGAACTCGCTACCGGAGGAGGTGGTGGAAGCAGGGACGATAGTGACATTTAAGGGGCATCTTGACAAATACATGAATAGGATGGGAATAGAGGGATACGGACCCAGGAAGTGTAGAAGATTGTAGTTTAGTCGGGCAGCATGATCGGCACGGGCCTGGAGGGCCAAATCCACGCAGACACAGGGAGAATGTGCAAAGTCCACATGGACAGTGACCCAGGGCCGGGATTCAAACCCAGATCCTCAGCGCCGGAGTCCCAGTGCTAACCACTGCGCTATGTGCCGCTCTAAAAAGGCAATTTTTAACCAAAACCCGCCCTTCGGTAGATTGATGAGATTGGGGCCCATCGAGATCACTGAAAGGTAGGGGTGTTCTACCCAATCCACTGGGTTTGCTGCCGGGTGAGTTGGGTTAAAATCACCCACAATTAATCAAATAAAATGCAATTATTCTTCAATAAGGTGAATGTATCTTCTGAACTAAAGCTTTGTTTCAGTCTGAAACAAAAGAACACGCCGTTTTTTATCTCAACACCCAAAGTGTTTGGGGGAGGGGGAGGAAAAAGAGTGTTACAGATTTTCCACTGTGTGAAAAAGTACTTCCTGGTTTCCCGCCTAAATTGCTCATTCAGTGCGCAGTAAAACATTGTTAAACTACCTTCGATATTCAACTATATTTCAATCTGATTAGTGTTTGCATTTAAAGGGCATTAAGTCGAAGGAACAATTTGACCAATTAAGATGACTTCAGAGTAGATATTTATTATACAGTCTGGGGATCTCAGTAACTGTTTTGAGCTCACACTTTTACCTTTCCAACTCCTTTTCCCTTTGCCACAAATGTAGCAAACGCATTGCACACTTTCCACTGCATTCCACTGGAGGGATCTTCACAAGTGATTGCAATTCCAACCTGAAAAGAGACACTTTGAAATAAACCAACAGAGAAAACATAATCCAACAACACAAACGCAACACAAGCTGAATCTCCAGTCATACGCTCTTCTCCACTGCCAGAAACACCCCTATCCCACCGCCCCCAATGTTCAAGGATAATGCTCGGACTGTTGTGGTACTAAGACTGGGGCACTGTTATTGGCTTCAATCCACCCGGACACTTGGCAGAGTCGCTGCTCTGGTTACTCATTTCAAACTGTGGATGGGGCTTGCAGGGGAAGGGCAGTATGGAGCTTGACTACAACACTGTCTGTGGACAAATAACCTGCTGGAAGTTGATACGAAATCTAAAACACTAGCAAGGTGTCAGAGAGCTGCAGGCCATGGTGCAACTGCAGCTCAACATCTTCAGGGAGGGGGGGCACAGAGAAAAAATGGAGCAGGAAGCAAACTTAAGGGCCGGATTCTCCGTTTCTGTGACTAAGTGTTGACGCCGAAGCAGAATTCGTGGAGATCCACGACAGCAGAACTGGCGCCGTACCTGGACCGATTCAATGACCGTGGAGAGGCTAGCACCGGTGCCACGTGGAACACAATCAATTCCAATGAGAAATGGTGCTGGATTCGCCGGTTCCGCGATTGGCACTCAGGAGGCTGGCAAGCTGCAGCCGCATATACTACACTTCACTCCCCACACACACAAACCCAGCCAATAAGATAACGCGTTTTGCTGACATCTTATTGGCTGGGATGGTGTGTGTGGGGAGTGAAGTGTGTATATGCGGTTGCAGCTTGTCAGCCTCCTGAGTGCCATTCGCGGAACCTTGCTAGTGTTTTAGATTTCGTATCAACGTTTCGCGGTCGCAGAGCTGGAGACACTCCTGGACGCCGTGAAGGAAAGGAGGATGATCCTGTACCCCGGCCTGGGAAGGAGGCTGCCAGCCGTTGCCATTCACCATGCCTGGGCGCAGGAGGCAGAGGTGGTCAGAGCCGTGGTCAACACAGTACGGACCGGCCAGCAGGGCTGAAAAAAACTGCGCGACCTCCTCAGGGCGGCTAGGGTGAGTAGGCAGTGCTGTGCTCCTGGCACCAACCCCCGTCCCACACACCCATAACCCTACCCCCCCCCCCCCGCCCCACCCACCCAAACCCCACCCTGCACCACATGCCGGCACTCATACCGGCCACCATGACCAGATGCCCTGGCCACTGGAACCACCAGCTACCCACCCCCTAGGCTGCATGCATCGGACTGTCTAACACTGTTGTTTTCTGTTCTCCCCCCCCCTCCCCCTTAGGAGAAGGCTGCCGGGAGAGCGGGTGAAGACAGGTGGGGGATCACCGGATTTGCGGCCCCTAACCATGACAGAGCAGAGCGGTTCTGGACGTGGTCGGCCCAGAGGAAAGGGAAGTCGCTGAGGTGGAGTTCGGCTGCTGCCGATTAAGTGAGACCCGGTTGCGGTTCCCCGTGACACGTTGAAATGTGTGTCGACCCCCCCCGTCTCTCACACCATCCCCCCACTACCCCCCACCCACACGCTTACCCCCACCATCCCCTTCGGCCTGCGGTTTAATCATGCATCTTGTCTTGTGTCTTGCAGGAGCTGCTGGTGATGGGGCGGGTCAATCTGGTGCACCCCCCCCGCCGCCAGTCAGTGCCACAGCCGGAGCCCCCCCATGAACAAAGGGAACAGCTCGGATGGCAGCCCTCTGCCCGAGACTCAGGATACCCAAGAGCTCGGGTTGGAGGATGACGCGGATTTCCCGTCCACTATTCCAGAGACGCTCACCTCGGTTGGGCACCTTAGTGAAGAGGCTCCTGGGACACTATCTGGTGCGCACCACACAGTTGATCCGGTACAGCAGGTGAAGGTAGGAACTCCCGAGGGGTTGGATGGTCGGAGGGCAGACCAACCCCAGGGACTAGCTGCTGTCCAGACAGGTTTTGTGCTTCTGGAATGAACATTCCCAACTACAGTGGAGATGCAGTCGCAGAGCCGGGGACTACATGAGGATTTGTCAGCGAACATCCAGTACCTGCAGGGGCAGGTGGAGGTGTCCAATTGTGTGCAGGAGCAGGAGGTGGTGCCGACCATGTGTACCACCCAGGCCAATGCCGCATGGGTGGCATCCACGGTGGAGGCATTGTGGGCGATGGTTTTGGCTATGGATCAGCATGTCCAATGCCTGGAGCACTCTGTGCAAGCACTGGCTGAGGCCCAGGACAGGGCTGCCACCTCACAGGCAGCCATGTGCCAGAGCCACCTGGACATTGCAGCGGCCCCTCTGGGCATGGCCAAGTCACAGCAGACCATGGCTGGAAACATTGGAGGCATTGCCCAGCTGCTGGCAGACGTGGCGCCAACACAGAGGGAGATGGCCTAGTCCCAGAGGGAGATGGCGCATTCACTGGTTGATGTGACACAAACCCAGAAGGTGGTGGGTGGCACAGTCAGTGAGCGATGTGCTGCAGTCCCAGACAGAGATGGTCCACTCCCTGTGCTCCATTATCACGAACGACCCTGGCCAAGACTAGAGCGTTCCTCCAGGACTGGCATTGCCAGATGGTGGGGGAGCCTCAGGGGATAGCTCCGTTCGTACTCCTGTCCCATGGAGTAGCATGGAGGCCATCGGGCACCCCGAGGGAGGAGGAGGTGATGGGGCCCATGCCGGTGACTCCCGCAGCGGAGGTGCCGGAACACCATAGCATCTTGGACTCATTTCCCCCCACTCGTCCTGTTCCTGGCACATTTGGTGGGCAGCAGGCAAAACGGGGCAGCACCACGCCACCCGGGACACCCGAGCAGCAGCCAGGTCCATCCAGGCCCGGTAGCCACAAAAGATGCCACCAACGTGGACCCAGGTTACATGGTGGGAATCACTGCAGGCTGCCTCCACTCAGTGAACCCCACTGCCCGGGCATCCTGGTGGGCTCGGTCCACATTGAAGTGGATGTATTGAGCCGCCGAGGCAAAAAGGGCCTCCGGGACGGTGCGGATGCATCTGAGCACCGAGGTCTGTGAGATCCCGGACAGGTCCCCACTCAGCACCTGGAAGGAGCCCGTTGGGTCACCTTGATGGCCACCGGGAGCGGGTGTCCTCTCCCATACCCCAGTGGTGCCAGGTGTGCCATGATCTGGCGGATATGTCACAGATACGTTGCACTGTCCCCCTGCTCAGCTGGAGTCTTCAACGGCATGCCCGGTCCAGCAGGGCCTTGAATGACAGGTGCTGCCAGTACATAGGAGGCCTTGTGTGGCGCCTGCCCCTCCCCGCCTGGAGGGCAGCCGGCTCTCCATCCTGGGCGGCTGGCACCTGTTCTTCTGGAGCACGCTCCGCTGCTGCAGCTTCCTCCTCCTTGAGCAGCTCCAGCTCTTATAGCCGCAGGGCATCCCCTGAGGCTGCGGAGACTAGCAGGATGGCCACCATTGCTGGTTGAATTCCAATATCCATTGTCTGCAGAGGATGAAAGGCAAGCATGTTAGCATAGGGCATACTCCCATGCCCCACCAGGTCTAACGAGCTACACAGTGTCCCCGGTTGGCACTGTGGGCTCTGTCCCCACATGCCCCCCCCATCCCCTCACCCCGGCATCATGGGGGCCTCTGGCCCTGGTGCCCATCCCTGATGCCAGGTGTCCCATTGGCTGGCACTGTCCTTGCCTTCAGTATGCTCCATGGCCCCCGCCTGGCACCCCCATAGGGGCTGTGGGCATTGACCCTGGGTGGGGTGCTGGCTGGCCGGGGGGGGGGGGGATGGGGATGCGGGGGACACCCATACGGTGTCACTCTGCAGAACCAGGGGCCAAGGTGCGTGGTCAGTTGGGTGCGCAGCAAGATGGTTGCCTTGCAGGCTGTGGTAATGGCAGTCTGTGATTGGACACTGCTACAGCCCTGCGGGGGTCATCCCGACCACTCGGCACATTCCCCCATCACCCCGGCCCACCTAAACCAGCCCTGCCAGTGACCGACCCGGCAGCCCAAAGTCACACCTCTCTGTGTCCTACCTCCGCTCTCTCCCCCTCATCAGCCACTACGGCGGTTTCACGAGTGAACCGTGCTGTTGAGAACACGGCCCATCAGAGTAGGTGAATCACGGAGGCCCGCTAATGACATGCAAACGGTATTTACTGTATGTGTACTCCAGGATGCATTGACGCCGCTGTCGATATGACGGAGAATTGCCATCAAATCGGTGCCTGCCGTGATTTTGGCAACGGAACCAATTCTCCGCCCACTCGCGCTTTGCGATTTCGCTGTCAGCTAATGGAGAACCCCTCCCAAGAACGAGGCAATTTTAAGCCATTACAGTACATTTGATATATTAGTGTGAAGATTTTTTAAGTTTATTGGTTTAATGAAACTCATTGTAGAGATATGGTTCTGACCTCCAAGCTTGTATTAAAGGCACGATTCACCTTTGCTTTGATGTTTACCACTTGCCCAATGCTGGAAGAAAATGAAAACAGCCAGAATTACTCAGAAAAAAAATCTCTTAAGATATTAACATTCCAGCAATTGCAATAAATTCCTGTTGTCAAATTTGCTTTCTGTAACATTCTTTGGACATTTCACACTGCAAGCCTTATTACTTTTAATAGGTAACTAGCATCCACATATATTGTTGTCAATGGGTTCTTAACTCTGGTTTCTATTGCTTTTCTACCTACCATTATCTTTATCTATGAATCATCCCCACGCCAGATGCCACTGTCATAGATTATCATAGAATTTACAGTGCTGAAGGAGGCCTTTTGGTCCATCGAGTCTGCACCGGCTCTTGGAAAGAGCACCCTACCCAAGGTCAACACCTCCACCCTATCCCCATAACCCAGTAACCCCACCCAACACTAAGGGCAATTTGGGACACTAAGGGCAATATAGCATGGCCAATCGACCTAACCTGCACATCTTTGGACTGTGGGAGGAAACCGGAGCACCCGGAGGAAACCCACGCACACACGGGGAAGATGTGCAGACTCCGCACAGACAGTAACCCAAGCCGGAATCGAACCTGGGACCCTGGAGCTGTGAAGCAATTGTGCTATGCACAATGCTACCGTGCTGCCACTATAGTGTGCATTTCCCTGACTTCTCATTTAATTTTCACCAATTTTCTCTTCTTTCAGCTGGGGAAATCTTATTTTTTCATTTCCAATATTCCTTTTCTAATCTGGCTATTCAACTATTAAGCCCAATTTTTAAAAATAAATTTAGAGTACCCAATTCATTTTTTTTTCCAATTTTAAATTTTTAAAAAATAAATCTAGATTACCCAATTATTTTTTCCAATTAAGGGGCAATTTAGTGTGGCCAATCCACCTACCCTGCACATTTTTGGGTTGTGGGGGTGAAACCCACGCAGACACGGGGAGAATGTGCAAACTCCACACGGACAGTGACCCAGAGCTGGGATCGAACCTGGGACCTCAGCACCGTGAGGCAGCTGTGCTAACCACTAGGCCACCGTGCTGCCCTTTTTTTTCCAATTAAGAGGCAATTCAGCGTGGCCAATCCACCTACCCTGCACACCTTGGGTTGTGGGGATGAGACCCACGCAGACACGGGGAGAATGTGCAAACTCCACATGGGCAGTGACCTGGAGCCGGGATTGAACCCAGGTCCTCAGCGTTGTAGGCAGCAGTGCTAACCACTGTGCCACCATGCCACCTCATTAAGCCCATTCCTGCTACCTCCACTGTCTTCAGGCCTACCAGTCATTCCCACTTTCAAATCTGCACAGTTTGCCAATCCATGGCCTCTTAATCCAATGTCCGCAAAATTGCAGATGTAAGTCGTGGCTCAGTAGTAGCATATTTGTCCGAGTTTGAAGGCACAATTTTCATGATGCTGTTTTGAAGAACAGGGGAGTTCTCTTAATAGTTTGGCCACTATTTATTGTTTAACCAATACCACTAAAACAGTCAATCTGATCATTGTGGTTTGTGGGACTTTCACATGTGTAAATCAACTGCTGTGTTTCCAACATTACAAAAGTAATTCATTTATTGTAAAAGCGCTTTTGCCATCTTGAGGTTGTGAAGTTGCGATCTATTTCTTTCTCTCTTTAGCCACAGTTTAGCTTTGAATTACTGAAGCCGCAGCTTCCCACCCCAACTTTATCACCTTAAATGTTGCTAGCTGCACTTTTGAAATCCTGGCATGTTGCCTCCTAATTCCCCCCAAATATTAAGCGGCAGGCAGCATTCCAGAAGTGAGGTTTGGCTAAAGCAACTGTAATTAATAAACAGGGTTGAGAGGCTGCGGGTTTGTTCATTGAAATTGAAGTACAACCAAAAGTCCAAAGAGCAGGGCTGAGAGGCTGATGATGTAAGTCAGAAGTTAAAGGTGGATAAGGCTTCAAGGGACAGCCTTAAGGCCGTCTTCAACCAATCCATCAATTTCCCAAAGCTATAGCTTTATCGTTACTTTCAAACCTGCTTCATGTACTTTAAATTAATAAAGATTGCTTTCACTAATATGGATAAAACGGCACTGCCACATCCATCCACCCACTATCACAAATTATTTTTGGCCTTTCAGAAAGAAAACATAAGAAACTTGTGATTCCCAATTAGACTGAGTGATAGCCTGTGTTTGTACTCAAACATTTACACCCTCAAAAGGTGATACTCATACTCTGGTAGTATTGTGCCCAGCTCAACCAACCAACCAGTCCGGCTCCATTTCTATCAATGCCTTCATGGTTTTACTTCACCTCCACAGCCCTGGTCCTGCGTCTCCCTGCCTCCATGCCTAGGTACTCTCTTCTCTGATAAAATGCCTACCAATCTCACACTAACCTACCCTGCTCTTAGTGGTGTCTATACCCAACTGCCTCTACCTGACATTTAGGACTCTACAACACTTTTTACCCACACTGGTTACTACAAATGCTGACCTCAATGCCATCCTTCATCATCAGAACAGAGGCAAAAATGATGAACAATCAGAACTGCAAAGAGCCAGAATCGAAAGAAAAACAAACATAAATGCACGAGAGAAAGAGGAAAGGGCAATGAGGCAGAACAGGAAGCAGAGAGGCTTCATGTTCCAACTTGCTGTGCAGAAAACCACAGGAGGTGCAGCATAACAAAAACAGCGGAATGATCTATTGCCATACTTTCCAGACTTACTAGAAGAAATTACACTGGCATTCTTTAATGTAACAAAAATCATGTTCAGCACACATTTGTCAATATCAAACTGCACAACTTTCAGCTATCTCATGAGCCTAAAACACACTGAACAGTCTAGTTGAAAAACAAATACTTGCATTTATACAACATCTGTCACCACCTCAGAATATCCCAAACCACTTTATAGCCAAAGTATTTCTAAATATGGTCTCCATTGTATATAAGTAAATGTGGCAACCAATTTGCACACAGGAAGTTATAATTGTATATTTTATCATGTAATTGTTGAATGATTTAAATTAGGTGGCGTTAGTAAGGCTCAAATCTTATTTTCAGACATTCATAGATCATGCTGTAACTCGTCCAATTCATACGTTGCTCACGTCTGGAATTTGATAAAAATACATTCAGAGTACCCAATTCTTTTTTTTCCCAATTAAGGGGCAATTTAGCGTAGCCAATTCACCTACCTTGCACAATGTTTTGGGTTGAGGGGGGTGAGACCCACACAGACACTGGGTACTCACATCTGAAATGGACTACACAAAGGCTAATCTATAAAATATGCACACACCGACAGAAGCAAATTTACACTAAAAACATGATAGAAGCTTCCACAGCAATGGGAGCTACAAATTCACTAGAAGGCTGCTCATACATAGATGCCACATCTCAGGCTGGCACCATAAAGACTGCTTTGTCCAGCTTCCCGACAGAGAAGAACATCAAAGCTCACGCCAACCACGGACTGCTCATTGGCATGGCTGGGAATGTTTCACATTGGAGTCTTTTTCTACCTTCCAGCTCTCGTCTTAAACCAGTCTTCGAGGTGAGCTCCAACCCATGGACATAAGCAAAGATGTAACCCCAGCCCCAGTCAGAAGTGATTCAACCAGCTGCGGGTGCATTCTCCATTTCAAAAGGTGTGAATGTAAACTTGTGATGGCAACCCATTAGACTCCTTTTAAGACGAGCCATATTTTCCCACAATTATAAGAATCCAATCATAGATACAATAAATTAGAGGCAGGTGAAATCACTACCTGAGTGTATGCTCAAAGTCAATGTCATCCACTGAGACAGTAACGCAGGGGCAGTTTGCATGCCTTTCCGCTTCGGGGGTGGTGGGGGGAAAACAGAAAAGAAAAAAATAAATAACATTGTCAAGATAATATATTACATTTAAAAATTAAGAATAAAGCATTCATTTCAGAACATTACGTCACCATTGAGCAACCGTGACTTGACTTTTTTGCCTTTTTTACCTGCTATAAATATGGCAATCAATAAGGTTGCCCTTCTTTTTTTAGATACCGATATTATATTGCGTTCAGAGTCGCCAGGTATCAAATGATACCACCACAAGGTTCAACTGGATATCGATCAAAGAGCCAAACAACCAGTTAGTTAGTTCAAGATCAATGATTCTTTATTTACACACAAGATTAACTTACACATGCAACATAAACACTACTAGTTAAACTACACCTAACAACTATGACAACCTGTACTTAACTTCAGGCACCTAGCTTAGGTCAGAAGAACAGTGGCATTTGTTCGAATCTGGATCTACTGGGTCTGGAGAAGTAACTGCTGCTCAGCTGGGCTCATCCGTCTGGTAGCGAGCTGTAGCCACCTAAATTGGCCAACTCCCGATTTTATGGCGAACGACAAAGGCTGATGGGAAAGTCAGCCAACAAGACAGAAACCAGCAGCTGCAGGTTTGCTGTGTATTTACCTCTGCAAAGGCCAGACAACATTGATACCAGCGACCATCAGCAAAACAAAGTAGCAGCCACCTGCATACTGATGAGCAATCCCCGGGAACAATAAGTAACATTTTGGACACACAAAGCAAAGCCAGACTCCTCGGCGCCAGCAGGAGCCAACACAAAGGAGGTGAACGAGCACCTCAAGACCGCCCATCGATCAGGGAACCGCTCCAGTATTGGAGAAATCGAACCAAGCGATTGGGCAAAGTCCAATCACTTGCGACCAGGTACAGGGTCCGCCCCGAAAGGCGGGAAGCCCCTGGGGACTATAAGAGTTAAGCCCCAAGTTCAAATCGGTCTCTCTTCAGCTCTCTTCACCTCTGCGTCCTGCCGGGTCACCCAGCAACACAAACCAACATTGACCGTGACCGGTGCAGTGACCGCCGAAAGCCAGTAAGTCTTAATTCAACGCTCGCTACGAGATAGGTGCTCCGAGCTACCAATCCGTACCAACTTCGAATCCCGCAGACTCAGAACCCAAACGAAAGGCCATTTGTTCCCCTGACCTGGTGGGCCAGTCCGAAGCTAAGTATAGGCCTGTTAGTTGTAGAAGTAGCTTAGACGTAGAATTTGTGCATGAGTAGCGATTACTGTGTATAATAAATGTGCTTTGATTTGAATCTTACTAATCGGTGTATTGGGTTATTGATCATTACTTGGACTTGAACCTCATGGTGGTATCATAAAGATACCTGGCGACTCGAGAGCAAAGGTAATAAAACAGAGCAATTGAACCAAGGAGAAAGTTAGCAACATTATTTGGCGACTCCGCCGGGACCCGATCTAGAAATGGCATAACCACTCCGGGAGAACCCAAGAATTTGAATTAGAGATCCAATTGGGAACAGAAAACCACAAGCGTTCAAGCAGTTCTGATCAATACTCATAATTCGGAAGTGTGTGTATGCATGCGTAACTAACAGGGCGATAAGGTAAAACTGATAGATTTTTTGATGCGACAAAACTGTCGGGAGTTTGTACTTCGGAAAGTAGCGAAAGCCGTACCCGTATTTACAGCACCGCCTTAATACCCTGTCCCAAATTTGAAGAGCATCATTCGGATAGGAAAGATGGCAATGCAGGCAATGCAACGCCTCATGAACCCAGAGGAATTTGCGGTCGCAGCGACCAGCAGCAGTAGAGTGGGACAATGTCCCATTTGGGAGGAAGAGATCAGGAAATATGTCAAAGAGAAAGGATGGCCCCTTTGGAATGAATTCTGTGACAACGAGGAATCAGGCCCCGGGAGTATAGGATATACTTCGCCAGCAAGGCAGCACCCCTCTCAGACCTCCTAAAGAAAGGAGCCCCCTGGGAATGGCTTCCGCAGCATACGGATGCTGTGGATGCGTTGAAGCAATCACTCATAGCAGCCCCCGCACTACAAGTTCCAGATCCGCTTTCCTCTTACGCTATAGAGGTAGCAACCACAGACCGCACCCTTTCGGCTGTGCTCCTCCAGGAACGGCACGAACAGTTAAGGCCTGTAGCTTACGCCTCCAGAAATTTAGATGCTGTGGAGCAGGGATTTTCAGCCTGGAAGAGGCACCTGCTCGCAGTATTTTGGGCAGTTCAGTATTTCTCATATATTACCGGACTGAACCCCATCACAATTCTCACCGAACACACCCCCACCCAACTTTTACTGGATGGACGACTCAAGAACGGTACAGTTAGTCAGATTAGAGCAGCTAGATGGACCCTTCTCTTGCAGGGACGGGTCATCACTGTTAAACGGACAAAGACGCACACCTTTTTAGCTGACAACTTACAGTACCCTGGAACCCCCCATGAATGTGAAATTATCTCTCCACACAACGACACAGGCCCCTTTATTGCTAAAACACCCCCCCAGAAAGATAGGCAGTTCAACCCAGAGCCCCCAGCACACAAACGAGAGGTTTAAAAATGCTCTGACCACACATGATGGTGTGGTGTTAAAAGACACCCTTTATGTGGTTCCTGAACAGGACAGGAATCAACTGATTTGTTTGTTCCATGACGGTCATGGACATCAGGGAATCGATCCCACTACAGCCCACCTCAAGCAGCTTTGTTGGTGGCCGAATTTAAAGGACAATGTAAATCACTACATCGAGAATTGTCTTATCTGCGCCCAGAATAACCCGGACAGATATGCCAAAAAGGCTGAGCTTAGCCACACCCGACCAGTTAATGGCCCCTGGTCTGACCTCCAGATTGATTTTATTGGACCATTGCCCCCTTGCAGGAATGGTTATAAATATGTACTCGTGGTGATAGACACGTTTACAAAATGGGTGGAAGCATTCCCAGCCAGAACAAACAATGCAAAAACCATAGCCAAGATTTTAACCCACCACATCTTTACGAGATGGGGACTCCCCCGCAGCATTGAATCCGACCGAGGTTCCCATTTTACGCGACGTGTCATGCAGAACGTCCTCACGATATTTGGCATCACCCAAAAATTCCACATAGCATACCACCCCCAGTCGAGTGGTATCATGGAGTGCATGAATCGGACCCTAAAATCCACCCTCAGAAAAATGGTCCAGCAAAACAACACCACTTGGGACTCAGTCCTCCCTTTTGCGCTGATGTTTTTGTGTAATACAGTTTCAACCTCCAGAGGTTACACCCCACACACCCTCATGACCGGACGCCCCATGAAAGGCACAGAATTTTTATTAGGTTTAGACTTGACCAGCCCCGAAGTGACGGCCCTCACACACAAGAAAGCAGTAGAGCAATTATTGGATAATGTTAAAACAGCTCAGCTAGCAGCCGCAGTGAAATTAGGCACAAGAAAGAAACAGAGCAAGGCTTGTTTCGACAAGACAGTGCATGCGACTGAGTACAGTGTAGGACAGCAAGTCATGCTCTCCGTATACAACCCCAGCACATTCCTGTCACCTAGTACTCGGGTCCGTACTCCATTGCGGACAAAGTAAGCCCTTCCGTCTACAAGATAAAGTATCCCAACGGTAAGACTGCGTGGTTCCATATCAACCAGCTGAAGGCATATAAAATGCAGTCTAACCGTCAGCGGCCGCTGACGCTCCCGCGCATGCGCCACCCGGGGATGTCATTTCCGCGCCAGCTGGCGGGGCAACAAAGGCCATTTCCGCCAGCTGGCGGGGTGGAAATTCCTCCGGCGCCGGCCTAGCCCCTCAATGTTGGGGCTTGGCCCCCAAAGATGCGGAGTATTCCGCACCTTTGGGGCGGCGCAATGCCCGTCTGATTGGCGCCGTTTTGGGCGCCAGTCGGCGGACATCGCGCCGTTTTGGGCGCCAGTCGGCGGACATCGCACCGTTTCGGGAGAATTTCGCCCACTGTCTGTAACCATTTTAACCTCGGTTTTAATAATGTTTCTGCAAAAATACAAACTATAAAGTATAACAATTTCTTATATTCATCATAGTGAGCAGAGTGCATCTGTGAATGCCACATGCTGTTGAGCTACTGGCCAATTACTTGGTATCGCTCAGCTGTTATGCATTACTGCAGCTTTGATGGATTGAAATTAGGAAGGCTAGACAAACCGACTTGCGTAAAAAATGAATCACGAGCTATTCCACAACATGCTCCAGGTATCACAGACATGAAATAGCAGGTTCCAAGAAAGGGTAGCACACCACAGAGAGGCCATTTGGCCCCTATTGCCGAAGCCAACACTTTGATGGAGTTCTCTAATTAGTCCCGTTTCCCTGATGTTTCCCCATAGCCCTCCAATATTTTCCCTTTTTGATTATTGTACATATCCAATTCTTTTTTGAAGGTCACTATTAGATCTTCTCGCACCACACTTTCAGGCAGTGAATTCCAGATCATTTAAAAAAAATTTTTAGTACCCAATCATTTTTTTCCAATTAAGGGGCAATTTAGCGTGGCCACTCCACCTAACCTGCACATCTTTGGGTTGTGGGGGCGAGACCCACGCAGACACAGGGAGAACGTGCAAACTCCACACGGGCAATGATCCGGGTTCTCAGTGCCTTAGGCAGTCGTGCTAACCACTGCACCACTATGCTGCCCTGAATTCCAGATCATAACAACCATAAAGCAAAGATATCCCCTACTTTTAAACAATACACTAAAGAGTAACCTTGAACTGTTCGATAGTGGCAACGAGCATTTATGCTGAGAGAGAAGATAAGGAAGTCAGTTTGATCTGAACAGGATTTGACAGATTGTTATAAACCTACTGGAGGAACTTGGGTTGTACAGATTTTTTTTTTTGTAATTTAGAGTGCCCATTCATTTTTTTCAATTAAGGGGCAATTTAGCGTGGCCCATCCACCTACACTGCACACCTTTTGGGTTGTGGGGGTGAAACCCGCACAAACTCAGGGAGAATGTGTAAACTCCACACGGACACTGATCCAGGGCTGGGATCGAACCTGGGACCTCGGCGCCTGAGGCAGCTGCGCTAACCACTGTGCCACTGTGTTGCCCTTGGGTTGTACAGATTTCTTATCTAAAGGCACAGAAGACTAAAGTAAGAAGGTAATATTAAATTTGTATAAGACCTTGGGTACAGTTACTTTATAGCATAGAGCTTTAGGAATCCCACTAAATCAAGGACATAAAAACAAAGGAAAAAGCCCACTAAAGGCTCATGAGCATGTTACCCGATGAGGGATAACAGTCACAAAGAGAGAGGCTGAAGAAGCAACAGAGATCATTAAGATTATGAAAGGTTGTGACTGTCACTTGGCAAGATAGTAACAAATTTTAGATAATCACAATTAAATGGAAGTGTTTTGTTTTACAGGGAGAGGGGCTCCCTGGACTGAGAAACTATCTGCCACAAATCATTGCTGAATGAATACAGTCTCCAAAAAGGTCAGATAATTTCTTAAGAAAGAAAAAGTGCATGAGGAGCCAGCAGGATCTTTGAATTGAAGTAGGTGTTTTATGTGAAGGGAATACTGGCAGAGATTAGATAAGGGGTGGCAGTGGCGTAGTGGCATTGTCACTGGACTAAGTAATTCACAGACCCAGGGTAATGCTCTGGGGTCCTGGATTTGAGTCCCACCATTGTCGATGGTGAGATATGAATTCAATAAAAATCTGAAATTTAAAAAGTCTAATGATGACCATGAAACCATTGCCGATTTCACAAAAACCCATCTGGTTCACTCATGTCCAGGGAAGGAAATCTGCCATCCTTACCCGGTCTGGCCTACATGCGACTCCAGACCCACACAGCAATGTGGCGGACTCTTAACTGCCCCCCACTGAAATGGCCCAGCAAGCCACTCAGTTCAAGGGCAATTAGAATTAGGCAACAAATGCTGGCCCAGCCAGCAACACCCACATCCCAAGTACAATTTTTAAATGGACTGTCCTGTGCCAGAAATATTCCATGATTTTATAAGTATCTTAAGTCAAGGTCATGCTTTTCCTTTCTAGGCAGCTGTCAATGTAATTCATCTACAAAATCAGGTTTGGTAAATAATGCAGCTCACCAGACAGGCAAGCTGTAGTGTCCATCCACTTTAGCAGTTGCCCTGTGCTCAGCTCCCCACGGTGGTTGGCGTGACATGGCAGGATTAGCTGACTCATTTTTACTTCCGTTGGGTTCGTGTATACATCCCCGGTTTTCCAAATAAAGAGTGACTCCTCGAGCAGCTGGGATTCTTTGGTTTCGGCCATCATTCACACAAGAACCCTAGGAAGGGGGCAACATTTGCAGAATCAGCTAGGTTTCAGGAAAATATACAATAATGAGGCACAACAATAACAGTACTCCGGGATCCCAGTAACAGGAGGCGACAAACATGAATTCCAAGGGAATACAGAGGGCACCAACACCAAAAGGCTCCCAGGTCTGTAATCTTTTGCATTTGTCAAGTTGAGAAATGAGTTTGAAGGGCAATGGCCCAAGGTGTACAACGTCGCCAGATTTGAAACTAGGGTGGGAAAGCAGGTGAAGTGGGCGGCACGGTGGCGCAGTGGTTAGCACTGCTGCCTCACGGCGCCGAGGTCTCAGGTTCGATCCCGGCTCTGGGTCACTGCCTGCGTGGAGTTTGCACATTCTCCCCGTGTTTATGTGGGTTTAGCCCCCACAACCCAAAGATGTGCAGGGTAGGTGGATTGGCCACGCTAAATTGCCCCTTAATTGGAAAATATGAATTGGGTACTCTTAAATTTGTTTTAAAAAAGGAAAGTAGGTGAAGGAAATTAAGAAATGGGGGCAATCGGATATTTTAAAAGCCTTTAGATTGTCAGAAGAAGGAAGATAGAAAAATCTCAGAAAATCCACAGGTGACAAATCTTGGGAAAGGATGACTCAAGAGAAAGAGAGCATGGAAACAGGTTTGATTTCAGTATTGTGAGGCCACGGGCAGCACTCAGGGTGGAGTAACTGCAGCTTTGGCAGAAAGAGAGAAAACAGTATCAGAGGAGCATTGACCAAATGCTAGATCGGGTTTTTATTACTAAGGCTAGTTTGAATTTCTGGATAATTTGGCTGTTCAATTCGTTGCCCATCAGGAGTGAAGTTTATGAATAAATACTATGATTAACTTTTTTTTTTTTTTAAAAAGAACATTCGTGAATCTACATCACATGAATTGCAGTGATTCAATACGAAAACTCAGTACCGCCTTCGCAAGGGCATCGATGGATAGCTGATAAATCACCCTGACAGAATACTTCTTTTGTATGGCTCTAGAAGCAGAAGCTGTTATACATAGAACATAGAACATACAGTGCAGAAGGAGGCCATTCGGCATATCGAGTCTGCACCAACCCACTTAAGCCCTCACTTCCACTCTATCCCCGTAACCCAATAACCCCTCCTCACCTTTTTGGACACTAAGGGCAATCTATCAGGGCCAATCCATCTAACCTGCACATCTTTGGACTGTGGGAGGAAACCAGAGAACCCGGAGGAAACCCACACACACACGGGGAGACCGTGCAGGCTCCGCACAGACAGTGACCCAACGGGGAATCGAACCTGGGACCCTGGCGCTGTGAAGCCACAGTGCTAGCCACTTGTGCTACCGTGCTGCCCAGTTTTGATGTCAAGGTTCCTAACCAGCCCACTGTCCTGCTGGAGAGCAAGCGTACCTCCAGGATGTTGCCCTCAAATCTAAGTCGGGGTGGAGGGGGATGATGTTATTATGTGCTTCATGGTTTGGTCAGTGTTTCTGCAGTTGCAGGCAGTTGAGGTTTTGAGGTGTCACTTCTACATTAGGTGGCCACATCAGCCATGCCTGATCCATATTCTATCGAGGGTTATCCACATACTGAAGCTTAGCAATGGAGATGTTGGTTCGTAGAAATGTGTTGTTTACTTTGGAGGGTGTTTTCTGCCTAAGTTTTTCTCCAGGCTTTATCAGTGCTATGGAGTCGGAGATATTCGATTAGTGTCGACAGGGAGTTTTGTGGAGCCATGTGGTGAGTTGAGGCATCTTGAAGTTCTCTATGGATGGGGAGGTCCAAGTTGCTGCTGAAAGCAGTTATTTATTTGCATGTTGATGCACCCCATTGAATGGAGGGAGGAGTGATATTTGAGAGTACTGGTAACCACTGAACTGGAGTTGATCTCAGAGTTCCAATGATTATGCCCATTATTCAGTAAAGTCGTGTGTCAGTAAGTTCAATGTGAGGGGTGACTGGAGGCCCACTGGTGCACAGTACTCGGTTGTTGAGAAGACCGGAGCTCTGGCAGAGGTATGGGGGTTTTTACATCCTAGCACTTGCCCCGGAGCTTGCGGGTGATGTTCACTCATGCCTTGGTCTTTTGGGCAGCTTTTTGGAGGTGGTGATGGTAAGTTAAGGAGCAGTCAAGGGTCACTCCAAGGTAGTTGGGAGTTGGGTCATGCACACCTCTCCTCCACAGAAGGTGACAATTACAGTGTTGTGTGCCTTGTTATTTTCAAGGTGGAATGAGGAAATGACAGACTTGGCCGGGTGTGGTTTCAGTCGGGTTTGGAGTAAATCAATGTTTGTGATGACATGATGGGCATATCACTTATGTAGATGTACAGGGTGTCTGTGCCAGGTCACTGCCCTGTGAAAGACCTTCGTCGTCTGTTTTTGGAGGAGTGACCTTGGGCGCGATTCGCCGGTACGATTTCTAAGTGTGCGAGCGGGAAGTGCTGCGAGCTTCCCGGCCCTCGGCCTTGGAGGTCGGCAACGCTATTCAATGTTAATTGGTCCACTGAACGAGGCACCACGGGCTTCTCACCGCAAATGAAGGCTTGCCAGCCGATTCGCCAGCACCGCGCTCGCCAGCCCCCCACTAACAAGATCGAGCAGCACTTAAGCTGTACTTGCTCAGCCAACCCCAGCCAGCTTGCAATAATGGCGCCGAGGAGACCGGCCCCAAGATTCAGTGGGCCAACGGAGGCTCCTAGATGCAGTGGAGGCCGGGGCGATGTCCTGTTTCCCCGAGGATCCCGGATGGTGAGACACAGGACAGCCAGTGGCCTTTAGTCCCCACTCAAAGAACAAACAAAGAACAAAGAAATGTACAGCACAGGAACAGGCCCTTCGGCCCTCCAAGCCCGTGCCGACCATACTGCCCGACTAAACTACAATCTTCTACACTTCCTGGGTCCGTATCCTTCTATTCCCATCCTATTCATATATTTGTCAAGATGCCCCTTAAATGTCCCTATCGTCCCTGCCTCCACTACCTCCTCCGGTAGTGAGTTCCAGGCACCCACTACCCTCTGCGTAAAAAACTTGCCTCGTACATCTACTCTAAACTTTGCCCCTCTCACCTTAAACCTATGCCCCCTAGTAATTGACCCCTCTACCCTGGGGAAAAGCCTCTGACTATCCACTCTGTCTATGCCCCTCATAAGTATAATCTATGTTCTTGCCACTCTCAGTGCTTCCTCCTAGTGGTGTTCAACATGGAGGAGTACGGATTCATCAGCTGATGGTGGCCTTACGTGGTAATCGGCAGGTTTCCTTGCCTATGTTTAACTATGACTTCATGAGGTCCAGAGTCAATGTTGAGGACTCCCAGGGCAACTCCTTTCCAACTGTATACCACTGCGCCGCCATCTCTGCTGGGTCTGTCCTGCCGGTGAGACGGGACATACTCAGGAATGATGATGGTGGTGTCTGGGACATTATCTATAAGGTATGATTCGGTGATTATGACTATGTCTGGCTGTTGCTCGACTAGTCTGTGAGGCAGCCCTCTTTTTGGGACAAGTCCCCAGATGTTGGTAAGGATGACTTTGCAGGGTCGACGGGGCTGGGTTTGCCATTGTCGTTTCTAGTGCCTGGATCCAGGTCCATCCAATTTCATTACTTTTTTGTTTTTTCCTGATGGTTGAATACAACTGAGTGGCTTGCTTGGCCATTTCAGAGGGCATTGCTATGGGTCTGGAGTCACACGTAGGCCAGATCAGGAATGAATGACAGATTTCCTTCCCTAAAAGGACGTCAGTGAACCAGATGGGTTTTTACAACAATGGTTCATGGTCATCATTAGACTTTTAATTCCAGATGTTTTATTGAGTTTAAATTCCACACCTGTCTTGGTGGGATTCGAACCTGGGTCCCCAGATCATTACCCTGGGTCTCTGAATTACTAGTCCAGTGACAATACCACTACACCACCACCTCCCCCATGAGCCACTCCAGGAGATTAAAGGTTGGTCAGAGCAGTGAAATGAGCCTGTAGCTCTTAGGGTCATTGGTTGTCTTTCGTAGCAGGGCTATTACCATCGCCTCTTACAGATTATGGGGGCCGGTTTAGCTCAGTTGGCTGGACAGCTGGTTCGTGATGCAGAGTAAGGCCAACAGCGCGGGTTCAATTTCTGTACCATCTGAGGTTATTCATTAAGGCCCCGTCTTCTCAACCTTTCCCCTCACGCGAGCAGTGGTGATCCAAAAATTAAATCACCACCAGTCAGCTCTTCCCCCTCAAAGGGGAAAGCAGCCTATGGTCATCTGGGACTATGGCGACTTTACTTATTTTTATTGCCATCGCCTCATACCAGAAAACAGTGCGAGTCGCTGGTTTTACCAGTGGTTCAAATGGTGCAGGATGTCCGGTGGGATACCATCTTTCCTGGCAGTTTTGCCATTTTTTGCAAAGGTGCATCCTTTATGTGACAGTGGAAAAGACACTGGATGACTCACTATTGCATCTGAATTTAAAAAAAATCTGATGTCTGTATTGCTTTGTCGATGCCAGCAGCTTGTCAGCTTCAGCATTAGCACTAACTTGCGGGTTAGCAGCCTCTGCTGAGTTTGATGCACCAAGTTTCCTCGGGAGGTTCCAGGCCAGGTGGCTTGAGTACGTAAAATCAATGGATTCCACGCTGTTCAGCCAGCAAGCAGTGCCCGAGCTGCTGCTGCAGAATCTCCAATTTGTTGGTACTGTTGAAAGAGCATTTTGAACTCAGGACTCCAATAGGGGATGCACTGTACTCTGAAACCTCCAAGCAAGTTTGCCTTATGGAAGTTTCATCTTGGCCCTTGTTCTGTTGACATGACAGGGACTTCAACCCCACATGGCTAATAATCAACCTATGTTTACCATGTTGGAAGTCTGGGACAACACTTTAGGGCAGGCATAGAGGGACACCCAGTGGTGAGGTCAGAATTATATCCCCTCTCCCACCTTGCTGATCAGATGGTAGCATGATGGACAAGATGGACAGCCTCTGGTTACATCCAATCTGTCAGGGGTTCCCCACTGTTATCCAATAATTCATTGCCCCATTCCACATGGTGACTATTGAAGTCTTCCACGTAAATGGTTGAATGTTGAAGTGGGGGGGGGGAAAGAGAGCTGCATTTTCCGTTGAGGGGATTATAGATATGGTAACTGTCAGCTCGCCAATCTTAATAGCTGCTGCTGCAGCAGAGGTTAGTGATTTAAACTTTCATGTAAAGCGCCAGGCCATATTTTGTTTATAACCACAGATCTTGTAATGACGTACTTGCTCATTGTTAGCAATATACGTTTCCTATAGCAGGAGGACATCAATGTTATTTGTTCTCAGTATCCTTTCCATTCACCATGTGAGACCTTCAACATTGAGTTGACAGTTCCATGTTCCATGGTCCAATCTTCAGAATACATTGCCTTGAGAAGGGTGATGGTGATCACTTGGATTTTTAGGTTTGCTCCGGGAGGTGTGGTCACCGTTTCGATAACATTTAAAAAAAAAAATTTTAGAGTACGCAATTATTATTTTTCCCAATTAAGGGACAATTTAATGTGGCCAATCCACCTACTCTGCACATAGAATCATAGAATTTACAGTGCAGAAGGAGGCCACTCGGCACATCGTGTCTGCACCGGCCATTGTAAAGAGCACCCTACTTAAGCCCACACCTGCACCCTATCCCCGTAACCCAGTAACCCCACCTAACCTTTTTTGGACTTAAGGGCAATTTAGCATGGCCATCCCACCTAACCTGAACATTTTTGGATTATGGGGGGAAACCGGAGCACCCGGAGGAATTCCACGCAGACTCCGCACAGACAGCGACCCAAGCTGGGAATCGAACCTGGGACCCTGGAGCTGTGAAGCAACTGTGCTAACCACTGCGCTACCGTGCCGCCCCTTTTGGGTTGTGGGGATGAAACCCACAGACACAGGGAGAATGTGCAAACTCCACATGGACAGTGACCCGGGGCAGGGATCGAAACCGGGTCCTCGGCGCCGTGAGGCAGCAGTGCGAATCACTGCACCACCGTGCCGCCCAGTTTCATAACAAACTAACCTATCTTGTTTAAGACTAAAGCTTGTCTGTTGTATTATTTTTAAATTGAACCATTCATTAATTAAAAGGGGGCTACATACACATATAAATTCCTAGCTCATAGACCACTTTAAAGAAACGCCTTTTATGTGGTTGCATAAGATGGAGAAAAATAAAATAAACGAAAAGAAAGATGCCAGATCAGGGCTAACCTGATGTTGGGGTCTGAAGGGGAAAGGAATCTCAGAGGAAGTTTAAGCTGGTTGGTTTCAGGAAGGAGGGGACACCGCAGAGGCAGCCGATTGGGTGATCTTAGTGATTCTGAAGGCGGTGAGCTTCATGCACATTTTGTTAAGTTGGGAGTGGAGAGGGGTGGGTTTAAGGAGATGGAATAAATAAAATACAAAACAATGTATGAAACAGCACAAACATTCACTGACTTATATGTTGTTTTCATTTGTTGCACCTGAAGGCATCTTTTAATCTTGACTGGGTAAAAGGAAAGAAGCCACCAAAAATAAATATTGAACTTATCGTTGAAATCTGCATTTACTTATCATTAACCTTCAAGTTTACACCTCTCATTGCTCTGTTTATCTTATTTCAGCAAGTCATGCTTCCAAGGTTTCTCATTCAAACCCACAAAACAAAACTTAACAAAAGCTTTGCCCTTTCCCTTATAGAATACAATTGACCATTGTTAACAGACTGTATCTCGTGACTACGGCACACACTGTATCCAAACTCTGTATCATTGATTACTGAGTGACTAGAAGGTTAATCTATTTCTTGTGAATGAAGTCAAAACCACTTGGTTCAAATTGGTAACAGAGAACCATTAGAGAGCAATAGAGCCACTTCTAAGCGAACTGGTAAGAAGCGATTCCAAGTATGGAACACAATAATGATTATGTCATTTGGTCAGACTGAAACATTCTGCAATCAAACCTGCAGATATTGATAGGATTGCAATTGACCAGAAAATAAAGTAAGCATCAAGAAAAATCTAATTATCCTTCCACTCTGCACTGGCACACATAAAAGTTAAGTGCAAGGCAAACTGAGTTCTCTGACCCAAGTATTCACGCCAGGGTTACAATAAAGTTTCTATATACAACGATAAACTAGAGTTTTGATTAGATTGCGGTCAAGGTTGGCATTAAAGCGTGGTCATAACTGAATCCAGACTCACATGGTCTTTACAAGCTAAAGAAAGGCAAGAAACGAAATGCACCCTCCTCCTCCTCTCCTCTATGCACAAAACCTTCAAACGCTCACTGATACCAGCAACCACTGGATTTTTGAGAAGGGCGGACAGAGTTGGGGCAAGGTGTAGAATAGAGGGTATGGAGACCTGGGAACAGAAGTTAACTTGGCATATGCATATATTTTTTCAAGTCACCCATATTTGTGGTTCATGTCCATGAATTGTGTTCGGAGATTTTCACAAAAATTAATACTTAAAACTTCTTCCCACAGGTGCTGTTGAGTAATTCACTCATGTTCTGCTCCCAGGTAGGAGCCGTATTCTAAGTGAACAAGAGTTAATGACTTAACAGTAATGTTATGTGCCTAACCCATATTCTTGTTGATTGTAACTCCCCAGTGAAAACGTGGAACCTGGAAATTTGCCCTTATTTTTTCTATCTTGTCTTGAACAATCAGAACCATAGTCATTTCAGTCACAAGTGCTAACAGGAACTGGACAACAAGAGGAGAGCTTCTGAGGGGCAGAATCAACCCAGCACAACCTGATTTGGACAGTCAAAAAGGTGAGTTTCAATTGGAGGCATCAATCCAATGCCATATCATTGTAGTTAGTGACACATTCCGATGCCTTTTACTTCCATGCAGCTGATCTTAAAACAGGGTTTATCTGCTGCCTTTTGTCAGAGGCCATTTATACCCCCTTTCCCTTCAGGTTCTGCAGTCAAACGAAATGGGTGCAGGGAGCAGTAATGGAAGACATCTAATCAGAGCCAGTTTGTAACATGTACTGATAGCAAGTGAATTTAGAGCTTGCCAGATTAGATGACACAGATTAATCAAGCAGAAAGCAGATAGTAGCGGGTAAAGAACACTTTGCACCACAGTGCTAGTTGTGGATGTGTGTAGGCAGCAGTGATTGAAATTGAGCATCATTTTGTTTATCAACTATAGGTGATTCTTGTAAAGAAATGCGGTCAAAGAATAATTATGGATAGTAACAGGCAATTTGTTACATTTGCTAGCTTGCCCAAGCAAGGAAATGTGGAGTGGCTGTGAGATACACACAAGGAGGCCACATAGTGATTGTAGTACAATGGAGGGAGCATTGCTTCAGTTGTATAGAACCTTGTTCAAACCCCAACTAGAGTATTGCATTCATATTTGAGCACCAAACCTCCTGTAGGACCTATCAGTCTTAGAGAAGGTACAGCACAGATTCAGCATATTGAAACCATGGCTTATAGGATTAAATTATGAAGATAGTTGTTATAGTCCCCGGAGTTAAGATTAGGGAATAATTTAATCAAAATATTTAAAAAGATGATGGGATTTGATTGGATAGAAATAGAAACATTATTTTTTCCTGTCGATGGTGGGGTAATCCAGAGAATCACACAATCGTTACGGTGCAGACGGAGGCCATTTAGTCCATCGCGTCTGCACCGGCTCCCCCAAAAAGCATGGTGTCTTAGTGCCATTCCCCTACCCCTTTGATGCGACCAACAATTCACTCGAGACAGGTGTAGAAGTAAACTGTGGCTTTAATCAACTTAGAACAGTGCCTGCCTGCGATTGATCCAATACTGAGAACCACCTACAGGTCGACTGTTCTTTATACCTCCTTTCAAGGGGAGGATCCATGGGCAGAGCCCATACAGGCCCCAACATGTTCCCCTATGGATAATGCCATATAATGGCCGATAGGAGGAGCCCACAAGGGCAACAGCATAGCACAGATACAAATACAAGGGCAACAGCACAGATACAAATACAATGGTGGATTATTGGCATAACACATTCACCACACCCTTACATTGCTTCTATTCAAGTAATCATCAAATGCCCTCCTGAATGCCTTTATTGAACACCCGGGGCGGGATTCTCCGACCCCCGCCAGGTCGGAGAATCGCCGGGGGCTGGCGTGAATCCCACCCCCGCCGGTTGCCGAATTCTCCGGCACCGGATATTCGGCGGGGGTGGGAATTGCGCCGCGCCAGTCGGCGAGCCCCCTCGGCGTTCTCCGGCCCGCGATGGGCTGAGGTCCCGCTGCTGGAATGCCTGTCCCGCCAGCAAGGATGAAACCACCTCTCTTCCCGGCGTGGGACTAGGCGGCGCGGCCGGTCTCCGGGGTGCGGAACGATTTGGCCCCGGGGGTGCCCCCACGCTGGCCTGGCCCGCGATCGGGGCCCACCGATCCGCGGGCGGGCCTGTGCCGTGGGGGCACTCTTTTCCCTCCACCTCGGCCACAGCCTTCACCATGGCCGACGCGGAAGAGACACCCCGCATGCGCGGACTTCCGCCGCCTGGCGAAGTCCTTTCGGCCCCGGCTGGCATGGCGTCAAAGGCCTTTCCCGCCGGCTGGCGGCGTGCCAACCACTCCGGCGCGGGGCTAGCCCCTCAAGGTGAGGGCTTGCCCCTAAAGGTGCAGAGAAATCCGCACCTTTGGGGCGGCCCAACGCCGGAGTGGTTCTCGCCACTCCATCCCGCTGGGACCCCCCGCCCCGCCGGGTAGGGGAGAATCCCGCCCCCGGTGTCCACCACACTTCCCCTCAAGTGCGTTCCAGGCCCGAATCACTCATTGTGTGAAAAATGTTTTCCTCACTTTTGCTTAAATCCCACAAGCTGCAGTGATGGGATTTGAAGCCATGACCCTGAAGCAATAACAGGTCACCAAAAATATTCAGCACCTTCAGGAGAGAAAGAGTTAATAAGTAGAGGACAATATCCTCTTCTGTTTGGATATGGCAAAGAATCAATTGCAATAAAGCCAAACATATCTCGGAAATATCTTTCATACATAATGTAACACTAAGTGGAAAATCTCCAAAAATGCAGCTCCCAGAACACAAGACAAACAGTTTCACAGCAGCTAAATGACAATTCACAGATGTGTGCCTGTTCACTCTATCTTTTACATTGCTGTGTTGAGCATATCCTTTCCGTTTCCAAGAAATGAAGTTAGATTGGGAAATCTCCCATCAGTTCCTTATCTAGGTCAGTCAGCAAAAGTAACTTTCTACTCATGTAATTCTTATTAAACTACCAGTCCGAATTTTCAAATTGGGTCCACCCAATTTGCTGATGTAAAGCAGACCTGGGCCTGAATTCTCTGCTTGCCAGTGAGAAGTGCGATCGGGCAGAGAATAGCGCGGAATGAAAAATATCACGATTTGCACCTGGCGCCGATTCTGTCGTCTTGCTCCGGTCTCCTGCTTGCAATGATACCGAGGTTTGCGCTGTGCGCTGGCAGGTCCATGCAAAACCGTCATTTGCATTGATTTGAATATCATTGGCAGGTTGGCACGTCATGCTCCACCCCTCTTAAGTGGAAATCATGCGGGCACAAATTGGTGCAAGTAATTACAAGCGGGGCATGGGCACCACAGCTATTGAGGGAGAGCGGGAGGCTAAAAGAAGCTCTTAAAAAACTTGGCAAACATTATCGGGCCTGCTGCGGGTGGCTGCCCGGACCAGGGGGAGTAGCGGGGAATGACTTGGTGCCAAGTCCATGGATTCGGGGGGATCTTGTGAGGTTGCTTGGGACAATCCACATACTGTAGCAATAGCAGCCTAATCCTTCGGGATTAGGCTGCTATTGCTACAGTATGTGGATTTAAACATACCACTTTGGTGCTGCTTACAGGCTCCTAGATGTTCACACTGCTGACTGCTCACTGTGACTTCCACATGTTCAGACAGCCTCTGGTAATGTGGGAGTCCATCCAAGCTGCCCCTCTGGAAACCCTCATACTACATGCCCCAAACTTTGGCCCGGTCCCAATCCTCTCCAATACTGTCATCAGATAACCCCATTCTACCCAATTGAATGCCTTCTCATACTTCAACAGTATCAGCAAGAGGATGCAGAAGGAGGCCATTTGGCCCATCAAGACTGCACCAGCCCTTGGAAAGAGCAGGCTACCCAAGCCCACACCCCCACCCTCCCCGTAACCCACTAACGTCACCAAACCTTTTTAAACACTAAGGGCCAATCCACCTAACCTGCACATCTTTGGACTGTGGGAGGAAACCGGAGCACCCGGAGGAAACCCACGCACACACGGGGAGAACGTGCAGACTCCGCACAGACAGTGACCCAAGCCGGGAATCAAACCTGTGCTACCCACTATGCTTCCGTGATGCCCACTGGCACTCCTTAGAAGCGCTGCCCCACTGCAGAGGAAGCAGAGGATAACAGAGCTCACCCAAAACAAACAACACCGGCACTGTGGCCTTTGGAATCCTCCCTGGAACTCTGCACTCCTCAGGTCAGAGGCCTCACCAGTGACCCTCACCCCTCAGGAGCACGAGTGCTCTCCTCCTGGTGAGGTTGGCAGCCCCGACTGCCTTTGCCACAACCTCCCAGGCACTGCTCAGGAGGGGCAGGTTTGAGTCTGTGGCCCTCCCTGGGGAAGAGGCTGTCCCTCCTCTCCTCATTGGCATTGAGTAGTGGGTCCACTTGGGGGAGGGATTTCTCTGAGACATCTTCGTGGCTGCAATGAGTGTGTGGTGAGTGGAGCGCTTATAAACAGCTCCAGCTGTCAGGCTCTTGAGCGATAATTCCGTCCCTAGTGGTTACAACGGCTGCTGGGGCTGGGAATTGCTTCCAATTCACACCGGCAGAGTGCTGGCTCATTTGCATGTGCAAATCGCAGAATGATTAGCGCCCCAACAGAGTGGCTATCAAGTCCCGGTGGAAACAGTTAGTCTCCCAAACAAAGAATCAGCCCTTGGTTTCAACTAAGACCCATTATTCCACACCACATGCATTGACAGAAGCGATGACAACGCATGAAGTATTGCCACCGGCAGTGGCTTCATTTTAATATTAGTTTGGGGAAGTGGGAACCTGCTGCATGCTATTTTCCAAAATCCTACCACACCGGGTGTCCACGTGATCTGGTTGTCCATGGTTGCCAGGCTACAATTTCTGACTTGTGTGAGGCTGGGGCTGATACAGCTGAAGGTATAATAATTTTTATAACCTTTATTGTCACATGTAGGCTTACATTAACACTCAGTGAAGTTACTGTGAAAAGCCCCTAGTTGCCACATTCCGCACCTGTTTGCGTACACAGAGGGAGAATTCAGAATGTCCAATTCACCTAACAAGCACGTCTTTCAGGACTTGTGGGAGGAAACAGGAGCACCCGGAGGAAACCCACGCAGACACAGGGAGAACGTGCAGACTCCGCCCAGACAGTGACCCAAGCCGGGAATTGAACCTGGGACCCTGGTGTTGTGAAGCAACAGTGCTAACCAATGTGCTACCGTGCCGCTCAGGGCTCACCTCACTAAATCAAGAATGAGCAGGCTGTTTGTGGGGGTAGAGGACACCTGTGAGCGATTTGGGAGGGATCCCGCAAATCATGTTCACATGTTTTGGTCCTGTCCGCAACTGGAAAACGTTTGGAGGTCTGTATTCAGGACAATGTCAGAGGTCCTGCATGTGGATGTGAATCCTGCCTCCCTGGAAGTCATTTATTGGGGTTTCGGCCCAGTTTGAGCTGCAGGCGGGTCAAGGGGCGGATGTCTTAGCCTTATTCTCGTTGATTGCTTTCTCAGTGCCAGATGGGCCGAGCAGCCTGCCCAAAACGGCGGGTTCCCCCCCGGCGCCGTCCACACCTGGTCGCTACCGGCGGGAACAGCGCGGGAACGCTGGGGGGGGGCGGCCTGCGGGGGGGCGAGGGGGGATCCTGCACCGGGGGTGGGCCTCAAATGCGGTCTGGCCCACGATCGGTGCCCACCGATCGTCAGGCCGGCCTCTCTGAAGGAGGACCTCCTTTCCTCCGCAGCCCTGCAAGATCCGTCAGACATCTTCTTGCGGGGCGGACTCGGAGAGGACGGCAACCACGCATGCGTGGGTGACGCCAGTTATGCAGCGCCGGCCGCGTCATGTATGCGGCGCCGCCTTTACGCGGCGCCAAGGCCTGGCACGCGTAAATGGCGCGGCGCCGCTCCTAGCCCATTATCGGGCCCTGAATCGGTCGGGATAGGGGCCGATTGGGGGAGGAGGATAGGGTGGGCTTAGAGGAGCCGGTGAGGGTGCAAGAAGTGAAGGGGGCAATTGGGAGGATGTAGGCAGGGAAAGTCGCACCTCACACCACAGTCCCTCTTCAAGCACCATCCCTCTTCCCATTTCATCTTATTCCCCTCAACGATATCTCATCCTCCTCCAGGATCCTCCTGTAAATCACCTTGACAACCTCCTTCTCTAGTCCCCCCGCTGACAACACTTCCTCCAACAACGATGGTCGGGAACACTTACCTTGCAAAGTCCCGCACCTGCATGTACCTAAACCCCTCTCTCTGTGTCAATCCATATTTCTCTCCCAACTCTTCTAGACTCTCAAATCATCCCCCAAGAAACAAATCTTTCATGACATTGATAACCTCCTCTTCCCAACCTCCAAACCTCATATCCATCCTTCCTGGCCCAAACACGTGATTCCCCCTAATCGGCATCCCCACTACCAAAGCCCTCAATTTAAAGTGTAGCCTAAACTGTCTCCAAATCATCAGTGTGGCCACCACCACCTGACTCCCGAATACTTTCCTGGGGCCATCGAGGGCGGTGCCATTGCCAACGCCCACAACCTCTACGCCCTACAAGAGCCCGCCTCCATCCTTACCCATATAGCCTTTCCCTCCTTACACCATCCTCTCACAGTCTCAGCATTTGCTGCCCAATAATAGTAAATCAAGCTCGGGAGGCCAAGTCCCCCCTTTCACCTTACCCACCCCCTTGAAGAGCGATTTAGGAAGAAAGACCGGCAAACACTGGAACAGGAACAGGAACCGCGGCAATGCATTCATTTTGATGGCCAGTACCAGGCCTGCCAATGACAAAGGGAGATTATCCCACCTTGCCAAATCAGCCTTCACCCTCCCCACCAAACTAGTAAAGTTAAACTTCTGGGGCCCTGCCCAGTCTTGAGCCATCTGCATCCCCAGAGCATGCTTAAAGTGAGATGTCACCAAGCAGAAAGGCAACCCTCCCACCCCTGTTCCCACTCCCAGTAGGGAGATCATAAAAACCTCACTTTTCCCTAGTTTTAACCTGTATCCGGAGAACTTCCCAAACCTCTGGAGCAGCTCCATTATACCCCCCATCGATTCCTTTGGCTCTGAAATGTATAGGGGCAGATCATCTGCATACAGGGACACCTTATGTTCTACCCCACCCCTCACTATACCCTTCCACAACCCCAAGCTCCTTAAAGCAATGGCCATGGGTTCTATAGCCAATGCAGACAAAAGGGGGGACTTAGGACACCCCTGCCTCATACCCAATTGCAATGCAAAATATCCGCACACTAGCCTTTGGTTCCTTATATAGAAGACACACCCACGCCCCAAACTTTGGCCCGGTCCCAAGCCTCTCCAATACTGCCATCAGATAACCCTGTTCTACCCAGTCAAATGCCTTCTCCGCATCCAGAGCCATCTCCACTTCCGCCTCCCTTCCCTCTGCTGGACCACATTGAGCAACCTCCTCACGTTTGAAAACAATTGCCTTCCCTTAACGAACCTCGTCTGATCCTCCCTAATCACCTTCGGGAGACACCCCTCCAGCCTTAACGCGAACACCTTTGCCAAAATTTTGACATCTACATTCAGTAATGAAATGGGTCTACGTGACCTCCATTCCACCGGGTCCTTATCTTTCTTTAGCAGTAATGAGATGGAGGCCTGCTCCCATTATTCGTGGCAAGGTACCCCTGCCATCACATCCTCAAACATGCCCACCATCAATGGAGCCAGCCTCGTCTTTACATTTTTTATAGGATTTGGCTGGGAACCCGTCAGGCTCCGTCACTTTCCCTGCCTACATCCTCCCAATTGCCCCCTTCACTTCTTGCACCCTCACCGGCTCCTCTAAGCCCACCCTATCCTCCTCCCCCAATCTCAGGTACTCCAACCCATCCAAGAAATCGCTCATCTCCTGATCCTCCTCTGGAGGCTCCGACCTATATGGGTCTCTATTAAAGTCTACAAAAACTTCATTAATCTCCCCTCCCCCCTTCTTATCCACCATCATCATATTTCTGGGTCCTGCCTCTCAGGCCTAACCCACTCCATCTGTTTGTTACCGTCGAAAAAAAACCTCCATCCCTCCAAACACACCTCAATTATTTCCCCATATCAACCCCTCACCCAGTATACATCCTTCCCTCCCTCTCCCTTTCACGCCTCCCAGGCCCATCAAAACCTGCTCAACCAGACTTTAACAGCCATGGCCCCTCCCTCCACTACACTCCTGTCCACAAGCCAGACTCTTCTTGCTAGTGTGGGGGCCCCTACCCTGACCCCCCTCCTCCCAATCCCCTCTTTCCATAACCCAATCACAGGGGACAAAAAGAAGGGGACCCCCACCAGCAACACCCCTCCTGAACAATCCCCACCGAAGTTAGTGCATATATCTCCCAGATCGAAAATAACTATAACAAACTCTGAACACAGCCAGACTACCATTCCACATTCAACCAACCCCAAGACCCCTACTTTCCCACAACCTAGTACACAAATGTAAAACCCTATAAATGAAAAAAAAAAAAAACACTAAGCCCAGAACCCTTCCCCTCAATCCAGATCACATTTCCAATTGTATCTCTCATTTCAGTCCCAATACTTTGGCCTTCCCGAGCGCCTCTGCCGCCTCCACCGTTCCGAAATAGAGATCCTTCGATTTGTACATCACCCTTAACTTTGCGCGATTGACCATTCCAAACCACCCACCTTTGCTGTAGAGTGCCTCCTTCACCCGAAAGCCGCCCGCCTTGTCGCCAGATCCATTGTCAAATCTTGGCAGATTTGTATATCAGCATCCTCCCATTTCACCTCTTGCCTTTGCTTTGCCCAGTTTAGGACCTTTTCCTTTGCATGATATTTGTGGAAGTGAAGTATAACTGCCCTTGGCGGCTCACTCGCTTTCGGCCTTAGCGACCGATGTGCCCTGTCCAGCTCGTAACGGGAGTCTTTTTCTCCCTCCCCCATCAACTCCGCCAAACATCTTTGTGAAGTATTCGGTCAGCCTCGGGCCATCTGGCAGACTAATGATCCGTAGATTTTGCTTCCTTGACCTGTTCTTCAGGTTCTCCACCTTAGCTTTAAGTCCTTTATTCGCCTCCGCCACTCCTTGCCTGTCAAAGTAATCTGGTCGCTGGTCTGCGACATAGCCTCCTCCTCCATCTCTTTCAACCTCTCTCCTTGCTCACTTATTTCGGACGCATTTTTCGATACAGCTGCCTTTACCGGAGCCACCGCCTTCTCCACCCACGTTCTCATCACAGCCATCATTTTTCTTTGCATAACCTCCAGATGTCTGGTGAACAGCCTTTCAAATTCACCAGACATCACTTCAATCAAAGAATCCCACATGAGGGGAACGGAGCCATCTTGTGCTCCTTCCCCCACCATCTTTGTTTCTGCCTGAAGCGTCAACTCACTTGGCAACAAATTATTGGTCGCCCCCTTCTTACCGCCGTTCTTCATTTGGGCCTTGGACATCGCACCCCTATGTACAGTCTTCCAAAATCGATTAATACAAAAGATGCCCCCGGGAACGGGAAACAAATGTCGAAAAAACTAAACCTTTGGGTTTCATCCTCATCCTGTGATCTTCACCGACATGCACTTTTCTGCTCCCATCGCTACAAACACATGTCCAAATCTAAAGCTATTGTTGAACAAATCTCAGAAAACTGCATGAAACAACACATTTCCATTTGATTCTGTCTAAAATTCACTTCTAAATATTCAGATCTTAAGATAATCCACCTCGGAAAATCTAAGTTACTAACTCATATCAATACTGTGAGAAAGGTCACCCAAGTAGTCACTCGTGGCCTACAAACATAGACAATTGTTGGCTACAGAATCACAGAGAAGGCATTGCAGCCTAGCTCAATCCTATCTTTATCCGGCATCCGCAAAAACACTTCCCAACAAGAGTTCATAGATATTGCTTATGAGAAAATTGCAAACTGCTGCCTTGCCTGAGATCCCAAAGTCGCCACAAACTGCAGGTAAAAATTGGTCTCTAGCTCAAGTGAAGTATTAGCTGGTGTATTTATCCACAGCTATCAGTACACTAACGCAACAATTATGCAGTTTATAAACATGGTCTTCTTAAAAATAAGTTTGGGGTCTACTAATAATTTATTAGCATGTATTTATTTGATTTCTGTAACTTTACAACTCACATGATTGGAGTCAAATGAAAGACTCATTTGGTCAATCTTCATCGTCCGCTACATTGTCTGCCGAAGGCTTTTTCTTACAAACTCAAATCTAAGCCTCAATCCGAAGCTAATACTTAAAAAAGGAGAAATGTTGTGCTTGCAAATATATAATGAACCATTTCAGTAATTGGAATGTGGAATATAAAAATGTCATAGATTTCAGCTGTACGACTACACAGATCACTTCACTTGGAGAAAATTGACAGTATTATCCAGTTAGGGAACATACTTAACAGGGCCAAAGGAGCAGACTTGCCCTGTGAGTGGATGCTTTGCATTGGGTGAAAGCAACAGCCTTACCTTGTAAAGAAATGTACTGAGCTAGCTCAAAGCAACAGCCTCGTCTTGTGACAAGCTCAACACCATTCAAGATTGGTTGGCATACCGTCAACCATTTTAAACGTTCAGTCCCCCCATCACCAATGCACAATGGTAGCAGAGTGCACCATCTACAAAATGCACTGCAACAGCTTGCCAAGACTTCTTTGGCAGCACCTTCTAAATCCACTTGAAGGACAAAGACAACAGATGGACAGGAACATAACCAGCGCATGTTCTCCTCCAAGCCACATATCATCTTGCAGGGTCAAAATCTTGGAACTCCCTCCCCAACAGCACTGTGAATGTACCTACACCACACCGACTGTGATGGTTCAAGAAAGTAGTTCACCACCACCTGCTAAAGAGCAATTAGGGATGGGTAATAAATGTGGGCTACAGTCCATGAACAAATAAAAACCTACTCTCCTTCGCTGCACGCACTTCATTGTTAATTGGTTGTCTGATTTTGTGTGAATCATTGGCGAGGCAATGTTAGTGTGAAGTTTCAGTCACACTACTTTCAAAAGGACATTTTAAAGGGTTCAGAGAAAGCAACAGGGATGATTTGGGGATTTGATAATAGCAAACAGACACTTTAAAATCTTTAAATAGGGAGGGGAAAAAAGATTGAATAGGGGACAGATTCCTTGTCTTCAAAATGCTGAGAAGCAATGTGAAGGTGGACAGAAATAGAATATTAGGTGTTAGCTTAAATTTATTCTAACAGTTTCTATCGTTAAATCAGATGATTGTGCATTCAACCCATACTTCAGGGCATAAACATATAATCCAGGCTGACATTTATGTGCAATACTGAGAGAACACTGCACTGTTGAAATGCCATCTTTCAAATGAATCATTAACTGAGGCCCTGTCTGCCTATACAGGGTCCGATTACACTTACCTGAAGAGCAGTAGAGTTCAATCAGTGTCCTGTAAAACAGTAATCCTTCAACTCAATGCCATTAGAACACACACATCAAAAACAACTTACATTTATACAGAATTTTTCCCAAAACAAAACATCCCAAAGGAGTATTATAAAATGGGACACCAAGGCACAGAGATTGTCTGGTCACCTATTTCATTTGGTATGAATGTGTCTTGTATGCCAATTGGCTAGTATTTTTCCCTATGTTAACTTTTGAGACTGCACTTCAAAAGCACTGGTTTGCTTGGCATGTCCAGAGGATGTGATTGGTGTTATTTAAGTGCAACTCAAAAAGACTAACAAAGCTAAAGGGCACGATCCAATGGCCACGCTGCGCCCGAAAAGCAGCTCGTCGCGTGGCTGATGCAAGCCGGGAGACCCCGCTCCCGGGATCTACCCAGCTCGCCCCACCACACGAGATCCAACACGATCTTGCAATACGTAACGATGTAAATTTCACCCACAATGGGCGGGATCACTTTTGTCAAATCTGCATATTACAGCAAGGCAGTTAGCCTCACTCTAATGTGCAGATTCCCGAGGTACCTGAGGCTTTGGGACTCAATTCCTATGGTGAAAGTTGTTCAGCATTGGTCCCCACAAATGGTGATGAGACAGAATGGCACCTGTGAGTGTCTCCCAGGGGGATCAGAGGACTCCAGTTGCATGCCTTTGTTGCCCTGACACTGCTGGTACCACCAGGGTGGCACTGCCAGGTTGGTGGTGTCCTGATCTCTTGCTGCAATGGGAAGTTCTAGTGTATGGATCTCCCCACTGTACAAAATGGGGCTGTGTGTAGCCCTTGGCTGCACATTCCCGTTTAGGCCCCTTATTCAATGTGAGTTGTGTTGAATAACCATGTGTTTCTTGGCACTGTGAGCTCCAGGAAACACGTGGCTCAATGTGCTTGTGAGGGGAATTTGTTCCCTTTTGGGAGAATTGCGACCAAAGATAAAGTTGTCCTCAGTTTGGAGGGGGGGGGAGGAGGAGGCTCGGTCACACAGAGGGAGAGGGGGCTGGGTCTCACTCATACACGGGGAGAGGTGCTGGGTCTCACTCGGGGACAGGGGGCTGGGTCACACTCAGGGAGAGTGGGCTGGGTCTCACTCGGGGAGAGGGGGCTGGGTCTCACTCGGGGAGAGGGGGCTGAGTCTCACTTGGGGAGAGGGGGCTGGGTCTCACTCGGGGAGAGGGGGCTGGGTCTCACTCGGGGAGAGGGGGCTGGGTCTCACCCGGGGAGAGGGGGCTGGGTCTCACTCGGGGAGAGGGGGCTGGGGAGAGGGGGCTGGGTCTCACTCGGGGAGAGGGGGCTGGGTCTCACTCGGGGTGACGGGGCTGGGTCTCACTCGGGGTGACGGGGCTGGGTCTCACTCGGGGAGAGGGGGCTGGGTCTCACTCGGGGAGAGGGGGCTGGGTCTCACTCGGGGAGAGGGGGCTGGGGAGAAGGGGCTGGGTCTCACTCGGGGAGAGGGGGCTGGGTCTCACTCGGGGAGAGGGGGCTGGGTCTCACTCGGGGAGAGGGGGCTGGGGAGAGGGGGCTGGGTCTCACTCGGGGAGAGGGGGCTGGGTCTCACTCGGGGTGACGGGGCTGGGTCTCACTCGGGGAGAGGGGGCTGGGTCTCACTCGGGGAGAGGGGGCTGGGTCTCACTCGGGGAGAGGGGGCTGGGTCTCACTCGGGGAGAGGGGGCTGGGTCTCACTCGGGGAGAGGGGGCTGGGTCTCACTCGGGGAGAGGGGGCTGGGTCTCACTCGGGGAGAGGGGGCTGGGTCTCACTCGGGGAGAGGGGGCTGGGTCTCACTCGGGGAGAGGGGGCTGGGTCTCACTCGGGGAGAGGGGGCTGGGTCTCACTCGGGGAGAGGGGGCTGGGTCTCACTCGGGGAGAGGGGGCTGGGTCTCACTCGGGGAGAGGGGGCTGGGTCTCACTCGGGGAGAGGGGGCTGGGTCTCACTCGGGGAGAGGGGGCTGGGTCTCACTCGGGGAGAGGGGGCTGGGTCTCACCCGGGGACAGGGGGCTGGGTCTCACTCGGGGGCAGGGGGCTGGGTCTCACCCGGGGACAGGGGGCTGGGTCTCACCCGGGGACAGGGGGCTGGGTCTCACCCGGGGAGAGGGGGCTGGGTCTCACCCGGGGAGAAGGGGCTGGGTCTCACCCGGGGAGAAGGGGCTGGGTCTCACTCGGGGAGAGGGGGCTGGGTCTCACTCGGGGAGAGGGGGCTGTGTCTCACTCGGGGTGACGGGGCTGGGTCTCACTCTGGAAGAGGGGGCTGGGTCTCACTCGGGGAGAGTGGGCTGGGTCTCACTCGGGGACAGGGGGCTGGGTCTCACTCGGGGAGAGGGGGCTGGGTCTCACTCGGGGAGAGGGGGCTGGGTCTCACTCGGGGAGAGGGGGCTGGGTCTCACACGGGGAGAAGGGGCTGGGTCTCACCCGGGGAGAAGGGGCTGGGTCTCACTCGGGGAGAGGGGGCTGTGTCTCACTCGGGGTGACGGGGCTGGGTCTCACTCTGGAAGAGGGGGCTGGGTCTCACTCGGGGAGAGTGGGCTGGTTCTCACTCGGGGTGACGGGGCTGGGTCTCACTCTGGAAGAGGGGGCTGGGTCTCACTCGGGGAGAGTGGGCTGGGTCTCACTCGGGGAGAGGGGGCTGGGTCTCACTCGGGGAGAGGGGGCTGGGGAGAAGGGGCTGGGTCTCACTCGGGGAGAGGGGGCTGGGTCTCACTCAGGGAGAGGGGGCTGGGTCTCACTCGGGGAGAGTGGGCTGGGTCTCACTCGGGGAGAAGGGGCTGGGTCTCACTCGGGGAGAGGGGGCTGGGTCTCACTCGGGGAGAGGGGGCTGGGTCTCACTCGGGGAGAGGGGGCTGGGTCTCACTCGGGGAGAGGGGGCTGGGTCTCACTCGGGGACAGGGGGCTGGGTCTCACTCGGGGACAGGGGGCTGGGTCTCACTCGGGGAGAGGGGGCTGGGTCTCACTCGGGGAGAAGGGGCTGGGTCTCACTCGGGGAGAGGGGGCTGGGTCTCACTCGGGAGAGGGGGCTGGGTCTCACTCGGGGAGAGGGGGCTGGGTCTCACTCGGGGAGAGGGGGCTGGGTCTCACTCGGGGAGAGGGGGCTGGGTCTCACTCGGGGAGAGGGGGCTGGGTCTCACTCGGGAAGAGGGGGCTGGTTCTCACTCGGGGTGACGGGGCTGGGTCTCACTCGGGGAGAGGGGGCTGGGTCTCACTCGGGGAGAGGGGGCTGGGTCTCACTCGGGGAGAGGGGGCTGGGTCTCACTCGGGGTGACGGGGCTGGGTCTCACTCGGGGAGAGGGGGCTGGGTCTCACTCGGGAAGAGGGGGCTGGTTCTCACTCGGGGTGACGGGGCTGGGTCTCACTCGGGGAGAGGGGGCTGGGTCTCACTCGGGGTGACGGGGCTGGGTCTCACTCGGGGAGAGGGGGCTGGGTCTCACTCGGGGTGACGGGGCTGGGTCTCACTCGGGGTGACGGGGGCTGGGTCTCACTCGGGGAGAGGCGGCTGGGTCTCACCCGGGGAGAGGGGGCTGGGGAGAGGGGGCTGGGTCTCACTCAGGGAGAGGGGGCTGGGTCTCACTCGGGGTGACGGGGCTGGGTCTCACTCGGGGACAGGGGGCTGGGTCTCACTCGGGGTGACGGGGCTGGGTCTCACTCGGGGTGACGGGGCTGGGTCTCACTCGGGGTGACGGGGCTGGGTCTCACCCGGGGAGAAGGGGCTGGGTCTCACTCGGGGAGAAGGGGCTGGGTCTCACTCGGGGAGAGGGGGCTGGGTCTCACTCGGGGAGAAGGGGCTGGGTCTCACCCGGGGAGAGTGGGCTGGGTCTCACTCGGGGAGAAGGGGCTGGGTCTCACTCGGGGAGAGTGGGCTGGGTCTCACTCGGGGAGAGTGGGCTGGGTCTCACTCGGGGACCCAGTGCCAGTCTGATCTCGGCCCCGGGTGTGGGTACAAGCAGGAAGTGACTTTGACATGATTTGTTCGCTAACGGGCCAGGAAGTTAGGATTTGCCCTCGAACTCGGAGTGCTGAGTTGATCGGGGTCGGGTGGTGATCGGGGTCGGGTGGTGTCGAGGCTGGGCAGAAGCTCCGTGCGGCCGTCAGTTTGTTACTCACCAGCCCACCGTGCGGCCGGGCGAGCGCTGGCTTCGGGGGAGCAGTGCCTCTGGCTGAGAGCAGCAACAGCGGCGCTCAGTGGTTCTGTGTCTGTTAGTCAGCGCGGCCTTTGCACGCAATCTGCGCTTGTTAGTTTACTAATTTTTCCCCTCTGGAAGTGCTTGGGCCAGGTTTCCATGGAGACTGGCAGCCCTCGAGTCCATCCCATCCCTGCTCATGAGTTATCAAAATCTAGATTTTCTCTTGCATTCCTTATGAACAACTTGATTGCATAATGTGCCTAGGTCGCGCTGTATTCTCTACATTACTGCCTCTGTTTTGGGTCCAAAATAACATCCATGCCACAATTCAACATGACCCAGGTTGCACTATACACTTACGGATAGGTCAGCTGGACAGGCAATGGCAGCCTGCAGAGTAGGCAGATAATGGAGTGTCTATCTAATGTTGATTTTAAAAACACATTCCACAGGATGCGGGCATCACTGCTAGGCCAGCAGGTATTGTCCATCCCTAATTACTCTTGATAATAATAATCTTTAGTAGTGTCACAAGTAGGCTTACATTGACACTTCATTAAGTTACTGGGAAAATCGAGAAGATGGTGGTGAGCCGCCTTCTTGAACCGCTGCAGTCATGGTGTAGGGACACACAGAGTGATGTTAGGAAGAGAGTTCCAGGATTTTGTCCCGACAGCAGTAAAGGAACGGCCAATATAGTTCCAAGTCAGGATGGTCGGTGGCTTGGAGGGAAATTTGTTGGTGGCATTCACGTGTATGCTTTCCTTGTCCTTCAAGGTAGATGTGTTCAGCAGCAAGACGGATCCTTCAACCAACTCTCCAACAACATCAGTGTTATAGGGATCATCAACCACTCTGAAGTTAGGTGACGATTGATTTTACTGGCTCCTTCTGAACTGGTGGAAATGTTTGGCGGATTGCACTGTCATTTAAAGTGTGCAAAATCTACAGGCACTGAGGGGTCACGTGGTGAAAGGCTTAGTTCTTACATCAAGGGTTCTGCTCAGATCACTTGTGCCAAGTCATGACACCCCTTGCAGTTTGCCAGCAGCATGACAGAGAGAATCACAGAGGTGGACCACCCAAAGCTTGCTTTCATGGCCACATCTTCCTCAGCAACTATCTTTGGTTCTAACTTATTCCATGTGAATTCCAACTGAAACTCTGTTCTTCGTGTAGGCAGTTCACCCACGAATGGTTAATACATTTCAGATCGTAACCTCAGGACCCATTTTTTCTCTATTTCTAGTTTTACTTTAGTTTTTATCCTTTTTATGTTTTTATGAACAAGGACAGAGGTTCTGCTAAGGGAGTATGAACAGCTAGAAGCTAAATTAAAAAGCAGAACCAAAAAGATAAAAAATTCTGGATTATTACCTGAGCCACAAGCTAATTGGCACAGGGTCAATAAGATTAAGGATGTAAATGCGTGGCTCAAAGATTGGTGTGGGAGAAATAGGTTTGAATTCATGGGACATTGGCACTAGTACTGGGGAAGAGGGGACCTGTACCGATGGGACAGTCGTCATCTAAATCATGCTGCCTGGCGAATCGCATAATTAGGGCTGTAGAAGGGCTTTAAACTAAATGTTGGGGGGGGGGGGTTCCAATTGTATGGAGAATTAGAAAATCAAAGTTAAAGAAGAAAGTAGATGTGCAGGTTAATGATGAGGACATAAAAACTTTTTAAAAACTAGTTTAAAGTACGCAATTCATTTTTATTCCCAATTAAGAGGCAATTTAGCGTGGCCAATCCACCTATCTGCACATCTTTGGATTATGGGGGTGAGACCCAAGCAGACACAGGGAGAATGTGCAGACTCCACACAGACTATGACCCAAGCCAGGAATCAAACTCGGGTCCCTGGTGCTGTGAAGCAACAGTGCTCATAACTAATTTCTAACAGTCTTGGGCCATGGGCTCTTTTACATCCATGAGAGAGCAAATGGGGCCTCAGTTTAACCTTTCTACCGAAAGGTGCTGGCACCAAAAGTATAACTCTCCCTCAGTATTGTATTAGAGTGTCAGCCTTGATTTTTGTACTCAGGTCCTGGGGTGGGACTTTAACCACAAGCCTTGATGGTCCCTTAGAAGCAAAGGCAGGTGCAATTATCATGGAAAATGAGGAAAACAGCAGAGATAGTGAACAAATGTGTTGCATCGATTTTCACAGTAAAAGAAACAAGTTACAGGCCAAAGATAGAAGGTATCCTAGGTCCTAAAAAGAGTGAGGAAATTAAGGTAATTAATATTATCAGGGTAGGTCTTGTGGCACAGTGGGTTGCACCCCTGCCTCAGAGTCAGAAGCTCCAGATTCTGGAATTAGAATAATGAGGGGATCTCATTGAAACATGCAAGAGTTTGTAGGGGTCTGGTAGGGTAGACACCGAGAGGTTATTTCCACTGGTTTGGAAATCTAAAACATGGGGGTAAAGTGTCGGGATAAGGGGGACGCGCATTTTGCACTGAGATGAGGAGAAATTACTTCATCAGGATTGTGAATCTTTGAAATTCTCTATCCTAGAGGGTTGAATTCTCCACATTTGATTATATTTAAGGCTAAAATAGACAGCTTTTTGAGCTCTCAGAAAATTAAGGAACATGGGAAATGTTCAGGAAAGTAGAGTTGAAGCCCAAGATCAGCCATGATCATATTGAATGGTGGAGCAGATTTGACAGACTATATGGTCTAACCTTGCTCCAATCGCTTGTGTTTTTGTGTTCTAACTCAGAGGCAATAACAGTACCAACTGAACCACAGCTTCTAAAGTTTACAATAACCCTCCTCTCCAGATCGGCAATTTTTATATTTAAAGTACCAAAAGGTAGGGTTTAATTAACTGTAAAAGGATAAGTGAAACAGTCACTGGTTCCTGAATTGACTAGACTTTAAAACAGTTAATGGCTTTGGTCTGTTATCTGTGGGTTTATTTAAACAGGATTTATGTTAAAAAAGCACAACAGACACAGCATTTTGTGGACACCTATCCAGATTATGGATGATCATTCACCCTTTGCAATTACCGAACAGAGATTTCTTTCAGAGCTGGTAGTTTAAGAGGCACAGGCTATTTTATTCACTTTGTTGATATTTATATTATTTCCATGTAATTTATGCAATCACACCTCCCAACTTATTTTTAAAATCGTCCCTAAATTAAACAATATGGCAAGCTCTTTTGCATGATATCACACATTCTTCAAACAGAGGAATTCTGTTTCAAAAGGAAATTCGAAAATACTATAAAATTCAGGAAATCCTTTGTGACTTTTCAATTGCAAGCTGTATGATTGAGTCACGACTTCATTGCAAAAACATACTTGTGATTAAAAGTTGTAAGCTGGATCAATGACCCCACGGACTGTTACTAATAATCAAGTGCCATCAATATATTCCCTCCTTCAATCTTATCCATTTTCCCAATTCTGCCCAATGATGTCACAACATGATAGTACTCCATCAGGCCACAGGTGTACATAACAATATTCAAAAAACAATGGCACCAAGGTTTCAGGCCCGATTATTTAGTTGTATGGTAGTGTAGCATTTGAATATTGCTGGAAAAAAAAAGAGTAATTTTTTGTTAAAGCCTTTCATCTTGCACTGATCAGGACAATTCGTAAGAATATTCTGTGATAAGACTATAAGACATAGGAACAGAATTAGGCCACTCGGACCATCGAGTCTGTTCCGCCATTCAATCATGGCTGATATTTTTCTCATCCTCATTCTCCTGCCTTCTCCCCATAACCCCTGAACCCCTTATTAATCAAGAACCTATCTATCTCGGTCTTGAAGACACTCAATGATTTGGCCTCCACAGCCTTCTGCGGCAAAGAGTTCTACAGATTCCCCACCCTCTGGCTGAAGAAATTCCTCCTCATCTCTGTTTTGAAGGATCGTCCCTTTAGTCTGAGATGGTGTGCTCTGGTTCTAATTTTTCCTACAAGTAGAAACATCCTCTCCACGTCCACTCTATCCAGGCCTTGCAGTATCCTGCAAGTTTCAATAAGACACCCCCCCGATCCTTCTAAAGTCCCAATGAGTACAGACCCAGAGTCCACAACCGTTCCTCATACGACAAGCTCTTCATTCCAGGGATCATTCTTGTGAACCTCCTCTGGACACTTTCCAAGGCCAGCACATCCTTCCTTAGATATGGGGCCCAAAGGGTACCACTGCTGCCTCACGACGCTGAAGGCCCAGGTTTGATCCCCGCTCTGTGTCACTGTCCGTGTGGAGTTTACACATTCTCCCCGTGTTTGCGTGGGTTTCTCCCCCACAACCCAAAGATGTGCAGGGTAGGTGGATTAACCACGCTAAATTGCCCATTAATTGGAAAAATTAATTGGGTACTCTAAATTTATCTTAACAAAAAGATATGGGGCCCAAAACTGTTCACAAAACGCCAAATGGGGTCTGACCAGAGCCTTGTACAGCCTCGAAATACATCCCTGGTCTTGTATTCTAGCCTTCGACACGAATGCAAGCATTGCATTTTCCTTCCTAACTGCCAACTGAACCTGCACGTTAACCATAAGAGAATCTTGAACAAGGACTTCCAAGTCCTTTTGTGCTTCTGATTTCCTAAGCATTTCCCATTTAGAAAATCGTCTTTGCCTCCATTCCTCCTTCCAAAGTGCATAACCTCATACTTTTCCACATTGAATTCCATCTGCCACTTCTTTGTCCACTCTCTCAGCCTGTCCAAGTCTTTCTGCAACCCCCCTGCTTCCTGTCCCTCTACAGATCTTTGTATCATCTGCAAATGTAGCAATAGTGCCTTCAGTTCCTTCTTCCAGATCATTAATATATATTGTGAAAAGTTGTAGTCCCAGCACAGACCCCTGAGGCACACCACTAGTCACCGGCTACCATCCTGAAAAAGATCCCTTTAACCCCACTCTCTGCCTTCTGCAAGTCAGCCAATCCTCTATCCGTGCCAGGATCTTAACCTTAACACCATGGGCTCTTAACTTACTTAACAGTTTCCTATGCAGCACCTTGTCAAAGGCCTTCTGGAAATCTAAATAAATCACATCCACTGGTTCTCCTTTGTCTAGCTTCTTTGTTACCTCCTCAAAGAACTCTACAGATTTGTCAGACATGACCTCCCCTTGACAAAGCCATGCTGAGTCAGTCCTATTTTATCATACACTTCCAGTACTTCGCGATCCCATCTTTAATAAGGGACTCTAAAATCTTACCAATGACCAAAGTCAAGCTAACCGGCCTATAATTTCCTGTCTTCTGCCTCCCTCCCTTCTTAAACAGCGGTGTTACATTAGCCACTTTCCAGTCCTCTGGGACCCTCCCCATCTCCAGTGATTCCTGAAAGATTACCACAGTATCCTCAGCTATCCCTTTTAGAACCCTGGGGTGTAGTCCATCCGGTTCAGGTGATTTAACCACCTTCATACCATTTAGTTTCCCCAGAACCTTCTCCTTAATAATGGCCACTACACTCACCTCTGCTCCTTGATTCTCCTGGAGCTCTGGCATCTCACTGGTGTCTTCCACCGTGAAGACTGATACAAAGTAACTATCCAGTTTTCTACCATTTCTTTGCTACCCATTATTACTTCTCCAGCCACATTTTCCAGTGGTCCAATGTCTATTTTAACCTTTCTCTTGCCTTTTATATATTGAAAAAAAACTCTTCCTAGCTTTGTTTATATTACTAGCTAGCTTGCACTCATATTTCATCTTCTCCCCCCTTATTGCTTTTTTAGTTACCCACTGCTCGCTTTTAAAGGCTTCCCACTAATCCTCACCACTTTGTATGCTTTTTCTTTCATGCTGTTCTTGACTTCCCTCGTCAGCCATGGATGCCTTGTCCTCCCCTTAGCATGTTTCCTCCACCTTGGGATGAATTTCTGTTGTGCCTCCCGAATAACCCCCCAAACTCCTGCCAGTGCTGTTCCACCAACTTCCCTGCTCGGCTCCTTTTCCAATCAACTCTGGCCAGCTCCTCCTTCATGTCTTTGTAGTTATCCTTATTTAATTGTAAAACCGTTACATCTGATTCCAGCTTCTCCCTCTCAAATTGCAGGGTAAATTCTATCATAATTGTGGTCACTGCTCCCGAAGGGTTTCTTCACCTTCAGTTCCCTAATCAAGTCTGCCTCATTACACATCACCAAATCCAGAATTGCCTGTTCGCTAGTAGGTTCTGTCACAAGCTGCTCAAAAAAAAATCTCTGAGACATTCCACAAATTCCTTTTCTTGGGATCCACTACCAACCTGATTTTCCCAGTCCACTTGCATATTGAAGTCCCCCATGATTATTGTAATATTGCTTTTTTTATATGCCTTTTCTATCTCCTGATTTATTTTCTGCCCCACATCCTGACTATTGCTCGGGGGCCTATGCATTACTCCAATCAGGGTATTTTTTCCTTTGGGATTCCTCAATTCTACCCTCCGAGATTCTATGCCTTCTGATCCTATATCTGTCCTTGCTACCGATTTAACTTCATTCCTTTTTTAAAAATAAATTCATTTTTCCAATTAACGGGCAATTTAGCGTGGCCAATCCATCTACACTGTACCTCTTTGGGTTGTGGGGGCGAAACCCATGCAAACAGGGGAAAACATGCAAACTCCACACGGACAGTGACCCAGGGCCGGGATTGAACCTGGGACCTCGGTGCCGTGAGGCAGCAGTGTTAACCACTGCGCCACCGTGCTGCCCTATCTTCTTCATTCCTTACTAACAATGCAACCCCACCCCCTTTGCCCATCTGCCTGTCCTTTCGATAGGACACATATCCTTGTATATTTAGATCCCAGCCCTGATCCCCTTGCAGCCACGTCTCTGTGATGCCCACCACATCGTACCGGCCATTTTCAATGTGAGCAACAAGCTCATTTACCTTGCTCCATATACTGCGGGCATCAAGGGAGCACAATGGTTAGCACAGTTGCTTCACGGGTCCCAGGTTCGATTCTCGGCTTGGGTCCCTGTCTGTGCGGACCCGGTCTGCATGTTCTCCCAGTGTCTGCGTGGGTTTCCTCCGGGTGCTCCGGTTTCCTCCCACAGTTCAAAGATGTGCAGATTAGATGGATTGGCTATGCAAAATTGCCCTTCGTGTTCAAAAAGGTTCGGTGGGGTTGCTGGGTTAAGGGAATAGGTTGGAAGTGTGGGCTAAAGTGGGGTGCTCTTTCCAAGAGCCAGTGCAGACTCGATGGGCCGAAGCACCTCCTACTGCACTGTAAATTCTATGAAAGGTACAACGCCATCAGTTCTGCATTGACCACCTTTCTTCTCACACTGGTCACCTTTTATGCTCTGCCTGAGGGTGATGGTCTTCTCTTATTTTTGTTCTCTATTTCCCCATCAGCTATGACACCTTCTAAGCTAACACTCTGGTTCCCACCCCCCTGCCATACTAGTTTAAATCCTCCCAAATGACTCTAGCAAACCTCCCAGCCAGGATGGGCAGCACCGTGGCACAATGGTTAGCACTGCTGCCTTACAGTGCTGAGGACCCGGGTTCGATCCCGGCCCTGGGTCACTGTCCGTGTGGAGTTTGCACACTTTCCCAGTGTCTGCGTGGGTCTCACCCCCACAACCCAAAGATGTGAAGGGTAGGTGGATTGGCCACGTGAAATTGCCCCTTAATTGGAAAAAAAGAATTGGGTATTCTAAATTATTATTTTTAAATGCTGACCTTTGGGTGGCACAATGGCACAGTGGTTAGCATTGCTACCTCACAGCGCTGAGGACCCGGGTTTGATCCCGGCCCTGAGTCACAAAAGAACAAGAAAAATTACAGCACAGGAACAGGCCATTCGGCCCTCCCAGCCTGCGCCGATCCAGATCCTTTATCTAAACCTGTTGCCTATTTTCCAAGGATCTACTTCCCTCTGTTCCCCAACCGTTCATATATCTGTCTAGATGCATCTTAAATAATGTTATCGTGCCCACCTCTACCACCTCCGCTGGCAAAGCGTTCCAGGTACCCACCACCCTCTATGTAAAAAACTTTCCACACACATCTCCCTTAAACTTTCCTCTCACCTTGAAATTGTGACCCCTTGTAATTGACACCCCCACTCTTGGAAAAAGCATGTTGCTATCCACCCTGTCCATACCGCTCATAATTTTGTAGACCTCAATCAGGTCCCCCCTCAACCTCCGTCTTTCCAACAAAAACAATCCTAATCTACTCAACCTTTCTTCAAAGCTAGCACCCTCCATACCAGGCAACATCCTGGTGAACCTCCTCTGCACCCTCTCTAAGGCATCCACATCCTTCTGGTAATGTGGCGACCAGAACTGTACTCAGTATTCCAAATGTGGCCGAACCAAAGTTCTATACAACTGTGACATGACCTGCCGACTCTTGTACTCAATACCCAGTCCGATGAAGGCAAGCATGCTGTATGCCTTCTTGACCACTCTTTTAAAAAAATATATATATTTATTAAAATTTTTAACACAATTTTTCTCCCTTACAAAAAATAACCCCCCCACCCACCCGTAACAAAAAAAAAAAGAAACGAGAAATCACGCAGAGCAAGATATATACATGGCAAAATAGTATATTTACATAGCTTTGTACACTGGCTCTCTCCCGTATGTGCTAGTTTCCCCGACTCTTCATGTTATCTCTTGCTTATCCACCCCAGGCAGCCCCCCCCACCGGGTTGCTGCTGCTGCTTCATCTAACGCTCCGCGAGATAGTCTAGGAACGGTTGCCACCGCCTGTAGAACCCCTGCACAGACCCTCTCAAGGCGAACTTAATCCTCTCCAACTTTATGAACCCAGCCATATCGTTTATCCAGGCCTCCACGCTGGGGGGCTTCGCCTCCTTCTACAGTAGCAAGATCCTTCGTCGGGCTACTAGGGACGCAAAGGCCAGGATACCGGCCTCTTTCGCCTCCTGCACTCCCGGTTCGTCCACTACACCGAATATTGCTAGCCCCCAGCTTGGCTTGACCCGGACTTTCACCACCTGAGATATTGCTCCCGCCACTCCTCTCCAGAACCCCTCCAGTGCCGGGCATGACCAAAACATATGGACATGGTTCGCCGGGCTCCCTGAGCACCTTCCACATCTGTCCTCTACCCCAAAGAACCTGCTCAACCTTGCCCCCGTCAAGTGAGCTCTGTGAACCACCTTAAATTGTATCAGGCTGAGCCTGGCACACGAGGAGGAGGAATTAACCCTACCCAGGGCATCAGCCCACAGACCTTCCTCGATCTACTCCCCCAGTTTCTCCTCCCATTTACCCTTCAACTCTTCTACCAGCGCTTCCCCCTCTTCTTTCATCTCCTGGTGTACTGCCGACACCTTGCCCTCCCCGACCCATGTGCCCGAGATCACCCTGTCTTGAATTTCTTGTGCCGGGAGCAACGGGAATTCCCTCACCTGTCGCCTCACAAAAGCCCTCACCTGCATATATCTAAAGGCATTTCCCGGGGGTAACTCAAACGTCTCCTCCAGTGCCCCTAGGCTCGCAAACGTTCTGTCAATGAACAGGTCCCCCATTCTTCCAATCCCCGCCCGATGTCAGCTCTGGAACCCCCCGTCCATTTTCCAGGGGCAAACCGATGGTTACCCCTGATCGGGGACCACACCGATGCTCCCATTGCACCCCTGTGCCGTCTCCACTGGCCCCAGATCCTTAGCGTTGCCGCCACCACCGGGCTCGTGGTATACTTTGTTGGCGAGAGCGGCAGCGGTGCAGTCACCAACGCCCCCAGACTCGTTCCTTTGCAGGACGCCATCTCCATCCTCTTCCATGCCGCCTCCTCTCCCTCCATAACCCACTTGCGGATCATCGCCACATTTGCTGCCCAGTTGTAGCTCCCCAGGTTTGGCAGCGCCAACCCTCCTCGGTCCCTACTGCGTTCCAGGAACCCTCTCCTTACCCTTGGGGTCTTATTCGCCCACACAAACCCCATAATACTCCTGCCTACTCTCTTAAAAAAGGCCTTAGTGATCACGATGGGAAGGCACTGAAACACAAACAAAAACCTCGGAAGGACCACCATTTTGACCGATTGCACTCTACACGCCAGCGAGAGCGGTAACATGTCCCATCTTTTAAAATCCTCCTCCATTTGCTCCACCAACCTCATCAGATTCAGTTTATGTAGGGTCCCCCAACTCCTGGCTATCTGGATCCCCAGATACCGAAAGCTCCCCTCCGCCAACTCAGCGGTAGGTCCCCTATCCCTCTTTCTTGGTCCCCCGCCTGTAATACAAAGAGCTCACTCTTCCCTACATTGAGCTTATAGCCCGAAAACTCCCCAAACTCCCTTCGGGTCTGCATGACCTCCACCATCCCCTCCATTGGATCCGCCACGTACAGCAACAGGTCATCCGCATATAGCGACACCTGATGCTCTTCTCCCCCTCGGACCACCCCCCTCCATTTATTAGACTCCCTCAATGATATGGCCAATGGTTCAATCGCCAATGCGAACAACAGGGGGCACCCCTGCCTCGTCCCTCGGTACAGCCGAAAGTACTCCGACCTCCGCCGGTTCGTCACTACACTCGCCATCGGGGCTCTGTAAAGGAGCTTAACCCAATTGATAAACCCTCCCCCGAACCCAAACCTACGCAGCACCTCCCAGAGGTACTCCCACTCTACTCGGTCAAAGGCCTTCTCCGCGTCCATAGCTGCCACTATCTCCGCTTCTCCCTCCACCGATGTCATTATTATCACGTTTAAGAGCCGCCGCACATTGGTGTTTAGTTGCCTATCCTTTACAAATCCTGTCTGGTCCTCGTGAATCACCCCCGGGACACAGTCCTTGATCCTCGTGGCCAGCACTTTTGCCAGCAACTTTGCATCCACATTAAGGAGCGAGATCGGCCTGTACGATCCACATTGCAGTGGGTCCTTGTCCCGCTTTAGGATCAAAGAAATTGTCGCTTCCGATATTGTCGGAGGTAGGGTCCCCTCCTCTCTTGCCTCGATAAAGGTCCTCACTAATAGCGGGGCCAACAGGTCTACGTACTTCCTGTAGAACTCCACTGGGAACCCGTCCGGTCCCGGGGCCTTCCCCGCCTGCATGCTCCCTAAACCCTTGCTCAGCTCCTCCAACCCAATTGGTGCCCCCAGACCAGCCACTTCTTGCTCCTCCACCCTCAGGAATCTCAGCTGGTCTAGGAATCGTCTCATACCCTCTTCCCCCGTTGGGGGCTGGGATCTGTACAGCTCTTCATAGAAGGCCTTAAATACCTCGTTTATTTTTGTCACACTCCGAACCGTGGCTCCCCTTCCATCTTTGACTCCCTCTATTTCCCTCACTGCCATCCTTTTACAGAGCTGGTGTGCCAGCATCCGACTAGCCTTTTCCTCATACTCATAGGTCGCCCCCTGCGCTTTCCTCCACTGTGTCTCCGCCTTCCCTGTGGTCAACAGATCAAACTCCGTCTGGAGCCGTCGTCTTTCACAACTAATCTTTCCTCCTGGGCCTCTGCGTATCTCCTGTCCACTCTCAAAATCTCTGCCACTAACCTCTCCCTTTCCATGCCCTCTGTCTTCTCCCTGTGAGCCCTAATGGAGATTAGCTCTCCTCTGACCACCGCCTTCAACTCCTCCCATACCACCCCCACCCGCACCTCCCCGTTGTCGTTGGCCTCCAAGTACCTTTCGATACACCCCCTCACATTCCCACACACCACCTCGTCCTCCAGCAGTCCCACATCCAGCCGCCACAGCGGGCATTGGTCCCTCTCCTCTCCCAGCTCCAGTTCCACCCAGTGCGGGGCATGGTCCGAAACGGCTATGGCCAAATACTCTGTCCCCTCCACCCTCGGGATGAGCGCCCTGCCCAGAACAAAAAAATCTATCCGGGAGTAGGCTTTGTGTACATGGGAAAAGAGAAAATTCCCTGGCCTGCGGCCTTGCAAACCGCCATGGGTCCACTCCCCCCATCTGATCCATAAACCCCCTAAGTACCTTGGCCGCCACCGGCCTCTTTCCAGTCCTTGATTTGGAGCGGTCCAGTGCTGGGTCCAACACTGTATTGAAGCCCCGCCCATTATCAGGCCTCCTTTCTCCAGGTCTGGAATGCGCCCCAACATGCGCTTCATGAATCCTGCATCATCCCAGTTCGGGGCGTACACGTTTACCAACACCACTCACGTCCCCTGTAGCCTACCGCTCACCATTACATATCGCCCTCCATTGTCCACTACAATAGTCTTGGCCTCAAATGACACCCGCTTTCCCACCAATATTGCCACCCCTCTATTCTTCGCATCCAGTCCTGAGTGGAATACCTGTCCTACCCATCCCTTTCTTAACCTGACCTGGTCCTCCACCTTCAGGTGAGTCTCTTGGAGCATGACCACGTCCGCCTTCAGTCCCTTTAAGTGCGCGAACACTCGAGCACTCTTCACCGGCCCATTCAGCCCCCTCACGTTCCACGTTATCAGCCGGATTGGAGGGGCTCTCACCCCCTCCGCCGACTAGCCATCTCCTTTTCTGGGCCAGTCCCGTGTCCACGCCTCCCTCACCCTCCAGTCCCGACCACCTCTTCTATGTCCCATTTCCTTTCGGCCAGTGCAGCAGCAACCCTTTTCCCCCCCCCCTTCCCTCCCCCCCGCTAGACCCCTGTCTAGCTTTTTTGCTCCCCCCATGTCACTCCCGTAAGACAGCTGACACCTGCTGACCCCGGCTACCCCCGCTATCCCATTGACCTCCCCGTGTGGGAGTTCCCCCTCCCACCTTTCTTCCTGCACGTGGGAAAAACCAAACCCCACGCTTTCCAAAGCCTGCTCTGCCCCCTCTGGCGCAGCTCCTGTCGCGGCCTTGTCTCTCTCCCCCAGCCCATGTAACATTTCCTGCACGTGATTGTGATTGACCCCCTATATACAACAACCATCACACATCAAACCTCAAATATCCCCCCCACCCTCACAAACCCTCAGTTAGAGTCCAACTTTTCGGCTTGTACAAAGGTCCACGCCTCTTCAGGCGTTTCGAAGTAATAGTGTTGGCCCTTGTATGTGACCCACAGTCGCGCCGGCTGCAGCATTCCGAATTTCACTTCTTTCCGGTGCAACACCACTTTGGCCCGGTTGAAACCCGCTCTCCGCTTTGCAACCTCCGTGCTCCAGTCCGGGTATATTCGGATATCTGCATTGTCCCACTTACTGCTCCGCTCCTTCTTGGCCCATTTCAGGACCCACTCTCTGTCCGTGAACCGGTGGAACCTCACCACCATCGCTCTTGGCGGCTCATTTGCCCGGGGCCTCCTCGCCAGCACCCGGTGTGCCCCGTCCAACTCCAGCGGCCTCGAAGGGGCCTCCTTGCCCATCATCGCCCCAAGCATCGTGCTCGCGTATGCCCCGGCATCGGCCCCCTCCGCTCCTTCAGGGAGACCCAGGATCCGCAGATTCTTTCTCTTCGACCTGTTCTCCGGGTCTTCGAGTCTTCCCGCCCAGCTCCTGTGTAGCGCCTCGTTCTGCTCCACTCTCACCGCCAGACCCGAGAACTCGTCCTCGTTCTGACCAACTCTTTTTTGTATCTCCTGGATCTGAACCTCGTGGGCCTTCTGGGTGATCCCTAGTCCTTCGATTGCCGAAAGCATAGGCGCCAGCATTTCCTTACACATCTCCTCGCGATGCTCCTCGAAGCAGTGCCTAATAAACTCCTGCAGCTCCACTTTGTCTCTGGCCGCCGCCATTCTATCTTTCTTCCCCGGACCTTCCCGCTGCTCCAGCTCCTGCAGCTCACCTTTGTCTCTGGCTGCCGCCATTTTGTCTTTTTTCCCCGTTTTTTCCTCGTTGCTCCAATGCCACTTTTGTGGCCGTTACGCTTCGAGTCCATTTCATACAGGTTGGAGGGGGACCTCCCTCTTACCTTCCCCACGGGTTAGTTTCAATAAAAGTTCCATTGGGGCTCTTCTAGCGAACCCGAAGGTCCGTGGTAGCGGGAGCTGCCGAATCGTGCGGCTCAGCTCCGCATTGCCGCACCCGGAAGTCCTTCTTGACCACTCTATCGACCTGCGTTGCCACCTTCAGGGTACAATGGACCTGAACTCCCAGATCTCTCTGTTCATCAATATTCCCCAGGACTCTTCCATTGACCATATAGTCCGTTCTTGAATTAGATCTTCCAAAATGCATCACCTCGCATTTGCCTGGATTGAACTCCCTCTGCCATTTCTCTGCCCTACTCTCCAATCTATCTATAGTTTGCTGTATTTTCTGACAGTCCTTCTCGCTATCTGCAACTCCACCAATCTTAGTATCATCTGCAAACTTGCTAATCAGACCACCTATACCTTCGTCCAGATCATTTATGTATATCACAAACAACAGTGGTCCGAGCACGGATCCCTGTGGAACACCACTAGTCACCCTTCTCCATTTTGAGACACTCCCTTCCACCACTACTCTCTGTCTCCTGTTGCCCAGCCAGTTCTTTATCCATCTAGCTAGTACACCTTGAACCCCATGCAACTTCACTTTTCCATCAACCTGCCATGGGAAACTTTATCAAATGCCTTACTGAAGTCCATGTATATGACATCTACAACCCTTCCCTCATCAATTAACGTTGTCACTTCCTCAAAGAATTCTATTAGGTTTGTAAGACATGACCTTCCCTGCACAAAACCATGCTGCCTATCACTGATAAGTCTATTTTCTTCCAAATTGAATAGATCCTTTCCCTCAGTATCTTCTCCAACAGTTTGCCTACCACTGACGTCAGGCTCACAGGTCGATAATTCCCTGGATTATTCCTGCTACCCTTCTTAAACAAAGGGACATTAGCAATTCTCCAGTCCTCCGGGACCTCACCCGTGCTCAAGGATGCTGCAAAGATATCTGTTAAGGCCCCAGCTATTTCGTCCCTCGCTTCGCTCAGTAACCTGGGATTGATCCCATCCAGACCTGGGGACTTGTCCATCTTAATGCCTTTTAGAATACCCAAAACTTCTCCCTTCCTTATGCCGACTTGATCTAGAGTATTTAAACATCCATCCCTAACCTCAACATCCGTCATGTCCCTCTCCTTGGTGAATACCGATGCAAAATACGCATTAAGAATCTCACCCATTTCCTCTGACTCCACGCGCAAATTCCCTCTTTTGTCTTTGAGTGGGCCAATTCCTTCTCTAGTTACCCTTTTGCTCCTTATATACGAATAAAAGGCTTTGGGATTTTCCTTAACCCTGTTAGCCAAAGATATTTCATGACCCCTTTTAGCCCTCTTTAATGCGCGTTTGAGATTTGTCCTACTTTCCCGATACTCCTCCAAAGCTTCATCAGTTTTAAGTCGCCTAGATCTTATGTATGCTTCCTTTTTCATCTTAGCTAGTCTCACAATTCCACCCGTCACCCATGGTTCCCTAACTTGACATTTCTATCCCTCATTTTCATAGGGACATGTCTGTCCTGCACTCTAATCAACCTTTCCTTAAAAGACTCCCACATTTCAAATGTGGATTTACCCTTAAATAGTTGCTCCCAATCCACATTCCCTAGCTCCTGCCGAATTTTCTTATACTTGGCCTTTCCCCAATTTAGCACTCTTCCTTTAGGACCACTCTCGTCTTTGTCCATGAGTATTCTAAAACTTACGGAATTGTGATCACTATTCCCAAAGTAATCACCCACTGAAACTTCAACCACCTGGCCGGGATCATTCCCCAATACCAGGTCCAGTATGACCCCTTCCCGAGTTGGACTATTTACATACTGCTCAAAAAAAACCTCTCCTGGATGGTCCTTACAAATTCTGCTCCATCTACGCCTCCAACACTACATGAGTCCCATTCAATGTTGGGGAAGTTAAAATCTCCCATCACGACCACCCTATTGCTCCTACATTTTTCTATAATCTGTCTACATATTTGTATCTCTACATCACGCTCGCTTTTGGGAGGCCTGTAGTAAAGTCCCAACAATGTTACTGCACCCTTCCTATTTCTTAGCTCCACCCATATTGCCTCAGTGCTCAAATCCTCCATAGTGCCCTCCTTAATCACAGCTGTGATATCATCTCTGACCAGTAATGCAACTCCTCCACCCCTTTTACCTCCCTCTCTATCCCTCCTGAAGCATCTACACCCTGGGATATTTAGTTGCCAATCTTGCCCTACCCTCAACCAAATCTCAGTAATACCAATAACATCATATTCCCAGGTACTAATCCAAGCCCTAAGTTCATCTGCCTTACCTGCTACACTTCTCGCATTAAAACAAATGCACCTCAGACCACCTGTCCCTTTGCATTCATCATCTCTTCCCTGTCTACTCTTCCCCTGAGTCACAATGAGTTTATTATCTCGTACCTTACTGGCTTCAGTTGCTGCCTATTTACTGACCTCTAACTTCCTAATCTGATTCCCATCCCCCTGCCACATTAGTTTAAAACCTCCCCAACAGTGTTAGCAGTGTTAGGACATTGGTTCCAGTCCGGCCCAGGTGTAGACCATCCGATTTGTAATGGTCCCACCGCCCCCAGAACCGGTTCCAATATCCCAAAAATCTGAACCCCTCCCTCCTGCACCATCTCTCAAGCCACGTATTCATTCTGACTATTCTTGAATTTCTACTCTGACTGTCTCGTGGCACTGGTAGCAATCCTGAGATTACTACCTTTCAGGTCCTACTTTTTAAACTTATCTCCTAACTCCCTAAATTCTTGTTGTAGGACCTTGTCCCGTTTTTTACCTATATTGTTGGTGCAGAGATGCACCACAACAACTGGCTATTCACCCTCCCCCTTCAGTATGTCCTGCAGCCGATCTGAGACATCCCTGACCTGTGCACCTGAGAGGCAACATACCATTCGGGAGTCTCGTTTCGACCACAGAAACGCCTGTCTACTCCCCTTACGATTGAATCCCCTATGACTACAGCCCTGCCAGTCTTTTTCCCGCCCTTCTGTGCAGCAGAGCCAGCCACGGTGCCATGAGCCTGGCTACTACTGCCTTTCCCTGGTGAGTCATCTCCCCCAACAATATCCAAAACGGCATACCTGTTTTGGAGGGAGATAACCGCAGGGGACACGTGCACTGCCTTCCTGCTCTTTCTCTGCCTTTTGGTCACCCATTCCCTTTCTCCCTCACCAATCCTAATCTGCGGTGTGACCAACTCACTGAACGTGCGATCCACGACCTCCTCAACATCGGGGATGCTCCAAAGTGAGTCCATCCGCAGCTCCAGAGCCGTCATGCGGTCTAACAGGAGCTGCAGCTGGACACATTTCCTGCACATGAAGGAGTCAGGGGCGTTGGCCGCGTCCCTGAACTCCCACATTGAGCACGAGGAGCATAACACGGTTCAAGGATCTCCTGCCATTTTTACACTTTACCTTAACTGATTACAAATATAATATCAAATAATGAATAAGTGAAAGGAATAAAGATTTTACTTACCAATCACAATACTTACCAACACACGAAGAGTTACATTTCTCCCAGCTACTGCTAATTGGAGCACTTTCCTTACCAGCCAATCAGGTCACTGCTTTGCTGTGATGTCACTCTTCAAATTTATCCCCAAAGACCCTGTGGCCACTGTTTGAGCAGCGGAGCAGCTAGTTTAAATACTCACCGCTCGACTCTGTAGCTCCGCCCACTCCAACAGCTGAATTCCCGCCGAAAAGACTCAAATCCGCGAAGCAACTATCTGTTCGTGTGGAGTTTGCACATTCTCCTCGTGTCTGTGTGGGTATCACTTTAATTGCCCCTTAATTGGAAAACCTTTTTAAAAAATGTTGACCTTATCTTGAGGAACGATCTGCTGAAGACCATGTTCAGCCTCCAGATTTTTCCATGAAATTAAAGTGTGTAACGGTAAGTGTCACACAGATCAGTGAATTTGGAAGAACATGTACTTGTCTCTGAATCGGTTGTAAAAGATAATGTTTTCTGACTCGAGGGATGCCTAGAGTCAAAAGCTCAAATTTCTGATTGAAAAGATACTGAAGCCTCAGACTGACAACAAAGAATCTACAGCTACTGAAAATGAATTCACTGTCTGATCCTAAGCCACAGTTGTCAAAGTGGGATACAGCAGCTAAAAGACAACAAAATAAAATGATTTGGCTCTAACAAATGTTGATACTGTGGAATTACAAGGACGTATTAAAGTTTTGGAGTGTAAATAAAACTTCAGAAGGATAAAGCCCTTGCTGTGAAAGAGTTGAGCAAAATTCATGCTCGCCAGGGGAAAGAATTTAAAGCAATTTGGGAATTGGCTAAAAAAAAGAGTATCTGGATTTTTTGACAGATGATTGATGACTTTAAAAAAATATATTTTTAGAAACAATTTTTTAAATATAACATCTTATATCCATTTACATACAATAGTTTTCAGCATTTCAACCCTTCCATACCCCCAACCCAAGAGAAACAGCAACCAATCCCCTCTGCCCCTCCTAACATCAGACGGTGACCAACTCCCTCAAATAGGAAATGAACGACTGCCACCTCAGGTAGAACCTTTCAGCCGACCTCTCATTACATATTTGATTTTTTTCCCAGTACTAAAACCCGATCAAGTCGCTTAACCACGCCGTGGCATTGGGCGGGGCCAAAGACTTCCAACCAAACATAACTCGCCTACAGGCTATTAAGGAAGCAAAGGCAAGGGCATCCACCTTCACACCTGTCTGCAACTCCTGTAAATCTGAGATCCCCAAAATAGCCACCAAAGGGCATGGTTCCAAATCAACCGTAAGAATTCTCAACATGGTCTGAAGGAGACACAGAAACTCAGAAGCTTAGCACAGGACCAGAACATGTGTGTTTGATGTATCAGCTCCTAGAGGATCACTCACATTTATCTACATCAGAAAGAAACCCAGTCATTTGTGCCCTAGTTAAATGTACCCTATGCACCAAATGGAATCAGGCTGAGCCTAGTGCACAAGGAGGTAGAATTGAAGCTATATAGAGCCTCGCTCCACACCCACTGCCTCAATCTCCTGGCCCAACTCCTCCCATGTCTTTTTTCAGCTCATCCAATGGGACCTGCTCCGTCAACACCAGCCGACCATAAATCTCCAACACCCTCCCCTCAACTACATAAACCGCCTAGAGGCCAAAGGGAAGGAAGCGACCTCCTTGCGTACAAAGTTTTGCACCTCGTGGTACTGAAACTGGTTAATATTTGGAAGCTTGTACTTCTCCATCCATTCCTCAAAACTAATAAACAGGGCAGCACGGTGTCGCAGTGGGTTAGCACTGTGGCCTCACGGCGCCAAGCTCCCGGGTTTGATCCCGGCTCTGGGTCACTGTCAGTGTGGAATTTGCACATTCTCCCCGTGTGTGCGTGAGTTTCGCCCCCACAACTCAAAAATGTGCAAGCTAGGTGGATTGGCCACGCTAAATTGCCCCTTAATTGGAAAAAGAATTGGGTACTCTAAATTTATTTAAAAAAAGAAAAAAAACTAATAAACATCCCATCTATAAACAGGTCACCAAACCCCTCTAACACCTCCCCCCTCCAAACCCCAAAGAACGAGTCCAAAACTGCTGACATAAAACAATGGTTTTCACAAATTGGGGCCAACACAGACAGAGCACCCAGTTTAAAATAGCGCCTAAACTGTCCCCATATTCTCAAGAAAGCCACCACCACCGGGTTGGCGGTCCATCTTAGTGGGGAAAACAGAAGGGGAGCCATGAACAATGTTCTCAAACTGGTGCCCTTAGTCATTTCTTTCAATCCTCCCCCACATGGACTTCATTCCCATATACTACCCCTGCACTTTTTCAATATTCGGAGCCCAATAGTAGTATGACAGGCTGGGCAACGCTATGCCCCCTGACTGCCTATCCCTTTGTAAAAAACCCTATGGACCCGAGGGGTAATGTCCACCCAAATAAAAGACAAGATCATCTTATTGATTCTTGAAGAAAGATTTGGGAAGGAAAACTGAAAGGCACTGAAACAAAAAGTTCAATCAGAAAAGCACCCTTCCATTGCTACTCTCTGCCTTCTATGACCTAGCCAGTTCTGTATCCATCTTGCCAGCTCACCCCTGATCCCATGTGACTTCACCTTTTGTACCAGTCTGCCATGAGGGACCTTGTCAAAGGCCTTACTGAGGTCCATATAGACAACATCCACTGCCCTACCTGCATCAATCATCTTTGTGACCTCCTCGAAAAACTCTATCAAGTTAGTGAGACACGACGTCCCCTTCACAAAACCGTGCTGCCTCTCACTAATATGTCCACTTGCTTCCAAATGGGAGTAGATCCTGTCTCGAAGAATTCTCTCCAGTAATTTCCCTGCCACTGATGTAAGGCTCACCGGCCTGTAGTTCCCTGGACTATCCTTGCTACCCTTCTTAACCCTTCTCCACCTCAAGGAAGAATACGTTCTACCGTGTCTTTGTTAGGTGCGCTGTGAACCACCTCGAGTTGCATTAGGCTCAGCCTTGCGCATGAGGAGGTGGAGTTGATCCTATGCGCTGGCTTGATCGAGCACTCCCTCTATCCCCATGCCTAGCTCCTCCTTCAACTTCTCTCGCGTTACATCCAGTGGGGTCCTGATCTTTTTCAAAGGGCGTCTGTATATGTCGCCACATTTCTCTCCCCCCCCAAGCCAGTCCACTGCTAGCATCCTGTCCAATTGAAGATGTCCAGGTAGTTGGGGAAATGTCTTCGCCTCTTTGTAGAGAAAGTCTCGTAGCTGCTGGTATCGAAGTCTGTTCCCTTTCGGGAATTGGATCTTCTTCAATAGTTCCCCCAAGGTTGCAACTCTACCATCCATGCACATGTCCCTCACCATATCGCTCCGTCCTATTTCCATGTCTTGAAAGTAGCGTCTATCCTTGCTGGTGTAAACGTATGGTTCTTGCAGATGGGGGACTCCACAAACATATCACTGTGTATAAGGTTCTGAGGGTGTGCTTGAACTGGTTCCAGATCTTTAATGTGGCTACTACCACGTGTGTGTGTGTGTGTGGGGGGGGGGCTTGTGCCCGGAAAGACATCCCCACACATGAGGCCTCCTCCATTTGGACCCATTCTGCCTCTGGCTCTCCCAACCATCCCATTCTCTGTGTTCGCTGCCCAGTGGGATAATACGAGGTTCGGCATACGCCAGCCCTCCCATGTGTCACCCTCTTTGCAGGATGGCTTTCCATACCCTAGGATTCATTCCCGCCCAAAGGCCACGATTAGCTTATCAGCCCTGGTGAAGAAGGATTTGGGGGCAAAGATTGGGAGTGTTCTGAATAAGAAGAGGAACCTTGGCAGAACATTCATTTTTATCATCTGCATCTTTCGCGCTAGGGATAATGGGAGTGAGTCCCATCTTTATAGGTCCCGCTTCACCACTTCCACCAGGTTGGACAGGTTCCACTTATGGAGCCTAGGCCAGTTGTAAGCTATCTGTACATCCAGGTATTTTTGTCTGAGTCAGTTTAAACGGTAGCGCCACCAGCTCTGCTCCTTCCCCTGGGGGTTCACCGGGACGATTGTGCTCTTACCCAGGTTGTTCGTAACCCGAGAAGGCTCCGAACTCCCTTAGGAGTTCCATTATCCTACCCATACTTTTGGCAGCTCAGCGACGCAGTGGTCATCACTGCTGCCTCACGGCGCCGAGGACCCAGGTTCAATCCCGGCCCTGGATCACTGTCCATGTGGAGTTTGCACATTCTCCCAGTGTCTGCATGGGTCTCACCCCCACAACCCAAATAGATGTGCAGGGTAGGTGAATTGGTCATACTAAATTGCCTCTTAATTGGAACAAAAAAAATAATTGGGTACTCTAAATTTAAAAAAAGAATCTTACCCATGCTGGCCAGGGGGTCCAACACATAGTGTCATGTGGGAGTACCTTTAAGAAATGGGTGTTTATCAGTGATGTCAGAGTGTGGGTGGAGCTGTGCTGTGTCAGCTTTTTACTTTCGTTTTAGGCTGTTTGCTGTAGGGTGTGTTTTAGTTTCGTTTCAGAGCTGGATAGCTGCAGTCACAGCCAGAAGGTGTATGAATCTCTCTCTGTAATCTAAAGACTGTAAATCAATCCTGGTGATTTAAAACTAATAACAGGAATGGCTTTAACCTGATGTGCTTCTGGTAAAAGGTGTTTTAAGTCTTATGGATGTTAAAAGGAAAGCTTAAAGGATTACTTAGTGTTATACTCTTTGGGGGTTGTATTTGAATTAATGGTTGCTAAGATGTTCACTATACATTTTAAAAGGTTAACTTGAGTTCATAGAATAAACATTGTTTTGAATGGAATACTTTTCCATTTCTGCTGTACCACACCTGTAGAATGGGCCGTGTGCTCCCCATACCACAATCTATCTGGGTCAGGTGAACTCCATGATAGACTTTGGGGTTCTCTAAATCCTGGCCCATAACAAATTGGGGCTCGTCTGGGATAAAAGTCTATTTATTGGATTGGCTTAGTGAATTTAAAGACAGTGAGGGTGAGCATATTGTGATTGCTTTTCAGGTGTGGTATTTCAGTTAAAGTAGGGAGTGTGTTGTGGACAATGGCTCTTTCAGAGGCTCTGAAGGTTTTGGGGGTGAAGATGGTCACACACAGTACCTTACGGACAGAGACTAAAAACAGACTGTTAGATTTGGCAAAAACATTGCAGTTAACATTACCTGACAAAATGCGAAAAGATGAGGTCATTATGGCGGTGGCTAGGCATTTAAAGTTGCCTGAGATACAGTTTGACTCATTGGAAATGGCAAAAATTCAGTTACAACTTAAACAAATGAGAAAGAATTAAAGCAGCTTGAATACGAAAGAGAGAGGAAAAAGAAAAGGAGAGAGTAGAAAGGAGAAAAGAAAGAATAGCCCTAGCAGAACAAAAAGAGAAAGGGAGATACAGACCAGGGTAAAAGATAAAGAGAGAGAGTTTGAACTTCAGAAAATGACCATGAAACATGAGTCAGTTAAAATTGGCAGACGTAAAGGGAAACATACAGTTGGATGATAGTGATGAGGATAGTGAGAAAGAGAGTGTCATAGTCGAAGGCTTGGTGGGAATCTATTTAAATATGTCCAAGCATTGCCAAGGTTTGACGAGAAGGAGGTAGAAGCCTTTTTCATTTCATTTGAGAAGGTGGCTAAACAAATGAAATGGTCACTAGACATGTGGGTATTACTGATTCAAACAAAGCTGGTAGGTAGAGCTAGTGAATTGTATGCATCACTACTGGAGGAGGTATCTGGGACATATGAGGAGGTGAAAAAATCCATCTTAGGTGCATATGAACTGGTGCCTGAAGCCTACAGACAAAGGTTTAGAAATTTAAGGGAACAATTTGGTCAAACATACATTTTGATAGGTGGATAAGGGCTTTGAAAATAGACCAAACGTATGAAGCTCTCAGAGAAATTATACTTTGAGGAGTTTAAATATTCAATTCCTGATGTAGTGAGAACTCATGTGGAAGAGCAGAGGGTTAAAACTGTGAGGTTAGCAGCAGAAATGGCAGATGATTATGAATTAGTTCATAAATCCGACATCAGTTTCAGCCTGTGAGGAATAGAAACTAGGGGCATGAGAAATACTCAAGTGGCAACGGTAAAAGGTGATCTCATGGGAGATAATAAGTGGAATGTACCTCAGATTAAAAAATGTTTTCACTGTAATAAACTAGGCCATGTAAAGTCATAGTGTTGTGGGTCAGGTGAACTCCATGATACACTTTGGGGTTCTCTAAACCCTGGCCCATAACAGTAGAGCAGCAGAGTGAAACTTTGTGCTGCCTGCCACCCATCCAGCCCTTCGCCCATCTAAGAGCGATGGCCAGTGGCTCAATTGCCAGTGTGAACAGTAGCGGGGACAGGGTGCAACCTTGCCTCGTGCCACTGTGCAGCCAAAAATACTCAGACCAGGTGGTATTTATCCGCACACTTGTCATGGGGGCACTGTACAGTAGGTTCACTCACGAGGTGAATCCTGGTCCAAATCCATAAAGGCGTTTAGGTCTCGTGTCATCCCAGAGATGGCCCCCGTCCTAGGGTTGGATCTGTCCATCTTTGGTCTGGCACACAGTTGATGTCCGCCCCATGATGAGTCGATGGGAGTTTAAGTCGGGGATTTCCGCAATAGTATTCTTGACGAACTCTGCATCGTCCCAGTTTGGGGCATATGTATTTACCAGAACTACCGGGGTCCATTCCAGGGTCCCACTGACCACTACGAATCATCACTCTGGGTCCATCACCATGTTTGTTGCGGTGAACGTTACGTGTTTGTGAACTAGTATGGCCAACCCCCTTGCCCTTGTGTCAAAGCACGCCTGAAACATTTGTCCCACCCAACTTTTCCTTACCCACAGTTGGTCCTTCTCTCTCAGGTGCATCGCTTGTAGGAAGGCCACGTCCACCCTCAGGCTTTTGAAATGGTCAAAGACTCTGGATCTTTTCACTGGCCTGTTAGAGGTCCCTCATGTTCCAGATGACTATCCTGGGGAGGGTTATGTGTGGCGCTCCCTCCCCGCTCCCACTCTACTCATATGATCCCCCCCCTCCCTCCCTTTTCCCCATTTCTCCTTTCCTACCCTCCCCGTTCCTTCACCTATTGCCCCTAGTCCCCAACCCGTTCCTGGGAGGTGCAGCATCTTCCCCCTTCTTGTTACTTCTGTACACCAGTTTGTCTGCTAGTGTAGCGGTTCCCCTGAATGACTGAGTTCTCATTTTTACAACCCCACCTACCTCGCACCCCCCCCCCCCCCCTTTCCATGCCCCATGTACGGTTGCCCCTGTCTCCTCTGGATTGTCAATGTCTGCATTTAGACTGTTTTTTCTTTGCTGATGCTTCGAGTTCATTTGAACAAACTCGTTGGCCTCCTTCAGGGAGTCAAAAGAATATTCCTCATCCAGGTAGATGACCCATAGTCTGGCAGAGTCAAGCATACCAAACCGCACCTTGCTCTCGAACAGTGTGAATTTGGCACTATTAAATTCTGCCTGGCATTTGGCCAGGTCTGCTCCAATATCTTGGTACAAGCAAATGGTGTGTCCTTCCCACTTGCCTGCCTCATATTTTTGCCAACTTGCATGCCCTCTTATTTTTTGCCCACCTCAGGATCCACTCTTTGTCCTGGAATATAGGGAGCCTTACTATCATCGCCCGCGGTGGTTCCTCTGTTTTGGGCCACTGCCGGAGCGACATATGAGCGCGGTCCACCTCTGGGGGCTTTGCGAAGCCTTCATTCCCTCTGAGCATGCTACTTTGGACTCTGTGGGGTCCTCGTCTCCGTGCCCTCCGGCAGCCCTACAATCGACAGGTTCTGCCAACAGGGCATTTTCTTGGTCATTTACTTTTTCTTTTAGTACCTTCTGGGTCTTGAACAGCTTTGTCACTCAGCTGCGATCCAGTCTCCCTGATCTGTGGCAGCTTTTTCTAGATCCTGCACCGTTGCCTCTTAGGCCTCCAACCTCCGCTCCATTTTACCCATTGCTCCTTTATGGGGGCCATCACGATCTCTACTGCTGACCCCACTGCTGCTAAGAGGTCCTCCTTCACCGCTTCCCTGTGCCTATGGAGCTCTGTAGTCATGAACTCCATCATCTTTTGTATCATTGCCTGGGTCTGCGCTGGCGTTTCTGTGGGGTCAGCCCTGGGTGATTCAGCGCCGCCAGGCGGGCTTCCTTGTTCAGAGTTTGAGGTTTCGCTCTCCTTGCTTTTACTGCCTTTACGGCTGGATTGCTGGTTCTTTGGCATCTTAGTTGCCACCGCAGTGGATGGGGGTTAGTTTGGGCACATTTCGCTCTTTTGTTGCCCGTTTTGTGGGGTTGAAAGGCCTAAACCTAAGTCCCTAGAGAGCCACATTTCATGGCTGCCACAAAAAAAAATGCGATTTAAAAAAAAAAAAATTAAACTTTTTTTATTCTCCTCCTTTTTCACATTTTCTCCCACATTTACATCCATCAACAATAAACAATAATCAGCAAGATATGTCAGTCCCCATAATAACAACGATCCCATCTACCCACCAACCCCCAAACCTCAACCCGCATGTTTACATAAATAAATGACAAAAAGGAATCAGGGATTACCCGTAGTCACCCTTAATCTTACACAGCTCCCCCCCCCCCCCCCCCTCCCCAGGTCTCCAGCTCCTCCCATCCACTGCCTCTTGTAAAACTCCTCCTCCCAACCTCGGTTCCTTCCCCCCAACTTTCCACCCCGGCTAGACCACTCGGACCCTGTTCTGCCAGGCTCCGATGGCCGCAGCCCCTCCCCCCACCTCACTCCTGTTCACTCGCCGGCTTAAGCCGGCCAGTGTGGAGGCCCCCGCCCGGGTCCCTTTCCCACTTGCCCGGCCCTAGGAAAGCCCAAAGATCCCCTTTTAGCACACAAACCCCGCATATCCACCTACACCCCAAAGAACCCTCATTTCGAGTGAAAGTCCCGTCCCTTCCCTTGTCCAAATATATACCACATTGGCTCCTTTAACCTCTACACCCGCGCGCAGTGATACAAAAAAGAAGAAAATACAGTTATGAGGTTACATAGGCACATGGCCATTCCTCAATCTGTCAGTTCTGCCACAGTCCTTCTGCTTTCGCAAACTCCTCCGCTGCTTCCGCCGTTCCAAAATAAAAGTCCCTGAGCTTGTAAGTCACCCTCAGCTTCGCTGGATATACAATGCCGCACCACACCTTGCTAATGTACAGTGCCCTCTTCACCCGGTTGAAGGCAGCCCGCCTCCTTGCCAGCTCCACCGTAAAGTCCTGGTATACACGTATACCAGCTCCAGCCCACTGCACCACCCGCTTCTGCTTGGCCCAGCTCAGGACCTTCTCCTTCACACTGTACCTACGGAAGCAGAGAGTCACTGCCCTTGGCGGCTCACTCGCCTTTGGTACAGGCCTCCACGACCGATGAGCCCGATCCAGTTCATATCGGGAGGGATCCTCCCCCTCCCCCAATAGTTTCGCCAGCATCGCGGCAATATACTCAATCGGCCTCGGTCCTTCAACTCCTTCGGGCAGCCCCACAATCCTCAAATTCTGTTGCCTGGATCTGTTTTCCAGGTCTTCCATTTTTCCTCGCAGATCCTTGTTCGTGTCCATCACCTTCCGCATCTCTTTCCCCATTGAGGCAAGTTGATCACCGTGCTGCAATGTCTCCTCCACTTCCTTCAGCGCCTCCCCTTGCTCTCGCACCTCCGCCACTGCGCTCGCCACCTCCGTCCTCACCGGGGAAACCGCCTCCTCCACCAGCACACTCAAAACCTCCCTCATCTCCTTCCTCACCATCTCCATGCATTTCGCAATCTGCGCCAACTGCCTTTCGAATTCCGCAGCCATCACCTTAGTTATTTCTTCAGCCGTAAGCAGTGCGGCCTTCCCTGGTGCTCCAGCCTCCATTTTCCTTGGTGACCCCGCGGTGACTTTTCCATTCCCCGACGAACCTTCAGCTGTTTTTTTTTCGGCCGCTTTTTTGCTCACCCTCGACATTTTTCTTTGTTTTTTTTTCCTCCTGTGTCTTCACTGTGCCTCCTCCGTGCCTTGTCCCTGCTTCTGCCGCCTTCGTGGACCCTGGGACCGGGCTGAAAGCCCCGAAAATGCCGTTCCCGAACGGGAGCCCTCCATTGTGCGGCCGCCTCCCGCCCTCCGTCACCGGAAGTCCAAAATGATGCGATTTTAATGAGATTCTTTTTTTAAAAAAAAAAAATTTTTATTCTCCTCCTTTTTCACATTTTCTCCCAAATTTACACCCACCAACAATAAACAATAATCAGTAATAAATATGTCAATCCCCATATCAATAACAACGATCCCATCCTCCCGCTAAACCCCAGACATTAGCCCGCATGTTCACATAAACAAATGACAAAAAGGAATCAGGAATCACCCATAGTCACCATTAACACCCTTCCCCCCCCCAATCCTCCCACCCACCAACTAATGTTCGATGTTATCCAGTTCTTGAAAGTGCATAATGAATAATGCCCATGAATTGTAGAACCCCTCCATCCTTCCCCTCAGTTCAAACTTAACCTTCTCAAGAGTCAAATTCCAACAGGTCCCCCCGCCACACCAAGGCACAGGGTGGAGAGGTTGCTCTCCAACTCATCAGGATCCGCCTTCGGGCGATCAACGAGGCGAAGGCTACAACATCTGCCTCCCCACCCGTTTCCAACCCCGGCTGGTCCGACACCCCGAATATGGCCTCCCGGGGGCCCGGGTCCAGTTTCACGCGCACCACTTTAGAAATTACCCTAAAAACCTCCTTCCAGTAATCCTCTAGCTTTGGACAGGACCAAAACACATGAGTGTGATTAGCCCCCCCCCCCCCCCCCCCCCTGCAATGTTCACACACATCTTCTACTCCTCCAAAGGATCGGCTCATCCTCGCCCTCGTGAGGTGTGCTCTGTGTACCACCTTCAGCTGTATCAGCCCCAACCTCGCGCACGAGGTGGAGGCATTCACTCGGAGAGCACCTCACACCAGAACCCCTCCTCCATATCCACTCCCAACTCTTCCTCCCACTTTGCTTTGATCCCTTCCAGTGGTGCCTTCTCCTCTTCCAGAATAGCTCCGTAAACCACTGATACTACCCCCTTCTCCAGTCCCCCCGTCGTCAGCACCTCCTCCAGCAATGTGGAGGCCGGCTCCACCGGGAAGCCCTGTATCTTCTTTCTGGCAAAACCTCGAACCTGCACTTTAATGAGATTCTTAAAGCAGCGAAGGAGAATTGTAATCTTGCATTAAATAGGAGATGGACGGTTTAGTATTTTGGCTCGATGAAATGTACTTTCCCAACCTCGACAATTAAAAACCTACATTCATGAAAGAGAATGGAGATCAAGTGTTAGCACCTGGACCAATTGGTTCGCAGACTGATTCCAAAGAAAAACACTGAAGCCACTTGAGGAGAGGAGTGGAATTCGAAAATCACACTGATTGTGTACAAGTAACAGATTTGACAAAGTTATCCCAGTTTGGAAATCTGGAAATGCTGTGAAATTTATTCTTTTTTTTGTTGTTTTTTTTAAATAAATTTAGAGTGTCCAATTCATTTTTTCCAATTAAGGGGCAATTTCCCTGTACATCTTTGGGTTGTGGGGGCGAAACCCACGCAAACACGGGGAGAATGTGCAAACTCCACACGGACAGTGACCCAGGGCCGGGATCGAACCTGGGACCTCGGCGCCGTGCTGCCCCATGAAATTTATTCAACTGAGAAAAGGAGATTTATTTTGGCACGCAGTGGAAGGTGAAGCCATGAACAGCGAAACAATTTCTCTACAAGAGACGAAGAACTTTAAATGTCGATAAAAAAGTGCAATGCAGTTGAACTCTCTATTAGCACGGTAGCACAAGTGATTAGCACTGTGGCTTCACAGCGCCAGGGTCCCAGGTTCGATTCCCTGCTGGGTCACTGTCTGTGCGGAGTTTGCACGTTCTCCCCGTGTCCGCGTGGGTTTCCTCCGGGTGCTCCGGTTTCCTCCCACAGTCCAAAGACGTGCAGGTTAGGTGGATTGGCCATGCTAAATTACCCGTAGTGTCCATAAGGGTTGGGAGGGGTTATTGGGTTGCGGGGATAAGGTGGAAGTGAGGGATTAATGTGGGTCGGTGCAGACTCGATGGGCCGAATGGCCTCCTTCTGCACTGTATGTTCTATGTAATCTATGTAATTACATGCTGCAAAGACAAAAGTGATAGCATGGAGGAGAATATTGCTTGTAAAGTATGTATTAAGTTAGTTATTAGAATGTGTAAAATGTTATCAATTATTTTTAATATATTTTATTCCAAACATTATCAAATTCTTACATACAGAGGCTTAACTAGCTCATACAAATAGTTTTTCATTATTATTTTAACAAAGTAACAGCAACAACCCTAAATCCCCTATCCCCCCTCCCCTCCTACTCCATCCCCTTAACTGCTGATGGTGAACAGGTCCTTAAAGAAAATAATGCACGGTATTCACCTGGAATAGAATTTTTCTTCCGACCCTCTCAGGGTATATATTTTTTAATAAATTTAGAATACCCAATTATTTTTTTTCCAATTAAGGGGCAATTTAGCGTGACCAATCCACCTACCCTACACATCTTTGGGTTGTTGGGGTGAGACCCACGCAGACACAGGGAGGACGTACAAACTCCACACGAACAGTGACCTGGGGCCGGGACCGAACAGTGACCCGGGGCCGTGAGGCAGAAGTGCTAACCATAGTGCCACCATGCCGTCCCTCAGGGTATATTTAATCTTTTCCAATCGCAGGAATTCTGCCAGGTCACTCAACCATGCCGATGCCCTGGGTGGCACCGCCGACCTCCATCCAAGCAGGACCCGCCTCCGAGCCACCAAGGAGGCAAAAGCTAAGACACATCTCCACCACCCCCCCTCCTCAAAGAGCTCCGGGGAGTCTGACACCCCAAAGATCGCCACCAGCGGACATGGCTCTAGTTTGGCCAGAACGATCTCAGACATGATCTCAAAAAATATGAGACCCAGAACTCAACTAACTTGGGATAGGACCAGGCCACGCAGGAGTGATTCGCAGGTCCCCCTGAACAATGCTCACACATGTCCTCCACCTCAGGAAAGAACCCACTCCTACACATTTTAGTTAAGTGCACTCTATATACCACTTTAAATTGAATCAGGCTCAACCTAGCGCAGGAGGAGGTAAAGTTCACTCGATGCAGAATCTCACTCCACATCCATCCCTCTAGCCATAGGCCCAGCTCTAATTCCCACTTCCCCCTCACCTCTAGTGATGGTTTCCCTGTTTCCAGCAAACACTCATCTATATCAGAGATCTTCCCTTGCCCCATTGCATCCTGTGATAGCATCCTATCTATCAGTGTGGGTCTTGGCAACTGGAAGAACGAGGACAACTCTTTATGAATAAAGTTCCTCGCCTGCAAATACCTGAATGCATTCACCCTTGGGAGTTGAAATTTCTCTAGACTCGCAAATCTAGCTTGTTTTAAAATAAATTTAGAGTACTCAATTATTTTTTTCCCAATTAAAGGGGCAATTTAGTGTGGCCAATCCATCTACGCTGCACATCTTTGGGTTGTGGGGGTAAGACCCACGCAGACACAGGGAGAATGTGCAAACTGCACACAGACAATGACCCAGGATCAGGATCGAACGCAGGTCCTCAGCGTCCTGAGGGAGCAGTGTTAACCACTGTACCACCTTGCCACCCTCGCAAACCTACCTTCCACAAATAAATCCCTGAATTTCTCCACCCCTCTTCTCCTCCATATCCTGTACATTGCATCCAGCCTTGACGGTGCAAACCAATGATTATCACAGATTGGTGACAGTAAAGACATATTCCTCAGTCCAAAATGTCGTCTAAACTGGTTCCAAATTCATAAAGATGCCACTACCATTGGGCTTAGAGAGTTTGGCCAGGGAGAATGCAAGAGGGGCAGTAACCAAAGCCCTTAGACACGGCCCTACGCAAGAGGCCTCCTCCATCTGAACAATAGTGGAGACAGCGGGCATCCTTGTCCGTGCCCCTATATAGTCGGAAATATCCTGAGCTGGTTAGCCCTGCAGCCTCAGGTTAGTCCTGCAGCCGCACGGCACCGAGGTCCCAGCTTCGATCCCGGCTCTAGTTCAGTGTCTATGTGGAGTTTGCACATTCTCCCCGTGCCTGCGTGGGTTTCGCCCCCACAATCCAAAGATGTGCAGAGTAGGTGGATTGACCACACTAAATTGCCCCTTAAATTGGGAAAAAATGAATTGGGTACTCTAAATTAAAAAGAAAAGGAAATATCTTGAGCTCACAGCATTGGTCCGGACACTAGCCATGGGGGCATTATATGGCAGTTTCACCCAGGAAATAAAAGTAGGACCAAACCCAAATCGCCCCAGACCTCAAAGAGGTAGCTCTACTCCACACGGTCAAAGGCCTTGTCCGCATCCATGGAGATGAGTACCTCCGGCACCAGCTCCACAGAGGGCGACATGACATTCAAAATACTTCTGATGTTGGACGACAACTGTCGGCCTCTGGTCCTCAGAGATCACTTCTGGTAGGCACCCCTTCAAAAGTTTCACCAGAACCTTAGCTAATATTTCTGTGTCAGTGTTTAATAGTGAAGTAGGCCTATAAGTTCCACACTCAAGGGGGTCTTTGTCCTTTTTCGAGATTAGAGAAATCGAGGCCGCGGCAGCATGGCATGCAGCACCCCTCTCAGCAGAGAGTCAAACAATCCCAGAAAGTGCGGCGCTAACAAGGCCGCAAACTGTAAAATTTGGCCAGGAAAACCATCCGGCCCTGGGGATTTCCCTGATTGCATGGGACCAATACAGTCTATAGCTTCCGCCACCCCCAACGGTGCCTCCAGCCCTTCCCCTTCACCCTTTCTATGACTGGGAAGTCCAATCTGCCCAAAAAGCGCTCCATCTCCAAGCCATTCTCTGGCTTGTATCGCCCTTGATAAAAAACCTCAAATGCTCCATTAATCTTTTCTGGGGCAGCAACCAGCTCTCCCCCCTCATTTATGACCTATTTCCCTTTTTGCTTCTTGCCGTCTCAATTTGTGTGGCAATAATCGACTGGCTTTATCCCCATGCTCATAAAATGTCCCTCACAGCCGGCGAAGCTGGCTCACCGCATTCCCTGTCGATACAAGCTTAAACATCATTTGTAGCCTCTTTCTCTCTGTCAACAACTCTGCCGAAGGGGCTGTGGAGTGCTGCCAATACATCTCCCAAGACACCACATCTGGAGTATACACAGTGCACATGAGAGAAAAAGGAAAACTCCCTCTCTCCTGGGTGACTAAATCTCCTTGGATCCCCCCCTCCCCCCATCTGTTCCATGAACATAGCCTTCTTGCCATCCAAGAAGTAACCAGAGACCTGGGACTTGACCTGTCCATCCTCGGGTCCTCCCCCCATAGTCAACTATTGAGAGTCCAGATCAGGGATGGCTGCCAACACCCTTTTGATAAAATCTGCGCCATCCCAATTTGGTGCGTAAATGTTCACTAATACCATTGGTGAACCCGCAGCACCCCACGCACCGTAACATATCACCCCCAGGGTCTTTCAAAATTCTAGTTGCTGTAAATACCATCCTCTTATTGATCATGATCGCAACTCCTCTCGACATTGAATCAAAATTTGAGTGGAACCCACCCACCCTTTCCTCAGTCTCATCTGATCCCTAATTCGCAAATGTGTCTCCGGCAAGAAGACTACCTCTACGAAGTCCTCAAATGAGTAAACACCGAGACCTTTTAACCGGACCATTAAATCCTCTAACGTTCCATGTCATCAACCTTGTGGGGGGGCTCCGGACCCTCCCTCTGGTAGAGTCAGCTATATCCCCTTTGTGAGGACCTCCAACTGGGCCCCAACCTACCTGAATTCAGGCCCACCCAAGATGGACACCGCCTCCACCCCTACATCGGCTCATACATAAAGAGACCCTCATCGCCAGCATTCTCTCTACTTCCCCCTTCCAACGCCACTCCCCCCTTGGATATCCACCCAACACCCCTCATCCCCTCCCAACATCTGCTAACCATTCCTCCCAGCTCAAATAGGCACTCATTTCCTCCCTCTCTCACACCCAACACAGAAAATCCAACCAATCTAAACCCATTACCTCACCCAACAAACAAATAGAAACCATTCCCACTCCAAGCATTGAACCACAGTCCCACCCCCACTTTGCTTCCATTAACGAGCAAAACCACTAGCCAGGCGGCTCCCATCCAGCAAGTCAGAAAGAGAAAAACAAAAAGGGAAATCCCAACCAGAAAGAGCCAGACACCCATTTACCCCAGTATATCAACCAAATCAAAAAGTACACATTCGACAAAACAATAAATAAATAAAATAAAGAGTCCACACCCCTAATTGACCAAGCAACCCACTCATGTGTGAGAAGAAAAAGAAGAAGAAGAACATGAACCCCAAATAGCCAAAAGGACAAACAGTAACAGGAAATATATACATGGAACATGCAAAATTCGAAAAACTCCAAAATAAATCCCATAACCACAATCAAATCTCTCCTAGTCCGCTCCTCCTCAAAGTAATTTGCTTCCTCCGGCTTGTTATAGCCAAGGTAATGGCCCTTGTTTTTAAACGTGACCCACAGGTAAGCTGGGTACACCACTCCAAATCGCACCTCTTTTTTGTAAAGCGCCGCCTTGGCCTTGTTGAACCCAGCTCGTCGCTTTGCCACTCCTGCCCCAATGTCCTGGTAAATTAAACATGGTGCCCTTCCCAATAGCTTTCCTTTGTGGGCTTTGTCCATTTTAAGATCCGCTCTTTATAAGCGGACTATGACTGCCTGTGGTGGATCGCTGGATTTCGGTTTCTGTCCCAGTGACCGGTCCACCTCAGGAGGATGAGCAAAGACCCCCTCCCCCACTAATTTACCAAGCATATAATGTGGCATTTGTCGTTCGACGCCCTCCGGTAGCCCAACAATTTGCAGAATTTGGCACCTGGACATGTTCTCCTAGTCTTCAGCCTTGGCTTTAAAAACCTTTTGGGTCTCTGCCATCAACTTAACCACAGCCTCCAAAGAGGCAATCCGGTCACTATGATCCGAGGCTGCTTCTTCCATCTCACGGATCTTCGTGCCTTGTGCCTCTAACCACTGTTCCACCCTCTCCAAGGTTAATCGAAGGGAGGCCACCGCTTCCTCAATTGCTTGAGAAACATCTTCCGCCATCAACTGCCTTTGTTTATGGAACTTCGCCACAAGGAATTCCATCAATTTCTCCGTTGGCTCCAGGGTAGGTGTCGACGATATGGTGGGCTCCACCATGCTTTTCTTCCCCTTACCATGAAGTGCTGCCTTTTCAGGTGAGGAGTTTTAAGTGTCTTCTGCCTAGTTTTACCCCCTGCAGGCATTCCACACTGGAGGAGAGAACGGCAAGAACAAATTTGCTTTGATTTTAAATAAATGACACCCACAAAATCGGGGACAAGGGCCAAAAGCGCGTCGCTGAACATGAGTCGCCTTGTAAGCGACCGCTCACTGCAAGAGAACATAGAACATAGAACATTACAGCGCAGTACAGGCTCTTCGGCCCTTGATGTTGCGCCGACCTGTGAAACCACTCTAAAGCCCATCTACACTATTCCCTTATCGTCTATATGTCTATCCAATGACCATTTGAATGCCCCTAGTGTTGGCGAGTCCACTACTGTTGCAGGGCAGGGCATTCCACGCCCTTACTACTCTCTGAGTAAAGAACCTACCTTTGACATCTGTCCTATATCTATCTCCCCTCAATTTAAAGCTATGTCCCCTCGTGCTAGACATCACCATCTGAGAAAAAAGGCTCTCACTGTCCACCCTATCTAATCCTCTGATCATCTTGTATGCCTCAATTAAGTCACCTCTTAACCTTTTTCTCTCTAACGAAAACAGCCTCAAGTCACTCAGCCTTCACTCATAAGATATTCCCTCCATACCAGGCAACATTCTGGAAAATCTCCTCTGCACACTTTCCAATGCTTCCACATCCTTCCTATAATGCGGCGACCAGAATTGCACGCAATACTCCAAATGCAGATGCACCAGAGTTTTGTACAGCTGCAACATGACCTCATGGCTCCGAAAGTCAATCCCTCTACCAATAAAAGCTAACACACCGTACGCCTTCTTAACAACCCTCTCAACCTGGGTCGCAACTTTCAGGGATCTATGTACATGGACACCGAGATCTCTCTGCTCATCCACACTACCAAGAATCTTACCATTAGCTCAGTACTCTGTCTTCCTGTTATTCCTTCCAAAATGAATCACCTCACACTTTTCTGCATTAAACTCCATTTGCCACCTCTCAGCCCAGCGCTGCAGCTTATCTATGTCCCTCTGTAACTTGTAACATCCTTCCGCACTGTCCACAACTCCACCGACTTTAGTGTCATCTGCAAATTTACTCACCCATCCTTCTACGTCCTCCTCCAGGTCATTTATAAAAATAACAAACAGCAGTGGCCCCAAAACAGATCCTTGTGGTACACCACTAGTAACTGGACGCCAGTCTGAACATTTCCCATCGACCACCACCCTTTGTCTTCTTCCAGCTAGCCAATTTCTGATCCAAACTGCTAAATCACCCTGAATCCCATGCCTCTGTATTTTCTGCAGTAGCCTACCATGGGGAACCTTATCAAACGCTTTACTGAAATCCATATACACCACATCAACTGCTTTACCCTCATCCACCTGTTTGGTCACCTTCTCAAAGAACTCAATAAGGTTTGTGAGGCACGCCCTACTCTTCACAAAACCGTGTTGACTATCTCTAATCAAATTATTCCTTTCCAGATGATTATACATCCTAGCTCTTATAAACCTTTCCAAGACTTTGCCCACAACAGAAGTAAGGCTCACTGGTCTATAGTTACCGGGGTTGTCTCTACTCCCCTTCTTGAACAAGGGGACAACATTTGCTATCCTCCAGTCTTCTGGCACTATTCCTGTAGACAAAGATGACTTCAAGATCAAAGGCTCAGCAATCTCCTCCCTAGCTTCCCAGAGAGTCCTAGGATAAATCCCACCCGGCCCAGGGGACTTATCTATTTTCACACTTTCCAGAATTGCTAACACCTCCTCCTTATGAACCTCAAGCCCTTCTAGTCTAGTAGCCTGCATCTCAGTATTCTCCTCGACAACATTGTCTTTTCCCTGTGTGAATATGGACGAAAAATATTCATTTAGCACCTCTCCTATCTCCTCGGACACCACGCACAACTTCCCACTACTGTCCTTGCCTGGCCCTACTCTTACCCTAGTCATTCTTTGATTCCTGACATATCTATAGAAAGCTTTAGGGTTATCCTTGATCCTACCTGCCAAAGACTTCTCATGTCCCCTCCTGGCTCTTCTTAGCTCTCTCTTTAGGTCCTTCATAGCTAACTTGTAACTCTCGAGCGCCCTAATTGAACCTTCATGTTTCATCTTTACATAAGCCTCCTTCTTCCTCTTGACAAGTGTTTCAACTGCTTTAGTAAACCACGATTCCCTCGCTCGACCATGTCCTCCCTGCCTAACAGGTACATACTTATCAAGGACACGCAGTAGCTGTTCCTTGAACAAGCTCCACATTTCCATTGTGCCCATCCCCTGCAGTTTTCCTCTCCATCCGATGCATCCTAAGTCTTGCCTCATCGCATCATAATTGCCTTTCCCCCAGATATAACTCTTGCCCTGCGGTATATACCTATCCCTTTCCATCACTAAAGTAAACATAATCGAATTGTGGTCACTATCACCAAAGTGCTCACTTACCTCCAAATCTAACGCCTGTCCTGGTTCATTACCCAGTACCAAATCCAATATGGCCTTGCCTCTCGTTGGCCTATCTACATACGGTGTCAGGAAACCCTCCTGCACACATTGGACAAAAACGGACCGATCCAAAGTAATCAAACTATTGCGTTTCCAGTCAATATTTGGAAAGTTAAAGTCCCCCATAACAACTACCTTGTTGCTTTCGCTCCTATCCAGAATCATCTTTGCAATCCTTTCCTCTACATCTCTGGAACTTTTCGGAGGCCTATAGAAAACCCCTAACAGGGTGACCTCTCCTTTCCTGTTTCCAACCTCAGCCCATACTACCTCAGTAGACGAGTCCTCATCAAATGTCCTTTCTGTCACCGTAATACTGTCCTTGACTAACAATGCCATCCCTCCCCCTCTTTTACCACCTTCCCTGAGTTTATTGAAATATCTAAACCCCGGCACCTGCAACAACCATTCCTGTCCCTGCTCTATCCATGTCTCCGAAATGGCCACAACATCGAAGTCCCAGGTACCAACCCATGCCGCAAGTTCACCTACCTTATTCCGGATGCTCCTGGCATTGAAGAAGACACACTTTAAACCACCTTCCTGCCTGCCGGTACACTCCTGCAACTTTGAAACCTTGCTCATGACCTCACTACTCTCAACCTCCTGTAGACTGGAGCTATAATTCAGGTTCCCAATCCCCTGCTGAACTAGTTTAAACCCCCCCGAAGAGCATTAGCAAATTTCCCCTCCAAGATATTGGTCCAGGTGTAGACCATCCTGTTTGTAGAGGTCCCATCGACCCCAGAATGAGCCCCAATTATCCAAAAATCTGAAACCCTCCCTCCTGCACCATCCCTGTAGCCACATGTTCAACTCCTCTCTCTCCCTATTCCTCGTCTCACTATCACGTGGCACGGGTAACAACCCAGAGATAATAACTCTGTTTGTCCTAGATCTAAGTTTCCACCTTAGCTTCCTGAATTCCTGCCTTACATCCCTATCCCTTTTCCTACCTATGTCGTTGGTACCTATGTGGACTACGACTTGGGGCTGCTCCCCCTCCCCCTTATGGATCCCGAAAACACGATCCGAGACATCACGGACCCTGGCACCTGGGAGGCAACACACCAACCGCGAGTCTCTCTCGTTCCCACAGAATCTCCTATCTATCCCCCTAACTATGGAGTCTCCAATGACTAATGCTCTACTCCTCTCCCCCTTCCCTTCTGAGCAACAGGGACAGACTCTGTGCCAGAGACCTGTACCCCATGGCTTACCCCTGGTAAGTCCCCCCTGTCGTGTTGGGTGTTCCGCTATACAGACGAACCAACACGGTTGTAGATGGTACAACTCTGTTTTATTACTCTTAATAACAACATCTGTAAACTTATGACTGTGGTTCGTAATTTACCCGTTAACCTGTGGACCTAGCCCTAACACTGTCTTAGAGAGGCACTCAGCACATGGTGTATGTCTGAGTGGCTGGTGTGAGCTCTGTGCCCTGAGCTGTCTCCTGCTGGAATGAGCGGGAACTGTGGTGTTCCCCGTTTTATAGTGCGTGTACTCACTGGTGATTGGCTGTGATGTTGCGTGTGTGTTGATTGGTCCGTTGATCTGTCCATCAGTATGTATGTGTGTTTGCACCATGATATGTTTATCTGAATATCATGACATCCCCCCTTTTTACAAGAATATGTGCCTATGTGGTAATAAATATTGGTGTGTACTGAGTGCAGCTGAATATATGTGTGTGTGCAATATCTACAACATGTACATGAGGCTAAACTATATACATAGGAAGGTGTCAGGTGCAACATAGCAACGAGGTTGTACCATATACAAAACAAGTGCAATCATCAAACATCGAAAACAAACTCCTGTAACGACAAAAAGAGAAACACATTAACATTGTGGCATAACACTTTAGTGAGTCCAATGTGCAAACAGGCTCATAAGTCCAGCCTAGTAGGTGGGCGACGAATTTGGGTTGACCGTTAGGGTGGCACACCCACACCATTCATCACCCGGATTAACGCTGTTCACTGGCATCGGCTGGTGGGTCCTACTTGGGGACATCCGATTCCTGTCAATGACCGCAACGCGGAAGGCTTCCCGGTCGTTGGTATCACCGGTCTGTAAGTTGTCAGGGTATGACTCGTGTATGGAGGCTGAATGGCCCGCACGTCCCTGCGAGGCTGGCGGAATTGGGGAGCGTTGGCAGGTTGAGCTGCTCGACAGCAGGCAGCGTAGTGTCCCATCTTGCCACAGCGGAGGCATTGTCGATTTTTTGCTGGACATTGCCGCTTTAAATGTGCGGATCCACAGTTGCCGCACGTCGTGACATCATGGCGTTCGTTGCGCCACCGCGCAGGCGCAGTTCGGTCCTGCATAGAGCGCGCCTGCGCATCACGTCCCTCTGCGTCGACGTCTCTTTTGCCGCTTACAAGCGCGGGAGGCCGCGGAAAGCGCGCAAAATGGCTGCCCTCGTCCGGGCTGCGGGCTGGGAGGAAATCGATCGACTGTACCCACTCGGCCTCGTAGGACCCTTGCCGTGCCAATTCGGTCGCCTGGAATTGGGAGTACCGGCTGGTCGCGTTTTCATGGAGGACGCAGGCTTCGATGGCGGTGGCTAGGGTGAGGCTCTTAATTTTGAGGAGATGCTGGCGTAGGGTGCCCGAGATGACCCCAAAAACTATCTGGTCCCGAAGCATGGAATCGGAGGTGGCCTCATAGCCGCAGGACTGCGCGCGGATACGGAGGTGTGTCAGGAAAGATTGAAAAGGCTCATCCTTACCCTTCACGCGCTGCTGGAAGAGGTGCCTCTCGAAGCTCTCGTTCACCTTGACGCTGAAGTGTTGCTCAAGTTTTAGAAGGACCGTCTTGTACTTTGTCTTGTCCTCACCTTCCGCGAACACCAGGGAGTTGTAGATGTGGATGGCGTGTTGCCCTGCTGTGGAGAGGAGGAGGGCAATTTTCCTGGTGTCCGATGCATTCTCCCTTTCTGTGGCTTCTAGGAAGAACTGGAAGCGCTGTTTAAACAGCTTCCAGTTTACGCCGAGATTTCCAGCGATTTGGAGCAGCTGCGGCGGGCTGATGGTGTTCATGGCGCAGGATGGCGGATCCCTGATTATGTGCAGGTAGGCCTCACAGTTGCTGGGTTCCAATCCTGGTACTATGTTGTGTTGGGTGTTCCGCTATACAGACGAACCAACACGGTTGTAGATGGTACAACTCTGTTTTATTACACTTAATAACATCTGTAAACTTATGACTCTGGTTTGTAATTTACCCGTTAACCTGTGGACCTAGCCCTAACACTATCTTAGAGAGGCACTCAGCACATGGTGTATGTCTGAGTGGCTGGTGTGAGCTCTGTGCCCTGAGCTGTCTCCTGCTGGAATGAGCGGGAACTGTGGTGTTCCCCGTTTTATAGTGCGTGTGCTCTCACTGGTGATTGGCTGTGATGTTGCGTGTGTGTTGATTGGTCCGTCGATCTGTCCATCAGTGTGTATGTGTGTTTGCACCATGATATGTTTATCTGAATATCATGACCCCCCCCCCCCAACAGTATCCAAAGCAGTATACTTGTTACTAAGGGGAACAACCACAGGGGATCCCTGTACTGACTGCTTCCTCCCAGCCCCTCTCACCGTCACTCATCTATCTTTATTCTTCGGAGTAACTACATCCCTGAAGCTTCTATCTATAACCACCTCTGCCTCCCGAATGATCTGAAGTTCATCCAGCTCCAGCTCCAGTTCCCTAACCCGGTTTCTGAGGAGCTGGAGATGGGTGCACTTCCCACAGATGAAATCAGCAGGAACACTGACGACGTCCCTCACCTCAAACATTCTGCAGGAGGAACATTCACTGCCTTCCCTGCCATCCATTCTAGATAAAAAAAGAAAAAGAAAGAAAGAGCTTACCTGTTATTCACTCTACCCCTTAGGTTAAAGGAGGTGGAAGGGTGGGGGACTCTGCAAGTGCAGTGTCTAGGGTTTAGAAACTGCCCAACTTAAATACAGGTAAAAAAATAAAACACTTAACCAGCAACCACTGCGCCCCACACAAAAACAGCAATCAGCTGTTATGTGCCTGCGCAAACAATTTAAATCTTTACTTCTTACCCAGCAGTCACTCTGTCCTCACTCCAACTGGATTCAGCTGGAAACTCCCTACAGTAAGTTGTTTTTAAATTTACTCCCCGTCTCAGCAAGCACCCACTCAGCAACCACTGCGCCCCGCACAATAACTCAGGGAAAAGAAAAACTACTTACCAGTCATCAGTCAATCACTTACCTGCAGGCTGTGGCATCACAGTTCAACTTCTTTCTACCTCTACCTGCCCTTGGGCCTTCCTCTCGACTGGGATCCTTACAGTGGTTGTTGTTTTTTTTGATTAGAGGAGGGGGTAGGGAGGGAAACACTGAAGAAGCGTCAACACTGAGAAGTCCAAAATGTTATAAATTATTATATTTTGGATAGTGTTTTTGAAAACTTATCACAAAGGTGATAACTTTTAATGTCTTAGGAGGGAGATGTTACAAAAATTAGGTTAATAAGATTGCTATGTTTTGGGCCTGTATCTTTAATTTAAGGTCAAATGAATGGGGTCATATGATCTGTTCTGAGGGCTGCCCAACAAAGCTTGGATGATGTATCTGTTCATGATTAAAGAGAGGCCCGGATTGTTTTCTTAAACATTAAGCCCTCTAGCCCTCACCTCTCACGCGGTCCCAAAGCCCATACATGCCAACTCATGCCCCAGCCATCCGATGGTCTCTTATACCCTCCATGCCAATGCATACACTGCACCCACCCCATGGCCCATTATAGGCCCTGTGCCAACTTAGTGCCAACTCATGACCTCCTACCCATCCTCATGATCCATTGTAGCACCTATACCAACTTATTGCTATCTCATGACCCCATCCTCAACCGTCCATATGCCAAGTCAAGTCCCCAAATATCTACCACTGGCAAACCTCAGGAACCATGTGAGATAAAATTAAGTTCTAAATATCTATTACACAGTTCATGATAATTTTTGAAAAATTAATTCATGAAAACACATTCAATACAATTTAAATCCCCTCAAATACTTGATCCTTTATAAAAACAAACATTTGTATTCAGAACCCCACAACGAATATAGCAAATCCTTTCATAACCTTGTTGATCTGTCAATCAAAATGTAAACTTGCAATCCAGCTCCCCCTCTCCCCACACGCCCCACTGTGATAATGATAGACTGCAGAAAGCAGCGAATAATACAATAATGATAGCACTTAGGGTAATTTAACAAACAACTATTGAAAATATTAGAACAGTTTTCAATCAAATATCACAGGGATAATTACGGACTGTGCATTTAAATAACTTGCTAGTTTGGCAGACCATAGCCACCTTTCAAGGTGGCATGTAGCACAATGGTTAGCCCTGTTGCTTCACAGCATCAGGGTCCCAGGTTTGATTCCCGCTTGGGTCACTGTCTGTGCAGAGTCTGCATGTTCTCCCAGTGTCTGCATGGGTTTCCTCTGGGCACTCCGGTTTCCTTCCACAAGTCCCAAAAGACGTGCTTATTAGGTGCATTAGACATTCTGAATTCTCTCTCAGTATGGTGGACCAAGGGATTTTCACAGTAACTTCATTGCAGTATTAATGCAAGCCTACTTGTGACATTTATTATTAAAGAAAGATAGAGCATTTACAATCTCTCTAAAGATCTGTACCTCCCACAATTCAGGTCCAGTGAAAATGGGGTCCATTTGAACTCATCAAATAAGGGTCTGGTTTAGCTCAGTGGGCTAGACAGCTGGCTTGTGATGCAGAACAAGGCCAGCAGCGCGGGTTCAATTCCCGTACCAGCTTACCCGAACAGGCGCCGGAATGTGGCGACTAGGGGCTTTTCACAGTAACTTCATACTTGTGACAATAAAAGGTTATTATTAAATGTCCCAAGGAGCTTTGCAGCAATCAACATGATCAAATATTTGATAATCTGCATACATCTGATTTATTTTAAGAATATAAATCCATTCACCTTTTATTTCTGTTCTGATACAAAGGTAAATGATTCGGACTCCCACTTAATTTTCAGAATCCACAAATAAACGAATAGACCAGGCTATGATCCCACTAACAGCCCCGCCCTAGTTCACTTTTTAAACTGGACACTGCAAACTACAGCTACAAAAGCTGAAGCAATATTTATTAAGTTTGATCAGCTATGGAACTTTGTGCTATCATGTCATTGTGTGTACTTGAAGGTGTGGTAAATAAATATTTAATTTTTCAGTTTATAAAAAAGCAGACAAACTAGTTTGTGAATTGTGATGATTGCTGTCTGTCACTGAACGCCGCAGGACTCCTGTACTCTGCAACTCCCCCACTCAGCCGACCCAAAGAGCAGCTTGCTGACGTGTCACACTTGTTCAGATGCAGTAACCTGGGTTAAACGCACGACACTTAATAAAATAAAAGGTCCGTCAACAACTACCGCCAGGCATGTAACCCCCAAAGGAGCTTTTACTCTGGCAAAACAATCTTTCAATTGATGCCGAGTCATCATGAGTGCGGCGGATGAGTGACAGCTCCGGCTGACGTGGCCCGCCCTCGCTCGCCTCATTCGCTAACGCACCGTAACTGGCAGGGAGCTGAGGCCGCCGCCCACCCGGCTCGCCGCATCCGATTAGCCGTCGCCGCTGTCACTCAGCCTGAATGACCGGCCCCCCGGCCCCTGGATGGAGGCCGCAGCTGTCACTCCGACTGGCTCGAGGTGGGGGAGACCGGGAATCTGTCATCGAGTCTCAGCTTGGGAGGCCGCGGTCTGGTGAGGAGTCGAGCCAGCAGGCCAAGGGAGACCGGGTAAGCGGGGAGCTGCCTTGCAGCCTATTTGACTGGGTGAGGACGCAGGAGTCGAGCCGCAGCCTCTCTCTCTCTTGTCGGTGGGTGAAACATTGTAGCAGCGGCGGGGCGATTGTTACCGCGGGTTAGAATGTCCGGGAGACAATGTTGCCATCGCTCGGTGTCTCTGCATTCGCTATATTGTTGAGGCTTTTTGCCGGGCTCTGTGATGGTGGGAGTAAGGAGAGGGGGATTGATGAGGCCCGGCCTCACTACTCCCTCCTCCTTTCCCACGGCCTGTACATTTTCAACCCGGCCTTTGCCTCGCGTAAAGGCAGGGTGACGCTACATGGCATTTGCTGCTGCCCCCCCCCCCCACAAAACACATCAGATGCCCAGGGCTTATTTTCTCCTCGTCCTGTTTAGCTTCCCCCCCCCCCCAAAGCTCTGGGCCCCACTCCGAGGTGGCGGGCAAGCATCTCCAGCAGGGCGCACACATTGGGAGTCCCAACACAAAGTTAGAGGAAACAGCTTGTTATTGAAACATGAGTCGGATTGTATTAACGAGTGTGTTGCGTGTGTCCGTCGCACTATACAGAAAGACGTTTGGCGGGCTCTTTAGTCTGCTGCTGAAATAAGATTTCGTCTTTTGCGGTAATTTACTATTTCACTCACCTTTGAGTCGTTTGCAACTCGTCCAGTTTCTCTTAAATTCGGGGTTTGACAGTTTTGGATGAATTCCACTATTTACTACGTTGTTACTTTTAATGTTTGAAAACACTCAAACTAAACAGAACGACTTTGAGCTGCTAAACGTAGTCTATTACTTTGTCAGGACTCCTCTGAACAGAAACTAGTTTTCCCCCACAGAAAATTAAACCGAATCGCAGTGCACTAGTTAACGCAATCCCGAAACACCTTGCAGTGATAACACTTGACTGAACTGATCGTCAGAGACCGAATTATATACAGATAACCACGTGATAGCATCTGCCGCTAGAATGAGCACAGTTTCAAATAAGAATACGATGGTTAAAGTGTTCATTTACAGTGATCTTGACAGCTGTCTGGACATGGGCTCGTATTTATACTTGTGATTGCTCACTGGTAATATTCTTGCCTCCGAGTCGGGAGGTTAGGGATTCAAGTTCCACTCGGATTGTCGACCTGCATATGTGTTCTTCAGTGATTTGATTTGATTTATTATTGTCACATGTATTTGTGTACAGTGAAAAGTATTGTTTCTTACATGCTGTACAAACTATGCATACCATAGGGAAGGAAGGAGAGACTGCAGAATATAATACAGTTAAAGCAAGGTGTAGAGAAAAGATCAACTTAATACAAGGTAGGTCCATTCAAAAGTCTGATGGCAGTAGGGAAGAAGCTGTTCTTGAGTCGGTTAGTACGTGACCTCAAACTTTGGTATCTTTTTCCTGACGGAAGAAGGTGGAAGAGAGTATGTCCGGGGTGCGTGGGGTCCTTAAATATGCTGGCTGCCTTTCTGAGGCAGCGGGAATTATAGATCGAGACCATGGATGGGAGGCTGGTTTGCGTGATGGACTGGGCTACATTCACAACCTTTTGTAGTTTCCTGCGGTCTTGGGCAGAGCAGGCTCCATACCAAGCTGTGATACAACCAGAAAGAATGCTTTCTATGGTGCATCTGTAGACGTTGGTGAGGGTCGTAGCTGACATGCCAAATTTCCTTAGTCTTCTGAGAAAGTAGAGTCATTGGTGGGCTTTCTTAACTAAATGTCGGCATGGGGGGACCAGGACAGGCTGCTGGTGATCTGTACACCTAAAAACTTGAAGCTCTTGACCCTTTCTTACTTCGTTCCCATTGATGTAGACAGGGGCATGTACTCCACTACGCTTCCTGAAGTCGATGACAATCTCCTTCAATTTGTTGACATCGAGGGAGAGATTATTGTCGTTGCACCAGTTCACCAGATTCTCTATCTCATTCCTGTACTCTGTCTCGTCATTGTTTGAAATCCGACCCACTGCGGTGGTGCAACACTGAAGGAGGAGATCCATTTATTTCTGACCAAATGTTATATCCACTTATTAGGAAATTAGGTTCTTAAAACTTTAAGGTAATGAATTTGTAGATTAATTCATTTATATAGTACATTCCATTTAAGCATGCACTTAGTTCTTAACACTTGTTTGTGGAGTTCAACACAGAACTAAGAATTATACTTATTACCTTCAATAAATAAAGTATCCCAAGGCACTTCTGAGAAGAATTATAAAACAAAATGTGACACTGTGCTAACTCGGGCGATTATTAGGGCAGTTGACCAGAATATTGCTCAAAGAGATTTATTTTAAGGAGAGAAGTGAGGCGGATAAATTTAATGAGTGAATTCTAGAGCTTAGGGCATAGACAGCTGAAGGCATGGTGTTATGCTCACTGGAGTTTGCCAAGTGGTTATATTTTAAAATGCACCTTTTAACTCGAGTAAAACAAATTCTGCATAAGCATCTCAGTTCAGAGACATGTCCATGTGATCTGGTTGTCATGGAAAGAGAAACCAGAACAGAAATCCCATGGGGGTGTGGAACACATTAACACCTTTTTACAGTATTGCACATTGGGCAGCACGGTAACATAGTGGTTAGTGCAATTGTTTCACAGCTCCAGGGTCCCAGGTTCGATTCCCGGCTGGGTCACTGTCTGTGCGGAGGCTGCAGGTTCTCCCCGTGTGTGTGTGTGTGGGTTTCCTCCGGTTTCCTCCCACAGTCCAAAGATGTGCCGGTTAGGTGGATTGGCCATGCTAAATTGCCCTTGGTGTCCAAAAACTACCCTTAGTGTTGGTTGAGTGGGGTTCCTGGGTTATGGGGTCGGGTGGTGTGGGCTTGGGTAGGGTGCTCTTTCCGAGAGCCGGTGCAGACTTGATGGGCCGAATGACCTCCTTCAGCACTGTAAATTCTATGATAACAAGGATAGTTACTGTTTTAGATGCATAAACAAATAAGCCACTGCTGTACGAAAGGATGAACTACTTTGTATTAACAGCCAAGAATGATGTTTTTGAGAAACAGCTCCTTAAGATGTAAGAAATTGGGGGGGGGGGCAGCACGGTGGCGCACCTGTCTCACGGCGCTGAGGTCCCAGGTTCGATCCCAGCTCTGGGTCACTGTCCGTATGGATTTTGCACATTCTCCCCGTGTTTGCGTGGGTTTCACCCAAAAGATGTGCAGAGTAGGTGGATTGGCCACGCTAAATTGCCCCTTAATTGGGAAAAAATGAATTGGGTACTCTAAATTTAAAAAAAAAGATGTAAGCAATGGGGAATTGTTGTGCTGTACCTTGCCGGTGATAATTGGACATGGGGTGGAACAATTGTCACAGAACACTGGAAGTTTCAACCTGGTGTGGTGAAGAAAAGTGAACCTCAGCTGGAGATTTGGGACTGATACTTTAATACTACCATATCTGCCTTAAGAATGGTACTTGGTGAAAGGCCTATTTTGGTTGTGTTAGTTATAGCAGTAGTTTTTCTTTAGTTTGTGTTTGATCTATGTTATGTTTTGTTACAGTAAAAGTTTTAAAATATGCAATCCTGTCCTTCAGTTCTTTCCATTGGTCATCAGGAAATTTGTCTCTTTTCTTCCCCCCACAAGTCCCGAAAGATGTGCTTGTTAGGTGAATTGGACATTCTGAATTCTCCCTCTCTGTACTTGAACAGGCGCCAGAGTGTGGCGACTAGGGGATTTTCACATTAACTTCATTGCAGTGTTGTTGTAAGCTTACTGTGGTAGTTGGTGTTAGGGGTATTACGGTACCCAGGTTGATGATGTAAGACCATTGGTGTGGGAGGTACCTGAGACAGCAATATCATTGGTGAAGCCTGTCTGCTGGTTCCGCCCAGTAAGGCGGAGTATAAGAGCCTGTGTCTCCCAAGCAGCTGCATTCTGTACCTGTGCTGCTGGGGGAAAACATCTAGTCCAATAAAGCCTTCAATTGTCATCCAATCACGCTTCTGGGATCATTGATCGAGTATCAATTTATTGGACTAGATTTTAAAGAATGGAGCTCCGAATCAAGCCGGAGTGTCTGCAACTCAGCCCCCACGCGGTAAACTCAGCGGCAACCTTCAAACACTGGCTGGCGTGCTTCAAAGGATACCTCGGGACGGCCACGACTGCACCTACGGAGGACCAGAAACCAAGTTCTCCACTCGAGTGTGAGCCCAGAGATCTACACCCTCATTGAGGATGCGGACGATTTCGAGGCCGCAATGACCCTGCTGAAGGGACACTATATTCGCCCAGTAAACCAGGTCTACGCCCGACATCTGCTAGCGACGAGGCGACAAATCCCTGGGGAATCGCTGGAGGAATTCTACCGTGCGCTCCTGGTGTTAGGTAGGAACTGTGACTGCCCGCAAGTTTCAGCCAGTGACCACACAGAACTTTTGATCCGGGACGCATTTGTTGCAGGTATGCTGTCCTCCCAAATCCGCCAGCGGCTGCTAGAAAAAGAGACACTAGGCCTCAAGGAGGCACGGGCCCTTGCTAGCTCCCTGGATGTAGACTCCTGAAACGCCCACGCGTTATGTCCCCGATCGCGTGGCAGCCCCTTGGGCAGCGTGGAACCCCCCCCCCCTCGCAGCCGACTCCGACGCATCCCCCATCCCCCCCACAAGCTTGTGCTGCGCGACTACCAGGCAACCCCGGGGGGCCCTGCTGCTATTTTTGCGGGCAAGCCAAGCACCCCCGGCAGCGCTGCCCGGCCCACTCCTCCACCTGCAAGGGTGCGACAAAAAGTGCCATTTTGTGGCGGTATGCCAGGCTCGGGTGGTCGCCGGGGGCGAACCCGGACCGCCACCCCCAACTCTCTCCGCAAGCCACGTGCGGCCAGCGGGCGCCGCCATCTTCCTTTTCCAGAGCCACATGTGGGCCCCGGGTGCCGCCATCTTGTTCCCCAGGGACCACGTGCGACGGATGGGTGCCGCCATCTTGCACACCCCCAGCCATCTGTGACCAATGGGCACCACCATCTTGGCTGGAGTCTCAGGACCCCGATTCTGATGACCACACACCGCCCGAGGAAAACCTCCAACTTTTGCCACGACTTGCCTCGGTGACCCTGGACCAGTCTCGACCCCCGAATGGTCTCGACTGCGACGACGACCGTGCTCATCAATGGGCACAAAACATCCTGCCTGATCGACTCCAGGAGCACAGAGAGCTTCATACACCCCAACACGGTAAGGCGCTGTTCTCGTCCCATCCACCCAGTTAACCAAAAAATCTCCCTGGCCTCCGGCTCACTCTGTAGAAATCAAAGGGTTCTGCGTAGCAAACCTCACGGTCCAGGGAAGGGAATTTTAAAATTCCGCCTCTATGTCCTCCCTCACCTCTGCGCTGCCATGCTCCTAGGGTTAGGATTCCAATGTAACCTCCAGAGTTTAACTTTTAAATTCGGCAGCCCTAAACCCCCCCCCCCTCTCACTGTCTGCAGTCTCACGACCCTCGAGGTCGATCTGCCTTCCCTTTTTGCGAACCTCGCCTGGATTGCAAACCCGTCTCCACCAGGAGCAGACGGTACAGTGCCCAGGACCGCACCTTCATTAGGTCGGAAGTCCAGCGGTTACTGAAGGAAGGTATTATTGAGGCTACCAACAGTCCCTGGAGAGCTCAAGTAGTGGTTGTAAAGACCGGGCAGAAGCATAGGATGGTCATCAATTATAGCCAGACCATCAACAGGTATACGCAGCTCGACACGTACCCCCTCCCCTGCATATCTGATTTGGTCAATCAGATTGCACAATACAAGGTCTTTTCCATGATGGATCTAAAATCCGCCTACCACCAGCTCCCCATCCGCCCTAGCGACCGCAAATACACTGCATACGAAGCAGATGGGCGGCTCTACCACTTCCTAAGGGTTCCCTTCGGTGTCACAAATGGAGTCTCGGTCTTCCAACGGGAGATGGACTGAATGGTTTACCGGTACGGTTTGCGGGTCACGTTTCCGTACCTCGATAACGTCACCATCTGCGGCCACGACCAGCAGGACCACGACACCAACCTCTGAAAATTCCTCCATATCGCAAAAATCCTTAATCTAACCTACAACAAGGACAAATACGTGTTCAGCACCAATCGTCTAGCCATCCTCGGCTACGTAGTGCATGATGGAGTTATAGGCCCAGATCCCGAACGCATGCGCCCCCGTCATGGAGTTCCCCCTCCTCCACTGCTCCACTGCTCCAAGGCCTTGAAACGCTACCTGGGATTTTTTTTATATTATGCCCTGTGCACCCCCAACTATGCAGACAAGGCCCGCCCACTAATTCCATCCACGGTTTTTCCCCTGTTGGCAGAGGCCCACCAGGCCTTCAGCCGCATCAAAGCGGACATTGCAAAGGCCATGATGCACGCAATCGATGAATCCCTTCCCTTCCAAGTCGAGAGCGATGCGTCCAACGTAGCTCTGGCGGCCACCCTCAACCAAGCGGGCAGACCCGTGGCCGCCTTCTCACGCACCCTCCACTCTTCAGAAATCCGCCATTCCTCCGTTGAAAAGAAGGCTTAGGCCATAGTAGAAGCTGTGCGGCACTGGAGGCATTACCTGTCCGGCAGGAGATTCACTCTCCTCACTGACCAACGGTCGGTTGCTTTCATGTTCGATAATGCACAGCGGGGCAAGATAAAGAACGATAAGATCTTACGGTGGAGGATCGAGCTCTCCACCTACAACTATGAGATCTTGTATCGTCTCGGGAAGCTAAACGAGCCTCCTGATGCCCTATCCCGCGGCACATGTGCCAACGCACAAGTGGACCGAATCCGGGCCCTCCACGAGGACCCTGCCACCTGGGGATCACTCGATTCTTCCATTTCACCAAGGCCCGCAACCTGCCCTACTCCATCGAGGAGGTCAGGACCGCCACCAGGAACTGCCAAATCTGCGCGGAGTGCAAGCCGCACTTCTACAGGCCAGAGAAAGCGCACCTGATAAAGGCGTCCTGTCCCTTTAAATGTCTCAGTATGGACTTCAAAGGGACCCTCTCCTCCACCGACCGCCACACGTACTTCCTGAACGTGATTGACGAGTACTCCCAGTTCCCATTCGCCATCCCCTGCCCCGACATGACCGCAGCCACCGTCATAAAAGCCCTCCACAGTATCTTTGCACTGTTCGGTTTCCCCGCCTACATACACAGCGATAGGAGGGCCTCCTTTATGAGCGACTAACTGTGTCAATTCCTGCTCAGCAAGGGCATTGCCTCGAGCAGGACGACCAGTTACAACCCCGGGGAATCAGACAGTTAGAGAGCGAGAATGGAACGGTCTGGAAGACCGTCCTACTGGCCCTACGGTCCAGGAATCTCCCAGTTTCCCGGTGGCAGGAGGTCCTTCCGGATGCTCTCCACTCCATTCGATCACTGCTGTGTACCACGACCAACCAAACACCGCACAAACGTCTCCTTGTCTTCCCTAGGAAGTCCTCCGGGACCTCACTCCTGGACCCATCCTGCTCTGCAAACACGTGCTGGCGCACAAGTCAGACCCATTGGTCGAGAGGGTCCACCTCCTTAACGCTAACCCTCAATAGGCCTACGTGGCGTACCTCGACGGCCGACAGGATACGGTCTCCCTAGGGGACCTGGTGCCCACTGGATCCCCACCCACACCCCACAGCCACCCCCCTCCCACCGGTCCCATCTAGGGGTGATGAAGAAGCCGAAGCCACGCTCCCGGATTTACGGATGCCCGAGCCGGCGCCTGCATCACCGCTGAAACTGCGAAGATCGCAGAGGACGACCAGGGTCCCTGATCGACTAATTGCTTCCTTTTGAATGTAAATAAATTCATTGCGACATGTGATGAGGCAAAACACTGTACTAATGTATACCAGGTACCACCATAACCTCCACCTCTACCACTGTATAATGCAAGACCACCACCCCCGCCAGACTCTTTTAAAAAAAAAAAATATATAAAACAGGGGTGAATGTGGTAGACGGTATTAGGGGTATTACGGTACCCAGGTTGATGCTCTAAGACCAGTGCTGTGGGAGGTACCTGAGACAGCAATATCATTGGTGAAGCCTGCCTGCTAGTTTCCCTAGCAGCTGCATTCAGTACCTGCGCTGCTGGGGAAACATCTAGTCCAATAAAGCCTTCAATTGTCATCCAATCTCGCTTCTGGGGTTATTGATCGAGCGTAACCTATTTGTGACAGTAATAAAGATTATTATTAATAGCTCCGTCTCCATGGGGATCGTAACAATGGCCAGCAATGATGGAGCAATTTAAAATCAAGCATGTCCAAGAGCCCGAATTAGAGGAGAGCAGATATCTGAGAGTTAGAGTTGATGGGAGGAAGCCAAGTCAGGGGATTTGAAAATAAGAATTTCGAAATCGAGGCTTTACTTGAATGGGAGCCAGTATAGGTCAGCAAGCACAAAGGTTGATGGGTCAACATAGTGGTATAAATTAGGAAGCAAAATTTTTAGATTATTTTAAATTTCCAGAGGGTAGGATGTGAGGTTGGCCAAGGGTGGATTAGAATAGTCTAATCTGGTGGTAAGACATGCATGGATAATGGTTTCAGTAATAGAAGAACTGAGCTATGGGCAGTGTTGCAGAGGTGGAAATAGGAGGTCTTAGTGACAGCAGATATTTGGTCGAAAGCTCATCTATGGATCAAATGTGACACTGTGGTTGTGAACTGTCTGGCTCAGATTTGGATAGTTGGCAGGGAGAGGAATAGAGTCAGTGGCTAGGACGTGATTTTTGTGGCAGGAACCATAGATAATTGCTTCAGTTTTCCCAACACTTAATTAGAAGAAATTTTGGCTCATCCAGTATTGGACGTTAACCAAGCAGTTTAACAATTTAGAGACAATGGAAAGATTGAGAGAGGTGGTGGTGCGGTAGATCTGGGTGTCATCAGCATAATTTTGATTTTGTCACAGAGGAGCAGCATATAGATGTGAGGTGGGGGGGTGGGGGGAGAGATAGATCCTTGGGACAAACCAGAGGCAACGGTGCAGGATTGGGAAGGGAAGCCATTGATGGAAATTCTCTGGATACAATGAGATAAAAATGGAATCGGGCAAGTTCAGTCCCATCTACCTGGGGGAATGGTGTGGTCAACTGTGTCAAAGACTTGGTTCAGAAGAACAAAAAGGGTCAGTTTGCCTGGCTGTCATGGGAGTGTCCCTTTTTAAGAAATGTTTTTGTCTTATCACATGGCTTCAGTGATGCATTGTGCGGGTGGATCTGGGCCGTGGCTCTGAGTTTTTACTTTCACTTTGAGTTCAGACTGGTTTTGAACTGCACAGGTTAAATAGATAGAACAGTGCAGCACAGTACAGGCCCTTCGGCCCTCGATGTTGTGCCGACCATTTATCCTAATCAAAGATCAACCTAACCTACACCCCTTCAATTTACTACTGTCCATGTGCCTGTCCAAGAGTCGCTAAATGTCCCTAATGACTCTGACTTCACCGCTGGCAGTGCATTCCACGCACCCACCACTCTGTGTAAAGAATCTACCTCTGACATCTCCCCTATACCTTCCTCCAATCCCCTCATGAAAGCCATTTCTGCCCCTGGGAATAGTCTCTGGCTATACACTCTCATCGCCTTGTACACCTCTATCAAGTCACCTCTCTTCCTTCTTTGCTCCAGTGCGAAAAGCCCTAGCTCCTCAACCTTTCTTCGTAAGACATGCCCTCCAGTCCAGGCAGCGTACTGATAAATCTCCTCTGCACCCTCTCCAAAGCATCCACATCCTTCCTATAATGAGGCGACCAGAACTGGACACAATATTCCAAGTGTGGTCTAAAAGGGTTTTATAAAACTGCAGCAAAACCTCGCGGTTCTTAAATTCAATCCCCCTGTTAATGAAAGCCAACACACCATATGCCTTCTTAACAACCCTATCAACCTGGGTGGAAACTTTGAGGGATCTATGTACGTGCACCCCATGATCCCTCTGTTCCTCCACACTTCCAAGAATCCTGCCTTTAACCCTATATTCAGCATTCAAATCCGTCCTTCCAAAATGAATCACTTCACATTTATCTAGGTTGAACTCCATCTGCCACTTCTCAGCCCAGCTCTGCATCCTGTCAACGTCCTGTTGTAACCTGCAACAGCTCTCAACAGTATCTACAACTCCACCAACCTTCGTGTCGTCGGCAAACTTACTAACCCACCCTTCCACTTCCTCATGCAAGTCATTTATAAAAACCACAAAGAGCAGAGGTCCCAGAACAGATCCCTGTGGGACACCACTGGTCACCGACCTCCAGGCGGAATACTTTCCATCCACTACCACTCGCTATCTTCTTTTGGCCAGCCAATTCTATATCCAGACAGACAAATTTCCCTGTATACCATGCCCCCTAACATTCTGAATGAGCCTACCATGGGGAACCTTGTCAAATGCACTGTTTTCTAAATATCATAAATCCGATTTCTCAGAATCCTTTCCAATATTTTGCTCACCACAGATGTAAGACTGACTGGTCTGTAATTCCCAGGATTTCCTTTCTTGAACAGGGTAACAACATTTGCCTCCCTCCATCTGGTACTACTCCAGTGGAAAGTGAGGACGCAAACACCATCACCAACGGCGCAGCAATCTCCTCCCTTGCTTCCTGTAGTAACCTTGGGTATATCCCGTCTGGCCCAGGGGACTTATCTATCCTGATGCTTTTCAAAATTTCCAGCACATCCTCCTCAATATCAACCTATTCGAGCCTATTAACCTGGTTCACACTGTTCTCACTAGCAACATGGTGGTTGTGAACTGGCTTATTCTCTAGTGAATACTGAAGCAAAATATTAATTTAGGGCCTCCCCAACCTCCTCAGACTCTAAGCACATGTTCCCTCCACTATCCCTGATCGGCCCTACTTTCACTCTGATCCTCTTATTTCTCATATAAATGTAGAATGCCTTGGGGTTTTCACTAATCCTTCCCGCCAGGGCTTTCTCATGCCACCTTCTAGCTCTCCGAAGTCCATTTTTGAGATCCTTCCTGGCTACCTTGTAACCCTCTGGAGCCGAGTCAGATCCTTGCTTCCTCAACCTTACGTAAGCTTCCTTCTTCCTCTTGACTAGAAGCTCCACTTCTCTTGTCATCCAAGGCTCCTTCACCTTACCATTCGTTCCTTGTCAGTGGGACTAAACTATCCAGCACTTGCAGCAAGTGCTCCTTAAACAACCCCCACGTTACTGTGTTCCCAATTTATACTCTTCAGCTCCTGTCTAATAGCAGTATAACTTCCCCTCCCCCAATTAAATACCTTCTCATACTGTCTGTTCCTATCCCTCTCCATGACCATGGTAAAGGCTAAGGAGTTGTGGTGACTGACACCGAAATGCTCTCCCACCGAGACACCTGGCCTGGTTCTTTGCCAAGCACCAAATCCAATATGGCCTCCCCCCTCATCGACCTATCTACATATTGAGTCAGGAATCCTTCCTGGACACCTGACAAAATCTGCTCCATCCAAACCATTTGCACTAAGGAGGTTCCAGTTAATATTAGGGAAGTTGAAGTCACATATGACAACAATTCTATTACTTCTACAGCTTTCCAAGATCTGCCGCACAATCTGTTCCTCCATATCTCTGCTGCTATTGGGGGGGGGGGGGGTCCATTGAAAACTCCCAATAAAGTGACGGATCCTTTCTTGTTTCTGACTTCCACCCATACTGACTCAGTAGACAAACCCTCCTCGACTATCTCCTTTTCTGCAGCTGTGATGCACTCCTTAATTAACAGTGCCACTCCCCCTCCTCTTTTACCTCCCTCCCTATTCTTCTTAAAACACCTAAACCCCGGGACATCTAACAACCATTCCTGCCCCTGTGAAATAATCCATGTCTCCATAATGGCCACAACATCGTAGTTCCAAGTACTGATTCATGCTCCAAGTTCATCTCCCTTATTCCTGACACTCCTTGCATTGAAACAGACACACTTTTACCCATCCCACTGAGTGCAACTTTGCCCTATCAACTGTCTATCCTTCCTCACAGACTCACTGCATACTATTTCTGCCTGTTCAACAGCTACCCTATCCTCTGATCCATAGATCTGGTTCCCATCCCCCTGCTAAACTGGTTTAAACCCTCCCGAAGAGCTCTAGCAAACCTCCTGCCCAGGATATTGGTGCCCCTCCAGTTTCGGTGCAACCCATCCTTCATGTACAGGCCCTACCTTCCCCAGAAGGTATCCCAATGATCTACATATCTGAAGCCTTCCCTCCTGCACCAGCCCTGTAGCCACATGTTTAGATTCTCTTGCTCTCTGTTCCTTGCCTCATTTGCATGTGGCACCAGTAGCAATCTTGAGATTACTACTCTGCTTGTCCTCTTTAGCTTCCAAACTAACTGCCTAAAATCACTTTTTAGATCCTCATCCCTTTTCTTAGCTATTTCGTTGGTGCCTATGTGCACCATGACTGCTGGTTGCTCCCCCTCCCCCTTACAAATCCTATAGACTCGATCTGAGATATACCTGACCCTGGCACCCGGGCGGCAACATCAACATACCTTCTGGGAGTCTCGTTCGCAACCACAGAATCTCCTATCCGTTTCCCTCGCCATTGAGTCTCCTATGACTATTGCTTTTCTATTCTCCTCCCTTCCCTTCTGAGCCATAGAGCCAGGCTCAGTGCCAGAGACCCACTCGGACCTTCCCCGGTACGTCACCCCCCCCCAAACAGCATCTAAAACGGTATACTTGTTTTGAAGGGGAATGGCCAAGAGGGATCCCTGCACTGTCTGCCTGTTCCCTTTCCTTCCCCTGACTGTAACCCAGCTACTCTTGTCCTGCACCTTGGGTGTGGCTACCTCCCTGTAACTCCTCTCTATCACCCCCTGTGCCTCCGGATGATCCGAAGTTCATCCAGCTCCAGTTCCCTAAATGAGGAGCTGGAGTTGGGTCCACTTCCCACAGGTATAGTCAGTGGGGACACCAGGGATGTCACTCACCACCCACATCCTACAGGAGGAGCATGCAACTGCCCTAGCCGCCATCCCCTCTGAGCTAAATTCCCAAAGAGATTTAAAAGAGAAAAAAAATTAAAGATTAAACACCCGTTAGGCCCGTTTTAAAAAAATATATATATATACTGCTGCTACTCTCTCCTCTCTCTCTCTCTCTCTCTCTCTCTCTCTCTCTCTCTCTCTCTCTCTCTCTCTCTCTCTCTCAAGTGAACCCTCTAAAATTGGTGATTCTGCTGAATTATACAAATATAGCTTGCTGTTTCCCCCCCCCCCCCCCACCACCACCAAAAAAATAAATTACACACAGAAAAAAACAACTCTTACCTTACAGAATGTAGCTGAGATTCTGCCCTGTGAACCAGCTGGAACTCCGCCCTCTGACTCTGCTCCCAGTCAGCTGCCCTCTTTGTAAGCTACCAGCTCTCTCTTTCCCCCCCAACGCTCTTTGAGGAAATGTAGGAAACCAAAGGAGCACCTTGCTCCCTCCTCACCAAACTCCCCTTAGTCACCGAACTCCCACTTTCGCACTCTAATGCAGCCCAAATGCAGCACCCCAGGGCAAAAAACCTTCGGTTGAAAGAAGTGATTCTTTATTTTCATTTTAAAAGCTGTTTCCAGACTGCTTGATAACTTAAAAGAGTTCATTGCTTTCTGGAAGGAATTCAAACCTGCTGATTGGAAAGGGGAACAAGGGTATCAATAACAAGTCTTTTCCAGTGAGAATGCCGAGCGCTGGGCCACACCTTTGAAAAGGGGTTTCTGGCTTCACTTGGATTTTGTTATTGAATTGGAACAGTTAAGGGGGAATTTATTAAGGGTTATACATACATTACTGTAACTGTGTGGGGTCTTTCGTTTGTAGTTGATAAAAATTCTTACTGTGTGTTTATACAAATTCGTAGAATAAAGCTTGTTTTTTGATTAAAAGTGCTTAAGAACTCTGTTGAATAACATCTGAAACGCAGGCTCTTGTGCTCATCCGAGCCAAATTCAATAAACAGTTGTAGGTCAGGTGAACTCCATGATATACTTTTGGAGTTTTCTAAATCCTAACCCGTAACACTGGCACAGTCACGTAATTTGTGATTTTTCTTTTAAAGAACTGTTTTAGTACTGTAGCAAGAGCAGAAACCGATTGGAGACATTCAAACGTGGTGTGGCTGTAGATCTCCAAATTTCTTTCTCTGTCAGTCTGGCCTCAATAAAAGTTGAGACGGATTCGCACGTAAACAGAAGTTATTTATTTAGCTTGCAAGCTTGAATCATCTTACAGAAATGTAAAAGACATCCAGCCTCTTACATCCCAGAAAACGACTGAACTAAAAGACAAAGGGATCTCTGCAAAATCAATTCAAATGGTATCAAGTTTCACATACTCGACGGACATAGGTCAGCCTATGTCCCTCCTGACCTGTTCGATCTATTCTGATTGGCTCACTTCCAATCTCTTTCTCTGGCCCCTATCAATGCAGCATCACTCTCATAGACACACCTCTTCCTGCTTTTTCCATGCGGTCTCAAATTCCTTTGTCCCTAACTGCAAGAATCAAAGTGGCTTATTTCTACATTACATTAACTAGTAACTCTAAAGTAACTATTTTATATCACATTCGTCATTCCCTCCTTTTATCATTCCATGATAACCGAACTATCCAATCTATAGCTACGGTTCCTCATCTAAAAAGATCCGTCGCTGCATTTCCAATTCCTGTCTTAGCCCCCCTTCATCTGCCTCACCCTCATGGATTTTAACAGTTAAATTTTTTTTTTCGGTGATTGGGGCGGTGATCTGATCTAGTGCACCCCGCATTCTACCCATCACACATTTAAGGATGGCCAGGCCCACAAAGATGCAGCCGATAGCTACCACTAGATACATGGCCATATTTATCAACCAGTCCTTCCATCCTCCAGATCCCCAGTTACCCCAAGAGTCAGGATCCTGCATCCCGTCCAAGTGATCCCGTATGCGATCCATAAATTTAGTAATGTTAGCGGTCAAGTCCTGAACACCCATGATACACTTGCCCTGTACTATGGCGCATACCCCATCCTCACGGGCCAGAAGATAGTCAAGAGCATACCGGTTCTGCATTGCAAACAACCGTAGCTGAGACAACTCCTTAGTTATTGCCCCGAGGGCTCCCAAGGTTTCATTTCCCAAGATGGTAAGGCCGCAAATAAAATAATTCCGATCACTAACAGCCAAGGAACCCCCCACACCTCCCAGTGTCAATACGCTCAGAATGCCCCACCCGGCTGAGTGGCCCCGGTTGGGTGCAAGAACCTGAGGTTTTTTCCAGTTCTCGCAAAATTCAGCAGAGACTGCCCGGCGTGCTAACTGATTATGCAGGTTCCACGCCGAAGGGCAGGGGACTGTGGTAGGGACTAGAGTCCCTATAGCAATTCGGCGGGGAAATGGGGTGACAAAACGTTGGTCGCCGTACCATTAAATAAAAAGTAGTATCCTTGTTCCGTGTGGAGACTCGCATCACAATCAGCATATCGGTTGCGTAAGGACCTCCCAGTAGCCCAGTTTATCCAATTTTGAAATGCCCATTCGGGCCGCCCAGCAATGCGGAAAGCCCTATTCCCAACAGTGATATGAGAGACATTCGCCCAGCCACAAAGGAGCTGGAGGCCAGCGTTCAATGGAACGCAAGTGGTGTTATAACAAACGCATTGGCCAGACGCCTGGGTGATATGGCACCTCCTGTCCGTACAGGTGGGAAACAGACATGTTATATTTGTGTCCACCTCTACCAGCAAACAGCCATATCCTTCACTGCTGAAGCAATTCTCGTACGACCGGGAATCCCTATTGGGAGTGAAGTGGCTAGGTATGTACGCCCTCCACCGTCGCAGCCTATCGTACTGTGAATGGGAATTATCCCGAGGGAGGGGAAGGCAAATAGCCGGTGGTGCTGAATCCGGATCGTAAGGAAGAGTGACGTGCTCGGGCAATGGCTCGGAACGCTGACAATGAACCACCGTTTGGGGAGTGCCCCAAAGCAGTGAAACAGAAAATAACCTAGACACCGCTGCGGGGTTTGGGTAGCAGACAACCCGTCCCTGGCCATACAGACGGTGGTAAATCTGGTAGAAGAGATTCATACTACCCGGGTTTTCCTCAGTTTGGCCTTTAATTAACTTAAGTGCATCTCCCGGTAACCTACGTTCTAGCTGTACTTCCCTTCTCACACGCCCCGTCCTCTCTCTAGTCCCTTTCTCTTTCTCATGGTCTCTTCCTACACTCTTCTGACAGCCTGATGTTACCTTTATTGTACCACTTTTAACACATCCAAAATCAAATTTACATGTATTCCAAAAACAAGGCAATGTCCATATAATGTTCCCTTCCCATCGCCGGAACCGGTGCAGCTGCTTCATGACTCCCGCATTCTCCTTAACTTTGATGACCTTCCATGAGTCGATACCATGTCCTCGTATATGGGGGCAGTGAAGAACACCACCTTTGCATAGGTGATGTATCCTTGTAGATTGGTTGGGGCTACACAGATACATAATATTCCCCTTTTCCATGTCCATCGCCAATAACACGCCAAGCGAAGTGAGGCCAAATATCAGACAGACGATGCGTAGCCACTCCATCATGCTCCACACCTGTAAAATAGCACTGGAGAAGGGAGGCAGGTTAGTATCCGACCTTTTACAGTAGTGGAGATGGACTCAATTTACAGTGATGTAGGTGGACCCAAGCACTTCGCCCCTCCACTTTAACTGCTGTGGGGGTGGTAAGGAGAACTTGGAAGGGCCCGTCCCATCGCGGCTCCGACCCCTTCCTAGTCCAATTTTTTGACCATGACATAACTACCGGGCTGGACTGAAAGTGAGCTAGGTACTGGGGCAATGGCTGGTGAGCCGCACGGACTGGGCCATGGAGTTCCTTGAGCACTTGCGTAAGGGCTAGAACATAGGTGGTCATTTCTTCAGTCATCTGATGAAACTGAACCCGTCTGGGAACCTGCAGGCTCCAAGGAGTTCTAAGAGGCCTGCCATAAAGAATCTCGGCGGGAGAGAGCCGGGCTGGTCCCGCAGGTGTAACCCACAGCTGGAAGAGGGCAACGGGGAGCAACTTAAGCCATGTCAGTCCCGTGTCTGCTCTTAATTTAGCCAATTTAGTTTTGAGGGTCTGATTGTGTCTCTCAACCACCCCGGCTGCCTGCGGTCTGTAAGCACAGTGTAACTGCTGGCGTATGCCCAACTGGGAGCAAAACTCCTTGTTAATTTGTCCAATAAAATGAGGCCCATTATCAGAACTTAACTGAGCTGGTATACCGTACCGGGGAATGATTTCCCTCATCAAGACTTTAACCACAGTAGCAGCTTTACTATAGATAGTCGGATACGCCTCGACCCATCTGCTGAACACATCCACAATGACCAAAACATATTTGTAACATTGACACCTTTCCAACTCAATGTAATCCATTTGGAGCGTCTCAAAGGGACCACTGGGCAACGGGGTTTGCCCCTTCCCACAAGGGATACCTTTTCCGGTGTTATATTGCTGACAAATCAAACACCGATTACTGATACTTTGGGCCAACCCCTGCATTTTAGGGTACCACCAAGTGTCCAGCAACAAATCACTAGTCCCTCGAGCCCCACAATGAGTTGCAAAGTGTACACATTCGATGACCCATAAAGCCAGTACATCAGACATACAAGTCTGATGTGCAGGCGTGGTCCATAAAGAGGAAACAGAATCATATGTACAACCTAACCGTTTCCACATTTGTTTATCACTCTCAGGAGCGTCCTCCTGTAACCTTATGACGTCTTGGATGGTTGGCATTGGCTTGTCAGAAGCAGACACATTCATAGTAGATCGTTTAGTCTGACTTAACATTTTAGGCACCATCACTTGCTGAATTTGTGCGGCTGTGCGCGCTGCACAATCTGCTCGTTCATTACCAACGTCAACTGGGGTTGTACCATTCGTGTGGGCAGCGCATTTAATAACGGAAATCTGCGCTGGCAGAAGGAGGGCCTGCAGTAGGTCATTAACTAAACCCCGGTGGGATATTTGACCACACATAATCATGTCAGGTTGTTCTGACGAAATGTCACTCAAATCGCCCCTTATTGTGGTAGTTTCCTGAATCAAGGCTAAACAGTCGTGGCCAGGTGCGTCTTCATGGACAGGGGGACCACTAAGAAAACAGGCTGGATTGATAGTGGTACAGTATTTAAATGTCAGACGTGGATTGTTCAAAAGGTATATCTCATACCTATTCTGACGAGCTGCGGTAAGATGCTGACCATTCGCCCCATATCCCTGGCATGGTACTGGTCATGGACCTGACGTGTAATATGAGGGCTTACCGAAGCTGACTGTGGCCATAAATGTGGTGATATTGTAACAAAATCGGCTGTACCTTCTTTTCCCGTGACTGTGGCTGTAACCTTGACTGGCCATTCGGTCTCAAGTAATGGCCGGTATTTGTCCTCCAACTCCCTGTTTCGTCCAGTTCTGTCATAGGCCAGGGTAACGTGATGCAGTGACTGTTCAATGTCTAACGTCCACCACTGGGGAGTGATAGAAATATAGCACTGTTGTCTCATCCTCCTCTTCGCTGATCCACCCACCCAAAGTCACTATATTGGGGCTCCTGCTGGTAAACTACCATTTCTGCCGCTTGTTGGGATCGCAGATCATCCTTTTTCATTACATACTCAGTCTTAACCTTTGTAACTGAGCCTCCTTCTTGGCCTACACCATCCTTCCAGTAAAATCTGACTGCCCTTGCCATCTGGGAAGGGTCGTTCTCCGTCCAATTCATGTTATTACATTTCACAGCAGTAACCACAGAAGGTGGTAGGCAATGCATTAACATAGCACAGTATTGAGGGGAATTCTGACCATTTTGATACAGCAAATCGCCTGACTGCCCCCGGCAGATTTCATTAAAACGCCCCAGAAATTCCTATGGCTCGTCAATCTTCCTAGGTTTTAGGTCTAAGATAACAGAAAGATTTATGGGCCTTTGAAATGTGCTATTCAACGCATTCAAGATCTGTGTCCTTCTTTTCTCTATTTGCTCTCTTTTTTTTTAAACTTAAAAATGTTTGAAAATTCAAATTGAATTATTGCAACTTGCAAGCTTAGCTCTGATCTCAACTCAGAACTAAATTTACAATTTGCTTAACACAAACTTGTATAACATTTACAACTTAATTATTTCTTTATCTTAACAATTTTTCTTTTAACAAGTTTTTTTTTCTTTTACATACACAAGTATTAGCAAAATCAACTATCATAAGTATTAGCAAAATCAACTATCATCTCCAGATTGACACTTTTTAAAATGGTGTCCATGATCTTCTTTAAGTTTCTATTAATCTCCAGATAAAATGAGATAAACCTTATTTCAAGTAAGTAAAATTTAAGATTCTGGCAATTTCAATCAATTGCTTTCGAAAATAATAACTTTTATCAAAGAGGTGGAGAAACCCACTGGTTTCCTTTAATTAATTCAAAACGTAACTTTGCTGGTGTTCACTGACTCAAAGGAAAGGTATCCGATTACACTACGGCTGCTGCTGTTATCTCAAAGCCTGAGTGAGAAGCACTGTCTGTTTTCAACTCCGCCTCCTGCTGTTAACCCTTTGAGAGACTTCTGCTTCAACCAATATGCAGCATTCCTCACAATCTCAACTAGACCTCGGAACTTTACAGTCCAAGGAGACAATTTTAGCTTAATCAACTATATATTTAAAACACTCACACATAGAGTTGAACCATCTTCAGATTTAAAAACAGTTATACTGGACTGAACCTTCATTAATGAAGTCACATCAGCCTCTGAACCCATATAATAGACTGAACCTTCATTAATTAAGTCACATCAGCCTCTGAACCCTGATAATAGACTGAACCTTCATTAATTAAGTCACATCAGCCTCTGAACCCTGATAATAGACTGAACCTTCATTAATTAAGTCCCATCAGCCTCTGAACCCTGATAATAGACTGAACCTTCATTAATTAAGTCCCATCAGCCTCTGAACCCTGATAATAGACTGAACCTTCATTATTAAAGTCCCATCAGCCCAAAACCCTAACCCAAGCCGAAACAACAATATGAAATCCCATCAATTAAAGTGCTAATCCCCAGACTGACCTGTGATTTCGTCGAGGCGGTCTTTCTGTGCCAACCGCGAGTGACCAGACTAATCAGACGATAAGAAGAGGGGAACAATCAATGCGCGGTCGTTTTCCAGTTCTACATTGAGGGCCCTTTGTTCCCCATCTTCCTGTTCATAATCAGTCTAATTCTGATTTCGCAGTTGGATCAGGATCGCCCAGAGAAATCCCGGTTTTCGGCACCAAATGTAGATCTCCAAATTTCTTTCTCTGTCAGTCTGGCCTCAATAAAAGTTGAGACAGATTCGCACGTAAACAGAAGTTATTTATTTAGCTTGCAAGCTTGAATCATCTTACAGAAATGTAAAAGACATCCAGCCTCTTACATCCCAGAAAACGACTGAACTAAAAGACAAAGGGATCTCTGCAAAATCAATTCAAATGGTATCAAGTTTCACATACTCGACGGACATAGGTCAGCCTATGTCCCTCCTGACCTGTTCGATCTATTCTGATTGGCTCACTTCCAATCCCTTTCTCTGGCCCCTATCAATGCAGCATCACTCTCATAGACACACCTCTTCCTGCTTTTTCCATGCGGTCTCAAATTCCTTTGTCCCTAACTGCAAGAATCAAAGTGGCTTATTTCTACATTACATTAACTAGTAACTCTAAAGTAACTATTTTATATCACATTCGTCATGGCAGGAAAGATGGACACAAATTTGGGAGGTGGCAACACATTCAAGGTCTTGGGAGATAATAGGGCAGTCGTTTGCAACGATGGAGGGGCAGTGGTTATTTTAGGGGTGATGGCGACTGATTTGAGGGATAGAGGAACAGAAGCTGAAAAAGAACTGTTTGCACCTCTAAATTACAACATACACCAATAATAGGTAAACTTATTGCCCTTTCATTGGAAAATATATATAATTGGGACTCTAAATTTATAAGAAGGAAAAAAAAAAGAAATGCTCCTCACTTTAATTTTTGGACATTTCTATGGATTTGACGTGGGCAACGATGACTATTTCTCAAACATTTCAAAGATTTTGCTTTCCACTTGTTATCTTCCTTTCCCAAGGTCACCCAACTGTTCCAATTAATCTAGTGTCAGCCAGTAATCATGTAGGTGTTATCTTACTTGGAAGGCTTATTTTAGCCTTTGAGTAGAGAAGGTAAATGTGTGAAATTGTGTAGTACAACTTTAGCTGCTCATTACATGCCAATTAACCCTTTTCTACCCATGTCTCCTAACAGACTATTGGGTCATCAGGGGATTTTAAATAAGATGTTGAATGCCTGTTCAGAGGACGTTGATCATTTGCACCTGTTCTTCAAAGCATAAGGGAGTTGTGAATCTTGGCTAAATTATATCTCGTAACAACATTAAGATAGATTAACTGACTGGGTGGAAGGGGGCGAGAGGTCTTGGCGGGGGGAGCCACCCTCGCGAGCTAACTAAAGTCAGTTAGTGAACGGGGGTGAGGTGAGAGTAAGACTGCGGACGTTGGAGCCTGGATAGCAGGCTTCAATGGGCCTACGAGGCGAGCAAGAGGGGGTGGAGGGATGGATGTTGGGGGATGTTTTGGGAGGGGGGGGGGTTCGATGTTAACAATGTACAGGGGCGGGTCAGGCTTATGGGGCAGGGCCCGGTGGTATGGCGATGGGGGATAACAAAGGTGGGGGGGTGAGAGACCCCCAGTAAGGATAATCACGTGGAACGTGAGAGGGCTAGGAGGTCCGGTCAAGAGTGCTTGCACATCTTTAAAGTTTTAAAGCCGATGTAGCAATGCTGCAGGGGACTTATTGAGGGTGAAGGACCAGGTGAGACTTAAAAAGGGCTGGGTGAACCAAGTGTTTCTCTCCGGATTTGATGGAAGGGCTCGAGGGGTAGCGGTGCTGGTCAGCAAAATGGTACGCTTCCAGATGGAGAAGGTGGTGGCAGATCAGGGGGGTAGATATGTGATTGTGACGGGGGCATTGGAGGGGAGATTAGTGGCGCTGTTAAGTGTATACGGTCCCAATTGGGATGATGTGGGATTTGTGAGGAAGGTGTTTGGGGCTATTCCCGATTTGGACACGCATGAGCTGATTGTGGGGGGGGGGGGGGGGCTGGAACTTGGTGCAGGATCCAAGGTTGGACAGATCACGGCTGTGCTCGCTGGTCCCATCAGGGGGGGCGAAGGCGCTGGCTGGGCTAATGGTGGAAATGGGAGGGGTGGACCCTTGGAGGTTCCTGCACCCAAGGGAACGGGAGTACTCGTTTTTCTCAGCGGTCTATAAGGTATACTCACGGATCGACTTTTTTGTGGTGGGGAAGGCTTTGCTGGCTGGAGTCAAGCGGTCGGAATACTCTGCAATTGCAGTGTCAGATCACGCTCCACATTGGGTGGATATGGTGCTGGAGAAGGGGGCAGCGCAGAGACCGGGGTGGAAACTGGATGCGGGGCTTTTGGGGAACCAAGTGTTCTGTGAGATAATTGAAAAGGTAATTAAGGAATATGTAGGTTTCAATTGTACGGGTGAGGTGTCGAAGGCAGTCGTCTGGGAGGCTCTAAAGGCAGTGGTGAGAGGTGAGGTAATTTCGTTTAAGGCCAGGGTGGATAAAGAGGAGAGGTTGGAGCGGCAGAGAGTAATAGATGAGATGTTGGAGGTAGATAGGAGGTATGCAGAGGATGGGGACCCGGCGAAGCTGGAAAAGAGGAAGGAACTACAGGCGAGTTTCGACCGACTGTCCACCAGGAAGGCGGTGCGCCAACTGAGGCGAGCAAGGGGTGCAGTTTATGAACATGGAGATAAGGCATGGGTAAGTCAGCTCCGGAGGGAGGCAGCGGCAAGGGAAATTCTTCAGGTGAAGGATAGGGCAGGGAAGTTGGTGGTGGCCCCACTGCTGATTAACAAGGTTTTTAAGGAGTTTTATGAGAGGTTGTACAAGTCAGAGCCACTCGGGGGAGACCGTGAGATGCAGGAATTTCTAGATGGGTTGGAGTACCCCAGGCTAGGGGAGGGGGACAGGGTTAGAAGGAGCAATAGTGGAGCAGGAGATAAAGGATGCGATTGGGAGGATGCAGTCGGGGAAGGTGGCAGGGCCGGATGGGTTTGCGATGGAATATTATAAAAAATTTGAGGATAGGTTGGCACCCCTGATGGTGGGGATTTTGGAGGAGGCGATAGGGAAGGGGGTGTTGCCGCAAACCTTGGGGCAGGCATCGATTTCCCTGTTACTAAAAAAAGATAAGGATCCGACGGAGTGTGGGTCGTATCGGCCCATATCACTTCTGAATGTGGACGCAAAAGTGTTGGCGAAGGTACTGGCGGGTAGGCTGGAGGACTGTCTTCCAAAGGTGATAAGGGAGGATCAGACGGGGTTCGTGAAAGGGAGGCAGCTGTTTTCGAACATTAGGAGGGTTTTGAACGTTGTTATGGCACCGGCGGAAAGAAAGGAAACAGAGGTAGTTGTGGCATTGGACGCCGAGAAGGCGTTTGATCGGGTAGAATGGGGGTACCTGATGGCAGTGCTGGAGCGGTTTGGGATTGGACCAAGGTTTGTGAACTGGGTAAAGCTATTATATAATGAACCGAAGGCGAGTGTCCGCACAAATAATATCAGTTCGAGATACTTTTCTCTCCACCGTGGGACGAGACAGGGATGTCCTATGTCCCCCCCCCCCCTGCTGTTTGCACTTGCGATTGAGCCGTTGGCCATCGCATTGAGAAGTTCGGGAGCATGGAAAGGAATAGTGCGGGGGAGGATAGAGCGGGTGTCCTTATATGCCGCCGACTTGCTGCTGTATGTGTCGGAGCCGAGTGCGTCGATAGGAGGAATATTGGAGCTACTGCGGGTATTTGGGCCTTTCTCGGGGTACAAGTTGAACCTGGACAAGAGTGAGTACTTTGTGGTGTCTCGGGCAGGGGTGGGGGGGCTGCCATTCCGTAGGGCAGGGACTCATTTTAGGTATCTGGGGGTGAAGGTTGCCGGGAGTGGGGGAGGCTTCGCAGGTACAACATCACTAGTTTAGTGGGGAGAGTGAAAGCCGATCTGGCGAGGTGGGATGGCCTTCTTCTGTCACTGGCGGGTCGGGAACAGGCGGTTTTTAAAAAAAAAAAAAAAATTTTTTTTAAAAATATTTATTAAGAATTTTTAAACAATTTTTCACCCTTACAAATAACCGCCCCCCCCCCCCCCCCCCCCGTAACAAAAAGAAAGAAAGCTCACATAGCAAGACATGAACATGGTAAATCGATATGATACAGAGCTTTGTACATTGGATTCCTCCCGTACATGTCAGTTTTCTGGTTCATTCATGTATTTTCTTGCTCGAATGCCCCCCAAATAAACCTCCTTCTCTCTCTCTCCCCCCCCCCCCCCCCCCCCCCCCCCCCGGTTGCTGCTACTGCTGACCGACCTTCATCTAACGCTCCGCGAGATAGTCTAGGAACGGTTGCCACCGCCTGTAGAACCCCTGCGCAGACCCTCTCAAGGCAAACTTTATCCTCTCCAACTTGATAAACCCTGCCATATCATTTATCCAGGTCTCCACGCTGGGGGTCTTTGCCTCCTTCCACATTAGCAAGATCCTTCGCCGGGCTACTAGGGACGCAAAGGCCAGGATGCCGGCCTCTTTCGCCTCCTGCTCGTCCACTACTACAAATAGTGCTAGCCCCCAGCTTGGCTTGACCCGGACTTTCACCACCATAGATACTGTTCCCGCCACTCCCCTCCAGAACCCCTCCAGTGCCGGGCATGACCAAAACATATGGACATGGTTCGCCGGACTTCCTGAGCACCTCCCACATCTGTCCTCCACCCCAAAGAACCTACTCAGCCTCGCCCCCGTCATATGCGCTCTATGAACCACCTTAAATTGTATCAGGCTAAGCCTGGCACACGAAGAAGAGGAATTAACCCTACTTAGGGCATCAGCCCATAACCCCGCCTCAATCTCCTTCCCCAACTCCTCCCATTTACCCTTCAGCTCCTCTAACAACACCTCCCCCTCTTCTTTCATCTCCTGGTATATCGCCGACACCTTGCCCTCTCCGACCCATACACCCGAAATCACCCTATCTTGAATCTCCTGTGCCGGGAGCAACGGGAATTCCCTCACCTGTCGCCTCACAAACGCCCTCACTTGCATGTACCTGAAATCATTTCCCGGGGGTAGCCCAAACTTCTCCTCCAGTGCCCCTAGACTCGCAAACGTCCCCTCAATGAACAGGTCCCCCATTCTTCTAATCCCTGCCCGATACCAGCTCTGAAACCCCCCGTCCATCCTCCCTGGACAAACCGATGGTTACCCCTGATCGGGGACCACACCGAAGCTCCCATTGCACCCCTGTGCCGTCTCCACTGGCCCCAGACCTTTAGCGTTGCCGCCACCACCGGACTCGTGGTGTACCTTGTCGGCGAGAGCGGTAGCGGTGCCGTCACCAGCGCCCCTAGGCTCGTTCCTTTGCAGGACGCCATCTCCAACCTCTTCCATGCTGCCCCCTCTCCCTCCATCACCCACTTACGGATCATCGCCACATTGGCTGCCCAGTAGTAGTCACCCAGATTTGGCAATGCCAACCCTCCTCGGTCCCTACTGTGCTCCAGAAACCCCCTCCTTACCCTCTGGGTCTTATTCGCTCACACAAACCCCATAATGCTCCTGCCTACCCTCTTAAAAAAGGCCTTGATGATCACGATTGGAAGGCACTGGAACACAAAAAGAAACCTCGGGAGGACCACCGTTTTGACCGATAGCACTCTACCCGCCAGCGAGAGCGGTAACATGTCCCATCATTTGAAGTCCTCCTCCATCTGCTCCACCAGCCTCGTCAAATTTAGTTTATGTAGGGCCCCCCAACTCCTAGCTATTTGGATCCCCAAGTACCGAAAGCTCCTTTCCGCCCTCCTCAACGGTAGATCGTCTATCCCCCTTTCCTGGCCTCCTGACTGTACTACAAAGAGCTCACTCTTCCCTACATTGAGCTTATAGCCCGAAAAATCCCCAAACTCCCTTAGAGTCTGCATGACCTCCATCATCCCCTCCACTGGATCCGCCACATACAACAACAGGTCGTCTGCGTAAAGCGACACTCGATGCTCCTCTCCCCCTCGGACCACCCCCCTCCATTTCCTAGACTCCCTTAATGACATGACCAAGGGTTCAATTGCTAATGCAAACAACAGGGGGGACAGGGGGCACCCCTGCCTTGTCCCTCGATACAGCCGAAAATACTCTGACCTCTGCCGATTCGTAACCACACTAGCCATCGGGGCTCGATATAGCAGCTTAACCCAGCTAATAAACCCTCCCCCGAACCCAAACCTCCACAGCACTTCCCAGAGGTCCTCCCACTCTTCTCGGTCAAAGGCCTTCTCCGCATCCATAGCCGCCACTATCTCCGCCTCTCCCTCCACCGATGGCATCATTATCACGTTTAGGAGCCGCCGCACATTGGTGTTTAGCTGCCTGCCCTTTACAAATCCCGTCTGGTCCTCGTGAATCACCCCCGGGACACAGTCCTCGATCCTCGTAGCCAGCACTTTTGCCAGCAACTTAGCAACCACGTTGAGGAGCGAGATCGGCCTGTACGACCCACATTGCAGCGGGTCCTTGTCCCGCTTCAGGATCAAAGAGATCGTCGCCTCTGACATTGTCGGGGGCAGGGTCCCTCCCTCTCTTGCCTCATTAAAAGTCCTCCCCAGCAACGGGGCCAACAGGTCTACGTACTTCCTTTAGAACTCATCCGGGAACCCATCCAGTCCTGGGGCTTTCCCTGCCTGCATACTCCCCAGACCTTTAATCAGCTCCTCCAACCCAATTGGTGCCCCCAAACCAGCCACCTCCTGCTCCTCCGCCCTCGGAACCTCAGTTGGTCCAAGAATCGTCGCATCCCCTCTTCCCCCGCTGGGGGCTGGGATCTGTACAGCTCCTCATAGAAGGCCTTGAATGCCTTGTTTACTTGCATCGCACTCCGCACCGTAGCTCCCCTTCCATCCTTGACTCCACCTATCTCCCTCGCTGCCATCCTCTTACGGAGCTGGTGTGCCAGCATCCGGCTCGCCTTCTCCCCACACTCCTACGTCGCCCCCTGCGCTTTCCTCCACTGTGCCTCTGCCTTCCCTGTGGTCAACAGGTCGAACTCCGTCTGGAGATTTCGCCTTTCCCTAAGTAGTCCCTCTTCAGGGGCCTTTGCATATCTCCTGTCCACTCTTAAAATCTCCCCCACTAACCTCTCCCTTTCCCTCCCCTATGAGCCCTGATGGAGATTAACTCTCCCCTGACCACCGCCTTCAGCGCCTCCCATACTACCCCCACCTGCACCTCCCCATTGTTGTTGGCCTCCAAGTACCTTTCAGGCACCCCCTCACCCTCCTGCACACCGCCTCATCTGCCAGCAGTCCCACACCCAACCGCCACAACGGACGTTGGTCCCTCTCCTCTCCCAGCTCCAGTTCCACCCAGTGCGGGGCGTGATCTGAAATGGCTATGGCCGAATACTCCGTCCCCTCCACTTTCGGGATCAGCGCCCTGCCCAGAACAAAAAAAATCTATCCGGGAGTAGGCTTTGTGCACGTGGGAGAAAAAAGAAAATTCCCTGGCCTGCGGCCTGGCAAACCTCCACGGATCCACTCCCCCCATCTGGTCCATAAACCCCCTAAGCACCTTGGCCGCAGCTGGCCTCTTTCCGGTCCTAGATCTGGAGCGATACAGTGCTGGGTCCAACACCGTGTTGAAATCCCCACCCATTATCAAGCTTCCTACCTCCAGGTCCGGAATGCGCCCCAACATACGCTTCATGAATCCAGCATCGTCCCAGTTCGGGGCGTATACATTTACCAATACCACCCACGTCCCCTGCAACGTACCACTCATCATCACGTATCGACCTCCATTGTCCTCTACAATATCCTTGGCCCAACGACACCCGCTTCCCCACCAATATTGCCACCCCTCTGCTCTTCGCATCCAGCCCCGAATGGAATACCTGTCCTACCCATCCCTTTCTTAACCTGACCTGGTCTGCCACCTTCAAATGTGTCTCCTGGAGCATGACCACGTCTGCCTTCAGTCCCTTTAAGTGCGCGAATACTCGGGCCCTCTTTACCGGCCCATTCAGGGCCCTCACATTCCACGTTATCAGCCGGATTGGGGGGCCTCCCACCCCCGCCGACTAAGCATCACCTTTTCTAGGCCAGTCCCGAGCCTGCGCCGCCCTCGCCCTCCAGTCCCCCAGACGGGGGACCCCCGGCCACCTCTTCTGTGTCCAATTTCCCCTCGGCCAGTGCAGCAGCAATCCTATTTCACCCCCCCCCCCGGCTAGACCCGAGTCTAGCTCTTTTGCTCCCCCCATAACACTCCCGTAAGTCTGCTGACCCCGGCTTCCCCCGCCGTCCCATTGACCCCCCCCCCCCATGTGGGAATCTCCCCTCCCCAACAATCCATGTGCGCTCCTTCACTCTTTCCCCCCCCCCCCCCCCCCCAACCACCGGCCGTCCTTCCCTAGCGCGGGAAAATGCCCACGATTTCCTGAGCCTGCCCCGCCCCCTCTGGCGCAGCTCCTGTCGCGGCCTTATCTCTTTTCCCCCATCCCTGAGCCTCCCCTCCCTCCAGCAGCCCACCTTCTCGCACAGTCTTCTCACCCGATCCCTTTCCCCATCCATCACCCAACCTGTGGAACATTTCCTGCGCGTGATTAAAGCCCTGTGTACAACAAACATCCAACACCCCCCCCCCCCCCCCCCCCCACCACCACCACACACACACACACACACACACACACACACACACACACACAAACCCTCAGTTTCAGTCCAACTTTTCAGTTTGGATAAAGGTCCAAGCCTCCTCGGGCGTTTCAAAGTAGTGATGTTGATCCTGGAATGTGACCCACAATCGCGCTGGCTGCAGCATTCCGAATCTCACTCCCTTCCGATGCAGCACCGCCTTGGCCCGGTTGAATCCCGCTCTCTTCTTTGCCACCTCCGTGCTCCAGTCCGGATAGATTCGGATCTCCGCATTCTCCCAGCTGCTACTCCGCTCTTTCTTGGCCCATCTCAAGACCCACTCTCTGTCCGTGAAACCTCACCACAATCGCCCTTGGCGGCTCGTTGGCCTTGGGCCTCCTCGCCAGCACCCGATGTGCCCCATCCAGTTCCAGAGGCCTCTGAGGGCCCTCCGCACCCATCAGCGACTCGAGCATCGTGCTCGCATATGCCCCGGCATCGGCCCCCTCCACTCCTTCAGGGAGACCCAGGATCCGAAGATTCTTTCTCCTCGACCTGCTCTCCAGCTCTTCGAATCTTTCCGTCCACCTTTTGTGCACCGCCTCATGCTCCTCCACTCTCACCGCCAGGCCCAAGATCTCATCCTCGTTCTCATCGACTTTTTTCTGCACCTCCTGGATCTTTACCTCGTGGGCCTTCTGGCTCATCCCTAATCCTTCGATCGCCGACAGCATAGGTGCCAGCATTTCTTTCCGCAGCACCTCAAAACAGCGCTTGATAAACTCTTGCAGCTCCGGCCCGCATTCCACTTTATCTCCGGCCGCCGCCATCTTGTTTTTCTTCCCTCGCTGCTCCAACGCCGCTTTTTTAGCCGTTCCACTTCTTGTCCGTTCCATATACAGTGAAGGGGGACCTTGCTCTCACCTTCCCACACGGGACGTCTTCGAAAAATTCCCGTTGGGGCTCCTCATCGGCTGAGCTCCGCATCGCCGCAACCGGAAGTCGCAGGCGGTTAAAATGAATGTGTTGCCGCGATTCCTGTTTATTTTTCAATGCCTACCGATTTTCCTGCCATGCCTACCGATTTTCCTGCCAAAGTCCTTTTTCAGGGAGATTGAGGGAAGGATTACCTCATTCATATGGGGAGGGTAGGTGGCCTGAGTGAGAAAGGTGCTGATACAGAGGGGAAGGGAGGCAGGGGGTTTGGGTCTCCCGAACCTGTTGTACTACTACTGGGCGGCGAACGTGGAGAAAGTGCGGAGCTGGGTCAGTGGGGTTGATCCTCAGTGGGTCAGAATGGAGGAGAGATTGTGCAGGGGGTCGGGGCTGAAGGCACTTGCAACAGCGCCGCTCCCGATAGCTCCGGGGAAATATTCAGGGAGTCCGGTAATAATAGCTTCATTGAAAATCTGGAGGCAGTTTCGCCAACACTTCGGGTTGGGTTTAGGGTGAAGGGAAATGCCGATTCAGGGGAACCACAGATTTGAGCCAGGGAGGTGGGATGGAAGTTTTCGGAAATGGAAAGAGAGGGGGATTAAGACGCTAAAAGATTTGTTTCTTCGGGGTCGGTTTGCAGGATTGAGGGAGCTGGAAGCGAAGTATGGGCTAGAGCAGGGAGAAGTTTTTAGGTACATGCAGGTTCGGGATTTTGCCAGGAAGGAGATACAGAGCTTCCCAGAGGAACCAGCCTCCACATTGCTGGAGGAGGTGTTGGCGACAAGGGGACTGGAGAAGGGGGCAGTGTCAGCGGTGTACAGAGCTATTCTGGAAGAGGATAAGGCACCGCTGGAAGGGATCAAAGCAAAGTGGGAGGAAGAGCTGGGAGAGGTTATAGAGGAGTGGGTCTGGTGTGAGGTGCTCCAGAGAGTGAATGCCTCCACCTCATGTGCGAGGTTGGGGCTGATACAGCTGAAGGTGGTATATAGAACCCACCTTACGAGGGCGAGGATGAGCCGATTTTTTGAAGGAGTAGGGCCTGTGAATCACCTTCATATGTTTTGGTCCTGTCCAAAGCTAGGGGAGTACTGGAAGGAGGTGTTTAGGGTAATTTCCAAGGTGGTGTGTGTGAAACTGGACCCGGGTCCCCAGGAGGCCATATTCAGGGTGTTGGACCAGCCAGGGTTGGAAAGGGGAGCGGAGGCAGATATCATAGCCTTCGCCTCGTTGATCGCCCGAAGGCGGATCCTGCTGGGATGGAGAGCAGCCTCTCCACCCAGTGCCCTGGCGTGGCGGGGGGACCTGTTGGAATACTTGACCCTTGAGAAGGTTAAGTTCGAACTGAGGGGAAGCTCGGAGGGGTTCTACAAGTCATGGGCGCTATTTATTATGCACTTTCAAGAACTGGATAACATCGAACATTAGTTGGGGGGGGTGGGGTGGGGGGTGGGGGGGGGGGGAGGGGGGCTGTGAAGATTAAGGGTGACTACGGGTAGTCCCTGATTCCTTTTTGTCATTTGTTTATGTAAACATGCGAGCTGATGTTTGGGGGTTGGTGGGCGGATGGGATCGTTGTTATTATGGGGATTGACATATCTTGCTGATTATTGTTTATTGTTGATGGGTGTAAATGTGGGAGAAAATGTGAAAAAGGAGGAGAATAAAAATATTTTTTTAAAAAAAGATAGATTAACTGATCATTTACCTCATTTGCTTTTTGTAGGATTTCACTGCACAAATTAGCTGCCATGTTTACACTTTTATAAGTAATTAATTTTCTTTAGGATATCCTGGGGATGTGAAAGGCACTATACAAATGCAAGTTTGTATCCTGCTCCTATCCTGAGCCCTCCCAGATCGTTCCAGATTTAAGCAGTTGCGATTATTTCTCCTGTTTATGTACCAGCCTGTATTCAGTGTCCAAAATTTCAATTTTAAAAATAAATTTAAAGTACCCAATTCATTTTTTTTCCAATTAAGGGGCAGTTTAGCGTGGCCAATCCACCTACCCGCACATCTTTGGGTTGTGGGGGGAGAATGTGCAAAGTCCACACAGACCGTGATCCGGGACCGAGATCAAACCCAGGTCCCACACTCCACACGGACAGCGACCAGGGGCCGGGATTGAACCTGGGTCCTCGGCGACATGTCCAAAATTAAAGTGAGGAGCATTTTTTTTTTTTTTTCCTTCTTATAAATTTAGAGTACCCAATTATTTTTTTTCCCAATTAAAGGGCCATTTAGCGCAGCCAGTCCACCTAACCTGCACATCTTTGGGTTGTGGGGATGAAACCCACGCAGACATAGGGAGAATGTGCAAACTCCACACGGACAGTGATCCAGGGCCGGGATTCGGACCCGGGTCTTCAGCTCCACAGTTCCAGTGCTAACCACTGCGCCACATGGCGCCCTGGGTGAGGAGCAATTCTGCCTCCAATGGAAACGATCAACCTGCTGGTGAAGAACTAGCATCATGTACAGTTTAAGAGTATAAGAGAAAAGGAGCAGTATATGTAATGAGAGCTTTTTGTGAATGGAGAAAATGTGTGCAGTGACAGCTGTTGGTGAAAAGAACAACATGTGCGATGGGAGCTGTTAGTGAATAGAGTCAAGTGTGGAGAGAACTATGAGTGAATAATGAAAGCTGAGATTTTGTGTTTTTCCTTGAGTAATGACAAATGATCCATTACTGAGGAGTGAAGATTTAAAATTGTTATTTCCTGGAGTTCATGCAACGATACAGAAAAGGGGATCATTTATTTCAAAATTCTGTTTGGTAATGAAGGGGGAAAAAATCCCTTGGTAGCATATAAGGATTAATCACAGGCCATGAATTGAATCCCTGATTACTATTAGGGAATTTAATAGAATTGAAAGATTCCACCTCCATTATTAAAAAAAATGTTGTCTTTACTTTTGAAAACATGTTTGTGTTGATGTAATTGTTGAGTCTCTCAACTAATCAACTTTGGAATCATCTCTGAGCATTTCCAGTTTGGACAACTCATTCTTTCACCAAATGCCCTGCAATCTAGCAAAGAAATGGGAAATGGAACTGATGTGAACCTTGAGAGTATCTGAAAGTGCAAGAAGACTTTTATTAAAAAAAATTTAAAAAAATTTGTAGTACGCAATTCTTTTCCAATTAAGGGGCAATTTAGCGTGGCCAATCCACCCACTCTTCATTTATTTAGGTTTTGGGGGTGAGTTTCACGCAGACACAGGGAGAATATGCAAACTCAGTTACCCAGGGCTGGGATCGAACCCGGGTCCTTTACTCTGTGAGGCAGCAGTGCTAACCACTGCGCCACCATGTTGTCCCAAGTGCAAGAACACTGGACTTAAAACCGAGTGAATGAAATTGAGTCAGCAAGGCGGCACAGTGGTTAGCACCGTTGCCTCACAGCACCAGGGGCATGAGTTAGATACCATCCTTGAGTGACTGTATTGAGTTTGCACGCTCTCCCCATGTCTCCATGGGTTTCCTCCGGGTTCCTCCCACAGTTTAAAGATGTGCAGGTTAGATGGATTGGGAGGCAAAAATTGTTCCCTAATGTCCGAAGATGGTCAGGTGAGTTGGGGTTACGGGGATAGGGTGAGGGAGTGGGCCTGCTCTTTCAGAGGGTTGGTGCAGATTGGATGGGCCAAATGGCCTCCTTCTCCACTGTAGGGATTCTATGGATTGTATAAGTATGCATCTGGTTTATTGGGTCACATCTGAATCTGATATAGTAGCAGATATTGAGAGTGTGTCTGCTGAACCATCCTTTGGAAGTGAGATCAGGCATTTATAAAGTGTCGGAAGATGCCACTCTCCAAACCCCACCACAATCCCCCATCAACTGTCGATGAGACACTAGATAAGGTTAAATGAAGAATGGTCACTTTGGCAAATAATCCCTGGGTGATTGCCTTACTTTGTAATTATTGATCTTAATGCTGCTTTTAATTCCAAATCCATCCTGATTATTCTGAGGTCTAATGTCATAATACTACATGTTAGAAGCAGTCTTCCAGCTACCCAACAGGCTAAATTCAGCCCCCCGTATAGTGCTGGCTCAATCCCTCCTCTGTACTGAATCTGTTGAAGTGACCCAAAGATTGGCCCGTAGGTGAAGGATAGGAAAAGTCAGCAAGTGTCCCAGCTCCTGATTCTGATGACTCCCGCATGCATGGAAATGTGAAGCGAGAGTGATACCAGATTCAGCTATGGACCGCCATGGTTGAGTAGTCTGATAACATTCACACGGTAGCACAGCGGTTAGCTCTGTTGCTTCACAGCGGCAGATTCCCAGGTTCGATTCCCGCTTGGGTCATGGTCTGTGTGGAGTCTGCAGGTTCTCCCTGTGTCTGCGTGGGTTTCCTCCGGATGCTCCGGTTTCCTCCCACAAGTCCCGAAAGACGTGCTAGGGGCTGATTTAGCATACTGGGCTAAATAGCTGGCTTGTAATGCAGAACAAGGCAGCAGCGCGGGTTCAATTCCCATACCAGTCTCCCCGAACAGGTGCCGGAATGTGAGACTAGGGGCTTTTCACAGTAACTTCATTGAAGCCTACTTGTGACAAGCTATTATTATTACTATTATTATTATTATTATTATTATTATTATTATTAGAATTGGATATTCTGAATTCTCCCTCCGTGTACCCAAACAGGCGCCGGAATGTGGCGACTGGGGGCTTTTCACAGTAACTTCATTGCAGTGTTAATGTAAGCCTACTTATGGCACCAGTAACTATGATTATTATTACTAACTTGACTCACCCAGATATTTCCAGTGATCTTGGAAAAGATTTGGTGGAGATGACTTCACAGTAGAAGACATGAGTAATATCCCAACAATTCCGGAGAGTCAGGGGCAGAGTTGAATATGGTAGCCATCACAAAGGAGAAAGTGCTAGAGAAACTAAGAGGTCTAAAAATTGATAAATCTCCGGGCTCAGATGGGCTACATCCGAGAGTTCTAAAGGAGATAGCTGAAGAAATAGTGGAGGCGTTAGTTATGATCTTTCAAAAGTCACTGGAGTCAGGGAAAGTCCCAGAGGATTGGAAAATCGCTGTTGTAACCCCCCTGTTCAAGAAGGGAACAAGGAAAAAGATGGAAAATTATAGGCCAATTAGCCTAACCTCGGTTGTTGGCAAGATTCTAGAATCCATTGTCCAGGATGAGATTTCTAAATTCTTGGAAGTGCAGGGTCAGATTAGGCCAAGTCAGCATGGACTTAGTAAGGGGAGGTTGTGCCTGACAAACCTGTTAGAGTTCTTTGAAGAGATAACATTAGGTTAGACCAAGGAGAGCCAATGGATGTTATCTATCTTGACTTCCAAAAGGCCTTTGATAAGGTGCCTCACGGGAGAATGCTGAGTAAAATAAGGGCCCATGGTATTCGAGGCAAGGTACTAACATGGATTGACGATTGGCTGTCAGGCAGAAGGCAGAGAGTTGGGATAAAAGGTTCTTTTTCGGAATAGCAACCGGTGACGAGTGGTGTCCGCAGGGTTCAGTGTTGGGGCCACAGCTGTTCTCTTTATATATTAACGATCTAGATGACGGGACTGATGGCATTCTGGCTAAGTTTGCCGATGATACAAAGATAGGTGGAGGGGCAGGTAGTATGGAGGAGGTGGGGAGGCTGCAGAAAGATTTAGACCGTTTAGGAGAGTGGTCTAAGAAATGGCTGATGAAATTCAATGTGGGCAAGTGCGAGGTCTTGCACTTTGGAAAAAAGAATAGAGGCGTGGACTATTTTCTAAACTGTGTCAAAATTCATAATGCTGAAGTGCAAAGGGACTTGGGAGTCCTAGTCCAGGATTCTCTAAAGGTAAACTTGCAGGTTGAGTCCGTAATTAAGAAAGCAAATGCAATGTTGTCATTCATCTCAAGAGGCTTGGAATATAAAAGCAGGGATGTACTTCTGAAGCTTTATAAAGCATTAGTTAGGCCCCATTTAGAATACTGTGAGCAATTTTGGGCCCCACACCTCAGGAAGGACATACTGGCACTGGAGCGGGTCCAGCGGAGATTCACACGGATGATCCCAGGAATAGTCGGCCTAACATACGATGAACGTCTGAGGATTCTGGGATTATATTCATTAGCGTTTAGGAGGTTGAGGGGAGATCTAATAGAAACTTACAAGATAATGAATGGCTTAGATAGGGTGGATGTAGGGAAGTTGTTTCCATTAGCAGGGGAGACTAGGACCCGGGGGCACAGCCTTAGAATAAAAGGGAGTCACTTTAGAACAGAGATGAGGAGAAATTTCTTCAGCCAGAGAGTGGTGGGTCTGTGGAATTCATTGCCACAGAGGGCGGTGGAGGCCGGGACGTTGAGTGTCTTTCAGACAGAAGTTGATAAATTCTTGATTTCTCGAGGAATTAAGGGCTATGGAGAGAGAGCGGGTAAATGGAGTTGAAATCAGCCATGATTGAATGGTGGAGTGGACTCGATGGGCCGAATGGCCTTACTTCCGCTCCTATGTCTTATGGACTTCCCTTCTGGTTAACTGGTGCAAATAAGAATAAATTGGTGGTAGGAAGCGTATTTCTGGAAAAAGTCTATATTTCACTTTTAAAAAAAAAAAAAAAATTTAGAGTACCCAATCCTTTTGTTCCAATTAAGGGGCAATTTTAGCGTGGTCAATCCACCTGCTCTGCATATCTTTGGGTTTTGGGGATGAGACCCACGCAGACATGGGGAGAATGTGCAATTCCACACAGACAGTGGGCTGGCATCGAACCTGGGTTCTTGGTGCCGTGAGGCAGCAATGCTAGCCACTGTGCCACCGTGCAGCCCTGCAAACCTTTCATGTTGAAACTATTGTTTTCAATATATGAAAGGTAAGGCATGCTCTTAACTAGATTTAGTAATCCACAGCTGATTCAAACAACTAGCTATTACTGTAGTTCATTGGAATCACCGTGGAATTGCTCAAATTCAGAGATTTAGATAATCAGCTTTGTAATTGTTCCTCTTCTGCACCCATTAAATTGAGAACAAGATATTTATCTTTTAACATTTCACTATGGTATGTTAAGCGTAATAGAGTGAACAATAATTTTTAGGTTTTTAATATGTATTTATAGGTAGGTATGCGCTGGATAGAGTTTTGCTTTTATATTCCTGTTGCGAGAGAGCACAAAGCTGATGTGCTTCCCCCCGCCCCGGGTTGCTGCTGCTGTCTTTCCTGTTTTCCCTTGTAGCTCTGCGAGATAGTCAAGGAACGGTTGCCACCGCCTGGTGAACCCTTGAGCCGAACCACTTAGTGCGTATTTTATTCGCTCCCATTTCATGAACCCTGCCATGTCGTTTATCCAGGCCTCCACGCCCGGGGGTTTGGCTTCTTTCCACATAAGTAGAATCCTTCGCCGGGCTACTAGGGACGCAAAGGCCAAAACATCGGCCTCTCTCGCCTCCTGCACTCCCGGCTCCTCTGCAACCCCAAATATAGCCAACCCCCAGCTCGGTTCGACCCGGACCCCCACCACCTTTGAGATCACTCTTGCCACACCCACCTAGAACCCATGCAATACCGGACATGACCAAAACATGCGAGTGTGGTTCGCCGGGTTTCCCGTGCACCTCCCGCACCTATCCTCCACTCCAAAAAAATCAACTCAGCCTTGCTCCCGTCATATGCGCCCTGTGTAGAACCTTGAATTGGATCAGGCTAAGCCTGGCACACGAGGACGAGGAATTTACCCTACTTAGGACATCTGCCCACAGCCCCTCCTCAATCTCTTCCCCCAGCTCCTTCTCCCATTTACCCTTCAGCTCCTCTACCATCGTCTCCCCCTCGTCTCTCGTTTCCCAGTATATATCGGACACTTTACCTTCACCGACACATGCCCCCGAAATCACTCTGTCCTGGATCCCTTGCACCGGGAGCTGCGGAAATTCCCTCACCTGTTGCCTCGCAAATGCCCTCACTTGCATATATTGGAAGGCATTCCCAGGTGGCAACCCGTATTTTTCTACCAATGCTCCCAAACTCGCGAACGTCCCGGCCAAGAACAAGTCCTTCGACTTCCCAATTCCTGCTCGCTGCCAAGATTGGAATCCCCCATCTATCCTCCCCGGGACGAACCTGTGATTGTTCCTTATCTGGGACCACACCGAGGCACCCGTCACTCCCCTATGTCATCTCCACTGCCCCCAAATCTTCAAAGTCGCCCCCACTACTGGATTTGTGGTGTATTTTTTCGGGGGGAACGGTAACGGCGCCGTCGCCAGTGCTTTTAAACTTGTTCCCTTACAGGACGCCATCTCCAGCCTTTTCCACGCCGCCCCTTCTTCTTACCTCATCCACTTACATATCATGGACACGTTGGCAGCCGAATAATAGTCACTCAGACTCGGCAGTGCCAGTCCCCCTCTGTCCCTACTGCGCTGCAGGAACCCCCTCTTTACCCTCGGGGTCTTTCCAGCCCACACAAAGTGCATAATACTCCTGTCCACTTTCTTGAAAAAGGCCTTTGTAATCAGTATGGGGAGGCACTGAAACACGAAAAGAAACCTCGGGATGACCACCATTTTAACCGCCTGTACTCCGCCCGCCAATGACAAGGGCACCATGTCCCACCTCTTAAAGTCCTCCTCCATCTGCTCTACCAGTCGCGTCAAGTTAAGTTTATGCAAGGTTCCCCAGTTCCTGGCCACCTGGATCCCTAGATATCGAAAATCCCTTGCTACTCTCCTCAGCGGCAGATCGTCTATCCCCCTGCCCTGTTCCCCAGGGTGCATCACAAAAAGTTCACTCTTTCCCATATTCAATTTATATCCCGAGAACTCTCCAAACTCCCTGAGTGTCTGCATTGTCTCTGGCATCCCCTCCACTGGGTCCGCCACATATAGCAGCAAATCATCCGCATATAATGACACCCGATGTTCCTCTCCCCCTCTGAGCACTCCCTTCCACTTCTTAGAGCCCCTCAGCGCTATGGCCAATGGCTCGATTGCCAACGCGAACAGTAACGGGGACAGGGGGCACCCCTGTCTTGTGCCCCTATGTAATCGGAAATAGTCGGATCGTTGCCTGTTTGTGACCATGCTTGCCACCGGGGCCCCATACAGGAGCTGAACCCATCTGATGAACCCCTCTCCAAATCCAAATCTCTTCAGTACCTCCCACAGGTAGTCCCACTCCACTCTATCAAATGCCTTTTCTGCATCCATCGCCACCACTATCTCCGCCTCCCCCTCCAGTGGGGGCATCATCATCACCCCCAGCAACCTTCGTATATTGGCATTCAATTGCCTCCCTTTAACAAACCCTGTCTGGTCGTCATGTACCACCCCTGGGACACAGTCCTCTATCCTTGTCGCCATCGCTTTGGCTAGTAACTTGGCATCTACATTTAGGAGGGAGATGGGCCTGTATGACCCGCACTGCAGCGAGTCTTTGTCTCGTTTCAGGATCAACGATATCGTCGCCTCCGACATTGTCGGGGGTAGTGTCCCCCTTTCCTTAGCCTCATTGAAGGTTCTCGTCAGGAGTGGGGCCAGTAGGTCCACATATATTTCCTGTAAAATTCCACCGGGAACCCATCTGGTCCCGGGGCCTTTCCTGCCTGCATGTTCCCAATTCCTTTTAATCACCTCCTCCACCTCAATCTGCGCTCCCAAACCTGCCACCTCCTGCTCCTCAACCCTCGGGAACTCCAGCTGGCCCAGGAAGTGTATCATTCCCTCTTTCCCCTCCGGGGGTTGGGACTTATACAGCCTCTCATAAAATGACTTAAACACCCCGTTCACCCTCCCTGCTCTCTGCTCCAGCCTTCCCTCCCCGTCCCTAACTCCTCCGATCTCTCTCGCCGCCCCCCTCTTCCTAAGTTGTTGGGCCAGCAATCGGCTCGCCTTTTCCCCATATTCGTATTGTATTCCCTGTGCCTTCCTCCACTGCGTCTCCGCCTTACCCGTGGTCAGCAGGTCAAATTCCGTCTGTAGTCTCCGTCTTTCCCTGTATAGCCCTTCATCCGGGGCCTCCGCATATTGCCTATCCACCCTCAGAATCTCCCCAATCAGTCTCTCCCTTTCTTTACCCTCTTGTTTCCCCCTGTGGGCTCTTATGGAAATCAGCTCCCCCCTAACCACCGCCTTCAACGCCTCCCATACTACTCCCACCTGGACCGCTCCATCATCATTGACCTCTAAGTATCTTTCAATATATCCCCTTACCCTTCCACATACCCCCTCGTCCGCCAACAGTCCCATGCCTAATCTCCAAAGTGGGCGCTGCTCCTTCTCCTCTCCTAGATCCAGATCCACCCAATGTGGGGCGTGATCTGAAACGGCTATAGCCGAATATTCCGTTCCTACCACTTTTGGGATCAGCGCCCTTCCTAGGACAAAAAAGTCTATCCGGGAGTATACTTTATGGACGTGGGAGAAGAAGGAAAACTCTTTACTCCTCGGTCTAGCAAATCTCCAGGGATCTACTCCTCCCATCTGCTCCATAAACCCCTTGAGCACCTTGGCCGCTGCCGGCCTCCTCCCGGTCCTAGATCTGGACCGATCCAGCCCTGGGTCCAGCACCGTGTTGAAGTCCCCCCCCCCCCCCCCCCCCATTACCAAATTTCCCATCTCTAGGTCCGGGATGCGCCCCAACATACGCTTCAAAAACCCGCGTCATCCCAGTTCGGGGCATACACGTTCACCAGCACCACCGCCTCACCTTGCAATCTGCCATTTACCATCACGTACCTGCCCCCACTGTCCACCACTATGGTCTTAGCCTCAAACGATACCTGTTTCCCCACCAGTATTGCCACCCCTCTATTTTTCGTATCTAAGCCTGAGTGGAATACCTGTCCCACCCATCCTTTCCTTAATCTGACCTGATCCGCCAATTTCAGGTGCGTCCCCTGAACCATAACCACATCCGCCTTCAGTCTCTTTAGGTGCGCAAATACCCTTGCCCTCTTAATCGGCCCATTCAGCCCTCTCACGTTCCACGTGATCAACCGGGTTGGGGGGCCCTTTACCACCGCCCCCCCTGCCCCCATCGTCGCCTAGCCATCCCCTTTTTTAAACCAGCTCCTCACCCGGGTCCCACGCACCCGTTTGTCCCCCAGACGGCGCCCTCCCGTCCCGACCATCCCATCCCGTATCAGCTCCCCCTTACCCTCAGCAGCAGCAACCCAGTTAATCCCCCCCCCCCCGCTAGATTCCCTTCTAGCTTGATTGCTCCCCCCATATTGCTTCCGGGAGTCAGCAAACTCTGGATGACCTCGGCTTCCCCCGTTTACCCTTGGCCTCCCTGCGTGTTTGGCCCCCTTCCTTCCTGCGCCCACTTTTCCCGCTGCAATTTCCATAGCGCGGGGGGGAAAAAACCCACGCTTCCCTCTCGGCCCCGCCCCTCGTGGCGCAGCTCCCTCTGCCCTTCCCTGTTCCCTTCCCCACCGGCGCCCACATTTCTTTGTGTGTCCCCCCCCCCTCGGGGGGGGGGGGGGGGGGGGGGGAAGGAATTCTCCCGTCTAACATTTTTACAGATAAACCCTCCCCTCTCCCCCCTTTGCATTTCTTTGCCACCACCTCGCTACTTCTTTCCAAACATCAATTCCTCAAATCTAGTCCAACTTCTCTTCTTGAATAAATGTCCACGCCTCCTCTGCCGTCTCGAAGTAGTGGTGTTTGCCCTGGTGTGTAACCCACAGTCTTGCCGGCTGCAGCATTCCAAATTTTACTTTCTTCCTGTGGAGCACCGCCTTGGCCCGATTGAAACTCGCCCTCCTTCTCGCCACCTCCGCACTCCAATCTTGATACACGCGGATTACCGCGTTCTCCCACCTGCTACTCCGTGTCTTCTTCGCCCATCTCAGGACCATCTCCCTGTCCTTGTAGCAGTGGAACCTCACCACTATTGCTCGCGGTATTTCCCCTGCCTTTGGTCTTCTCACAAGGACCCGGTATGCTCCCTCCACTTCCAGGGGGCCCGTCGGGGCCTCAGCTCCCATTAAAGTATGGAGCATCGTACTCACATACGCCCCAACATCAGCTCCCTCTGTCCCTTCGGGAAGACCCAAAATCCTTAGATTCTTCCTCCTCGAGCTATTTTCCAGGGCTTCCAGCCTTTCTATGCACCTCTTATGTCGTGCCTTGTGCGTCTCCGTCTTCACCACCAAGCCCTGTATCTCGTCTTCATTCTCGGCTGCCTTTGCCTTCACTCCACGGAGCTCCATCGCCTGGGTCGTTTGCGTCTCCTTCAATCCCTCAATCGCCAGCAACATCGGCGCCAGCACCTCCTTCTTGAGCTCCTCCACACATCGTCGGAGGAACTCCTGCTGTTCCGGGCCCCATACCTTCTGGGCTCCCTCAGCCGCCATCTTGCTTCTCCCTTCTCTTATCTGCCGTTGCTCCAGAGGATCCTCCGCAATCTGGCCACTACTATCGCTTCTTTCCATCCACACCCGGGGGGGACTCCTTCCTTTGTCGCCTCACACTGGGTTTGGCCGTAAAAAATTTCCGTTGGGGCTCCCGATAAGAGCCCAAAAGTCCGTTGAAACAGGAGGTGCCAAAACGTGTGGCTTAGCTGGTCATCGCCGCAACCGGAAGTCCAATTCCCGTTTTCTTGCTTTCTTAACTGACAACCTTATGCTGTTTATTTCTGCAACATCCTTGGGTGACTGTCTGTGGAGTTTGCACATTCTCTCCATGTCTACGTGGGTTTCCTCTGGGTGCTCAGGTTTCCTCCCACAGTCCAAAGCTGTGCAGGTTAGTTGGATTGGCAATGCTAAAATTTCCCCTTTGTGTCCAAAGGTTATGGTGGGGTTACTGTGTTACGGGGATAGGTTGGGGGTATGGTTCTGGGGAGGGTGCTTTCTTTGAGGTCGGTGCAGAATTGATGGGCCAAATGGCCTCCTTCAGCTCTGTGTTAGTCTACGATTCCATCTGTTCAATTTTTTAGTATAACTGCCAGAAGTGATTGAACAAAATGTGGCTCAAGGTTGACCTGGAACTGCTTCTAAAGAGTAATTTGCAGGAGAACTTTTATCATAAAAATTCTGTGTTGTCATTGGGACTTTTTTTTAAATTGCAAATGTCAATTTTTTCCAAACACTGATGCTGTGGAAGCTGTCGCTGTCGATCTCGTCGTCATAATTAAGTTATTGAGGTAGATAAAGTGGATGAGGGCAGTGCAGATGTTGTGTATATGTGGACTTTGAAAGAGTGTTTGGTAAATATCACAGAATAGACTTGTTAGCAGATTTGAAAGGGACGATAGCAGCAAATACACAAAATTGGCTATGGGGTAGAAAACAAGAGTTGTGAATGGCTGGCTATTTTTCAGACTGGAAGAAGGTACATTTTTTTCCCCATAAATTTAGAGTACCCAATTTTTTTTTTTTTTCTCCAATTTTAAGGGGCAATTTAGCGTGGCCAATCCACCTAACCTGCACATCTTTGGGTTGTGGGGGTGAAACCCACGCAGACGCAGGGAGAATGTGCAAACTGCACACTGACAGTGACCCAGGGCCGGGATTCAAACCCAGGTCCTCAGCACTGCAGTCCCAATGCTAACCACTGCATAACCCTGCAGCCCTAAAGATACATTTTCAGACTGGAGGAAGGTACATGGTGGAGTTAGCAGTATGCAATAGAATGATTGCTGCTGTTTTTGACACCTATTAATGGCTTGGAGTTTGGGATATAAGACACAATTTCAATATCTGCAGATGAGACAGAATTTGGCAGTGTAATACAGAGTGAAGTAGATGGTAGTAGATTTCTAGTGGACATAGGCAGGCTGGTGCAATGGATGGACATGTGGCAGATGAAATTCAAAGCAGAAAAGTGTGAGATGAAAAATGCTAAATTTCTAAAGGTGGTGCAAGAAAAGAGACACCCGGGGATGTTTGTGCACAAATCTTTGAATGTGTCAGGAAGCTTGACAAAACCTTTAATAAAACATATGGGACTTTGAGCTTTATAAATTTAGACATAAGAATACAAATGCGAGGAAATTATGCTAAATCTAAAAACATTCGTTCGCTGCAGCTGGAGCACCACCACCACGGTTTAGGCACGATCTGAATGATTTGGGGAGGATTCAGAAAAGATTTATTAAAATAGTTCCGGGGTGACGGATAGACTGGAAGAATAACATTGTTCATCTTGAGAGTGGAGAAAGCTTAACGGAGATTTGATTGAGGTGTTTATAATCATGAGTTTTGACAACGTAAATAAAGAGAAACTGTTTCCAGTGGCTGAAGGGGTGATAGCCAGAGGCTTATTTTACACTATTCAATAAAAGTTATTGGATAAATGTACTTTACATAACTGTCGTTGTGGCACGTTGATCCAGTTCCAAAAAATTGGACACCCTTGTAACTTCTGTGCAGAGCGCCAATAGTACCTATCAATTCATATTGGAAGTCCCAGCTTCCTCATTACTGCCGTTATATTTCCCCTGACGATGCCGCATTGAAGAACAGGATGCGCTTGCAATTACATTTCTCATATGTCTGAGGACATAAGCACTGCTGTAAACTAATAGAAGTAATTAAACTGACAATGTGTAAATATTTTGAATCTGTTCCTCGAGTTGGAGCAATGCTGGTGTGTATTTGTCATGTATGCATGCTACTCCCATAGCAGGAGAGAATTGACATTTGTACCTGTCCAATTTACCCTTGAGACAAAGGAGCCTTGAATACTGTTGTCACATATGTACATGCTACTGTTCGAACAGGAGAACTCTGGTGTGCAGTCACATAGGACCATTGTTTAAATGGGGAATAATAACTTGGTAGCAGGTGTAAACACTGGTAAACGGGTTGCATTCCTCAGGCGATGGAATTTCAGGACAAACATCTGTAAATGAGAGGAAAAAACATCTATCAGCAGGTGAAAAAATTGACTTGGTCTCTTTGTATACATTAAGATGAGAGATGTTAAAACTGGGAAAAGGCTCTTTGATATCGATTATTACTTCTGGGATAAGTATAATTAGCATCCGTGTGCATCCAATTATGCCTCCACATCCCCGTCCCTTTCTGACCTGATTGTACATGCTTATTTTTCAGCAGACCAATCATGATTAGGATTCCCTGTAGATTTATTTTTCTTCCACCCCATCGACTTAAAGACAATTCTGCATTTTTTGACTCTCAGGTCCCTTGTACTCGTGCCTCCTTCCTTCCTCACTTGTCTGCACCACTTTCTCCTTTGCCAATGTATTGCTTCCACTTCCTACATCAATTATCTTGTGGTTGTGGTACATCAAGCCCATTTAACGTAGAATCTATGTCGGTATCCGAGATCAATTTTTGTTTTGCCTGAAATGGGATTCAATGTGTACAATAACAGTGTTCACTAATATCTAGGATAGATTGCCATAAACATTTAGTATTGCAGTAACCCTAGCATTCCAATTTAGTGTTGTACAAAAGCACTTGCTAAAGTGAATAAATTCAAATGGAAAAAATTGTTTTAAGGCTCCCAGTGATTCATTGATAAATACAACACATGGTGTGTTACTGAGTGACATGGATTAGGTCCAACTCTTGTGTTGAAGCTAGTTGCTCAGTTGAAGCAATCAGTGCTGTAATAGCTTCACATCTTGGATTAAACAAGGGAATATATCCGATCAAGTTCTTGTTTGTGATGAATATTTGAGGATATGATCAAACTCCAGTATCACATTGTTTAATGGTAAATAGCTTGTTGGTAATGAGCATAAACCTGGTGTTTTCCTGGTCTATGTGGCTCAGTGGCATGCTGCATTATTCTGAGAGAAAATGTTTCCTCCTTTACTGAAGATGCTGACTCATGCTGTGACTTCATTCCTCAACTCTCAATAACATTTCGGTCCTTTCCTCAGAAGATCATTATGAACATGGGTAAGGCATTCAACGGTTAAGAATGTCTAACCCTAATGTGATCTTTTATGTACGTAGGAAAGACTATATAAATCATGGGCTTCCCAATCCCCTCTTTCCCTGAATTGGGAACACTGAGGCTCATTATGTTAGCCCCATCCTGGTATGGCTAGCAGTCCAAACTGGATCCAAGTGTTAGATGTTTCAGGTCACGACTCACTAAAGTACCCTGTGTCGCTCCTATACTGAATTGTTGAGGGAGCTTAAAGGGGAAATTTCACTTTTCCACAAAGGTTAGGAATGCAGTTTCCTAATATTTAGTTAAGGGAGCAAGACTGCAGTTGTTTCCCTCCAAGTTAAAAACTGCACCATTAGAGGCCTCCATCCATGAGCCAATTCATTCATTACAGTGTTTATTTGCTTCCTTGTAATCTTTATGGAAACTGTTCTTTCTTCATGGAATCATTCCTTGGCAAGCAACAGAGGAACCTGAGGAGTGACTTGATTGAGGTGCACAAAGTTATGGGGGCCTTAGATAAAGTAAACCGGGGTCTTGTTTCCCCTAGCAAAGAGGTCAGAGCGCACAGATTTAAGGTGATTGAACCCGAGGGTTTTGAGGGAAAAGTTTTCACCCAGAGGGTGTTGGGTGTCTGGATTGTGCTGCCATAATGGTGGTTGAGGCAGAAACCCTCAACTCATTTAGAAGGTACATGGCTACTGATGGGTGCTGGAAGTTGGGATTAGAGTGGAAGGCTAGTTTTATTCAGCCAGCTTGGATACAATGGGCTTAATGGCCTCTTTCTATGCTGCAACTTTTCTATGGTTTCTAACCTAGGACACATTTTTTAGATGACATCTTCTCTGAAAAAGATATACTTGTCCTCCATCAGTAAACAAAATAGTATTTTTCATGTTTTCTTCCTTCCCTTTCGCCCTCTAGCAGCACTGATTTTATTTTTTTAACTGAGCTATGGAAGGCAACTGCTCTCTCGTATCTTTTCCATTTTTGTGTTCTCGATTTGTACACACAGGGTCCATCATCTAGCAATGAAAGGAACAGACTGAAAAGGCTGTGTATAACATCCTGTCAAATCTTTGAGTCTTGATCATTGAAGGTAATGCGTTGTGTTTTAAAACCGTGAATTAAAAAGAAAACCCTAGGTGGCAGCACATGGAAGAGAAGGAACTTTGATGTGTTGGTGAGGCATCGATGCCTACTGTAAACTACAGCAGCTGGGGAACATTATGCAATCTTTTTATTCCATCTCTGACTGAACTAAACAACAGGAAATCTCAAAAATGTTTACAGCCGATGAAGTATCTCTGATGTGGGGTTACTTCAGTCCTATAGTTCCAGTGTGCAAATGACACCATGTGTGTGCTCACTCACTCAGAAACTGAGCTTGAGGTAATTTATGACTCCTCTGCAGCACAAGGGTAAAATGGGTCTTTCACTAAATGCCTGCAAAACTAAGGTCCTCTTTCAGCCAGCTCCCACAGCAAAATACCTCCAGCAGTCGTTTTAAGATTAACAATGATAACCTGGCAAATGTGGACTATTTCTGTATTTTGGGAGCCTCCTCAACGAAAGCAAACACAGACAAAATTCAATATCACCTCCAATATACCAGCTCGATTTTAGCAACTAAAGAAAGAGCGTTTTGAGTACCAGACTCTCAAACCCAAGACTATGCTCCTGGTTCACCCTGCACACCTGACTTGAACCACTTGTAAGCACTGGAGAAGTACCACCAGCAGTGTCTTCAAAAGATCTTCCAAATCCAATGGCAAGAGTGGCATTGTAGCAGTAGCGTGCACTCCCAAGCTAATTTGCCCAGCGCAGAGGCACAAATCACTCAAAAACAGTCCTGAACAGGAATGTCTTTCGTATGCCTGAAACCAAACTCCTGAAACAATTGTTTGACTTCTAACGTGGCAAGAGACTTCCCTAAAATGTTTCCGTTGTCCTCCTGAATGCCCTCAAAGCATCGCTGAAGAGGTTAAGCATACCCACCGACTCAAGGGAAACCCTGGCTTGTGACCAAACACATCAGGAACATGCAGAAGTCGAGCTGTCAAAGGGAGCACACAAGTCCGCAAACAACCGATCTGCCCACATGTGGCAGAGGCTGCAGGTTGTACATTTGACTTAATGGTCATCTCAAAACCTATCAAACTGGAATTGGAAGCAAGTCATCATCAATCCTGAGGGGCTGCCTAAGAGAATGACTTGTAATTTAGGGAAATACAGCCACCAATATTCACACAGCGATGTGTCTCAAATCACAATGAGATAAATGCTTTAATAATTTATTTTTAGTGAGGAATAAATGTTGACCAAGGTCACTGTGAAAACTCCTCTGATGCCATGAAATATTTTCTATCCACCCAAAGAAGCAGATGAGGCCTTTGTTTAACAATCTACCTGAATGATGGCACCTGAAACAGAAAATGCAGAATATTTTCTGTTCTCGAGTCTTTGAAGTTGGGTTTGAACTCCCAACCTTTCCCATTATATTGAAACATTTTATTCATGTGAACCTGTTGACAGTGTAGTTTTGGAAGTGCGAGAGGTTGTTAGATTGCCAGACCTACTGGTGAGTGCCTCAACAAGAAGAGCCCGTGCCCTCTCCTGCCTCACTCTTTCATTCCCTGTGAATACCTTGGGTTTATGGAAGAGACCCTTGTGTAGTCAATCATATTTTAAACCAGAGGCTGTACAATATGTGGGCCTAGCATTGGAATCTGAAATACAGAAGGTCCATATTCTAGCTGGAAATTACATAGAAAAAAGCAAGTAAATAAGTCGGAGTAAAGGATAGAAGGGGGTCTAATTTATTATTTCTTCATTTTTGGAGGGGGAGAGAACTAAGATTGACAGGGATTCCATACAATGATTAATTGTGCAAAATAAGGCAGTCCAGTGATTCACATTGAGCCTCATCTCACCAATCTTAAAGTCTGCCAGATTGTAGAAGCTCATGCTGACCCATATGAAAGTCACAACACCCAGACTTCCGATGGCGTTATGTTGGGGTTGGGGGGGGGAGGGGGGGACGTGCACAAGATTGCTCTCGCTAGTGGACTTTTTATTTGAGCCCTTTTTGCCCAGTTTCTGGGGGTATTTTGGTTTTTAAAAACCCACTCGTGTACTGGAATAAGATGCCTACATAGAGGAAATTCCCCAAAAGACCAGGGTGAAATAGCCTGAAAGCAGAATTTCATTGACTGAATCGGAGGCTTCTCGGGGCTCGTCGGTGGAGAAAATGGCACAGGCAGCTTCTCCACTCCATTAGCGGCCGAGATGCTTTCCAGCATCCTGGCAGCAGAAGTTAAGAAGCAAAGGCAGGTAGTGTCGGAGGACCTCCGCAAGTTGATGGAAGAGGCCCTGGCTCCCATTCAGTTGGTGTTGGAGAAGACCAATGAGACTGTAGAAGCGCATGGTGACAAGATACATGATGTAGAGGTGTCTCTTTCGAAGCATAGTGACAAGATTGTCCCTCTGGAAGCGGGAATGTCTCTGACTGAGGCAAATAAAGCGCCAATGGCCAAAGTGAATGTTATAGAGAATCGTTCAAAGGGGCAAAATATCTGTGTTGTGGGGTTGCTAGAAGGGATGGAAGGCACAAATCCCACAAGAGTATTTTGCGAAGGTGTTTGGGAAGATGGTAGGGGGGAGGGGGGTGGACTTGCATTCCCCCTCGAGCTGGATCAAGCCCACCAGGCACTCTGGGCTGGTGAACCACCGCGAGCATTTGCTGCGAAACTTCGCAGCTTTTAGGGAAAGGGGCGGGTCCTGAGAATGGCAAAGGAGCATCACAATTACAAATGGGAAGGCCACCCCATCGGGCTTTATCAGGATGTGGGAGCAAAGAAGCGGGCAGCATTCAACAAGCCAAAGCCGTCCTGTGTAAAAGTGGAGTCCGTTTTGGGTGGTGTACCAGTTGTGGCTAAGAGTGACCTTTCAAGGGGAAAGACTTTTCTTTGATGCACCGATGCACAAAAAAAGGAACATGTGCTGGTTGTGGGTTGATTTTGAGGTGTTGGAGGTGGATATGGGGAATCGTTGAGGTTCCTTGTTCGTATTTGCAATTCTGTACTCTTGTGTGGGTTGAATGTTTTGCAAGTTCGACTTAGGTGGGGCGATTTTATTCTATGGGGGACTTTGATCTAATTGTTATAACTGTTGTGAAAATGTATAGCTCCCTGTTGGAGTACTATATTTTAAGTGGTTTTTATACTTTGTATCTTTTTTTCAGTTAGCATTTTTCTTCACTCTTGGGGGGAGCTGCCCTGCTAGCTGAAGCATTAGCTCATGGGAGTGGTGTGGTAGGGGTCATTACGGCTCATTATATTTAGATACTGAGCTTAGTGTTTTTGTTCTGTTCGGGGTTAGGTTTATTAGAAGTAGGTTTTAGTGGATTTTGTTTGTCTTACTGTTTTATGTATGTATATTTGGGTCTGGTATTGTTCGAGGGAGTGGGAGGAGGGGTAGTTTGTTGACGGTGACTGCAGATTTTTCTTTGTTTATTCTTGTTAGTGGGTTTGGAGGCCATCTTGGATGGGCCTGTTTGCTGTATTTGCAATGGAACTGTTGGACAATCCCTCTTGGTGAAAATGGCTGACTCCAGATTAGAGGGGAGAGGGGAGGCGGGAGGCCCCCAATTCACTTGGTCACCCAGAATGTCAGGGGGTTGAATGGCCCAGTAAAAGGGTCGAGGGTATTTGCTCACCATAAAAGTTTGAATGCTAATGTGGTGTTTCTGCAGGAGACTCCATGCCGGATCAGAGACCAGATGTGGGGGTAGCACAGTGGTTAGCACAGTTGTTTCACAGCTCCAGGGTCCCAGGTTCGATTCCCGGCTTGGGTCACTGTCTGTGTGGAGTCTGCACATTCTCCCCATGTGTGTGTGGGTTTCCTCCGGGTGTTCCGGTTCCTCCCAGAGTCCAAAGATGTGCGGGTTAGGTGGATTGGCCATGGTAATTTTCCCTTTAGTGTCCAGATAGTTTAATTGGGGTTACTGGGTTAAGGGGATGGGGTGGAGAAGGCGTGTGCTTGAGTGGGGTGCTCTTTCCAAGGGCTGGGGCAGACTCGATGAGCCAAATGGCCTCCTTCTGCACTGTAAATTCTATGATTCTATGAAGGATTTATGTGCGGAAGGAGGCCATTCGGCCCATTGAGTCTGCACCAGCTCTTAGAAAGAGCACCCCACTTAAGCCCACACTTCCACCCTAGCCCTGTAAACCAGTAACTCCACCTAACCTAAGGGCAATTTATCATGGCCAATCCATCTAACATGCACATCTTTGGACTGTGGGAGGAAACCGGAGCACCCGGAGGAAACCCATGCACACACTGGGAGAGCGTGCAGACTCCGCACAGACAGTGACTCAAGCTAGGAATCGAACCCGAGACCCTGGGGTTGTGAAGCAACTGTGCTAACCACTGTGCTACCATGCTGCCCACCAGGTTGCGGAAGTGATGGGTGGGACAAGTTTTTCATTCTGATTTTGATGGTAGGGCGCAGCAATTTTAATTAATAAAAAGGTTAAATTTTCTGCTGCTATTATCTTGGCAGACCCCAATGATAGATGTGTTATTATGGGTCTCTGGCAGGGACCTCAGTGGTCCTGGTTAATATCTGTACTCCAAACAGGGACGATATGGGTTTTATTATCAAGCTACTAGCATCCATCCCTGATTTGAATTTGCATCAGCTAATCTTGGTGGGGAGGCAAAGGCATTGTTGGGTTTCATCAAGCAGATTGGGGAGTGGAGAGGGGGGTGGGGAGGAGAAGAGAGGTGGGCAGATCCGTGCCATTTTTTTGCATCTGGTTGATGAAGATTTTTATTTCTTCTCCCATGTCCACCAGGTGTACTCACATATTGACATTTTTGTGAGAGGTACGTCTCTCCTCCCTTCGGTGGAGAGGGTGGGTTACTCGGCGAGTGATTTCTGACCATGCCCCACAATTTGTTGATTTGGCCGAGGTAGAGGACAGGTGTGTAATGTGTTCGGGGAGCCCAGCAAACCACGCCCATATGTTCTGGGCGTGTCCGGCATTTGCGGGGTTTTGGGGGGGCTTCGCAAAGGCTATGTCCAAGGTCTTGTATACTCTGGTAAAACCGAGCTGGGAGATAGCAATATTTGGGGTGTCAGACGAGCCGGGAGTTCAGGTCCTTCCCAACATCCACCATGGAGATTGGATACGGCATAGTTTTTTTAAAAATATGTTTATTCAAAGTTTTTCAATAATTTTTACAAAACACTCCAAAAAGGAAAGAAAATATACAAAAGAAAAATAAAAAGAGCAATACGCCAACAAGTAAAGCAACTTAATCCTCTAACCCTTAAACGATTTAACAAATTAAGAACAAAATGGGGCAAACGCCCCTTACATAAGCCAAAACAGCTGCTATTGACCTCCACCTAACACGCCGCGAGAAAGTCAAGGAACTGTTGCAATCGCCCGGAGAACCCCTGCACAGACCCTCGCAAGGCAAACTTTATCCTCTCCAACTTGATGAACCCTGCCATGTCATTGATCCAAGCCTCCACGCTTGGGGGCTTCGCGTCCCTCCACAGTAGTAAGATCCTTCTCTGGACTACCAAAGAGGCAAAGGCCAGAACTCCGGCCTCTTTCAGCTCCTGCACTCCCAGCTCGTCTGACACCCCAAATATTGTTATCCCCCAGCTCGGTTTTACCCGAGTGTCCAAGACCTTGGACATGACCTTTGCGAAGCCCCCCAAAAACCCCGCAAACGCCGGACATGCCCAGAACATATGGGCGTGGTTTGCTGGGCTCCCCGAACACATCACACACCTGTCCTCGACCCCAAAAAACTTACACATCCTCGCCCCTGTCATATGCACCCTGTGAACCACTTTAAACTGGACCAAGCTGAGCCTGGCGCAAGACGAGGAGGAATTAACCCTGCCCAGGGCATCAGCCCACAGGCCCTCATCCAGTTCCTCCACAGGCCCTCATCCAGCTCCTGGATATGCATAGTTAGCAGACAAGGGATTTTGCGAAAGTATGTCCACCGTCATTGGGGAACATATTAAATTTCATAAAAGTGAGTTTATCTTGCCTTCTATGATGTGGGAAGCCCTTAAGGTGGTTATCAAGGGGAGATAATTTCCTACAAAGCGCAAATGGAAAGGACTGTGAGGGTGTAGCGGCAGAGGTTGGTGGACTCCATCCTTGAGGTGGAACATCAATACTCACTTGCCCCAACCCCAGAGTTGCTGGAAAACAGGAAAAAGCTGCAGACACGGGCGCTGGGCCAGCTGCGACGTTCGAGGGAAAAGGTCAGTCATCTTTTAGCTCCCAGCTGAGGCGGCTGGCAGCTTCTCGGGAGATTGCACAGATAAGGGGCTCGAGTGGCAGTCTGGTTTCCGCCCCACTTGAGGTCAATACAGTTTTTGAAACATTTTATCAGGATATCTATAGTTCGGAGCCCCCGGCGAAGAGTTCGGCCATGATGGATTTTTTGGATGGGTTACCCATCCAGTGGTGGAGCGGATGAGGTGGGGAAGTGTTGAAATCCCCATTGGGCCCAAAAGAAATTCATAAAGGTATTGGGTTGATGCCGAAGGGTAAAGCTCCTGGTCCTGATGCCTTTCCCCATTGAATTTTATAAGGAGTTTGCGGAACAATTAATTCTAGATATGTTTAATGACCCCTTGTTCCGGGGTTCATTGCCCGTTGCGCAGGCCTCTATTTCCCTGACCTTTAAGGACAAGGACCCTACGGAATGTGGGTCGTATCGACCTATTTCACTTTTGAATGTGGACACAAAGTTACTCGTAAAAGTGTTGGCACTGCAGTTGGAGTCCTGTCTCGCAGAGGTGATCTCAGAAGACCAGGCAAGCGTTGCCATGGGTTGGCCAATGTACGACTGTTGTTTCCCTGGACGCAGAAAAAGCATTGGATAGGGGGGAGTGGGGTATCTCTCTTGAGATTCTTGGGAGGTTTGCATTTGGGCAAAAGTTTATATCCTGGATTTGATTACTTTATAGGGTTCCCTTCGCTATACACAAAGGCTTTGAACTCTGGCTACTTCCCACTGAACAGGGAGGGGCATGAGGCAATGATGTCCATTGTCTCCATTCCTATTTACTTTAGCAATAGAACCTCTTGCCGTAGCGCTGAGGACTTCCAGCAAGTGGAGGGGGATAAATCAGGGATGGATGGAGCATAGGATGTCCTTGTACAGAGATGGTTCTGCTTCTTTATATTATGAACCCAGTATCCACTATGGATGAGATAATGAAGCTACTTAGGATTGTTGGCTCCTTCTCTGGCTATATGTTGAATTTGGATAAGAGCGAATAACTCCTGGTTAACACCCTGGGGAGGGGAGCCCATCGAGCTTTCAATATCTGTGTGGCCCACTATTGGGCCTCGCTTCATAAATTGAATTATACTAGTCTGATCAATGGGGTCAAATTTTACTTCCAGAAGTGGGATAACCACCCCTTGTCCTTGTCGAGCAGGGTTCAGACTATTACAATTAATGTGCTCCCGAGATTTTAATTTCTTTTTCAGTGTCTTTCCATTTTTCTCCCCAGGTGTTCTTTGTCAGAATTAACAAATTAATGTCCTCTTTCATTTGGATGGGTAAGATCCCAAGGATCCTTAAGGCGTTATTCTAGAGAGATAGATGGTCAGGAGGCTTGGCTTTATCCAATTTGTGATTTCATTATTGGGCAGCCAATATTGAGAATGTACTGGGGTGGTTTAGATCATAGAATCTACAGTCCAGAATAAGGCCATTAGGCCCATCGAGTCTGCACTGGTCCTTGGAAAGAGCACCCTACATAAGCCCACGCCTCCATCCTCCACCCTATCCCCATAACCCAGTGACCCCACCAACCCTTTTGGATACTCAGGCAATTTATCATGACCAATCCACCTAACCTGCACATCTTTGGACTGTGGGAAGAAACCGGAGCACCCGGAGGAAACCCACGCAGACCCTGGAAGTGCAGATTTCACACAGATAGTCACCCGCGGCCAGAATTGAACCCGGATCCCTGGAGCTGTCAGGAGCAGTGCTAACCACTGTGCCAACGTGCTGGCCTTTTTGATTAGTGATCTGGGTTCCATATGGGGGCAAATGAAGGTGAGTTCTCGTAGGTGTTCCAGCCTCTGGGCATTAGTGATTGCATCGTTGCCTTTATCTCCTGCAATATTTACTTTTTTTTAAATTTAGAGTACCCAATTCATTTTTCCAATTAAGGGGCAATTTATTGTGGCCAATCCACCTAGCCCCCACATTTTTTGGGTTGCGGGGCGAAACCCACGCAAACCTGCAATATTTACTCTAATCTGGTAGTGGTGTCCACCCTGAGAACCTGGAAGCAGTTCAGAGAGCATTTTAAAGTTAACCCAATATCTTTTGCTGGCCCCTATCTTTTTTAAAATAAATTTAGAGTACCCAATTATTTTTGTTGCAATTAAGGGGAAAATTAGCATGGCCAATCCACCTACACTACACATCTTGGGGTTGTTGGGGTGAGATCCACGCAGACATGGCGAATATGCAAACTCCGCATGGACAGTGATCCGGGGCCGGGATCAAACCCGGGTGCTCAATGCTGCGAGGTAAAAGTGCTAACCATCGCCCTCACTGGCCCCGATCTGCAGTAATCGCCATTTTTTGCCAGCATGTTTAGACTCTATGTTTAGGTCGTGTAAGGGTTTGGAGAGATTTCGGGACTTGTTCATGGAGGGAAGGTTTGCCAGCTTTAAAGAGCTGTCTGAAAAATGTCGAACTCTCAGCTCCAATCTGTTTAGATATTTTCAGATTCACGATTTTTTACGTAAGGCTTTTCCCTCTTTTCCGTTGGCACCACCCTCCTTCCTGTTGAAGAGGAATTTGACCTCGGCCGGCCCTGGTGCGGGAAGCATTTTATGTATTTGTGGCCAGATGCTATTAGCGGAGTTGGCTGCATTGGATGAGGCGAAGGTGAGATGGGAGGGTGAATTGGGTCCTATTCTAGATGATGAGATATGGAGCGAGGCTCTTCTCAGGGTCAAATCCACATCATCTTGCACTCAGCCTAGCCTGATCCAATTCAAGGTGATGCACAGGGCTCATCTGACAAAGGCGAGGGTAAACCTTTTTTCTCTGCAGTGGAGGACAGGTGTGTGTGTGTGTGTGTTGTTCTCGAGGGGCCGGCTAGCCACACTCATTTGTTCTGGCCTTGTCCCAGGTTAATGAGCTTCTGGGGTCTCCTTCAGCACCATGTCAGAGAGACTTAATGCCGATCTGCAGCCATGTCCATTGATGGCCGGTTTCAGGGTATCAGACTTGCTGGTGCTGCAGATGGGGGCTGAAGGTGGATGTCCTTGCCTTTGCCTCGTTAATAGCCCGGAGACGAGTTCTGCTTAGATGGAGATCTTCCGCTTCGCCCAGTGCCTTGGCTTGGTTGGGTGACCTTGTTATTTTTACATTTGGAAAAGGTCAAATACACCATTAGGGGGTCGGGAGAAGGGTTCTACCTAAGATAGCAGCCATTAATTTGCTTTTTTAAAGAGTTGGTTACCGACAGTTGTTAAGGGAGTTGGTTAAGTTAATTGGGGTTCTTCATTGTTTATTGCATTCTTTTTGCATTGTAACTTGGACTAACTGCTTTATATTATTTGTTTATAATGGAAAATGTTTCAATAAAAATACTTTACAAAAAGACACAACACCCAGTTCAAATCAGAAGGGATTACATTATGTTGAAGCTAGACATTGGGCAGTATTGACACATACTTGAACATAAAATGCTTGGCCCAAACACAGGGGTCACTAGAACTACTGTACAAAGGAGAATATAAGGCCAACACAATCAGCTAAAGCAACACCGATTGGAAATCAACGCTGGAACAATCTGGATTTCCAGTGGCCAGTTTCCTTGGTGCCTTTACCCCGAGGAATTGGGAAGCTGCTAATTGAGTCTTGTGTCGAATGAAACGTGATCTAATTCTAGGAAGGGTATTATTACTGAATGAAACAAATGGGAGCAAGAATATGTTTTTCAGAATTTTAAACAAGGAAGAATTTGGGAAAATTAAATTATTGCAACATATTTAAACTCCAATGGGGAAAGTTTAATACTTAAACTAGAAGTAAGTAGCAGTTAGATGGTCCTTTTTTGTTTTCAAAGAATAACCCAGCTGTGATTTACAGGCAAGATCATTGAGGTGAAAGTGTAGGCTTCATGGATAAAAAGAGATTGAGGTGTGTGCTACGATGGGTAGGTAAGTTAATCTAGTTAAATAACCTAATGGCATTCTCTTACTCATAATATTAATTATCATATTTTCTCTTCCCTAAGATGCCCAAGAAAGTGACTTATTCTCAAACAGAGTTGAGAATGGACCCAACCTGAACGGATGTGAAATGTACCCATTACACAGTGCAGCTGATTTCAGCATCTTTTCCTGAGAAGCAATGACCTGTGCACGCTGACTGTGGAGAAATGTCGATGACAACTGGATGCCCGGCGGAAGTGATGCCATCACAGAATGCAAGTCGCTACTTCAGTTACACACTAGAAAACCACACAGTGGAAGCTTTTAAAATAATGAATGAGATACGCTTAAACAAGCAACTCTGTGACGTGACACTCCAGGTGAAGCACAATGCCGCGGAGGAGGAGTTTGTTGCACACAAAATTGTGCTTGCATCCTGCAGCCCTGTTTTCAAGGCCATGTTTACCAATGGTTTGAAAGAGTGTGGAATGGAAGTTATACCTATTGTGGGTGTTCACCCGAAAGTAATGCAACGTTTGATCGAATTTGCCTACACTGCTAGTATTACAGTGGGAGAGAAATGCGTGCTGCATGTCATGAATGGAGCAGTGATGTACCAGATAGATAGTGTCGTTAAAGCATGCTGCAAATTTCTAGTGGAGCAATTGGATCCCAGTAATGCCATTGGTATCGCCTCCTTTGCTGAGGAAATTGGCTGCCAAGAGTTGAGTAAAAAGGCCAGAGAGTATATATACCTGCACTTCAGTGAGGTAGGTACAAATCATAGTTTATTCTCCTTAATTTTAGATGGCTATTGAAACTTATAATGAAATGAAAATCGCTTATTGTCACAAGTAGGCTTCAAATGAAGTTACTGTGAAAAGCCCCTAGTCGCCACATTCCAGCGCCTGTTCGGGGAGACTGGTACGGGAATTGAACCGTGCTGCTGGCCTGCCTTGGTCTGCTTTCAAAGCCAGCGATTTAGCCCTGTGCTAAACCAGCCCCTATAGGTTGCTCTTTGGAACATGGGAGCAGGAAAAGAAAATTTAAAATCCTGCCATTCAATTAAATCATGGTTAACTTGTACCTCGATTTCATTTACCCAGATTTTTCCATGTCCCCTGCAACCCTTTCCTTTTTTAAGAATTTTTTTCTAAATAAGGGGCAATTTAGCACGGCCAGTACACCCTGCATATCTTTGGGAAGAGACCCACACAGACACGGGGATAATGTGCAAACTCCACACGGCCAGTGACCCGTGGCTGGGATCGAACCCAGATCCTTGGTGCCGTGAGGCAGCGGTGCTTGCCACCGTGCCACCCTCTTTCCTAAAAACAATCGGTCTTGAAAATGTCAATTGACACAAAACAACCTTTTGGGAGATGCAGTTACAGGTTTCTGTTATCTTTTATTGTGGTCATTGTGAGTGTTTCAGACTCCAATGATCTGTCTAACTTGTAAGTTTTCAATTTTTTTTGAAAGAAATTTTATTCCAAACATATTCTTTTTTTTTAAACAAACAATTTTAATGAGGTATTTTTGGCATTACAAACAGCAACAGTATAAAAACAATGTACAAAGAACAATAAATATAGTGCAAACACCGATTCCCATCTCTCCAGGACCCGCCTATTTGACCCCCTATTCTACGCTGCCCTAATCCCGCCCCCCGCCGCTGACGATTAATTATCCGCGAAGAAGTCGATGAATGGTTGTCACCTCCAGGCCTAACCCTAACAATGACCCTCTCAAGGCGAACTTAATCTTCTCTAGGCCGAGAAAGCTCGCCATGTCGGTTAACCAGGTCTCCGACTTCGGGGGCCTTGAGTAACTCCAAGCTAGCAGTTTCCGTCTCCGAGCTACCAGGGAAGCAAAGGCCAGAACATCTACCTCTTTCTCCTCCTGGATTCCCAGGTCTTCCGACACCCCAAAAATCGCCACCTCTGGACTCATTGCCATCCTTGTTTTCAATACTCTGGACATGACGTCCGCAAACCCCTGCCAATATCCCCTAAGTTTTGGACACGCACAGAACATGTGGACATGGTTCGCTGGTCCTCCCGCACATTTTACACACCTGTCCTCTACCCCAAAGAATCTAAGCATCCGGGCCACTGTCATGTGGGCCCGGTGGACCACCACCTTGAATTGAATCAAGCTGAGCCTGGCGCATGTTGCGGTCGCGTTGACTCTGCTCAACGCTGTTGCTAACTTGCGTCTGCCCATAAGCCTTCCTCCATCTCACCCCCAAGCTTCTCCTCCCACTTACGCTTCAGCTCCTCGGTCTGCGCCTCCTCCGCCCCCATAAGTTCTTTGTAGATGTCCGAGACGCTCCCCCCTCTCACCCATCCCCTCGATACTACCCTATCCTGGATCCCCCTTAGTGGCAGGAGTGGGAAGGATGATACCTGCTGCGCAGAAAGTCCTGCACCTGTAAATATCTAAATTTGTTTCCCCCCTTGCCAACCCAAACTTCTCCAGCGCCCTCAAGCTAGGGAAGCTCCCCTCTAAGAACAGGTCCCCCCCATCCTCTAAATTCCCACCCTTTGCCATACTCTAAACCCCTCATCCAAGCTCCCCGGGGCAAACCGGTGGTTGTCACATATTGGGGACCAGACCGATGCTCCCACTGCTCCAGCGTACCTCCTCCATTGACCCCCAGATCCTCAAGGCCGCCACCACCACGGGGCTGGTGGAGTACCTCGCTGGCGGGAACGCCAGAGGTGCCGCTTTCAACGCCCCCAGGCTGGTTGCCCCTACATGAAGCTGCCTCCATCCGCTCCCAAACCGACTCCGCCCCCACCACCCACTTCCTTATCATGGCTATGTTGGCCACCCAGTAATAATTACTGAAATTCAGCAGCGCAAGCCCCCCCCCCCCAATTCCTCTTGAGCATCACCTTCTTCACTCACGGGGACTTACCCTCCCAGACAAAGCCCAGAATGATTTTCTTAACCCTCTAAAAGAGGTCCGCGGGATGGAAAATTGGGAGGCATTGAAATACAATTAAAAATCTCGGTAGGACCGTCATTTTAACCGTCTGCACCCTCTCAGCCAGCGGTAGCGCATCCCATCTCCGAAACTCGCCCCTCATCTGCTCAGCCAACCGGGACAAGTTCAACTATATGTAACCGTCCCCAGTCGCGCGCCGCTTGTATCCCTAGGTACCTAAAACTGTCCCCCACTAACCTAAACAGTAGCTCCCCCAGCCGACCCTCCTGACCCCTCGCCTGGACTACAAACATCTCGCTCTTTGTCATGTTCAGTTTATATCCCGGAAATCGGCCAAATTCCCCCCAAACCGCCATGATTTCACCCATCCCTGCCCCTGGATCTGCTACATATAAGAGCAGGTCGTCCGTGTACAGCGAGACCCTATGTTCCACACACACACACCCCGAACCAGCCCCTTAAAGCTCTCAGAGCAATTGCCAGCGGCTCTATAGCTAACACAGACAGCAGTGGGGAGAGGGGGCATCCCTGTCTTGTTCCCCGGTGCAGTCTAAAATAGTCCGAGGTCATCCTATTCATCCTTACACTAGCCTCCGGGGCCTGGTACAACAGCCTAACCCAGTCAATAAAGCCCCGACCGAACCCAAATCGTCCCAGCACCTCCCGTAAATAGTCCCACTCCACCCGGTCGAACGCCTTCTCCGCATCCATTGCCACAACTACCTCAACCTCCCTACTCTCCGGGGGCATCATAATCACGTTGAGCAGCCTTCTTATATTGGCCACCAACAGCCTGCCCTTGACAAACCCGGTTTGATCCTCCATAATCACATCCAGCACACAATCTTCAATCCTGGAGGCCAAAACTTTGACCAGCAGCTTGGCGTCCACATTAAGCAGTGTGATTGGCCTATATGACCGGTATAGCTCTGGGTTCTTGCCCCGTTTCAATATTTTTTTTTTAAAAAATATTTTATTGAAAATTTTTGGCCAACCATCACAGTACATTGTGTATCCTTTACACAGTAATATAACAATATAAATAACAATGGCCAGTTTTATAAACAAGAAATAAATAATATATAAACAAAAACAAAACTAAATGGCAACTGCCTTGTCTCAGATAAATATTCTCCAAAAATATGTTTTAACCGTCCAATATACAATTATCTATAACAACAACCTATACATATTATACTTGTATATTAACATCCCTGAGAATCCCTCTGGTTCCTCCCCCTCTCTCTCTCTCCCCCCCCCCGGGCTGCTGCTGCTGTCTTCTTCTTTTCCGTTCCCTCTATCTTTCTGTGAGGTATTCGACGAACGGTTGCCACCGCCTGGTGAACCCTTGAGCCGATCCCCTTAGGACGAACTTAATCCGTTCCAGCTTTATAAACCCTGCCATGTCATTTATCCAGGTCTCCACACCCGGGGGCTTGGCTTCCTTCCACATCAACAGTATCCTGCGGCGGGCTACTAGGGACGCAAAGGCCAAAACATCAGCCTCTCTCGATCCTGCACTCCCGGCTCCTCTGCAACCCCAAATATAGCCAACCCCCAGCTTGGTTCGACCTGGACCCCCACTACCTTCGAAAGCACCTTTGTCACCCCCACCCAAAACCCCTGTAGTGCCGGACATGACCAGAACATGTGGGTGTGATTCGCTGGGCTTCTCGAGCATCTCCCACACCTATCCTCTACTCCAAAAAATTTGCTAAGCAGTGTTCCAGTCATATGCGCCCTGTGTAACACCTTAAATTGTATCAGGCTTAGCCTGGCACATGAGGATGATGAGTTTACCCTACTTAGGGCATCAGCCCACAGCCCCTCCTCAATCTCCTCCCCCAGCTCTTCTTCCCATTTCCCTTTCAGCTCGTCTACCATAATCTCCCCCTTGTCTCTCATCTTATATATGTCTGACACCTTACCGTCCCCCACCCATGTCTTTGAGATCACTCTGTCCTGCACCTCCTGCGTCGGGAGCTGCGGGAATTCCCTCACCTGTTGCCTCGTAAAAGCCCTCAGTTGCATATACCGGAATGCATTCCCTTGGGGCAACCCATATTTTTCGGTCAGCGCTCCCAGACTTGCAAATGTCCCATCTACAAACAGATCTCTCAATTGTGTTACTCCTGCTCTTTGCCATGTTCCAAATCCCCCATCCATTCTCCCCGGAGCAAACCTATGGTTATTTCTTATCGGGGACCACACCGAGGCTCCCGTCTTTCCCCTATGCCGTCTCCATTGCCCCCAAATTTTCAGAGTAGCCACCACCACCGGGCTTGTGGTGTATTTCTTCGGTGAGAACGGCAACGGCGCCGTCACCATGGCTTGTAGGCTAGTCCCCCTGCAGGACGCCCTCTCCAATCTCTTCCACGCCGCTCCCTCCTCTTCTCCCATCCACTTACATCCATTGAGATGTTGGCGGCCCAGTACTACTGCCCCGTTTCAATATTAACAAAGTAGTGGCCTGTGACATCGTCGGGGGCAGCACCCCTCTATCCCTTGCCTTGTCGAAAACCTTGACCAGCAGCGGCCCTAATATCCCCAAGAATTTCTTGTAGTATTCCACCGGATACCCGTCCGGTCCCAGGGCTTTACCCGACTGCATTGCCTTCAAGCCCTCAACTATTTCTTCGGGGCCCCCAGCCCATTCACCAGCTCCCTGCCCACCCGTGGGAAGGTCAGTCTGTCCAAAATGTGTCTTAGGCCCGGGGGGGGGGGCTCTCTCACCACTGCTTTCAGCGCCTCCCAGACCACCGCTGCTGAGACTTCCCCCGTGTCATTAACCTGCAGGTAGTTCTGCATGCACTTCCTCAGCCTCTCGCACACCGCCTCGTCCGCCAACCAGCCCATGTCCAATCTCCATTGCGGGTGGTGCTGGAAGGTCTCCTCACCAACCTGCAGTTCCACCCAGTGTGGGGCATGATCCGAAATAGTGATGGCCGAATACCCCGTGTCCACCACCCCAGCCAGCAAATTCCTCCTCAAAATGAAAAAAGCAATCCGGGAATAAACCTTGTATTCCAAACATATTCAACATAATAACACAACCTTAACCTTAACATCCAATAGAATATACGGTTTGTACATTTTTTTCCCCCTCTATTTACTCTTTCACCCCCCCCCCCCCCCCTCCAGCAGCTCCAACACCTCCGCACTACCACAGGGTCCGGCTTCAGCCCCACCCCTGCAATCCTTGATAAGTTCCCAAACACTGCCTCCCAAAAGATCTCCAACTGCTCACACCCCCAGAACATACGGGCATCGTTCGTCGGCCCCCTCCCACACCTCTCGCACTCGTCCACTACCTCTGGGGAAAACCCCACTTATCAGGACCCGAGTCATGTGGACCTGGTCATGTGGACCTTGTGCACCATCTTAAATTGTTGAGTTCACTTGGCGCATTACCAAAATCCCCATCTTATCTCCTCCTTCAACTCCTCCTCCCACTTCCGTAGAATTTGGATTGGATTTTTTTATTATCACGTGTACTGAGCTACAGTGAAAAGTATTTTCCTGCGAGCTGCTCAACAGATCATTAAATACATGAAAAGAAAAGAAAAGAAAATACATAATAGGACAACACCATTTCTTTGAAGAGATAACAAATAGGTTAGACCAAGGAGAGCCAATGGATGTTATCTATCTTCACTTCCAAAAGGCCTTTGATAAGGTGTCTCACGGGAGACTGCTGAGTAAAATAAGGGCCCATGGTATTCGAGGCAAGGTACTAACATGGATTGACGATTGGCTGTCAGGCAGAAGGCAGAGAGTTAGGATAAAAGGTTCTTTTTTGGAATGGCAACCGGTGACGAGTGGTGTCCCGCAGGGTTCAGTGTTGGGGCCACAGCTGTTCTCTTTATATATTAACTATCTAGATGTGGGGACTGGGGGCATTCTGGCTAAGTTTGCCGATGATACAAAGATAGGTGGAGGGGCAGGTAGTATTGAGGAGGTGGGGAGGCTGCAGAAAGATTTAGACAGTTTAGGAGAGTGGTCCAAGAAATGGCTGATGAAATTCAACGTGGGCAAGTGCGAGGTGTTGCACTTTGGAAAAAAGAATAGAGGCATGGACTATTTTCTAAACGGTGACAACATTCATAATGCTGAAGTGCAAAGGGACTTGGGAGTCCTAGTCCAGGATTCTCTAAAGGTAAACTTGCAGGTTGAGTCTGTAATTAAGAAAGCAAATGCAATGTTGTTATTTATCTCAAGAGGCTTGGAATATAAAAGCATGGATGTACTTCTGAAGCTTTATAAAGCATTAGTTAGGCCCCATTTAGAATACTGTGAGCAATTTTGGGCCCCACACCTCAGGAAGGACATACTGGCATTGTAGCGGGTCCAGCGGAGATTCACACGGATGATCCCAGGAATGGTAGGCCTAACATACGATGAACGTCTGAGGATCCTGGGATTATATTCATTGGAGTTTAGGAGGTTGAGGGGAGATCTAATAGAAACTTACAAGATAATGAATGGCTTAGATAGGGTGGACGTAGGGAAGTTGTTTCCATTAGCAGGGGAGGCTAGGACCCAGGGGCACAGCCTTAGAATAAAAGGGAGTCACTTTAGAACAGAGATGAGGAGAAATTTCTTCAGCCAGAGAGTGGTGGGTCTGTGCAATTCATTGCCACAGAGGGCGGTGGAGGCCGGGACGTTGCGTGTCTTTAAGACAGAAGTTGATAAATTCTTGATTTCTCGAGGAATTAAGGGCTATGGAGAGAGAGCGGGTAAATGGAGTTGAAATCAGCCATGATTGAATGGTGGAGTGGACTCGATGGGCCGAATGGCCTTACTTCCGCTCCTATGTCTTATGGTCTTATTTACAGTGCAGAAAGAGGCTATTCGAGTCTGCACCGACCGTTGAAAAGAGTCCCCTACTTAAGCCCATGCCTTCATCCTAGCCCCATAACGCCACCTAACCTGTTGGACACCAACTGGCAATTTAGCATGGTCAATCCACCTAACCTGCACATCTTTAGACTGTGGGAGGAAACCGGAGGAAACCGATGCAGACGCGGGGAGAAAGTGCAAACTCCACAACAGTCACTCGATAAGCGTATACTCTGGAACCTGAGGAAGCGAAGGCAACTCCTTGTGCACAAAGTCCCACACCTGCCAATATCTAAACTCACTCGTCCTTGGTAGTTCAAACCTCTAGCCCAGCAAACGTCCCCTCCGCAAACATGTCCCTGACCCCTTTAACCCCTTCTCTCCCTTTTTCTTTCTCTCTCTCTCCCGTTTTCTTTCTCTCTCTCTCCCGTTTTCATCTCTCTCTCCCGTTTTCATCTCTCTCTCCCGTTTTCATCTCTCTCTCCCGTTTTCTCTCTCTCTCCCGTTTTCTCTCTCTCTCCCGTTTTCTCTCTCTCTCCCGTTTTCTCTCTCTCTCCCGTTTTCTCTCTCTCTCCCGTTTTCTCTCTCTCTCCCGTTTTCTCTCTCTCTCCCGTTTTCTCTCTCTCTCCCGTTTTCTCTCTCTCTCCCGTTTTCTCTCTCTCTCCCGTTTTCTCTCTCTCTCCCGTTTTCTCTCTCTCTCCCGTTTTCTCTCTCTCTCCCTTTTTCTCTCTCTCTCCCTTTTTCTCTCTCTCTCCCTTTTTCTCTCTCTCTCCCTTTTTCTCTCTCTCTCCCTTTTTCTCTCTCTCTCCCTTTTTCTCTCTCTCTCCCTTTTTCTCTCTCTCTCCCTTTTTCTCTCTCTCCCTTTTTCTCTCTCTCCCTTTTTCTCTCTCTCCCTTTTTCTCTCTCTCTCTCTCTCCCTTTTTCTCTCTCTCTCTCTCCCTTTTTCTCTCTCTCTCTCCCTTTTTCTCTCTCTCTCTCTCCCTTTCTCTCTCTCTCTCTCCCTTTCTCTCTCTCTCTCTCCCTTTTTCTCTCTCTCTCTCTCCCTTTTTCTCTCTCTCTCTCTCTCCCTTTTTCTCTCTCTCTCTCTCTCCCTTTTTCTCTCTCTCTCTCTCTCTCCCTTTTTCTCTCTCTCTCTCTCTCTCCCTTTTTCTCTCTCTCTCTCTCTCTCTCTCCCTTTTTCTCTCTCTCTCTCTCTCTCTCTCTCCCTTTTTCTCTCTCTCTCTCTCTCCCTTTTTCTCTCTCTCTCTCTCTCCCTTTTTCTCTCTCTCTCTCTCTCTCTCTCTCTCCCTTTTTCTCTCTTTCTCTCCCTTTTTCTCTCTCTCTCCCTTTTTCTCCCTCTCCCTCTCTCTCTCTCTCTCTCTCTCTCTCTCTCTCTCTCTCTCTCTCTCTCTCTCTCTCTCTCTCTCTCTCTCTCTCTCTCTCTCTCTCTCTCTCTCTCCCTTTTTTTCTCTCTCTCTCTCTCCCTTTTTCTCTCTCTCTCTGACCTGTTACCCAGTTTAAAGTGCGTCCTCAGCCGGTCCAAAATTTTATAGACGACTCCACCACCACATTCCTCATGTACGTCTTCTGGGCAAACGGCAGAGTTATGGTGGTGAGACCCACGCAGACATTGGGAGAATGTGCAAACGCTTGGTCAGACATGGGGGGCGCGATTCTCCGCTCCCGCGCCGGTTGGAAGAATCCCCTGGCGCGCCATTCTTCCCGCGATTCACCCAAGCGGCAAGAACGGCCCCGTCGGGTTCTGCGCGGCGCAGGCCGGAGAATCGCCCGGGACACCCAAAATGGCGATTCTCCGCTACGCCCGCTATTCTCCGGCCTGCCAAAACGACGGCTTCCCTCCGGCGCCATCCACACCTGGTTGCTGCCGGCGGGAACAGCGCGGGAACGCTGAGGGGGGGTGGCCTGTGGGGGGGCGAGGGGGATACTTTCACCGGGGTAGGACTCATAAGGGGTCTGGCCCACGATCGGTGCCCACCGATCGGCGGGCCGGCCTCTCTGAAGGAGGACCTTCTTTCCTCCGCCCCCCGCAAGATCCATCCGACATCTTCTTGCGGGGCGGCCTCTGGGTGGACGGCAACCGCGCATGCACAGGTTGGCGCCGGATGGCGGCGGCAAACCCGCGCATGCGAGGGTGGCGGCTGTTACGCGGCGCCGGCCGCGTCATTTAAGCGGCGCCGCCCGGCGCGTGCTGACGACGCTGCTTTCACGACATGCCCCCCGAGTTTCTTGCGGCCCCGATCCTAGCCCATTTTTGGGCACTGAATCGGTCGAGATCGGGGTCTTTTCGCGCCGTCGTGAACCTCGACGGCGTTCACGCCGGCGTGGGCACTTAGTCGCGGGAGCGGAGAATTGCGCCCAGAGACTGAATGGGTGAGACCCCATTCTACAGTTTGAAAAGCTGTGAATTGTGTTCTGACAACAGGATCATGATGTCAAGTGACCAATGACCACTCAACAACCTCGTCCCATTCCCATTTCTGCTCTAAAAGCTCAGCTAAGGCTGAATACTGGTTGTCCATCTATATAGATGGTCCTGAGCTTGGATCATTGTTTATAAAGTTACTTACAAGGTGAGCACTATAAGAAACGGGACAAAATGTACCTAGTTACCAAACAAAATGTTGTTAAATTTTCAGTAACGCTAAGGAGCCATTAAAATGAGTGTTACAAATAAATCTTAATGTGAGAAAGACAGGAGCAAATATCAGTAAGCAAAGTAGGCAGAGATGGAACTGAGGTTAGAAGCCATTGAAGAAAAATGTCATATTTTAGAATAGTTGATTTTCATGGGAAATTCTAAATTTATTCCATGCGAGGAGCTTCATGATAAATCTATCTCGGTATATTCAGCATTCATCAAGATAAAATGTTGGGAAATGAAACAGTAGTTTTATTACAGAATGTCGCCCTGTCGAGTTGAGTACATTTATTTTTGGTAGTAATGGAAAACTCCCTGTACTCGGTTACAGTAATCTACATTACCCCAAACTCTGTGGTAGTGTTTTTCCTTCCAGAATAATATGAAATTAGTGCAGATGGTGAGATACTCGCTATAATTACTATGAATTCCAATTCATTTAAATAAAATAAAAAATTTAGTGTACCCAATTCATTTTTTCCAATTAAGGGGCAATTTAGCGTGGCCAATCCATCTACCCTGCACATCTTTTGGGTTGTGGGGGCGAAACCCACGCAAACACGGGGAGAATGTGCAAACTCCACACGGACAGTGACCCAGAGCTGGGATCGAACCTGGGACCTTGGCGCCGTGAGGCAGCAGTGCTATCCACTTCGCCACCGTGCTGCCGAATTCCAATTCATAGTACTCATTCCACACTTGTGTCTCAACCTGTTGGGTTCAAATCCAAGTTTCAGAATTGCAAGACCATGCCTAACTCCTCTTTCTCTCTCTCCTCCCCCCCCCCCGGCCTATTATTTTTAAATGTATGCATCGTAATGCTTCCATGGCTTGAGCAGTATTTTGTAGCACTGACACATTCTGCTTGTGATCTATAAGGGCTGAGTTCTTTGAGCCCTGCTACTGTGCTAAGACTCAGCAGTTCTGGTGGGCAAGTCATTTCTTCAAGGGACATAACTGTCCACTACTTGACAACTGGTTTCAAAGCAGCATCGCAGAGACCTGGAAGTGGCTAAATCAGTCCTGCCCTCTCCATTAAGAGTAGTTAGAAAGTTTAGTAGGGTATGGGTGAACAGAAAGTAATACCTCTGACAAAGATTGCTTCTATACGTTAGATGACACATTTTATACCTTCCGTGAAAGGGGAACAAATTGCTAGAATCTAGTAATTTTTTTAATGTAATTACATCAGAAATAAATAGCTGGAGTAGGCAATTTGGCCCATATGAGCCTGTGATACCATTTCACAAGATCATGGCTGATCCTCTACCTCAACCCCACATCCTGCAATATCCCCGTACCTAAAAAGGTACCTGTCTTGAATGTGCTAAATAACTGAGTATCTACAGCTCTTGAGAGTAGCAAATTACATAAATTGACAACCCCTTTTGAGTGAAAAGATTTCTCCTCATCACAATTCTAAATGGCTGACCCCTCTGTCTCTCGTGTTTCTCCTGGCTGGGCAATCCAGCACATTTTATTTTTAAACATATGCCCTATCAAGTCTCTTAAGTGACCGGCTTCAATGAAATCATGTGGATTTGCTTCACCAAGAGATTTTTGTCCATCCATGCCAACAAGATGGTTGGTACAGGGTGTGTGTGTCTTGTGTTAAAAGTTGGAATCAAATTGCTTTATTAAAATGTGGTCTGAATATTTTTCCTGTAACTATTGAGACTTTTGTTCACAAATTGTAGGTATTTTCCATCTTGAATAGAAAAAGAAAAGTGTTGATTACGTTAAGTAGTGGTATGTTTTTTGAGAAAAAAACAACGTTCTATTGTATCCTTCTGGTAGGTAGCAAAACAAGAGGAATTCTTCAACCTCACGCAGTGCCAGCTGGTCAGCCTGATCAGTCGAGACGAGTTGAACGTGCGCTCTGAATCCGAGGTCTATCACGCTTGTATAGAGTGGGTGAAACATGACTGTGAGAACAGACATCCATATATTCACGCATTGCTGAATGTAGTTAGGTGCCATTCTCTGACTCCGAACTTCCTGAAAACACAACTGCAGAAGTGCGAAATACTCCGAATGGACTCTAAATGTAAAGATTATCTTGTGGAAGTCTTTAAGGAACTGACACTGCACAAACCAACCAAGGCCTGTCCCTGCAGGTCACCAAACGTTCCTCAGTTAATGTACACTGCAGGAGGCTATTACCGTCAGTCACTGAACTTTCTGGAAGCCTATAATCCTTTGGAGAACTGTTGGATCCGATTGACAGATATGCCAATGCCACGGAGCGGCTTGGCTGCTTGCACCGTTCACGGACTTCTGTATGCAGTAGGAGGAAGGAACAACTCGCCAGATGGCAACACTGATTCAAATGCATTGGACTGTTACAATCCTATGAACAATCAGTGGTCCCCCTGCACACCAATGAACGTTCCCAGGAACAGAGTTGGAGGAGGAGTGATAGATGGACTGATCTATGCTGTCGGTGGATCTGAAGGCTGTTTGCATCACAATTCTGTAGAAAGGTTTGTCGCCCCTTGTTTCAGCATTTTAAAATAGAAACACTCCTGTTTCTCTCTTTCAAGACCTTGAATCTAATTGCAGTGTCTCCCATCCCTGCTCACTTGCATCGGTAGATACTGGGGACCAAGTGAGAACTTCTTTGTGTGTGTGTCACCACATGGTGCAATGTGTCCTTCACCATGCAATCAAGAAAAAAAGGCAGGAATTTGCATGCATTTATTTACCTTTAACAGTCAAATGCTAATGCAAATTCTGTTCATTGTGTGCATAATCTCTAATACAATCGCTAACCATCATTTGGTTCTTCTGAACGAAAAACATACCAATGTTCATTTGCTTTTGAATGCACAAAGTTTGTGTTCATTCATCTTGCATTATCTGATTCATAATCTGCAGATGAGAAGTGCTGGATCATAAATTCCACAAGTTCATGTTAAGTACATTTGTGAAACTATAGCCATCCTAAAGTAGTTCTGTCCTATTCTTGTACATTGAACTTGGCAGTCTCTTTGATAAATTCTCTGTCCTTTTTTCTTCTGCCCCTGTTCGATAATTATGGCTAACAAACTTTCTCCCAAAATGCTCTCTGGCTTCAAGAGTTATAACCTGCTTTTCTATATTCAGACATTATTCCTAATCACTTCTGTCCTCTAGTGACACCTATTACTGTAAAGCAGCACATTGATACAGTGCTCTTTGTTCCTTGTGTGCTATGTTTACAACATATCTCGAACAGTGTATCTGTGTTTACAGATATGATCCAGAGAAGGACCAGTGGGAGTTTGTGGCTTCTATGTCGACCAGCAGAATTGGTGTTGGTGTTGCAATTGTAAATCGCCTTCTGTATGCAGTTGGTGGTTTTGATGGAACAAATCGCCTCAATTCAGCAGAGTGCTATCATCCTGAAGACAACATGTGGAATACCATTGCACCAATGAACACAGTTAGGAGTGGAGCAGGTTAGTGGATTCCATGCAGGTCAGCAATCTTAGAATTGGAACAGGCCAAGGAAAAAGCTCACAGCACAATTATCTATTCCGCACACAGTAAGCCGCTACAGCTGTCACTGGCAGAAAGGAGATTAATTTTCCCTTTTTTTTTCCTCTTCATTCCCTAAAATCCCTCTACCAACACCCTAAATCTACCACTTGCTGCAACAAATGTGGGTAAAATAAATGAGTAGTGCGCTAGATGGAATGGAATGCACTGATTTCATCTGGAGCTCTGGAAGCATTAGGCAGTCTTTGAAACCTTTCCTGGAAATGTTCACAATCCAGATAATCCCACAGCCAGTGTGTCCCCACAGCACGATAAGAATGGGTTAACCATTAAGGATTCTCTTCCTGACTCGACAAAACCAGAAGTGTGTCACAAAATTCTCTGATCCCAATTTGTGCTTAAATGTACCATGTGTCCCTTTATTCTCCTGAAAGCACATTACATTTTACACAATACTTCCAAGAGAATACAAAATGTAAAACACTGTTGAAAAATTAATTTTTAAACAAATCTGAAACTCTGTCCCTGATTTATATAGCATCATGGTGATCTTAGCCAGGGTATTGTGATTGGTGACCCAAGATCTATGAGAAGAGGCAAGCATGTTTCTTATTCTTTTCAACTTAACATTGATAAGTGCAGTAAAATGCATGTGTCTGAATGTTCGTTGATGACGGAATCCTGCTCCGCAATGAAGCTTCACTGCTAGTTGAACAGCCTTACCAACACTTATTGCCTCAGCTAACTGATGAATAATAGTCATACCAGTGAGGTACAGGAGACTGTGTCCATGGAATATCAGCCCAGCATGAATCAATGCCTTCAAAAACAGAAAGAAGAAATTTAGGATGGTGTAGAATTATAAAGCTGGGTCACACTAAAGGACTCTTGTTTTTCTGTTTAGGTATCTGTGCACTAAAAAACTATGTTTATGCAATTGGAGGATATGATGGCGTAAATCAACTTAACAGTGTAGAACAATACGACATTGAAACAGATAGATGGACATGTATTGTGCCAATGAAACACAAGCGCAGTGCTCTTGGAGTAACTGTCTATCAGGGCAAAATCTATGTGCTCGGTAAGTTTATCTTTATTTCATCACTTTGGACAATCCTGGTCCAGCTTCTCCAGGCAGGTCGGCTGCTTGCAAGTTGAACCAAGTCCACTGCCTAACATTGAGACCTTTAAATGTCACTGTCCAAATCCCAGAATTGCTTTGACAGGTTATTGCAGGAATGTAATCTCCCTAAATCTGAACTTTCTATCTTTGACTTTTTCTGGTATATGGTTTTATAGCCACATAGACGACTGAATGCCACTCCAATTTGGCACTTACCCTCCAAGTGAGCATATAGCCCTAATCACACACACCCATTTGTTCTCATTGCCGTTCACCACCCATCCAATCTAATCTTGAAAGCTAACATGGTTTTATTTCTCTGCCATTAATCCAGGATTGAATTTTGCAGTTTCACTTTCGCCCTGAATAGAGAGGTTTCCACCTCTCCATATTTCATATCTTTTGTATTTTTTGTATCAAGCTCCTCATCTTGATCTTTCCATTGCTGAGAACAAGTTGCTTTCATCCACCCTGTTCCATCCTTTTAATAATTTTAAACATTTCTATCATTGGATAAGTTCAAAAAGTCCCATTTTTTGAATCTGTCTTTTGGATTTGTTTCCTTGTGACAGCCAGTAACCTTGTGAATCTGCATTGTACTCTCTTTAAACCCTCAATATCTTTTGTACATTATCTAGCTCAAGCTGCACACTGTACACAAGCCTTTATTAAGGTTCTAGATGGCTCATTGCTTATTTTAAAGAAGCTTTTATATGTTATGTCCATCTGACTCCTCTCTCTCTCTCTATATATAGATAAACGTAGAACTTCATTTTTTTTTTTTACCACCTCATCGACATGAAGTGCTGTTTTCAATGTCGTGTGGACCTCTACCCGTAAATAACTCTGCTCTTCCACAGCAGCGAGCCACCTTCTATTCGGAATATAGTGAAATAAAGTAGCCACAGTCAAAATAATTTACCCCTCACGTCTTGATGTTGAATTCCATCAGCTATATTTTGGCATATTTTCCCCCAAATTTTCTATGGCCATTTGCAGGTTCTTTGGGTCATAAAATTATCTGTGCATCTATAATAACATCATAAGAAACATGAACAGGTGTAGGCAATTTGGACCATCAAGCTTGCTCAATCATTCGATCAGATCATGGCATATGGCCCTAAGTCCGCTTTCCTGCTGTCCCCTTGCCAATCAAAACTCTGCCTTGACTCCACCTTCAATATATTCATTTTTTTAAAAGATTTTTTTAAAAATTCCAATCAAGGGGCAATTTAGCGTGACCAATCCACCTACCCTGCACATCTTTGGGTTGTGGGGGTGAAACCCACGCAGACACTGGGAGAATGTGCAAACTCCACACGGACAGTGACCCGGGGCTGGGAGCGAACCCGAGTCCTCGGTGCTGTGAGGCAGACTTCCCTACTTTTATACTCCAAATTCCTAGCAATAAAGGGCAACATTCCGCTTGCCATCCTAATTTTTTTTTAATTCGTTCATGGAATATGGCCGTTGCTGTCTGGGCCAGCATTTATTGCCCATCCATGAGGGCATTTAAGAATCAACCACATTGCTGTGGGTTTGCAATCTTATATAGGCCAGATGGGGTAAAGATAACAGACTTCCTTCCCTAAAGGACATTAATGAACCAGGTGGGTTTTTACAACAATTAACAATAGTTTCATGGTCATCGTTAGACTTTTAACTCCAGATTTTTATTGAATTCAAACTTCACCAATACGCCACTGCCTCCCCTATTACTTGCTATAGCTCCATGCTAGCTTTTTGTATTTCATGTACCAGGACATCCAAGTCCCTCTGTTCTGCAGTATCCACTTAAACAGTATTCTATTCTATTCTTGGGCAGCATAGTGGTGCAGTGGTTAGCATTGCTGCCTCACGGCGGCGAGGTCCCAAGTTCGATCCTGGCTCTGGGTCACTGTCCGCGTGGAGTTTGCACATTCTCCCTGTGTTTGCGTGGGTTTCGCCCCCAAAAATGTGCAGCGTAGGTGGATCGGCCACGCTAAAAGTTGCCCCTTAATTTGAAAAAATGAATTGGGTACTCTAAATTTATAAATTTTTAAAAAATATTTATTCTTCTTGCCTCACGTTTTCCCACATTATATTCATATGCCTACTTTGTCTACTTACACTTTTTGTATCGTCCTCACAACTTTTTTTCCACTTATCTTTGTATCATCAGCACATGTGACTACAATATAATCTGTCCCTTTATCCACGTCATCAATATAGATTGTATATTGTTGAGTCCCCAGCACTGATCACGAGTTACAGTTTGTCAGTATCCAACTCTTTTTTTTTTCCCCCATTAAAGGGGCAATTTGGCATGGCCAATCCACCTACCCTGCACATCTTTGGGTTGTGGGGATGTGACCCATGCAGACATGGGGAGAATGTGCAAACTCAACACGGACAGTGACCCAGGGCCAGGATTGAACCCGGGTTCTCGGCACTGTGAGACAGCAGTGCCTGCTTCCTGTTTGTTAATCAATCCTCTATCCATGCTAATACATCATGGCTAACACCATGAACTCTCATCTTGTGCTGTAACATTTGAAGTAGTACCTTATCGAATGTCTTTTTGAAATTCAAATATACTACATCTGCTGGTTCCCCTTCATCCACCCTGCTTGTTACATCTTCAAAAGACTAATATATTTATCAAACACTATTCCCTTTCAAAAAGCTATGTTGACTGTGCTTCACTGTGTAGTGACTTTCGAAATGTCCTGCTGCTACCTCCTTAATAATGAATTCTAGCATTTCCCCATGACAGATGTTCCAAAATGGCCTATAGTTTCCTGCTTTCAATCTCCCTCCTCCTTTCCTGAATAGAGATGTTATATTTGCCGTTTTCCAGTCCAATCCGCTGGGAGCTTACCAAAATCCAGAGAATTCTGGAAGATGACACCAATGCATCCACTATCTCTAACCGCTTCCTTTAAGATCCTAGGATGTAGACCATTAGGTCCACAGTTCTTGTCAGCCTTTAATCCCATTAGTTTTCCTGGTACATTTGTTTTCCTCATGATCCTGATTGTTTTAAGTTCTTTCCCTCCCTTTTAACTCTTGATTTCCTATTATTGCTGGATGGCTTCCACGGGAGACAGATATAAAAAAAACACTCGTTCAAAATCTCTGCCATTTCCTTGTCTCCATTATTAATTTCTCAGCCCCACTCACTAAGGGATCAATCTTCACTTTAGCAGCTATTCTTTTTATATCCTGGAAGCTTTTCCTGTTTGTTTTTATTTTCTTGTACTTTTGTTTTAGTCGTCCTTTGCTGGTTTCTAACATTTTCTCCATCTTGTGTCCAGTTTTTGCAGCATTGTTCATTTTTCAATTTGATACCATCCTTAACTTCCTTAGTTAGCCACAGGTGGTGGATCCTTCTCAAGGCATCTTTATTTCTCAATGGAATATATCTTTGAGAATTATGAAGTATATCCTTGAATGCCTGCCAATGCTAATCTATTGTCTTACTTTTTAACCTATTTTCCCCTTCCACGTTTGCCAACTCTATCTTCTTACCCTTGTAATTGCTATTATTTAAGACTGGTTTCAGATCAAATTTCACACCTTCAAACTGAATGTGAAATTCTTCATGTTTTAATCACTTTACCTAGTATTAGGTCATTAATCCTGTCTCGTTAAACACTAGCAGGTTTAAAATAACCTGTTCCCTCATTGGTTTCAGAACCTATTGTTTCAGGAAACTGTTCCAAAAACACTCATCCTGCTGGCTATTTTTTGCCAATTTGACACTTCCAATCTATATGAAGATTAAAATCGCCCACAGTCCGGAAGGCATAGAATGTCTGGACCAGTTAAGTCACAAGGGAGCTTGGCAAGATTGGATGGTAATTATTTAATACGAGGTGTCTGACAAACAAGGCAGATGAATTGAGGGCACAAATAAAAACATGGGGATATGATTCATTGCTGTCACTGAGACATGGTCGAGAGAGGGGCAGGATTGGCAGCTCAATATTCCAGGATACAGAATCTTCAGGCAAGATACAAAAGGTGGTAAAAGAGGAGGAGGTGTCGCAATTTTGATTAGGGAATCAATTACATCAGAAAGGAGGAATGACGCCTTAGAAGGTTCTTCAACTGAAGCATATGGGTAGAACTTAAAACCAAAAAGGAGCAATCACATTGCTGGATGTCTTCTATAAGCCCCTTAATAGTCCGAGAGAAATGAAATGGAGACATGTAGGTAAATTTCAGAGAACTGTAAAAGTTTTTTAAAATAAATTTAGAGTACCCAAATATTTTCCCCCCAATTAAGGGGCAACTTAGTGTGGCCAATCCTCCTAACCTGCACATCTTTGGGTTGTGAGGGGCAGCATGGTGGTGCAGTGGTTAGCATTGCTGCCTCACGGCGCCGGGGTCCCACGTTCGATCCTGGCTCTGGGTCAATGTCCGTGTGGAGTTTGCACATTTTTCCCCGTGTTTGTGTGGGTTTCGCCCCACAACCCAAAGATGTGCAGGGTAGGTAGATTGGCCACGCTAAATTGCCCCTTAATTGGGGAGGGGGGGAGGTTAGAATCCCGACCCTGGGTCACTGTCCGTGTGGAGTTTGCACATTCTCTCAGTTTTGCGTGGGTTTCGCCCCACAACCCAAAGATGTGCAGGGTAGGTGGATTGGACACGCTAAATTGCCCCTTAATTGGAAAAAATGAATTGGGCACTCTAAATTTATTTTAAAAACAGATATGATTTGGCCAGAGTGGACTGGGCGCACACTCTTTTGGGTAAACTTGTGACAGAACAGCGGGATGCATTCAAGAAAGAAATGGGGAGAGTACAGGGCCAACATGTTCCAATCAAGAAAAGGGTAGGACCAACAAATCCAGTGAAACCTGAATATCGAGGGAAATACAGCATTGGATGAGGAGAAAAAGGGAGGCTTATGGTAGATATTGAGGGCTCAAAACAGCAGGAGGCCTATAGAATATGCAAAAGGAACTTAAAAAGGAAATTAGGAGAGCGAAATGGAGACATGAAAGGAAACTGGCAAGTAAAATAAAGGAAAATCCTAAATTGTTTTGCAAGTACATCAAGAGTAAAAGGATAACTAGGGAAAGAGTAGAGTTCATTAAGGACCACAGCGGTAATTTATATGCGGAGCTGGAGGATGTAGGTAGGGTTCTAATAGGATTCTATATTAATACTTTGTGTTGGTGTTTTTGTGTTGGTGTTAACGCGTGAGAGGGACAGTATATGGGTATGGGAATAATGGAGAAGGGCTGTAATAAAATTAAAGAGATTGACATAGGCAGAGAGGAGGTTCTTAAAAGTAGGCTTAAAAGTAGACGAGTCTCCAGCGCCAGATGAAATGTATTCCAGGCTGTTGAGTGAAGCGAGGGAGGAAATAGGGGCGCTAGCAATAATTTTCAATTCCACGCTGGCTATCCTCCAGCCCTCTGGCCCCTCTCCTCCTGTGGCCAATGTGGTACCATTATTCAAGAAGAGAGGAAGGGATAAACCAGGAAACCAAAGGCCACTCAATCTAACCTCAGTGGTGGGGAAACTATGGAAAGCAATTCTGAGAGACAGAATTAATCTGCATTCAGAGAGGCCAGGGATTAATCCAGAACCGTCAGCATGGTTTTGTGAAGGGGTTGTTGTATCTGACCAACTTAATTGAATTTTTCAAAGAGGTGACCAGGTGTGTAGATGAGGGAAATGCATTTGACATAGTGTACTTGGGCTTCAGCAAGGCTTTTGATGAGGTCCCACACGGGTAAGAGCCCATGGGATCCACGGAAACTTGACAAATTGGATCCAAAATTGGCTGAGTGGCAGGAAGTAGAGGGTGATTGTAGAGGGCTGTTTTTCTGACTGGGAGCTTGTGTCCAGTGGGTCCCGCAGGGATCAGTGTTGGGGCCCTTTTTGTTTGTGGTTTATGTAAATGATTTGGATATAAATGTCTGAGGATTGATCAGTAAGTTTGCAGATGATATGAAAATTGGTAGGGTGGTAAATAGTGAGGAGGATAGCCTTCGATTTCAAGAGGATATAGATGGACTGGTCAGATGGGCTGATTAGTGGCAAATGGAATTCAATCCGGATAAGTGTGACGTGATGCATTTGGGCAGAACAAACAAAGCAAAGGAATAAATGATAAATGGCAGGACCCTCGGAGGCACAGAGGATCAGAGGGACCTTGGTGTGCATGGACACCGTCCCTTAAGGTAGCAGAGCAGGTGGATACAGTGGTTAAGAAGGCAAATGATAAACTTGTCTTTATTAGCAGAGGCTTAGAGTTTAAGAGCAGGGAGGTTATGCTGGAACTGTATAAAACGTTGGTTAGCAAGAGTATTGTGCGCAATTCTGGAATCCACATTGTAAGGGGGATGTGATGGGGCAGCACGGTGGCGCAGTGGTTAGCATTGCTGCCTCACTGCGCCGAGATCCCAGGATCGATCCCGGCTCTGGGTTACTGTCCATGTGGAGTTTGCCCGTGTCTGCGTGGGTTTCGCCCCCACAACCCAAAGATTTGCAGGGTAGGTGGATTGGCCATGCAAAATTGCCCCTTAATTGAAAAAAATGAATTGGGTGCTCTAAATTTATAAAAATAAATTTAAAAAAATTAAGAGGGATGTGATAGCACTGGAAAGGGTGCATTGGAAATTTACCAGGATGTTGCCTGGGCTGGAGAGTTTTAGTTATGAAGAGCAATTGGATAGACTTGGATTGTTTTCCTTGGAGCAGAAACGATTGTGGGGGACATGATTAAGATGTATAAAATTATAGGGGGCAGAGATAGAGAAGACGGGAACAAACTTTTGCATGGTTGACGGATCAAATGACCAGGGGGCATAAATTTGAGGTGAGGGGATCTGAGGAAATGCCTTTTGTCCCAGAGGGTGGTGGGAGTCTGGAATTTGCTGCCTGAAAGGGTAGTGGAGGCAGAGACCCTCATAACATTTAAGGAGTATTTAGATGTACGCTTGCGATCCCAGAGAATACAAGGCTATGGGCCAAGTGCTGGAAAATGGGATTAGAATGGTGGTTGTGCTTGACTGGCGCAGACCTGATGGGGCGGAGGGCCTTTTCTGTGCTGTATAATTCTATAACTATTATTGCAGTACATTATCCCTGTTGAAATCCATGTGGATTATGACTTTTATTTTTTTATTTATTTTTTCCATACATTTAGAGGACCCAATTCATTTTTCCAATTAAGGGGCAATTTAGCGTGGCCAATCCACCTAGCCTGCACATCTTTGGGTTGTGGGGGTGAAACCCACGCAAACACTGGGAGAATGTGCAAACTCCACACAGACAGTGACCCAGAGCCGGGATTTGAACCTGGGACCTCGGCACCGTGAGGCAACAGGGCTAACCCACTGTGCCACCATGTTGCCCTGGTTATGACTTTTATTAGGGTATGTGGCAATTTCATTTATAAAGGTTGTAAATTTTCCCTATCACCGATATTAAACTAATTGATAAAAGCAAATTACTGCGGATGCTGGAATCTGAAACCAAAGAGAAAATGCTGGAAAATCTCAGCAGGTCTGGCAGCATCTGGAGGAAGAGAAAAGAACTAACGTTTCGAGTCCAGATGACCAGTGTCAGCTTTGACAAAGGGTCATCTGGACTCTGAACGTTAGCTCTTTTCTCTCCCTACAGATGCTGCCAGACCTGCTGAGATTTTCCAGCATTTCCTCTTTGGTATTAAACTAATTGGCCTGTAATTGCCCATGTTGGCTCAATTTCCCTTTTTTCCGCCACTCTTCAGTCTTCCACTACATGTCCACATTCGGTGGAGTCCCAAAATCTAATTTCTATGGCTTTGTCCCTCTCTTCAGCGATTGGGGCCACAACAATCATTTTTAGCAAGCTTTACATTTAAAATGTTCCTTTTTATCTATCATAATAGATAGGGGAATGCTGGCACAGTGGTTAGCACTGCTGCCTCACAGCACCAGGGACCCGGGTTCAAATTCAGCCTCGGTTGACTGTGTGGAGTTTGTATGTTCTCTCCGTGTCTGCGTGGGTTTCCTCCAGGTGCTCTTGTTTCCTCCCACAGTACAAAGATATGCAGGTTAGGAGGATTGGTCATGCCAAGTTGCTCCTTATTGTACAAAAGATGTGCAGGTTAGGTGGGGTTATAGGGATAGCAGGGGAGTGGGCCTAAGTAGGATTCTCTTTCAGAGGGTCAATGCAGACTCGATGGCCTCCTTCTGCACTGTAGGAATTCTATGGTTCTATAATGTCCCTTCCATTAACCCCCAAACTTCTGCTTGAGGAAAGAGTAGTTTGCAGAATTCTCGGAATTCCATTCTCTTTTTATTGATCCTGATTCTGTACCAATTAATAAGTTAATAATTAACATTTCACAGAACAATAATTTTATTGTTCCTGCTCACCTCTAATCTGTGATGGCTCCCACACCTCATTCAAGTGGCCGCCTTGTGTAGATCTATGTAATTAGTGTCAGCTGACTCTATGCCTATGGTGACCGAATCCTATTCTTGTCTAAATCCCCAGATGACACTTTCTGGAGGACAGCAGTAAGGAGCATGAAGCTTAGCAGACATTTTCATTCATGCTCCCTAGCCAAGAATGTCAATTATAGCACCAACTGTGTGTCAACTGAGATTGTCTGACTCTTCATCAATCAAACCAGAAGCATTCCCAAGGTGTTCAGCTCGGAATATACCAAGTGTAGCATTTGGGAATGCATCAAGAGAGTTATGCTGAATCTTCGTTTCACTGCATGCACCAAGTCTTGGCCCTGTTGAAATTCTGGAACCATGATCATTTCATGAGCAACTAAGAAACAAGGCACATATGCAAAAAGAAGTGTGTGCAAAAGTTACTGAAGTATCTGTAATTTCCTGCGGCTCTCCGGCACAGCAAGTTCAATAGGCACAATCTATTAGGCACATGTGCCCAATAGATTGTAGATCTGCTCCTGAAGTGTTCCTGCTGCAGAGTGATTACTGCAATTGTATATGCACCCATTCAAAACACACCTATTGACTGTTTTATTCAGATTAAGAAAAACATTGTCTGTTGTAAATCTGTATGAACCAGAAAATGCTCTAATGCACTGCAGTTTAGCCACCTCCTTTTTCTAAAAAAAATAAAAATAGATTAATATTTGGAGTCAAATTCCAAAGATGTGTACATTGCCCCAGTGACTGGGAAAGGTGCAAAAGTAAAAATGACTCTTTCACCTATGGGGCAAGTGTTAGGACCTGGTAACAAAACGGACAGGGGGCCGGGATCGATCCTGGGTCCTCGGCGCCCTGATGCAGCAGTGCGAACCACCGTGCTGCTTTGAAGAATATAGGTAATGATAATTGCAGGATCTTGATTGTATCTGCTGTTAAACTTAAGTCTGTTCCTTAAGTGGACTTGAATCAAGAAGTACAGAAAATATTTTTAGTTAAATTTACTTCTGGGAGGGGTAGCACGGCGCTGAGGTCCCAGGTTCGATCCCTGTTCTGTGTCATTGTGTGGTTTGCACATTCTCCCCGTGTTTGTGTGGGTTTCGCCCCCACAACCCAAAGATGTGCAGGGTAGGTGGATTGGCCACGCTAAATTGCCTCTTAATTGGAAAAATGAATTGGGTACTCTAAAAAATTTTTTTTTTAATTTACTTCTGGGAAAATTACAATTGTATTTGTTATCCTTTTATATCCTTGCGTATCCACAGTGACTCATTGTTCCAGGAAAAATTGCTCCTGTAGTTTTCATACAATTTTGGATCAATTGTTCTGACAGCATTTCTTTACATATTTTAACATTCAGAGTTCACTTTAAATGTTGACCGTGTTTCCTTTCCTAACCATGCAGACTCCCATGTTGAGTCAGTTCCAATAACTGTAGGATTCAGGATCCTGGTTGGTGTTTCTGCGCACTGTTCAACTATGCCAAGGTTGATCACCAAAAGGTTGCGCATGTAAAGTTACCTTTAGGATCATTGCAAAACATCCAAAATCAACAAGTGAGTCTTGAGTTCTTGGCCTCGCTACTCCACCAAGAACAGTGGGTGCTGACCTGCTTGAAAATTACTAACCTGACATGCCTATAACTTTGACTCGATTGAGCCAATCAAATATGTCATCTCAGGAAAGTTTTATTGTTTTCTCCCCTTAAGGGAAGAAATAACTTTGTTTCCAGCCACTTTCATAGCTGATGAAGTACTTGTCGGTGAGGCTGCCAGTAGGATGGTTATTAAATGTCAAATTAAGGGAGTTTCTTTCTGACTTACAAGCCAGAGGCCCAAGACACATGACTCCCACCTCTCCACACTGATAAAGGATGTCTATCCCTTGTCTGGATCCCCAAGATTGTAAAATGTCTCAACCATTTGCACATTCTCCCCGTGTGTGTGTGGGTCTGGCACCCCCGAAACCCAAAGATGTGCAGGGTAGGTGGATTGGCCATGCTAAATTGTCCCTTAATTGGGAAAAAAATAATTGGGTACTTTACATTTCTTTTAAAAGAAGAAACATTAATTGCAGGAATGTTCATTTCAGTGGATGTAAAATGTTCACGTGTTGACATGCTTTTTATGTGTAGGTGGCTATGATGGACAAGATTTCCTCAGTAGCGTGGAATGCTTTGATCCAGACACTGGCCAATGGACAGAAGTGACACAGATGACATCGGGCAGGAGTGGTGTTGGTGTGGCTGTGACAATGGAACCGTGCAAATTGGCTCGGCGCTAATGTTTCCAATCTCTGGATCAACCTCCAATCTTAACAGTTCTCCTGAACTTTATAGTGTGGTTATCATTTTGAACGACTACCGGCACTCTGCCGTAAATCCCAATTTCACCTATGCAATCGGATCATGCAAGAGCAATTTTTGGGGGGTTTTTTGCGCTTGTTTTTCTGTAAGTCAGAAGAAAATTTATATAAACCCCCTTAATTTGACATTTAATAACTGATGAACATAAATTCTGAATCTCTCAAACGATCCAATTGGAGTGTTTAATGAATACTTGTTAGATATTCACAGGTGGGTTTGTGTTGCAGGGCTTGTCTTGCTCACCAATCTGAATTCTACAGTGTTTATCACCTATTCCCAAAGACAATTTCCATGTTCTAATGAGGATAGCATCTTGTAACAATATGCTAATTACCTAAATTAATTAACTTTGATATTTGTAATTACCCACTTCTTGAACAGCATGTACTAAGTAACCGTAATGGAGGAGCATATGGTAGGAAATTGGAGCACGAGTCTCTGTTCCATGTGAGAGTGCAGAATCCAGGTCGGATTACATTAGCTGCACGGAGTTAGAGGAGGAGCAGGGGGATGGGCACTGGAAGGAATATCCATTTAAAAGATTTTCTCCTTTTGCTCACTACATCTGGCTTCTCTTGTGCTCTGTATTGAGAAGGGGAAGTGTGGAATTTAACTACGACAGTTTGCCGGTGCCATAGCAGATTATTTTGCACTAGTACTTCGGTAAAGATTTCCAAAAGAAATAATTGAATCTATTCTAACAAAATGAACATCAGTGACTTAATTTCTAAGACAGTATTTTTAATAAAATGTGTTCATTTTAATAAACATTGTATTTAATAAATGCGCTGTGGTCTTTTTCAATGTTTCAGAGCGTGTTTTATTTTTTTCTGGGTGTAACCAGGGGTGCTACCATTTGGATTTTAATTTTAGATCAGATTTTTGTTTAAATCTAGCTAAATGCTGAAAACTGGTGGCTTTACCTGATACAAAGTTGGGATATTTTCTTTTGTCGTCTTAGAGGATATGGGTGAGCACATCTGGCAAGTTGACTCTTATTTGCTAATACAAAGGTCTGGCTGGATTGGTTGTAATCTTTGTTTCTAAAGGTGAAAGAACGATGTGCTGACATTCTGCATAGCTCAATCCTCCATTTTTCTACTTGACCTCTGAGCAATGTATCTCTTAATCTGACTGAGCGGAGAGATGGCCTGCTTTCGGAGCCATTTTGTTCTTAGATCAGCAACTGCTTACAGATAGGAATCAAACCCTTAGTCCTTAATTTTCAATAAATAGTCAAAACTTTGAAATGTTGAGCTACGCAAATAACCTCGAGTGGAAGGACAAAGTGAGAAAGCGATGTTTGGAAATGCATGTGGTTCTGGGTTTTGCATGTGCATAATATACAAAGGAAGAGGTAATGCTCATCCTACATAAATTAATGTTGAGGTGGTTTTGAATATCCTAATTCCAGATAGCAAGGCTATTGATGGAGCAGACGTGGATCACTCCGCTGAATGTGAGGCTTTAGTTATGAAGAAAGGGCTACTCTAGCTCTAGTGCAGCGAAGGCTCAAATAAGATTGGAAAAGAGTACTCAAAAATAGTTTTGTAAAGGTAAAATCAAGAACAAAATTGCTTTGAGATTATAAATTTATGATTATCAAATGAAAGGGAGAAGTTAGTGGAATTTTCTATTATATAGGAAGTTGTTACCAGGTGGGACAGATTCCATTATAGCTTTCCTTAATATATATATTTTTTAATTTGAATTGAGATGAGAGGGGGTGGAGGAAAGGGACTATGGGAATGACTCTTTGGGAACTGGCCCAACTGCACTGGGATTAATTTTTTTCTCTCTCCGACTTTCCTACCCATCCCCTTACATCCTGTTCATGGCTGCAATTCCAGTTTTTGTGTACCAAAATCGGAGATAAACACTCCCTCCCTTATTTAACTTGCTCGCATTTTTGTCTTAACCTTTTCTTCCTCTTTATATATATTTTTTTAATTGCCCAATCATTTGTTTTCCAATTAAGGGGCAATTTAGCATGGCCAATCCACCTACCCTGCACATCTTTGGGTTGTGGGGGTGAAACCCACACAGACACTGGGAGAAGGTGCAAACTCCACACGGACAGTGACCCGGGGCCAGGATTGAACCCGGGACCTCGAACCTGTGCTGCCCCTTCTTCCTCTTTATATTAACACAAGAACGTAGATAGTAGATGGGCTTTAGAGTGGTTTCACAGGTCGGCGCAACATCGAGGGCCGAAGGGCCTGTTCTGCGCTGTTATGTTCTATGTAGCAGGAGTACGCAGTAGATCATAGAACTCCACAGCTGTTCTGCTATTTATCCCCTTGGGTCTGCTACTTTACTTATTCCCAGAATGTTCTTAGTTCACTGATCTCTATCTGCTACCTCTGGTATGAAGGGGTTGTGATTTGCAGTTGTCTTTAATGTAGGTCTTCTAATCTGCACAGTGGTCCTAGTTTTTTTTTTTAAATAATTTTTATTTAAGTTTTCACAAAATATCAACAACAAAATGTAAAAGGAGCCCAATAGAATTAAATACAAAACAACCCAGTGCCCCCCTCCCCCCCATACATAAATAATAAATTAACACCCGCCGAAACACATAGCAAATATATACACCCGTCTACCGTTCTGCCAGGAAGTCTAAGAACGGTTGCCACCGCCTGAAAAACCCTTACTCCGATCCCCTTAAGGCAAATTTCACCCTCCAATTTAATAAACCCTGCCATATCGTTGATCCGGGATTCCATACTTGGGGGCCTCACATCCTTCCACTGAAGAAGAATCCTTCGCCGGGCTACCAGGGATGCAAAGGCCAGAATACCGGCCTCTTTCGCCTCCTGCACTCAGTGGTCTTAGTTAGGGAGGGAGAAATTAGACTACTTTCAATCAATCCTGGAAGTATAGTTATGCAGTATGTACATGTTATGGTGTTGTTTCAATCAAATAACCCTTTGTCGCTCACTGAAGGAAGGAAAACACACAAATAATACACTACTTTTGAGGTACTGCAACATACCTGTCACATGGGGCAGTATAACCCTGTAAAAATAATTTGTCTTCAGGAGAGGATTAGGAATCTGGAAATTTTGGGGGAATATAGGAATTACCTGAAGTGATGTTCTGCTTCCATCCCACCTAGGAAAGTGAATGTGGTGATCTCCGTCCTTGAGCTTATTTGTGTTGCACACATCAGTGCGAAGACTCGACAAATTAAAATAATTCTATTTCATAAACTGTAGCAATCTAATCAAAATAAATCCCAAGCTGGGGTAACACATTTTTTCATTTCACCTTTTAAATGTGATGCAATTCGTGTGCATTTTTAGTGTTTTCCTTGAACTAGAATCTGCTTCCAATCCATTGGTGCTCTTGAGCTTTCGTTAAGAGCATTTAATTTTGACCTCTCCAACTTGATGACCTGTTTCCCTTTAGAGGAATGTAAATACGTATCCTGTTGGCACAAGTCATTTCTGGAAACAGTAGGATAATTTGAGGCATACTATTGCAATACTGGAGTACCCATTATTCTCATGAATGCATTTATTACCACACAACAAAGCAAACTAACAAATTTAGGATTCAAAGACTTGAGCAGTTTTGCCAAGGTGATGATCCAAGTAAGGTTAGACAGTAAACTCTGACCACACACTTTTTTTAATTTGTGTGTTATCTTCAATTGACTTTCTACACTTTCAGCATATTATAGTCTAATAAATCTGAATTTAAAAGTGCACCCATAGCTGCTTTCTCAAATTCATTCCTGGGTAGATATTGCAGCATTCTATGTTCACTTTTCCCCACTGTTCTTTGCCCTGGCTATAGAGCCATTGCCGATGGCGCTAAGAGTGCCGAAGGACTGGCAGAGGATAGTACGGGGGGGAGAGAGAACACAGGGTCTCCCTATATGCGGATGATTTGTTACTGTATATTTCGGATCCATTGGGATTATTGGCCTTTTGGAGGAATTTGGCCGGTTTTCGGGGTATAAATTGAACATGGGGAAGAGAGGTCTTTCCAATCCAGGGCAAGGACAGAAGAGATTGGGAGAGATGCTGGGGGGGGGGGTCAATATTTGTACATTCAGGTGGTGTGGGAATGGGAGCAACTGCACAAGTTAAATCTGGCTCGGTTAGTGGAGCAGATGAAGGGGGACTTTAGGAGGTGGGATACGCTCCCATTGTCATTGGCAGGGAGGTTCAGATGGTGAAGATGACGGTCCTCCCGAGGTTCTTGTTTGTATTTCAGAGCCTCTCAATCTTCATTCCCAAGGTGTTTTTTAAGGAAAGTGAACAGGGTGATGTCGGGGTTTGTGTGGGCGGGTAAAGCCCCGCGGGTGAAGAAGATGTTGCTGGATGGTCATGAAATGGTAGTGGGGGAGGGGTCAGTATGGGAGCGGATGGAGGCAGCCTCATGTAAAGACACTAGTTTGGGGGCCCTGTTAACGGCACCTCTGCCATTCTCGCCGGCCAGGTACTCCACAAGCCTGGTAGTGGTCTTGGCCTTGAGGCTGTGGGGACAGTGGTTACAGAACATGGGGCTGGCTGGTGCATCGTGTGGGCACCGATATGTGGCAACCACTGGTTTGCTCCGAGGGGGCTGGATGGGGAGGGGAAAGTATCGGAAATCCATAAGGAGCTGATGGACTGGAGCCCGATATGGGAAGTGAAGCGAAAGTGGGAGGAAGGGTTGGGTTGGGAGTTGGAGGCTGGGCTTGGGTGGACGCCCTGAGGAGAGTCAATGCATCCTTGTTGTGAGCCAGGCTTAGCCTAATACAATTTAAGGTGCATATATGACTGTGACCCGGATGAGCAGGTTCTTTGAAGGGGTGGAGGATAGATGTGGGTAGTGTGCGGATGGGCCTGCAAATCATGTCCATATGTTTTGGGCATGTCCGAAGCTTGGGGGATTCTGGTAGGGGTTTGCTGACGTCATGTCAGAGGCACTGAAAGTAAGGGTAGTCCAAAGTCCAGAGGTGGCGATTTCTGGTGTGAGAAGACCCAGGTGAGAGAGGCCGATGCCTTGGCCTTTGCTTCCTTGGTCGCCCAGAGACGGATCCTATAACATGGAGGGCCTCGGAACCCCCGAAGTTGGAGGTGTGGATTAGTGACATGGCTGGGTTTCTCAGGACCCAGGTTCGATCCCAGTCCCAGGTCACTGTCCGTGTGGAGTTTGCACATTCTCCCCATGTCTGCATGGGTCTCACCCTCACAACCCAAAGATGTGCAGGGTAGGTGATTTAGTCACACTAAATTGCCCCTTAATTGGGTACTTTAAATTTATTTTTAAAATCAGAAACAGTAACAAGGCTTGAAATGACCACAGCCCCAGAGGGGGCAGCTTGCCCCTTTGAGAGAGAGAGCGAGAACTAACTGGTGGTGATTTAACCTGAAGGTCACTACACCTCAGGCAAGGGGCAAGGTTGAGAATGCAGGGCTTTCAGGATAACCTCAGCTGGTAGAGGAATTGAACCCACACTGTTAGTGTCGCTCCGCATCAAGAACCAGCCATCCAGCCAACTGAGTGCTTGATTGCAAATAGAATGCTATGTGACATCCTGAGGTCATGAAGGCACTCTACAAGTACAAGTTATTACTTTTTTACTTAAAGGTTAATCTATCTTTGTTCAGATGCTAATCAGATATTTGATCAAGGAAGGTATCGCAACACATTATTCCCATTGAGTGGAAAATCTGGTTGATTTTCCTTCCAGGCAATTGAATCTAATTGAAAAGAGATATATCTGGTCTATAAACATCAATATTGAACCTGGTGATGGACTGTGAAGGAATGATTGAGGCAATGGCCAACGTGGTGCTCTCTCATTTTGGAGCATCTTGTACAAAGAAAAACTTGAACAGAGGCTTCTAATTTCTTCAACTGCTCTATGTTCAATTTTGTGGCTTAAAATTCTCAGGGTCATCATGCTCCAGAAAATATTCAGATCCCAGAGATCTTATCATCAAAGTTCCAGCATTTGGCACAATTCATCTGAGGGTCAGCTGAGAGCAACCTGTCAGCCAATCTGATTGTATCAGCACATTCAGCTTTCAATAGTTAAGAGATGCCAGAACTTTAAATCCATTTCAAAATGTTTCAGGCTTAACCTCCATAGGACAAAATCTGTTGTCTCTGGGTGTGCCTGTTAAATTTCATTCTAATCATTTGATTATAATAATTCGTGGGGAGTAAGTTGTTTCAGGGTGAGATTAATACATCATTTCTACAGTCTCTATACTGTCTCTCGTAATAAGACCATAAGACATAGGAGCAGAAGTAAGGCCATTCGGCCCATCGAGTCCACTCCGCCATTCAATCATGGCTGATTTCAACTCCATTTACCCGCTCTCTCTCCATAGCCCTTAATTCCTCGAGAAATCAAGAATTTATCAACTTCTGTCTTAAAGACACTCAACGTCCCGGCCTCCACCGCCCTCTGTGGCAATGAATTCCACAGACCCACCACTCTCTGGCTGAAGAAATTTCTCCTCATCTCTGTTCTAAAGTGACTCCCTTTTATTCTAAGGCTGTGCCCCCGGGTCCTAGTCTCCCCTGCTAATGGAAACAACTTCCCTACATCCACCCTATCTAAGCCATTCATTATCTTGTAAGTTTCTATTAGATCTCCCCTCAACCTCCTAAACGCTAATGAATATAATCCCAGAATCCTCAGACGTTCATCGTATGTTAGGCCGACTATTCCTGGGATCATCCGTGTGAATCTCCGCTGGACCCGCTCCAGTGCCAGTATGTCCTTCCTGAGGTGTGGGGCCCAAAATTGCTCACAGTATTCTAAATGGGGCCTAACTAATGCTTTATAAAGCTTCAGAAGTACATCCCTGCTTTTATATTCCAAGCCTCATGAGATGAATGACAACATTGCATTTGCTTTCTTAATTACGGACTCAACCTGCAAGTTTACCTTTAGAGAATCCAGGACTAGGACTCCCAAGTCCCTTTGCACTTCAGCATTATGAATTTTGTCACCGTTTAGAAAATAGTCCATGCCTCTATTCTTTTTTCCAAAGTGCAAGACCTCACACTTGCCCACGTTGAATTTCATCAGCCATTTCTTGGACCACTCTCCTAAACTGTCTAAATCTTTCTGCAGCCTCCCCACCTCCTCCATACTACCTGCCCCTCCACCTATCTTTGTATCATCGGCAAACTTAGCCAGAATGCCCCCAGTCCCGTCATCTAGATCGTTAATATATAAAGAGAACAGCTGTGGCCCCAACACTGAACCCTGCGGGACACCACTCGTCACCGGTTGCCATTCCGAAAAAGAACCTTAATATAGAGAGAATATTCGTAAGTAAAGCCTCAACCTTTGTTTCAAAGAGAGGTATATCATAACTACACTGGGGACCAATGAATGCACTGCTGTCTGTGCTTCATTCAATGTGGAGCTAAAGAGACTGTAAACTGAACGTATATGAGATAATAATCTGACCAATCTATGTATATAAACTGCACACCTGGGGATGCCAGAAAGCAGTCAGAACTTTGTCAGAAACAGAGGTTAATCAGCCTAATAAAAGTCCTTATTAATGATATAATAGAACATTCAGACAATGTATAGATTGGTCAAATCAGTACTTAGATAGGTTCCTCTCATAGGCTCCTTTGTTCCACAAACAGTGGCACTTTCATTGCTCCCTAGTGTATGATATGATTATCCTTTTTTTCATAAACACATTTTAAAACATTTTCTGTGAACATTCAACTTGGAATTAAATTTAACCCATACATTTGTAAACACCTGGTACAGCACATGACATGTTTTGCATTTCCAATGCTAGCCAACCTGCTCCTAATTGTCTAAAATTCTAGCTGAAATTGGCAAATTAGCAGTTTTGTCCTGTTGGTCCATGGTATTTGAGCAATAATATTCTGTCCGTCCAAGATCATTCCAAATAATGGAACTAGTATTGGCAGTACTTTGGAATAGAAGGTATGTTTCTGTGGGCGCCAATTTGCGATAATCATGTTTGCATAGGGGGAATTGGATGCAAGGTTCCTGGGGTGGCGGCAGTTGGGGATAGAATACTTTAGGGATTTGTTTGTGGAGAGAGCTTTGCAGACCTGGAGGAACTGGAGGGGGCATAACAGTTGCGAAAGGGGAATGGTTCAGGTATATGCAGATAGGGATATCGTTTTTTATTTGAAGTACCCAATTCATTTTTTTCCAATTAAGGGACAGTTTAGTGTGGCCAATCCATCTACATTGTACATCTTTGGGTTATATGGGTGAGACCCACGCAGACACGGGGAGAATGTGCAAATTCCACATGGACAGTGTCATGAGAATGTCGCTTTAAGAAATGTTTGGCTGCTCATATTACTGCAGTGATGTCAGAGTGTGGGTGGAGCTGGGCTGTCTGTCAGCTTTTTTACTTTCGTTTTAGGCTGTTTGCTGCAGGGTGTGTTTTAGTTTCGTTTTCAGAGTTGGAGCTGATGACAGACAGAGCAGGTGTATTGTTGATCTCTCTGCCATGAAAACACTATCTCTTGATCATTTGGTGAATTTAGAACTATAAATGTTCTCAGTAGTGAATGTAAACCTGAGGTGCTTCTGTTAAAAGATGTTTCTTTTGCCTTCTGGATGTTGTTGGATGGTTAACTTGAGTTCATAGAATAAAACATTGTTTTGCTTTTAAAAAAATACTTTTCGATTTCTGCTGTACCACACCTGTCGAGTGGGCCGTGCTCCCCATACCACAATCTATTAAAAGTTGTGGGTCAGGTGAACTCCATGATACATTTTGGGGTTCTCTAAACCCTGGCCCACAACAACAGTGACCCGGGGCCAGGATCGAACCCTGGTCCTTGGCGCGGTGAGGCAGCAGTGCTAACCACTATGCCACCATGCCGTCCCTAGGATAGGGACTTCATGAAGAAGGAGGTGCCATCGGTTCCGATGATGCCGCCCCCGGTGCTGCATGATAAATTCCTGTCTGAGGAGGAAATAGGGCAGGGCAAGGTTGCGGACATATGTGGGGAACTGGGGCAGCACGGTGGCGCAGTGGGTTAGCCCTGTAGTCTCATGGTGCCGAGGTCCCAGGTTCGATCCCGGCTCTGCATCACTGTCTGTGTGGAGTTTGCACATTCTCCCCGTGTTTGCGTGGGTTTCGCCCCCACAACCCAAAGATGTGGAGGGTAGGTGGATTGGCCAGCTAAATTGCCCCTTAATTGGAAAAAAAATGAATTGGGTACACTAAAAAAAATGTTTTTAAATGTGGGGAGCTGCTGAAGAGAGAGAGTGCTCCATGGAGGAGGTTAAGTGGAAGTGGGAGGAGGAGCTGGGTGGGGCATTGGAGGCTGAAGTTTGGAGTGAAGTTTTGTGGAGGATTAACACGTCCTCGGTGTGTGCAAGACTAAGCCTCATCCAGTTTAAAGTGGTGCACAGGTCCCACATGACGGTGTCCAGAATGAGTCGGTTCCTTTTGGGGTGGTAGATAGGTGTGGATCGGGTCAGTGTGCGGGGGGGGGAGGCATGTCCAAGGTTGAGGGGATTTTGGATGGGGTTTGCGGATGGAATGTCAAAGAATTTGGGGGTAAATGTAGCCCCAAGTCCAGAGGTAGCAATATTTGGAGTGTCGGAGGATCCGGAAGTACAGGTGAGGAGAGAGGCTGCGTGTTGGACTTTGCCTTCCTGATAGCCCGGAGACGGATTCTGTTGCGCTGGCGGAGCTCAGAGCCGCTGAGGGCAGGGGTATGGATGAACGATTTGGCAGAGTTTTTGCATTTGGAGAAGATCAAGTTCGCCATTCGAGGTACGGAGGAGGGGTTCACCTCGAGGTGGAAGCTGTTTATCGACTTCTTTAAGGAATATTGAGTCATCAGCAATGGGGGTGGGGGTTCATATTTTTTCTCTTTGGGCTGAGAGTGAAAAATAGGAAAGGGGGGGCTGGTGCCGGCATGGCAGCAGGGGGGGGTTTGTAGGAAAGGCTTGGTTGTTTGCTGTTGCCGTGGTTGGCTTTTGCGTTTCTTTGTCATGTATATGTTTGAAAATGCCTTAAATAACATGTTTTTAAATCATTTCAAATAGGATTTCAAGTCAGTTCCAGAGGTGGCAGGCCAGTATCTAACCAACTGTACCATCAAGTTCCCCTTTTCATGCATATCTAAGTAAACCTACAGCTTGAGTGGAGGGAGAAATCTCGGTTGCACAATGCTTATGTTGGTGACTTACAAAGTTTCTGCCCCAATAACACAGAATTGAAGAATTTACAAATTCTGCCTGCTGCACTGTAGGGATTCTATGATTCATAAGATATTCATGAGCTTTTAAAAAATTTATTCAGAGTAACCCAATTCTTTTTTTTCCAATGAAGGGACAATTTAGTGTGCCAATCCACCTACCCTACACATCTTTGGATTGTGGGGTTGAGACCCACATAAACACAGGGAGAATGTGCAAACTCCACATGGACAGTGACCTGGGGCCGGGATTGAGCTCAAATCTTTGGTGCCCTGAGGCAGTAGTGCTAACAATTGAGCCACCATGCTGCCCCTTTCATGAGCTTAAATTAAGAGGTGTTTCCCTTTTTTATCAATAGCTCAGTGGATATGGGCAGCACTGCTGCCTCACGGCACCGAGGTCCCAGGTTTGATCCCAGCTCTGCATCACTTTCCATGTGGAGTTTGCACATTCTCCCCGTGTCTGCATGGGTTTCACTCCCACACCCTAAATTGTGCAGGGTAGGGTGATTGGCCATGCTAAATTGCCCCTTAATTGGAAAAAAATGAATTGGGTACTCTAAATTTATATATTTTTTAAAATAGCTCAGTGGATATATGCTCTGAACAGTCTGTTAGTACACAACAGATTAGAAAGATTCAAGGTTTGATTTTTCATTTGTGTTAGCTGAAGCCCGAGTTGGATTGGATTGGATTTTTTTATTGTCACGTGTACTGACGTACAGTGAAAAGTATTTTTCTGCGAGCAGCTCAACAGATCATTAAGTACATGGGAAGTAAAGGGAATAAAAGAAAATACATAATGGGGCAACACAAGGTATACAATGTAACTACATAAGCACCGGCATCGGATGGAGCATACAGGTTGTAGTGTTAATGAGGTCAGTCCATAAAAGGGTCATTTAGGAGTCTGGTAACAGTGGGGTAGAAGCTGTTAGTGAGTAAGCCGGGTGGGAGGGATCTTTGATTATGCTGCCCGCTTTCCCCAGGCAACGGGAACTGTAGACAGAGTCAATGGATGGGAGGCAGGTTTGTGTGATGGACTGGGCGGTGTTCACGACTCTCTGAAGTTTCTTGCTGTCCTGGGCCGAGCAGTTGCCATACCAGGCTGTGATGCAGCCAGATAGGATGCTTTCTATGGTGCATCTGTAAAAATTGGTAAGGGTTAATGTGGACAAGCCGAATTCCCTTAGTTTCCTGAGGGAGTATAGGCGCTGTTGTGCTTCCTTGGTGGTAGCGTCGACGTGGGTGGACCAGGACAGATTTTTGGAGATGTGCACCCCGATGAATTTGAAACAGCTAACCATCTCCCCCTAGGCTCCGTTGGTGCTGACAGGGGTGTGTACAGTACTTTGCTTCCTGAAGTCAATGACCAGCGCTTTAGTTTTGCTGGCATTGAAGGAGAGATTGGGCAGCACGGTGGCGCAGTGGGTTAGCCCTGTTGCCTCACGGCACCAAGGTCCCAGGTTTGATCCCAGCTCTGGGTCACTGTCCGTGTGGAGTTTGCACATTCTCCTCATGTTGCGTGAGTTTCACATCCACAACCCAAAGATATGCAGCTGGATTGGCCATGCTAAATTGCCCCTTAATTGGAAAAAATGAATTGGGTACTCTAATTTTTTTTTTTTTTTAATTGAAGAAGAGATTGTTGTCGCTGCACCACTCCACTAGGTTCTCAATCTCCCTCCTGTAGTCTGACTCGTCGTTATTCGAGATCCGGCTCACTATGGTCGTATCGTCAGCAAACTTGTAGATGGAGTTGGAACCAAATTTTGCCACGCAGTCGTGTGTGTACAGGGAGTAGAGTAGGGGGTAGTACGCAGCCTTGCGGGGCCTCGGTGTTGAGGACTATTGTGGAGGAGGTGTTGTTGTTCATTCTTACTGATTGTGGTCTGTTGGTCAGAAAATTGAGGATCCAGTTGCAGAATGGGGAGCCAAGTCCTAGGTTTTGGAGCTTTGATATGAGCTTGGCTGGGATTATGGTGTTGAAGGCGTAGCTGTAGTCAATAAATAGGAGTCTGATGTAGGAGTCATTGTTGTCGAGATGCTCTAGGGATGAGTGTAGGGCCATGGAAATGGCGTCTGCTGTGGACCGATTGCGACGGTATGTGAATTGCAGTAGATCAAGGCATTCTGGGAGTATGGAGGTGATGCGCTTCATGACCAACCTCTCAAAGCACTTCATTACGACTGAAGTGACGGTAGTCATTGAGGCACGTTGCCTGGTTCTTCTTTGGCATCGGTATGATGGTGGTCTTCTTGAAGCAGGTGGGGATCTCGGAGTGGAGTAGGGACAGGTTAAAGATGTCCGCGAACACCTTTGCCAGCTAGTCCGCGCAGGTTCTGAGTGCATGACCAGCGATCCCGTCCGGGCCCGTCGCCTTCCGAGGGTTCACTTTCAGGAAGGCCGATCTGACTTCGGAAGCTGTGATGGTGGGTATGGGTGTGTTATGGGCTGCTGGGGCACTCGACAGCGGATTGTTGGTTACCTGCTCGAACCAAGCATAGAATGCATTGAGTTCATCGGGGAGGGGTGCACTGCTGCCAGAGATACTGCTCAGCTTCGCTTAGTAGCCCGTTATGTTGTTTAGGCCTTGCCACAACTGCCGAGAGTCTGTCTGTGACTCGAGCTTGGTTTGACATTCTCTCTTGGCACCTTGGATGGCTTTGCAGAGGTCGTACCTGGATTTCTTGTATAGGTCAGGGTCGTCTGACTTGAACGCCTCAGATCTGTCCTTCAGTAGGGAGTCAATCTCGCGATTGAGTCATGGTTTCCGGTTGGGGAACGTACGTACTGCTTTCTTTGGCACGCAGTCGTCCACACATTTGCTGATGAAGTCTGTGATGGTGGTGGCATACTCATTAAGTTGGTCGCTGAGTTCTTAAGTATGGACCAGTCCACTGTCTCTAAGCAGTCACGTAAGAGCTCTTCTGTGGTAGCAGAGGAGCTGTGATTGTCCTCAGTGCCCAGTGGGCTCAGAAACAAAAAACTAGTTGGTGTTCTGAAGGTTATCCAGTGAGTCAGGTTGAAAAGTGCTCATATCTGGATTTCAGGTGAGGGCAGAATTTTTGCTCCTTTTGCATTATACCTACATCTGTCTAGATTGAGATCACCTTGCTCAGCACAGGCAAGTTGAATATTTGTCTATATATTCCAAGACCATGAAGTACATTTAATCACAATGCCTTTGTGAGAGTCCCAAATTATATTTCTAATTTCTCTCAGTTTGTGTTGTTCCAATATTTTGAATTATTCCATGACTGAAATCTCACCATTCCAACCTCATGAAGTATCTCAAAGTATCTTATGAAAATCAAAACAAATGGTTTTAAAAAAAAATTTTTTTTTTAAATAAATATTTTATTGAAAATTTTTGGTCAACCAACACAGTACATTGTGCATCCTTTACACAACATTATAACAATACAGATAATAATGACCTTTTTTATATAAACAAAAAACAACAAATAAATAAATATTAAATAACAAAAATGAAAACTAGCCCTAATTGGCAACTGCCTTGTCACAGGCTATACCCCCCCCCCCCCCCCCCCCACCCACCCCCCCCCCCCCCCCCCCCCCCCAAGTCCTGGGCTGCTGCTGCCTTCTTTTTTCCCCCATCTATCTTTCCGCAAGATATTCGACGAACGGTTGCCACCGCCTGGTGAACCCTTGAGCCGACCCCCTTAGGACGAACTTAATCCGCTCTAGCTTTATGAACCCCGCCATATCATTTATCCAGGTCTCCACCCCCGGGGGCTTGGCTTCTTTCCACATTAGCAATATCCTGCGCCGGGCTACTAGGGACGCAAAGGCCAAAACATCGGCCTCTCTCGCCTCCTGCACTCCCGGCTCTTGTGCAACCCCAAATATAGCCAACCCCCAGCTTGGTTCGACCCGGACTCCTACTACTTTTGAAAGCGCCTTTGTCACCCCCACCCAAAACCCCTGTAGTGCCGGGCATGACCAAAACATATGGGTATGATTCGCTGGGCTTCTCGAGCACCTCGCACACCTATCCTCCACCCCAAAAAATTTACTGAGCCGTGTTCCAGTCATATGTGCCCTGTGTAATACCTTAAACTGAATCAGGCTTAGCCTGGCGCACGAGGACGACGAGTTTACCCTGTTTAGGGCATCTGCCCACAGCCCCTCCTCGATCTCCTCCCCTAGCTCTTCTTCCCATTTCCCTTTTAGTTCGTCCACCATAGTCTCCCCTTCGTCCCTCATTTCCCTATATATATCCGACACCTTACCATCCCCCACCCATTTCTTTGAGATGACTCTGTCCTGCACCTCTTGTGTCGGGAGCTGCGGGAATTCCCTCACCTGCTGCCTCGCAAAAGCCCTCAATTGCATGTACCTGAATGCATTCCCTTGGGGCAACCCATATTTCTCGGTCAGCGCTCCCAGACTTGCGAACTTCCCGTCCACAAATAGATCTTTCAGTTGCGTTATTCCTGCTCTTTGCCACATTCCATATCCCCCATCCATTCCCCCCGGGGCAAACCTATGGTTGTTTCTTATCGAGGACCCCCCCAATGCTCCGGTCTTTCCCCTATGTCGTCTCCACTGTCCCCAAATCTTCAGTGTAGCTACCACCACCGGGCTTGTGGTGTAGTTCCTCGGTGAGAACGGCAATGGGGCTGTCACCATAGCCTGCAGGCTAGTCCCCCTACAGGACGACCTCTCTAATCTCTTCCACGCCACTCCCTCCTCCTCTCCCATCCACTTACTCACCATTGAAATATTAGCGGCCCAATAGTACTCACTTAGGCTCGGTAGTGCCAGCCCCCCCCTATCCCTACTACGCTGTAAAAATCCCTTCCTCACTCTCGGAGTCTTCCCGGCCCAAACAAAACCCATGATGCTCTTTTCTATCCTTTTAAAAAAAGCCTTTGTGATCACCACCGGGAGGCACTGAAACACAAAGAGGAATCTCGGGAGGACCACCATCTTAACCGCCTGCACCCTCCCTGCCATTGACAGTGCTGCCATATCCCATCTCTTGAAATCTTCCTCCATCTGTTCCACCAACCGCGTTAAATTTAGCCTGTGCAATGTGCCCCAATTCTTAGCTATCTGGATCCCCAGGTAACGAAAGTCTCTTGTTACCTTCCTCAACGGTAGGTCTTCTATTTCTCTACTCTGCTCCCCTGGATGCACCACAAACAGCTCACTCTTCCCCATGTTCAATTTATACCCTGAAAAATCCCCAAACTCCCCAAGTATCCGCATTATTTCTGGCATCCCCTCCGCCGGATCCGCCACATATAGTAGCAGATCATCCGCATATAAAGATACCCGGTGTTCTTCTCCTCCCCTAAGTATTCCCCTCCATCTCTTGGAACCTCTCAGCGCTATCGCCAGGGGCTCAATCGCCAGTGCAAACAGTAATGGGGACAGAGGACATCCCTGCCTTGTCCCTCTATGGAGCCGAAAATATGCCGATCCCCGTCCATTCGTGACCACACTCGCCACTGGGGCCCTATACAACAGCTGCACCCATCTAACATACCCCTCTCCAAAACCAAATCTCCTCAACACCTCCCACAGATAATCCCATTCCACTCTATCAAATGCTTTCTCGGCATCCATCGCCACTACTATCTCCGTTTCACCCTCTGGTGGGGCCATCATCATTACCCCTAACAACCTCCGTATATTCGTGTTCAGCTGTCTCCCCTTCACAAACCCAGTTTGGTCCTCGTGAACCACCCCCGGGACACATTCCTCTATTCTCATTGCCATTACCTTGGCCAGGACCTTGGCATCCACATTTAGGAGGGAAATTGGTCTGTAGGACCCGCATTGTAGCGGATCCTTTTCCTTCTTTAAGAGAAGCGATATCGTTGCTTCAGACATAGTCGGGGGCAGTTGTCCCCTTTCCTTTGCCTCGTTAAAGGTCCTCGTCAGTACCGGGGCGAGCAAGTCCAAATACTTTCTGTAAAATTCAACTGGGAATCTGTCCGGTCCCGGGGCCTTTCCCGTCTGCATGTTCCTAATTCCTTTCACCACTTCTTCTACCGTGATCTGTGCTCCCAGTCCCACCCTTTCCTGCTCTTCCACCTTGGGAATTTCCAGCTGATCCAAAAAATCCATCATTCTCTCCCTCCCATCCGGGGGTTGAGCTTCATACAATTTTTTATAAAATGTCTTGAACACTTCATTCACTCTCTCCGCCCCCCGCTCCATCTCTCCTTCCTCATCCCTCACTCCCCCTATTTCCCTCGCTGCTCCCCTTTTCCTCAATTGGTGTGCCAGCAATCTGCTCGCCTTCTCCCCATATTCATACTGTACACCCTGCGCCTTCCTCCATTGTGCCTCTGCAGTGCCTGTAGTCAGCAAGTCAAATTCCACATGCAGCCTTTGCCTTTCCCTGTACAGTCCCTCCTCCGGTGCTTCCGCATATTGTCTGTCCACCCTCAAAAGTTCTTGCAGCAACCGCTCCCGTTCCTTACTCTCCTGCTTCCCTTTATGTGCCCTTATTGATATCAGCTCCCCCCTAACCACCGCCTTCAACGCCTCCCAGACCACTCCCACCTGAACCTCCCCATTGTCATTGAGTTCCAAGTACTTTTCAATACATCCCCTCACCCTTAGGCACACCCCCTCCTTCGCCATTAGTCCCATGTCCATTCTCCAGGGTGGGCGCCCTCCTGTTTCCTCCCCTATCTCCAAGTCCACCCAGTGTGGGGCATGATCCGAAATGGCTATAGCCGTATATTCCGTTCCCCTCACCTTCGGGATCAATGCCCTACCCAACACAAAAAAGTCTATGCGCGAATAGACTTTATGGACATAGGAGAAAAACGAGAACTCCTTACTCCTAGGTCTACTGAATCTCCACGGGTCCACACCTCCCATCTGCTCCATAAAATCCTTAAGCACCTTGGCTGCTGCCGGCCTCCTACCAGTCCTGGACTTCGACCTATCCAGCCTTGGTTCCAACACCGTGTTAAAGTCTCCCCCCATTATCAGCTTTCCCGTCTCTAGGTCCGGGATGCGTCCTAGCATTCGCCTCATAAAGTTGGCATCATCCCAGTTCGGGGCATACACGTTTACCAAAACCACCATCTCTCCCTGTAATTTGCCACTCACCATCACGTATCTGCCCCCGTTATCCACCACTATAGTCTTTGCCTCGAACATTACCCGCTTCCCCACTAATATAGCCACCCCCCTGTTTTTCGCATCCAGCCCCGAATGGAACACCTGCCCCACCCATCCTTTACGCAGCCTAACCTGGTCTATCAGTTTCAGGTGCGTTTCCTGTAACATAACCACATCTGCTTTAAGTTTCTTAAGGTGTGCGAGTACTCGTGCCCTCTTTATCGGCCCGTTGAGCCCTCTCACGTTCCACGTGATCAGCCGAGTTGGGGGGCTTCCCACCCCCCCCCTTGCCGGTTAGCCATCATCTTTTTCCAGCTTCTCACCCAGTTCCCACGCAGCTGTATCTCCCCCAGGCGGTGCCCCCCCGCCCATCCTCTCCCGTACCCACTCCCCCCTTTCCCCAGCAGCAGCAACCCAGTAATTCCCTCCTCCCACCCCCCCCCCGCTAGACCCCCCGCTAGCGTAATTACTCCCCCCATGTTGCTCCCAGAAGTCAGCAAACTCTGGCTGACCTCGGCTTCCCCCCGTGACCACGGCTCGCACCGTGCGACGCCCCCTCCTTCCTGCTTCTCTATTCCCGCCATAATTATCATAGCGCGGGAACCAAGCCCGCGCCTCTCCCTCGGCCCCGCCTCCCATGGCCAACGCCCCATCTCCTCTCCCTCCCCACCTCCCCCCATCACCACCTGTGGGAGAAAGAAAAGTTACCATACCGCAGGATTAGAACATAAAACCCCTCTTCGCCCCCCCCATTCGCCCCACCACTTTGTCCAAACGTTCTTTTTCATAATCCACTCATTCCAGTTTTTCTTCTACAATAAAAGTCCACGCTTCATCCGCCGTCTCAAAGTAGTGGTGCCTCCCTTGATATGTGACCCACAGTCTTGCCGGTTGCAGCATTCCAAATTTTATCTTCCTTTTGTGAAGTACCGCCTTGGCCCGATTAAAGCTCGCCCTCCTTCTCGCCACCTCTGCACTCCAGTCTTGATAAACGCGGATCACCGCGTTCTCCCATTTACTGCACCGAGTTTTCTTCGCCCATCTAGGACCATTTCTCTATCCTTAAAACGGAGGAATCTCACCACTATGGCTCTGGGAGTTTCTCCTGCTCTCGGTCCTCGCGCCATCACTCGGTATGCTCCCTCCACCTCCAACGGACCCGTCGGGGCCTCCGCTCCCATTAACGAATGCAGCATCGTGCTCACATATGCCCCGACGTCCGCCCCCTCCACACCTTCAGGAAGGCCAAGAATCCTCAGGTTGTTCCTCCTTGCGTTGTTTTCCAGTGCCTCCAACCTCTCCACACATCGTTTCTGGTGTGCCTCCTGTATCTCCGACTTCACCACCAGGCCCTGTATATCGTTCTCATTCTCGGCTGCTTTCGCCTTCACGACCCGAAGCTCCTGCTCCTGGGTCTTTTGTTCCTCCTTTAGCCCTTCGATCGCCTGTAGTATCGGGGCCAACAACTCTTTCTTCATTTCCTTTTTTATCTCCTCCACGCAGCATTTCAAGAACTCTTGTTGTTCAGGGCCCCATATGAAACTGCCACCTTCCGACGCCATCTTGGTTTTTGCTTGCCTTCCTTGCCGTTGTTCCAAAGGATCCGCTGCAATCCGGCCACTTTCCTCTCCTTTTTCCATCCGTGTCCAGGGGGAACACCCTCCTGGTTTACCGCACGGTGTTTTTAGCCGTTAAAATTGCCGTTGGGGCTCCTATCAAGAGCCCAAAAGTCCGTTTCACAGGGAGCTGCCGAAACGTGCGACTCAGCTGGTCATCGCCGCACCCGGAAGTCCGGTTTTTTAAAAATTGTGTACCAAATACTAACTCACATTCTCCAGGAAATAAATGTCTAATTAACGAGTAGGACATGACCTCTTATTTATAAATCAATGTTAGGCTTATGTCTCATCTGAATTTTTAAAGGCTGACTCTGAATTGAGTCCTTTGCAATAATCACTTGGTTTTACGAAATCTCAGGTCAAGTTCACTCGTCTAGAATTCCCAAAGTCTCTTATTAATTGGTGTCAGATTAGCTGTTTTTCAGTCTTGTGGGGTCTCCGTGGTGTTTTGTTATTTTTTTTAAACCTTTGCCATTCAATCAGCTTTAAGTATATTGCTATCAATTACAGGTTTTTTCCTTCCAATTCGCTACCTCTTTTGAAAGTGCTGATTGATGGTCTGGTGCAGTTCACAAGCTCCTCTCCAGTGCATAATCCAAGTGACCATTCTTCATATTTGCCTCGAGTCTACTCAACTGTTAAGGCATCACAGCAGAACTTAGTCACATCCTCACCTTTTTTTCTTTCATGGGATGTGGGTGTCGCAGGCAAAGCCAGCATTTGTTGCCCATCCCTTTTTTCCCTTGAACTGAGTGACATTTTTTTTAAGAGTCAACCACATTGCTGTGGATCTGGAGTCACATGGAGGCCAGACCAGGTGAGGACGGCAGATTTCCTTCCCTAAAGGACATTAGTGAACCAGATGTTTTTTTAAATAAATTGATATATTCTTTTGTTTCAAATGAAAGGGCAATTAAGTGTGGCCAATTTACCTACTCTGCACATCTTTTTTGGTTGATGGGGTGAGACCCACGCAGACATGGGGAGAATGTGCAAACTCCACACGGACAGTGACCCGGGGCCGGGATCGAACCCGGGTCCTTGGAGCTGTGATGCAGTAATGCTAACTAACCACTGTGCCACTGTGCTGTCCTTCCAGATGGGATTTTATAACAATTGACAATGGTTTCATGGCCATCATTTAAACCAGTGATCTTCAAAGTCGTGGGCGTGTAGGGAGGGTCGCGAAGCCGTCCCTTGGGGCGCTCCCGATTGCGCAAATTCGTGCGCAACAGCCGGCTTTTAACTATGCCGGCTGCGAGCGGCCTTTTTACCATATAAAAAAAATGCAGCCGCACTGCGCATGCGTGCCTGCTCATCGGTGCGCATGCGCATGCTGCTCGCTCTGTCTGGTTCGGAATTGCTCGGCTCTTCTGAATGAAGCTAAGGCCGAGTCGTCCCCCCCCCCCCCCCCCCGGCGACTAGCACCATCGGATCCACCTGCAGAGATCCAGAACCATGGCCTCCACTTCGGAACACGCCTGTATCTACAGCGCGCTCATCCTGCATGATGACGAGGTCACTGTCACCATAGACAAACTCAATGCGCTGATTAAAACAGCTGGTGTGACCATTGAGCCTTTCTGGCCTAGTCTGTTTGCCAAGGCATTGGCTAATATTGACATCAATAGTCTGATCTGCAACGTTGGTGCTGGCCATCGTGCCCCAGCTGCTGCAGCAGTTGTTTCCACCGCTGCCCCTGTTGCTGCTGAAGAGAAAAACGAAGAGAAGAAACAATAAGAATCTGATGAGTCTGACAATGACATGGGCTTTGGTGACTTTGATTAAACGTGCCGTGCAACAACATTGTTCCAATTTACAAAATATAAATAAAAATTGAATATAAAAGCCGGCTGCTGCGGCTGAAAACCGCGAATTTGCGCAATCAGAGACGCAGAATGTTTTTTTAAAAATACTATGTAATCTTACTGCCTGAGGGAGGCAGAGAGCAGTTGACAGCCCCCGAACGTCGATGTCATGTGCTTTGGGCGCAATTACGATTCCTCCATTTTGTCAGCAGCAAACAAGGAAAGAGAAAATGGTGGGTCGCAATGGTAGGCCGGCGTGGGTCCCGAAGGTCGGCCGGCATGGGTCCCGAAGGTTGGCCAGATGGTAAAAATGGGTCCCCGGAAAAGAAGTTTGAAAAACACTTATTTAGACTCTTTGTTCCAGATTTTTATTGAATTCACATTTTATCATCTGCCATCGTGGTGGCATTCAAACCCAGGTACCCAGAGCATTACCCTGGGTGTCTGGATTACTAGTCCTGTGACAAAACCACTACGTCTCCCCACAAAACCCGCAAACATTTCAACAAAATATCCGTCACAAGATGTGAACGATCGAATGGCCTCCTGTACTGTAATCATTATATGATGCTATTAAAATCACTGAAAATTGGATTTCCGGTGACGGCGGGGGGGGGGTGGGGCGGCCGCACAATGGAGGGCTCCCGTTTGGGAACGGCATTTTCGGGGCTTTAAGCCCGGTCCCAGGGTCCACGGAGGCGGCAAAAGCAGGAAGAAACAGTGAAAGCACAGTGAAGAAGAAAAATGTTGAGGGTGAGCAAAAAATCATCCGTAAAGAAAACAGCTGAAGGTCCGTCGGGGAGTGGAAAGGTCACCGCGGGGTCACCAAGGAAAATGGAGGCTGGAGCACCGGGGAGGCCGCATTGCTTACGGCTGAAGAAATAACTACGGTGATGGCTGCGGAATTCGAAAGGCAGTTTACAAAATACATGGAGACAATGAGGAAGGAGATGAGGGAGGTTTTGAGTGCGCTGGTGGAGGAGGCGATTTCCCCGATGATGACGGCAGTGGCGAGCGCAGTGGCGGAGGTGCGAGAGCAAGGGGAGGCGCTGAAGGAAGTGGAGGAGACATTATTGTAGCACGATGATCAACTTGCCTCGATGGGGAAGGAGATGCGGAAGGTGGTGGACATTAACAAGGATCTGCGAGGAAAAATGGAAGACCTGGAAAACAGATCCAGGCGACAGAATTTGAGGATTGTGGGGCTGCCCGAAGGAGTTGAAGGACCGAGGCCGATTGAGTATATTGCCGCGATGCTGGCGAAACTATTGGGGGAGGGGGAGGATCCCTCCCGATATGAACTGGATCGGGCTCATCGGTCGTGGAGGCCTGTACCAATGGCGAGTGAGCCGCCAAGGGTAGTGACTCTGTGCTTCCGTAGGTACAGTGTGAAGGAGAAGGTCCTGAGCTGGGCCAAGCAGAAGCGGGTGGTGCAGTGGGCTGGAGCTGGTATACGTGTATACCAGGACTTTACGGTGGAGCTGGTGAGGAGGCGGGCTGCCTCCAACCGGGTGAAGAGGGCACTGTACATTGGCAAGGTGCAGTGCGGCATTGTATATCCAGCAAAGCCGAGGGTGACTTACAAGCTCAGGGACTTTTATTTTGGAACGGCGGAAGCAGCGGAGGAGTTTGCGAAGGCAGAAGGACTGTGGCAGAACTGAGAAATGGTCATGTGCCGATGTGACCTCATGTCTGACTGTATTTTCTTCCTTTTTTTGTTTCACTGCGCGTGGGTGTAGGGGCTAAAGGAGCCAATGTTGTATATATTTGGACAAGGGAAAGGACAGGACTTTCACTCGAAATGAGGGCTCTTTGGGGTGTAGGTGGATATGCGGGGTTTGTGTGCTAAAAGGGGATTTCTGGGCTTTCCTAGGGCCGGGCAAGGGGGAAAGGGACCCGGGCGGGGGCCTCCACGCTGGCCGGTTTAAGCTGGCCAGTGAACGGGAGTGAGGTGGGGGGAGGGGCTGCGGCCATCGGAGCCTGGCAGAACAGGGTCCGAGTGGTCTCGCCGGGGTGGAAAGTTGGGGGGAAGGAACTGAGGTTGGGGGGAGGAGTTTAACAGGAGGCAGTGGAGGGGGGGGGAGCTGGAGACTTGGGGGGTGGGGGTGGGGGGGTTACAACTCTTAGGTATCATGTACGGTACTTTTTCAGAGGTTGGATGGCGTTGAGTGTGGGGGGTGGGGGGGTGGGGAGTGGACTCTATAGGTCAATGGTGACCATGGGCGGTCCCGGACTCCTTTTTCTTTTCTCCTTTGTTTTTTGTTGCCACCGTGGGAGGGTTTGTTTTATTGGATGCATATATTGACAGGTGGGCCGTTGTTTGGGGTGGTGGGAGGATGGGATCGTTGGTATTGTTAAGGGGATTGATTTTGTATTTGTTACCGTTTACTGTTTGTGGGTGGGGTGTAACTTTCGAAGGAAAATGTGAAAATGGAGAATAAAAACATTTTTAAAAAAATTTTTAAATCACTGAAAATTGATCAATTTTTTTCCTTAAGAAATAGGAGTACACCATACAGTCCTTCATGTCTGTTCTACCATTCAATCAGTCCATGGCTGGACACCAATATTAACTCCACTTTCTCACCCCAGACCATCTCCTTTGTTTTCCTTTGTGCCTAAACTTTTATAAAAACTGGACATCTGCAGCCATCTGGGGTAGAGAATTCCAGTGATCTTCAGCCTTCTGAAAGAAGAAATTTCTCCCCACCTCAACCCTAATTGGTCGACCCCTTGTCCTGAGATTATGCCCTTTAGTTCTAAATTCCCTAACCAAGGGAAACACTCTCTGGGCATCTTACCCTGTCAAGCCCTCTAAATTTTATATGTTTCAATGGGATCACCTCTCATTTTTCCAAACTCCAGAAAATACAGGCCCATTATACTTGATCTTTCCTCATCGGGCAACCCTCTAATCTCAGGAATCAATCTAGTAAACTTTTGTTGTACCCACTCCAAAAAGTGCTAAAATCAGATGTAATTGTCTTTTTGCACAGAACAAAGTATGAACTGGGTCCTTCTGATCTGACTACTGATCCATTGTTGGGTGCCACAGTCGCATTGTTGCTTCACAATTTCCTAGGTCCCAGATTCGATTCCTGGCTTGGGTCACTGTCTGCATGTTCCCCCGTGTCTGCGTGAGTTTCCTCTGGGTGCTCCGGTTTCCTCCCACAGTCTGAAGATGTGCAGGTTAGGTGGATTGGCCATGCTAAATTGCCTCTTAGTGTCCAAAAAAGGTTAGGTGGGGTTACAGGTTACGGGGATAGGGTGGGGGTGTGGGTTTAAGTAGAGTACTCTTTCCAAGGGCCTGTGCAGACTCGATGGACTGACTGGCCTCCTTCTGCACTGCAAGTTCCATGTTCTGTGATTCTATAACTCATGATGGCTTCCTGCAGGGTTTAAAAAACAGTTCTGTAGGGTGCACTGAAATGATCAAGTCACAGCCATAGACATTATCAAGCATTGTACATTAAAAATAAAACAGATACAGACAGAAACTTCCAAAACATTCACATTATCCTTGCAACAAGATTGAATTGGTTTGAAGAGGTTTCTGCCTTCAGAACTCTAGAATAGATTGAACTCAGCAAATGGGAGGTTTGCCAAATCAAGCAATAGATAACCCAGGAAAACGCTTGAGATATTGTTAATATGGTCACTATACTCAATGGAAATCAGAAATATAATTCTGTATTTTAAACATTTTTACACAAAACAAATGACTTCCCAATGACTTAGCCCATTAAATAATTGTCTGGTCTGCCAGGGGATCATACAGATCAGGAAAGTCCTCGATTTAATCCATGGTTTTGTGCTGATTTCGCTGATCTCAGCTGGAGCAGCAATAGTGGGATCTAGAACTGACATCCATTGTAGGCTGAGGATAAGTAGAGGGAAAAAAACACTCCTGCACAAACATGAAGAAATTGCTTCTGGCACTGCAGAATGACATGACAGGATGAGCCTCTGGCTTTTGGACAGGAGGGATAAACAAAAAACAGGGAAATTGGAGAAGGAAAATTTCTTATCTGACCACAGGTTTTCCCAGATCAAATCCTTTTTTGCAGACGGACCCTCCAAGGTTTATTATTATCCTTGTGAATGATTCAACTATCTTACAGTCCTTTCATTCCATGGTTGCCAAAACAAGCTTCCTTATCTGAATTCAGCAGGTATAAACTGGAATTGCATTCTACAAAATACACCTTCAAGAAAGAAATACATGCCAAAACATGAAAATGTACAATTTGTAATTTGAGGCTGTTTCCTGTAACTAGTTGTTAACCTAAATATAGTATGTCATTATAAGATTTATTTTCAGGACAATTAGATTGTTTTGTCTGTATATAAAAAAGAAAATGCTGTTGGAAGCAGATTGTACCTACAGCAATGGCTGCAGATTTCCTGTAGTAATGCTGATTATTATTTCCATACTTTTAGCTCAAATTTGTACGAAAAGCAATGACTGCAGATTTTTTATAGCATTGCACCATTAGTTATTCCTATACTATTAATTGCAGGTTTCCTGAATCATTACCGGTGGTCATTTCGATAACATAACTGCAGACTACATTGACTAACACTGCTTATACTTAGCAGTGACTACAGTGTTCCTGTCTGTAAATTGAACTGCAGCTTGTTGTCAGATAGTTCAAATCTGTAGCATTAACTGTGTTTCTCCCCCGGAACATCAACAGCAAAATATTCACACAGCAACACTTTGATAGGACCCATAGCATTAACTGCAGATTTTATCTGCAGTATTATTTTGGTGCAGATTAAGTGGAGACCTTTTCGGACGTGTGGTTTACAGCTGCCAGCAGATGGCGCGTCGCTCACACTCTCAAGCTCCTGGTCAAACACTCTTTATCGCAATGCAATTTACACAATGTGTATGGACCGCTTTATTGTTCCACTTCCCTCACTCTCCCTGCACAGAGAGGCATAGGTCGTACTTTGCCAGGCTTTAACTTCTATTTTTAACTTGATATTCTTTTGCATAGGGAGCTCTTCAAAATCCTTTTTATTTGTTGACCAGGAAGAAATCTTGCTTAAAATATGTAGATTCGGTTAATATTTCGGTTGTAAATATATTACACACAGGCTGCAAAAATATAACAGAAAACTTTTCCCTCGCCTCCGCTCCCAGTGCTGTGGACAAAGATAATCTGAATGAGCCGGAACATGGAGAACCCCACCAGAGAAAGAAAAGGGGAACAGCGAGAGGGAGAGGAGAGAGTGAATGGGCGGGACAGAGGTGGATAAATGAAGGCAGCGGGTAAGAAAAAGATGGAGCGATAGAAAAAAAAAGATTGAAAAAAGAGGGAGGGCGGGAAAGAGGATGACAACGGGGGGAGGGGGGGGGGAATAAAGGGAGTGAGAGAAAATGGGAGAAAACAGATTAAATTCGTTTTTAAAAATCCAGGAAAAGGATCGAGAGAGAGAGAGGGAGAGGGACAGCAAAGGTACCAAACAGGCAGAGATCAGAGAGGAAGGAAGAGGGTTGGAGCGCGTGGTGTCGAGAGGGCGAAGAGAAGGAGAAGGTGATGTGCCTGTCAAGGGGGAGCTGACCTCAGGCTCACCACACCAGTGAGTTCGCTCCCCCTGCAAAACCATTACCTGCTGCCAGGGGGGGCAGCGAGACTGGGGGGGCAATGAGGCTGGGGGGGGGGGGGGCAGTGAGGCTGGGGGGGGGGCAGTGAGGCTGGGGGGGGTGCAGTGAGACTGGGGGGGGGCAGTGAGACTGGGGGGGGGGCAGTGAGACTGGGGGGGTGCAGTGAGACTGGGGGGGGGCAGTGAGACTGGGGGGGGGCAGTGAGACTGGGGGGGGCAGTGAGACTGGGGGGGGGGGCAGTGAGGCTGGGGGGGGTGCAGTGAGACTGGGGGGGGCAGTGAGACTGGGGGGGGGGCAATGAGACTGGGGGGGGGGCAGTGAGACTGGGGGGGTGCAGTGAGACTGGGGGGGGGGGCAGTGAGACTGGGGGGGGGGCAGTGAGACTGGGGGGGGCAGTGAGACTGGGGGGGGGGGCAGTGAGGCTGGGGGGGGCAGTGAGACTGGGGGGTAGTGAGACTGGGGGGGGCAGTGAGACTGGGGGGCTGTCAGACTGGGGGGGCAGTGAGACTGGGGGGGCAATGAGACTGGGATGGACAGTGAGACTGGCTGGGGGCGCAGTGAGACGGGGGGCAGTGAGACTGGGGGGGCAGTGCGACTGGGTGGGGGGCAGTGAGACTGGGGGGGGAGTGAGACTGGGGGGGCAGTGAGACTGGGTTGGACAGTGAGACTGGGGGGGGCAGTGAGACTGGGGGGGCAGTGAGACTGGAGTGGGGGCAGTGAGACTGGGGGGGCAGTGAGACTGGGAGGGCAGTGAGACTGGGGGGGGGGCAGTGAGCCTGGGGGGGGCAGTGAGCCTGGGGGGGGCACTGAGACTGGGGGGACAGTGAGACTGGGGGGACAGTGAGACTGGGGGAGCCAGTGAGACTGGGATAGACAGTGAGACTGGGGGGGGGGCAGTGAGACTGGGGGGGCATTGTGAATGAGGGGGAGTGAGACTGGGGGAATGGGCAGTGAGACTGGGGGGGCAGTGAGACTGGGGTGGACAGTGAGACTGGGGGGGGCATTGAGACTGGGATGGACAGTGAGACTGGGGGGGGACAGTGAGACTGGGGGGGGGCAGTGAGACTGGGGGGGCAGTGAGACTGGGGGGGGCAGTGAGACTGAGGGGGGCAGTGAGACTGGGGGGGCAGTGAGACTGGGGGGGCAGTGAGACTGGTGGGGCAGTGAAACTGGCAGGGGGCAGTGAGACTGGGGGGGGCAGTGAGACTGAGGGGGGCAGTGAGACTGGAGGGGGGCAGTGAGACTGGTGTGTGGCTGTGAGACTGGGAGGTACTGAGACTGGGGGGGGCTGTGAGACTGGGGGGGCAGTGAGACTGGGTGGACAGTGAGACTGGGGGGGGTACTGAGACTGGTGTGTGGCTGTGAGACTGGGGGGGCAGTGAAACTGGGGGGCAGTCAGACTGGGGGGAATGAGACTGGGGGGGCAGTGAGACTTGGGGGGGGCAGTGAGACTGGGGTGGGCCAGTGAGACTGGGGGGGGCAGTGAGACTGGGGAGGGCAGTGAGACTGGGGGGGGCAGTGAGGCTGGGGGGGGCAGTGAGACTGGGGGGGCAGTGAGACTGGGATGGACAGTGAGACTGGGGGGCAGTGAGAATGGGGGGCGCAGTGAGACTGGGGGGGCAGTGAAACTGGGGGGGCAGTGAGACTGGGGGGGCAGTGAGACTGGGGGGGCAGTGAGACTGGGGGGGCAGTGAGACTGGGGGGCTGTCAGACTGGGGGGGCAGTGAGACTGGGGGGGCAATGAGACTGGGATGGACAGTGAGACTGGCTGGGGGCGCAGTGAGACTGGGGGGGGCAGTGAGACTGGGGGGGGAGTGAGACTGGGGGGGGCAGTGAGACTGGGTTGGACAGTGAGACTGGGGGGGGGGTGCAGTGAGACTGGGAGGGGCAGTGAGAATGGGATGGACAGTGAGACTGGGGTGGCAGTGAGACTGGGATGGACAGTGAGACTGGGGGGGGGGTGCAGTGAGACTGGGAGGGGCAGTGAGAATGGGATGGACAGTGAGACTGGGGTGGCAGTGAGACTGGGGGGGCAATGGGACTGGGATGGACAGTGAGACTAGGGGGGCAGTGAGACTGGGGGGGCAATGGGACTGGGATGGACAGTGAGACAGGGGGGGCAGTGAGACTGGGGGGGCAGTGAGACTTCGATGGACAGTGAGACTCGGTGGGGTAGTGAAACTGGGGAGGACAGTGATACTGGTGGGGAGCAGTGAGACTGGGGGGGCAGTGAGACTGGGGGGGCAGTGAGACTGGGGGGCAGTGAGACTGGGGAGGGGGCAGTGAGACTGGGGGGGCAGTGAGACTGGGGGGGCAGTGGGACTGGAGGGGGCAGTGAGACTGGGGGGGGCAGTGAGACTGGGGGGGGCAGTGAGACTGAGGGGGGCAGTGAGACTGAGGTGGACAGTAAGACTGGTGTGTGGCTGTGAGACTGGGGGGGTACTGAGACTGGGGGGGGGCTGTGAGACTGGGGGGGCAGTTAGACTGGGTGGACAGTGAGACTGGGGGGTTACTGAGACTGGGGGGGCCAGTGAGACTGGTGTGTGGCTGTGAGACGGGGGGGGCAGTGAGACTAGGGGGCAGTGAAACTGGGGGGCAGTCAGACTGGGGGGAATGAGACTGGGGGGGCAGTGAGACTTGGGGGGGGCAGTGAGAAAGGGGGGCGCAGTGAGACTAGGGGGGGCAGTGAGACTGGGGGGGCAGTGAGAGTGGGGGGGGCAGTGAGAGTGGGGGGGGCAGTGAGAGTGGGGGGGGCAGTGAGACTGGGGGGGGGCAGTGAGACTGGGGGGGCAGTGAGGCTGGGGGGGGCAGTGAGACTGGGGGGGGCAGTGAGACTGGGGGGGCAGTGAGACTGGGGGGGCAGTGAGACTGGGATGGACAGTGAGACTGGGGCGGGCAGTGAGAATGGGGACGCAGTGAGACTGGGGTGGCAGTGAGACTGGGGGGGGCAGTGAGACTGGGGGGGCAGTGAGAGTGGGAGGGGCAGTGAGAATGGGGGGGGCAGTGAGAATGGGGGGGGCAGTGAGAGTGGGGGGGGCAGTGAGACTGGGGGGCGCAGTGAGACTGGGGGGGCAGTGAGACTGGGGGGGCAGTGAGACTGGGAGGGCAGTGAGACTGGGGGGGGGCAGTGAGACTGGGGGGACAGTGAGACCTCGGGGGGCAGTGAGACTGGGGGGGGGGCAGTGAGACTGGGATGGACAGTGAGACTGGGGGGGGGCAGTGAGACTGGGGGGGCAGTGAGTCTGGGATGGACAGTGAGACTGGGATGGGGGGGCAATAAGACTGGGGGGGCAGTGAGACTGGGGGGGCAGTGAGACTGGAGTGGGGGGGCAGTAAGACTGGGGGGGCAGTAAGACTGGGGGGGGCAGTGAGACTGGGGGGGCAGTGAGACTGGGGGGCAGTGAGACTGGGAGGGCAGTGAGACTGGGGGGCGCAGTGAGCCTGGGGGGGCAGTGAGACTGGGATGGACAGTGAGACTGGGGGGGCAGTGAGAATGGGGGGCGCAGTGAGACTGGGGGGGCAGTGAAACTGGGGGGGCAGTGAGACTGGGGGGGCAGTGAGACTGGGGGGGGCAGTGAGACTGGGGGGCTGTCAGACTGGGGGGGCAGTGAGACTGGGGGGGCAATGAGACTGGGATGGACAGTGAGACTGGCTGGGGGCGCAGTGAGACTGGGGGGGGCAGTGAGACTGGGGGGGGAGTGAGACTGGGGGGGCAGTGAGACTGGGTTGGACAGTGAGACTGGGGGGGCAGTGAGACTGGGATGGACAGTGAGACTGGGGGGGGTGCAGTGAGACTGGGAGGGGCAGTGAGAATGGGATAGACAGTGAGACTGGGGTGGCAGTGAGACTGGGGGGGTAATGGGACTGGGATGGACAGTGAGACTGGGGGGGGCAGTGAGACTGGGGGGGCAATGGGACTGGGATGGACAGTGAGACAGGGGGGGCAGTGAGACTGGGGGGGCAGTGAGACTTCGATGGACAGTGAGACTCGGTGGGGTAGTGAAACTGGGGAGGACAGTGATACTGGTGGGGAGCAGTGAGACTGGGGGGGCAGTGAGACTGGGGGGCAGTGAGACTGGGGAGGGGGCAGTGAGACTGGGGGGGCAGTGAGACTGGGGGGGCAGTGGGACTGGAGGGGGCAGTGAGACTGGGGGGGGCAGTGAGACTGGGGGGGCAGTGAGACTGAGGGGGGCAGTGAGACTGAGGTGGGCAGTAAGACTGGTGTGTGGCTGTGAGACTGGGGGGTACTGAGACTGGGGGGGGCTGTGAGACTGGGGGGGCAGTTAGACTGGGTGGACAGTGAGACTGGGGGGGTACTGAGACTGGGGGGGGGCAGTGAGACTGGTGTGTGACTGTGAGACGGGGGGGCAGTGAGACTAGGGGGCAGTGAGACTGGGGGGGCAGTGAAACTGGGGGGCAGTCAGACTGGGGGGAATGAGACTGGGGGGGCAGTGAGACTTGGGGGGGGCAGTGAGACTGGGGGGGGCAGTGAGATTGGGGTGGGCAGTGAGACTGGGGGGGCCAGTGAGACTGGGGGGGGCAGTGTGACTGGGGGGGGCAGTGAGACTGGGGGGGCAGTGAGACTGGGGGGGGGCAGTGAGACTGGGGGGGGGCAGTGAGGCTGGGGGGGGCAGTGAGGCTGGGGGGGGCAGTGAGACTGGGGGGGCAGTGAGACTGGGGGGGCAGTGAGACTGGGATGGACAGTGAGACTGGGGCGGGCAGTGAGAATGGGGACGCAGTGAGACTGGGGTGGCAGTGAGACTGGGGGGGGCAGTGAGACTGGGGGGGCAGTGAGAGTGGGAGGGGCAGTGAGAATGGGGGGGGCAGTGAGAATGGGGGGGCAGTGAGAGTGGGGGGGCAGTGAGTCTGGGGGGCGCAGTGAGACTGGGGGGGCAGTGAGACTGGGGGGGCAGTGAGACTGGGAGGGCAGTGAGACTGGGGGGGGGCAGTGAGACTGGGGGGACAGTGAGACCTCGGGGGGCAGTGAGACTGGGGGGGGCAGTGAGACTGGGATGGACAGTGAGACTGGGGGGGGCAGTGAGACTGGGGGGGCAGTGAGTCTGGGATGGACAGTGAGACTGGGATGGGGGGGCAATAAGACTGGGGGGGCAGTGAGACTGGGGGGGCAGTGAGACTGGAGTGGGGGGGCAGTAAGACTGGGGGGGGGCAGTAAGACTGGGGGGGGCAGTGAGACAGGGGGGCGCAGTGAGACTGGGGGGCAGTGAGACTGGGGGGCAGTGAGACTGGGAGGGCAGTGAGACTGGGGGGGGCAGTGAGCCTGGGGGGGGCACTGAGACTGGGGGGACAGTGAGACTGGGGCGGCAGTGAGACTGGGATGGACAGTGAGACTGGGGGGGGGGCAGTGAGACTGGGGGGGGGCAGTGAGACTGGGGGGTGGCAGTGAGGCCTGGGGGGGCAGTGAGACTGGGGGGGCAGTGAGACTGGGATGGACAGTGAGACTGGGGGGGTACTGAGACTGGGGGGGGCAGTGAGACTGGTGTGTGGCTGTGAGACTGGGGGGGCAGTGAGACTGGGTGGGGCAGTGAGACTGGGGGGGCAGTGAAACTGGGGGGCAGGCAGACTGGGGGAATGAGACTGGGGGGGCAGTGAGACTTGGGGGGGCAGTGAGACTGGGGTGGGCAGTGAGATTGGGGTGGGCAGTGAGACTGGGGGGGGCCAGTGAGACTGGGAGGGGGGCAGTGTGACTGGGGGGGGCAGTGACACTGGGGGGGCAGTGAGACTGGGGGGGCAGTGAGGCTGGGGGGGCCAGTGAGACTGGGGGGGGCAGTGAGACTGGGGGGGTAGTGAGACTGGGGGGCAGTGAGACTGGGATGGACAGTGAGACTGGGGCGGGCAGTGAGAATGGGGGGGGCAGTGAAACTGGGGGGCAGTCAGACTGGGGGGAATGAGACTGGGGGGGCAGTGAGACTTGGGGGGGCAGTGAGACTGGGGGGCCAGTGAGACTGGGGGGGGTAGTGTGACTGGGGGGGCAGTGAGACTGGGGGGGCAGTGAGACTGGGGGGGGCAGTGAGGCTGGGGGGGGCAGTGAGACTGGGGGGGCAGTGAGACTGGGGGGGCAGTGAGACTGGGGGGGGCAGTGAGGCTGGGGGGGGCAGTGAGACTGGGGGGGCAGTGAGACTGGGGGGGCAGTGAGACTGGGATGGACAGTGAGACTGGGGGGGGCAGTGAGAAAGGGGGGCGCAGTGAGACTAGGGGGGGCAGTGAGACTGGGGGGGCAGTGAGAGTGGGGGGGGCAGTGAGAGTGGGGGGGGCAGTGAGAGTGGGGGGGGCAGTGAGACTGGGGGGGCAGTGAGACTGGGCGGGGCAGTGAGACTGGGGGGGCAATGAGACTGGGGGGGCAGTGAGACTGGGGGCAGTGAGACTGGGGGGGCAGTGAGACTGGGGGGGCAGTGAGACTGGGGGGGGCAGTGAGACTGGGATGGACAGTGAGACTGGGGGGGGGCAGTGAGACTGGGGGAGCAGTGAGACTGGGGGGGCAGTGAGACTGGGGGGGGCAGTGAGACTGGGGGCAGTGAGACTGGGGGGGCAGTGAGACTGGGATGGACAGTGAGACTGGGGGGGGCAGTGAGAAAGGGGGGCGCAGTGAGACTAGGGGGGGCAGTGAGACTGGGGGGGCAGTGAGAGTGGGGGGGGCAGTGAGAGTGGGGGGGGCAGTGAGACTGGGGGGGGCAGTGAGACTGGGGGGGGGCAGTGAGACTGGGGGGGCAGTGAGGCTGGGGGGGGCAGTGAGACTGGGGGGGGCAGTGAGACTGGGGGGGCAGTGAGACTGGGGGGGCAGTGAGACTGGGATGGACAGTGAGACTGGGGCGGGCAGTGAGAATGGGGACGCAGTGAGACTGGGGTGGCAGTGAGACTGGGGGGGGCAGTGAGACTGGGGGGGCAGTGAGAGTGGGAGGGGCAGTGAGAATGGGGGGGGCAGTGAGAATGGGGGGGGCAGTGAGAGTGGGGGGGGCAGTGAGACTGGGGGGCGCAGTGAGACTGGGGGGGCAGTGAGACTGGGGGGGCAGTGAGACTGGGAGGGCAGTGAGACTGGGGGGGGGCAGTGAGACTGGGGGGACAGTGAGACCTCGGGGGGCAGTGAGACTGGGGAGGGGGCAGTGAGACTGGGATGGACAGTGAGACTGGGGGGGGGCAGTGAGACTGGGGGGGCAGTGAGTCTGGGATGGACAGTGAGACTGGGATGGGGGGGCAATAAGACTGGGGGGGCAGTGAGACTGGGGGGGCAGTGAGACTGGAGTGGGGGGGCAGTAAGACTGGGGGGGCAGTAAGACTGGGGGGGGCAGTGAGACTGGGGGGGCAGTGAGACTGGGGGCAGTGAGACTGGGGGGGCAGTGAGACTGGGGGGCGCAGTGAGCCTGGGGGGGCAGTGAGACTGGGATGGACAGTGAGACTGGGGGGGCAGTGAGAATGGGGGGCGCAGTGAGACTGGGGGGGCAGTGAAACTGGGGGGGCAGTGAGACTGGGGGGGCAGTGAGACTGGGGGGGGCAGTGAGACTGGGGGGCTGTCAGACTGGGGGGGCAGTGAGACTGGGGGGGCAATGAGACTGGGATGGACAGTGAGACTGGCTGGGGGCGCAGTGAGACTGGGGGGGGCAGTGAGACTGGGGGGGGAGTGAGACTGGGGGGGCAGTGAGACTGGGTTGGACAGTGAGACTGGGGGGGCAGTGAGACTGGGATGGACAGTGAGACTGGGGGGGGTGCAGTGAGACTGGGAGGGGCAGTGAGAATGGGATAGACAGTGAGACTGGGGTGGCAGTGAGACTGGGGGGGTAATGGGACTGGGATGGACAGTGAGACTGGGGGGGGCAGTGAGACTGGGGGGGCAATGGGACTGGGATGGACAGTGAGACAGGGGGGGCAGTGAGACTGGGGGGGCAGTGAGACTTCGATGGACAGTGAGACTCGGTGGGGTAGTGAAACTGGGGAGGACAGTGATACTGGTGGGGAGCAGTGAGACTGGGGGGGCAGTGAGACTGGGGGGGCAGTGAGACTGGGGGGCAGTGAGACTGGGGAGGGGGCAGTGAGACTGGGGGGGCAGTGAGACTGGGGGGGCAGTGGGACTGGAGGGGGCAGTGAGACTGGGGGGGGCAGTGAGACTGGGGGGGCAGTGAGACTGAGGGGGGCAGTGAGACTGAGGTGGGCAGTAAGACTGGTGTGTGGCTGTGAGACTGGGGGGGTACTGAGGCTGGGGGGGCAGTTAGACTGGGTGGACAGTGAGACTGGGGGGGTACTGAGACTGGGGGGGGGCAGTGAGACTGGTGTGTGGCTGTGAGACGGGGGGGCAGTGAGACTAGGGGGCAGTGAGACTGGGGGGGCAGTGAAACTGGGGGGCAGTCAGACTGGGGGGAATGAGACTGGGGGGGCAGTGAGACTTGGGGGGGCAGTGAGACTGGGGTGGGCAGTGAGATTGGGGTGGGCAGTGAGACTGGGGGGCCAGTGAGACTGGGGGGGGGTAGTGTGACTGGGGGGGCAGTGAGACTGGGGGGGCAGGGAGACTGGGGGGGGCAGTGAGACTGGGGGGGCAGTGAGACTGGGGGGGCAGTGAGACTGGGATGGACAGTGAGACTGGGGGGGGCAGTGAGAAAGGGGGGCGCAGTGAGACTAGGGGGGGCAGTGAGACTGGGGGGGCAGTGAGAGTGGGGGGGGCAGTGAGAGTGGGGGGGCAGTGAGAGTGGGGGGGGCAGTGAGACTGGGGGGGCAGTGAGACTGGGCGGGGCAGTGAGACTGGGGGGGCAATGAGACTGGGGGGGCAGTGAGACTGGGGGGGGGCAGTGAGACTGGGGGCAGTGAGACTGGGGGGGCAGTGAGACTGGGGGGGCAGTGAGACTGGGGGGGGGCAGTGAGACTGGGATGGACAGTGAGACTGGGGGGGGGCAGTGAGACTGGGGGAGCAGTGAGACGGGGGGGGGGCAGTGAGACTGGGGGGGGCAGTGAGTCTGGGATGGACAGTGAGACTGTGATGGGGGGGCAGTGAGACTGGGGGGGCAGTGAGACTGGAGTGGGGGGGCAGTGAGACTGGGGGGGCAGTGAGACTGGGGGGCGCAGTGAGACTGGGGGGGCAGTGAGACTGCGAGGGCAGTGAGACTGGGGGGGCAGTGAGCCTGGTGGGGGGTACTGAGACTGGGGGGACAGTGAGACTGGGGGGGCAGTGAGACTGGGATGGACAGTGAGACTGGGGGGGGGCAATGAGACTGGGGGGGGGGGGCAGTGAGACTGGGGGTGGCAGTGAGACTGGGATAGACAGTGAGACTGGGGGGGTCAGTGAGACTGGGGGGGCATTGAGACTTGGGGGGAGTGAGACTGGGGGGATGGGCAGTGAGTCTGGGGTGGACAGTGAGACTGGGGTGGACAGTGAGACTGGGGGGGGCAGTGAGACTGGGGGGGGCAGTGAGACTGGGGGGGCAGCGAGACTGGGGGGGCAGTGAGACTGGCGGGGCAGTGAAACTGGGGGGCAGTCAGACTGGGGGGAATGAGACTGGTATGGACAGTGAGACTGGGGGGGCAGTGAGATTGGGGGGACAGTGAGACTGGGGGGGGCAGTGAGACTGGGGGGGGCAGTGAGACTGGTGTGTGGCTGTGAGACTGGGATGGACAGTGAGACTGGGGGGGGCAGTGAGACTGGGGGGGCAGTGAGTCTGGGATGGACAGTGAGACTGGGATGGGGGGGCAATAAGACTGGGGGGGCAGTGAGACTGGGGGGGCAGTGAGACTGGAGTGGGGGGGCAGTAAGACTGGGGGGGCAGTAAGACTGGGGGGGGGCAGTGAGACAGGGGGGCGCAGTGAGACTGGGGGGGCAGTGAGACTGGGGGGCAGTGAGACTGGGAGGGCAGTGAGACTGGGGGGGGCAGTGAGCCTGGGGGGGCAGTGAGACTGGGATGGACAGTGATACTGGGGGGGCAGTGAGAATGGGGGGCGCAGTGAGACTGGGGGGGCAGCGAAACTGGGGGGGCAGTGAGACTGGGGGGCAGTGAGACTGGGGGGGGCAGTGAGACTGGGGGGCTGTCAGACTGGGGGGGCAGTGAGACTGGGGGGGCAATGAGACTGGGATGGACAGTGAGACTGGCTGGGGGCGCAGTGAGACTGGGGGGGGCAGTGAGACTGGGGGGGGAGTGAGACTGGGGGGGCAGTGAGACTGGGTTGGACAGTGAGACTGGGGGGGCAGTGAGACTGGGATGGACAGTGAGACTGGGGGGGGTGCAGTGAGACTGGGAGAGGCAGTGAGAATGGGATAGACAGTGAGACTGGGGTGGCAGTGAGACTGGGGGGGCAATGGGACTGGGATGGACAGTGAGACAGGGGGGGCAGTGAGACTGGGGGGGCAGTGAGACTTCGATGGACAGTGAGACTCGGTGGGGTAGTGAAACTGGGGAGGACAGTGATACTGGTGGGGAGCAGTGAGACTGGGGGGGCAGTGAGACTGGGGGGGCAGTGAGACTGGGGGGCAGTGAGACTGGGGAGGGGGCAGTGAGACTGGGGGGGCAGTGAGACTGGGGGGGCAGTGGGACTGGAGGGGGCAGTGAGACTGGGGGGGCAGTGAGACTGGGGGGGGCAGTGAGACTGAGGGGGGCAGTGAGACTGAGGTGGGCAGTGAGACTGGTGTGTGGCTGTGAGACTGGGGGGGTACTGAGACTGGGGGGGGCTGTGAGACTGGGGGGGCAGTTAGACTGGGTGGACAGTGAGACTGGGGGGGTACTGAGACTGGGGGGGGCAGTGAGACTGGTGTGTGGCTGTGAGACGGGGGGGCAGTGAGACTAGGGGGCAGTGAGACTGGGGGGGCAGTGAAACTGGGGGGCAGTCAGACTGGGGGGAATGAGACTGGGGGGGCAGTGAGACTTGGGGGGGGCAGTGAGACTGGGGGGGCAGTGAGATTGGGGTGGGCAGTGAGACTGGGGGGGCCAGTGAGACTGGGGGGGGCAGTGTGACTGGGGGGGCAGTGAGACTGGGGGGGGGGCAGTGAGACTGGGGGGGGGGCAGTGAGGCTGGGGGGGGGCAGTGAGGCTGGGGGGGGGCAGTGAGACTGGGGGGGGGCAGTGAGACTGGGGGGGCAGTGAGACTGGGGGGGCAGTGAGACTGGGATGGACAGTGAGACTGGGGCGGGCAGTGAGAATGGGGACGCAGTGAGACTGGGGTGGCAGTGAGACTGGGGGGGGCAGTGAGACTGGGGGGGCAGTGAGAGTGGGAGGGGCAGTGAGAATGGGGGGGGCAGTGAGAATGGGGGGGCAGTGAGAGTGGGGGGGGCAGTGAGTCTGGGGGGCGCAGTGAGACTGGGGGGCAGTGAGACTGGGGGGGCAGTGAGACTGGGAGGGCAGTGAGACTGGGGGGGGGCAGTGAGACTGGGGGGACAGTGAGACCTCGGGGGGCAGTGAGACTGGGGGGGGCAGTGAGACTGGGATGGACAGTGAGACTGGGGGGGCAGTGAGACTGGGGGGGCAGTGAGTCTGGGATGGACAGTGAGACTGGGATGGGGGGGCAATAAGACTGGGGGGGCAGTGAGACTGGGGGGGCAGTGAGACTGGAGTGGGGGGGCAGTAAGACTGGGGGGGGCAGTAAGACTGGGGGGGCAGTGAGACAGGGGGGCGCAGTGAGACTGGGGGGGCAGTGAGACTGGGGGGCAGTGAGACTGGGAGGGCAGTGAGACTGGGGGGGGCAGTGAGCCTGGGGGGGGGCACTGAGACTGGGGGGACAGTGAGACTGGGGCGGCAGTGAGACTGGGATGGACAGTGAGACTGGGGGGGGGGCAGTGAGACTGGGGGGGGGCAGTGAGACTGGGGGGGCAGTGAGGCCTGGGGGGGCAGTGAGACTGGGGGGGGCAGTGAGACTGGGATGGACAGTGAGACTGGGGGGGTACTGAGACTGGGGGGGGCAGTGAGACTGGTGTGTGGCTGTGAGACTGGGGGGGCAGTGAGACTGGGTGGGGCAGTGAGACTGGGGGGGCAGTGAAACTGGGGGGCAGGCAGACTGGGGGAATGAGACTGGGGGGGCAGTGAGACTTGGGGGGGCAGTGAGACTGGGGTGGGCAGTGAGATTGGGGTGGGCAGTGAGACTGGGGGGGCCAGTGAGACTGGGAGGGGGGCAGTGTGACTGGGGGGGGCAGTGACACTGGGGGGGCAGTGAGACTGGGGGGGCAGTGAGGCTGGGGGGGGCCAGTGAGACTGGGGGGGGGCAGTGAGACTGGGGGGGTAGTGAGACTGGGGGGCAGTGAGACTGGGATGGACAGTGAGACTGGGGCGGGCAGTGAGAATGGGGGGGGCAGTGAAACTGGGGGGCAGTCAGACTGGGGGGAATGAGACTGGGGGGGCAGTGAGACTTGGGGGGGCAGTGAGACTGGGGTGGGCAGTGAGATTGGGGTGGGCAGTGAGACTGGGGGGCCAGTGAGACTGGGGGGGGTAGTGTGACTGGGGGGGCAGTGAGACTGGGGGGGCAGTGAGACTGGGGGGGCAGTGAGACTGGAATGGACAGTGAGACTGGGGGGGGCAGTGAGAAAGGGGGGCGCAGTGAGACTAGGGGGGGCAGTGAGACTGGGGGGGCAGTGAGAGTGGGGGGGGCAGTGAGAGTGGGGGGGGCAGTGAGAGTTGGGGGGGCAGTGAGACTGGGGGGGGCAGTGAGACTGGGCGGGGCAGTGAGACTGGGGGGGCAATGAGACTGGGGGGGCAGTGAGACTGGGGGGGGCAGTGAGACTGGGGGCAGTGAGACTGGGGGGGCAGTGAGACTGGGGGGGGGCAGTGAGACTGGGATGGACAGTGAGACTGGGGGGGGGCAGTGAGACTGGGGGAGCAGTGAGACTGGGGGGGCAGTGAGACTGGGGGGGGCAGTGAGACTGGGGGCAGTGAGACTGGGGGGGCAGTGAGACTGGGATGGACAGTGAGACTGGGGGGGGCAGTGAGAAAGGGGGGCGCAGTGAGACTAGGGGGGGCAGTGAGACTGGGGGGGCAGTGAGACTGGAGTGGGGGGGGCAGTGAGACTGGGGGGGCAGTGAGACTGGGGGGGCAGTGAGACTGGGGGGGCAGTGAGACTGCGAGGGCAGTGAGACTGGGGGGGCAGTGAGCCTGGTGGGGGGCACTGAGACTGGGGGTACAGGGAGACTGGGGGGGCAGTGAGACTGGGATGGACAGTGAGACTGGGGGGGGGGCAATGAGACTGGGGGGGGGGCAGTGAGACTGGGGGTGGCAGTGAGACTGGGATAGACAGTGAGACTGGGGGGGTCAGTGAGACTGGGGGGGCATTGAGACTTGGGGGGAGTGAGACTGGGGGGATGGGCAGTGAGACTGGGGTGGACAGTGAGACTGGGGTGGACAGTGAGACTGGGGGGGGGCAGTGAGACTGGGGGGGCAGTGAGACTGGGGGGGCAGCGAGACTGGGGGGGCAGTGAGACTGGCTGGGCAGTGAAACTGGGGGGCAGTCAGACTGGGGGGAATGAGACTGGGATGGACAGTGAGACTGGGGGGGCAGTGAGATTGGGGGGACAGTGAGACTGGGGGGGGGCAGTGAGACTGGGGGGTCAGTGAGACTGGGGGGTCAGTGAGACTGGGGGGGGCAGTGAGACTGGGAGGGGGCAGTGAGACTGGGGGGGCAGTGAGACTGGGGTGGCAGTGAGGCTGGGGGGACAGTGAGACTGGGGGGGCAGTGAGACTGGGGGGACAGTGAGACTGGGGGGGCAGTGAGACTGGGATGGGCAGTGTGAATGGGGTGGGGGCAGTGAGACTGGGGGGGCAGTGAGACAGGGGGGGGCAGTGAGGCTGAGGGGGGCAGTGAGACTGTGGGGGCAGTGAGATGGGGGGGTTTGTGAGACTGGGGGGGGCAGTGAGACTGGGGGACAGTGAGACTGGGGCGGGCAGTGAGACATGGCTGGGCAGTGAGACTGGGGGGGGCAGTGAGACTGGGGGCAGTGAGACTGGGGGGGCAGTGAGACTGGGCGGGGCAGTGAGACTGGGGGGGCAATGAGACTGGGGGGGCAGTGAGACTGGGGGGGGCAGTGAGACTGGGGGCAGTGAGACTGGGGGGGCAGTGAGACTGGGGGGGCAGTGAGACTGGGGGGGGCAGTGAGACTGGGATGGACAGTGAGACTGGGGGGGGGCAGTGAGACTGGGGGAGCAGTGAGACGGGGGGGGCAGTGAGACTGGGGTGGGCAGTGAGACTGGGGGGGCAGTGAGACTGGGGGGCAGTGAGACTGGGATGGACAGTGAGACTGGGGCGGGCAGTGAGAATGGGGACGCAGTGAGACTGGGGTGGCAGTGAGACTGGGGGGGCAGTGAGACTGGGATGGACAGTGAGACTGGGGCGGGCAGTGAGAATGGGGGGGGCAGTGAAACTGGGGGGCAGTCAGACTGGGGGGAATGAGACTGAGGGGGCAGTGAGACTTGGGGGGAATGAGACTGGGGGGGCAGTGAGACTTGGGGGGGCAGTGAGACTGGGGTGGGCAGTGAGATTGGGGTGGGCAGTGAGACTGGGGGGGGGCAGTGAGACTGGGGGGGGGTAGTGTGACTGGGGGGGCAGTGAGACTGGGGGGGCAGTGAGTCTGGTGTGTGGCTGTGAGACTGGGGGGGCAGTGAGACTGGGAGTGGCAATGAAACTGGGGGGCAGTCAGATTGGGGGGAATGAGACTGGGGGGGCAGTGAGACTTGGGGGGGCAGTGAGACTGGGGTGGGCAGTGAGATTGGGGTGGGCAGTGAGACTGGGGGGCCAGTGAGACTGGGGGGGGTAGTGTGACTGGGGGGGCAGTGAGACTGGGGGGGCAGTGAGACTGGGGGGGGCAGTGAGGCTGGGGGGGGCAGTGAGACTGGGGGGGCAGTGAGACTGGGGGGGCAGTGAGACTGGGATGGACAGTGAGACTGGGGGGGCAGTGAGAAAGGGGGTCACAGTGAGACTAGGGGGGGCAGTGAGACTGGGGGGGCAGTGAGACTGGGGGGGCAGTGAGAGTGGGGGGGGCAGTGAGAGTGGGGGGGGCAGTGAGAGTGGGGGGGGCAGTGAGACTGGGGGGGCAGTGAGACTAGGCGGCGCAGTGAGACTGGGGGGCAGTGAGACTGGGGGGGCAATGAGACTGGGGGGGCAGTGAGACTGGGGGGGGCAGTGAGACTGGGGGGCAGTGAGACTGGGGGGGCAGTGAGACTGGGGGGGGCAGTGAGACTGGGGGGGGCAGTGAGACTGGGATGGACAGTGAGACTGGGGGGGGGCAGTGAGTCTGGGGGAGCAGTGAGACGGGGGGGGGCAGTGAGACTGGGGGGGGCAGTGAGTCTGGGATGGACAGTGAGACTGGGATGGGGGGCAGTGAGACTGGGGGGGCAGTGAGACTGGAGTGGGGGGGCAGTGAGACTGGGGGGGCAGTGAGACTGGGGGGCGCAGTGAGACTGGGGGGGCAGTGAGACTGCGAGGGCAGTGAGACGGGGGGCAGTGAGCCTGGTGGGGGGCACTGAGACTGGGGGTACAGTGAGACTGGGGGGGCAGTGAGACTGGGATGGACAGTGAGACTGGGGGGGGGGCAATGAGACTGGGGGGGGGGCAGTGAGACTGGGGGTGGCAGTGAGACTGGGATAGACAGTGAGACTGGGGGGGTCAGTGAGACTGGGGGGGCATTGAGACTTGGGGGGAGTGAGACTGGGGGATGGGCAGTGAGACTGGGCTGGACAGTGAGACTGGGGTGGACAGTGAGACTGGGGGGGGGGCAGTGAGACTGGGGGGGCAGTGAGACTGGGGGGGCAGCGAGACTGGGGGGGCAGTGAGACTGGTGGGGCAGTGAAACTGGGGGGCAGTCAGACTGGGGGGAATGAGACTGGGATGGACAGTGAGACTGGGGGGGCAGTGAGATTGGGGGGACAGTGAGACTGGGGGGGGCAGTGAGACTGGGGGGTCAGTGAGACTGGGGGGGCAGTGAGACTGGGGGGGGCAGTGAGACTGGGATGGGCAGTGTGAATGAGGTGGGGGCAGTGAGACTGGGGGGACAGTGAGACTGGGGGGACAGTGAGACTGGGATGGGCAGTGTGAATGAGGTGGGGGCAGTGAGACTGGGGGGGCAGTGAGACAGGGGGGGGCAGTGAGGCTGGGGGGGGCAGTGAGACTGTGGGGGCAGTGAGATGGGGGGGGGCAGTGAGACTGGGGGGGGGGCAGTGAGACTGGGGGACAGTGAGACTGGGGCGGGCAGTGAGACTGGGCTGGGCAGTGATGCCAGGGTAGTCAGTGAGACTGGGGACGGCAGTGAGGCTGGGTGGGGAGACGCGACCGGTTGTTTGTGGGGAGAGGGGGCTGGGGCCGGCTGGTTTGATGTTGGTGGCACATACCGGGTAATCGGTAACCAGAGCCTTGCTGGGCCGACAGTCTGCCCAGCTGAAAGCGGCTCTGGGTTACTCTCGAGCCCGTCTGGGTTGGGGAATGTGTGGCTGGTTCCTGGGAATTCTACCCTCTCATGACCCTGGGGACTGTGCAGCCCTGCAAACTCTGGAAGTAGAATAACCGACTTCCTCTCTTACTCAACACCACTGGCAATCTAATGAACGCAGTTTAATTCCACAAACAATCTACATGGCAAAACTGTTTGGGGAGAAAAATGTTTAATAAATAAGTAATTTCTGTTCCTGTGGCGCTGAGCTAATTTCTAACCAATTCAAACGCACGTTATGTTTCTGAATGCTGCCGATTTTGGGACGGCTGCTTTTTCCCGCCTGTTTATTGATGCCTCTGGTCAGCCCTTCTTTCCCTGGCTAAAGAGATTGTTTTTGTTTACATAGCTGAGCTCTTTCATATTGAGGCTATTCAACAACAACCTCAATTTATAAAGTCCCTTAAAGATAGTGAGAATTCACAAAGGAATTCTGAGGCGGTGCGCCAGTAAGAAAGGTCTGGATAGAAATTCCGGCACAGAGCTTTGACCTCCCGAGTGTGCGCTGGGGAATCCCAGTCATCACCAACGCTGGGAGATAGAAGCCGGGTGCAGAATGGAGGATGATCATGGTGCCATTTCTAAACAGTGAACAGGAGTTGAAAATCGGTGTACATAGGACGGAGAGCCAATAAAACTCTCCTAAGACATGAGTTGTTGGAAAGTTAAACTTGCAAGGTGAGCGAGGGGAGCTCTGGAGACGTCGAGGGCACTGCCGCTGAGAGTTTCAGCAGTAGGGGAGGGACAGAACTGCGTAACATTATGGAGGTAGAAAATGCTGATCTTGGTCATGGACTGTGCGTGAGTTTGAAGCTATACTCAAGATCAAACAAGTCAGCGAGGTTGTACATAGCTGGGCTTTGCCTGAACAAGCAGTCTCCGTTTCTGAGGCTAAGTGTTGACGCCACAGAATTTGCGGACGACAACAAAACTGGCGCCGTACCTGGACCGATTCAGCGACCGTTAAGGGGCTAGCACCGGCGCCACGTGGAACACAATTGATTCCAATGAGAAATGGTGCGGGATTCACCGGTTTCACGATTGACACTCAGGAGGCTGACAAGTTGCAGCCGCATATCTGTGCGGAGTCTGCACATCCTCCCCGTGTGTGCGTGGGTTTCCTCCGGGTGCTCCGGTTTCCTCCCACAGTCCAAAGATGTGCAGGTTAGGTGGATTGGCCTTGCTAAATTGCCCTTAGTGTCCAAAATTGCCCTTAGTGTTGGGTGGGGTTACTGGGTTATGGGGATAGGGTGGAGGTGTTGACCTTGGGTAGGGTGCTCTTTCCAAGAGCCGGTGCAGACTTGATGGGCTGAATGGCCTCCTTCTGCACTGTAAATTCTATGATAATCTATGATATACTACACTTCACTCCCCACACACCCCATCCCAGCCAACAGGATGGCAGCGAGGACAGCGGCCCCAAGATTTACTGATGCTAAACTGGACGCAGTGGAGGAGAGGAGGATGACCCTGTACCCCACCCGGGAAGGAGGCTGCCAGCCGCCACCGTTCGCCGTGCCTGGGCGCAGGCGGCAGAGGTGGTCAGTGCCATGGGCAACATCTTCCAGACCGGCAAGCAGTGCCAAAAAAAATTGCATATCCTCAGGGCGGCCAGGGTGAGTAGACAGCACTGTGCTCCTGACACCAACCCCCCTCCCACAAACACGTAACCCTACTCCTAACCCCCACCCCCCCACCTGGAGGGCGGCCGAACCCCCACCCTGCACCACATGCCGGCACCCATACCGGTCACCATGGCCGGATGCCCTAGCCACTGAAGCCACCAGCTACCCACCCCCTGGGCTACATGCATTGGACCGTCTAGCACTGTCGTTGTCAGCCCCCCCCCCCCCCCCCCCCCCGCCCCACCCAGGAGAAGGCCACGCACAACCACCAGGAACGGGAGAAGATAGGTGGAGGACTACCGGACCTGCTGCCCCTCACCATGGCAGAGCAGATGGCCCTGGACGTGGCTGGTGGCCCGCAGGTCGCCGAGGTGGTGTTTGGCCGCGGGCAAGAAAGTGAGACCCCGCTTAGTTGCGGTTCCCCATGACACGTGCGTCAACCCCCCCCCCAACGCCACCCCCAAACCATATTCACCTCCACACCATCCCCACAACACCCTCACCCTACACCACCCCAACACCACCCTCACCCCCACACCACCATCAGCCTCACCCTCACACCATCCTCACCCTACACCACCCACACCCCACCACCCCCACATGCCCACCCCCACTGCCCCCCCGGCCCACGGTCTAATCACGCATCCTGTTGTGTCATACAGGACCTGCTGGTGATGGGGCAGCTCCATCTGGCATCACCTGCCCCAGCCAGTGCCACAGCTGGAGCCCCCCGTGAGCCGAACAGCGATGGGAGCAGCTTGGACACCTGCTCTCTATCAGAGGCTCAGGAGCCTGGAGCTCGAGCCTGAGGATGGCACAGACTTCCCGTCACAGCTGCCTCCAACACTCTCCTCCATCACCTCGGTTGGGCACTTCAGTCAAGAGGCTCCTGGGACACTATCTGGTGCTCACCACACAACAGGTGGAGGTAGGAACACCCGAGGGGGTGGACGGTCGGAAGGCAGGCCGACCCCAGGAACTAGCTGCCGTCCTGACAGGTTTCGGGCTTCTGGAACGGACGGTGCCATCAATCGTGGAAATGCAGTCACAGAGCCAAGGACTACATGAGGGATTGTCGGCGAGTATCCAGCACCTGCAGATGCAGTTGGAGGAGTTCAACCGCCTGAAGGGACAGGAGGTAGTGCCGACAATGCGTTCCACCCAGGCCAACACCACATGGATGGCGTCTGCGTGGAGGCTTTGGGGGTGACAGCTTTGTCTATTTAAAAAAAAATAATAAAAAAAAAAATATAGAGTACCCAATTCATTTTTTCCAATTAAGGGGCAATTTAGTGTGGCCAATCCACCTACCCTGCACATTTTTGGGTTGTGGGGTGAAACCCACGCAAACACGGGGAGAATGTGCAAACTCCACACAGACAATGACCCAGAGTCAGGATCGAACCTGGGATCTCGGCACTGTGAGGCTGCAGTGCTAACCCACTGCGCCACCGTGCTGCCCGACAGTTTTGTCTATTGATCAGCAAGTCCAAGGCCTGGGGCATTCTGTGCACGGCATGGCTGAGAACATCAGCGGCATTGCCCAGGTGCTGGCCAACTGGCGCAGACACAGAGGGCGGTGGCCCAGTTCCAGAGGGAGATGGCGCTGTCACTGGCTGATGTGACACAAACCCAGAAGGTGGTGGCACAGTCGCAGCGTGATGTAGCGCAGTCCCAGACGGAGAAGGTCCACTCCCTGTGCTCCATCGCCACAATTGTGTGGACCCTGGCCGAGACCAGAGCGGGTCTCCAAGACTGCCAGGGCCAGGTGGTGGGGGAGCCTCAGAGGATAGCTCCCCTCACACCACCGTCCTGCGGAGTATCCCGGGGGCCATCAGGAACCCCGAGGGAGGAGGTGGTGATGAGGCCCATGCCAGTGACTCTTGAAGGGGAGATGCTGGAACACCGCAGCACCGTGGACTCCACCCCCCCTCTTGTCCCCGGTGCATCTGGTGGGCAGCGGGCAAAACGGGGCAGCACTACGCCACCTGGGATACCCCAGCAGCAGCCGGGCCCATCCATGTCCGGTCACCCCAAAAGACGGCCGCCAACGGGGACCCAGGTCACAGGGCAGGAATCACAGCAGGCCGCCTCCACCCCTGCTGTAGCGTCTGAGGAACCACCTCGATGTAACGTTAGGGCCCGTAAAGCCAGGTAGTTAGACATCAGTTAAGTTGGTACGGGTGCAGAACACAGTTTATTCATAGGGGCTAGGGCACAAATCTGTAAATATTTGTTCACATTAAACACCTGTTAACACTGTTTCAACCTGCCTCGATGTTCTGTCAAATGGGTGAGAGGAGTGGGCTGGTCTGGGCTGGTCAGAGAGACGCGGGGTATTGGGGGGAAACAACCCCCCACCTCCCCATCCCAACCTACTCATCCCCACCACCGGCTCCCCAGGGATCCGATGGCACCGTGTGATGGGATGGTCAGCTCGCATGCAGGGATCACCCAGGTGGACGGTGGAAAGTGCTACTACCGTGGGCAGGAATCAGACGTTGTCAATTGATGTGAAGCACCAGAGCTCATCGCAGAGCAGGTCATCATCCTCCAACCCATGGACCAGACCCGATGTTACTGCCAACCCAGGGCCCCCAACCCGTAGTGCAGCAGGTATGTATCACGGAGGGGGTGTGGGGATGAGATGCAGTGTCCGTACCCTTGGTCAGTCCTCCCCCTCCACCCCACCCCAGGTGGTGAACCAGGAGGTGATCAGGGCGTCCCGTGCATGTTGGCCCTGGTGCACAAGTCGTGCGGCCTCCCTTGTCTGCGTGGCCCCCATGTCCTGCCCATCATGCCCTCCTGGTCGGACAAGGCCTGGTGTTCATCCTCCTCCTCCAGCATGTCGCCCCTCTGCTGCGTGATGTTGTGGAGGAAACAGCAGTCACCATGATACGGGCGGCTCTCTCAGCATCATACTGGAGGGCCCCTCCAGAGTGGTCCAGGCACCTGAACCGCATCTTCAGGAGGCCGAAGAACCGCTCGATCACACCCCGGTTGCTGTATGGGTGTAGTTGTAGTAGGTCTCCACGTCGGTCTGTGGTCTCCGGATATGTGTCATCAGCCACGACCACAGTGGAGAATGCCTGTTGCCCAGGAGCCAACCCCGGAGCGGCAAAACTACAACATCTTCTTCACAGCCTTCAGCACGTCATCAATGAAGATGAACATCTTGCCAAGGTCATCCCCACACACCCACTACTTGCCTTCAAACAACCGCGCAACCTCAAATAAACCATTGTTTGAAGCAAACTACCCAGCCTTCAGAACAGCGGCCACGACACCACACAATCCTGCCATGGCAATCTCTGCAAGACGTGCCAGATTATCGACATGGATACCACCATTACACGTAAGAACACCACCCACCAGGTATGCGGTACACACTCGTGCGACTCGGCCAACGTTGTCTACCTCATATGCTGAAGGAAAGGATGTCCTGAAGCGTGGTACATTGGCGAGACAATACAGACACTGTGACAATGGATGAATGGACATCGCGCGACAATCACCAGACAGGAATGTTCCCTTCCAGTCGGAGAACACTTCAGCAGTCGAGGGCATTCAACCTCTGATCTCCGGGTAAGCATTCTCCAAGGTGGCCTTCAGGACGTGCGACAACGCAGAATCGCCAAGCAGAAACTTATAGCCAAGTTCCGCACACATGAATACGGCCTCAACCGGGACCTTGGATTCATGTCGCATTAATTTCACCCCCCATTCTGGTCTGGGCTTGCAAAATCCTACCAACTATCCTGGCTTGAGACAATTCACACTTCTTGAACCTGGGGTTACCCCTCTCTCTGGCTCTGTAAAGACTTAATTAGCTGCAAATGCTCGCATTCAGAGTATCGTCTTGCATCTTTGACTTTGTCTATATTAATGTTTCTGGGGGGCAGCTCGGTGGCACAGTGGTTAGCATTGCTGCCTGAGGACCCAGGTTTGAATCCCGGCCCTGGGTCACTGTCCGTGTGGAGTTTGCACATTCTCCCCATGTTTGCGTGGGTTTCATCCTCACAACCCAAAGATGTGCATGATAGGTGGATTGGCCACTCTAAATTGCCCCTTAATTGGAAAAAATAATTGGGTACTCTAAAATTAAAAAAAATAATTTTTTAAAAATTAAATAATTAAAAAAAAAAAAATGTTTCTGGAATCTACCTCTTCATTCACCCGAGGAAGGAGCAGTGCTCCGAAAGCTAGTGATTTGAAACAAACCTGTTGGACTTTAACCTGGTGTTGTAAGACTTCTTACTGTGCTCGCCCCAGTCCAACGCGCCGCGGCATCTCCACATCAAAGAACAGTACAGCACAGGAACAGGCCCTTCGGCCCTCCAAGCCTGTATCGATCATGATATCAAACTTTGCCAAAAACCCTACCTAGGGCATCAGCCCATAACCCCTCCTCAATCTCCTCCCCCAGCTCCTCCTCCCATTTACCTTTCAATTCTTCTACTAGCGCTTCCCCCTCTTCTTTCATCTCTTGGTATATTTCCGACACCTTGCCCTCCCCGAACAATACCCCCGAGATCACCCTATCTTGAATTTCTTGTGCCGGGAGCAACGGAAATTCCCTCACCTGTTGCCTCACAAAGGCCCTCACCTGCATATATCTAAATGCGTTTCCCGGGGGTAACTCAAATTTCCCCTCCAGTTCCCCTAGGCTCGCAAATGTCCCATCAATGAACAGGTCCTCCATTCTTCTAATCCCCGCCCGATGCCAGCCTTGGAACCCCCGTCCATCTTCCCCGGGACAAACCGGTGGTTACCCCTAATCGGGGGCCACACCGATGCTCCCATTGCACCCCTGTGCCTTCTCCACTGGCCCCAGATCCTTAGCGTTGCCGCCACCACCAGGCTTGTGGTGCGTTTTGTCGGCGAGAGCGGCAGCGGTGCCGTTACCAACGCCCCCAGGCTCGTTCCTTTACAGGACGCCATCTCCATCCTCTTCCATGCCGCCCCCTCTCCCTCCATGACCCACTTGCGGATCATCGCCACGTTTGCTGCCCAGTAGTAACTCTCTAGGGTTTGGCACCTCCTCGGTCCCTGTTGCATCCCAAGAACCCTCTTCTAACCCTCGGTGTCTTATTTGCCCACACATACCCCATAATACTCCTACCTACTTTCTTGAAAAAGCCCTTGGTGATCACGATGGGGAGGCACTGAAACACGAACAAAAACCTCGGAGGGACCAACATTTTGACCGACTGCACCCTACCCGCCAGCGAGAGCGGGAGCATGTCCCATCTTTTAAAATCCTCCTCCATTTGCTCCACCAACCTCGTCAAATTCAGTTTATGTAGGGCCCCCCAACTTCTGGCCACCTGTATCCCCAGATACCGAAAACTCCTCTCCGCCCTCCTCAGCGGTAGGTCCCCTATCCCTCTTTCTTGGTCCCATGCCTGTAACACAAAAAGCTCACTCTTCCCTACATTAAGCTTGTAGCCCGAGAACTCCCCAAACTCCTTCAGAGTCTGCATGACCTCCACCATCCCCTCTATTGGGTCCGCTACGTATAGCAGCAGGTCATCCGCGTATAGCGATATCCGATGCTCCTCTTCCCCGCGGACTATCCCCCTCCATTTCTTGGACTCCCTAAGTGATATGGCCAAGGGTTCGATTGCCAGTGCAAACAACAGGGGGGACAGGGGGCACCCCTGCCTCGTCCCTCGGTAAAGCCGAAAGTACTCCGACCTCCGCCGATTCGTCACTACACTCGCCACCGGGGCGCTATAAAGGAGCTTAACCCATCTGATAAACCCTCCCCCGAACCCAAACCTGCGCAATACCTCCCAGAGGTACTCCCACTCTACTCGGTCAAAGGCTTTTTCCGCGTCCATAGCTGCCACTATCTCCCCCTCTCCCTCCTCCGATGTCATCATTATCACGTTCAAGAGCCGCCGCACATTGGTATTTAACTGCCTGCCCTTTACAAATCCCGTCTGGTCCTCATGAATCACCCCCGGGACACAGTCCTCAATCCTCATGGCCAGCACTTTTGCCAATAACTTAGCGTCCACATTGAGGAGCGATTTCGGCCTGTACGATCCACATTGCAGTGGATCCTTGTCTCACTTAAGAACCAAGGAGATTGTCGCCTCCGACATTGTCTGGGGCCTCTCTTGCCTCCTTAAAGGTCCTCACTAGCAGCGGGGCCAGCAGGTCCACATATTTTCTATAGAACTCCACCGGGAACCTGTCCGGCCCTGGGGCCTTCCCCGCCTGCATGCTCCCCAAATCCTTGCTCAACTCCTCCAACCCAATTGGTGCTCCCAAACCAACCGCCTCCTGCTCCTCCACCGTCGGAAACCCCAGCTGGTCCAGAAATCGCCTCATCCCCCCTTCTCCCCCCCTGGGGGCTGGGACCTGTACAGCTCTTCATAGAAGGCCTTGAATACCTTATTTATTTTCGTGGCACTTTGAACCGTGGCTCCCCTTCCATCTTTGATTCCCCCTATTTCCCTCGCTGCCGCCCTCTTACGGAGCTGGAGCGCCAGCATCCGGCTAGCTTTTTCCCCGTACTCATAGGTCGCCCCTTGCGCCTTCCTCCATTGTGCCTCCGCCTTGCCCGTGGTCAGTAGGTCAAACTCCGTCTGGAGCCGTCACCGTTCCCTAAGTACTCTTTCCTCCGGGGCCTCTGCGTATCTCCTGTCCACTTGCAAGATCTCGCCCACTAACCTCTCCCTCTCCATGCCCTCTGTCTTCTTCCTATGAGCCCTAATGGAGATCAGTTCTCCCCTGACCACCGCCTTCAATGCCTCCCATACCACCCCCACTCGCACCTCCCCGTTGTCGTTGGCCTCCAAGTACCTTTCAATGCACCCTCTCACCTTCCCACACACCACCTCATCAGCCAGCAGTCCCACGTCCAACCGCCACAGCGGGCGTTGGTCCCTCTCCTCTCCCAGCCCCATTTCCACCCAGTGCGGGGCATGGTCCGAAACGGCTATGGCCGAATACTCCGTTCCCTCCACTCTCGGAATAAGCGCCCTACCCAGAACAAAGAAATCTATCCGGGAGTAAACCTTGTGTACGTGGGAGAAAAAAGAAAATTCCCTGGCCTGCGGTCTTGCAAACCTCCATGGGTCCACTCCCCCCATCTGATCCATAAAACCCCTGAGCACCTTGGCCGCCGCTGGCCTCCTGCCCGTCCTTGATCTGGAGCGGTCCAGTGCTGGGACTGTATTAAAGTCCCCTCCCATTATCAGTCCTCCTACCTCCAGGTCCGGAATGCGCCCCAACATGCGCTTCTTAAATCCAGCATCATCCCAGTTCAGGGCGTATACATTTACCAACACCACCCTCGTCCCTTGCAACCTACCACTCACCATCACATATCTCCCTCCATTATCAGCTACGATAGTCTTGGCCTCAAATGGCACATGCTTTCCCACCAGAATTGCCACCCCTCTATTTTTTGCGTCTAATCCCGAGTGAAATACCTGTCCTACCCATCTCTTTCTTAACCTGACCTGGTCCACCACCTTCAGGTGTGTCTCTTGGAGCATTGCCACGTCTGCCTTCAGTCCCTTCAAGTGCGCAAACACTCGAGTCCTCTTCACCGGCCCATTCAGGCCCCTCACGTTATCAGCCGGATTGGAGGGACTCTCACACACCCCCCCCCCCTGCCGACTAGCCATCTCCTTTTCTGGGCCAGCCCCTTGTCCGCGCCTCCCTCACTCTCCAGCCCCCCAGCCGGGGGACCCCCGTCCCAGCCACCTCTTCTGTGTCCCGTTCTCTTTCGGCCAGTGCAGCAGCAACCGTTTTTCCCCCCCTCCCTCCCCTCCCCCCCCTTCTCCCCCCCCCGCTAGATCCCCGTCTAGCTTTTTTGCTCCCCCATATCTCTCCCGTAAGTCAGCTGACCCCTGCTGACCCCGGCTTCTCCCGCCATCCCTTTGACCCCCCCCCCCCCCGTGTGGGAATCTCCCAATCAATATACATTCCTTCGTTCCCCTTCCCGCCTTTCTTGCTGCGCGCGGGAAAGAAAACCCCGCGCTTTCCAAAGCCTGCCCCACCCCCCATGGCGCAGCTCCTGTCGTGGCCTTGTAACCTCCGTCTTTCTAATGAAAATAGTCCGAGTCTATTCAGCCTCTCCGCATAGCTAACACCCTCCAGACCAGGCAACATCCTGGTAAACCTCCTCTGAGCCCTCTCCAAAGCCTCCACACCCTTCTGGTAGTGTGGCGACCAGAATTGTGCGCAATATTCCAAGTGCAGACTTACCAAGGTTCTATACAACTGTGCATGACTTGCCAGTTTTTATACTCGATGCCCTGTCTAATGAAGGCCAGCATTCCGTATGCTTTGTTTTAAAAAATATATATTTTATTAAAGTTTTCAAACACAAATTTTCCCCCTTACAAATCAACACAAACGGTAACACAATAACTAATAGATAACATTGTTTAAATAAAGTAGTGAACTAACAAAGTAACAAGAAATGGTGCTCCCCCCCCCCCCTCCACCCCAACTAGAACAAAAACAAGTTGCCCACCCCTCCCCCCCCCCTCCCCCCCTCCCTCTCTTTCTGGGCTGCTGCTGCTGGCTATCTATTTTCCCCTAACGTTCCGCTAGATAGTCAAGGAACGGTTGCCACCGCCTGGAGAACCCCTGAGCCGATCCTCTCAGCACAAACTTCATCCGTTCCAGTTTTATGAACCCTGCCATATCGTTTATCCAGGCCTCCACGCCGGGGGGTTTCGCTTCCTTCCACATGAGTAAAATCTTTCCGTATGCTTTGTTGAATACTCTGTCCACTTGTGTCACCACCTTCAAAGATCTATGGACCTGCATGCCCAGATCTCTCTGACTTTCTATATTCCTCAGAGTTTTACCATTTTAGGTATATTTCCCCTCTATGTTAGACGTACCAAAATGCATTACCTCATGTCTGGATTAAACTCCATTTGCCATTTGTCTGCCCAAGTCTCCAACCTATCTATATCATGCTGCATCTTCTGACAATCCTCAACACTATCTGCTACTCCACCAACCTTGGTGTTATCCACGGACTTACTAATCAGACCGGCTGCATTTTCCTCCAAATCGTTTACGTGCACTACAAACAACAGAGGCCCAAGCACAGCCTATAGTTTCCAGGATTATCCCTGCTACCTTTCTTCTTTTTTGAAATATATTTTATTGAAATTTTTCAAACAGAAATTTTCCGTTTTTACAACTTAATAAAGGAATATACATTAAATGTTATTTAAATAATATATTAAACTAACAACAAATGAAAAAAGAGATAAACAAAAAGCAAATATCAAATATCAACAACTGGCAAAAAACAAAAACACGGGATAATACTCTCCCCCTCTGTTCCTACTGCGCTGCAGGAACCCCCTCTTTACCCTCGGGGTCTTTCCCGCCCACACAAAGCCCATAATACTCCTGTCTATTTTTTTGAAAAAGGCCTTTGTAATCAGGATGGGGAGGCACTGAAACACGAAAAGAAACCTCGGGAGGACCACCATTTTAACCGCCTGTACTCTGCCCGCCAATGACAGGGGCACCATATCCCACCTCTTAAAGTCCTCCTCCATCTGCTCTACCAGTCGCGTCAGGTTAAGTTTATGTAGGGTTCCCCAGTTCCTGGCCACCTGAATCCCCAGGTATCGAAAGTTCCTTGCCACTCTCCTCAGCGGCAGAGCATCTATCCCCCTGCCCTGTTCCCCGGGGTGCATCACAAAAAGCTCACTCTTTCCCATATTTAATTTGTATCCCGAAAACTCTCCAAACTCCCTGAGTATCTGCATTACCTCTGGCATCCCCTCTACCGGGTCCGCCACATATAGCAGTAAATCATCTGCATATAGTGACACTCGATGTTCCTCTCCCCCTCTAAGCACCCCCTCCGCCTCTAAGAGTCCCTCAGCGCTATGGCCAATGGTTCAATTGCCAATGCGAACAATAACGGGGACAGGGGGCACCCCTGTCTTGTACCCCTATATAATCGGAAGTATCCCGATCTTTGCCTGTTTGTAACGACGCTTGCCCAAATCTCTTCAGCACCTCCCACAGATAGTCCCACTCCACTCTATCGAATGCCTTCTCTGCATCCATCGCCACCACTATCTCTGCCTCCCCCTCTGGTTCTCGCCAAGAGCGGGGCCAGCAGGTCCATATACTTCCTATAAAATTCCACCGGGAACCCGTCTGGTCTCGGGGCCTTCCCTGCTTGCATGTTCCCTATTCCTTTGATCACCTCATCCACCTCAATCTGCGCCCCCAGATCTGCCACCTCCTGCCCCTCCACTCTCGGGAACTCTAGCTGATCCAAAAAGTGTATCATTCCTTCTTTCCCCTCCAGGGGTTGGTACTTGTACAGCCTCTCATAAAATGTCATGAACACCTCGTTCACTTTCCCTACTCTCTGCTCCATCTTTCCCATTTCGTCCCTAACTCCTCCGATCTCTCTCGCCGCCCCCCTCTTCCGAAGTTGTTGGGCCAGCAGCCGGCTCGCCTTTTCCCCATATTCATACTGTATCCCCTGTGCCTTCCTCCACTGTGTCTCTGCTTTTCCCGTGGTCAGCAGGTCAAACTCCGTCTGTAATCTTCGTCTTTCCCTGTATAGCCCTTCGTCTGGGGCCTCCGCATACTTCTTATCCACCCTCAAAATTTCCCCCACTAATCTCTCTCTTTCTTTACCCTCTTGTTTCCCCTTGTGGGCTCTGATGGAAATCAGCTCTCCTCTAACCACCGCCTTCAGCGCTTCCCATACTACCCCCACCTGGACCTCCCCCATCGTCGTTGACCTCCAGGTATCTTTCGACACATCCCCTCACCCTTCCGCATTCCCCCTCGTCCGCCAGTAGTCCCATGTCTAATTGCCAGAGTGGGCGCTGCTCCCCTTCCTCTCCTAGTTCCAGATCCACCCAATGCGGGGCGTGATATGACACGGCTATAGCCGAGTACTCAGTTCCTGCCACCTTCGGGATCAGTGCCCTTCCCAAAACAAAAAAGTCTATCCGGGAGTATACCTTATGGACGTGGGAGAAAAAGGAAAACTCTTTACCCATCGGTCTGGCGAATCTCCACGGATCTACTCCCCCCATTTGTTCCATAAATCCCTTAAGCACCTTGGCCGCTGCCGGCCTTCTCCCGGTCCTGGATCTGGACCGGACCAGCCCTGGGTCCAGCACTGTGTTGAAGTCCCCCCCATTAACAAGTTTCCCACTTCCAGGTCCGGGATACGTCCCAGCATTCGCTTCATGAATCCCGCATCATCCCAGTTCGGGGCATATACGTTCACCAGCACAACCGCCTCACCCTGCAATCTGCCACTCACCATCACATATCTGCCCCCACTATCCACCACTATGGTCTTAGCTTCGAACGATACACGTTTCCCCACCAGTATTGCCACCCCTCTGCTTTTCGCGTCCAACCCTGAGTGGAATACCTGTCCCACCCATCCTTTCCTTAGTCTAACCTGATCCGCCAACTTCAGGTGCGTCTCCTGGAGCATAACTACGTCCGCCTTCAGTCTCTTTAAGTGCGCAAACACCCTTGCCCTCTTAATCGGCCCATTTAAACCTCTCACATTCCACGTGATCAGCCGAATTGGGGGGGCCATTCATCCCCCCTCGTCGACTAGCCATCCCCTTTTTAGGCCATCTCCTCATCCAGGTCCCGCGCACCCGTCTGTCCCCCAGACGGCACCCTCCCGTCCCAACCACCTCGTCTCGTATCAGCTCCCCCTTACCCTCAGCAGCAGCAACCCCGTTAATCCCCCCCCCCTCCCCGCTAGATCCCCCTCTAGCTTGATTGCTCCCCCCATATTGCTTCCGGAAGTCAGCTAACTCTGGCTGACCTCGACTTCCTCCGTTCATTCTTTGACCTCCCTGCGTGTGAGGCTCCCTTCCTTCCTGCGCCCCTTTTCCCGCTATAATTTCCATAGCGCGGGAAAATACCCGCGCTTTCCTCCCTGCCCCGGCCCTAATGGCGCAGTTCCCTCATTCCCCTTCCCTGTCCCCTTTTCCATCGGCGCCCACATTTCTTCGTGTCCCCCCCCATCGGGGGGGAGAAAAATTCCCCTTCCAACATTATTATACAGTAGCCCTCCTCTCTCCCCACTTTACATTTCTGTGCCACCACCTCGCTACCTCCCTCCGGACATCAATTTCTCAAGTCTAGTCCAATTTCTCATCCTGAATAAATGTCCATGCCTCCTCCGCCGTCTCGAAGTAGTGGTGTTTGCCCTGATGCGTGACCCACAGTCTCGCCGGCTGCAGCATCCCAAATTTAACTTTCTTCCTATGGAGCACCGCCTTGGCCCGGTTGAAACTCGCCCTCCTTCTCGCCACCTCCGCACTCCAGTCTTGATACACGCGTATCACCGCGTTCTCCCATTTGCTAGTCCATGCCTTCTTGGCCCAGCTCAGGACCATCTCTCTGTCCCTGTAGCGATGGAGCTTCACCACTATTGCTCTTGGTGTTTCACCTGCCTTTGGTCTTCTCACGAGGACCCAGTACGCTCCCTCCACTTCCAGGGGGCCCGTTGGGGCCTCAGCTCCCATTAGAGTATGGAGCATCGTACTCACATACGCCCCAGCATCAGCTCCCTCTGTTCCTTCGGGGAGACCTAAAATCCGTAAGTTCTTCCTCCTCGAGCTGTTCTCCAGGGCTTCCAGCCTTTCTATGCACCTCTTGTGTAGTGCCTCGTGCGTCTCCGTTTTTACCACCAGGCCCTGTATCTCATCTTCATTCTCGGCTGCCTTTGCCTTCACTCCACGGAGCTCCATCGCCTGGACCTTTTGTGTTTCCTTTAGTCCCTCGATTGCCAGTAACATCGGCGCCAGCACCTCTTTCTTGAGCTCCTCCACACATCATCGAAGGAACTCCTGCTGTTCCGGGCCCCATACCATCTGGGCTCCCTCGGCCGCCATCTTGCTTCTCCCTTCTCTTCTCTGCCGCTGCTCCAAAGGATCCTCCGCAATCTGGCCACTACTGCCGCTCCTTTCCATCCACCCGCGGGGGGACTCCTTCCTTTGTCACCTCACAGTGGGTTTGGCCGAAAAAATTTCCCGTTGGGGCTCCCGATAAGAGCCCAAAAGTCCGTTGAAACGGGAGGTGCCGAAACGTGCGGCTTAGTGATGCATCACCGCAACTGGAAGTCCCCCTGCTACCTTTCTTAAACAGCGGTACCACATTAGCTATTCTCCAATCCTCTGGGATCTTACCTATAGCCAATAAGGATACAAAGATGTCAGTCAAGGCCCCAGAAATTTCCTCCCTTCCCTCAGTATTGTGAGGTAAATCCCATCTAGCCCAGGAGACTTATTTACCTTAATATCTTCTAAAAGACCCAATACCTCCTCCTTTTCGATGTTAACATGATCCAGATTGTCCACACACCCTACCCAAGAATCATATTCCACAAAATCCCTTTCTTTGGTGAACACTGTTGCAAAGTACTCATTTAGTACCTCGCCCATTTCCTCTGGCTCAACACATTGATTCCCCCCACTGTCCTTAAGTGGTCCAATCCTTTCCATGGCCATCCTCTTGATTTTAAAGAAATAAATTTAGAGTACCCAATTTCATTCTTTTTTCCAATTAAGGGGCAATTTAGCGTGGCCAATCCACCTATCGTGCACATCTTTGGGTTGTGGGGGCGAAACCCACGCAAACACAGGGAGAATATGCAAACTCCACACAGCCAGTGACCCAGAGCCGGGATCGAACTTGGGGCCTCGGCACCGTGAGGCAGCAGGGCTAACCCACTGCGCCACCGTGCTGCCCTTACCCTCTTGCTTTTTACATATGAATAAAAAGCTTTGGGATTCAGCTTAATCCTACTTGCCAAGGACTTTTCATGACTTCTCCTAGCCCTCCTAATTTTCCGCTTCAGTACCTTCCTACTTTCTTTATACTCATCAAGGGTTCACAATATCCCTCATTATCCAAGGCTCCCTAAATTTCCCATACTTATCCTTCGTTCTCTCAGGAACTTGACTTTCTTGAATCCTAATCAAATGTCGCTTGAAAGACTCCCACATGTCTGATGTTGATTTATTATCCAACAGCCGCACCCAACCCAAATTCTTCAACGCCTGTCTAATGTTATCGTAATTTGCCTTTCTCCAGTTTAACACCTTAACGCGGGGGTTATCCTCATCCCTGTCCAAATGTACCCTAAAACTTATGGAATTATGGTCATTACTCCCAAAATGTTCCCCTACTGAAACCTCAACCACCTGTCCAGGCTCATTTCCCAATACCAGATCAAGTACTGCCCCTTCCCTAGTTGGACTATCCACATATTGCATCAAGAAGGCTTCCTGGATACACCTTACAAACTCTGCCCCATCCAAACCCCTAGCACTAAGTGAGTTCCAGTCAAGAGAGGGGAAATTAAACTCCCCTACCACTGCATACCTGTTACTTTTGCACCTATCCAAAATCTCTCCACCTATCTGATCCTCTATCACTCGCTGGCAGTTGGATGGGGGCCTGTAATAAACGCCCAACATTGTGATTCCCCCTTCCTGTTCCTGAGCTCTACCCAGATTGCCTCATTGTATGAGCCCTCCAAAGTGTCCGCCCGCAGTACGGCTCTAATATTCTCCTTAACCAGTAATGCTACTTCCCCACCCCATTTACATTCCCCTATATGTCTCCTGAAGCATCTATATCATCCAACGTTCAACTGCCAAACCTGCCCTTTAACCATGTTTCTGAGATAGCCACAACATCATAATTCCAAGTACTAATAAGTGCTCTAAGTTCATCTGCCTTACCTGCTATATTTCTGGCATTGAAACAAATGCACTTCAAACCAGGGGTTACACAGCAAGATGGCCACGGTAATGGCGATCCATGCCTGGGTACTGCCCCAGTCCCATGGGGTGTCACCCCAGCCGCGCAACCTGTTCCCCACTTACCTTCCCTCCCCTGGCCCTGGCAGGGCCCCCCCACCCCTGCCAGTCTGGCTAGTGTCCAGCCCAGCAGCCCACAGTCGCTCCTCTCCAGGTCCTACCTCCTCTCTCTCCCTCATCAACCACGATTCCAGTTACATGATTTAAAAAAAAATTTAGAGTGCCCAAATCATTTTTTCCAATTAAGGGGCAATTTAGCGTGGCCATTCCACCTACCCTATGCATCTTTGGGTTGTGGGGGCAAAACCCACGCAAACATGGGGAGAATGTGCAAACTCCACACGGACAGTAACCCAGGGCTGGGATTGAACCTGGGACCTCGGCGCCCTGAGGCAGCACTGCTAACCACTGCGCCACCGTACTGCCCGGTTTCATGATTTTTAAAAGCACAAGTGAAGAACTGAGCCCATCGGAGGCGGAGAATTGCGGAGGCCCCGGAGAATACCGGGTCAGGCCCACTAATGATATGCAAACTGTACGTGCGTTCCGGTACGCAGTGACATCGCTGTCGAGGTGACGGAGAATTGTGATTTGCCGTCAAATCAGCGCCCGCCGCAATTTAGGTGTTGGAACCGAATCTCTGCCTAATCACGTTTCGCGATTACCACATCGGCCAACAGAGAACCCCACCCCAAATTTTTTTGTTTGATGTTTCAAGTTTCACTTGTGATTTGTTTAAGGCAGTATCCCTTTAAGGGACGGCTGCCCCTTTCATCTTGTCCCTCAGTTCATTTAATTTAGTTTATTTGGTTTGAACAAAATAGTTGGAGACCACTTCTCTGCTCTGTACAAATGATTGGACAAGCCATCCAGGGAGAAACAGTTCCTCTAACAGTGATTACATGTCAAAGAATTTCAGTGGCTCTAAAGCGATCTGGAATGTCCTGAGGTCCTGACTTCCCCGATATGGAAGTGTAAGTTTTTCTTTCTTTAGGCGTAGTGAGACCATCAATGTCATAAAGTCACCACATCACTGCCACTGTGGGCCTTATCAAGAAACAGCAAAATGCAGCATTATAGGCTACGCAGGAAAGGAATGGGAAATCCAATATCGGTTCCTCCATTCCGCAGAGGTCTTGATCTTGTTACTGTGGCGTGGCATTTATAGGAGGGAAGTGAGACAGGGAAATTGGAAAATGTGATATCACCAGCCTTTATTCTTGCATAATTTCAAATAGATTGTTGAAGACAATATTGGCAGAATACTGAAGTGATACTGAGGTCCTTATGGCCGGACTCAATGTATGGTTCAGGGAGGGTGACTCAAAAATAAATCACCGAAGTTCAAACTGCAGGGATGCAAATACTCTCACTTCATTGGTCAACATAGCATTCCTTGTTGTTTCTGGGAAGTTCGTGTTACAACAATGACCTTCATAGTGTAGCATTGGGGATCTGTACACGTCCTCCAGTTTAATCACTGTTGTTTCATGGTGTATGTGTGGGTGTGCCATGAAATAATCAAAGTACATAACGTCCATTCAAGCAGGATTCTGCAACCGTACATCTGTTGACAGTAAGCCCCAAAGGTAGGCAGTCTGCAGGGTGTATGCTCGCTCTCCTGACTGCAGTGGGAACATGCATCACCAGGTATTGTAGCCCACACCAAGGAGACCCCAGATTTGATTCTCTAATTGTCCAATGAGCTATTTCTGGCCAGAGATGGGTAAGAATGAATTAAGGTTTCCAATCCTCAGCACTATGCAGTACTTCTGCTACAATGTGTCTGATGGCAATTAAATCAGACGCAAATGCCCCATTTAGTCGAATCGCCTGCCAACATATAAGATCTCAGACACACAAGGAACGAACGACCAGTTAAATAAAGAGCTACCCTGGCAGGACACGGAATCGGCCAATTGTTGTTTCCGGAGGAGATTAGAAACAAGTTAAATTCAGTGTGAATGGTTTCAGTTTGATTTTAAAATAAACGTGTATGGTCTCCCAATGTGGCTGGTTACATTGTATCATAGTACATTTAATGAGAGTTCCAATCCCAACAACATCGTTAGATGTAGGTTACAATGCTACTAGTTAATTTACCTAATTTTTGCAAACTTTGGTTTGTTTAATGTGTAAATTGGTTCAAACACAAATTTGTTACTATTTGTTTTGGTCATGTCAGCCATTAGGTTTCAGTAACCTCAAAGGCAATCCTGTTAAAAAGGAACTTCCTGTAACAGCTCATTAATACCACAGCTTCCCCACCCGCAGCCTGACTCAGCACAATTGGAACGGAGTGACACCGCAATTCACTCCGGGGGCAGCAAAGGCGCTGGTATAAATAATACACTGTGGGATATAGAGGTTGCAGAATGCAAATAAAGGACAGACTATGGTTCTAAGAACACGCCCCAAAGTTTGGGGAAATGAGAGGTAGAAATTCCCCACCCCCAGTATATTCTTTACTATATTATATTCTGGGTAACATGCTTGCCAGCTGCACCCTAGTGGATCCACAGTGTACCCTTTGTATCAACCACTGTTCCCCCTCTTATGCCCCCCATTCATACCACTTCTTGTTGTGCCCTGATCTCTATTTTTGTAAAAACCTGAGGGCATTGTCGGAATACTGACTGAACTCAGGTAAGATTTCAGTCCAGTTCCCACATTTTTATGGATTTGAGCAGAACTATATTTGCTGAGGGGAACAAAGATTGAAAATCCTGAGTACATTCAGAGTCAAGGACCTTTCTTTAAAAAAACCTGAAAGCAGAATGACTTTGAGCATCATCAAGGGAGATCTCAGGCGCTTCAGGTACACCAACTTCAGTCTCAACAGCAATAAGAATTTTTCAATTTCAGCTTGACACATCTAATTGGAAATATAAAGAAACTATAAAGAAACACTCATCCTGTAACTAATGAAGCATCCTGAGCCTGAAACTGCCCTTTACATTGGCCACTGATCAAAGGAAACTTCGAGGAACCTATTATAGTCTAATCTTTTCCATTCAAACAGAAAAAAACCTTCTTTCGAACAAGTTTAAAAGGCAATACAAAATGACCTTTACAAAATGAGGAAACACAACTCATAAAAACTGAAAATAAGGCTGCCCAATGGTTTCGTGAGAAATTTCACTATCTGTTTTGGGACTGAGACATACAGGCCAGGGTAGTTCCTGGTTTGATTTGTCACCTGTACTGCGATAGGTGAACTCAGCTAGCATGGCACAAATTATGTCAGTGCTGTAGCCACCTAAAATGGCTGATTCCCTATTAATTTGGCCAAAACCCGATTTAAAATGGCTGACCGAAAAGGCTGATGGGAAAAGCAGCCAACAGGACACAAACGGACAGCTGCAGATAGAATAGCGTATTCGGCTCTGGGGAAGTCGGCCCAGATCGATACTCAAGACTATTAGCAGCTCATCAACCCAGACATCTGCAGTTTAATCGGCTATCCCCGGGAACAATTGCAACATATTAGCAATTGAATGCCGGACCAGACCTGTCGGCGCCTGCAGTGGCCGAAACAAAGACAGGTGAATGACCACCCCCGATCGAGGAATCGCCCCGTTATTGGACATATCGAACCCAGTGATTGGGAACAAGTCCAATCACTTGGGACTCAGGGTCAAGGGCCGCCCCGAGAGGCGGGAAGCCCCTGGGCCCTATAAAGTGAGGGCCAAGTTCAGATCACTCTCTCTCTCCCTTCTTCACCTGCTCGAGACCTTCGCAAGAACATCGACCAGAAACAGTAAGTCTGACTCCAGCGATCGCTACCCGATAAAGACTCCTAGCCATCGACCCGTATCAGCCTTTTTGAATCCCGCGGGCCAGATCCGATTCGATAAGCCATTCGTTTCCCTGACCTGGTAGGCCCTTCCTAAAGTTAAGTATTGGCCAGTAGTGATAGGTTTCTATATAGATAGTAGGATTATTGTGTAAGCATTAATTGTTGTATATAATAAATGACCGTTGATTTCAATCTTACTAAGCGGTGTGCTGACTTATTAATCATAACTCGAGCTTGAACCACGTGGCGGTATCAGAAAGATACCTGGCGACTCGTGAGCAAAGGTGACATAATCAGAGGTAATAAAACTAAGGCTAAAAAGAGCAACAGTGCTTCTGGGTAATGTTTCACATCCCTATCTTGTGTCATCTGCTGAGCAATGCAAGATGGAGTATATTAGATGAGAAGATCATTAAGTTACCCCCACGGTTGAATAGATTCACTCACATTAAGAAGGATCTTTGGGCATGAGACTAAAGTGAAACCAATACCCATGGCAGCACAGTAGCACAGTGGTTAGCACAGTTGCTTCACAGCTCCAGGGTCCCAGATTCGATTCCCGACTTGGCTCACAGTCTGTGCGGAGTTTGCACATTCTCCCTGTGTGTGCATGAGTTTCCTCCAGGTGCTCCGGTTTCCTCCCACAGTCCAAAGATGTGCAGGTTAGGTGGATTGACTTTGCTATGGCTATGTCCCTCGTGTCCTAAAAAGGTTAGGTGGGGTTACTAGGATAGGGTGGAGATGTGGGCTTAGGTAGGGTGATCTTTCCAATAGCCGGTGCAGACTCGATGGGCTGAATGGCGTCCTTCTGCTCTATAAATTCTATGATTCTATGGTTTCAATTGTGTTGGTCACCTTTGAAAAAAAAAATTTAGAGTACCCAATTCATTTTTTCCAATTAAGGGGCAATTTGGAGTGGCCAATCCACCTAACATTTACATCTTTGGGTTGTGGGGTTGAAACCAATGCAAACATGGGGAGAATGTGCAAACTTCACACGGACAGTGACCCAGAGCCGGGATCGAACCTGGGACCTCACCGCTGAGAAACAACAGGGCTAACCCACTACGCCAATGTGCTGCCGTGTTGGTCACCTTCTGATGGAGTGCCCAAGTGGCTATTTTTCACGTGTGAGCCAGATAGTGTTAGCACTCTATTTAACTGTGAAGGTATCACAAGTAACATCTACTTGGTCACTTTTCAGAATGTGGAGAATGAAAGAAACTGGGAACATTGGCTGATTTTCCCTCTTCCGTTAGAGACTTGATTTGTTTTCTGTGGCAAGTTAAATTGGATCACATGTCGACTCTGATAAAAGTTCTATGACTGATCATTAAGTGGACTGATCTGTGTTTTGTATTCTCTTTAAAAAAATATATATATTTAGTGTACCCAATTCATTTTTTCCAATTAAGGTGCAATTTAGCGTGCCCAATCCACCTAGCCTGCACATTTTTGGATTGTGGGGGTGAAACCCACACAAACATGGGGAGATTGTGCAAACTCCACACGGACAGTGACCCAGAGCCGGGATCGAACCTGGGACCTCTGTGCTGTGAGGCTGCAGGGATAACCTACTGTGCCACCGTGCTGCCCCGTGTTTTGTATTCTCAGTGGTAATAGCCAATTGATCAATGCAGTCCAAGCTAGTGTTTGTCAATGTTTGCCTCAGCACAGTACATGAAGAGTGGTGAAACAGACCCAGTGAAAGGCAAGAGTGGAGGTGGGATATCAAGTAACACTGAGCAATACGAACACTCACTTTCTACAAAGTAGGTAAGGATGCACAGAGGGAACACCCTTATCAAAAAGTAAGAAGAATCAAAAAGGTACAGTTGAACAGTCAACAACGGCTTGAAAAATCCAACATTAGCTTGCTGGCCACACTATCTTTGGCCTATCATATTGTTTTTCATGTGGCAGAAAATTGTGAGCTCATGGTTCACACAATGCCATAGTTCGCAGATGGTCAACTATTGATCACAGAGGGTTTTTCAATAAGGTCAGCCCACAGTTCACTGTTGAATAGTAAAAGTGTTATTATTTTTACCATGTTTTCTGTCTTATATCCATGCACAAGGGATCGGTGTTGGAAAGTTCACAGTGATGAATTCTAATTCATGTACTTAATTGCACATGTTTCATATTGTCACAATTTGGGTCTGTCCCAGATTGTGGTTAGGAAGCTGGGCCATACACCAGAAATATATGGCAATAGAATTATAATTCAAAACTTCAATTAATGAAGGTTAATTAATACAGACTAGTATTGATCAAAAATAATCTGAATGAAAGTTAGGCAGTGACAGAGTTAAAATGGATATTGCAGCACCTCTACCTTCTGTGTGTAACTCAAGATGCCTGAAAACCAGTTGCAAACAACTTTGTTCTCATACCTGTCTAATGAAAAGAAACAACATGAGCAAATTAGAAACCTTGAAACTCAACATTCTACAGTAAACAACCAATTGTTGAGAGCATCTATCTGTGAAATTTTGATTGTGATTGAATGTGACCTTGATTGCTAGACAAAGACATTTCTGAACATGATAGTGGGGTTATGCCAGAACATGGGAGATGTGAACCCAGGACTGACCTTGTGGAGCCTTGTTGAATCTCTAGTTTGTTCTCAGCTCCCCGATTCCAGGAGCAGTGAGCAATAGATGTATAGTATTTCAAAGAGGCACTAGTTTTGGAGAGTCCCTGACTGGAATGTACAGTTTGAAAAGTTTGCAAGGGCCTCTCCACTAAAAGTGTAACCTAATGTGTAAATATATTTGTTAGAAGAATAGGTTGAAGGAAATAAATTAGAGACTAAAGCAATTTTCGTAATGAAAGACTGACAAAAATGTCCTGGAACACAATACAAATTGTGCATATTTGGCAGCTAAGGAAGTTCTGAAGAAAAACAATAGGGAATCAACAAATGTTTTCATTAATGAAAGCACAGTCATCAGTAACCTGTGTAACATTAATTTGTATCTGCATGACATGTCTTGAAATTATAAACTGATCACTGCCTTCCTGTGCGGATCGGACTTTATTAATCGAGTCACAACCAATATAATCACCTTAGATCTTCTAGTATACTTTGAAAATTGTGACATAATGAGAGATCCGCAAGAAATTTGGATAAGAATGCGCAGTGACATGCATTTGTGATGTTTTGAATAAACTAAAGAAGCCACCGCTGTTTAAGAATGAGTTTCCAAGCTCAGTTGATACCTGCAAATGCTTAGTTCTTCATGTTGAACTGGCTGTGGAGGCCACAATTGAAGAGATTCATAGAATCAAGTCTTCTATTGAATGATTGCATTCATTGAATAGCATGACTGAAAGATAGCTAAGAGTCAAACAGCAACGGATTGGCAAAATTCTTGAATCTCATTGATTAAATTTGCGTTTCAGAACTTCACTGATGCTGGAAATGTCCATCCGGCATTATACAAATAATGTACTTTGAAAAGACTTCCAAAGCGATACACAGTGAAGAAGCAGGTGCAAGACTTGAAGATTACGTTTATCCATCTATAAAACTGTGTAGCTAACAAGTCACTTCTAGAAGTGAAGGGCTTAGCAGAACTTCAAAGAAAAAGTCATGAAGATCATGACTGTACACAATCTCATGCTTTGACAAGTAAGCACTTTTTTCAGGCCGTGAAAGAACAACTGTGTGATTTTGCTTTCAAAATTTAGAAAGCAACAATATAGAGTCTGTTCTTTTCTCATTTACGAAGGCAGCATTGCAACATATGCGTCTATCCATTGCCAAAAAGATTTTTAAAACCTGTCTGAAAACAGGTAAATAATGTGTTCCTGAAGAAGACGAAGGATTAATTACCACCTTTAATATCCTGGGGACTTGGCATCCTCACCAATAATTAATTTTGTACAGAAAACGAAACGTAGGAATACTGTTCCATGTTCCATTTACCTACACAAGCAGTTTTAGGATTTGAGGACAAAGTAATGCTGAATCTGTGAAAAGCTTTTAGATCCATATGAACACACTGCCTGCAATGAATATGGTTAGGATGTTTAGATTTAGTCTAAACGAACAATAAAACTACCTATTACTTCATTAAAAAATCAATTATACATTTTTGGTCACAGTTATTTGTGATTGTTTGGTTGGCCAGTGAATGCATTCTGTAGATCATATGCTTCTTTTCTTTGCTTGATCTCAAGTCTATTAAATGTGGAATCCCAACATTTGGGTAAGAATCTTCAACACTAAACTATTAGGAAATTCATCATAAATTCCACTTGTCTCATTTGGAGTGCACAGTCTCTTTCCACAGGAAACAACTATTGAATTTAGAATGAAGGACCCCCAAATCCTGTTAGGGGAACAGTTGGAATTTAAGCAGCTAAAATTATTCACAGAGTATGTGAACTGACCGTACAGTTACAACTTCACTTCTTTAAGAGTGATCTGGAAGCAAATCTGAAGAGTCTCAGGCTCCAGGGACAGGTGTCCTTCCAAATTCCAATGCTGGGCCATCAAACTCTATAATAATAGTGCCCTGGCATACTGTGCACATTTCTAGCTCATCTAAGAAGTTGTTGCGTTTGCCAGAAAGGATAGGCTGAGTCCGAACCTTTCATAGTTCAAATTCATCCCTAAGAAGACCCTGCATAAGTTGCACAAAATCACAAGAACTCAAAATCAAGCAACAATGACACATGGAGGATTTTGAAGGTTATTTAGCTGATTGAGAACAATTAAAATACTTTGTAAAAGCAAATTAATGCAGATGCTGGAATCGGAAACCAAAAAGAAAATGCTGGAAAATCTCAGCAGGTCTGGCAGCATCTGTAGAGAGAGAAAAGAGCTAACATTTCGAGTCCAGGTGACCCTTTGTCCAGGTGACCTTTTGCCAGACCTGCTGAGATTTTCCAGCATTTTCTTTTTGGTATTAAAATAATTTGTATGATACACCGCTTATTCAATCGCTGGACTCCAAGCCTGCTATTAAATCTTTGTGCTTAAATTACAGTTTTAGAAAATAATATGTGGTACTGTACATTAAAAATAAATATTAAAACAAAAGTACCCAGCTTGTTGATTGACCACTTTATAAGACTGCTGCTACGCAAATATGAAAAATTGCAAATACAAGAAATGTGAAATAATGCCTTATTATTGAAAACACAAGAGAGCAAGTTCCAGACGCAGAGTCTTTGTCAGAATAGTAGTGGGACAGAAGTATTCTTGCCCTAAAGCTCAATGGAATGTTGTGTTAGACGACTTTAATAGGGGAGTTTGTAAAATAACATTACAGTGTTGTACTGGCATTCAGTTGCAGTTTGCATGGGCTGTGGTTATGCAAATTACAGTCGGTATTTTTAGGCTGGTGTGTGTACGTATCTGATATAGTCCCCCGAATTCAGACATCGTATGCATTAACATGTTTGTGCGGTACATTTAATATTGACGCCAGCTCTAAAATAAAGAGGATATAATTCAAGATTTTTTCCTTTCTGAAAAATATACCAGTGAAGTCATTAATCACAAAGGCAATTAATTCAAGTTCTGAAATGAGAATTTAATAAGGGGTTTGTTTTGACTGTTGTCTAAACACTATTCGTAAAGCAGCGTTTTAAATGCATTTCATTATGGTTATATGTCCTGCAATATATAAACAGATCTTGTATAACACGCGAATAAATTTAACATCGACCCACGGCAAAATACATAGATTCAAACGATTCTGGTTGTAGCCACAGACGTAACCGATTAATCTGCATATGTTTATGCAGGAAACCGGTTTCTGAATAACTTTACTAAACCACCCTGGAAGCTCGAGTAGTTAAACATAAGGTCTAGATGGTTATGCCTCGCAATGATTTTGTATAGGATGGTCCGGGCTTTTCGACTGAGAGTCCGATATTGTTACCATCTAGAAGTGCGTTGGAAACTAGGAAACGCCACTATTTCCCAGCTGGGTCTGTTCCCGAATGAGCTGCAAGTCTAGAGGATCAGGTCCATCTGAATGGAAAACTACTGCACATCACGTGCATGCAAACCGGTTTCGATCAGTTCCAAACTGTTGCGTTTCTCGTTCTCTTATTCGCACAAGCGTGCCTTAAAAATGGAGCGAAATGTATTCCGTCACACAAAAATAAAGATATTAAAACATCGCGAATAATGAATGACTTTTGTGCAGTTCTGCTCTGGACTAATCACCTCTCCTCTTCTTGTATTTTTACCTGAAGCACATGCTTTGCGCTGCATGCGCTTTTGTTCAGGAGTTGGGATTTTACAACATTGATTTTAAAACCGAGTATTCAGAATCTGGGTTTGCACATATCTGCATTAACTCTGTATGAACCTAGCATCTCCTTTTCATTGCCCGAGGTGATGGAGTGGGGGAGTGTGTATGGGTGGGGGTGGGGGGGGGGTCGACTTTGTTAAAGCAGATAAATGTATTTCAATTAAGCAACTACAAAGCACCAATTTCGACGGGAAAATGGCGAGAAAAATGTAATATTCAGAAGGCTTAACCAGAACAAAAATGAATGCAATAGGAAAAATAGTTGAGCTTTAAACAATGGGATTGTGTTTAATTTTTGTTAGGACTCTGAATAAGAACTCCATCCCAGGTTTTCACAGCAGCCGCCGCCGAGCAGGGGGAATGCTGTCCTAGACCGGAATAGCATTAGGGAGGGGGTTTTAGAAACTCCTGGGCAGGCAGTTTCCAGGCCCCCCATGCCGATGTATCTCTGCCGGCGACCAATCAGCGCAGTCCGTCTCTGTAACCAAACTGGCCAGTCATTTCAGCGGGAAGGTCCCGCCCACCTATCGACGCCTGATTGGTGGAGCGGACGCTGATTGACGCGGCGGGGGAGCCAGTGATTGGCCCGCGGGGGGGACTGACGAGCCGCCTCGGGCGACCATTGGCCAATGCCCCCTGTCACTCAGGCGCGGGGGGGGCGGGTCCCAGGCCGCGTCCCGGGCCGCCCTTTCCGCTGCCGGGGCTGGGTTGCGTGCGCGGACGCGGCGATGGGGTCGCCCCGGGTTTGATGGTTTGACAGGTGCCCGACGCCAGGCAGCTCCTTCCCCAAAAAGCATGTTCGCCAAAAGCAAAGGTTCGGCGGTGCCCTCGGACGGGCAGGCTCGAGAAAAGTAAGTTTAATTCTTGTTACCTGTGAAAAATGGGAAATTTCCTCAGCGTTTAACTGGCTCCCGGGGCCAGACAGCGGCCGCTGCAGATCCCGGGGATTAAATCTCTTTTTATTATTATCATTATTTTTATTTGTTTTTGACTCGCACGCTGTGCGTTTCCGCTTCTTTAAATAAACTGAATGAAACATTGTGTCCGGCGGCCTGGCTGGGTGCAGCGCCGCTCGCTGACAAACCCCCAGCTCCCCTCTTTGCTCTCTCTTTCTGCATTCCCGCTGTAATAAATAGAAAGCCTTGTAACCGGCTCCTTTGTGTCTCCTTCGCCCGCAGGTTGGCTCTGTACGTGTACGAATATCTGCTTCATGTCGGGGCACAGAAATCTGCACAGACCTTCCTCTCAGAGGTAACTGCATGTCTCCATCACTCCGCTTTAGCCTTTGTTTCTCAGGCGGACAATCTCGCCTCCATTTTGAATTGTGTTAACCTTTTGCCATTTATTGTGGCTACAAAACAAAAAAAAATCTATTCAGCTGACTAGTTCTGAATGCCGCCTGCCCTCGTTCCTTTCTCTCCCTTCACCCGACCCCCCCCCCCCTCCCATTTTCCTCTGTACTTTTTCTGAGTGTTTTTTCGTTGTTTTTATTTTGCAGATACGATGGGAGAAAAATATTACATTAGGAGAACCTCCTGGGTTTTTACATTCCTGGTGGTGGTAAGTAGATAATTTTAAGTGTCCCACATTGGGCTTGTGTGCAGAGTTCCCATCACCGCTCCCAAGTGATAAATGTAGATACTTTGATTCTCTGTTTTCTCTTGGAACTTTTTTGGCAACATTGTACTAAATAACACAAATAAGGGGTCAACACAAAGAGGTCTAGGAGCAACAGGCATCACTTGATAGAATCGGAAGTTTTGGCGCAGATTTAAACGTCTTTTCGCAACTTATTAGCTGTTTTTTAAAAATACAGCTTTCATGGGCTATTTTCAAAATTACATTGTGAACCACGCAGCCATATGCTAGGATTTCAAGTGTAGATGAGATCATTTTGCAATTATTGCAGAGACATTTTTTTTTACCTGTCTGTAATGGGCAGTGCTGGCTCGTTACTGTAATGGGTAATACTGGCAAATTTTGGTTGTTTTGCTGTAGATTTTAAGACTCGTATGTAGCATGCAGTTACATCTGTTTATTATGTACATTTAATTTTTTAAAAATCGTGCTCTTGGAACTATAGTTACTCTGTTAAAATAGATCGAAAACCTGGCTGTGTTTTGGTGGCTGATTAGAACCGGTGCATAATTAAAAATTTTTTTTTTTTATAGAGTACCCAATTAATTTATTCCAATTAAGGGGCAATTTAGCATGGCCAATCCACCTAGCCTGCACATCTTTTGGTTGTGGGGGCGAAACCCACGCAAACACGGGGAGAATGTGCAAGCTCCACGCGGGCAGTGACCCAGAGCCGGGATCGAACCTGGGACCTTGGCGCCGTGAGGCATCAAGGCTAGCACATAGCGCCACCGTGCTGCCCTAACATGCGCATAATATTGTTGGTTCCGTGCAAAACTACACCTTGCAAGTTGAATCCCATTCTGATTGATTCTTTAAAACATAGGAAGGACAGCAACTTTCAATTTTTCTCTCATTTAATGAACATTTTGTCTCTTGCTGAGGTGTGGTTCCACAGGTAATAGCAGTTTTTCAGGATCTTTACCAAGTAGTCATTCTTTATGTGGGAGCGTTGACTTGTGCTGGCAGACTATCTAACCCTGAATGGCATCACATGCAAGTTTTGTTTGGGTTCTTGCCCGACGTCCGCACATGACCATTTTCAGTTGGAATTAATGTGTTGAAGGTGCGCCATGGTTAATTAATTAGCACCTCCAAACCCCACCCCTGAAAAGATTGTTGTCATTCCCACCTGCGATGCAACCTTTTACAGACTGGGGTTTGAAGCTGAAATCTCTTAATTCTCTGGCTCAGTTTCACAGCAGAATTACCTCATTGAGGTTAGTTTTGCTTGTTGGCTATTTGGATAGGGCCAGATGATGGTTTATTCTGCTTTGAGGACAGAACTATAGAACTGTGGAATTTTCTGTGGCATTTCAATATTTCGTCTTGGACAGAAATGCCGAGGAGTAAAAATTCATTCCGGGCTATTCAACCTCCAAGGTACAGTTAACATCTTGAGTGCAAAACTGAGAGGAGTCCCCACAGCGGTAATACGTCTATTAACTGATTACAGAGTGATGCTGATTGTAGCTTAGCAGCCACCCACACAGTCCTGCTGAAACTAAAAGAGGAAATGGCAGCTGTTTGGGGATATATGGGGGTGGGAAAGAAGCAAGGGAATTTCATACTGGACATATTTAAAGTGAATTGGGAGTTCCATACCATATACACGACTGGTGTCTACATCACCAGACTGTAATGCGTAAAGCTGTCTTCTGAATGAACATTTGTGACATGGGGCAATTTGTTTCTGTGTAACTGTGTAATCTGTCACAGAATTAGTGTTGGTAAACATTTATTTATATGTATACTTACATTTGTACTTTTATATGTATAAGGTTGGTCAGCCTTAAGTTATTTACAGTGATTGGCCTGCTTGCATCAGTCACTGTGGGCTTGATGCTAAGATGCCTGAAGGAAGTCCAAGTGGATCATCTTCAACTATTTTCAATCCTCCTCTCGCCCCCCTCTTCATGAACATCTGCTTTTGCTGGGTACCTCCATACCATATCATTTGGTCTTGGCAGCTCAACAAATCGAATTTGGGGCCCATATATTCATAGGGTATTATTTACTGATGCTGAATATTAGGCAGCACAAGCTATATCACTCCCCCTTCTCTTTCCCCCCACCCCATGTCACTAAAGGAACAATTCCATTGGTAGTTACATGTAAATTGGAATGAAGGCTGCATGGTGTCACAGTGGTTAGCACTGCTGCCTCACTGGTTCGTTCCTGGCCCCGGGTCACTGTCGATGTGGAGTTTGCACATTCTCCCCGTGTCTGTGTGGGTCTCACCCCCACAACCCAAAGATGTGCAGGGTAGATGGATTGGCCACGCTAAATTGCCCCTCAATTGTGGAAGGAAAATGTAAATTTGAATGTAATAAGTCATCTAATGTCCTTATATGCAGAGATTACTAGATAAAAGTTGGCCGTGCACCATATCTGATTTTCACCCGAGCCAAAAAGTGTTGATGCCATTTCTACCACTTCAATTGCTACCCCAGCTGCTGTCAACCAAATTAGCATTAAATTTAGGATCTTCTAGTCTGAATGGACAAGTATTCTCTCTCTTAGCCTGTCTTTCAGGCTTGGGATGATGCTTCCACCCGGTTCAATAGGTTTTGAGGTGGCTGATAAGTCCAGTGTGCGATCAGTAGACTCTGGCCATATGCAGGACAGACAGTGCCTTAAAGGCTGGATGGATGAATTGCTTGGAGGTTTGTGCACTCTCTGACAGTGCCTTCCCAAATGAAGCTTTCCCAATTTGGTCGTGACAAGCCCGGGTCTCCCATATGTCAGTGGGGATGTTTGACCTCTTCAGGGATGTTTTGAGGACATCCCTAGCTAATTTCTGCTGGCCTCCTGGAGTCTCCTACCACAACAGCATTCCAAATAGAACAGTTCTTTGGCAGTCTGGTGTCAGGCATGTAAACTACTTGTCCTGTCCACGGAGCTGTTTTTGAATGATTAGCACCTCAATGCTGGGCAAGTTGGCTTCAGGGAGGATGCTGCTTGCAGTTGGATCACCTTTCTTGCCACCAGATTTGGAGAATCTTGCAAAGGCACCATTAGGTACTTTTCCAGTGCTTTGGAGTATCAGCTGTAGATTGTTCAAGCAGATAGGTAGGAAAGTAGGCTGTGAAGGGAACATCAGGAGTTTCTGAAGGGCATAGATAGGTTAAGTTAGTGGGCAAAAATTTGGCATAGAGAGTTAAATGTGGGAAAAAGTGCAGTAGTCCAATTTGGCAGGATGAATAAAAAAGCAGCATTTTATTTAAATGGTAAGAGATTGCAGAACCCGAGGTGGTACAAGGGGATCTGGCTGTCTTGGCAGATGAATCACAAAAAGTTAGTATGCAGGTACAGCAAGTGATTAGGAAGGCAAATAAAATTTTGTTGGCATTGGTGCGACCATATCTCGAGTCCTGTATACAGTTTAGTCCCCTTATTTAAGTAAGGATATACACGCTTTAAGAGCAGGCCAGAGAAGGTTACTTGATTGGTACCTGTAATGGAGGGGGTTATCTTATGAGGGAAGGTTGGATGGACTGTGCCTGTATCTGTTGGAGTTTAGAAGAATAAAGCAGTGATCTTATTGAAACATACAAGATCCTTTGGGGACTTGACATGTTGGACGCTGAAAGATGTTTCCCTTTGTCAGAGAGACTCGAACCAGGGGACAAAGTTTTAAAAATATGTGGTCTCCTATTTAAGATGGAGATAAGAAGTTTGTTTCTCAAGAGGTCGTGAATCTTTGGAACACTCTTCACCAGAGAGTGGTGGAGGCAGGGTCATTGAATATTTTTAAGGTAGAGAAAGATTGATAACATTTTCCTCCCGATAGTCAAGAATCTGAGTAGGTGGGATGTGGAGTTGAGGTCACGATCAGATCAGCCATGATCATATTGAATGGTGACGCAGGCTCGAGAGGCCAAATGGCCTGCTCCTCCCAATTTGTATGTTTGTACATAGCATGGGGATTACTGCTGCCTGTAAACCATGACCGTAGTTGGGTTTGAGATTCTGGTCCTCAAATACTCTTTCTCAGTTGGCTGAAGGCTAAGCTGGCACATTACTGGTCTGCTACCCAGTAAACTGTTGCAGAGGGCTCAAGGGCTCACAATTCTGTTTTAATCTGTGTGCTATACCATGTTCTTTCTCTTTTCACTGAAAGCCTCCCTTGTGAGGGACTTTACTGATGATGGCGAAAGTTGATACAGCATTGTAGCGTTTTCTATTTGAATGTGCAAAGTGCATCATTTTAATATTGCTTCTTTGTAACATTTGATCAGCAGTTGTTTGTCTTAATTTTCTTTGGAGTGTCGATGGTACATCTATTTCACGGTTTGTTCACTCCGTCAATTCTAGACTGTCAGTGGTTTAGTGATCTTCTTTGTGTGTGTTGTTACAAAGCTTGAGTCGACTTCCGGTGGCGGCTATGAGGTGAGCAGTGGCACATGAGGTGGCTCCCACCTGGGGATTTTTTTTTTGTCCCTTTTTGCCCGATTATCAGGTGATGTTTGGGGACATTGGTATAGTTCGACAGAAATAGATCCCCTCTGGTGAGTGATGTTTGGTGGGTGCAACACAAGGCATAGATCGGGAAATGGATCTTCATCCAATTCAGAAGGCTCTTGGGCGGGAGAAGGGGAGAAAATGGTGGAGGTCTCCGTGGCATTGTTGCCCCCTCAGTGGACGACCGCGAAGTTGTGGATTTTTGATGGGTGAATTTAGGAAACAGCGACAAGTGGTTGCTGAGGATCTATTGAAGGTGATTGAGGGGGCTCTGGTACCTGTTCGTGCGACCTTGGACAAATTGGATTAGCGGGTGGAGGTACAGGGGACGATGATTAAGGAGGAGGAAGCGCTCATTGATCACAGCGATTGGATCGTCTCTTTGGAGGCAGAGATGGCATTGCTGGTGGAGGAGCGAAAGGCATTAAAGGCCAATGTCGATGGCCTGGAGAATTACTCCAGACGGCAGAATTTAAGAATTGTCAGTCTGGAAAGTAAAAGTGCCACTGATTATGTTTCTAAGATATTTGGAAAGTAGGTGGGCGGGGGGGGTCTTGTTGGCCCCACCTGAGTTAGACCAAGTCCATCGGTCGCTGAGACAGAAACCCAGATCGGGGGAGCCACCACGCGTGATCATAGTCCAGGCCCATGGGTACCTGGATAAGCATTGGGTCCTGAGATGGGTGAAGGACATCGAGCGTATAGATGGGAGGGCCATCTCATCAGAATATATCGAGGTAGAGTTGGCAAGGCGGAGTTCTACAAGATCAGCTTGCCTTTTGGGATAGTGTACCCAGCTCATCTCTGGGTTATCTAGGGGGCGGCATGTGGCATAGTGGTACCGGACAGAGACATGGAGATTTAGGCATCTGAGTGATGGGAAGGTCTCTTCTTTTCCCCAATATTCATTGGGTTTATTCCTAGATTGATTTCTTCATGGTGGGTAGGTCTTTGCTCCCTGGGGTAGGGTATGCGATGATTGTAATATCGGACCATGCTCCACATTATGCGGATCAGTTGTTGGAGCTGAGCCGCTTTCAGCGAATCCCCCCATGGAGGTTAGACATGGTGCTGCTTGCTAATGGATTTTGCGAGCAGGAACCTCCGCTCTTGGAGAGTATGTGGAGTTCAGTAAGAACGAGGTGGTTTCCCCATCCACGCTCTGGGAAGCATTGAAAGTAGTGATGTGGGAAAGATAATTTCTTCTAAGGCATACAGGGATAAATCTGGGAGGGTGGAGAGACAGAAGCTGGTGGATTCCATTCTTGAGGTGGACCGCTATTTTCGATTGTCCCAATGTCGGAGCTTTTGGCAGAGAGAAAAAAAAGTACAGATGGATTTCGATTGTTGTCAACGGCGAAGGCAGTGAGCCAACTTCATCGCTCATGGGAGGACGAGGGAGACATTTTGAGTATGGGGAGAAGGCCAGCTGTCTGTTAGCTCACCAGCTGAGACAGCAGGCTGCCTCCCGGGAAATAGTTCAGGTTGGGTTCTATGGTGGCGGGTTGGTGTTTGCCCCAGAAAAGGTCAATGAGGTGTTTGAGACATTTTACTGTGGGCTATATAAATCTGAGACTTGGGGCAGCACGGCGGCGCAATGGTTAGCACTGCTGCCTCATGGCACCAAGGTCCCAGGTTCGATCCCGGCCCTGGGTCACTGTCCATGTGGAGTTTCCACATTCTCCCAGTGTTTGCGTGGGTTTCACCCCCACAACCCAAAGATGTGCAGGGTGGGTGGATTGAACACGCTAAATTGCCCTTAATTGGAAAAAATGAATTGGGTACTTTAAATTCATAAAAGAATAAGTCTGAGACTCTGGAGGAGGATTTGACAATGTTACAATTTTTGGATGGGTTGACCTTCCTGGGGGCAAAACAGGCAAGAAGGCCGGAGCTTGAGGAGCCAATTGGACAGGAGAGAATCATGAAATGTATTCGGTTAATGCAGATGGGTAAATGGGTAAAGCACTGGGTCCAGTTTGGTTCCCTATTGAATTTTGTAAATAGTCTGCTGGTTCCCTTCTACTGGAAAAGTTCAATGATTCTCTGTCCGGGCGGGGGGGGCACGCTGGGCCAGGCTGGGCCAGGCATCGATCCCCATGATCTTGAAAAAGGACAAGGATCCCACAGTGTGGTTTGTTTTGATCCATTTCTCTGTTAAAATGCTGACACTATGGTGTTGGCAACCTGTTTGGAACCAGCCCTGCCTGCCTGGGTGGTTTTGGAGGAGCAGGCAGGATTTATTAACTGCTGGCAGCTATCGACTAACATTAGGAGACTCTTGAATATGGTGCTGTCACCTCCGTCAGTGACCTAGCCAGAAGTGATTATCTCGTTGGACAAGGAAAAAGCGTTTTAACCGGGTTGATTGGAAGTACATTTTTGAGATTATGGGGCAATTTGGGTTTGGTCCAAATTTTATATCTTGGGTTTGGCTTTTGTATAAGGCCTCCACTGCGAGTGTACGCACTAATGCCCTGAGCTTGGGGTACTTTCAACTGAACAGGGGTACGAGGTAAGCGAGTCCACTATCCCTGTTGCATGCCTTCGCAATTGAGCCACTGGGAATTGTGGTGAGATCATCTTCTAAGTGGAGTTTGATAGAGCGGGGAGGGACTTTAGCGTGTCCCTGTATGCGGGCGATTTGTTATTATACTTTATGGACCATCTCTCTAATGCGATGGAGATAATGGACGTGCTCAGGAAGTTTGGTTCCTTTTCAGAGTATAAGGTAAACCTGGGCAAGAGTAAATTGTTTCCGGTGAACCCCCCGGGGAGGGGAGCTGATCTGGGGAGGCTGCTGTTACGTCCGGCCAAGACTAGTTTCCGGTATCAGGGTGGTCCATGACTGGGCCATGCTACATAAACTTAACTTTTCTAGTCTGGTGGATGGGGTGAAGGTTGGTTTGAAGAAGTATGATGCCCTTCCTTTGACTTTGGCGGGAAGAGTTCAGACGGTGAAGGTGAAAATTCTCCAAACCAGTCTTTTATTTTTTGTTTGAGCAGACTTTATGAGGAGGCGGATGGAGGAAGCTTCTTGTAAAGGATTGAGCCTGAGGGCTCTTGTTACCGCTCTTCTCACCATCTCTCCGATGAGATTCTCGTCGAGCCCAGTAGTAATAGCCTCTTTGAGAATTTGGAATAGATTCTGGCAGCATTTTTAATTAGGCTCTATAGGGCAGCACGGTGGCGCAGTGGGTTAGCTCTGCTGCCTCCCGGCGCTGAGGTCCCAGGTTCGATTCCGCCTCTGGGCCACTGTCCGTGTAGAGTTTGCATATTCTCCCCGTGTTTGCGTGGGTTTCGCCCCCACAACCCAAAGATGTGTAGGCTAGGTGGATTGGCCATGCTAAATTGCCCTTTAATTGGAAAACATTAATTGGGTACTCTAAATTTATAAAAAGAAAAAAAAAAGTAAATTGGGCTCTAGGTCACTGTTGGTGCCGATTTATGGGAACCGTAGGTTTGTGCGGTCGGGTTTAGATTCAACATTCAGTGCTACAGGGAGTGTTTGGAGAGGTTTGGGGATATGTTTCTAGAGGGTAGGTTTGCTGGGCGAGAAGAAAGTTTGGAGAAGTTCCAGCTCCCGAGAGCGAATGTATTTAGATACTTTGCTTTTAAAAAAATTTAGAGTACCCAATTTATTTTTTCCAATTAAGGGGCAGTTTAGCGTGGCCAATCCACCTACCCTGCACATGTTTTGGGTTGTGGGGCGAAACCCATGCAAACACGGGGAGAATGTGGAAACTCCACACAGCCAGTGACCGAGAGTCGGTATCGAACCTTGGACCACGGTGCCATGAGGCAGTAGAGCTAACCACTGCACCACCACGCTGCCCGAGTATTTAGATATTTACAGGTGAGAGATTCTATCATGAGCTTCCGTCGTTTCACTTGGTGCCATCGTCTTCGCTTATGAATAGGGTCCTGTCCTTGGTTGAGTTAGGGGAGGGATGGATCTCAGACGTTTATGGGCAGATGTTGGTGATGGAGCAGGCTTCTTTGGAAGAAGTAAAGAGGGAGTGGGAGGATGAGTTGGATTTGGTGTTTAGGGAGGATGTATAGAACAAGGCTTTCATAGGGTCAACTTCATCTTGTGCGCATGGTTAAGTTTGATACAGTTCACAGTGGTTATTGGAGTGCACTTAACCAGGGCGTATATGAATGGGTTCTTCTCGGGTGGAGGATACGTATGAGTGGTATTCTAGGGGGCCAGCTAACCACACACGTTTTGTTCCTGCTCCAAGTTTGTTGATTTTTGGTCTCCTTTTTGAAATGATGTAAGGGATTCTGGATGTTGGGGTGGGGCCATGTCCGGTGGCCATTTGTGGAGTGTCGGACTTGCCGGTGCCGCAGGAGGGAAGATGGCCTTCTTGGACTTCGCCTCTAATAGTCCGGAGATGAGTCGTACTTGAGTGGAGGTCCCCGGTGCCACCTAACGCTTTGGCATAGTTGGGGGTCCTGGCGGAATGTTTGCACTTGGAGAAGATTTATGCCATGAGTGGGTTGGTGGATGAGTTTTATACAAGGTGGCAGCCCTTCATTACCTTTTTTAAGGAGCTGGTTACCGTCAGCTGTTGGGGATGGGGGTTGACCAATCTAGTAGGGTCTTCTTTGTGGGGGGGAGGGGGGGATAGTCTTGGTGTGAAACTGGATTAGAATGGGTGGTTTTGCGTCCGGAATATTTTTGTAATAATTAAAAGTTTGTTTGAATATTTTGTTCTAAAAGAAAATTCTTGAATAAAAGTATTTTTTAAAAAGCGCAAGTCTTAGTGGGACAAGAATTGTGGCACCTAGTGACTAATATGGCTGTTTGTGTGTTGTACTAATCATAGAATCATAGAATTTACAGTGCAGAAGGAGGCCATTTGGCCCATCGGGTCTGCACCGGCCCTTGGAAAGAGCATCCCAGCTATGCCCACACCTCCACTCTATCCCCATAATCCAGTAACCCCACCTCCACTTTTTGGACACCAAGGGCAATTAATCATGGCCAATCCACCTAACCTGCACATCTTTGGACTGTGGGAGGAAACCAGAGTACCCGGAGGAAACCCCACAGACACAGGGGGAACGTGCAGACTCGGCACAGACAGTGACTAAGCCTGGGACCCTGAAACTGTGAAGCAATTGTGCAAACCACTGTGCTACCGTGCTGACCACCAATGAACACTGTATGGATTCATCTACTTGTAGAAGCCAGAAGGTGTACATATTTATTCTGTTTTGTCTAGCCCTGATCAATCCATTTACAGTTTTAGGAAAATGATTGACGTAAAATTCTGCTTATGCAACCCAAGTAATGTTTGGAATCTGTAGGATTTTGAAATAGATTTTAATGTATCTTTGGACTTGATTGAGTGTATGTAATTATGCATAATAGTGAGAATCACATGATCATAATTTACTTCCACCTAAAGGTTCCTCTTGAGTCTACAAAAACTCCATTGACAGGCTAAGCACACTTACAAGTGACTCAAATGAATAGACTCAAATGTGCCTCACATACCACATCCCCACCTTCTTCAGTCACTTTGGGATCTGCAATGTTTTAGGGCGGGGTTGAGTGAAGATGGCAAGGTTTGCCTGATGATCTATGACCTATAAGCAGGTTGAAAGGCAAGAGGCCTACGAGCATGTTGTCTAAAAATGTTTAATATTTTTAATGGTTAGTACTTCTAACCTTCCAGATACACTGTCCATATGAACTATATGGATCAGATTCTATCTGAGTGTCTGCTAATCTTGGCCTGAGTGGTGGGGTGCTGTAGTTGTCATGATTGACCTCAGGCTAGGGAGGGGTAGAACCAGTTAGAGTTGTTTAAATGGAGGCAAATGTAAAGGGACGTTAGAGGTTCCAATAAAATACCAAGTGGAATAGAAAAGTTGGTAGTTGAACCAAAGAAACAGGACTGAAGCATAAATATAAAGCAATAGAAGTCAACTTGTAAACTAAACTAATGTTGGGTAGCATCTCGTGCAATAAGTAGTTAGGAGAAGTGGTGGTGGCAAGAGGCAGACAGATAGGAGATTGTAGGCTTTGTGGATGAACTGAAGTTTACCTAATTTTGTGTTTATGAAGTGGGTAAGGGTAAGATGAGGTTTTATGAAGAGTAAGACTAGGTTTAGCTGAGACCACAGCTGTGGTGGAATAGTTTACTGCTACTATTCAGATGGATTGTCTAGTCTTTCACAAGATGCTGTTTCCTTTGGATTTGTACCTCTGAATGTTTGCTTTCTATAGAGTATTTGGAGAGGGTTGGAATTTCTGACAAAAAGGTAGGGGGTGGAAATCAGTTTTTAAATCATGTTTTCGATAATCTCTCCCTAATTACTAGTAATTAGGATTTCTTACAAGTAGGTCTGCTTAAGATAAGGCAGGGTTTCAGTTTGATGGCTGTGAATTATATATAGTACAAGTTGGAGAGCTGTCAACGGGACACTAATTATATGGAATAATGACTGACTAGTTTGCAAATTTACGGGTTCAGTCAAGTAAATGTTTTAGTTGAGCACCTGCAGGTACTGGCCTGGGGCGGGATGGAACCTGGGGATTTGTGAATGCGCAGCACACAGTATGAACGAGTAGATGCCTTGAGAGAAGCTATGGGTTAGAATTGTAACTTGCTTCCTCGGAGTTGGTATTTGCAGTCACGTACTATGACCATCGATTTATTTGATTGTCACACGGACTAAGTAATACTTTTTTTTTAACTCTGTCATTTTGTTGTAAATATTATAAACTGAGTTGTCCTCTCTTCGTTCTCCTACTTTTCAAAGCTGTGAATTTATTAACTAGTTGTTTTTGTGGTTTTGCTAGCAGTATACAGCCTGTATTTATATAGCATATCATTGAAAGCTGTATATTCTCCTGAGCACAGTACATTGCAGTCTAATGATCTTTGTTAACGGAACATTGTGTTTTGCATGTGCATGCCTGATTTATATTATCTTTTGCGTTAAGAATAGGTGAAATAGTAACAGAATCTTTTTTTCCCCCCACCCAGTGTATTTTGGGACCTTTACTGTGCAGCTCCTGAAAGGCGAGACACATGTGAACATTCAAGTGAAGCAAAAGCCTTCCATGACTATGTAAGTTCTTTTAATACCTGTGAATAACTGCAGGTTTAAATAATTCTGTTGTGTACAGAGAGAATAACTGCCGAATGGAATACCTTTTCTGATATTAATGCTAGTTTGCAGATTTTTAACTTCTTTTGAGGAAGGTATTCCATTGTTCTAAAATCTGTATGAAATACACATCTTGTAGCATGTTACAGGTATATATTTTGAAAATGATTGATTGTGACTTTCTAACTTGAATGAATATTGGTTGACTAGTTAGAGATTTGGTTTGGCTTTGTTGGTTGCTGCCAGTCTCTATGATGATCCTGCTTCACTATACTAAGCAAATGAAAAAAGGTTTGCGAAAAACCTGCGATTAAAATTGTGCACCTTGTTAAAATTATGTGCTTTGTTTTAAAATAAAACTTTTAAAGGAATTTGAGTTCCATTGGGTTTGTCATAGTTTTACATAAACCTTGAATTCGGGTCTCTTCAGAGAAAAGATCATTTGCCACTGTTACCTCTTGGTTATCATCTTTACTATGTACTGGTATGTGTAGGTAACTGGAGCATGTCTGTACAGTGGAAGCCCAGGATAAACTTGTTGTTTCTGAAATCTAGTCTTTAAGCTTTCAGTATCACGCATTGGCAATTGTTCTGCATAGTTTAAGAAAATCTGTGGAAATGTGTTTGTTACGGAATGGAAATAACTTTTATGCATATCAAAAATATGTTTCTTTTGATCACAGACTCTATTTTAAAAGAAAATGGAAACTTCTATAATTTTTACAACCCAACACAGATTTTAACTAGCATATTTTGAAGGCACTTGGTGATTGTGGATTGGGTTCAAATAAGATGCGTATTGGAGCAGAATTTGTAACAGATTTTTAGTATGCTTTGCTCTTCCTTGCTGAATGGCTGTTTTTGTTGATAGGTTCGACTGTCTGCTGACACATGCTCTGCATAGTTAATACTTGGGCACTGGGATGCCTTGACTTAGTATGTCAGCGATAGTAAATGATAAATAGTACAAGCTGCTTCCTCAGTGTAAAGCTTGTGCTACAAGAGCAAGCTGTCTTTGTGGGAGTCATTTATTTTGGAAAATGGTATGTTAGTGTGCATAAGGCTGTCTCAAAAATTGATTTGTTTTGCTTACGGCTGTACTTAAAATTAAACTGTTGGGTCTGAACAGATGCTTATGTTGACAACTTTCTCAAAAAATAAACCAATGTGGGGCTCGGAATGCACAGGATATCTTAAAATGTTGTAGTGCTTTTGAGTAGGTTCGGCCTGATCGTCGCACTGCCACCACTTTGGGTATGCTCTGGAGCCTAATGATAACTGTTGATATGTCTCTTGTTCAGCTCTTCAGTTGGCCTCTGTTCTCTCACCTGCTTGCTAACGAACATGAAGCAGTCAGTGTGCCTGTGTAAGAGTGAGAGCTGCACCTTCCCAGTGTCACTATGCTAGAGCCTAGAAAATTTATAACTCTGGCATGAGGTTTTATTTATTGGCCAGGTGACAAAAACTTGTTTATGATTAACTGAACTGCAGGTGGAACTGAGTGGTTGGAGCCAGGCTAAAGTGGCCGGTTGAGTGATGATAGTTTACCAAACTTGTTGGGAAAGGTGTTGAAGCATATATGCCGCAAAATGTCTCGCATGTTCTGCAACACATGAGAAAAATGCAGTTTGACATTAATTGTTCTCATATTTTTAGTTTTGTATGTAGCCGGTGCAGGAACTTAATTCGTAGGAATGATTGTGCACCTTTCTTTTCTTATGTTTTTTTAGAATTTGATTTGTGTTGCCCAAATAAAAGTGGAAGGTGTTGATAGAACTCTAGGTTACACTTATGTTTCAGTATGTTTCATTGCTATAGTTGTTTATGTAAATTATGGCTTACTTGCAAATTTTGCCAAGTTCTGTTTAGCCTGCTGTAAATATCGGACGGCCTATAAAGGGTAGCTATCATGGAAATGTGCTTCTTTGTAATATATTGACTCTTGAGGTGAATAGCTTTGAATGCAAAAGATGGCAATTACAGACCAGACCTGTCAATTTTGAGCGAAACAGAATCTTGTCTGAGTCTCAGCAGCTTATTGCCTAAATGCATTGTTTTTGTGGGATTGAGGGATACAGACCTGGATGATATTGGCTTGGATCCTCTTGGTGAATTTGCCGTTCATCATAACCAGAAAAGCTATTATGGGTGTTCCGATTGGCCTCCGTGCTCCTTGGAATCCTTTTTTACGAAAGGGACGAGGAGTTAATCGACTGAAGCTTAAGTTGCTACCCAGTGATGTGTGGATGGGTTAGGAGCACAGGAAGAATACATAAACCTCAAAATGAAGAGGTCTGCTGGTACTTTTGAAATTGCACAAAGGGCAGCACGATGGCACAGTGGGTTAGCCCTGCTGCCTCACGACGCTGAGGTCCCAGGTTCGATCCTGGTTCTGGGTCACTGTCCGTGTGGAGTTTGCACATTCTCCCCGTGTTTGCGTGGGTTTTGCCCACACAACACACAGATGTGCAGGATAGGTGGATTGAACACATTAAAATTGCCCCTTAATTGGAAAAAAATGAATTGGGTACTCTAAATTTATTTAAAAAAAAAAAAAAGAAATTGCACACCATTGAGTTGCTGTCTACAAGTTGAGAGAAAAATTGAAAGAATAAAGAAAGTTTAAATTGCCTCTGCGCCAAAGTTAAACTTCCATATATGTAAAGCAGGTATGTGTATAGTCAGAACTTGATGGTGCTTCATTCAGACCTTTTCTAATGACTTAGCTTTTAAATTAAGACCTTGTTTGGTACTGCACAAAGTCAAACCAGAAGTTTCCAGTTGTAATCATGGGCTGTGCTGAATTAATTGCTCTTAATTGAGGTACCTGTTAAGGTGTTAAAATTTTGCCACCCAACTCTCGATTGGAACAGTGTAAAATGTTTTTGTGATTCCTACTGGAAATTGGGCATTTGGTTAGAGCAGGACTTGTCTCTTGCCTAGGCACCTGTATTAATAATGTCCACTTGCATTATTAGTTGCCTACAGAAGAGGGGGGTAGTTTCAGAAGAAATGGGGCAACCCACAGAATTGAAAAATCATTGCTCAGTGTTAGTGTTCATTGCTGATCATTCTTTAAAAACATTTAAAATTTTTTTAGAGTACCCAATTTTTTTTCCACGTAAAGGGCAATTTAGAGTGGCCTTACCTTGCACAACTTTAGATTGTGGGCATCAGACCCATGCAGACACTGACAGTGACCTGGGGGTAAGATCGAGCCCTGGTCCTCAGAGCTGTGAGGCAGCAGAGCTAACCATTGCTCCACTGTGCCACCTCCTGATCAGCATTCTTAACCAGAGTTTATATATTGCTGACCAGAATGTGCCTTAATTTTGTTTTTATTTGTCTCTGACCTGGGAACTTAAAAACAAACGATCCTAATAGCTGCACTGGTAGTGTGATCACCTGGCTGAGATTTGAATTTGCGACCCTCTGTGTTGGGTGATGTAGTACCTTATTGGATGGTGTGTTTACCTACTTCCATTGGTAGAGATGCAGTTAACAGATGTATATCACCACCTTTGTCCTATTTGCAGGAGCAGTAAGCAACTGAACCATATTTTAGCAAGAAACAGCAATTTGTGATCCATGTGATGTCAATATAACTTCACTGCTCTGCTGTCTTTATATGGATTCTGATAATCGAATTGGTGTTTAATATACACATTTCAACAGAGCAATCATTTGGTTCAAAATTGCAATGTACAATTATGTCAGTTCTTTTTCTTGCTGCCAACCCTAAACCATTGCTTTGAGCTGGGGTACAGCCAAACAACTACCATGCCTGCTCAGGTCCAAGGGTGTATTTGTGAACTGCGATCACAGACACTGAAAGTCAGCAGACGATGGGACAATCAGAACACAGTGGTTGAGCCCAGACTGGTTTACTGGTTATATTGCAATCTCTTCCTGCATGTATTACCAGTGCCGGAACTTGGATTTTAGTTGCCATTGGCATCTCTGAGGTTGTCCTATCAGTGATACTGTCAAGGTGATGTCCAGTGGGGATCACATAAGTCAGGACAATTTGTTTGGCAAATTAGTACTTTGCAGGTCTTTCACTTAGCTCTGGTACATATACCGACTGCAACATCATGGAGCTCCAGTAGTTCGTCTTGAACAATTTTCTGTTTGGGTTCTACTCATTGTGGGTGCTTCTGCTGTAATACATTTTGTAACATGCACCAACTGTACCATTACTCTTGTCAGGGGCATGTAATTAAATGTTTGAATTTCTGAGGTTTGAACTTCATTTTGTGGAAGGAATGTTTTAATCATAATGACTAGAAATAGACCAGTTAGTTGCTGAGGTTTAATTTGTCATAGATTCTGGTTGGAGTGTAACATTTAGTTGTGATGGGTGACCCACCAAGTTGATTGTTTTGAATTATTGGGCACGGTTCACTAAAATTACTTTGAAAACTAGTGAAAATTATGGACTCATTATAGCTCACTTTCATTGTGTATTAATGGGCAATTTCAACAAAATGTGCTGTTCGAATGCTTGTAAATTTCTACATATCTGTTCTGCTTGTGTTTTTTTAAAAATGTGTTTTATTGAAATTTTTCCCCCAAACAACAATTTTTCTCCTCTTACAAAGCAAACGCAACAATAACAATACAGAAATTTTTAACAATACACAAGTAGCAAAACCCCTTTATCTTTGACCTAAACTAAACTAAACCCCCCCCCCCCCCCCCCTTCCCCCTGGGTTGCTGCTGCTGGTCATCTGTCTTCCCTCTAACGTTCCCCTAGGTAGTCGAGAAAAGGCTGCCATCGCCTGGTGAACCCTTGAGCCGATCCTCTCAGGGCAAACTTTATCTGCTCCAGTTTAATGAACCCCGCCATATCATTTACCCAGGCCTCCAGTCCGGGGGGTTTCGCCTCCTTCCACGTGAGTAGGATCCGGCGCCGGGCTACTAGGGACGCAAAGGCCACAACGTCGGCCTCTTTCGCCTCCTGCACTCCCGGCTCTTCCGCAACTCCAAATAGAGCTAACCCCCAGCCTGGTTTGACCCGGGCCTTCACCACCCGCGAAATCACTCCCGTCACTCCCTTCCAATACCCTTCCAGTGCCGGGCACGCCCAAAACATATGTGCGTGGTTTGCCGGGCTCCTGCCACACCTCCCACATTTGTCCTCCACTCCAAAGAACCTGCTCAATCTTGCTCCTGTTATGTGTGCTCTATGTAGCACCTTAAATTGAATCAGGCTAAGCCTGGCGCATGAGGAAGAGGAATTTACCCTGCTTAGGGCATCAGCCCACATACCCTCCTCTATCTCCTCCCCCAGTTCTTCTTCCCACTTTCCTTTTAGTTCGCCCACCGACTCCTCCCCCTCTTCCCTCATCTCTCGGTAAATCTCTGACACCTTGCCCTCTCCGACCCACACCCCTGAAAGCACCCTGTCCTGTATCCCCTGTGTCGGGAGCAACGGAAATTCCCTCACCTGTTGTCTAGTAAACGCCCTCACCTGCATATATCTCAAGAAATTTCCCCGGGGCAACTTATACTTTTCCTCCAATGCTCCCAAGCTCGCAAAAGTCCCATCTATAAATAAATCTCCCACCCTCCTAATTCCCAACTGGTACCAGCTCTGAAATCCTCCATCCATTCTTCCTGGGGCGAACCTATGGTTGTTCCTGATTGGGGACCCCACCAGGGCTCCCCGCACCCTTCTCTGTCGCCTCCACTGTCCCCAGATATTCAATGTTGCCGCCACCACCGGGTTCGTGGTAAACATTTTAGGTGAGATCGGTAGTGGTGCCGTCACCAGCGCCTCTAAACTCGTCCCTTTACAGGACTTTCTCTCCAGTCTTTTCCACGCCGCTCCCTCACCCTCCATCATCCATTTACGTATCATTGCCACATTGGCAGCCCAATAGTAATCGCCCAAGTTCGGTAGTGCCAATCCTCCTCTGTCCCTACTCCGCTGAAGGAACCCCCTCCTTACTCTCGGAACTTTCCCTGCCCACACGAAGCTCGTGATGCTCCTGTCTATTTTATTAAAAAAGGTCTTGGTGATTAGTATAGGGAGACATTGAAATACAAATAAGAACCTCGGGAGGACCATCATCTTAATTGCTTGCACCCTGCCCGCCAGCGATAGAGGCTGCATGTCCCACCTCTTGAAGTCCTCCTCCATTTGTTCTACCAGCCGTGTCAGATTAAGTCTGTGCAAGGTTCCCCAGCTCCTAACGATCTGAATCCCCAGGTATCAGAAGTTTCTTTCCACTTTCCTTCGCGGCAAGCCTTCTATCTCTCTACTCTGGTCCCCTGGATGTATCACAAATAATTCACTCTTCCCCATGTTTAGCCTATACCCCGAGAAATCCCCGAACCCCCTCAAAATTCGCATAACCTCTATCATCCCCCCCGCTGGGTCCGACACGTATAACAATAGGTCATCCGCGTATAATGAGACTCGGTGTTCTTCTCCCCCTCTAATCACCCCTGTCCATTTCCTGGAGTCTCTCGACACCATGGCCAGAGGTTCAATTGCCAACGCGAACAACAATGGAGACAGCGGGCATCCCTGTCTTGTTCCCCTATATAGTCGGAAATACTCCGATCTATGTCGACCTGTAACTACGCTTGCCGTTGGAGCCCCATAAAGAAGTCTAACCCAGCTAATAAACCCGTTCCCAAACCTCCTTAACACTTCCCATAAATACTCCCACTCCACCCTATCAAATGCCTTCTCTGCGTCCATTGCCGCCACTATCTCTGCCTCCCCCTCCACTGGGGGCATCATTATCACCCCTAATAGTCGTCGCACGTTAACATTCAGTTGTCTCCCTTTTACGAACCCTGTCTGGTCTTCGTGCACCACCCCCGGGACACAGTCCTCTATCCTCGATGCCAGTACCTTTGCCAACAATTTGGCGTCCACGTTCAATAATGAAATGGTTCTATAAGACCCGCACTGCAACGGATCTTTATCCCTCTTCAAAATTAACGATATCGTCGCCTCCGACATCGTCCTCGGTAGAGTCCCCCCTTTCCTGGCCTCATTGAACGTCCTCACCATCAACGGGGCCAACAAGTCCACATATTTTCTGTAATACTCCACCGGGAACCCGTCTGGTCCTGGTGCCTTCCCTGCTTGCATGCTTCCCAGTCCCTTAATAACCTCGTCCACCCCAATCGGTGCCCCCAGGCCTACCACCCCCCGCTCCTCCACTTTCGGGAACCTCAATTGGTCCAGGAACTGCCGCATCCCCTCCTCTCCCTCTGGGGGTTGAGACCTATACAGTTCCTCATAGAAGGTCTTGAACACCTCATTTATCTTTCCTGCCCTTCGCACCGTGTCTCCCCTTTCGTCTCTAATTCCTCCTATCTCCCTCGCTGCTGCCCTCTTTCGCAATTGATGAGCCAACAGGCGACTAGCCTTTTCCCCATATTCATACCTCCTCCCCTGTGCCTTCCTCCACAGTACCTCCGCCTTTCTGGTGGTCAGAAGGTCAAATTCCGTCTGGAGTCGTCTCCTCTCCCTGTACAATTCCTCCTCCGGGGTCTCTGCAAATTCCCTATCCACCCTTAAAATCTCCCCCAGTAATCTTTCCCTTTCCTTGGCCTCTGTTTTCCTTTTGTGGGCCCCAATGGAGATCAGCTCTCCTCTGACCACCGCTTTTAGTGCTTCCCATACCACTCCCACAGGGACCTTGCCGTCATCATTGACCTCCAGGTATCTCTCAATACACCCCCGCACTCTTGCACACACTCCCTCATCCGCCATCAGTCCCACATCTAATCGCCAGAGTGTTCTCTGCTCCCTTTCCTCTCCTAATTCCAGGTCCACCCAATGTGGGGCATGATCCGAAACCGCTATGGCTGAGTACTCTGCTTCTTCCACCCTAGAGATCAACGACCTTCCCAAAACAAAAAAATCTATCCGGGAGTACACTTTATGGACATGGGAGAAGAAGGAAAACTCCCTAGCCCTAGGTCTAAGAAATCGCCATGGATCCACTCCCCCCATTTGGTCCATAAACCGCTTAAGTACCTTGGCCGCTGCCGGCCTTCTTCCGGTCCTTGAGCTGGATCTATCTAGCCCCGGGTCCAGCACTGTATTAAAGTCCCCTCCTAAAATCAAGTTTCCTACCTCCAGGTCCGGTATACGCCCCAGCATCCGTCTCATAAATCCCGCATCGTCCCAGTTTGGGGCATACACATTAACCAACACGACCTCCATTCCCTCCAGCCTGCCACTCACCATTACATATCTACCTCCGCTATCTGCTACGATGTTCTTTGCTTCAAATGCTACCCGTTTCCCCACCAAAATGGCCACCCCTCTATTCTTTGCGTCCAGTCCTGAGTGGAACACCTGTCCCACCCATCCTTTCCTTAGCCTAACTTGGTCCGCCACCTTTAGGTGCGTCTCTTGGAGCATAACCACGTATGCCCTTAGTCCTTTCAAATGCGCGAGCACTCGGGCCCTTTTTATCGGTCCGTTCAGGTCTCTCACGTTCCACGTGATCAGCCTCACTAGGGGGCTACCTGCCCCCCTCCCGTGTCGACTAGCCATTACCTTCTCTAGGCCAGTCCCATATCCCGCCTCCGCGCTCCCGCTCGCTCCCCCAGCGTCGCACACCATCCCCGCCCACCCACTCTTTAGCCATTTCCTTTTGGATTTCCGCAGCAGCAACCCAGTTGTCCCCCCCCCCCCCCTTCCCCCTCCCTCCTGCTTGTGTTTTAATTTTTGAAAACTGCATATAGTGACCAAAAGGGAAATTTGTTTCAAATGTAAAATTGTGGCATTTAAAAACCTATCCACTATTTATTGATAGCCTCCTGCCACTTATTCGATGAGTTTCGAGCAGCAGCTCCCACAATGTTAGAAGCAGATCGAATTTCCTCGATTTCCTTTTCCCTCCGATCTTTTGTTTAAAAAAAAAAAAAAATCTAATTAACGGTCACTTTAGCGTGGCCAATCCACCTATCCTGCACATCTTTGGGTTGTGGGGGTGAGACCCAGGCAGACACGGGGAGAATGTGTAAAGTCCACATGGACAGTGACCCGGGGCTGGGATCGAACCCGAGTCCTCGGCGCTGTGAGGCAGCAGTGCTTCCCTCTGATCTTAAAGATTGCTTAGTCCCAGAAGATGGAACACTTGTGTACCTCAGAAAAGTGGATATTATTTTTGTGCATTGGTAGACATTATTGAAACTTGAATCTTTATGATTTTATCACTTCAGCACCACACGTGTGCACCAGTGGTGGCTGTTAAACTTCCTTTTTCCTGACTCGGTGTTGTGTGCCCAATTTTAGTGACTCTGTTATCACCCTTACTGAGTTCCGCTAACTCAACACAAACATGGGAGGTGAATGCTGGGCCTCATTGCTTACATCTGTGGCACTGGGTGAAGTTCGGAATCAATTTGTCAAGGAGACCTCTGTTGTGAAAACATAAATTTCTAATGTAGGGAACATACTAGGTAGGCATGTGTATGGATTATTGCAAAATTATTAAATATAAGCAATAGCATGTTGCCCACATCCTGTAGACTCTGTAGAGCATGGGAAGGAACTGAGAGCAAATGGAGAAGACTCAACCCTGTGGGTTCCACCACCCTGTATTTTAGTGGACTGCAGTCATATTTGCAGGTTTTAATAAAAATAAAAAGGAATTGTAATTTGGAAGTACTGAACATTGGAACTGTATTAACATTGCGTGGGGTCAGGTTAATGTTTTACCTTTGCAGGAAAGGGGAGGAATTCTGCCAAGTTTACGTGCACAGATTTGAGCACTGATCATGCTGAATTAGTAGTGGTCTGCGCTGTACACTTCTGTGCCTGCATCACCGTAAGCCGATGGTTGGATTGTATTGATGTAAAAGACAATGAATGGCCAAACTGTTCCAGGCAACTAGCCAGCATGTTTATACTCCATGTATCTTGGAAATGGTATCAGTGATGCAAGTAAACACTTGATACAGCATTGTGTGGCTGATACTCGGGTGTTACGCATGCAACAGATGGTTTGATGCATTAATTTTTTTTTACAGTTCCTCAACTAGCTCCACAAGTAGTTGAGCTGTACAGACCAGGAATCCCAGATTTGGTTCTTGTGCCAACGGCTGAATTCAGCTGGGTTTGGATGAGTCAGGGTTGGGTAAACACTATAATTGACCTAATTTTTACCTGAGTTAGGGAGGGGAAAATGAGTCCGAATTTCTGATCCACTTGAGCCTTGCTTGCATTTGTGTGGATTATCGGTGAGAACTTCATCTGGGCCAGCTTTGGTACCCACTGAAATCAACATTGGCAAGACTAACCCACGACTAATACCTGTTTTGGCCAATATACCTGAGAATATGTGGCCCAGTAAGGAATCATCAACTTCAGAAAAGGTGGTGAAGCAAATTCTGGCAAATAGGAATAGGGTAAAAATGTTTATCCGAAACCAAGTGGCAACTGGGGCCGGTCTATTTTGTTTAAACTGGATGAGAATAAATCCTATTTTGGGAGCAAAAGTTTCAAATTTGTCCTCTGATAGATCTTTTACAACTGATCGTTGAACAAACTGGTGCCTCGTCTGTGCTAGTGTTGATGTGGCATATTGCTCAAGTCGGGTTGAAGTAGTGTCAGTTTATTGGGATTGAACTGCCAGTTGTTTTGAAACCTTTTCTGTAGTGAATTTAATTGAAACTTTTGTCAGATGTGTCATTCTGTGTATGAATTTGTGGATGAATAGATTCAATTGTATAAAGGAGTTACAGTTCTAGTGTTTTGTGATGAAAATTGCTGACTAATGGCTTGCTGACAGTACACAGAGCCTGGCTTGGGTGTAACTGTTTTTGATAACTGCATTAAAATGTCAGATAAATGAAAATATTCTGTATATTTTTCCACAGGGGTGTTGTAATTGTTGGGATGCGTTCAGCTGCAAAATACCTAGCTCCATGCTTGCATCCTCAGTTTCCTTCAGTGCCTTTCTCCTTTTTCCTCTATCCATCCCCACCCCCTTCCCCCACCAAGAAAAGCATAAGCTTTCTGTAATAAAAGAATATTGCAGATGCTGGAAATCTGAAATAAAAACAGAAAATGCTAAATAAACTCAATTCTGTAGAAGAGTCATACAGGCTTGAAACATAGATCTGCATTCATCCAGCATTTTCACTTTTTACTCCAGATCTGCGTGTCTATCACATCGTACTTGCTGTCACTATATTATATGCTTGTTGACATTGCTGGAACTGGCTGCCATGAGATGTATAGGAGGAGCTTCGGTGGCTGTGCCTCTGCTCCCCCAAGGATCACTTCCCTGAAATGGTATTGTTAGCAAAAAGAGAATTGCACTTGTATGTCATCTATGCACCTCACATTCTGAAAGGCATAATTGCCGTAATAATTAAGTAATAATTTGTAGTGCATTTACTGGTATTTGGAACAATGTGTGGTAGCCATTTTATTGATGGCAAGAATCCACAAACAACAATGAGATGCTGTGTCCATTAATTTTTTGGTGGTGGTAGAGGGCTGAAACATGTCTTCCTCTTCGAGTAACTCAACTGCATTTCAACACTCCCGGATTGAGGATGTCAGCAGGTTTACTGGCTGTGTGGCATTCCAGGCGATGCTGATCCTGCTCTTGATTTGTTGTGCTCATATGTGCATTTTCATTTTCCAGTGAGTACGGGGAGGGATGATTAATTAATAGGAATCCCTTGTTTTAAACCTATGCAAGCGTCAATATTCTTGCCAAAAGAAAACTGCCATTCTTAAAATTCACCGTTTGCATTCATTTTATGTGTTCTTAAAAGTCAGTAAGACCAAAACATTATTGGAATGCATCATTACATTTTCCTCTTGAGTCCTACACTTTCTGAACTCATTAATTTATCTCCTTCAAAGAGGTATTTAATTTCCTTTTGAAAAAATATATGAATACTGATATTTCATTGGAAGGCACATGGAGATATCCAAGTAACCTAAATCTCCAACATGACCTCTAGGACAAGACTGAAGGATGGGAGAATAATGCATTTTCTTTGCAAGAAGAATATGGCCTATTTTTTTGGATCTCTTTAAATGTGACTCCCAAAACTGCAATGCAAGGACTAGTAGCCTAATAATTTGCTAAAATACTCAGAAACTGACCGAGTATAACCTAAACTTTAAAAAAAAAAAAAAAAAAATTTTGGAGGGGCAATTTCGCTTGGCCAAGCCACATCTTTGGGTTGTGGGGGGGAAACCCACACAAAAACGGGGGGAATGTGCAAACTCCACACGGACAGTGACCCAGAGCCAGGATCGAACCTGGGACCTCGGCGCCATGAGGCAGCAGTGCTAACCACTGCGCCACCGTGCTGCCTAATATAACCTAAACTAACAAACCTCCTCTCCATGAGCAAGTCCCCAAATCTCTCCGAACCCTTCCCCTCCCATGACATTGAATCCAAACCCACAGGCAGAAAAAGGTGGTTATTGCAGTTGGGGCTGGCAGAGACATAGAACAGAGCTTAAAATGCTGCCTGAGTTGGCAGGGTGAACACCACCACTAGATTCAGGGAAAATTGGTAATGATGAGGTTACTATTGCACCAAGGCTAAAAACCGTGCAGGAACTCACTTTCATTTTGCCCCATATGGAACCAGGATCACTCAAACACATCAATGCCATCTGAATATTGGCTGCTCAATAATAGAATGGGTAGAGCCAAGGCCACTGATTGCCTATCTCTCTGGAACAGAACCCCATGGATCCTTGGAGTCCTACCCGCCCAAATAAAAGAGGACATTAATTTGTTGACTTTAACAAAAAAGGACTTGGGGAGACATTGAAAAATAAATAAAAATCGCAGGAGAACATTCATTTTAATAGTCTGAACCATGCGTGCCAAGATTACAGGGTAGTTAACCTGCTTCTGTAAGTCTGTCTTGACACTATCAACGAGACTAGTTGAAACGTGGCTGCTTGGACACCCAGATAACAAAAACTAGCCCAGGTGAGATGAAAAGGTAGCATCCCCAGTTGGGCTCTTGTCCCTGGGGGATTGACCGGGAAGCAGTCACTCTTAGTTAGCCAAGTTCAACTTGTACCCAGAGAAGAAGCCAAAACTCCTAAGCAGCTTCATTATCTCTTCCATTAATGGTACTGAGTCTGTAATACAGAGCAGTAGTCCATCCGTGTAAAGGAAGACCCTATGCTCCACCGTTCCCCGATTTAGCCCCCTCTGCTCAACCGACGACCTCAGTGCTATAGCAAATGGTTCTATCTCCAAGGCATACCAGAGCGGCGACAACGGGCACCTCCGCCAGTGCCTCTATTCAAAGGGATGTAGTCCGAGTTCAGAGCATTCGTTCGAACACTGTGGGTCCCTCTAAAGTAGTCAAACCCAATGGGGAATAAACTTCCAAATCCAAACCTTCCCAAAAATTTCAAACCGATTTCCCCACTCCACTCTCACATGTATTTTTGGCATCTAGGGAAACGGTCACCTCCGGTTCGGGCACTAAGGAGGAGAAATGGACAATGTTTAGCAGGTAACGTGTATTGGCTGACAATTGTCGACCCTTAACGAAGCCTGTCTGAACCTCTGAGATTACTTCGGGCGAGCGGCCGGGGAGGGGGGGGGGGGGGCGCAACTAGAATGAAAAAAAAAATTAAAAACCAATAGAATATATAAAGCTCCCTCCCCCCCCCCGAAAGTGACTCTTAACCACGCAGTTTACACCACACCAAATCGGTGTGGTGTATCCTTGTACAGGGAAGTCTTGGCTTTGTTGAACATAGCCCTCTTCTTCGTCAGCTCCGATCCCACGACTTGGTAAAACCTGATGGCGTGGCCTTCCCATTTGAAGTCACGATGTTTCCTCACCCATCTCAACATCCGCTCTTTTTCCTTTGAAGCTATGAAACTTCACTGTTACCACATGAGATGGTTCTCCATGACTAGGCTTCTATTGGAGTGTATGGTGGGCTCGGTCCTACTCTGATGTAAATCCACCCTCCCCCACCATCGTCCCAAACATCTCCATAAAATATTCCATGGCCGTGTGTCTTCCATCCCCTCTGGCAGCCCAAGTTTTGCCTACTGTTTTTAAAAATAAATTAAGTGCCCAATTCTTTTTTTTTTTTCAATTAAGTAGCCAATCCACCTAACCTGCACATCTTTGGGTAGTAGGAGTGAGACCCACGCTGACACGGGGAGAATGTGCAAACCCCACATGGACATTGACCTGGGGCTGTGTCCTCGGTGCTGTGAGGCAGCAGTGCTAACCACTGTGCCACCGTGCCACCCAAAATGTTTTGCCTCCTGGACAAATTCTCTAAATCATGCCCTTTGGCAGAGACATCTCCGCTTTTAGTGAGGCAATCTGATCTTTATGTCTCGATAGGATAATTTCCCTGGCATTTATTGCGACTCCATGGGCTTTCGCAGTTTGGTTGGACTTCTTCAGAGCCACTTTGATGGGGGTCAAGGCCTCCTCCATTAATTTGTGGAGGTCCTGTGAAACAGAATGGCAGTGCTTATCGAATTCTTTCACCAAGGCACTTGAAAGCATTTTGGCCATTAGTGGAGTGGCTGGAGGCTGCCTCCGCCATTTTCCTACCAACGAGCTCTGAGAGACCTCCAACTCCATCGACGTACTTCTGTCCACCTTCTTTCCCTGACTTTTCTGGACATTTTACCGATTATAGTATCCTTATCCCATTGATTATGTGGCATTTTGAAGGAAAGTACCCTATAGAACTAACAAAGAAGGACGAAAAGTGCAGTCTTCTAGTGGGAGCCACATGCACATCTTCCCCCTCCATAACGCTGCCATAAGTTGATAAGAGTGCATTGTTGACATCAGTTTAAAAAAGGTGTAATAGGGGCAGCACGGTGGTGCAGTGGTTAGCACTGCTGCCTAGGGCGCTGAGGACCCTGGTTCGATCCCGGCCCTGGGTCACTGTCTATGTGGAGTTTGCACATTCTCCCCGTGTCTGCGTGGGTCTCAACCCCACAATCCGAAGATGTGCAGGGTAGGCGGATTGGCCACGCTAAATTGCCCCTTAATCGGAAAAAAATAATTGGGTACCCTAAAAAATTTTTTTTTTAAAAGGTCTAATTGAAGCTTTAATTTTGAACTATTTTTGGGACCCTATGGATGGAAATTTCCCAAAACTGCACAGAATGCTGGATCAGCGAGAAAAGCTATGTGAAACACGCTGGGTTCACAGATGCCTTTTCTCGCCTGATTTAACAGCACTCTGTGCAATGAGTTGGGGAGGGTCACACATCCAGCTTGGTAGGGGGAGGGGAAGCGGGAGGGAGAGAAGAAAGAGAAGAGAAGATCTCTGGGAGAAGAGAAGACCTACTGGGATCTCAAAGTGACATTAAAGATCGGGACCTCCTGGTGGACGAGGGGATCATCCCCAACTCCCACAGGCAGAAGGGCAACTCTCTCTTCTCTACCCACCCCACTCCCCAAGGTATATCCCTCCCCACCCAGGGGCTATGCTCAATAGTCATCACAGCCGGTTCTCATTTTTGAAAACCATTCGTGATTTGCGCTGGTGTGACGTCATACCGTCTGGGTGGGAGGATAAGGCTCGGGAGCATGTTACGGTGTCGAGCCCAGTAAGTATAAGTAAATATATTAAAAATTATGGAAATTCATGCCCCTTTCTGGGTGCTAACCTGATCACCTTACTGGCAGAGGGCAGGCAAGATCTCAAACTGAACTTTTAGGGCCGTCTCGCGGGATTTTTCGGCAATTACTGGATTGGGGTGAGCGGGTCCGCTAAATCCTGCCCTATAAACCTGTTTCACTCTTGCCATAAAATTATAGAAATTTAATGACTGTAATCTAATGGCAATTCAGCCCTTAAACCGTGCCTATTTATTGTAGGAAGTTTTTTTAAAACTGGGAAGGCGATACATACCGGCGGCCACAGTCAAAGAACGTCATGTCCTGCACTGATTCCTGGGCGATTCTCTCTTTAGTCCAGCTGGCCTCTGAATTAAGGCTATAATACATGAGATGTATGGAGCAGATGACTGGGGTGACAACAATCAAAGGTTTCCTTTCAGCTCTGCTCCTCCGCGACCCTGGAATAGCTGCGTACCAGTGTTTAGAGCAAACCTTGGGAGTGATTCTCCTGTTTACCCATCCCTCCTTCCCTGGTTTATTAGTGTTAACTGATGTTTCTCACACACAACTTTAATACATCTGTGAAGTTTCTGGCCTCGATAGCTCCTGTAAAATGTTTGCAGTATCCAATATTTCTAAACTATTGTTTTAAAAAAAAAAAAGTAACAATAAAAATGACACATCAGATTAGTCTTGTTCATGGAGATGTCACTTTGAGACCGAGCTGCTTCCTGCGTGCTTTGGGTGGTAGGATTTTTTATCGGCACAGTGCAACAACTCGTTGAAGACTCTAATGCTTGATTCTTGTTTCCTCCCACTGGTTTCAAATATTGCTGGCAGAGCAAGAATTCCCCCAACCTTGAGCTGAGAGAATGTTTGTTTTTTCATAGCAGCCGAACTTGGCATAGCTGATGCCCAGTGCGAGCTGCCTTTTGTTCGTAGAATGTTGTTCATTGTGTGCCCCTAGGATGACATGGCCACGTGTAATAGGGGCCAGCACTCTGATCAGCCTTTGTGTTAGTTTAGGGGCAGCTATTGCTGGCTAATTTGCACTCTGAGGTGTCTGACCTTCCAGGGTAGTAGGGTGGGGTTTTGGAGGGAGGGGCCAGCAGCTTTTCTTAGGGTAAAGGACCTAATCACAAATTTGTAGCTTTTGATGGTGTTCGGGCCTCCATCCAGGTTCTTTCCACAATCTCTGTTTCTAAAGGACAAAAGGAAGACAAAAGAGGTAAATTTGCAATTCGTATTGGGCCTGCAGCATGATTTGCTTTGTGAGCCACAAATAAAAAAGCTTCAGTTATTTGGGCTCTTCTATTCAAACAGGGCATCTGTCCCTTATGTGTTCTTGGTGAAGCATCGTAAACTCTCTCCTCGCTTTCAAAAGTGGTGGTGTTTCTGGATTTATTTGCTTTTTCTGGAGTTTAGAATGTTGGGGGAGGGTTGGTTAGCCATGATCCTGTAGAGATTTCTAGTGAGTGTTCAGTGTTTAAACCCTGATGTGCGATGGGGTGGGTGGGGGAAGAGGAGGAAGTGAATTGTCAAGGCACTTTCCAACTCCAGAATTTTGTAGTCTTTACTGAGATTGTTGTGTTTGTTTTGGCTCTTGTAAATCATTCACTTGCTGAGTGGAGGAGAGAATATCTTTAACACAAATGCAGTATAGTGATATTTTTTGCTAGATACTAACCAGCCTGTCCTAATCGCTAAACTAAACTGAAGCTGATTTGGAAGTAAAAGTACACCAAATTGGATTTTAGTGGCCTGTGTTTGCCACCGAAACACCAAGATTAGCCTATCCAGATGGGACCTAAACAAATGTCAGTCGATAGATGTTGAAACTGATTTTGTCTTCCCCTAATGTGTGCATTCTCGAGAGTGGTCACCGGGGTGATGATCAGGAGTACAATCTTAGCTGCTCCGCCCCTCCAAACTTCCCAGATTAAACTACGGAGGTCAGTTGTAGCGTCGTCACAATTAACACTGTTAAAACGAATGAACTCTGTTCCAGACCAGTCTGCAAAGTACCCTCTCCGTGGTAGGATCCAGTAGCTGACTTGTGAAAAGTGCCAAATAAATTGAATTTTAGCATTTCTTTTGGTCAGTTTTTATGGACACAGCAAGCCTAAAAATATTTCTGACTTTTGAAACCTCTTGTTAAGTGGTGGCTTCAAAAGTGCCTGGTCCTCCTATGCCACTTTATGAAATTGTGAAGATTCTTCATCATTAAGGGATTTATGTGTAAAGGGAGAGCCTCGCTTTAAAAAAATCTCTTCCTACCTCTTCTCTCAGAGCATTCACCAAATGCCAAGGATTTATCTAGCTCTGCTGCTGGGTTCGTTAGCAAATACTAATTTATTAATTCAAAAATTGTTTTACCTACCTTTTTCATTGTTCAGTCTTGGCCCCATGCTCTGTTTGCATGTCTGTAGGAAGGGGTGTTCCTTCTTCCCAGATTCTCACCAAACCTGACTTCCTTTTGTCTGTTCAATATTGAACTCATCTGGGGCAATATTACTGTATCTGGCAGACTCTCTGCTGATATTGTATGTCAGCACAAAACCCTCAACTCTGTTAAAGAGCAGAAATGTTTCATTTGCATCCAGTTTAAAAAAAATATAATAATAATTTTAGAGTACCCAATTATTTTTGTCCATTGGTGGGCAATTTAGCATTGCCAATCCACCTACCCTGCACATCTTTGGGTTGTGGGGGTTAGACCCACGCAGACACGGGGAGAATCTGAAAACTCCACATGGGCAGTGACCTGGGGCCGGGATCGAACCCGGGTCCTCGACGCCGCGAGGCAGCAATGCTAACCACTGCGCAACCATGCTGCCCTGGATTCAGTTGAATTTGGATTGTTTTTTGGGGCAAGCAAGGAGATGGGTTAAAGGCATTTCTTGTCAACTCTGTGCATCTTTGTAACTCTGAGAAAGGAATAAAATTAAAAACAAAAGTTGGTTCCATTCTCACTTAACAAATCATCATTAGAGCATCACCACCAATGGCTTCTTTTCTGGCCCTTGCACCATTGCCTCAAAGTGCCTAAAGATTTGCCCTGGACCCCTCAGTGACTTAATCAATGTGCTGTCACTGCGATATAGGTTAGCATCCACGTGCACTTAAAGTTTGACATCCTGCCACCACTTCTCAATCCTCCTCTGTCTCTGCTTTGCAAAACTACTTGTCTGAAATCCTGTCCCACCTGAGCCACAGTTTCCTCCTATTAATTATTGGGAAGACGGAAGGTGTCGTCTTTTGCCCCTGTCACAAACTCCGCTGTCGCTGTGAATTCCATAACCCTATCTATCACTGTCAAATTGTATTAGACTGTTTGCAGCCATGAACGTCTATTTCAGCTGAACTTCCCACTTTATCACAAAGATTTCCAACTTGGTAATAGCATTCTTCTGCTGCTCAAACGCTCAAGAATGCCATTGGCACCTCCAGACTCTGCTTTGTAATGCCATTCTGTCTGGAACAGTTGTAAACACTGCTGCCTCACAACACCAGGGACCGAGTTCAATTCTGGAGTTGGGTGACTGTGTGGAGTTTGCACTTTCTCCCCGTGTCTGCATGGGTTTCCTCTGGGTGCTTGAGTTTCCTCCCACAGTCAAAGATCTGTAGGTTAGATGGATTGACCATGCTAAATTGCCCCTTGGTGTGCAAAGGTGAGGTTGGGTTATGGGGATGGGGTGGGGAGTGGGCATGCTCTTTCAGAGGGCTGATGTAGACACGATGAGCCAAGTAGCCGCCTCTTGCATTGTCGGAATTCTATTTGATGGCTTCTTTTTCTTGCTCTGTAAACATCAACTCGCACAAAACCATGCCTGTATCCTGTCCCACTCACTCATCACTCCTTTCTCACTGATATTGGTGCCTGGCCCTCGGTCTCCAATTTAAAATTCTCATCCTTGTGTTCAAATCCGTTCCTGATTTTCACCCCTCAAATCTGTGACTTGCATTCCCTTCCCCCACTACGCCCAAGAAATCTGGTTGCGGCTTAATTCTCTCTTTTTTGTCCTGCCATTGACTGAAGCATTTTCAGTTGCCCAGACCTATCCTCTGGAATTGACTCCCTGACTCCTTCCACCTTGCTCTCAATTTAAAACTACCTCTTTGAACAGGGTTTTCAATACCTCTCCTCCTATTTCCTCCTTTGGCTTGACATCCAACTGTTTTCTGAGAAGCAGCGTTTGGCATCTTTCTATGTTAACTTGCATTTGCATATTATACCTTTTATAAAAATGCTTGTTCCACAGTGTAAAACATGTGGAGTAAATCCTTGAATAGAAGCAATGTGCAGGGTTTCGGGCAGTGGCACTAAGTCATGGCACTTAAGTACTGATGCTTGTTTGGTGAGACACGATGGGCTAAATGTCTCTTCTTGCACTGTAAAATTTGTGATTCTGTAAATGCTTGTAAGTTTATATAATGACACTTTTTTTCTTTAAAAAACTTTGTAGGGTGGTGAAGTTTATTTATTTATTTTAAAATATTTTTATTCTCCTTTTTCCACATTCTCTCCCGCATTTACACCCATCCACAATAAACAATAATCAGCAAGATATATCAATCCCCATAACAATAACAACGATCCCATCCGCCCACCAACCCCCAAACATCAGCCCGCAGGTTTACATAAACAAATGACAAAAAGGAATCTGGGATTACCCATAGTCACCTTTAATCTACACAGCCCCCCCCCCCCCCCCCCCCAAACTAATGTTCGATGTTATCTAGTTCTTGAAAGTGCATAATAAATAGTGCCCATGATTTGTAGAACCCCTCCGAGCTTCCCCTCAGTTCGAACTTAACCTTCTCAAGGGTCAAGTATTCCAACAGGTCCCCCCGCCACGCCAGGGCACTGGGTGGAGAGACTGCTCTCCATCCCAGCAGGATCCGCCTTCAGACGATCAACGAGGCGAAGGCTATGACATCTGCCTCAGCACCCGTTTCCAACCCTGGCTGGTCCGACACCCCGAATATGGCCTCCTGGGGACCCGATCCAGTTTCACACGCACCACCGTGGAAATTACCCTAAACACCTCCTTCCAGTACTCCCCTAGCTTTGGACAGGACCAAAACATATGAACGTGATTAACCCCCCCCCCAACGTTCACACACATTCTCTACTCCTTCAAAAAAAATCGGCTCATCCTCGCCCTTGTGAGGTGCGCTCTTTCTACCACCTTCAGCTGTATCAGCCCCAACCTCACACATGAGGTGGAGGCATTCACTCTCCGGAGCACCTCACACCAGACCCCCTCCTATATAACCTCTCCCAGCTCTTCCTCCCATTTTGCTTTGATCCTTTCCAGTGGTGCCTTATCCTCTTCCAAAATAGCTCCGTACGTCGCTGACATTGCCCCCTTCTCCAGAGCCCTTGTCGTCAACACCTCCTCCAGCAATGTGGAGGCCGGTTCCTCTGGGAAGCTCTGTATCTCCTTCCTGGCAAAATCCCGAACCTGCATGTACCTAAACACTTCTCCCTGCTCTAGCCCATACTTCGCTTCCAGCTCCCTCAATTCTGCAAACCGACCCCGAAGAAACAAATCTTTTAGCGTCTTAATCCCCCTCTCTTTCCATTTCCGAAAACTTCCATCCCACCTCCCTGGCTCAAATCTGTGGTTCCCCCGAATCGGCATTTCCCTTGACCCTAACCCCAACCCGAAGTGTTGGCGAAACTGCCTCCAGATTTTCAATGAAGCTATTATTACCGGACTCCCTGAATATTTCCCCGGAGCTATCTGGAGCGGCGCTGTTGCTAGTGCCTTCAGCCCTGACCCCCTGCACAAACTCTCCTCCATTCTGACCCACTGAGAATCAATCCCTCTGACCCAGCTCTGCACCTTCTCCACATTCACCGCCCAGTAGTAGTACAACAGGTTCGGGAGACCCAAACCCCCTGCCTGCCTTCCCCTCTGTAGCAGCACCTTTCTCACTCTGGCCACCTTCCCTCCCCATATGAATGAGGTAATCCTTCCCTCAATCGCCCTGAAAAAAGACTTTGGCAGGAACATTGGTAGGCATTGAAAAATAAACAGGAATCGCAGCAACACATTCATTTTAACCGCCTGTACCCGACCCGCCAGTGACAGAAGAAGGCCATCCCACCTTGCCAGATCGGCTTTCACTCTCCCCATCAAACTAGTGATGTTGTACCTGCGAAGCCTCCCCCACTCCCAGGCAACCTTCACCCCCAGATACCTAAAATGAGTCCCTGCCCTACGGAATGGCAGCCCCCCCACCCCCGGCCGAGACACCACAAAATACTCACACTTGTCCAGGTTCAGCTTGTAACCCGAGAAAGACCCAAATACCCACAGTAGCTCCAATATTCCTCCCTATCGACGCACACGGTTCCAACACATACAGCAGCAAGTTGTCGGCATATAAGGACACCCTATGCTCTATTCCCCCCCCCCCCCCCCCCCCCACACACACACACACACACACACCCCCACACTCTTCCTTTCCATGCTCCCGAACTTCTCAATGCGATGGCCAACGGCTCAATCGCAAGTGCAAACAGCAGGGGGGGGACATAGAACATAGGCAGCACGGTGGTGCAGTGGTTAGCACTGCTGCCTACGGCGCTGAGGACCCTGGTTCGATCCCGGCCCTGGGTCACTGTCTATGTGGAGTTTGCACATTCTCCCCGTGTCTGCGTGGGTCTCAACCCCACAATCCAAAGATGTGCAGGGTAGGTAGATTGGCCACGCTAAATTGCCCCTGAATCGGAAAAAAATAATTGGGTACCCTAAAAAATTTCGTGGGCAGCACGGTAGCATTGTGGTTAGCACAATTGCTTCACAGCTCCAGGGTCCCAGGTTCGATTCCGGCTTGGGTCACTGTCTGTGCGGAGTCTGCACATCCTCCCCGTGTGTGCGTGGGTTTCCTCCGGGTGCTCCGGTTTCCTCCCACAGTCCAAAGATGTGCAGGTTAGGTGAATTGGCCATGATAAATTGCCTTTAGTGTCCAAAATTGTCCTTAGTGTTGGGTGGGGTTACTGGGTTATGGGGATAGGGTGGAGGTGTTGACCTTGGGTAGGGTGCTCTTTCCAAGAGCTGGTGCAGACTCGATGGGCCGAATGGCCTCCTTCTGCACTGTAAATTCTGTGATAATCTGTGATAGAACGATACAACGCAGTACAGGCCCTTCGGCCCACGATGTTGCACCAAAACAAAAGCCATCTAACCTACACTATGCCATTATCATCCATATGTTTATCCAATAAACTTTTAAATGCCCTCAATGTTGGCGAGTTCACTACTGTTGCAGGTAGGGCATTCCACGGCCTCACAACTCTTTGCGTAAAGAACCTACCTCTGACCTCTGTCCTATATCTATTACCACTCAGTTTAAAGCTATGTCCCCTCGTGCCAGCCATTTCCATCCGCGGGAGAAGGCTCTCACTGTCCACCCTATCCAACCCCCTGATCATTTTGTATGCCTCTATTAAGTCTCCTCTTAACCTCCTTCTCTCCAACGAAAACAACCTCAAGTCCATCAGCCTTTCCTCATAAGATTTTCCCTCCATACCAGGCAACATCCTGGTAAATCTCCTCTGCACCCGCTCCAAAGCCTCCACGTCCTTCCTATAATGCGGTGACCAGAACTGTACGCAATACATAGGACATCCCTGTCTCGTCCCACGGTGGAGAGAAAAGTATCTCGAACTGATATTGTTTGTGCGGACACTCGCCTTCGGCTCCTTATATAATACCCAGTTCACAAACCTTGGTCCAATCCCAAACCGCTCCAGCACTGCCATCAGTTCAACCCATTCTACCCGATCAAACACCTTCTCGGCATCCAATGCCACAACTACTTCTGTTTCCTTCCCTTCCTCCGGTGCCATAATGACGTTCAAAACCCTCCTAATGTTCGAAAACAGCTGCCTCCCTTTCATGAACCCCGTCTGATCCTCCCCTATCACCTTCGGGAGGCACTCCTCCAGCCTACCCGCCAGTACCTTCGCCAACACTTTTGCGTCCACATTCAGAAGTGATATGGGCTGATACGACCCACACTCCGTCGGATCCTTATCTTTTTTTAGCAACAGTGAAATCGATGCCTGCCCCAAGGTTTGCGGCAACACCCCCTTCCCTATCGCTCGCTCAAACATCCCCACCATCAGGGGTGCTAACCTGTCCTTGAATTTTTTATAATATTCCACCGGAAACCCATCCGGCCATGCCACCTTCCCCGACTGCATCCTCCCAATCGCATCCTTTATCTCCTGCTCCACTATTGCTCCTTCTAACCCTGTCCCCCTCCCCTAGCCTCGGGTACTCCAACCCATCTAGAAATTCCTGCATCTCACGGTCTCCCCCGGGTGGCTCTGACTTGTATAACCTCTCATAAAACTCCTCAAAAACCTTGTTAATCAGCACTGGAGCTACCACCAACTTTCCTGCCATATCCCTCACCTGAAGAATTTCCCTTGCCGCTGCCTTCCTCCGGAGCTGACCTGCTAACATACGCCATGTTCACTTCCATCTCCATGTTCATAAACTGCACCCCTTGCTCGTCTCAGTTGGCGCACCGCTTCCTGGTGGACAGTTGGTCGAAGCTCGCCTGTAGTTCCTTCCTCTTTTCCAGCTTCGCCGGGTCCCCATCCTCTGCATACCTCCTATTTACCTCCAATATCTCATCTATTACCCTCTGCCACTCCAACCTCTCCTCTTTGTCCACCCTGGCCTTAAACGAAATTACCTCACCACCGCCTTTAGAGTCTCCCAGACGACTGCCTTTGACACCTCGCCCATACAATTGAAACCTACATATTCCTCAATTACCTTTTCAATTTTCGCACAGAACACTTGGTTCCCCAAAAGCCCCACATCCAGTTTCCATCCCGGTCTCTGCGCTACCCCCTTCTCCAGCACCATATCCACCCAATGTGGAGCGTGATCTGACACTGCAATTGCAGAGTATTCCGACCCCTTGACTCCAGCCAGCAAAGCCTTCCCCACCACAAAAAAGTCGATCCGTGAGTATACCTTATGGACTGCTGAGAAAAACGAGTACTCCCGTTCCCTTGGGTGCAGGAACCTCCAAGGGTCCACCCCTCCCATTTCCACCATTAGCCCAGCCAGCGCCTTCGCCCCCCCTGATGGGACCAGCGAGTGCGGCCGTGATCTGTCCAACCTTGGATCCTGCACCAAGTTCCAGTCGCCCCCCCACAATCAGCTTGTGCGTGTCCCAAGTCGGGAATAGCCCCAAACACCGTCCTCGCGAATCCCACATCGTCCCAATTGGGACCGTATACACTTAACAGTGCCACTAATCTCCCCTCCAATGCCCCTGTCACAATCACATATCTACCCCCCTGATCTGCCACCACCTTCTCCATCTGGAAGCGTACCATTTTGCTGACCAGCACCGCTCCCCCTCGAGCCCTTCCATCAAATCTGGAGTGGACCACTTGGCTAACCCAGCCCTTTTTAAGTCTCATCTGGTCCTTCACCCTCAAGTGAGTCTCCTGCAGCATTGCTACATCGGCTTTCAAACTTTTAAGATGTGCAAGCACCCTTGACCTCTTGACCAGACCTCCTAGCCCTCTAACGTTCTACGTGACTATCCTTACTGGGGGTCTCTCACCCCCCCCCCCCCCCCCCCCACCTTTGTTATCCCCCATCACCATACCACCGGGCCCTGCCCCATAAGCCTGATCCGCCCCTGTCCATTGTTAACATCGAACCCCCCCCCCCCCCCAAGAACCCCGCCCTACAAAAACATCCCCCAACATCCATCCCTTCCCCCTCCTCTCGCTCGCCTTGTAGGCCTATTGAAGCCTGCTATCCAGGCTCCAACGTCCGCAGTCCTCCTCTCACCTCCCCCCCCCGCCCCCCCCCCCCATTCACTAACTGACTTTAGTTAGCTAGCGCGAGTGGCTCCCCCTGCCAAGACCTCTCGCCCCCTTCCACCCAGTTCCAGAGAAAGAAACACCAAAACAAACCCAACAATCCAACCCCAACAATTCACGAACATAACATTTAGCCGTCGCAATACAACGCCATAAACTTGAACTCTGTAACTATGCAAAGAGAAGTAAATTTCAATACAAATCAGTAAAAAGAAAGTTGCAATATTTATACATTTTCCCGCCGCTCAAACACAGTCCACAGTCTCTCTTCCAGTTCCGCTCTTCACGTCTGTCCCAAGCCTTCTGCCCTCACGAATGCCTCAGCCGCCTCCACTGTCTCAAAATAAAAGTCTTTGGCGTTATATGTTACTCTCAACTTCGCCGGGTACACCATACCAAATCGCACCCCCTTCTTGTACAAAGCCGCCTTCACTCGCCCAAACACCGCTCGTCTTTTTGCCAACTCCACCGTCCAGTCCTGGTAGATCCGAACCGCAGTACCATCCCACAGCACCTCACGTTCCTGCTTCGCCCAGCTTAATACTTTCTCCTTCATGCAAAACTTATGGAAGCGGATAATTACTGCCCTTGGCGGCTCGTTCACTTTGGGCTTCGGCCTTAATGACCGATGAGCTCGGTCTAGCTCGTACAGGGTGGGGTTCTCACCCTCCCCCATCAGCTCCGCCAACTTCTTAGCGAAGTATTGTGTTGGCCTTGGGCCCTCTGTCCCTTCGGGTAAGACCACAATTCTCAAATTGTGCTGCCTTAAGCGGTTTTCCAAGTCTTCCAGCTTTGCTCGGAGTCCTCTGTTAACCTCCACCACCCACTGCAGCTCATCCTCCATCGAGGTGACCTGGTCGCTGTGTTGTGACACGGCCTCCTCCACCTCCTTCATCTTCTCGCCCTACTCTCACCTCGGCAGATGCCTTTGCCACCTCCACCCTCATCGGGCCGATTGCCTCCTCCACCAATGACCTCAACACGACTGCCGTCTCTTTTTCCTCAAGGCCTCACAAACTGTTTTTCCAGCACCACCACCATCACCTAGGTCATCTTCTCCACTGTAAGTAGTGCGGCCCCGCCTTGCAGTTCGGCTTCCGCCATCCTGTCAACGCTTTTGCTCGTCTTCTCCTTCAGCGGCGAACCCGCGTTTCCTCCTTTCTTCGACGCTGCTCTTCGCATCCTTCAGCGGCTTATTGTTTTTTATCTTATTTCTTTTCTCCTCTCTTCCCCCTTCACCCTCCTGTCCTTCATCAATCTGACTTACTCTTTTTTTGAAAAAAAAAGGGGAGAGGGGAAAAAAAAAACTTTTACCAAACTTCCTTAAACCTTCTTTCTTTCTCCTCTGCATTCACCCAGAACTCCCCTGGGACCAGGCTTCAGCCTTCTTTCTTCCTCCTAGGTGGGAGCCATCCGACGTGGAGCACCCTCCCTACATGGTGCTCTGGCCTGCCACCTCGGCCACCTCGTAGCTCCGCCCCCGCTGCTCTGACCTCAACGCCGCGCTGGGCCCATCGCCTCAGCTCCCGCCGCCCAACACCCGCGCGGGGTTCTTCGCCGGTTTTTAAACCGGCCCCGCTGGCTGCTCGTGACGGCCCCAAAGCACGGTAGCATTGTGGATAGCACAATTGCTTCACAGCTCCAGGGTCCCAGGTTCGATTCCGGCTTGGGTCACTGTCTGTGCGGAGTCTGCACATCCTCCCCATGTGTGGGTGGGTTTCCTCCGGGTGCTCTGGTTTCCTCCCACAGTCCAAAGATGTGCAGGTTAGGTGGATTGGCCATGATAAATTGCACTTAGTGTCCAAAATTGCCCTTAGTGTTGGGTGGGGTTACTGGGATAGGGTGGAGGTGTTGACCTTGGGTAGGGTGCTCTTTCCAAGAGCCGGTGCAGACTCGATGGGCCGAATGGCCTCTTTCTGCACTGTAAATTCTGTGATAAAGGCCGCCGATAGTCGGGGGTGTGTGTGAAGACGCGGGGATTTCCCCGAAATTGCCGTGAATCGCGGCCACCGGCGGGAGCTCTTGTTGTTGCGGCTGCCCTGCTCGCCCACGCCACCGGAAGTCGGTGAAGTTTATTTTTGAGTTTGTTGGACCATATTTACATTATCTGAATTATTTATTTCTAATGTTAACCTATTAGAACCTTACAAAAAGAAAAGACAGGAAAAATGCACTTTTCCATCAAAACGTTTTGTATCACTTGAGGATAACAAAAAGTCACATGTTTTAAAAACTTGCCAATCGATGGAGGCGGGCAGCAGTGGTGGTGAAACGTGCACATTTTCCGGACTTGTTTCTTTTGTCGAGTGAAGTAATCAAACCTCTCCTTTACCCATATTTGCCTTGATAGTTTAGATTAACTTTGTACTTTTGGCTCTCTCTATGGTAAAAGTAATGAGCACCCAACTTCTGACTTGGTCCAGAATCCTCCTGAGCCCAATTTGAATTGATGACCTAAAGTTTTATGACTCACTTTTCCCATCAAAATGCACATTCCTTCAATCTGCACTCCTTTTTATGAATGGAAACTGCACATTGTTTCAGTCAGTCTCTGGGAAAAGGCAAAATGGAAGGGAGTTGCAAGAACAGAGATGAGGAGGAATTTCTTCAGCCAGAGGGTGGTGAATCTGTGGAACTCTTTGCTGCAGAAGGCTGTGGAGGCCAAATCACTGAGTGTCTTTAAGAGAGAGATAGATAGGTTCTTGATTAAGAAGGGGATCAGACGTTATGGGGAGAAGCAGGAGAATGGGGATGAGAAAAATATCAGCCATGATTGAATGGCGGCGGAGACTCGGATGGTCCGAGTGGCCTAATTCTGCTCCTATGTCTTATGGTCTCTCACTTTTAAAAAAAATATAAATTTAGTGCACCAATTAATTTTTTTCCAGTTAAGGGGCAATTTAGCATGGCGAATCCACCTACCCTGCACATCTTTTGGGTTGTGGGGGCGAAACCCACGCAAACACTGGGAGAATGTGCAAACTGCACACGGACAGTGACCCAGAGCCGGGATTGAACCTGGGACCTCAGCGCCGTGAGGCAACAGGGCTAACCCACTGCGCCACCGTGCTGGGGTGGTAGATTTCTGAGCATAAGTATCTCATTCAGCATCAGTTTCTGGCTCTTAATCTTTATTAGTGTCGCAGGTAGGCTTACATTAACACTGCAATGAAGTTACTGTGAAAAACCTCTAGACGCCATACTCCGGCGCCTGTTCCGGTACACTGTCGGAGAATTCAGAATGTCCAATACACTTAGAGGCACGTCTTTTGGGACTTATGGGAGGAAACCGGAGCACCCAGAAGGAAACCCACGCAGACATGGGGAGAACGTGCAGATTCTGCACACAGTGACCCAAGCTGGCAATCGAACCCGGGTCCCTCGCGCTGTGAAGCAACAATGTTAAACACTGTGCTACCGTGCCACCCTTGTGAATAGCAACTATTGTGCGAAAAGGGAAAACTAAGGCTCCAAATAATTGTAACCTCCAATATTTGATTCCCTTTCGTCTGCAGAGAGGAGCAGGTATACACAGGTACACCATACAAAGGAATTTTTTTTTTTCTAAACCCTGGGACCATTAACTGTTTGAGAAATTAGCAGCAGCATTTTGTCAGCAGATGCACTATAGCTGACTGATATTTGGGGAGGTGGTGAAAATTAGAAATGTCCATGTAGTATTGGATCCGTTGATTAATTATGGAGCATGCATTGATTTGCGATATTTTGAGAGGAGAGAAAACATGGGGTTAAAAATTAAGTTGTGTAGCAAAGTGATGTGAACTGATAGTTTTCGTATTTTTTAACTGTCGTCTTTTAAAATCTCTCTTCTTTTCTCAAGCTTATCCCAAAAATTTAATGTAAATGAACCGTAAGATATTCTTTGATGATGGGGACCATGCCCTTAAGTGGTTTCTTTGTATTCACAGTAAAGTGATGATGGAATTGTGGACCGGAAACTTCCCTATCTATAAACAGTCTGGTAAATCGGAAGTCCTAAACCAAAGCAAAGTGTATATCGAAATGGAAAAAGAAGTCAATGTTTCAAGAAGAGAATCTTGTCAGAAATACAAAGTTTTGTTGGCTGGATAGTTTAATATTTTCTGGAAAAGTTTTTGACAGGTTGAAGTAAAATTGTTGTCTTGCTTGGTCTACCAGTGGGCTAACTTGGTTGGCACTTGTATTTTTCCCCCTGTGACAGTATACATAATGAGGTTGGCTAGTACAGCTTTGGGTGCCAGGAGTATTTGAAGTCAGCAAAATGGAGATGACCTTGTCCTCAGCACCAAGTTAGCTGTAGGTGTATCTTTAAAAAAAAATTCAATTAAGGGGCAATTTAGTGTGGTCAATCCACCTACCCTGCACATCTTTTTGGGTTGTGGGGTGAGACCCATGCAGACACGGGAGAATGTGCAAACTCCACACGGGCAGTGACCTGGGGCTGGGATCGAACCCGTGTCCTCAGCGCTGTGAGGCAGCAGCGCTAACCACTGTGTTACCCCTACTGCGGATGTATCTTGCGCCAACTGGGCTAGTTTGCAAGGACCAAATTGTGGTTGGTAATTTTTGAGCATGCCTGTGGCTGTTATAATTTACATGTGATTTCTTAATTTTTTGCATTTATCCTGTGTTTTTCTTTTTCCTGAAGGTGTTGTAAAGTACATGGTCTCTTGACACTGTCACCGTGCTCAAATTTGCTTCCCTTCACCTGTAGCTCTCGATGTTTGAGTGTCGGGGGCTATTTAACTGGGGAGTGTAGTGACCCAATCAAATTATGTCCTCACTCTATTTTCCCATGTGTACGTTCTAACATTGATATCACTGCACAACAGCCAGGAGTGGGAATTTTAGCAGTTTTTGTACAGCTCCATCACCGTCTCCCACACTGCACCCCGGGGATATGGAGACAGTAGTTGCTCTTTGTTACCCTGACAGAAAGCAGATTAAATCAGCTGTGTGCAGGTATGGAAAATTGGGCATTTTTGGACTCTTGTGACTCAGTCAAGATCCCCTGCAGGACTATCTCGATTAACAATATTCCAGGAACCCGTGTCTGCATGGGTCTCACCCCCACAACCCAAAGATATGCAGGGTAGGTGAATTGGCCATGCTAAATTGCCCTTTAAACGGGGAAAAAAAGAATTGAGTACTCTAAATTTTAATAAAAATAGAAAAAAAAAATTCCAGGATTACTTCATTGGGTCCAGATCATTTAACTTGAGATCGAAAGCAACAGAGGGAGTTGTTTTATAAAGAGAAAACAAGTTGACAAATTGTTTTCCTGGTATGGGACATGATTTCACTCTTGGATGCTTTTGTCAAAGCATTTGCATGCAAGAGTGTTGATCCTTGTAGAGCTCTTAAACATGAAGGGCCGGATGGCGAATTGGGTCAGATACTAACCGTTCAAATCTTAGTTCAAACTCAGTCCAGATCCTGGAATTAAATCTGTATTGGTTGTAAGCAGTGGTTATAAGATGCGACATGTGTACAGGCACAACATGAAACTGTCCCAAATTGGGCATAAACAGGCAGTCTCGCTCAAGGGGAATTGGCTTATTTGTGAGAAAATGTTCTCTGCTCCTGGTTACCATTTGTAGAACTGAGAGAAAACAGCTGTTCCTCCACTGAAGATTAAAGTTCCAATAAAGTATGCAGAATGCACACCAGTTTCTTGAATTGTGTAGCGTCACACACACACAGGGAAGCCGCAAAGAGTAAGAGGCCTGGGCAGAGGGACATGGTGGGTGGAGGGAGTCTGGGATGGGGAGACCTATTAATTTGCCTGCCTAGAATTTAGTTGAGCATGTTGCTTGATCCATTTAGATTTATTGTCACATGAACAAAAGTACAGTGAAAAGTATTGTTCTGCGTACAGTGCAGGCACGGAACTTTGAATTACACGGAGGAACAAGGCAGGGGTGTCTGCTGTCGCCATTGCTGTTTGCGCTGGTTATAGAGCCTCTGGCAATGGCTCGCAGGGTGGCAAGGGATTACGAGGGGACAAAGGGAGCATCGGATGTCACTCTGTGCCGGCGACCTACTATTGTATCTTTTGGATCTGCTGGAGAGCATGGAGAGGATCATGGGCCTGTTGGGGATGTTTGCGGTGTTCTCGGGGTGTCAGTTAAATGTAGGAACTTCGCATGGAAGGTTTGTTGAGGTACACCCTGCTGGAACGACTGTTGCTTCCAGATGTGGAAGGGGTGGGCAGGATCGGAGATATGTACAGGTGGCTGAGAGAGCAGGGAGGTGAGCAGGTCCTGAAGATTAAAGAGACGTGGGAGGGGGAGCTGGGTGGGGAGACAAACTGGGGAGTATGGAGTGGGGTGCTACGAAGGGTAAATGCAACCTCGTGCGCAAGGGTGAGCCTGATACAGTTCAAGGCCGTACACAAGGTGCATATGATGAGGGCAAGGGGAAAATCTGTACAAGCTATATAGTCGTGTGTTGGGAAGTTTGTTTCTCGAATTGTTTATGTTGTAACTTTTCATATATATTTGAAATAAAACTTTTAAAAAGAGGATACATAATGAAAATATATAAGCATAGACAGTGGGTGTAGTATACGGTATATAGCGCTACAACTGTAGAGAATATGTGTAGAAAGATCAGTTCAGTCCATAAGATCAGTTCAGACCCTAAGAGGCCATTTGGGAGTCTGATAACAGTGAGCAAGAAGCTGTTTTTGAATCTATTGCTGCGTGCCATCAAACTTTTGTATCTTCTGCCCGATGGAAGAGGCTGGAAACGAGAATAGCCCGGGTGGGAGGGGGTCTTTGATTATGGTGCCCGCTTTCCCAAAGCAGCCTTGGGAGGTGTAGACAGAGTCAATAGATGGACTGGGCTGTGTTCATGACTCTCTGTAGTTTCTTACGGTCTTGGGCAGAGCAGTTGCCATACCAGGCTGTGTTGCAGCCAGATAGGATGCTTTCTATGGTTGCACCTACAAAAATTGGTAAGAGTCATTGTGGACATGCTGAATTTCCTTAATTTTCTGAGGAAGTGTAGGTGCTGTTGTGCTTTTCTCTCTCTCTCTCTCTCTCTCTCTCTCTCTCTCTCTCTCTCTCTCTCTCTCTCTCTCTCTCTCTCTCTCTCTCTCCACTCCTCTCTCTCTCTCTCTCTCTCCATTCCTCTCTCTCTCTCTCTCTCTCTCTCCACTCCTCTCTCTCTCTCTCTCTCTCCATTCCCCTCTCTCTCTCTCTCTCTCTCTCTCTCTCATCTCTCTCTCTCTCTCTCTCCTCCTCTCTCTCTCTCTCTCCACTCCTCTCTCTCTCTCTCTCCATTCCTCTCTCTCTCTCTCCATTCCTCTCTCTCTCTCTCTCTCTCTCCATTCCTCTCTCTCTCTCTCTCTCCATTCCTCTCTCTCTCTCTCTCTCTCCATTCCCCGCTCTCTCTCTCCATTCCCCGCTCTCTCTCTCCATTCCCCGCTCTCTCTCTCCATTCCCCGCTCTCTCTCTCCATTCCCCGCTCTCTCTCCATTCCCCGCTCTCTCTTTCCATTCCCCGCTCTCTCTTTCCATTCCCCGCTCTCTCTTTCCATTCCCGCTCTCTCTTTCCATTCCCCGCTCTCTCTCTCCATTCCCCGCTCTCTCTCTCCATTCCCCGCTCTCTCTCTCCATTCCCCGCTCTCTCTCTCCCATTCCCCGCTCTCTCTCTCCATTCCCCGCTCTCTCTCTCCATTCCCCGCTCTCTCTCTCCATTCCCCGCTCTCTCTCTCCATTCCCCGCTCTCTCTCCATTCCCCGCTCTCTCTCCATTCCCCGCTCTCTCTCTCCATTCCCCGCTCTCTCTCTCCATTCCCCGCTCTCTCTCTCCATTCCCCGCTCTCTCTCTCCATTCCCGCTCTCTCTCTCTCCATTCCCCCTCTCTCTCTCTCTCTCTCTCTCTCTCTCTCTCTCTCTCTCTCTCTCCTCTCTCTCTCTCTCTCTCTCTCTCTCTCTCTCTCCATTCCCCGCTCTCTCCATTCCCCGCTCTCTCTCTCTCTCTCTCTCCATTCCCCGCTCTCTCTCCATTCCCCGCTCTCTCTCTCTCCATTCCCCGCTCTCTCTCTCCATTCCCCGCTCTCTCTCTCTCCATTCCCGCTCTCTCTCTCTCCATTCCCCGCTCTCACTCTCTCCATTCCCCGCTCTCTCTCTCTCCATTCCCCGCTCTCTCTCTCTCCATTCCCCCGCTCTCTCTCTCTCCATTCCCCGCTCTCTCTCTCCATTCCCCGCTCTCTCTCTCTCTCTCCAATTCCCCACTCTCTCTCTCTCTCTCTCTCTCTCCATTCCCCGCTCTCTCTCTCTCTCCATTCCCCGCTCTCTCTCTCTCTCTCCATTCCCCGCTCTCTCTCTCTCTCTCTCTCCATTCCCCGCTCTCTCTCTCTCTCTCTCCATTCCCCGCTCTCTCTCTCTCTCTCTCTCTCTCTCTCTCCATTCCCCCGCTCTCTCTCTCTCCTCTCCATTCCCCGCTCTCTCTTTCTCTCCATTCTCCGCTCTCTCTCTCTCTCTCTACATTCCCCGCTCTCTCTCTCTCTCTCTCTCTCTCTCTCTCCATTCCCCGCTCTCTCTCTCTCTCTCTCTCCTCTCTCTCTCTCTCTCTCCATTTCCCGCACTCTCCCTCTCTCCCTCTCTCCATTCCCCGCTCTCTCTCTCTCCATTCCCCGCTCTCTCTCTCTCTCTCTCTCTCTCTCTCTCTCTCTCTCTCTCTCTCTCTCTCTCTCTCTCTCTCTCTCTCTCTCTCTCTCTCTCTCTCTCTCTCTCTCTCTCTCTCCATTCCCCGCTCTCTCTCAAAATTCATCGCCGTGCAATCAGAGAGGCGAAGGCCAAGACATCAGCCTTCCTCCTCTCCATGAGCTCCGGCTTCTCTGAAACCCCAAATATCGCCACCAAAGGGGTCCGGGTCCACGCCCTCCTCCATTATCCTGGTTAAGACCACGAACACTCCCCGCCCAGAATCTTCCCAATTTTTCACAACCCCAAAACATGATTCGCTGGCCTCCGCCCACACCTCTCACACTCATCTGCTACCCCCTGAAACAACCCACTCATTCTCGCCCGAGTCATGTGCACCACCTTAAACTGTATCAGGCTCATCCTTGCACAAGAGGAGGTCCCGTTTACTCTTCGCAGTGCCTCACTCCATACTCCCCAATTGATCTCCATTCCCAGCTCTGCTTCCCATTTCTCCTTGATCTTCACCACCCGCTCGCCTCCTTGCTCCCCCAGCCAAGCACTTATATATATCCCCAATTCTTCCCACCCCTTCCACAGTCGCTTCAGCAGGGTGTATCCCGGCAATCTAGGGAACCCTTACCAGATCTTTCCTGCAAAGTCCCTAGCCTGTAGATTCCACCCTAAAATGCCTCCTCAGCTGATTCCATATCTTCACCATGGACTGCACCACAGGGCTTCCTGAACACCTACTCGGAGCCATTGGCAATGCTGCTGTCACCATAGCCCTCAAACTAGACCCCTTACAAGATTCCTCCTCCATCCTAATCCACTCTACCCCTTCTCCTTCCCACCACTGCCGCACCTTGTCCACATTCGCCGCCCAATAATAATGAAGCAAGTTTGGCAACGCCAACTCCCCCTGCTGCCTCTGCCTCTGTAGCAGGGTCCTCCCCACCCTCGGCACCTTCCCCGCCCATACAGAGTCAGAGATGATTGTGTGCACTTTCCGAAAAAAGGCCTTTGGTATAAAGATTGGCAGAGCCTGAAAGATAAACGAGAACCTTGGCAGAATATTCAATTTAACCACTTGGATCCTCCCCGCCAATGTTAAGTGCAGTGTATGCCACCTCTTTTAAGATCCTCCCTGGTCTCCTTCACCAGCTTTAAGTTCCACCTATGGAGCCCCGTCCATTCCCTCGCTACCTGAATCCCCAAGTACCTAAACCTATCTCTCGCTACCGTAAGTGGCATCCCCCCCCCTAAATTAGCCCGATGTGCCAGCTCATTCACCGAGAATACCTCGCTTTTCCTGACATTCAGCTTGTATCCCGAGAACCCTCCAAACCTCCCCACCAGGCCCATAATCCTTCCCATACTCTCCAACGGATCCGAAACATACAGCAAGAGGTCATCGTCATAGAGCGACACCCAATGCTCCCTCTGTCCCCTCATTATCCCCTGCCACTCTGCCGACCCCCTGAGAGCCATCGCCAATGGCTCAATGGCCAGCGCCGGCAACAGCGGTCACCCCTGCCTCGTACCCCTATGTAAGTCAAAGCTTTGTGAACTCATATTATTCGTCCTCACCCTCGCTCTTGGCGCCACATACAGCAACTGCACCCATGCCACACATCGCGGCCCAAACCCAAACCTTCCCAAAACTTTGAACAAGTACCGCCCCTCCACCCGATCAAATGCTTTCTCTGCGTCCATGGACACCACCACCTCCGGTACCAGAGCTCTCGACGGATTCATCACCACATTCAACAGCCATCTTATATTACTCGCGAGCTGCCTGCCCTTCACGAAGCCTGTTTGATCTTTTGCAACCACCCCCGGGACACAATCCTCCACCCTCCCCGCCAACAACTTAGCCAATACTTTCACATCTGTGTTCAATAGTGATTATGGGTGTATATGACTCTCATTCCACTGGATACTTCCCTTTTTGGGGGATTAGTGTGATTACTGCCTGCTTCATCGTCTCTGGCAACACCCCTTCTCCAGTGCTTCATTAAACGCCTCCAACAGCTGTGGTGCCAGGTCCGCCGCAAATTACTTATAAAATTCTGCCGGGTACCCATCCGGCCCAGGACTCTTCCCCGACTTCATACCCCTGATACTATCCAGCACCTCCTTCAGCCCCAGGGGCTCCTCCAACGCCTGCCTGTTTGCTTCCTCCACCTGGGGAAATTCCAGCTCGTCCAGAAACCACCCCATGTCCCCTCCTCTCCTGGGTCTGCCTCATAAAGTCCATGGTAATACTCTCAATGCCTCATTTATCTTCCCTGGCTCTGACATCACATCCCCAGCCCAAGTCCCAGTCCGGATCTTCAATATTTCCCTGGACGCAGCCTGCCTCCGCAGCTGGTGCGCCAGCATGTGGCTTGCCTTCTCCCGATACTCGTATTGCACCCCTCTTGCCCTACGCAGTTGCCCTACCACCCTCCCCGTTGTCAGCCAGTCAAATTGCCCCTGCAACTTTTTCCTCCTCGCCAATCCCATCACTGGCACCCTCGAATATTCCCTGTCCACCTCCACTAGCGCGCTCGGTAGACGGTCATGTTCCACCCTCCTTTCCTTATTTGCACGAACCGTAAATGAGAATTTCTCCCCGGACCACTACCTTCAGTGCTTCCAAAAAAATGCCTGCCGACACCTCCCCATTCTGATTGAACTCCACATAATCCCTAATCGCCAACCACACCTTATCACATAAACCTCCATCCGCCAATAACCCCGAGTCAAACCTCCACCTGTCTGCTCTCGTCCCGTACTGAACCGAAAATCCAGCCAGTGGGGTGCATGGTCTGAGATAACTATCCCCACATACTCTGCCCCCTCCACCCCAACCAAAATCTCCCGACTCACTACAAAGTAATCAATCCTCGAATACATCTTCTCGACGTGTGAAAAGAAGGAATACTCCCTTCCCTCTGGGTTCTGAAAGCGCCATGGATCCACCATACCATCCTCTCCATAAACCCCCCCCCAGTTCCCTTGCCATTCGTACCCTACCCATCGACCTGGGGCTCGATCTATCCACCCTCGACTCCAGGACAGTTTAAAATCTCCTCCCATGATCAACTGGTACGTGACCAAATCCGGGATTTCTGCCAGCAACCCCCTCATAAAACCCACATCATCCCAATTTGGGACATACACATTTACCAACACTACCGGTGCCCCTTCCAATGCCCCACTCACAATCACATATCTCCCACCTGGATCCCTCACCTCCTTAGCACTCACAAATCCCATTTGTTTGTTCATTAAAATCGTCACAGCCCTCGATTTCAAATCAAACCCCGAGTGGAAAAACCTGCCCGACCCACCCCTTCCTTAACTGAACCTGGTCCTTCACACGGAGGTGTGTCTCCTGCAAAAAGACAACCCACGCTTTCAAGCTCCTGAGGTGTGCGAACACCCGCGACCTTTTAACCGGCCCATTCAGTCCCCAGACATTCCACGTTACCGACCTGACCGGAGGCTTGCGCCTCCAATCCCCTCTACCATCCATCATCTTCCCCACTTATCTCCTGCCCCTTTAATTCCACTCTGTGCCTAGCCCATCCCAGATGGCTCCTTTCTTCGCCCTTGACCATGTCATCTCTCACCCCCTGCCACGTTGCAGAAACCCCCCCTCCCCCGCTTTTCCCCTTTCCCTTCTTCCCTCCCACTTCCCCTTTTTCCCCCCCCTCCCCCCGGCCACCCCTCTTGGCATTCTCCCCCACCACCTCACTTCCGTTCACCAGCATAACCTGCTAGTGCGGCTGCCCCTGCCCAAAGGCACATCCTAATGACCCCCCACACACTCAAAGAAGAAGGCCTCCTGCTGGCCTTACCCTCCCCACCCAAACAAGAACTTCTCCTGAACTCCAGGTAGCCTTCTCCAAAAGCAAACAAACAGATGTTAAGCACAAACAGTCCCATAAAACAGGAGGGGGGATGGGAACATCCACCCCCACAAACGTTTCGCCCCTACAACTCCTTACAATCTCAACATTGAACAGAAACCCCCCCCCCCACACAAAAAAAAGGCAAAAATCCCCCAATCCCTACACCCACTTCAAACATGCTCCCGACCATTACATAGTGCCAGCACCCCGGTTCCCAAGCATTGTCCACTCAGTTCTCCCCTAATTTATGCTCCTTTTAATGAAGTCTCCGGCCGCTTTTGGGGTCTCAAAATAATACTCCCGGCCTCCAAACGTCACCCATAATTTTGCTGGGTCGAGCACCCCAAACCTGATCTGCCATCGGTACAGCACCGCCTTGACCTTGTTGAAACCTGCCCGCATTTTTGCTAACTCGGCTCCGATGTCCTGATCAATCTGGACGTTATTTCCCTCCCAGTTGCAGCTGTGCTTCTCCCTGGCCCACCGTAGAATTTTCTCTTTCTCCACAAATTTATGGAGTCTCACGATCACCCCCCCGCGGCGGCTCCCCAGCTCTAGGCTTTTGTCTCGGAGACCTATGCGCTCGGTCCGCTTCAGGTGCCTTATCTTCCACCCCTTCTGCCACCAGTCCCGCCAGCATCCTTGAGACATACCTCGTGGCACTCACACCTTCCACTCCTTCAGGCAGGCCCACTATTCGCAGGTTCTGCCTTCTCGAGGCATTCTCCTGCTCCTCCACCTTTGCCCTCAATGTTTTACAAAGGTCTCCTAGGAGCCCCACCTCCGCCTACAGAGCCACCACATGATCGCTGTGGTCCGAGATCACTCCTTCAATCTCGCAAATCTGTGACCCCTGCACCTCCAAACACCGCTCCATCCGCTCCAAAGTACTCTTCAGGGTGCCACAGCTTCTGCAATGGCCTTTGCATGATCCTCATGCATTTCTTTCCTCTGTTCATGGAATTCCTCCTTGATAAAAGTCATCAGTTCCTGCATCTGGGGCCTTACAGCTTGCCCCTCCCCCGCCTGCATGCTGGAAGAGAATGTCTGTGAAGCACAAGACTCTTTCAACTTTCTAGCCAAACCTCTCACTGTTTTCTGCCGGGTCCGGTGATCAGAAGGCATGCCATTCCAGGGGTAAATTACTCCTCTAACATTCACCTATGCCTTTTCATCAAAATTCCACCCGGATCTGGGTAAAAAGAGCCGTTTTCTGTGACTTTGAACAGGGACAACCCTTCATGTGACCAATCACTCCATGGTCACAAGCGGAAGTCTCTCTCATCATTCACATTCACAGAATCAGTAAGAGTATATGCAGGTAGTTACAGACAGTTATATACAGAAAGTTACAGAGAGTTGTATACCGTTCCAGACAGTTATATAGTTAGAGGAGGCAATGGTGTAGTGGAATTGTCACTGGACTATTAATCGAGACACCCAGAGTATTGCTCTGTGGTCGCAGGTTGCTGTTGTGCTTTCTTGGTCGCAGCGCGATGTGGGTGCACCAGGACAGATTATTTGTGATGTTTACACCTAGGAATTTGAAGCTTTGAACCATCTCGACATTGGCACCATTAATACAGACATGGGCATGGACGACACTTCGCTTCCTGAAGGCGATGACCAGCTCCTTTGTTTTATTGACATTGAGGGAGAGATTGTTGTCATTGCCCCATGCCACTAAGTTCTCTATCACACTCCTGTACTCTGACTCGTCATTGTTTGAGTTGCGACCCACTGCGGACGTGTCATCAGCAAACTTGTAGATGGAGTTGGAGCTGAATTTTGCCCCACAGTCATGAGTATATAGGGAGTATAGTAGGGAGCTAAGCGCGCAGCCTTGTGGCGCCATGGTATTGAGGACTATCCCGGAGGAGGTGTTGTTGTTTATCCTTCCTACTGCAATCAGCAAGTCGAGGATCCAGTTGCAGAGGGAGGAGCCGAGTCCTAAGTTTTGGAGCTTGGATATGAATTTGGCTGGGATTATGGTGTTGAAGGAGCTGTAGTCAATGAACAAGATTCTTGTTGTCTGATTTTCTGAAATGTGGTTGGGGCATGGTGTGGCAGGCGCCCTTGATGTTTGTGTAGCAGTGGCCAGTGATGTTAGAGCCCCTGGTGGGTCAGGAGATGTGTTGGTGGAATTTCGGCAGGACACTCTGAGGTTGGCCTGATTGAAGTCCCCGGCCAAGATGAGCAAGGCCTCCGGGTATTCTATTTTCAGGTTGTTTTTAGCGACATACAATTTATCAAGCGCCTTCTTCACTTCCACATGGGGTGGAATTGGACCGCTCTGATAAAGGCAGAAGTGAACTCCCACAGAAGGTAGTATGCGCGGCACTTCACAGTCAGGTATTACAGGTCCTGGGAAACAGTAGTTCGCCAGGGTTGCCACACCTGAGCACCAGAAGGAGCTGATGAGGAGGCAAACCCCTGCATCCTTCGCTTTGCTCGTGGACGCTGGTGAATTTGTGCTGCTCAATTGATAGATGGATGTTTGTAACTACTTATGACGTCTCTGGAAGGTTTTAGATTGGTATTGCAGCCAGGAACCACCCAATCTATTGTCTGTTCTCAACACCACAATAAAGACTTTGATGAGCCTTGGTATGTTTTAATATAAAGGCTCAATAGGAATACACAAGGTTTTTGGAGACACTCTTGGCTGATCCATATTTGATTTGGTTCTGCATCCAGCCTGTTGCATTTATTCATGAATGGTTTAAATGAGTTTGGAGATGTGTACATTGCCACTTTGGGTACATTCGGGGTCTTTGCTAACTCATCACATGAGGCTTTCATGACCTGTACTTTTAAGTGTATCTGTTGGTTTGACCCACTGACCTATTGGGAACTTTGCAATCTCAATTGTTGTGTGCAAGACATTACCAATTATGTAAAACTCGCTTGATTCTAAAGCTGGAGAATACATTTTCCAAGCCAATTACAATTATGGGAGGATTTTTTGCTGAAGTTACTTATGTTTTAAGTTAATGCAAGTAGTTTGCTGACTACTGAAGTGTTTGTGTGTGCACAGACTACCTCACAAACTAGATGAAGGGGGTGTGCCGCACTTTGGGGGAGTGGATCATGAAGGGCTTAAATTACAGGGGTTCGTACAAAACCTGCATTGTTGAAACAATGTGCATCTTTCACCAGTTGTTCACAAGTTAATTGTAACATTAGTCTTTAACATGCAGTAATCGGTAAATCCACCCTGCATGCCCCAGAGCTAGGGAGGGAAATGTTGGCCCTGGTTTTGGACCACAGATAGAACTGGCTTGGCTCTGCAGCTCCCACTGGATACATGCCTTTAACACTTTTGCAAAAAGAATGGAATGTCTACAAGGCCATGAATGTGTGCCAGGGAGACAAATATACAGTGCTTTTCACAACAGATTTTCAGTGCATGCTAGTGTTCTAGATCAGTACAGTTGGTATCTGATCCTGTGGCCTCTCTATTGTTGTTCGATTCTTGTGTGGTATATTTGCATTGTTCCTTTTTAATTTTGTTCCTTTTCTTGCCAACCGTGCCAAAATAGCTAGAACACTCCCCCATAAGCTTGGGCCAGTGATGGGCTGCAATATTTGTAGTGCTCTGGTACCTTGCTCAAGTGGATATTTCTTGCCCACCGTCTGCCAGTTCTCCTCTTGTCCCACTCCACAAAGGCTTTGACAATTTGAAGGGGTCAAGATCTGATGGGAGGAGCTTTCTGCTGCTTCACCCAAAAGACCTATCCTGTCTGAATTTATTTGGATGAGTGTTTGCAGACTACTTGCCATAGATATACTTGTCATTAGAGGCAGTGCAACTAAGGTTCACTGGACTAATTCCTGGGATGTCGGAATAAGCCTTTATTCTCTGGCATTTAGAGGAATGACAAGTGATCTAATTCAAAGACAAAATTCTAACGGAGCTAAGGGCAGCACGGTGGTGCAGTGGGTTAGCCCTGTTGCCTCATGGCGCCGAGGTCCCAGGTTCGATCCCGGCTCTGGGTCACTGTCTTTGTGGAGTTTGCACATTCTCCCTGTGTTTGCGTGGGTTTCGCCCCCACAACCCAAAGATATGCAGGCTAGGTGGATTGGCCACGCTAAATTGCCCCTTAATTGGGAAAAATTAATTGGGTACTCTAAATGTTTTAATTTTTTTTGATTTTAAAATTCTAACGGAGCTTGATGAGGTAGATATAGAAACGATGTATCCCCTGACCTTTGTGGGGGGTCTACAACAGAGGAGTCAGTCCCCAAACGAGGGTCGGGCTGAGATGAGGAGGACTTTTTTCATTCAGGGTCATGAATCTTTGGAATTCTCTGCCCCAGATGGCTGTGGGGGCTCAGTCATTCAGTAGATTCTAAGACAGATAGATTCCTGCATATCAAAAACATCAACAGATATGTGGATTGTGCACAAAAATGGCGTTGAAATAGAAGATCATCCATAATCTCAGTGACTGACAAAGTGGGATTGAAGGACTGAATATCCTACTCCTCCTATTTCTTATGTTCCTGCGTACAAGGTAACATCAAGGGCAAACCTAATCCAGTCATACCTGGAGATCTGCTTGTGTATTTATCCAAGTTGCTGCATAGCATCAAGCAGTGGGTACCTAGGACAATTGTAGGACTCCCATTGCTCCAGGTGAGAATTGTTAATTTGGAATAGATTAGAGGTAAAATGTGGGCTCTTTCTAGATTTCAGCCTGAGCTGTTGATTGCATTAAGCAGCTGACCTATTGTACAGGGAAGCTACTTGATCATTTCTGAAGTGTGAGCTTCGTCAGTGATCAATGTCACATTATTCAAAGATGGAAGCCATGACAAGTGAGCCAGATCCTTCCCTCCTTTAGTGTTCCTGTTTATGCACTTTCCAGCAAGGTTGTTGGATAGGAATCAAGAGGAGCATGATTTGATACATTGACATATTGATGACAATTGTGCTATCACCGTGACCAGGATCAGTGAGCTCAGAAAGAACCGGGGTAGAATTTGAGGTACGTAAACCAGGAAAATGCAGATAAGCATTGGGCATGCACTAAAATAAATCTTGTATAGCCTTGTTTACACATAATTTGAACAAAGCAATTGAGCTTTAGGAATATCCAGATATTTCAGAAAATTGTAAAGTTTTTAACTTGCATTTAATTTGCTAAAAGTAAATTAGGATTCCAGCTGTGTGTTTCTTCTTTAGTTAATCTTGGAAGTAAGAATATATTTTGGAACAATATTTGTTGTAGTTATCTAAACGCGTCTTGTCCACTGTTTTGTTGGAACAGCGATCCTGTGTATCTCTAGTTTCAGATGCAGTGCAGTTTGCTCAGTGTGATCGTGTTTTTGGGGATGGAGGTCGTGGGTGGGTGGGAAGAGAGGAACAGGACAGAAAGGAAAGAGGGGATTACTATTTGTATATTTGATTGCTGTGCTGGGATGATTGACAAATGAAGATGGTTCCTCAAGTGACGAATGTGGATTCTAGGTCATTTTCCTGATGTAGTAGGGCTGTTGTCACTAGACTGTTCAGGTTGTTCATTCCATCTTGCTGACTCATGCAGTTACTTGGTAGTTGATCTGTCACCTGATTCTGCTTTTGCTAAAAGGGCATGAGCAGGGCCATAGGGGTTGCCAAGGGAATTGGACTGAACAGCACTTCACAATGTGTTTTATTTTAACACCAGCATTGCAGCCTCAAGTGTTGTCAATATTGTTGAAAGAATACCACCTTGTATTTTCAGAATAAATGTTTACTTTATTATTCTGGATCAAGACTTTTGATTTTTCTGTATGAGAAACAGTTTTGAGGATTGAGCAAATGAAATGAAAATCGCTTATTGGCACGAGTAGGCTTCAATGAAGTTACTGTGAAAAGCCCCTAGTCGCCACATTCCGGCGCCTGTTCGGGGAGGCTGGTACGGGAATTGAACCGTGCTGCTGGCCTGCCTTGGTCTACTTTAAAAGCCAGCGATTTAGCCCAGTGAGCGCTAATACTACTATTTGGCAAAATTTATATAAATTTGTCACTTAAAATGAGAATTTATTTACTTATTTTTTACAGGAGAAAAACTTTTGAGTGTGAGCCCATTGAATATAATCTGCCTGTTGAGTTTTTTGGAAAAATTTACATTGAAAAGTATGGCAGCAAATATATTTTTCCTTGATACACATCACATCCTGTGCTCCTAACCTTTCTGCTCATCTGCCCTTCCCCACCCTTCCTGACAATGTTGCATTACAATGCAATGAGTGCTTTGAATTTCTCCGACACCTCTCCACCAAAGTATGGCTGGCGGTGATGCACTGAGCATTTTATTTCATACTGTGCTGGTAGTAACATTTAAACATCTTAATCTTGTTAACATCATAAAAGACCATTAATGTCCAGTTTCGTTGCTGCTGTGATCATACGATCTCAATGTGTTTGCTTTATTGTGTGATTTGTTGAATGCAAGGTATATGTCATGGGTAAATCATTTAATGTGGAACCAGTAAAATCGCAACAAGGGCAGGATTAATTAACAAAATAGTTGTCATTTGACAGGCATATATAATGATACGTTGGTGGGCATCTTGCAGGTAGGGACAGAAATAAGCTGCATCTTGCAATCCATTGCTCATTGAATTGACGGGCACTCACCCATCCTTGTAAAATGAGCTGACCGCAGTTCAAATCCACTGTTAGGCAGCATATCGTTTCATCCAATTCTGATGGGGGAGCTTCTTAACTCTGCCTTCCTTTGCTTGCTTGCGTACCACACGCAAATATTGCTTTCTGAAAGCAGGCACTCAAATTCCTCATGATGAAGATAAATTCAACTGCTGTAGATTGTGGTGTGTGTTACAGATGTAGAGTTGTATGTGGAGGCAATTGGTGCATAGCACACGTTAACTTGTTAAGCGGTGTGCGGTGAAATGCGGCTTATCAAGCATTGATTATATTGGCAGGCAGATGGATTGTCAATCCCTGTGGAGTTGGACTGGAGCAGAACTATCTGATTTGCCCTAATTCAGATTGGGTCAACTAAACTGGTATACTTGAAAGGAAGGTCTTCATTATGGCTGATTCCAATTTTTCCTAGTCTTTGAGAATATAAACTAAGCATGAAATTGTAAAAAAATTTGAGCACCAAACAGGGATCGAAAAAAGGGTGTAAGGAGGGACCCAAATGCCATTGAAGAGGTTTTGTCTCAAGGTGCAGGCAGGGAGTTCGGAGGGAAGAATCAACTTGGTTCCCTTCTCCTGGTCTAATGACCTGTGCTGGAGAAAGTGTGTTTCTGGAAGTTGGTTTGGGATAGGATCAAGCCAAGGCAGCACGGTGGCCCAGTGGTTAGCACTGCTGCATCATGAGGCCGAGGACCTGGGTTCGATCCCGGCTCTGGGTCACTGTCCGTGTGGAGTTTGCACATTCTCCCCGTGTCTGTGTGGGTCTCATCCCCACAACCCATGGATGTGCAGGATAGGTGAATTGGCCACGCTAAATTGCCCCTAAATTGGAAACAAAAAGAATTGGGCACTCTAAATTTAAATAAAGGATAGGATCAAGCTCAGTTGTAATCACCCCACACTACCACAATGGTCAAATTGAACTGTCATTTCTCTCTAACTGGATTCAGGGAAGCACCCAGTAGAAGCCTTGGTTTAACCCGGCTTTCTGTTTTACCTGCCCCCTGACTAATGGCCAATATCTGTTTATTGAGGAGGGAGAAATCCTGGTGCTAAAATAGTTAAGTAAAAATGTTTAACTATTTAATATGTTCATATTTCAGAAGTAATAATCTTTATTGCCACAAGTAGGCTTACATTAACACTGCAATGAGGTTATGTGAAAATCCCCTAGTCACCACATTCCGCGCCTGTTCGGGTGATGATGGAAGTATGGAATAAATTTTAGTGTAATTTTTTCCACAATCTAAAAATAGTGACCCTCCACTAAAGCTGAATACATTCTATTTTAAGCCAAGATAGTGAAGGGGACAGAATTAGGAGACCGATGAGAGGAGGGAGGGGTGCACCTTTGAAATCTTTGTGAAGACCGTCACTGGAGATTGTAACATTTATAAAAAAAAAAAAAAAAAAAATTGAGAGTACTCAATTCACTTTTTCCAATTAAGGGGCAGATTAGCGGGGCCAATCCACCTAGCTTGCACATTTTTGGGTTGTAGGTGCGAAACCTACGCAAACACGGGGAGAATGTGCAAACTCCACACGGACAGTGACCCAGACCCGGGATCGATCCCGGCCCTGGGTCACACTGTGTAGAGTTTGTACATTCTCCATGTGTCTGCATGGGTTTCAATCCCAGAACCCAAAGATGTGCAGCGTAGGTGGATTGGCCACGCTAAATTTCCCCTTAATTGGGGAAAAAAAATAATTGGGTACTCTAAATTTTAAACAAAAAACCCAAAATAACTTCAGACGGTGGTGGTGAGCTGCCGCCTTGAACCTCTGCAGTCCCTGAAGTGTAGTTACACCCACGGTGCTGTTCGGGAGGGAGTTCCAGGATTTTGACCCAGCAACAATGAAGGAACAGCGATATATTTCCAAGTCAGGGTGGCGAGTGACTTGGAGGGGAACCTCCAGATGGTGGGGTTCCCAGGTATCTGCTGCTCTTGTACTTCTAGATGGCAGTGGTTGTGTGTTTGGAAGGTGCTGCTTAAGGAACCTTGGTGAGTTCCTGCAGTGCATCTTGTAGATAGTACACACAGCTGCCACTGTTCGTTGGTGATGTAGAGATTGAATGTTTGTGGATGGGGTAGCAATCAAGCGGGCTGCTTTGTCCTGGATGGTGTTGAGCCTCTTGTGTTGTTGGAGCTGCACTCATCCAGGCAAGTGCGGAGTATTCCATTACACTCCTGACTTGTGCCTTCTAGATGGTGGACAGGCTTTGGGGGTTCAGGAGGCTAGTTACCTGCCATAGGATTCCTAGCTTTTCACCTGCTCTTGCAGCCTCAGTATTTCTTTTTTAAAATTTAGCATGACCAATCCACCTACCCTGCACATCTTTGGGGTGTGGGGGCAAAATCCACGCAAACACAGGGAGAATGTGCAAACTCCACATGGACAGTGACCCAGGGCCGGGATCAAACCTGGGACTGTGGTGCTGTGAGACAGCATTGCTCACCACTGCGCCACCGTGCTGCCTGTCATAGCCACAGTATTAATATGGCTAGTCTAGTTCAGTTTCTGATCAATGGTAACCCCCAAGATATTGATTATGGGGGACCATTGAATGTCATGGGGTGATGGTTGATCCTCTCTTGTAGGAGATGGTCATTGCTTGGTCTGTGCGTGACTTAAGAATAAACCTGTGAGCAAACTCCTGTCGGATTAATTTACTTGCAAAAATTTGGCTTTCCATTTCTTGGGAGTGCAAGTTTCTATTAGCCCCACTGCGGTGCAGTTAATTCAGTAAGTGTGGAAGCACACATTGATAATATAAAATTTGGCAGGTGACTAGTAGAGTGGTTGTGTTTCTTTATTTCACCATGTTTCAGTGGTAAAGGCATGTTTTTTTCGCTTGGCTCCTCTTTGGGTTCAAAGCTGACTTTCTCAATACATAATATTTTTTTTAAAATTCCAATTAAGGGGCAATTTAGCGTGGCCAATCCACCTATCCTGCACATAATGGGTTGTGGGGGTGAGACCCACGCAGGCACAGGGAGAATGTGTAAACTTCACACCGACGGTGACCTGGGGCCAGGATCAATCCTGGGTTCTCTACTTTGTGAGGCAGCAGTGCTAACCACTGCGCCACCGTGCTGCTCTTATCAATGCATGATGTTGCTGCCGGCAGGCAGGGATTCCAATTTTTCTGCTCAAAAGTTTTTATGCTTTTCTGTCTTTTTTTTTTTGCTGACGCGCACGTGTTTTCCACTGCTATCTAAAATTGATCCTGTTGTGTGATGGCTATGTCCGGCTAAGGAACGGGTGAGGAGATATAAATGTGTCTGAACGATAACTGGTTTATTGCGTGAATAGAACTATTTACAGATATGCAGGACTTGCAGGTACAAATCCGTCTAACTCAGGAGTTTCTCCTTCTAGACTCCTAATCATGCATGTTTCGCTCTTATATTCTGTGGGATGTACTGTTTCTTCAGTCCCATACGTTAACCCTTTCAGCCCTGAACACATTAATACTACCCCCCCCCCCCCAACGCACCCACAAATCTTTATCAAAGTATATTTTAAATTTATATTTGCATGCTATCACTTCTCCCCAAGTCACTGACTTAATTGGTTTAATAGTCCGGTTTCACGACTCTGATCGTGTCCTGGTGAGATTTGGAAGTTTGTTGGGCACAAAGCCGCGAGGAAGGCACTTCATAAACACTTGCTGTCCCACAAATTCCAGTAACCCCAATGTAGCAGAAAGATTAGTGTCCTCCAAAGTGCAAGGGGTGGACATTACCTGCTTTGGTTCTCTCTCTGGTTTTTGACCCCTTTGATTGCTTACTTACTTGACTACCATAAGAACCAAGAGCAGGAGTAGGCAATTCAGCCCTTCGAGACAGCCCGGTCATTCAATACGATCATGGCTGATCTCCTCTTGGCCTCACCTCCACTTTCACGCCCATTCTCCATAATCCATCAACCCATTTACAAATTAAAAATCGGTCTATCTCCTCAAATTTGCTCAATATCCTGTCACGCTGTGAAAGTGAATTCCACAGATTCATGACCCTTTGAGATAAATAATTCCTCCTCATCTCTTGTTTCAAATCTGCTATCAATTATCCTAAAATTATGATCTAGATTACCCCAAAAAAGGAAGCTATGCCTACTTTGTCAATACCTTCTATTATCTTACATCTCAATTCAATCTCCCCCTCATTCTTCTTAACTTGAGAGAGTATAGGCCTAAACTTCTCAATCTCTCTTCATAAGGGGCAGCACGGTAGCATTGTGGATAGCACAATTGCTTCACAGCTCCAGGGTCCCAGGTTTGATTCTGGCTTGGGTCCCCGTGTGTGCGTGGGTTTCCTCCGGGTGCTCCGGTTTCCTCCCACAGTCCAAAGATGCGCAGGTTAGGTGGATTGGCCATGATAAATTGCCCTTAGTGTTGGGTGGGGTTACTGGGTTATGGGGATAGGGTGGAGGTGTGGACCTTGGGTAGGGTGCTCTTTCCAAGAGCTGGTGCAGACTCGATGGACCGAATGGCCTCCTTCTGCACTGTAAATTCTATGAAATGAAATAAGACAAAATCCCTCATCTCTGAAATCAATCTAGTGAATCTCCTCTAAGTTGCCTCTAATACATAAGGGGACCAAAACTGTACATCGTACTCCAGGTGTGGTCTCACCAATGCCTTGTACAGTTGCTGCAGAGCTTCCCTACTTTTATACTGTGTTACTTTATCCATGAAGACCAAAATTCAGTTTGCCTTCTGTTAGGATAGGGGGATGTTAGGAAATTGGATCAAATATGTCGTGGGCAATTGAGGAGTCAACAGACTGAGGGTAAAACTGCTAGCACTGAGTGAGAGGTATAGACTCACACCTAGCCGGAGTTACATTGTCCCATTTAGACTTAAACTCATTAATGGGAATAAACAGGATACCCCTGTTCAGCCGGCATGATTCACTCAAGACCCATTGTCCTTCGAGGCACTCCAATCTGACCAGCTATTAACCCATTACCAAGTCAGATGGCCTCTTTTGTCCATACAGTGGAGGTTAATTGGATATTCATAGCATGGCCCTGTTCTTTTGTTTAAACGGGAGTGGGCAATCAGAAGCCCAGATAGCAATGATGAGTTCAAGCCTGGACGCACCTGGACGGACCATTGTTTGAGGGGCTGGGCGGAGCTCAGAGAGAGAAAAGAATCCTGTTGAAACAGGTGGGGCAGAAGGATTTGGAAAGGCACCAAGAGAGGTCATGAAAAGCTGCCACAGAGACCGGTTTTCAAAAAGGGGTCCGAAGAAGCTTCTCCAACAACAGAAATATATTCTATAAGTGCAAGTTTCATTGCCTGCCTGTCTAAGTGAAGCTGAGAGCTGTATGTTAATTTTATGTGCTGTTTAGAGGAAATTTTGTTTTAGGGTTAAAAGATACATGTAAGCTGTTTTTGTTGGGTTTGAAGTTAAAAGTTTAAATATTGTTTTTCTTTTGTTTTAATAAAGTTTTGTTTGCAAAAATAACAGCCCTATTTCTTATACAATCACTCCTGGAGTGAAATAGATCTTTCTGCGCCGTCTTCTAATAATTATAGTTGCGCTTCTGGTTCAGTACCTGAGCCACTGTTGGGATCTGACCAGGCATCCGTAACACTTATCACCTGTTGTAACTGCATGCTAGTTTTCTGCGACAAGGGCACCAGATCCCTCTGCACCAAAGTACTCTTTCCATTTAGATAAGTTGCCTTTCCATTTTTCCAACCAAAATGGATAACCTCGCACTTATCCATGTTAAACTCCATCTGCTAAATATTGGCCCACTCGCCTAACCTATCTATCTATTTGTAAATTTCTTATTTCCTTATTGCAGCTTACTATCCCACCTATTCTAATGTCATCTACAAATTTGGCTATAGTACCTTCTATCCCTGCAACCAAGTCACTAATATATATTATAAGTAGTTGGGTACGAGGACTGAACCCTGTGGTACCCCACTAGTTTCATCTTGCCAACTAGAAAAAGACCCATTTATTCCGACACTTTGCCTTCTGTCAGTTAGCCGGGAAGAAATTATCCCTAACCCCATGTGATCTTACCTTGTGTAACAGGTGCTGGAATGTGGTGACTAGGGGATTTTCACAGTAACTTCATTGCAGTGTTAATGTAAGCCTACTTGTGACAATAAAGATGATTATAACTTTTGGTGGATAGATAGATGTGGCTGTACTTAACAAAGGGTCACCACTGCTAAATGAATGTGGTATTATAACCGTGTATTCTGTTGCCTGAGTTTTTCTATCCCAGTTTCTCAGAGATTGAAGGATCATGATTTCGCTCAGGTAGTTGTTGGTTGAATTAGTTCATCATTACTACAGTAAGAACAAGTTTGCTCTCCGTCCCCTGGACACCCTTTTGGAAAAGGCTCAGTTATCAGCTTCAGTGTAGAGTGTTTGAAAATCAGCACTGCAGTCACGCTTGTCAGAGCATTTTGGACAGTTTGAGGGGCTCCAATTTAGATTAATCAATGATTGTCAGTTCATTGATGTCTTCCACTGTTTTTTGTGTTTTTATTTAAATAAATTTAGAGTACCCAATTCATTTTTCCAATTAAGGGACAATTTAGCGTGGCCAATCCACCAATCCTGCACATCTTTGGGTTGTGGGAGTGAAACGGGGAGAATGTGCAAACCACACAGACCCAGGGCTGGGATTCGAACCCGGGTCCTCAGCGCCGTAGTCCCAGTGCTAACCACTGCACCACGTGCCGCCCCATGACATCTTCCACTGTTTTGATGAGGTTCAGGTTGACACGGGTACTTTGGCTTAGAAGGGAAAGTTCTTCATTGTGAATCATATTTATTGTTTCCAATATTTGTTTGTTCCTGTATTGGAGCGGTACTTGTAACATTCCTATGCCCATGCCTGGTAACATGATCCCTCTTGGGCCATATAATGGGGTTTCAGTTGTCCTCAACCACATGTTTGCAAGCAATGTTCCTTTATTGGACAGGACCAATTACACTCCTGTATTTGATTTGAAATTCATGATCTGGCCATTGACAAAAATATCCACATTCCAGAAAGTGTGCCATGAGTCTTTATTCTTGCCTGGGAAACATTGTTGTCCTTCTTTTTGGTGAGATCCTCTATTTCATTAATGGTCTTGTGTGCAGAAATTCTGTTGTGATCCTCTGTGTATCGAAGACCATAAGACACAGGAGCGGAAGTAAGGCCATTCGGCCCATCGAGTCCACTCCACCATTCAATCATGGCAGATTTCAACTCCATTTACCCGCTCTCTCTCCATAGCCCTTAATTCCTCGAGAAATCAAGAATATATCAACTTCTGTCTTAAAGACACTCAACGTCCCGGCCTCCACCGCCCTCTGTGGCAATGAATTCCACAGACCCACCACTCTCTGGCTGAAGAAATTTCTCCTCATCTCTGTTCTAAAGTGACTCCCTTTTATTCCAAGGCTGTGCCCCCGGGTCCTAGTCTCCCCTGCTAATGGAAACAACTTCCCTACGTCCACTCTAAGCCATTCATTATCTTGTAAGTTTCTATTAGATCTCCACTCAACCTCCTAAACTCCAATGAATATAATCTCAGGATCCTCCGACGTTCATCGTATGTTAGGCCTACCATTCCTGGGATCATCCGTGTGAATCTCCGCTGGTCCTGCTCCAGTGCCAGTATGTCCTTCCTGAGGTGTGGGGCCCAAAATTGCTCACCGTATTCTAAATGGGGCCTAACTAGTGCTTTATAAAGCTTCAGAAGTACATCCCTGCTTTTATATTCCAAGCCTCTTGAGATAAATGACAACATTGCATTTGCTTTCTTAATTACGGACACAACCTGCAAGTTTACCTTTAGAGAATCCTGGACTGGGACTCCCAAGTCCCTTTGCACTTCAGCATTATGAATTTTGTCACCGTTTAGAAAATAGTCCATGCCTCTCTTCTTTTTTCCAAAGTGCAAGACCTCGCACTTGCCCACGTTGAATTTCATCAGTCATTTCTTGGACCACTCTCCTAAACTGTCTAAATCTTTCTGCAGCCTCCCCACCTCCTCCATACTACCTGCCCCTCTACCTATCTTTGTATCATCGGCAAACTTAGCCAGAATGCCCCCAGTCCCGTCATCTAGATAGTTAATATATAAAGAGAACAGCTGTGGCCCCAACACGGAACCCTGCGGGACACCACTCGTCACCGGTTGCCATTCCGAAAAAGAATCTTTTATCCCAACTCTCTGCCTTCTGCCTGACAGCCAATCGTCAATCCATGTTAGTACCTTGCCTCGAATACCATGGGCCCTTATTTTACTCAGCAGTCTCCCGTGAGGCACCTTATCAAAGGCCTTTTGGAAGTCAAGATAGATAACATCCATTGGCTCTCCTTGGTCTAACCTATTTGTTGTCTCTTCAAAGAACTCTAACAGGTTTGTCAGGCACGACCTCCCCTTACTAAATCCATGCTGACTTGTCCTAATCCGATCCTGCACTTCCAAGAATTTAGAAATCTCATCCTTAACGATGGATTCTAGAATCTTGCCAACAACCGAGGTTAGGCTAATTGGCCTATAATTTTCCATCTTTTTTCTTGTTCCCTTCTTGAACAGGGGGGTTACAACAGCGATTTTCCAATCCTCTGGGACTTTCCCTGACTCCAGTGACTTTTGAAAGATCATAACTAACGCCTCCACTATTTCTTCAGCTATCTCCTTTAGAACTCTAGGATGTAGTCCATCTGGGCCCGGAGATTTATCAATTTTTAGATCTCTTCGTTTCTCTAGCACTTTCTCCTTTGTGATGGTTACCATATTCAACTCTGCCCCCTGACTCTCCTGAATTGGGATATTACTCATGTCTTCTACTGTGAAGACTGAAGCAAAGTACTTATTTAGTTCCTCAGTTATTTCCTTGTCTCCCATCTCTAGATTACCAGCGTCATTTTGGAGCCGCCCAATGTCTACTTTTGCCTCCCGTTTGTTTTTAATGTATTTAAAGAAACTTTTACTATCATTCCTAATGTTAATGGCTAGCCTACCTTCATATTTGATCCCCCCTTTCCTTATTTCTCTCTTTGTTATCCTCTGTTTGTTTTTGTAGCCTTCCCAATCTTCTGACTTCCCACTACTCTTTGCCACATTATAGGCTTTCTCTTTTGCTTTGATGCATTCCCTGACTTCCTTTGTCAGCCATGGCTGCCTAATCCCCCCTCTGATGACCTTTTCTTTGGGATGAACCTCTGTACTGTGTCCCCAATTACTCCCAGAAACTCCTGCCATTGCTGTTCTACTGTCTTTCCCACTAGGCTCTGCTCCCAGTCGATTTTCGTCAGTTCCTCCCTCATGCCCCTGTAGTTACCTTTATTTAACTGTAACACCTTTACGTCTGATTCTACCTTCTTTCTTTCAAATTGGAGATTGAATTCTACCATATTATGATCACTGCCTCCTAAGTGCTCCCTTACTTTAAGATCTTTAATCAAGTCTGGCTCATTACATAACGCTAAGTCCAGAATGGCCTGTTCCCTTGTGGGGTCCATCACAAGCTGTTCCAAAAAGCCCTCCTGTAAACATTCAATTAATTCCCTATCTTTGGATCCACTGGCAACATTATTTACCCAGTCCACCTGCATATTGAAGTCCCCCATGATCGCTGTGACCTTGCCTTTCTGACATCCCCGTTCTATTTTGTGTTGCATTTTGTGCCCCTGGTCCTGACCACTGTTAGGAGGCTTGTACATAATTCCCATTTTGTTTTTTTTGCCTTTGTGGTTCCTCAACTCTACCCACACAGACTCCACATCATCTGACCCTATGTCATTTAGTGCTATTGAGTTAATTTCATTCCTAATTAACAAGGCAACCTCGCCCCCTCTGCCCACCTCTCTGTCTTTTTGATAGGTTGTGAATCCCTGGATGTTTAAATGCCAGTCCTGAACCCCCTGCAACCACGTCTCTGTGATGCCTACCACATCATACCTGCCCCCCCCAATCTCTAGTTTAAAGTCCTATTGATCACCTAGAAGCTTTAGTTCTGCACACCTTTCCAAATTGTCAAGCCTTTTACAACGAAAGCATTCTGCAGTGCTTGCAGAACACTGTTCGAGCTGGTGGGCCTTTTGGCACCTTGAATTTTTGTTTTTAAGGTTGTCTTTTTGACCTGGAGTGCCTGACCCATGGTTTAGTTTTCTCTTGGAGTATGGCTCTATTTTGCTGATGGACCTTTTACTAACCATCGCCCTCATAGAATGCCTACAGTGCAGAAGGAGGCCGTTCAGCCCATCGAATCTGCACCAACCCTGGAAAGAGTACCTTACCTAGGCACACTCCCCCCGCCCTTTTCCCCATAACCCCATCTAACCTTTTGGACTCTTGGGGACAATTTAGCATGGCCAATCCACCTAACCTGCACATCTTTGGACTGTGGGAGGAAACCAGAACACAGACATGGGGAGAATGTGCAAACTCCACAAAGACAGTCACCTGAGGTCGGAATTGAACCTGCGTCCCTGGCGCGATGAGGCAGCAGTGCTAACCACTGTGCCGCCTTCTCTAAAGTTAAATCATCTTTCGATTGTAGTAGGTTAGAAAGAGTGTTATTGGTTACCGTGTGGTCCTGTATCAGCTCAGATTTATGATCCCCATATTCATAACACAGCCAGTTGATCCAGGTAATTGATAAAGGTATCCAGTGGTTCACCAGGTACCTGGACCCGTTTAATCTTAAATATCTTTTACTTCATAGTGCCCAGTCTGTGTCTGATCTGGCCCCCTTCTGGTGCCCAAATCGGTTTGGTATGGTGAATTTGGAATCCATGGCTGTTTTGAGCGGTTGGGAGGGTTGTCTGGATTTAATAAACGTCACTGCCGCTACCATATTGTACGTTGGCTGTGACTTGCTAAAAAATGGTTGCCAGTTGCGGAGACATTGATGTGTCTGAACTATAACTGGTTTATTGTATGAACATGACTTTTTACAGGTATACAAGATGTGCAGGTATTACTCAGTCTCAGCCATGAGTTTTCTCCTGGACATGTGACTCTCTCAATATCATGTGGATGGGTGGCACTGTTTCTCCAGTTGCATACATTAATCGTTTCGGGTCTAAACATCCTAAAACTACAGATCCTAAATACATACATATATTTTTGGACATAAGCACCACCAAAGTATATTTGGAAGAAGTCTTCAAGTGCTGCGTGATCACAATGGCAAATGAAAGGAGCACCGAGAACCTCCTTCTGGGTTTGGGGTTTTCGCTCTACAGCCAGCCAGTCTCTAACTACAGCCGAATGGTGTACATTTTATTTTTAAAAAAAATTTAGAGCACCCACTTAGTACCAAGCACATTATTGGGTTGTGGGGGTGAAACCCACGCAGACACGGGGAGAATGTGCAAACTCCACACGGGGGCTGGGATCGAACCCGGGTCCTCAGCACCGTGGGCAGTAGTGCTGACCACTGCACCACCGTGTCGCCCAGAATGGTGTACTTAATGATTACTACATACACTGTTTTTAAAAAAAATTCCAATTAAGGGGCAATTTAGCGTGGCCAATCCACCGACCCTGCACATCTTTGGGGTTGCGGGGGTGAGATCCAGGCAGACACTGGGAGAATGTGCAAATTCCTCACGGACATTGAATGTCTTCCAGTGACATTTTGGTGTGAATTTAAAATTATGGTTTTCGTTAAATTATTGAGTCTAAAGAAATGCTTCTAATTGCTGGTTGGGTGTCTTTAATTTGCTGTGTTCGGTTGCTGCCCAATTCACAGCAATTTATTGAGGGAGTTCATTCTAAGTCAGAACATATTACTTGAGAAATTCTAAATATCTTTGCTTTCATGCTTTTAAAATAAGTTCATCATTTGATGTTTTAAACTGTCCACAACCATTCAAAAAAAAAAGAAGCTTTTTGTTGTGATCTCTTGATAAGTTACGACCCGGTTCCAAATCAGAACATGCTGTTTCCTTTAAATACAATCGTACATACCATGAATTTAAATAGACTGATCTATATGAACTGTTGATACGATTTGCCCTCCTGATGTTGGTTGAAATCATAAAATCATAGAATTTACAGTGCAGAAGGAGGCCATTCGGCCCATCGAGTCTGCACCAGCTCATTGAAAGAGCACTCGACCCAAGCCCACATCCTCCACCCTATCCCTATAACCCAGTAACCCCATCCAACACTAAGGGCAATTTAGCATGGCCAATCCACCTAACCTGCACATTTTTGGAGCACCCGGAGGAAACCCACGCACACACTGGGGGAACGTGCAGACTCCGCACAGACAGTGAACCAAGCCGGGAATCGAACCTGGGACCCTGGAGCTGTGAAGCAATTGTGCTAACCACCATGCGACCGGTTCCAAGAAATATAATTTTTGACCATCTTTCCAGTAATGGAATGAACTTTGATTTTGGATGCAGTCGTGATATGGGAGTGATAGCACGGCTACAAACCCTTATAGAAATTTATACTGCCTCCCGAAAATACACAAGGCCAACACACGAGGCCGTCCTATCGTTTCAGGCAATGGGACCCTGTGTGAGAACCTCTCTGGCTACATCGAGGGCATCTTGAAACCCATCGTACAAGGTACGCCCAACTTCTGTCGCGACAGAACGGCTTCCTACAGAAACTCAGCACCCATGGACCAGTTCTTGGACACACTCGTCTCCATCAAGGACGGTCACCTCAGCACTTTGCTTTACCGCAAACCCACGGATAACCTCACGATGCTCCACTTCTTCTCCAGCTTCCACCCTAAACACATTAAAGAAGCCATCCCCTATGGACAAGCTCTCCGTATACACAGGATCTGCTCAGACGAGAAGGAGCGTAACAGACATCTACAGACGTTGAAACATTCCCTCGTACGAACGGGATATGGTGCTCGTCTCATCGATCGACAGTTCCAACGCGCCACAGCAAAAAACCACACCGACCTCCTCAGAAGACAAACATGGGATACAACCGACAGAATACCCTTCGTCGTCCAGTACTTTCCCGGAGCGGAGAAACTACAACATCTTCTTCACAGCCTTCCAACACGTCATCGATGAAGATGAACAACTTGCCAAGGTCATCCCCACACTCCCACTACTTGCCTTCAAACAACCGCGCAACCTCAAACAAACCATTGTTTGCAGCAAACTACCCAGCCTTCAGAACAGTGACCACGACACCACACAACCCTGCCATGGCAATCTCTGCAAGACGTGCCAGATCATCGACATGGATACCACCATTATACTTGAGAACACCACCCATCAGGTACGCGGTACATACTCGTGCGACTCGGCCAAAGTTGTCTACCTCATACGCTGCAGGAAAGGATGTTCCGAAGCGTGGTACGTTGGCGAGACCATGCAGACGTTGCGACAACGAATAAGCGGACATCGCGCGACAATCACCAGGCAGGAATGTTCCCTTCCAGTCGGGGAACGCTTCAGCAGTCAAGGGCATTCAGCCTCTGATCTCCGGGTAAGCATTCTCCAAGGCGGCCTTCAGGACGCGCGACAACGCAGAATCGCCGAGCAGAAGCTTATAGCCAAGTTCCGCACACACAAGTGTGGCCTCAACATATATATGTGTGTATATATATATATATATATATATATATGTGTGTGTGTGTGTGTGTGTGTGTGTGTGTGTGTGTGTGTGTGTGTGTGTGTGTGTGTGTGTGTGTGTGTGTGTGTGTGTGTGTGTGTGTGTGTGTGTGTGTGTGTGTGTGTGTGTGTGTGTGTGTGTGTGTGTAAGACTTCTTACTGTGCTCACCCCAGTCCAACGCCGGCATCTCCACATCATGGCGTAAAATAATACGAAACTGATGTAGAATTTACAGTGCAGAAGGAGGCCATTCGACCCATCGAGTCTGCACCAGCTCTTGGAAAGAGCACCCTACCCAAGGTCAACACCTCCACCCTATCCCCATAACCCAGTAACCCCACCCAACACTAAGGGCAATTTTCGACACTAAGGGCAATTTTTCATGGCCAATCCACCTAACCTGCACATCTTTGGACTGTGGGAGGAAACCGGAGCACCCGGAGGAAACCCACGCACACACTGGGAGGATGTGCAGACTCTGCACAGACAGTGACCCAAGCCGGAATCGAACCTGGGACCCTGGAGCTGTGAAGCAATTGTGCTATCCACAAGGCTACCGTGCTGCCCAAATGTGTTAAATTTTTTCTAAGAATTGTACTTGTATTGTCTCTTCCGTGACAACAAAATACCCCAGAGTGCTTTTCAGCCAATTAATTCATTTTGAGGTGCAGCCTTTGTGGTGGTGTTAGAAATGTCCCAACCAATTTGGCCAGCAAGAATAGCAATGTGATACAAAAACAGAAGATATTGGACAATCGCAGCAGGTCTGACAGCATCTGTGGTGAGAGAAGGGAGCTAATCTTTCCAGTCTGGATGACTTTGTCAGAGTGATAATAGCCAGATAATTTTTTTGGGTGATGTTGATTGAATGATATACTTCAGCCAAGACAACAGGGAGATTCTTTTATCTTGTGGAGATCCTCCTCCTCTTTGAAGTCGTGGTGTAGGATCTCTTGCACCCGGCTGAGAAAGTGCCTCATCTGAGAGTTGGCACTTTAACAGTGCAGCACTACCTCATTGTGCATTGGAATGTCAGCTGAGATTATGTGCTTGGGTCTCTGGTTGGAACCCATAATATTCTGACTCCAAGGTGAGACTGCTGCCACTGAATCAAGGCTGCCAAATGTTTAATTTCTGTTTGGAGGGTGCAGCGATGGTGGGAATTTAAAGTGCCCAATTTTTTTTTCTCCCAATTAAGGGGCAATTTAGCATGGCCAGTTCACCTGCCCTGCACATCTTTGGGTTGTGGGGGTGAAACCCACGCAAACACAGGGAGAATGTGCAAACTCCACACTGACAGTGACCCAGAGCCGGGATCGAACCTGGGACCTTGGCGTTGTGAGGCAGTAATGCTAACCACTGTGCCACTGTGCTGCCTGGTGCTTTGCAACATTGAGGGAGTTGGTCGTGTTGGTGAAATGAAGCTGACTGCTGTTTAAAAGTGCTGTTAGCTCTTAGAAAAGTAGCTCTGTTTAGGTTGGTGTCTCCAGTCCATGCAACAAATTATTGCACATCTGAGATAACGTGGGATTCTTTTTTGGTTGTGCTATCTTTTTTCCCCTCTATGGAGGCAGGCAATGCAATTTTTTGGTCTCTGTATCCACCCAGCAGCTGCCTTATAAACATCAAGTAATTAGAACTAGTCAAGTGAGTGGCTCCATAGATTTCTGTATCTGGGCTGCTCCTGGAAGCTGGTTGAGCTATTAACATTTAGAGGTTTTTTTGTGCGTCTGATTTTAATTTTGTATGGTGTCTCTCAGCTGCAGTAGATGCACATTGGGATGTAAAAAGAAATTACTGAAAATGAGGTCTCACTCTGAAAATGAGGCAAACTGAGCAGGGAGGCTTTACGCAATATCCTGGAACTGTACTGTTCACTGCTTTGCAGTGGTGTAATTAAATCTGGTTACGGTTTCCAATCAGTGGTTTGCTGCTTGGTTTTATGGTTTTGTACAGAGAAGGTTTGTGTTGGAGCGTATTCCATAATGGTTACATCAGATTGAATGATGACTAAGCATAGAGGTTAATGATGGTGTTCTCTGCAGTGATCATAGGAGCACCAAACAGGCAGAGTCCATTTAGCACCGTGACCATGTTCTGCCATGAAATTAGATCATGGCTGGTCTGCAATCTAGCTCCATGTACTTGCCGTTGCCCATATCAATATTAATGCATATTATATTTAATGTATAATTAATATACAAATACATGTACCACATATCTAAATAACACACTTATGCAATTCTAATTAGTTTTTTTTAATATAAACATTTTATTGAGGTATTTATGGTTTCATAACCGTGAAGAAGAAACAGTGTAAATACAAATATAAACATAGTGCAAAAGCCGTCTTCCACCCTCACAGGTCCCATCTTTTCTAGCCTCCTACTCTACATAACATCCGCAAACCCCTGCCAGATTCCCCTAAGCTTCGGGCATGCCCAGAACATATGGACATGGTTCGCTGGTCCTCTCGCACACCTTGCGCACCTGTCTTCCACCCCAAAGAACCTGCTCATCCGGGCCACTGTCATGTGAGCCTGGTGAACGACCTTGAACTGTAGCAGGCTGAGCCTGGCACATGTTGTGGACGCGTTGACTCTACTCAACGCGTCCACCCAGACACCATCCGCTATCTCTCCACCTAACTCCTCTTCCCATTTGTGTTTCAGCTCCTCGGTCTGTGTTTCCTCTGACTCCATATGCTCCTTATAAATGTCCGAAACCCTGCCTTATAACCTGAAAAAAGTCCAAAATCCCCTAGAATCCCCATAATTTCTTCATCCCTTCCAATAGGTCCGACACATAGTAGAGCAGATCATCCGTATATAGTGAGATTGTGGCCCCCCCCCCCCCCCCCCCCGGACCAGCCCCCTCCAGCCCTTTGAGGCTCTCAACGCAATTGCCAGCAGTTCCACGGCTAGTGTGAACAACAGCGGGGAGAGGGGGCACCCCTGCCTCGTCCCCCGGTGCAGCCTAAAATAGCCCGATATCAGCCTGTTCGTCTGAACACTTGCCATGGGCACCTGATGCAGCAGCCTGACCCAGTCAATGAAGCCCCGCCCAAATCCAAACCATCCCAGTACCTCCCACAGATAATCCCATTCCACCCACAGGTGCCTTCTCTGTGTCCATTGCGACCACTACCTCTACGTCCCTACCCTCTGGGGGCATCATGATAACATTCAACAGCCTTCCTACATTGGCCGCCAACTGCCTCCCCTTAACAAATCTTGTCTGGTCCTCCCCAATCACGTCCGGGACGCAGTCTTCAATTCTTGAGGACAAGATCTTAGCCAACAATTTGGCGTCTACATTTAGTAGGGAGATCGGTCTGTAGGGCCCGCATAACTCCGGGTCCTTATCCCGCTTCAGGATCAATGAGATAGTGGCCTGTGACATCGTCGGGGGCACCCCCCCCCCCCCCCCCCCCCCAATCTCTCCCATGCCTCATTGAATGTCCTCATCAGCAGTGGCCCCAGCATCCCAGAGAACTTTTGTAAAACTCCACGGGGTACCCATCCGGTCCCGGGGCTTTACCCAACTGCATGGCCGTCAGCCCATCTGCTATCTCTTCCCATCTGCTATCTCTTCCAACCTGTTCAGGGCCCCCAGCCCTTTTACCAAGTCTTCATCCACCTTCGGGAACTTCAGCCCACCTAAGAATTGCCTCATCCCCTCCGGCCCTGCTGGGGGTTCCGACTCATACAGTCTGCTATACAGTTCCTCGAACGCCTTATTGACCCCAGCGGTTCCCATCTCTGTCCCTTACTTTCCCAATCTCCCTGGCTGCCTCCCGCTTTCTAAGCTGCTGCGTAAGCATTCTACTGGCCTTCTCCCCATATTCATAGATCGCTCCCCTCGCCTTCCTCAGCTGCCCCACCGCCTTTCCTGTAGTTAACAAGCCAAACTGCGCCCTGCCTTTGGGGCTCCGCATACCTCCTGTCGACCTGTAGCATTTCCTTTATCAGTCGGTCCTTCTCTGCTCTGTCTGCCTTCTCCCTGTGGGCCGTATCAATATCAGCTCCCCTCTAACCACCGCCTTCAGCGCCTCCCAGACCACCGCAGCTGAAACTTCCCCCGTGTCGTTGACTTCTAGATGGTTCTGGATACATTTTGTCAGCTGCCCACACACCACCTCATCCGCTAAAAGTCCCACGTCCAGCCTCCAGTGCGGGCGCTGGCTACTCTCCTTGCAGGTCAACACAGTGCGGGGCATGATCCAAGATCGTGATTGCTGAGTACTCGGTGTCCACTACCCCCGTCAGTAAAGCCCTGTTCAGGATAAAAAAGTTAATCAGGGAGCACCCGCCCCCATAACCAGCTTATGTGAATCCAGGTCCGGGATCTTCCCCAACATTCTCCTTATGAACTCCACATCATCTCAATTCGGCACGTACACATTCACGAGTACCACCGGCAGCCCCTCCAACTTTCCACTGACCATTATGTAGCGACCCCCCCCCCACGTCCGCAACTATTCTTCCCAATTCGAATGACACTCGCTTATTAATCAGGATCGTGACCCCTCTAGTCTAGAGTCCAGCCCCAAGAGGAAAACCTGTCCGACCCAACCCTTCCTTAGTCAGTTACTCTAAGGTGCTCTCTTTGGGGTTGATCCTTAATTTGGCTCTGTTTAATTATGTTTGCTCAAGAGTCGCCAGGTATCTTTCGACACCGCCACAAGGTTCAGAACCGAATAATGATCAAAGACTCAATACACCAGTTAGTAAGTTCAAAAGCAATGCTCATTTATTTACACAGTCAAATCTACTCATGCATAAAACTCCACAACCTAAACTATCACTATCACTTCGGGTGCCCATTCAGTCAGTCAGAGGAGCAATGGCCGTTGCTCGGTTCTGAGGCTGCTGGGTTGAGCTGTTTACAGGCTAGCAACTAGGAGCGTCTATCTCGTAGCGTGCGTTGACTTGGAACTTACTTGGTCTGGCGTAGCTGCTATGCTGGTCTCTCTTCGCTGAGAGCCAAGGCCAAAGAAGAAAGATTCTCTCTTGGGGAATACTTTTTAGCCCCGAAAGAGCTTTGCGCGCTTTTGGGCGGGCCTTGAACTTGGCCTCAATTACTCCACGATCGTTATCTCCGCCCACGCTCCGCATTATATGGATGTGAGGTTGGAGACAGTCTGGGCCCAGCGCCCCACATGGAGGCTGGACACTGACCTCCTGGCCGACAAGGCTTTCTGCCAAAAAATAGCGCAGGCCATAGGCGATTCTGTTAGTCACAACCAAAACGGGAAGTCTCACCCTCCATGTTTTGGGAGGCACTGAAGGCCATGATCAGAGGAGAGATCACAGCCTACATGGCAAGTAAAGATAGGGAAGAGAGGGTGGCCATGCAACAGCTAGTGGACTCTATTCTGGAAGTCGATAGAAAGTACTCCGAGGCCCCGACCGTCGAGCTGCTGGCGGAGGGGAAAAAGCTGCAAATGGACTTTAACCTGCTATCCACTAGGAAAGCAGTGTACCAACTCCGCCAGACACGGGGGACCTTTTACGAACACGGAAACTAGGCTGGCCGCCTATTGGCTCACCAGCTGAGAAAACAGGCAGCCACGAGGGAAATAGCGCAGGTTAAGGATAGCAAAGGCAGACTGGTAACAGAGCCAAAGGAGGTAAATCGGGCATTTGAGACCTTCTACCGGAGACTGTACACTTCCGAGCCCGCCGACGGGGATGCGGGAATGAAACAGTCCCTAGACAGACTGGAACTACCAGTGGTGGGGGAAGACAGACGGGGGGAGCTGGAAGCACCAATAGACCTGGGAGAAATCATGGAGAGCATCAGCTCCATGCAGGTGGGGAAGGCAACGGGACCCAACGGGTTCCTGGCGGACTTCTACAAAACATTTGCACCTGTCCTGGCCCCACACCTAAGGGACATGTTCGCGGACTCACTGGCAGGGGGCACCCTGTCCCCAAGCTAGCGCAGGCCACAATTTCACTGATATCATAGAATTTAGCATAGAATTTTACAGTGTAGAAGGAGGCCATTCGGCCCATCGAGTCTGCACCGGCTCTTGGAAAGAGCACCCTACCCAAGGTCAACACCGCCACCCTATCCCCATAACCCAGTAACCCCACCCAACGCTAAGGGCAATTTTGGACACGAAGGGCAATTTATCATGGCCAATCCACCTACCCTGCACATCTTTGGACTGTGGGAGGAAACCGGAGCACCCGGAGGAAACCCACGCACACACGGGGAGGCTGTGCAGACTCCGCACAGCCAGGGACCCAAGCCGGAATCGAACCTGGGACCCTGGAGCTGTGAAGCAATGTGCTATCCACAAGGTCCAAAAAAGATAAAGACGTGATGGAATGTGGATCACACACACCCATTTCACTGCTGAACGTGGATGCGAAAATACTCGCAAAGGTCCTGGCCAAAAGGCTGGAGGGCTGCGTACCAGAGGTGGTCGCAGAGGACCAAACGGGCTTTGTCAAGGGTAGGCAGCTCACAGTGAACATCAGGCGGCTGCTGAATGTGATTTAAACCCCCCCCCCACTTTCCCCCCGAGAGAGAACGCCAGAGGTGATCGTCTCCCTGGATGCAGAAACGGCCTTTGACAGAGTCGAATGGAGCTACCTCGTCGAGGTACTGGAACGGTTTGGGCTAGGAGCGGGATTCACCGCCTGGGTGAGGCTCCTGTACAATGCTCCCAAAGCAAGTGTCCAAACTAACACCACCAGCTCTGAATACTTCCAGCTACAGAGAGGAACAAGACAGGGCTGCCCCCTGTCCCCAATAGCAATTGAACCCCTGGCGATAGCCCTGCGGGACGCAAAAAGCTGGAAGGGAATCAGGAGAGGAGGCAGAGAGCACAGAGTCTCACTCTATGCAGATGATCTGCTCCTCTATGTCTGGAAGCCACAGGAGGGACTGAAGGCAATACTGCAAATACATGAAAGAGTTTGGAACCTTCTCGGGCTACAAATTTAACCTGGGCAAAAGCGAGACATTCCCAGTGAACCCAAAAGGGGGAGGGATAGAGCTGAAGGGGCTCCCGTTCAAAACGGCCCAGAACAGATCCCGTTACCCGGGGATCCAAATAGCCAGAGACTGGACACAGATCCACAAGTGGAACCTGACCAGCCTGGTGGAGGAAGCAGGGAGCCTTCTTCAACGGTGGGGCTCACTCCCACTCTCCCTGGCGGGAAGAGTGCAGACGATCAAGATGAATGTACTGCCAAGGTTCCTCTTCCTGTATGCTGGGTAGTGCTGTGAATGTTGTATATTTGGACTTTCAGAAAGCATTTGATACAGTGCCACATGGCAGGTCCGTTAGCAAATTAAAAATGTTTGGGATTGATGGATCCTTGGCAACATGGATTAGAAGTTGGCTAAGAGATGGGAAACAAAGGGTAGGTATAGATGAGCATTTCTCAGACTGATGACGGGGTTGAAAGTGGTGTTCCCGAGGACTCGAGTGTTGGGACTCTTGCTTTTTCTGATTTATATAAATGATTTAGAATGGGTGTTGAGGACAAAATCCCTTTTTGCAGATGATACCAAGCTAGGGCGAATAATGAATTGTAAGGATAACGCTGAGCTACTTCAGAGGGACATTGACAAGTTGGCCAAATGGGCAGACACCTGGCCGTTGAACTTTAATGCAGCGAAATGTGAGGTAATGCATTTTGGTAGAAGAAACCTGAGGAGACAATATAGGTTCAATGGTACAACTTTGAGGGGAGTTCACGAACAGAGGGACCTCTGGGTTCAAGTGCATAATTCTCTGAAGGTGGCCAGGCAAATTGAAACCGTTGTTAAGAAAGCTTATGAGGCAGCACGGTGGGGCAGTGGGTTAGCCCTGCGGCCTCATGGCGCCGATGTCCCAGGTTCGATCCCGGCTCTGGGTCACTGTCCGTGTGGAGTTTGAACATTCTCCCCGTGTTTGCGTGGGTTTCGCCCCCACACCCCAAAAATGTGCAGGGTAGGTGGATTGAACACGCTAAATTGCCCCTTAATTGGAAAAAATGAATTGGGTACTTGAAATTTAAAAAAAAAGGCTTCTAGGATGTTTGGCTTTATAAATCGAGACATAGAGTATAAAAGCAAGGAAGTAATAATAATCTTCATTAGTGTCACAAGTAGACTTACCTTAACACTGCAATGAAGTTACTGTGAAAATCTCCTAGCCGCACACTACAGTGCCTGTTCGGGTACACTGAGGGAGAAATCAAAGTCCAATTCACCTAACAAGCACGTCTTTCGGGAAATAATCAAAGACCCCTCCCACCTGACTTACTCTTCCATTGGGCAAGAGATACAAAGGTCTGAGAACACGCATGAACAGACTCAAAAACAGGTTCTTCCCCACTGTTACCAGACTCCTAAATTCCCTCTTATGGACTGAACTCATTAACGCTACACCCCTGTGTGCTTCACCCGATGCCGGTGTTATGTAGTTACATTGTGTACCTTGTGTTGCCCTATTATGTATTTTCTTTTATTTCCTTTTCTTTTCATGTACTTAATGATCAGTTGAGCTGCTCGCAGAAAAATACTTTTCACTGTACCTTGGGACACGTGACAATAAACAAAATCCAATCCAACATGTGGGAGGAAACCGGAGCACCTGGAGGAAACCCATGCAGATATGGGGAGAACGTGCAGACTCCGCACAGACAGTGACCCAAGCTGGGAATTGAACCCAGGTCCCTGGCGCTGTGAAGCATCAGTGCTAATGATAGACCTCTACAAATCATTGGTCAGACCACATTTTGAGTATTGTGTTCAGTTCTGGGCACTTTATTTAAGGAAGGGTGTTCACGCCCTGGAGAGAGTACAGAGGAGATTTACTAGAATTATACCAGAACGAGGAATTTTAGATACAAAAAGATGGAGAAATTGGGTTTGTTCTCCTTAGGGCAGAGAAGATTAAGAGGTGAACTTATTGAGGTGTTCTAAATTCTGAACAATTTTAACAGGGGAAAGGATGTTCTGTTTCCACTAGTTGGTATGTCACTGACGAGGGGATCACAATTTCAAGGTGGTCAGCAAGAGAACTAGGAGTGCGATGAGGAGAAACTTCTTTACTCAGAGTTGCTGGAGTTTTGAATATGCTACCTGGGAGAGTAGTGGAGATGGATTCTCAAAAGAGAACTGGATATATATTTGAAAGTGATTAATTTAGAGGCCTTCGGAGATGGGCCTGAGAATGGGACTAGCGAGGTTGCTCATTTGGGAGTGGTGCGGACACGATGGGCCGAATGGCCTCCTGTGCTGTAAAAAGCAAATGATTTAATCCTTTTAAACAAGGTAATAAAAGAGTATTAAAAAAAAAACAAAAAAATTGTGTTCAATTATTTTTTCTCCAGTTAAGGGGCAAGCGTGGGCAATTCACCTACCCTTCTGACTTTATGTTGGGTTGTGGGGGTGAGACCCACGCAGACATGGGGAAAAGGTGTAAACTCCATGGACAGTGACCCGGGGCCGGGATCGAAGCTGGGTCCTTGGTGTTTTGAGGCAGCAGTGCTACCCATTGTGCCACTACTGCCCAGGTACCAAAAGAACATGAGCTGGGAGTTGAACAGACACCCATCAAGCCTGCTCCTCCATTGAGTGCAATAATGGTTGATCTTGGATTGAACTCCACTTTCCCACCTGCCTCCATATCCCTTGATTTCTGAGAGACCAAAAATTTGTCTATCCCAACCTTAAATATAGTCTGAGAATGTGAGAAAATTAAATCCAGATGAACACTACTCCCAGTCCTGGAATACACCTTGACCCCGAGACCCTCTTACTGAGAGGTAGGAATGCTGACAGCTTAACCACTCTGGCTTCTGATAGAGCTATGCTGCACTCCTATGGAGGCCAGCACAGGTGTGATGTCTAGAACTATTATTCAGGTGTGGTCTAACCAGGGCTTTTCAGAACTGAAGCGTGCCGTCTGTTCTAGCTGTTTAGATGTAAAGGGCAGCATTCCATTAGCCTTCACCGTATTTTAATAATCTATGGACCTTGCCTCCAAGCCTCTTTGGATCTCTATTATTTCTAGCATTCCACTATTTAGAAAGTACCCTGTTCTATCCTTTTGAGATTCAAAGTGGAGGGTCTCGCATTTCCTTACATTGAAATAAACCTGCCACAGTTTTGACCATTCAATTAATCTATTAATATCCTTGTAATTTTGTGCTACTTTTGGTGCAGATATTCTATTCCTTGGTCTTGGCTTATTAATACTTTGGAAGGCAGCACGGTGGCACACTGGTCAGCACTGCTGCCTCACGGCACCGAGGACCCGGGTTGGACCCGGGTTCAATCCGGGTTCTGGGTCACTGTCCATGTGGAGTTTGCACGTTCTCCCCGTGTTTGCTTAGGTTCTCCTCCCCCCCCCCCCCCCCCCCCCCACAACTCAAAAGCTGTGCAGGTTAGGTGGATTGGCCACGCTAAATTGCCCCTTAATTGGGAAAAAAATAATTGGGTATTCTAAATTTTAAAATCTTAAAAAATATATATTTTGGTGCCAAACGAGTAGGTTGATGTTGCCTTGGAGAGTGGCTTGTTTTGGTTTTTGATGTAAGGGTCACAAGTTTTTGATTATTGCAAAGTTGTTTAAGGTACTTGAGTTCACCATGTTTATTTCAGCTTTGTAAACCTGTTCGCCCATTTGGTGAGACTATGGCTTTTTTTATTTGTTCATGGGATGTGGGCATTGCTGACGAGGCCAGCATTTATTGCCCTATTTTCCCTTGAGAAGGTGGTGGTGAGATACCGCCTTAACTGCTGAAGTCTGAGATGTCAGTACTTCCACCATGCTGTTTGGGAGCGACTGCCAGGATTTTTGTGCAGTGACCGTGAAGGAGTGGCGATAGAGTTTCAAGTCAGGATGGCGTGTGACTTGGAGGGAAACTGGCTGGTGGTGATAGCTTGTTTAAAATGTTCTGTTGAAGGCGGTTTAGTGAGCTGTTGTACTGCCTCTTGTAAATAGTGTACATTGCTCCCACTGTGCATTGGTTGTGGAGGAAGTGCCAACTAAATAGGATGCTTTGTTCTGGATGGTGTTGGGCTTCTTGAGTGTTGCTGGGGCCACAGCCCTTTAGGCAAGTGGGAAGCTTCCATCACACTCTTGACCTGAGCTGTGTGGATGGTGGACAGGCTTTGGAGAGTCAGGAGGCGCATTACTTACTGCAGAGCTCCAAGCCTCTGACTTGTTTTTGTAGCTCACTTGTTGGAGATGATCATTGTCTGACTCTTGTGTGACTCAGATGTTATTTGCCGCTTAGTAGCCTGCATATGGACACTGACTGACTGCTTCAATATCTGAGGAGTTGTGAATGGTACTGAACACTGCAATCACTAGTGTACTTCTGACTTTATGTTGGCGGGAAGGTAATTTATGAATCAGCTGCAGCTGGTTGGGCCCAGGACACTACCCTCGGAAACTCCTGCAGCAATATGCTTGGGCTGAGATGATTGGTCTCTAACAACTGCAACTATCTTTCTTTGTGCTATTTATGACTGTAGCCAATGGAAAGTTTCCCATAAGTTCCAATGACTTACGTCAGGAACCCTTGATGCTGCATTTGGTCAAATACTGCCTTGACGTCAAGGGCAGCCACTCTCCCTTCTTTTCTGAAATTGAACTCTTTTGTCTATTTGTGGACCAAGACTGTAATGAGCTCAGGAGCCAAATGACCCTGGCAGAGCCTAAAGTGAGCATTGATGAGCCAGTTATCGCAATGAGTGCCGCATGATAATACTATTGGCAACACTTTCCATCACTGATTGAGAGTAGACTGTGATGGTAATTGGCCGGATTGGATTTGTCCTGCTTTTTGTGGGCCGATTAGACCCACGTTGTCGGATAGATGCCAGAGGTGAGTTATATTGGATCAGATCGGCTAGGGATGTGGGTGCAGCTGGGATTCTGTTTGTGCATGTAGACCTTGCTGGGTCCTGTCTCTTCAGCTATTTCTTCATGTCATCCGGAGAAAATTGAATTGGCAGAAGACTGGCACTTGTAATGCTCGGGCGAGGGTGGATCATCCCAGTCAGTATTTCTGGCTTAAGATGGTTACAAATGTTTCAAGATTGTCTTATGAACTGATGTGCTGGACTCCTCCGTCATTGGGGATTGGGGGTGTTTGTGGAGCCAACTCTTCCAGCTAGTTGTTTAATTGCCTGCCACCATTCACAACTGAATGTGGCAGGACTGCAGACCTTAATTCTGACTTGTTGGTTAACTCTAGCATGCTGCTTCTGCTGTCTGGCTTGAATATTGTGGCATTACTATGTTGGTGTGTCATTTCTAGGTATGCCTGTTGCTGTCCCTGCATGCTTTCCTGCACTCCACATTGAACTGACCTGTTTCTTAACTGAATCCACTTGGCTCTTTATTCTTTTATGCCAATGTCTATCAAAGATTTGTTTAATCTCGTATTTGGCATTAGTAATTGAGTAGGAACTACTTCAATTTGTGAGAGTGTGTTCCACAATTCCACCCTTTGAGTGAAGAGGTATGTCTTAGCTTCTCTCTTGAATGGCCTGGCTACAATTTTATGATTATGACCTCCTGCCCTGGACCCCAACCAGTGGAAAAAAGTTTCTACCTACCCTATTAGTCCCCTTTTTAAAAAAAAAAAAACCCTGATATCTCACCCATCCCCTAACCTTTTTTATTTCAGGGAATACAAGACTAGTTTATGCAGCCCCTCATCATAATTGGTAACTTGGAACCCTAATAATATTCTGCTGAATCTCCACTGCGTTATATCCAAGACCAATGTATTCCTTCTAAGGTATAATGGCCAGATCTGTTGTCCTCCGCTGTCTCTTGGTTCAAGCTGATGTCCACTCAGGGTGGCTACTCCAGATATGGGCCGGCATTCTCTGAGCCCGGGTCGGGTTGGAGAATCGGCAGTGACACTGGAAATTCCCAACACGCTGCTCCGATGCCGGGACGCGATTCTCCGGAGAATTGGCCAGAGTCACGTGTGGTTGATGCGGCGCTGGTCGGGGCCGTTTTGCGGTAATTTCCCGTGGTCGACCGGCCGAGTTCCCACCGCCGTGGTTCCAATCTGGTACCACCTGGCGGGAGCTCGGCTCTACGGCTGCGATGGCTGTCCTGGTGGGGGGAGGGGGGGGGGAAGAGGGAAATCATCAGACTCCGGGGGGGACCTGTACAACAGTCAGGCCCGCGATCGGTAGGTACCAATCGGCAGGCGCGCGCGATGTGGAGGGGGCCTACCTCCTGTGCGGGCCCGCTGTGTGGCTCCGTCATGTTGCACGGTGCCGGCGCAGAAACTGGCACCACACGCATGCGCCGGCATATAAACGGCCACCACGCGTATGCGCGGACCCGCGCTGGCAGTGCAGGGCCACGTATCGGCACCGGAGCTGCATGCAGCACTCCGGCGCCATGCTGGCCCCCTGCGGGCCACTGAATCGCTGGGCCAAGAGGCCCATTGACGCTGGCGTGAAACACTCCGGTGTTTATGCCGGCGTCAACACTTAGCAGGGATTTTGGAGAATCCCGGCCGGGGTCTTGTTTGAATTCTTGAGATGTTGGTGTTACTGTCTAGGTCAGCATTTATTGCCCTCGAGAAGGTGGTGGTGAGCTGCTGCCTTGAACCGCTGCAGTTCATGTAGTGTAGATACATTCACAGTGCTGTTAGGGAGGGAATTCCTGGAATGTGACTCCCTGACAGTAAAGGAACGGTGATATATTTCCAAGTCCGGATGGTGGGTGGCTCTTCAGGGGAACTTCCAGGTGGTGCTGTTCCTATGTGTCTGTTGCCCTTGTGCTATTAGATGGCAGTGGTCATGGGTTTACAAGGTGTTGTCTAAGGAAGCTTAATGCACTCCTGAAGTGCATCTTATAGATGGTACACATTGCTGTTACTGTGCATCGGTGATGGAGGGAGTGAATATTTCTGGATGGAGTTGCAATAAACTGTGGTGTTGTGCTTGTGTTGTTGGAGCTGTCCTCATCCAGGCAAGTGGAGAGTATTCCATCACGCTCCTGATTTGTGCCTTGTGGATGATGGACAGACTTTGGGAGGTCAGGAGGTGAGGTCTGCAGGATTCCTAGCCTCTGACCTGCTCTTGTAGCCATTTATATGGCTAGTCCAGTTCAGTTTCAGGTCAGTGGTAATGCCCATGGTAACTAAGGCTTTGTACAGCTGCAGCTAAACTTCTTCCCTTTTGTATACCAGTCCTTTCTTTATATAGACTAACATTCTATTAGCCTATTTGATCTCTTTTTCTGCCTAAATATAACAGTTTTGTGATCTGTATGTATGGAGCTCTCAATCTCTTCGAATACCCACTGTTCCTAGCATTACGCTATTTAATCAATACCTAGGCCTATTCTTTTAGGCTGCAAAAGAGTGACCCCCACGTGCGCTTGCATTCATGCCCATCTACCACAATTTTACTCATTCACTTGATCTGTTAGTGGCTCTTAAAATTTTGCATTCCCTTATTCCCCGTTATCTTACATTGCAATGAGGATATGTGACCTCACATGCTCTTTTTTTTATTCGTTCATGGAATTTGGGTGCAGCAGGCAAGGTCAATGTTCATTACCCTAAAAAAGAGTCAGTGTCCACTTTTGGGACCGCTGCAATCTTGTGTGGCACAGCTACACACATCGTGCAGCTGTAGCTGTTCCAGGATTTTGATCCAGCAACAATGGAGTAGCAATAATATACGTCCAAGTCTGTATATTGATGATCTTGATTCTGTTCTTTTAGCTGGTATTAAATATGGTAAATAGTTTAGGCCCTAACAGAGAACCTCGTGGGATCCCACTAGGCACATCCTTACAACTTAAATACATACCCATTATCTGTATGCCATGTCTTTGACAACCTAACCAATCAATAATTTTCATGTCAATTCCATGGGCTTCAATTATTGCTACCAGAGACTAAGATTGCCTCGCCTCTTGGATGTAGGGCTCCGATTTGCAGGTCATGGTGGGGGAAGATGGCCTTGGCTGCCTTATTGCTCCAACTCATTGCACCCTCCTGACTTCACATTGGTTAGGGCAGGGATAATTATGTATAAAAGGTGTGGATGATGGAAACTATAATGGTCCAGGGTTTACTGACTGCTGATCATTATTTTTGCTTGCTATGAACTTTTGTCAGTAAAACGTAGTACAGTCATTGAAGTGCTTAACGTTGCTCCTTCATGTTTTCCATCTCCTTTCCTTCTCTAACCCAATCTAAATTACTTGTTAGTTAGATGTATTTTTAGGAAAATGAAGATACTTTTAAGAGATTTATATTTGTGTTGGTAAACATTAGAAATAAGGTGTTGTTTTACGTGGGTTTAATTTAATGTTTCTATGCCTGCAAGGGTATAACCAATAGTGAGCTTCATGCTAGACAAAGGGGACTGTATGTATGGGGGTTATTTTCAATTCCAACTGTGATACTGTTGTGCTTAAAAAGGGTTACAGCGTTAAGAGTAAATAGAAGTAAGGGGTTGCTCAGCAACTGGAGGCCTTTGTAAGGATAAAAAAGCCTTTTAACTTTTAGTTTGGGCTGAATTTGTTGGAGACAGGACACTGAAGAGTGAACCTCTCTCAACTCCACCAGGAGAAGTTAGACATGACAAGGGAGTTCCAAAGATGCAAGCATCTTTAGGCGCAAGATACAATCCAGATAACCAGGAAATTGGGACAGAAGAATCTTTAAGATGGCTTAAGTTAAGTGAACAGAGACCAAGGTATTGTTTAGAAGAATTCAAGGAAGTGCAAACAGTGTTCAGAGTTAATTGGACGATTTCAAATTTAAAGTGGGACAGCGGCCTACAAAGGTAAATCAAATGTCTGATGCCATTTTAATACAGTCTGGGAATTGAGAGTTAAAAAAAAAAAAATTTAAGAATACCCAATTATTATTAATTAAGGAGAAATTTAGCGTGGCAAATCCATCTAACGGCACATCTTTGGGTTGTGGGGATGAGACCCACGCAGGCACGGGAAGAATGAGCAAACTCCACACGGACAGTGGACCGGGATCGAACCCAGGACCTCGGTGCTGTGAGGCAGCAGTGCTAACCACTGTGCCACCGTGCCACCCCTGGGAATTGAGAGTTACAGCAATTATGAACAATTTGCACAACAGTCAAGACAAAAAACGTTGGTGTAAAATCCTGGACAGAATTCACTGTTAAAGTGTAGCGAATGTTTTGTTTAAAAGTGGCAGTTGGAAAACCTCATCTGGATTTCGGATACAAAATGCTAAGGGAAAGCATATATACGGGAGAAGATTTAAAATATATATATATAATTTTGAAGCCATGATGCCATCTGAAATAAAACAACATTTTTGGCTGTCGTCTTTCACCCTTTTCGTTTTCCAGATTCAAGACGAGCTCCAGGATGTGACACAAAGATCAAGGTTGACCTGGGTTCGATCCTGGCCCCGGGTCACTGTCCGTGTGGAGTTTGCACATTCTCCCCGTGTCTGCGTGGGTCTCACACCCACAACCCAAAGATGCACAGGGTAGGTTGATTGGCCACGTTAAACTGCCACTTAATTGGAAAAAAAATAATTGGGTACTCTAAATTTATTTTTAAAAAGACATTCCAGTACTGAGGGTATGCTGCACTGTGGTGTTGGCTTTTGGATGATACGTCAAACCAAGTGCAGACTCCACACAGACAGTGACCCAAGCTGGGAATCGAACCTGGGACCCTGGCACTGAAGCAACAGTGCTAACCCCTGTGCTACCGTGCTGCCCTGTTATTGTGATATTGTGAGGCAAAGAGTTTATTTTGGGATTCAGACACGTTTTCAGCAGGCTGAGGCTACCTGAAAATCATAACCTGTCATTTTATATATTTTTATTTTTCTGCTTCAGTAAATACTATATGGTCTATAATTCATTAATTAAATTGAATTGGGTGTATTTTTTGATATGACAAAAGTCTGGAATTTATCTTAAAATGGAGCATGACAAAATATTTTTATAGATATGGACCAATTAATATTAATCATGTGTAGATTTGTTGACCTACATCAAGGATTCTTAGGGGCTCTTCATTGTGATGAAGGAGTAAGAGTACTTGAACCAGAGAGCAGACAAAGAAGCCAATAGGCCTTTCTTTCACACAGTGCAGGTTTGTGAACATGTCAGATATGAACTGATTTTTCTCAAACTTCAAGCCCTCTTGGTTTTGGAATGGTTTTCCTTTACAATCGTTTTTTAAAAATAAAAAAAAATTTTTTATTTGTTCTTTTATAAATTTAGAGCACCCAATTAATTTTTTCCAATTAAGGGGCAATTTAGCTTGGCCAATCCATCTACCCTGCACAGCTTTTTGGGTTGTGGGGGTGAGACCCACACAGGCACGGAAAGAATGTGCAAACTCCACATGGACAGTGACCCATGGCTGGGATTGAACCCTGGCCCTCGGCGCTGTGAGACAGCAGTGCTAACCACTGAGACACCGTGCCACCCTGTTTTCCTTTTGAGTTAAATAATTTCAAAGAGTATTGGTGGGAACCTTAAAAAAAAACTAGGTTCCCTCCATCTCTGAAAGCTAAGGAGAGGTTACCCTCCGTATACAGGAAGAAGAGGATCAAATGCTTGAATGGAATAAGTTCATAACTTAAAGTGTCGCACTTGCACTGATTGCAAGCAAATGCTTTAATTGAAAACATACTTTCTTTAAAAAAGAACCAACCGGTATAGGTTCTGGTGTGCTTGTCAACTGTGCTTCATTATTGAGAATTTTCTCTTTGTATGGAATTGACAGATGGAATTTGCTTGCTGTTTGGCTGATGCGTAATCGTTGGACTGTTGAGTAATGCCAATGCTGAGAAGTTATTTTAAACTTCTGTTGGGGGGGGGGGGGGCCGATTGAGCACTATTATTTGAACACTAGTGTGTAATCGTGAGAGTTTGAGGCGCTCAAAATCCTGCCTGTAATTATAGCGGTGGTAATTATTAGCAATTGATCAATATTTTTTGACAAATGATCACACTTGAAACAGCAAATTATTTTCTAATTTGCAATTTAATGCTGTATGAGAATCATATCTGAGACTTTTACATAGTTTTCTTTTCCTGCTTCAGTGAATACATTTGCGTCCTTAATTTATTAAAAAAAATATATACTTTCATTCAAGCTCTCAACATTTTTCACATTTTGTGTCCTTAATTTATTAATGGAATTGGGAAACAGAGCTGGAAGATTTTTGACATTGCACATGTCTGGGAAGCCCATTTTCTAATTTCAAAATAGTGTGTGAAATGAAGTGAGTGAAATGAGCTGTCTGCAGCTTTCTCTCCATGGGATAGTCAGTCTCTCTCTCTCTCTCTCTCTGGGCACAGCTGAGAGCAGGGCTCCATTGTGTAGGAAATTGGAAATGCACAATCACATCCTATCTGCTGAGGGAGTGGCTGAAGCACAGTAACCCGGAAACCTTGCCAGTCTTGAAGCTTAGCTCAGTATTTCGTTAGAAAATGGAACTGTACTTTAAAGAATGTCAAATCATTTTAATTGTTACAGGAGAAGCAAAGTGTAAGAAACTACAAATTCCTCATAGTTGACCCCTCATTTAGTGTTTTTTTAGTTCACTTGATAAAAGACCATTATTATTTATCTTTCTTGTGTTAAAAACCTGTCCCAGGTACTGTTTGGATTTTTTGGGTCATTTTAATACCATTTATTTCAAAAGAATTCCATGCAAAGCTTTCCTGTCTAAGGAACTTGTACCATGCTAATAGTCAGCTCTTAAAATCGCACGAAGGCGGGATATCTGAGACTTTAAATTCGCACCAAGGCTCAGGGTCATTGGAACTACAAACTGGGATTGAAAGCACGCTCACAAAGATCCGGATGAGACTGGATATAATATAAATAAATTGATGTAAGAGTTCAATAGATAACATAGCAGCCAGGAAATAATGCAGAACACTGGCACTGCAGTGCTGAAAGTGCTACTACATCCAAGAATTGCAGGGTGGTGTTAATGTAATTTGAGAGTAGAGTTCTGGAAATTCTTAGAGTGAGGGGGCAAAAAGTGCGTTGAAGATAAAAAGTAGCGTGTGTGTTGTCGCTGTAGGTCATTTGTATGGCCAGTACAAATGTTGTTCCTGATAATCGTGTACAAGGTTTTGATTTCATCACATTGACTTGATGTCGGGGTGGGTTGTACGAGAAAGAAATGTAATGAATTGCAGACCAAGTTGCCCTTTAGATTAGTTCCTGATTTCAGCCTTGATGTGAAGAAATTGATAAAAGTCCATTGTATTTAACTTAAGGTCAAGAGTCTGTCTCTGACTCTGGCAGCAATATTTTTTAAAAATTGAGTCCCAAGAGTGGGTCTGTGGTCAGTGGTCCAAGTATTCAAAAATGGGGAGTGAATTATGAGGAAAGATGGTTCTTGAGGTCTTAATTTCTTTGTTTTGGAATAAAAAACAGAACATGTGCTGCAGAGGTTGCTTTTAAGTTGAATATCAGGAAATTGTAAGATGGATGAAACATGTTTTTAATACACAGGAAACCAAATCTCTAAAAGCTGCATTTGTTTTCTCCTTTGCGCTCCATGCTTGTAGCACACACTCTTTGGAACATTAATCCGCAAACCGAGACATAAAAAGGCAGGTGTAGGGTTGATTAAAAGCTTTTGAGGTGGTTCAGCTTTTTCTTGTAGTTGAGAGCGCAACAACTGGAGGATTCCTGTGTGGTTTTGGTCTGTCACAGTACTTTTGAATATCTGTCGGGAGTAAACACCGAGCAGCATCATTTAGATTCTTGCTACTCTGCAATTATAACTGCTGCTCTGCAGTTGTTTTTTTTTTTGGAACACGTTGCCTTGTAATTGCACTATTTAGCCCATAGAGATAGGAGTTGCAGTGACTGTAGCATCTCTCGGTGAACTCTTGTTTTCAGCATGACGCCGGTCATGTCTGTTTCCTATTGAAACAGAATTTGGTGCCAAATCATCTATAGAGTTTTTTTTAACCATGTCAGAGATTTTGGAGTATTTGGTTGGTTTGTTCTTGCCATTTAATAAATATGTTCAGATTTTCTTCTGCAATAATTTCTACTGCGCTGGCAATGAGCTATCATAATTTTAGATCCCTGTAGGATGTAGATTAATATTGTTTGAGCACAATCCTGTTGTTTTACTAGTATGTACTGGATACTTATGGAAAGTGTAAATATGCAGATGAGATTGAGATTTATAATTGATTGTTGAGGTTTTCTGGGAGATTGGCTACATTTGTGTAATAGAGGAACTAGCAAGATGAGCCTGTTTTATTGTAGAATTGAGATCAAATTAAATTGTAGTATTCTGAGAATAGCCTTGATTTAATGGATTGGGACGTGAGCTTGGGGTCCCTGATATGTGGCGGATCAGAAGTGAATTCTTGGCCATGGAAAATAATAAGTGTTTAGAACTGGGTAAAGGTGAGATGTCTCCTGCTTGATGGAACGTGGGTAAAGGTGAGGTGTCTGTCCTGCTTGATGGAACGTGTAATTCATTTCAGCAGATTCCCAGCTATAATAAGCAGCAGGAAGCTATCACTGAGTTTGCTGCACACTGATTGATAACCCTTGCCCTGTTGCTTTCTGTAAATTCATTTTGAAGCTGCAGTTGATGCATGTTGACTGCTTTAATTACTTTAATGACCATTCATTGAATTAAAATTGACAGATTTTGATAGAACTTTGATAGAATTTCAACTTGGTCGTGGCATGAATGTCCCAAGACATGTTTTTGTGTTTTTATTCTTTCAAGGGATATGGGTTGTCACTGGCTAGGCCAGCATTTACTCACCATCCCCAATTGCCTATGAGAAGGTGGTGGTGAGCCACTTGGTCCTTCTATTTGCCTCTTTGTCTGTCTGTCTGTCTGTCTCTTTCTGCCCCTTTCCTGCCAAAAATTCCTACTATGAAACTCATCTACCAAGTCTTTTTTGTGATGGAGGGATAGATACGCTCTTCGAAATTTAGGGAGCCCTCTCAGTTAGTCTGCACAGTGAACTGACATGTAGCAGCAGTAGTAAGAAGAAGGTTCCGTTAAAGAACCGTGGCCAACCTTCATTCCTGCCTTCAGCTTTGTTTGTATTAGTCTAGAAGGAGATAATATAATACAACAGAAACAGGATGGGCAATCTTGATATTCCAGTATGTCTGTCTAATTAGTGTTTAACACCGTGCAAAATTATCAGTTTTAATTTTAAATTGGATCATACTCAAAATGTACCTTTGCATTCCCTTTGCTTGAGACATTGTCTCAGTTAAGTTCAGTGGTGATCTTTTAGTGGTGCATTGGTCCATTATTTGAGCAATAACTGAACATAAAGTAAAATCGAGCCACCTTTCCATATTTTTCTCAATCATATTTATGATCAAAGTGAACTAATGTCACAATTATGCCCTGATGTTGATGCCAGCATTTCAGTCAAGACATTGTTCAAGTAGAGTACCCCAAATCCAGCAACCTTGAGACTGGGGCCATGCCCGATTTTGGATTGTCCCAGACTTTAGAGTCCAACCGGCATGTAATTCAAAACAACCCATTTTGTTACCATGTAATGGGTTCAGTCACCGAGTTCAGTATATACAGTTTACATCCAGTTACCTTGCGATATCAATAATCAATTAGCAGTTTGTGCCTAGCTTTTTACGTTTTGAGGGTGTGTTGCCAACCAGAACAAGAGAGAGTAAGCAGTGATACAAACATACAAATGTACAAATTGGGAGCAGGAGTAGGTCATTTGGCCCCTCCAGCCTCCTGGTAAGATCACGGCTGACCTGACAGAAACTTCAACTCCTCATTCCCACCTACGTCCAATAACCTTGACTCCCTTGTTAGTCAAGAATCTAATTGTGCTCTAAGCTAGAACCGATCCAGAGCAAGGTTCAAACTGTACAGTGCCTGACCAGAGTGCCATTTCAAAGATGTCTGGTTACTTAAATTGATTTATTGTTTTCCTTGTGGACATTTATCTAGGAAAGCGTTTTTCAAGCAGACAAAAACGAGTGTGTACTGGCTCAAACAGTAAAGTTCTGCTTTTCAGGTACGGCTGTATTTTGGGTAGTTGTATTTGGAGGTACTTCACATGTAGTGGGTGTTTAAAAATGTTTATATGGGCCGGCACGGTGGTGCAATGGTTAGCACTGCTGCATCACGACGCTGGGGACCCGGGTTCGATCCTGGTCCTGGATCAATGTCCGTGTGCAGTTTGCACATTCTCCTGGTGTCTGCGTGGGTCTCACACCCACAACCCAAAGATGTGCAGAGTACGTGGATTGGCCATGATAAATTGCCACTTAATTGGAGAAAAAAAAATTGAGTACTCTAAATTTAATTTTTTTAAATGTTTATTTAATCATAGAATCTCTACAGTGCAGAAGATGGCTATTCTGAAAGAGCACCCTACCTAGGGTCAGGCCCTATTCCCTAAACCCAGTAACCCCACCTAACCTTTTGGACCTGAAGGGACAATTTAGGATGGTCAAACCACCTAACGTGCACATCTTTGGACTGTGGGAGGAAACTGGAGCTTCTGCAGGAAGCCCACGCAGACAGAGGGAGAACGTTCAAACTTCACACAGTCACCCAAGGCCGGAAATGAACCCGTGTCCCTGGAGCTGTGAGGCAGTGGTGCTAACCACACTGCCACCATGCCGCCCATAAATGTTGATTTGACTTGTGGGAGAACAATCATTCAACACTATTATTAGATTTTCTCTTTCCAAGTTAATGTTGCATTGACAAGGTTTTTGAGTCACGTAACATTAGGATGAAGTGACATCCGGTGGCAGCCATGGTGTGAATGGTCGCACATTTAGCAGCTCCCGCTCGAGGCTGTTTTTCCCCCGGATCTTTTCCCCGTTTGAAAAGGTGTAGGATGTGTCAGAGGGGACTCTGATTCCACTGGTGGGACTGATGGATGGATCCAAGGACCAGAAATGGGTCAAGAGGAAGGGAGCAGCTGGAGCAGGAGAATCGTTGTGCGCCCCAGCTTAAGATGGCGGAGGGTGCAAGGCCTGTGCTGCCTACACAATGGTCGATGGACCAACTGGTGGACTTCTTAAATGTGAAGTTCAGCCAGCAGAGGAGAGATGCCCACGAGGACCTAGCCAATGCTGTAGACCTGTTGAAGTCAGGAATCGACCGAGTGGAGCAGAGGCTGGAGTCCCAGCGCCAGGCTCACCGGAAAGTGAAGGAGGCGGTGGGGGAGCACGAGGAGCAGTTGACTTTGTTGGTGGCCGAGGTGGGAGTAATGCGATAGATCCAGAAGTGGCTACAGGGGAAGGTAGAGGACCTGGAGAACTGCTCCAGGAGGCAGAACCTGCGAATTGTAGGGAAGCCTGAAGGCATCGAGGGAGCGGTCACTGGAATGTTGGAGAAGCTGATGGGAGAAGCGGCCTTTGGCCGGCACCTGGAGGTCGATCGAGCGCACGGTGCTAATGAGGAGGCCGGAGGCGAACGAGCTGCCGAGGGAAATGGTGGCGTGTCTTCACCGGAGCTGCACCTGAGAGGGGAGTGAGTGGGGTCCGGACTTGGCGAGGAGGAGGGTGGGGTTTAATCGGGTGAAGGCTGTCCTCTTTAAAAAGGGGGTGAAGTTTGGAATGCTATACCCGGCTCGCCTCTGGGTGACCTTTAACAATAAAGAGCACTATTGGAACGGACTTTTGGGCTCTTTTCAGGGCCCCCAACAGTGTTTTTTTCGACATTTCCCAGTGTGGGAAAAAGATTGCAATATTCCCCCGACAGTGTATGGCTTGGACCAGGAGCGTGGTGACTAAAAAAGTGGTGGTGAACCCAAAGAAAGTGCGAGGGAAGAAGAGCAAGATGGCAGCGGGCGGGGACCAGGCAGCGTGGATGCAGTGGGCGCAGGAGCAGCAGGAGGCTATCGAGCGCTGCTTCAGGGAGATCAAAGCGGACCTGCTGGACTGATGAAGGCTTCTATCAACAAGCTGCTGGAGACCCAGATGGCCCAGGGGGTGGCGATCCGCAAGGTCCGACAAAAGATCTCCGACAACGACGACGAGATCTTAGGCCTTGTGGTAAAGGTGGAGGCGCACGAGGCGCTCCACAAGAAATGGCAGGAACGGTTCGAGGAGATGGAGAATCGGTCGAGGCGGAAGAATTTGCGGATCCTGGGCCTCCCAGAGGGGCTGGAGGGGTCAGACGTGGGTGCCTATGTGGTCACCATATTAAACTCGCTGATGGGAGTGGGGTCCTTCCAGGGGCCCCTGGAGCTGGAAGGGGCCCATAGAGTGTTGGCGAGGAGGCCCAAGGCTAACGAGCTGCCACGGGCGGTGCTGGTGCGGTTTCATCGGTTCGCTAATCGGGAGTATGTGCTCAGGTGGGCCAAGAAAGAGGGGCAGCAGGTGGGAGAACGCGGAGGTTCGAATATATCAGGACTGGAGTGCGGAGATGGCGAAGAAGAGGGCCGGGTACAACCGGGCGAAGGCGGTGCTGCACAGGAAGGGGGTGAAGGCTGCAGCCGGCGCGACTGTGGGTCACTTACAAGGACCGGCACCATTATTTTGAGTCTCCGGAGGAGGCATGGGCCTTTGTTCAGGCTGAGAAGCTGGACACAAACTGAGGGTCGGGATGGGGGTCGGGTGTGGGGATGGTCGGGGATTGTTGCTGATGTGTTACATTTTGAGGGGGGGTTCTTTGCTCGTGTTTCTTTTTGGTTTGGTGTGGGTGGTTAGGGTGGATTGGGCACTGTTTTGGTTGGGTCTGTCGGGTGGGCTCTTGGAGGGGGATAAGTAAATGGAGTAGGGGTGGATGACCGGTAGGGGGGATGGGGCCCCGTGGGGGAGGGGGAGACCCGAGTCGGGGGTGAGGGGACTGGGCCTGTAAAAGGAGTTGCTTGAGAGGTGGTGGGGCCGGGCAGGTGGAAAGCGCGGGCTTTTTCCCGTGCGGAAGGCTGGAGGGGGTGGGGCCGGGGCCAGGGCGGGGAAGCGAGGGTTGTTTCCCGCGCTTGGGATGGAAGGGGGAGGCGGAGAGCCTGCTGATGGGTAATGGAGAAGGAGGGTATGTCCCACAATGGGAGGAGTCGAAGGAGAGGCGGGAGTGGCCGGGGTCAGCAGGAGTCCGCTGACTTGCTGGAGTGCAATGGGGGGAGTAAAGCAGCTAGGAGGGATCCTAGCTGGGGGTGGGGGGAACTGGGTTGCTGCTGGTATGGTCAAAGAGCGAGTAGAGGGGGTTGGGACGGGGGTCTGCCGCCTTGGGAACGGGCCGGGCGTGGGGTGCGGGCGCGTAGCTGGCCGAGGAGGGGTTATGGCTAGACGGCGGGGGGGGGGGGGGGGGGTAGCCCCCGATCCGGCTGATAACCTGGAATGTAAGGGGCCTGAACGGCCCGGACAAGCGGGCCCGGGTGTTCGCGCACCTGAAGGGGCTGAAGGCGGATGTGGTCATGCTCCAGGAGACACACCTGAAGGTGGCAGACCAGGTAAGATTGAGGAAGGGGTGGGTAGGTCAGGTGTTTCACTCGGGGTTGGATGCCAAAAATCGGGGGGTGGCGATTTTGGTGGGAAAGAGGGTGTCGTTCGAACCGTCGAGCATTGTGACAGACAATGGCGGCAGATACGTAATGGTAAGTGGTAAGCTGCAAGGGGAGAGGGTGGTGCTGGTCAACGTGTACGCCCCGAACTGGGACGATGCGGGTTTTATGTGGCGCATGTTGGGTCGGATCCCGGACTTGTAAGTGGGGGGCCTGATAATGGGGGGGACTTTAACACGGTGTTGGATCCAGCACTGGATAGCTCCAGGTCTAGGACGGGTAGGAAGCCGGCGGCGGCTAAAGTGCTGAGGGGGTTTATGGACATTAGGGTAGGTACAACTAGTTCAAGTAGAATGTTATGCATGAAACAGATGATTGAGCCCTCAATCTATACCTGCGTCTCATTCCTCAGCCAACCTCACTGATCTCGCCTTCCTACTCGTACTGTAGACTCAAATAAAAATATTGTCTGAGGATGAATATTAAAGAATGAACTATTTAGCAGTATTTTTGAGGCTGAAAACTCTACATTCTGCTCCCCTCTTGCACAAGGACACCTTTTCGAAGCTTTGCATATAATTGTTAACTACTTCAACTTTAGGGAAATAATCCCCCTCTGCCTTTAATACAAGACGTAGTAATTGATGTACATGTCCAATCTTTCATTTTAATTCTGGTTATGCAGTTAACCAGATACCACGTTGTATCTCGGTCTCAAACTGCCTACAGTCAGCTTCTTCTGAATTGTAAGATCCCAGGAGCCCGGTGGAAATATTCAACATTATTTCAATTTAGTTTTTTAATTTGCTGTGTTTCATATCTAGGATTTGTAATTGAAATATTTATTAAGCCAGCACTAATGTTTCACTGTAGTTAAAGAAATAAATAACGTACTGTATTAAATTAGCAATTCATACAAATGCAAAGTTGCTAAGGCCAGAGTTTTGCCCCCTGTTCATGGCGATGTTTTGCATTGAGAGAATTTAAGTATGCAGTATATATTGTATTCGGTACCAAGACCTTCATATCCACTCTCTTGTTTTTGAATCTCGCCATTGCCTTGCTGCCCTATCTCTGTAAGCTCCTCCAGCCCCATAAACTTGTGATATACTCACACTTCCCTAATTGTGGCCTCTTGAGCATCACCAGTTGTAATTGCTTTGACATTGGCAGCTGAAGACAAAGCAGCCAAGATCGTAAGCTCTGAAATTCCTTCCCTAAACTTATCTGCCCCTCCTTTTCTCCATTAAGGTGCTTTTAAACCTACCTCTGACGAGCTATTGGCCATCTACCCTGATCTTTCTACATGGCTGGTTGTCAAACTTTGCTTTATAATTCTCCTGTGACACACCTTGAGACATTTTATTACATTAAAACTGTTATATTGATAGACTTGACGTGCAGGAGCTGGTATAGGGAAGGGTTAGAGCAGGTAAGGAACCTGTTCATAGAGGGAGCTTTGCGAGTCTAGAGGAGTTGCAGGGGAAGTTCCTGTTGCCGAGGGGGAGTGAATTCTAGTCCGGGACTTTGTACGTAAGGAGCTTCCCTCCGCTGCCAAAGTATTGCTATTGGATAAATTACTATCTGAGGATGAGCTGGGGGAAGGGAGGATTGCGGACATTTGTGAGTGGTTGTTGGCGACTGAGAAGGCGCCAGTGGAGGAAATGAGATGGAAATAATAATCTTTATTATCACAAGTAGGCTTACATTAACAATGCAATGAAGCTACATTCCAGCACCTGTTCAGATACACTGAGGGAGAATTCAGAATGTCCAATTCACCTAACAGCCCGTCTTTCGGGACTTGTGGGTTGAAACCGGAGCACCCGGAGGAAACTTTTTGGGGGGAGGGGGGGGCCTGGAGTGCAATTATGCACCAGATAAATTCAATATTGTGTCATGCGAGAGTGCCTTTAGGAACTGGATGTTTAAGCAATGTACCTTTAAGAAAACAGTGATGTCATAGTGGGTGGAGCTCAGCTCAGTTCAGCCATTTTGCAGTCTGTGTTTTGGCAGGTTTTTAGTTTCAGTTTGAAAAGTGCCTGGCTGTTTTTGCTGAGAGCAGTTTAAAAGTGCCTGGCTGTTTTGCTAAGATGGGTCTTATACAGTTTAAGGTGGTGCACAGGGCTCAGATGACTTGGACTCGTATGAGTGGGTTCTTCCCTGAGGTTGAGGACTAATGCGTGAGGTGCGAAGCATGTTCATATGTTCTGGGCATGCTTGAAGTTGGGGGATTCTGGGCATCGATTTTCGAGACCATGTCTTAAATTGTGGGGGTGACGATTTCTGGTGTTTTGGAGCTGTTAGAGGGGAAGGGAGCCAATGTCATGGCCTTCGCCGTTCTGGTTGCCTGACGGCGAATAATACTGGGCTGGAGGTCGGCCACATCGCCAAAGGTATTGACGTGGTTGGTGGATTTGGCGGAATTTCTACAACTGGAGAAAATAGGTTTGTTCTCGGGTCAGAGAAGGGGTAGGGCATCATGGTGGCGCAGTGGTAGCACTGCAGTCGCACGGCGCTGAGGTCCCAGGTTCGATCCCGGCTCTGGGTCACTGTCAGTGTGGAGTTTGCACATTCTTCCCGTGTTTGCGTGGGTTTCGCCCCCACAACCCAAAGATGTGCAAGGTAGGTGGATTGACCACGCTAAATTGCCCCTTAATTGGAAAAATTAATTGGGTACTCTAAATTTCTGAGAAAAAAAATATTTTTAAAAAAGTCAGAAGAGGGGTTCTAGGTAAGATGGAGGCTCTTTCTGTCTCTATTTGAGGATCTGTTTGCCACCAGCGGGTAAGGGGAGGACTGCATCATTGGGAAGGGGATGTTGGGGTAGTTTAGGGGAGAAAGAAGGGGAAAATGACAAACTGTTTGGTACCTGATGGTATTTTGTGTTCGATTGTTTGCATTGTTGATTGTGTTTGAAATATTAAAAATGTGTTGTGAAGTGTTATATGGGGTGTGAGGGATGGACATTGTGAGTGCAGGAAACATTTAGGCAACTGAGCCCCCTACATGAAAATTAAAAAAGACAGAACCAAAAAAATGTTTACAGGATTCCAGTTAAGGCAGGAGCAGTTAGCAAGGCATCAAGATCTGTGGTCTTAAAGAATTTTCTGCTCCCTTTATTTACAAACCTCCCCCCACCCCCTACCCCAGCAGCTGCTCTGCATAGTTTTCGATTCCAGTTTTGTCTGAAACTTAATTTCAGCATCTCAGTCTGGCGGGTTGTGATATTAATGTTTTAAAAATCTAAATTAGAGTACCCAATTCTTTTTTTTTCTTCAAATTAAGGGGCAATATAGCGTGGCCAATCCACCTAACCTGCACATCTTTGGGTTGTGAGGGTGAAACCCACGGAGACACGGGAGAATGTGCGAATTCCACACGGACAGTGATTGTGGCCGGGATCGAACCTGGGACCTCAGCGCCATAGGCAGTAGTGTTAACCACTGCGCCACCATGCCGTCCTGGATTGTGATATGAATATACATGACCAGCAGTTGTCCAGATTGATGAATGCATCTTTGTGGTGTGATATTAAGTCATGGAAGCAGATTTAATAATGACTTTCAAAAGAATTAGATAAGCGCTTGAAGGGCAATGGAAATGACAGGTCTATGGGGAAACAATGGGAATAATTGATTTTCAAAATTCTTTATTGGGACGTTGGCATTTCTAGCTCGGCCAGTATTTTTATCGGCATCCCTAATTGGCCTTGAGAAGGTGCTGGTGAGTCACCTTCTTGAACTGCTGCAGCCCATGTGGCGTGGGTACACCCACAGTGCTGTTTGGGAGGGAATTTCAAGATTTTGACCCAGCAACAGTGAAGTAATGGTGACATAGTTCGAAGTTACGATGCTGTGTGGTGTGAAGGGGAACTTGTAGGTGGTGTTCTATGGATCTGCTGCCCTTGTCCTTCTTGGTGGTAGAGGTTGCGAGTTTGGAAGGTGCTACCTAAGGAGCCTTGGTGTGATGCTGCAAAGCATTTTTTAGATGGTACACACCACCTAAATGTTGGAGGTGGTGGATGGCGTGCCAATTAAGCTGGCTGCTTTGTGTGGATGGTATTTTCTTAATGGAGCTGCACTCATCCAAGTAAGCGGAGAGTATTCTGTCACACTTACTGACTTGTGCCTTGCAGATGGTAGACGGGCTTTGGGGAATCGGGAGATGACTTAGTCACCACAGGATTCCCAGCCTCTGACCACTTTAGCCATATTTTTATATAGCTGGTCCAATTCAGCTCCTGGTCAATGGTAACCACCAAGATCTTGATAGTAAGGGATTCCGTGATGGTAGTGCCATTGAATTTCATGGGGAGATGGTTGGATTCTCTCGTGTGGAACTTGTGTGGCATGAATGTTAGTTGCCACTTATCAGTCCAAGCCTGAATGTTGTCCAGGCCTTGCTGCATGTGGGCATGGACTATTTCTGGATCTGAGTCGTGAATGGTGATGAACATTGTCCATTTCTGACCTTATGATGGAAGGAAGGTAATTGATGAAACAGCTGAATTTTCTTGGGTGCAGGGCTCTGCCCTTGGGAACTCTTGCAGTGATGTCCTGGGAGCCAGATGATTGACCTTTAAACCACAACCATCTTCCTTTGTGCTAGGTATGACTCCAACCAGTGGAGAGTTTTCCCTGCTTGCCATTGAAGCCAGTCTTGTTGGGGCTCCTTGATATCACACTTGGCCAAATGCTGCTCCATTTCAAGGGCAGTTTCTCTCACCTCTTAAATTCAGTGCTCTTTTCCACATTTGGACTAGGGTTTAATGAGGTCAGGAGCTAAGTGGCCCTGGTGGAATCCAATTGAGTGGCAAGCCCCCCCTCCCCCACCTCCGTTTCCTCCATAAATGCAATTAAACCTTTGTCATTCCCCTCCCACCCAATGACCTTGGCCTAGAGAGACCCACCCTCGGGTTGAGCACACAATTCATGTCTCTCCATAATGTGTTGATGGGTATTTTGATCTGGTTTCTCTGCCAGCAACCGTTTCATGAACATTGTATTGTCCCAATTTGGGACGGATATTCACCAACACCACCTGTTTCCCATCGAATACCCGCATGACACTGACATACTGCACGCCCGCATCCACTATTACCTTCTCCGAACAAAACCAGGCACTTATTAATGAGAATCGCCACCCCTCGGGCTCTGCTGTCGAAACCTGAATGGAAAACTTGGCCCACCTAAGCCTTCTGATTCTGAGCCTGATCCCGCTCGTGCATGTAGGTCTCCTGGCGAAACATCACATCAGCACCCATCTTCCCCCTCAACTCTAACTTTAGTTTCTCAAACATTAAGAACTGAAGCAGCCCCCCCCCCCCCCCCCCCCCCCCCCCCCACACCACCACCACCACCACCACGCCAAGGCACAGGACGGAGAAGCCGACCTCCAGCCCAACCGAATCCGCCTTCAGGCAATCAGTGAGGCGAAGGCTAAGACACCTGCCTCCGCACCCGCTTCAAACCCAGCCGATCCGATACCCCGAATATGGCTTCTAGGGGACGTGATTCGAGTCTCACGTGCGCCACCTTTGAGATTACTCTAAAGACCTCCCTCCAGTTTTGGGCAGGACCAAAACATATGAACATGATTTGCGGGCTCCCCACCACAGCGTTCATAAACATCCTCTACCCCCTCAAAACGTTGGCTCATCCTCGCTCTTGTGAGGTGCGTCCTGTACACCACCTTCAACTATATTAGCCCCAACCTTGTGCTTGAAGTTGTCACATTCACCCTCCGTAGCCCCTTACTCCATAACCCCTGCTCCATGCCATCCCCAAAATCTTCCTCCCACTTTGCCTTAATTCCATCCAGTGATACCTTATCTTCTCCCAGAATAGCCCCATAAATCGTCGACACCACCCTTTCTCCATTCCCCTGCCGTCAATATCTCTATCAACAGTGTGGACGCAAACCAGCCTCCCAGAAATAAATCCTTTAATACCCTGACTCTCCTCTCCTTCCATCTCCGAAAATTCCCATCCCACCTCCCTGGTTCAAATCTATGATTCCCTGGAATCGGCATTTCACTTGACCCTGCCCACAACCTAAAGTGCTGGCACAACGGCCTCCTGATCTTTAGCGTCGCCACCACCACCGGACTCCGAGTATTTCCCTCGGGCCATCGGGAGTGGCGTTGTTGCCAATGCCCTCAACCCCGACCCCCTACATAGACTCGCCTTCATTCTAACCCACTGGGAGCCCCTCCTCTAACCCAGTCCCGATCTTCTCCGTATTCGCCGCCCAGTAATAATACAATAAATTTGGGAGACCCAACCTCCCCGACTGCCATCCTCTCTGCAACAGCACGTTCTTAGTTCCAGCCACTTTACCCCCAAAATAAACGAGGTAATCATCTTTTCTACTTCCTTAAAAAACGCCTTTGATAAAAAGATTAGCAGGTACTGAAAAATGAACAAGAAACACGGCAAACATTCATCTTAATTGCCTGCACCCGACCTGCCAGCGATGGAGGAAAACAATCTCATCTTGCCAAATTCGCTTTCACCCTCCCCACCAAACTAGTGATATATCTACGGACCTGCCCCCAATCTCATGCCACCTGCACCCCGGCGGGCATCTAATTGCCCCCCCCCCCCCCCTGCAAGGACCCAGACTCTTTAAACGAGCAAAATCCCATGCTCTTTTGACTGGACCCACCAGGACCCGCACATTCCAGGTGACCACCCTCAATGGGGGGGGTTGTGTCATTTCTCTCGGCGCCCCCCCCCCCTCCCCCCACCCCAACCATAACCTCCAGTCAGCCATTGCCACTGCAATAGGTCATAGCTTCACCAATGATTTCCAGGTCGCAGGCCCACCAAAGATGGCAACCTGTCCCACGCCAGCAGTGAACTCTGGTCAATTTCACCTCCTAAAATCTTTTCTGGTCTTGCAAAACGAGATTCTATTCAAAACATGACCACTGCAGTCAAGCACAGTAACCCAGGCTTTCAACCCTTAGATTGCCAAATGTTTATAATCCAATATATGTAAAATTCTACTTTCCTGTGTGTGGTCTGTTGGGTTGGTAATTGGCTGGCATGGATGTGTCCTGCTTCTGGTCAGGCCATCCCAGGGCAGTTTTCCGCATTGCTGGGTAGATGCCAGTGTTGTAAGTGTACTGGAACAATCTGGCTGAGAGCGCAGCTAGTTCTGGAGCACCACCATCAGTACTGTTGTTGGAATGTCGTTTTTGCAACATCCAATGCCTTCAGTTTCTTGATATCACGTGGAGTAAATCGAATTGGCTGAAGATTGACCTCTGTGATGTAGTGGAACTCCAGAGGAGGCTGGGATGGATCGTCCACTCGGCACTTCTGACTGATGATTGTTGCAAATGCTTCAGCCTTGGCTTTTGCACAGATGTCTGGGCTCCTCCATCATTGAAGATGGGGATATTTGTGGATCCACCTCTTGCAGTGAGTTGTTGAATTGTCACCACCGTTCACGACTGGATGTCGCAGGTCCGCAAGAACTTCGATCTGATCAATTGGTTGTGGGATCATTTAGCTCTGTCATTCACTTGCCGCTTTCACTGTTTGGCATGCAAGTAGTCCTATGTTGTAGCTTCACCAGGTTGACACCGCATTTTTAGGTATGCCTGATGCTAGTTCTGCACTCTTCATTGAACAGCCTGGGGCTGTTTAGTACAGGGCTAAATCACTGGCTTTGAAAGCGGACCAAGGCAGGATCGAACCTGGGGCTTTGGAGCTGTGAGGCAGCAGTGCTAACCACTGCGCCACGGTGCTGCCCTACCCCGATGCCATGGTTGATAGGAATGGTAGAGTGGAGAATGTGCTGCACCTTGAGATTACAGGTAGTGGTTATATACAATTCTGCTGCTTACCCATAGCGCTTCATGGATGCTCAGATTGCCCTGTTGCCTCACGGCGCCGAGGTCCCAGGTTCGATCCCGGCTCTGGGTCACTGTCCGTATGGAGTTTGCACATACTCCCCATGTTTGCGTGGGTTTCGCCCCCACAATCCAAAGATGTGCATGGTAGGTGGATTGGCCACGCTAAATTGCCCCTTAATTGGAAAAAATGAATTGGGTACTCTAAATTTTAAAAACAAAATGGATGCTCAGTTTGGAGTTGCTAGCTAGATCTGTTTGAAATCTATTCCATTTAACATGATGGAGTGCCACACACAGTGGAGGATATTCTGAATCTGAAGGTGGGATTTCGTCTCCAGATGCAGTGGTCACTCCTATCAATACTGTCATGGACAGATGCATCTGTGACAGGAAGATTGGTGAGGCCGAGATCAAATAGGTTTTCCCTCCTTATTGGTTCCCTCACCACCTGCCGCAGACCCAGTCTAGCAGCTATGTAATTTGGTACTTGGCCAGCTCGGTCAGTAGTGGTGCTACCGAGCAGCTCTTGGTGATGGATATCAAAGTCCCCTACCCAGAGTGCATTCTGCGTCCTTGCCACCCTCTCTGCTTCCCCCAAGTGGTTTTCAACATGACATGCTGATGCAATAGCTGAGGGAGAGCCTATGTTTGACCTGGTGCCGTGAGACTTCATGGGGTCCAGAGCTAAATGTTGAGAGCTCCCAGGGCAAATCCCTCCTGACTGTATACCACTGTGTTGCCTCCACATCTGGTGGACTTGCCCAGGTATGGTGATGAAGGTATTTGAGACAATGTTGACAAGGTATGATTCGGTGAGAATGACTGTGCCAGGCTATTGCTTGACTTTTTCTTCTCTGAGGCAGCGCTCCCAATTTTGTCATAAGCACCCAGATGTTAGTAGGGGGGACTTTGCAGGGTCAACAGAGCTGGGTTTGCTTATGTCGTTTCCGGTGCCTAAGTTGAGGCCGGGTGATTTTATCCCCCGTGATAGTGCTATGAAAGAGCTGGTGCAGACATGAAGGGGCAGATCGCCACAAGTGCTGTATCATTCTATGTATAGCAGGCAAATCCTCAAGTTTAATCCTTGACCTGTGCTGCCTTGGCTGATAACTGAGTTGCTAAGATTGACTTTGGTGTTCAGGTTCAGGAGAGGAGAAAAGCAGTTGGGGTTCCCGCTCCTGATTGCTATCCAACTCTTTCTGGGGTTTTGTTTGGATATCTGTGGGTGTTGGTGTCAGTCGGGTTTGCTGGTTCCCTAAATGTAGATGGCGTCCTGCAATTGTATTGTAAACCTGCCAGATTTGTCAAGGCAGGTATAGAAAAAGAACTGATGTGCTGAAAAAAAGCCAACCCCAGCAAATCAAGTATGTTTAGGGTTGCCGCCAGCTGTGAGATCCATAGAAAGAGAAACTGGTACAAGCACCCACTAATGCAGGTTCTGTGTTGTGACCAGAAATGCCATTTGGGCTAGGCAGCAGGGAGACGCTGTCATTTAGGGATTTGTCTAGCCTAGCCTTCGGGAGGAGTGAGGGGGGGGAAACTAATCCAGATCAAGACTTGCCATTACCTCAACAGTCTAACACTAACTGTAAAATATACTTAATCATGCCATACGTTGACAGATAATTCTTGTACCCGTTGGAGTTAGGACAATTTTCGCCTTTTAACCACTAGAATGTCATTGAATCAATAATGACCATTGCAACTCCTCCTAAACTGCAAGTTATTGAAGGAATCTTTGCTGCGAGTCTTGAGAGAGTTAAACATATAAAGTGCCAGCCTAAATTGTGTCTGTATAATTATTTCGTCCAGTTTACATCAGAAAAGGATGAACTTTAAATCCATCCTTCCAAATAAAAGCCCTGTTTGAAATACTGATGATAAATGATGTGTGTCAAAAAAAACACCTATAAAATATCCTCTGAAAACATAAGCTCAGCAAAATAAATTTTTATGCAATTGAAATTCTGCTGGAAAAGGCTGAGGCCTACATTGTCTGGGTGTAATTAAGCAATGTATCACATCCAGCTGTGCTGCTGCCTGACATCCCCCCCCCCCCCCCCCATATTGAAAACGTTAATGGAATTAATAGCAGCTTCAGTACCTGGTTAAATATTGTATTTCTGGGTGCTAATATTTATGTGCAAGCACACATTGTACAGAAATATATTAGATCTGACAGAGTGGTGCAGGTAACTTTATAAATGTTAAAATTGGTGATGAAAGCAATGGTTTAACATTTGAGCAGAGATGTGTTTGCTTGAAAATTCTTGATCATCTTGTTAGTTGGAGTGTACGTAGGTGGGTGGCGGAGTGGGGGAAGACAAGAGGTTATTTATTCCATTCATTTTCTTGTTGCTGCCAGCTGATATAGTGGAGATGCTAGACCTCTACAATTTGAAGCTTTAGTCTTTATTATACTGCCTTTTTAGAGAAATGGTATGTGTGGGGTTTGGTGCTTGGCTAAAGCATTGGAACCTAATAATGCAGCACAATTTCTGCAGCTGGCAAATAGCACGTTTCCCAAAACCAGATATTTGCCCCATTTGCGAGAACCCAAGTGATGGGCACGACACGTCGCTGACTCCCAGCGACGGGCGCGCCGCCTCGCTGACTCCCAGCGACGGGCGCGCTGCCTCGCTGACTCCCAGCGACGGGCGCGCCGCCTCGCTGACTCCCAGCGACGGGCGCGCCGCCTCGCTGACTCCCAGCGACGGGCGCGCCGCCTCGCTGACGCCCAGCGACGGGCGCGACGCCTCGCTGACGCCCAGCGGCGGGCGCGACGCCTCGCTGACGCCCAGCGGCGGGCGCGACGCCTCGCTGACGCCCAGCGGCGGGCGCGACGCCTCGCTGACGCCCAGCGGCGGGCGCGACGCCTCGCTGACGCCCAGCGGCGGGCGCGACGCCTCGCTGACGCCCAGCGGCGGGCGCGACGCCTCGCTGACGCCCAGCGGCGGGCGCGACGCCAATGACCGGTATTCAGAACACGTCCTGACCTGGTTTGATGTCTCTGAGGATGAAGGGCTCCATGTGAAATTAGTTCAGACAGCCATGAAGCAATCCACTTTGGATTATTGCCTACACCACAGTTTTCATTCAACCCAGTTTCAGAAGGGCATCCCTTATTGCGTGACACATCCACATTCTTAACTATCCTGTTGTCTTTTTTAAGAATGTGAATTGTGTTTTTTGTCCACTGTTTCCCTCAATTAGCTTTCCTTTGGGGACTTTATAACCAATAGGCTTTTAAGCCATTGGGTGCGTCACAATTCAACCAAAGTCCCTAATGCCAGAGAGCATTGCTCTAACTCATTGCATCAGTCAACCTTTTTTGGTGGGTTCATTGTTCTGCTGCTCCTTCGGCTTGACCTTGCAACCACTGTATTTTGCTGAGCATGCTTGCCAACCAGCCTGCCTGTTCTCTAAAGTAGTGTTGGTTTATTCGAATTGAATGGATCAGTGTCCAATTTTATTGCCTGGGTGTAGGGCACATCTGCTTTGATGCATCAGCAAATTAAGGGGCAGACAGAAACTGGCAACATTCAAAGGTGAGCAAGAATGATATTTGAATGGTTAAACATAGAATAGAATCCATTAATTCTAATGGTTACTTTGTTTCTTTAGAAAATAGTTAATTAACGAGATGCTGTAGGGAAGGTAGCTTAACGTTTGCAGTTTGTGTCAACGTTTTTATGAAGTAATAATGTATTTCAACATGAATTACCAGGGAGTGTTTGTGAAACACTTAAATATGGTGCATTCCTTTAACTGTCTTTGTGCAAATTATTAGAGTGAATTTCAGATTGTTTAAAGAATGTTATAGTTGCAACTACCAATGAATTATGTACTGACCAAAGAGAAAGCTGTGCTTGGTTCCTGCTAAAGGGTTAAAGGGGGAAGAGTCTCCACGGTACAGGCAGAACTGGAGCAGCTGCAACAGCGATCCTATTTGCATTTACTAGTATTTTTGGAGTGACAGTTAAAGATAAAGAATTAAATGTTTAACGGGTACTTTCCACATCAGATCAGTGAGTGACAGGAAGATCACAAAAGTAAAATTTCTTGCAAATCGATATTATAACAAAGGAAACCGCTTGGTGGACTTCAGCTTGAAGCTGATATAAAATGAACTAAGTGTATGAACACGAGAATGGTTAAATGTGATAGTTGTGTGTGTGTGTGTATATTTGACGGAATGTGGACTGTCAAGTTGTTGTCTTTCTTCAGTTCCCCCTTGGCCTTTGCATGAAGGATTTCCAGTAATTTAAAAATTCATTGGAATTATTTCTTATCCTTGATGCTTATGCAGCTGGAAAACATAATTGTGTTCTAGTTGCTTGTTGCCCCTGACACATCTGGCCCCCTTTGGTGCACTGTGATTTGTCTTGTTGCGGTGGTAGAACCGTAAAAGATAGGAGTCCGTTTTATTGATGCTAGCTGCTGCATTTGACTTGAAAATGGCATCCCTCTGGGGCTTGTGGTCAGTGTTGTCATGTGATTGATGCCTGCCAAACTGCCAGTTTAGCAGATTGTGAGGGGTGGAGAACAACAGATGCTGGGCTGTGTGTTCCATCTGACACAGAGAGTGCACTCGAAACAGCAGATGGGAGCACTCTACTCTGTCTTGAGCAATGTATTGCAGTACTTCATTTGCCGGAGCAGAACAGTGCTCATGAAGAAAAGCAAGTCCTTCAGATACCTTCATGTTAGCAATATTAATCAAGATGTTTAAGAAGATTGGGAAGGATTAATCAGAAAGTGAATGCAATTTTCCCTTGCCAGACTGTTCATGTGAGGAGATCCTTTCTTCACCTGGCCTGGGGTGGGAAGTGGCTTGAGGGAGGTTTGAATGATGTGCCACCTGGGAAAGGGAGCTTTGACTAAGTGCCACAATGGTGCATTTGGGGATGGGATGAGAATGAATTGGAGGGTCGGATATTATTTTCCATGCCTCTTGCTTTCAGGGATGGAAGGAGTCAATGTGGCTGGGATTGCTTCAGTGACGTGGAGCTAAAGTTTTTGTATTAATATGGCTCAGATTAACTTAGATCATTCTCAAGATATCTTGCTCAAAATATCCAGTGTCTGAAAGTTCAAACACCTGCGGGTTTGAGTTTCAGGCAAATTAATTAAAGTGCTCAAAATGTTAATTTATTTCATATTTAACCTGAATTTTATGAATACAAGAAGTACTTGTATATGGTTATTTTGTTTTTTTTCTCCTTTAGATACTCATGAAGGTGATGGATGCTTGTATAGGGCAGTTAAACATCATCCAATATTTTAAGCACCCAGTCAGCATCAAGCGTTCTCAGTTCCGTAGAAATTAGATTTGATGTAATGCAAAGCCCCATTCACACTCGTTAAGCACTCTCCGGTTGAGTACAGTGTGGATTAGAGGCAGAATTAAAACTAACATAATCCTAACAAAAGTTAAACCCAAAAAACTCCCCCAGTCACATGATAGATTTATAAAATTTGTTTGTGAGATGCGGGATTGCTGACTAGGTCAGCATTTATTGCCCATCCCTAGTTGTCCTTGAGAAGGTAGTGGTGAGCTGCCTTGTTGATCTGCTGCAATCTCATGTGGTGCAGGTACACCCACACTGCTGTTAGGGAGGAAGTTCAGGATTTTGACCCAGCAACAATGAAGGAATGGCAAAATATTTAGAAATCAGGATGGTCAATGTCTAGGAGAAGATCTTGTAGATGGTGGTGTTTCCATGTATTTGCTGCCCTTGCCCTTCTAGATGGTAGTAGTCATAAATTTGGAAGGCGTTGTTGAAGGAGCCTTGTTCAGTTGCAGTAGTGCATGTTGCCTCGCCCCACGTCAACATGTGCTTCCCTTAATAAGTGGGTTCTTTCAGGGGGTAGCAGATGAGTGTGAGAGGTGTGGGTGGGGGCCAGCGAATCACGCGCACATGTTTTGGGGTGTGAAAAACTGGGAAGATTCTGGGCGTGAGTGTTCGCGGTCTAAGCCAGGATAGTGGAGGAGGAGGTGGACCCGGACCGTTTGGCGATATTTGGGGTCTCAGAGAAGCCGGAGCTCATGGAGAGGAGGAATGCCGATGTCTTGGCCTTCGCATCTCTGATTGCACGGCGGTAAATTTTGCTGAAGTGGCGGTCGGCATCGTCACCTGGGGTAGTGGCTTGGTTGGGTGACCTGTACGACTTCCTGCAATTAGAGAAGATAACGTATGAATTAAGGGGCTCTTCAGGGGGGTTTGAGAAAAGGTGGGGGATGTTTGTGACTGTTTGAGGGGCTGTTCGTCGCGGGGGAGGGGAGGGATGAAAATGATGAAAGATCTGAACAGACTGTATAGTTGATTGTAGGGAAGCATGTTAGACTGAAGCAACGCGGTTTCAAGACCCCTCTCCCCAGCATATTCCTGGCAGACGTCCAAGCGATCGAAAACAAGCTGGATGAACTTAACGCCAGACTTACTTCTCAGAGGGAAATAAAAGACTGCTGGGTGTTCTGTTTCACAGACATGGCTCACCCCCACCTCCCCGGACTGTGCCATACAACCTGAAGGCTTCTCAATTCACCGGGCGGACCGCACGGCATCATCAGGCAAAGCGAAGGGTGGAGGGGTGTGCCTCCTCATCAACTCCTCCTGGTGCTTGGATCTGGCGACCTACTGCTCCCAGACCTGGGATACCTGACCGTGAAGTGCCGCCCATATTATCTTCCATGTGAGTTCACTTCAGCAATTATCACAGCAGTCTAAATCCCACCCCAGGCAGAAGTGAGGAAGGCACTGGACAAACTATTTACCGTTATAAATAACTACGAAACAGAACACCCGGAGGCCTTGTTCATCGTGGCCGGAGACTTCAACAAGGCCAACCTCAAGAGTGTACTGCCAAAATTCCACCAGCACATCTCCTGTCCCACCAGGGGCGACAATACTCTTTTAAAAAAAATATATATTTTATTCAAAATTTTTGGCCAACCATAACAGTACATTGTGTATCTTTTACACAGCAATATAACAATATAAATAACAATGGCCAGTTTTTTAAACAAGAAATAAATAATATATAAACAACATCAAAATTAAAAAACAAAACAAAACTAAATGGCAACTGCCTTGTCCAAAATAAATACTCTCCCAAAATCTCCCCCCCCCCCTCGGTTGCTGCTGCTGTCTTCTTCTTTTCCATTCCCTCTATCTTTCTGTGAGGTATTCGACGAACGGTTGCCACCGCCTGGTGAACCCTTGAGCCGATCCCCTTAGGGCGAACTTAACCCGTTCCAGCTTTATAAACCCTGCCATGTCATTTATCCAGGTCTCCACACCCGGGGGCTTGGCTTCCTTCCACATCAACAGTATCCTGCGCCGGGCTACTAGGGACGCAAAGGCCAAAACATCAGCCTCTTTCGCCTCCTGCACTCCCGGCTCTTCTGCAACCCCGAATATAGCCAACCCCCAGCTTGGTTCGACCTGGACCCCCACCACTTTCGAAAGCACCTTTGTCACCCCCACCCAAAACCCCTGTAGTGCCGGACATGACCAGAACATGTGGGTGTGATTCGCTGGGCTTCTCGAGCATCTCGCACACCTATCCTCTACTCCAAAAAATTTACTGAGCCGTGCTCCAGTCATATGCGCCCTGTGTAACACCTTAAATTGTATCAGGCTTAGCCTGGCACACGAGGACGATGAGTTTACCCTACTTAGGGCATCAGCCCACAGCCCCTCCTCAATCTCTTCCCCCAGCTCTTCTTCCCATTTCCCTTTCAGCTCATCTCCCATAATCTCCCCCTCGTCCCTCATTTCCCTATATATGTCTGATACCTTACCGTCCACCACCCATGTCTTCGAGATCACTCTATCCTGCACCTCCTGCGTCGGGAGCTGCGGGAATTCCCTCACCTGTTGCCTCGCAAAAGCCCTCAGTTGCATATACCGGAATGCATTCCCTTGGGGCAACCCATATTTTTCGGTCGGCGCTCCCAGACTTGCAAACGTCCCATCTACAAACACATCTCTCAATTGTGTTACTCCTGCTCTTTGCCATGTTCCAAATCCCCCATCCATTCTCCCCGGAGCAAACCTATGGTTATTTCTTATCGGGGACCACACCGAGGCTCCCGTCTTTCCCCTATGCCGTCTCCACTGCCCCCAAATTTTCAGAGTAGCCACCACCACCGGGCTTGTGGTGTATTTCTTCGGTGAGAACGGCAACGGCGCCGTCACCATAGCTTGTAGGCTACTCCCCCTGCAGGACGCCCTCTCCAATCTCTTCCACGCTGCTCCCTCCTCTTCTCCCATCCACTTACATACCATTGAGATATTGGCGGCCCAGTAGTACTCACTTAGGCTCGGTAGTGCCAGCCCCCCCCCCCTATCCCTACTACGCTGCAAAAATCCCTTCCTCACTCTCGGGGTCTTCCCGGCCCACACACAACTCATGATACTCTTCTCAATCCTTTTGAAAAAAGCCTTCGTGGTCACCACCGGGAGGCACTGAAACACAAAGAGGAATCTCGGGAGGACCACCATTTTAACCGCCTGCACCCTCCCTGCCAGTGACAGGGATACCATGTCCCATCTCTTGGAGTCCTCCTCCATCTGTTCCACCAACCGCGTTAAATTTAACCTATGCAATGTACCCCAATTCTTGGCTATCTGGATCCCCAAGTAGCGAAAGTCCCTTGTTACCTTCCTCAGCGGTAAGTCCTCTATTTCTCTGCTCTGCTCCCCTGGATGCACCACAAACAACTCACTTTTCCCCATGTTCAGTTTATATCCTGAAGATTCTCCAAACTCCCCAAGTAACCGCATTATCTCTGGCATCCCCTCCGCCGAGACCGCCACATACAACAACAAATCGTCCGCATACAGAGATACCCGGTGTTCTTTTCCTCCCCTGAGTACTCCCCTCCACTTCCTGGAACCCCTCAATGCTATTGCCAGGGGCTCAATCGCCAGTGCAAACAATAATGGGGACAGAGGACATCCCTGCCTCGTCCCTCTATGGAGCCGAAAATACGCAGACCCCCGTCCATTCGTGACCACGCTCGCCATCGGGGCCCTTTCCAGCAGCTATACCCATCTAATATACTCGTCTCCAAAGCCAAATCTCCTCAACACCTCCCACAAATAATCCCACTCCACTCTATCAAATGCTTTCTCGGCATCCATCGCCACCACTATCTCCGCTTCCCCCTCTGGTGGGGGCATCATCATTACCCCTAGCAGCCTCCGTATATTCGTATTGAGCTGTCTCACCTTCACAAACCCAGTTTGGTCCTCATGGACCACCCCCGGGACACAATCCTCTATCCTCATTGCCATTACCTTGGCCAGAATCTTAGCGTCTACCTTCAGGAGGGAAATAGGCCTATAGGACCCGCATTGCAGCGGGTCTTTTTCCTTCTTTAGGAGAAGCGATAACGTTGCCTCTGACATAGTCGGGGGCAGCTGTCCCCTTTCCCTCGCCTCATTAAAGGTTCTCATCAGTAGCGGGGCGAGCAAGTCCACATATTTCCTGTAAAATTCAACTGGGAATCCATCCGGTCCCGGGGCCTTCCCCGCCTGCATGCTCCTAATTCCTTTCACTACTTCCTCCATTTCGATCTGTGCTCCCAGTCCCGCCCTCTCCTGCTCCTCCACCTTAGGAAATTCCAGCTGGTCCAGAAAACACATCATTCTCTCCTTCCCATCCAGGGGCTGAGCTTCATATAATCTTTCATAGAATGCCTTGAACACTCCATTCACTCTCTCCGCTCCCCGCTCCATCTCTCCCTCCTCATCCCTCACTCCCCCTATTTCCCTCGCTGCTCCCCTTTTCCTCAATTGGTGGGCCAGCAACCTGCTCGCCTTCTCCCCATATTCGTACTGTACACCCTGTGCCTTCCTCCACTGTGCCTCTGCAGTACCTGTTGTCAGCAACTCAAATTCTACGTGTAGCCTTTGCCTTTCCCTGTACAGTCCCTCCTCCGGTGCCTCCGCATATTGCCTGTCCACCCTCAGAAGTTCTTGCAGCAACCGTTCCCGTTCCCTACTCTCCTGCTTTCCTTTATGTGCCCTGATTGATATCAGCTCCCCTCTAACCACTGCCTTCAGCGCCTCCCAGACCACTCCCACCTGGACCTCCCCATTATCATTGAGTTCCAAGTACTTTTCAATACACCCCCTCACCCTTAGACACACCCCCTCATCCGCCATTAGTCCCATGTCCATTCTCCAGGGTGGACGCTGTTCTTTTTCCTCCCCTATCTCCAAGTCCACCCAGTGTGGAGCGTGATCCGAAATAGCTATAGCCGTATACTCCGTCCCCCTCACCTTCGGGATCAACGCCCTTCCCAAAACAAAAAAGTCTATTCGCGAATAAACTTTGTGGATATAGGAGAAAAACGAAAACTCCTTACTCCTAGGTCTGCTAAATCTCCATGGGTCTACTCCTCCCATCTGCTCCATAAAGTCTTTAAGCACCTTGGCTGCTGCCGGTCTCCTTCCAGTCCTGGACCTCGATCTGTCCAGCCCTGGTTCCAGCACCGTGTTAAAATCTCCACCCATTACCAACTTCCCCACCTCTAGGTCCGGGATACGTCCTAACATGTGCCTCATAAAGTTGGCATCATCCCAGTTCGGGGCATATACGTTCACTAAGACCACCGCCTCCCCCTGTAATTTGCCACTCACCATCACGTATCTGCCCCCACTATCCGCCACTATGGTCTTTGCCTCAAACATTACCCGCTTCCCCACTAGTATAGCCACCCCCCTATTTTTCGCATCTAGCCCCGAATGAAACACCTGCCCCACCCATCCTTTGCGTAGTCTAACCTGGTCTATCAGTTTCAAATGCGTCTCCTGTAACATAACCACATCTGCCTTAAGTTTCTTAAGGTGTGCGAGTACCCGTGCCCTCTTTATCGGCCCGTTCAGCCCTCTCACATTCCACGTGATCAGCCGGGTTGGGGGGCTCTTTACCCCCCCCCCCCCCCCCCCTTGTCGATTAGCCATCCCCTTTTATCCAGCTCCTCACCCGGTTCCCACGCAGCTGTGTCCCCCCCAGGCGGTGCCCTCCCGTCCCGCCCACCCCACCCATACCAGCTCCCCCTTCTCCCCAGCAGCAGCAACCCAGTAAATCCCCCCTCCCACCACCCCCGCTAGATCCCCCACTAGCGTAGTTACACCCCCCATGTTGCTCCCAGAAGTCAGCAAACTCTGGCCGACCTCGGCTTCCCCCCGTGACCTCGGCTCGCACCGTGCGACGCCCCCTCCTTCCTGCTTCCCTATTCCCGCCATAATTATCATAGCGCGGGAACAAAGCCCGCGCTTCCCTTTTGGCCCCGCCCCCAATGGCCAACGCCCCCAGCTCCTCCACCTCCCTTCCTCCCTCCCCCACAACCTGTGGAAGAGAGAAAAGTTACCGGGCCGCAGGATTAACAACATAAAAATCATCTCCCCCCCCCCCCCTTTTCCCCCCTCTTCGCCCCACCACTTTTTCTCAAACGTTCTGTTTTAACAACCTGCTTATTCCAATTTCTCTTCAACAATAGATGTCCACGCCTCATCCACCGTTTCAAAGTAGTGGTGCTTCCCTTGATATGTGACCCACAGTCTTGCCGGCTGCAGCATTCCAAATGTAATCTTTTTATGAAGCACCGCCTTGGCTCGATTAAAGCTCGCCCTTCTTCTCGCCACCTCCGCACTCCAGCCTTGATATACGCGGATCACCGCGTTCTCCCACCTACTGCTCCGAGTTTTCTTTGCCCATCTGAGGACCATCTCTCTGTCCTTAAAACTGAGGAATCTCACCACTATGGCTCTGGGAATTTCTCCTGCTCTCGGTCCTCGTGCCATCACTCGGTATGCTCCCTCCACCTCCAACGGACCCGTCGGGGCCTCCGCTCCCATTAACGAGTGCAGCATCGTGCTCACATATGCCCCGACGTCCGCCCCTTCTGCACCTTCAGGAAGACCAAGAATCCTTAAATTCTTCCTCCTCGCATTATTCTCCAGCACCTCCAGCCTTTCCACACATCGTTTATGGTGTGCCTCGTGCATCTCCGTCTTCACCACCAGGCCCTGTATATCGTCCTCGTTCTCGGCAGCCTTTGCCTTCATGACCCGAAGCTCCCGCTCCTGGGTCTTTTGCTCATCTTTTAGCCCTTCAATCGCCTGTAATATCGGGGCCAACAGCTCCTTCTTCATCTCCTTTTTAAGCTCTTCCACGCAACGTTTCAAAAACTCGTGTTGTTCAGGGCCCCATATTAAACTACCACCTTCCGACGCCATCTTGGTTTTTGCTTGCCTTCCTTGCCGCTGCTCTAAAGGATCCACCGCAATCCGGCCACTTTCCTCTCCTTTTTCCATCTGTATCCAGGGGGGATTCCCTTCTGGATTACCGCACAGTGCTTTTAGCCGTTAAAATTGCCTTTGGGGCTCTTATTAAGAGCCCAAAAGTCCGTTCCACCGGGAGCTGCCGAAACGTGCGACTTAGCTGGTCATCGCCACACCCGGAAGTCAGCGACAATACTCTTGACCACTGCTACTCAAAAATCAAGGGCGCCTACCGTTCCATCCCCCGACCACACTTTGGGAAATCAGACCATAAGACGGTGCTCCTTCTCCCGGCATACAGGCAGAAACTCAAGCGGGAGAATCCAGCTAAGAAGGTTGTGCAGTGCTGGTCCGAAGAGACAGAAGAGCTCTTACGTGACTGCTTAGAGACAGTGGACTGGTCCGTATTTAAGAACTCAGTGACCAACTTAATGTGTATGCCACCACCGTCACAGACTTCATCAGCAAATGTGTGGACGGCTGCGTGCCAAAGGAAGCAGTACGTGTGTTCCCCAACCGGAAACCATGGCTCAATCGCGAGATTGACTCCCTACTGAAGGACAGATCTGAGGCGTTCAAATTAAACTGTAAGACCATAAGACATAGGAGCGGAAGTAAGGCCACTCAGCCCATCGAGTCCACTCCACCATTCAATCATGGCTGATTTCAACTCCATTTACCCGCTCTCTCTCCATAGCCCTTAATTCCTCGAGAAATCAAGAATTTATCAACTTCTGTCTTAAAGACACTCAATGTCCCGGCCTCCACCGCCCTCTGTGGCAATGAATTCCACAGACCCACCACTCTCTGGCTGAAGAAATTTCTCCTCATCTCTGTTCTAAAGTGACTCCCTTTTATTCTAAGGCTGTGCCCCCGGGTCCTAGTCTCCCCTGCTAATGGAAACAACTTCCCTACGTCCACCCTATCTAAGCCATTCATTATCTTGTAAGTTTCTATTAGATCTCCCCTCAACCTCCTAAACTCCAATGAATATAATCCCAGGATCCTCAGACGTTCATCGTATGTTAGGCCTACCATTCCTGGGATCATCCGTGTGAATCTCCGCTGGACCCGCTCCAGTGCCAGTATGTCCTTCCTGAGGTGTGGGGCCCAAAATTGCTCACAGTATTCTAAATGGGGCCTAACTAATGCTTTATAAAGCTTCAGAAGTACATCCATGCTTTTATATTCCAAGCCTCTTGAGATAAATGACAACATTGCATTTGCTTTCTTAATTACGGACTCAACCTGCAAGTTTACCTTTAGAGAATCCTGGACTAGGACTCCCAAGTCCCTTTGCACTTCAGCATTATGAATTTTGTCACCGTTTAGAAAATAGTCCATGCCTCTATTCTTTTTTCCAAAGTGCAAGACCTCGCACTTGCCCACGTTGAATTTCATCAGCCATTTCTTGGACCACTCTCCTAAACTGTCTAAATCTTTCTGCAGCCTCCCCACCTCCTCCATACTACCTGCCCCCCACCTATCTTTGTATCATCGGCAAACTTAGCCAGAATGCCCCCAGTCCCGTCATCTAGATCGTTAATATATGAAGAGAACAGCTGTGGCCCCAACATGAACCCTGCGGGACACCACTCGTCACCGGTTGCCATTCCGAAAAATAACCTTTTATCCCAACTCTCTGCCTTCTGCCTGACAGCCAATCGTCAATCCATGTTAGTACCTTGCCTCGAATACCATGGGCCCTTATTTTACTCAGCAGTCTCCCGTGAGGCACCTTATCAAAGGCCTTTTGGAAGTCAAGATAGATAACATCCATTGGCTCTCCTTGGTCTAACCTATTTGTTATCTCTTCAAAGAACTCTTAACAGGTTTGTCAGGCATGACCTCCCCTTACTAAATCCATGCTGACTTGTCCTAATCCGACCCTACACTTCCAAGAATTTAGAAATCTCATCCTTAACGATGGATTCTAGAATCTTGCCAACAACCGAGGTTAGGCTAATTGGCCTATAATTTTCCATCTTTTTCCTTGTTCCCTTCTTGAACAGGGGGCTTACAACAGCGATTTTCCAATCCTCTGGGACTTTCCCTTACTCCAGTGACTTTTGAAATATCATAACTAACGCCTCCACTATTTCTTCAGCTATCTCCTTTAGAACTCTAGGATGTAGCCCACCTGGGCCCGGAGGTTTATCAATTTTTAGACCTCTTCGTTTCTCTAGCACTTTCTCCTTTGTGATGGCTACCATATTCAACTCTGCCCCCTGACTCTCCTGAATTGTGAACGACCCTGACTTGTACAAGAAATCCAGGTACGACCTCCGTAAAGCCATCCGAGGTGCCAAGAGAGAATATCAAACCAAGCTAGAGTCACAGACAGACTCTCGGCGGTTGTGGCAAGGACTAAACAACATAACGGGCTACAAAGCGAAGCCGAACAGTATCTCTGGCAGCAGCGCACCCCTCCCCGATGAACTCAATGCATTCTATGCTCGGTTCGAGCAGGTAACCAACAATCCGCTGTCGAGTGCCCCAGCAGCCCATAATTCACCCATACCCACCATCACAGCTTCCGAAGTCAGATTGGCCTTCCTGAAAGTGAACCCTCGGGAGACGATGGGCCCGGAAGGGATCCCTGGTTGTGCACTCAGAGCCTGCGCGGACCAGCTGGCAGAGGTATTTGCGGACATCTTTAACCTGTCCCTACTCCACTTCAAGGTCCCCACCTGCTTCAAGAAGTCCACCATCATACCGGTACCCGAAGAAGAACCAGGCAACGTGCCTCAATGACTACTGTCACTTCAGTTGTAATGAAGTGCTTCGAGAGGTTGATCATGAAGCGCATCATCTCCATACTCCCAGAACGCATTGATCCACTGCAATTCACATACCGCTGCAACCGGTCCACATCAGACGCCATTTCCCTGGCCCTACACTCCTCCCTAGAGCATCTCGACAACAAGGACTCCTACATCAGACTCCTATTTATTGACTACAGCTCCGCCTTCAACACCATAATCCTAGCTAGGGGTCGAGGTGGAGATGGTTAGCAGTTTCAAATTCCTAGGGGTGTACATCTCCAAAAATCTGTCCTGGTCCACCCACGTCGACGCTGCCACCAAGAAAGCACAACAGTGCCTATACTTCCTCAGGAAACTAAGGAAATTCAGCATGTCCACATTAACCCTTACCAACTTTTACAGATGCACCATAGAAAGCATCCTATCGGGCTGCATCACAGCCTGGTATGGCAACTGCTCGGCCCAGGACAGCAAGAAACTTCAGAGAGTCGTGAACACCGCCCAGTCCATCACACGAACCTGCCTCCCATCCATTGACTCCATCTACACCTCCCGCTGCCTGGGGAAAGCAGGCAGCATAATCAAAGATCCCTCCCACCCGGCTTACTCACTCTTCCAACTTCTTCCATCGGGCAGGAGATACAGAAGTCTGAGAACACGCACGAACAGACTCAAAAACAGCTTCTTCCCCACTGTCACCAGACTCCTAAATGACCCTCTTATGGACTGACCTCATTAAAACTACACCCTGTATGCTTACCTGATGTCGGTGCTTATGTAGTTACATTGTATATGTTGTGTTGCCCTATTATGTATTTTCTTTTATTCCCTTTTCTTCCCATGTACTTAATGATCTGTTGAGCTGCTCGCAGAAAAATACTTTTCACTGTACCTCGGTACACGTGACAATAAACAAATCCAATCCAATCCCAGGGTGTTTGTTCGCTGGAACCTGTTCTGATACATGTTTGTAATAAAATACATTTATTAAAAAAAACATGTGCTCCCCTTCTGGCCACTCCGCTCGACGCTCCCAGCCTCGCCCCCACTGATTGCTTTTGGATCCCTGATGTTGACAATTATCACACTTTAAGCTTGGAAAGCTGAGAAATCTTTATGTTTAATATTGGCCATGCAGGGCAGCACGGTGGCGCAGTGGTTAGCACTGCTGCATCACGGCACCAAGGTCCCAGGTTCGATCCTGGCTCTGGGTGACTGTCCGTGTGGAGTTTGCACATTCGCTGGGTGGCATGTGGTGCAGTGGTTAGCACTGGGACTGCGGCGCTGAGGACTCAGGTTCGAATCCCAGCCCTGGGTCACTGTCCGTGTGGAGTTTGCACATTCTCTCCATGTCTGTGGGGGTTTCACCCCTACAACCCAAAAGATGTGAAGGTTAGGTGGATTGGCCATGCTAAATTGCCCCTTAAATTGGAGAAAAAATAATTTGGAAATTTGTAAAAAAAAGAAAAAATAAGTTTGCACATTCTGCCCGTGTCTGCATGGGTTTCGCCCTCACAACCCAAAGATGTGCAGGGTAGGTGGATTGGCCACGCTAACTTGCCCCTTAATTGGAAAAATGAATTGGGTACTCTAAATTTATTTTTTTAAATGGCCATGCTGCTTTGAATTGGTTCTGTTACACATACAGTCTCTAATGCAGTTGTGAAATGTGATTACCTGGAACACATAGACATGACAATTAGTTCCAAGATCTTCACAGATACTTACAGATAATACAACATTCCTCTTTCAACCGTAAAGCCCCTGGCGATGTAGCTGATCTAGTTATTGATATTTTTCTTTAGTTTACAAAAGTTAAGCAACTTGTTGATATAAACTGATCTTTTATAGTGTGTATTATTTTCTATCAATATTATTCATGGTACTAGCTTTGGTGGTAAGGTGTTGGGCCTCCCAATCGTAGATTTGGTATTCATTGCTCTTGGTGGCGAGTTGACATGCTGCACAGCTGATATTGTATGCGTGTCCTCTGTGTTGCAAGGTCATGCTTGCTGTTGCTAATGTCTCATTTGCTGGTGATAATGTTGGCTCCCTGGATATTGAGGTTTCAGAGTTGCTGGTCTTTTCTGTTTTTTCCAGCTCTGGTATAGAATGAAATATGAACTCTGGTTCTTTCCATTTGCTTACCATCTCAAATCTCAAATCACGTAGGACCTTGGTGTCTCAGCTTGAGCGTTAACATTTGTTGGACTTCAGGTTTTCATGGTTGGATCGTATACACATGTGCTTCATCCTTTCAGCAGCTCGGGGAAGGGATTTAGCATGTTTGTTGCCTTTGTCTCATTTCCTTGTGGTCACTTGGCGGATGTATTTTGCTTGCCAGAATGGTCCTTTATTTGGATTTGTTAATTGTCACGTGTACTGAGGTACAGTGTATGGATTTGTGGACCAGAAGTGGTCTGAAAAGAAGAGATCGTTGGTCGAAGACTGGAACAGAGCAGGAGAATATGGCGGAGGGTCAGGGACCGAAATTGCCGGCCCTGTGGTCAACGGAGTAACTGGTGGCCTTTCTCCAGAGAGCTTTGCTCAGCAAGGAAAGGAATACCTGGATCCGATAAGATGGGGATTGACCGTGTGGAGCAGGGATTGGAAGCCCAGGGCCAGGCGATCCAGAAGGTGGAAGAGGCGGCTGCTGAGCACGATGAGCAGCTAGCTGCGATGGCGGTGGAGATGGGGCTGATGAAGGACCACCAGAAAAGGCTGCAAGAGAAGGTGGAGGATTTGGAGAACAGATCGCACAGGCAGAACCTGAGGATTGTTGGCCTCCCGGAGGGCAGTGAGGGATCGGTCGCAGGGACATATGTGGCGGGTATGTTCGAGAAGCTGCTGGGGGAAGGTGCGTTTGCTCGACACTTGGAGGTGGACAGGGCGCACAGAGTGCTGATGAGGAAGCCGCTGAGGAATGAGCCGCTGAGGGCGATGGTGGTACCAATGCACCGGTTCCTGGACAAGGAACAGATCTTGAGGTGGGCCAGGCAGATGAGGAGCTGCATGTGGGAAGGCAAAGAGCTGCGTATTTACCAGGACTTGG